>NW_023416324.1:27142793-29692793 GCF_014108235.1 Myotis myotis | reverse complement strand
CAGGCCTCCCTCTCAGGGCTGAGCTGTAAGTACCAGGCAGGGGCTGCACTGGCAGGGCACCTGCTCTTGCCAGGCCTGGCCTGCTGTCCTGTCTTATGTCCTAGAGCGCACCCCACAGCTTCCCTAGGCAGGAAGGGGTGGGAGTGGCTCTATATATGGGGTCAAAGCTGAGATTTCCCAGCAGAGACACTAGGCCCCTTCCAGGCCACCCCACTCTCTGCTCTGGGGGATGGCTGGTTGGTTTTCCAACATTTCTGGGAACCTGAAGCAGCAAGAGAGGCGCTAGCCCTTGCTTGCCACAGCCAGCTCCACTCCCGAAGGGCCGTGCCCCGGAGTCTTGTTCCTGTTAACAAGGAACCCGACCATCAGACTCATGCGGTGAGGTGGGCAGGGCACGCGGCCCCAGGAGCTGGCTCAGGACAGACGAATTGGTTGGGGCCTCTGTGTGCCACACTCCATGCTGCAGGTGGGATTGAGGGCAGTACCTGCTGGGAAGAGTAGCTTTGTCATTTCTCTGGCCCTCAGGCTCCTCTTCTGTGCAATGGGAGTGATGGAGACACCCATCTTGGAAGGTTGTTGCAAGGTTTCTTTATTTTTTTCCTGTAACAGGTCTTATCAGCAAGCCCAGAAATATTCTCGATGTAACACGTATGACAGTTGTATATAAATTTCTATAGGTATTTTAGATTTCAGAATAGTATTATTTGGGATTTCCAGAACTCCCAGAAATATTTTATTTTTATTTTATTGAATTTATTGGGGTGACATTGGTTAATAAGATTATATAGGTGTCAGGTGGATAATTCTGTAACACATCATCTGTATATTGTATTGCGTGTTCACCACCCCAAGTCAAGTCTCCTTCCATCACCATTCATCCCTCCTTTCCCCCCTTCAACCTCCCCCACCCCCTTTCCCTCTGGTACTCACCATACTGTTTCCTTTGGTTAATCCCTTCGCCCTTTTCACCCAGACCCCTAACCGCCCTCCCTTCTGACAGCTGCCTGTCTGTTCTCTGTATCTAGGAGTCTGTTTCTATTTTGTTTGTTAGTTAACTTTGTTCATTAGATTCCACATATAGTGAAATCATATGGTACTTGTCTTTCTCTGACTGGCTTACTTCATCAAATACAGTGGCTGCCAGGCCAGGAGGAGGTGCCTATGAATAGCCTGGCAGATTGGTCCCTGGTGCCTCACGCCTCCTGGCACACCTGCCTGCTCGGAGCTTTCCTGGGGGGTGGGGGGAGCACTTGCAGGGCCTCACGGACCCGGTGAGATGGTGAGGGGCGGGGCTCATGCCAAGGCTGGTGCTCCCGGCAGGGGCTCATGGTGAGGGGTGCTGGGCAGGTGGCTGCTGTGATGGCGGAGCTCCCCGCCCAGCCTGCTGCTCCTGGCAGGGGCTGCCCAGCCATGATGGAGGGAGGGTGGGGGTTCGGGGTGGGCTCCTCACGGCTCCAGCAGACAGATGGCCACTCTGTATACAGGTGCTGCTCACATCTGCACAGCAGCCCTCTGGCCACACCTTCTCCATAAGCCCCACCACCACCTTCTCATCCTGCCCACCCCCCAGGCAACTGTCTAAAGCTGTCACAGCCCCATCCCAAGTGCAGATAGCTTTACAGTTGTGCACGTGCACCACCCACACTCCCACACGCCCACAGGGTGCCCACTCTGCATCCCCCCAACCCGGAGAGCTCGCATGCTGCGCAGAAACACCCCAACCTGAACCTGTGGTTCCTGCTCAGCAGGGGAGAGGGCGGCGGGGGGGGGGGGGGAGGGTGGTACTGTGCTCTCTCACCCCCGGCTGTGCCTTCACCCTGGGCGGGCACTAGCAAACTGTCAGAGAGCTGGGTTCCCCTCTCCCCGGACCCCCAGTGCACCCATGGCTGGCACTGTCTCTGACCCACACCAGCCCAGCCCTCACCCTGGTCCCACCCGGCAGTGTGGGTGCAGCACCAAAAGTGACTCCAGACACACCTTGGGAGAGGGACACTGTGGCCTCTGCAGCCAGCACAGCTGAGGGACGTTGGCCAAGGGACCACCACCTCTCTGAGCATTTTTCTCGTTTGTCAAATGTGAGCAATAATTGTACCCCCACACCCACACCCGGGAAATACAGGAGGGTGTTGCAGGTACAGCACACACCGGAGCTCAGAGGGGCGAGGGGACCCCACTTGCCCACGGGACAAGGCACATAGTCGGTGCACAACATGTATCCGTTCTCTCCCGTTCTCCCTCGGGAGCAGATCTGGGACTAAAACTCAGGCCTCCTGGCCCTGCTCTGAGTTGCATTTAGGAAGCTCCTATAGGATGCAACCCCTGGGATGTGGGGTAGACAAATGCCAGCCTCCATCTGCTTTTGTCTCCCCAGCCCTCCAGCCGCCTCCTCTGCGTCCCTCACCCCACACCCACACACATACACACATGCACACATACATGTATATGTCTCCCAACACCCCAGGAAGCAATTCCCCAAACCCTGCAGAGACAGCCTCTCTTTGCCATTTCTCAGGTGGGGCACCTGAGGCTCAGTTCAGTGACTTACCCGAGGGCACTTAAGTGCACAGATCTATGACTTCCCCTCGACCGGACTCCCCATCCATCATGCTGCACACCTTCCTCCCCAAGGACTGGGCCACTGCATGAAGTCTCCTGACACCCGGCTGTGCCCCTCCCAGGGCTGTGCCCCTCCCAGGGCTGTGCCCCCTCCCAGGGCTGTGCCCCTCCCAGGACTGTGTCCCCTCCCAGGACTGTGCCCCTCCCAGGGCTGTGCCCCTCCCAGGGCTGTGCCCCTCCCAGGAGTGTGCCCCCTCCCAGGACTCTGCCCCTCCCAGGGCTGTGCCCCTCCCAGGACTGTGCCCCTCCCAGGACTGTGCCCCCTCCCAGGGCTGTGCCCCTTCCAGGACTGTGCCCCTCCCAGGGCTGTGCCCCTTCCAGGACTGTGCCCCTCCCAGGGCTATGCCCCCCTCTCAAGTCATGTCCTGTGGCTAACACACTCATGCCTCCCTCCCAGTCTCTTCCTCAACCCAGAGGCACCCTTGCTCTCCACAGCCTGCCACACTCATCTCCCTGCTGCTAGCCCCCTCCTTCTGGCCACAGAAGGGGCTTTGAGCAGAGCAAACTTCTCAGTGACTCCCACTGCCTTCCGGATCAAGTCCCATGCCGCCAGGGCCAGCTCCCCGTGACTCCTCCCACCCGTGGCTCACTGTGCTCCCAAGCCCAGACACGGCCCACACGGTCCTGCCTCTAGACTGGTGCTGCCCCGTGTGGTAGCCCCTAGCCACACGTGACCATTTAAATCTAATTAAAGTGAAATAAGACAAAGAATTCCATTTCTCACTCACACAGGCCCCATTGCAAGTGTTCAGTAACTATAGGTGTCCGTGGGCTTTGGGTGGGATGGAGCAAATGGAGAGCTTCTCACCCTCGTAGAGAGTTCGCTGGGCGGTGCTGCTCTAGACCGCAGCCCAGGCCCTTTCTGCCTGGATGCCATTGCCTCTGTGTCCTGACGTCAAAATCTATCCTCCAAAGCCCAGCTCTTGCGTCACTTCCTCCAGGAAGCTCCCCTCCCCTCTAGCCAGAAAGCTTCCCCTGTTCCCTCCCTCCTTCCCCCAGCTCTCCCTGCCTCTCTCCCTCCCTCCTCTGCTGACCTCACACTTGTTCTGTCCCTTTCAGTGGTTCTCAACCTTCCTAATGCCGTGACCCTTTAATACAGTTGCTCATGTTGTGGTGACCCCCAACCATAAAATTATTTTCGTTGCTACTTCATAACTGTAATTTTGCTACTGTTATGAATCGTGATGTAAATATCTGATATGCAGGATGTATTTTCAGGGGTCGCGACCCACAGGTTGAGAATCGCTGCTTTAGGTGATCCAGAGCCCCCTCCACCCTGCTCACACACCTTGTCTTCCCCCTTGGACATCACCTCCAAAGGACAGTGCCCATGGCAGACCTGGTCCAGCCACTCAGCACAGGGGCATCCGTGACTGTCCACCAAGTGACCGACTGAACGAATGCCCACAGACCAACGCAACCCAGAGCACTCCCAGAGAACTCTGTTCTCCCCTGCTTGCCTGCCTCCAGCTAAGGGGAGTTCATTCCCTTATGAAGAATCCATTTCTATCTCATATTAGGTCTGTCTACAAGTCTGCGCTTGTGGCGAGGTGGAGGCCATCTCTCCGGAGCTGCCCCCCGCGGGCCTCTCTGCCCCATGAGCCACATGGAACAAACCTGTTCTCTTCTCCACGACATCCATTGGCTGAAACCCTCACTGCTCCCCGCCCTGGGCTGAGGATGGAGGGAGATCTGGCTCCTGCCCCTGGGGCTTCTTAGCCGCTTTGCATGCATCACGCTGGATTCTCAGCTCTGCACTTTTGTATGGCCTGTTCTCCATGCCCCCGGCCCTTGCTGCTTCTTCAGAGACGAGGCAAACATGAACCTCTGTCTCTCAGGAGCCCCAGTCCTCTTTCCAGGGCCCCTAATGACACCCCATCCTTGTGGGCCTCGAGCAGAAGGGCAAGTCTTCCCTGGAAACCCTCTGATGGGCTGGGGAGGTGTTGAGGGGCACGGTCCCCTGCTCTCACCAGCACAAAGCATCACCCTCTCAGGCTGTCTTTGGCCAGAGAGCCTCCGACAGGCTTCTGTACCCGGCCCGCCAGCTGCTTCTGTAAGTCAGTCCTAGGGAGACTTGTCCGGTTTGGGGAAAGCTGCTGGCACACAGGTACTCATCGCAGCTCTGCTCAGAACAGCAGGCAGTGGAAACAGCCTCCCGATGGTGAGCCAGGGTGCAGCCTCTGGGCAGAGATGGGACTCGAAGCCCCCGGGGGAGGCTCACGAGCCCCACATGTACAACAGAGCTGGTTAAAGTGGGGGGAGGCCAAAGCCAAGAGGTCGCTGGCTGCTGAAAGCATGGGTGGTGAGCTGTGCGGTTTTGCTTTCTTGTGCTTTGCTGTTGTTGTATGTTTCAAATTTATTTAATGAGTATTAATTTTATAGTGGGCTGGGGCAGGAGGTGGGGGAGAGAGAGAGTCCAGCCTTCCCAGGCAGCTCAAATTGCTTCCAGATGCGAATGAGAACACGTGCGCCCCTCTGGTGCTGATGCGGGTTTCCCCTCTGCCAGGCCCTGCCGGGTGGGGCGTTTATTCCCCAAAGCCGCCCTCTCCGAGGAGCACTGAGCATCTTGGTCAAACGTGAGGGCCCAGGCTTGCCAGGACTTCCTTCCACCGCACTTGCGGTCTTACCTCAGGCTTGGCCGAGGGGTAAATTGGCAGTTCTCTCTGCACACGTCCTCTCCAAAGCACAGAGCTATTTTTAATGGCAGTCCGTCCCCCGGCAGAGCTCCTGCAGGCTAGGGGCTGGGGGAGGTGGGCTGCCGGGGTGGGTGTTAGCTGGCTGATACCCACGTTCATGAGGAGGCAATGCCGTTTATTTGATGGCTCAGCCAAGGCGTTTAGTTATAATTTGGGTATCCCAGGCCTGGGGGTCCCTTCCAAGTCAGGCTGGGCCTCCAACACTCTACGGCCAGGGGAACCCAGAAGTGCTTGAGATCGAGGCAGGAGACCAGAGCAGGCCAGGGTACCCCCAGCCCCTGATTCTTCCTGCCCAGACCTGCTCCCGGGTTTCGTGTGCCCCCAGATGCCGGGCCTCCTCAGCCGGGTGTCTGCTCCAAGGTAGGAAGTCCCCAGGGAGAGCTCGGTGCACCGAGAGGGCACCTCAGTAGGGTGCCTGCAGCTCCAGCCCAGCAGGGAACATGCTGCTGGGAAGTGGGAACGCGCTCAGCACAGCAGCAGCCTGTGCCATTTGTGGGGGCGAATCCTGGGGGTATCTGGAGAGGGAAGTCTGGGATGGAGTAGGCAGAGGTAAGAAGCAAAGAGGGGAGGAGGATGCCCTATGCTTATCTAACTCCTACCCCCATTTTAAGGAGAGGGAAACTGAGGCCTAGGATAAGAGACTTGTCCACGGTCACCCAGTCTGCAGCAGATCCAGGATTATGATCCAAGACATTAGGCTCCCAATGGTGGGGGACCAGGACCCCCAGGTGGGCCCTTCACTACGGACAGCTCCTTATGCACTGTTCTTCCAAAGGACTCTTTTGGTCCTGGATGGGCCCACATAGAGAAGGAACAATCAGTCTGCCCGAGGCGGTGTGTGCTCTAGAAAAAGCACAGGCTTTGGACTAATGGACCTGATTTATACTGTGTGATGGTGGGCAAGCTACTTAACCTCTCTGAGCCTTTCCTTTGATGTAGTGGGGATCAATACCAGCCTCACATGCTAGTTTAAAGCAGAGGGGCTTTCCTTGTGAACGGGAAATCCTGCAACAAATCACTGAGCATGTCCTTGTATTCTCCTGCCGGGCCCAGGGGGCCCATTTCATAGTGAGGAGCCCGAGGCTAAGGGGCAGGAATGGCTTACCCAAGGTCACCAGGTAAGTAGCAAAGCCCAGATGGGAACCCAAGTCCTGTTGGCTCCAGAGTCTCTGAGAGCAGTGGCCTTTGTGGGGAAGAGAGCATTGGTGGTGGTGGTGGTGGGGGGGGGGGGGTGGAGGGTGGGAGCTGGCTTGCTCAGCCACTGGCCCCCTCCCTGAGCTCAAACCGTCATGAGCCTTCACTTGCCAAGTCACAGTTCACCTTATATGGAGCAGTAATGGGGCCTTGTGAGGTTAAGCGCGGGCCCCGCACCAGGAGGTGCTCAACCAGTGTTAACCCAGGGCCGGCAGCACTGGCCCTACCTGGCTGTGGTCCGCAGGAGATGCCCCTGCCTGAAACTGGAGGGCAGGGCACGTGTGTCTCCTTTCCTGAAACTCCGTGCCTGACAAAGCCTGACACAGCCTGACACAGGGCAGGTGCTTGATAAATTCTTTGAGCAAATGAAGCAAACCCGGCAGGTAGCGGAGGCCCCACCCCTACCCCAGGGGCTTTGCCTGGCTCGCTGTCTCTGCAGCCCTTCTCCTCCTGCGCCGGGAGGTAAAGGTCCCTGGGTCAGTGGCTCGGGGGGACGTGGACCTCTGCCAAGCTGCTCCTCAGGTCTGAACGTGTTCTTGTTCCTTACAAAGGACTCTGTCCGTTTCCTGAGCACTGACTGCCGCTGGGTGCCATGCCTCATTCATGCCTGCATTCTCTCACTTATGCCTCACAACGACCCCATGGGGAACGAGCTGCGAGCATCTTCAGTTTTTAGAGGTGGAATCTGAAGATCAGAGGAGAAACGACTTGCCCAGGGCCACACAGACAGCAACAGTCAGGTTCCCACTCAAGGGCATCTGTGTGGCTGCCGGAGCCTGTGCCCTTACTCATGACACTGCCCGGGGCCCGTGTGCCAGGGCATGCCTCACAATCAGGTCTGATGAGCAGGTGTCTCTCCTCCCTGTTCCAGCATCATTTCCAGCCTTGGAGCCTCCAGACCGTCTCAGGACAGGCAGGCTCCCTGCTTGCCACTGGCTGGGTTTCTGCTGCACCAGCGCCCCCTGCTGGACGGGATAACTTCTGCGTTGTCCCAAGCCCTGCCCTCTCCCTGCCATCACTTGGGGTCGGCAGGCCAGCAGCTGCTTTGGCACAGCCGGACCATCCCCTGTGCATCCAAGAATTCACAGGACAGGGTCTGCCTTCTCCCGGGCTTGGCTCTCCAGGCTGGGCCCAGCAATGACTCTCCTTGGACCACAGAATTCCTGTTCTCTCCCTGCCTGATGAAACTGTTGCTGCTCGGTCTCAGGCCAGTTGTCCAGGTGTCTTCTGGACAGAAGGTCAGCACTGGCCGGAGTGCCCCCGGGGAGGCTGACAGAGGAGAACCGAGTAGACAGCCCTGGTGGGGGTGGGAGGTTTCCGTCAGCCTCCTCCCTTCAGCCGCCTGTGCACAGGAGACTGCCCTGGACTCTGGGGGGCAGAGGAAGAGAGAAGAGATGCCAGTGTGGATGCTCAGGTGGCCCCCAAGGATCTCAGAAACTTTCTAGCTGGCCCACCTCCTCTCATTACTCATCCTTTCCTCAGGCCTGCAAACCAGAGGCCCAGGGCCCACAGAGAGGGAGACTGGGGAAGGAGGAGGGGTCTGGTGGCCCCTGAGCCCAAGGTCTCTCCCTGGCTGTCTCCACCAACTGCTCACTGAACCCCTCCCGCTTGTAGGAAGGGCGAGCTGGGATGCTGGAGCCAGACATCCTGCACCATTTCTGCACCCTGCCACTGACTTACCTCTCTCTGGGCCTTTTTTCTCCACAGTAAAATCCCTTTTTGGGTATGAAGGGATGGACAGAGGGCTTAGCACAGAGCTGGCATCAGGACCTGTTTCTGCACTGCACCAAGGGCCATGAGGTGAGGTCGTGCCTTGGCTGTGAGTGTCGGGGTCCCCGCTCACCTCCAGGCTGCCTTCCTCACCCTTTTCTCCTTTACTGGGGCAACCCTAAGAGGGGGTGCTTCCCACCAAGTGCCCCCAGAGGTTAACAAGCTCCCTGCAAACCCCACTGCATCTGTGCTTGGCCCTACTGTCTCCTCTGGGCAGGCTCCACCCAAGGAGGCATGCTGGGGGCAGCGTGAAGCAGGAGAAGCTCAGGGAGGGCACATCTGGTTCCAACCTCACGTGGAACTCTGAGCAAACTGTTTTCCTGTCTGAAACTCAGTTTCCTCTTCTGGAAAATGGGAGCAATGACACCTGCCAGGTTAAAGGAGCAACAGAGAAGGAGCAGCTTGCAGAAGGTGCCCCATTCCTGCACCCACCACTCCGTCCTGGTTGTGTCTCACTTCCCCCTCACCTCTGGGTCTCAGCTCCTCTGAGCTGTAGTTTCTCAAAAGCATCTCAAGCCCAGCCTATTCCCTTCCCCCATCAGTGCCCCGTCTCAGCAGCTGCCTGTCCCATCGCACAAACCAGAACCCTGGAGGGGGATTTTCTTGGCTCCTTCCTCTTCCTCAACTCCTTCCCCAGCCTGACCCCCGGCCCCGGCCCTGCTCCAGGAGGCTCCATCCTCACGCACCCCTGTCCTGACACTCTGTCCCTGCTGCCCACCGGCACTGTGCTGGCCACGCCACCACCACCTGGTGCAGGAGGCCCCTCGTTCACTGGCTTCTTTCCACCCCTTTCCCTAGAAGGCAGCCAGTGACATTTAGCAGACAGGCGTGCTGTTCCCTTGCTGAAAATCCTGCAGGGGCCTCCAGGGCTTTTAGGATAAAGATCAAAATTATAGCCAGAGGCCCTGCATCGTCTGGGCCCCGTGACCTGCTGGCCCCTTCCCCTCCCTCTGAGCTCCAGCCATCCTGGACTCCCCCTGCCGGCCTGGGCACAGGCCATTCCCTGTCTGGAATGCTCTTCTCCACCCCAGCTCATCAGCAGGCTGCTGCCTTCCCGTCTCCAGAGAGCAGCCCAGGCGCATGGTCTCCAGAGAGGCAATCTTCGGCCCCCTGCCAGGTTACATGTGTTTGCCACCAGCTCTCACCAGCCCTGCTTTGGTTGGGCCCTTTTATTGGTTTCATTGAACACGCCTCTGGGTGATCCTGTGGCGGGTCCGCTGCCATAAGAGACCACAAACTCCCTGAGAGCAGGGCCATGTCTGTGTCTACTTGTCACAGCACCCCCAGTGCCGAACCCAGAACCCAGAATGAAGTAGATGCTGGATAAATATGATCGGGGTCCTGGAATCCTCGGTGGCTCCCAGTCTGTGTCCTGGGTTTTGCACACGAGGATGCTCAGGTTGATGGTTGGTTAAAGAGCTCACGGTATGGCGGAGAGAAGCTTAGTTTGAGATTCAGGAGTTTCAAGTTCTGGTCGTGGTTTTGCTGTGTGACCCTGGGCAAATTGTTGCCCTCTCTGAGTCTCTTTCCTCACCATACCACGAAGGGGCTGTGTCCTAAGAGGACAGAGCAGTCCCTTCCCACAGGACTGACCCAGGAAAACGTCCTAGAGGAGATGGGCCTGTGCAGGGTCTGATGGGAGGACAGGACTGACTGAGGCAGAGCAGCGTGGGGAAGGCATTCCAGGTGGGAAGAGCAGAGCCTGTGAATCACATGTGAAGCTGGACAGAGGGTCGGGACCCAGGGGAGACAGGAGCAAAAGGAGAAGGAAGAGTGGGGAGCAGGGGCTCATTCCCCCTCCTAAAGTCATCTGGGGCCCCCAGCTGAGTAGGATCATAGTCCCCCCACCCCCACAGAACACGGCCCTGCTTGAAGGCGCCTTAATTGCAGGGCCCCTTAATTACCCACCCCGCCCTGCACCTCCTGCCTCTGGCGTGGTGGGTTAATTTCCTGCTCCCCGGAGCTGCCCTGTTAACAGTCTTGCCTTCCTGTAACCGACAGCTCCCTCATCAGATAGCAGCAAGGATGAGTCCTCTGGGGGAATCAGAGGCTCCTGCCTGCCGCCCTCCATTGCCTGGAAGATGGCATCACCA
This sequence comes from Myotis myotis, assembly GCF_014108235.1. Taxonomy (NCBI): domain Eukaryota; kingdom Metazoa; phylum Chordata; class Mammalia; order Chiroptera; family Vespertilionidae; genus Myotis; species Myotis myotis. The sequence goes on along the minus strand of NW_023416324.1, from coordinate 29,682,424 downwards.
CCCAGGAACGCTGAGCCCAGACCCCCTCCCGGTTCCCCACAGCCCTATCTAGTCTGGGATCTTGTGTCTGGCTCTGCCATCTCCTGTCCTGTGCCTCCCCCTGCCACTCCTGCCTGACACGGTTCCTCAGAGCCGATTCCTCAGATGGTTTGGGTCTAAAAGCTGCCAGGCTTGGTGACCGGAGCCCCTTTGGGTCAGTGCTAGAACCCTGGCCCCTGGGCTGAGGTTGGGGTGGGTGCTGGGATCTCGGCTGGGGGATGGGACAATAGGCTGGGGTACATGGGCTGCGTGCAGCAGGCTGAGTTTGCAGAACTAAGACTGAGATGGACTGGAACTTGCTGCCGGAAAGAATCAGGATCCCTGAAGCAGTGGGGTCTGGGGAGCAGGGAGTAAGGGTCTCACCCTGAACACTCAGCCTGCTCAGGAGGCCCAGGGTCCAAGCAGAGGGGAGAGACTGGAGTAGGTGAGAGCAGCTCTCCTCCCTTCTCCCTATGTTTCAGCCACACTAGCCTCCTTTCAGTTTGCCTATGATTCCACGTTCAATCCTGCCTCAGGGCCTTTGCACGTGCTGTTCCCTCTACATGGAACCCTCCTCACTCTGCTCGTTGCATGGCTTGTTTCTTTGCTTTCTTCAGATCTCAGCTCATACAGCGTTTCCTCAGGGAAGCTTTCCCTGACCACCCAGTCATTTTCCATTGTGTCCCCCATGTCTTATTCTTTATAGCACGGGTAGCTATCTGAAATGACGGCCTAATTTTTTAGTTTATCTGTTTTTTATCTGTACCCCCCACCCCACACTAGATTACAAATTCCATGAGAGCAGAAACTGTGTGCGTCTTGTTTGCAGTGCCTCCCCAGGTTTTAGCCCATTGCCTGGCACACATCTGTGCTCAATAGTATTAGTGTCCCATGTTCTGAACTTAAAAGTCAAGACAATTTGTATATATATATATATATATATATATATATATAGTATTTCCTGAATTTATGCCTTTGCATATGCCATTTTTTTCTGTCTGGAATGCCCTTCCCTCGGCTTTTACCTGGGAAAATGGAGAGGAGGTATGCTTTCCCAAGTGTCTCACTTCCCCTACCAGCCCCAGCATCTCTCTAGGAAGAAGGAAAGCAAACCCCTCTGTGTCCCCCACTGTGGGGTTTAGTAGGTAACACTGTGGAGGAGTTTCTGTTTGGATCTAAATTCAGTGCATCTTTCTGCAAGTTCAGCTCATTTCTTCAGACTCTGTCCTCAACCAGACAAAGACAGATCCATCTGATAGTTTTTAAAACTATCATTCATTCATTCATTTTCTAAGCACCTGCTGGGTGCTAGGCCTTGTGTTGGGTACTGAGGTTACAGACAAGAAGGCAGAACTTCAGGCCTAGAGTAAGTGCCCAGTAGTTGGAGGTGGGACTGGGCAGACAGTCTAGTGCCGCTGGCCGGTGCTGAGACCGGTGTGCGGGTGATAGGGGGGCTCACAGGGGACCCTGAGCGGCTTTCCCTGGGTTGTATTCAGAAGGATGAGAGGACAGTGAGCACACAAGACTGTGGGGAGAGAGAAAGGGCAAGTAAATCTTAGGCAGAGCCAGACGGAGAGGAGAATGGCATATTTCCTGCACTAAAAACTAGTCTGGTTTGAATATATGCAATTCAGGGGATGTAACAACAATGGTGGGTATTTACTGAGTGCACACTGTACACACAATACTCTATGTGCCTTATTTACCCCCCAGCAGTCCTAATTTTATAGGTGGGGAAACTGAGACCCAGAGAGGGGAAAAGCCAGGGTCACAAGCCTGTCAGGGACACCTGTCTGCACAGCTCCTATATGGGCTGGACCTTCCTTTGTGACTGTCGTGTGTGAGCCTGGAAGTCTGACCCCAGGCTTTGCTGTCATTGTCATTGCGCACAACTATATACAAGAGCCTCATTTTTATAGGATACCTGTGGTGGCACCTGAGAGACCCCAAGTGTTGTCCTGGGAGGGACCTCATGATCACCGGTAACACTCTCCCTGCCCAGAAAGGAAAGCGCAGAGCTGGGGCCAGAAACCCACCTCCCGCTGCTCCATGCTGGCCCCATGCCTGGCCCTGGGCTGGGCCCCTCACACACTCTCGCATGAAGGCCTCCTCACAGCCTTGCAGGAGACAGTGGCACCCTATTCACAGATTCAGAAACCAAGGCCTGCACCGAGGCCACTCAGCTAGATCCTGACGGACTAAGACCCTGGCATTGAACTGAGGTCTCTCTGATTCCAAAGCCACAGCCCTTATATGTGCACAGCCCTTGACAGTTTACAAAGTCCTTCCTAATCCCCTAGCTCAGTGGTCGGCAAACTGGGGCTTGCGAGCCACATGGGGCTCTTTGGCCCCTTGAGTGTGGCTCTTCCGCAAATGCCACGTGTGGGCGCACATGTACAGTGCGATTGAAACTTCGTGGCCTATGCGCAGAAGTTGGTATTTAGTGGAAGAGCCACACTCAAGGGGCCAAAGAGTGTGGCTCACGAGCCGCAGTTTGCTGACCACTGCCCTAACTTATTCCTTCTTTCATTCAACAAATATTTGTTGGGCCCATAGGACATCTTATTCATTTTTCTAGGTATTGAGGAAGCAGCCTGAGCAGATTGATGAAGTCCTTGACCTTGCAGAGCTGACAGTGTGCTGGGAGAACAGAGATTTTGGTATAATTCACAAGGAAGCGCCTGGTTACGCATTGAGCTGAGTCCTGTCCACGAAAGGAAGGATGCTATGGCACACAATACCTCAGTGAGACTGGGAGGATGGATATTGTCCCCATTTTCCAGGTGGTAAAACTGAGACCCACCCAGAGAAGTTCAGTGATTTGCTCAAGGTCACACAGCTGAGTCAAGTCAACTGGTAGAGTAGGGACTCCAGCCAGCCCAGGGTAGGTCACTTCTACTTTAGCGCTGGTTCTATTTCCCCACAAAACCTATGAGAGAGCAACTCACCTACCTATACACACACACACACACACACACACACACACACACACACACACACGTGACAGAAGGAGTGATCGAAGGCGCAGGGTCAGGGAGGACAATTGCGGTGGAACGGAGGCTGGAGATGATGGCGCGAGAACAGCTCCCAAGCCTGTCATTCCTGCAGCGGGCATTCGTGTGTGGCTCCCTGCCTCCTGTCTGGTCTTCTTGCTTCTGCACAGAGTCTGTGAGCTCTCCAATGCCTGTTCCATACATTTATTTGCCGCATAAGTCAACCTGAGTTTCCTTCTGTTGCAAACAAGAACCCTCATTAGTACAGACATTGGTGCTATAATTGGGGTGCAGGCAGAGGCCTTGAGGGAATCGTGGGAGTTGGATTGGTTGCTTCCCTAGTTAGGCTGACAGGAGGAAAATAGCAGGTAGTGCTAAGGGGTGGGACCCAGCAGCTCATGGTACCCATGCTGAAATGCCTAATTAAAGTGTCCCTTGTGGTCATCTAAAACGAAGTGCCCTCTGAAGGCGAGATGTTAGTGGCCTGAACCACTGAGCAGAAGAAAGGACAGGAGGAGCGGAAGGATGCTGGGAGGCGATGTCTGTTGTTAATGGCACTGGATAGTTTCAAGAAAGAAAATATGAGCAAAAATCTCGAGAGTCTTAGCTCAAGGGATGGACCGAAACTCAGGAACGGTCTATGACTGGGGAAAGAATCTTATCTCTTATGGAGGCAGGGCTGAAACTCCCCAAAACTAAATGCTTCATTTGTTCTGCTGAATTATAACATTAGCTGAGTTCTCAATCTTTGCAGGTCGTTACAACAGTTTAAGAAATTAATCTTGAAAGGGTGATAATTGAGAATCCAAATGGGAGCATATTCGAGGACAGACTCAGTTATCCAGACTTCCAGAGCTGTGGAGGCTACCATGTTGGCCCAGCTGGCCGGCTCCCGTTAGATGAGGCTGTCCTGCCTCAGTTAGGACTCCTCGCCCAAGGGTGTTATCTGGTTCAGCAATCCTCATTGTCCCTCCAGGCTCAGGACTAGGTCAGATTCCAGCATGTGCCTAGGGACCAATTATAAAGACAAACCCTGGAGGAGAAAGTTTACTCACTGACAGAATGACAAGACTTTTCTAATTTATCTTGGCAAAATTCTAGGGAATGCATGGGGGCGGGGGTGAATTCTCCGAAGGAAGAGCCTTTTAAATCTGCATTTCCTGATGTTGATGAGCCTGTCTGAGCTCTGGAGGCAACACTCTGGTCTGAGGGGCTGAAAGGAGTAAGAAAGTCAGCGGAAAGAAGTGCTCTCTAAACTCTGACCCCTAAGAAAGCCCAGGAGAGACACCCTTTACCAGGACCTTGGGGGGAAAATCGTTGATCAGGGAAATGCCAGCCTCTTGAGAAAGCCCGGAATGGCTGTCCTCTGTGGGCTAGGCATGCTGGTGGAAGTTGCCATGGTTGAATGGGCCCCAGTTTTGGTTGTAATGGACGGTTCCTGGTGTGACAGAGGTCATGTGGTGGCACGTAAAGGTCAAAGGTTGAGTGGGTGGGGTGACCATTATAGAGCAGAGCTTCCTGGTAATCAGAATGGTCCAAACTGCAGGAATTGTGTGTGTGTGTGTGTGTGTAGGCATGGTTAATGACCATGGTTTTATGGCCAAAAGAGATGGGGAGCTCACTAAGGTTCTATACTGATTCAGATAATAAGAAAGAGGTGCATCTAATGAATAGAAAATAAACTCACTTACTGACAGAATGACAAGACTTTCCTAATTTATCTTGGCAAAATTCTAAGGAATACATGGGGAGGGGGTGTGAATTCAACGATTTTTCCCCCAATTTTCAGAACCTCACCCAATCAACATGCAGAACCAGAGTCTGTTGAATGAAAGAGGAGTGGTCTCCCTGAGGAAACGTTCTGTAATGAAAAGAAATTAAATAATAATTAAATTCCTTAAAGGGATGGGTGGCCATATTTCAGGGTAATAGAGTATTGGCAAAGATTCTAGATCTTTTGAGAATTATTAAATACTAATCCTGAACTGATGTGAATTCCTAGAGACCCAGATTACCCCTGAGATTCACCAGTTAGAATGGGGGCTTTTAGGGATCATTTTATGGAATGTTGACCTGAGTTCCCTCCATGGCAGAGAGCAGTCATGTCTGTGGCTACTTACCCAGGCTCTCAGTGTCCTGTCAGAATAGATTTCCGCAGGACTGCGGATTTACTACCCTGGCTTTGTGACTCAGGGACATGCACAGGCCAAGTGACAGCCACCATCGGTTTCCAGACCACATCAAAACAGCCAGTCAGAACAGCAACGCTTGCTCAGTGGAATCGCAAAGTAAAGCTACTGTCAGAGAAAGATGCAGGGATGATGATTCTATTTAACTTTCTGGTTTGGCCAGAGCACAAGATGGATGAGTCTTAAAAAGCAAAAGTGAATTATTATAATTAATCAGGCAGAGATTCCAGTTATAGTTCCACAATGTACCAAATGTGGTCTCATGACTAGAGCAAGTTAATGGGTGGATGTCTGACACCCCGAGAATATTTTTCTTCTCTATCCTCATAAGCAGAGGACACCAGGAACACCGCAGATTTCTCATGGCAGGGACAGCAGTACACCTTCCATCTTGCCTCAGTGCTGTGTCAACTCTGTGACTCCCTGTCTAACTTTCCAACAAGTTAGTTTATAGGGACCTTGATTGTTTCACTATTCCATAGGACATCACACTAGTCTAGTACATTGGTGAGATCATGCTAATAGGACCCAGAGACCATAAAATGGCAAGTATTTTGAAATACAATTGTGTTTCATGGGGGTGGAGTGGAATAGCCTGAGAAAGTACAGGGAAAGTTCTGGGAAAATAGCCTGGGAAATTCAGAATATCCCCTTCAGAATGAAGAACAGGATGTTAAACTGTGCAGACCTGATCACTAAGAAAGGGGCACATCTTTTTTTGGGGGGGTTGCTTTGGATTTTAGAGGCAGCATATACCATGTTTGCATGTACTACTTCAAGCCATTTCCCGAGTGATCCAAAAAGCTGCTGGCTTCGAGTGGGATCAGAGCTGGTTAAGACTTCAAGCCAAGTTCTTATGCTACATTCGATTCAGGGGAGGCTGAGGAGTCCGTGGCAGATTGCAATGCTGTATGGAGTCTTTGGCAAGACAAGATAGGAGAAGCACAGCTAGAGACCCTTCATTTTTGGAGCAAGGCCATTCCTTTCCTGGCAAATAACTATACACCTTTTGAGAAACAGTTCTTGGCTTGCCCCTTGGCACTGTCGGAGGCTAACCACCTGACCATAGACTATGAAGTCATCGTTTAGTCCAAAATACCCACCATGTTATCGGCTCCATCTAACCATCACATGGAGCATGCCCAACAATACTCTTTCATTAAGTGAAAATGGTAGAAAGGGGTCTGGATCTAGCAGGTCCCGAAAGCACAAGTATGTTGCATAAGCAAGTGGTGCACACTTGCGGATGCCATGTCTTTCCCAGCCTACACTTGTGCTCTGCCTACAGCCAACTTATTGAGAAAAACCATTCTGCGCCTGGTTAACAAACGGCTCTGCATGGCAAGCCGGCACCAGCTGGAAGTGGGAGGTTGTGATGTGGCAGCCCGACTAGAAGTATCTCTGAGAGACAGAGTAGGGAAGTCCTCCCAGGGAACACCACTTTGGTATATCTCATTGTCTTGGTCTGGAAAAACATCTAAGCTCTACAGTGATTCATGGTAAGTGGCTAATGATTTGGCCAGATAGACAGGGACTTGGAAGAGACACGATGGAAGGATTGGTGAAAGGGGAACTTGGGGAAGAGGCATGTGCTTGGACTCACAGCATGGACCCTGCATAATAAGCATACTTATGTCCTATAAGAGCACTCGTCGAAAGCTCCTGAAGACCCTGGACGAAGGACCTCAATAAACCACCCACACGATAACCCCCTTGTGGATGACAGTTAGTCTCTTTCTCTGGCGACCCCATTGCTTGCTCAACGGGCTCAATGACAGAGCAGCCACGGCTGTCACCCAACATTGGATTCCTGTCTCATGGAAGGGAACAGTAATTTTTCCTCATTGGAATAGCCATTTCTTCTGGATTTGGAGTTGCTTTCCCTCCCTGCTATAATTCTGCCAGCAGCACCATTTGCAGACTCACTGAACGCCCTACTGGCACGGTACCCCATATGACATTGCTATAGACCAAGGAATTCATTTTACAGAGAGAGGGGTAAACCAATGGACTGAAGCTAATTGGATCCATTGGTCATGCCAGGTACCCCACTGCCCAGAGGCAGGTGGACCTATAGAATTATGACCCAATGAAGAACTTAGTTCCAGAGCCCATTGTAATTAAAAATACTATGATGTCAGGGGGCCATTCTATAGGATGCCAGATACTCTCTTGGCCAACTGCTTCTACCTGGTGCTACTTTTCCCAGAGCTAGAATGCATGGCTAGGGGACCATGGAGCAAAAGTAGGGGCGGCACCACTCACAGTTCCACCTAATGACCTTCTCCCCAAACTTGGAGTTTTCAAGTGTTAGTAACCAAGGAAGGAATGCTTCCTCTGCATTCAGGTGGAAGCAGAGAATGTCAGCTGGCCATTGACAACTCCTTATGTCACTGACAAACAAGCAGAAAATGGGGTTACAATTTGACTGGGGTTATTGATTCTGATTATTATGAGGAAGTCAGCTTTCTGATACTCAGAGGGAGCAAGGAGTATTAGGGATGGGAACTGCCTTAGGCTAATTTAACTAGGTTAACTGAAACTCACCATAGTCCTGTATGGGCAGGACCTCCAAGGTCCCAGGTCTGTAGGAATGAGTGGGTGACCTCACTTGGTAAAAAATTTTGCCAAGGAAAGGAGAAAATTGGTAAACACCAACTATGATCTCATACTGAGTACCAGAAGGAGATCTGTAGTATTTGTCTGTATACGGGGTGGGCAAAAGTAGGCTTATGTTGTAATACAAATAAATAAGACACCAATTAAAAAGAATAATACAAGAATAAACTGCTTTGTGTACTCACAACTGTAAGCCTATTTTTGCCCACACTGTATATCCTTTATTCCCTCCCTGTCATGGCTATGTTAAAATATTTTAATCCAGTGCTTCTTAATCACTAATGTGCATACACATTGTCTGGAGATCTTGTTAAAATGCAGGTTCTGAACTGGGGTGTCTGGGTTGAGACCTAAGACTGTACTTCTGAGCAGTCTTTCTGACCTCTTTATAGGAAGTAATCCTTCCCAAGTGACTCTTTCTAATTCTCCTGCTTTTCCCCTCCATGGCAGTGAGCGCTGAGAATATTTATATGTTTATTTATTCACTCATTGGTGCCTGTATCTTAAGACACTACACGTAAACTGCATAAAGAAAGAGACTTTGGATACCTTATTCATCTCTGCATTCCCAGCTTCTAGGACAACATATAGCACACACTAGGTACTCAGTAATAATTAGTGGAGTAAACAAATGTATGTAACTCATGTAATCACTTGCACTCGCTTGTATACCTAGAAACGTACAAGTACACATAAGGGCACACACAGGCACAGGCACATATGAGATGTGGTGAGATAGAAGCATACACACACAAGCCAGTGTGGAGATTCACGTGCACAAACAGAAATCGGTGATTCCCATTTATATTTAGACAGAGGAACACAGAGCGTAACAGAAACGCACGCTTCCTCCAGGAAACCCAGACACCGGAGCCCCGGGTGTCACTGGCCAGTCTCGCAGGGCTTCAGGCTAGGCCCTTCTTGGCTGCCTTCCAACCCCCTCTAGGTGTCAGAGTTTCTCCAAAGAGGGCAGAGAAAGAGCTCGGAGTTTGGACTGCCCCTCCTCCCCCACCTTCCTCTTAGAGGCCCCTGCTGCTCTGCCCACCCCCACCGCAAGCCTGGACCAGTGTGTGTCAGTCAGTGCTGCTGGATGCAAAACGTGTCTTTCCTCTTGGCTACTTAAAAGGCAATGTGGACGGCTCCTTCACCCCAGTGCTGGCCACTTACAGTGTGGATGCCCAGGGGTTCCAGTCCTCCGATGGGCAGCCTGCAGCCAGAGAGAGGCAGCCTTGCCCCCATCCCACAGAATGCTTCCGAGACCAGAATCATAGCCATTCTGCGAGCAACTGGTTCCCTCTATGACTCAGGGTTCTGTGCCTGCTCCTGCGTGCCCCATTCTGGGCCCTTCTCTATAGAAAGGGGTTGTAGCTGCTGCCCAGGTCCCAGTCTATTTTGTTTGCAATTATCTGGCCACAAAGCCCAGAAGCTGCAATGAGCAAGTTTCAGCAGACAGACCCATGTCTCTGCCTAAAGATCCCCGCTCCTGATAATCCCCGAGGAAACCTGTAGCCTCACCTTCTCCTTGGAGCCCCCCCCCCCCCACCTGCTTTGCTTTGAGTCCCTGATTGGCCTCATCTGCCCATAGCCGGGGCCTCTCTGAACCTGCCCAGGTGGGGGCAGGGTGGGGGAGTCAGGGGCTGCTTGTACCTCGTGGTGCAGGGAGCTTACTCCTTCCCAGCGCCCAGTTCCCCTAACCATGGACGGTCCTGCTTGTAAGTGACTCTGCTCCTATTGCTCCAGGAAAGCCCTTTAGAATTCAGGGACAGGGCCCATGTCTTCCCGAATCTTCTTTTCCTTGTGACCAACTTCAGACTTCACTCCATCCAGAGAGGACATGGCTTCAAGTTCTCATTGCTTACCTATTCGATTGCTTATTCAACCAATAATTACATCGAGTTCCCACTATGTGGCCAGTGCTGTGCCGAGACCTGAGCTTCAATGGTGAGCATAACACATCGTGTGCGGCCTCAAGGGGGGTATATTCTCTAGAGAGAGAGACAGACCAAAGGAAATTTAAAATTATTAATAAATATGCCATAACCGGTTTGGCTCAGTGGATGGAGCGTCGGCCTGCGGACTGAAAGGTCCCAGGTTCTATTCCGGTCGGGGGCATGTACCTTGGTTGCGGGCACATCCCCAGTAGGAGGTGTGCAGGAGGCAGCTGATGGATGTTTCTCTCTCATCGATGTTTCTAGCTCTCTATCTCACTCTCTTCCTTTCTGTAAAAAATCAATAAAATATATTTAAAAATTATTAATAAATATGATGTCATGATCATTACGACAATATTAAAAGAAAGAAGAAAATATTGCCCTCATGTATAGAAAAGAATAAGGGGAAACCCACCGTAGGTTTTGTGGCTCAGAGGCCTCTCTGATAAGGGGCATTTAAACTGTAACCTGAAGGGTGAGAAAGAGCCACTATGAGAAGAGCTGACCCTTGCATGGCGACAGTTACTATTATTATTTTCTGGAGCCCTGAAAGTGATCATCAGAGCCTCAATTTCCTCATATATTTAATGTGCATGATTATGCCTGCTAAGAGGGCTATTAGGAGGAACCAATGAGAGAGTCAAGCTCTATGCTATAACTAGAATCACTCGCCCTGCTAGTTTGAGAGTATTGGTCACAAGCCTCTTAATTTTCCAGTCAATTGCTCACGTACCGCCTGTACAACTTAATGAGAGACCAATATTTCCTGATTGAAGCCATTGCCTGCCCTTGTCTAAATAAACCCAGGAGGTTTCTCAGTCCAACAGGGAGAATCCTGCTTCCAATGCTCAGAAGAGAGGAACTAGTTCTCTCTAGTCAGGCCCTCAGTGTTGCTGCATCTGCTGCTACCACAAGGGGGCGCTGTATAAGAGCTGTTCTGCACAGCCTTGTGAACACCTGTCCTCCCTGTGGCAGAGCCAGTGGCCCGGTGCTTTTGGCTGGTTGGCTCCAAGTTATGGCTTTCTTAGACTCACATTCATGCACTTGGCCATTGGCCCCAAAGCAAGACCACTCTGCCAGGCCAAAAAGGGCTCATTGCCTGAGCCACATGGGAAGCCAGAACCAGCCTCCTACTAATACTCCAAATCCTGTGCTGAGTCAGCTCATCCTTTCAGACCCTCCCCTCGCGCATGGATGGTGTGGCAGGTAGTTGGTGTCTTTTCTGGACAATGAGTTATCCTAGTCCTTAAGACATAACATGGAGCACAGAGGATTCTTGGTCCCTATGCAGATTTGCCCACCAATGCCTCAGAGACCAGCTTTGAAAGTCATAATAAATCATGTCACCCTTTCCCAGGACCACAGGGGCCTCCTGGCTTGGTGGTCGAAGAGCTGAGAAGGACATGCTTCCATCACACTGGCTAAGTGACACTTACCTGAACCAAGGGACAGCTCCATTTGTCCTTAGACAGAGAACTAGCAGCAGCTTCTCTCACCCGTCAGCCCTGACCTAACCTATCCTTGCTGCGTACTCTGGAGAGGATGCATTTCCCACTCAGCCTCACAAACCACCCAGTGAGGAAGCAGCTGCTGCAAGGACGGACTGGAATGACATATGATGTGGGCCAGGAAGAGTGGCCGCTTAATGAATGACAGGCCTCACTACTGTCATTCTCTGAGCGCATTTCGGGTTCTCCTTCAGTGAAAACACATCTTAGGCCCCTCACTTAAAGATTGCTTGGGGCCTGCCTTCTTGACTTAATGAAGCCGCTTCCCCAGTGTGAGAAAAGAGCAGCTTTTACTGCCTCTCTGAGCTGTGGTTAAGAGGGCCTATGTCCTGACCCTGCCCAGTGCTCACCTGGATCCTCCAGATGGATCAGGCGGGCCTTCCCCAGCATCAGGGAGAGGGAAGGGCAGCAGGGGTGGGTAGAAACAGGCATTCCATCTGGCAGGCAGGTGGGCGGGTGGAGCCCCTGGACCAGGCAAAGGAGAGGCCAGCTTGCCGAGCCCAGCTGGAGAAGGGGGAGCAAAGCCCTCATAGCTGTAGGGTGCAGGCTGTGTCCACAGTGAACCTAGCCCCAGCCCCTGCCTCCTGAATGACAGCAAGCAGAGGCAATGATCTGCCCCGCAGCCATGGCACCATCAGTGGGCAGTGCCACCCTCAACTCGCAGGGGCCCACTCATGAAGAAATGGCCTCTTGATAATATTGGCATGGACACCCCTGCACATCTCCCTTCCAGACCCCCAAATCTGAGCTCTTCAAATCAAGGTGGGTGACTCTGAGTCCAGGGGGTAGGTGAGCCAACTCCTCTTGGCACTGAAAGATGTTGTGAGAGGGGTGGAAAGAAACCACCATTTTCTGTGTGGCTTAGCCACGTCAGGCCTTCTCTGCAGGCGGCAGTGTCAGCTCCCAAATGACCTTTGGGGTTCCTTCTGGTTCTGACATTCAGTGGGATAGTAATGACAAGAGCGGCAACAGCGACCTTGTGAGCACCCCTCTAATGAAACCCTCCTGAGCTTGTACTTATATTCCCCACTTTATAGACAAGGAAGCTGAGCGTAGGAAAGATAAGTAATTTGCCTCAGATTGCCCAGAGGGTTAGGGGCAAAGCCTGGATTCAAACTGAGACTCTCTGAGTGCCAAGTCCGGCACACGTGACCCTTCCACGACTCCCTCTGGTTCTGCCTTTTGGGGTGTTAAGATCATCTAGTCAATGCTAGTCCTTTGCTGGTCTTTCCAGTCAAGCTAGTTCATAGCTGGTCTTTGCTGATGGGAGATGGGAAGCGATTCATTCCCAGTTCTGGTTTTGTGCTTTGTGGCCATAAGAAAACTTTTCCACTCTTTTCTGCTGTCGTTTCTGAAGGAACTGGCCAAGCTGGCTCAGAACAGCCAGCCGAGAGAACTCAGTGCGAGTAAGTCGAACAGCCTCTTGCCTAAGAAAGCAGATGTGCGTGTGGAGGGAGGGAGCAGGGGGTAATTAGGGCAATCTCGTAGGGACAACATGCCTCCTTCTTGGGGGAAGATGGTGGGCCCGTCTGTCAGCAAGGCCTCCTGGACTCCCCTCTCCAGGCCGGGCACCGTGGGGGGTAGGAGGATGTCGGGAGTACAGCAATCCCTCCCAGGTCTGAACGCCCTGACATGAAGACGCCCCAGCCTTTTCCCGCTGCTCCACCTCCCCCGTACCCTGGAGCTCAAATCCTGTTAGATAAGATTTATATTCGTGAAAGTGAAGGAACAATAAGATGATTTGTACCAAGTGTGTGGTCCATCTACTCATTAATAAGCACTTATTGAGTGTTCTTGGGGCCAGGCGCAGGGCTAGGCAAGGGAGAGGCAGAGACAAAAGGGACTCTGTCTCCCCTCCTAACACAGGACCAGTGGAAAGGCAGGCTCATTACCCAGTCAGGGCCACACCATAGGTGCCAAGCACTGGGCTAAGTCCTCCCATGGATCTTCTTATTTAATCCCTAAAAATCCCATGAGGTGGGACCATTACTCTTCCTGTTCTGTGTGTGAGGGAACTGAGTCCCAAGATACTGAAGCTTGTAAGAGGCAAAGGCAGGGCATGAATGCAGAAAATATGGCTTAAATTATTATTATTGTTGATGTTATTGTCATTATTATTATTATTTTTCTTTCAGGAAACATGGCTTTAAAGGCCAGGTTCTGCTGTGCTGGACCCCAAGCTGTGGGGCTGTGGGTGGTGGGGCGCTGAGAGTGTAGGTTCGGGCTGGATTGTGAAGGCCCTGGTGCCTGTGAGTTCCTCCTGGAGCTAGTGAGGCAGGCTGTCAGTGCAGAGGAAGGTGAGTTGTGTGGTCAGAACTGAAGCAGTGTGAGGCCGATGGGCTTGAGTGGGCCATTTTTGCACGAACAGCATTAGAGAAAGAGAGGGGGGTGGTGGTGAGAGCAAAGGGAGTCAGGGAGGCTCTCTAGTGTGGAAGGCAAAGGCATGTGTGGGGGTGCAGGACAGGGAGCACAGGAAGGGTGAGTCCTCGAAATGCAGACTACTGTTGTCCCAGGGGCAGTCGACACTGGCTGTTTGGACAGGCGATGCCCAGGCAAGTGGGGCTCAGAGGTGCCATGTGCCAGGTGCAGTGGGGCTGTAGGATGAGCAAGGCAGGCATGGCCCCTGGCTTCATGGAATTTGCAGTCCAGGAGCTGAGATAGACATGAATCGAGCAACCACAGGCACCCATGGGTGAGTGCAAACAACCTGGCAGCTGATGAAAACCCAAGGGCCCTGTGGGGGATGGTGGGAAGTGTGGGGAAAATCCTTGGCCTGATCTCATGGGGATGGGTCGGGGGAGAAGAGAAAGCATTCCAGGCAGGAAGGCAGCAGGAGCTAAGCCTAGGAGACAGGCAGCGACGCAGTGAATGAAAAGATAAGCTAAAAGGCTAGATGGCTGGTGCTCGGAGAGCTAGAGGAGGGATGGACCAAGGCGCCAGCATTCTGGGGTTCACTGGAGAGCAACTGGAAGACAGTGATGACTTCTAAGTAGGGAATGACATAAAGACATCGGAAATGGCACAAAGAGGTCTGTGTTCTAGAAAGATCCCTCGGCTGCTGTAAGGAGAATGGAATGAGGGGTAAGTATGGCTTTGAGAGACCCATAGGATTCCCTACTGGAGTCCCGGAGTTAGGTCCTGGTAGCAGAATCGGAAGGCCTGGATGGATTGTACAGGCATTTGAAAGGTGGACTCAGCAGAACTAGGTGACTGGCCAGGTAAGGGGGTGAGGAAAAGGAAGGGCTGGTGGCTCCCTGGTGGACTTCGCCTTGAACGAAAGGGTGGGTGGTGGGGCTGTTTACAGAGATGGGGGCTTGGGAGGGGAAGCAAGTTTTGAGAGAGAGAGAACCATGAGATGGTTGCAGACATGCTCCATTTGAGTTGCCTTTAGAGACATTCAGCAGGGGCGGTGGGTACCCAGGCCTGGGACTCAGGAATCACTGGTTAGAGATGGGAATTCAATCCATGGGAGTGCCTAGGGGAAGAGCATGATGGTAAGAGAAGAGGACCCAAGACAGACGGCCGCGTTTGGGTGGAGGAGGAACTGACAAAGGAGATGGAGAGGATGCTGGCAGAGCAGCGGGGGAGGGGGAGAGAAAAGGGGTGTCAGGAAGCCCCTGGGAGAGAATGGTCAGCAGGGGGGCTGACACAGAAAGACCGGGCAGGTGGAAGAGCGCGCAGTGCCCTTTGGGTTTAGGGAAATGGAGTCACCGGTGACTTGAACAGAAGCAGTTTGGATGGAGGGGGCAGAGGGGGCAGAGGCAGCCGGGTGGGTTGGGGTGTGGGAGTGGCGCTGAGGAGGTGGGACCTGGAGGTGACAGGTCCCCACCAAGAAATGGGGCTGAAGGAGAGAATGGGGCTGGCTGGGAGGAGAAGGGATGGACGGAAGCTCGCTCTGTCTGCCTGCTGGTGTTGGGATGGGAGGAGCTGGGAATGTTTGCAGGCTGGGGAGAGGGAGGCCCTGGTTTTCCTTCACAAAGTAGACCCTTGAGGCGGAGAACAGCTACAAAAACCCAGAAGGGCCTGGAGAAAAGGAATTCGGAGTTTTAGCTGAGTAGCAAAAAGGCAAGCCAGCAACTGCCCCTCGGCCCCGCCAGGGCAGGTCACAGAAAGGCCTCCTTAGGGCGGGCGAGGGGCAGAAAGTGAGCTTTGCTTGGAAGGAGGCTGGAGCCTTCTCTAAAGGTACGCAGGCGTGTGAAAGGGCGGGGGGCATGGATTGAAAGTGAGAACAAACGGTAGAGATTCATATTTAAACTTTGGTGTTTGAACTTGACTCTTAGCAATGGCAGCTTGTAGGGGAAGTGTTCTGGCTTGTAAAACCGGAGAGCTTGCTTCTGGTTTAGCTCTGCCATTCACTGGCTTTGGGGCCTCATGCCTCAGTTTCCCATATTTAAGTCGGGCTGGAGGTGAGTATTTCTAATGCTTTCACGTGCAGTTGTGGTTTGACAACCTTGCGAGCTTGTGGTGGCTTGGTGCTGAGTACGTGCGCTGTCTGGGGCTGCACGGAGTAATAGCAGCCCTGATCGTGACAATAGTAGCTCAAGTGTATTGAGTGCCATCTCTGTGGTTGGCACCAGGCCAAGAACTTTGAATCCTGGGGAGGGATTATCATTCCCATTTTACAACAGAGAAAACTGAGGTTTGCTTCCCTAAGTTCACAATGCCAGGGAGTGGCAGGATGGGGATTCCTCTCTGCCATGGCTCCTCTGACTGGGGCAGACTCAAGACCACCTGTTCTTCAAAGGAAGGTATGCCCACTGGCTAGGATCCACAGGCTGTAAACAACCTGACAGGCTAAATCCAGACTGATGAGCAGGCTGCATGGGAGAGCACCCCAAGACTCAGAGTCAGCACTGGGGCCAAGGGTGGCAGTGGGGATGGAGGTTAGAGACCAGATCATGGAGATGCTGAAAGCCAAGTCGAGGCCTGAACTAGACCCTGTAGACAGGGGAGCCAGGGGAGGTTTGGGAGGAAGGCTCAGCAGAGCTCATGACAGGACCCACGTCGGACAGATGGGGATGAGGTTGGAGTCCAGCAAGGAAGAGGGCAAGCAATAAACCCAGAGGGGATTTATTAATGAGCTAGACGGGGAAGGCACAGGACTGGCCTGAGGAAGGCCTGGGCCTCTCCAGGCCCAAGCATAGCTGCCCACCTCCTTGGAAAGCGGCAGGGAATCTGAGCCGGCCAGCTCCGGCTCTGCGCCCATGAGAGAGATGAGTTGGGACATGTCTGAGGGATTTTGTTGCCTGTTTACACACCGATCTCCTGCCTTTGGCTGCAGCTGGGAGCTTGCGAAAGCCCTAGCCTGCAGCTGGCTTGATCCCACTCTGTCTCCTGGTCTTACTGCCTCTGGGGTACCTTGGGGGTCCCCTGGCCTCCCTCCCTCTGTGGCAGGGCCTCAGTTCCAAGGACCCTGTCTGCCTCCTTGCCACCTGCCCTCCAGGGACCCGGACCTCTCAGACCTCCGGGGAGGCTTGTTCTGGGCTCAGGCTCCCTGGAGTCCCTGAGGCCACATCAGTGGGTTCCCTGCCAGCACCTTCAGCTACTCAGGAGTCAAGGCTGTGCACACCGAGGCCCCGCCCTCACAGCACATGGACACTGCATTTCTTTCCAAGCACTTTCACGTCTATTACCCGATTTAATGCTCCTCCGACCTTGAGAGATCAGCCGCTGAGCTGCAGGCCAGAGCCAGAGGCGGGGGCTCCCCCTGCTACTGCTCAGGGCTGAGGCCCCTTCAGGTGCTGAGCTGGAAAAAGGCCTGAGACACAAGACACTTGGGTTCCTGTCATTCACCGAGTCCCAGAGCAAGTGCTGCCTCCCCTCTGGGGGTTGGGGGAGAGTGGACTAGAGACCTGTACATTTTTTCCAGCTCTGAGAGCCTGTGGAAGACTGAACCATGCCCTTTATTCAGCAGACACCCATTGACCCTGTGTGTGCCCAGCCTGGGCTGGGGCTGGGGCCATCTCGGCAGACCTGCCCTTAGGGCTGGGATGACCCATATGAAAGGCCTGGCCCACAGGCCCAGTCGCTGCACACAGTGAGACAGCATCCAGAAGGCTGCCGGCTTAGGAAGGGGATGCTACCTTCAGCCTGGGCCTCCAACACTGCCGCAGACCTCCAAGCGCCTCTGGGGGTTCTGCTTTTCTCCCCAGTTCTCACCTGCCCAGGTCTCTTCTCCCCACCCACCCCACCATCACCGCAGCCTGGCCCCTCCAGCTCCCGGCCCTCTGGCTCTTGCCATGCCAATCGCTCAGTGGCACAACCCTCACCCTTCCAGCCTTGCTTTGCTTTGCTCTGCTTCACCAAGGATCACCAAGGCTCTGGACCAACTTCGGGGGCTAAGAGACAGAGGGATGACGATAGGACCCGATCGGAAGCAATCCCTAGGTGGAGAGTCGTGGTCTGTGTTGTGGGGACGCCATGCAGGGGCCTCCTGCTCCCGCCGATTCCTTTGCCCCAGGGCCTCTTGTCCTCCCTTCAGTGGGTCCTGTCTCTGAGTGTCCTGTCCCCGCTCCCCTCGGGCCAGCCTGTGCCGAAGGCCCAGTAGGCAGAGCCCAGGGGTCCATTCTGCGTGGGAAAACCTGGAACCAGGTTCCCTGACACACAGACCATCAGAACAGAAGCCGTCCTCAAGTCTGCCCTTCCCCCATTTTACAGGCAAGGAAACTGAGGCCCAGAGAGGGGACTGATGTGTCTGAGCTGATTTGAAGTCAGTCCCCTAACTCCCAGGCATGGCTTCCTCCCACAGCATAATGCTGTCTCATTGGTGATGACTTATTATTGTCAGGACACAGACATGCGAAGTATTGTCATTGTTGTTCTTGTCGTCACTGCTTGTATAGTGATACTACTTTTGGCCACTCATTGAATCCTCCCTACAACCATCACAGGTGACAGATATTCTCGTTCCAGTTTTACAGATGAGGAGCCCAGGGGGCTTCGAGAGGCTGAGTGACCCATCTGCAGCCTCCCAGTCAGCAGGTGGCAGCGTGGGGAAGTGGTCCCAGAGCACACACGGAGGCCCAGTGCCAGAGGTCAAACCCCAGTTCTCTGCTCATCCTCTGTGTGGCCTTGGGAGGTCACTTGCCCTCTCCGAGTTTTAGCTTCCTTCCTTGTAGGTCAGAGCTGTCCATGCCTTCAGTGGGGGTGGCTATGAGCCGGCCTAGCAGCACTGGTAGTGCCGGTGCCTGTCACCAGCTGTGTGTCCTCAGCAAATCCCTCGCCCTCTCTGATGCTGTGTCTAGAATGGGGAAAGCAAGACCCACTTCACGGGGTGGAGTGGGGATGGCAAGAGAGGGTGTACTGGCAGAGGGCACACCCTCTTCGGTGCTCAGTAAGCCACAACCTACCTGAACCTGTCTAATTCTATAGCAAACATGGCCTGTGGCTGGGCAGGTGGCCTCCCGTTGCCCTCCATATCACAAACATGGCTGCAATGAACATCTTTTTGGCTCCCTTGTCTTGTTTGCTAGAGGGAGAGTCCTGGGACTGACTGTAGCAGGGGGGTGGGGGGTGGGGGAGGAAGGGCACAGTCATGCAAATTGGCAGGTTCTGTTATGAGCAGAGCTCTAGAGTCTAGGGATCTGTGTGTGAATCTCTACCAGGCCATTTCCTAGTGTGTGGCCTTGGGCAAGTGACTTGCCCTCTCTTGGCCTCAGATCTCTCATCTGTAAACAGGGACAATGCCACCTGCCTCCAGGGTCGCTGCCTGACATGAAGGAAGTGCTCATAAGCTCCCTCTCGCTGTGCTCCCAGCTCGCTCTGAGCACCCTCCCTCGGCCCCCCTGTAAGAATCCGAAGCGGAGTGAGGGGAACGGCGGCCTGGCTGGGGTCACACAGTCTGCATGCCATTGGTGGCCCAGATCTCTCGGGCCTGTTTCAGCTCTGGGACACTCTCCTGGACCCAGGGCGGGAACTGAGAGGGACAGAAGCTGTGGTGGCCTAAGACCTCCTGCAGGTACAGGCTTTGGGAACATGGGGACAGGAGGGGGACCATTGGGTAAAGGCTCCAGATGGTTCTTTCATCCTAAATGCAACTGCTGATCCCTTGCTATGTCCTTATCTGCCTCTGGGCACCGCAGCTCCACCGAACGCTTTCCCGGTCAAACCACCTTGGGACGCTCGGCCTTTCCCACTGGGCTGTGAGGGCAGAGCCCTGCCTCTGTCTCCCGGCAGGGGAACACTGATGGAAGAGAGTGCCCTTGGGTGTTTCAGGGGTGGGCTGGGCCCATTTCATAGTTTCTAATGGAGAAAAGAAGCCCCGAAGGGTGATGAACTTTGGCCACAGCCACACAGTCTGTCCATGAATCCGATTCTTACAGATCTACTAAGTGCTCAGTGCTGGCTAAGTGCTTGGCTGGGAACGGGCAAGGTGTAGAAGGAATATGAACTCAGGTTCACTCCTTTGCTGGGACCTGGCCTAGTTATGGCCCCTCTCTAGGCCTCAGTTCCCCACCAGTTCCCCACCGTACTTCTTGAGGGTGGTATGAGGAAGGAGGGGAGACTATGCCAACGTTACCCATGGGTGTAATGGGGGCGATGAGCCCCGGCAGAGGGGGGGCTTCCAGGAGACAGGTGGCCAGTTCGGTCTGGAGCCAGGAAGGCCCGGGCCAGGTCTCTGCTCCTCCACTTACCA
Organism: Myotis myotis; assembly: GCF_014108235.1. Classification (NCBI taxonomy): domain Eukaryota; kingdom Metazoa; phylum Chordata; class Mammalia; order Chiroptera; family Vespertilionidae; genus Myotis; species Myotis myotis. The sequence continues at coordinate 29,662,531 of NW_023416324.1, read as the reverse complement.
GCTGTGTGACCTTAGGCAAATCACCTCTCCTCTCTGCGCCGCAGTCCTCCTCTGAAAGGTCACCTCCTCTGAAAGGTCACCTCCTCAGAGAGGCCTTGCCCAGCCTGCCTCCATTGCCCCTTCATTGCTCCCATAGCTCTGGTCCCAAGGTGCAGGTACCTTGTTTGGTCCTTTTTTGGTGTTCGTCTCCCCCTTTCAGAATGTAAGTTCCACGAGAGGAGGGATTTTTGTTTGTTTTGCTCCCTGCTGTATCTCCAGGACCTAGCACAGTGCTGGCACACAGTAGGAACTCAATAAGTAGCTGTTGAATGAATGGACTAAATAAATGCAATGGAGTTAATAATTCCACCCCCCGCCCCCAAAGGAGACAAGATGCATAATGTGCCCGGCCCAGCACACAGTAGGTTCAGTCAGTGAGGATGGAGCTGCTGTTGCCATCCTGGAGACAAACTGCAGCTGCATCCTGGATGCTGGCCCGCAGCGGAGGGCAGAACAGCTCAGCAGCTCTCCCAGTGCAGCCTCCACTCCCTGGCTTGAGCTGGGCTTCTAATTGTTCCCGTCTTCTTGGCAGCCTCAGCAGCTGTCTAATGAGTTTGCACCCGATTGGCCCCTGGGCCTGGACGCACAGCCCAGGCCTGCCTTCCCATCTGCAGGCAGACAAAGACCCTCTGTCTCTGGGCTCTGCCTCCTGCCCGCCCCACGCATCCCTGACAAACTGAGGTTCTGGCTGCCAAGCTTTTGGGTGGAGGAGCCCAAGACTCCCATGTGGACCAGGGGCACACAGAAGAGTGGAGAGTGGGTTCCTGGGTTCAAGCCCAAGCTCTGCCTCAGCTACTGGGTGAGGCGGGAGGCCATCAATGTCATGTGGAGGAGCATGGCCTTGTCGTGACTTCCTGGGTTGGAATCCTGCCTTTGCAAGGACAAGTCAATCTGTGTCCTCCTCCCTGAGTTAGGCGTAGATCACATGTGCTAACAGGGGCAGATACTCAGCACAGCTCCTGGCACATGTGAGGAGCTACTGTATCATTGGCGACCGCCTTCGATCAGCATCCTCATTCCTCTCATTTGTGAAAATGGGCTGCAGAACTCGGCCCTTTGGCATTTTGGACTGGATCGTTCTTGCCATCTAGGGCAGTCCTGTGCATCGCAGTGTGGTCAGTAGCTTTTCTCACCTCCACTGACCCAGTTTCAAGGTTCCCTGTCCAACTCAGAAATTCCCCGATTTGTTGCAGGAAGCCAGAGCATTCCCCACACTCCGGCCTCAACAACCTGGATTTGCAAACACCCACTTATAAGGGTTCCCCTCAAGTAACCTCCCCAGTCTGGGGTCCCCAAATGCCTCAGGCTGCTGATGGGAGCATTAAGGCTGGGAGGAGGATGATGGCTTCTTTGTGGAGAGAAGCCCGAAGCTAAATTATGCAAAAGCTGTGGCAGGATCCAGCCCTGAGCACCGTGGAATCTCCTTGATACATATGCTCCCTGTTGCATTTTCCTGGACTCTCCCATCTTCCTCCCCAAACACACAGGCTGCCAGCCTGTAACCCTGCTCCTCATCTTACTTGGCCTTGGCCCAGCATTCACTGTGGCCCCATCTCCGCACCACGCTCTCCCCTGCTGTGAATTCCCAAGCCGCTGTGCCTTTGCTGGCACTGTCCCTCCTGCCCCCGTGCCTTCCTCCACCCTCCCCTCCTTCCAGAACACATGTCTGCCCAGCATGGCATCGAGTTAATTTATGAGGCTGACTGTCTGCCCTCGATCCCCGGAGCCCCGGGGCAGGACCTGTCTGATTCATGGCCCAGCGCTGGGTCTGGCCAGCATCAGGGAGCGTGTGCTGAGCAGCCCTGATGTGCGCTGGCTCTGGGAGGAGGCATCGTGAGGTCTGGTTGGCACAGAGCACAGGCCCAGGGGTGGCGGGGACTTACCGATGCCAGGGCTGCTGGAGAAGCTGGGAACCCTCTCGGCACCCCCTCCCTCACAGGCTCACTCACCGTTCCCTCCCTCCCCTTCTTCTCCCCTGGGTCACTGACTCATTCACTCAGTAACTTCTCTGGCTCATTCATGCATCTGCCTGCTCCTTCACATGCCCGTTCCCTGATGGGGGAGCTCATTTCTTCACTCACTCTACTCATCTAACAGACACCTCCTGAGCTCTGATAGTACACGCAACCCTACCCGCTGCCGAAGCCCTGGGCCTGCAGAGAGAAACTGGCCCCAGCCCAGCTCTGAAGATCCTTCTGTTCAGGAGTGGTGGCAGCGTGCGAGTGGGGTGGGGCGGGGGGGGAACACAGACTTATAAACAAATAAATGACTGCAGTTCTGAGTGAGAGAAGCTCAAGTAATGTACAGCGTGACTGCCACTGCAGAGGAATCTGGTCCAGCTTCACGGAGGAGGTGACATTTCCACCTGGGCCTGAGATGAAGAAATACCAAGTAAGGGCTGGTGAGGCTGGGCTTAGAGTTTGGGAGGGAGAGAAGGAAAGATGCCAGAGCAGGGGAAGAAACACTTTCTATAGGACTTGGGGACCACTTGGGTAGGTGACTGGTGAGGAGCGGGGGAGGGACAAGAACTGTGTTTAACCTCCATCCTTCATCCAGATATACTGAATCCACAAATATATAATCCGTGCCCACCGTGTACCAGACGGTGTCCCAGGGCTGGGGATGCAACACAGACACCCCCCCTTAAAAAGTGAGCTTAGGTCCCAGGGTGGGGAGACAGACCACCAAAGAGCAAATGAAACATGCAGTGCTGGATGGTGAGACGTGCTGTACAGACCCTAGAGTAGCAAGCGGCTGGTCCAACAGTGTGCCCACAGAGGACCTCCCACAAAGGCAACACTGGGGAGCGATGCTGCATTGGCTGAGTGTGTCCACCAGGTCCCTGCTGGAGCCTGGCCTGCTTGTCGAGGGCAGGGACTGGCCTCAATTCAACACTACAGCCCAGCAGGCATCGAGCTGAGCCAAGATGCAGCCCATGGCAGCCACTGCTGATGCTGTCGTCTGGGCATCCATCCACCCGTGGTACCAGGCTGTGCTGGGGCAGGGATGGGACCTTCATCTCTGAGCCGGATGCCCAGTACAGGTAGCTCCCTGGAGATCGGGAAGCCACACTGGGGTCAGAATGAGCCAGGAAACTCTGGGGCAGCTGCTGCCTAGCCAGGTGGGGGTCAGGGGTGTATGAGGAGGTTCAGGGGGTCTGAAGGGATCTGGGCACCCATGGGGAGCAGGGTCTTTCAGTGGGAGGTGAGCATGAGAGAAGTCCAGACCACCCCAATCCCAGGCAGGGGTGGCCAGGGACTGTGAGGGTCCTCTATACCACCTTTCTGAGAGTTGAGATTCTCAAAGTGGGGACCACATGGTACCCTCTAGGGCTCCGCACTGAGGCTTTTCCTAATCCTGGAGCCAGAGGCTCTGGAAAGGACAGAGTCCAGGGACCAAGCATATGGATGAGGTCTGGGGAGGAGAGGATGGTAGGCAGGGGTGAGCCAGTCCTGGGAACCTGCCTCTTCTCTAGCTCCTTCATCTTTCTTCCTCCTGTCCCCTAGCTCTGAACCCAGAGCCCAGCTTCTCCAGTCCTTCCTTGTGAGTATGGGGTCAGCCCTGGGATTCCTCCTGGGCTGACCCCATAACTGGCCCCTAAGGGACCTCTGGGTCCCTTAGATCACCTTTTAATCCTCAGGATTTTAAGTTACAGTAATTTATGTTTACTTTAAAAATTCAAACATTATGGTAATACCAAGCTAGAAAGGGAGGTCTATTTCCCTAAAATCCTCTTCCCCAGAGGTGACCACTGTTAACAATTAAGAAGTTCTCCCCCCAGGTTTTTGTGTGAGTGTTAGTGTTAGTGTTACATAGATAATGTCTTTGAAATATAGCAATGGATATTTTTTTATCATATTTCCCTATGAGAGCTTTCCTCCTACTCGGCCAGAGGCATCCATCTTTCTCAGGGAGATTTAAAATTGTTAGAAGAGTAATGTGAAGAGGAATCAAGAACAATGCTTGGTTAGCTTTTGACTCCCCAAATAGGATCTCGAAGTCCATAGTAAGACAGTAGTCTTGAAAGTTGTCTTTGGTGAGTGACACATTGGTTAGAATGCTTTGGGCTACAAGTAACATTAAGTCCAACAGACACTAGCTTCAACATGAGATGTATTGCCCAGCTGGCATGGCTCAGTGGTTGAGCATCGACCTATAAACCAGGAGATCTCAGTTCAATTCCTATTCAGGGTACATGCCCAGGTTGAGGGCTCAATCTCCAGCGTGGGGCATGCAGGAGGCAGCCGATCAATGATTCTCTCTCATCATTGATGTTTCTATCTCTCCCTCTCCCAAATCAATAAAAATTTATAAACAAACAAAACCCAACGAGATGTATTGCCTCAAATAACTAGACTCCAGAGATAGGGTGGCTTCAGGGCTGGCTTAATCCAGGAACTTTGGACTATCTCTCTGAAGCCTTCTTGTGTCTGATGGTTTTGTCCATGGGTGGCCTCCCTCAGAATGCCAAATGGCTGGCATTTCCCTAAGTGGTGAATGTGTAGGAAGGTAGAGTGTGTCCCTTCTGGTGAATCTTTCTTAAGAACAAGGAAATACCTTCCCCAGAAGCTTCCAGCAAGTCTCTTTTTGCATCTCAGCGAGGATCACAAGTCCAATCCTGTGGTCAGGGATGTGCCCTGAGCTGGAGCTGAGGTCTAGATTTCTGGACCATCACCGGGCTGGTGGGATGGGATTCCATGACACCAGTTAGAACTGTCCCTGGATCTGAAGTTGGGGTCCACTTCTCTTGAAGCACATGGGTGATAGGAGGGCAAGTTGGACTCCAGAGTGAAAATTAGGGTATTTTCAAGAGGAGGAGCCGGGAAATAGAAGATGAGTAGAGAATCAAGACCATTTACCATAAAGTGAAAGTCAATTTTCTCTGTTCCCAGAACTTTCCTGTAGACATTAAGAGCAAACCTTGAAGGACTGAGCATGGAGTTTGACTCTAGGACACAGGTAGAGCAAATTTAGGGTGTGATATAAGGGAAATTCCTGCTCAGCTTGGGAGAAGGTGGGAAGCACTTCCCCAGGAGAATTGGAAAGACAGTTCTGGAAGAGGCAAGAGTGAGGCGAAGAGGCTGCCTGAGGGGCCAGGGCCCCACCTTTCTTTCTGAGCCCCAGCCTGGGGAGGGGTGGTGGACAAAGATGAGATTGTAGCAGCTGATGGACATCTTGCCTCTCAGTGGAAACCCCAGCTGGCAGCTTAAATGCACTTCTGGAACTCTAGCCTCTGGGGTTGCTGTCTGGAGGGATGTTTGGTCCATGCTCACAGTAGAGTAGAAAGGGCAACAGAAGGTATATGTTAGTTCCTTGGGTTGTCATAACAAATTAGCACAAACTTGGTAGTTTAAAACACAGAAAGTTATTCTTTCACAGTTCGGAGGCCAGAAGCCTGAAACCAAAGTATTGGCAGGGCTGTGCTCCCTGGAAGAGGCTAGGGGACAATCTGTTCCTCGCCTCTCCCAGCTTCTGGTGGCTGCCGGAATTTTTGTGGCTGCATCACTCCAATCTCGCCTGACGTTGCACGTCCTTCTCAATTTCTGAGTCATCTCCCCTTCTGTGATAAATTTCCCTCTGACTATCTCTATACGGCACTTGTCTTTGGATCGCAGGCCCATCTAGATAATCCAGGATGAGCTCATCTTGAGACCCTGACTTAATTATATCATTTTGGAGGCCAGCATTCAACCCACTACAGGAAGTTCAGGCAGAGAGGAGAGCAGCGATAGTGCCCTAGTCATGCTTGTCTCTGTGTGATGTGGAAGGGATACCCCAATTCCCCAGCACCCCACAATGGAAGGACACAGAAGGCTACTGAGAACTCTGGTGGGTCATTTGCCAGTCAGGACCCAGGACAGGGACACAATGACACTCTCACCCCCAGGTCCCAGTCAGATCTTAGGGATCAGGGTCAGCCTAGCAACTCTGGAGTTCCCGCCAATCTTTGCCCAAATCAGAACAGACGCTAGGCTTTGCCTGCTGCACAGGTCATGGCAGCCAGGACAGAAACTGAGGCTCAGACCAAGAGGATGAGACTCTGACAAGTGGGTGACCTGGGCTAGGGAGGGGCCTTTCCCTGATGCCAAGAGGACATCAAGCTCCCAGCTCTTAGTCCCTCATCGTGGGAGGGAGATGCCCAGTGATGGGGAAATAGCTCTGACAGGGAACTGAAGTTTGCAGCGACTAAATCCCAGAGAGAATGTCACCTTTCATTGCAGTTTATTTTTCTCCTTTGCTCCACATCTAAGTGTATAAACAATAAGCCTCCTGTAAATGATAGGCCTGCCAGGTATTATTTTTAATGGGCACATGCTATGCATATCATTCTGAAAATTGCTTTTTAAAAATGCCCCTTGCCCTGACCGGTTTGATTCAGTGGATAGAGTGTCGGCCTGCGGACTGAAGGGTCCCGGGTTCAATTCCAGTCAAGGGCATGTACCTTGGTTGCGGGCACATCCCCAGTAGAGGGTGTGCAGGAGGCAGCTGGTTGATGTTTCTCTCTCATCGATGTTTCTAACTCTCTATCCCTCTCCCTTCCTCTCTGTAAAAAATCAATAAAATATATTAAAAAAATAAAAATGCCCCTTTATGAGGTATGATTGTGGAAATTGCATTTAATTACATTACAGACATATTCATTCTTATAACAGTATATTCCAAGCTACCTTACTTCTTTTTAAATCCACATACTACACTTGATTTAATCAGACCCCTATTGATGGACATTCAGGTGGTTTATCTCAATTGAATTAACAAGTGTTATCAGTTGAGCAATATGCCAACAATGCCACTCACACTGGGGTTGTAAAAATGCAATGTTTTCTTCCCTTTCCCCTAAATCTATGTGGCTCTGACCCCCACATTTCAACAAACAAAATGTCATTGAGTGCTCCCAGAACTGTTGGTCAGAAAAATGCACCACAGTCTTTCCCACTGTCCAGAGCACTCTGGGAAGTCAGGAGGTGGGCAGCGTGCCAAGACACGGCCCTTCCAGTGTGAGCAACATTCTGAACTCTTGAACACGAACTGCTGGCAGCGTCTGCTCTGTTTCACATTAGTCAATTGTCACTTCTCAAAGAAGGGCAGCAGGGCATGGATCTTTGCCTCATTGCAACAGTCCAGTTGCAATGGCCCTTTGAAAAGAAGCTCCCTGCATATCTCTGTGTATCTCTGGGAAACGAAAGTGCAGAAAGGACTTGGCTGTGTTCTCACCTGGTGTTTTATTTATTTATTTCTCTAAATATATTTTTATTGATTTCAGAGAGAAAAGAAGAGGAAGAGAGAAAGAAACATCAATGATGAGAGAGAATCATTGATCAGCTGCCTCCTGCATGCCCCCCACTGGGGATCGAGCCCACAACCCTGGCATGTGCCCTTGACCGGAATCGAACTTGGGACCCTTCAGTCTGCAGGCTGACGCTCTATCCCAGTGATGGCGAACCTATGACATGCGTGTCAGAGGTGACACGCGAACTCATTTTTTAGGTTGATTTTTCTTTGTTGAATGGCATTTAAATATATAAAATAAATATCAAAAATATAAGTCTTTGTTTTACTATGGTTGCAAATATCAAAAAATTTCTATATATGACATGGCACCAGAGTTAAGTTAGGGTTTTTCAAAATGCTGACACGCCGAGCTCAAAAGGTTCGCCATCACTGCTCTATCCACTGAGCCAAGCTGGCTAGGCCTCACCTGGTGTTTTAATCAGAACCCTTTAGACCAGCGGTTCTCAACCTGTGGGTCACGACCCCTTTGGGGGTTGAACGACCCTTTCACAGGGGTCGCCTAAGACCATTGGAAAACACATATATAATTACATATTGTTTTTGTGATTAATCACTATGCTTTAATTATGTTCAATTTGTAACAATGAAAATACATCCTGCATATCAGATATTTACATGACGATTCATAACAGTAGCAAAATTAAAGTTATGAAGTAGCAACGAAAATAATTTTATGGTTGGGGGTCACCACAACATGAGGAACTGTATTAAAGGGTCGCGGCATTAGGAAGGTTGAGAACCACTGCTTTAGACTGCAAGTGACAGTGTAAGCAGAGCAGGACATGCATTGGCTCATGGAAATGAGGAGTCCCAGGAACTTCAGAAATGCTTCATCCAGGTGTTTCATTGACGCCATTAAGACTCTCTCCATCTCTCAGCTAAGCCTGCCTGTTTTTGGTTTTTTTTTTCTTGTCAGATTTGCTCCATATGATGCAAGATTGTAGCAGCTCCACCAGCTGCTATAATCTCATCTTTATGGCTCACAATCTCCGAAGAAGAGAGAGTTTCCTGGAGCTCCAGCAAAAGTCTCAGGGAAGACTCCTATTGGCCTGCCTTTGGGTCATGTGTTTATCTTTGTCAATCACTGTGCCAGGGGAGGGGGGCTTGAGTGCTCTGATTGGCCAGGCATAGTTCACGAGTCCCCCTTCCTGGTATGTGGGGAGGCTGCCTCATCTGAGGCACATGGACAGAACGGGATTGGTGGGGGAAATGTAACTTGCCAAAGAAAGCTGAGCTGGCAAACAGGTGTCCATGATGCTGGGCCTCTGTCAGGATTCCACCTCTGTCTGTAGAGAAGATGCTTGCTATTTGGACACTGAATTGGACATGGCTGTACTCCAAACCGAAAGCTATGCAGAGCAGTCAGACCCTGTTCAGACCTGTCTTAGGTTCCCACCTCCCCATCACCCTCAGGCCAAAACAATGTGGGGGTTGCCCAGCTAAGCCCACAGCCCTGGCCCAGCCTTTCCCTGGCCCTTGTGTGGGCTCGGCGGGCAGGGACACAAACACAGATTCTCTGGCCAGTGACAAGACCTCTGAAGAGCAGCACAGTCTGAATTCAGGTGGCACGAGGTGAAATACTCAGCATTTTAGGACACGCTCAGCTCAAGGTCCTTTGTTCAGGACTGGCCTCGGGGCCTACACTTGACTCCCCTGATTCTAAAAGAGAAATTGCTGACCCATTGCTTGTTTTGATTTCATTTTTCCTCTGCTGCTATTCTGACCCCCCTTAGGATAACCAAGGAGGCCTCTGGTTTCCCTTCCTGGTTGAAGTCGGGGAGCCTCAGTTTCCCTCTGTGGCTGGGGCATGCCTGCCTATGCCAGGTGTCATGAGGTTCCAAGAGCTATTCAAGGGAGTAGTCAGGTTGTGAGCCCCTTTGACCTCCTGGCCCAGATCCAAACATTTCTGAGGCCAAAGGTATCCCAGAGCAGGGCTGATATTGCAGGTCCAGCCCCAGATGCAGGAATAGGGCAGTGGGTGAGTCTTGGGTCAGGGCCAGGCCAGGCAGGGGAAGGCTGGCATGGAGCAGGCACCGCCCAAGCTTAGGGTCCCCTGCGAAGCAGGAGGTAGGATTGGGAAGGAGGTCCTGGACCACTTTGTGTCCCCCTGAGCATGGGCTGGCCTCCTTAGCACCTGCTTGCTCTTCTCTGGGCTTCCACTGCCTCTTCTGTCAACTGGGGATCAGAGTTGCTTCCTCCCCAGGATTGAAGAAGATTGTAGATGCCTCCCTGGGGTGCATAGGCATTATCAGCCCATTTCACAGCCCAGGAAGCTGAGGCTCAGAGACGTTAAGGGGGTTCTCTAAGGATGTGAACCTAAGTCTGCCTGGCTCCGAAACCTGTGCTCCTTCCACTTCATAAAGCTGCCAGCCTGGGGGGAGACATAAGAAAGGCCAACCCCCAATGTCAAGCTATGTCTCTTCCAGGGCTTGGGTTTTCATTATTAGAACTTTATTCTCCGGGTTAGTAATACCCTCCTTCGAAAGTGTGTGGAGACGAGGGGCAAGATGTGCCGCCTCCAATGCTTTGTGTGCCAATGACTTCCTGGCAGAATTGGAGACTATGAGCCCTCAAAGGGGTGCTGAGACCACGCCGTCCCCTTCTCAGCCCCACACAGGCTCTGAACCTTGATGAAGGGGAAACAGGCCCAGAGCAGGACACTGAGCTGCTCAGACTCACCTTTAGGGCCTCACCCCAGGCAGCCTCCCTGCTCGGCCTGGACGGACCCAGGCTAGAGGGGCTGAGCGGAAGAGGGCCAGTGGAGATCCCTGGGGTTTTTCAGCCGAGGTCTGCCAGGGCCTGCAGGGCCGCATTGTCTGAGGCATACTTCTACAGAAGGGAGGGAGGCCTGGGTGCGGTCTTGGGCCCCGAGATAAACCTGCTGCGCTCACACCCACGCCCTTTCTCCCTGCAGCACGCAGCCCTGGGGACTGCCTGACCTCCGCTGAGCTGTTTCCGATCCTGAGATAGAGGTCCCTTTGGAACGTGGCTCTCTGGGCTGCTGCCCCTGGGTCTTGGGTTGGAGCCCCTGAAACAGACCTGAACCAGGATTTGAGGACATGGATTTTCTGTGCGAGGTGATTCCAGGAAGCCACGAAGGACGGCTGAAGTGAGTCAGGGAGGGAGACCAATGAGGCAAGTTAAGGAGCAGCAGGTGGGCAACTGGGGCTCCAGGAGGGTTGCAGAACCAGCCTCAGAGCCGTCCCACCACCCACCTGCTCTTCAGGATCAAGGGTCACTTCCAAGGGCATGAAGGCAGTCCTTGCAGAGTCGCAGACACCTGCTGGTGCCTGGGAATGTGGGCGGGGCTCATAAAGGAGAAAAGGAAGCTGGAGGAGAGAGCCTGGAGAAGGTTCTGGAATCAGGAGGGCTTGAGGTCCAGCTCTGGGGCTGACTCATCTCTGAGGGTCAGTTTCTGCATCATTAAAATGAGAATAAAAATATCGCTTACTTCCCAGGTATGCGGTGAGGATCAAACACGATAAGACTTGTAAATGGCTGGGGGTGGTGCTGGTACCGGCGGAGACTGACAAATAGTGGTTTCTCTTTCTCCCGGGGCAAGGGGCAGCTGACTCACCTAGACAGGGGGCACCCAATGACCTGCCGTGTTTACCAAACATTGCTGCTCCCAGTGCCCTCGCCCTGCCTTCCCTCTTTATTTGCAATTTTGAAAACTCAATAGTGAGTGATATCTAAGCCATGTCAGGTCAGGGTAGGCTCTGGGGACCCAGGAATGTCCTTGCCCTAGGAGTTCACAGTTGGTCAGGAAGACAGACAAATATGTGCCTGGGTGGTGACATGGGCATGGGCTTTGATGGGTGGGTAGAAGTTTGTGGGTCAGGCCTAGGCAAGGAGTCGGTGCAGGCAGAGGGAGGAGCCAGAGGAGCTGGGATGGAAGAGGAATGGGAACATAGAAATTGTTCTGGGGCAGGAGGGAGTTGAGCTGAGAAAGGGGGGCAGATGTCAGAGTTTGTATTTTGAGCTTTCAGGTAAGATTGTCTGCGTTACAGATAAGGAAATGGTGGCTGAGCAGGGACGTGTCTTGTCCCGTTGTGGTCAGGGCAGGGCTGGCCGAGCTCTGTCTGATTCCTCCAACCCCCCAAACCCCCTTGAGCCAGAAATAGGGGCCCCGGGACCAGGACAGTGATCTCCCTGGGTGTGTGTGTGGGGGGGTGGAGCTCAGGATTGGGCAACGCTGGAAACTGAGGCAAGGGCTCTCTGCTCGGGCTCCTCCCTTTCTGGCCCCTGCGAGTGTGCAGCCAGCACTGCTATCCCTGACCCTGGACAGCCCCCGGCACTTAGGGGTGGGAAATCCTCCACTTTGTGCTTTCTGTTCAAATTCCATATGAATACTGTATCTATGAGACGTTTGTACTTAAAATCAGTAAGGTTTGTAATGACATTAATCACTAAAGTGATTATTCTGCCTGTAACTAAAGCAAGACGTTCAGAGGTGATACAGTGACAACGTCCCTGTTTGTTCCTCAGTGTGAGGTCCAGGCAAGGTGGGGAAGTGCCCAGAGGGAATGTCAGTGTTTGAAGACCTCGGGGTGGCACGTCAGGGGTGCAACTGCACATTGTGTGTATTCACATCTGCAGAGCCACAGGACTATATCTCCATACGTAGCTCCCCCCTCATACATGGAAGCACCTCTAGATCCACACGTGTGTGTGCACACCAATGCACACACTCAATCTACACTTCTATAAGTTATGCACGTGTTCTTACACATACTCAGACACAAATACACACACCTGCATGTATGCTCATGTCACTTGTGTACCCGCACACCCTTAGAGGACTCGTATGCACAGTCTGCAGGCACACATGCATCCTCACACATGAACGCACATGTAGGCACATGCATGCACACATACCTATGCAGCCACAACCAGACAAAGATTTACACACTCAGTGGCACTCACAACCACACCTGCTTGTACATGTTGACATGCACAAGAATATGCACATGTGTGAATTGTGCATGAAAACCTGTCACATGAGATACAAATATGATTGCCTGCAGACATGCAGAAGGCTCCCCTGTTGCAGAGAGAACACATTTTATTCATAGGTGTACCTTGTGTGCATGCACTCATGCATGGTATCCTATTAGCCAGGTGGGACTCGGTGTACTAAACTCACCACTGAGCATCAGCATCACAGGGAGGAAGCCTCAGATGTCTGGCACTGGGAACATGGGCTTGCTCCCCTTTTCTACCCTCCCTGCTCCTCCCCTGCCCCCAGACTGCCAGCTCCCAGGAGGAGCCCTCCTTCCACCCTAATACGCATGGCAAGAGGAGCAGATTCTGCACCTGCTCCCTGGGAGGGGTATCCCCAGACTTGCAGCTGGAAACCTGGAGCCCCGAAGGGACAGCAGCCTGCCTGGATCGACACAGCAAAGCCTGGGCAGAGGCAAGGTCCAAAAGGCCAGTTTGGATCACAGGCTGTGAGGGACCTAGGATGCTTCAGGCTCCTCCTCTTAAATACGTGCAGGTTCAAGTGCCGAATGTCTCCCATGCTTTCCAGTGGTGGTGCTGTCCCCTGAAGGCCCTACTCAAAGGCACCTTTATTCGGGGAGGGTGGGGTCAGCTGAGGATGAGGCTGGCCAGTCCCTCCATCCTCAAATTCCCTGGGGGTGCCAACTGAGAGGCTAATGCCAGCACTGGAGGACCCTGGAGGCATCCTGTGTGCCAGCTGGGGAGGGAGAGCCAGAGCCTCCAGGCCCCTCACCCTCATCAACCCAGTGGCATCAGGCCTGTCTCTTTTGCACATCAGATTCCATATGAAGAAGTGGGTTCTCCATCAGAGCAGCCAGTGCTGGAGGGGAGGGGAGCAAAGGGCTCTCAGAGTGCAAACTGGGACCTATTCTCGGCAGACTGTTGGAAACCTGCATTTCTTGTGATCAGCAATTTCACATCTAAAAATCTGTTCTTTGTGGACAAAGACGTATAAACAAGGTGTTCACTGATGCGTCTTTATGAAAGCCATAGATGGAGGACATCCTAAAGGCGTCAGCAGGTGAATGTCCATGCCAGGGACCACCCCGGAGCTGGTGAACACAGACTGGGATGGATCCATGTGGACTGGTCTGGGAAGATGTCTATGAAGTGAGGAAAGCAAGTTGCAGAGTAGGGAGGCCTATGTCTCCATTTGTTATTTTAAACACCTTTTAAAAATTAGATATGAAACATATATCTGAATTTATAGAAAAGGGCAACATAACCCACTCTTATAGTACCTTGGAGTAGAAGGCAGGAAGATGACTTAATTTTTATTCTAGATAAAAATTATATTTTCACTAGAGGCCTGATGCATGAAGATTCGTGCAAGAATAGGCCTTCCTTCCCCTGGCTACCAGTACTGGCTTCCCTCTGGACCCGAGCCTTCACTCTGGCCGCTGCCTGCCTCCCGCCTTCACTTTGTCACATCAATTTGCATATTCCCTCCTTATTGGCTGTGGGCGCTGCCATCTTTGTCACGAAGTGATGGTCAATTTGCACATTCTGTCTTTATTAGATAGGATTTTTTGTTTGTTTTGAGCCACAGCTTTTGTGTGTTTATTATCTTACTTTGTAGTTAAAAAAATTGATTTCTTAACAAAGCATTAAGAGTCCTCTTTAAAGTCTTAAAAAAGCATTAAGATTCTCATCTCATTAGATGGAGGCCCTGAGGAGGCAGAGACCCACCCAAGGTCACAAGTGGCCTTGACTGCAGCTATAGCTCTGACCTTGACCCCACCCAAGGATCTTTTCCTCTGCCTCCCAGTGGTAGGACATTGGGGCCAGGAGAGGAACCAGTGCTTACTAGGAGAGGATGGTGGAGAACTGGGCTCTGGGTTGTAGGCCGCTGATGCTCAGCAAAGGGAATAGGCCCACCCAGGTGTGGAGTGATGTCCCTATTTCGGGGAGAATCATCTGTGTGCTGAGATAGCAATTCTTTATCACTGAGTGTCCTGACACCCCTGTCTTAGCTTGGGGTATTGCCTGGTCGACCCTGGCTCTGCCACCTTCAGAAACACTGCTGAGAAATGCCACCGTTTGCTAAGTGGGTGCTGACCTACACTATCTTACTCTGACCAAGGGGACAGTATGGCCTGATGGCTAAAGCCATCATCTCTGGAGCTAGACTCCTGGGGCCAAGCCCCCCACTGTCACTCACTAGCCAAGTGACCCGGGAAGGGTTATGTAACTTCTCTGGACCTCAGTCTCTTTGTCTTTATGATGATGTAAAAGCATCTTCACGTAGAGTCATCAAGGACTGAAATAAAGTGCTTAGGCCAAAAGTGGAAACAATGCAAATGCCCGTCAGTGGATAAACGGATAACCGAAGGTCATCTCCCTACCATGGAATAGACCTCAGTCATGGAAAGGAATGAAGTACTGACATGCTACAACGTGGGTGAACCTTGAGAGCCTTATGCTAAATGAAAGAAAGGTCACACAGTGTATGATTCCATTTACAGGAAATGTCCCGGGTAGGCCAATCCCTAGAGACAGAAAGTAGGTTAGTGATTTCCAGTGGCTGGGGGTATGGGGAATGGGGAGTGACTGCTAAAGGTGCAGTATTTCTTTTGGGGGGTGATGAAAATGTTCTGGGATTAGAGAGCGGTGATGGCTGCATAACTTTGTGAATATACTAAAAACCACTAAGTTGTACACTTTAAAAGAGTGAATTTTATGGTGTGTGAATTATGTCTCTATACAAAAATGTAGCAAAAGGAACTAGGGATGAATATAAAAATTATGTATAAGTGCAGCACACAGCGTTATTTTATTGGTTGGAAATTGAACACACTTAAAAAATATACGCTTGCTACCTCAAATGCATTATGGTACAGCCTTATGATGATATGTTATGTAGCCATGAATAAAATCTTGTCTTGGAAAACTTTAAAAAAATTAAGTAAAATCCTTAGGATGGTGCCTGACACATGAAGTGCTACCAGTGTGGGTTCTCATTAATGAACTTCATTGGTCCTCCTACCCCCCATGGCGGATGAGGAATCTGAGGCCAGAGCAGGAAGGTGACACAGCCCTAGGCTGCTGTCAGGGAAGGGCGGAATGTTGGCTTCTGGCCAGTCTGGGTCCCCGTGTGGCTCCGCCACTTCCTATCTGTAGGACCCAGGTCCAATCGGTCCCTGCACCACCCCGAGCCTCCCTTGTCCTCCGTGTCCACCTGTGGAGGGGAATAGGGCCTGGAGGAGTCTCTGGAGTGTGCTGTCAGCTGGCGGTGCTGTTACCAGGCCTCTGGGACCAAATGGGGGTAGACCCCTGGAGCAGAATCACTTCCTCCAGCCCCACCTGCCTGGAGTAGTGAGTGAGCCACTAGTCCCTGTGGGTGATCCGAGGGCCAGTGGAGAAGGAGCCTCGGGGGAAACCTTGGGAAGAGGCAATTCAAGCCCAGCCCAGGGGTGTGGCCTTCCCCCTGCAGGTCCTTACTCCATTTGGGATCCTGAGCCCCCTTTTCAGTCTATTCCTCTTGGGAAAGGCATCCCACCTTCCTGGGACCTCAATATCCTCCGCTGAGCCAGTCCAGCAGGGTAGTTATGACACTGCCTGGGTCCAGATGCCGGCGTCCCTGCCTGTGCTTTCTGATTGCATGTTCCTGGGTAGGGAGGTTCACCTCCCTGAGCCTCAGTTTCCTCATCAGCAAAATGGACCTGCTAACAGTAGCCACCTCGGTGGTCCTTGTAACCATGAGATGAGAATGAATACAACATGCTTTTAGCACCGAGCCTGGCACTCTGTGAGCCCTCGGGCCTGTTGGCTATCACTGTTACTATTATTGTGTCATCAGCTGTGAGGGGTGGGGACTCGTGCAGGCCTGGAGGCAAGGGGCTGGCTCCTGAGCCTGGTTCCCAGCTCCCGCCTGCTGGCCCCTCACTCTCTTCAGCTCCAAGTGATCGACAGGCCGGGCCAATGGCATCCTGGCAGGCCTGTCCTGGCAGCTGCTCCCACAAGGCGAGGCCCTTGAGCTTCAGAGAATTAATTAGGCCACATTCCTCTTCCAGGGCTCCTGGCGGGCCTGCACACGGCCCCCTTCTGAGCTGCTGAGGGCTCTTGGCTCAGGTTCCTGGCAGGCTAGGTGAGGCCCACACTCTGCTCTCCCAGGAGAGGGGCTGGGAGGGCCCTCCTGAGTTGGAAGTGCTGGCTGGCTATGGAGGGCACAGCCACAAGCCAGCAGCCTGAGGCCAGCTCCTGTCCTGGCTCTCCCCTGCAAGCCACCCTCTCTGGCTCCCCATTACTCAAGTTCAAATTCCAGGCATCAGATGCACTTCCTAGCCTCGACCCTGTCCATGAGGCTGGCTGCTTCTCTCCAGTTCCTCCATGCTCTGGCCAGACATAGGTCACACCCTTTCCCTAGCTATAATGCCCTTTCCCACATCCCAGCGTGTCAAACCCTATTCATTCCTAGCCCTCCCTCCCCTCCAACCCCCACCAACTGGAAGGGCAGCCCATAACATATTCCATCTCCCATCCCTTTATTTCCCGATGTCTGTCTCACCTGGCAGCCTGAGGGCAGCAAGAGTGGTTTGATCCAAAGACATGGAGCAGTGGTGGAGGGCACTTGGTAATTCCCGCCCCCTCAGATGTTGTCTGAAGCTGTCCTGGGGTGACAGATGCCTTGGATCTCCCTGCCTGCAGACCCTTCCCCACTCCAATGCTCAGGCTTGATCTGGTGCTCAGGAGGGCACTGCCCATCCCCACCGGCCCCTCTCCCGCCTTCTCCCTGCCCTTCTTTTGCTCCCTGGGAAAGAGAATAGCTCCCTTCCCCACAGAGCCTTCACCCTGCAGTTCCCTCTGTCTGGAACACTCTCCTTCACCCTCTCCTTCTCGTGACTGGAGCCCTCGAGCTTGGCCTGGATGCCACCTCCTCCAGGAAGCCAGCCTGCCCTCCCACCCCCACCCCAGGAGCTTTATCACAGGGTGGATGTGCTTTATCAGGGAGACGGAGCAGCTAACAAGTGAGTCTGAGGTTTAACTCCACCTCAGGCACCTCCTAGCTGTGGGACTCTGAGCAAGTTAACCTCTTGTTAGCCCTTCTTTAAAATGGGAATAATAATGCTAGCACCTGTTGCATAAGGCTGCTGTGAGGAACCGAGGGATTCACATGCAGAGAGCATTTAGTGAGCGCCCCATAACTGTTAGCTATTACTTTAATCTTTTTTTAAAATATATTTTATTGATTTTTTACAGAGAGGAAGGGAGAGGGATAGAGAGTTAGAAACATCGATGAGAGAGAAACATCGATCAGCCGCCTCCTGCACGCCCCCCACTGGGGATGTGCCTGTAACCAAGGTACATGCCCTTGACCGGAATTGAACCTGGGACCCTTGAGTCCGCAGGCCGACGCTCTATCCAGTGAGCCAAACCGGTTAGGGCTACTTTAATCTTAGTAGCTAATTTAACAGTGTTTTCCTGAAGGGCTCTCCTCTCGACCTGCGACCTGCGAGGGCAGGGGCTGTGTCTGTCTTGCTCACAAGACACTCCAGAGAGGTGATCATTCATAATTGTTGAATGGATGGATGGCCACATTCCAATGATTTATTGCCCTGATAGGCAAATGACTTTTATGAGAGAGAGAGAGAGAGAGAGAGAGAGAGAGAGAGAGAGAGAGAGACTAATGAGAGACTAATTCCTTGGGGCTCTCTCCTGAGTGAGGGGTGGGGGCAGAGGCAGCCAGGGAGGGACGGGCTCAGTCTGCTGCTGGGATATGTATCAGGCCTGGGAGCCCTGGATATGGACCCAACTCGCCTCAGCCTCAGCTTCCATCTGTGCACGTGACCCCAATAAATCTAGCTCATTCTGTGTCCCTCTGGCCTATCTTTGCCTGGTGTCTCCACCAAAAGGAACACCAATTTGACTCAAAAGCCTTAATAAAACCTGTTAAACGTGTATGGGAAAGGCAGAAGAAAGCAGGAAAAGGGGAGACTTTGTCCCACAAAATCCAGACAAACTTCCTGAAATGTTGACACTTTTCCTCCCAGGTTTCCATTCCACTTGGCAGCTGCTTCTCACAAATTTCCCTCTGCTGCTTCCAAGCTCCCCCCACCGCCCCCCACACGTCCAGGGCCTAGCAACCTGGGATGTGGTCTAGAAGCAGGCACAGACTTCGGGTGCATGCGGCCCCTCGGCCCTGCAAACTCCTCGCCCTGTGGAGAGAGGTAGGAACAAGGGAGGCCAGAACGGGACCATCTACTGTGCGGGGCCCCTGAGGCCCCATGGCCAGGGCACTGCGGTATCACCTGGCCTTTACCTGCTCCCTGGGCCTCCTCTCCTCCCTTTAATCATCTCTGTTATTTAATCATGTGGGCCACTGATCTATGAACTCTGGCCGGGGCCACTGGCGCCTTTGCCAAGGGCATAAATGCCTGCTTCCCTGGGCCCCCGCCACACCCTCAGCCAGGACCTTGTCATCCCTCTGCCAGGCTTCCATCGCACCTGCCACCTGGGCTTGTCCCACTCAGAGGTCCCCCCTGGCTGTTGTCTGTTATGTTGGGCTCCCGATGGGGGCAGGGTGATCTTGATTGGGCTGCTGAGCTGCCAGGGAGTGAAGTTCCCCTGGCATCAGGCTATCCTGAGATTTGAGAGGTGTTCCCTGGCCTTGGGCTGTGGTAGGAAGTGACTGGGCTGGGCCCCATTACACCAACTCTCACCACCCAGGATGCACCGTGGACCCCTTAGGGCTGCCTCCTGTCTCCGCATTCACTCCTGCCCTGCGCAACCCTTTGGTGGCCTATTGCCAAAGCCCCTCTCTGAACAGCTCTGTGCTCACAGACCTTTGGTGGCTTCCCATGGCCCACAAGAGAACGTCCTTCGGCCTCTCCGGCTTTACTCCTGCTGTCCCCCCTCACCATGCTCCAGCCACATGGGGTCCTCTGCGCGAACCTCCTTTGTCATCCCCTGCCATACCTTCACCCTTCCTGTTCCCTCTGTCTGGAGTTCTTTCTCGATGTCCTTGCTGTTTGCTTGAGTCTTATCTTTAAAAAATATTTTTATTGATTTCAGAGAGGAAGGGAGAGGGAGAGAGAGATAGAAACATCTATGATGGGAGTCAAACCGTGACCTCCTGGTTCATAGGTTGACGCTCAACCACTGAGCCATGCCAGCCGGGCCTTACTCATCTTTTGAGGCTATGGGAGTAGCCTTTGTCCAGGAGTCTTTCTCTGACCACTCCTCTTGCCCCCAGCCAGCCCCAGGCTCTCTCCCCTCAGGTCTTTCAACTCTGTGCCCCTTAGCAGGCCTGCTGTGAGCCCAGCACTGGAATTTAACTGTTTAGTGTTCATACCAACCCCGCAAGGTAGGGACTATTGTTTGCCATTTTATAGACTTAAAAACAAAATAAAACTGAGGCTCAGAAAGAGACTTGTTCAAGGTCATATGCAGTGGTGATCCATGAATTCAATCAATAAATATTTATTAAATACGTACATACATATGTATGATAGACTCAGTTCAAATCCTGATGCTACCACTTACTTGCTGTGTGACCTTAGGCAAGTCAGTTGCCTTCTCTGTGCATCAGTTTCCTCATCTATAAAGTGGGAATCATAAAGTACCGATGTCAGAGGGCTGTTATGAGGATGAAACAAGTTACTCTGGGTGAAGTGCCAGTATGCAGTAGGAGTCCAGTATGTGCCAACACGTTATTCTCCCAGGAGCTGGGGGGGGGGGGGGGGGGGGGGGGGGGAATGGCTTCATGTACAGGCAGGATTAACGGTGTCTAGATAATTCTTTTTCAGTTGTTGGCCCAGGTCACCAGCTGCCACTTCTAGCACAGGCCAGCCCGGAGGAAAGGGACAGCCTGCCCACAAGGGGATTTGGCAGAGATGGAGGCTGTGGGTCTAGGCAGCTGCGAGCAGGGCGGCCCTCGTTGCTGGCTGTCCCTGGGACTCAGGTGGGCTGCTTCTCTGGCCTTGGTGGGATTGGCCAACCCCGTCCTAGAGCTCTGGGCTCCTTCAGTCAAAGTGGTGTTGAGCCATCTCTACTAGGACTCCATTCAAGGCCCAAGGCGAGAGGCGAGGCCAGGGCCAGGCGGCGGCTCTCCCACGGCACCGGTCACTGCCCACAAGGATGCACGCAGCCTTGGAACCCATCATGCACCCTCCCTGGAGAGAGGTGCCCTGGGCCTCCCCGCAGACCCTGGCGGCACAGGTGGCTGGGGCAGAAGTGAGCCTTGGCTCCTTCCAAGCCTGCTCTTGGGAAAAGCTGGCTAGTGGTTACGGTCTGAGGGGAACGAAGGTCCTGGAATCCTGGATGTCAAAGCTACAAATGGCTCTCCAGGCATGTGATAGGCAAAAGCCCAGAGAGGGTGGGTTAGCAGCCAGAGATGCCCTGCAAGGGCATGAGGAGTGAAACCCAGGGCTCTGGTCACCTCCTCCCGCTTCCGGTGTCCCCCTAACTTCCAAGCAGCCCCTTCCCAAGAGGGGCATCCCACCCCTGCCTCAGCCAAGATGAAATGCCAGAGTACAGCCTCGCCCAGTGTCTCAGTGGCTGAGCATCGACCTATGAACCAGGAGGTCACCGTTTGATTCCTAGTCAAGGCACACGCCTGTGTTTTGGGCTCGATCCCCAGCAGGGGACGTGCAGGAAGCAGCCAATCATTGATTCTCTCTCATCATTGATGTTTCTATTTCTCTCTCCCTCTCCCTTTCTCTCTGAAATAAATAAAAAATGCTTTAAAAAAGAAATACCAGTACATTTCACTTTTTATTACAAACACAAGTTTATAGGCAAATAATTGAAAGTCTAAAAAAATACATTACAATAAATAATTGGAATTCTCCAAGTTCTTAGAGCAAATAAGTTATATACAGACAGGTGAAGCAGAACAGGCCCTTCTCACCAGGAGTGTCCCGAGGGTCTGAAGGTACAGGACCCCGGGAGGGAGAGCTGGAGGGGACAGATGAAGGCGGGGGTGGAGGGGAGGACACCAGCCATTGGGCTGGCTTAGGTGTGAGCGTCCATCACTGTGCGTCGCTCCTGGTGTGTAGCCAGCAGACAGGACACCTCTCAGGACATGGCCTCCAGGCCAGTTCTTTTCAGCAGGGATGTGGGACCAGAGCCAGAGGGGTAGGCTGCGCTGCAGCCTGGGAGCTGAAGGCTTTGCTGGGCAGTGTGAGGGCTCGGAGCTGCCTTGAGGGGGCTCCCTCACTAGGGCGAGGAGGCCACAGCTTGTGCCAATCCAGCAGGTGGGCTTCCTGGTCCAGGAAGCAGGTGGAGTCTCCTGCCCTGGGCTGCCCTTCTTCTCCCCTCTCCACACAGGCTTCCTTCCCAGAGTCTCTCCAGCTCCCAGCACTATCTCTTCTGCCGCCTGGAGTGTGCAGGCCTGGTCTCCCTCCTTGCCTCCTGCTGTCGCCGAGCAAAGCGGATCTTGTCAGAAGAAATGTCCCTGGAATGAGAAGGGTCAATTTAACATCGCAGGAGATATGGACCGCCCAAGAGTTCCCTGTGAGAGGCAGCAGCAGGAGGGACTGCACCCCTTCATCGTGGCTGCCCTGGGTCAGAAGGTGGCCACTGACCCTGAACTCAAGGCCTACAAGCTTCTTTGCCCTCAGGGGCTGGGACAAAGCTGATGTTCAATATCAAACGCTGCTGGAATGACCGGACAGCCAAGAAGAGCCCAGCGTTTCTTTCCCAAGACCTGCCTTCCTACTTCCACACCTTCCCTCCCGGCTGCTCACCCAAATTCCACCCACTACAGTTCCCATTTCCAAGTTCCAGACAAAGATGGGTCCTAGCCGCCCCTTGAACCTGACTGAGACCCTCGCATGGACTTGTGTCATTCAGGGGGCCTCGTCCTGGCTCAAAGCATTCGAGCCTAGAAGCTAGGAGGCTGGCTTCTGTTCCAGCTGTGGGAATGTGGGCAAGTGTCTCAGCCTCTCTGAGCCCCTTTCTGGGTCCATAAGATAGAAACAGCCCTGAACGGTTGTAAGGAGGATACTGGTTGGCTAAGCAAGCTCTCTGCCCACTTTGAAGGGCCATGCCCTTGGCAAGTCTTATCTTGGTTTTTTCATCCTACGACAGTTCCTAAGTATATGCTGGGTCTTGTCCATCTCACCACCTGGCCTTTTCTCCTATGTTTCTGCCTCCCCACAAGGACCAGAACCCGGAGCCATGCTGGGCCCAGCACTGGCTAGCCCCGAGGAGCCACCTTTACAGGTAGAATGGCTAACACCACCAGGGCTCCCACTGGGGGCAGATGCTTCCTTATGTCAAATCATCTGACCTCAACCCCATGAGATGGGTAGCATTGTTGTCTCTGTTTCAAAATAGGAACTTATAGCACAGAGAAGTGACAAACCCAAGGTCACAAAGCTTGTTTGTGGCAGGGCTTGGGTTGAAATCCGGCAGTCCTGGCTCAGAAGCTGCCCCATAGCCACTCTGGCTGCATGGCCGATAGGGGGCTTTGTTCTCAAGTCAGTTTGGTTGGACAAACATCCATGGGCACCTCCTGTGAGCAAACTCTGGAGCTGAGCCAGGCTGAGGCCACCACAGATGGGATCCAGTCTGGGATTGGGGGAAGGAGCAGGCTGGGTAGTTGGCCCCTCTGGACCCCAGGATATGGAGATGCTCAATTAAGACACAGCCTGAATGAACACCTGTGGTCCTTCCAGAGTCAAGAACCTTCAGGCTCTAAAAAGTCAACTTCCAGGCATAGCAGTGAAAAGCACGGGCTCTGGAGTCAGACTGCTGTGTGACCTTAGGAAAGTACCTTCACCTCTCTGAGCCCTAGGTCGCTTAACTGTCCAATGAGGACGCAGTCCTGCCTTTTATAGAGAATAAGAGAAATGCGAGGACATGTGCCAGGCATACAGGAGGCACTGGATCAGCGCAGTGGCCCTTACCTCAGCCGCTGGAGGAGCTCTCCTGCCGTGGTCCATGTCTTGCCAGCCTGGGACACGTCTGCAGGGGACCCGACACCTGGGTTTGCCACGGTTTCAGGCCTGAATGAACAGCATTAGAACCCAAGTGAGGGGCTGTCCAGGGCCCCAAGGCCACCTGGCCGCAGGCCCAGCCCAGCCCCACCCTATCCCCACCTGCCCTCAGGAACAGATCCATGTCCACCCTGTGCACCTGGCACCCTCCCTTTCCAGGCGGGGTGGGGAAAGCTGAGCTGCGGGGACTGTGTTCCTAGCTTCAGAAAGAGGCCGCTGGGTGGCTGGCCTTCGAAGCTGGCCACCTGCAGCTGAGTGTGGCCCTTTTCAGGAGAAACGAAGGCAGGGTCAGAGCGACAGCTTGAGTCTCAGAGGAGGGGTTTTCTCATAAACCATCATGGGCATGGAGGCTGGGATTGCCAGGCCAATTTCTGCTTTCCCCAAATGCTCTATGTGGAGGAGGGAAAGAACGAAGTTTCCCACCCTTTTACAGATGGGAAAACTGAGGCCCAAAGACTTAAGGGATTTGCAAAGCCCCCCAGCAACTCTGTGATGACCCTGAAATGGTGCCATGGCCTCCCAATTCCAGATGTTACTCCTTCACTGAGAAAGCTCCAAAGTCCCCTGAGCCTCAGGCCTGACTCCAGAGCCCCGTGGACTCGTCACATAGACTGAGGCCGAAGCCCAGCGCTCCCTCTGACCAGCTGTGTGGACTGACAGCACAGGCCTTTGAGGCCTGGGGTGCCTCAGCTGTCACCTGGGAGAATCCCCCTGCCCAGGAGTGAACATGGCGCTCTCGAAGCCCCCAGAGATGGGCAGTGGGAGGGACTCAGGGGTGACTGGTTCCCTGTGGGAAGGGACACTGCCATGGGCCCAGGGCAGCCTATGGGTCCCTAGGACCCTGCTCCCCCTCCCCCATTTGCTCCTCTGCTCTTTGGCTGGTCTCCCAGACACCTTGCTGTCCAGGGCAGGTGTGGGCTGGCAGTTGCCCCTGACCCCTGCAGCTGGGGGCCCACTTACCAGGGCCTTCGATGGCAGAAGGTGGCACAGGCAGGGTCCCTGGCACTGGAGCATTCACAGCGCCCTGGCAGAGAGCGGCGCCGGCGTTTTGGCGGGTTTCCCAGGCCATAAGGAACTGTCTGTCTGTGGGCAGGCAGCCAGTAAGGTAGTGATGTAGAGGGGAAAAGGGAGAGAGGGAGGGAGAGGAAGAGAGGGAGGATTAGATAAATCACTACCATTGACAAGCAGGGACCGTCTTTTCCCTGTACTCTGGGATGGCCAGTGTGGCAGCAAAAGGTGCCCAGCCCCTGACCTCAAGAAGTCCCACCACAGGCTCCTACCCAGGTGCCAGGTAGCCCTGACAAGACCCAAGACCCAACACCCTTCCCTTCTCTGGGACTCTGCCTCCCCCCCAGGTGTCCTCCCAGGCCCCCCGCCCAGACAGGAACATGAGCTGATAGAACCAGGCTGTCCCTTATTCTCAAAGAGGCCCACAGCTTGCCCCCAGAGGAGGGGAGGAAATACCATCTCATAAGTAAACATGCAGGCTCATAGCTAAGCTGCCCCCAGCTGGTCCCCACTTGCCTAGAGAAGTGACGTGTATGTCTTAGAGTTTTGACTTAAAAATGGTGAAAGGGTGTGTGCATGTGTGTCTATGTGCGTGCACATGTGTGTGCGATCAGATGGGGTTGATTTCAGATCAGAGTCTAGCCAAGGCGGGTGGAGGGCAGGGCAGGGGCCTGTGGCCGGTTGGACCAGCACCTTCGGGTGCCAGAGCTAATTTTAGCTGGTGTCTGAATTTGTAATGACTCCAGGTAGACCCGGCAGGCAGGGACTGGCAGGGTTCCCACCCCGAGCGCGTGTTTGGATGTGGATTAGCTCCACACGCTTACGTGCCGGGCTTCTCTTGTCTTTTGCAATTTGGGGAAGGGAAAAAACACAAATGCACACAGAAACTTCAACTTGAAGTATGCAGTGGCCCGGAGGCAGTGCGGGTGCAGACAGAGCAGACAGCACGGGCCCCCACCCTGGCTCCACCAGGTGACAAAGGGCAGGTTTTTCATCTGTCATTTGGGGACAACAGCAGTACCTGCCGCAGGGAAGGATTGCGGGGTGGGGGTGGGGGGTTCATGAGATGATCATGCGCGAGCCCTGCTTGGCATAGGGCCCGGCACAGTCCAGACATGGGCGCTGGCATTAATTGTATTATTCTTGGAGGATCGTGCTGAGGCAGCATGGCCGAGTGGGTGTGAGCTCTGGCATCCACCGGACCGAGGATGGAGCTGCCACCTACCACTGTCTCCTTCTTGTGTGATCGTGCAGAAGGCACCTCACCTCTCTGAGCCTTAGTACCCTGATCTGGAAAATGAAGCCAATACTTTCTTGTTGGATGTCATGAGAATTCTCCTGAGACACCCCTCTGTATTGCTCAGGCAGCCTCCCCGTGGGAGTGAAACAGTAACTGCTAGTGATCGATATGAGCCCAGTGCTCCCATCTGGAGGCCCAGGGAGAGCCGTATTGTGCCCAAGGTTTCCCAGTGTGCCCATAGTCCCCTCCCCCCAGGCCTAGCAGCCCGCCTGGATCCCCATGGTAGCTCACCCGGGAGTGTTCACCCAGATGATGTCCAGGTGGCAGAAGTAGACGCACTCCTTGTCGAGCCAGGAGCTGCAGGAGCAACGCCGAGGCCGCAGGTGGGAGCCTCGGGCATGGCGCGGGGGCACTGGCTGCTCTTGGGTGGCAGCGGCCTGGCCCTTGCCTGCACGCACAGGAGGGAGAGAGAGGTGGAGAGGTGGGTCAGGACGCCTGGCACAGCTGGAATAGGGGGACCTGCCAGGCTCCTCCTCTTGCATAATCGAGGAAGTTGGCACTCTCACTGCTCAAGATCTCCGGACCAGCCGGGGAAGCCTCAGCAGCCGGGTGGGAAGGGCCAGTGGCCGCCCTGTGCCCGCCCTGTGCCGCAGCACCTCTGTACTGGCAGAGCCCCGGGCCGTGCCACTGCGCTGGGCTCCCGCCCTGTGTGCCCCAGCTGGCTTGTGGGGCACCACAGTCCCCAGGGGAGACACTGCTGAACAGACCCGGGGCTGCTGCAGCAGGCGAGGCCGGATGGCTCACCTTCATGCAGGGCCACGAGCAGGGCCAGAGCGACCGAGCACCAGGCAGTGGGCATGGCAACCATCGCAGCGGAGTGCAGGGCTGGACTGGAGCAGGGAGCAGGGAGCAGGGAGCAGGGAGCAGGGAGCAGGGAGCAGGGAGCAGGGAGCGCGCCTGTTGCCTGCGTCCTGCTGCCAAGCTGAGCCAAGCCGATAGCTCATTGCCTCCGTGCCCTGGCTGCTTATAACCACCAGGCACTTCCCCGCCCCTGCCGTCCAGCCCTGCCACTGCACCAGCGGGTGGAGGGCCCAGAGCCAGGGACAACGCCTCCTCCTGGGGCGTCAGGCCCTGCCCAACCTTCACGGTGGGGGGAACAGGGGAGGGCGGAGGCGGGAGGGAAGGCCCAGCTCCTCCCTCTGAGCTCAGAGCAACTCCGGGAGTATGAGGCTCCCCTGCAACCCCCAGGGACTCCTCCCAGTCCCTAGGACTTCCTCAAATCAACCCCCAAAGTGCCCCAGAGCCCCTCCCCCACTCTCTCGTGGCTGCTCCCCAGGTCTTGCCCAGAGCTAAGAGTTTGAAAGGGGAGCATGAGGAAAACCTGCCCTCTCCTCGGAGAGACCCTGCTGTCCTGCCTGCCTGCTGCCAGCCAAGCTGGGGGTGCCGCTTCTGTGGTGCAGGAGGTGAGAGGCCTGCTTATGGCTGTGTGGCCTTGGGCAAGTCAGAGCCCTCTCTGGGCCTGCTTCCCTCAGTAAAAGACACAGCCTACCCCTGACCTCTGACCTCTGACCAGCCTAGAGCTGCCTCACCACTCCCTCACCCAGGAAGTGCCCCTCTCCCCTCCTTCCACCTCAGGGCCCGGGACAGGAATCTTGGTCCCTCTCAGAACCTTGTCAGCTGTGCAGCCTTGGCTAAGGATACCCATCCTGCACCTCAGTTTCCTTGTTTGCAAAACAAAGCTAAAATGGGGGATCTCAATGTGTTGGTTCACGGGCTCCATGGAGACTAAGAGGGGGCTTCAGAGTCCTTTCCAGAAAGATGCCCTGGGGGCCCACACAAAGTGCCCCCCAAAAGGTCTCCTCTCTCAGTGGCTACTTTCTGCAAAAAAGGCCAGGTGGTGGGGGTGCTCCCTGAGGGCTAGCATTCTGCTGCTGCCCCTCTGCTGGCTCCCAAGCTGGACGGTGCTGGAGACCAGAGCGGGCGCGCTCCTGTGGAGCCACACAGTTTGTGGACCTGGCAGTTGCCCTCTATTCCT
Organism: Myotis myotis; assembly: GCF_014108235.1. Lineage (NCBI taxonomy): Eukaryota > Metazoa > Chordata > Mammalia > Chiroptera > Vespertilionidae > Myotis > Myotis myotis. The sequence goes on along the minus strand of NW_023416324.1, from coordinate 29,634,975 downwards.
GCCCAGTCCACCTCTTCCAGCATCTTCCCAGGGACCCAGTCTCCAGGCACAGCAGGAAAGGCTCTCTGTTTCTGGGAAATCCCGGAGCCCAGGCTCTGGAGCCTGACTCATGAGATTGTGCTTATCTCCCCAGCAATCTTTAGGTCCAAAACTCCAGAGAAGGCAGGGCCTGGAGCCTGCCTGGCACACAGTAGGAGCCCTCCGAGTGAGTGCACTCTGAAGGAGGGGGAATGAGTGAGTAAATGCCTGGCTTTGAGCTGGGGAAATTGGGTCTGCAGGGACCCAGGCTGCCCAATGTTCAGTTCCTGTGTTCAGCAGCAATTTTGTCATTAGACATTTATGAAGGGGGACATAGATGACCACAAAGAAACAGGCAATCTTGCTTTTTCATGGAGTGTGTTCAGAGCATGCATGTGCGCGCGCGCGCGCGCGCGTGCGCGTGTGTGTGTGTGTGTGTGTGAGTGTGTGAGTGTGTGAGTGTGTGTGTGTGTGTGTGTGTGAGTGTGTGTGTGTGTGTGTGTGTGTGTGAGTGTGTGTGTGTGTGTGAGTGTGTGTGTGTGTGAGTGTGTGTGTGTGTGAGTGTGTGTGTGTGTGTGTGTGAGTGTGTGTGTGTGTGTGAGTGTGTGTGTGTGTGTGTGAGTGTGTGTGTGTGTGTGTGTGAGTGTGTGTGTGTGTGTGAGTGTGTGTGTGTGTGAGTGTGTGTGTGTGTGAGTGTGTGTGTGTGAGTGTGTGTGTGTGTGTGTGTGTGTGTGCGCGTGCGTGAGCGATCCTAGTAGAGCAGAGGGAGATTCTGGTAGGAAGTAGGGAGAGACCTTTCATCCTTATCTTTATTGCCCTGGTTGGGCCAGGCTTCTCCCAGACTGGGCCAGGCTGCAGGGAAAGCAGGAACAAATATTCCTGGGTACCTACTGTGTGCTCAGAACACTCTCCTTTCCTCCCATCACAACCCAGGAGGCAGCTGCTCTCATCTGGCTACCAGCTCCAGTACTGCCCAGGAGGCAGCGGAGCCTGGCGGAGACACACAGTGGGTACGTGCAGAGCTGGCTTTGGGACTCAGATCTCTGTCTCTCGGGCAAACTAGTGACTCCCCAGGTGGTGCTCACTGCCTTCCCCCGTGAGGTGCCTCTCGAAGAATTCAGAAGAGTATTTCTGGAATGAGGTGAGCAGTACTCGCAGTCATTTCTATTAGCCTCCGAGAGAATATAAATAGAGAATCAAGCAGGATTGGGGTGGGGGTAGGAGGTGGATAGAGATTTTAAACCACTGAACCGTGAAGAGAAGAAAGAAGCAAATGCAGATCATGGGGAGGAGGAGGAGTCAGGGTGGGAAGAAAACAGGCAGGAGGCAGATAAAAAGACAGGTAGGGAGAGAGGGAGGACAAGGAAGCAGAGCGTAGCCAGAAAGAAAGAACTCGGATTTGAGAAAGGAAAAGAGAAAGAGCATTGGGAGTGAGAGCGAAGGTTCTAACGTGTCTAATCTTTACACAAATGCAAAGTGCCTGCTGGGGACAATAGGGAACCAGAGGCTCCGAGTCTGGGAAACATAATAGAAGAATTAAACAGAGCAGGAGACAGGATCCCTCTCTGGTGTGAAAGGAGGATGACGACAGGGCAGGGGTGGCTGCCCAGCCTGGCAGGGTTAGCACAGGGAGCTGTGCCAGACTCATTTCCCATTTTCCCTGCCCTCAGCTCCAGCTGAGCTGGGCATGCAGGGCTCCTGGGAAATGGAGAGGCACAGCCCAAGGAGCCTGAGCGACCCCAGGTCTCAGGGGTTAGCGCTACCCCACTGGCAAGAGAAATTAAGCTGAGTTAAAAAATACCCCCCTAGGCTCTTAGTCTGGGCCCTGAACCTTCACCTCTATGCCTCATGGCTCCCTGGCTGCATGGCCTTCCCACTCCATTGCACCGCCCCCCACCAACTGCCCCAGCCCGCTGCCCTGCTGCACTCCCCAACCCGACCTGGCCCTGTTACCTGCCTGGGCTAGTAAAGGCAGCAGGTCAAGGGGCAGGAATTCCCCGGAGGTCACCATCAGGATTTGGAGGGAATAGTTTTGCACACAAAATAATTTGTTCTACTTCTGCTTGGTGCCGGCTTAATCCAAGAGGGAGAGATTCTCCCTGGCCAGGTGGATCAGTTGGTTAGAATGCCATCCCATACACCAAAAGGTTGTAGGTTCAATCCCCCATCAGGGCAAGGAGAGGCAACCAATTGACGTTTCTCTCTCACATTGATGTTTCTCTCTTCCTTCCTCTCTTTCTAAAATCAGTAAACACATCCTCAGGTGAGGATAAAACAAAGGGAGAGCTTTGTGGGGAGGGCGGGCTGCATATTTCTGGGTGAGACGCTGTCCTAGACGCTGCCTGATGGAAATCCTCTGTGTCCTCACGCCCATTTTCTGGATGAGATAACTGTGGTCTAAGAGAAGGGGCAATGTTGTCATGGCAGTGATGGGGCCACACTGGTTCTCCTGCTACTAACCCAGCCCCACCCTTTCCTGCACAGCAGTGAGGCTCCCCCAGGGTCCAAGTGGAGTGGGGACTTTGGGAAGGGCTGCCAAAAAGGACCAGGGACCGGGCAGAGGATGGGCGGTGTGCCTGTGCACCCCAAAGATCTCTCCACCACACATGCACTGAGAGTAAGTGTGGGTCCATCAGCAGCTGTCCAGCAGCCATGGACACCATGTGGGGTGGGGGATACACAGGAGTAAGGATTACATGTCCTGGTGATGGTGCCCCACAGGGCAGGCAAGGGCTGGAGCAGGAGGCTGGCCCAGCAGGAGCGACAAGCTTTTGCCCCAGCTGTGCTGTTATGCTATGTGGCCTTGGGCAAGTCCAGTTCTTTCCCCGGAAATCTTTCCTGTCTTCCCATTGACTGTGAGGGGCACTCCAGCATGGACTGCCTATGACTTTCCCAGCCAATCTGACCCGAGTTTAGAAGTCCCCAAATCTGAGCCCTGCCGACTGTGCTGTGACTGTGACTCCCAGCTTGGGACCCTCTGCTCTCTCCCCTCTGGAAATCTCCCCTTGCCACCTGGCCCCTCCAGGTTTCAGAAAGTTCTGTTTGCAGCCCCGATGGAAGGGACACAGTGTCTTGGTCACAGGCACATGCCATGCAGGCGGCTTAGCAGAACGAGCAGCTGGGAAGATGTCTGGAGCCCCGGGGAACGGGGGCCTGAGGAGGGTATGGCCCTGAAGCCCGCTTGGGTTGGGGACCTAAGGAATGAGGGAGTTCAGACATTCCCATCAACACTTGTCCCCAAATTATGTCCCCAAGGCTGTGGGTCAAGGCTGCCCCCACTAGGGCCTGAGGACACTCAGCCCCGGGGCCTCTTTCTGGTGGGTGGTCTGGGCCTCCTGCCAACAGCCACAGCTCACCCTGAGCCTGCAGGGCCTGGCACCACCCACACCATTGTCCCACACTGGGTCTCCACAAGGGCAGCCTCAGCCCTGAGGGACCAGCTCCCCTGGTCTCTACTTCCCTCAGAGGACAGCCCCTTATTAGTTGTCTTCCTCCCTCTGCCTCAGCCCATTTTGAAAGATTTATATCTTCTGCATGGACTGTACTTTTAAAGGAATAATTCATGTGCCCTGTTTGTTATGAATCTAAGGGTGATCAGAACAGGGTCAGCAAGGCCCAGGGAACTGCTGGAATTTCAGCCAAAAGCAGATATTGTTCATGAAGGCACCGTGGAAGTCAGGCTGGACTTTTTGAGATGAGAAAACCAACTCAGCAACTCAGCCTCCAGGATGGAAGTCTCTGAACTCAGAATTTTTGAGTTACCTCCAAAGAGCAAAGGGCCCATTGCCCACTTAGCCTTTTAGGGGTGTGGGGTAAACATGCATTTCTTGAGGAGTTAATATATTCCAAGCACTGTGCTTAGCGATTGACATATATTGCCTTTATTAACTGTCACAACATACCTGGTACCGTAATTAGTTCCTATTTCACAAATGAGGAAACAGGCTCAGGACTTGCCCAATGTCTAAGCCAAGGTTAGAAAGCAGACCTGTGTAACTCCAAAGCCCTAGCCCTAGCCCTGTGCTTTCTTGACTCTCCAGCCATGGGGAGCCCTCCTGCAGCAACTATTCTCCAGGGGTCTCCTCCCTGTTCTTAGGAAGCAGAGAGCGCTACACAGGCTGGGAAGTAGGAGCCCAAGAACAGAGGTAACTTCTCACCTGCATCTGTGGGAGCCCTCACTCCCAAGGCAAGAATGGTATGTCGCCATGCCTACCAGGCCGATGGCTGAGGCCTGGCTCCAGCCATCCGGGAGGTATGGGCAGTCCATTCTTATTGCTGGATGTCCACACCAGACCTGGGAGGCACGCTGGGCTCATGTGTCTCACTTTCCAGATGAAGTCTTTCCAGATAAGATTCTCACTTTACAGAAATGGAAGTGACTTCCTCAGGGTCACACAATGAGCAAGAGGCAGGGCTGGAACTTTTCTCCTATATTTATCTGTGATGGGGCCAAGAGCCAAATCACAAATATCCAATGATCCACCCATCCATCATCCACCCATCCATCAGCCATCATCCATCCATCCATCATCCATCCATCCATTATCCATCATCCATCATCCATCATCCATCATCCATCATCCATCATCCATCATCCATCCATCCACCCATCCACCCATCCATCCATCCACCAGTTCAACTACCCATGTCCACATCCATTCATCTATCCTTCCTTCCTGGCATCTACCTATTACCTAACTGCCATCTACCCTTCCATCCATTCATCTACACACCAGCCTCTCTTGCATCATCTTCCTTCATGACAGACATGGTTGGAGAGATTAGAGGGTCAAAGCTTGAAGAATTTCCAATGGCATATTATAATTGTCCTGAGAACGTTTGGCTATTTCCTGGGGAGATCTGTGTCTCCCCACTGACGAGGAACTTACTGAGGCATGGTCTTCTCTGGAATCCTCATCACAGGGCCCAACACAGGCCTGGGCACATAGTCCGTGTCCAATGCTGGAGAGAAATGGAAAGTATGAGTGGCTTTATCTCACCAAAGCCTTCCTGTGCATAGACACCCTTTCTGAGGAGGGAGGTCTAAGCCCCTGTCTCTGACTGATGCCGTCTTCAAAATGCTCTAATGGGGAAGAGTTGAGATAATCTTTAAGAAAAAAACTGGACAGACAGCCAGAGAGAGAAGGACCCTTGGCCTATGCCTAGATGATGAACCCGAGGTCCAGGGGTGAGGAAGAGCCTTCCAGAGGCCGCCCTCCCAGAAACCCAGAATGCCTGTACTCTTTTCTCTCTGAGGACTAGGCCCCTGTACTTAGAGGGGCTGGAACCCCAACCTTCACCTCCATCCCACCGCCACCACCAGCCAAGACATGCAGCTGGTGATTTTTCAGTTACACCCACTCTGTTGCCTAGGACCCGTGTTTTCCAAGGCACACCCAGCGCCCTACCAGGAGGCCGCCTTTCCCCTCTGGGAAGGGGTGAGCCACCAGGAGGCCGGGCCATGCAGGAGCACTGTATTTCTTTCTAGAACTAAGTGTCAGCTAAAAATCCGTGCCTGGTGCCTACATCATCAGGGTAACTTGGTGTCCAGCAGGCAGGCAAAGCCTGGGTTTCTGAGTAATTCAGGCTGACATCCGGAGCAGAGATGTGCCTGGGATACCTCCTGGCCTAAAGGCCTTGGCCTTCCCACCCAGCTCCAGGGAATCCTGAGCCATGAATGACCAAGGAGGGGCACAGCTGGGCTCTTGTAAGCAGCAGGGAGGTCAGGAGCTGAAGCTGATGCCTGGGGCTGGCTTGGGGTGTGGGGGTGAGTCAGGGGCCATCCCACCCTGGAACCTCTGAGGCTTGGTGGATCCAGCGGCCAGCTTCAAAGCCCTATGACTCAAGTTCCAACCCCATCCCCACTCCTCGCCTCCTGTGGACAAGTGTTCAGCACTGTGCCAGGCCTGAAGTCGTGTAGGGCAGGGGTTGGCCAGTCTGGGTCTGATTCTGTTCCCCCTAGCCACATGACCAAGGGCACACCTTGGTTTAACCTTCCGGAATGCCAGAGGCCACATCTGTCAATGGCATCAAACAACACCCCCACCTCCCAGCGCTGAGAAGCTTTGTGGCAAGGCCAACAGAGGTCTGACCTGTTGCCTGGCATGGGAGGGCTCTGCTGGGCAGTCTCTGTCCTCCCTTCCTCATCCTGGGCTGTAAGTGGGGGCCTCTCGGTGGAGACACTTCTGGGAAGGAGTGGAATGTATGTGTGTGTGTATGTGTGTGTGTGTGTGTGTGTGTCTGTGTGTGTGTGTGTGTGGTGGTGGTGGTGGGACAGGAGGAGGGTTTGCACACCATTGGCCAGATCCCTTATGAATGGTCCCTCCACATAGTCCCTTCTTGGGCATGCGGCCACCCCGGCTTGCTTCACTCAACCACATTTGCTTTGGCACACCATACAATGCCACACCAGACAAGAAGTGTGTTGAGATTTGGGCCAAAACTGCTTTCCTATGAAAACCAGGCTTTAGCTGGAAATCTGCAGCCAGGACCTAGCCCAGTGTCAGGGTAAAGTCTCACTAAGCCCTAGTGCCCAACCTGGCATCAGGGCTGCATGGGGTCTGACTTTGAACTATCGTTCCTTCCTCATCTCACCAACACTGATCTAGGTGCCCAAGGCTTTAGCCCACCAGGCCACAGGGCCCATCACTCCCTGGATACACTACAGACTTTCTTGCCGCCATGTCTCTGTGCAAGCTGGGGCCTCCCAGGCATCTTCCATTCTTACTTGGTTTATTTTTCCCATCCTTCAAGGGCTATCACAAGTGATACCTCCCCCCAGGAAGCCTTCCTAACTCTATCTAGACAAGAGATACAACCCTTCTCTGAACACTCACCTGGTTCTCATTTATAGCCACCTCTGTCTAGGCCTTACCATAAAGGGCTTTTATTCTGGTGTCAGACTGAGCTAGGTTCTCATTCATAGCCACCTCTCACTACATCTGCCCTTTCCTCCTTCTCCGAGCCTCAGTTTCCTGATCTATAAAATGGGTATAATCATGGTAACACGGATGTGGTAAGAATTAAATGAGCCAGAGCTCCATCAGCGGTGGTTATTGTTATTGATTACACCTAATTACAGAGCAAATTCATGTTCTTGTTCTTACTTAATTCTTGCAGCATAACCTTCAGGGTATTTTAATGCATCCTTATTCAGACGAGACTTCAGACTCTGAGAGGCTGGCTAGCTTGACCTGTAATGGTCAGGATTCAAACCTAAGTCTGTCTGACCCCAGGGTCAGTGCCATTTCTATTCCACTGTCCTCCACTCATGTGACCTCTCCCAGCCTCTGTCCCTTCATCCCCATCACATGCTCAGTAAATACCTGCTGAGTTGGAAATGGGGAGAAATTTTTTTCCGGGGTTCACTCTTCCTCCACTGACCCCAGCCCAGGTTCACCGGATCCTGCCTTTTGAGCGCAGTGGGTTAAGATGAAGCCAAATGCTTCTTGAGCTGATGGCCACACAGCTCAGTGTTTGCCATCGTATGTTCCAAGAAAAACACTGGATGCTGTTGCATTTGGGAAACTGGATTTCCAGCTGGGTTTCAAAGAGCCTCCATGGGCAGGTGAGCTCTGTGAGCCCCCCAGAGTGCTGTTTCTGAAACTGGGAGGTGAGGCAGTCCTGGGTCCTGGGAGGCAGCTTCCAGGCTGGGAAGAGGGAGATGTGGTGTTGCAGGCTTGGGTTCTGCTTCCAGCTGGGAGGCTGAAGGCAAGCCTCTGCTCTTGCCTGAGCATCCGCATTGTCCTCCATGAAATGAGGGGCTCTGTGGGTGCCCTAGAGACTGGAAAGTGGAAGGCCAGCTGTAGCCCAGGATGACCTCTTCAGAGAGCCTTCTGGACTCACCTGGGAAGTTCAGAGCTCAACCTGTGGACAGCATCCTGGAGCTTCAGTGCCCAGCGAGCTCTCCCCTGATCTATTTCCTCATCCAAGGAAGAGCCAGAACATCTACTCCCATCTCCCCACTAGTCATTGAGACCATCCTGGGCTCCCTCAGTGTCTGGCACTTTAAGAATTAATCTCAGATACGGGTTTACCCATGTCTGGTTCCAGGTGCCAGCCAGTTGCACAAACCCTTCACATATATTATCACCTTTTCACCACAGCAAGTCACTTGTCTGATTATTCCCATTTTTCAGATGAGGAGCCTGAGGCCCTTGCTTGGCCAAGGACACAGCCATTTGAATCTAGATCTGCTTGCCTCACCGGCTGCTATCCTGGCAAATGTGATCTCATGTAGAATCCTCATGGATTACTATTATTACTCTCTTTTTTTGCAGATGGGGAAACTGAGGTAGCCTGTCTGAGATCACCCATTTAGCAAGGAGGGAGCTGGGATTTGAACCCAGGTCAGTCTGAACCCTTAGCCTGAGCTTTCAACTTCAATTCTAGATTTTCCTGTCAGAGCCAGGGAGTCCCTAAAAGCAGGCCCTGGAGGTGGAGTCTGCGGGCAGCAGCAGAAGTTCCCCACTCCCCAGCCTGGCAGCTGGGCCTTTGGCAGCAGGAACCCTGGGAGCTTGGGGAGAGGAGTAGGCTGCCTGTGCACTGAGCAGTGTGTGGCTGGTGAGGTGAGCTGTGACTCAGGGTGGGAGACGGTGGGGGCAGCCAGGCCAGGCCATGGCTGGGGTCCCCTGGAGGAGGCGGTTTGGGTAAGTCAGGGCTGAGTCACAGTAGCGAGATCGGACAGGAAGCTGGGATGGCCCAATGACCTCACGCTTTCATCTGAGCCTGGCAGGAGCCTCGGGCCCAGGCGGGCCTGGTGGGCCCACCCTGGCAGGCTGGGCACACCCCCTCTTTGTCTACCCATTGCCATGGGGTGTCTGTGAGACCAGAGTGTCTTCCTCAGGTTCCCTGAGACCCGGTGTCATGGGAACCCTGAAACCCTGTCAGATTGGGAAGCAGCTGGCATTGCGCACAGACAGGGGTATAGGGAACGGAATCGCACTCTGCCTCTTAGCCTATGTGACCTGAGCCAAGCCATTCCAGCTCTTTGAACTTGGATGTCATGCTCTGTCTGTCCTGCGGGTTTATGTTAGGACCTCATAAGCTGATGATTCTTGTCCAATCCCCGGCACATAGCTGGTGTCCTGGGAGGATTAGAGAGGAAGAAGGCCGGGACCCCAGGTGAGAATGGAGGGCTATGGCAGATGGGCCCTGACCCCCTGGCTGCAGACCACACACCAGTGTCCTGGCTGTTGGCTGTGTGGCTTTGGATGAGGGCCTTCTGCACTCTGGGTCCCAGTTTCCCCCTGTGCCAAAGAAAAATAATAACCCCAGGCTTTCCGGCGGAGGATGTCACAGGGCTGCTGAGAGCTCACACCACCAGCATGGGCCAGAGCGGGGGAGGAAGAGAGCAGGACCCATTCCTCTGGGCCCAGAAACAGTGGTTAGCTCCCCCTCGCCCCCCATGCCTGCCAGGAAGACATGCCTGGGAGCTTGGGAGCCACTGCCTGCCCTCTACCCAGCACTCCCCAAGGTTGGTCCAGAGAGGGTGAGGGTTGCCAAGGTCATACAGCAGCCAGCTGAATGGACCCACCATCCAAGGGGAGGGGGCCTTTATCTCTACAGATAAGAAGCCTGAATGGGCTTGGAAGGCCCATGGCCTCAGATTTGGGTGAATCCTGGGGGCGGGGAGAGGAGGGCCACAGCTGGGCCGGCTCAGGCTGACCATAAAGCAACCGCTTCTGCCGATGCCTCCTCAGCCTGAGTCAGCCAGGGCTGCGGCTGCTTCTGAGTTCACCGCCTGCCTGCCTGCCTGCCTGCCACCCAGCCTTGGAACCCAGGCCTCGGGCACAAATAGGTTCATAATAATGACAGCTGTGTGGGGAGCTGCGCCCACGTGCCAAGCATTCTCTCTGTCTTCATTCATTTGATTCTCCAAACAGGCCTGGGAAGCAGGCAGGGTAGGGTAGGACAGGGCCTGGGATAAGGTTCAGAGAGGCCAAATAAGCTGCTCAAGGTCACACAGCCAGGAACAGAAGAGAAGGATCTTCGGGTGTGAGGCTGTGCCCTCTGCCACCATGCAGCAAACACTCTACGCCTGCTCTGACAGACCTGGGCTGGGTCTGCGGGTCTTTGGGATTTGGGGAGAGGGGCCCCAAAGGCATCACTGTTTGCCTGGGTGAGGGACTTGGGGACATGGAGGGCCTGTAATGAAGGCTCTGGGCCAAGGACCAACGTGTGCTGTGTGCCTGGCTCTGTGATGGCTGAAAGGGAAGGGTAGACAAGGAGCTCCAGGACTCCAGAGGAGGGAGTGCTCGCCTGCGTCTTTTCAAAACATTTTAAAAAATATATTTTTGTCTTTATTGATTTAAGAAGAGAAGAAGAAAGAGAGAGAGAAACATCGATGTGAGAGAGAAACATGGATGGGCTGCCTCCCGCATGCTCCAGCCCACCACCTGGGCCTGTGCCCTGACAAGGAATTGAATCCATGACCATTCTGTGCACGGGATGCTCAACCAACTGAGCCACACCAGCCAGGGCTCACTCTGCCTTGAGGATAAGGAGGGCTTCCCAGCAGAAGAGTCATGTGAGTGAGGCTCTGAAGGCCGAGAAAGCATTCTCGGCATTGGGAACAGCATGGGTCAAGTCTGACAGGCTTGGAAGAGCATGCATGTCCTAGGAGTGCGAGTAAACAGTGCGAGGAACTTGGTGATGAGACAGGAGCTTGGAGGCCAGACCACAGGCCTTGTATGCCCAGCTGGGAACTAACCTTTTCCTGAGGTCCAATGGAGTCAGTTAGAATCTGTGCTGTGGAGGTCCTGGCAGGTGGAACCCAGCCCAGTCCTGGGTGGGGAGGGAAGGGGGACTTCCTTCAGGGCCTTCCCTGGACTCTCAGATGGGCCCTTAGTGGGTGACACCAGAGTCTGGGGAAAAACTGCCCAGTCTATCTGGGCGCCTGAGAACAAAGTCACCAGCTGGCCACCTAATTTCTGCACACTCGGGGCAGGCCCCTGACCCGACACCCTACAGCACTAAAGATCTCCCCTTCTCAGGAACCAGCTGCAAGGGGGAAGGGGACAGGTTGGCAGAGGGATCATGGTAGGGATCCTCCCCCTGCCTCATTTTCCTAACAGCACAGGCAACTTAGTGCTCCCAGCCTCCGGCTGCCTAAGGAGGGCCTTCCTGGTGTAGCCTGCCCTGGCTGGTGACCCAGGCTCAGCTTGGCTCCTTTCCACACTTTGGTGTTGGTCCAGATGACCAAGGGGCACCGGGAGGAAGGTATATTGAACCAAATCCGCCTCTTCCTCTTCCTTACTCCCGCCCCCCCACCCCCACCCTGGCCCCCGGGGGCGCCCTTCTGCAGGCACACACTTTATAGGTGTGGATGGAGGTTTAGTGAGATGCAGGCCGGGACCTGATGTCACCACGAAGGGGCAGAGAGGACACACACTGTGTGCCAGACTTCGTAGCACACATTAGTGTGTAAGGGATGCAGCTTCTGGAACCTTAAAACCTGGTCAAATCCTAGCTGTGCAGCTACTATATGTGACCTCAGGGAACCAGTGTCCATGCCTCCGTGCCCACAGGGTGGGTGTAAGATTTAGGTGAGATAACGCATATCAAGCACTTACAATCGTGCCCTGCACATCCGCACTTGGCATAAGGGGAAACTGAGGCTTAAAGACAAGCAGTGCCCCGGGGCCTGGATTGACCACGCAGCCCGCCTCCTACGCTCGGCTCACCCTCCCATCCCCACTCGCAGCCCCACCGCCTCAAACCTCCCTGGCCCTGGTGGGGACCGGCAGGGCCCCCACTGTTTCTCCCTCTCATGCCTGTTTAGGGGAATCCGCAGGCTGCGGGCTCAGAGAAGCGGCTGTGGAGGAGGATGGAGCGGGAACAAGACCTGCGGGCTGCCTGTTTGGCCCGCCTCACGACCAATTTTGGGCAAAGCTGCAAGCGGCAGCGTGCTACGTGACAGCCTGACAGCCGTGAGTCAGCGCAGAGGAATTTGTTCCCCAATCTGTGAACGAACGTGCCGGGACCGGGGCGCGGCGGGCCTGACATCACTGCGCGGGGAACGAGGCCACGTGCGCCCCGCCCCCTCCGCTCCTGCTCCGGGGACTCCAGGGGACCCAGGGCGGCCCCGCCCCCTCCCAAGCCTCAGGGCTCCGGCTCTAAATGGCCTGTTCCTAACCGCCCAAGCCCTCTGCCTGGGTCACAGGGAAACAACTTGGGGAAGGGCTGCCCAGGGAGAGGAAGGCAGCCGCTCGGGGAGGGCCAGTGGGTGACATACAGGTCGAATAGCCACAGCAAGACCCTAAGGCTGCCCAGGGGACTCCCTCTGGGGCTGTGACTCCTTCTTCACATGGAGACTGGTGTGGGAGAAGGAAGCAGAGCACGAGTCCTCCAAGCCCTGCCTCCAGCTGACTGTGCGTTTCCCTCAGTCACTCCCCCTCTCCGGGCCGGGTCTGGCCAGCTGACAACTGGCTGTCCTGCTCTTCTTCCCCAGAATCCTGTGTTGGGCAGTGAGTTGGGTCACGAGTTCCCAAGCCTAGAAGTACTTGGGAAAGTACAGGGAGCTCGGGAAGTCTTTGGAAACTCCACGTGGCTGTGCCTGCATCTTTCTAAATGCGGTGCCATCTAATGATCAGAGTAGCCCTGAGTGGTGGCATTGCTGCTTGTGGAAACGGAGGCTCAGCGAGGTGAAGTCATCTGGCTCAGGCCACACTCCAGCACTGGCTCAGAGCAGGTGGGAGCTGGGGCCATGTGACCAGGTCCCCCTTCTCCCTGAAGGGTATGGACCCTCCTCCTGGGCAGGCTGGGCACTGCGACATGCTGGGTGGTGCTGATGCGGCCAGCCCTGACCAGTGCCACGGGAAGTTTTGAGGGTCCGGTGGTGGCTGGAGTCAGAATTCTTCCTACCCTGGGTGGCCTTGGGCATGTCGCTTGCCTGCTGGGTCCTCCCATGACTGCACCATCATGCTCCCGTTTTAGCTTCCCCAAGAACTGAATGGCCAAGGCTATGGGTGGAATCTATAGGGGGCATGGCTGGTGACCTATGGCATGTAGGGAAGATCCCCTGGGTGGGATTTTTTCCTGCACTCTCTCCATTCTCCCTTCCCTCACCCACAAGGTCCCGGACACCAGGGCATTGTGCCCCCATCCACAGCCCAGCCCCTCCCGGTAAACAGCTGGGGATGGAGGCCACTGTGTCAATTCTGGCCTCAGGGACTCTGTGATTGGCAGGTCTTCACTGGGGTCTTCACCAGCCACCCCTGCTCAGTCTGTTCTGGACTCTTTGGCTTCTGATCTTCTTAGACCATATGTTCTATGCAGGAGAGACAGCAATGACCTCTCCCTACCCCAGGGCTGACCTGGCAGAGGCCCTGCTCCCACCTTAGTACTGCCCTCTCTTGGTACCCCAACATGACACCTATCTAGTCTCAACTGGTCCCCAGTGATGGGCACAGGCAGAAGAGGTCAAAATCCTCAGATGGCTCTGAGCCCGGCCCCTCCCTGTGTAGTGGTCACACCCATAGGTAGCACAGCTGTGACCTGAAGACAGCTCATGATGCAGGGGCCCCGGAAGGCCCCTCTGCCACCTGGGGCCAGAGATCCCTGCATGTGGGACAGTGCCTGTCATGCTAACCGCTGTGCTTAGGCCTCAGGTGCAAATGCCTCCCCAGTGGCAGAGGCCACACCGCACGGTGGTTAGACACTGGGCTCTGGACCTGGGTAGGTTATCCACCTGTGCACCTCATATTCTGCACCTATAAATGGGGAGCAACGTCCCCTTTGTGAGCAGTCAGGGAGTTGGTTACTAGACCAAGTGCCTCAGTACACCATGGTTGTTGGGTCAGCACGAGTGCTACCCAAGAGTCTTAGCAGCTTCCACATTACCTCCATCCGCTCCCTTGATGCGAGTCAATGACAACCTCCTCCCCTGCAGGTCTCTGTGCTTATAGATTCTTCTGTCTCCCGTGAGGAAGGCCACCTGGTATGGCCCCTCACCACTCGGACCAGGCTACTGCAGCCCAGAGAGAGACAGGGTCTGCCACCCAGCAAGGTAGAACCTGCTCGCTGCCTGGGGAGAGGTCCATGGTCTGTGAGTCCCTTTGGCCTCCAAGTCCCGACACTCCGAGGACACAGGGTGATGGGAGAGACTGAGAGCAAGTGTCTGTACACGCCACCCCCCCTTCCCCGCACAATTCCTGGTACCCGAGAGCCCCGCCTCAGCCTGGCACGCCCGCCCGGATTCCTGCCCGTGTGGTTTCCCCTGGGCCTCTCCCTCACGTCGCGTCCCCAGCTGTTTGCATTCCTCTGCTGTGAAGACAGCCACCTTAGGGCCCGGCCTGGCTAGGACACCCCTGAGTGTGGGAGCGCGTGTGCTGGTGAGGATGTGCAGGGCACACATGCCTCTCTGTGTCCATGCATAGGTGTGCGTGTTGTGCCCTATGTGTCCATGTATGCATGAGGGGAGCCGACATTGTGTGGACATGCATGAGTCCATGAGGGTGCAAGGAGCTATTGTGTAAGAGGGAACGTAAGAATCCCTAGGTTCCTACAGGCCTGTAGACCTGCACTCTCGCACGAGGGGGGTAGTGCGTGTTTCCCACAGCAGAGAGCCCTTGCATGTGTGAAGGTCATGCACTAAGTGTGGCCTTGTTTGGGCCAAGTGCACTGCCACCAGAGAAAGCAGGAGAAGGGGGTCAGCATGAGCTCGAGTGTGGAGAGCCCATGTACCTGGCTGAGCTGGATGTTTCTCGCAAACTCCCTTGCTCAACCCGAATACCAATCCCAGGAGGGATAAAAGTGAGATCGGAGGCGTGGAGAGGGCCAGCCACTTGCCTAAGGTCACACAGCCTGTAAGTGGAGGAGCCAGCATTCAAATCTGTGTCTGCCTGATTCCAGAAGCTGTCAGAAGGGGCAGGGAGGGAAGGGAGGTGCCACAGGGGCCACAGCACAGTGGAGACCTGTGCTCCATAGAGCCCAGGCCAGGCCACTTTCTTGGAGGATGGGAGCCTTGGAGCCACGCACCCAGGCCCCTGGTATCCCAGCCCCCACCTGCTTCAGCTGGATAATCATAATAAACATGCGTGGAGCAGTTGCTCTGTGCCAGGTGCTTGCGGAAGAGCTTTGCATGTAGTAACTCATCCAATCCTAACTCTCTAGGAGGCTGGCGCCATTATTAGACCATTATTATTATTATACTACTGGAGCCCCGATGCACAAAAATTCATCCAAGAGTAGGCCTTCCTTTCCCCGGCTGCCGGCACTGGCTTCCCTCCGGCACCCGGGACCTGGGCTGGCTTCCCTCTGGCCACAGCTTTGTCAGGAAGTATGTCCGGTCTAATTAGCATATCACCCTTTTATTATTATAGATATGTACATATATGTAATATTTATGTCCTATCAGAACATAGAATAATAATCACTATTATTCTCATTTTGAGATGAGGAAACTGAGGCACCAGTGTGTGAAGCAGCTTTCCCAAAGTCCCACGGCTAAAACTTGGCTCACGCACTCGGGAGCGCCTGAGTTGGACGTGTGATATCTCGTGCATGAGACTCCAGCCTCACCTCCTCTCTGCAGGGTGGTCACCTGCTCCATCCTCCATGCAGGCCCAAGGAAATGGAAGGCTGGGTTCACCCCCCACCCATAAATGGGGAAACTGAGTCTGGATGGTGTAGTGCCTGGGCCTGAAAAGATGACTCCCATGCGAGGGCCGCCCTAGCTTTCCCCACTCCTGACTTGCTGTGGGACTTGAAGCAAGCACCCTGCTCTCTCTGCACCTCAGTTTCTGCCCCGCCCCAGAGAGCAGGTAGGAAGGGCTGTCCCAAAGTTTCCAGTTGGGGAGTCCAGGAAGGAGGCGGGCAGGCCTGGCAGCAGGCACAGAGTGGGCAGGCAAGTGAAGGTGAGATTGGGCCAGGGCTGAAGCAGAGGCTCAGAGCAGGTTTTCCCAGGCTGCGTCTGAGTAATCCTGCGTCTATATTTATCTCCTCTTTTCTTGGGTGAGCAAACAGAGCCCGCTGCCAGCCCAGCCCGTCAAGCCCCCCACCCCCCCGGAGGCCGGCACGTTTCCCTCACCTGCCGGGTGGCTCTGGAGAGTACCGCAGGCTTGGCCCCAAGTTCAGCTTGTCCCACATAGGACACGCAAGTCTCCTCGAACCCTGTGTGACTTCTGAGACAAATCTCACTGTCAGTGGTGACCAGGGAAGCTCCAGGTGGGCTGCGGCGCACAATGGCAGCTGTGGCCATGGCCTGGGGACCAGGGGAAGCCCTACCTCACTCAGGAACAAAGGGTCCTCTTATCTCTGACAGTGACTTTCATCCCTCCATTCATGCTTTGGTCTCAATGGCAGCCTCCTATCCCTCTAGGTCAGTGGTCAGCAAACTGCGGCTCGCAAGCCACATGCGGCTTTTTGGCCCCTTGAGTGTGGCTCTTCCACAAAATACTGACTTCCGCGCATGGGCCACGAAGTTTCAATCGCACTGTACATGCGCACCCGCATGTGGTATTTTGTGGAAGAGCCACACTCAAGGGGCCAAAAAGCCGCATGTGGCTCGCGAGCCGCAGTTTGCAGACCACTGCTCTAGGTCCTCCTATCCCTCTAATACCACGTGCGGGTGCGCACGTACAGTGCGATTGAAACTTCGTGGCCCATGCACAGAAGTCGGTATTTTGTGGAAGAGCCACACTCAAGGGGCCAAAGACCCGCATGCGGTTCGTGAGCCGGAATTTGCCTACCGCTGCTCTAGGATCTGAAATTCCCAGAGGAGAGGGTCTGCATGGTGCTGTGGTCAGGAGTCACACTGCTCTGGGGTTGAATCCTGGCACTCTGACCTTGGGCAAATAACCTCTCTGTGACTCAGTTTCCTTGCTTTTCAAATGGGTCCAGACATCCTACTTCCCAGGGATTTTATGAACATTAAGTTAGAGGCCTTATGGGCTGACAGGTGGGATGGACTCTGCTGGGAGGGTCTGCCTGTCCCCACGTGCGTCTACCATTCCAGAACCTCACCCACAGCAATGATGATGGGCCCACAAAATGCACACTCTAATGGACACCCTAATTTTGTGAGGTGCATGCAGCTGTAGACCCAGGATGGGTTAGACGAATTGGAATTTGGACCCTGGGAAGACCCCAGAAGGGATCAGATGCTAACTTTGCTGAGACTATTCCCAGCAATGGAGGGGGTAGGACAGGTGGCCAATCAGGTACGAAGGGCAGCTTGTCAAGAGATGGCTCAGCCTGGACCAGGCCTAGGCTCTATTGCCTCCTGGCCCAAGCTGGGATCCCCACTGCTGGTTAGGCCCCTGCCCCGATTCTGGTCTCTGCCCTGGCAGTGCCACCTTCCTGACCTCGGGGAGCCCTAGGCCTGGTGCACGTGCACCACAGCCCTCCCCGCTCTTGGGCCGGATTAGGCAGAGTCCGAGGACGTGCAGGGCTGGCAGGCTCCCGGGCGGGGCAGGTGCCGGCCCTGGGGTTGCCCGATGCCGGCTCACGACTCGGCCGCAGCAAGGCCTTGTATGGCTCTGGCAGGGGAGCTCAGCTGGCAACACCCATTGGCTGGGCTGGCACTCCCAGCCTGGCTCCCTGGGCCCCAAACCACGGTAACCAGAGCTGCCAGGAGCTGGTGGATTAGCATGGCAACCTGCCCATCCGCCTGCTCTTTTCCTTTCCTAAAAAGGCAGAGCCGGACAGGAGAGCTGGGCAGGTGAACTTGGGCCTGGGGTAGAGGAGCAGTGGGCGGGGTGGCACAGGTGGCTCTGCCCGGGGTTTGGGAATCTTAGCCCTGGCCTTGGGCCAAACTCTTCCCGGCTCTGGACGTCAATTTTCTCATTTATAAAAGGAGGCGATTGGCACTTGTGTCTCCCTCAAGTGGCTTTGATGGGATTGGAGGAGGTATACCCTGGGGTACTGCACCCCCAGCCCAGGTTGGAGGTCTGCTGGGCAGCGAAGTGGCCCAGATTCTCTCTCCATAGGAAGCCGACCACTTCCTGAATGTAAGGGCTCAGTTTTAAGTCCCAGCCCTGCCACTTGCTGCTATGACTTTGGGAAGCAGCCTCACCTATCTGAGCCGTCTTCGTCCTCGCAAAGGTGATGAGGTGATTGGTGCTTCCCCCCCCCCCCCCCCCCCCGCCCAGGATCTCAGGAGCCCAAGATGACCCCATGCAGTGCAGCCCCAGTCAGTCAGTGTACTCCCTCCGCTCTCTCTATCTGCCCCTGACTCTTCTTTCTCCCTGCTTCTCTCTGCTCATGCCCATCTCAGGCTCACTTGCCTCTGAGGCTGTCCTGCCTGCTGTCTCCTGGCCCGGGAGTTTGTAGGAAGAGTGTGGACTCCGGGTCCTGAGCTCAGGGAGGGTCCAGGTCTAGGGGTGAGGCTGGATGTTTGAGTGCTGCAGGCCCAGCCCAACCCTGGCCTGGGAGCCAGGCAGAGCTGGGCTCGGGCCTCAGTGCCAGACGGCAGCACAAGCCCTCCTGAGGCTCTGGCTCAGGTGTAGCCGGGGTCGGAGGCCCTGCCACTTGCCAGGGTGTGGTCTGGTCTCTATCCTTCACCTGTAAAATGGGGTGTGTGGCCCATCCCGCCTCCAAAAGTGAAAGTGCTTTGTGAACTCCAGATAGAGCACCTGTGGGAGGCCCTGCGGCAGGTGGGACGGGCAGGTGGCTGGTCCTTCAGGGAACTCACGCGCACTCTTCATGTTCCCAAGTATGGGAATCCAAGCCCCAGAGCTCTGTGGGGTTAGTAAAATGCTGGACGCAGGGCCTGGCACAAAAACTGGGCTGCTTGTTTCTACAGCAAGACGGCATCTATCCTGACCGATACACCTTGGCTCAGAGCCCCGATCTCCGCCCAAGCTCTGGCGTCATCGGAGATGAGCAGATATGACCTCACTTTGCACCTACGGGACACACTCACCACACCGCGCACTCACATCCTGGCCTCTTCCTCTCCCTCGGCGTCTCTTTCCCTCCCTCAGTACCCTCACCTGTGGTCAACACCGGCTCCATCACAACTGTCCCATCTCTAGAAAAATGAGCTAAGATAACTCACAACCTTTCTCCTCTGTTTTTATCAAAATCTGTCACATGGCCACTGGCCTTTTTCCATATCGGCCTTTTTCTGTTTGCCTCCTTCCCAGCCCACAAATTCAGTGCTCCGTGACCTCTCCTCTTCATTGGTCAATACTCTCACCTCCCAGACAGTGGTACCCACTGTCTGTCTGTCTCATGGCCTGGCAAAGCCCCCACCGTGGATGAACCTACCAGCCCCTCCCTGCCCAGGGCATGGCTGCTGAGCTCTGCCGGGGAAGCCACGGGCTGAGAGAGAAGTGGCTGCCGCCATCACCACCACAGGGAGCCTTGGTTTCTCTCCGTGGCTTTCTCCTGCTCCCTTCAAAGGACATTCACAGCTACTCAGGCCTCCAGTCTTCTTCCAGCAACTTCCTCCTTCCTGCCCAGCAGGCGACTTCACTCCATTTCAAAGAAAAATTCCTCTGCAGGAAGGCCCTCAGTTCCTGTCACCAAGCAGCAGACACACTGACTTCCCCTGTATCTCTTCCCTGCCCTGCTCCTCTTCCCTCCCCTGCCCCTCTTCCCACCCCTGCTCCTCTTCCCTCCCCTGCCCCTCTTCCCTCCCCTGCATCTCTTTTCTTCCCTGCAGCTCTTCTGGGGTCACAGGCCATGATGGGAGAAGTGTCTGCATTTCCTCTTAATCAAGCAGGCTTGAATCTCACCATCTCCTTCACACCAGACCCCTAAACACACTCAAATCCTTCTTCCCTGGACTCCATGCCTGCCTCCAGTTGCCACACAGCTCTCTCCTGCTCTCCACCCCAGGCCCCTGGGCAGGTGTCAGGATCTGCTTTCTCACTTCCTCACCTTTTCCTCAGTCCTCAACTGCCACCATCTGCCTCCACCATTTACTCAACTCGCAGCAGTATCTCCGAAGGGCCCGCCCTGGAGCCAGGCACTGTGCTAGGCCCCCTTTCCCCTTAGTCAGTAATGATCCTCTTGATGCTGAAACAAACAGACCCTCACAGGTCCTTAGTGCTACACTTCCAGGCAGCATTTTATCCTAAGTGATATAGCAGACAGATATGAGCAGAGTAGGAACAATAGGCCAGGTAGAGAAGGTCACCAGGGTGGAAAGCCCCAGGTGCCTAGCAACGGCCCAAACTGGGAAAAACAAGTATTGTAGGGTGGGACCTCGCCCCCAGGGTTACCTTTCCTCCCCTGGCTTATCAATGGTATGCAGTTTGGACCCTCCCCTGACCTTTCCTCCCCTGGCATGTGGCGAGTCATGTGGTAGACCCCTTTAGAGGAGGAACAAGTGGCCAAAGGATAACCTCATAGAACTCCCATACAAGCCCTTGGAGAGCATTCCCTTAAGCATTAAGCCCCCAGGACAATGGGGTTCTGGCAAACATCACATAGTCCTAGGAACAAAGCCAGCCTCAGGTCTGTGGACCACAGAGAAGGAGGTTTGATCAAACTACAGAGAACATTTAGGCCTCAGTTGTGTTTCAGCTCCTGGCCCAGCAAAGCAGCAAAACTAGACTAAGGGAACCATGGCTAACACCAGGACCAGCTGCATTGATGCCAACCAATCAGTAGAGACCATGACCGGAAAGGACACACCTGGAAAAGCTGATGAATGTTCTGTTGAGATCTTCCCCTGAGACATCCCCTAAAATCCCTACATTTGGAAACCAGATAAAAACCCTCAAGATGAAGGACTCAATTCTCTATCTCTTCCTCTCCCTCTCCCTTTCTCTCTCTCCCCTCCCCCCTTCTCTCTCTCTGACACACACACACACACACACACACACACACACACACACACGCCAATGCCTTTCCTTCCCCCTTTCTTCCCTCAAGATGCATAACTTTGCTTCCTTTCTCCTAAGCTCCAAGCCCCTGCCCCCTCTTTTTTTTTGCCTCTGTATTTTTTCCTGAGTCCATGCAGCCCAGCTGGCTCACTTCTTCTACCTCTGTGACTTTCTAAATAAACTTTGTCTTATAATTAGAGTTCTTGCTTAGCCAAACTCAAGGACTGAGGTCTAACTTTGCCAGTAATATCTGGTGCCATTCACCATGAACAGAAGGACTGTGATATTGTGATTAATAATAAGAAATCTATATTTGGTCTTCTTCCCTGTTTCTGGCACAGAGCATCTCCTAAAAACCTTGGAATCACCCAACCTATATATATGTCTTCTGTTATGTTAATAATGAGGTTTTTGGAAAGCCCCTAGGTAACCAGAAAAGGGGTCTGGCTGCCAGAAGAACAAAGCATGTGGTTAGAAGGTTGAAACTTCTAGTCCCACCCTCCTGGCTTTCTGTAGGTGGAATCTGAATCAGTCACTCATGGCCAATAATTTAGTCAATCGTACCTGTGAAATGGAGTCTTTGTAAGAACCCAAAAGGACAGGGTTCGGAGAGCTTCTGGGCTGGTGAACATGTGGAGGGGCTGGGAGAGTGGTATGCTCAGAGAAAGCAAGAAATCCTTCTCTCCTTACATAGCAAACTGGTAAATGTAAGCAAATGCTTCCCTGAGTTCTGTGAGCCATTCTAGCAAATTAATTGAACTCAAGGAGGGGTTGGTGGGAGCCTCTGATCTATAGCTGATCCGTCAGAAGCACAGGTGACAACCTGGGTTTACAGTTGGCATTGAAGTGGGGGTGTGTGTGTGGGGGGGTGGGCAGTCTTGTGGGACTGAGTCCTTCACCTGTGGGATCTGGTGCTATCTTAGGTAGCGTCAAAACTGAATTAATTGTTTGGTGGTGTGGAAAATAAATACGCTTCGGAGGACCCCTCCTGGTGGCCCATCAACCTTTTCAGCTGCTCTTTCCTTCCCCTCCTCCACCCACCTTCAGGAGTTTTCCAGGGAAGGTTTCTGGGGTGACTCACTCTCTCTGGACTGCAGCTTTTGTTCTCGCTGCCACAGCAATTCTGGTCCCTGTGATTGAGTAATTAATGATGTCATTATTTGCTTAAGGATGGCCTCTCCTGTTAGAATATAAGCTCTTTGAGGGCGGGACCATCTGTTGTATTCAATGGTTGGCCTCTCATTGGTGCTCAGAAAATCATTGTTAGTGCAAAAGGTGGGGACCCACACCTATCTTTTTCATCCTTGTAACCCCTGGGACCCCATGCAAGGCCTGCTCAGAGGATATGTGTTGAAGGTTTGCTACTATGTTCAAGGCTCTTTAGACCCTATATACACCATCTCATTTAATCCTCACGATAACCTTACACTTTACAGATTAGGAAACAGGTTGTTTAACTCGCCTGAGGTCACACAGGCAGTGAGGGGCCGTGACATCATCTGGTTCCATGTCCGTAGTGAGTTGAATGGTGATCCCTCAACATGTAGTCCATGTCCTAATCCCCAGAACCTATGAGTGTGAATTCATTTGGAAAAAAGGTCTTTGCAGGTGTAATTAAGGATCTCAAGTTGAGGTCATCCTGGATTAGAGTGGGCTGCAATCCAGTGAGGAGCATCCTTGGAAGAGAGGGGAGAAGAGACACACTGAGAAGGCAGAGCTGTGAAGGCCGAGGCCGAGATCCGAGTGCTGCAGCTACAGACCAAAGAATGTCAAGGACTGATTGCAGCCACCAGCCGCTAGGAGAGAGGCACAGGGTGGATTCTCCCTCCGCCGCCCATGGAACCAACCCTGCCCGCACCTGACTTCAGACTGCCGGCCTCCACAACGGTGTGGGAATGAAGCTCTGTTGTTTGAGGACACCTGGTTTATGGTAATGTGTTATGGCAGACCTAGGAAATAAATATAGATCCCAGACCACATGGCGATGGGTCTGGTGCCTACTTGCCAGACCTGGAAGCCAGGGGTCACAAGAGTCCCCAGCTGTGTGACTGTGGCCTGGTCACTTCCCTTCTCTGGGCCTGATTGCTCTGCAGTATTTCAAGCACTTGAAACACCAATGTCCCTCCAACTCTGGCATTCTCCAACTCTCAAGAAAAACCAGGAGCCAGGCAAGGAGGGCTATGTTGGGATTTTCAAATTTATTCCAACATGCTGTGTTTTTTTTTTTAAAAAAAATATCCTCAGGCTGAACACTCAGCCAGAGCTGTAATAAAGGCAATTATTATACTTGTAAAAACTTCTCATTCACAGTACAGATGTAATTTACAACAAAGGTCACACACATCAATACTGAGCATTTTTTTCCTTTTGTACGTCAGACTCTGTGCTTTAGACCTGCATGGATTTTTTTGTTGTTGTTGAGTTTTTTTTTTTTTTTCTTTTGCACTGATATATACCATACCAACATTGCAAGATGCAAGTGTAGAAACTGGAGATTAAATAAAAGTACAGGCAAAACTACCCCATCCCAGTGTGGCCGCTGTACATATCTACAGTACGATTTTTGGAATGTATTGCCATTTAAGAACATAGGAACTCTCTACAGACAATTTCACAGACAGAATACACACACCTTTTAGGGGGAAAAAAAGGCAAGTATTTATCTTACAGAGAGTGTGTATCTTACATTTGCCTACGTTTCCTTTTTGTTTCTTTTCTTTTTTTTTTTAACACTAAGTTTAGTAAAGTGATCATAAGTGCCGAAGCAGTTTTCTAATGGAAAGCGGACTGGATTCACGACACAGAAGCAAACTTGTGGGACGGGCCCCGGGAACTCCCTCCCCTTGGACAAGGCTGCAGATGGGCCCCCAAGGATGGGCCCAGGCAGGGCGTCCACTAAAGAAGGATTTGTCAGAAGGAGGGACTGGAGAGCAACTCGGCTCAGATATATTGCTATTCCCCTTCCAAAGGCCCAGGTGGGAAGGGAGTTAGGGCACGAGGGAACTGGAATTGAATTCTCAGCCCTTTCCCCACACAGGGAGCCAGAGGGACTTGTGGGTCCGGAAGCTGGGGGTGCGGGAGGTGGGAGAGTGGGCAGTTCACCACCATCGGGCTCCAGGAGGGTCTCAGTGGGTGGGACCAGAGTGTCAGGGGCAGGTGGGGCACCTGGGGAAAGATGCCTCAGAGAGGAACAGGGTTAGTATCCAGAATGGACTTGAGCTTGCTGAGGGTGAGGGGTGTCGTGAGGGTGGGCCTGGGAGCAAGGGTTGTCTCTGAAACCCCAGCAGGTTGCTCCTCTCCCATGCCAACCCCCAAGAACCAGAGCAGGCCTGTGCCAAGGAAGGGCCACCCCGCACATTTAACAGAGCACACAGTAGGCGTCCGTGCCAACCAGCCAGTACTGCTTTCTCCACCGCCTCCCTTCACCTGGGCAATAGTGTCACAGGTGAACAGTGGCTGGGAGCAGGGCCGGGGGCTGGGAACGGCACGGAGCAAGAGTCTTTTACCAAATGATGAAGGTGTGTGTGGGCAGGGCCCTGTGCTCGGGCAGTGGGAATAGACTCAGGCAGAGAGGTTAGAGCTACGTCCAGTGACATTGGACCCCGATGGGTGGCATCGATTCTGCCCCTCTGAGCACCCGTGTGGGGCAGCAGCCCTTTGGCCAGATTCTGTTTGTGCTACTGTGTCCCTGTCATTGAGAGAGGGGCCTCTAGCGACTCCTGGTCTTCATCCCCTCTACCTGTGCCTGTGTCCTGAGTGACCATGAGGACTCTCTCCTGCTGGCCACACCGTCCCTGCCTGCACTGTACCTCCCAGGAGGGAAACCT
Organism: Myotis myotis; assembly: GCF_014108235.1. NCBI lineage: Eukaryota > Metazoa > Chordata > Mammalia > Chiroptera > Vespertilionidae > Myotis > Myotis myotis. Next base: position 29,610,353 of record NW_023416324.1, on the reverse strand, counting down.
CGGTGGGTTGAGGACAGGAGGGATGATGACCAGGAGAGCTGGGCGTGCAGAGCGGGTGGAGGAGCGTGGCCAGCCCCAAGGTCAGGGGTGAGTCCTGCAGAGTGCCCCAGTCTGCTGCTCTGTGGGTCTGGGGCTGGAAGATCGTGCCCAGGAAGGGTTCCAATCTGGGCTGAAGCAGTGCCCTCTATCCAACTCCCAGGCCTCGGCACTTGACGTCTCTAGTTCTTGGGCAGCCCCAGGGATAGGACTGAAAGGCGAGGGTGAGGAAAGCCCTGGCCTGGGCTGTGGCTGAGTGGGGCCTGGTTCCTTCCCACTTCCTGCCAGGACCTACCAGTGCCAATATGGTCAGAGCCCAGCTTGCTGGCTTCTCCCAGGGTGGATGGGAGTCCCGAACTCTGGGTCAGGCAGCTGAGAACTGCTCGCTCACTTACCCCCAGTCCCTTGGAGCCCAGCAGCCCCTAGGGAGACCCTTTCCCTCTGTTCCCCTTTTTGTCTTTGCTCTGAGTGAGGTCAAAGGAAAATGAACTAGTTGGTGTGGGTGGACCAGTGACTGGTTTGTCCACTTATTGGGGGCCAAGCAAGGAAGGGCCCTGAATCAGAGGAATAGGGATTATGGCTGAGTTTGGGGAGCGTGCAGAGGTGCCTTGACCCTCCCCAGCGCATGGCGTTCACCTAAACAGCCCGGGAGCCTCTATGGGGACAGGATTCCTACTGCCTCGCTGCAGACAGGGACTGGCAGAGAGGGCCCCCAGCACCCGGCCTGGGGGCCATGTACTTTCTCCCCCTTGTAGAAACAAGGAAATAATTGTGGAGGGCTGGGGGACAAGCTACCTCTCCCAGAGCAGGGTAAACACGTTAGAGTTCAAATCCCATATTTCAACCTGGGATTTAACTTCTGGTCATATTATTTTCCTTACAAAGCAGGTTTTTGTCCCAGCAGATGCAGGGCAGCTTCTGGAAGGGGGAGCTGGGGATGGGGATGGAGGCGCTGGCTAGAACCGATGGTTTTGGAGAAGAATTCAAATGACTTAGGACAATGGACCCCCTTCCCCACCCAGGTCAGGAGAATCTGGGGATCTGGGGGAAATATCAAACAGCAGCCTCTCTTTCTAGATGTTCATATATATAGCATTTTTCAAAAAAGGGATTTAAGCCAACCAACAGGACTGGGCAGTTCCCACTAGTCCTGGTTTGTGTACTTCCTAAGGGTAGTGGAGCCTGACAGTGTGTGTGTGTGTGTGTGTGTGTGTGTGTGTGTGTGTGTGTTGGCGGGGGGCGGGGGGGGGTGGTGGTGGTGGCGGGGAACCAGTCCTGCAAACTTCCAGTCCCCAGCGCAGTAAAGCCCAGCCAGGGAGAAAAAAGGCCCTTTGTATTCCAGGGACCAAATGTGAAAGGAAACCCAAGCCCCAGACTCTGGAATGGCAAGGCTCTGCACCTTGGATCTTGACCCCGAGGGGCTGGGCCCTGCACTCCAGCCTTGCCGGTACTTTCTAGAACAAGGAAGGCAGCCTACGGCGTGGCCATAAGAGCAAGGCCTAGGTCAGGTGCTGGGGGCCAGGAACGGATGGACGGAACTCCTTTCCAGCCCAGGGCCTGGGGGCGGGGGTCGTCCCCTGGTCAGACCACATGGGCATCCGGGAGCCCTGGGGGAACCAGCCAGCTCCTTCCTACCTTCTGCCTGAGATTATTTTGTGTTGAAATCCTAGGACAGGAAAGTGGGTGTTTTCTGGGCTTGGCTGTGGACGCTGCTTGGGGTCTCCCTTCCCGTGTCTGTGCCCCCCTGCCTGGGGCCACTGGCTGGGGTAGGGTAAAGTGGAATAAATAGGACATACACATCTGTACATAGGAGTGCTTGCTTTTACATTTAATTATATATTTTTAAAAGTTTTTCCCCCTCCCTCAGTGCATCCCCTTTACCTCAGCAAATGGCTGCCTCTTGCCAGCCTTGGGGGTGGCTGCTGACCCCATCGGCGGTGGGTGAGGCCCCACCCATGCCCCCTTTCTCAAAAAAGCAAAAAATATCCACAGCCTCAAACTCTGTGTGTTGTTGTTTTTTTATGTGTGTGTATGTTTTGTTTCTTTTCAAGCAACAAAAGGAATAGAAAAGGCACAGGTCACTGCATACGTGGGAAGATACAACCGATGGGGGCTGAGTGGGAGCTGCTTGGACACACGGACAGATCGGGGAGGGACCCAGGTGAGCAAGATGATTCGAGGAAGCTGCTGGAAGCGTCTGTTGCCCAACCGGAGGCCAGATGCTGAAGCCGTCGGAGAGAGGCTAAGTGCTCGGAGGACCCCTGTCCGCCGGCTGGTGCGGAGGTGCCCCGGGGCCCCCTCTTCCTGAGGGCTCCGGGGAGTCCTGACGGGTCCTGGGTTCCCCAGAGAGGTTCCGCCTCCGGGCTGGGAAGCGGGTGGAGGCCTCGACCAGGCTGCCCACGGAGCCGCTGCAGTCCAGTGGCGAAGGGGCAGAGGCCGGGGGGTTGGCCAGCGTGTGCGGTGATTCCACGCGGGGGCTCCAGGACTCTGCCCGGCGGCCCTGGGGGGGCCGGGGCGAGGCCTCGGGCGGGGTGTGGGGGCTGTGCATGGGCGCGGACTCTGCAGACACAGCCACACGGGACTCCCAGTCGGGAGGTCTGCACAGGCCTCCGCTCGTCCTCTCCGTCTCCTTGGGGCAGTCCCTGCCCTCCAGCTCCGAGGACAGTGTGAACTTGGAGACCTTAGCCACAGGGGACACGGAGGCTGAGGAGCTCTCAGTAGGACTCCAGCGGCCTCGCTCCTGGGCCTCCCGGGCTCCTGTCAGGTCGCTGCCACCCCAGGAGAAGCCACTGACCCAGGCCTTGGTGGGCCCTGGCAGCAGGGTGGGGTGGGCCCCGGGCCGGGCCTGCACCATCTGGATCCCACCGATGGGAATCAGGGGGCACGGGGCGCGGGCCAAGTGCTGTGAGTGCAGAGGGAGGTGGCTGAAGATGTTCTCTGTCCGGGCCGGCATGTGGCTGCGGAAGTCGTGGCGGGCAGAGAAGGGTCGGAAGGAGGCCGGATGAGCAGGGCCAGGTGAGCAGGAGGGACTTCGGGACTCAGCCTTCTGCTAGGGGGAGAAAACAGGACAAGGTAAGGCCAGGTTACACGCTAGGCACATGGACCCCACAAGGCCTAGAAGAGGAGGGGGCATGCCTGAGATCACAGAGCAGCCCCCGCTGAGCTGGGGCCTGAACCGTTCCAGCCCTGCCCACGACATGGCCTGCGCTGGGCCCTCAGTCTGTCCCCAGACATACACTGACCAGGAGCACGCTCAGGCCCTCGCCCGTCATGCCTCCAGCCAGCATGCTTGTCAACAGGGGAAATGGGTGCTCGAAATGGGGTGCTACTGACCCCATGTGCTTGGCCCTTGCGCTTGGTTCTGCTGAACCTCCTGCTCCTAAAATGGTCTTAACCCAACTTTACCCTGGACAGGAGTTCCCACTTTAGGCTCTTGACCTTCACCCACCACCAGGAATTTTAACATGACCCCAAAATTAAAAACCAAGAGAAACTCTGACATTATGTTCCTCCAGAAGCGGGAATCTCTGAGTGATGGTGTTGATGCTGCTGGTGGTGGAGGGTGGTGTTGGGTCATGACAATATCGTGACAGAAAAGATGCTGGAAGGTAAAGGCAGGTTAACAAGGAAGGTGTTGTCAGTGCTGGGGATCACGGCAGCATTGGTGACAGTGACGGTGTAGGATGGTGATGTGGTGACAGTAATAGTGTAGGATGGTGATGTGACAGTGACGGTGTAGGACGGTGATGTGGTGACAGTGATGGTGTAGGATGGTGATGTGACAGTGACGGTGTAGGACGGTGATGTGGTGACAGTGACGGTGTAGGATGATGTGGTGATAGTGACTGTGTAGGATGATGTGGTGATAGTGACTGTGTAGGATGGTGATGTGGTGATAGTGACGGTGTAGGGTGGTGATGTGGTGACAGTGACGGTGTAGGATGATGTGGTGATAGTGACTGTGTAGGATGGTGATGTGGTGATAGTGACGGTGTAGGGTGGTGATTTGGTGATAGTGACAGTGTAGGATGGTGATGTGGTGATAGTGACTGTGTAGGATGATGATGTGGTGATAGTGACGGTGTAGGATAGTGATGTGGTGACAGTGATGGTGTAGGATGGTGATGGTGATGACAGTGATGGTGTAGGATAATAATGTGGTAACAGTGATGGTGTAGGATGGTGATGGTGGGGTAGGATGGTGATGGTGGTGGCAGTGATGGTGTAGGATGGTGATGGTGGTGGCAGTGACGGTATAGGATGGTGATGGTGGTGGCAGTGACGGTATAGGATGGTGATGGTGGGGTAGGATGGTGATGGTGGTGGCAGTGACGGTGTAGGATGGTGATGGTGGGGTAGGATGGTGATGGTGGTGACAGTGACGGTGTAGGATGGTGATGGTGGTGGCAGGATTGGTGTAGGATGGTGATGGTGGTGTAGGATGGTGATGGTGGTAACAGTGATGGTGTAGGATGGTGATGGTGGTGGCAGAGATGGATGGTGGTGACAGCAGTGGTGAATGTGCTGACGATGATGTGAAACACTGATCAGGCTGGTGAGGTGGTGCAATGGTGTGCTGCAGTGTAATGATGCTGAGACGGTGGGCGATGGTGTCAGTGACGGTGCTGAGGGTGAGACAGGGCTGGTGCTGGCTGTGATATCTGAGGTGCTGGTGACAGTGATGCTGGAGATGTGATGACTTTGGTTAAGCTCTGCCATCTGCTCAAAGAACACGGAGATGGGGGTGGGGAGGGCGGGAGGAGAATGGCACAAGGCCAGTTCCAAAGCCCGTGCTCTGCTGCTTCTGAGGCTTCATCACTGGTTTCAGGCACCGCACGGTGCCCGGCACAGAAGGTGCCCCATAAACGTTTGCTAAGTTATCGGTGACCATGGAGCTGGCAGAGCTACTTGGCTCTAGGGCTGGTGCCTCAGGGAGGCGCGAACCTGCAGCCCCCACCCATCAAGGAGGAGCGGCCCAGCCACTCGGGGCAGGACTCACCCACGTGGAGGCGCAGGGCGCGGGGCTTCTGCCGAGAAGCTTGTGAGGTAGAGGCGCGGGCCTGTAGAGAGCCCACGGGGCCAGCCCCGGGCTTGGGCCGCACTCAGCCGCTGAGGTGCTGTCCGGCCCAGCCAAGGCCCACTTCCCTGGCAGCACTGACTGTGGTGGTGACTCGGCCTGGCCTGGTGACCGGCTCCTGGTGGGCGAGTCTCTGGGGGCTCCTGGGTCTTTGGCACCCTCTTGTTCGGGGGGCAGATGCACTCGGGGGGGCAGTTCCCTTACCAGGGGGCGGAGGGTGAGAGGAGACAGCTCAAGTCTTGGAGACCCACAAGGGAGAGGGCCAATCTGGGAGCCAGGCACGCGCAGGGCCGAGGCCTGTGGCTCTCGGGCCAGTGAATGTCGCTGGGGAGAGTCGCTTTTGGTTAGTGGGTGTTTGTGGGCAAGTGGTGAGCGGCTGCCTGCTTCCTTGTTGGGGGACCACGGCCTTCTCGGGGACAAGGCCTTGGAGCTCAGGGCTGAGCTGGTGTCCTTCTCCACGGGGCCCGGAAGGGCTGGCCCCAGCTGAGGGAGGCACAGGATGCTTTGGCTGGACCTGGAGCAACTGCCTGCTTCTGAGCCTGAGCTGCCCCACGTGGTCTGGTTGCCAGAGGCGGCATCTGGGGGCTGCGGGCCCTGAATGGGTGAGTAGTCTGCTGGCAGCGTGGCCGGCGGGCAGGGCAGGGGTGCCTCCGGGGATGGTCCTGACGGCTCATCCTGGCTCTCATCCTCATCCTCATCCTCGTCTTCATCCAGGTCTGAGTCTGAGTCTGAGTCCTCCAGGTCTGAAAACTGGTGCTCCGCCACAGCCTCCGAGCCCTCTCGCCCTTCCGAGTCCTGGAGCGGGTCGTCACTGGTTCCTGCGGGTGAACAGAGGAGACCCGGTCACAGCTGGTCACAGCTGGGCCTCTCTGAGCCCCAGCGTCCTTGTCAGAAAACTGAGCCTGAGAGTCATGGCAATGGCATAAGGTCACTGAGACGAGGAGGACTTGACAAACACGGGTACACTTTGTAAATAATCAATGAACAAAATTACCTTCGTGTCTACCCTGTGCCAGGCCCAGTTCTAAGGGCTTCATGTGCACTAATTCGTTTAGTTCCCAATAATCCTGTGAGGTCAGCACTGTGCTCATCTTCATGTTACAGATCAGGAAACCGAGGTAAGGGAGATTAAGTAACTTGCCCAAGTGAGGTACATAGTAGGGCTGGGGCTGAACCACAGCAAATGCGACAGCCCTCTTTTTGTTGTTTTGATTTCTTCATTAGTATTTCAAAGGCTCCACTATGAGCACGTTAAGTCACCTTGCCGTGCCTCAGTCTCCCCTTTTGTCAAATGAGTGTGATAGTCTCACCTCACGGGGTTTCTTCTTATTTATTTATTTATTTATTTGTTTATGTTTTTATTGATTTCAGAGAGGAAGGGAGAGGGAGAAAGAGATAAAAACATCAATGATGAGAATCATTGATTGACTGCCTCCTGCATGCCCCCTACTAGGGATCAAGCCTGCAACCCTGGCGCATGCCCTTGACTGGAACCGAACCTGGGATCTCTCAGTCCGCAGGCAGATGCTCTATCCACTGACCCAAACCAACTAGGGCACCTCACAGGGTTTGATAGTAAATGCACCACCTAACACATAGTGAGGACTCAAATAATTATGGTCCCTCTTAATACAGTTAAGAAGAAATCGGTGGTTCTGGGACACAGCAGCCATGCTGCCCAGTCCAGCAGCATGGAGCCCAACATGGAACCACTTAAATTGTTAAGGGGGTGGGGGGACAATTCGAGAATGAATTATTAGTAGTGAAAATTTTGCATTTCTTATGGTTCTAGGGGCCTCATATACAGTGTATAAATATATATTGTGATATATTTATGCATATCAATTCTCTATTATATGTTTTGAAACTTTATTTGCTATTTTTTCATATCACTTCATATTATTATTATTTTTTTAATATATTTTATTGATTTTTTACAGAGAGGAAGGGAGAGGGATAGAGAGTTAGAAACATCAATGAGAGAGAAACATTGATCGGCTGCCTCCTGCACACTCCCCATTGAGGATGTGCCTGCAACCAAGGTACATGCCCTTGACCAGAATCGAACCTGGGACCCTTCAGTCCACAGGCCGATGCTCTATCCACTGAGCCAAGCTAGTCAGGGCTATTATCATTTTTATTTTTAAATATATTTTATTGATTTTTTACAGAGAGGAAGGGAGAGGGATAGTTAGAAACATCAATGAGAGAGAAACATTGATCAGCTGCCTCCTGCACACCCCCTACTGGGGATGTGCCCGCAACCAAGGTACATGCCCTTGACTGGAATCGAACCTGGGACCCTTCAGTCCGCAGGCTGATGTTCTATCCACTGAGCCAAACCGGTTAGGGCTATTATTATTATTTTTAACAATTTCTTAGTGATTTCTTCCTCAGTACTTCAGTTGTCCTTTTGTTCTTTTGTTTTTCTCTTTCATGGATGCCATGTTCTTTGGAAGCTTGTTTAGACCAAGTTAATGGCCTTTTAGGCTTCCTCCACATGAATAGGAGTTCACTTTTTGACTAAAAAGAATTGTATGTCACAGAGGGGGCATCAGGATTTTAGAGATGCTTAGGTGGGACATGGCCAAAAACAGGCTGGGAACCCCTGGTCTAAACACACACCTGCCACCATGGCTGGGCTGCTGCTGGTGGTACAATGCCACTGGGCAGGTGCAGGCCCAGCCTCGGGGTGGGGGTGGGGGTGGGGGGGGGGGTGGGGTGGGGTTGGCTAAACTGGCCTCGGGCTGCAGAGCCGGGTGCAGGTGGGGGAGCATTCTAGCAGCTGCTGCCCAGAGGACCTGCTATCCTTGCAGAAACCTGAGCTGCTCCCAGAGTGGGGCGGGGAGAGTGGAGCTCTGAAACATCAGCCTCCTGGTCTGACTTCTGGCAGGGCAGCCCCAACCAGCTGATTCACCTCTAACATGACAGAGTCTCATCTGGGCATCTCTGACATGGGCAGCGATCAGGACTCTAGGGAGAGCTCCACTAACATCTGGCCCAGCTGGCAGGCTCCTGAGGGTTTGGGCCCTGCTCACCCATGTCCAGGCTCATCGCCAGTCCCACTACCTCACTCAGACATACCAGCACCCATTCCACTACGGACCAAGAGAACTGGACACACAAGCTGACCCAGGCCACCGGTGCAGCCAGGCTTCTGAACCCTGCCATGCCAAGATGCCCAGGGGCCAGAAAGCACAGCATTCATGCTTCCAAATAGCTAATACACAGCAATAAGATGCACGAAATGAAAGACAGTGGCATCCAGGAAGATGTAGGTAAAAGACCAGGGGGTGGGGTTGGGGCTGGCAGGTGAAGGGAGGGCCCAGGAGTCCTGGCAGCTGGGAGCTGATGATGAGAGAAGGGAAGGGACCTGGATATAGAAGGGAAGGGGTGTGGAAGGGAGCAGGGATATGGAAGGGAGCAGGGTTGTGGAAGAAAGAGGCTGTGAAGGGAACAGGGATGTGGAAGGGAGGGGCTGTGAAGAAAGCAGGGATGTGGAAGGGAGGGGCTGTGAAGAAGGGATGTGGAAGGGAGGAGCTGTGAAGAAGGGATATGGAAGGGAGGAGCTGTGAAGGAAGCAGGGATGTGGAAGGGAGGAGCTGTGAAGGGAGCAGGGATGTGGAAGGGAGGAGCTGTGAAGGGAGCAGGGATGTGGAAGGGAGGAGCTGTGAAGGGAGCAGGGATGTGGAAGGGAGGAGCTGTGAAGGGAGCAGGGATATGGAAGGGAGGGGCTATGAAGGGAGCAGGGATGTGGAAGGGAGGAGCTGTGAAGGGAGCAGGGATGTGGAAGGGAGGAGCTGTGAAGGGAGCAGGGATGTGGAAGGGAGGAGCTGTGAAGGAAGCAGGGATGTGGAAGGGAGGAGCTGTGAAGGGAGCAGGGATGTGGAAGGGAGGGGCTGTGAAGGGAGCAGGTATGTGGAAGGGAGGAGCTGTGAAGGGAGCAGGGATATGGAAGGGAGGGGCTATGAAGGGAGCAGGGATGTGGAAGGGAGGAGCTGTGAAGGGAGCAGGGATGTGGAAGGGAGGAGCTGTGAAGGGAGCAGGGATGTGGAAGGGAGGAGCTGTGAAGGAAGCAGGGATGTGGAAGGGAGGGGCTATGAAGGGAGCAGGGATGTGGAAGGGAGGGGCTGTGAAGGGAGCAGGGATGTGGAAGGGAGGGGCTGTGAAGGGAGCAGGGATGTGGAAGGGAGGGGCTGTGAAGGGAGCAGGGATGTGGAAGGGAGGGGCTGTGAAGGGAGCAGGGATGTGGAAGGGAGGAGCTGTGAAGGGAGCAGGGATGTGGAAGGGAGGAGCTGTGAAGAAGGGATGTGGAATGGAGGAGCTGTGAAGGGAGCAGGGATGTGGAAGGGAGGAGCTGTGAAGGGAGCAGGGATGTGGAAGGGAGGGGCTGTGAAGGGAGCAGGGATGTGGAAGGGAGGGGCTGTGAAGGGAGCAGGGATGTGGAAGGGAGGGGCTGTGAAGGGGCAGGGATGTGGAAGGGAGGGGCTCTGAAGAAGGGATGTGGAAGGGAAGAGCTGTGAAGGGAGCAGGGATGTGGAAGGGAGGGGCTATGAAGGAAGCAGGGATGTGGAAGGGAGGGGCTGTGAAGGGGCAGGGATATGGAAGGAGCAGGGATGTGGAAGGGAGGGGCTCTGAAGAAGGGATGTGGAAGGGAAGAGCTGTGAAGGGAGCAGGGATGTGGAAGGGAGGGGCTATGAAGGAAGCAGGGATGTGGAAGGGAGGGGCTGTGAAGGGAGCAGGGATGTGGAAGGGAAGGGCTGTGAAGGGAGCAGGGATGTGGAAGGGAGGAGCTGTGAAGGAAGCAGGGATGTGGAATGGAGGAGCTGTGAAGGGAGCAGGGATGTGGAAGGGAGGAGCTGTGAAGGGAGCAGGGATATGGAAGGGAGGGGCTGTGAAGGGAGCAGGGATGTGGAAGGGAGGAGCTGTGAAGGGAGCAGGGATGTGGAAGGGAGGAGCTGTGAAGGGAGCAGGGATGTGGAAGGGAGGGGCTGTGAAGGGGCAGGGATATGGAAGGAGCAGGGATGTGGAAGGGAGGAGCTGTGAAGGGAGCAGGGATATGGAAGGGAGGGGCTATGAAGGAAGCAGGGATGTGGAAGGGAAGAGCTGTGAAGGGAGCAGGGATGTGGAAGGGAAGAGCTGTGAAGGGAGCAGGGATGTGGAAGGGAGGGGGGTGCAAAATATCCTTCGAAGTTTTGCCCCAGGCCAATCTTTAGTGGAGGCAGGCTTCAGACCCCGAAGTTCCTGGGCAGGGCCTCCCCCTCATTTACATATGGGGAAATACAGGCCTAGAGGGAGGCAAGAGGGGCTTCCCAGGATCACCCAAGGGGTAGTGGCCAAGTCAGCATTAAGGTTTATGACTCTTGCGTTATTATACTGCCAGTTCAAAAATGATTTTATGCATCGAGTAGCAGCAAATGGTCTGGGTTTGAATCTCAGCCCCCCCCTTCCTTGCTGTGTGATGGTGGATCATTCACTTTCTCTCTGTGTTCAGTTTTCTCATCTGTAAAGTGGGGGTAAGAATAATTAAAGCCACCACATGACGCTTACAACACATAGTAAGTTCCTAATAAATCTTAGCGATTATCTCAGGTAGCCAGGACCTCAGCAGACAGCCAGCACTGCGAGCACCTCCCAGCTGAGGTCAGAGGGAGAGTCAGGACAGGGTCCTCTGATCCCCAGCAGGGAAGCTCCTAAGACCCTCTCTAAGCAGGAGGAGGCTGAGGCTCAGAGCAGGCTGGTGGCCTGCCCTGGACAGCTGTTGCAGGGTGATGGAAGCCAAGGGTCCTCTGCCCAGGGCAGGGTTCGGCAGGCCTGCACATCTGGGCTCCTGCAGGGCTCAATGGCATGCTCCTACCCTGGGGGCCCACTCCTAGCGCCCCTCAGGGAGCTACGGGTCACTGAATGAAGCGCGCTCCCGGGCTTTGGCCCCGCGGTGGCGCTGGTGCTCAACCTCCTCGCTACCAGGGGCGGAGCTGCGGCGCTGGCCCAGCCACCGGGAGGCAGTGGTTCCTAGGTGTGCTGATCGCCACTCAGTGTCTAACAGACATGCTCCTCCCAGAATCTTCCTCATCTTGGGAAGTAGCAACTCCATCCTTCCAGTGTCTTAGGTTACAAACCTCGGACTCACCCTTGGCTCCTTTTTCCCCCAATCCCCCACACCTCTCACCTCCAACGTGTTAGCAAAATCTGTTGACTCTACCTGCAGAATGCACGCGGAATCCCACCACCTCTCCCCACCTCCACCCAGCCCACCCTGTCCCAGCCTACGTGTGCTCAGCCGCGCCCCCTACCAGCCGTCCCCTGCACACAGCCAGTCACAGAAAGTCAGAGGACATCACTTCCTCACCTCACCGAATAGCCAAGTCTGTCCTTGACCTTCACTACCCCAGCTCTTTCTGACCTCAACACCCCCAACTCTAGTCCTCAGGGGCTCTGCACCTGCTGATCCCTTTGCAGGGAGAGCCCTTCCCAGACGCCGCATGGCTTCACACCAGCCTAACAGGCCCCCTCCCCACACTTCCCAGCCCCTCACTTAACAGTTTTTGCTTCATACTCATTGGCCCTGCCCAACACACATGTTCCTTGCCAGCTCCCCTCCTTCTTCAAGGATGCAAGCTTGTGAGGACAGGAACTATGCTCTATTCACTGCAGAACCTCCAGCACCTAGAAGAGGGCCTGGAACAGGGCTGGTGCTCGGATATCATTTCCGTAAGGAATGCATTGATTTCATCCTCAGATAAGGTGGGCACAGCCATCCTTGTGGCCTCACTGGGAAAATGAGGTTGGGAGAGAGAGGCAGGGACCAGCCCAGGGTCCTGCAGTTGACCCCCGGTGTAGTGCCAGTCATAACCTCTTGATTCCCACCCAGGGAGGGCTCAGGCTACCCCAGCCCATCAGGCATTGGGCTGGTGTAGAGCCAACATTTATTTGTGACCTTGGGCATGCCTTTTACCTGTCTGAGCTTTCCTTTCCTCAACTTAAAATGGGCCATACAAGTTTCCACCACTAGTCACGAGGACTCAGTGAGACAACTGTAAATGGCCTGATGTACATTCTTGGTAAGTAATGATAACCCCATTCCTCGTTTTGGGGGAACAGCCCTACGTTCATTGCGTTCTATTCAATAAAGATGATATATTTCACCCAAAAGAAAATATGAACTAATGCATTTGTAAGACTGCAAACACATCCCCAAATCAGAAAAACAAAAGCAACAAAAGCAGAAACACACACACACACACACACACACACACACACACACAGCCTATCTACCTGCCGAAGCCCCTGTGGCCTCCTCCTTGGTTGCTGAGGCTGGGCAGGGTCCCGCCCGACCCACTGCCTTAGATTCACCTTCTCCTCTGCCATGTCTCCTCAGAAACTGGTTCTGATACGATGCCTCTTGCTGAGGAAGGACTACAACCGGATGTGGAGCTGGCATGTGGGATGGGAGGGGAGCGGCAGGTCTGGCTTTGGCTCTCTTGAAGACTCCAGCTCTAAAAGGCCCAGGGGCCAGTCCCCGTCCACAGTGTGTAGGTGTGAGTGTGGGCATCAGCGTGTAGGAGAGCGTACCTCATAGTGGCAAGGTGAGGATTTGCTAGGATACTTTGCTGCTATAATGACATATGTTTAGAACAGACCTGACACGTAGTGGGTGCTGTCAATGTTGACTGGGATTACTCATTGTATTAATTTTCTCAGCACACATTTACTGAGCACCCTCAAGCACAAGACACTCCCCCTGCGTGGTAGACTGTAACGCACAATAGTTATAGCTGCACAGCACGGACTCTCAGTGTATGGGAGGGAGGCGGTTATTCTGTGAATTTAACCCCTGTCTCCCAATAGTTGGGAAAATTGGAAGAGAGGGAGGGGAGGCAGAAGTGGGGGTCCGAAAAAAGGAGGACAGAAAGGAAGGGGATGGGGATGGTGAGGGGGACAGGAAGAGGAGCAGGCAGAGGAGCGGGAGGGGGAGATGGAGAGGAGGGAAAGGCAAGTTGGCAATTTGTTACCTTCTTCGGCTTCCAGCTCCTCCAGCACCCCCGTCTCTTGGCACTTTTTGCTGTGGGCCTTCGACTTCATGTGCTTAGTCAGATTCCCTGGAAAGGAATGAGAACAGACTGAAGCTTGGTTGGAGGGCAGGGGCCAGGGCAGTCCCAGGGCACGCAGAGGCAGCCCCTGGCTGGCAGGCCATGGCTCACAGACTGGCTGTGACCCTACCAGCTTTAGGGGCTGGGCAGGGGCCTGTACTCAAGCTGGAAGTGCAGCCTCAGCCACCCTTCAAGGCAGCATATAGGAACTGGGGTGTGGGGTGGGCTGTGAGGGGGCACAGGGTATAATGAGAAAGTGAGATGCTGGTTAAGAAAAACAAACAAAAAAGAAATTAAAAGACATCTCGTGCCTAGGCTTTTCCTGCTTTTGATTGGACTCCGGGCTCAGGAGCTGGTGACACTCATCAAGCAGGTTGTTGGCTTGGCCATCTCCCATGCTGGGTGGCGACAGGGCTCCTGCTCACCAACACGGTGATTTGGGTACGAGGATGCCCTTCAGTTGAGGAGACTTCTAGGGCAGCCCACAGGGAGCCACGAGGCTGGGGCCCAAGCCCTGGCTTCCTTAGAAAGGTAATGTCCTGAGCCTCAGTTTCCCCAGGTCACTGTGCAGTGCAGTGGAGGAAAGGCTGGGCAAAGGCCCTGCCCACTCTATGCCCATGGAGTCCTCAGGGGTGGCTAACTCTGCCCCAAGTGGTCAGTTCAGCCCCACAACCGATGAGCAGGGACCGCTGCTCTGTGAAATCAAGACAAAGGTAGAACACCTTCAGCCCCCCCCCACCCCCCCACACACACACGTGTGCTCAGCACTTCGCAGGCCCTAGAGCTCGGCGGCAGGAGTGCTCTGTGAAGGAGAGGCAGGGCACCGCCAGCCTGCCCAGCAGGATGCAGGCCAGATGCCTCACAATGTTCCTTTGGCTACCTCCAAAGGTGACATGCTCATCGCTGCTCTGTGGATTGCTACATTTCCATATGGTCCTTCATGCTATAAACCATACGTTCCCTGAGTTAGGTGCTCTGTCTCACAGATCTTAACAATTGTAAGTCTGATGGATGAATGGAAGAAAGAAGAATGGATATTTAACAGATGCATAAGGGAGACTGGTGGATGGGTGGATAGATAAGAGGAAATACAGAGGAAAGGAAGGACCAGAAGAGATGGACAGACGGATGGGACACTGGATGATGAGATAAGCAGATGGATAGATAGATGGGGGATAAAATATTAGATGAAAAATAGAAATGAGAGAGTAGATAGAAAGTGGGTCAATAAACGGATGGGAGGATGGAGAACTGGATAGGAGGATAGACGTGAATGAATGGGTGAATGGATGCATGCACATTCACACGCAGGGGAGGCCAGACAGGCAGGAGATAAAGAAATGTATGGAAGGATGGACTGGTGTGAGGACAAATGTGAGAAGGGGAGGGACATATAGAATGAGAAAACCAGTGGGGAGATGTAGATAGGAAGGCAAACTATTATATGTGAGGATGGGAGAAATGGATAAATGGGAGGGTAGACGATGGATGGGTAGGTGAACCAAAGGGTGGTTCTTAATCACACTGAGAATTTTAAGGAGCCTTGAGGGTTTTGCTGGGAGGGTAATGGGAACCTCAAGCTGGGATTTCTTTAAGTGTGGAGGTCAAGGGCAACAGGGATGGAAGAGGAGCTGTGTCTTTTCTTTCCTCCCCTTAGTCGTAGTTCATGCCTGCCTCTCTCACCTCCAATTTTCCTCTTATAACCGGGCAGAAACCTAGGTCCTTTACTGCTGACCAAATTGGGAGCAGAGTCATCGCTTCCAGAGAATCCTGGGGCCAAAGGGTTCCCAACGGCCCCTACCCAGCATCAGGGGCCCCACCCTCACTGTCGTGAGTGGGCGAACCCTGAATGGGACGTCAGGGGTGGTAAAGGCAGCTGGGGTCTTCCATGGGCCAGAGACACAAACTGTCTCCTGAGGTTCTGGGACCACCCCGCCCCCAGCCCCCGAGCCCCCCAGCCCCCAGCCCCCCAGCCCCTGACTTCCCCAGACCACAGAGGACCCTGGATGTTGCCCATTCTGGCTATGATGTTATTTGTTGTACATGTTCCGCCTGGAAGGTCTGGGTCACTTTTCAACCAAGTGAGATGCCGAGCACACAATGGTGCACAACAGCCACGTGTGGGAAATGCTCTTTCATCACAGAAGCAAAGTCTTGGAAGGAACCTCACAGACCATGTAATCCAACCCCCACCGGGCCCAGGTTTCCTGCTTGTGCCCTAGCTCTGCATCTTAGCGCTGATGACACCATTGACTGTCTCCGCCGCTGGGATGCCACGGGAGGGCTCCTGCCAACCAGCACAGTGAACCAGCCAGCAAGGCCACGCTGCCAGTTCGCGCAGAGCCCTGTCTAGACCTGCGTCTCAGGACTCCAGCGCCTTGCCTCTCCACGTGGCCGAATGGAGCCAGGGTGGTCTAGGAGCTTGGCGGCCTTGGGTTTGCATCTGGGCTCTGCCACTTGCTGGCTGTGTGCTCCTGGGCAAGTTTCTTAACCTTCTGAGCCTCAGTTTCTGCAACTCTAAAGTAATACCCACCTCTCAGGCCTCTGGTCAGCTGCTGAGAGAGCAGGTAGAGTGGCAGCAGAGAGTGCCTGGCAGAGGGCAGACACCTACCACATGGGACCTTCTTCCTTCCCATCCCTTGTGCCACCCCAGCCCAAGGCAATCACTCCTATTGAGCACCAGGGGACTCTACCATGTGCCCACTCTGGGCGTGAAGGAGAGAGATGCTGAGATGATGCTGGTGATGCAGGTGGCTTTGCCCTTGTCTGGGCTCAGAGGCTCTTAGGAGAAGGTACCACACAGCCCTAGGGGTTGCTTTCCCCCTCTCCTGCCCTGGAGCCTGCAGGGAGGAGGCAGGGCTTCCAGGTGACCGTGCCTGGGTAGGCTGTGTGGGTGGTAGGAGTGAATCTGGATGGGCAGCCCTGAGTGCTACCAGCGCCTCCCTGACTGCCCCTCCTGGCCTTTATCCTCTGAGCTGTGGAGGTGCACAGGCGTCTTTTTAAGCCTGGGCTTCATTCCTCTGTCCATGGGCAGAGTTGTGGATGCCATGCAGAGTCCTCAGCTTCTCCAGGTCATCCCAGCCACCCCACCTCACCCCCACCCCACCCCTACCCCCACCCCCACCAAAACCCCCACAGTCCTGGAATGAGGGAGGAAAGGCAGGTGGATGGAAAATGGTGGCATCTGGATGAGAGGCAGAACCTCCACTGAGAGCGGTAGCCAATGGCCCATCTTCCACTTTGACCACTATCCTCCCTCTGCCCCTGCAGCCCGTGGGCCATGAGGCCCGCCCGCCCCGTCATCTCTGTCCCCTGAGGCGATCGGTGCAAGCCCCGCCCCCCGGGCTTCTGGGAGCCATCTGAGAAGAGGAAAGGGACCCCCAGGCCTCCACAGGGACATCTCGGGGGGCCCTCCCTCACCCCACCCACTGAGGCGCCCCTCAGCAGTGCCCAGGGGCCAAGTTGCCCCCACAACATCTAACACAGAGACAGAGACACAGACAGGCAGACAGAGACGGACAAGAAGGCCCTGAGGACCACCAGGCCCAGCCTCAGCTCTCCCACAGCCTGGCTGGGCCAAAGC
This sequence comes from Myotis myotis, assembly GCF_014108235.1. Taxonomy (NCBI): domain Eukaryota; kingdom Metazoa; phylum Chordata; class Mammalia; order Chiroptera; family Vespertilionidae; genus Myotis; species Myotis myotis. The sequence continues at coordinate 29,593,567 of NW_023416324.1, read as the reverse complement.
CCGAGCGGGAGGAGAGGGAGAGATGGAGGCCACCGGTGGGGCTGCAGCTGGGAGAGGAGGGGTGGCTTCTGAGTGACAGCCCAGAAGGAGCAGGAGCCTCCTTCCTGCCCTTCCCTCGCTCCCTCTCCCTCACGTGCAGAGAGCCGAGGGTGAGCGTTCTCTGCTTCAACCCCCTCCCCACCAGCCCTCCCTGTACTCTCAGAGCCCGAGATGCCTCTATTCCAGATCTGCTTGCTGCGTTGGCTCTGCAGGTGCTGCCTCTGGAAGCCTCTGTGAGCAGCGAGCGACTAGCACGGTCCCTGATCTCTGGTTAGCGCAAAGCCCCCTGGGCCGGCCTTCAGGGCAACTTGGGACACAGCCTGCACCCTGAGACCCACCCCCAGGGCATGCGAGGGGCGCCAGCCCCCTGCTCAGGTTTGTGCTCAGGACCAGCCAGGGCTCTGTCCCTCCTGGCTCCCAGGGACTGGGAAGCGCTGCAGATAGGCTCCATGGCTCCAGTGTGGGCGCTGCTCAGAAAGGGGGCTCCTGCCAGGGAGCCAGGGGTGTCTCAGCCCCGGGAAACACAGACCTGGCCTTTCCCCGCAGAACAGGCTGCGGGAGGGGACCAGGGCTCCTGGGAGACTGCCCTGGTGGGCGCTCGGCAGAATGGGTGTTTCAGGTTCACTGGCAGGGTGAGCTCCCCAAGGTGAAGGGCAGCTCTGCAGGGCCCCGGGCTGGGAGGTGCTCTTGAGCAGGGCAGTAGCTCTGACCCCTGCTGAGGCCACCTGATGGGTCACCTGATGTTGCCACTCCCACCAGAGAGGGGGGAGGTGCTCCCAAGGAGGAATGGGATGGGGTGATGCCCACGAGGTCCTGGCTCTGGTGACAGCTCTAGCTTTAACAGTCACTTCCGGTTTTTGGAACTCCCTTTCTTCACCTTCAAGGCGGGTGCTTGGATAAGAGATTTTGACATTCAGAGTCTAAGACTGTTATTTAAATTGTAGTCACTCCTTCCCATCTTTCTCCTCCATAAAGTCCCCAAGGGCTGCCTGAGGCGAGGGGAAGTGAGAGTGCAGGGCGCATGGGGGACCCAGCCGCGTCCGGGGGGAGCTGCCTGGCCAGGGCAGCTCCAGGGCTGGATGCACAGGGGGAGGGGGGGGGGCAGGGGCAGAGCTCCTGCCCTGGCTGCCCTGGGGGACCCCGTCCAGCGCTGTTTATAAGACACCAACAGAGAAGAGGGTGAGGACAAGGAGGGGGGACCACCTCCATCCAAACCAAAACCTTGGCGGGAAAGTGAGCTCCACTGAGGATGATGGCGAGAGGACAGAGGAAGGGGGCCTGTTTAAGGGTTAGAGACCAGAGACGGGCACCCGCTGAGAGGAGGCCATGACCAGTGGTGGGATAAGCTGCCCCTGACTAGCACAGAGACCCGAAGGGCTGCACGAGGAGGAGGAGGTGAGGGAGGCTGTGGAGCCCTCGAAGCTGCGGCCCCACCTCTCGCTGGGAGCAGCTTAACCAACAGAAGGAAGGTCAAGAACTGGCGAAGGGCGACCTGCTCTGGAGTCTCAGCCACTGAACACCGCGTGGTCCTTGTGCCCAAACCCTGACCCCAGAATCTGCAAAGCACAAGAGGCTGAAGCCACCAGGGAGCCGAGGGCCCAGGCCTTTCTCCCAGTGCCCCTGCCTGCTCAGCCACGGGGAGCAATGAGCAAGCGCAGTGTCCCTGCCTGTCCCGCAGGAACAGCCAACGGGGTGAGCCGAGAGCCGGGTCAGGGACGCAGCCCCACTCGTCCACATCAGGGCGGGCGGCTGCAGCGGCCACCACCACCACCTGCCCTCACACCTGTGGGAGCCTGCCCTCAACAGCCAGCCATCCTCCTTTCACAGGTGCCTGCCAGGCCTGCTCTGCTCTGCTGTGGAGTGTGTCCGGGCCGGATGGCAAGGCTGCCAGTCTGGATGTGGGAGGCCGGGCCCTGTGCCGAGAGCTGCAGAGAAGCTGGGCAGAGCAGGGCCTTGGTCTGAGTGGTGAGGTGGGTGGAGGCCGAGGTGGACTCTCGCATGAGAAGTGACCGTGAGTGTATTCAGTGGCTCGGAGTGGAATGGATTTCCAAATGCAAGCGTGGCAGTGACAGGTGTGGATGCTGGAGTTTGTCAGGTGGGTGGACAAAGGGCTTAGGAGACATGCAAAGGGAGGGGTGGGTGATGAGAGCAAACCCAAAACAGGAGGGTGCAAGAGGGCCGCCAGGCGGTGGGGAGTGCCAGGTGCGGGGTGTGTGGGGTCCAAGAGGACAGGCTGGGGGGCGGTCTGGAGCCAGCTGCTCTGCCATTGGGGAACCCAGGAAGTGGGGGTGCCCCAGGCCCAGGCAGAGAGGTCTGGGCCCCTGAGCTCTGTGCTGTGGCTCCCAGAGGGGAGCTGCCTGCAGCGGCGGGGCCAGCGGCCCAGCTGACTGTCTCTTACCTTTGGTTTTAAAAGCAAAGTGACAGTGCTTGCACACATAGGGCCGGACATCAGTGTGGGTGCGGATGTGTTTCTTCAGCATGCTGGGCTTCTTGCAGCGAATTCCACACTCCTCACAAACATACTTCCCTCGGCCGCGGCCTCGCACATATACATACTCTTCGTTTGATTTGTACCTATGAGCAACAGGCGTCAGGGTAAAGGAAACAAAAGGAGGAGAAGAGGCAGGTCCCCACCTCAGAAGATGCGCGCGCTTCCTAGCTGCGTCCGGCCCGGTGCAGGCGCTGGGAGAGGGGGACGCAGAGCCAGAGCAAACCATCGGGGTGATGGGGACAAGGCACCCTGGGGATCCAGCATGGACCCCTGCACCTGCCCTGCCCCTCAGACTGGGGGCGGCCCCTCCTCCCCTCCCAGAGCCAGCAGACCTTGGTGCCTCCTGCCGGGAGGTGAGGCCACAGGTCCGCAGAGGGACCTCTGTTCCCGAGCCAGCCGGGCACCAGCTTCTGCCCACAAACAACGGCCACTCTGGGCCACCAGCGATACAAAGAGTAAAAAATCAGGTGACAGCCACGGCTCTAGCAGCTACCACGTCCGATCGCTCAGGCTGTGCTGGGCACCTGACCCGAATTACACCACAAGCACGAGGAAGAGCCCCTAAGAGCAGAGGCTCCACAGCCAGAAAGAGATGGAACTGGGATCTGGACCTGCTGTCCACCTCCCCCGACGGCGGTGCTAAGTCTGCCAGGAAGGCCCCCAGACGCTCGATGAGGGGAGGACGAGGGACGGCCATCATTTCTCTGTCCTCACAATGTGGAAACCGGGAGCCCTGCGCCCTCTCCCCAGAGTCTGGCCTCCAGAGATCACGTGAGTGGGAGTTGCTAACCGCCTTCAGGAGCCACTCCCGTGCTGGGCCTCAGGGCCACCAGGGCCATTGGACCTGCATCAGAATGCTCTTATGTCCATTTGGAAGGAAACCCATGAGGCTCACTCATACCGTCCTCACCCAAATGCCTTCCTGCCTAACGCTACAGATGTGCAAGTCTCCGGAGCGGCGGGAAGGCTGTGCTGGCGGAGGGCTGGGGAGGGGATCCTGGTGTAATTCCAGAAGCGCTCCCTGACTCATGAGGCCTGGAGGTCCCAGGGTATGGCTGCCTGAGGGAGGCGTGGCCTCTCAGCCTGCTGAGCCTGCCTGGAGGTCCAGCAAGAGGCCTGTGTCCCCCACTCGCCCTACAACACGCCCCTGTCCACGTGATGTGAAGCTCAAGCGTGGGGGGCAGGCACAGAGGGGCAGGAGGTGCTGGGAGACTGAGGAAGAGACAGCAGCTGGGACCCCATCCTGCTCCGCAGGGGCCATCAGCTGACCCTGGAGGACATCACAGGATGGTCTTCAAAGAGGGGACTCGGGGGGAGCTGGTAGGCAGGACACAGTGATCACCATCACACACACGCACATACACATCGCCTCCCCACACTCATACACACACACTCACATACTCACACTGCCTCTCCATGCTCACATACTCACACACACCACCTCCCCATGCTCACCTAGACACACACACACACGTTCACATACTCACACTACCTCCCCATGCTCATACTCAGACACACACACTCACATACTCACACACACTGCCTCCCCACGCTCACCTAGACACACATACGCTCACTTACACTGCCTCCCCACACATACTCATACACACACACTCACATACTCATGCTGCCTCCCCATGCTCACACTCACACACACACACTCACATACTCACACGCCGCCTCTCCATGCTCACCTAGACACACACACGTTCACATACTCACACTACCTCCCCATGCTCACTTAGACACACACACTCACATACACGCACTGCCTCCCCACGCTCACCTAGACACACATACGCTCACTTACACTGCCTCCCCACACTCACATACTCATACACACACACTCACATACTCACGCTGCCTCCCCATGCTCACACTCACACATGCACACTCCCATATGCACATGCCACCTCTCCACGCTCACATACTCAGACACACACACTCACATACTCACACACACCACCTCCCCACGCTCACCTAGACACACACATGCTCACTTACACTGCCTCCCCATGCTCACACTTAGATACACACACATTCACACACTCACACACACTGCCTCCCCACGCTCACCTAGACACACACACGCTCACTTACACTGCCTCCCCACACTCACATACTCATACACACACATACTCACACACACTGCCTCCCCACGCTCACCTAGACACACACACGCTCACATACACTGCCTCCCCATGCTCACACTTAGACACACACACATTCACATACTCACACATACTGCCTCCCCACTCACACTCAGATACACACACACTCACATACTCACACACACCATCTCCCCACTCTCATCTAGACACACACATGCTCACATACACACACTACCTCCCCATTCTCATTCTTAGACCCACACTTGCTCACATATACTCATGTACCACACTCACACTCACGCTGACACGTACTCATATATATTCACACTCACACCCACACACTCATGTACTCACATACTCACTTCACATACACTCACTCAATCCCCTCACTCACACAGTGACACACACACTCACACCTCACATATTGATACTCACAAACGCACACACACTAACATACATGCATTCACACATGGACCGCTGTCTATGGGTACAGGTGAATCCTGTTTTTTGGCATCCGATGCCTCTCAAGTTGTCTAAACCAGCGGTCGCCAACCTTTCAGACCTCATGGACCACCAGTGGTCCACAGACCACCGGTTGGTGACCGCTGTCTAAACCACCCTTTCTCCCCCTGCAATCCCTGACCAGCCAGTTCAGGTGCCCAGTCCTCAGGCTGGAGGTCGGTCTTCCCCTGACTTAGGGCAAAGCACTACCTTGTGTTTGAGGGGAGGAACTGAAGGCCATGGAGGAGGGTGGGGGAGAAATGACTCTTTGTTCTTATGAAGAGCACCCTAGGTGCAGCACTTCACCCTTACGTAGCTGGCTTCCTGGACCCAGCCCGCTACCACAGCGGTCTGAGGGGGGCGCCCTTCCCCACTGCAGAAGAAAGAAGGGAAACTTGGTCTCCTCTTTGCACTGGAGGTTCCACCACCTGGCCACCTCCCTTTGGCCCTGCTCGGCGGGTCCACTGCACCCCTCCCCTCTGACATCCAGCCACCACGGCATCCTCAGCGTCCCCCTTTCCTTCACTCCAGTGCCGTAGTGGGCGCCTCCCACACTGGCCACAGCCACCCTGACTTCCATATCTGGGCTTTGCTTTAGGCTCAAGTCCAACTCAGAAGCAGGCCACCGGGTGCAGCTGTCATTTCTTCCTCCAGAGCAGGCTTATATCACACAGTCCTCCCAGGTGGAGACGCACACACACAGAAAGGCCTCGGAGATAACCTGGCCGAGCCCCAACTCGGGGAGGGAGGAAGGGGAGAAACCTCCACACCATGGACAGTGGGCTGGGCCAGGGTCAGAAATACAAAACTAAGATGCTGACCTTGGTCTCTAGTGTGAGTAACAGGTACTGAAAAGACCATAAAACAGACAGATAGATAGGTAAGGAGAGATTTAGTATAGACAATATACCAAGTGCTGTGGGTGGCCAGGGAGGCCCAGCAGGGGTCTGAACTGGCCTTTGCAGAATAAATTCTTTCATGCAGGTCTCAGTGGAGGAGTTGGGTCTGACTGAGACTCCTGTTTTGAGAGACCCCTCTGGCCAAGCATGGGGGGCGGTGTGGGCCCGAGGCCTGGGACCACAGAAGTGTTACAACTGTGTGGAGCCAAGTGGGCAGAGGCCGGGCCGGAGGAAAGAGGACACAGATTCAAGAGGTTGGGGCAGGAGGAGAAAGTGGGTAAGGAGCCTTCTCTCCGCTTCCCACCACCCACCACCAAGGCAAGCCCTTGTCCACTTTACAGGCTCACATTCGTGCCATTTCCTCGCTTTTCCTGCTGTGATTCTTCATTGAAGGCGAACGGCAGGGCTCAGAGGTCTGACGCCCAGCACAGCTCCAAAAATAGGAGGTGCCTTTTACTCTAAAGAAAGTAGTTCGACAAGTAGAGATGCTGTGGGGTGAACGACCAAGTGCAAGGCCTAAGAACCCCCAGTCAGGCCCCAAGCCTGGGCTGCATGAAGCCAGCTCAGGTGAAAAGAGTGCAGCCAGGGCCCTGCTTTGGACCAGACAGTGAGATTTGGGAGGGACTGGGCCTCTTGTGTTCAGAGAAGTGAAACTGCCAAAGAGGAGCGGTCTCCTTAAATGTGCACAGTACCTGGAGTTGCTCCAGCCTTCAGCAGGCCCTGACCTGCAGGGTTCTCCAACAATAACTCTCAAATTGGGCTCAGGATGCAGAGGCGGGAGGCCCCTCCACGACCCCACCCCCTCACTGAGCTGTTTTTTCACAGTAGGCGTTGATGTAAACAGAACTTTGTAAAAGAGAGTTCTGTAAATTTAAAAACAATTTGGAAATTACTGCTAAAGAACAGTCGCGCTTGAAAGCTTCTACAACCTCTGACTTCCAGAGTGGGAGGGGCCTCGTGCATCCTCTGATTTGGTCATTTTTAGGCAGATCCTGGATCTGGGGTCGCAGAGGGTCCCAGGGAGCTCCTGCCACCTTGAGACAGCCCTCTGACAATTAAGCTCAAGTTGTCAACCTGTGTTCCACCGGAGTCTGGGCTCTGGCCCGTGCAGCTCCTCTTCCACATGACCTCTCCAAAGGATGCCACGCTACTCCAGACTCCCTTCCTCCAGGCCTAACATTTCCAGGACAGTTCCCCAGTCCTCCCCAGCCTGATGCACACCCCTCCAGGTTGTCTTCCTTAAGACAAATGGCCCACAGCGGCCGCCAGAGGCTCTCGGGTGGGGCTGGAGCAGGACTATGGCCTCCTCTCTCCAGCCTCACTTCCTTGTTCCCCAGACAGGACTCAGACCCGGGATGGGAAAGGGACCAGATCCTGGAAAGTGAACACGTGTCTTCTTCACTAAAAACCACCAGAAAGAAAGCCGGCCGGGTCAGAGGTGTGCTCTCTCCTCGTGGAAATAGAAACAGCTGTTGTTTGTGGAGGGCTTTTGCTGTGGCAGGTACTTTTCCCAGGAATTATGTTGTGGAAGCCTTGGCACAATCCTCTATGACAAGTAGCAGGAGTTGAGGCTGAAGGTCAGGCTGAGGCTGACTTAGGAAAGTGAGCCTCAGATGCTGGCACAAAAGCCTAGCCTGTGTCCTGCTGGCAGTGGGGGGAGGGGAAGGTGCCCAGTTAGAGCTGGGCTAGGGGAGCGCCCTCTGGGGTTGTGTGCACAGCAGCCAGAGGGGATGCTGCCCAGGGCTGTCGACCATCACAGCCAATGAAATGTGTGTATACACCAGGTGCCTGATCCATGCCTGTGCGCCAATGGGGAGGTGGGGGGCGGGTGGGGGGGCGGGGGAGAGGGCTGCCTGATGGAACAGGGCCTGAGCTCAGAGGCAGGCTGGCCAGAGCATGAGGCTGGGTTCCCGCCCCATCACAGCCTCCTCATGAGGACTCACCGTCAGGAAATCGCAGCTTCACGTGGTGGCTACATTATCCTAACACATTAAAATAGAACATGACAATGAAATAAGGAGCATTTGTCCGGGTGCCGCTGAAATCACCCCGATGATTTGCATCCCAGCCTGTGGGAGCCTGTCACCCAGAGAGCTGCAGACACAGAGAACCTGTGAAGTAGGCTGGGAGGGTAGCAGCCAAGTGCTTGGGAGTCCAGGGAGGGAGGGAGACGGCGAGGAATTCCTGGAAGGATGACTCAGCTTTGGAAGCATGGTGTGTGCCTGCACACGATGACTTTTCAAGAGGAGAGAGCCTGTCCCCTGGCCCCCAGTTAACGGGTGTGTTGAGAGCGTGCCCAGGTCCTGGGAGCCTGCTGAACCCTACCGCCTCCTCACTCGGGGTCTCCTGTGGAGACCCAGCGCTGAAGCCCCATCCAAACATCTGTCTCATCGTCAGACTAGAGGGAAGGTGAGGAAGGAGGCTGGCCTTCTCCTGCCAGAGCCCACCCAAACCCAGGGAGCCCTGGGCAGCCGAGCACGTCCCCAGGTGGCATGTGGGAAGAGAGGAGAGGGCGCCCCCTTTGGTGAGGCCTGAGCGAGCATGCGGTCCTATTCCGCTGGACCCTAGACAGAGCCCCACTACCTTCACAACAGCCCCTGCCCCAACCTTAACCTTTGGGTCCTTCAGGAGGATGGGGCAGATAGCCCCTGAATGGAGGAAGGAAGAGACACCTGTAGGGGAACGGAGGAAGGAAGAGACATCAATATGTCTAAGGAAGGAAGAGAGCCTGGACCAGTATGGGGACATCCATGGTCACTGCTCCGCTCTTTCAGCACCAGACCCCGAAAACACCCTGTGGGAGTCGGAGTAGAGAAGGGCCTCCATGCCACTGCTGCCCCTTCCAGCTCCAGTAGGAGCTTCTGGGCCTCTCTCTGCCCAAGCTGTGGCCCAGACCTATTCAAGCCCCACCTCCCTCAGCCCCACGGGCCCTCCCTCCCCACTGCTGGCCAGGAGGAGGAGGCACGCCCCCAGCCCTCCTCCTTGGAAGGGTTTTACCACTCACTGTGGTGGTGAAAACCCAGAGTCCACAGAGCGCCACCACCAGCAGGTTATAAACCTCAGGAAATCATGGTTCTTAGTCTGGTCCGCAGCTTGCAAGCTAAGCAGTCGCAGAAACTTCCGAGAGACGGATCTGAGGCAGCCCAGCTGCTGGATCTGCTGACTCCCTGAGAGTCTGTGGGAACTGGCCTCCGCCTCTTTGCTAGGGGGTGACCCCTTCCTTCTGAGCCAGCCTGCACCCAACCTGGCCCCCACTGGGCAACCACACTTTCCTCCCTGGCCCAGGCTGAACAGCACAGCCTGTGGACAAGCCTCCTTGGCCCTCCTGCCACCTGCCAGCTGCCTCCACTCCTTGCCACCTTCCCTGGGGAGATGCCCTGCCTGCTCCTGGCTCCAGCTCCCAGAAGTCCTGCTCAATCCCTGGCTGGCCGCCTTCTGGCCCCAGTCTGCCAGCCGTACTCACCAGCAGGTCATAAGGCCTCGTTCACAGCCTGGCTTCTCCCCGGCCGCCTGAGGCTCATTTTGGCTCCTGTGTTGGGTGCTGTCTGCTGCCACCATGTTCCTGGGAGCCTGCCTGCCTGGCACACCAGCCCTGCTGCCCTGCTCCAGCCCAATCTGTCTTCTGCTGGCTGCTCTTCCCGGGACACACCTCCCCCAACTCTCCCGCCAGCTGGGCCATCCTTTGGTCTGCAAGCCGCCCCTGGTGACAGATGACACCAGGCCACTGCACAGATCCAAAATCCTGCTTGGAGTTCAGGCCCTGCTCCTTCCTTGGTGTGATGCCTTTAGTTCCCTCTCGTGGCCCTGACAGCATCTGTGCCTGCTAAACTCCTTCCTTGGTTCCTGGTTTCCCTGGTCTCCTTTCTTCTGAGCCAAACTGGCGCTCTCTCTGTTTTTTAGTTTTTATTTTGCAATGATCACAGACACAGCAAAATTGAACATATAGGGAAAAAATTATTCTTTCCGGAACTGTTTAAGAGCAAGTTGTCAATGCCATGTCCCATCACCCCTGAACTCTCAATGTGTTTCTTCCAGCCAAGGCCACGCCAAGCTCCCTGTCTGGTCAGGCTCGACTCCTACTGCCTGGTCCACCCACCGTGTGTGTGGGATGGCCCTCCTCAACCTGTGGCGCCCAACCAGTTCACCCTGTGTTATCACTTGAGCCAAAGGACTCCCCTGGGGCTGACCACACTCACATGCACCCCCCCGCGCCCCCCCCCCCCCCCACAGTCCTTCCTCCCTTCCTCCTGTTGGCATGTTTGGCGTAGGTGTCAAGAGGCGGCTTCTGTCATTAATATGCTGTGCTAATGCCTCTCTGGACCAGTTTCCACATTAGCAAAGTGAGGCGTTTGTATCAAATGATTTTTAGGGACTCTTTTATAATAACAGCCACAGTAGACTTTTATTGAGTGATTATCATGTGCCAAGCATTGTAAGTTTTTTACATGTAGCATCTTAGTTTGTCCTCATGAAAACCCTTTGAGATGTAATTACTGTTATTGTCTCCATCTTACAGATGAAGAAACTGAGGCACAAAGCAGTTACATAATCTACTTAAGACCAGCTGGCCACGCTGGCAGACCCAGGATTCCCACACAGAGGGTCTGGCTCCAGAGTCAGCGCCCTTCCACAGAGTGCTCGCCGAGGAAGGTGCCAGGAGTGTTCCCTGTCCTTGCAGAGGCGAGCATACAAGTAAATATGGATAATTCATGGCAGAATAAGAGGTCACCTTACTATGTGCCAGGCACTGTGCCAGGTACATTACACACGGACATGGTTTTCTTTAATTCTCAACAACTTGGATACAAAGGTACTATCATTCTCATTGTCCAGATCAGAAGACTGAGCCACAGAGAGGTTAAGTGACGTTCTAATCAGTAGCAGAGCCAGGATTTGAGCCCAGGTCTGGCCCTCCTGCTAACCTGAGCGAGGTGCTCCCTGTGGAGGGCAGGGACTGAGCAATGCCACTCACTCCCTCCGACTGGCAGTGGGGCGGGATGGATGTGCCAAGCTCTGGGCAAGTGTTTCAACGTGCCTGATACTATTGAACATTCACCACGGTCCTGAGAGGCACTGAAGAAAGGCACCCAGGGGCCCCGAAGAGCACGACTGAGGGCGCTGAGCATGGCAAGCGCAGGGCAGCAGGATGCGGTTGCTGGAAGGTGACCTGGAGCTGGGCCTTCACCCTTGGGCAGCAAGGAGCTGCTGATGCTTGGGGGGAACAGACCATGGCTGGGACCCCTCCTCCAGACCATGGGGAGAGAGCAACTTGCTCCTTATTCTAAACTGTGAGGCCATTTTAGAATAAATTGTGCTTCTCACCCCTTCACCTGTGTGTTCAGACAAGTCAATACCCAACATCCATCCCTGAACTCCAAAAGGAAACCCTCCCCGATTCTCCCCCGAGACGTCTCTTCTCGGCTGGGCACCCTCTTCTCATCAAAGGCCCCTGCCCAAAGTGGGCCCCTGCCCGTGAGCTTGGGCTGGTTCTCTGGTCTTTAGGAAAGGCCAGCTTCTCCTCAGGGAGGAAGGGGCTTCCAGCAGGCCCCCCCGCCACCTCGCCCAGGCCTTCCTGGTCTCTGAGCAGCATCTCCAGTACTGAGTGCAGAATTGACACAGCTCATCGCTGACAGGAGAGGGATAGATCCCGCACGTCCCATCAGAGAGGGTTCACCCAAACCCCATGGCAGATGAGAAACTGAGGTTCAGGAAGAGCCCCAGATCTCAGGCGTAGTAATGGCAGAGTCAGGCCTCCAACCCAGGCCCGACTCCAAGGTCAAGTTCTTCCCCACCTCCTCCAAGGGAATGATGAAATGCTTTTTGCCCAAGTCTCCAGGTCCGTGCTCACACCCTGGTGCCTCCCTGGAGGAGGCCCCACTTCCAACAATGCCCAAAGATGGCAAAGGTACGTTTGCTGTGATTTACGGCTAATAAACTCCAGTGGGCTCATGCTCAACCGCAGTCGGACCCTCCATCTGCCCAACAACCCACGTGCCATTTTTCTTCTTTGCTTTTGTTTCTCCTGTCCAGGATCACCCAGTTACAGAACTGGAACTAATGTCCACCTCCCTCCCTTCTGAACTGCTGTCCACATGGACATCAAAGACACCCGCCCTCCCCCCTTACAGCCTCCACCTGAGCCTGCAATTGCATGGGAATGAGAATGGATCAAGGACAAGGGAGCAATGCCTTCAAAACTGACGGAAAGTCATTCACAACCGGAATTCTACACTGCAATCCGCTGAGACAGTGAAGACATTCCCGGCATTGTCAGTCACGTGAAATGCCAGAAAACTAACCCCTCCTGGACCCTTCTCCAAAAAGATCACACTGATGGGGGAGGGGGGGTCGGTCTCTGTGAAAATGAGGAATAAGCTGAGAAAGGGGAAGACATCCTTTCCAGAAAAAGGAGACCCAACATACGAGGCAAGAGCATCTCCTGGGTGAGGTGAAGGGAGACCCCGAGGGCAGCTGTGTGCCAGGCCGAGGGAGTGGCCCGTGCAGCCTGGAGCAGCTGACGGCTCAGGGAGGGACTGTGGGTCAGCAAGAAGGAATTCACAGAGTAGCCGATGCTTCTGAATGTCTGAGGAAGGCGCTGGTGAGGTGAGAACGTGGGGGCCAAATCAGTAATAGATGCATAGAAAACGAAGTGAGGTTAAGAAGACTAGCTTCACTGAAGTGTTCTAACTTCACTTAGATTGGGGATGTCCTTTGAGTACTCGGAGAAAGATGCTAGGCCAGTACAGAGAGTCCACCTAACTAGACTATTGACATCTGATATTTATATTTGAGGGACAATCTTTACAAAGAGCTAAGTTTTCCAAGAACACACACACAATGAGTATCCAGAGTGAAGATAGAAAAGTTGTGTGGGAAAGAAAAAGTGACCGGAGTTCATGATGTGGCTCAGCTGTGACTTGCACGGGGCACCACTCCAATGAGAGGGCGAGAAGACGGGACGGGGGATGTGGAGGGCGGAATGGCTCTCCTGTGGCTCATCAATGCCTAAAGCTGAAAAGCTAAGACCTGGGGCACATCACTTAGAGATGGGGAGGTAGCACGGTGAGCCCAGGAGAGATGAAAGGGGTGGTTTCTGACGTGGGGAGGAGGAAATTCAGGGAAGAGAAAGGGTGTTGCTGTTTTCCATAACAAAGGTTATGGAAAGATTTGTCTCCTCAAACTCTGCACATGTGTAATTTTTATAAAAATAAAAACTGAGAGAGAGAGAGAGAGAGAGTGAGAGAGAGAGAGAGAGAGAGAGAGAGAGAGAGTTTCCTAAGAGGCTACTTCTCATACAGGAGAGACAGGGAGAAGCCAGCTTCCTCCTGGGTGCCGGCCTGACTCCAGGGCAGGATGGAAGACGGGACTCAGGCACACACTGTCCAGGCCCAGAGGACACCCTGGCTACCGCTGTGCTCCGCCCTCTGGGGCCACCACGTGTGGGGTGGGGACTCCACTTCCTGCACTCCCTCCTCTCAGTGTTGAGCCCCTGCTGCTTGAGACCCCCTATAGGAAGGGGAGGCAGTGCCTGGTGAAGAAATGGATCCTCCTTTAAATTTTAATGGGATGCATTTAGGTCTTCCCTGACAGTCTGCGGGCTCCCGGGACTCTGGTCCCAGCTACTCAGACACTCAGTCTGCCCCACGATCAATATGTCTTCTTTCTTTCCCATTTCGCTTTTCATGTTGTCTTTTTATTTTTTTCTGTCAGTGACTTGGGTTTCTTAGTGACACAACCAGCTTCCCCTAATGTCTGGAGCGGGTGTTCCCCGGGAAGTCCTTTGAGCACCCAGGAGAAAGATGCTGGGTCAGCAGAGTGTCAACCTAACTAGACTATTTATCATCGGATATTTTTATTTGGGGGATCATCTCTACAAAGGAATAACTTTCCCAAGAACAGAAATTTCCTGCTTTTGTTTGCTAAATAGCCATTCACAGATCGATTGTTGCTGAAGACCTAGAGCCATAGGTGGCTTGGACAGAAGAAAAGACATCTGGATTAGGGCTGAGTACTCTCCCCACCTTCCACCTGCAAACCATCAATTCTGCTTGCATCATAAGCAGCATTTTTCTTTTGTCCTGTTCCTATAGGAGAACTGCCCTTCTCCTCACTGATTTGGCCCCACCCCCTCCCACCTGCTCTGTGACTCTGCTCCGCCCTCTGTCCCTTCTGTCTCTCCAGCAGTGTTAGCATCTGCCCTGCTATGAACCACTGCCAGCAGCATGTGCACACACAAGAGGAGCTCTCGGTTTAAACACTCACCTGCTCAACCTCACACTCCTTCCAGCTCCACCCCTCAGCCCCCATCTTCCCTGCTTCCCTCCACAGCCAGCATCTTAGGACAGAGGCTGGCTGGGTGGCCCACTTGGTTGGAGCATTGCCCTGTATACCAAAAGGTTGCAGGTTCCATTCCCTACCAGAGCACATACCTAGGTTTTGGTATCCTATCTAATAAAAGAGTAATATGCAAATTAACCATCACTCCGTCACAAAAGATGGTGGTGCCCATAGCCATAAGGTGGTGGCGCCCAGTCCCCTCAGCCCCGCCACTGGAGTGTTTGGGCCTGTTGGCCTGGCCAGGGGTTGTGGGGACCAAACGGAGAGGCAGGATCCACCCACTCCGGTAGAGGATCAAGCCTCACTGCTCTGCCGCCTCTGGAGTGTCTGCGGTCAGCAGGGCCTGCTTGGCTGTCGCTGTGGCGACCCACGAACAGGCAAGCACGTCCGCAGACAGCACCCAGCAGGGCCTGCTTGGCTGTCGCCGTGGCGACCCACGAACAGGCAAGCATGTCTGCAGACAGCACCCAGCAGGGCCTGCTTGCCCATCGCCGTGGTGTGGAGCAGGCAGGCCTCGCAGAGAGCAGAGAACCACAGGGAGCAGGCCCAAGCTGTCAGTAGGGCATCCCCTGAGGACTCCTGGATTGGAGAGGGTGCAGGTCGGGCTGAGGGGGATGCCACCCCCCCCAACCCCGTGTACAAATTTCATGCACCGGGCCTCTATATATAAAACTCCTTCAAGTGGAACAATACACAATTAAAACTCTTCGAATAATTTCTTTAACAAATGTCCCAAGAGCCCGATGAATCACATGGTTCTTCAGCAAAGCTCTGGGGAGAAGTCCAGTGGAGACATGAGTTGGAGCCTAGAGATGGTATATAGAGTTCCCCTGGAAGGGAAATTAGACTGAGAAGAAGGTGCTGAGCCCTGAGGACCCTAATGTTTAGAGATGAGGAGATGAGGCAGAATCCCCCAAGACATGAGAAAGTGCCACCAGCAAAGGAAGAGGTCAAGAAAGATGCCACCCTGGAAACCAAGTGGACAAAGGGCAGTGAGGAGGGGGCAGCGGTCAACTGTGTCCTGTGCTGCCGACAGGTCAAGGTGAGCAGATATGAGCAGTGACTTGGACATTCTGCAGGGTGGCGGTCATTGCTGACCTTGATAAGAGCAGTTTCTGAGGGTGAGGAGCCCAAGGTTACCTGGAATGGTCTGAGAGAGGGTAGGAGGAAAGACATGGATGCGAGTGAGTACAGTCAACTCCTTCAGTTTGGAGTTTCTTTAAAGGGAAGAAGAAAAAACAGTGATATAGATCCTGTGTTCTAAAGGTGGGATAGTTTAAATTTGAACATGCTGAGTTGAGTGGTCAGCAGGGAGGCAGTGGCTGGAGTGAGCTGTTGGGGTGTGCTGTGGTGCCTGAGAAGGGATGGCACCCATGCCCTCCAACAGGATGGTCTTCCCTCAGCTCAGCACCTGAGTCATGAAGTTGGCAGGGTCTGGCATGGAATCTTTCTGCTAAAGGCCTGAAGGGCTTGGGGGCAGTTCTAGGCAACCCCATGCCCAGGAGTCACCCTATCCCACCCTCCCTGGCCCAGCCCACTGTCGGGCTTCTGTTCTGTTGCCCTGCTTTCCAATTCTAAGTTGAGGCTGGGCTGCCACTCTAAACGCAGTCCTTCCCTGCCCCTGTGCATGAGCAACTTTCTGAGTATCCCCCACCCCAGCTGGCCTGGTCTATGTCTCTCACCCCCTCTCCCACCCGCAGTTGGGCCTGGATGACTACTGTCGGAAGCCAGGTAGTTTCCATCAAGTCTAGTCTCTTCCTCTTCCACACCAGCCCTTTGGGCTGAGCTCCCATCTTTCCTTGCAACAAGTGAACTTGAGTTAGGACAATACAGGCACCACCCTCAATGAACAATATAACTTTGTCTATGTGAAAACAACATTCCCTGACAAAGGAGCCCTTCTAAAACGACCAAGGCAAAGGCGCAGGTACTGGGGAGAGAGCCAGCACATTCCTGATGGGCCTCCCAGAGGCTGCCTGGGAAACGCAGGCTTTGTCCAGGTGTGGAAGTGACGGGGAACGAGACGGGTGTGTGAGTCGGGAAATCAAGCCAACAAATAGGAATCATACACAGTGTGCATGAAGCATGGCCCTTGGATCCAAGTCAAGAGGGGGTTGGGGGAGACAGGAATGGATTCTAGCACCAGTATTAATAAACTAGGGGTGTGGAGGGACCTGGGAGGTTAGCTAGGGGAGAGGGTTGAGTCCTGTCCTTTGAAGGCTGAACAGGGTTTGGCAATGGGCAGCCCCAGCAGGCACAGAGGTGAAGCACAAAAGGGTGGGTCAGAGGTGGGCCTGGAAGAGCAGGCTGAGTTTCACTGGATGCTGGAGGTGAGGCGGCCACAGAGACCCTGGAGCAGAGGCGTGGCACAGGCAGAACCACAGTAAAAATCACTCAGTGGCACCAGCATGGAACCCTGGAGAGAAAGAGACCAGAGCCACAGCACAGGGAACGAAGAGAAACCACATCCAAATCACGGACCACGTCGTGTAGACACCAGAATTTGGAGACTAATAGGAAGGGGAAGGACAGGGGAGAAGAAAGCATCCAAGATGACACTAAGGTTTTGAGAGCTGGGTGCATCATCTGAGATCTAGATGTGGAAGAAGACGCTGTTGGTGGCAACGGGAAGGTGAGGTTGGCACATGCTGAGTTTGGTGCCCTGGATCTCCCAGGCAAAGGTGCCCAGGAGGCAGGAGAAGCAAGGGTCTATAGTTCAGGAGTGAGGTCCTAGCTGGACACCCAGATTTAGTGTCCTCGGGGCAGTGATGAGGTTTGAAACCAAGGGGATGAATGACATTGACAAGAGAGAACACTCAAGGCCAGGAGAAATCAGTCCAATTGACCAGGTACATGAGTCCCCATTGCACCCAGACTGCTGACCAACCTACCTTTCCTCCCTACCTGTCCCCATCTCACGCAGCCTTTCAGGCCTAGCTCTCTCTGATTACTCCTGCCCCAGGTGGGTCCCTTCCTGCTGTAAGCATCTCAACACTGGCAGTCCACACCTCAGTACCGAGGCTTGTACTGGCCCCCAGCACCAGGAAGGCAGAATCGCAGTTTACCACCGGGGCTTGCGATATCTTCTGGCACAGAGCACCCATAACGCACTGAATAAAAAGCTCTTCCTTGATGGCTGGATTAATTAATCAATTCCTGGGTAAGAGGTCAAGGAGAAGAATAAGGTGATTAGTGAGTAGCTGACTAGCGATAAAAAGACTCATCAACGTTGGGCTCATGCAGCATCCACTGTTGTGTCTCATCGCTATGAATTACATCTCCATGGATCGACATCATCCATCTCTACGGATCAACATGGATACATCTCAGAAACACTGTTGAGTAAAAGGAAGTTGCAGCTGTATGCTAAACCCACTGGAGTAGTCAGTGCTGTTTCCCACATCTGCCTGCTTCCCCAGCACATGGCAGGCCTGCACTTCCCGCTGCCGCTGAGGCAGGAGGGCCCTGGGCTGCTCTGGCCCGTGGCTTGGAGCAGAAGCTGAGGGATGGAAGCTTTAGGAGCCAGTGCACAGGTCGCCACCCCTCTCTTCCTCTCTCGGCCCCGCCCGCCTACATCGCTCAGTGACTCCTAGGAGCAGGACCCCCTGCACACCCTTGTCAAACGTGCTGGAATGCAATGCAAATGCTTGCTGTATTAAAAATAAAAAGGAAAGGGAGGGAGGGAGGGAGGGAGGGAGGGGGGAAGGAGTCTGAGGCAAAACCTTGGTGAGCTCCGATGGTTGTACCTGAAGGATTCACTTGGTGTTTTGGGAGGGGGGCACCTGTGACACTGGGGTGGGACAGTGGTTCTGGGGTTGGTTATATGGATGGTTGTATCTGGCCCCGTCCATGAGATGCCAGAAGTGCTCCCATTATGTGATAACCCCAATGCACTCACCAACACTCCTGGGGTTATAACAGCCTCAAGAGAACCATGAAATCAGTGGGGGTGGGAGGCACAGCGGGACTCAGAGAGGACAGCTGACCTGCCACACGACCTAATCCCCCAAAGTGCTCAAATTGGATGTGACCCGTTGAGAGCGTAAGGATATTTTTCACAGGTGACAGAACAGAGTGAGATTTACCTGGAGGGAGACAGGAGAGAAGGACGTAATAATATAAAATTCCCTGAGCCCAGGAACTCGGCCTTTACACGGGTCGCATAGCATTCTCTGACCACCTACAAAGTATGTGACTATCCCCTTCTGCAGAGGAGGAAACAGGGGGAGAAGAAGGGGACTGATGGAGTGTGACACAGGTAGGTGAGAGAGTTGTTCGGGCGCGGATGACCTGGAAAGAGAGAGAGACAGAGCAGCTGGGACTGACAGCCTGGATGGGACAGTGGGGCTAGGGTGGGTGGGGAGGAGTGCGGACCGATGCCCGGGCTGCAGGAAGAGGAGAGGGCACTCAGGTGTAACCTTGCACCTTTCAGCTGAAGGCAGACTTGGTGGCCGAGACTTCAACCAGTAGCTGGAGCTGTGAACCAACGGCGGTGGGAGAGGCTCCTGCCAGCTGCCCTCCCAGAGCTCAGGCTTCCTGAGGGACGAGGCAGCAGGGAGCCCCCTGGGAACCGGGTTTTTGGAGGCTGATGCCTCTCGGGGCAGATGCAAAGCTCTTCACGCACACCAGACCCCCTGGGCCCCAAGGACAGAGGAAAGAAAGCAAGTACAGATGAACATGGCCTTCCCAGGACCCAGTGCTGTGAGGACACAGAGACACACGAGGGCGCTCTAACCAAATAGCAGGGAGGAAACTGGTCCGTCCCCTGGAAAGTGGACCAGTCAGCATTTGAAAGCCATGTGGTCTAGTGGTTCTCAGTGGAGCTGCTGTTAGAATCCGGGCAGGGCATTTCTCCCCCGGGGGGAGGTGTCCCTGCCACTTCAGGGAGTTTGCCATCCCTGACCCCCTGACAACCCAACTCCCCAAGTTTCATTTGCAAACACCCCTTCTCTGGACACTCCCTGCTGGTCAGGGCCGCCGGAGGGTGCCCCATGGGGACCCGCACCTCCCACTCTGACTTTGTGAGTTAGGCACCTACAGGTGCTAGAGAACTGCAGGCCCCGGTGACAGCTCATGCTGGTGGGGGCTGCAGTCCTTGGGAGGTAGTTTTCCTCATGCCGTTGTCCGTCAGGACTGGGTGGGACGAGGGCTGTATCGAGAACACTGGGGACACAGACACAGGACCCTGAGACAGACACCACGGAACCTGCTTACAGACACCCATGTCCCAGGGAGCAAACATGTGGCCACACAGAACACAGCTCGCACAGAACTCCCACAAAGCGAATCTGAGACAAGGCACACCTTCAGAGCCCAGAGGGCCCTACCATTGTGAGTCCTGAGATGGTTACATCGTTAGGTTCCCAAAGACAAACGCCAAGGTGAAAATCCAGGGATGAGATGCTAAGTATTTACCAACCGATGAGCCCTGGACCCTGGCCACTCGGCACGGAGACTGGTGCAACGTGCTGCAAACTGCCTGGTTGGCAGAGCGTGAGTGCCCTGTGGGACACAGGCGTGCCAGGATGGCTGCTTGGACGGACAGAGGTGACGTTTTGGGAACACATACCAAAAAGGCAGTCTGAGCAGACCCAGGAGACTCACTATCAACCCAGTGCGGGACTGGAAACCCGCCGGCACCGACACAATGAGGGGCTGGAGGAAGACCCAGGCCCACCAGCCTGCAACACCCAGTGTTCCCACCCCCACCAAGCAGCTGATGTTCCCAAACAGAGGTGGCCTGCACATCCCACAGTGGTGGCATCTGCACGGCTGGAACTCCAGGGCACCTGGGGCGCGGCCCTGCGTTTGAGATGTTCACCACCTCAGAACGCAGATCGGCCCACCCCAGCCCTCAGGCCAGCCGGGCATGACCTCTGACTCCATAGGGAGCAGACATTGCAAACCAAACGCGATTCTTACCCTCCTTCGAAGATTTTGATCCTCGCTGGCTCCCCTCTCTTGGAGGCGGGAGCATCCTCCTCGGGCTTCCCTCGCGGCTCTTCTTCCTTCTCCACTCTAGCTACATCTTTCTGGCCTTCCGGGGAAACCAGCGAAGGGAGGTGAACCTGGCCCACCGCAGGAAGGACAAAATCATTGCCGGTTACGTGGTGATAACGGAATGATGCCTTCAACAGCATTGCGTGCTTACACTCAATCGGGGCTCACTTAGTCTCCACTCTGCCCTGTGAGGAGGTGCTGTAAGCCCACTTTACAGAAAGGAGGATGCTGACCCCCAGAGAGGTGGAGTCCCTTATTCAAGGCCAAGGGGTTAGCACGTGTCAAAACGAGAACTCTGACCAGGTCTTTTCCACGGGAAGACCAGGTCGCTCTTTCTTATACACTGGCCAGGGAGCTGCTGGGGACAGGTGCTCCTCTTGGTCTCCTCGGTCAGGCCAGCACCCAAAACAGGGCCTGCCTCTCAGTGAGGGCACGTCAGGAATGCTGAACTAATAAATGAAGACTCTGCCTGTGGAGACTAACTAGTCTAATGCTCCTTTACAGATCAGACAGTCAAGGTCACCCGGGAGGTTAAGGGCACTGCTGGGAGCAGAACGCAGGTTTCCTGAAGGCCCTGACCAACAGGACCTCCCAGAGCTGGGCTCAGAGAGGCTGTGTGGGCACTGACGGGCATGCACCTGAGGGTGGGCAGGCTCTGGGCTGGTCATCGAGGGAAGCTATTCTCTTCCACAGGCCTTAGTGGCGAGAGCTGGCTGGATGAGGACATACTTTTATTTGTATTTTGATCTCATGCAAAACTTTATTAGGTAGGTAAGACCCAGCAATTTCATTAGAAAAGAGCTATTTTTCTCCAGTGCCCGAGGCAGAATCAATTAGTTTAGGACTAAATGACCAAAATGGCCACTCTCTTCTGCTCACACATACTCCCTTTGACATCTGGGTTTCCTTGGTTCCTATCTGACCTGGGACTGACTCAGAGCACTCCAGTTTTGCTTATGAAACTCGGGTGAGCCACCTTACAAAGGTGTGCCTGTCATTTGTTTCTGTGTTAAATGCTATTATAATTTTATATTAAGTTGTTGATTTCTGCCAAGGGGGAAGCATGTACATTCTGATAAGTGTTGTTATTAATGAAATGAACTCAATTTTGTAGTAATGTGGTATATGGCAAAAATGTGCTTTATGGGACACTGTGGCTTATTTCACAAATGGACAGCCAGGCTTTCCAAGCCCTTGTTAAAAGAGAACATATCGTTTAGACCCCTGATGGCAGCAGGGGGTGGGCCCACCCTTGAATAGGGAGCCGTGATGCTGGGCTGGCAGCTGGAGCCTGCCGTGTCGGGAATGAGATTCTCATGCTACTTCATGCCACTGTCATGAAGAACCTGCACTGCTTATAGCCAGCGGGAGAAGCGACTGTATGCCCCGGTGCTGGGAAAATATGAGAATTGCAGTCCCCATGCCAGCCACCACACCTTCCCCGACAGCACGTGATGGGGCTGAGCAGGAAGGCAGTTGGCTAAGAACCAGGGAATCTGAGTGCCACTGCATGCTGGCAGGAAACATGCCAGTGAGTCAAGTGAAATATTCCAAAAATATTTTGCAGGGTTCATCTCATTTTAAGAATTTCAAATTTCAATCTGATGACTGTCCAGCCCAATTAAGCCAAATTAACTCTTCCTTTTTTTTAAATGACCTTTTAATATCCAGCCATTAAAACAGAGAGGCAGTCCAGACCATCTGAGAGGGCTTTGGAATGAGATCTAGTTTTGAATCTAGGCTCTGCCGTTTATTCTGTGGCCTTGTGCAAGTTGCCTAGCTTCTCTGTGCTTTGCCTCCTTATCCATAAAATGGCCATAGAGTACCCTAACTTACAAAGTGGTTGTGAGGATAAAAGTAAAGTTTATCACAGTACTTGCCACATCATAGGTGCACAAGTAGTTATAAGTACGAACATAATTACGACAGCCTCTGGGGAGTACATGTAGCTATTAAAAAACACTGAAGAGCAAGTCAGCAATGATGCTTACTGCAAAAGTGGAAATCTCATTTAGGGATGTCTGTAGACTGACATGGGCATTTAGAGAATAAATTTGGGAAACAGTTCTGTGAGAATATCCAGCTGAGCTAAAAACAAATTCAATGCACAAAATTCACTCAAGGATAAAGAGGAGGGTATGAATATAGGAAAGTTATAGAACACGATTTTGTTCATTTGTCTATAATATGAATTTAGTTTAGTAGATTTCTGCCTGATTTGGCTAAAGCACCTGATCTGAAGACACACTTTAAGGTTTTCTTTCCTCAAATAATTAGAAAAGTAAAGTAGACTTTCTGGAGTCAGACAGGTCTGAGTTCAAATTCTAGGCTTGGCAAATATTTGCCATGTGACCTTGCCCTCTCTCACCCTCTGATTCTCTGTTCCCTCATCCGTAGAATGGAGATGGTCCTGCTATCTCAGAGGTGGAGATGAGTATTGAGTAGATTCAAGGGCAAGCACAGTGCCTGGCACAGTGAGGCTGCTCAATCAATAGACCAATTGTTATTTCACAAATGCCAACTCAGCATAACACATCATGGCCTGAATCCTTAGGCAGCCTCGTCAGGGTCTGAAGGTGTCATCTATCAAATGTCAAACTTACTGAACTTGCAGGGACTCATTCATTTTATTCAGTACCTGATGCAGCCTCAGGTCAGAGGCAATGGAAGAGTAAATATGCACCCTTAGTGGGGCTAGGTGTTACCACACAGCATAGATGGGTCAAGCTCTGAGTGACATTGCCACCTATTGGTAAAGAGGGATATTGCCTCCCAGCTTTAGCTGCTATCTTAGAGAAAAGACTATTTTAGGAGTTGTGTCAAATTCTAGACTCTTTGGAAATAAGAGTATTTCAAGTTGTGCCAGAGAACAGAAACAGCAGATATAAAGAATAAGAAAAGCAGGAGAAGACTAATAGGACAGGAAAAGCATATGATGGAGTGGTATAAAGTTCTAAAATTGTAGGCATTCCGATCAGTCAAGTTTTCCAAACAATCTTTTAGAGAATTGTTTTTTTTCTGGGCTGAGATTGTGTTTTTGATTTTACAATAGCAGCTAATGGGAAAGCAGAATCACTTTAAAGCTTACTTTACTGAAATGTATCTATTCTGATTGCATGAGGGACACACTGACAAAGGGACCCAATATATGTTTCCTGGTAAGGTGACCAGACCCAGCTGACAGAGAAGAAATCTGCCCACTCATCTGGCACTAACTTTGCAAATGGGACCTGAGGAGAATGTGGCTGTAAAAGCTCATCAACGGTTTTAAAAATCAGTGGGGAGAAGAAAAATAAGACTGAACTTACCTCTGTCATGCGGGGCTTGTGGGAGCTGGATGGCACGAGCCTTCCTGTCTCAGGATGCGGAGCTATGGCCATGGTGTATGTCTCTTTGCTCACCTTCTGCTTAGACCTCAGGAGGGACAAAGCAGCTTTAGTGGAAACCCCTGGTAGGTTGGGGTTGTACAAACTTATGCACCAACCAGCGTAAACAGAGGACCTCCTATCTGCATGCTGGATGTGATTTGGCTTAATGTAGTTTAAATAGCACCAACTGACATTAGTGGTCGTGTGGAGGCTGGGGAACTGCAGTACCTTCTTTGAGTCCGTACCTTCTTGAGACTTGGCTGATTTGGGGGATGTTTCTGACAGAGGAAGAGAGCTGGGAGGTGCCAGTGAAGGGAGGTCAGGTTGTTCCTTGGAATCTTCTTTCTTCACGCTCAGGGTGGGCAACCCTCTTTGGTGATGTTTACCAGATGGCTGCCCATATTCCTTCAAAGCCTCTGAGCCTGGAGCTGTCACATGGGGCAGTGTAGGGTGAGGAAGGGGAGTAATTTCCTTTGGGTCAGATGGATCTGTGGGCAAGCTGGACAGCAATTCTAGCTCCCTCCTGACTTGGCCCTGGCTGCCCAAGGAGGATTTCTCTGGCCTCTTGCCATCCTCAGTGCTGGTAAGCACCACACTGCATGATTTTAGCAGTTCCAGTTTTTCATCTGCCTTGGAAGCCTCCTCTTCCTTCACCCGTTTTTGCTGCTGGGTTTCCATGGTAAGTTCAAGGCTGCCAGCTGGTGAAAGGACACGCTTGCTTCCCCCCACTGTCGATGAACTCCCCTCCAGGCTCAAGACACTCTCTGATGACAGGGAAGTGCCTTTTCTTTCAGGTAATGTCACAGGCACTCTCAGATATGGAGTCTGGAAACCTCTGCTCTGCTCTTCGCTTATCCCAGCTGGCCCAAGCCTGGCTTCGTACACATCTGCCCCACACACTGTCGTCCCTTTACATGAGGGCTCCTCAAACTTAGGAAGAGCTATAGTTGCTGAGCTGCCTTGGGACTGGGTGACCAGGATCTGGGAGAGGGTGGTGTACATGGCACTCCCATAGGATGGCATGTTGGTCTGAATTCGGACGGGTACAACCAGGGACACCATGGTATCTGGACAGGCGGGCAAGGCCAATGGAGGGGCTGACATGGGCACTGAGGAGCTGGATGGGGGAGGCATGGGGGGCAGCTGGATGTTACTGCTGTACTCTGTGCTGGAGGTGAGGCCAGCTGTTCCTGTTGCCAGTGGGGCCAGGCTGGTTTTAATCTGTGGCAGACGACTTTCCACATCGCCAGAGAGCTGAAGGGAAAACTGGGATTGGAGAGGCAGGAAAAACCCAGAAGAGAGTGCTGAGGAGGATGGGTATGGCATGGGGAGAAATGAAGGGGGCTGCCGGAAGGGGATGCTGGTAGGGTGAGGCATGAGCTGGGGGAGGTGGAGTTGGCTTGGATGCAAAACAGTAGGTTGGAGAGGAAATGGCGGGGCTTGAAATAAGGAGGGAGGAATTGGGGGCATGGAGTACGGTGTGGAGAGGAGGCTGGACATGGACTGGGAGGAGAAGAATTCTGAAGACTGTCCTGGCTCGTGCTGCAAGAGGTGCTGGAAGGAGAAGAGGGAGACGGGTGGGGGCAGACATGGTTTCTCATGCAGGGGCAGCTGGGCAATGGGGTGGTGGAGCACCTGCAGTGCTTCTGTGAAGGGTGGAGTGGACCCCAGTGGGGGTCTGTCCTGCACCTGGCCTTTGCCTCCTGGGTGCCCAGTGTGTGAGGTGGCCGCTGAGGAAATTTGGGGCAGTGAGCTTTTGGCCACAGTTTTACTGGATGAGGGCTTTGGCTCCTCACTCTCCTGTCTTCCCATGGGGGTGGCCTCCAGCTCTGTTTCTGGATACCTGCTCAGGGAGGCCTGTCTCACCAAAAAGCATTTCCTTCTCTCTGGAGGGGCCGCTGGGGCTGCGGGGGCTGCGGGGGCTGCTGGAGCCACTGGGGCTGGGGCAGAAGGGCCTGCCAAGGACAAGCTGCCACAGTCAAATGATTTGCTGCGCCTCTCAGTCATGTGGGCCGAATGGGAAACGTCGGGGCTCTGCTCTGAGGCTGACCTCCGCATCTCCCGGGTGTGTGTGTGGTGGCTGGGGACCGTCAGCATGTGCGTGCCCAAGGGTTTGGAGCGTGTGTCGGATGACAGCCTGGGGGCCTCGGCTTTTCCGTGGTCGTCCCTCTCAAAGGAGGCGGAGCGGCTAGACCCACTCACAGAGACACTGCTCTCCTGGCTGGGGCTGCGGGACAGAGGCAAGGAGGACTCGAAGCTGGATTCCCCCGACGACTGGGCCATCTGCGCCAGGCGCAGTCTCTTCTTCTTGGGCGGCAGCTTCTCTGCCGGGAGCTGGGCAAGGGTCTGGCTGCGCTGGGGCCACTGGAACTCCTCCGTCTTCTCGGGCTCCTTCGGGGGCGGCTCGGGCTCTGTGTCCTGCCGGTCGGGCTCTTCGGTCACCAGGATCTCAGGAACCTGAATGTTGGGCTGGCGGACCAACTTGGGCTGCAGGGAGTGAGCTGAGCGTCCGTGCGGGGTGGGCGGGGGCGATGAGAATGGGGCTGGGGCCGTAGACTTGTCTTCCCCTTCCAAGCCAGCGGGTTGCTCCAGAGCGTCTGACTTCTCAAAGGAGCTGGTGTGCTGGATGACAGAAATTTCTTTGGACGTTGTTCTCCTCTCCTTTCCTGATTCCGAACCAGACCCTGGCTTAGGAGTCCTTGGCTGGAAGCCCGAGGTTCCCTCCAGGGAGGGCACTGACTTACTTGGTTCTGCTGGTGACTTGGTGGCCTCCAGGGGAAGGTTCCGAGCAGCATCGGATGGCCTGGGGCTGCCAAACTGACTTTTTGTGGACTCAAAGGCAGGTGGCTCCTCCTCGTCCCCAAGGCTCTTCTCTTTCCTCCTCTTCCTCAATGGAGTGAGCTCCAAGGTGGCCCCCAGTTTATAATGCATCACCTGGGACCAGGGCTCCTGCTCGGCCGGACTCTTCTCGGCTTCCAGAGACACGTGAGCACCTGCAGGGACCGGCTTGGGGATCTGAAGCTCTGAGCAGTAGTATTTCTTATGGGCTTCGTAGTTGTCCCTTTTCTTGTACCGAGCACCACATACGTTACATTCATAGATCACCCCTTTCGTTTTCAAGCCCTTCTTGGTCTTTTTGGTGAGTTCGCTTTCCTTGGGTTCTGGCTCGTCTGCGGGTTTGGGGGCTGTGTCCTTGCTACTTGGCCCTGCCTCCTCGGAATACTCCCCTCCCAAAGGGAGTTCGATGGCCGGCTGGCGCTTGAGCATCCGCGGGTGGGAGGGAAACACTTGACTGCTGCGGCTCGGGGCTTCGGCGTCGGTGACGTGGTCGTCGAAGGAGTAGCTACCGCGGAAGGTGGGGTGGGGGGTACTGAGGGTGCAGGCGGCAGAAGGCATTGAGTGGCTTCTCAGCAGAGGCACAGGGGGGGTGGTGCTGGGCGGGTGCTGGAGGCTCATCAGTGATGGTTCGGGCTTCGTTTTCTCGCTGTGGGACGGCAGGGGCTCCCGGTAGAGGCTGGACTTGGGCGACTCCATGCTGCTGCGCCGCGACAGCGAGCTCCTCCGGGGCTTCACGCTGTCTATCTCGCTGGTGTCCACCACCGCCTCGTTGATGGTGATGAGCTTGGTGATGTGCTCGATGACCTGTGTCCGGGGCACAGACAGAGGCACCAGGCTGGGCTTGTCCTCGGCGGACAGGGGCAGGAGGGGCTGCGTGGAGGCGGCCGTCAGCATGGTGGTCCGCTGCCCGATCCGCCCGCACTTGCCCAGGATGATCTCGGCGTAGGACCTGGCGTTGGTGTTTGGGGGGCTGGCCTGCTGCTCGGCGCTCTCCGAGCGGGAGAAGTACCCGGACTCGGTGCTGCCTTTGCTGCCCGGGCTCAGAAACGCCTGCTCGTCGATCACCTTCTTCCTCTCGCTCAAGCGGAGCGCCAGCTTCTGCTTGATGGTGTGGGTGTCTTCAGGTTTATGGCTCAGGGGGTGTTCGGAGGAGGGTTCTGCGAATGGAGTGGGGTCCTCGAGCGACTGGGCTGAGCTGGACTGGGACAGGGAACAGCGCTCGTGGCTGGAACCCTGGCTCCCGGAGCTGTACAAGCCTCTGGACAGGAGGGGGTGCTTGGGCCTGGGGGAGAGCTCTGTGGGGTGAGTGGACGCCGTGCCCGTTTCCTCTTCCGAATCAGTGCTCTCTCCCTCGGTGGGCTCCTCAAACTCTTCCCCCGGGATCCGCTCCATCTCCAGCCCCGGGGGGTATAGCTCGCTACCCACGCCCGAGGCCAGGCCGGCTTTGATGCGGTGGGCGTGGGACTTCCTGTGCTTGTAGAGGTTACTCTTGGTCTTGAAGGAGAAGCCGCAGGGGCCGCAGGGGTAGGGCCTCTCGCCCGTGTGCGAGCGGATGTGTTTCTGGAGCACGCTGGGCTTGGCGCAGGGCCGGCTGCAGTACTGGCAGATGTACTTGCCCGGTTTCTGGGGTTTCCTCTCCTTCTTGGGGGCCTCTTCTGTGGGCTTCAAGGGCACCTGGGAGGGACGGGGCACAAAGACTTTGGGGAGGCCGGGCAGGTCTTCGGCGGGGATGATGGAAGCGTGGGGAGGCAGGAGCTGGCTCTGAGGAGGGAGCCCAGGGCTCATGAAGGAGCTTGAGGGTCCAGGTCTCAGGGGGTCGACCAGCTGCCAGGTGGACCCCTCCAGGAGGTGCTCAGGTTTGCCCGGCGACATGAATGCTGGTGTCAGAGGGTGCTGTGGAAGCTGGGAGACGTGGACAGAGGCTTCGATGGAGGACCTCGTGGGGGGCTTCTGCTGCTGGCCCGTTTTCTCCTGAGAGCCTTCCCTAAGAACCGGCGAGGGGCCTGGGAAGGGCTGCGGGGCGAGGAGCTCTTGGAGGGGGCCCTCGGGGGCGACAGCTGTGCTGCTGCCTGGGAACGGGGCACTGGCCGAAACCCTGGCCTGAACAGCCTCTCCTTTAGTCAGCCGCTTCCGGGGACTTCCCTCAGCCTTCTTGGTGCCCTTGACACTTTGTTCAGGATCCATGACCTCCACGGAGACTTCCGGTGCTACTCAGGGAGGGTCGGGGCGGGCTGCATTTATGGATAATCCAAGTGTCCCAAGGAGACGTCTGGCGTTGGCCACATTGGTCAAGAGCGGAGGAAGCCAAACCCAAGACGGTGTCGGGAGTTTTTTGCAAGTGTCACTGGCTGTGAGTGGACTCAGAGCAAGTCATTGGGGCTCAAGCTATTCACGTGGGTGAGGCATGGCCCTCTACTTTGCAGACAGAAAGTGCGCCAGCACCTTCTGCCTGAATGTCTGTCGTGGGAACATCATGAGGGACGTCAATGTTGCCATCGTGTTGTCTCAGTTGGCAGTGGCGAGTGGCCCCCCATGAGTCCCCTGTGTGCTATGTGAAGTGCTGAGGGCTGGAGACGGCTGTGTGCATGGCCCAGTCATCCCTGGTCCCGGCGGAGAGAAGCCGCGCTGGATGCCGCAGGTGGCTCCGTCCAGCCTCTTCTCCCCTTTAGTCCCGTGTTGGAGATCCAGAGCCGTGGAGGGAATTCACGCACTTCTACGTGACAAACACACAGGGAAATACACACACACACAAGACAAGACAGAGTTACTGCGACTCGTCCACAACCTGGGCATCTCCGACTGTGAAAGCCAGTGAGATCCCTAAAAGGTTAACCAGGGAGATTCAAGCAGAACCCACCCCCCCGGCTCTGCATGGCCAGGCACTGCCCAGCCATCCCTCACCCCCATTCACACTGTTGTTGGGTGACCCGAATGCCGGCTGTGCTTCTGGGGCTGGGACTGTGTTGGGGGGCATCAGGCCTGTGAGGGTCAAGAGGCCTGGGCTCTACTCTGCTCTGTGAGTGCCTTCTAGTGGGTTTTAACTCCCTAAGCATCAGCTGTCTAACCTAGGAAATGGATAACAATTCCTGCCTCAGCTATGCCTTGGGCCTGCAGAGGATCCAACATGGTAATGGTTGTGGATGCCACGGGGCAAAGGCTGGTTGGTGCAGGAGGAAGTGCTGGTGGGTATTCAGGAATGAGCTTTCCAAGGGGTAGATTGTCCTCAGGTGCTATTCTCTCTGGCCCTGGATTCTGAAGGTGTCCAGGAGGGGCAATCACTCATGGCTTTTACTCCTTTGCTAACCCACCTCTGCAGCCTGCATTTCGTGGAGAAGCTAAAGCCACTGCCCTGGCTGTGGGAGCTCACGGTCTAACACAGGGGTCCTCAAACTATGGCCCGCGGGCCACATGCAAATACAAATATTGTATTTGTTCCCATTTTGTTTTTTTACTTCAAAATAAGATATGTGCAGTGTGCACAGGAACTTTTTCATAGTTTTTTTTTAAACTATAGTCCGGCCCTCCAACGGTCTGAGGAACAGTGAACTGGACCCCTGTTTAAAAAGTTTGAGGACCCCTGGTCTAACACGACCATGGCTACCTGAGCTGCCCAGCAATAGCTGGGAGGATCATCCTGGCACTAAAAAAAGTGCCCCAGAGGGGGGTCCTTGCCAAGCCAAGGCGCAGAGTTATTCTGGGTGGGTGCACCTTCCCGGGTCAGCCGGAAGCCGGGCAGTCTAGGCTTCTTGGGCTCCAAGTGCACCTCAGGCCCTTCTTCCCAGCAGCACGGTCAGCATGTCAAAGCTGGAAGTCACTGTGGACTCCGTCTCAACCCACCTTTCTTTCCAGTGGAGGAAACTGAGAACCACAGAGGGAAGGTGGCCTTCTCAGGCCCCATGTTCCTAAGAGGCAGGGCTGGCACCTGAACCAGGTTCCCCGTTCCCCGTGGTTGGAGTCCATTCCCCAACCACCCATAGGTATCCATCCCCTGGTCCATCCCCTGGGGAAGTGACCAGTGTCTCCCTGGCTTTCGTCCTTCTCCTGTAAGCATGCTCTGCTCCTAGCATCCTGACCTCGGGCTCCTTTCACGCCCTGGCCCTGTTTTTCACCAGTATTTTCTGAGGCAGACTTGAAGAGTTCGCTCTTTGCACTTTCACAGGGTACTCAGAAAGTCAACAAGTCTGAGAGACTCAAATAATTGTCTCACAGATGGCAGCACCTCAGACACAGTGACATGGAGGAGCAGGTGACTTCATCTATTAGCTAAAAATGGCACACTATAAATTTACCCCCTTTTTAAAAACTATATTTTGTTGATTTTTCAGAGAGGAAGAGAGAGATAGAGAGTTAGAAACACTGATCAGCTGCCTCCTGCACACCCCCTACTGGGGATGTGCCCGCAACCAAGGTACATGCCCTTGACCAGAATTGAACCTGGGACCCTTCAGTCCACAGGCCGACACTCTATCCACTGAGCCAAACCAGTTAGGGCTAAATTTACCCCTTTTGTATGTCCTTTCCATCTTGAGCCTACAAAGAATTCAAGGGAACTATAGCAAAATTTTATAAAAATTTGTAAAAGAATGACAAACTAGAAATAAAAACAACTTTAAATAAGAATAACAAGTCAGAACAAAGGAAAATGTAAATAAGGCAGGAAGTCAGGATTGGAGGGATGGAAAGAAGACTGGTATACCAATCACAAGGGATCACAGTGTTTCTGTAGTTCAGCCATACAATTATATCTGAGCTTCCCAGCAGCCAAGGAGAAAGAGATGTGATCTATTACAGAGTCCGTATAAGCCAGAGATGAAGAACTATCTCAGTTCCTTGCAGGAAGCAAAGGGTTGCTTGAAAATAACCATTTCTCTTGGTACAGGGGCAGTGAATGTATGAAATCACCAGAGCCTTCAAATAATGTCCCTCCCACAAAAGGAAGGATTGATTTTTGTCAGTTGGAAGGTCACGACTCTGCAAAAGCTATTCTTTGATCAGTCAAAACCCTCCCCTGACTCAGGCAGAGAAGGCAGCCTCCCATAGCAGGGCCCCTGTGGGTATGGCAGGGAAACCTCACTTCATCAGGGGGCCATGTAAGATGTCATCCAAACTGGAGCACATTTGAGAGTGAAAGAGGCATTACTAACGATTGTGGAGGAGCAATAGGAATAAGCCAGGCCTGTCCCAGCCTAGCTGGGACAAATGGTTACCCTTACAATCAGGTTTTACTTTGAGACCCACACCAGGCTCAAGTGCTGACTCAGGGTATCTGATATACACTTTCCATCTTTGCTAGGAGGACTTAAATCACACTGTCTCCTAATGGATTCTTAGAGACTGGTTATCTAGGTCAATCCGCTTACTTGACAGATGGGGAAACTGAGGCCTAGAAGGATGATGTGATTTTTCCTAAAATTTGCACAGTGATGGTAGCAGAGCTAGACTGTCCTGTGTCTCTCAACCTCTGGCCAGTGTTCAACTCCTGCCCCAAGGAATCAATGCCACTATGACACAGGACAGTCTAGTCTGTGGCACAGTGAGGACTGCCGTCGGTGGCTCTCTGTTCTACGGGAGCACTGGCATGGCCCCGGGGACATGGCTGTATCTCCAGGTGTCTAGAGGTTTAACAGTAAAGGAGGCCTTTTAACTTATGTCCTTACCTCGCTCTGGCTGCTGGACAGGAAAAATGGGGAGCCCGGCTAATGTTGGGGAGTCCATCCTGGTGGCATTATCCCAGGCTTTGATTATGCAAGCTAAGGTGGGTGGCAGCCCCCTGTTCCCCACATGTCCTTCTTCACAGAACCTACAGTTAATTTATTATGTTCTTCCCAACATCCTAAGGCATATATATAAATATGTGTGCATACTGGATTTTATGTAAATGAAGGAAATACAGTGTACACATGGATATCGAGGTTCACCTTACTCTTTCTGGGGGCAGCTAGTATTCCACTTGGGGCTGTATTCAAATTCAGCCAGTCCTGTATTGAAGCCCATGAAGGTTGTTTTCAGCTTTTTCTATTCCAGGAAACACTACAAAGAACATCCTCTGTACAGTCACGCAAATGTATCCACAGGATAAATTCCACGAAGGAAATGTATCTTGAACTTTTGATAGGTACTGACAAATAGCTCCCCCCAAAGGACAAATTTACATGCCAATTGTGTGTGAGGACTGTTTCTCGGATTTTTTTCTACCCGGAATACAATCTATGTCTTTAATATTTACTGATATACAATCATTGTACTAGTTTCCTATTGCTGCTGGAACAAACTGCCACAAACCTAGTGGCTGAAACAACACAATTTAGTATCACACAGTTCTAGAGGCCAGAAGTCTGAAATGGGTCTCACTGGACTAAAAACAAGGTATGACCATTTTTCTTTCTGGAAGCTCTAGGGGAAAATCCATTTCCTCACCTTTCCAACTTCTAGAGGTCACCTGCATTCCTTGGCTCATGGCCCTCCCCATCTTCAAGGCCAACAATGGCTTGCTGCATCCTTCCCACAATGAATGACGCTAACAGTGACTGCTCTGCCTCCCTCTTTCACTTGTAAAACCTCTTGTGATTATGTTGGGCCCTCCTGGATAATCCAGAATGATCTCCCTATCTCCAGATCCTTAATTTAATCACACCTACAGAGTCACCTTTGCCATGAAAGGCAAAACATTTTTATAGATTTTAGGGATTAGAAGGTGGAGCTCTTTGAGGGTCATTATTCTGCCGACCACAATGGCCTCTTAGGTTTAAAAAATCTGTATTTCTTGATCTCCAGGGAGGCTTAAAACTTTGCATAAATGTATTAACTATTACATTCAGGGAACTATCTTATAAGAAGAATTTGTTTATGTTTCTAATGAATTATATTTTTCTTATCTGTTTATGTAAACTTTTTTGATATTGGCGGTATTGATCCTTTATACAGGGTGAGACAAAAGTAGGTTTACAGTTGTGAATATGTGAAACAGAGTTTATTCTTGTATTGCTAGAGGCCTGGTGCACAAAATTTGTGCACGGGTAGGGTCCCTAGGCCTGGCTGGCGATCAGGGCCGATCTGTGGGGTGACTGGCGGGGCAACTAGGGGGGCCTGCTCACCGGCCCTGCCCCCCCACTCCCACTGCTGACAGTTGCCTCCCGCAGAGGGAGGCGACCAGTGGCGGGGCGATTGGGCAGTGGTGTCACCCACTAGCTGGCCAGTCCCATCCCCCACCGCCGTCGACGCCAGTCATCTCCCTCTGTGGGGCAACCAGCGGGGCAATCAGGGGCCCCCACTGGCACCCACCTTGGCTGGCCTGGGGCCTGTGGGCTGGAGGAAGCTCCTGCATTGAGTGTCTGCCCCCGTGGTGGTCAGTGTGCGTCAATAGCAATTGGTCATTTCACTGGTAGTTCTGCTGTTCAGTCAATTTGCATATTAGGCTTTTGTTATATAGGATTATTTATCAATTATTGCATTGTTTTCTATATGAACTATAAATCTACTTTTGCCCCATCCTGTACAGTGGAAGGCACAATCTGCCCCCCTGGGGTGGCCAGGAGTGTGCTGTGGGCTGGGTCAGGCTTCTGAGGTGACCAGCCCCTCACACCCTCTGGCCTGGATTCACTCATGGAAAATAGGCACTACCTAGGGCAGTGATGGTGAACCTATGACACGCGTGTCAGAGGTGACATGCGAACTCATTTTTTTGGTTGATTTTTCTTTGTTAAATGGGTTTTTCAAAATGCTGACACGCCGAGCTCAAAAGTTCCGCCATCACTGACCTAGGGTCTGATGGATTGCCTGTGTCGGGAATAAGTTTTCCACTAATGCAATAGGTCAAACAGTGCTGCTTCTCTGACAAGCCTGCGATATCTGCTGTGGGGCAGGTCTGTGGCATCATCAGCGTCTTCCCGGGAAACGTGTCTCCCTCTCAACTGGGCAGAGACTAGGCCAGTGATGGCGAGCCTTCTGAGCTCGGCGTGTCAGCATTTTGAAAAACCCTAACTTAACTCTGGTGCCATGTCACATATAGAAATTTTTTGATATTTGCAACCATAGTAAAACAAAGACTTATATTTTTTTATATTTATTTTATATATTTAAATGCCATTTAACAAAGAAAAATCAACCAGAAAAATGAGTTCTGACATGTGTGTCATAGGTTCGCCATCACTGGACTAGGCCTTAATCATCTTTGTATTTTCAGTGCCTGGCACTGAGTCAAATACTGAAAATATTTTTAAAATACTTAAATGACCATCTTACCATGTGCCCAAACTATACTAAAATTCACATATTAATCCTCACACATATCCCCTTTATGCAGATGAGAAGACTGAGGCTCAAAGAGGTGAGGCTAATTGCTTCAGATAATACAAGAGAGGGCAGAGGTAAGATGCAAATCCCGAGCACAGGCCACTGTCTAGAAAACCCCCAAGAGTGCTGACCTTGGTCAGAATGGCCCAGATGGATTCTGCCTTTCTTCCCAGCACCCCAGCTCCTCCAGGAAGTCTTCCCAGTTAACCACATCCATCTGCACTTGCACCGAAGCCTCCTCCCATGTGCAAATCACTCGGTGTGACCCTGCTCAGAACTGGGTTTCTTGATAAACGTTTTCCCCACCAACCATGAGTGGTGGATTATTCACCATTTGGAAGGTTCCCAAATCACTTCCCTGGGATGACTGTGGTTTCTGCATTCCTACGTTTCCCTCTTCTCCTCCCTCTCAACCCTAAGACCCAGCCAGGGCTTGGAATTTCTACATACTGGTTGAAAAGTAAATTCTATTCATAGCGAAGAGAAAGCTAGGCCGTTCTAGGCAAGTTATATATAAGAGACTGGTTTTTGTCTTCCTGTTAGAGAGCCCAGGGACCAAGGTGGACTTGACATCCCTAGGGAGGACAACGTTTCCAACAACATCCCCGAGGAAAGCAGGACCACGTTTCACAGTCAAGACCAAGCAACAGTGCACTCTGCTAAACCCTCGGAAGCCCAGATGCAGCCATGATTATTTGTGGTTGTGATAACTCAGGCAAAGATGGTCCAAACCAATGCATGTGTCTAGTCTGGACAACTGAACTCAAGATGTGTTGGGCTGTTGTTAGTGTTAACACAATTACTCTGTCGAGCAGGGACTATTATTATCTTCATTTTACAGATGAGGAAACTGAAGCACAAAATCACAAACCGGCAATGACAGAGCTTAGGCCATCAAATGCCTCTGCAGTGGATACCCTCAAGGCAGCTGGGGTCACACCAGCCTCTTGGACAGGACTTAGATTTAAATCAAGTAACCAAACATCGTTCCTAGCAGCCTTCCTTCCCATTACGTGGCTGGCCTTGTTAAGAGCTTTTATTTTCTTTCACCCAGAAAAATATAGACAGTGTTTAAGTCTTATTCCCATTGAGTCTGAAAATGAACTGAGATTAAGGACTATAGTCTTGACTCAACAAGGATCTGGTGAAACCCAGATACTTGTAGTTAATTAATCTACTAAGTTATCTATTGTTATAAATCTAGTTACCTATATATCTACCTATCTCATCATTTACTCATATCCACCTGGTCCCAGTAAAGATTAAAAGAAGCTCCTGGACACCCCTGAGAATGTGGCAAATATCTGAACCTAATGCCACCGGCTTATCTTAAGTGGTCCAGGAAGTAGCTGTGGGTGAAAGAGCTTAAGAAAGAAAGAACAAAGCCTGAAATGAGAGTTGGGCAGGGTCAGACCACTTGTCTTCTGGCCATTTACATTCTGCCAGTCTCAGTGTTGCCTATGAAAGACCTGCACTCCACATTTCTTGCTGTGGAGTTTCCAGCAGGTCTCTTGCTGTGCCTTTAATGGCATCTTTTTTTTCTACACAAATGGCCGTGGTACAAAAGGCTTCCTAGGTAGTTAAGGTTCTTCAGTCTCCTGTGAAGGGTAATACACAGAACACACTATGAAACACACACACACACATACACACACTATAGAATAAGTGATATAAGGACGAATGACCAGGGAGATTAGGTGAGATGTACAATATATTCCAAAAGTAAACAAAGACAAAAGTAGGGATTATGTGTGGTCTCCACCACTCTTGCCCACAAAGCAGGATGGATACAACTGTAGTAGCAATGGTATAGCAGCTATAATGACCACTTTGAAGTTCACCTCACTTATTCACTCAGTCTTCAAGCATTACATGGACCTTCTCAATGCCACACCAATAATAGGAAAACAGACATAAATGATAGACCTTACTACAAAGTTGATTGTGTGGAAGCAAAACAAAGAGAAATAAAAAGCAACAATGGAAACAAGAGAGTAGGAAACAGATTCCCACATATACTGTATAGTCACCTGATTTATAATTAAGGCGTTATTTCATTTGATGGGGAAATGATAATCTTTTCAATAAATAGTGCTGAAGTAATTAGATATCTATAAGGAAAAAAATGATTGAGGCCCTTACCTCACATCATACACAAATATTAATGTGAATGGATGTTTGACCTGAATGCAACTAGTTAAATGATAAAACTTGCAGAAAAAAGCACTAGAACATCATAGCTTCATGAATTTGGATCCAGTGAAGATCTCTTACACAGTTCACAAAAAGCATAATCATATACTCATAAAATAACGTGTAAATAAATTGGGCTTCATTAAAATAAAAGTCTGCTTATTAGAAGATACTGAACCACAGACTTGGAGAAGATATTTGCAATACATATTCGACAAAGGACTCATCAAGAATATAAATATTCCTAAAAATGAATTTTAAAAGGGAGACAACCCAATTAACTTTTAGCTAAACTTAACTCAAAATGGATAAGAGATAAAACTATAAAACTCTTAGAAGAAAACATAGAAGAAAAGCTTCATGATATTGGATTCAGCAGTGATTTCTTAGATATGACACTAAAGCACAGGCAACCACAGTAAAAACAGATAAACTGAATTTCATAAAAATTTAAAACTATTGTGCATCAAATGATATAATCAAAAGAGGGAAAAGGCAACCTCCAGAATAGGTTAATATCCAGAATATATAAAGAACTTCTACAACTCTAAAACAAAAACCAAACAACCAGGTTAAAAACGAGCAAAGAACTTGAATAGACATTTCTCCAGAGAAGATATACAAATGGCCAACGAGCGCATGAAAAGATGCTCAACATCGCCATTCATTAGGGAAATATAAATCAAAGCCATGAGCTACTACCT
Organism: Myotis myotis; assembly: GCF_014108235.1. NCBI lineage: Eukaryota > Metazoa > Chordata > Mammalia > Chiroptera > Vespertilionidae > Myotis > Myotis myotis. Next base: position 29,555,794 of record NW_023416324.1, on the reverse strand, counting down.
CACATGTAATAGGATGGTTACTATAAAACAAACAAACAAACAAACAAAAACCCCAGAAAAATAAGTGCTGGTTAGAATGTGGAGATACTGGAACTGTTGTGTACTGCTGGTGGGAATGCAAAATGGTGCCGCCTCTACAGAAAACAGTACGGTGATTTCTCAAAAAAATTAATAACGGAATTACCATATGATCCAGCAATTTCATTTCTGGGTATATACTCCAAAGAATTAAAAGCAAAGTCTCAAAAGAGGTATTTGTACAACCATGCTCATAGCAGTATTATTCACAATAGTCAAAAGGTAGAAGCAGCCCAAATGTTCATAGACAGATGGATGGATAAACAAAATGTGGTATACACATGCAATGGAATATTATCCAGCCTTAAAAGGAAAAAAAATATCCGGACACATTCTACAACATGGATCAACCTTGAGGGCATTATACTAAGTGAAATAAGCAAGTCACATAAAGACAAATACTATATGATTCCAAATACATGATAGTCAAATTCATAGAGACAGAAAGAATGGTGGTTTCCAGGGGCTAGGAGAAGGGAAAGGGGAATAAGGAGTTACTTAATGCAAATGGAGTTTTGCAAGTTAAAGATAGTTTTGGAGATTCATTCACATTGCCCAACAGTGTGAAAATACTTAATACCACTGAACTAAAAAATGGTTAGGATGGCACATTTTATGTTATGTATATTTTATCAGATTTTTTTAAATGGCAAAAGATTTGAATAAGTACTTTAAAAAAGATGTTATCTAAATGGTCAATAAGCATATGAAAAGGTGCTCAACAACGTTACTTATTGAGAAAATATAAATTAAGTCATCACACTTTCACCAGTATGGCTAACATGAACCAAACAAAATTATACTAAATGCTGGCACAGAAGTGGATCAACTGGAACTCTTCATGTCCATTGTTGGTGGGACGGTAGACTCAGCCATTTGGACATTTGATTGGCAAAATCTTCAAAGCTAACACTCATCTACCCTATGACCCAAAATTCCACTCCTAAGAACATATTCTACAGAAATGCACATACGTGTCTGCCAAAAAGCACAAACAAGAATGTTCACAGTAGCTTCATTCATGACAGCAAAAAACTGGAAGCAGCCCAAATGCTAAAACAAATAGAATGAATAAATAAACTATGGGACATTTACACAAGAATTATGACATAGTAATAAAAGAGAACAAAGTACTGCTACAAACAAAAATATGGATGGATCTCACAGACATAATAAGTAATAGAACTCAGACACGATAGACTGTTCACTGTATGATTCCACCGAACTGAAGAATAAGGACAGGCAGCACTAATTTTGTGGTAATAGAAATCAGAATAGTGGTTTGCTGGGGTGGGGCAGGTGGCTATTGACTAGGAAGGGGCAGGCAGGAGCTTTCTGGGGTGATACAAATGTTCTACATCTTGATCTAGTTACATACATATTATATGGGTGTGTACATGTAGAAAGTATTTGAGTTGTATGCACTTCATACTATGTGTATAGATATATGATATGTGTACAAAATTGTATGTGTGTTATGCTCCATTTAAAAATGACACAAAATTTTCTCTTGAAAAATACAAAGCCTATAAGGAGAGAGACACAAACAAAAACAGGTAATAAGATGTAGTAGACACCATGATGGAAACAGGTTCCGAATACAGGTTGGGAGAGGGAAGAGAATGCTCAGGGGGTAGGCTTCAGCGAAGGTACACTGGGCTCCTCAGGTCAAATGGTATTTCATCAAGCAGAAAAGGGGACTAATGTGGACAAAGGCATGACGATGCCGGGGAAACACTGAGCATGTGAGAAGGCAGGTAATTCATTGTGGTTAGAGGGTCGGGTGTTAGAGCACAGTGGTGGGAGGCTGAGGTCATGAATCAAATCAGGCTTCAGATTTGTTTATTTAAATGAGTTCCCCGTAAACATTTGTCGAGTGAATGAATGAGCCTTCCCTCGGTCATGAGGCATCTGATGGCTGGAGTCACAAGACAGGTGTATTTGCATAGCAACCAGCACTGATGAGATACAGCAGTGGTGGGGTCATGAAGTCCATTTCTTTTAAAATTGTTAGTTTCTTCAAAGTCTACTGTCTTCCAGGCCCCAGAATTTGAAACCATCTGCATTCCTTTCCAGTACTGATTCTGCCATAAAGCTTAGGGACTTTTTTTGTATTTACCATCTCCCTCAACTTCCTTCCACTCAATCTCACCATCTTTGATAAATTACATGTTTTTGGCTATTCTGGTAGTTGCCTTGAACAATCAAATAATAGACTTAAATTGCTCTTCCCTGATCTGTCAACTGTTCACTTCCTGCTACGAACAAGAAGAAATTTGTCCACATTCCCTTCTTTCCATCTCCTTTCCCCGTCCATCTTCAAATGTTTACTTATATATTATTATTCTTACAATGTCAAGTTTCATAACATCTATATTCTCCACTATATTGTAATTATATAGTCTATAATTTAATTCTAAAAATTGAAACTAATAAACAACATGTTTGTGAAGATAATATTCCCTGGGAAACTACTTAGCATGAATTCCACAGAACTGAAATTTTATTACAAGGAAAAAGTCAACCAATCAATTTTTTCTACAAAGAGTTTATGGCTTCTTTTACTTCTTTTTTGAATCCTATGTCATCATCTTTTTTTTTTTTTTTTTTTGATTGACAGAAAGAACTCTAAGTTTTTTGGGTCTTTTCTTCCAGAAAATATAGATGACTGAGTGAAAAACTTTATGAACTCTTACATAAAAAGTCTTTATTTTGCTTTCAAAGTTTGAGGGGATAGATTTCTTATTTCAAAATCATTGTCCTCCAGATGTCTGAAGGTACTCCTCCACTGTCCTGGGCTTCTTACGTTACTGATGAGAAATTCTGATGTAAGTTTTGATTCTCTTTGAAAGCTTTCTGTTTTTTTATCTTTGATGTTCTGAAATTTTAACAAAATCGGTCTAAATTTCCTTTTCATTAATTCTGTCCTAATTTAGTGTGCTCTTTCAATTTTACAATCCATGTGTCTTTCTTTAACTAAGGGAGAATGTCTTTTGTTATATCTTTGCCTATTTCTACCCCTCCCTCTCCCTTGGTCATTGTCCGGTCTCTGCTTCTAGATCTCTATTTGATGGATACTGAAGCTTCTGGACCTATCCTCCATGGACATTAATTTTTTTTTCTCTTTGAGGTTTTACTCTACATTCTGGGATATTTTCTTAGTTTTAATGTCTAGATCACCAATCTGTCTTCATCCATATCCATTGTGTCACTCGGTTCATCCGCTAAATTTTTTCTCAGGAGTCATATTTTTAAATTTCAATAATTATTTTCTTTTCTCTGATTATTCTATCTTCATAGGAACTGCATTCTATTAAATGAAATAATATCAATTATTGTTGAAGATACTAATGATAATTTATTTTAGGGTTTTCTTAGAGTTGAGCTGTTTCCTTTTGTAAACTCTCTTTTTCTTTGTTCCTATCTTAGGCCTTCTCTTTCTGCTGTTGGTTTTCTGCTAATGTTTGGTGATCCTGGTTGTCCATAGATATTTAAGAGTGAAGGACTATGTTGTGAAATTAGTATATGTGTTAGGATGCAGGTTCTATCTCCTGTAACAAGGACCCGACTGCAAGAGTGGCTTAGACGAGACAGAGTTTATTCATCTTGTGTAACAGTCTGAGTGTAAGTGGCCATGGGCTGATATGGTGGCTTCACAGCATGGGTATCTCTGATCTTACTCTTCTGTCATCCACAACATTTGGCTCCCATCTCCCACCGTCACACCCACATCCTGATCAACAGGAAAGAGAAAGGGGAGGGCAAGACCTGGAGTTGTATATATGATTTGGGTTCACACCAGCCACAGACCACACCTAGCTGATAGGGAGCCCAGGAAACGAAGTCTTCAGCTGGGCGGTACTCAGTTAACATCCATCACTACAGAAGAGGAAAAAAGATACTGATGAAACAATGAACTGCATAGGGCTTTCTGTGAAGTCTTCGGTCTATTTTTCTGAAAGGTTTGCCCTTAAATATAATGGTGAAATCATGAGCCCATCCCATGGGCGAGTTCTATGTACGAGGGTAAAGCATGATGAGTCTCCCTGTAGGGCTGTGGAGAGGGAGCTGGCCAGGGGACTCCAGCAACTGCCCAAAGAAGGGCTTTCCTCCGTGGTGAACATAGTGGTAGACTTCACCGGAGGCAGAACTGCCTGTGCTTCCCTGCTTGCTCCCTGCCACCACGCCTCTGCTGGGAGGCCTGGATCTCCCTCGGCTGGGCTCCTCTCTCAGACGCCGGCTCGTTACTTTCCTTAGCACTTACTGGGATTTGGCCTGCTGCTGGCTGCCTGCCTATAGAAAGTGAGAGGGGTTGAACTGTGTTTGCTCTTCGGAAAAGTTCTTTAAGAGAAGCTGTAACCCTGGCATCCCCTTCCTGTCTTTGTTTTGTTGGCTCTCAGCTTGAACTACGCTTGGCATTTCTGGGATAGAAATCACTTAGGCCTTTGGGTCAGACAGGGGGCTGCAGTGACTTCTGCTCTGATTTCCCTGCTGCTGCAATTTCATGGGCTTCCTTGCTTCCCAAGACTTACTGGCATTTTCGGTCCACAGATGGCATTCTGTCTTGTTTTCCAAGATTATGATGTCATCCTTGCAAATAGCTTTCTCTGTCATCTAAGATTTCCTAGGGAAGACGTGGAGGTGGGCACTTGTGCTCTGCAGTAAGGAAATCACTGCATTGTGACTCAGGGCACATTTGGCAAATGAACAGCACATGACTTGCCCAGGGACACACATTCCCTAAGGGGGACTGGGAGTCAGGGCAGGCATGTGGTCCAGAGTGTATGCTCCTGACTACGTCCCCATGTGACCTCCATGGGTGACACCTGCATAATTAATCAAGGAAACACTGGAACTTTGTGTAGGGGGTGGGACCCAGACTGGGAATCTGGAGACCTGGACTTTGCACCCACTTCGAGACCCACTCTGCTACCTGCTCCATATTTGAAAAAGAGAACGTTGGGCTCTGAGAACCTTACCCACCCTGATATTCTGGAAGCTTTGCTACCCAGCCTGAGTCGACCAGCTGTCCCAGGCCCCCTCACCCCAGGCTTGATGCTGGGCCTCACTGAACCTTCCTACCAGGACTGGGTGGATATGACTCCTGCTTCTTGACATTCCGGCTTTTTACTCCAGGACCTGACCTGACCTCACCATTCTGCCTGGTTGGTAATCCCACCCTATGCCCCTCTCTCTAGCCTCCCAACCTGCTTCTTCCTACTCCCTCCCACCGGTGCCCCAACTCCTTCCCTCCCTTCCTGCCTCTTGGCCATGGATCAAGCCCCTCCTTTGGTCCTGATGCCTGGTTCCCCTTCTCTTCTTTGTCTAGTCAAATCCTACTTATCACCCTGCCAACTTCTCCCTGGGGCCTCCAAGGTCCCATATAGAACCTTTACCCTGGGATTCCGTTAAACCTCTATGCAGATAATACTAATTACTCTTACTGGCACCTGGCATGGGTGCATGATTATAGCTCACTAAAGGTCTTCGCAGCCACCGTTTCATCTAATTGCCCAGGTTCTTTCCTGCAGAGAGGACCCGCTGTTCATGCTCCATCTCCCCCCTCAGACGGTAAACGCAATGTCTGAACGGCGCTTCACCATTAAACAGTTCCTCACCACAGCCCTCGGGGAAGGGCCTTATCATCTAATTTTGCAGAAGAGGAGACAGATGTTCAGATAGGTATGGGGCTCACCAGGGGCTGATTCCATGACCCAGGTGTGCTTTCGAGGAGACCTTGCTTCCCAAGTTTGCACCCAGGATCAGACTAATTTCTGTTTTCATGCTCCATCCTTAGCCCCGGCAAATATGATGTGTTGAACTCAGGAGGGATACATTGACAAAAAAAAGAGAATTCACCAAGTCTTAGAATCATCCTCCTATAGCACCTCCCTCCAGAGCATGCAAGGCCTGCCCCCACCCCCACCTCCATCTTTGCCCTTGAGAAAATGGGCAGAGGTGGGATCTTGAGAGCCTGAAATCCTGGTGCCTTTTTCCTTCTCCCAGAACCTCAGAAAACCCAATGGCATTTCTTCTTTGTCCTGAAGACAGGGGGCAGCCTTACTTGTCCTTGCCAGTCCAGCAGGGTAAATCCAGCCCCTCCTCCCAGAATACAGTCCCCAGAGGCTCTGGGGCAGTGAGAAGAGAAGCGGGGAATACAGGGCTGCCCTGTGGAGGGAGAGGTGGAGGACAGCCAGGTGCTGGCTGAGTCCTCTCCCTGGATGCTAAGCAAGGCACAGCCTTGCTCACTCACCCTGAGGCTCCCACTTCCTTCCTGAGAATTCTAAATCCTTCTAACATTCTAAATCCTCTCCCTACGGGTTCCCCAGCAGGTTGCAGCTCAAGTGAATGATCTCTCTTTCCCAATGGGATCACACCTCTGTTTTCCTGCCCAAGTCTCTCAGAGCCCCCCTCTCTGTGGCAATGACAGCTGCCAATTCTTGACTGCTGACTGTGTGCTCAGGGCTGGGCTCCGGATGCTGTACTAATGGTTTTGCCTACCATATCTCCATCTACAGATGTTAGACAGCAGAGGCTTTTATCACCTTCACATTTTCTGTGCCTGCCCCACTGTAGCACCAAAGGTGTTTGTGAGTGAATGAATGAACTTTTAATGATAAATAAAACCTTAGTGGATAGTTTACAGAAGCCACTTAAATTCCTTCCTGGAAAAGGGGATATATTAATTTCCAAAACTAGAGAGTATATTAATCTGTTAATGAATAGGATTTTCTAAATTTTGAGTGTCTCACTCATAAGCCTGACTTATGGAACCTGCTGTATTAGATGGTGTCTAGTATAATTCACAGACCATAAATTTCATTCCTCTAAATGTATAATGGAGTGGATTTCAGAATATTGACAGAGTTGTGCAACCATCATCGTCCTCTGATTTTAGAACATTTCATCACTTTGAAAAGAAACCTGGTGTCCATTAGCAATCATGCAGATTCCCTGTCCCCTACCCCTGGCAACAACCAACTTATCTATTGTCTGTCTCTATAGATTTGCCTATTCTGGACATCTATATATATAAAAGCCTAAGTGACTGTCCAACCATTCAACCATCCGACCGGTAGCTATGATGCACATTGACTACCGGGGGCAGACGCTCAACGCAGGAGCTGCCAAGCTGAGGTGACTTGGCAGCTACAGTTCTCTCGGAACCAGAGAGGAGGGAGCCCAATTCTGAGGTGCATCACCCGAGAACTGCCCTCTCACAACCCAGGACCCCTTGGGGGATGTTGGAGAGCTGGTTTCAGCCCAATCCCTGCAGGCCAGGCTGAGGGACCCCACCTGTGCACGAATCCATGCACCGGGCCTCTAGTTTTATATAAATGGAATCATACAATATGTGTTTTTTTGTGTCTGGCTTCTTTCACTTGGTATAATGTCTTTAGTCATTTGCTTTAAGAAAAATCATCATTTCAGGATGTATCTCAAGCCCCTTGGCCCCCAGGGGATCTAAGGCCACACTGCCTGTAGGGTCATGGGCAGCCATGAGCCGTCAGGACAGCATGCGGTCCGACAGTGTGGGAGTCAGATGGGAGAGCCTGGTCACAGTGAGGACAGTCGGAGGCCAGTTACAGAACTAGTGGTGGAACCAGTCACACATGGGGACTGCACTTGCATGGTCCTCGGGGGAAGAGAGAGCCCAGACCTGATTCTCTGGCGGGAGAGAGGAGTGGCAAGGCCACCAGCTGGGCCTGCCATTCTGAGTCTGAGGGGACAATCCCATTTCTGAGGTGGCCTCAACAGAAGGTACGGGTCCCCAGGGCTGGACTGGATCAAACCTGAGGGTGCAGAGCAGGCAACAGCCACCCAATCTCTTTGCCCTCCTCTCCATCTAACCCAGGCATCCTTCTAGCTGAGAAGCAGCGCTGGGCAGGAAGTCCCACAGGCTGAGTTGAGCCAAGAAAGGATGCTTTGGTCTTAGGCAGTGTGTGCATGCACTGATTACTTCATTAATTAGTTAATGCCTTTTTTGTTTTTTAACAATTTTAACTTGCGTTATTCCATGGAGGATCTGAGGTGGATTACAAAAACAAAATAAGCACAGAAATTAAAAAATGACAAATCAACACAGGGGAGATGGAAGACAGAAGTGCAGACCAGAGGGCCAGATGAGCAAGGGTAGGTAGTTTAGGGGGCCCCACACGTGGCTCTGGACCCTGGGATCAGGGTGCAGCTTCCTGGCAGCCAAAGAAAGAAGGACAACGCACTTAATCGCACATTCTCAGTGTCCTGACGATAAACACACCTGTTCCCAGGAAGAGCAAAGCTCTCCTTGGCACTGAGATCTGAAGGGAATTTCTCCCGTGCTGTTTTCAATAGGGAGCCATTCATTAAGTCATTCCTCCAATGCTTCTTGGGCTCCAACGTGCCAGCACTGGGCTGGCTCTGCTGGCTTCTCAGATGCCAGGTGGGCCCCACCCTTTGCATCATTAGTTCTTGTTTGGGAAACACTGTGCCATGTGGTGACCACCATGCCAAGTTTTGCCAGAAACACATACCATCTGTACTGTTATTTGTGTAGTATTTTAATTTGCATTGACTTGTTAAAAGATCATCTCATCCTAAGCAATAAGGATCACCAGTGTAACTGCCCACTCTAAGGTTTTATGGAATTAAATAAATTACTAATAAAAGAAAGAATTTCACCCATGTTTTCCTCTAGTGATTTGTGTCCCCTGCACTTGGCATAAGCCCCAACCCTCACCCCATGCACTGGGACACGCCTCCCCCTTTCTGACGGAGTGGTGGTGGCGACCCTGGGTGACTCTGGTTAAGGCTCCCCCATAACTCCCCATGCTCACAGAGCTGGAGGGGCCCTTGAGCAGCATCCAGTTCAAAGCCCACGTGTGACAGACAAAGATGCTAGAACTCAGGGAGCAGAAGGAACTCGCCCCAAATCACAAGGCTAGTGACAGGGCAGCTGTCAAGACTTCTCCCTCTGCCTTCGTCACTGCCCCAGATGGACTGTGAGCATTCTATAACCAAAGACTGGAACTCACTGAAGGAGTGTAAGAGAGGGACTGGGTTCTCCCCTAACCCTGCGGTAAGCCCTGTGAGGGCAGGAACCTCGTCTGGTTTGTTCACCCAGGTAAATCTAGCTGGTACCCCGTACTCTGCCTGACACATAGTAGGTGCTCAGGTGACAACTGTAGAATGTTAACACCAAGTTCAGGACAATGGTCTCCTCTAGAAGTGGGGGAGGGACTTTGATTGTGCAGGGCTATGCAGGTTTCCACTATATTTGTTGAAATCTTTTTAAAATTTGTCAATGACAGTTGACATTTAATATTATTTTATATTAGTGTCAAATGTACAGCATAGTGATTAGACATTAATATAATTTACAAAGTGATCCCCCGATAAGTCTAATACCCACCTAGCACCATACATAGTTATTACAATATTATTTACTATATTCCCTATGCTGTACTTTACATCTCTATGTGTTGAAAACTTCTTAAAATGGGGCGGTGGGTTTACTGCTGTTTGTTATCTTATTGTCTATGTTGATGCTGCTGTTTGTTTGAAATATTTTATAAAATGTAAACGTATTTTGTTACATACATGAATAAACCTAGTTTCACAAACAACTGTATTTTCTCTCAGCTAATATAGCACCTGTGCCCCATCTCAAGTAGCTCCAACTGATGTGGAAGAAATGGCTCTGGTTTCCATAGCAGGTATACCCCAGGGGGGTCTTCTCAGCTCATCACCTCTCCTCCACTCCCAAAGCCTGTGGCACTTGGGTGGTGAATCTGAACATAACTGAGGCCAACCGAGGCAGAGTCCATCTCAAACCAGGCCATGATATTGCTGGGGTGGCTCCCTCAAACCCACCTGGTCTAAGAGAAGACACTTGGAGAACCCCAGCTGGACCCAAGTGGGCAGAGCACCACATCGGGGCAGTGAGTGTTTCTGTAAAACCAAGCCACCAACCAATGTCTTTGCTGACCACCTGCAAAACAGTCTACTAGTAGTCTTGGCATATAGATTTTGTGAACAACATACTATCTTGTTGGATCAAATGTGAGCTTAGAATGCACTTTGAGATTGCCAGGACGGATCCACAAAGTCACACAGTCCCAGGTCTGGAAGGGACCTCCATGGTCATTGGGACACATTCCTATACCTGCCTCAAGCCTGTCCAGGGGCTGCTCCCAGGAGGCCACTCATGTCCTGGGGCAGCAGCAATCACTCTTCTTTGTTTGCAAGAAGGTGGGGGCGGCATTTTTTGTTTTTATAAAAATGGAACCACCCCAAGTACATTTCTCTACATCTTGCTTTGCTCATGGAAAGTCTTTCTAAGTCAAAGGTCAACATTTTTTGAGCAGTGTGAATACACCAGGCACAGTTATAAGCACCTCACATACACCAAGTCTATAGGGCAGAGACTACTATAATCCCTACTTTAAAAAAAAGACTGATAGTCAGAGAGGTTACATAACACAGCTTGTAAGTGCTGGCATCCAGATTGGAACCCGCAGTCTGTCCCCACCCCTGTGTTCGTAACCACTGTATCTTACTGCCTTTCTGAACAGAGACAGGGCTGTCTTATTCTTTTTGAAACTGAATGATGGACCATGGTCTGGATATAACACTTTCAAATGTTCCCTACTGTTAAATTCTCAGATATTTTATTTTATTTTATTTTATTTTATTTTATTTTATTTTATTTTATTTTATTTTATTTTTTGCTGCTGGAATATCACCAGACTGTAAAGATATGTCTTTACAGTCTAGTGCTATTGTTCTATCAGTTGGATGATCAGAAGTGGGACTGTGGGTCAAAGGGTATGTGTGTTTTGGGTTGAAGACTAGACTGATTTGCAGGTGGAAGCAAAGACGTTGTTTGCGGCATCTTCCTAAGGATGGGCCATGTGGTTTTCACTCACTGTTTTTGCTTCTGTCCTGAGGACATACCTCTGACCCCTCTTCTCCACAACAACCTCTGTTGGGGACAATCTTCTCTTTTCCAGTTTCTTCAAATGGTCCTCTGACAACATGGTTGGGTGTCCCCAATAGCTGGTCCAGACACCTCACAAAGTTCAGAGCCTCTGGGTGACCTCCCCACTGAAGACGCGTGCAGAGAGGGGCAGACTGTATGCCGATGTCAGTGGCGCAGCAGGAGAGATCCAAGTAGGTGGGGCTCAGAGTTCGTATCCTCAGCTCCTCTCTAATCACACACATGCCTTCCTGAGACAGAGACCCTTGGCAGGATATTAAAGACCAGCCAAATTCTACCCTCACACAATAAAAAGAACTCATTTTTCACTTAGAGAGGATGCCAATGGTTTTGGAGCCAGAAAGATCTTCATGCATCTTCTAGCTCAATGACTAACCCCGGCTCATGCACTGGGTGTAGGGCAGCATTTATGTGAGCTCAGAGCAGGGTCACAGGAGGGAGGGACGCTTTTCTCCAGTTCCCTCTGCCTGCTGGTTCCTAGAAACTGTCTTACTAGAAAGGCATAGTGTAAATATTTTGCTAAGCAGCCAAGAGAGGAAACTTACCCAGGCTGAGCTGCCCTGTGCTGGGCACTGGCCATGGACACAATGCTCAATGAGGGCCATTATCTAGGAAGGGAGGGCTATTTGTTCCGCTGCGGGTCAGTGCCAGAGCCCGGAGCCACCAGGCTTGCCACTCTGGCTGCCACACAGAAGAGCCTCCTTGCGCTCAGCAGACTCTGTGGTTATGCAATACTGGGCCAGGAGGTTAACTCTCCCCGGACAGGAGCCAAGCCTTGTTCCTTCCTGCCTGAGCATGTCCATCTGAAAATGCTCAAAATTGAGGGCCTCAGTGTTTGCAAAAAATGCTCTGGCCTCGAACCTGCTGGTTTATTCCAAAGGGCGTAGCGTGCCCATCCCTGTAGCTCTTGGCACCCTCCTACGAGGCCCTGGGCCCCAGCCATGGTGTCTGCCCACTGCTCCTCAGGTATCACTCACAAGCCTCCCAGTCCTGCCTCCCAGCCTGTGCTCTGCCATTCCCTCTGCCTGGAACATGCCTCCCCTCTTCCTCTGTCAGTTGTGTCTAGTCTAAGGCACCCCTTCCTTAAGCCCAAGTTCCATCTGACATCCTCAAAGCCCTCCCCCGCAGCCACCAGTGACCAAGCTGAAGTAATAAGTTTTCAAGCCAAAAGAAATCTTGGAAAGTATCTCTACAACTGCCCCATTTTCCAGATGAAAAAAGTGGAGGCTGAGACAGGTTGACTAGGCTGAGAGCAGATGAGTAAGTGTATCAGCAGGCTCTCCTTTTAAACTCCTCTCTGACACCTGGCATCCCATCCGTCAGGGGGTCAGATCAGCTTTGCCTTCACTGTACCCAGAATCCAACCACCTCCCACCACCAGCACAGCCTCCAGCCTGGTGTGCAACACTACCCGTCCTGAGGATGGCACAGCCTCCAGCTGGTCTCGGAACTGTCTTGACCTCCCGCGGAGTGGTCTCCGCACAGCCAGGGGGGCCTTTAAGAACACATGCAGAACCTATTCTGATGTCAGTGGTGCAACAGGAGAGATCTACGTAGGTGGGCTCAGAGTTCTTATCTTCAGCTCCTCCCCAATCACACACATGCCTTCCGGAGACAGAGGCCCTTGGCAGGACTGTGCTCAGACCTCCAGTGGCTTCTCAATTGTCCGCACACCCTCTGCCTGTCCCTTCTCCAGCCTCCTAAGCTCCCTCCCCTCACAAACCCTCCAGCCACACTGGCCTCCTTGCTGTCCCGCCAGCATGATCCTACCTCACACCGACAGTTCCCCAGATAGCACAGTGCTCGCCCCTCACCCCAGGTCTGCTTAGATGCCACCTTCTCAGTCAGGTCCTCATGACTGTCATCTAGACACATATTTCACATTTTATATAACAAAAGGTAATATCTTCATATATATTTTATTGATAATATAGTCATATCTTTACTATCTCCCAAAGTATACAGTAGATGATACGGTGACAGCACCAGAGTGAGCAAAAGTAGCTTTACAGATGTAATACAAATAAATACTATAATAAGTAATAAATAATAACACAAGAATAAACTGTGTTTCACAGACTCACAACTGCAAACCTCCTTTTGCCCCACCCCGTATGTTAGCTTGTTTCTTCCATTAGCATGTGCTTCCGAGAGGCAGGCCTTCTGCGCTTTGTCCCGACGATGGCGCCTGGAGCCTTGGTTTAGGTAGGGCTGGTTTTAGGGATTCACCTCTCTGAGGACAGATGATGGTGACGATAGTGACACAGTGTGTGTGGAAGGGGACGAGTTTGGTAGCACATGCAGGACCAGTGGAAGGAAGGGCTCTGAAGGCTCCAGGGAGGCCACTAGGAGGCTGCCCAGATGCTATATTTTTAGGGCCCTTATGGGGGAAACACCCAGAACTGGGCCTCAGAGCCTCCGGGTCCAGCCCAAGCAGAGCTGCTCCACAACAGCAAATTCACAGAGGCGGCCACAGAGGCTCTCTGACGGGGCTCCGAGAACCCAGGCCTGGCTGGCCCCTCCCTGCGTTTAGGCACCTTGAGTCTGCAAGCCCTGGAATGTACCTATATTCAAAAGCTCCCAGTGGGTGACTGGTAGGCCCTGCTGGGCTTGGGGACCTCAGTCAAGTCCTCCGCACAGAATTTTTGGTTCCTATAATGCATATCTGTTGAGTGATGAGAGATGGATGGGAAGGGGGAAGGAGCTCAAAGATAATCACAGGAGAGGAAGAGGAAGGTTCTGAGCAACCAAATGCTCCCAGGACGCATGCCAGCCAGCACAAGCACACACTGAATGGCCGGGCTTGTCCTGGCAGGCGGGCGGGAGGATCCAGGTCTCACTGGCTCTCCCACACCTGCAGCTACACTGGTGGGAGCACAGATCTCAATCAAACAGAAACGCATGATTTCGCTTTCATCAGGATTGGCGTTTTTCTTTATCGGGGGCACACTTTCTTTGAAGTTGGTTGGGTTTATTCTAAAGAGGGGCCTGACTGAGTTACCGGGTGACTGACTGTTCACATTTCTCTTTTCCTGATCTGCTCCGGCCCATCCTGACTCTGCTCGCGTCTCCGAGCATCCTCTCTCACCTGAGCCCTTTCTCCTCGTGCCTGTGCTCATTCCTCAGGCTTTGGTTCTTAATCCCCTGCTTCTCTCTCTCTGCATTTCTCACCTTGTCTCATTAGCAGCTTCCACAGCTGCACACATCACCTGCCCAGCCCCGGGGCTCCCAGTCCTGCATTTCCGGCTGCCAGCATCTTGGCTTGGTGATCCCACTGCCTCTCAAACTCAATATGCTTGGCATTAAACTCATCTTTTCTCCTCCTCCACCTCTGGTACCACTATTCTCCTCACCCCCAGGACTGCAACATCAGAAACACCTGGGAACCCTGCTCCTCTGCCCCCATATCACCCCTCTGTCCATCCACCCCACCCATCCCCTCATTTACACACTTACTGACCAAGCACCCTGGGTACCAGGCTGTGCTGGGCTCTGGGACATTCACCATGGCTGTCCCTCTTCCCTCGGCTGGACCTCCAGGACCACCCCAGGCCCTGAGATTGTGAGGAAGCCTGTTCCAAACCAGGCAGTTCCACATCTGCAGGGAATCCACAGTGTGGCCTTGGGCAAGTGTCTTGCCTCGTCCTCCTCTGCTCTTTGAGAGGATTATTCACTCCTGCCTCACCTCTGCCCAGCCTGGCTGTGATGCCCACAGGGGACATCAATCTGAAGAATACTTAAGCTCATCACCCTCCACCTTGCAGCCTTCTTTATTCCTACAGACCATGGCTCTAACCCTGCTGCCTCCTAACCTCCTGGCAGAAACAAGGCCTCAGAATCTTCATTTTAAAGGAACATCCTAGACAATTCTGTTGCAGGGTGTGTGTGTGTGTGTGTGTGTGTGTGTGTGGTGTGTGTGTACCACACTTTGAGAATTTCTGGCTCACAGGATAAAGTCCAAATTCCCTCAATACTCCCCAGTCCCTGGTCAGACCCTAGCCCTGCTTTCCACTCCTGGGTCTGTCCCATCAGCTTCCCTCAGGAGGGCCCTCAGCACTCACCAGGCTGGTCTGTCCACTCACCACCCTGAACCCAGAACCAATTCTGCCCTCCTGTTAGTTCCCCAGCACAGAAGGCCTTCCTCTGAAAGTCCCTTTCCCACCAAGCAAGATCCAATCCAAATGCCTTCTCCTTCCTCTATTCAGGTCAGAAGCACCACTTGTCATTGGTCCCCCACAGTCACATGCACCGTGGTATCCACCTGAGTCCCTCGCTGGCTCTCATTCTAGCTTCCTAACTAGACATGAGCTCCCTGAGGACCACCATCCCTCTTGCAGCTCTTGTGTTCAAGAACAAATGCTTATTGAGCGCCCGTGAAAACCTAAACACCTATCCCAGGGCACGCAAAGGAGGAAAGCAGAATTCCTGCCTGGAGGGGCGCCCTCTCTAATGGCAAAGGCAGAGGGTGCTCGCATAATTGATCACAGGAGAAATAAAGATACGGAACCACAGGATCCCAGAGCAAATGTTTCTAAAGCCATGGGGGAGGGACACACGGGAGGCTGAGAAGGAAAATCCAGGCAGAAGGAACAGCATGAGCGAAGGATTAAAGTGTGAGGAGTTCCATAGGAGCAGGGGGAGGAGGAGGAAGAGGGATGGAGACAAGAACGGCTGGATTGGGAATGCTGAGCTAAGGAGTTGGATTCATCCTGCCGGTCAGGGGTTGGCAAGCCAGCCTGCTGCCTGTTTTTGTACATAAAGTTTTACTGGAACACAGCCACGCCATTCTCTTCCACCCTGTCCATGGCTACTCTCACGTAACAACAGCAGAGGTGTGTGTCCAGCAATGCTTAAAATATTTACTTGCTGGCCATTGAGAGGAAAAGTCCTGCCGGTTCCTGTCAAAGGCGTTGGAAGCCATTAGTGAATGTTAAGCAGGCGACAGCATGATCAGCTTTGTGTTTTATCTTCCTATCACCCTGGGACAAGGTAGGGATGGGCTGGAGCAGACAAGCCAGTGGGAAGGGAAGGTGGTAGGGAGGCAGGTATACTGCCCAGGTCGGGTATGGATATCGACAACACAGTTGTTTATTAAGAGATGTATTAAGAGTTGTTGTGTGCCCTCACGGAGCTAAGTAAGCCCTTTACACGTATTCCTTCCTTTAATCTGCACAGCAACTGCAGGTACTGTTGCCTCCCCATCTTACAGACAAGGAGGCACGGAGAGGTGAGGCAGCTTACCCAAGGTCACACAGCTGGTATGCAGCCGAGCCAGGAAGCAGACTCAGTGCCAAGCTCAAGGTCTTTGGGGTCGAGTATGTTTGCTTGTTGACGGGTCGCTACCAGCCTCCCTGAGAATTCACAGAACACAGTCATCCACAGGAGAAAATCTACCCTGAGTTGAGTCAGGCAGGAAGTGGGAGGCAGGAGTGTGGCTATTTTGGAAAAGCGACATGAAAAACCACGAAACTTCCTACCTGTCCCGTTTTGCTCCCATCTGTCCTGGGAAACAAGGCTGTCCCTCTCTTAGATAAAAAGGTGTTTCTCCCCACACAGTGGCTCTGCTGGTGGTGGTGGGAGAGAGCACTAAGCTTAGCACACGTTTGCTATTTTTAAAGGACTAGATAAACAAACAGGGCTATGTAAATAAGAAAAAAAAAATGAGGTCATCCCTTTAAAATCTAAAAATGTTCTTTTTCTATGGGGTGAGCAGCAAAACCTCAGAAAGAACTGGTGCTTTTTTATCCCCAAGAGGCCTTCTCCAGCCCACAGCCTCTCAAAGCCAGTAGGCTCGCCCTTTCCTCCCTGCACCCACCGAGGGAAGGCAGGAGACCTGGGAGGAGGGACTCCTGGGTTTTATTCCTGGCTCTGTAGGCTTTGCTGCCAGTGCCCAAAGCCATTGCCCAACCCAGCCAGCACCACCTGCCTGGGGCCCTGCCGGGTTACTCACAAGCACTGCCCATGCTCATGGGCCCTCTTCCTGCCTAAAGCTGGCTTGGCGTGCTGACCCAGCTGACCTCTGCCTTCCCTCGCCTCTCCCCTGCCCCTTCCCCCACCTTGATCTGCTGAGTGGGCGCAAAGGCCCTTGCATACTGATTAGAAGCTATCCGTACGTTCATTCCACCCCAGCCCATTTCTCTCCCAATATTTTAAACTTTCCCCACGTTCTTCTGGACCCCTTCTTCCACGCCCACGGCTGGAACTCATTAGAGGAGCCGCAGAGAGCTCTGCGTTTACGTCATCAACAATAGTTAGGAGACACCTTAACTTTGGCAGAAACTCACGAGAGGAGGCTTCTCCGTGCTTCCCGCACCCCCTTCCTGGTCACCTCACTTCTCTCCTCCGCCATCTTTTACTACCTCCTCCCCACTCTCGGCATCCGTGGCTCCTCCGTTATCCTTCAGCACAGAAAAGAGAACCACCAAAACCTGCCAAAGGGGCAGTTGTCAAGTTGTGTTCCATGGGAGTGTTTCCGGGGCTCCTCAAGTGAGATTTTATTCCAAAAATATAGTTTGACTCCTAGTGAAGCCGCTAAGAAAAATGGACCTGCGCCTTACATCATGGCCTATGGCACAGGGTGCCCACGGAGCACAGCCGCGGGGAGCCGCTTAACCGGGGTGTGCTTCGGGCTAAGCCTGGCAGATCTTGAGCTTCAGGATTGAAATATGTCTTCAGCTGGAAAGTTGGAGCTCTTTACTGGGCATCTTTCCGTAGTTGTTTAAATTCAGGACTATACATGCTTCCATAAACCACACAAACAAGATCCCTCTGAGGCTCTCAGCGATATGAAAACGTATTACACGAATTATCACAAAAATGCAATAAATGACTGTGTGCTTCCTGTCTGAGTGTTGTAATAAGAAGGAATTCGAGCAGTCGTTTGAAACTGTCAGTGATGCAAACCAGAATTCCCTTCTCCTTCCCGCACGTCCGCAGAACTGTGAACCGAGGTCCATCCTGGGCTGCAGGTAAGTCGTTAGAACCGGCTGCCACTCACAGCCTCCGACTGATATGACTTAGAATTTTCCTAACCCTGTGCAACCAGCCAAAACAAAAACAAAAACACACAGGCAATCCTGGGTGTTACAGCTGCCACAGCATCTAGAACACAGGCCAGCAAACTTCCAGAAAGGGCCGAATAGTATTTCTGTCTTTGTGGGACAGACAGTCTGTCCCAACCACTCCGCTCTGCCATTGGAGAGCAGCCAATATGTGAATGAGTGGCATGGCTGTGCTCCAGTAACATTTAATTTACAATAATCAGGCTGTAGTTTGCCCGCCCCCATCTAGACCCGAGATTCCAGTGCATCAGAGTCATTGTTCTATTGATGGACAGTGAGAGTAAACAGGTGTTAAAATTTTTACTTTATAAATAAATGTGTATTAATAAACTACCACCTTTACCCGTTTTGTATCCTTGGCATCCCAGGCAGGATTTGATGGGTAAAAAATGGCTTCTAAGACGACAAAAGTTTGCAAACTACTAGCACAGAGCTTTGCCATTTTCAAAGTAGGTTCGCCCTCTAGTCACTGATTCGGAAATCACATTTATTCTGAAACGAGGCCCTTACTGAAGGAGGGGCTCTGACTCCACATTTCAGATGGTGTCAACGGGCTTCTCCAACACAGGGGAGTCCACGAGGCCACGGAAGGCTGGACGCGGCAGGCTCCTGCCTGGCACACCTGCCGGGCCTGGATTCCACTCACAGATGCCCTGGATTCCAGCCCCTTCCTGGTGGCTGGGGAAGCTGGGCCAGCAGTGGGCCATGCGTGCCGGGCACTCCAGAAACACTGAGTCAGCATCCCATTAATCACAGATGCTTTTATTCCCTCGGGAGAGCACAGGAAGGGGTGGGGAGCAGACTTCTTGCTGGAACTGACAGCTCACTTCCCTCTGAGCCAGTCCCATCCTCTACAGACTCTTCCCTGCAGCTGGCAGAGCCCACATGGACAAAAGGACAGTTTGGGAGTGAAGTGGGGAGGGCACATGCCAGGTCTGGGGAGGATTCCTCTTCTGCTCTGCCCAGGACAGCTCCCCCATGTCTCTGCCTGCATCCCTCAGCGGTTTCTCAGGGACCCACTGCACCCCTAGCTGAATAAGCCCAGCTCTGCCCTGAGACTGCCCATGGAGGAGACCCACGATCTAACTGATATGTGCAGAGGAAATAAATGCTAAATTGAGGCCCCGTGAGAAATCATCCCAGGATGCCGAGGAAAGGGGACCCATTCATCCCAGCTCTATTGATGCCTGTGACATGTAGACATTCCTGTGGGAGTGGGGGGCATCCTTGAAGCTGTTAGGGCTCCTCAGGATGCATCTTGGTGGAGAAGAACTACTGGGTCTTTTGTAACCAGAGGCTCTGCTCCTTGTTAGCTGTGCGACTATCTTTAAATTACTGCACCTCTTCATGCTTTTCCTTATTTTCACAAAAGGGGCAAGGGGACCAGCTGCGCTGGGTTTTCTGCAGGACCTAGTCTTGTCTGTAAAGTGTAAAGTGTCAGGGCCCACGTGCAGTGCCGGCCCTTTCTTCACCCTCTCAGGAACTCAGGCACCTTGACCCAAGGGCAGAGCCCGGCAGACACGTCACAGCACTGCTCCTGGCAGGACGGGGTGGCGGCCCAGCTGCCTGTGAGTCAGTGGGGCTACTCATGTTTGGGGAGCCCTTGCTGTGTGCCCCGCATCGTCCTAGGGGCCTTACCTGTACTTTACAGCAGCCACGTGAGGTAGGCACCACAACTTTCCTATTTTATAAGCGAGAGAGATGAGGCAGAGGGACTGAGCAGCTGCTGGGGCTGGAATTGGAACTTGGGGAGTCCCAGAACCTTCATTATTAAGCACCACGTGAAATAGCCTCTAAAAATGAGGCTCGCCCTAACAGGTTTGGCTCAGTGGATAGAGCGTCGGCCTGTGGACTGAAAGGTCCCAGGTTTGATTCTGGTCAAGGGCATGTACGTTGGTTGCGGGCACATCCCTGGTAGGAGGTATGCAGGAGGCAGCTGATCGATGTTTCTCTCTCATCGATGTTTCTAACTCTCTATCCCTCTCCCTTCCTCTTTGTAAAAAATCAATAAAATATACTTAAAAAAAGAAGTTGAACTTCTTTTAAAAAAATAAAATAAAATAAAAATAAGAATGAGGCTCGATGCCCAGGCCTTCCTCAGAGTCCCGGGGATGATCCCTCCCCCTCCACTGAAAACCCTGCTCACGGCTTTGTCCAATGGGCAGAGGCCTGGGCCTGGCACCCACAGTTCAGGCTACAGTGATGCCATCTCTGAGGGTTGTCTAAGGCCTGCTCTCCTCTCCATGAGAAAACTTTCGCTTGGAGGGAAGGGGATGCTGACCACACACTGGGCTGGGAAGCAACCCCTGGGGCTCAGAGCCATGCCCACAGGACTAGCCTTCCAGAGTCAACGGTAGGAGGCCCAGAGGCCAGGCCTTGCTGTATCAGAATCAAAATACAGGTCTCTGTATCCTCACCCCTCAGACAGTCTGATTCACAGAGCATTGGTGGGCCAGGGAGTCAACGTTTTTTTTTTTTAACCTGGCACTCCCACCCCACCCCATCCCTGTCTTTGTCAATTCTGATGCACCTACAGCCAGAAAAAACATCCAAGACATATTTCCAACCCAGTGAGCTTCTACACCACACACCTAACCTGAACTTCTAACCTGAAACCATCACACATACCTGAAGAACAAAAAAGAGATATCTCTCTCTCTCTCTCTCTCTCTCTCTCTCTCTCTCTCTCTCACACACACACACACACACACACACACACACACACACACCCTAATGCTGGGGCGCTTCCCAGGCCAGCTCAGTAAGTATCTTTGGAGCTGGGACCCTGCTACTGGAACTTTAAGGAATTCTCCGGGTGATTCTAATGTGCAGCCACGGCCCTGGACCTGATATCCTTTCAACTCTAAACAAAGGGGTGGGCCCTGAAGAGATGGTGTTCAGTCTTCAGCACCCACTGGGCTCCTCTGACCAGGGAGTGGGTGACAAGAGCCTTCACAGATGGGGGGTGGGGAGAGGCAAAGAGGTGGGGGAGCTCTGGAGAGCAGGACACAGTGGGGCTGGCGGGCAGGGAGGCTGTGCTCCCTGGAGAGGAGCTGTTGCCAGGGATAGAATGGAAACTGAGGAACTGAGGACCCAGGACTCCACTTGGAGGACTCAGCATGAGGCAGTGAAAGAGTGCCTGCACTTAAGTCTCTACTCCTGGCCAAGGAAGTCCCCAGAACGTCTGGCTATCACAGAGGCTGACGGAAGGCAATAACAACAACAAAAATAATACATTTCAAAGCAGATGGACACTAGCACGCTTATGCAAGAAAAACCCAAATGGCTCCCCAGCGAGCATTTTCAGCGCCCGCCCATTTCTTACCTGTGCTGCAGGCACCACTTTCGATGACCAAAACTGAAACGCTGTTCTCGTTGAAAACCAGCGTTCATGTCCACTTCTGCGCCGCCCTCCCTCACGCTCTGCTCTTCCCTCTCCAAGGGAGCGCTTGCTTGGACAGTGTCTCTTGCGGCTCCTCCATGAACTAGTTCGAGGCTGCCCGGTTTGTGTCTCAAATCCTGCAGGGGCGGTTGAAACACATGGTCAAGGAGTTTGCTTGGTCAACTTCTTTAGACACAGAGCAATCTCTACCTGGTCCCAGGAGGCCCAGGTGCCCAGCTCCTCCCAAGCTGCTTGTCTTGGTGCAGGGCTAGACCCCCAGTTCCCCAGGGAAGATGGTGTAGCCTGGTGGCCACCCTGTACCAGCTCCTCCTAACCTCCCTGAGCCCCACCTCTTCACCGGTAGAGCAGGCAGGTTCAGGGCAGGAGCTGGACAATTACTGGATGAATGGATGAATGAGTGAGCATCCATTTTCAGTAATCAACTTGCCAGGTTGTTGTCAGATTGAATAAGAAAATAGGAGAGAAACATGTGCCTGAGCATGTTTCAGTGGAGTATGGTGTGGTGTCACATCCACACTGCTCACTTGGGACTGCACTCTGGTTTGTCTGCTGGAGGCAGAGTGGTGTGATGGTGACAATGTGGCTTCTGGGGCCGGGATACCTGGGTTCATGTCCCAGCCCTTCTATTCATTACCTCTGTGGTTTTGGGATGTGGCTTAGCCTGGCTGTGTCTGAAAAAGAGGGGCTAAGAATGGCAAGTACCTCCGAGGTTTTAAAGATTCAGCACCTGTACAGCAAGCATGACAAACACAAAGGCTATCACGGGCCAAATAAACGAGGCATGCGGCCCGCAGGCCGCGAGTTTGACATGCTTGCTGTAGAGGGCCTGGACCAAGCCTGGCACGTGGACTGGCCGGTGTGGTTGCTAGGGATACTATCATTGCCCCAGAGTGGGCCGGCAATCTATTTCTGGAGTAGCGTGCACCCAGGCCTGGGGCATTGCCACCTTCCTTCTCTAGGGCACCACACTTTTCACTGGCACAGCCTACCAATTCCTATGGACAGATGGGTAATCGAAGTCCTCCGCTGCCCGCCCCACTCTTGCTGCTCTCAAACCCAGCCAGCCATGTCCCACCCACACGCCAGAACAGCAGCGGGCCACCACAGAGTGCGGCCGAACTTGCCCTGTGGCTCCTGATCATTGTCTGATCCTGCTGTCCAAGCTCTTCACACTCCATGGTTTCCCACCCTCCCCAGATCCAACCTCACACTCTCCACTCCATCTCAATTCTTACTAAAAACTTCTGTGCTCGATCCCTCCCAGGACAGAAACACTGACTTCTCAGAACATGCTATTCTATAAACAGTCCACAATTTCCCACCTCCGAATCTTTGATAAAACGTTACTCCCTCCCCCCACGGCCATGTCTGTATGCACCCGGCCAAATCCTGCCCTTCCTCCCTCAAGACGCACTCAGCTCCCCCAAACTGGACACAGGTCCCGCCTCCCTGGAGCACCCAGAACACAGCTGCTGTGCCTTTCGAGATCAACGACAGTGCCCCCAGGAGTCTGGTACCCCGTGTGGACTACACATAGCTTGGCGGGGTCGGTCTGACTCACCCCCCACCCCTAGAGCCTGGTATGATGCCTTCGTACACAGGGTAGAGCACTTCTCTTTAGAAACTAATTCGGTTGTTCATTCATTTAACAGCTTATTTGGGTCAGGCCTGGTGATAGCTGCTGAGAATACAAGACAGCAAAGGTTCATCCCCTACCTTCAAGGGGATCACATAGAGGTAAGGGGCCATGGGATGCATTCCAGGGTCACTGGCTCTAAGCTACCCCCTGGTGAAGGCAGAAAAAAGAGAGTAGTCCATTCAGATGGTGCCTGAGCATGTGACAGAAAGAGGAAGAGGGTATTTCAAACAAAGGGACCCGTGTAAAAGTAGACAGGAGACCCCGAACTGGCCAAATGTGTAAGAAATGCCTGCTGTGCACTGGCAGGAGGTGAGGGGCAGTGATAGCGCACAAGGGGAGAGTTGGGCCAGGGAAGAGCTTGGTATATGGGATAGCCTGGACTTGATCTTACAGTGGAGTGAGGTCACCGAATTGTTTTAGTCAGTGAGCTAATACAGTCAGACCAGGGGTGTGGCTCAAGGAGAGGATGGGATGAAGTGGAGGGAGGGAGCCGCTGCTCTCCCACCCATGAGGGAGGCCAGAACCACCTGAATGCCACCCCTGGCTTCCAGTGGCAGGTGGGAGAGGTGGTGGACACACCTGTATCCCTACCACCCTGAAAAGGTACACACACCGAGGCTCCACACGGGAAACTGAGCCCATTGTTTGCCTCTCCTCCAGACCCTGCTGAAATAGAGAGAAATGTCGAATAAGAACAGACCCATAGTAGCACCAGCTGGTCAGCAAGTCTGAGGAAAAGCAGATGGGTAGCAGTGACAGAAAATCTAATCAGAGCTAAGCCAGCCTCGCCCAACAAGGGCAGGGCAAGGCCCACCTGCCAAACACCCAGGAGGCTCCCTCAGAGGCAGCAGGAGCTAGGGCAGGGCAGGCTGAAGGAACCCCTAAAATCCAAGGATAAGGAGTGAATCCTTCAAGTTTCCAAAGAAACTAAAGTGGGGAGGGGAGGGGGGAAGAGTCATCACAGGTCCTCACACTGCCTTCATTGGCATGCCTTTCCTCCTCCAGGAGACAAGCCCTGGCAAAAGGCTTGACTGTATGTTACAGAAACCTTCTAAAGACCCATTAACTCTTCAATCAATAGTTTGTGCCCTGCCTCAGCTGGGTGGCTCAGTTGGGTGGAGCATCGTCCTGTACACCAAAGGTTGTGGGTTCGATTACAAGTCAGGGCACACACCTAGGTTGTGAGTTTAATCCCCGGTCAGGGTTTGTACAGGAGGCAACCGATCAGTGTTTCTCACATTGATGTCTCTCTCTCTCTCTCTCTCTCTCTCTCTCTCTCTCTCTCTCTCTCTCTCTCTCTCTCTCTCTCTCAGAATCAATAAACATATCCTCCAGTGAGGATTTTTAAAAAGTGTGTGCCCTAAGATTGATTGAATTCATTGCTTTGCCTCAAAAATTCCTCCTCCTTTTTTCCATCACTCCCACATACCCCATTTTAGGGACTTCCAATCAGCAAGTCCCACCTCACCCTGTTCCTCCAGACATAAGGCTCTGGCTCCATGGAGAGCAATAAACTTAGCTTCATCTCTGACAGTCTCTACAAAAACTTTGAGAATCAAATTGACATTGGACTTGACATCGTATCACCTACTGCTAGAGGGCAACAGAGCAAAGACTACAGAGCTCTGAGGAAAGAGAGTTAAACCCTGAGATCCGTTACTCAGCCAAGTCTCAAAGCCAAAGAGAGAAGTACTAAAAATAGTATGCCACCCACTTACCTTAACAAAATTACTCAAGGAATTACTCCAACCAAATAAAAGCTGTATCAGAATAAGTCATTCAAGAAAGGGCAAGACAGGATACACAGGAAACAGTGATGAACAATAAAAGCAAAAACATGTACAGTCAGATCTAAACAAATGTTGATAGTAATGGTCTCATCTTGTTGGGAAATAGACACCATTTAATTCTTAACATTAATAGAGAAGTATGGGCTTTAAGTTTTCATTTAAGGGTAACCATTTCTAGAAGAAAAATAAGTTACAGACCGTTTAAACCACTGTGTGTGGGGGAGGGAGGGGCGTAACAAAGAAAATTCAAGTAATTCAGCAAGAGTTAGGAAAGGGAAAACTAGACAGGAATGAAAAAAGTATCATTAAAAAAAAGACATGAAATAAGATAAAGAAAGACCACACACGTCAATAAACACAAGAATGTGAATAAATTAAATCACTCTACACCCCCAGCCACATGCTGTTTGGAAGTGAGGCAGTTAAAGCAAATCAACACAGGAAGGTTCAAAGCAAAGAAATGGCAAAGCGCAGAATAGGCAAAATGGTAACAAAAAGAAGGCAGGAAAGTCAATGTTAATATCAGCCAAAATGCAAAAATTTCAGGTAAAATAAAAAGGGGCATTTGACATTGCTAGGTCTATTTTTCCAGGAAGATACAAATATCATGAACCTTTACCTTCACCCTGGACAACAGACCCATAAAACATATGAAATAATACCTTCTCAAAACCAGACGAAGAAGGCAAAACAACAGTGCAGGCTGAGCACATTACTCAAGATTTGATGGTACAAGGAACCTCCAGTGAAAACTGTGGAGGGTTTGAAGATAGTTAGTAAGCCTAACTTCATATGCACTCAAGAACAGAGGAAACGCCCTTTTCTCAAACGTCCTCATATTAGATGGCAAGAAAATCTCAAATTCCTATACATATACCACAGTCTCAGTTTTCAGTGCAGTAGAATTAGAAACGAACAAGTAGCAAAAGTAAAAAAAAAGTAACCTATGTCCATGACAACTTAAAATGCTTTTCTAAGTAACTCTTGAGTCAAAAAGGACAGCAAGACTGAGATTGTAGAATATGTATAAACGCCCAACAGTGAGAACCCTATTTTTAAAAATCTGTGGAATGTAACCAAAGCTTCATTTAGAGGGGAAAAAAACAAAACTTAAATGCTTTTATGATAAAATAAGGTTGAAACTCAGTGAATTAAGCATCTAAACCAAGAAGCTGAAAAACAATAAATTAAACCAAAATGACCTAGAAGGAAGAAATGAATAAAGTTGAAAACAAAAACACACAATAATGAGACAAGTCCAGCAGCTGCAATAATAGAAATATTAAGCCGCAAACTGTTTCTCTGTGATCAACAAAATGGAAAAACCTCTGGCTAATCTGATTAGCAGCAGAGAGCAAAGCCACAAATAACCATTAACAAAGGTAATAGAAACATGTGTATGAACATTTTTTAAAATTTAAGAGAATTTGATACATACCTAATGTCAAAGAATTTGAAACTTGATGATTTTCTCGAAAATTATAAATTGTAAAAACTGAAGAAGAGGAAAAATACCTAAATAGACCAATAATGATAGAAGACACAGAAAAGGCTGTCAAAGATGGAATTCCAAATTACCAGAGAAAGAATGGATGATTTCAATAGGAGAGCTGTAATCACTCTCTGTCTATTCATTCAACAAATATTTGTTAAGTACCTACTATGTATAAGACACTGTTCTGGGCACAGCAGTAACCAGAACAGAAAAGGCCCGTGCCTTGGTGGAGCTGAGGGTCTAGCCAGGGGAGATGAGCAGCAGACAAACAAGCAGGTATGACAAAATGGGATACAGAGTGAGAGGGCGGAGGATCCTATTTTAAATGTAGTACAAGCACCACATCCAAACAGAAATTTATTTGGGTTAAAGATATAAACAGGACATATAAGCAAATCCACAAAAATGCCAGAACCACTAGAATATTATTATGATTTAATGTTGGAAAGTAACTTTCAAAGCCTGAACTGGACCTCACTGCTCTTACGGAAAAAGACTAATACATTTCACTACATGAAGATGTTAAGCACTACATATA
Organism: Myotis myotis; assembly: GCF_014108235.1. Classification (NCBI taxonomy): domain Eukaryota; kingdom Metazoa; phylum Chordata; class Mammalia; order Chiroptera; family Vespertilionidae; genus Myotis; species Myotis myotis. The sequence goes on along the minus strand of NW_023416324.1, from coordinate 29,528,812 downwards.
TCAAAAGGTCCCATCAACAGTTCCAAAGCAAATGACAAACCATGTAAAGATATTTGCAACATATATAAAACAGGGTCAGTCGCCACAACCTATATATATAAAAGCCTAAGCAACCATTATGACTGGGTGACCAGCTGGTAGCTATGACATGCACTGACCACCAGGGGGCAGATGTTCAATGCAGGAGCTGCCCCCTGGTGGTGACTGCACTCCCACAGCCAACCACCTGCTGCTGGCCAACCACCCATGGTCCCTCCCCCTGCCTGGGCTGGCCGGCCCCAATCAGCTCTGATACCCAGCCAGGCCGAGGGACCCCACCTGAGCACAAATTCGTGCACCGGGCCTCTAGTATATAATAAGTACCCATAAAACAATAAGACACACAGCTAATAAAATGAAGAAAGGAAATAAACAGACCATTATTCAAGAAATGAAAATGTATAATAAATATGCAAAAATGCTTGGCCTCATTAATAATGAAATGACATATGTTGAAAATCAATACCATCCTTCCTCCATTTGATTGGCAAGGAGGAAAATGACTGTTACCATCCAGTGTTCCAGAGGAGTGGCCAAAATTTATGTTGACCCAGTAGCTTTACAAGTGCACACACACAAATGTACACATCATTTTAGACAAACCTACACACAGATGTGCACATACTAGTACACATGACCACTGCAGCCATTGTTAACAGTGAACAATATAATATCCACCAGCAGGAATTAGGTTTAATAAGTAAATGATGATAAATCCACCATATGGGACAGTAATGAAATAGTAACTTTTCTGAATTAAAAATAAACATATACCATCAATAATAGAGATTCATTATGACTTTATGTGTTGAACATGGGGTTCAATGTTTCTCATGGGTGAGCTCCCTGACCCCTCTCAGCCTGCTGGGTGAAGGCAGCCCCATTTCCCACACGAGATTCAGCTAAGAGACCTGACAGGTGGTGAACCTGGGTCCGACTCCAGAGCCGGCACATTTCACGGTGGCACACAGTTTCTCTCAATGGGATGCTGTGAAGAAAGGGGAAAAGCAACATCACAGGCACACACATATCTGTGTAGCTGTGAATGCTACCAAGGACCTGGAGGCTAACCACCCAGCTGTCAGCTCACCCAGGGGCAGGAATGCGGAGTGGGTGGGGTTTGGAGCCTGCATTTTCTTCTTATACATTTCTATAGTGTTGCTTGCTATTGGTTTTTTTACAATAAGCATGTATCACTTTTATTGTCAAAAATGATATAAAAGTGTCTTATGTTTTGAAAACAGCTGAACTAGGGCAAGAGGGGCCCATCTCCAAGGTGGCCCCTCCCAGAGCAGGAAGCACCAGGGCCAGCTCCTCTGCCGGCCCCACCCAAAACCACAGCGGGGAGGCCCGTCCCCCCTTCCCCCCCTGCTCTCAGCTCCCCGTGAAACCAAAGCATCCCAGCATGTCCTCTGCTGGCAGCGGGTCAGTGCCCCACATCCTGCCCGCCCGGGCACTAGGGTTGTCATCACTGCAGGGGAAGTTCAGCTGATGAGGGCTTGAAGAAAAACCCAGCTGCCCTCAGGGGCTTGCCTCACAGGGTCACAGCACAGCCTTTCCCAGGGCTGGCAAGGAGGCGGTGGGCCTCACACCTGGATCCAGAGAAGGTGGGTGAGGCCGGTTCCAAGGCCCAGCCTGCTCTTCTGACAGCAGCCTGTCCCTGGGCTGTGAATGGGACATCTGCTGATGGGCCGGCACACGGAGAAGCTGAGTTTGATCTGCTTAGGGTAGGACATTGTGGGGTGAATCTTTCTATTTTAATTTTTATTTCTGCTATTGTGGTCTATGGATCAATAAAAAAGACACACAAACAAACAAAAACAACAACCCAAGACACTAAACACATATGGCAGAGTCACACGGAGTAATCAATCTCCGTGGGTCACGCTGGGCTACCCAGCAATGGGAGGGGACGTGCAGAGGATCACTGGCATCCCTCCTTGACCCTGCCCCAGGGAAGCAGCATGGACAGCACACAGAGTCAGCCCTGACATCAGAGAACTTGGGTTCAGATGCGGGTTTCACCCATTAATAGCTGTGTGGCCTCAGCTACATTACTTCACCTCTCTGAGCCTCACTCTCCTCATGAGTAAAAAGTGAAGCATTCCACCCCTCCCTGGGTTTGCTGTGTGGATGGGAGGAGACGAAGTGTGTGAGAGAGCATGCAGGAGGCGCTCAGTAAATGCCCACGCTCTTCTTCAGTGACCTTCCAGGTCACGCTCCCTCTGTCCGTCTCTCCTCTGTCTGGCTCCTGTTTAGGGGATGGCCCTGCGAGCTTTCTTGCCTCCTTGCCTGGGGGTCAGGCTCAGGGTCTCACCTTCCTGGGGTGCTTGTGTTTGTGTCAAATGCCTGCACTTCAGGCTGAGAACGCTGCACAGACACTGGGCAGCCTGGAAGCTGCCTCTGGCTCTTTGGTTCCTGGCTGTGTTCTCCACCAAGCATCTGCTCCCTCCCATGGAGTAGGGTGTCCTAACTAGGCCAGTGGGCAGAGAGAGAGAGGCAACGCAGCTCAGAGCCTTGCTGTGGACAGGCCATGCTTGGCGACTACCTGGGAAATGTTTTCCAGGAAAAGCAGAGTTTTTAAAACAGAGGCTGGTGACGCATTTCCATTTGTATTGAGAATTGAAAAAGAGGAACTTCAAGTGCAGGGTAATGGATTCCATTTAGTGAGAGGCAGAAATATCCAGCCCCATCACTCTGCACTGGGATTAGGCAGAAAACATAGTCATGGTTTTCAGGCACTGCAGGGAAGGGCGAGAGAGGCACTGAAAAGCGTGAGGAGGGCACCAGCCCAGGAGTCTAGAGAGTAAAGAGCAGCAGGAAGGGGAGGTACAGATGAAACCCCAGGGGCTGTGTGAGAGGTCGAGGTGCTGAGAGCTGCCAGGGCTCAGACAGGGCTCGAGGATTGGTTTCCTGCCATACCAGGCCACGCCTCACAGTGGCCCTCTCTCACCGGAAGTCTTTCTGGCAGGAGAAAGCCCGCTGGATTGGCCCACACCTGAGGTCCAGCTGCCTCCTTGGACAAGACACTCCCTACCACTGGGCTAGACCCCAGGGTGCAAAGGGGAAGTAGACTTGGCTCCTGCCTCAGGGTACTATAGATCTAGAAGGAAAAATGGGTCAGAAAATCAGTGATTATAGCCCTTTCTCCCAAGAAGCCCCAAACTTGGGCTACTTGCCCCCAGGAAGGCTCAGAACATCTCCCCAGTTTGTAGAGAGAGGCAGGGCTAAGGAAGGAAACCAACATTTGCTGGTGCCTACCATTCGCCGGTGCTGGCCCTGTATTATCTCATGGTCACACTGCTGGGACGGGCAGGTGAGCAGACAGCTGAGGACATGCAGAGCAGGAGAGCCCAGGCTCCGGCGTTAGATACGACGACTAGTTTCCGTTGCTGTGTGGCCTCAGCTAAGTTGTTTAACACTTCAAGTCTCGGTTTCTCATCCCTAAAATGGGAACACAAGTTGACTCTATTATTTAATTCTTGCAGTGACCCAATACATACCCCGGGTCAGTGCAAGAATTAACGGAGTCAACTTTCCAAGACAATGACTTTCTCCCTCTTTTGGCTATTTCTGACCTTTCAGCTTTACTTAGATGTACAATGATTTTGTCTTCTAAAACGAAAATTCCAGGTCCCATAACAAGACTGTCACAACTTATTCACAGGGAGGACACAAATAAAAGTGGGTTGAGACGCGGAGACCCCAGGAAGGCCGAACCTCCACCAGGGCCCACGGCGGGGATGGGCAGGAATCAATCCTACTGAGGAGACTGTGAAACTGGGTGTGTGTTTGGAGGGAGAATTGCTTTTGGCCCCCACATGGCTGCTTCCTTAGCTCACAGGGGAGGCTGGTGGCCCAGGGCCCTCCAGGGACCCAGCCAAGCTTCTGGTCTGGATTCCAACCTGCCTCACTCGTGGCCAGTGCTGCCCCTCCCCCACCCGGCTCAGTCTCTGAGACAGAAAGGGCTGTGCCAAAGGAAACTCTTCGCTGCTGAGCCCTCCGGGTCTGCTCTGCTGTTCCTTTTTTTGGACTTTGTGGCTGTTCGAGTGGGTACCTCTTTCCATAGAAAGTTTCCATTGCATCAGTTATTTACATTGTCACCACCTATATGCAGGCTGTTTGGAATCAGTGAACCAAATCGGGCCCTGTGGGGCCCCTCACGACTTGCAGGGGTGAGGAGCATGTTGGTCAGCCTCAGGCAGGCAGTCCCACGTTCTGGGTTGTCTGACAGGTGGGAGGAATGGCCCAATCTGGCAGGGCCACCTTTCATCCGCCCAGTCCCTTTAGGAGCCATCTTTTTTAGATGAGATTTAAGAGCAGCGGCTCCTGGGTTCGAATTTTGACTGTTCCACTTCTTAGCTGTGTCACCAGGGGCAGGTTACTCACCTAATATCTCTGGGCCCCAGTGAACTGATTTGTAAAGTGGGAATGACAGTAGCATCTGCCTGGAGGGAGGGGAGGCGCTCAATCAGTTAATCATATCAAGTGCTTGGAACAGGGCCTGGCCTAAAGCCTCAGTAAGTGTTGATCAATATGGATGGAATCCTCTTCTATTACCTTTGCCAAGACCCCAGTGATCAACCCCTTCTCTGGACCGATACACACAGCATCTGTGTTCACTCTCTCCATACGGCCCGATAAACTGTCCTGACACTCAGCTCCCACCACAGCCCTCCCTGTCCCAAATCCTTCAGTGGCTCCTCCTGGAAAGTCCTCTACACTGGGATGTCCTTCACGAATATGCCAGGCTGCTTCTGACGGCAGTGCTCCTCTACAGAGCCCGCTTGCGTCAGCCTCCCCTGCTCCGAGTTTTCGTGCCGCCCTGCAGTCCTCGCTGCCTGGAAAGCTTGTCTCCATTTCCCTGTGGCCAAATCCAACCACATCCACCATGCGAGCCAGCTCACGGGCCACCTCCTCCACAAAGCCCTCCGGGCCCTATGTTCTCAGGCCAGAAATGATCTCTCCTTTACAGCATCTGGTCTCTTTATTGTGGCATCTACCTTCTCACCCCGTGTGTGGAATATAACACACGCGAGTGCTTGTTGGCATCACAGGCAGGCAAACCACACGATCTTTGAGGACAGGACACGGATGTGTGTGATTCATCTCTGTATCACTCACAGAGCCTTCAACATAGTTGGCGACAATACATGAGTGAGTAAACACTGAGTTCTCTCAATTTACTACCCCTGGGTGACAGGGGAAAATATCTGTAGGTGTGTTGGTGAAGATGAATCAACAGCCCAGCAGCATCCATACCCTCTTATTGGTTCTTCTTGAAGGAACCAGCAGACCGGGGTGTCAGCCAAAGGGCTCACAGTCCCATCCATGGCTGAGTCCCAGATGAACATCTCAGCATGGGGCCTTGGAAGTCATCCCAGGAACCCTGAGAAGTCCAAGAGACATCGCTGACCTCCCTTCTCCCTCACCCCCACATTCCTTGTCACCCAGTTCTCAGTGAATCGGCTCTGTCAGTGTCTCTCCAGCCTAAGCCCCTTTCCACTCCAGGCCTCTGGGTCCTCTCTCCATGCTGCACAGAGTGGCGCTTCTGCAGCACTGAGCATGCTGCTCCTTCACCACTTCCCATGCTCGCTGACCGCCATCAGCAATCCAGACTCCTTAGTCTCTGCCCATGTGACCACGTGACCTTCCAGCCTCACCCAGCTCCTGACACTCTCCCTCAACCTTTCCCTTCCACTGCCTGATAATTCTGAACATGCGGCCTTCCTCCCAGGCCCCAAACCCTTGTTCACAGTCCCCACTCTCAGGAAGTTCCTTCTTCCCCTCTGCCCAGCAAAGTCCCACCCATCTCTGCAGGCTCAGCTGTGGCAACCCGGCCTCCTGCCCCAGCCCCCGTCATTCAGGGACCTGGATCACACTCCTTTCTCCCAGACCCTCTACCCAGAGCCTTGCTGGGACACCGACCACACTGCACTGTGACAGGAGCCTCCTCTTGTCCGTCCTCCCTGCAGAGAGCGAGTGCTTCAGGGCAAGAACAACATGTACTGTCTGTGTACCTCCAGTGCCTATTAGCACAGTGCTTGGCATGTGGAATGAGTGATGAACAACAGCGAATACCGCCACTGGCCTGCCTTCCCGGGTGTGGTCCCTGACATCACCACACTCAGGAACTCACTTTCCAGGACAAGCAACAGGTGAAGTTGCCAAACTGGCAGGTCCCCAGTCCACCCAGACCAAAGGGTTTTCCCAGGGGAACTGCATTCTCTCTTTGGGCTGTAGCCCCAGGACCCTGAACAGCCTGATGCTGAGTGGCCTGGGAATCAGGAGATCGGCCGAGGATTTGGGGCATATCCAAGAGGAGGGCATTTCACCTTCATGCTATTGCCGTCCTCCTGGCCACTCTGCCCACTCCTGGCCCAGACTGTGTCCACCTTCCTATCATCTTACCCTCACCGGGGCCACACTCCTGCTTCCTTACCAGGCAATCTCTGCCTACCGTCCTTTAAACAGCCAAACTCCCAGAACTATGGGGCTGGCAGGATGAGGGATGGCAGGACGTGGGGTCTGACCCAGCTCTGGCCACGTGACTGAGAATAAATCATGTTCCCTTACAGGCCTCAGTTCCCCTTTCTGTCAAACCAAAGACCAGAATATGCCCATCTCTAGGGACTCCTTCTGTTCAAACTCCCTGTTGAGGAGCTGATTTACTTACCAGCCAGAATAATTCTTCCCAATTAAAGAAGAACAAGCAGAGAGAACCATGTGTCTTTGTCAGCTCCTTCAGAAAGCCAGCATGGGTCTCTAGCTCTGGAAATTTATCAGATGCCCTTTCAATCCTGGAAGGAATGCCTTCATTTGGTGGCAATTTCTACATCCTATTAGCCAGGGACTCAAAACACCCTTGCACACCCATTCCTTTTGGTCGATTTTAACACTGGGTCAGATGGGCCTTTCTCATTCTCATTTTTGACAAAATGAGACTCAGGGAGGTGAGTGGCTTGTTCAAGCCCCAGCTAGTGTGTGGGAGGGTGGCGCTGGCCCCCTGAGGTCACACCCCAGCTGCCCAGGAGCTGGCCTCACCCGGCAGGCAGGACACACTAGTGGAAGAACAGCACCCCCGTCTCCCTGAGCCCTTCCACGTGCTTCCTTCATGCACGGGGAAGCGCCCAGACAGGTAGGAGGCACAAAGGCACACAGTGCGCTGGTGGGAGGGAGATGCCTGGTTCCTAGAAGCCAGGTTCCCTCCAGGCCCAACGTTCCAGAGAGAGGCAATGCCGAGAGCTGGGCTCTGTGCAGGCAGACAAGCTTCCTTATTTCTGAAGGCTCCAGCCCCTCTGCCGCACAAGCCTCCTTGCCTTTGAACCCCGTCCAGAACAACAGAAGCTCTGCCTCCCGAGAGAGGGCCATGCCTCACTCCTCCTGGTCTCCCAGGCCATTCGGAGCTCAGGGCCCCTCCTCTGAGACTCCCAATAAGGACGGACTATGTCTTCTCTGGAGAGAGAGCAGGGAGGTCCCAGAGCACTAGGAGAGGAGATAGGGCTGCAGTGCTGGGCCTCTCTAGCCTGGCTCTCCCCAGTTGTTACCCATGGTCTTGTGTTGTTACTTTGAGGACACTGGTCCTGTCTTCCAAGGTACACTGTAAACTCTTAAATGGAGACCCTGCAGTAGGACCTCCACATGTACCTGTGCAGTGTACAGCCTGTAGCGCCATCCGCAGCCCATGACTTCTGACCATCCCCTGCATAGCATCTATCGCCACTGCAGTTAAAGCACTAGTGCCTCATCACTTAGTCTCTCTCAAAGAATATGAATTCTCAGCGGAGGACCAGGCCCTGTCTGTCTTGTTATCAAGTTGTAGCCCAGCCCCTAACACAGCATCAAGAAACATGTTTTGGAGAAATAAACTCATTCAGCCACTCTCTCGTGCATTTAGTTGGAAGGGAAATGGACCAGCCCCAGAGCTGAAGGTGAGAGCTGTGTTCTGGTCCCAGCTCACCCCTAGCTCCCCATGTGTCCTGACTAAAGGCATCTCCACTCTCTAGGCCCCAGTTTTCTCCTCTGTACAGTGGAGAGCGCGGTTAGATTTCCTGCACCATATCTGCATGATGCCGAGGGGGAGGACCTCTTTACATTTTGCAGCCTGGGCACCTCATTCACCTCCCCCATGTCCTGAGCCTGGTTGTCCATGTTTCCTCTAGGTTTCGCCCAGGTCTAGGCATGTGGGCAGAGCCAGTAAGGCAAGGGGAGAAGGACTCCCAGGCAGGGGGGTGACAGTCACAGCAGGAGAGGTGTTGTTACTCCTAACTGCATCTCTGGAGAGCAGAGTGACACTGAGAGGGATGCTCACCCTGGACAGCAGTGTGCTCAATGGGCTTGCACATCAACCGCTTCACCTCCAGCCTGTACACGAGAGAGGAGCGAAGTGACCTGCCCAAGGTCAGAGTTACCAGGTGCCACAGCCAGGATGCAACCCTGGGCCCCGTGCTCAAGTCAAGGCCTTTCAGCACACAACGGAGTGTGGCTCCCACATGTCTGGGGCACAACTAGTTCCAAGCGGCAGAAGCCACTCATTCCTCATCTAGATTCTGGCAATGCCTGCTGTGTGGCCCTATTCGTCTTCTCAAGGGGCTGCTGGTTGGGTGGGCAGGGAGAGGGGAAGCAGCATGCTGGTGGTTAAAGCTCAGACAATGCAGGGTCCCCAGAGCCACAAATACCTCAGGAGGGGCACAAAGTGTCAGAGGGAAAAGCACTTACTTAGGGCGGATGGGCAGGGGACCTGAAGCTCCAAAGGGCTTATGGAGGGAGATGGGGGCAGCATTCCAGGCTGAGAAGATGGCATCGGCACAGGAGACCCTGCTCAGGGCTCTGCAGAGCGGGGTGCTCACTGAGGGGAGGCTACCTTCCCCCACAGGCAGGGAACTGGCCAGTGGAGGCCTGTGCCCAGGGTGAGGCACCAGCAACCATCAGATCTCAGGAAAATAAGGAACATGCCTATAACTCTGCTCTCTGAGGACCTCTCCCCATTAGTGTACTGCCTGCTGCTGTCGTAACACATTACCATCCTACTTAGTGGCTCAGAACAACACAAATGTATTCAGTCTGAAATGGGTCTCACTGGGCTGTAATCAAGACGGTGGCGGGCCCCACTTCTTCTGGAAGCTCTAGGCAGAACCTGTTTCCCCGCCTTCTCCAGCTTCTAGCGGCTGCCCGCATCCCTCGGTTCATGGCCCCTTCCTCCATCTTCAAAGCCAGCCGGCGGGGGAGCCGTCCTCACACGGCGCCACTGACACCGAGTCCCCTTCCACTTTTAGCGGCCCTTGTGACAGCATTGGGCTATGGATAATCCAGGGTAGTCTCTCTATGTTAAAGCCAGCTGATGAGCAACCATAGGTCCATCTGCCACCTTAATTCCTTGGCCATGTGAAGTAATGTGTTCACAGGTTCTAGGAATAAACATGGGGACATTTTTTGGAGGCCACTATTCTGTCTACCATGCTGCAAGGAACACATTGCTCCCACATGCGGCTTCAGGACAAAGGCAGAGAGAGGGGAGATGGGGTGGTGTGTGGTGGGGGTGGGGGTGCGGGTGGGGAGAGAGGCAGGCAGACACTCACCCCCTACTAGCAGCGGCGGCAGCTTCCTGGCTGCCTGCTTACTGTACATCTCCCTTGGAAAACTCATGTTTCCACGTTGCACCGGGCACGTGCAGTTTCCACAGTGACTGCAGGAGCAGAGCCAGAAATAACCCCACTGAGATGGAAAACATCGCTTCCTCGGTGCTCCACTTGCTCTTGCACACACACTCCCCGTCACACGCATGCACTGTGGGCACGGGGGGCTCAGGCGGCCTTCCAGGGCTTGCTGATGCCTTGGGGTGCGCACCTCTTGCAGCTTGGCTCCCGGTAGGGGAACCCAGGTGCATGGGCTTGCCCCCAGGGGTCTGACTGCCAGGCTGGGCTGGGCACCCTTGCTTCCCACCATCCTTCGTTAGCCTCATCACCATGAGCTGCGGGTCCTTCCACTGTCCCAATTCTTTCTTCTCTGACCTCTTGCCACCAAGCACTGGGATCCGAAGGACACCCCCCTGTGCTGGAAGCCACGATGTCCTCATTTCACCCCCCCCCTCAGGCCTCTAGGAAGTGACTGGCCCTGCCCTGTGGCAGCTGAGCCCACAGAGGGAAGCGGCCAGGGCCCACTCTCGAGAGCCCAGCTGTTCCCTGCCCTGCCTTTTCCCTGGGGATTGGGGGGGTTGGGGGGAGCCCTCCCAACCTGTTTTGTGCTCCTGCCCTGGGAGTCCCACCAGGGAGGCTCAGTCCAAGCCCTGTCTCTTCCCAAAGCCCCCTCACCCCAAGGGAGTTTTCCTCTCTGAACTAGATCTTGCCCCTTGTAGGGGCTAAAACATTTGCTGAAATATATAGACCCACAAATGTCTGGGCCTCACTGTCCGTACCACTCACGCGCATGGCATGGTGTCTTTAGGGCCTGGGAAATCTCTGCCATAATTTCTCTCGTGTTATATCCTATTCTGTCAAAGGAAGGCAAGAGTCACCACACCTTCCACATGTTGGGCACTGTGCTGAATGTCTCGCATGCATTAGTTTATTTAATCCTCACCCCAACTTAACCATCCCCATTCTACAGAGAAAAAACTGTGACTCAGAGAAGGCAAACATCTTGCTCAAGGTTACACAGCCAGAAAGTGGTAGAGCCCAGACTGCACCCCCTATGCCGGACTCCAAAGCTGAGGCTATAGCCACTATGTCATGTTGGGGGGCAGGAGGGGAAGGAGGTACATGGATGATCTTTGCTAATGCTAAATGACATGTTTCCAAAGTGCCTCCTAGAAAGCACTGAGACATGCAAGGTGTCTCCACTTTTTTTTTTTTTTAAATCCTCACCAGAGGATATTTTTCCATTGGTTTTTAGGGAGAGGGAAAGAGAGAGAAACATCAATGTGAGAGAAACACATCAATTGGTTGCCTCCTGCAGGAGCCCCGACCAGGGCCCAGGCCAGGGCAGAGCCTGCAACCCGGGTATGTGCCCTTGACTAGAACCGAACCTCTATCCACTGAGCCCAATCAGCTAGGGCAAGGTGTCTCCACTTTTGTCCCTTTGTACATGTCACAATTCAGTGGAAGATTTTATTTGGGCTGAAAAGAAGTGAGGGTTGAGGGATACTCTGCCATTTAAAAAGTTTGGGAATCACTGGACCAACAACAACCCCAAGGCTCAAAAACAGATGTGACCCGCCCAAAGGCCCGGCCCCTGGGGCTGGAGCTGGAGAGCTCCGCTTATTCCCTGCTCCTCAAGGGAACTTCCATTGATTCTCCACTCAGCCCTCCGTGCTGCCTGGCACAGAATTTGGAATCAGTGTGGTGTGGGTCATGGCTGCTGCTTCCTCAGAGCTGCACCTGGGCCGGCCTGGCAGGGCAACCACCAGTCTCTGCTTCCTCGCCTGCAGAGCGGACGTCTGCAAGCCAGCCATGAGAATGGATGGTGATCACTGACAGCAGCGCTCAGCCCTGAGCTGCTGCGGCAGAGATGGAAAGAGCCCTTCACTTAAAATCAAAAGCCTCCAGCAAAGTCCCAGCTTTGATTCACCACTCCCACTCCTAGCCTTGAGCCACCCACCTGACTTACTCTGAGTCTTACTCTTGGAGATAAAAATGTCTCCGGAAGGGGTTGGTCTGCATTGGAAATGAGGTAACTCATAGACATTCTGCAGGCACCAGCATTCCCTGGGCTGTGGAATCCCAGGCTCCACCCTGTCCCACTGAGGGGCAGGGCCCAGGAATCTGCATTCTCCCCAAGGTTCCACCCCTCACCATAATTCCGTGGCAGGCAGTCAACAGGCCACACTTTAAGAAATCACTCTAGAAAGTGCTAAATATGTGTTTGTTAAACAGACGAATCCCTGAACATCTGCTGAGTTGCACGTGGCTCAGGAAGACATGGGCCAGAGGAAATAAGTAATTTTCTCCAAATACATTTCCTGTGAAGTCCAAGTGATGGGAATTGGGTTGGGGCTTCTAGGACTGGGAGGGTGATGCAATCACAGCTCCCTCCCCCGGGGAGCAGAGCATGAGCTCTTCCCGCTAGACACGTAGAGACCTGGTCCGAGGGTCATGCCCAGTGGCTCAGGATCAAACATTGGGGGGGATGTTCAGGGGGCTCCCTAGAAACTAGTTCCAGATCCTGTTCTCTTCAGCATCTTCATGCAGAAAGGAAAGAAAGAACTGAAAATATGCTCATTAAATCTGCATCTGGCACCCAATTTGGCAGGGTTGCCAAAATTCTGTAAGACTAGAATTAAATTAGCAAATTGGAAGTAAAATGATTTTAAGCAGACATGATGGAATTCATCAGGGCCAGGTGGAAGCTAGTGGGGGGGGGGCGGTGCCCAGAGAGCCCGCATGCCCAGGGGTGGGAAAGCATGGCCCTGAGCAGAAGCAGAAGAGAAACAAATCAGTGAGCAGACCTGACCCAAATGATGCGATTCACCCTGGGAATGTGCTGATGAAAAAGCCAGCCCCACACTGAGAGGTGGAGAGAGGCTCCTTGGGGAGACAGGAGGCACGGCTGACAGCAACCAGTGAAAGATAGCAGCCATTTAAAGGGGTACGACCCGGCTGGTGTGGCTCAGTGGTTGAGAGACAACCTATGAACCAGGAGGTCTTGGTTCAATTTCCAGTCAGGGCACATGCCCGGGTTTTGGGTTCGATCCCCAGTAGGGGGCGTGCAGGAGGCAGCCGATGGATGATTCTCTCAACATTGATGTTTCTCTCTCCCTCTCCCTTCCTCTCTGAAATCAATAAAAACATATTTAAAAAATAAAAAATAAAATAAAGGGGCACCAAGAAGAAAGGACCCAGTGAAGTGCAAGGAAAGGAGGCAGGGTGGCTCCTCCAGACCGGGCAAGCAGTTGGTGTGCTGGCAGGGCTGTAAGCACCACAGCACGTTGACTGAAGTTGGGAAGTGGGAGTGTGGGGAGGAACACTGGGATGGACAGGGAAGGGGGCAGCGGGCGGCACAGAGTCTATGGAGGGAGAAAGAAGAGGATGAAAGCATTTGTGGGCACTTACTAGGCATCAGGCACTGTGTTAGGTGTTTGTCAAACGTTATCTCATTTAATCTTCCCAATAATCCTGCACTGTAGAGCTTAGTCTTTGCTTTTCATTGTCTGGGGCTTTCTTTTTTGTTTCCTTTGTTTAAAAAATACATTTTTTGAATAAGGAGGCATTTAAAGTGAAAAGTGGACAAACCCCCTTCTCGCCCAGATGAAGCTGACACTAACAGTTCCCTGTATGTTCCCACACTGCAACCGTGAACACGGAAACATATCTACATGTGCACACACATATGTCATTGCTACTTGTTCTGCATAAAAATGGGACTGTATGAACCATAGCACACACGAACCCTTTTCCAGTTGAGAATATGTTACAAATGCCTTCCCAGGCCAGGATCTGCTGATTCACTCCTTTCTTTTTGAATGGCTGCAAAGTACTCCATGGCAGACATGCACTGTAAGTGATGTAAGCCCTGCCACTGTTGGCCATTGAGGTCATTTCTAATTTCTCTCTGCTGCGAACAATGCTGCAAGGGAACACCCTTCTACGTGTTTAGCTTTGTGTACGCTTGTTTTTCCATAGCTGGGGGGTTGCTGGCTCACAGTAGGCATGTGCATTTGTATCAATTTTCATTGATACCAACTAGGCCCCTGGGCCCTCGCCAGCACCAGATCTTCTCCATCTTTTTACAGTTTTGCCATCTATAAGCATTTTCACTTATAATCCTTCCCTTCTTAGCAGCAAGAGCACTGGTCATGGGTTTATGGGCCTTTCCACTTCTGTGAACTACCTGTTTATATCTTTTGCACACTTAAAAAAAAAACTTGGCTGTTGTGTTAGTTAGTTGATAAAATTCTCATCATAATAACTAATACAAAGCACCAGGCACTGTTGTAGGCTCCCCACAGGCTTCATAGCACTGAATGAAAACCATGTTCATGGCTGAGGAAAGGGAAACTTGAAGACTTCAAATCGCTTGTCTGAGGTCACACAGGTCAGATGACAGGCCAGAGTCTGAGGGCCTAGCTGAGCCAACCATGTCATCCTCAAAGGAGATGCTTGTGAGGTTTCCTGCGCCCCCCAGCTGACCCGAAGAGAAAGAAAATCCCTCTTACGTTTCCCCTCTTCCTGTTCCTTGCTCTTTATTTGTAGAGTCTTCATGAACACACTGTTCTCATATGCCAGGTAAGGAAACTGAAGCTGTCTCTGACTGTGGCAATCGTAAAATGGAATGGACCCTGCACCTTCGATGGGATAGCCACATGCTTGGGGACATGCTCCAGGAGCAAGGAGCAGGATTTGGTGGGGGCAGCATTTACTCATGGGGGTAAGAGTCAGGAACGTGGAGACTGAGGTGACCCAGTCTGTGAAGGGATTCCAAGGGCAGGCAGGAATTTACAGGACTCTGCCCAGGGACAACGCGGGGTGGGGACAGGCCAGGACCAGGGAGTGGGGCGAAGGTCAGCCTATTTAGAAATTGTCATCAAATCAAAGTGTGTTCTTACCTAACTGGGCATGTCCCCTGATCGTGCATCCAGACCAGTAAAGACGCGCACCTTTCAGGGTGACGAGCACACCTGTGTAGATGGAAGTGCTGGGAGAGCCCTCATGCGAAGCCACACTTGACAAAGGCAGAATTTTGGCCTTTAGTGGTATTTTTCAATGAGGTTCTTTTTTAGCTCTGAAAACACCAATGTCACATGTGGGTTTCTGGGTTAGAGACCCACCACTGAGCTGTCACATGAGCTTGGTAATACTTCTGTCTCCCATGAGCACAGCGCAGGGGGTGGGGGAAGGATCATTTGCATGCCAGTTGACATTTTTCTTCTGAGAAAAAAGAAATTAAGTGAACACAATAGGAACAATGTGAGAAACTGACATGCTGAACTGACATGCAGAAATAAATTGTAGAGTCACAATTTAGCATTCGTTTTGTTTGTTTCAGCTTTGACCTCAGATAACTTTAGTGTTTCCCAAAATGTTTTTCTATAGAACTCTATTCCAGCTATTCTTTTTATGTACATGCATGTCCATATGTGTGCATCATATATATTATTAACATGTATATATTCTCTCATTCATATATGTGTATATATTCTCTAGTCAATCAAGATCAGAAGTGGCACACAAGATCTCTATCTACACACACCCACCCACACACACACACACACACACACACTTTCTAGAGACTTCCAATGCACTTTCATATATTACAGACCCAGAAGTCCTACAGTATTAGGGCCTTTAAACTTTCTCACATTTACTTGGCGGCAGCACTTCTATTTTCTCTCTATAATAACACATTTTTCCATCCTGCACACACTTGTGTTCTACAGAACACACCCTGAGAAATACTAGCAAGAACAGAGCCTGCTAAAAATAAAGAGCCCGTCTTGGAGTGGCTATCCTACTCTTAAATATTAAATGTGTCTAGTAGACCATGAGAGTGGTTTCCTGCCCACCTGAGCATCTTTGTCTCACCCACATTTCAAGGGGACACCCAATGCCCATATGCTAAGCCCTTGGAAACCATTAGGAGGCCAGGTCACCTAGACAGGCTCAGCTGTGTCTCTCAGCAGCTTCCTGGTGAACCTGGGCCAATCTCTTGCTCTGGGCTCAGGGGTTTTCAGCCAGAGGGTCCCCAGAGGCCCACCTAAGCTAGCTCACTTGTTTTGTGAATGGGGAATCACTGCACGGAGGGACCAAATCTTGGAATCCCTTGACCTTGGCCTCTTTCCTTCATTCCAGGAGACACCCCTCCCTGGTTTTCAATATTTTCTGCCATAAAAGAAAACCAGATTACTGTTAATGTCATTCCAGTTCTCTAATTCTATTCTCACCACCTCGTACCACTCCTTCACAGACATTAGTCACTACGATTCATACGCCACATGATGTGGCTCTGCCGATAAAGCTCAATTCCAAACATCTGTCTGCCAGGGCACCGAGTGAAATGAGTTGGTGAACTTCCATCACATGGAATAGCAAAAGTATAGGTTATGGAAACTCACTTTGGGGCAGTCCCCGAGGAGAGACTTCCAGGAACACATTCCTACTAAGCGTGGTTACAAGCATTGGTGTATAATTTTGCTCCTTCTCACACAGGCACCTCTAGATCACATGCTTGGGATGGCTAGTAGCAGTAGGAATTCAATTACTTAATGACCCCGTATGGCTTTCCCAAGTAACCCTGAGGAGGCCAGCTCATTGGAGTGTATGTGGAGTGGATTTATTCATTTATTTTAAAATAAACTTTTCACTTTGGAATAATCTTATATTGACAGGAAAGTTGCAAAGATCAATAAGAGAGTTCTCAGATACCCTTCACCAAGCTTCCTTTAATGTTAACATCTTACATCACTAAGGGACATTTGTCAAAACTAAGAAATGGATACTGGTATGTCCCATTAACTACACTACAGACTTTATTAGCATTTCACTGGTTTTTCCATGGATACTTTTGTCTTATCCAAGATCCAATCCAGAATCCCATATTGCATTTCGACATCATATCTCCATAGTCTACAGATTTATTTTTGTTTTCAATAAATAAATCTTTTCCTCAACTGCTGCAATGAGGCATGCTGAGCGCCTGGCTACCCTGTGAGGAGAAACATGGCATCTGATGGCAGTGGAGTCTGGGTTTGAGTGTCTCCTCTGCCCCTCCCTTGGGATGTGGTCCTGGGCCTGCCGTTCCATGTACAGGATTCTCAGATTCCACACCTGTGACATGGAGATGACAACTTCTACGTTGTTAGAGGGCTAAATAAGACAGTCCGTATGGACAGGCATTTTGAAGGCTTAGAGCCAAATCCACTGGGAGCCCTTTGGAGCTTGCTCTCATTGTTATTCATGTAGTGGTAGCCACGATCATGAATTAGACTCTTTTTCTGTATCTAAACCAGGGTCTGAGCTGTCCATGTCAGCCTCCAAGGAGACCTTTCCATAGACCCCCATGGACCCCACAGAGGAAGAAATGCCTACTTTAATTAGTCTCAGTTCTATACTTCCTTCATGTCTCTGCTCAAACGGTCACTTCATCACTTTCTCCAACCATCCTACACAGAGTCCTCTGAATCCCTCCCAGCCTTCTCCAACTTCTTACCCTGCTTTAGCCGCTTCCATGGCACCTGCCCCATCTAACATATCACACACTCACCCACCCCCTTGTTCCCGGCATGCCCCCAGCCCCCACTAGTGCACAAGCTCCAGGAGAGGACTGACGGTTGTGTTTAGGTCACTGCTGTATCCCTTTGTCTGGAACAGTGCCTGACACTTGGACAGTGTTCCAGGAAATGAATGACTGGACCCTGAGTTTTACTCTGCAACCTCTTGCCTCCATCCTAAAAACCTAAAAACAAACCCTTCATAGCCAAACACACTGTTAAATTCAAATGAGAGGGAAGCCACTTGAGAAACAGGTGGCTTTGAACTGTCTGGTCTTTTTTTTTTTTTTTTAAATCCTCACCTGAGGATATTTTTCCATTGATTTTTAGGGAGAGTGGAAGAGAGAGGGAAAGACAGAGAGAAACATCCATGTGAGAGGAACACATCGATTGGTTGCCTCCTGCACACACCTTGACAGGGCCCAGTCTGGGGAGGAGCCTGCAACCCAAGTATGTGCCCTTGACTGGAATCGAACCTGGGGCCTTTTGGTCTGCAGGCCGACGCTCTATCCACTGAGCCACCGCTAGGGCCTTCTGGTCTTCTTGAAGAAAAATGAAACACAGGAGAAATGCCCTTCTTTCAATTTTATTTCAGGCCATTAGTGTCCCTTCACCTGCCTCTTCTCCCATGAGCGGCTCTGCCAATTAGAAACCACAGTCTCTTCCTTGTCCAGAGTCTGTCTGCTGGCCTCTCCCCACAATCAATTCCTGGGCTGGGAGAAGCTGGTGAAATCTCCACATCCAGCTGGCCCACTCCCTCACTGTGGCCACTCAGCACTTGCACATCAAAGGCCTTCAGGCTTCTCAGAACAGGAAGAAAGCCAGGGGACCCTGCACATTGGCCTCAGTGAGGACACAGACTCAGAGAGGGCGGGAACTGGCAAATGCACACAGTGACCTAGTGGCAGGCCCAGGACAGAACCAGGGCTCCTGGCCCCGCACCCTGGTCCTGATAGCTCTTGGGCTAGACCCACTTCCCCAGGCCCACCTTTCAGCCAGGGCATGTGCTTACTCCCTTGAGCTCCAATCTGGCTGTCTGCCCACCTGCCCATTCTGGGTGCTTGAGAAACTTTGCTCCAAAAGCAGCAACACACAGGACAGAAGAGCCAAGAGGCAGACAGAAAGGAAATGGGGGTCACGTTCGCTGAGAGCCAGGTCTTCTCTATCATCTCACCTAACATAGTGCCCTGCAACGGAGGTGTCATAACCACATTATCTAAGTGAGGAAAAGGAAACAGAGAAGTTAAGAGATGCAGCAAATCACACAGCAAGTTTGTGGCAGAGCCAGCAGCGGAGTGGAGCTCCTACAGGTTCTGAAGCCCCCGTTCTCTGCCCGACCCCTCTGGTAGAGACCCTCAAACCTACGCAGCACCCAGAGATGAGTGGGTTCTTAAAACCACAAAAAATATTCCTCTGGTGAAGTAGCCAGAACAATCCATTCTAGAGGTGAGAAAACTGAGATCTGCAGAGGAAATGCAGCTTGTCCATGACCATGTAGCTCCTGAGTGGTCGGATCTGCTCAGCCGTGGGCAAACTACGGCCCGTGGGCCGGATCCGGCCCGTTTGAAATGAATAAAACTAAAAAAAAAAGACCGTACCCTTTTATGTAATGATGTTTACTTTGAATTTATATTAGTTCATACAAACACTCCATCCATGCTTTTGTTCCAGCCCTCCGGTCCAGTTTAAGAACCCATTGTGGCCCTCGAGTCAAAAAGTTTGCCCACCCCTGTCTAGACTCTGAGCTTGACCCAGAACTGAGCCCAGGGAAGGACTTAATCCACTGTTGTGAATAAATGAATGAATGACAGAGTAGGTTATAAGTACAGCCTCCTATGACTCCCACCAGCCAGCTGTTTCCCCTGTAACTGTCCTATACATCCGTCTTAGGAATGGGAGGCCAGGATGATGTAGGTGAACACAAGCCTGGACTAAGCACTGGCCTCCACACCTCACACTCCTCTCTCAGAGCCCATGGGTCTGTCTGAGGTATGGAAAGTGGTGTTGGCTCTGGTCCCTATTCGGCCCTCCACTCTCCATGAGAGCCAGAGCAATGTAATAAAGAGGAGTGGAAAAATGGCAGAGCAATTATTCTTTGGCCCAAGGATTGGTGTTTACAACAAGGAGTGTTCCCTCTTCTCAAAAGTCTGGCCTTTGGAGTAAACTGGTTCACTTGTATGTGTAGCAGCCAACTCACAAATGCTGCGGTTGCTTTTATTATCATTCATTTTTTCATAATAACAACTGAACCTGTTGTTTACTGTTCACCTACTATGTGCTAGGCACAGATATTTCATAAGCTGACATAGATATAGTCACCTGTAATCCATATAGCCACCCTGTAGGTAAGCGTGAGCATTCCCATAGTATAGGCAAGAAAGGTGAGCCTTATGAGAGGTAAAGGAACGTGGCCCAGGCACATGCTAGGAAGCAGGAGATGCAAACTCAGGTCTGTGGAGCTCCACAGCTTGAGCTCCTACTGTGTGGCTGGGGTGGGCCTGGGACAAGGCGGGTAGCACAGCTAAGGATGCATGAAAACTCGAGGCAGATGGAGGGCCTGCCAGAATTCCTGGGCATCCAGCTGGCTGGCTGCTCTTCCCCAGGTGACCTTCTAGCACCAGGTGTGTTTCCACATGCCCAGATGCCATCCTCAGAGGCTCTGAATCAGACAGTTGGGGTGGAACTTATAACTCTTCTGTTAAAAGCCCTCAGGTGACAGGAAAGGACGCCCTTGGTTAAGAATCACTGCTTTCAAATATCAGGAGGCCATTTTCTCACATCTACACCCTCTTCTAGAAGGTTCCAAAATGTTTCTTAAGAAATTCATGTGTTGGTTTGTAAAGAATACCATGTATCAGAACCCAAGACCTTATAATTCTAGGATTCTCAACAAAGCAACAATAATTCTGTTCCTCTACAAACGTGGTATGAAGATCTGTCTTTATTAACCATGACAATTATTCCCAAATAATGTGCTGTTTATGAAAAAGACTTTGGAGCACAATGTCTTGGGTTTGAGTCCTAGATCTGCCCTTTACTAATTGTGCAACCTTAAGGCAAGTCAATTCAACAACATAGTTATTCAAGGCCTACTATGTACCCACAAGCCCTGGGCTGGGAAGACAGAAGATTCAAAAGTGGACCAAAACAAAAAAGGAAAAGAAAAGAAAAGAAAAAGCCATGCTCTCCCTAGCTCTGAGTTTCTCACCTGTAAAATGTGAACCAATAGCCACTAAGCGCCTGGACATGCCAGGCCCCTGACATGCAGGTCTTCACCCCACACCCTGAGGGGTAGGTTCTCCGGAATCCAGCTTTGCGGCAGAGGAAGCAGGGATTCGGGAGAGGCAGTCGGGTGAGCCTGCAGCCACGTGTGGCAGTGTCTGAGCTCTCTCCACCTCCACCATCCCCCTCTGCTCCCACCCTCCCCCACTTGGCAGATGAGTCCACAGAGTGAACTGGATAATAGGAGAAAGTGCTCTGCAGCCGACCAGGAACTGCACAGATGTATGACATCATGGTTATTAATAATGGAAGCAGCACAACTAATTCACGACCCCTCCAGATGGACCACCTGAATTGTCGCGAACCTCCTGCAATCAGAGCATCCAATTCTATGTGGTAGAACTGGGAGGGGCCTGGGGAGTCCACCCCTTTCCTTGTTTAGAGGGGTGGGGGGAAGACAAGATGGGGAGGGCAGCCTTCTGACTTAGCAGAGGCAGCCCCACTCCCCAAGCCCAGAGGCACTGAGTTTGGCTTTAGTGATTGAACCGCAAAGATAATTAGGTCCCAGATCAGACAGCAGCAATTGCCCCCCACTCCCACCCCCTCCCCCTCACCCAAAGGGCACTGGTAAGGGAATCAGCAGTGAACTACAAGTCTACCTCTCCATGTGCACTCAGCCCAGCTCCTTCACGCCCCAGGGCCTTCGTACCTGTTGTTCTTCTGCCCGAATACGCTTTCCCCAAATCTTTGCACTTTTTCGTTATTTGGATTTCAGGATAAATATTAACTCCTCAGAGAGGACTCCCTGGGCCCCATCTTTAGCTTCCCCATTCATCTCTAACGTCCACAATGCCTCGTTTGAGTTTCTTCATGGCGTGCGACACTAGCATTATCTTGTTCGTTGCTATTCATGCCCTCTCTTCCCATTGGAATGCAAGCTCCATGAACAGAGGATTAAATAGCTTTTATTTCTAGAATTCCCAGGAAGGAGCCTAGGACCCAGCAGATACGTCACGAACATCTTCAGCGAATCTCCCTGGTTGCCGGCCTGGGTCACAGCCATCCTCACTTGCTCACTCACTCACTCACTCATTCATTCACTAAATGCTTATTGAACCTCTCCCCTGTGCCAGGCACTCTGCTAGGCACTGGGGATTCCAATCAAACAAATGAGACAAAGTCCTTGCCCTGACAGAGCTCTGATGGTTGAGTCAAACAAACAGTAGAAGCCAGAGCTGGAGCATCATGTGTGACCAAACAATAGCTGACCAAGAAAGACAGGGGATAGGTACGGCAGCAAATGGGAGAAATGGGGAAACACTGAGGAAATGCAAGGGTTTCTCACATGCTCAAAACTCATCTCCGGAGCTGGTGCCAGGCACAAGCTCTGTGGACCTGGGGATAAGGGGACATGCCCCTTGCCATGAGTGCCTCCTGGCTGCAGCCTAGAGCACAACAGGAGAGATGTGTGTGAGAGAGTATGACCAGGAGAGATGTGAATGTGTATAGGAGCAGGTGAGCGATTGTGTGTGCATATGTAGGAGCATGTGTGTGAATGAGTGCACAGGATCGACTGTGTGGGCATGTGTGAGAGTGTAGGGAGAGAGGGGCTTGCGTGAAGAGGCGGGTGTGTGAGCATGTAGGAATCTACCTGTGTATGTATGTGTCTGTGATGACTCTAGTACAGGGGTGGGCAAACTTTTTGACTCGAGGGCCACAATGGGTTCTTAAACTGGACCGGAGGGCCGGAACAAAAGCATGGATGGAGTGTTTGTGTGAACTAATATAAATTCAAAGTAAACATCATTACATAAAAGGGTACGGTCTTTTTTTTTTTTTTAGTTTTATTCATTTCAAACGGGCCGGATCCGGCCCACGGGCCGTAGTTTGCCCACGGCTGCTCTAGTACTATTACTTTCACTACAGATTCTACATCTGGTTGAACTTGACAAGCTGAAGTCCCCACAACAAGTGGCATTTAATTCATCCAATAAATTCACTCATTCACTAAATGCTTATTTAATTCATTCAAATACGAAATCATTTTATCATTTAATTCATTCAATAAGAAATCATTTAAATTCTTATGTTTGTCAAATTCATTCTGCAGAGTGTCCACATAAAGCAGCAACACTGGTTCCCAGAAGAGAATTCTCAACTTCTGGACCTAACTGACTGTGGTGAGAGCAGTGGACGACGCTGGGTTGTGGTCCCTGTTTTACTACTAACTATGGGTGACCTTGAGTCACGTGAGCTACTCAACTTCTCTAAGCTTCTGTTTGCTCTTCATTAAAGAAGGCAATTACAACACAGCTCTCAAAGTTTGATTGCAACTCTACAACACCGTATCATCGGTAGCCCCTGAAGCACTGCTTCCTGGAAGACCAAGCATGTGTAACTTGAAAAAGGTGTAGTGTTAACTAGGGAAATGTTGGGTTTGACAGAGTCAAGCATGTTTTTTTATTGCAGTACTTCTCAGAGCCTTTAATTTACCAATATCGATTGCAATAGTGAGCTTGCAGAATTTGCCAGACTTACTAGAACAGGGAAACCTTAACTCAAGGCACAGCTTTCAGAACGAATGTTCCACAGAACTCACTTTGGGGAATCTGCTAGCAGGCACACAGGACACATTAAGGCCCCTTTCTCGCAGATGACTGGACAGAAATGGTGTTCAGCCTCCCTAAGTCACAGAGCAGAGCCATGGAAAATACCAGCCCAAAAGCTTCTAAACCACAGTAACTGGCATGTGCACAGGGCTTTGCATTTACAAAACAGTTTCACTTATATGATCGCAAGTCTCCCTGACAACGTTCTCGGGAAGATCCTCATCCCCATTTTCAGATGACAAAATGCAGCCTGAAGAAATTAAGGAGACTGCCCAGAGCACTAAGTGATGAGCCCATAACTTGGCTTTATCAGTTTCCTGTGGCCTTGATTAAATCATCAATGAAGACATGAAGTGTTTTATAGATATAAGCAATTCTAGCCACTGCACAGAGCCCCTGAAAGATGCCGAGGATGACAACACCTGCACTTGCTCTACAGCCCCCACCACCCCTGTTGGGAGCCAGGTCCCCTGTACTGGGTAAGAGAAGGGGAGGGGAGGTTGCCCAGAGAAATGCCCATGGAGTGGCAGCCACTCTGGAAACACCCAGGCTGTAAGGCTGGGAGTAGCTCTCTGCCAGTCGCCACACCCTCCCAACCATGCCAGCCAGCAGCCAGGTACAGCCCTCCCCCCCCCCCCCCCAGTGCCAGGTGCCATTCTGTGGGAGAGGGGGGTTGTAGAGCCAGAGCAATGCTAGTGTAACTCACTCCCAATAAGCCCAAGGAGCCCAGGATGGTGGCCCTGACAGTCTGAAACTGCCACTGCCTCCAGGGGGAAGCGTGGTCACCGTGTGCTTCTCCCACCGTTTCTGAGAGTGCGAGGCCTGAGAGGTGTGTCGTGAGGGTCTGCTGCAGGCACAGGAGGTTGTGCACACCCATGGCGAGTGGGGCTGTGCCACGCGTGAGTGTGCAAGAGAAGTGTGAACCGGGAATGCTCGTGTCAACCCAGGACAGTGACACAAGTAGTGTTGGGGAAACGCAGGCGGAGAGCGCGTGCACCAGGCAACCCCAGGCTACAGAGGAGTCCAGGAGGTCCCAGGAGTGCGAACCTGAACCTACGTGCCTGCACCCGCGCCCATCTCCAGCCAGTTCCCTCCCGCCCGGCTCCCGCCGGTCCCTCCACTGCCGCTCCGGCCGAGGCTGCTCAGCCCTCCGCGGTGCTTGGCTCCCCCGCTGTCAGGCTCCCCGCTTACCTGCGGGCGGTCGGGCTCCGCGGCTCCAGGCTGGGCTGCCCAGCGCTCCACTGGGCTGCGCTGGGCTGCGCGCCCGGCCTCTGCGCGCCTCGGCTGCGCCCGCTCCTCGCTTGGCTCCGCCCGGCTCGGCTCCGCCCGGTGGTGCCCCGAGCGCTCGCAGGCGGCCCACGCCGCGCGGGGTGGGCGCGGGGAGGGCTAGCGGCTGGCGCCGGCGGCGGGTGCGGCTCCGGGCCGCCCCGCAGCCGCTTGGAAGCTCCTTATTTGGGCAGTGATGTCAGGGGAAGTCGCAGGGGCCGGACCACCCACTTCTTTCCATTCACTCCCCAGAGTTTCCTGTCGCCCAGCCCGGGGACCCCGCGCCCGCACGCTCCGGGCGCCTCTCCTCTCGCTCGGCCTCAGCCCTCCCAGTCGCCGCCGGCCACGCTAGGGTCGCCGTGTCGCGAGGTCACGATGGGCCGGAGCGCGGTGGGCGGCAGCCGGGGAGGGTCTGTGTCTGGGGAATCCCCGACTCTGGCCCGGAGCTGGGAGGTTCTGTGCGGCGGCCTCCTCCTTGACAGGCCTTGTCACTCTGGGCGCCGCCCCGCCCTTCGCGCCCGCCCCGGCTCCCGAGCTGTCATTTCCTCCCGGGCCCTCGGGGAGGGCAGTCAGGGAAGCCCCGGTGACCGCCGCCGGGGGCCCTGCCTCTGGGAGACCCGTCTGGGCCGCACCCGTGCCCGGCGGGTATCCATCCTGATCCCCAAAGTGCGCGCTCCCGCCTTGCTCCCGGGTGCCAGCTCTGCTCCAGGAAGCCTGCACCTCCCAAGGCGGGAATTCGCCTTAATGAGCACTGGGCGGGGCGGCCTGGCCGGGGCCTCCCTAGGCTCCAGCCTGGGGGTGAGGGGTAACCCGGGGCTTCCCTAAGGGCCTGACTTTACCAGAAGCAGCTGGATCCCAGGTCTTGGGACCTGAGTCACATGCTTTGGCCAGTCTTGGGCAAGCGTGGGCCAGCCCCACTCCGGCCCCCATCTGCCGGCCTCTTGAGAGAGCAGAATGGCCCTCCAAGGCCTCCAGACCCCACAAGGAGCTGTATTTTAGAGATTCTGTACACCATGCATGTCAAACTCAAAGGCTAACACAGGCCAAATAAACAAGGCATGCAGCCCATGGGCCACGAGTTTGACATGCTTGCTTACACTGAGGCTCAGACATGTCAGGTGATTTGTCTGAGGTCAGCTCTGCAGAACCAGGGCTGACCTTGAATCCGGCTCACTCCAGGCCTGGCCTCTGCCTGCCTGGAACAGCCTCCAGAGGTTATGGGGCCTGGGGCCAAAGGCAGGCCTAGACTTAGGCAAACTAAGTGCCCAGATGCTACCCCCTCTCCAGGTCGTGAAAGTTCAAGGACCCACAGGGTGACTGACCCCTATGCTGACTAGGGCTTCCAAGAAGGCTCCTTGGAAACCCCAGGTTTCCTCTGGCTCCAAAGTGATGGATTCAAATTTATGGACCTATATGTCTCAGGAAGTGGGTTCCCTCTGACCAGAGGCCATGGGGCCCAGGGCACAGGGCTAGTACCCTGGAGATTTCTGTGCCTTCCTCATACAACAGCTTCCAGCAGAGCCTCCCCCTCCTTCCAAAACCAGGTCAGAGCAAACAACCCCCTGGCAGACCACTAGCTTTGATGGAAGGAATCTCAAGTTCCAAAGGGGCACCACACTCCTAGGTGCTGGGGGAGGAAGCCATAGCTCCGGGGCTTGCAAGAAATAAGGGAGGTGTGGCTGGATGGGAGCTGCAGGTTCATGTGCCCAGCTGCTCACTCCGGCCAGCTGCCAATCCCCAGTTCTGTTGGTCACCACCACCCCACTCTCCCCCATCCTCCATCAGCTCCCAGAGCCCAATCTTAGATCCAATTGGGTCACCATCTTTCTGACAAAGCCCCGAAGAGAAGGGCCACACTCCCTGATCTGGCATGCAAGGCCCCACTGACAGCTGCACCTCTTGCTGCTCAGCCCTCGGTGCCTTCTACCCAGTCCCTTTGCCCCCAACACAACTTGCACCAGCTTTTACTTTGTGGGGGTCTCTGCACAGACTTTCCCTCTGTCTGAAATGCCCTCTCTAATCCTGCTGTTCTTCTTACCCCAAATCAAGCCTGCCCTCAATACAGGTCCTTCCCTTGATTTGTGGGACAGGGTGAAACTTGGGACAGGTTCTTGCCCCTCATTCCAGTCCTGCCCTGCCCCTACTGCCCCACTTACTGTGCCTGGCTCAGAGCAGCTCTGGGCAGGAGAAAGTGGGTGACTCATAATTCATATGCCCCAAGGGGTGACTTTTTGTCATTTGTGCAAAGGTTCAGATGACAGCCTTGCTCCTGCCCCCGGATGAGCTTCCTCTCCAGGCTTTGAGAGGTGGTCATGGAACTTCCCAATGGATTTAGTCACCTTCCTGTGCTGCCAGAAGCAGTGCAATGGTTCCTGCCTCCAGAGATGGACCATTTAGCCCAGTGGTTCTCAACCTTCTGGCCCTTTAAATACAGTTCCTCATGTTGTGACCCAACCATAAAATTATTTTCGTTGTTACTTCATAACTGTAATGTTGCTACTGTTATGAATCGTAATGTAAATATCTGATATGCAGGATGGTCTTAGGCGACCCCTGTGAAAGGGTCGTTCAACCGCCAAAGGGGTCTTGACCCACAGGTTAAGAACTGCTGATTTATCCCAAATTGCAATCAGCTGGGAGAGACCTCCCTTCCCTCAGATTGGGAATTTAAAGGAACTTTCTGGGTCCTTCTCTCCTGCCAGGACTGAGCTGCTTACAAATGTTTGTTAAGTGAATGAATGATCCTATGGGGCAGGAAGACAAACTAACCACAGGAGGGGCAGAATGGCCCAACTCAGAGCTGTGGCTGAGGTTCCCAAAGGCCTGGCTGGGGATTGGGATGGACGGTGGTATTTCTGATTGACAGGATTAAATGGAGGCTCAGGAACCTGGGCCAAGGCGCACTCCCTGGGTGGCTGCCCTGCAGAGGCTCTTTTCTTGGACTGTTCCTTTATCCCAACTTTCTGTGGCTTGGGATTGTCTCCCTATTCTTTGGGCAAAGTCGTGTGCATTCCCATCCTGGCAGCCTGGCACATCCCTATTCCAACTCCCAAACACACAGTCCTGAGCTGGCCATAGCCAGGTGGAAGGGATAAAATAAAGTGAGCTTTATCAAGCACCTACATTATGCCAGACAATCACACTGGATTCCCCTAAACCAGTGATGGCGAACCTTTTGAGCTCGGCGTGTCAGCATTTTGAAAAACCCTAACTTAACTCTGGTGCCGTGTCACATATAGAAATTTTTTTATATTTGCAACCATAGTAAAACAAAGACTTATATTTTTGATATTTATTTTATATATTTAAATGCCATTTAACATAGAAAAATCAACCAAAAAAATGAGTTCGCGTGTCACCTCTGACACGCGTGTCATAGGTTCGCCATCACTGGCCCTAAACCCTCCAAAGATCCTGTCCGTGACCCCTCAAGCCACACAGGCCCCATCAATCTCCAGGCCAGGAGTATCAGCCCAGGAGCCTTCAACCAGCTCCGTCCACAACCAAAGCTACCTGTGTCCACCTTGAGACTCAGTCCCCAACCCAATCCTGGTGCCAATTCTCATGGGAGACCAGAAAATCTCAGGACCCCAGCCTCAGAGCTCAGAGGCACAGAGTGGAAGCAGGCAGCTCTATTTCAAGACTAACAGTATGAGCCCGATTCTGCTTCATGAGCCATCACCCTTACCCTGGGCTCAGGGCACCTTTCGCGTCCAGTAGCTGGATTGGCCCCAGGTTAGAAAGCAGGTGGTGCCAGGTGCCAGTTCCTTCCTATCCGCCCATCCTCTGCATATAACTGGGCCAGGTCTTGAGAAATTCCCAGAGCTTAGCCCTGGGGCCTTCCTACATTCCTTCATTCCTCATTCATGAATCAGGCCCCTTCCCTGTTCTGGGAACATGAAACACACAAAGCTGTGTTTTGGGAGCTCCATCCATGGATGGAGTCTGGTAGGTAAATAGACCATCCCGGCGCAACTAGCTGAATGCTACACTGCTCTTAACCAGCACGGGGCAGGGTGAAGGGCACGTACACAAGGTGGGAGATAAGATCCATTCTACTTCTGGGGCTCCAGTTCAGGGAGACTGTGGTCCAGGTGTCCCAGGCTAATTGGGTAATTGCTAAATGCTTGTTTCCATGGAAATGCCACACACACACACGCACACACACACACACACGCAGCTTGGTTTTGCTCTAAAGCCAACTTTCCACAGTGGAGATGGCACAGCCTAATAAAGATTAGAGCAGAGGGCAGGGTTGGCATCTGATCTATCATCTAAGAGGCTATCTTTCTAAAAATTTGTTCCTGGCTCCTAACAACCAAATTACAGATCCACTTTTGGAGCACGCTGGCGTTCTGAAGGAACTGGGGACTGCCACAGCGTTCTTGGGAGAGCTTTCAGAGGGGGCTGAGCAACCCACCCTGTAGGCCCTCCAGGTTACTTGTTTAAATCTTGTGCTTACTTACCAGCAACCCCCCTCCACCCTGTCTCCCAGACTCCCATGGCTATGATTTCCTGGACTCAGATGCACTGTGCCATTTTACTATTTGTGTGTATGCAGTGAGTACATGTGGTGTGTGTGTGTGTGTGTGTGTGTGTGTGTGTGTGTACTCTCGCGATACATCTGTTGTACACATGCACCTTGAGTCCTCACTTCTCACAGAGGCAGCCATTTCGCTCCTGGGACAGAGACCTGGGATTCTTGCAGTGTATGGAGCTCACCTCTGGGTGGGGGAGGGGGGGGGCGAGAGGGGCGGGGGGGTCCCAGCAGACTCAGCCCCAACCTCTCTCCCCGGGTTGAGGACTGTATTCCCCAGCTTCCTGACTTGGGCACCACTTCATCCTTAACTCACTTCAACCTGATGCTGTGGGTAACAGTATGTGTCTAGGAGCCCCATGGACCTGGGCTCAGATTCCAGCCTCACACTCACTGTGTGACCTTGGGCACATTCCACGATGCCACTGATCTTGACTTCTTTACCTCAAAGGGCTGCTGCGAAGATTTGACAAGATACTGCCATAGAGCCAGTGATAGAGTACCCAGCATCTAGCAGGTACTCAACAGCTATTGTTACTTTGTTCCCTGTTATGACCCAGAATCCTATACTGCTTGTCTTCATTAATGGCAGCACCCATCATCCCAAATCTGAAGCCAGTTACAAGCCTCCTCCTTGGTCCCCATGTTCACCTTCCCCTCTAATCCATTCTAAAAAGATAGCACTCTCCAAGACAAATTCAACTTGTTCCTTGCCCAGCTAAACTACCCTGTCCATTAGTGCCTTTTATAACAGAGCCTCAGTTTACCTACCCAAGCCTCCCTCTCTCTGCACCACCCCTATCCACCCTATGTTCCCACCATACAGAATCCGTCACTGTTTCTGAGCCTGCCAAGTGCATTTTTGTACATGCAGTTCCCTGTACTGTTCCCTTGACTCCTATCTGCTTGGCTGGCTCCCATTCAGCTTTCCATGTCAGCTCAGAGGCCACTTCCCTTAGGAAGGCCTCCCTGGTCTCCCAGGTGGCACTGGCTACTTCCTTCTTCATGGACCTCCAGCACTTGGTGCTGACTGTCCAGGCTTGTGTCCCAGATGTGTGTAGTCATTTTAGTCATATATCTGTTGCCCCTTTAGATTCTGCAGCTCTGCACACACCAGGCCATCCTCAGTGCTGGGACATCACAGGTATTCAGAGCATGTTAAGGAGGCTTCTGCCTCTCTGGCCATCCTGTGCAGTAAACAACTACAAGAGGCCAGTCAGCCTCAAGCCCGGTGACTAGTTTCCCCCAAATGACAAAGCATCCTCTATTCCTGCACTTCAGACTGAGGCTTTGGCTCAGCCTGAGCCCTGTGTCTGCCTCACTCTGGCTTTTTACCAGAGTTTCTGGGGACTCCCACAGAGCCCAGTGGGCCCAGGTGGGGAGGGTGGGGCCTTTGGTTCTAGGAAATCAGAAGCTTAGTCAAGCCCTGGCAGCTGTGAGAACAGGTTTCCTCCAAGCCAAGGGACCGGCTTGCAAGATCATCAATAACAACAAATATTTACTCTGCACATGGCTTTGTGCTTGCCAATGGGAGGTGCAGCAGACAGCGTCAACTTCCAAGGCTCGCATTGACACAATATGGGTGCAAGTCCCGGCTCTGACTCTTATGAGCTGCCTAACTTCTCCGAGCCTCAGTTTTTACAGCTGTAAAATGGGGAGGATGACACTCAGGGAAGGATTGTGAAGATTAAATGAGAGTTAATAAAATTAAAGGATAAAATGCATTTAATTATCATGAACAAAAGCTGGCAGGCAGTAGATGCTCAATAAAGGAAGCCTCCCAACTCCACTCAAACTCTTGTGGGCGACTCTGATGCATAAGACTTGGTCCTTGACAATAACTCAGAGTGAGGGAAGGGGGGATGAGAATTCAATCATAGCCTATAAACATTAAGACAAGGGAAACAGTAATAGATATGATGAGAAAAGAATTTTGGGAGCAGCAAGAAGGAGAGGGAAATTCTGGGATGGCCTTTAAACCTTTTCCCCTTGTGTGACTTTTTTCCAAGAGTGACTGCTACCACCCATGTGGTAAGGGGCCTGGGCTGGGCAAGGGGTTGTCAGGAAGGAGTCTGGAGGCAAGACCAATGAGGCATCTTGAGGCCTGTGCACCTGACAGTCTGGTTCCAGGGAGGCCCTGCGCACTTGGGAAATAACTATGATAACAGCGAATAAAAGAAATGAATGATGCAGAAGATACTGAAAAGGGGATGAATATGGGAAAGGGTGGAGGCCTAGTTTGAAGGCTAACCTTTGGAGCCTCCATCTAACAACAAGAAAATCTGAAATGGTCTGGCTCCACCCTGCTCAGGCTCCCTCCCATGCAGCCTTTCTCACTTACCACAGTCAGCCACACTTCTTCCAGCCCGAAAACCAGCCCTCTGAGGGCTGTCCCCCTGCAGGCCTTCCTGCTGACCTCCTGCACTCACCCCTCAGTCCCCACTGACTCTGATTGGATGAAAATCCCAGCAAGCTTCTGGGGCAACTAGTGGGTACCACTTAGAAAGGGCTGGTCAGAGGAGCTGGGGAGCAGAGGCAATGTCCCCAGGGGTGGCGGACTGGAAGAGCCAGGGATCTGGAGAGGGAAATGCGGGCACGTGGGTTTGGTGGCTGGGTCTGGGCTTTGAGGATCAATAGCAGTTTGGTGGGGAGGAGGGTCTGATGGCTAATTTTATGTATCATATTGACTGGGCCACCGGGTGCCCAGATATTTCGCCAGATGCTATTCTGGGTGTGTCTGAGAGGGTGCTTCTGGACAAGATCAGTGTTCAAATCAGTAGACCTAGTAGAGCAGAATGCCCTCCCTACTGTGGTGGCCTCCCCAGCTACTGAGGACCTGAGCCAACAACCAGGAGGAGCAAGAAGAACTCAGCCCGCTGCTGAGCTGGGGCACCAGTTTGTTTCCAGGCTTTGCACTCGGACTGAAACATCAGCTCCTTCCGAATCTCAAGCTGGCTTTCAGCCTGGAACTTAGGCCATCGGGTGCTCCTGGTCGCAGGCCGCTGGACTTAGAGCAGAACTGCATCTCGGACTCCCCTGGGAGCCTGCCAGCTGTAGATCTTGGGGCTTCTCAGCCTCCAGGATCACATGAGCCATTTCCTTATGACAAGGAAATAGGTCTCCCTCTCTCTTTCTCATTTTTGCACATATGCATGCAATATATATGCAATATTCTTCTATCATCTCTATCTATCTGTCTGTCTATCTATCCTTTTGGTTCTATTTCTCCAGGGAATCCTGACTAATACAGAAGGCTAAGGTATGAATTCCCCAGATCTCAGGAGGAGCCCATATTCCTTATTTGGAGTCCCATTTGTCCAACAACTCTACAAAATGAAAGGGAATTTCCCACCACCTCACATCTAGAGTCAGCCCCACTCAGCTGGGGAGAGCCTCTTTGCCAACGGGCCCCTATATGGAGCCCAGCACCCAGTAGGTGCTCAGTGATGCTGCCTAAACAAACAGGTACCCCTTTATAGTTGGGTAGCCCTTTATAGTTTGGTGCACAATCACACATGTGCCCTCATGTTAGCTCCAAGGCTCTCCGAGAGGCAGGACAGGGACCAGTTACCAGATGAACACATGGAGGCTCAAAGAGGATCTAGACGTGGCCCCAACAGCAGGCGCCACCTCTGGAAAGGCCAAGAAAGGGTGCTTCCCTGGGTCCAGGTGCCTCTGCCTCCTCTGAATACAGACATTCTCTAACCAACGGTCAGTGAGCACCTGCTCCAGTCCAGGCCCCATTCTGGGGACTCAGAGTAAGTACATCAGTGAACAAAATGGGCAAACAGCCCTGCCCTTGTGGAGCTTGCATTCTGGAGGGAAGAGACAGATAATAAATGAGAAACAACAAATAAGTGAATTATGTAACATGTTAGAAAGAAGTATGTATGACAGAAAGTACAAGGTAGAAGAGAGTAAGGGAATAAGGGGTGCTGGGGTGGGAGGTGGGTTACAAATTTAAATAAGGTAGCTGGGGTCAGCCTCATTGAGAAGGTGGCATTTGAGCAATGACTTGAAGCAGATGAAGAACTGAGTAAGGTAGGTGTAGGAGAAAGATCTTTACATTCAGAGAACAGCCAGTGCAAAGGCCCAGAGGTGAGAGTGTGTCAGCTATATTACTTGGAGCCTGCTAGGCTATTGTGAGATATGTAGTTTTAGGAGAAATAAATGAAGGCCATGACTGGGGCCTTGGCCCCCACAGTAGGCCTCAATGGACACCACTCTTCCCGAAGAGCAGACGCCACTGGGGCAGGCAGCGGGAGAGTCATGGGATGCCTGGATGGAGGAGGGAACAGCAGACAAAAAAGAGGTGAGGTGAGGAATATTTTCCTTGACTACCGTTCTCCTCAGCTTCGACCAGACACCCTCTAGCTCAGTGATGGCGAACCTTTTGAGCTCGGCGTGTCAGCATTTTGAAAAACCCTAACTTAACTCTGGTGCCGTGTTACATATAGAAATTTTTTGATATTTGCAACCAAATAGTAAAACAAAGACTTATATTTTTGATATTTATTTTATATATTTAAATGCCATTTAACATAGAAAAATCAGCCAAAAAAATGAGTTCACCTGTCACCTCTGACACGCGTGTCATAGGTTCGCCATCACTGCTCTAGCTCCTACCTGCGTCATTCTATGGGCTGTCTTCTTGGTGCCTGAATCTGGAGTTGTGCCCAGACCTGCTTGGACCCTCACTGGTGGGGACAGTGCTGGACAGGTCATTTAACCACGGAGGGGAAGCCTTCAATGCCAAAGTTGGGTAGATCCCATTCCTGAGGGGTGAGGGGTGGCGAGGCTCTCAGGGCATTTGTGCGGAGTGGACCAGGTAAAGCGCAGAGCAGCACAGCAGGTAGACGGTGGGGTGCTGGACCCGGCTGGCTGGCTATCGCCACGCAGCCTCGCAGGGAGGCAGGGCTCCTCCACTACACAGTGACAGATGCAAGAAGCAGATCAGTTCCCGCAGCCTGGATGAAGTCACAGTCAGCAGACTAATTTTAGATTGAGCATCTGCTCTTCCGTCCCAGCGATGCAGCTCTGTCTGGGATTCGCTCCGTCTGGAATCGCCAGGGAAACAAATCCTGTTCTCTGGGCACAGACGCTGCTGATGTCCAGATCAGAGCTGGCCAGGGGGCGCCTGCCATGGGGAGGCCCAGGGAGCTGTGCCGCACAGGACACCTGTGCCCCCCCTGCCCCCCAGACTCCTGTCTCACACCTATAGCCATGGAGTCCCTTGGGGCCATCCTTAAATGTCATTCTGCCTTTCCAGAAAGCAGGGCGGGGGGCGGGGGGAAGGTCCCTGCCTCAATGGGAAGGTCTGCCTCTTTCCATCCCCTCACCCCAGCTCCCAGCAAGATCTTGAAGATGTCGTCCCAGATCAGTACGGCCCAGCAAGACCAAGACGAGGAAGCACACAGGAAGGCCCATTGTTGGCAAATCTCCCCAGAAAGGCTTCTCGGGGGAGGTGACTTCTGGGTTGGACTTTGAAGAGTGGGAAGGTGTTTGTTAATGGAGAAGGCAAGAAAAGATCACCCTAGCAGGGGAAACTGGTGAAGAAACAAAAGCTTCAAGGAGCATTAAATGTTTGAGAATGGCCTGAGGGGAGAGGGAGGAGGTGTGGGAATTCTCCATGTGAGCGCGCGTGTGTGTGTGTGTGTGTGTGTGTGTGTGTGTGTGTGTGAGTGAGAGAGAGAGAGAGAGAGAGAGAGAGAGAGAGAGAGAGAGAGAGAAATAGAGAGAGAGAGAGAGAGAGAGAGAGAGAGAGTCAGTCACTGGGCCCTGACTCCAGGCTAAGGAGTTGGGCTGTGCCTGCAGGTGGGGAAGCCTGGGAGAGGCCGTTGCAGCATGTGCTCTGACAGGCGAGCGGGGTGGCTCCGGGTGTGCAAGCAGCCCATGGAATCTGGGAGGGCTGCCTTCCTGTACGCCCCTCCATGGCCTGTCTGGTCCTATCGGGCCTCCCCCACCTCCCCTGCACACGTGAGGTAGACACCAAATGCAGAGTTGCACCTGCGGGCGGGACCATGCACCTCCTGACAGCAGGCCTTCACCTCCACCCTCCTGGCCACTGTGGTCCTGGCTCTGTCCTCGTCTCAATCCACTTCCCATGGGCAGAGTCCCCTTTGCTCCCCTGCGCTTGATTTTTCCACCTGGTGCTGCTGTCTCCAGATTCCTCAAGAACGACCTTGTGTTTTGTCACTTCCCACCTCTCAGCGCTGCCCTCTGGCACATAGGAAGGCTCCATTCTTGGAAGGCAAACCGTGTTCTCTGGGCTACAGGCTTCATTTCCTTGTTTAATTCCTCTAACAACCCCGTAAGATATTTCATATCCCTTTTTACAGGGAAAAAGGGTTTGATGAGGTGAACTAGAGGCTGGTCACACAGCCAGGAAGGGGCAAAGCTGGGGTATGGACCCCAGTGTGTCACTCTTCCTCTCCCACCAGCCCCCCACCCTGAGTGCGGGGCCTGGGCGCAGGTGGTCAAGAGCCCTGGCCAGTCAGGTGGGGAGGAACTGGAAGAGGAGGAGGCCTCTCCCAGAGACCCTACCTTGATGCCCTTGAGAAAGAAGGAGTTAAAAGCTTATGTAAAGAGATTTGCAAATAGATCCTCCAAAACAACATTTGGATGATTTAAGTGTTAAGGAATCAGAACCATATGGATTAAATGTCCCTGACGTTACGTATGGTTATAAAAATTAAAAGGAAGTGTACCGGGAACACACACACACACACATATGAAATATGTATGGCCAGACCACAGTTTTATCTTTGTGAGCACGGAGTTATTTGAAAACACAGCATTCACCCAACTTCTCCAGGGTTGGCCCTCCCACCCCACCCCACCCCCTGACTTCTCCCCACCAAATGGGGCTCAGTTCCCTCCCTGGGGACCCAGCCTGAGAAAGAGACTTCCCAGAACAGCAGGCCTGCTGCTCTAACCACAGGACAGTTGGAGCCAAACAGCTGGGCCAGGAACGGCTGGGGGCTCCCAGAGGCCAGCTGTGTGGTCGCAGGTGGAAGAAGTCGGTGGGAATGCTAGTTTCCCAAGAGCGTCTGTAAGTACCTTCAGAGACAAGGTTGAGTAGCTTTAAGGGCAGGCCAGACACTTTCAGGTGCAGGAATGTCCATTTATAATTGCTTCTGTAGCTCACTCAACTCTCCCAGCAACCTGGGAGGAAAGAGTTATCACCCCACTTCATAGGAGGGGGAAACTGAGGCTCCAGTGGGCTGAGAGCCCTGCCCAGCTGGCAAGCAGGGAAGCAGACCACAGCCTGGATTTCCTTGTCACACACCCAGGGCCACTCCTACCCTACCTCACTGCTGGAAGCAAACTGAAAATGAGCCTTTGTGCCGTTTCACTATGAGCATTAGAAAGCAATTGTTAGTTCCTCAAAGCTGAAGGCTTACCTGGCAGGCTGTTTCTGAGTCAAAAAGTCAGATTTGGTTGTGAGTCTAAATTGCACATATCGCTGAGCTGGGTGAGAGGGTATATAATGCTCAGCTTGGGAAAACTTAAACCAAAAATTGCATGGTGAAGTCCTGAAGGGAAAGGTGTCTTTTAGGTGCCAGAAGCGTGGTACCTCCCTGAAACACTCACCCAGCCTATGCAGAGGGTGGACTTGCCTTCCTGCTGTAGAGAAGGCAACCCAGGTGCAGAGAGGCTAGGTCACTTCCTCAAGAGCCCACAACTGCATTTCTAACCCAGGACCCCCAACACCAGGCCAGTGCACTTTTCCTACACACGCTGGCTGGAGCCAACCCTCCCCAACGGTGGTGACAGTCAGTCAGAAGCAAGTCTCCAGGAGAGTTAATGCCACACAGAAATACACCCAGCCCAGCATCAGGGGGGCTAGCACTGAGTCTGTCTTCTGCATGGCCAGGTTCCCTGTGTCTAGCCCAGCATCTGATATTTGTTAAATGACCATTAAATAAGTCAGTGGGTGGAGGGAAAGGAGGCATTCCCTCCCCTTCTCTCTTCCCTGTCCCTCACTAGTGCCATTGTTTTGTGGACACAAGTGAAGGCTTTCACACTGGTTGGTGTCTTTATCCCGGGGACACTGCCCTGTTCAATGGCGTTGCATGCTTAGCCCCTGTCCAGAGCTCTCAGGGTGCTGATTTTGAGCCTGAGATAGTCCAAGGACATGAAATTCTCCAGGAGGAACCAGGGAGAAAAGGTAAAAAAGCACGGGGATGGGGACAGAGGGCGAGACCAGCTCTAGAACTTCCTCCTGCCTGTACCCAGGACCTCACCCAGAAGTCTGCAGCAGATCTGATCACTGATGGACTTCCTGTAATGGCCCATTAACAGAGTGTCCTTATGTCCAGTCTTATCCCAGGCTGACCTGGCCACAGGCCGCCAGATAGTATCCTCATATGGGGATCAGATCAAGTCACTTTTCAACAGCCTTTCTCATGGTCAAATACTGATTACTGCCCAGACCGTTTGGAGATTCCCAATAGACACCCACAGATGAAAGAAAGTGGCTTATCTTTAATCCACACTTATTAGAAAAGCACAAAGGCCTCCTTTCCTCCCTACCAATGGTTCCATCCTTTGCACCCAATTTTCAAGCACACAGAATTCTTGCAATTCTGGGCATGAGTAGTGTCCTTTGCCCTGAATGTTCTTCCTTACCCACTGAACTTCCCTCCAAACTTGAATTTCACCTTGCACCTCACCTCCTCAATAAAGCTCTCCCTGACGCCGGCAGAACCTGCGTATACTCTCTGAATACTCTCGGTACTTGTACACTTTCTCAGCATCATATACTTTGTATTTAGAGCCCAAGGATCAACATTGACAACTTCTTTCATTGTGTGTAACTTTTGGCCTGGTGACCAGCTCGCTCACTGAAATACCGGCTCCATGACAGGGTGCCGTGGATGCTTTGCTCACCATTGAATCCCAAGAACTGGCCGCCGTGGCTGCTGGCCCACTGGTTTTCCCTCTCTGAGAGGCCCAGAGTGAGACAGAAGGTGGCAGGAAAGGTCTCGGGGACCTCACTTTCCTCCCTGAGCAGGTGAGGTGGAGGGAATAGGGGACTCAGACTCCAGCCTGGGAGTCTCAGAACTTCATCGTAAGAGCATGACAAGGTCGCATAATGCGTCTGAGCCTCAGTTTCCTAATCTGTAAGATTGGAAGGATGTGCCAATATGGGATGGCTTACATTTTCATACCATATCATTGACTCAGCTCATTCTTCCAATCCTAGGGTAATGGGCAGCATTGCTTTTGTCTGTCCAGTATTCCCTCTTCCCTTTCTTCTGTTAAGAGTGACTCAGGCAACTGTTTTCCCTCAATTATAATCCGGGCTGGGCCCCACCACCCTGTCCATGGCAGTGGGCAGGCTATCCATTGGTCAAATACTACAGTCCACTGGGCCAGGTGTAGTCATGTGACCCAAGCAGGGCCCCATCAGAGCACCTCCCTGAGATACCTCTCACAATAACAACTGGGAGGAAAAGGGCTTTGCTCTCCAGAGTCACTAGCTGGGATGGTGAAGGCCAGGAGCCACCAGGGGCCTATGGCCCTTCTCCATTCCCTATGGCCAATGTGTCTGTCCTGCTGTGAAAGAGGAAACCCAAAGGTAACATATGAGACTGAGGTCAAAACAAAAAAGAGTAACGATGAGAAGTGTAAGGCAATTAAGAGTCTGATGACCTGTTGACACTGCATCGCTTCCTGGATCTAGCCGTGAGCCTGGCGTTCACTCACTCATCCATCCCAGTGAAATGAGACCACAAGACAAAACACAATCTCTGTCTTCTCCTTCTCCACCCTCTCTTTCCCTAAGCCAGAGAGAATCCAATCTGAAATCGTATTTGAATCATATTTGAAAGAGTGCTGCCTAATACCCTCAGGTCCAAAGTCAACCCAAAGTACTAAATAATGAAGGACAGTAGCAACGAACATGTGTGTGCATGGAGAGCCCCATACCATTCTACCATGTGCCACATGTGTCCTCCTGTCTAATCCTCATGACCAGCCCACACAACAACAGAGAAATGCAATGGTGTGACGGAAGATAAGGAACACTAGGAGCGGGTGTTGAACACCAGGGCTCTAACCTTGGCTCTGCCACACACTAGCTGTGTGATGTTGAGCTGGTTTCTAAACTTCTCTGGGCTCGCCTTCCTCCTCTATACAATGAGGGAGTGAAGCCTACCTCAAAGGCTGGCATGAGGAATGATGAGACAACACCAACAGAAGAGCTTGGCAGTGTTCCTGGCTAAGAGGGCCTTAATAAACATTAGCTGAGCCTGTCAAATCTAGAA
Source organism: Myotis myotis (assembly GCF_014108235.1). Taxonomy (NCBI): domain Eukaryota; kingdom Metazoa; phylum Chordata; class Mammalia; order Chiroptera; family Vespertilionidae; genus Myotis; species Myotis myotis. The sequence goes on along the minus strand of NW_023416324.1, from coordinate 29,489,668 downwards.
GTCCGTTCTAGAATGACAATTCTCTACATCATGTTTCTAAGAATTAGTGTTGGCCCCGGGGTAAAACGAAGAGGAATGTGTGAGAACCTCCCGGCTAGAGTTCAATGTCCAGTAACACCCAATATTGGCCACTGGCTGCCCACTCTGCAGTGACATGGTTTGGCTGATGGGTCAACTTCCCCACATGGTGGACAGTCAGATGTGTCCCCAGGGATGGCAGCTCTAGCTGCACGCTGATGGGTCACGAAGGTGAGGAACCTGTTTCCAGTTTTCAGATGAGTCTAAGCTGCTTCCAGTCTCCTCTGGACAATGTTGAAAGGAGGGGTCAGGACTCCACAAAGGCTGAACTTGACTCCCAACCCCCATCTAATGGATCGCCGGCCTTACTGGGGTGAGGGCAGGGTGTGCCCCTCTGTGCTGTGCTGTCTGGGAAATTGGACAGTCTGTGTCATCTTCCAAAGAGCAATTCTGCAGACTGCTGCTCAGGATCAATATTTTGGCTGCTCTTTGCGATGTGGCTGTGGGGAAGATTTCCACTGAGTGTGGTTTACAGGGCCGTTCTCCGCTGATGTTTACTCCGTGTCATCCCCACAGCCTGTTCCTGGCAGGCATCTGTGTCTGCTGCACTCCTGGGCCGCTGGGACCGGGACGCTCCCCCCCAGTGGGAGGCTGAGCCACTGGCCCTCCATGGGGCCCGATTGTGACAACGTATAAGGCAGCTGGCCACCAGGCACGCCCCACTCCTCAGCTCAACCTTGCCCTCCTTAGCCGGTCTGGCCAAGGCTGTGCTCTCTTAGGAGCCTCATTCCCACCAACTTGGGGGAAACTGTAATGAGCTGAGCTGCTCTAGGCCAGGGCTTGGAATTCCTGTGGGTCTAGAGATGTGGCCTCGTCCATTTCCTCTTCCCAGGGTGGCCTCCTGCTCTGCTCCTCTCCACCCACTCGCCTCTTCCTCAGAGCCACAACAGGCGCTGTGCAGGCTGAGCAAGACCACTGTCTCCGCCCATCCCCCACCCATCTGAGCACCCTCTTAAGAGATACCCCATCCCCCTGAGGCCAGGTGCCGAGGGCTGCCAAGGCTCTGCGTGCCTGTGTTTGTGCCTGCTCAGAGCAGGACAGCACTCCAGCCAAGAGGCCATCCCTAACCTCAAAGAGAAGGTGACAGAGGGGAGGGCAGCAGGCGTGCTCTGAGCCAGCTCATCCTAGGGTCTGCTCCCTGCTCGCACTGCCATGGCCAGATCTCCAGGGTGGGATAGGTTCCTGGGATCAGGGTCTGGCAATCAAGGCAGGGAAGCAACAAAAATGGGGGAGTGGTGTTTCCAGGCATGGAGTTAGGTGCTTGCAGTGTGGTAGCCATGGCCCACGGAGAGGAGGCTCTACTGGGGTAGTCCGCAAGGATCCTGGGTAGGGGAGCTCACATCATGACTGGGCATTTGGAAGGTCAAAGACCCTTGTTGTGGAGACACCTTGAGGCTGGGTGAATATTGTTCTTTCTCTCATTTTTTTCATCTTCCCAAAGCCACTCCCTAGCTCCTTTGACATACACCTAATTCTGGTGGGTCCCAGAGTTACCACAAGGTGACCTTCTGGAATCCCACCCCATTTTGTGGGTGAGTTAAAGCCGCCAAAGGCCGAGGTCACAGAGCAAAGTGAAGTAGAGCCTGGACTTGGACTCACTGGTCAGAACACAGCCTACGACTCACTCCACAGTGCCATGGCTGCTGCTGAAGACAGAACGGACAGAGCCTATCTCCCGAGAGGGTGCCTGGGACTCTTTTTTGCCTCTACCTGCACTGGGAGCTGCTGGTCTCTCCCACCCTCTCTGAGTGATCCAGAGCCCAGTTGCATGCATTTGGGAAGGGGGCTGGTGGCAGGGCTGAGAGGACTGTCTGCACTCCTGGAATGCAAGGGAGCTGGCCAACCCACAAGGCGATGTCCAGCTCTGGCTCTACTGCCACTGTGCAAACCAGGAGTGCCAGCCCTTCCCCCAGCTCCACTCAGCCCCAGGGCTCAGCAGCTGAAGGTGCAGCCCCACCCGTCACTGAGCTCATCCTGCCCAGGCCTGAGAGGATGTGGGAAACCCAGTTCCATCGAGGGCTAGAATTAACTTTCTCACCATAAGCCACATGCCTTGTGGGTGCCCTGGGCTTGCCTCTCCTCACCTGCCATGGTCTTGTTCTAGCGCCCTTCGGGGCAGGACAGGGCATTTCTCTGTGGGTCGGACCTGAGGCCAGCCCTGATGCCCTCATCAGAACTTCAGGCCCAGCTCACTTTGCTGAGTCTGGTCCCTGCCTGACCTCACAGCCATTCCCTCCGTGGGCGGGGCCCTGGGCTTTGTGTTCATGGCAACCACGTCTGGACCCTGCCATGAAGGGAGATGGACCAGGACTGCCGTGTCCCCTTCCAAGAGACACTAGCTGTCATACTCTGAGCACACACAAAGGCACGACAGCCACAGCTGGGACAACGGCATTTCTCTGAGGGGAGCAGGCCTGAAACTGGACCACCCTCTCAGGCTGAGCTGCTGAGAACCCCCCTACCCCCCCTCCACCCCCTGCCAGTTCCCCTCAGTGCTGACAAAGGAGTCACTGTGGCCTTGGCCATACACTCTCATTCCCTTTTCCAGCCCCAGAGGGTATCACTCAGAGTGCCAAAACAGAGGGAGGGACTTGGGGCATGAGGCTCCCCTCAGGCATGTAATTTATAGGTTCTCAGCCTCATCACAGAGTACAGCTTGGTCTGACTCTGCCTATAGACCCAAGGCCATGCTCTACCCTGCTTCTCCCTAAACTGACCACAGGGCTGTCGCGGTCCTAGCCTGGGGGGAAGGGTCATCTTTTCTACCTCAGCACCACTCACCCTTTTGCCCAGAAACTGCTTGGTGCCACCCGATTCTCTTGCCACTTACTTACCCCCTGGAGGACACCCCAAATCTTTTCAAAGAGTGTATGGAGTGCAAGTCAAAAAGGACACCCCTTGTGGAAGCTTGCCTTCTATGCAGATAATCATAGCTACCAATTATTGAGCACTTACTATGTGCCAAGCTCCAGGCTAAACATTTCACATGTATTTAATCCTCACAATAACCATCCTAGGAGGTAGTACTAATAGTATCCCTACGTTACAGATGAGAAAAATGAAGCCCCAAGTCCTTTTACTCTAAAGCCCTTCTCATCCCCAAACTGAGACTGATCTGTGTGTTTTATCAATGGGCTTCAAGAGCTGTTTCTTGGGGGCCCAGGAGCGACTCACAGTTGAATTAAAATATGATGTGCTCTCTCCCCGGCAAGCGATATGAGAGTGTTCGGCCTGCACTCACATGGCTCCAGGCCTCCTGCCCCTGACCTTGGGGTCAGTTTATGAGCCCCAGGAGACAATGTGCCTTTGTACCGCATTCTTTCATGGACACAGTCCACGCAGAACGTCCTCTGGGCCAGCTCTGTGCAGAGCTGGCCTGTCCCCACCCGTCCCCAGGGACTATCCTAACTGGATGGGCAGGTGCTCCACCTGCCTGGTGCTACCTGATGGAGGGAGGGGTCAGGAGAGAGACCGGTGTCTGGCTGCATGCATAGCTAACTGCCACAACCTCGTGACTGATGTGTCTGCTCCTCCTAACGTGGGCTGCCTGCCCAGCGTTCATGTTCTTTCTATCTGTGAATCCGGTTCATTTACCAATCCGCTCTCAGCTCACCTCTGGGAATGGTGGAGTCCTGCTTAGACACATCCGGCCTCCCTCAAATGCTCCCCCTGATGACATTTCCCCAGCTATTACATAACCCAGGGAGCTCAGCCCCCACTGGCCAGGCCTTTAATTGGAAAGCTCTTTCCCAAGGGCCAGCCCAGGCCCTCCTACCACTCAAGCCCTTCTGTGGTCTCTCTTGTACACGCAGACATGCCCAGGCTCCCAGATGAACATACCCCAGCACACTGCAGCAGCGAGGCCACATCTCTGTCCAGGCCATTGGCCGCACCCAGTGGCTCACACGCCTTGCACTCTCTGTAAAGTATGTGGCCCCAGGTCTTCCAGGCTCACCCCTACCAGGAAGTCCTCCCTGACCACCCCCATGGGCCACCTTAAGGCTGGCCTTTCCCGGCTTCCACAGTACTGGGTGCTCATTGTGCTGCTGTGGGTGTGCGTCTCCCTAACTAGACTATGACCCCCCTAGGGAAGGGACCCAGTCTGATACCTCTCCATGCCCCCAGCACCTAAATTGGCCAGGTGAGGATGGATGAACTAGGTCAGTGAGTGAAAGAAAGGATCCCACAGAATGCCCTCCGGTTGGTGGCCTGGGCACTCTGCAAAAGCAGCCTCATGGCCATCCCAGAATGTCAGCTGCAGACGGACCTGAGAAATCAGCCCACTTTCCAGAGGGGCATCCCAAGCCCAGCTGGGGACAGGTGGCCCTGAAGGGTGGCAGAGCCAAGCGCCCCCCAAGCTCCCAGGCCTCTCCCTGGCATCACGCTGTCTCTGGACCTTGGCAACAGGTTCTGGGTTACTCATTCCTCAGAAATGAACCCCCCAGCCTGGGACACAAATGCCACCAAGACACAGTCCTGGTGCTTAAGGAGCTGGGCAGACATGGACCGAAAGAGCTGTGAAGCGGGGTGAAGGAAGTAACCAAAACATCTACAGAGGTGCCACCCAGGGAGATAGGAGGGGTCAGGAGAGACCTCTTGGGAGAAATGACATCCTAACTGGGTCTTGATGAGAGTTTCTGAGGAGGACTGAGTTGGAGAAGGGCGAAGAGAGGAAGTGGTGGTGCAGTTAAAGAGAAATGTGCAGAGATACAGAAACACGAAATGATACAGCAAGATGGGGAACTGCGCAAGCCAAGTGGTGAAGCTGGAGCCCCAAGCACAGGGGAACCTGCGCTCTGAGGTCGGCGCAGGGGGTGAGGTCACATCAGGAGGGGCTTGAGAGTCACACTGACCCAGCTGGACTCCAGCGCGTAGGCAAAGACCCTTATATGTGGCGCCCAATGCCTTCCAATCCCCTCCTTTGTGCTCCCACCATCTCCAGCGTGGCAGGAAGCACCGATGATGCTATAACCCCACTCTGTCATCTACCCAGGGATCCCCCACACCCTAGGACAAGCTCTTCTCAACTCATAGGCACTCCTCTCAGCCACAGGTATCGTTGCATCTTAGAGCTGGAGCTGCGATACGCTAAGAATTGATCTTGCAGAAATGAGCTCACGTGGTCTTCAGAATGCAGCGCTCTTGGGATAAGTCTTATAAACAGATCTGGAACGTTGTATGGCCACAGCAGCTCTTTCGGGGTCTGAGTGAATGAAAGGGTGGTCACATGGACACTGCTGGGAGCTGAGAGAAGGTGCACGTTGTTTCTGCATTTTCCCACGAGATTGTACCTGCACTGAGAACCCTGAAGCATCTACTCAGACCCCCTTCAGGGCCCACGACTTAGTAAAAATTCAACCATCGGAGGCCGGCAGGGGATGGAGCAGGGTTAGAAGCGGCTTAGGACAGGGAGGCAGGCCGAGGCAGCTGCCTCTGTGGCCATCTCCATTCCAGCACTGAGAGGGTCTGCCCTCTCCTGCCCCGGTGGCCCCCCACCCGACGGTGACACTCGGGACCCACAGAATAGCCCTGCAGGTTGTGTGGGAGCACAGGGCTGCTTCCCTCAAGCCCAATGACCATGCGAGTCCACACTGGTTACCAGCGGAGCGGCCCTGTGTTCCAGCCTCCCTTCCAGGAGGCACTGTCCTCTGAAAGAGCCTGTGGCTGACTCTGGAGATCTAGTCAGGCTCTGCGGTGGCAGATGTGGAAACTGGCCCGGCCAGGGGAAGTGGCCGCCCGAGGGTCACACAGCGAGGCAGAGCAAGGATGCGGGAGGACCCAGGGCTCCTCACTCTCCACCTCGCCACCCCGACTTCCTGGAGGTGACTCAGAGAGACAGTCGGCACAGGAAGGAAGTGGGGAAGGGAAGCCCAGCCTGCTGGATTCCAGGTCACCACTTGGTTAGTTCAAAGCCACCACCCACCTCAGCCTGAGGCTCTGTCTGGTGCCCGTGACCTTGCGGCCCTTCCTTTCTAAGGCCACAGCTGCGGACCGTTTCCTCCAGGGTCGAGCTCACTTGGCCTCCCCGGGGTCTCCAGGGACGCTCTGCTGCGCAGTCCCATGGTGCTTCCCCGCTGCGGGGTCAGGGGTCACCTCCAGAGCCTTGGCGAGTGGCCGGGCCTGTGGGGGCCAAAGGTTCATAAGTGAAATGAGATGAGGTGTAATTACAGCCTCATAGTGACTGCGGCTCGGCAGCCAGGGCTGTTTCATCATCTGCCGGCCAGGGGTGCCCTGGTTAACTCGGTTTCCTTGTAAATCTGTAAAATGAGGTGATACTATCTACGTTCTGGGTTGTGTGGAGGATTAGATGACATAATACCTGTAAAGCCAGCCACAAACTAAGCCACATGCTGGCTCTGGTCTTTGATTACTTTGCTAAGTAGACATACGTGCATCATCTCCTTTAATTCTCACAAGAAGCCTGCGAAGAAGACAGATTATTCTCATTTAACTGGTGAGACACCTGAAACTCGGGGAGGTGAGGGCACATGGCTCATGGCGGGTGGAGAGAGGATTTGAACCTGCTTCGATCCGATTCCAGAGCCCCCGTGGTTTCCATCAGCACCTGGGGTGGACCTGTGCGGGTGCCTGCCCTACCAGCTGCACCCTTGTGTGGCAGGGTCTCTGTCCCTTCACCCGGATTCCTATCCTGGCTCTGCCACTTCCTGGGAGTGAGACTTGGAGTGTCTGGGCTGCTGTGGTCCCATCCATACACTGGACACTGGCCCTGTCCGGCCTTTTGCTCGGCGGAATCACTGAGATGATGTGTGCGATGGAGCCCTGGGCTGCTCTGCACGGCCTGAAGGCGAGGTGCAGCCTGCAGCCGGGGATCCAGGAGATCCAGGCCTGTAGGAGCGGCCACCACGGGAAATGCCACCGGCACCTTTAGCAGGGGCTTTCCAAAGGCTGAGCACAGCCTCTGGGACAAGGAGGGGGGCTGCAGACACCTTAGTCTTTGCTCCACTAGACTAGAAGTTCCTCAAGGGGCCGGACTAGCTCACAGCAAACACCACGGATGGATAGTCACTGCCCCACACTCAGCCACACGGACCTCCCGCGGAGTCACCGAGCTGGCCAGGCTGCTTCCCCACGCCCAGCTCCAGCCGTGCCTCCTCAAGAGCCCCTGACTCTCAGGGAGAAGAGACCATCCCCTCCCTTGTAATCATGAGTTAGTTCCACACTGCAGCATGTGACTCTATCATATTTCCAATTTCTACCTGGATCCCATGTTGGAACAAGGTGAGGGTTTGAATAAAGACACTGGAACTGAACTGTTTTCCGTTACACAGTTAAGTATCTCTTGCTGGACGGTGAATTCCGTAAAGGCACGTTCTGTGTCATCATCTGTAATTCTTAATAACCAGCGAGGGCACCTAGGCGGATCTGTGGTCTGGTCCTCTCTCTATCCAGGCAGCCCACGTCTGTCTCGCCGCCTTTCCACCCCACTCCTGTCACAGGGCTCGTGTCAGAATGTGCCAACAGTGAAGGACATGGGCACTGCAGAGCCTACTACAAGCGACTGAACTGGCTCACGTACATGGAAGTTGCCTCACACGGCTGCCTTGATGCATTCTGGGCTCACGTTTGGGTTCTGGGCTATCTTTTCAAAGAGCGAAGTCCTCGTTAGTATAATCTCTTCCAGAAAAGTGAGGTGATGTTTAAGATACAATATGGGGTGGTGATCAGGAGTAGGAATCCATCAGAAGCCCCATAAAGTTGTCTTCTTTTCTCCTGTACATGGTTTCTGATGAGTGCACATGACGGGCCACTTCCAGGGCACTGCAGATGTCGTCTGACCTGGACACAGCTGGATCGTGGGAGTTTGCTGTGACTTCTAACTGCTGACTGGATCATGCATAAACCCAGCCTCTCGTCTGGCCCAAGAAGCCCTGGGAAGGCAGTGCCAAAGCCTTCCCGGAGTGGGGGTGGGGAACAGAGAGCAGGAGTTTCTGAGCCCCAAGAACACAGGAAGTGGTTCCAGCTGCTATGAGGCTCTGGTTTTCATCTGTGAAAAGGGAGAATAACACCCGCCCTGCAGAGTTACTACAGGATCAGCGTGAGATTATAGCATGTTAAAACGGCTGGCTCAGGGCATGGTCAGAATCTATTCACTCCACAACAACTAACTTAGCACCTGCTATTGGCCAGGCACTGTTCCAGGCAGTGGGAATAATGCACAGACAATGGCATATTAGATGGTGGTGAGTGCTATTAAGAGAAGCAAGGCAGGGAATGGGGTGGATGGAGGAGGATGCTTTGCGATTTTAAATAGGGGCCAGAGAAGGCGTCTCCAAGAAGGGGGCATTCAAATAGACACCTGAAGGAAGCAGAAGTGAACTATGTGTGTTTTTCCCAGCAGAAGAAACAGCACTTTCAAAGGCCCTGAGGCAAGAGCTGGAGAAACAGTATAAAGGTCAGAGGATCTGGGGTGTAAGAAGTCATTTGTGGCCACATCATGAAGGCTGGGAAGGCATTTATAAGACCTCTGGCTTTTACTCAGAGACAGGAAACCCCTGGAAGCTTTCCGGACATGGGTTGACACAACCTGGCTCTCATAACTGATCAGTAAACTTCAGCTGCCCCTTCCCTTCAAACCCAGACCTCTGCAACTGCAGCTCACATGCTTTCTCCTGGCTAAGATTTCTTCCTGCTCTCTCAGTCTCTCCCAACCGGGGTGGGGGCTCCTCACTTTCTGCCAAATGCAGGCTGGAAAGGTGCCTTGTGGAGACTGGCTGGGAAGAGAGAGAAACACAGGAGTCTTAGGGTGGAGATCTTGCCCTTTCTTGATGGTTGGAAAACCTCTGGTCCTGGCTCAGCTTCAGTGCACACACATACACACACACATGCACACACATATACACACATGCGTACACGTGTGCAAGGTACACAGTGATGCTGGGGACACTAACAGAGTCCCTGGTGCTACTGCATCACCTGAGACAGCTACATGAAGAACTGGGAATTTCCTTCTGCCTTCCCTCACTCTGCTTGTCTACCAAAAGGTGAAATCATTTGTTTTAAAATAAAATAATTCCCATCTTTATCAGCACTTCTTAACCTTTTTTTGGGTCACCTGCCCCTTTGAGAATCTGCTGAAAGCTATGCGCTATCTCTTCAGAAAAGGAACACAGGATATGCACTCCCTCTCTTGTAACTTCAGGGGTTTCACAGATCCCTGAAAACTCAGTGAAGAAGCTATCCTCTATGCCCATGATTTCCCCATCTGTAGCTCCAACTGAATGTATAAATGAATGAGTGAATGAATGAAGAATAATGAAGTTGCACGCAGATGAAGGAACAAGAGATGAGCAGGACAGATAGATGCAGCCTCCTCTGGGCACCAGGACTGTTTTTTTAAAATATATTTTTATTGATTTCAGAGAGGAAGGAGAAGGAGAGAGAGAAAAACATCAGTGATGAGAGAGAATCATTGATTGGCTGCCTCCTGCATGCCCCACACTGAGGATCAAGCCCACAACCCGGGCATGTGCCCTGACCGGGGAATCGAACCGTGACCTCTTGGTTCATAGGTGGTTGTTCAACCACTGAACTACACCAGCTGGGTCGGGCACCAGGATTCTTGATGATGCTTTGAAAGAAGCCGATAAGAATAAGGAGGAGTGTGTGGTTAGGTCTTGTTTGACACATGTCCTGCAGAGAGGTGGAGCTCAGCCCCTAAGCTTCCTCTCGTCCAATGTCTCTGAATGACCATCTTTCTAAACAGTATCACATCCCTAGCTGGTTTGGCTCAGTGGATAGAGTGTCAGTCTGTGGACTGAAGGGTCCCAGGTTTGATTCCAGCCAAGGGCACTTGCTCTGGTTGAGGGCTCGATCCCCGTAGGGGGCATGTAGGAGGCAGCTGACCAATGATTCTCTCTCATCATTGACGTTTCTCTCTCTCTCTCTCTCTCTCTCTCTCTCTCTCTCTCTCTCTCTCTTTCTCTCTCTCTCCCTGCCTCTATGAAATCAATAAAAATATATTTAAAAAATAAAATAAAATAAAAGGTCTCACTCACTCCTCTGCCTTTCTCAGGGTGCCCTGAGCTAAACAAAGCAGAACCTTCTCTGGGTGACTACTGGGCAGCGGTGTGAATGTAAACTCAGGTACATAAAAGTAACCAATCTGTTCTTCTTGACATCTAGCTAAACCGGGCTCCATCAGTCCTCCAGGCGTCCGGTCTGTCACTTCATTTTTCTGATACATCTAAGAAGTTGGGATGCATTTTCAACTCATTCTTATAGTCACCCTCTCACTGTGAAGCTTTTAACTAATCTCAGTTTTCCCCAATTACTGTTCTATATTCTAACACAGGGAGACCTTCAGGTGTGACGGGTGGGTAGGGATCGCTACCAAAACTCAAAATAGCCCCAGAGAGGTCTGCTGATCGAGGAGCCTCCGAGGTCCTAGAGACGTGGCTCCGAGGCCCCTCTAGCCTCTTCTCTCTTCATTCTGCCTCCTCCTGGGCATCGCACTCCAGCCGTCCCCCCACCCCCGCCCCGGCAGTTCCCCAAAGGGACAGGCTGTTTCCCACCTCCGTTCCTATGTGCCATGCCTGCCACCTGCAACAGAGGCCACCACCAGCCTCACCTCCCCAACCTCCTCATTAGACCTATCTCCTTCCTCTTTGATTCCTGCATCCTCGCCTCAATGTGGCACGCACTACATTCCCTTTCCAACTTCTTTTTTCCCCCCTTTTTTGGGAGGAATAAAGCTAGAGCTTAGATAAATACACTTGTGGTTGTTCATTTACATGTCATTTCCTGACCTGTATCTATTCATCTTTATTTCCCCAGCAAACAGCACGGCGGGATACATACTGATGTTTTAGTTCTTATTTGTTGGTAAATGTTCCCTTTGTAGAGTTGTTCTCTCTTTATCCTGACAGCTGGATTGTCTGTTGTAACCTCAACCCCCGGCTGTTAGGGTCCCACCTCTCACTGCCCTCCCACAGCCCCCGCTTCTAATCTGCTGGGAACCTGTTAGAATTGGGTTTAAACCAGGAGGAAATGGGCCCCAAGGGATCTCCTGGGTGCAGCCTAGCTGACCTATGTCATGGACTCGTTATCGTGCCTCAAGTTCTGGCTGGCCTGGTGCAGCTGTGCTTCCTGAGATCCGGGTAGGTGAGGTCACTGGATGGGAAAACTCCTCCAGTGAGTTGTCATAGTAACCAGGACTTTCAATTTCATGCAAGAGAGTCCCTGAGAGGAAAGCACACCAAGGGGTGGGGGAGGAGTGGCAGGAATCCATCAAAGGCTTCCTCACATTGTCCTCCCGTCCCCTTTCTTTGCTTCTTGCTGGTTTACACGCTCAAGGTAGATGCCATTATGTGTGGGCATCAGAGTAGAAGCTGCTTAAAATAGCCATCCGGCTATTTCAGGGAGCAGTTGAATATGCATGAGGCTATTTTAGAAGAGATGTCCCTGGCCCAGCCAATCCAAACCCCATCCTTTTCCTTGGAAATGCCAAGAGAAGCTGAATGGGACCTTTCTTAGTCTTTCCCACTGGGGTGGGGGTTTTCAGAAGCCACAGAAACTACACCCCAGCTAATGTGGGTCCTGCAGCCCTGTCGGCTCTGCCCCCTGATCCTGTGGTCACAGTGGCTCCTGGCCAGGCTGCTCAGCCCTCCAGAGCCCTCCAGAAAAAAGCCGTGGCAGCCTCCGCAACAGCCATCCTCCCATCCAGTTGGGTGCCCTGTTCAAGTCCATTGGGCTATGGGCTTATTCCTTCACCGACACTGAATTTTTCTAGGCTGTTCATCCATGTTTATTTTTCCAGATGTACTCTATAATCATTTTATTAAAAATTTGTTGGGATTTCATTCAATTAATAGATCAATTCACAATACCCTCTTAAGTTTATTCTTGGATATTTTATGCTGCCATTTCTTTGGAGATTAGAGCCTTTTCCGGCTATGCTCTCTAACTGGCTCATGTTGGTGCTGCCTTTTTCATGGAGCCTTTTCCGACCTACCCTGCAGGAAACGATCACTCCCTCCCCAACACCATGCCTTGCCCATGTCCCTTCTTACATTTTGACGCCGAATTACAATTATTGGTGAGATGGTGGGCCCTTTAGAGGCAGGTCCCTGCGTGGCCTGTTTGTGCGTCTCTTGCCACATCTGGTAGGTGGTCAGGGCCATGGAGATAGTTGTAGGATGAATGCGTAAATGAGTGAGCAAATGAACAGATTTTTTTCCCCTAGGAAGCTGAAAATGAAGTGAACTGATTGTTATAAAATCTACTTTTCCACAGGCTTTCATTAGACAGTAAGAAGAGTTTTAATTCTCCTCCTTTTTGCTCTTGGCAAAACCCCTAAGACATGTCAGAATCAGGGGGCCTGCAGGACCAAGTCAAGAAACTCTGCACCACGGAGTCACTGCTAGACGAATGTGCATGAGCTAGACTAACGCGCATGTGGAACGTGTCACAGAACCTCTTCACAGAGCCCGCCTCCCCCGCCGAGACAGCCCAGCATTTCTCAGGGGGGCTCTTGAGGCCTTGAGAGCCCTTCAGAGGAAGGATTCAGGCACTCACTGTGTGCCTGCCACTTTTAGAAAAGCACTTTCCCTCAAGATACAACAATCTTGAAAGGTTGGTATCACTAGTCCCATTTTGCAGATGAGGAAACTGAGGCTCAAAGAGATGTAGTTCCTTACTAGGGGCTGGCGAAGTTGAGGCTGTGGGACTCTAAAAGCCTCGCTTCTCCCACAATAACACCCAGAGCAGCAGAGTCTGGGAGGCTGAGGGGCCGTGGCCCAGACAGGAGTCCTGCACAGAGTCAGAGAGATAGGGTCCTGCCCTCACTAAGCCAAGGTTCTCCCCACAGAGCAGCATATGATGCTTTCAGATTGTTCCTGAAGAGCATCAGACTTGGGTCAAAGAGCCACTGTCCAGGCTGGGGACTTGTTACACAGGTCGTATTGTCACCATGGGACGGGGGAGGGGAGGGATGGCAGAGCTGGAAGAGGTGCCATGGGGGAGGGGTTGGTCTCCAGCACAGATCTGGGGATGCTCTTCCCTTTTCCTCCTCCAGCCTGTTCAGGGTCAGAGTTTCTTGACTAGGCCCTGCAGGCCCCTCTTGGGAGTCCAGCCAAGCAGCCACTTCCTTATTGGGCTGGCAGCTGCTGGGCAGGCCTCGGCTTATTTCTAAGCCTGGATCAAAGCTCCAGTTTCTTATGAAGAGCCGTGGGTGAAGGAACAATTCATTTACTGACCTTGACAAGGTGTCTGGCTCACTGCAGGCCCCAAGGACATGGGGATGAGCAGCCCCCAGGTGTCCTGCCTTGTGGCACTCTATTCTGGTCAGGAAGATCATAGGAAATTTCCCAGCCCTACCTAAGTTCTGGGGGAGCCTAGACGGGGGCCGTGTGTGTGTGTTTTGGGGGGGAGGGGGTATTCATCTAGCACAGGCATGTCAAACTCATGGCCCATGGGCTGCATGCCTTGTTTATTTGGCCCGTGTTAGCCTTTGAGTTTGACATGCTTGATCTAGCAGGTAGCAAGCTGGGGAGGTTGAGTGTTAGACTAAGGCATGAGGACTTCCCTGTGGGCAAAGAGAGACATCCTGCATTTTGAAACAAGAGTCTCCCACGATCAGATCTGAGGTTTAGAAACAGATCAGCGAGGTGTATTTATTTTCAATACATTGATTTTTAAGGTGAAAATGGAAGCATGTCCATTTTGGAAAAACAATACCAAACAAGGAAACACAGAGCAGATGGAGACGAACTTGCTGATCTGGACGTGGAGTGAGAGAGACCATGTTCATGGTCAAGCCCCTGCCACTGACTTCTGGGCAACCTTGAGCAAATTGCTTCTCCCCCTCCACCTTGGTTCCCTTGCTTGTAAGATTGGAGCACTGTCACCTCATACACAGGGCTGTCATCAGGGCAAAATGGGATGTCAAAGGACATTGTAACATTTGTCTACACTGGACACAGGTAAAGCGTTAAGGTGAGGTTCCAGAAGGCTCTATGTACATAGCCGGGACCATTTCAGTCACCCAGCTGTCCAGCTGCAAACACACTACCCAGCAACTTCTCAGGAAGCCTCTCTCAGCTGTTCCAGCTCAAATCCGAGCCTGTCCTGTAAAAACACGGCCCCGTCCAGAGAAGCAATTGCCCATGTGTTTGTTTGGTGGGCCACCTGCCCACCGGGTCCAGCCTGCTGGGCCATGAACATCAACAACGGCCCCTTCCTAGTGGGAGAAGGAACAGGGAGCTGGCTTGTTCTCTGAGAGCAGAGGACTGGCGGGCGACGAGGAACATTTTAAGGTGGGACACTTCTTCCTGCACCGTTGGCAGCTGTCTACATAAGGCGTCCATTATATGCAGCCCCAAGGCCAGCAGGCCTGAGCGGCTAAGCTAAAATTAGTGTAGAATGTGCACCCGCCAGAGACACAGAACATCCGAAGGTCAGATGCCTGCAGCCAGCCGCCTGGGCAGGGGTGGGGAGCAGGCACACAACAGCTGTGGCAGCAGCTGACTCCGGTTCCTCTCGGGCACAGGGGCGGCGGCCCTGCCCAGAGACCTGGCTCAATAGCTCAGCTTGAGTTAAAAAATAGAAGGCAGAGTATATTTCCAAATATGTTTTTTGTTGTTGTTTTTTAAATCTGTGTATAATGTTGAAAAAGGGTGGGAGGGGATTTCACTGAATATCTAAGAGGATATCTCGGTTTTGAATGTGGAAATAGGGGATGAATTCTTTTCCTGTACTTTCCAAAATTTTCTCAATAAGTATTTTTTACTTTTGTAATCAGAAGAAAACACGATAAAAGATGCTGTAAAAAATATATTTATATTAATTTAATATATATTTTAAACTTGTTAAAATGATTAAATTGTATATGCTCATAGGCATATAGTATATATGTATAGTATATATGTATGTGCAGATATCTTAATTTATCTAGTCCACTGGTGGTGGCTGCTTTGAGTCCTAGAATGGCGAGGCTGGCTGGCACTGAAGATCGACATTCTCCATCTCCTCACTCTATGGAAAAATGGAGGCTCCAGAAGCAAAGCAATAAGCCCAGAAATTACTTTTCACTGAGGCTGGTCCTGTACTGGAGCTTCCCCCTCTAAGTCAGTAGTTGCTTATAGTCTCACTATATGGAGATGGAAACTGAGATATAAAAAGTGCACTGATTCACCCGAGGGCGCCCTGCTAGGAAGCTAAGTCACAGAGCTCAGTCTCAAGCCTAGTTTTCCACCCACCGAGCTTGAAGGAAGGAAGCACCTTTGAAACACACCCGCTCCCTGAAGTCTCAAACATCCAGAAAGCCACCCCTTACAAGCAAGACTGATTTGGACAGGGTGGGTGGGTAAGACTTGCAGGAGACAGGCAGTGCCAGGCCTTAGGGACAGGGAGGGCTGGCCAGAGAGGCTGCCACTCAAACTCCCTATCTGGCCCCCTCCAGCTTTACCAGGCCCCAGGCCTGGCAGTGCCTCAGGGCAACCCCAGCTGCTCAGACCAGAAGCCTTTGCTCCAGCTGAACCTCTGTCTGCAGTGTCTGGCCCTTTCCCCATTTTCTGCCTCAGTTCATCCTTCAGGCCCAATTCATCCATGCATCTGTGCATTCTCGTTAGCGAACACATTTTAATAGGTACCTACTATGCGCTACACTAGAGCAAGACTGATGTAGTCCCAACCCTGTCAGTGCCTCCAGTTCTTAGAGAAGGCTTCATGCTTGGCTACCTGGGTTATTCAAACATGGACTCTGAGGCCAGAGTACCTGGGTTCAACCTGGTCAAGCCACTTCCCTGCTGTGTGTGCTTGGGACAATTACTCAGCCTCTCTGTGCATCAGTTCTCCTCATCTTTAAAAGAGGATGTTAACAGCACCTGCTTCATAGAGTTGTGCAGGCAGAGTGAAAATCCATCTAAATGCGGGCACGTAGAAGTCCTCAATGATCACTAGCTATCGTAATCATTCTTCTTATCATCTGGCTCAGATTCCCTCCTGATGATGCCCCTTGCCCTCAGGCTGCCCCTTCCTTTTTTGGTCCCATAACACGTTGTATGTTTTCACAGTAAAGCATCCGTGGCTATGGAGTATGGGAATTAGAGGACCTGTCCACCTCCCTCTCTGTTCTTGGGGCAGGGACCAAGCTTTAGCCATCTCTATCCCAGGCCCCAGCGTGAACGCAGCAATCACATCTCCAGCGCAACTTCAGAGTTTGTGGGTGTCAGGCACCCTGAGCTCCAACCAAGGAAAGTCTGAGAAGCTCCTGGCTGCCTGGGCACCAGGGGCTGCATATCTGGCCTTGTCCCGGAGCTCATGGTGCCCCTGTTAAGCCCGGCCTGCACGGGTGAGGTCGCTGGGGGCCAGGCTTCCTTGAATGCTCCTCTGGGATGGGGAGCGCTGCCGGACAGTCGTTATCAACACCACCACCTCTGCCCTATCACACCAGGATGCCTCCCACGCTGCACCTCTGCGCATGCCAGCCCCTCCGCCTGGATGCCCCTCCCCCTTCCCACAGCCCTCCTGGCCTGACAAACCCCCACAGGTCCTCCCGCTGCAGCTCACACGCCCCTCCTCCAAATCACAGCCCCCACAGAGTTTGTGGCTCCCTCTCTTCTCCACTTCTCGCGCCTTGTATGTGCTTCTGCTGCGACTTTTTCACATTTGTTTATATGTCCCTGCTCCCGAAGGGGCCATCTAACTCCTGTCGGGCCCCCGGTGTCCACCATGCCTGGCACAGAGGGGTTTCAAGAATGTTCTGCTGAATGAACTCTTTAAAGGAAAGTCAAATCAATTGGCCCACCTTCCTGCGAAGGCAGATATGCTAACATCTCACGGCGCCTTTTGAACCAGAACACTCAGGCCTCTGTAGGCCACCACTGCCCACCGCACACATGTAAACTGACAGATGAGCATGGGATGCAAGTGCCAACTATGAGACGGGCACTGAGCTGGCTTTTCACAGGTGCTCTGGCATTTGATCTGGAACCATCTGAGGAAGCAGGTATTTGAGAGACGAAGACCCGGAGGCTCAGACCAGTTATTCTGCTTCATTCATCTTTGTGCCTCAGTGCCCAGCACAGAGATTAGCACACAGCAGGCAACAAGTATGTCCAGATGATCTGGCCCTGCCTCAGTTTCCCCACATAACATTCCACTTCCAGGGACTCCCACAGCTCACTCTGGAAATGGTTAAAATGCTGCCTCTGCCTTTAAGAGATTCATGTTGTGGGGAGACAGCATGGAAACCCACCAGTAAACACAGGGAGGTGTACAGGGTGAGAGAGGGATGTGCGTGGGCAGGCTCTGTACTGGGGCCAGCTGGATGGTCAGTGAGGCTCCCAGAGAACCGAGATTTCAGGTCTAGAAGAGCCCGCTGGTCTGGCTAGGAGGGCAGTGGAGGGGCCACAGGAAGAGCGTGGGCAAAACCAAGGAGGGAGGAATGCTGTTCCATTTGGGACCCTTAAGGGGCTGGAGGCAGGGGTGTGGGTAGTAGAGAGCTGGGCTTGGAAGGAGTTAGGCTGCTGAGGGGCAGGGCCAGGCCACAGAGGATCCCACCAGTTCTTTCAACTGCTTTTAGCCCCTCCTCTTCCCTAGGCCCCCAAGTTCCCAGCATGCTTTGCAACTGAGCCAGCCACACAGTGTTATGTGCCTAGGAGCTTCCTGGGCACTCACAACCCAACCTCAAACCACCTTGAGGCAGTCAGGGTGGCCCTCCTCCTCCCTCAGAGGCCAGGCCTGGTGGGCTGGTGGGCAGGCACCGAGCTGTCTAGACTCAGGCAGAGGTCTGGAGGCAGGCTGGGCACAGGGTGTGGAGTTCCTGGCACGTGTCACCTGAGCCTTGTTCAAGACTGAGAGTGTCACAGTGGTGGGGCAGCCTCGGGTCTGCTAGACAGATCCAACTGCTGGACAAAGGGCCCCCGTGTACCCTCTAGGCCTCACCTCCCAGGCAGCTCCCCCAGACTGCCCTGCAGATCTACCTGTGAGCTTTGCCTCTAAATGAGGACCTCGTTGTTAGGTTAGACTGGTCTCCTACCTGCACTCCCCCTCACCCAGCTCAGCTATCAACCAGCATTCTCCTGCGGGCCGACCCACCTGTCAGTGTGCAGGCGGCCTTTGCCCTTCCCGTCTGGGCACTGGCAGCCCATAGTTCCTGTGTGCTGCCCAGCCATGAGAGGGCAGGTGTGGGGCTGTGACTGTCCATGTCTGAGTCTGACTTTAAGCAGAGTTTGCTGGAAGGAACACAGGCCCCTGAATGCATACCTGTGTGCACACGGCATATACATAGCCCAGCTCAGGCTCCCCATGGATGTGAGGCCCATGGAGCTATCAAACAGATGAGGCCTAGGGAAGTGGAAGGCTGTTTCTTTTCCCACTACCCCTCCCCCAACCCATGGCCTTGACCAGAGCTGGAACAGCTGGCTGAGGCCTGCCCAGGTCACAGAGTGCCACTCCCTCACTGTTCATTCAGGGAAACGGAGACAGAGAAAGGGAGGTTCTTGCTTGAAATCTTCCCAAGCAGTAAAGGCAGACCAGGGTCCGACCCAGTTCCCTGGCTTCCATTCCAGGACAGGTGCCCATCGCCATGTGCTGCATTTGCAGAAATGCCAGCCGGAGGGCTCCGGACATTCAGGTTTTCCCTGAAGTCGCAGTAAACTGTGAGGGCCCATTCTCCTGCTGAGGATGAAGTCAGCCCCACCTACCTCCTGGCCATAAACACGGCCCAGTAACCTTTGGGCTGTGCCGAAATTGCGGTGTCCTGGTGCGAGGGAGAGATGGGAGGAGCTTACCTGCCAAAAGCCAGCCGTGGTCTCGTGGTCCAGATGTGTCAGGGATTTCTAAGAGCTTGGAGGACTGTGTTGGAGGGAGACCTGTGGGAAGCAGAGAAAGTGAGAATATTATACTACCACCATCTGTCAACCTTCACTTGAGTTTAAAAAAAAATGCTCCCCAAAATGATGAGCATAGCCTTGGTGAGAGTGGTCTTACAGCCAAGCCCCAGCACCACCTCTTCTACAACATGGTCAACACAGGGTCAAGGTCAGGCTCCCCAGAGGTGCAACCATAGCCTCATCACCCCACTCAGAGCTGAAAATCCTGTTACCAGCCCCTGCAGAATCCCCTACATTTAGTTTTTCTCTCAGGCCCAGAACGGTCACTTTTAAGCACTCCTTGGTGTTCCTTGAACACCGTTCACCATAATTCACTCATTCATCATTGATCCATTCATTTTTGCAAGCATTCAATAGCCATTTGGGAAAACTACTAGATGATACTGTCTAGTACATAAAGACATAAAGTTACTGAGAAGGAGAGCACAGGTCTAGCAATAAAGTTACTTGTAGAGCCAAGATAAAGCCACAGCTCTCAATACCCAGCCTGGCGGGTTTCCTCCCTCCCCTGAGTGATCTCTGTGCCAGACACTGGGCAAAGCATTTTCTATAGGCTGTACAGGATGGCATGATGCTACCCACCATTTTCAGTACAAGAACTCCTATTTGTGCGAAAATATTTCTCAAAACTCCTCCTGAGGGTAACTGTACACTTAGTATCTTCTTATTGGGAAAATAAATAGTACAAAAGCCACAATGAACATAATGCTTTATAATTAACTTGTATGTTAGTAATCAACGCACCACCACATATATTTAAATAAGTGGAATTCTTTTTAAAAAATATATATTTTATTGATTTTTTACAGAGAGGAAGGGAGAGGGATTGAGAGTTAGAAACATCGATGAGAGAGAAACATCGATCAGCTGCCTTCTGCACACCCCCTACTGGGGATGTGCCTGCAACCAAGGTACATGCCCTTGACTGGAATCAAACCTGGGACCCTTCAGTCCACAGGTCAACACTCTATCCACTGAGCCAAACCGGTCAGGGCGCCACCACATATCTATAATAATAAAAGCATAATATGCTAATTAAACCAGATGTCCTTCCAGACAACCTTCCGGACGAAGCTGGGGCTGCGGCGGAAGCCCAGGTCCTGGGTGCCAGAGGGAAGCTGGTGCCGGCAGCCAGGGGAGGGAAGGTCTACTCTTGCATGAATTTTGTGCATTGGGCCTCTAGTATTTAAATAATGATTACACATACTCATTTGAATCATGTTATTTATGTCTCTGGGCTTAAGGCTTTGGCCCTAGGGCAGGAGTGAGCAAACTTTTTGACTCGAGGGCCACAATGCATTCTTATACTGGACCGGAGGGCCGGAACAAAAGCATGGATGGAGTGTTTGTGTGAACTAATATAAATTCAAAGTAAACATCATTACATAAAAGGGTATGGTTTTTTTTTTTTTTTTTTAGTTTTATTCATTTCAAACGGGCTGGATCCGGCCCACGGGCCGTAGTTTGCCCACGGCTGCCCTAGGGGGATCCACTCATTCAATATCATTCAGTAGATATTTATGGCACATTTCTGAGATGCCCAACCCCAAGGCCCACAGGGTACAGGGAAGAGTGGTGGCTCTACAATGAGGCATGCTTAAGATCAAGCCCAGCTCAGACTGATGTGGGCAGGGGTCCTCAAACTACGGCCCGCGGGCCACATGCAAATACAAATATTGTATTTGTTCCCGTTTTGTTTTTTTACTTCAAAATAAGATATGTGCAGTGTGCATAGGAATTTGTTCATAGTTTTTTTTTAACTATAGTCTGGCCCTCCAACGGTCTGAGGGACAGTGAACTGGCCCCCTGTTTAAAAAGTTTGAGGACCCCTGGATATGGGCCTTTGGGCAGGTCACTTGGCCTTTTTCCAACTCAGGGTCCAAATGAATAAAGGGGAGGTGATGATCCTGACATTGGAAAGTTGTTAAGAGGATGAAACAAGATAGTGCAAAGCACTCATGTCAGAGTCTGGCATAAAATAGAAGCTCAACAAATGGGCACCAGAGGACTATCACCATCATCCTCATCACCATCCTTGCCATTATCACAACCACCACCATCATCATAAATAGCATTGTTATTATCAATAGCAGCAGTATCAGCACCATCATCATAAATATCACCGTTATCATTCACAGCAGCAGCAGCACCATGAGCATCATCAACATTATCACCACCACCATTACCACCTTCATAAATACCATTATTGTTACATCAACATCATCATCATCACCATCATCAACATTATCACCACCAAGAACACCTACCCCATCATTGTTACTATCAATAGTAGCCCATCACCATCGCCACTACCATCACTGCTGTCATCCTGTTTCCTTCCCTTCTCTTTCTGAACCCCAAGAAGCCTGTCCTTACCCCTCTGGTAGGATACACAGTAGTTTCTACCCTACAGTGGAGTTATTTGTATTTACTTACATCTTCTTTCTCAGGTTCATTCCCATCTCTATAACTTCAGAGCTGTATGAACTTACATTAAGTTACTAAACACATCTGAATCTGTTTCCTCAAATATAAAATGGGACAGTGGTTTTGGAAACTCATGGAATTGTTGTAACGATTAAACAAAATAATGTACATAAAAACTCCACACAGTATCAGGCATATGGTACATGTTCAATAATTGGTGGTAATTGCTTTTGTTATTATTAATTATTATTATTACTTCTCCTCTTAGCCTCTGAGTCCCTAAGGGCAGAAACCATTCCAAATTCACCTCAGTCTCCCTACATAGTCTATTATAAGGCCTGTCTCCCAACAGACATTAATATATGTTTGCTAAAACAGTCTTGGAGGCTCACACAAAATCAGATGCAAAATAACTCAAGGGACAGGAGCATGGGACATGGCCAAGGACAGAGCCCTGATGGGACTGTGAAAAAGCCCAACGGATCTCCTGAAGAAAGTCATTTATTACCCAGGGAGCCAATCTGCAGGCCTGCTAGGACTATTCATCCATCCATCCATTCATTCATTCACCAAACTGACCAAATTTTCACTTTGGTCCAATAGCAAATCCTTGCCCAGTGCCTTTTTTTTTTCTTTTTTCCTATTTTGGAATCTTGTTTGCATCTGTCACATCATTTAGTCTTCACAGAAATGCTTTGAGGCAGGTAGAATAGGTAGTGACAATCCATTTTGTAAATTAAAAATGGAGAGGTGACGAGATTTGCCATAAGGCACACAGCAGTCAAGGCCATTGGAGAGTGGACCAATGACCTTGACTCCTTCCCACGGGCTTACTGACATCAAGCTCTTCACAAACCCATTCATTGATACTCCCTGCCCAGTTTGCTTCCCAGCAAATAAAGCTAAATTAAATTATTGTTGGCACTGTTTTAACATGCCTGTTGGAAAAGAAAGACTATAAGTTCCATGAGGGCAGGAACTATGGAAGCCACAATAGTGTGGAGGCAGGTAAACACGTGGATGCTGATCTCAGACTGCCTGGGTTTAAATCTTGGCTCCATAGATGAGGTACA
This sequence comes from Myotis myotis, assembly GCF_014108235.1. Lineage (NCBI taxonomy): Eukaryota > Metazoa > Chordata > Mammalia > Chiroptera > Vespertilionidae > Myotis > Myotis myotis. The sequence continues at coordinate 29,467,236 of NW_023416324.1, read as the reverse complement.
TTGAACAAATAACCTCTCTGTGCCTTGCTTTCTTCACCTATAAGAAAGGCTCATACTAGCTATCTGTAGGTTGTTGTGAGGATTAAATGAGCTAATCCATGTACAGTGTCTAGAATAGATCTGGTGTACAGTCAGCGTTAGTTGTAATTATTATTTTTCATGACACATTCCCTGAACCTAAAACAAGCCCTGGTACATGGATGATCCTTAATAAGCATTTGTTAGATGGTTGAACAGATGAAATGTTCCCTGGAAAGAGGTCAATAGCTGTGCCTCAAAAATGGATGAGCAAGTCAGAAGAGTAGTGGAGCTCTGGCCCCAAGGAACATAGCATCCCCCAGTTCCTGGATCACAGCCAAGACCAAGAGGAAAGAGGCTGGTCATTCCAGGAGTCACAGCCCTTTCTGCCAGCAAAGGAGTCAGACACTTAAATTCAAGTCCTCCATCTGTTGCTCTGTCACTCACTAGCTGTGTACTTACCTCCCATACCTGCCTCCTTATTGTGTAATTGGGAAACGCACCACTACCTTGGAGGAATGATGTGTGGGTTAAACATCATCTGGAGGTAAAACCTCTTGTCCATAGCAATCGTGATAATGAACCTATCAAGGTCAATAGCAGCTCTCTGTGATGGAGCTTGTCCTATGGGCCAGCTCACCCTGTGCTAAGTGTTGTTCCCACCACACTCCCTCAGGTGGGCTTTGGCTCTCTCTACAGGGGTATGACTTGTTAGAGTAGCCTGGGCTCTACTCTCAGCCAAAAGGCTGCTACAAAAAGGGAAATTCTCTATTTGGCCCCAGCACACTGGGCTCTTGGAGGCCAGACAGCTGCTTGGGAAACACCCCCTGGAAAGGGTGGTCTCCAGAGAATTCACTTGGAGAGTTCCTCCCAAGTGCTGGTGCCAGCACCTCCCAGCCGGGCGTGCAGCTGCCTCCGAGGCAGTCCCAGTCTTTGCCGTGGCTGCAGACTCCTCTGTGCTCAGTTTCCTGGCCAAGAACCCCAGGCTGGCAGACCGTCCTGCTGATGGGAAGGGATGTACATATATGGAGCCAGAAACTTTCCATTCCTTGCCTCATTTCACTCTCACAAGCCTGTGGGTGGCCATTCTGATCTCTCCCTGTACCAGTGGTGGGACCCCGAGCAAACTATTTAGTTACTCGTGCCTCAGTGTCCTCACCTGTGAGCACTAGGTAAACACCCATATTCAGTAAACCCATTCTGCAGAGAAGGAAGCTGGGCATAGAGAGGGAGGTTCATTGTTCAAGATCATGTAACAAGTGACAAAGCTGGAGCTGTTTGACCTCAAAGTTCCATTCATTCCTTCATCCATCAACTACCTTATGAAGGCTCGCCATGTGATGTGCACTGGATCCATACTCTCACTTTTAAAAAATATTCCTATGATCTACGTCCTATCCCTCCTAAGATCCTAGCATTCAAGCCAAGTTAACTTAACAAAGACACAGGAATGCCGGGCACTATGCAAGGTCCTGGTACGAAGGATCATGTTGAATCCTCATGTCAATCCTGCACAGTTGACTGTTTTATCCCCTTTCCAGATGACAAAGGGGCAATTCAGAGAGGTAAAGAACTTGCCCAGGCTCACACACATGTGAGACAGAAGCTGCATCATGAACCCCAAAGCTCTTTCTCCCCTTCCCACCATGCTGTTCCTTTCTCTATGTGACTCTTTCCTCTCCCCACCCCTGAGTGGCTCAAAGAGATACAGGCTCTGGGAGCTCCAGTTAGTGTCCAGCCCTCGAAGTCCTTCACCCAACAGAGACAGACAGCTGCCAGCCTGTTGGCTAGTGCCATCGCCCCGGACCTTCCGGACTCTGTGCCTCCCTGGCTCCCCATCCCTTGAATTTGATCCCCATTTGGTTACACCTTGCCTACTTCCAAAAAGGACATGAAGAAGATGAAAGAACTAGTGCAGACCAAAGCTTGAAGCATCAGACAAAAGCAAAGTCCAGACATAAAGGAGCAGGGGAGGCTGGAAGTGTCTAGAAAGACAATGCCCAGTGCGCACAGGGTTTGGGGAAGTGGGTGCTCATGTCGCTGCTGTTTGGAAAGCAATTTCACAGCATGCACCAAGAGCTCTGCCTCATAGATATCCACACTTTGGGGCTTCATCCTGGATATAAAACTTTGTAGCTTGTTTTCTCAACCTGAAATCTAAAGCTATCATATTCGTAAAGGGTGTATAATATTCTGCTAAGTGGATCAGAGGTCAGCAAGCTTGTTCTGTAAAAGGCCAGAGAAAAATATTTTAAGAATTCCGGGCTGAATTCTACCTGTCCCAGCTGCTTTACTCTGCCATTACAGCACAAAAGCAGCCATAGGCAATACGTACGCGAGTGGGCACTTTTGTGTGCCAATAAAACTTTACTTACAAAAATAGGCTGTGGGGTGGGATTTGGCCTGCAGGCTATAGTTTGTCAACCCCTGGTAGAGATGTAGCTAGTTTTTAGTCCCATGTGTTATTGATTTGCTTTCAGCACTTGGTGCATCAGTGTTACAGGTAAGGCTGCATGGAATTTGCTTAGACTTCTTCCTCAGGCTATATTCCTGGAAATTGGGATAACGAGGCCTCCCTCTTTTAAAAACATGTACATTTTCCCACTATATAATGCTTGTGTATTTCTTAAGAATTAAAAAATAAAGACAAGGCTAAGAAAGCAAAAAAAATTACTCATTGTATTTCTAGTCCCCCAAAACTGTTAATATTTTCATCTATGTCTCGTTAGTTTTTTGTTTATTACAGTTTTCATGGCAGCATCCGTGAAGCTGGCGCCCTCTCACTCACTCACGGGCAGTCGCTGGGCTATGGCTTCAGGGCTGACGGTGGTGGAGCCCCACCCACCATCCAGGGGAAGCTCAGTGGCACAGTGAGAAAGCGTGGCAGTCCCGTGCCTCCATCCCAGCCCTGTCCCTCAGAATCCCTGTGCTCCAGAGGCAGGTCCAGGGAAAGGTGGCTTCTTACAGCCTCCAACCCCCCAGCTGTGAAATAGGGTAATGACTGATCTTGTGTGGCCTTGGTGAGCACATATGAAATACCTTTGTCTAGTGCCTGGCTCTCAGTGAAGGCTGGCTCCCTGCCACACCTTCCCTCACTGGCTCCTGCTCCTCTTGGTGCTGCCTCCTGGTGCCAGGGATAACCCCTTGGGGTGAGAAACCTGAGCAGTCCCAATGATGCCCACCGTGTGGCTGGCAGGGCCCCCAGCATGCTCAGCACGCTGGAGATAAACATAGGGTCCAGGCACCTGATTCTAAACAATGAGCTATTCTGGGGTTTTAATTGGTCATCAAGGGGAAGACAGGCTCTGGGCAGTGACCAACCCTGGAGGTCAGGACAGCATTGGGGTGGAAAACATACAAAGGAGCAGGTGCAGAAACGCAACAGGTTACAAATCCCAGACGGTCACTGAGGGAGAGTGCTTGAAAAGCTGCTTGGATGACCACTCTCACAGCGTACAAATGGGGAAACTGAGGACCTGGGAGGAGAGTGCTTCAATTCACTGCTTCAATGAACATTCATGGAGCACCTCCTCCAGGCTGGCTCCATGCTCAGCCACAGAGACCTCACAATGTGCGGGGGGACAGATGAGACGCGTGCCATCACACTACCTGTGGCAAGTGGCAGGAGAAGATACGACGGGCTGTGGGAGCACAAAGGAGGCACGCCATCCTAATCAGATGGGTCATTCGTTCATTCATTCATTCACCAGTGTGTTTGGTGCTCACATGTGCTAGGCACTGTTTCGATGCTAGGGACACAGCCCTGAACAAAGTCCAGTCTGGCCTTCCTGGGGTCAGGACAGAGAAAGGCAGTCACAGACGAATGAAGCCACGGATGACAGACTGTCAGGGTGTGTAAGGCTATAAGGAAAAATACAGCAGGGGAATCTGTCCCTGGTTAACATTTTAGGTAGATAGTCGGGTTGACTGATGCTAAGTTACAAATTCACTTTTATCACATGTGATAGGCAGGGCAATGAATGTTCTCCCTTCTGAGTGAAGACGGGACCCAGGCCCTGAGATGACCTGCCTCAGGGGTCACAGAGAACAAGCCAGAGTCAGGAACTACCCCAGGTTTCTTGTCTCCTGAGCCAGAGCTGGTCCCTTCATGGCATGGCAGCCCTTCATCCCCGTAGCCACCCTCCCTCCTTCCAGGGGCTGTGGGGGAGCAACAGGCAGCTCTCTGGGGTTGAGGGCCAGAGCCGGCCCCCTTCAGCCACCACCACCTCCTGGCTCTCAAGTCGCCCATACTGGCCTCAGTCAATGGAGACTGACAGTCAGGTCCTCAGTCATCCAGGCATGGCAGACTGTTCCCTCCCCTGCCACCTCCCACAGATGTCAGTGGTGCCTTGGTGTCAGACACATGTGGTCCCTCCACTGCTGAGCTGTGTGACCTTGACAAGTTCAGCTGAGCATCTGTGAAAACTGGATGTTGTGCCATCCTGAGAGCTGTGGGAGGGTTTAATAAAGTGAGTGCAAAATGCCCACAGGCCTGTGGCCCACAGTGGGCTTGCGAAGCACGCAGCTCCTGTACCAGCTCCCTCCCGCTGAGCCTGGCCTGGAGCCCAGAGCATCCGTCCCTGTGCAGGGCTTGCACGGCTTTGAGAGCGCCTGTTCTTCGCCTGTGTCTGCCAGGCCCCTGAACAGGATTGACAGCTCCCAGGACAGCTCCCGGGGAGCAGCCTCTGGCTCCGGCAACAGCTCCAAGCCGCCAGCCTGGGCTTAGCATGGTCGCACTGTCTCAGCCACTGCTCCAGCAATGTCCCCGTGCAGCGTCCAGCCAGGAAAGCAGGATTTGAAGAATAACAGGGAAGGTTAAACCACAGATCCAGTCGGCCTCTTTACCAGCCTAATAGCCCTGGACAACATTTTTTTTTTTTTTTTTTTTTTGGTAAATGGGGATGATAATCAGTACCTAAGGCTCTGCAAAATTACATGGTGATTTTAATATTATTGTTCCCATTATGTAATCATAGGCTAAGACAAGAGTTTATTCAATTTGTAACCTGGTTCTGTAATCCCTCTACAATATCCGGCCCTCAGAGAGTGAAACTGTCCAGTGACAGGGAATTCACTACCTGGAGGCAGCATGCCACGCTTCCCTTCTGAGCACTGGACACTCTGCGGCCCGTGTCTGAGAGCCGGCCATCCATGGAGCTCTGGAATGCAGAGAAGTGGGTGGGGAGCCTGAGGGAGGGTCTGGGAGAGGTGCAGGCTGCTGGTGGGAAGGTGGTGGGAGCTGAGGGCGAGGGAGGGTCTGGGAGAGGTGCAGGATGCTGGTGGGAAGGTGGTGGGAGCCTGAGGGAGGGTCTGGGAGAGGTACAGGATGCTGGTGGAAAGGTGGTGGGAACCTGAGGGAGGGCCTGGGAGAGGTGCAGGCTGCTGGTGGGAAGGTGGTGGGAGCTGAGGGCACCTGGAAAGGACCCCTTCGCCACTGGGCCAGGGAGCGCTCTGTGTCCCTCCACAGGCTGTCAGCCTGCTTCTCAGATCAGCTCACACTGAGGTGCCTCCTCTGCCCAAGGCTAAAGAGCCAGCCCAGCCCTTCCAGAGACCTGCCCAGGCTGCATTCTGCCTGGGGCTGCTCAGCGCTGGACCAGAGGCCTGGGCTCTCAAGCCATGATGTATGATTGATGACTCTGATGAGCTCACCAGCCCACGGAGAGAGGGCAATCCAAAGGGAGGCTAGAGGAAGGCTGGTTATGGATTTTAACCCTCTGATGTTACTGGCTGGGAATTTAACATCAATAATTCAAGGCAGTAGGGAGGAGGGAGTGAGAAAAATGCAAAAGAGAGCGGGCAGTAAGGACAGAAAGGAAGAAGGAAGGGAAGGAAGGGGGAGGGGAAGGAGAAAGGACCAGAAGCACAGATGCATTTACTGAGTTTCCCAGGTGCTACCTTTGCCTCCTTTAGTTCCTTGAAGCCTTCTCTCCATCTGTGAAGTAGATACCGTCACCCCCATTAACCAGATAAAGACACTGAGGTTCAGAGAGAAAAGCAAGGCTGCAGGGGCAGGGGTCGGGGGAGATACTGCAGGTGCCCTGATTCCAGAACCCAGGGTCTCTCTACACCTGCTTGATGCTGGAGAGCAGCCGCAGGACACAGCCCAGCTCCCATTCTGGGCGGACAGGTGGTGAGATGAGTTTGCAGGGCTTTGCCCAGGAAAGAAACCAGCCTCTGGCCTTCTGGACAGCACCAGAACTTTGTTGCTGGAGCTGAAGAAATTAACTGCTATATTTAAAAGCATTGTTCAGTTGCTATGGTAACAGAGGGACTAAGAATAATATAAAAAGAAGATGATATGCCAGGTTGTCACTGGCAACCCAATTTTATGGGTGTGTGTATGTGTTTTAAAAAGGGTGGGGGGTGGCGGGTAGGGAGGTTCAGACTGTCTTCCCCGCTTCCTCCAGCACCATCTGGCCCGGTGTCACGTCCAAGATGCAGCCAGGGCTGGGATTTGACCAGTCTGCCCGAGTCTGGGGAGAGCTGGCACATCACGGCCTTGAGCCCAAAGATAAAGGTGGCTCTCATTCTCTAATTGCTGTCCCCTCCTGACAGCCACCCACTGCTGGGCAGCCTCCCTCCGCTGTGGAACCCCTGCCAGAGGCACCCCTCAAACAGATGGTCCCAAAATAGCTTCCTCTCTCTGACCTGGGAGCTTGAAGCCAGCCTGGCAGACTCCCTGGGGACCACCAGGAGAACAGATGGTTGAGAGAGAGGAGCAGGAGACAGGTTTATTGATCTGCGGCCTGGATGTCAGGGCCGGAAGAGGCTTGGGACAGATGTGGCACAGGGTGGTCCCGGCTCTCTGAGGAGTCCTGGAGAGAAGCATTGACCTACCCTGTTCTGGAGCCTGAGTCCAGGGGACCCGGAGGGGACCCACAGCAGCCCTAAGGAGGAACAGGGAGAAGGAGGTGGCCCCTTGAACACCAGCCAGCTGCTTGTCAGGATGAGAGGGAAAAACCCATGGAAGCATGAAGAACTGGACAGGAAAAAAAGACAAGCAAAATCCCTAAGAAGTTTTATTAATAGTCCTGTGTTGGAAAGAGAGCCGGTGTCTTTACCTCCGTATAGGCATGCGATATGGAGGAAAACTACGAAGTCAGCCTGACCAGGGCCCCATGCCAGCTAGCTCTTCACATGCTGCTGTGCGACCTCTAGCAATGGCCTTAGCATCTCTGGGCCTCGGTCCTACCATAGGGAAGAAGACCTTTTTTTTCCCCCTTAGGACTGTAGCCGGGTTTTGGTAAATGGAAGCATATATAGCGCCAGGCCTGGCACATAGAACAGCCTCAGTAGACAGCACCATCCGCCCGGAGAAACCATCCACCAGAAGGCTGACTTCTCTACGCCACGCCGACCCCAGGGAGGCACCTACGCAAATAAATAAGGACAGAGATGCAGCTGGGAGGTGTCGCCACACAAAGATGGGCCCCCAGAGCAGCTGGGTGTGCCTGGAGGGGCCAGGAATTCCAAAGGAAGAGGAAGGTCTAAGAATGAGGACAAGAGGGAGATGGAAAGACATACCAGACAGAAGGAATGACCTGAGCAAAGGCAAGGAGGTGGGGACACATGAGGAGCATCTCAAAGCAGGGGACAGACTTGTTGGGTCAGAACCTTCCAGCAAGGAGAGGTCATTAGTAAAGGAAACTGATCAGGTCCATGTTTCAGAAAGACCCCCTGTGGGCTCAGCAGGGAAGCTAGACGGGTCTGGTGAACTGGAGGCAGGGAGGCCCCCGGGGGCACTGGTGCAAGAGTCCTGGACTAAGGCAAAACAGGGCTTTGCAGTTTGCAAGGCACATCCATGCCTATTACTTCATTTGGTCAAGCCAGGATGGAAGAGGGTACTGCCCTACCCACTCTCCCCCAATTCTGCTAACAGGGCTTCCCACTGGCTGGGGCACCCACCATGTGTATACAGAAATTCTCAAGCATCCCCTAGAAGTAGGCAAGTCCAGGAGAGCTGACGGGGCCCAGATGGGGGAGAGGTCTCATGAGTATTTGTGGTCAGGGAGGGCTTCCTGGAAGAGGAGCAGTGCAGGCATTCGGGGCAGACAGGATGGCGCAGTAAAGCTTGGTGAGGGGACTGGTTATAGTGCACTGGGGCAATAGCTCCTGGACCCTGCTGCAGCAGAGCCCTTCTGCAGGAGAGTTGGGAGAAAGCAGGTTGGAGGTCTGGGCTGGGCTGGGCTGGGTCACAGAGAGCCATGAATTCCAGACTGAGGGGCTGCATTCTCTCATGGGCAGTGAAGACCCATGAGGGGTGCAGACAGGATGGGGAGATGTGAGCAAAGCAGTTTCAGGAGGCCACGCTGGGTCAGACATATAATTCCTCACTCCTCTCCCCAACTCTCAGACATAGATCCTCCTTCTTCTCTGGCTGGCTGAGCACCAGCAACAGACACCAGACCTCAAGCAGCACATCATGGAAAATGGGTATGTTTATTTAGCAACTACTCTTACGTCAACAGAACACAGCCAGCTCCCCCAAGCCTCTGCTGTGTTTTCCTCTTTTGGGGAAGGCTAGTTGCCTTACGTCCTGTTCTCTCGGGGCACACCCTCTAGTCGTACTTTCCCATGGTGGAGGCGCCCAGAGTTGTGTCTGGGAGAGTGTCTGGGCCTCATGGGAGGTCAGGCTGAGTCAACCCATGGGCAGAGAGCTGCCCCAAGTGGCTCAATGTCTGGGGACTACAAATTGGTCGGAGGTGTCTGGGCCAGGGCAGCTCATGAAGCTTTTGCCCTTCTGCTTCCTTCATCAGATATTATTGAGACCTACTATGTGGCAGGCACTGGTCTAGGCACTGAATCAGGCAAACAAAACCCCTGCCCCCGTAGAGCTTAAATTCTAATTGGGAAAACAGGTTAACGGTGGACAAGTGATGAATACTATGAAATAAATGAACAACCTGGAGAAGAGAAAGTGACCAGAAGAGATGTTTGAGCTGAGACGGCCAGAGAAGGCTTCTCTAAGGAGATGCGGTTCCAAGGAGCTAACGTTTCAGCGGAGGTCTGCATGAAGTGAGGGAGCAGTGGAAAGAGAATTCTGGAGAAGAGAATTTCAGGCAGAGGGAACGGTATAGGCAAAGGTCCTGAGGCAGGAATGAGCTTGGTATGCTTCTCTGACTGCTCATCTAGTGCTCAGAGAGGTTAGGTGACTCGCCTGGAGTCATGTTGCTGCTTAGTGGCCAAGCAGGGCCAGAGGACAAGTGGGATGCTTGCTGATTCAGGGCTCATCTGCTCACCCAGCCAGAGTGTGGGTTCTAGCTGCTGACTGTGGGGAGAGGCAGAAGTGAGGGTGTGCCAATCATTCAGTACACAAATATTGACTGAGAGCCTAGCGCACACCAAGCACTGGCTTTGATGGGCCCTGGTATAAAGCAGGGCACACATGGACAGGTGTGTATGCCCTTTTGGAGCCCACATTCTAGTGAAGATCAGAGAATATGGGAGTCACAGGATCCAGTCTATGGTCAGAATCTGGGAAACACAGAATGCAAATGATTACATCTTAGCTTCAGAGAATTCAGAATCACTCAAGAACAACTTCTCAGCACAGGATGGTTGACAAGGCCCTTCAGCGGCATCTGGTCAACTTGAAAGAGGCCGGACCTGAGGCCTGGTGCACTGAATGTGCAGTATAGAGCAGCCAGTGGCAGAGCCAGGATCTTAACACCCAAGAGTACAGGTCCCTGGGCCTATGGATGTTCTTGGGAAATGGAGATAAATGTAAGCTTGGGGGCCAGACAGACTGGCTGTGGATCTGCACCCCTGCTTGCAATGGCATGGAATTTTTCTGAGCCTCAGTCTCCTCATCTGTAAAACGGGACTAATATGGCATCTACCTCAAGTAGTTGTGAGAATTAAGATAACATGTATAAAGCACTTGGCAGGGAAAATGCCCAAAATGCTTGCAGTTGTTGTTATAATTATTAGTGAAACTTCAAGGACTTTGGTATCTCTCATTGTAGGTAACAGAGATTGAGCCCAGCTGGGATCTGAACAGCTGACCTGCCCCAGCACCCAAGCTTGGTATCCCACAGAGGGCTGCCGAGGAATGTTAGCTGATGGGGAATAAGGGTTGTTTCACTTTCACCTTGCAATAGAAACATGGCATGTGTGGCCTGTCACGAGCCCTCTCCCCTCCCATTCCCTCCTCTGTTTCTTTCTCTCTCTCTCTCTCTCTCTCTCTCTCTCTCTCTCTCTCTCTCTCTCACACACACACACACACACACACACACACACACACGCATGTGCTGCAATTATGGCCATAAGACCTTGACCCACCCCAGATCAGTGGGAGCCAAGTAAGACCAAAGGGAAACAGAGAAATTTCCAGAATATTTCAGCTTGGAGTTGAGGTACATGTTTTACTTCTCTCTTGGCTGAAACTAGACATGATGAAACTAGGGCCTACGCAGAGGTCAGGTGAGCAAGAGCCCCTGGCCAAGTGAGACTGATAAGAAACACACCCTTGATAATGGTGAGGACCAGGCCAGACAGCTGGAATGGAGGGCTCAGACTGTGCTGTAGCAGGCATGATGGCAGCTGCACAGAGCCCCAGACGCCCAGAGGATTTCCTGGAGGAGGAGGAGCAGGAGATGGAGGAGAAAAGGGTGTCATTTGAGCTTTGAAGGATGGGGAGACTCTGGCCAAAAATTTGTTGTTTAGTATGAGATCTGCATTACACAACAAAACAAAAGGATAAAGGCACAGAGGTTGGAACTTGTGGGGTGTAGAACAATAGGGAGGTTCCATTGATGATTTAGGCTTTTTCTAAGTTGGAAATCGTGGGCAGGGAGGTGGAGCAAGAAGCCCTTTTTGCCTGCAGTTTTCACCTTTACCTTGAGTAAACAGCAGTTCCTTTGTGCATGGGAATTACTCATTTATAAGCTCAGGCGGTCTAAGCAAGGCATTTTTCTTTCCTGTGCCTCAGTTTTCCGCCTCCCAAATCCTTTCCATCAGGCCAGGCTGTCTCTTTCCCTAAGTTGCACAGGCCAAGAACATAAGCTGAGATGGAAAGCAATTTATTCCCAGCCCCACAAGGACTCCGACTTTGGAGGGTAATGGGGCTCAGCCGCCTGCCACTCCAGAGGCCCAGGCTCTCTCAGACAAGACTTGGCTCTGGCTTCAGCCCAATGTCCCTTCCAAGCCATCGTGCCCTTCCTCTGCCTCCCCTGCTCGTCCTCAGAGCAGCCAGGGAATTCCATCATCAGCAAGATGAACCTGATGTGCTCCCAACCCCACCTCTGATCAGGTCCCTGGGGCTGCTCCCAGGCCCCAGACAGCAACTCTTGAAGGGACCTTTGGGACATCTCACAAGTCAGATGGTTCATTCACTGGTGGGTTCTATTTGTCTATTCTAGTAGTAAGAACAGCTCTGGGTTCATCTAGAAAGAACTGTGTTCATCCAGTCCTGGCTCGCCCCATTCAAGCCCTGATGTGAAGGAGCTACAGGCGAAGCCATGGATGTGCCTGCCAGTTAGGGGGAGGGAGGTTAAGCCCAGCACTTTCTAGGAAGAGGGAAACACATCTGCAGAGGCCCCGAGGCTCAGCCTGGAGGTGGAGAGGGAGACAGGGAAGGGCGGGTCTAGATCCTGAGGATCTTGAGGGCCTTTGTCAGCTACTCTAAAGGAATTTGGCATTTAACCCCGGAGGCCACAGGAGCTATTACAGGATTTTTTTGGGTGGGATGACATGACCAAGTTTGTGTTTTTGAAAGGTTGGTGGAGAACAGATTGGAGGGGCTTGGCGGTGGCAGCTAGAAGCAGCTGCAGAAATCCAGGTAAGACAAGGCTGTTAGCAGTGAAGGGAGGAGGGGACACAGGCCTTGATTGCCTTGGATGGGGTGGGGGTGGTGTGTGAGAAATGAGGCCTGAGTTTGGGCATCCCATTCCTTCCCAGGGCCCCCCCTCTCTTGGCCACCATCTCCATCCTCACCCCACTGCCATAGCTGGAAGTCGTAGAATGGAATTCTAGGGGGAACTCCATGAAATGCTAAATTTCTGGCTTTATCACATGAACTGGGAACAATTTTACTAGCAGAAAAGTGCTCACACTGCACACGCACATCCACTATAAAAATATGCTGCAAAACTCAGCAGAATTGGCTGATGCTGATCATTCTTATTAATTTTTTTTCTACTTGTACATCTCATTTTATTGCCTGGCGTACTCATTAACAGCCAAGCAGTAGCTCGTGCCAGGAGCTTAAAAAAAGCCAATGGGAGAAAAATGTAAAGTAAATTCTAAGTAATAATGTTGTTCTTTGCTACAAATTAGGAAGCGACAGCTATCAATCTAGGTTAGCAGTGGAACATCTCAGCACAGTTTTCAGAGTGTGGGTACAGCTCTCCTGCAGTTTCTCCTGGCCACGGTTGGCGAGGAATCTGATTAAGCAGTTCATGCTAAGGAATGAGTGGCCAGCGGGGTACTCTGACCCTCCTAGCAGCTTGGCGTTGGAGATGGAGAGTAGGTAGCTCTCCCTACTTCCTTGGGATGTCATCATCCACATCTACACCGGGAGAAGGCAGCCTGTGGTTTTGCCTGGGGTCACAGCAACCGCTAGGCAGCCTAAACTCGATCACCCTCCCCAGTGGGCAAGGAGTAGCATTAGGTAGTATGCACCCCCTTGAGGTAGACTTTTGCACCCGCTCCCACCACCATCCACTGTCACCTTCCAAAGCCACTCTCAGTCAGCAAACTGCCATAGTCCCCTGGACGGCTGTAATAGAGATCCACAGACCACGTGGCTGATAACAACAAAAATTTCTCTCTCGGTTCTGGAGGCTGGAAGTCCAGCATCAAGGAACTGGCAGATTCAGTGTCTGCTGAGGACCCACTTCCTGGTTCATAGTTGGCCATCGTCTGGCTGTGTCCTCACATGGTGGAAGGGACAGGGGAGCTCTGAGCCCCCTTTAGAAAGACACTAACCCCTTTTATGAGGGTTCCACTCACGTGATCTAATCGTCTCCCAGAGGTCCCACCTCCTAATGCCATCACATTTATTAGGCGAATTTGTGGGAACACATTTAGTCTACAACACAAACATATAATTGAGGCAGAAAGTGTGCCTACTCTGCTCTCACCCCACCAGAACACTGTCCCCGAGATCCTCCTCCGAGGACAGCTGCTGAGGCTGGTTCCCCTGGGGAAGGGGGCTGCCTTCCCATGTGAAGCCTGAAACCAAATGACCAGTAGGACAGGCGTTACGATTGCTGCCAAGTACAGAGGATACGCATGCCCATCTAGAGCACCATTCTGCAGATGGGAAAACTGAGGACCTGAGAGCAGAGCCTTGCCCTGATCACTCAGAAGGTTCCTGAACACCTGGCCACACCCACCCTCCCTGGCCCTTTCAGGAATACTATGGAGATGGGAGGTGTCCTGTTCTGAGCTGATGTCACAGTCTGGGAGCCAGTAATGGGCAAAGGGAGCAGAGCCCGGGCACTGAGGCGTGAAGCATTGAGGCATCTGGTGCCACGTAAAGAATCAGAGGTCTGGGCCCACATACACGCTCTGTGCAAGCCTGGGCAAGTCACTGAACCTCTCTGGTTTCAGTTGGCAAAGGCTGGTTCCCCAGGATCACTTCAAAGGCCTTCTCTGGTGTAACAAACCCCTGTCTTTGTTTATGGGCATGTGCAGGAGGGAACAGTAGAAATGACTATTTTTAGCTAATCTGTGAGATGCATTTTTTTTCCTGGTGATAATTCAGTTTTGCCTTATTCTACTTTTAAAGGCTTCTCTAGAGGGATAAGGGGAAGCTGTTGGAGTTATGAGTGCAAACAGAGGTGCTGACCCCTGGTGCACTGAGGTCACCTGCTGGGTCTTATCAGAGGCCCTGAGCGCCATCTCAGGTGGGACAGCTCTGTTCCTCGATGGGGCGACCCCCAAGCCTGGGCCAGGTTGGGGTGGGAGTCAGGCTGGGTGAGTAGAAGTCAGTGAAGGGCTTCAGGCGGGTCCTCGTGCCAAGACAGAGCGTGAGCGTCTCCGCCTGCAGCTTCCCAATGACGGTCCACTGAACGTTCTGACCCACAGCCTCACCCCAGCCCAGGGAAGGGGTGGGCCAGCTGCTTGTTTCCCCGTTACCAGAGCAGGGAACTCAAGTTCAGCGTGGCCGAGTGACTTGTCCAAAGTCCCACAGCAAGTGGATGAGAACTGGGATCCAGGACTCAGTGTTTCCTACCCTTTTTGTATGAAACAGCCCACCCCAGGCGGAGTGGGCATATAGGAAGCACCCCTCACGCTGTCAATGGCATCCCCGGACCAAGAACATTCAGGAGGGACAGCAGTGCTCTACCTGTGAATGTCGGTGTTTCCCCACTCGGCACATGCCTCTCCCAATATCAAGGGATGGTGGCTCCTTATGAGAAAAAGCTGCCAAGAGGTGAGAGAGCAGAGGGAGGTATCTCTCCCGGCCGAATCCTACTGCTGTCAGGGAGGGTCGGCTGACTTGAAGGGCTTGTGCAAACTGCCTGACGCAGCAGCGGAGGAATTGACTGAGAGTCTCAGAACCACCCAAAGCCCAAACCATGATCTGTTGCTGATGGTCCTGCTGCCTGGACCCAAGATCCAGATAAACAGTACCAGTAAATAAAGCGAACAAGCCAGGGTCTGTGTGGGAAGCCGTGGTCGCCAGGCCTCTGTCCCTTCTCCCAACAGTCCTTAAGAGACCAGCAGACACACCTGAGACCAGGCGAGGCTGCACAGCCCTGAGAGGCAGGTGGACTGTTCTCATCTGCAAGTGAAGAGCCAGGGCCCTAGAGACGAAGTGGCCTGTCTTCGGGCCATTTTCAGACGCAGGCGCTGTGACTTCTGGTGGCCTCTCTCCCACGTTATATAAAACCCATCCCACTCGGAATACATTCTTTGAATGAATAAAACTTGATTAAAAAAAATAATTTTGCTGTTGAAATTGTTTGCCACGAGTAAGTCCTAAGATTGATGATGGGCTCCAACTTCTCAGAATCGTCATGACCAGGAACCTCGGCAAAGCGAAACCCTGGGACCCCCAGAGGGAGGCCATTTTCACAAAAACCAACCGAACAATCACGTGTGACTGTGTTAACTAAACTGAGCATTTTGATCAGCTGTTTTCATATTTTGAAACCTAAACTTTTTCTTTTCATGTCTCACACATGTCTGCAAGTTGAAAGAGGGAAATTGCCCTGTAGAACCCAGCAGCCACCACAGCTCGGAAGGGATCTGGGAATGGTGTCGTTTGCTGTTAATAACTGCGAGGGGTAGGGGTTGGGGAAAGATGGTCAAAAGATACAAAATTCCAGTTACCAGATTACTAAGTTCTGGGGATGTATATACAGAATGGCGACTGTAGTTAACACTGTATTGCACATTTGAAAGTTGCTGAGAGTAGATCTTTGAAGTTCTCATCACAAGAAAAAAAATGTGTAACTATGTATGGTGACAGATATTAATTAGATGTATTGTAGTGATCATTTTGCAACTTATGTAAATACCAAATCATGTTGTATACCTGAAACTAAAAAATGTTATGTCAATTATACCTCGATTTAAAAAAAAGAATCGTGGATGTTTGGTCTTGAACAAGAGTAATGGTAGCAGGTGAAATTTACCAAGTGCTTACACTATGCCAGGGTGCTATACATCTGCTCACAGAAGTCCAACAGTTGCCCTCTTTGGGGCACAGAGGTCACAGTGTCACATGGGTAGCAAGGGGCCATGCCAGGATTTGAACTGAGGGAGCTGGGCTCCAGAGTCCAAGAGCTTAACCATTCTGCTATACTACCCCTTGGCTGGGGCTGAGGGACTAGGGCAAGTCTGGAGTTGCCCAAGTGCACTGTTCAAACATTGAAACAAAGGGGGAGAGGAGAGCGGTCCCTTTGGGAATGGAAGTGAAGGCAGGCCCGTCTCAGCTCATTAGAGGAAATAACTTTCCAGCTAGCAGAGCTGTCTGACACTCGATGGGCTGCCCTGGGCAGTACCAAGCCCCTTGCCCTTGGTGGTCAGCAAGGAAGGAGGCCCATGTGCTGGGCGTGGTGGAGGAGACTCCTGCTCTGGGTAGAGAGCTGTGCTGACCCAGAGGCCACAGCTGACCGTGCACTCCTCCTTTCTCAGACTGTCTCCCTGCAGGCCTTGGTGCTCAGTGCCAGAGGCACAGGTGGCAATTTCTGCCTCTGGCCAGGCGTGGGCCCAGGGAAGAGGTGTTGGGGATGGACACAGCCCTAGGAGACGGAACGCGGAGGCAGATCCCGAAGACCCAGACTGGGACTTACCGAGTTTTTCTAAATACTCGTTATTTGAGCTTCACATGTGTCATTTCTTTTTCTCCTCCCATGCTCTGAGGTTGATTTTCTTACTCATTTCACAGATGAGGAGCCTGAGGCCAGAGAGGCTGGGGGACTCGCAACCCCTGCCTAGCCTCTCCAGGTGAGAGCCACCTCGGCGTTCCCACTGCGGGGAAGAGGCAGGGTGCTAGCCCCTTCCTCCCCCTGACCCCCACCCCAGCCAGGACCCCAACAGGAACTGAGGCCCAGGCAGGCCAGGCCACTGGGGATCCCAAGGCGGTAGGAGGGCAATGGGGGGCCAAGCGGAAAGGATGGGTGAGGGTGGGGTGGGGGAGACACTGACAGGCGGAAATGAAAGTGGCTGTGAAAAAAAGGAACGAGGGAAGAAAAGCAGAAACTAAAACAAGTGACAAAGAAAACGAGAGTATCCAGAGGAAGTGGCCGAGGGGTGCGGCGCCGGCAGAGGAATCCCCCACAGCCTGGTGTTTCCTCTCTTCTCAGAGACGGGGGTGGGTGTCGGGGGTGAGGTGCAGTTGGCCAACTGCCCTGTGCCACCCTCACCTCCTCACCTCAGGCCAGAGGCAGCCGATGGCTTTGGTACAGAGGCCTCCTCCTACTTCCTGCTGGTGCTGCTGGGCCATTGATCACCCCTTACTGGGCCTCAGTTTTCTTTGTGCAAAGTGGGTATAACCACCCTGAGCGCATAACGCTGCTGGGAGGAGTGTCCCTGAGCCAAAGCCCCGCGCACGTTGAGTGGCACCTTGGAGGCCCGGCCTGTGCCTGGGGAGGACGCGGGGTAAGGAGGGCAGTGCCCAGAGCTGTAGCATGCCTGCAGGGGAGCCCCACTGTCTTAGTCCTTGGGCAAACATTTATCTGACACTTACTGGTCTTAATACATCTGTGCTCTGTTGGCCATAGCAACAAAAGGCTCATCCCCTCCTACCTCCAGATCCCGGGTGCCTCCCAGCACTCTAAATATCCTTCCCCAACTTGCTGTTCAAAAGGGACCTGATTTTTGTCATTTACCTTTTAGTCTGAATGAGGCCCCACTGACTTCAGAGCCAGTCTTATTCCCAACTACGGTGTCTGCAGACAGACTCCCAGCTCCTTATCCCAACTCTCCCACCTGGAGCTGTGTCACCTCAGGCAAGTAACTTGACCTCTCTGAGCACCGGTCTCCATCTGTAAAGTAAGAATAAGAAGTGCCTCTACCTTCTAGGTCAGGGTCCTCAAACTACGGCCTGCGGGCCACATGCAAATACAAATATTGTATTTGTTCCCGTTTTGTTTTTTTACTTCAAAATAAGATATGTATAGTGTGCATAGGAATTTGTTCATAGTTTTTTTTTAAACTATAGTCCGGCCCTCCAACGGTCTGAGGGACAGTGAACTGGCCCCCTGTTTAAAAAGTTTGAGGACCCCTGTTCTAGGTGGTGAGGATGCAGTGAAATGTGTGTGTAAAGCACTCAGTCCAGAGCCAGACACAAATCCATCAGCCTCGACCCAGGAGTGCCCAGCCGGGTGGGGAGTGGACACTCATCAGAGGCAGGAGCGGTGTTGTAATGGCGGGGACACCAAGGGACGGAGCACTCAGTGCAGGCGGGCATGTCGGCTGGCTCTGCCGAGGTGTCAGCATGGGTGAGAGGGGAAGGGGGGAGGGGGAAGGGGGAAGGAAACAGGAGGAGCAAAGGCGCAGGGGCAGGGCAGAGGGCGAGGTGTCTGCGCACCTCGGTGATGGGTAAGGCTGGACTTGTCTATAGGGAGAGGGACTCTCTCTAATCCAAGGCCCCACTGACAGCTCAGACTGGGCCCGGAAGTGACACGGCATGTGGCTGGGGATGCTTCTGATGGCACCTGACCGCAGGGCTGGCTTCGAGGGCCAGCCTTTTTTGCCTTCTTCAGCCAGACCTGTGAGGGCGGTGACTGCCTCCAGATGGACTCGGGGAATTCACCTGGGGGCGGGCACGGCTCTCATGAACTGGTGTGGTCTGGGACTCAAGGCCTAGAGTGAGGGCAGCTGCTGCGGTGAAAGTGTCACAAGGCACAATGTGGGGTCACAGGGAGGGGAAGCAGGGGGTTTCTCTGCCACGTTTGCATAGAGGGCAGTTGCTGCAGGCCGCCTCACTTGCCTCTGTGCGATTCTACAGTCTCGCTCTCAGCCTCAGCCCCCCACACTGACTAGGACTCCTCTGGCCCCTCCCTCCCCCCCGCCCCCCCCCCCCCCCCCCCCAGCTATCCAGGAACAAGGAAAATCAGGCCACTGGCTCCACCACCCTCAGGGCTTCGGCTCACTTGCCCAAGCATCGGTGTCTCCATCTGTAAAATGGAGATAATAAACCCACCCACCTCCCAGGACTACGGGAAGGAAATGAGATCCTGGATGGGACACACTTTTCAGAGAAACCACAGAGGTCAGGGGTGGTCGGCCATTGGCAGCCCCTTTCCCTTCCTGGCCATTTACTTCCAACACTACATTTCAGGGACTGGGTGGACTGAGGCCCATTTATCCCTCATCCTGGTTCTGTGACTTGAGGCAACTCATTTTACTCTCCATAAATCAGCTTACTTGTCTGCAAAATGGGAAAGAAACTGAGGAGGCACTGGCCCCCAGGAGAGAAGAGACAGTTGGAAAAGCTTAGCCTCACTCCCTTCGTCTGCTCCTCCTAGCTGGAGACCTCCCAGGACTTCCCAGGACTCCGAATCCCTTTCCCCAACTTGCTGTTCAAAAAGGACCTGATTTTAGTCATTTACCTTTTAGTCTGAATGAGCCCCCAATGACTCTAGAGCTGGGATATTCTTAGAGGAGTTCTAACCCCTCCCTCCCAATGCCCTACACATTTTACAGAAGCAGAAAGTGAAGAGAAGCAAGGGAGAAGAAGGGCCATGATTGAGATCACTAGCTTGTAAGTAATAGGGCTGGACTGAGACCAGGCCTCCTGAATATTATAATCCTTGGGGCTTCACAGCCACTGTCCCCATCCCTCTCATTATTTCAGCTTAACTACAGTCATCCAGCCCAATCGCTTACTCTGCGTTGAAAGGTGCTGGAGACCAGGAAAGAGCTCTGTTCTTGCTTTTGACGTAATTGAAATGTCCTGTGAGTTTTCAGTGTCCCCCCCAGCCACTGCTGCTCTTGAGCCTCACGCCAGCCTGGGGAGGGAGGCAGGGAAGCAGGAATCATTGTGCCCACATTCGGATGAGGACAACAGGGCCAAGAAAGGGTAACTGACCAGGCCAATGTCCTATAGCCCTTCGGGGATGAGCAGTTTTAACCTCAGGAAATGCAACTGTGGGATAGGGAGCTCTCACCTTACCTTCTCCTGGGGCCCCTTGGGAGGCAAGGAAGTCCGCTCCTGCACAGAATTCCCCTCTGTCCACGTGGGGAGGCCTTGTCTAAGGCCTCAGAGCTAACAAGGCTCAGTTCAAGGAGGACTCAGTGGTGGGGGCCTCTGTCCTCCCTCACTGTGACCTTGAACATCTACTCCTTCCCTCCTCGAGCCTTGGGCCCCTTCCCTGCAGAGTGAGGAGATGAGCTGACCTTTGAACCTATTCCCTTCCTGACCTGCACATGCCAGGCCTACCCAGTCTGGCATCGCTGGTATCAATGCTGCTGGCTCCTCCTGCTGCAGGTGACCAGTACCCAGAGAACCAGCTCCCCAATCAGCACTCACCCCAGGGCAGATTAGAGGGGGGCGTTGGGCCACCAGAGGGATGATACAAATGCTGCAAATGAATGCACGGGGGACGGGGGGTGAAATGCATCCAAGCGGCTCTCTCGTGCTCTCTGCACGTTAATAATGCATGGGCAGGGCTTAGGGCCTATCACAGGCCTGAGGTCAGGTGGCATTAGGAGGCCTCTAATGGTCCTGATTAGCAGGGGAAGGCTCCCAAGTGGGATGTGGGCGGCATGGGCGGGAAGCCAGGATTCCGGGCACTTAGCCCCTACAGGTGGGAGGTTGCAGGGATGTGTGTGCAAAAGACAGCTTGCACAGATCAGAGCCCCATTCAGGGCATTAAATAGGGTGAGCTGAGGCTTCCTGCAGGGGGTCTGGGTGTGTTTGGGAAGAGGAGCAAGGGCCCAACCTCTGCAGACAGATCAAAAAGAAAGTGGGCATCAGAATCTCCCCTGGGTGGCACCTGTGCCCAGGGGCTGTGCAGCAAGCACCTGCACACCTGCAGGGCCAGAGCATCCATTACCTCCTGGAATGACACAGCCCCTCTTCTGACATGTCTGACTGGGAAAACAGATGCAGCCATGCACAGCAGTCAAGAGAGCAGGTAGGTGCCACTGAGTGTTGGTTGAATGAGTGAGGAAGCAGGATAAAGGCACTGATGCAAGAGAATAGGATCCTGCGTCTTAATCCTGAGGGGCCTCTTTGTCTTTAAGAAGCTCCAGGCCACCAACCCGGCCAGCATTCCAACCTCCCACAGTGGCAGGTGCCCTGCCCGAAGCCCTGAGCCATCCAGCGTCCCACGAATCCCTGTGAACCTGTGAGCTTTGCGGCTCCATGTTCGGCAGTGAACAGTACAGAAAAATCAGTTCGCCACATGGTAGGTGCTGGTGGTAGCCTGTGATCCTCACCTCTGAGTGTTCACGCCCTAGACCGTTCTCCCACACCGAAAGGAGCTGACCTGTGTAACGAATGGGACACCATGGAAAAGACAGTGTGACTTCTGAGGCTCAGTCATAAAAACAAACAAACAAACAAACAAACAAACACAAAACATGCTTCCACCTTGCTCTCTCTTGGATCAATCTCTCAGGGGAGCCAACTGCCATATCAGGAGGTACTCGAGCAGCCTGTGGAGGTGCCCATGTGGGGAGGAACTTGGGTCCCAGCCAACAGCTGGCATGGGCATGCCAGGCATGTGAGGAGCCATGAAGCAGGTCCTCCAGCCCCGGTCGAGCCTTCAGATGGCCACAGCCCTGGCCAACATCTTGACTGCAGTCTCATGAGCAACCTTGAGTCAGAAATGTTTAATGCTTTAAGTGCTAAGATTTGGGGTAGTTTATCATGAGCAATAGATGGATTAAAAAAATTCTCAATAAATACTGGTCAGGCAAGGAAATGAGTCCACTCAACAGTGTTTCTCTGTGGCAGGGTCCAGCACTGAACGAGACATTCTGGGAGTCTGAGGGGGACGGAGAAGAAACACGATGTGGTCCCGGTCCTCCAGGAGGTCTGAGGCAGTGGCAGAGACTGGTAGCCATGAGCAGCGGGACCAGTGAGAGGATTCTGGATGGGGCCAGGCTATGCAGAGGAGATAATGAAGGAAGTTGGGGAAAGGGGACTAAAGGGCGAAGGCGAGGCTTCAACTGGGTCATGGAAGACGGGAGGGATGTGTTGAAGTGGTGCTTTTCCAATGGCTCTGTGTCGACTGCTGTATCCCTAACAGTCCCCGTCGGAGATAGGAGCTATTCTCCCCCCTGTCCTGTGGATATGGAACCTGAAGTTAAACAACTTGCCCCAGGTCACAATGCCAGGAAATGAAGAACCTGGGGTTTGAACTGAGGAACCCTGTGAGCTAGCAGAGGGCAGCATGCAGACACAAAGCCCCCAGACAGGACTGAGAGGCAGAGGTGCCAGGGAGGTGGCCAAGGAAAGGCCTGCTGGTGTTGGTGCTCATGGGGCCATTCAGCAGCAGGGAAAGCAGCCATGGGCAGGATGGGTGAGGAAGGGCCAGGCCAGGAGTTGAGGACTGCATGGCTCTGTGCACCCTCACTCCCCCAACCCCCACCTGAGCCCTTATCTCTGCAGGGTGCCACCATTTGCTCCTGCTGAGCTTTATGCCTGGGCCAACAAGTCGCCCAAGTACCTTCTATAGCTCTGCCCACTCCCCACCAGGCAGCTCCTGGACCTGGAAGCACCATGCTCTAGGACAGGGGTGGGCAAACTACGGCCCGCGGGCCGGATCCGGCCCATTTGAAATGAATAAAACTAAAAAAAAAAAAAGACCGTACCCTTTTATGTGATGATGTTTACTTTGAATTTATATTAGTTCACACAAATACTCCATCCATGCTTTTGTTCTGGCCCTCCGGTCCAGTTTAAGAACCCATTGTGGCCCTCGAGTCAAAAAGTTTGCCCACCCCTGCTCTAGGACCAGACCCCACACTCAGGCCTGGCCACCCCTCCCCAGAACCTCTGCTCCAAGCACAGCAGGTTACATTGTCCAGAGCCTTTCTTCTCCAGAGAGCCACCGCTGAGTTAGGTGGGCATGGGGGATGGGCAGGGGGGCACAGGGCAGCCAGGTTCTAAGCCCCCACAGAAGGCAAGGGCACCCCAGTCTGCCTATTCCCCAGAGTCACCAGGACTCAGCCTGGGGCCCAGTGCAGACCAGGTAGCTGGCACCTTTCTTGAAATAAACAAACTGGCTGAAGCAAAGCTTCATTCTGCAAACACAAAGCAGTTCAGAGCATTCTGGGCAACCACATGGAGGAAATGCATGGCAATGAGTTTTCATGCTGGTTCCTGATGACCCAAGCTTGCTGTTCTCTGGGGTTGCTGGTATCCACCTGGCTGCACTGGACAGCAGGCCACAAGGAGCAGTGCTGAGGCCAAGTGATGGGGGCAGGAGGGAGGAAGACAAGAACACACGCCAAGGGAGAACCAAGGGATGGGATGTTCTTGAATTCTGAAACCCAACACTCCCAGTCAACTGCCCAACGCACAGGTACTAAAAGGCAATTACTGTAAAAAGCAAAGAGCTTGACAGTGGAGGGTGGATATCCTACCCATGGCCTTACTCCATGTCCCAGTCTACCTCATCCTCATCCTTACCTCCTCCAGTTGCCCTACGCTGTCTTGGCCCCAGTCCCTCTTCATCATCTGGCATAGGGTATTTGGATCTCAGGGGCTGCAGAATCCACCCCCAGCTCATGCTCTCTGCCCCTGGCCCAGGCTCCTCTCTCCCTCATGGCCGGTGGAGATACAATTTTGTCCCCATTGCCCCCAGATCTATTCTTCACACTCAATCCCACCACAGCTCCCACATCACCCCTCATTCCCTTTCTGGTCAGGTAGTAGAGGCTACACCCAGCAGGCCCACTGGGTCCTCTGGCACCTGCTGCCGTGAGTGGATGACTCCTTCAGCCTCAGAGACCATGGCATCAGAATGGAGGTTCTACCACACATGCCGGCTGTGGCCTTGGGCAGCCAGTGGACGTCTCAGGGCTTTCGTTCCTCATGTGCAAAATGGAACAGTGATACCTTCCTCACAGGTAGGATCAAGGAGCCAGCTGACACGTGCAGGGCACAGTGTTTGGCCCAGAGAAGGCAAACGGCAAACATTCATTCAGTGAATATCAAGGAGTGGCCTCTTGGCAAATGTGTCCATCTGTCCCCTCCGGTGCTCAGGACCTGGGCTGGTGTCGGACATAGTGAATGGCCACTATGCATTTTGATGACTGAGCACTTGTTTTCACTGAATGGTGTTTGGCAGAAGAGTTATGGGCTATATCTGTGACTCAGAAAGACCCTCTGGGCTACCTGGGTAGAGGGCAGCCTGGGAAGGAGAAGGCAGAGGCCAAGAGAGTAGAGAGGAGGTGGCCACAGTGCTCCAAAGGGAAGGGGAGCCTGAGGGAGGCTGGGCAGGCGGGGTGGGCAGCAGGGAGCCTCAGTAGAGACACTCAGGGGCAAAACAATGGTACTGGCCCTCTGGGACTGGGATGGGTGTTAAGGGCAGAGTGAAGAATAGAGGTAAACGGTCACTGCAGCCCATATCCACCGACAAGGGTGGTGGCTGATGCCACTGGGTGAGACGTGGAATGCAGAGAAAAAAGCAAATTTATGGCTGCAGGCAGTAAACATGATGAAATGATGGTTTTTGGAATGCAATTATATGCTGTTAAAAGGAGACTTGACTTTGGGTGGTGACCACGCAGTGCAATACCCAGGTGATGTATTATAGAACTGTACACTTGAAACCTATATAATTTTACTCACCAATGTGACTCCAATATATTTAATAAATTTTGTTTTAAAAGAAGGTGCTTATAGAGCACTCAGGGCAAGCTGTCTGTGGGTAGAATGTTTGTCACACCAAATGCACCCCTTTTCCAGTATCAAATACTGCCCACCAGTGTGCTCCAACAGGACCAGGAACAGTACGCTAACCCATGACTTCTTTCAAGCATTTTATGTGCTTTAACACATTGAAACCTCCAACAACCCTTTGCAGAAAGCACTATTACCTCCATCTGACAGATGAGGAGACTGAGGCCCAGAGAGGTATATCATCTTGCCCAACAAGTTATCAACAACGTAGAAATAGTCTGTTGCAATTCATTTCTATTCAGCACCTACTGTATGGGAGGTTCTGTCATACTTAGAAGCACTTTAGCGGCGTCTGACATGCAATAGGTGATACATAAATGCTGGCTATGATGATGATGGTGATGCGAGACGGCAATGATGATGAGAAAGATGGCAATGCAGATGGGGGTGGGGCTGAGGATTCACTTCTCTAGTTTGGTTTAATCCATGAGGAGGAAGGAGTGAGTGTACCCTAAATATTGGGAAACTGAGTGACCGTGGTGTGGGAGTGTGGGGCGTCATGAGGAGGGGAGCCCGCACTGGCCAGCATCATTCACACTTGAGCTCACTGCTTTAAAACAGAAGCATCCAGACTCTGCTCACCGCCCTCCCCCAACTAGCAACCTGCTACCACTCTGCCCTTCCCCGCAGTTGGGGACCCAGGCATTGCCAGAGGGTTACGCCCATCTCTCCTCCTCCAACACCAGGCAAGCTCTGTGACAGGCAGATGAAGGAAGTCTGCACGCTCCCGCCACCCACATGCTATCAAAATTCACCGCCAGACAAAGCCTTCTCTTTGTCTCCATGCCTCCCTCTCGCCCTGCCATTCATGCACTGATTTTGTTTCCAGTAAGTGGAGGCTGGAGAGAGAAGAAAGCAAGCAAGGGGGGGGGGGGGGGAGAAAAAAAAAATGGAAGGGGGAGGCAACAACACTAAATCAGGGCCCAGACTTAGCCCCATTGTCCAAGTGACAACTCATTAAAAAAATGATTTGTAGGTTGTGCGGGGGAGCCACAGCCTCTGAAGAGACACCTTCCCCCGCTTGATGAGGCAGCAATGCAGCCAGCGCCTGCCCAGGGTGTCTGGGAGGCCATGGTTATCACAACAGCCTCTCATGCTCCAGGCAAGCTGAGGGTCGCCGAATTCTGATCCCACCCTGCTAGAAGCCAGGAGTGCCCAGGCAGAAGGCCTCCACAGCAGCCGTTCCAGGGAACCAGACAGAGTCCGCTACCCCGTTCTCAGCTGGGTCCCCCTTGATGCTCAAACAGCCTCACCCTCCTCCAGAACCTCAGAAGGTGTGTCTCCTATGGGTGAGGTAACAGGCCAAGCTCCTTAGGCAAAACACCAAATGCTCAGCGCTCCCTGGAAGGGTGGATGGGCCAGGAGAGGGTGGGGTCCTAGGGATGGCAAGGCTCCCTGGCTTCAAGAAGAAGGAGGCAGCATACTGCTTACCCAGATCCTTCTCGCCCAAGGAAATGGGGCAACTCAGGAGCGCTGTGTCACCCGAACAGGAGTCTTGAGAAAATTCATCTTTCTGGACCCCACTTTCTTATCTGTGAAATGGAGGCTGACCAACATGCCGCCATTCCATGCCCCAAATACTCGGGGAGCACTTACCCCGCACAAAGGCAGTACTAGGACCCAGGCACATCTTTTTTGCTTCCTTCAGTAAACATCTCATGACTCTGAGGCCCTGAACGTCCAGGGGGAAGACACGGAGAAGACCATGTGTGTGTTCTCGGGCAGCTCAGAGTCCAAAGGAGGAAACAGACCGAAAGCAGCGGTCCCCCGCACGATTGCGGTGTTATAACACCCATCATAAGAGTGAAGCCTTAAGGCAAGTACTGAAGGACCAGAAGGGATTCTGGCTCTGTCTCTATACAGATAGGTCGAGGTAGTGGCTGGCTGAGGCCCTCTGTCCCCCCAGGCTGATCCTCTAGGCCAGAGGTTCTCAAACTTTTTAAACAGGGGGCCAGTTCACTGTCCCTCAGACATTCCACACATGTGCACTGCGGGCCCGGGATGAGTTGGCTGCTAAGCAGGACAGGCAGCGGCGCCAAAAACACCCGGCGGGCCGGATAAATGTTTTCGGCGGGCCGCATGTGGCCAGCGGGCCGTAGTTTGAGGGCCCCTGCTCTAGGCTCTACCCACCCCCCATTTCTCAGACCCTGGTGCCCACCCCCACCCAGCCACCAGACACCAACCACAAAGCAAGGCCTTCTCCACCCTTGCCTGTGTCCTCTGAGAAACATGGCCCCTCGCTCCCAGCTCCTGAGTGTGGGTGCCCACCCGTGAGCATAGACTCTGGGAACTGATTGGCCTGGGATGAAAGCTCACTTCCCAGCGAGGTGACCTCAGGTAAGCTGTCTAATGACCTCAGTTCAGCTTCTTCATCTGCAGAGTGGAGTGAACAGTCAATACTGGTGGGTTTCTCTGAAGCACTGAGCTATTGTCTGCCTAGGGAGGAGCTCAGAGTGGTGCCTCTTCCGTTCCCATTGCTGACAATGCTCCCCGCCACCCCTTTTTTCTTGGCCAAGCCATCCTTCATGTCTCAGATGAGACCCCATGTTTGGCACGAAAGTCTCTGACTCTCCCAGCCTCGGTTGGTGCATCTTTGTGTCTCTAAAGGGCCCTTGACAGCCTTGTGTCACCTGGGCTACAAGGCCCATTGACTCATCTGTTGTCCCCTAACCTTTGAACACCGTGGAAAGAGTCTTGTTTATGACTGGTGTTTCAGGCTTCTTAGGATATATTCCTAGGAGTGGGATCACTGGATCAAATGGCAGTTTCATTTTTAATTATTTGAGGAAATTCCACAGTTTTCCATAATGGCTGCACCTGTCTGCATTCCCACCAGCAGTGTACGAGGGTTCCCTTTCTGCACATCCTGGCCAGCACTTGTTGTTTGTTGATTTATTGACGGTAGCCATTGAATACTTGCACCCCCATGTTCATAGCAGCCCTATTTACAATAGCTAAGATCTGGAAACAACCCAAGTGCCCATTAGTAGATGAGGGGATAAAAACACTGCAGTACATTTACACTATGGAATACTATGCAGCTGTAAGGAGGGATCTCTTACCCTTTGAAATAGCATGGAGGGACCTGACGAGTATTACGCTAAACGAAATAAGCAAGCCAGTCAGAGAAAGACAAATATCTCACTTATATGTGGAATCTAATGCACAACATAAACTGACAAACAAAATAGAAGCAGAGACATGGAAGAATGCAGCAGACTGACAAATCTCAGAGGGAACGGGGAGGGGCGGGAAGAGATTAACCAAATGCATAAACCATGGACACAGACAGTAGTGTGGAGAAGGCCTGAGTACGGGGTGGGAGTGGGCAGGAGGGGGTCAATGGGGGTGGAAGGAAGGGGGCATGTATAATACTTGCAACAACAAAGATTTTTTTAAAAAGTCTTGCTTACAGCCATACATTTGCTTTAACATCCTTGGTTTACAGATGGAGAAACAAAGGCTCCTAGGAGAGAAATGACTTCCTGAAGTCACACAGCTAATCAAACAGAAGCAGGGGGCGGGGTGCAACTCACTCCAGCATTTCTGGGTAACAACTGCATTTTAATCAGCGCCCTCAATGCCTTAACTCAAGGCCCTGGTGACCATGAGGCCCTCAGGCTTGTGGCAAACAAAACTGGAGAGGAAGATATTTTTGGAAAAGGATTTGGTTTTTATGTTTTATTTTTTTATGGGGAAATGACTTAGAGATTTCTGAGGCTCTGTGGTCCTAAATATAGCAGGTGTCATTAACCTGCCCTGGCATGTCCCTCATGCCACTTGTGCTGAAACCTTTCCCACCCTGTCTCTTCCATGCCATTGTAATCTGTGCAGAAAGACTGAGATCCAGGATGTGTCTGCAGAGGACCAAGAAGCTCAGGCATGTGATTAGTTCAAGGTCACAGCCGGTCACACTGAGACTCAAATTCGGCATTGGCCACCTTTCAGGAAGGCAGGTCCTCTCCCACCCGCTCTGGCCCAGGCCTGCACCGTCGGCTGCCAGTGGAGTGGACACCCCCTCTGGAGCAGGCCTGTCCCACTGTCCCAGGCCTCACCCTGGGAAGGAGTAGCTGGCCCGCTGGGCGGGGACCTTGGCATTGTGCCAGGAGCACTTGGCACATCCTCTCAGTGCATCAAGTCAATTTGAAGGCTTAAGAGGCACAAGAAACTTTTTTTTTTTAATTTAAACAAACCCTGATAAAATCATGGAGAAGAATATAAAATGTCCTAAGAATGGTTAACCTTCTCTAACCCTGGCTGAGACCAGCAGCTCTGTGGCCAGACAGCCCTGGGTTCCAGCTGAGGTTCTGCTGTCTACGAACTGTGCTGGTCATTCCCCTCCCATGCCTCGGGGTCCTCACCAGTACCATGGGGAAAGCTCCTGGCAGCCTGTGAGCCAGTGCTGTCAGGTCTCACAGTCACTCCCCGAACCGTCAGCTCGCTGCCCTCCTTTGCCCTACGAACAGCATAAAGAAACCTGTGAGCAGAAATCTGCCGCATCAGCACTCGGCTCCACAGACGGTGGATTCCAGCGTCTTTGCTGGTTTGGGGATGGACCACGGTGCCATTAAACCACAGCATCTCATGCAGTTCCCCAAACAGGGCGTCCACATGATGATATGTGCTTGCAATAACCTCGCAGCCACCGGAAGCCCGAATTCCCTCAGCCGCCCGCCCACTACTCCTTGGAGAGGAAACAGGAACGTCTGAAAAGAGAACCCGAATAGATGGCCATGTGGTCAGACCCGAGGAACCCTCGCTGCCCCTGCCCAGCCTCAGCCGCAGGGGCTTTCCGGGCAGCCTGGAGTAGGATTTCAACATCGCGAGCCAGAGATCACGTGCCCGGGCGCGGTGCCGGGGAACTCCAGGAAGCCAGGCTGTTTCAGAGAAGCACTTGGAGCTGGGGGAGCACTTTGGCTGGAGCTGAGTGAGGTCAGAGGCTCCGTTGTCCTCAGCAGTGGTGGCCCGGAGAGGGAGGCCCCGCCCCTGTGGCTACTCCTTTTGTGACGGAGGCAACCGGATGACAGGCTGTCCCAGCGACCGCCCACTGAGCACTGGGTCTGGGCACAAGTCCCTCTTCAGATGAGCACACCGAGGCTCGCAGGGTTTGTAATGTACCCTCTGCTCATAAAGGAAAGACTCAAGGTGCCCAGGCCCCATATGCCGCTCTTGGAAGGAAGTCTGGGCTTCTTTAGACCCTCCCCACCACTGTACCCAAACCCACCCAATATTTACAAAGTGCTTCTCAACCACAGACTCCTGATATCACCTGATATGCTTGCTGATGACCCTAAAGAGATGGACAGGGTGATCACACCCACTTTATAGACGAGAAAAACTGAGGCTCTCAGAGACCATGTGACCCGCTTAAGGCCAAGACCCCAGGCCATCTCTTTAGTCCTGCTCCCCAGGTTGCTCCAGAAGAGAGAGCACCGTGGCAGCAATGCTGCCTTCCCACACGACCACTACTCAGATGTTTCCAGTGTTTTCACAGCCACCGGACATCCAGTCATGGACAGCCCTTCCTGCCTACAACCACAGTGTAAGCAAGACGTTGTCTATTCTCATTTAAAAGAGGACAAGAGGGAATCAGCGAGTTAAAGTAATGTGCCTAAGGCCACACAGCCAAAAAGTGGCAGATCCAGTACGCAAACCTGGATCTCACGATTCCCCCATACTCTGTCCGTCAAACCATACTGCTGGCCCTTAGACGGGATGAAGACATGGGCACGGTGACTCTGTGCCCGCCATCCCCCATGCTGCCAGGCCCCTGAGCCTCTGCCTCCGAAGGCCATCCAGAAAGGAGCTACTGCAACACCTGACAGGGGTGGGGTAATCAGGAAGCGGATGAGTGCACTCAGGTGGGGGAGGACCAGGGGACGCTGCAGCTCCATGCTGCCCGTACACAGCTGTACCTGGCACACCTGGCGTGGTCAGGAGAGGAGGGAACAGACCCTGGGAAGCTCAACAAGGCTCTGGAAGACACTGCCGACTCCTCTCTCCAGTCCTGGCAGGGCAAACCCACAACAGCACTTTTGGATGCAAAAAGTAGGGAAGAAGAAAACCAACATGTACAGAGAGCCTGGCTCTGAGCAAGGTGTCATTCCTATTCACTTATTCATTCACTTAATTCATTCTACAAATATTAATAATACGCCGCCACTGCACAGGCCTGAGCTCTCATATTTCCTCCTTCACTGATTCGTACCAACAACGTTCTGGAAGCCCTCACTCCGTGCGCAAACCCACACAGATGCCCAGGAGGCAAAGAGGCAGGAGGAGGAACCGGATGTGAGTGCTGCTCCAGGAGCCAGCAGATCTGGGGCCAGCCCTGGCTCTGGCATTCATCCCCTGCTGACCCATGTCAACCTTGTGCCCGCATGAGACCTTGGTCTCCTCATCCCCGAGGCTTCTAGAGGGTCCACTTCAATGTCAATGAAGCATCCCCCTTCTCAGATGCTACTTATCATGGCTTGTGGTCCTTGCCCTTGGGTGGGCGGAAGCATTCTTGGTGAGGGCAGCAGGCCCCTAAGAAGGCAGGAAGGAGTGGGGGCAGCTGGGCCTAGCCAGAGACGTGTTCTTCTCTCCTGTCAGGCTCAGCTAGAGAGCATGGACAAGAGAGGAGCCAATTCCTGAGTGCCTGCCATGTGCCAGCCCTGACCCAGCATCTTCACATATGAGATCTCGTCTAATTTCTAAGATAACCCAGTGAGGGGAAAACTGAGGCTCAGAGAAGAAAAGTGACTTGCCCCAGATTCTTCAAAGAAAGAAGACAAGCCACTTCGCCTCTTGTCTTCCTCCTTCCTTGTCCCCCAGCATCTTCCCTCCACCCTCCTCCCTGCAGCTGAAATGTGTTAGGCAGACCTGGAGAAACTACAGAACAACCAGAGGCAGGAGAGGGGGAGCCCACCCCACCCCCGCATTCTCCCAGCAGAGTCTGGGCCCGAGCTGTCTTTCCATGGTAGGAGTTGGCTCACTCCCACAGCCCTAACTCATCCCCACGCCCCCGCCCACCTTGTGCAGTGACTAACTGCCCTGAGGCTGACAAAGCTGCCCTCTCTGGGCTCCACAGTGGAAACAAACTCAGGCTCCTTCCTCTTTCATCCTCTCCTCCATCCTCTTGACCTGGGGTCTCTTGCCAGGCCCTGGGTCACACCAAGAGATAACCCACAACACAGGTGAGTCACACTGAGGCTGCAGCCTGACACCATGCTGTCTTGCTTGTGCTCTCTTTGCATGCCAGGGAGGAGATGGGGCTGTGGAAACAGCAACCCTGGCTTTGATTTCCAGCTCAGCCACTGGAGGTGTCACTTGTGCCCAGTGCTTCCCCTATCTGAGCAGTCTAAATGCTCTGACTTATTAAACGCAGGGCTATTTTGAAAACAAAAAGCCATAACATCGGGTGAATGCCAGACACACAGTAGGTTCTCAATAAATCTAGGCTCTTCGCTTCAACTGTCTAAGATGTACTAAGAGGACTGGGGACATTTGTTTTCATTGGCCAGACAAGAAAAATGAGAGAAAATGTGCCAGGTGCCATCTGCTCTGAGAGTTGAGTTTCATTATCTGTAGCATGGTGACTGTTGAGAAATCTCCATGGACTGATGTACACGGGAGCTTCCAGCACTCTACTCATCCCTCTGCGCACCTCAGAGCGAGGTGGTTCTTCTCTTGGCAGAGAATCCGAGACATACATGAGGGCCACCTGCCTTTAGAAAAACCTCATGTCCACTCAAAGGCACCGTGCCCCAGTCAGCATATACTTGTCTCTCTCTTCTCCACTCAGCTCAGAGACAAAATGAGGAGTTTCTCTTTTCCATTGCAACAGGGACTATTTCCAACCCTCCAAAAAGTTCTAGACAGTCAATGTCACCAACTGGAAGGTGTGGGTGTAAAGAGAGGTTTGTTTGAAATGTGTGACTTCCTGCTTGACGATCCTGGGCACCCTCTGGCAGCCATGGCTGGCCAGTCACCCATCCCCTTTCTGAGCCTTTCTCACTTCCCCCTGAGCAGCTTTGGCAGAGGCACAGAGCAGGATAAGCATTCCTGACCCAAGGGCTTCTTCTGGGCTTCAAGGACTCTCTGAAACTTTACAGCACGTGTGTGTGCGTGTGTGTGTGTGTGTGTGTGTGTGTGTATGTGTGTGTGTGTGTGTCTGGGAGAGGGCCTGTAGCTGTCAACACAATCACATCGGGGTTCCTTAATTCCCAAGAAAATTTGGAAATCCCTAATAAAGTGACTTCCGGTGGAAGACCATTACCAAAGTCAGTTACGTGCTCTCCGGGATAGAATGGCCCCATGTGGAACAGTCACCTTTGTCCCACTCAGCCCTAGCTACGTGATCTTGGACAAGGCATCTCAAGACTCTCTGTTTTCCCTGGCTGCAAAATGAAGAAGTTGGCCTTGTAAGTGGCGTCCAGTCTGTGCTGTACGAAGGCCCCAGGGAAGACCTGGGGGGAGGGAGGACTCGGGAGCCACCTCTGCCCAACTAGAGCACCGCTGGCTCTCATAAGACCTGCATGAGATGTTATGCAAATCAATGGCTCTGTAGCTTAAAGCCAAAGTTAAAACAAAGTCCTAGTACAGCTGATCGCTCCAGACCTTCTGGCCTAGAGCCTGGGCTCTGTCCCCATCACACTGCTCTGGTTTTTCCATCCTTGGAGGCAGCCGAGCCTCCTGGCTAAGAGCCAGATACCTGGGTGGATCCTGACTCTTCTACCACTTCCTCAGGGCCATGCTCTTAGGCATGTTGCCTCACCTCCCTGGCCTGCTTCAGCTATAGAAGGCACATACCTGCCTCAGAGGGTTGCTGTGATGATTAAACAAATTAATACTAGTACATCTAAAACACCTCGCCAGTCACATGGCCAATGCTTAGGAGTGTTAGTGGCTATTTTTGTCCCATATTCTAGCATGGGGCCTCACACATGGAAGTTAATCAGTGGCAGCTAAATAAATGGAGGGAGCGAAGGAACAAATTTCTGGAATATAAAATTCCATGAACTGGCTAAGTTAGCACAACCCACTTCGTGCAGCCATTTTCACCCGATGTACCTCAAGAATTTTTAAAACATGCAATACCTGACTATTTAGTCAGGGGCACTGGCCTTCTTCTCCCTTCGACTGTCAAATAAAAAAATGACAACAGCCATCACACAACAATAGCCATCTGGTATGAATGAATCACAATTATACCTATTTTTTGTCAGATCGGCAACAAATATACTTTTTGGGGTGCCGCAGAATTTTAGTAATTAGTTTGTGTGCCATGAGATGAAAAAGGTTGAAAATCGCTGGGCTAGTGCTGGCTAAGCTTACCTATGTACCCGAGTCACCTGGCAACCTTATTAAAATGCAGGCCGGATCCAGCAGGCGTGGGCTGGGGCCTTGGCACCCCTCAGTTCTCTGAGTAACAAGGCTTTGGTCCATCACTGCGCAGACTCATGAACATGCAGGCTTTCCACCTGCAGTGAGCAGACTGCTCAGGGCGCCGAGGAACATCCATAGAACGGGTGCTGCTTGTCAGCCACTGGGCTACCCATCCCAGAGCCCTTTCTTTGCTGGTTCTCAAGAACTGATATGGGAGTCAATGTGAAACCCTGAGCTTCTGTCTGGGCTCTGCCCCATGATGATGTTGGGCAAGTCCCTCAGCCGCTTTGGGGCTCAGTGTCCTCATTTGTAAAGTGACATCAGCAACACCTCTAGGCCCAGCTCTCTCAGAAGGTGACCAGCCAGGCGAGGGCCATGCTGAACTGGCAGGCTTTGTTCGGAGTTATCCCCTCACCCCTTGGAGGCTTCCTCCAAGGGAAACTGACAAGCATTGTTGTTTGCATAATGGCATGTAAGGGGACGGGAGAGGAAGTTAAGTTGCTAAATTTAGCAGGTGCTGACGCCCCCTCACCCAAGGCTGGGCCCACGCATTTCACCATGAGTAGGTGCCTTTCTATATTTAACTTCTGCCTGCACCTCCCACTTGAGCTCTGACACTGAAAACCCCGGGAGGATGTGGTGAAGAGGGAAGGGAAGTTCACAAAATGTGATCGGGGGCTGACATCACATGAGGTCCCATCTGCACCTTCAGGTGTGTGTTCTTCCTGGAAAAAACTGGAGAGGTTCTTCAGCTTCTCCCCCGTCTTCCTCTTGGAGCATGAGACTCACCGGGCCAGAGACCGCATTGCCCTTTGGAACCTCGGCCCTGATAGGGGCGTGAGTACCCGGGAAGTCCAGCAGGAGCCACACGAGGCAGGACTATCTCAAATGCCCTCCATGTGCCAGGCCTGGTGTGAGACATTCATACAGGTGACCTTGTTTAATCCCACAAAAGCATCTGTTGGTACCCTCCTCAGGCTACAGGTGAGCAAACAGAGGCCCAAAGAGGTGAAGGGAGGTGTCTGAAGCCTGTGATGGCTGGGAACCCAGGTTAGTTTCCAAGTCTCTGCTCGGAGTCCATGCCACACTCATCGTCTCACTCTACCTTCTCCACAGGAGGCTGTTAGGGAGGCCAGGAGTTCAAGTCTCCCCCGCGTCATCACTCAGGTGTGTGATCTTGAGTTAGTTACTCCCCTTCTTGGGGTCTCGATTTCCTCACCTGTAAAACAAGCCCCTGGGCTGGTTTTCTGTTTTGTTTCTGAATGTCCTCTTTATGGCTTCAGAATATGATGGTCAGAGGA
Organism: Myotis myotis; assembly: GCF_014108235.1. Classification (NCBI taxonomy): domain Eukaryota; kingdom Metazoa; phylum Chordata; class Mammalia; order Chiroptera; family Vespertilionidae; genus Myotis; species Myotis myotis. The sequence continues at coordinate 29,432,232 of NW_023416324.1, read as the reverse complement.
AGTAAGAATGAATCATGGGAGAGTTCTCCAAGTTTCACATGACAGGTAACCTCTGCCCTGTGCTTATCTGCTGGTCAGCACACACAATTCTGATGCAGTCACCATGGAGATCAATCACTCATTCCTCCCTGGAACCTTCACTGAAGGCCTCTGCATTGGGAAGGAAGTTCCTAAGACACTGAAGGGACTGAGATAAATCGTGGTCACTCTAAGGTCCACCTCCAAATAGAGGAGAAAGACCCTGGAAAAGAGGCATAGACCTCCTATGTGGTCAGTGCAGTGACGGGGGTCCCCTGGGACACAGAGACTAGTGCCTAACCCAAGCTGAAGGGGCCGGGGAAAGAACTAGTGAGAAAAAGACAAAATAAACATCAAAACTCTAGGGAAAAATAAAACCCACCCCAAAACCTCTAGGCCAGCAGTTCTCAAAGTGAGGTTCCCGGACCTACAGCATCAGCCCCTCTGGAAACTTGTTAAAAATGCAAATTCTTAGGCCCCATCCGAGACAGGCTGCATCAGCAGTCTGCATTTCACAAGCCCTCTAGGTGAGTCCGAGGCTCTCAGTTTGAGAACCATTGGTAGGGCAGGTCTTTGGAAGACAACAAAGCCTTGAGCTGTCAGCTCTCTAGTTCCCATTCAAAGCCTGGCTGAGAAAAGTAACATTCAGAAACCTGGTCTCAAAAACATGCTCTCTGCCCTCTCCCTGAACAACACAGTGCTTCCTGTACTAGGTGTCAGACCCCCAGAAAGCCCGTGCCCAGACACCTGGCCACACCTCTGCTGGTTACATCCCCAGGTTCTGCTCTTGGCTGTTACTGAGGGTGGTTACAGGGAACATCCATGGGAAGACTGAATTGCTGTAAAGTGGTTGTTTTTGCTCCAGTTACACAAAGTTCCAACTAGAAAAGTCAACTGAGTATACGGTGGCAAGTAACAACTTGGCAAAGGCTTTCTAAAAATGACAACACCCCGTGCTGGTGCGCGTGTAGGGGAAGACACGCTCCCACATTTCTGGTAAGCATGGCAATCGATTCTGCCTTTCTGGAGAAGTAACTGCCAAAAGCTATGAAAAGGGCACTCCCCCCAACCCAGCGATTCAATTTTAGAAATTAATACTACGGAAGTAACCGTGATTATGTATGAGCATTTCACTTCAAAACTACGTTAGCATTGTTTGTTGTAAATTTGGAAACAACCCAAATGCTTAAAATACATGGTTGATTAGTAGGTGGCTATTCATTCATTCATTCATCAGATATTTATTGAGTAGTCACTGTATGCCAGGCAGTGTATTATTTGCTAATGCACTAGGTAAATAAATGAACAACATCTCTGTCCTCCTGGGAGGGAGACAAACAATGAACAAATAAGCAGGTACAACATACATAGTATGTCCGTTGGTGATGGATGCTGTGAAGAAGAAGGGAGCACTGGGGTGGGAGTTCCAACTTGGAATAGGGAGAAGGTGAGAGAGTGAGCTATGGAGATGCCCGGGATGCACTGCAGGCAGAGGAGACCGTCAGACAGATCGCACAGCTTTTCGGGTGCATCTGGGGAAGAGCAGGGATGCCAGGATGGCTGAGCAGTGATTGAGCAGGGCCTGTGGGGACCTGGGCAGGGTGACTATGCAGTCCATCGGCAACTTTGGTGATTACTCCAGGTTAGAAGGTAGGGGATCAAGCATGGGAGAGGTTCTGACTTGTGTTTCAGACACAATTCTATGGCTTCTGGCTTGAGAACAAATTGTAGGGGACACGGGTAGAAGTCAGGACACTGTGAGGAGGCTACTGTGATGCTAAACATGGCAACATGAGCAGCAGGTAGTGACCATGGAGGTGAGGCCTGGTCAACTTCTGAATGTATTTGGAAGGTAAATTTGGGATTTTCTGTGAAGGGATTTTAAATTTGGGGGTGAGCACATGTGGCTGATAGATGACTTCACCTCTAGAAGCTAGAAGAACGAACAAGGAAGAAAAGGAGTCCTCCATGGATGTCCCACAGACCCGTCTGCTTTCTTCTGGACATTTCTGCAACCTTAAATGTGAAGCTTCATGTTGCAAGGGTACCAAACTTTTCTACCTGAGATCTCAGAACTCTGGCTGCCTGCCTAGATGCAAAGGCCACCAAAGAAATGCAACTTAAAGTAAGAACACGATAAAATTTTTCAGTTATCAGATAGGTCGAGATTGAAAAAGAATGGTAGCAGCCAGTGCTCGGGTGGGTGTATGGAAACAGCTCCCTACACCACTGCAGGAAGTTTAACGTAGTATCACCTTTTGGGGCACTTGGGCAATAGGTTCTCACAGCCCTTTCAAACGCATATGCCAAAGGGACTAGAACAGCTAAAACAATTTGAAAAGAAAACTAAGGTGAGAGGCAATACTCAACCTGATTTTAAGGCGAGTAATCAAGGCGTGGCATTGGCAGGAGGATAGACACATGGACCACTGGAACAAAACAGTGAACCCAGAAAGAGTTCTAGGCAGACAGGTCTCTAACAAAGGTGGAAAAGCAAATCAGTAACAGAAGGATCTTTTTTTCAACAATTGAGGCAAAACAATGGAACTCAACAGGAACTGTGTTGTGTTTAACACCAAATGGGTCACGGATTTAAACATAAAACTTAAAACTATAAAACTTTTAGAGATAATATAGGAGGAAATCTTTAGGACCTAGAGCTCCGAGAAGAGTTCTTAGGCATGATATCAAAAGCACAACCCATAAAGAAAGTAATAACCAATAAATTGGACCTCATCAAAGTGAAAAACTTCCTTGCTCTGCAAAAGACCCAATGAAGAGGATGAAAAGGCCAGAGACAGGAAGAAAATATATGACAAAAGGACTGGGACCTACAATATATAAAGAACTCTCAAAACCCAACAGTAAAATATATAAGTAAACAATCTAATTAGAAAATGGGCAAAACATAGTAACAAACATTTTACCAAAGAGGATATCCAGAAGGCAAACAAACACCTGGAAAGATATTCGATTTTATTAGCAATTAGCCAAAAGCAAATCAAAGCCACAGTGAAATATCATTGCACAACCTATATTAGAAGAGCTAAAGCAGTGGTTCTCCACCTTCCTAATGCCGCAACCCTTTAATACAGTTCCTCATGTTGTGGTGACCCCCAACCATAAAATTATTTTCGTGGCTACTTCATAACTGTAATTTTGCTACTGTTATGAATCGTAATGTAAATATCTGATATGCAGGATATATTTTCATTGTTACAAATTGAACATAATTAAAGCATAGTGATTAATCACAAAAACAATATGTGTTTTCCGATGGTCTTAGGCGACCCCTGTGAAAGGGTCGTTCGACCCCCAAAGGGGTTACAACCCACAGGTTGAGAACTGCTGAGCTAAAGTAAGAAAAAAAACTGGCTATACCAAATGCTGGCGAGGATGTGGAGAGATGGTCTCTCCTACATTGTTGGTGGGAATGTAAAATGGTACAGCCACTCTGGAAAACAGTGTGGCAGTTTCTTAAAAAGTTAAATATACACTTAACATAGGATCCAACAATGCTACTTACTCTCTGGGGTTTATCTAAGGGAAATGCAAATGTCTGCCCACACAACCTGTATACAAATAGCCATAGTAGTCTTGTAGAACACGAACAATTGCCCTTCCATAGGTGCATAGCTAGACACACTGTGGTACAGCCACTCCATGGAGCACTACACAGCAATGAAAAGGAACAGACTATCAACACATGTAACAGCTTGGATGGATCTCAAGGGTAATATGCTGAGTTAAAAAACAACCACCATTCTCAATAGGTATGATTCAAATTGCATAACGTCTTGAAATGACTGAACTATAGAGATGGAGGACAAATGAGTGGTTGCCAGCAGTGGGGAGTGGCTGGGGGAGATGGGTGAGCATGACTATCAAGGGTTAGCACAAAGGAGAGCTTCGGGGTGATGGAATAGTCCAGTATCTGGACTTGGGTGGTAGTTAGATGAATCTACACATGTGATAAAATGACAGAGAACTATATGCACACATTTGTAACAATGTCAACTCCTGGTTCTGATATTGTACTGTGGTTATATCAGGGGCAAACACTGGGAGAAAGGTATGTGAGACCTCTCTGCACTATCTTTGGAACTTCTTGTGAATCCATAATTATATTTCCAGATAAAAAGACTTTTAAAAATATCTTGAAAGCAGAAAAAGAAGCTCATGCCCTTTGGCTTCAAAATTCCAGTTTTACAAGTTTATCCTAAGAGAATATTAAAAAAGGCATCAAAAGTTGATAAAGGTGATCATCTCAAATTTGTTTATAAATAGTGAGAAATTAAACCAAACCACTTTATGTCACAATTGGTTAAACAGAGTATTATAAATATACCCAATGGAATAGTATATTAATCATTAAAATGATAGTGTAGCTCTATATTTATTAATATGGAAAGACATTTATAATATACTAAGGGAAAATTGCTTAAAAGCAGCCTATAGTTTTCCTTTAAGTTTTTACAAATGTATAGACTGCACGCTCCACAAAGGTAGGGACTTTTGTCCATACCGTTTCCTACAGATTCCCAGCTCCCAGTCCAATACCTGACACAGAGTAGGCACTCAATAAATATTTACACACACACACACACACACACACACACACACACACACACACACACTGCATAGGAAAGTCTAGAAAAGTATACAACAAAATATTAACAATGGTTAACTCAGAGTATATGGGTTTAGGTTAATTAATTTTATCCTCTTCAGTTTATTTGTATTTTCTATTCTTTAATAACAATTATATATTGTCCATGAAATGTATTTTTAGAAAGTAAACAATCACAAAGTGTAGAATGTTCTGAGGAACCCTCTGGTTTAACTGGACAAATTTGGAGTTGATGTAGTTGGGCCAAACTCAACCAGGCTGCCTGCCCCAGTGGGCAGATTTTGTGCGGTCCTGGGACCATTCCTTAGGGCTGAGTTTCCAGGACTTTGGTCCGAGGGACACTATGTTTAATGTGAGAAACCTCATAACAGATTTAGACAATGAGGACACCTGAGAGCCGGAGAGTTGATGGGATGATGTTCAGAGCAGGAGCAGTGTGCATTTGGGGTCCATGAGGACCAGATGGAAAAGGTCAACCCTGGCACACATGTGCCCTAGGGACAGGCTAAGGGTGAGTGCAGGACAGAAATCTGTCTAATTACCAGGGTCTTTCTTATGCACGGCCTTCAACACTTCAGTGGGCCAGGGCTTTGGCTCCCAAGACCCGTCTGAAGACAGGCTGCAGCAAAATTCCCAGGAAGCTTTGTGAATCACAAGCTCCTGACCTCCACCCCTGAACTAAAATCCCTGTGGACGAGGCCCATCTGTCCATCATTACAAAACGTCCTGAGAGACTGTGGTGCGTGGTATGGTAGGGTTTGGAGACTCCAGGCGGGAGACAGAAATCCAACAGCATCACATTGGTAGCTTTTATGCCATTTGTGATTAAGACACATGGGCCTAACAATTACTGATTTGTAAGGAGCCTTTTCTCTGAAGACTCCAGAGTTTTAAGGACATTCCTAGGCTCTTATACACCTCCCTGTAAGAGAACCAGGGATGCCCTGGACGGGTAGCTCAGGTGGTTAGAGCATTGTCCTGCATACCAAGGTTGTGGGTTTGATCCCCGGTCAGAGCACAAACAAGAACCAACCAATGAATGTATAAATAAGATAAATGAGTGGAATAATAAATCAATGTGTGTTTTCCTCTCTTTCTCTCTAAAAATCAATCAATAAATTTTTATAAAAAGCGAACCAGGGGTCTGTCCCCATTGCTTCCCCTTAGCATACTGTGACCCTCTGCTTTCTCAGAAAGAAGTGCCTGGTGAGTTCCCAGGACCCCTTATGCCCTGTTTATTGTGACAAAATACACCCTACATAAAAGTTGTAACCATGTTGATGTGTACAATCCAGTGGCATCAAATACATTCAGTGTTGACAATCAGTACCACTATCTAGTTCCAGAACTTTCCATCACCCCAAATGGAAACTAATCATTAGCAGTCACTCCCTCTGCCCCCTTCCCTGGAAACCATCAGTCTGCTTCCTACCTCTATGGATTTACCAATTTTGTATATTTCATATAAATGGAATCATACAACATGTGACCTTTTTGTCTGGCTTCTTTCATTTAGCATGATGCTTTTAAGGTTCACCCGTGTTGTAACATGTGTCAGTACTGCATTCTTTTTATGGCTGAATACTGTTCCATTGTATGAATATGCCACATTTTGTTTATCGCTCATCTGTTGGTGGATATTTGCATTGTTTCTGCCTGTCGGCTATTGTGAATAGTGCTGCTATGAACATTGATGTACCAGTTTTTGTTTGAACACCTGTTTCCAGTCTTTGGGGTATATACCTAGGACAGGAGATGCTAGATCACAGGTAACTCTATTTCTTGTTCAGAAACCTCCAAATTGTTTTCTACTCTAGCTTGTGCCCTGGCATCTTAGAGTTTGTGGCAGAGTAAAAAGATGTGGAGGCCTAGGAGACCTAAGTGTAGGTCAGACTATGACCCCTAAGAGCTATGACACCATGTGCTTCTTTGGACCTTGGGGTGTTCCGAATATCAAATCGATTATTAATTGAGATTAAAGGTGAGAAGAAGTGTTAGAGTAGTGGAGGTGAGATCTCTGCCTATCCCTATCACTTGGTGATTGTAAATCCTTGGGCAATTACTTAGCCTCTTGGAGCCTCAGTTTCATCATCTATAAAACGGGGTGAATAAGAGTATGTGCCACATAGGACTGTTGTATTAATTTTCTTAATTCTTGCAAACAGTCACTGCAAAGCCATACCAACTTAGCAATTGTTATAAAATGCTGCTACCCTTTAGCAATCAATACAGGTAGTGAGGGGTGTGTGCTCACTTTCTCAGTGGCACCCCATTCATACTTTCCCCTCCTAACCTTCTCTCTAGTCTTCTCTGCTGGGACCCTTCTTTGTCCCACAGACAGGAGAGTTCACACATCAATAGTACCACGGTCACCTTGGGTACCTTCCCTTGGGCTTCAGTTTCCTATCCATCAAATACCACGGGAGTCAGGACCCTCTCCTTCACGTTGCATTAGCATCTCTGCTATGAGCTGCTGCTGTGGGTTGAGATGCACACTCAGGGGACATACTGCTGTCAGCCTGCCCCATTCCCCCAAGGCTTCTGTTCCCTGAGGATGTGGCCTGGTATATGAGGAGAGCTGGAACCCTGCAGCAGCCACCTGCCCAGCTGCTATTTCCCTGCTGCCCAGGGTCCCCTGAATTCACCATCCTCCCCCACTGCCACGCTTGTTCTGGTTTGCTGTGCCCTTTCTTGGGTCCAGTGGCAGGAGCAGCCATCTCGGGAGCACTCCTCCTCTCTCAGACCTACATGGCCCTCCTGCCTGCTTCTATTCCCAGCCGTATGTCCCGCCCCCCAATGCCACAGACAGCCAACTTCATGTCCCTGCAGCCTGAGCACCTGCCTTTAGACCAGTGGTCTCCGAAGCACCATACACAAGACTGTTCTTTGGGCCCTGGGAGAAATACTAGGGCTTCCATTTCTATGTTTATCTCATCCTCCTGTAAATTCCCATTTCCTGCGTGTTTCAGTATGTACAAAGTATAGCAGTTCAATTTATATATAAGTAATGTATATCTATGCTGCCGTGTGTTCTCAAAAATACTGTTGCTAGAGGAGTATACAATCAATAAAGTTTAGAGCCCTCTTTAGGCGACAATAACTGGGTCCTTAGTGCTAAATGCCATGACAGAGGCTAAATGTTGTGAAAGTTCAAGAAAGAAATGATTGCTACCAACAGAAGGCAGGAGGAGAGTTGGGAAAGACTTCCTGGAAGGGGTGGCTGTGGGCTGAGTGTTGAAGGACAGTGTGAGGCCTGTGGCCCCAGGAGGGAAGGGCCTTCCCAGCAGAGGATGCTCCAGGAGCAAAGGTCCAGGACCTCAGTGTCCAGGGTGCCCACAGGAAAAATAGTAGGAGATGATATGGGGAGGGTGGGCTGGAGGCAGATGACTTGAGGGATATTTGGGGAATGGGCACAATTTGGGAAAACAAGGGGAAGCCGATGCAGGCTTCCCAGGAGGGAAGAGCTTTGGGAATTTGAGTGTGGGAGGGAGATTGGGTGGAGGAGACTAGATAACCAGTTGGAAGATGGAAGGTGATAATTTACCACCCAAGAGGGCCTGAACTAAATCGGAAGCTGGGAGGAAGGAAAGGAGGCAGGTGTAGGAAATACCAGAGAAGTGGATTCAACTGAACGCTCTAGCCAATGGATAAGGGTGGGTGACGTGAGGACAGGAGGGGCCAGAGAAGACTCAGCCTTCAATGCTGAGTACGCCAGAGGGATGATGCCGCGGGACCTTGAAAGGAAATTCAGGTGGGGAAACACAGCTTCTGCTGTCGGGAGTGACGATTCCAGGGTAGAGGGCCCAGGTTGCTGTCCTGGGGGTTTGTTACAGAAGATGAATTGCCCAAGGGCTACAGCTTTGGGTCTGAACCTTTTTTGATGGAAATAGGGCTCCATCTTCATTCTACAAATACTTTTACATCCCTCCTATGGGAGGGAAATCATATCAGGCACTGGAGACGTAGAGAGGAACCAGAAATTCAGTTCTTGTCCTCAGAGGTCCACAGTCCGCCAGGGAGACAACCATGTGAAGGAGTCTTTGAAAATCTGTCAGCTGAGGACTCTAATGGGAGCCTGGAGGGGCTGCCAAGAGGTGATATTTTAACTTGTCCCTCAGTAGACAGACTCGGGTTTTCAGAGCAACCCAATCTTTCCTCATGACTCAGGGTCATAATAATAACTAGTTTTTAGGCCATCATCTAGGTGTGAGTGGCACGGGACAGCAGCACGGGTGCTGAGTGCCTGTGACCTCACATTTTAGAGAAACCATGACATCAACTGTGTCACCCTCTGCCAAGCAAGCCAACCGCAGAGTGTGCGGCATCATGGCTGTGAGATTTTTCAACCCCCTACCCCACCCTTGCCTCTCAGGCTTCTTGGATAAACCTTTATTTCGAGAATTAGGGAGCTCCAAGAAATTTTGGGGGAGGAAGTGCTAGAAAAGCATGACTGAGCAATTGGGCTTATTTCAATTAATTACTCTTTCCCTCCCTGGCTCTGCCAACCTTGTTCCTTTTTTCAACCTTCCTCTTCTTCCCCAGATATTTATAAATTCTCCTTTTCTTGGTCTACAACTTTGTTCCTTTCTCACTCATTTTTTAAACCTTCACCCAATAATATGCTTACTGATTTTAGAGAGAGTGGAAAGGAGAGGGAGGGAGAAAAATAGAGAGAGAAACATTGATGCGATAGAGAGCATCGATTTGTTGCCTTTAGTACGTGCCCTGACCTAGGATTGAACCCACAATCTAGGTCTGTGTCCTGACCAGGAATCAAATCCATAACCTTTTAGTGCACAGGATAACATTCCACACCGGCCAGGGCTCCTTTCTCACTCTTGAGTTCTCCTGCTGTAAGTCCTCCCCAGAGAGGGAGGTCCCCGTCATCAACCCTGGGATCCTCTCATGTTGCTTAACCCTGATGTTTCCCGGAACTTAGCCCAGTGGAAACAGCATAAGCTTTCAAGTCAGCCAGATGTCAGCCAGTGCCTGGCTCCTCCACCTATCTGCTGAGTCATTTTGGCAGGTCTTTGAGCCTTGCTCCTTAAGAAAAATACGGTTCACCATCATATTCTTTGTTTGGAAGTTAACATTTAGTGTTGATTCATTTTGTAATTCAGGTCACAAATACTATGTTGGTGCTTTAAGGCAAGAAGCAAACTGAAATTGGACTTTTAACTCTAGACTTCAGCAAGCCTGTCACTGACCATCCTATACACAACCATAACCCTACACTTCCTAGGCCCCTTTCCCACCTTCCCCATGGAGCGTAACGCATAGGACAGGCTGTGTGTCAGACTTATTTTCTCCCGAGTGTTGTCTGTCTCTCCCCCTTGAATGTAAGCTCCACAAGGACAGGGAGTTTTTCTGTTTTGTTCCGTGCTGTGTCCTCAGCACCTTGGATAGTTCCCTGCATATACTAGTACTAGATATTCGGTAAACATGTACTGGTATTAGTGACTGATTGAATGAAGAAAAGTAATGGGACTGTTTGAAAAGTCTACGAGATAAGGCTTGTAGTGTGCCTGGGACAATACATCCAGCAGGTGCTCAATAATGCAGCCCCCTCCCTCTTTCCCAGCCCATTGTCTTCCCTTGCTTGTTTGGCAGTGAAGGCTTCATGTTATGGTTCCTTTGGGGGCAATGCCTGCTCCCTTTTTCTTCCCAAGTGTCCCTCTGAGCCTGCCCTGATCCATGCTGGCTGAGAGATGCCTCCTGGACTGGTGACAGTTTGCTCCCGTCCTCACCTCCAGCTTCTGCCTTGTCAGTCTCTGCCTCTCCTCCCCATGGTGGCCTCCTGTGAGTCCCTCAGCCAGGGCCAGCTGGACCGAGGGCCTGAGCAATGCTGACTGAGGCAGGCATGGTGTGTACTCACTTAGCTCCAGATCCCAGGTCCTCCACACCAGCCCTGCCTTCTCGTTCATGATGGCTCTCACTCAAGCCCCTGGATCTCTGGCCTTTTTGACTGACACCACATCTCATCTGAGCATTCTCTTGGGACCCGGTTCCATCTCCAGTTTGTGCTCCTCCCTCCAGACCCAATTTCCTTCAAGTTTCTAGGTTCAGTTGCACAGAGTGCTTATTTTATAAAATAAAAGCTCAATTCCCTTCACAAGGAGGGAAGCTTTGTGTGAGTGTCGAAGAGAACAGAAACTAAGCAGGCGTGGTCCCTCCACCCCCAAGAGCTTCAGGTTCGTGAGGGCAGTGGGTTTTCAGCAAGGAGACTACACTGTGCAGGCCCTTCCCAGCCCTCCTCGGGAACAGGCACAGAGAGCAGTGAGATGTGAGTGGTCTGAGTGTGGGAGAGGCTTCCCAGAGGAGGGGACCCTTTCCATTTATCCTCCAACTCAGAAAGGACTAGGAGTGTGGGCCCTACCAACTCTGATAATCGGAATTCCGGGCACTGACTCTCTGTCCCCCTGCCTATACCCTGTGGACCCAGCTGTCCCCATGCTCTGCCTTGGGACCTGTGGAGCCTTAGGCTCGTGTCTGCTGAGCTTCCCGAAGCTGAAGGAATGGGTTCCCAAAGCATCCAGCTCCCTGGATGTACAGACCCTTGTTCACCAGCTGCCCTTCTTGCGAAGTGAGAACCGCCTTCTTTGGGATGAGAGGAACTCCTCTGGGGGCCAGGAGGAAAGCTGCCAGGCCCAAAGAGGAACTGCTTTTGTGTCATCTAAGCGAGAGCTGCTGTGTCTGTGAGTCAGCAGAGAGGAAGCTTCAGGGTTTGCCTGTGCTATTTATTCCAAACGCAACTTACATAGTTCCCTGAACGTCTAGCCCTGCCCTGCTGGCTTTGCTGAGCCTGACTAGAAAGGTCCCGTGAAATCTGATTTCTGAGCTCAGGGCTCCTCCTCAGGCCTCGGCCCAGCAGCATGGTCCGGTGTCCAGCATTTTCCCTGCAAAGCTCCTATTCCAGCTGCTACAGGGAAGCCTGTGTCCACGCTGCTGCAGAAGCACTTGGCCAGGGTGTTGCCATGCGAGCCCTTTCTGATCAGTATCTCTCAGCATCGTGGCCCCGAGAGGCTGAAAACCACACACAAAATGGGCTTTCAGGAACCGCAGGCCCTGAAACTAGTACCCACAGCTGCCATAGGAACCGGCCTTTGCCCTGGGAAAGCAGTCCCCTTTCCAAAGCATGCCACATCCCACAGCCCATCTGGTCAGCCCGAGCGGGGTTCCTGTCAGCTTGAGCGAGGCGCCACTGAGAACACATCAAAACGCAACTGCATTTCATCTCCCATCGCCCCGTTAAACCTGCCCCGAGAGCCACTGTCCTCGCCCTTCAGAGGACATCCGGGCACATCCGTGGCTTGTCTGGTTACTCTTCGGTAATTAAAAGTTTCTGAGAACCAGGGCTCCTTGGAGAAATAGTTATTCTAGGGGCATCAGATGTTATTGGGCAGAAAAAAAAATCATAATTATTACAATGGAGTGTGGCCCTCTAAAGGGCCCCAGTACATAAATAGATTTGCAGCACATCTGTGGCACTAAAATTTCATGGGAGCAATTCCAGCATCTGAAAAGGCTCCTGGGGAGGGGTTGGAGCAATCATGTAAAAAGATACTGAGAAATTCTGGAAATATAAGGGCATTTACTTTTATTTTTTCTTTTAATAATGTTCTTAATGGTCTGTGAAGGCCTCACCTAAACAAAAAAAAACCCAATGAGTAAACAAACAAACAAGCAATCAAACCTCTGGCCACTTGTACTAAAAAACAGTTTCAATTAAGTAATAAGACCAACCTGGACTAATAATAATAGAAGAAAAAAAGTTTAGCTTTAAGTGAGAGCTTCACCCTCCCCAGTTCAGGCCCACCTCAAGCTGGCCATGGGCCACGGGCCACGGGCCAGGGGCCATGGGCCAGGGGCCACGGGAGAGCAGTTTGCTTGTCACCTTTTCTCCTCCTTCTCCAGTGTGTCCACCCCTCCCTTCTGGGCAGCCTCTGGCTCCTTCTTGGTTAGGGTGGAGGTGGCTGTATGATGTAAGGGGCAGGAAAAGTTGTATCTGACTGCTGCTCTTCGAAGCTAATGCTGCTTCTCTCTGGGCTGAACATATTTAAGGTGAACCTTGGGACAGTTTGGGTCCTTAAGAGACTCCCACCTGTCACTAGGGACCTCTTTCTGCAGCCCCCTGCATGGAGTGATGCCATCTCAGGCAGGCCATGTGCGACCTTCTGGTTCTCGGTAGTCACTCCCTTAGGCCACACCCTTGGGGGAAGCCATTACAAAGGACTCAAACTGTGCTTTCTCTCTCTGCCAATATCTATCCGCACCTGGCCATGAACATGAAACATTTCACTCCAGTTGCTAAATGGTATCCTCCTCCTAATTTCACGGGCAATCTTGCTGACAGGAGGGGAGAGATGGGATGAGCCACATGTCTTTAGGGCTGGTTGGACCACAAAGCTCCTTGGTTCCTTCTGTGTGACGGTGCACATCTTCATACCAGTGAAGCCAGCTTGAAGGGGTTTACTTGTAGCCAAACACATCCCAGCTCTCAAAGCCAATCCCATGATGTACAGGAGAGTGGAAGGGAAAGGAACAAGCCAAGGGCAACAGCAAATAAAAGAATAAAGAGGGAAGACAATGAAAGACAAATTCCATGCTATGGGCAAAGAATTTGGAATTTAACCAAAACACCAAGAACTTATTACATAGACAGATGGGTGTGGTGGATTGAATTACTATTCCTCACTCTTCACTCCTTTTTGCAATTGGGTTCTATGTCACTACTGTAGTCATGTGATCTGCCTGGGTGTCTTGGGAGCATATACTCCTGCCTCGTTGGCTCTGGGCTTAGCCCTGTGAATGGTTTCTCAGTAAGATGACCGAGGAGGTGATGTTGACCAGGTCCGAGCAGAAGCTTTTCTAATATTTGTGAGGTTTGGCCAGGATGCTCTGAGCCTTCCCTCTGGAACAAGAAAACAGCGTGTCATTGGTCCCACTATCCCTTCAGTGGGGTGCAAGAATAGGAAGACCTGTGGAGACCTCAGAGCCCAGAGATGTTGCAGTGCTCATGTAAAGTGAGCAATAAATAACTAGTCATTTTTGTCAGTTATTAATATATTGGGTTGTTCGTCACTGTAGCATAAGCTGACTGATACAAGGGGAGATGAGATTGCTTTGAAAAGAATAAAAACGAACTGAGTTTTAGGTCTTCAAGGTCTATTAATTCTGATTAGACATTTTTTGAAAGAGAATTCAAGCACATAATGGGAATGTACTTAGTAGGTATTTAGATTTTTCACAAATATTTTTTATATAAAATTTTTAAAAAGGCTTGCAATCAATAAACCATAGACTGCATGTATTATGGAACTCCCATGGTTTCTGGGTAGATTATTCAGAGATAGAAAAAAATCATATTTTGCCCCATAAAAGACATTACTCAGTTCAAAGTATGATTAAATAACACATTTTAGAGTAAGATGGGATATTAGGAGCATTGCATCCAACTTGGATCATGTGTGAATTTTCATGTAAGGTTTCACAACTACTCTTTCCAGCAAATAGAATCACAAAATCACATTCTGTTTTCAGGTGTTGAAGCATGAAAACGAAACAAAGTCACTCACTCACTCCATCTCCATCCATCCATCCATCCATCCATCCATCCTTCCACCCATCCATCATGTTCTTGATGCAAGACAAACATGAAAAGCCTCCCCTTTCGGTAGTCACTGTGCGAGAAGAAATTTCTATGGAGCATATAAACCTGAATCAAACAGATTCCCTGAAGAAGAGCTTCAGACATTGCCTTGTTCTTTCTAGTAGAACTGTTGGCTTCAGCATCTAAATGCAAGCCTCAGGGTACCCCAAACAGCCTGGTATTCTTTCAGATCATCTCAAGACTATGTGAGGGTGAAAGGAGTGGGTCTGACACTTGAGCTTCCACTATGGAGATTTCATGATTTGATAGATCTACTCAGTGGCAAATTAAACCACATTGCTCCCGACATCAAACCATCAGAAGGGCCAGCACGTTATCCTGCAGATAACCCACTGTCGCTGGGTTCTGCCTGCTCAGCTATGGAGAGTTCCTGGAACCACCCCAGGAGTTACCCTGGACACAGCTATAGGCCCCTCCATCCCTTTCTATGTGTTCACTGTCAGTGATGAATGGATAATAGAAGTGCACTGGGAAATCTACAAATGTTCAGGCTTCCTGCAGTTGAAATAACAATCGTGATAAAGGGATGAGCCCCCTAGTGTTTAAACAAAGCCTGCAGTCAGAATGTGGACAAAAGGAACGAGGCTGCCCAACCAGGCCCCGCCTGTGCAATCCACCAAAGAAAATCTAAAGGACCTCAGACTTTCACGAAGCAAGAAATCTGTTCTTGTCACTGATACTTGGGGCCCAGAACTTAAACACCTGCTGTGTGTCCCAGGAGAGGTCATGAGTTCAGCTGCACGGACACTTCCTGAGCACGCCCTTTGTGCCAGGCACCATTGGGCAGTGTCCACACATGAGCCAGTGTGAACAATGGTGTACAAAAATGGGTATGTGGGCATGCTCGGGGGACAGGGTCAGGCTGATGCGGCACCCAAGGGAGTCTCCTTCCAGTGCTGGCCCTGGAGGACCCTATGGAAGGTGGCCCTGTCCTGAAGCAAGTGAAGGCGATGAGGCTGCAGTTGAATTCACAATGGCTATTCGGTTGGTGCTGCTTTTAGACACCCCATTCATCTGACCCAGACTGTTCAGGTTGGGGCACAAGGTTGTGGCTACCGTCTGCTTTCCGCAAAGAAGGCATTTTTTTCTCCATTTCTGATTCTTGCTTGTTTGGAGAAGGCAGTTCTGGAAACAGGCACTCACTCTCCATCTTTCTAGAAACCTTCCAGCTGCTTTATGTACTTAGGGAGCACCCGCTGCTCCTCCCCCTTCTTCTGTACATTGATCTTTATCGCATGTGGCACATACACATATACTAGGTGGCAGCCATGGAACTAAGCTCTTCCTCTGAGCTCCAGGACTGCTCTGTGAGGAAACCGAGGGAGGGAGGAAGCTGGCCTGCCCATGGCCACACAGACCTGGAGCAACAGCACTGGGTCGGCTGCTGGGACTCAGGGTCCTTGGCCCCGGGGTCTTCCCCGAGTGGGCAGGAGGTTGTGGGAGTGAAGGGGCCTGGCCCAGGCTGGGCAGCCCTGGGTGCTGGTCGCCTGCCAGCCTTGGTACAAAGGCTGATCTGGGGCTCTCCCAATGGCTCCCCTTGCCAGCAAGCAGAAATCTCCGAATCCTGGGCTTGGCCCAGAGAGAGGAAAGGGGCTTCTCTATGCTTGTGATTGTCCCCATGACCCGTCAGGAACAAAGCTCGGCCTCATGCTGCCTCCTGCCACCAGCCTCCGCCCAGCTGTTCTGGCCACGCAGCCCCATCTCTCCGGCCTGTCTGTGGGAACACTGGGCGTTTGTTAGCTTTCAGAATCACGGCTGTGTGCTGAGGGTTCTCTGCCCCTCTCCCCGGCCCCCTGCTCCAGGCCGAGTTGGCCAGGCCAACAGAGCCACGGACCCTCTTGTAAATCCCCAAATCCATCACCCAATGAGGCCAAAACCCTGATTCACAATATTTAACTATTACGTAGCCTAACACCCTGTTGGAAAGGTTTACACCCTTCCCTGATCTGATCAAATAAATTCAATTGACAGATAACAGTTCAAAAGTGTGACTTTCTAGGTGCACAGATCAAAGAGCTTCAGTCTAAAGGTCAAGGCCTTGGTCATTTACTAGACCTCACCAAGGCTCAATGCCATCATCTGCCAAAATGGAACAATTATATGCTCATTAGAGGAGCTGACATCTGTGTCAGGCGCTGTCCTACACACCACACGTATCATTCATATACACCTCACAACCGCCCACCTGGCCCAGCCCCACCCTCCGTGAAGACACCAGGAGACATGGGTGTGAAATCGCCAGGAAGGGAATAATGCAGACCCACAGCAGCAGTGGGCACTGGGGCTGCGGAGTGCTTCTTGCTGGGCCCCGTCACATGACTGATTCACAAACCCATTCATCCAGTGGGTGGTCTGGGGCTGCCACTACATGGGACACTGTGCAAAACGGGCAAAAGCCTGTCCTCATGGAGCTGACATTCTAGCAAAGGCTCATGCAGCAGGTGACGTTGTCATGCACAGACATAAGAGCTGACTTTCCCTTGTCATAACCAGTGCAGGGAGGGGAGACACACTGGGCACGGGTGCTTATTGTTGCCTGGAGTTTGAGTGAGTTGCATCTGCCCTGCTCCTCAGTGACCAGGGCACTTCCTGAGTGGCCCATCTCAGCCCTGCAAGGCAGGGAAACGTATTTCTCTATCATAGCAGTCCAGTTGTTCAGGGGGGTGCGAGAGGCCTGCAGGCCCCAAGAGCAGAGTCCCCGCCACCCGCCACTCAGCCCCATGAGCCCACCCTAGGCTGGCACACCACGGTCCTCTGGAGGATGCTATTAACGCCCTGAGGAGGGCATCTGAAATGACACTGAATCTCTAAACGTGCCCACTGGCCCCAGCTGTAGACTGAGCCTTGCCTCCAGCTCAGGCATCCAATCACAATGCTGGGGGTGAGGTAGGCAGCCTGGGAGCTGGTCCTGCTGTGACACTGCATCTCAGGACTAGGGACTGGGCTCCTGCCTCATTCATTCATTCATTCATTCATTCATTCATTCATTCATTCTCTCACACATACAAGAAATGTTGATTGAGCAGGAGCAGGACTGTGATGAGCCAGGCACTGTCTTAGGGACTGGGTGCACATCAGAGAGCAGAACAGGCCAAGACTCTGCCCTGATAGAGCTTATATTCTAGTGGTACAGACAAATTAACACACAATGTACCAACTTGTGGTAAGTAGTAAAAAGAAAAATATAACAGGGAAAGGGGATGGACACATGATGAGGATGCTATTAATAGAGTGGTAAGGAAGACCTCTCAGAGAAGTGGGTATCTTAGAAGACACAGGGAGGGTGAAAGAGTGAGCCAGGAGAGGAGCATCACAGGAGAGAGAACAGCATATGCACATGGCCCTGAGGCAGGAGTTGCTTGGAACGGTGAGAAGGCCAGTGTGGTTGGAACAACGAGCCCCACATCTCTGTTGCCTGGGCCTCTGCTCCCTGCTTCAGACTCTCCAGCCCCAGATGCCCATTTCCTGGAAGTCTCTGGTGCAGCCCAGCTCCGACTGCCTGGCCTGCCTTTCTCCCCTCCCCCTGCTGGGCCTGTCCTGAAGGCTTGGGCTGCCCAGGTACATCTGTCTATTCTCCGTTTCCCCGCACTCTCCTAGTGCAAGTGAGAGGTGGCTCAGCGCAGTGGCTAGGGTGCTGCCTGGTCCTGAGTCTCAGCTCTGCCATCTCCTGCCTGGGGAGGCAGGGAAAACTGTCCTTTGTGATTCTCAGCTTCTTCAAATGGAATATAGGGATACAGGAGCTGTTGTAAGAGCCAATGAGTTACATGTGCTAAGTGAATATGGAATAATGCTCAGCAGACATTAGCGGAAAATATTAAAGTAATGGAAGCCCCTTTTCCTACCTTTTTCACCAAGTAGCCAGCAAGGGGTGCTAGGTGCATGGGAAGCACAGGCGTTGGGGTCAGGCTGACCTGGATTTGAGCCCCAGCTGGGTGTTCTTGGATAAATGACTTAACCCCTCTGAACCTCGTTTCCGCACCTTATTGTGGAGATAGCAATCTGTGTCTCACAGGGTTTGGAAAAGAGTAAATTAAATGCCATAACAGGCCCGGGGGTTGGCTCAGGATAAATGGTTTCACTGATGGAGAAGCCAGACTGGCCATGGAGCTAGTGACACGGTTTCAGATGGATGCTCAGGACCAAGAGAACCAGTCTGCAGAGACAAAAACTCAGTGAGCCAGAGTCTGGAAGGAGGGCCTAGGGCGGTGGCCACTAGCTCACACTATGCAGAGGGCCACCGTACCATGGAGCGGGCTGGAGCTGTTGCAGGTCCTGAGGAGGCACATGGATGAATGGGGCAGGCCGGGTCACCATGTGCCAAGTGGAGGCATGTGCCAAAGGGAATACCAGGGCCCAAGGCTGGTGCCGTGGGGGAGTGGCAGCCACTGGACATTCCAGGAAGGAGAGTCAGGGCACCCATGAGAGAGTCCAGGTAAGCCGGGCCTTATCCAAGTGAAGGCTGAGCCAGTGAGGGGCAGGGCCAGGGGCAGTTCTGAGACTGACTCTGGAGCTGTTCTGTGTATGTCTTAAAGTGGCCAAGATCAGGGGCCACCTCCTGATGCTCCAGATCAGAGCAAGTCCCTTTGTGTCTCCCCACCCCACCCCACCCCACCCCCAATGCAGGAAGCTCTGGGGGAAGGAGCGGGAGAGACCTTCCTCTGGCACAGAGCTCAAACTGGGGCAGGGAGAAGTGGGTGCAGAAAGGTGCTGGGCTGCCACCTGTCCCCAGGGAGGTCAACCTGATTCTGTCTGGGCCTCTGAGCAGCCCAGATTAGCAGCCAGGTCAGCTCCACAGACATGCATCTGGGGGCTCCTCCTGAGCCAGGAAAAGCTCTGGGGTAAGCCAGGCGAGGAAGGCAGGGTGGGGTGATTCCCGAGACGGGCCAGGAGCGCTCTCCCCGGAGATCCTGAGACAAGTGTCTGTGAAAGAAAAGCATGCTGGATGGCTTAGCTCCACCAACATTTAAATGAAGAGCAAGAATAACAAAAACTGAGAATTTTAATTACAAGCTCTTGCTTCCCCATTGTTTGTAATTTTGCTAACATCTCTGGATCTCCCAGTGGTGACTTGACAATAAAAATCTCTTAAAACAGAAGGGTTATGTAGGGGGTGGAGGAATTTCCTCTGGCTTTATAGGCGACCCGAGGAAGGAGAAGAACTGGCTGTGTGCATTTGGGTAGATCACTCACCTCTCTGAGCTTCTCTACCCACTTCTGTGAAAGCAGAGTTTGAGCAGACCCTGTCTAAGGGCCCTGATATCCGCTGAGTCTATGCACCCAGGCAGGGAAAGTCATTGTCATGAAAAAGTGTGAGGCCATAAGTTAGACACTTCAGTCACTCTGATCTCCCCCTCCTGCTCATTCGGCACTAAACCAAGATGCCTTGCTTAATGACTGGACCCAGCTCAGTAAGTGGCTGCTGAAATGAAATGAACCAACCACATCCGAACGGCTCCTGGGTTCTGTCCATTCTGCCTCCTTAAGAGCTCTCAAAACAGCTCTCAAAACGGCTGCATCTTTTCCATTCAGCTGTCACGGTTCAACTCTTTCTCACTTGACCACGGCAGCAATTTCTTCTCCAAACTTCCATGTCTTGCCTCCAGCTCGCCGATACCTTTCTCACTCTAAGACCTCCACATAGACACAGGTGAGCTCTTCCACCTCGTAAGAGCTCCTTCCATCCCTTTAGTGATGTCTGGGCATCAGTGGGATAGACAGAGGTGTGCCAGCCCTAATGATGGGTCTCTGCTTCCGCTCTGCTCCCCTCCCCAACCTCCACTCCTCCCCGACATACCTCCTTGCCCCAAGTCAGGCCCTGTATTTGCAGGTTTGAAGCAACCAAGATTCCCCTGCCTCTGAGCCTTTGCACACGCTGTTCCTTTTACTGCAGTGTCCTTCTATCATTTGTCATCCTTCAAATCTCAGTTCTGTTGCCACTTCCTGCTGTAGTCAGCTTTTCTGCTCTGATATCTCAGGGCAGAGCCAAGTAGCTCTTCCTGGTCCCCACGGTGACCTCCTATGTGGCACTCTTCCTGGCTGTCAGTAGTCAGTCTTCCTCCCCTGGACTGGAACCCCTTAAAGGCAAAGACTATCTGTGTACCTGCATATGCCCAGTATCCAGAACAGTGTGGCATGACAACTGAAAGGTGGGCACAACCCATGTTTCCATCAACAGACAGAAAGATAAACAAAATTCGGTCTAGCCCTACAATGGAATATTATCCAGCCTTAAAAAGGAAGGATATTCTGACACATGTTTCAACACAGACGAACCTTGAACATCACACCAAGTGAAATAAGCCAGACACAAAGGACAAACACTGTGCAATTTCACTTATGTGAGGGTCCTAACGGCACCCAATTCAGAAACAGAAAGTAGAATGGCGGTGGCTTCGGGAAGAGTGTTGGGAGAGCTGTCATTTAATACAAAGCTCCAGTTTTGCAAGACGAAACAAGTTCTGGAGATGGATGGTGGTGTGAATACAGTTATTGCCACTGAGCTGTAAGTTTACAAATGGTCAAAGGGTACATTTTACATTATGTATATTTTATCACAACAAAAAAACAGTGTGAGCACAATTAAAAAAACACAGTCTGAACACAGAGAGGAGTTTAATAATCCTTTACTGAGAGAATTGAATGAATGAATGAGTAGTTACGCCAGGGAAATCCCTAGAGCCACTGAAGGAAGTTAGGAGATCTGCAACCAGGTCAGAACTGAAAAGTCTGGAGGTTGGGGGAGGACAACCCTCACTGCCACTCCAAGCAGGTCTTCACCGAGTTCCCGGGCCAGTTTTCAAAACTAGACCTCCCAACCCAAATTGAATCTTGGGGCTGCAACTGAATCTGAACAAGCATTTGTCCTCAGGGCCCTGCTCCCTTCCCTGGGGAACTCAGTATAGAATAACTCCCGGAGGGACAGAGGAAAAGTTCAGCCCTTTGCAAGAACAGGATTTATGCTATCTTGGAGCCACTTTTATCAACTGGTGATTGAAGGAGGCAGACTGGTCTTCTGCAGGTTACATTTTGTTTTATTAATTGATGTCCAGCAGCTCTAGAATTTGCTTAATTTAGGTGGGGTACAGTGGTTAGGCCATCAACTCTCTAGCTGCATTTGTCTTCCATTAATCACACTGAAATTCAGTTTCTAAAATAAATTTTTCAAATACATCTCATCCTCTACCCTTCTCTCCCCCTTCCCTTTGTTTAAAAAATATATATTTAATAAATGCCTGTTCCATACCAGGTATTATGTTGACTGCTAGGAATGGGTTGATGAATAAGTTTTTGTTTTTAGGAATCCAGTAGGGTGGAATCATAAATGCTCTGATAGAAGAGCACTAAGTCAGACCTGGATGAGGAGGGGTAAATTAGGAATGATTTCCTGGAATTGGTGACATCTTAGCAGAGTTTTGAAGGGAAGTAGGAAGTACCTAGACAAAAAAAAAAAAAAAAAAAAAATGGGAGTTAGGGGATGGGAAAATCCATTCTAGCCAGAGGCTTAAAGATACATTAAAAATTTTAGGAACAGTCTGCATAGTTAAAAAAAGGGGACTTATTTGGGGAATTCTAGAAGATGGAGTTAGGGAAATAGGTAGGAGATAAATAATTATGAATCTTAGGTTTAAATAAGAACTTTCAAGCACTTCTTGAAAGGTATAGAGAGCCATTGTTGGATTTTACTCAGAGATTAACTTGATACATGAATAGAAAATGGATTTGAGGAAGGCAAGATTGGAGGCAGGGAATCTGCTAGAGATTACTGCTGAAATTTAGGGAAGAAATGGATGAGAACCTAAATTAAGATAGCTAAAAAATTAAGAGGAAAGGATAGATTCAAGAATCATCAAAACACTACTTAAGATAGTTTTGGACTTGGAGCCTAATTTGCTGAAGTAAATGACAGACAGAGATAAACTCTCAAATATTCAGTTTGATTATTTGAATCTTTAATGGGATCATTTACTGAGGATACAGAAATGAGATTTGATTTCAGGAAATACAGACTTCAGATTTTGGCATGTGGAAGTGAGTTTCTCATTGGTTATCCAAGAAGAAATGTCCGGGGGGGGGGGGGGGATGTTAAGCCCTTTGGCGGCTGCTGCCATGGGCTGTGTTGTTGTTGGGTGTGGGTGTTGGGGTCAGGAGCAGTGAGAAGCCAGAGGGGGCGGACTGGCAGAGAGGGCTCATTCCACACTCATTCCCTGAGTGAGCCGCACGCTTCGGAAGTATCACATTAAAGGGGTGACTCACACACTGACTCAAAGAGAGGAGGCTGCAGGGTTGTAAATCAGAGGATGGCTTTTATTTGCCAGAACTCTACAGTAAAGAACAACTCCATGTGCCACTTAACAAAAGGAGAGTGGGAAGGAGGAAGGCGGGAGAGGCAGGCCGCGGGGCTCAGAGAGTCATCGTGAGGGGGTGATGGGCAGGATGTTTTCAGGACACTCTCCAGTCACTGGGCTACTCTGTTCCTCAACATGCACATGCGCACCCACACACATGCACGCACGCATGATCAGCATTCCCCCGACCTTCCTGAGAAAGCTGGGTCATGAGAATAATAGCACAAGGACAGCTAGGGATGGAGGAGGCCTCAAGGTCATCTACTTTATCCCCTTTTTATGAGTATTGCAGGCGGCTTTGCTGGAGATGACATTTATGGGTGTTCTTCAGAATGAAGGGCCCAGTGAGGGCAGAGCCCCCTTAGAAAGGTGGGGAAGGTAAGGCCCCCTAGAATCAATGAATGTCCCTGTCCTTGCCCTGGTCAGTCAGGGCAATGGCCAAGGCCAAGATCATGGGAGGAAGCTCCTCCTCAAAGAGGTGCAGGGTAGGGCAAGTAGCCCAGTATCTGGGGAAGGATATAGAATCCGATCCTTTGGGCTTCCAGGGCTTAAACGTAAAAAAGCTGCCTGGCTCTGCGGGGACCATGTAGAAAAGGAAGGATGGGCCTTCTGCTCCTGCAAAGGCAGAGAGACATGTGACCGAGTCAGGCCGAGTTGCTCCGGGCAACCTGCAGCCTGGAGAGGCAGCTGTGTTTCCAGAGAGCATCACTCAGGGGAAGCCCAGGACCCTGCCCCCTTGAGGCTGCTCCAGGCGCCTGGGCTACTCTGCCCGAGATGGAAGTCACTAACCACCTGTGGGCAATGAAATGTGGCTAGTCCACCTGGAGATTTGCTGCCAGGGTGGAATACACACTGGATGGTGAAGACAGAGTATAAAAAGAAATGTCTAATATGCTGTAAGTTATTTTATACTAATTACATGGCGAAAAGATAACAGTACGCTGTGTTAAAGAACATGTATTATTAAAGTTCAACTCTTTCTTTGGACACTTGTTAATTCGTGACCTGAAAAATGTAAGCTACACGTGATTCACATTTGTGGCTTCATCACGCTTCAGTCGGGCGGCGCTGACTCAGAACAGGGAGAGAGGCTGCTCCTGGCTTTCTGCTCTTATGCCTCGGTGGGTGGGGGCTTCCACGTACCCACTCTGGGGTGTCCCGGGGGCACGGCAGCAACGCCCCAATCCGAGAAGGGTTAGGTCAGGCCAGCTGGTTACATAAGTAATGGGACAGAGAACCAAGTGTTTCCATAACTTGCTCAAGCAAATGAATAAGATCTTGGCTTAGGATCAAGCCTCATAAATTCTAGTGTAATCTTACTATCACATCCCAGTTTAAGTAGAAAACATGCTTTTAAAATTATGAGTCATAATTATTGTTTCCAGGGTGCCCCAAAACGTGGTCCTGTTTTGGAGTGTAAGTTCTTAGATTTCTTTTTTCTGGCAGGTAACTCAATAATATCTATCAAAACCTGTAGCCCCAAATCACACTGGACCTCAATGCCTGTCTCAGCACGGAGACACATCTGAAAAAAACACAAATTGTCTTTGCCCGAGTTTTGAAAATTATGATTAATTCTTGACTGAGGTCTCCCAAGGAGGTAGCAAAGGGAAATCGCCTGTCCAAGTCACAGGCAAGCTTCCTAAACATCCTCAGCCATTGTTCTTTCCTCTACAAGTGTCACTCCACAGACCGCTGTCCCCTCCTCAAACTTGCCCTGACCTCCTTCTTCAGTCCCCTCTCCTCTCTGGCTAAGCTCTTCTCAGCCCACCTTCCCTGTGGCATCTCCCTCTTCTTGCCACACCCCCAGACCCTCCTTCTGCATAAGGATCAGTTCAGCTTCTCTCGCTGCTTTCCGTTCTCCTCTCTGCCCATTAGCCCATCAGCTCAAGAGGCCCTAAAGCTGATGGAGTAGACAGGAATGGGGGAGGGGTCCACATCAGAATTTTACATCCTTTGAGCAAGTCATTCTACTCCTAGGACTCTAGAATAGATGAGTAAAGTAACAGATCAAACATTGGTGTACAAAGGTGCTTATCAAAGTATTGTTTATCACAGCAAAAAATTCAAAACAACCTGCTTAATCCAACAGGGATTAGTGGTTAAGTGAATAATGAATGACAACTCTATAAAAAAGAATATTGGGAAGATGCTGTAACTTCTGTTGTTGAAAACATTTACTAATGTGCCCATGATAACATTAAACAAGACAAAAAGCAAAAGATAAAGCTGTATATAAACTAGGAGACCATTGTTTCAAGGGATATGTGAACATTGGAAAATGCTTCTCTGGTGTCCCTGACTCCATGCTTTCTGCAGCCTCCCTCAGCCAGTGAAAACCAGGGGGAGATCACTGAAAAGCACAAGATCAGGTGACTTTTCGAGTGGGGCACCAAGGTGCTCCTTCCTTTTCTTTGGCGTGTGATGAGAAGAGGGGGTAACATGGACTCCCTGAATCAGCCCCCAATGTCCTAGGGGCTCCCACCAGCACTGGGGAGGAGCAGGGAGTGCACCTGGCCCATTCCAAAGACATCGCCTTTGCCACATGTGCCAGGGAGTCAACGCCCAGAACAAGGAGGCACAAGACCTGGCTTCACCATCAAGAGCATTCCCTGCACAAAGACACACAGCGGAAGGAGAAGGCAGGTGACCTAGGATCAAAGGCAGGCTCAGGGACCAGATGGGGGCTCGGGCAAGTTCCTATCACGCTAAGCCCCAGGTGTTCATCTGTGAAATGAGGTTACTAACATCCACCTCATAAAAGTGTTGGAACACGCGGTGAGAAAGGAGGTGGGAGAGCCTGCAGGCTCTGGCCAGGCTGCCTGAGTGCGAGTCCTGGCTCCTTGGCTAGAAAATGAGGGTAATGATGATACTTGTATCTACTCTACAGGTTTGTTGAGAAAAATTAGAGGAGTTGATACAAGTAAAATATGGGGGAAATGCCTGGCACACATTAAGCACTCAGTGATCATGCATTTCCTCTCTCCCTCTCATCATTCCAGAGGCCCCTTCTTACTCCATCCTCCGCTCAGGACCCCTTGCCTTCCAGCTGCTCATTTAGCCCTCAGCAGTTCCTAGTTCACACTTCAGAGCCCCCTTCCAGTTGCCTGCTATCACTCTAGACCAGGAGTCTGCAAACAACAGCTCACAGGTCAAATCCAACCTGCCCCCTGTTTTTATAAATAAAGTTTTATCAGAATGTATCTACACGGTCATTCTGGTTGTTTATGGCTGCTTCAGCATTTCAATGGTAGAGTCAAGTCGCTGAGACAGAGTCCATATGTCCCACAGAGACTACAACAGTCACTATCTGGCCTGTTACAGGAAAACCTCGCTGACTTCTGCTCTAGACCAACATTTTCCAATAAACAATGAGTGGTATTTATAAGTTCCTAGTAGCCACATTAAAAAATGGAAATAGAAACAAGATGAAATAAATTTTAGTAACATATTTCATTTAACTCAATATATTTAAATACTTTCACTGAGTAGTAAATATAAAAAGATCATTAATGAGGTATTAGAAACAATGCTGGCATCTGCCGTGCCCTACAATACAATAGGTTCTTACTGAATGTCATCCATAGGTTCTGCAACTTTAAGCAAAACAGTGTGCATTAAAGCCAATTTACCATAGGCTAACGGATATAAACAAGAGTTAAGTTTCTATAGCATCAAATCCACATTAGAACAAAGCTATGTTGAACAAAATGATGTTATTTGAGGACCTGCTGAACTACAGTGATATCTTTTATATATTTTTATTGATTTCAGAGAGGAATGGAGAAGGAGAGAGAGATAGAAACATCAGTGATGATAGAATCCTTTATGCCCACGCTGGAGATTGTGCCCACAACGCAGGCATGTGCCCTGACGGGGAACCGAACCATGACCTACTGGTTGATAGGTTGACGCTCAACACTGAGCCATGCCGGCCGGCACAGTGGCATCTTATAGGATGTAAAGGCTAAAATGAACCATGGTATTTCCAATACAATCAAGTGTGTTTGATGGAAAAATTTCTACACTGCTTTAGTTTTAAATTTACATTTAAATAAAAATTAAACAAACAGTTCCTCAGTTGCATGAGTTACATTTTAAGAGCCTGCCGTATGGGACAACACAGTCCTGGACAATAACCCCTCCCTACGGACACGCATGCCCCTTCTGCTCCCTCTCAGCAGACCAACTTTGTACGTGCCCCTTTCATGTGCACACTGACTTTCAGGCCGGGAGGAAGAGTTTTTGGTGAGGAGCGGGGCTGAGGTGGTGCAAGAAAGAAATAAGAAGCAGGCCCCTAGGCCTAGAATGCCCCAGGCCCCCTGGCTGGTTCTGAGCCCCACTGAAGAAAGAGATCACAGACATAGCCTAGGAACTACTCAAGATGGGCTTCATATAACTTTAGACTAAGCAAGCTGCGTGGGCTCAGGAGACAAAGTGCCTCCCTATCTCCACCCCACCTCCCATTTCTGCCCAGAGTCTGCCTGTGCCTGAGACCTGGAGGCCTTGGAGCCCCTTGGCAAGGTGCGGCCACCACCTGATAGGTAGAGGCAGGGGCAAACATTCTCCAGGCAGCTCATGGGAGCAGGAATGGAAGCCAAAGCAGGAAGCAGGAAGAGAACAGACCCCATGGTGACCACAGCTGATGGGTTGTGGGTATACAGGAGACCCCTGGCAGGACTCCTCCAAATGACTAGAAGGCAGCTTGGGCTGCATCCATATGAGCACAGACCCAGGGAGATGAAGTGGTCATGAAGGCCAACCAGTCAGTACGCCTAGCAGAAGCTGAGGAGCCAGGGGCCCACTGAGGAGGAAGGAGAGGGCCCCAAGCAGGAAGAAGTTGGCTGGGCCATTCCCCTCCCAACCCGGAACAAAGCAAAGTGGATCCTGCTGTTCTGATGTGTTCTGGGGCCCAGCCAAGTCCATTTGTCACAGGGAAGCACAGGTGAGTCACCAGGCATCTCACTAGCCATGGTGTCCTGGGATGTGGTCCAGGTAATTAGTGCCCTGGGCACGAGGTTTCTCGATATGGCATCTCATCCAGGGGAGTGAGATTTGGAGGAAGCTGAGAATGGTGTAAATCAAGCATGTCAAACTCGCAGCCAGTGGGCCGCATGCCTTGTTTAAACTAGGCATGTGGCCCGCCAGCCACAAGTTTGACATGCTTGGTATAAATCATTCTGCTAGACAGCTAGCTGTTCCTTCCTCCTCCATCTCTAATTGCTGGGCAGCTGAGCCTGGCTTCTTCCCACTGAAGCAGAACCCCACACCCCTTGCCAAACCCCAGGTCTCTTCCTGGCAGGGGGCCTCCCAGCTCCCTGCTCCTCATAACCAGGGAGTTAGCACAACCCTTACACTCCCCATCTGCTCCTCATAGAGCACCCTGCTTTCTCCGGATCACTTCTTAGCTCACAGTGCCACACCTGCAAAGCAGAACTAACCAGAGAGCTGTGGCACCTCAGACAGAGCCAGGACTATGCTTCCCCAGTGGGAGCAGGTACAATGGTGGGTTTTAAGTTTAATTAAGGTGGATCTAGTGTGACTTTGGGCATGCGATGTAATCACTTTGTCCTTCAGTCTCCTCATCTATAAAATCGGGATAATAAAATATCTACCTCATAAAGTTATTGCCAAGATAAAATGAGTTCATATCTGTATAATACTTAGGAAAGTGCTCAGTTCAACATTTGTCAGTTATTATATTACTAGAGGCCCGGTGCACAAAAATTTGTGCACTCGGGGGGGAGAGGGGGTCCCTCAGCCAGGCCTGTGCCCTCTCGCAGTCTGGGACCCCTCAGGAGATAACGACCTGCTGGCTTAGGCCTGCTCCCGGGTGGCAGAGGGCAGGCCCAATCCCTAGGTGCAGCCCCTGGTCGTGCACAGAGCAGGGCCATTTGGGGAGTTGGGGCGCTGCCCCCTGTCATGCACAGAGCAGGGCGGATTGGGAGGTTGCAATGCCACCCTCAGTCACGCTCAGGGTACGGCCGATTGGGGGGGTGGGGCACCGCCCCCTGTCACAGTCAAGGCAGGGTCGATAGGGAAGTTGCGGCGCCACCCCCTGTCACGCAGAGAGCAGGGCCAATCAGGGGGTTGGGGCACTGCCCCCTGTCACTCACAGAGCAGGGCCCATCAGGGGGATTGGGGCTCTGTACCCTGTCACGCACAGAGCAGGGCCAATCAGGGGGTTGGGGAGCTCCCCCCTGTCATGCACAGAGCAGGGCCCATCAGGGGGGTTGGGGCACTGCCCCCCATCACCCACAGAGCAGGGCCGATCAGGGGGTTGGGGCACTGCCCCCTGTCACACACAGAGCCGCAGGGCGATCAGGGGGTTTGGGTGCTGCCCCCTGTCACGCTGATCCCGGTGCCGGGAGGCATATTACCCTTTTACTATATAGAATAGAGGCCTGGTGCACGGGTGGGGGCTGGCTGGTTTGCCCTGAAGGGTGTCCTGGATCAGGGTGGGAGTCCCCACTGGGGTGCCTGGCCAGGCTGGATGAGGGGCTGAGGGCCGTTTTCAGGCTGACTGATGACTGAAACTCCCAACCGCTCCTTTTTTTCTTTTCTTTTCTTTTTATTCTGGGCCAGCTTTAGCTCTGAGGCCTTGGCTGCTGAAAACAGGTTTCTGGCCTTTGTTTACCGTCTGTATTTGATACAATGTTGCGGTCTGGCTGGCTGAAGCCCCACTGAGTAAAGCAGGTTTCTGGGGTTTTGTTTAGCTTCTACATTTGCAACATAGTTGCTTAGAGTTGCAGCTGAGAGGCCGGCAAGTCAGGCGGGGAACGTTGGAGTCCTCTGTCACTGAAGCAAGCAAGCCTCATGTTAGTTTCAAGCTGCCTGGCTGCCAGCCGCCATCTTGGCTGACAGTTAATTTGCATATCTCGCTGATTAGCCAATGGGAAGGGTAGCGGTCATACGCCAATTACCATGTTTCTCTATTATTAGTGTAGACTAGAGGCCCGGTGCACAAAACTCATGCACTCAGTGGGGGGTCCCTCAGCCCAGCCTGCACCCTCTTGCAGTCAGGGAGCCCTCAGTCATCAGTCGGACATCCTTAGCACTGCTGCAGAGGCAGGAGAGGCTCCCACCACCGCCGCTGTGCTTGCCAGCCATGAGCCCAGCTTCTGGCTGAGCACACTAACCACCAGGGGGCAGCTCCTGCATTGAGCATCTGTCCCCTGGTGGTCAGTGCGCATCATAGCAACTAGTCATTCCACTGTTCAGTCTATTTGCATATTAGCCATTTATTATATAGGATTGCTATGAAGACAAACTTCAGCATTTTATTAATCATTATGATATTTTAATGTGACTTAGATAAAAGCAAAGCAAATCAAATCCATGATTTAACAGACCTTATTATTTAAGCCAAAACTGAGTAAAAAGTAAATAAATAAGTAGATACATGAAAACATATTTCAAGGAGAATTTTTAAATACATAGTATGGGGTGTAAATGAGTGTGGCATGAATTGTGAAGGTGGAACCCACAGACTATTTGGAAAATATTGGCTTAGTCTGAACTCTCTACTTCTCTGAGGAGAAAATGCTAAACAGGAAGTAAAGGGCTAGGACTTTGGCCACCAGAATAGTCACCAGCTAGGCTGGGACCAGACACATGGTCTCCCAGCCCCCAGCCCATGCTGCATTCCCCTGTCCTGCTGTCTCAGTCAAAGCCTCCTGTAGGGCTTCATTTGAATAAGTACAAGTTAAAGAAGCTGTGAATACATGGTTTGTCACCAGACAGGATCACACATGACACCCAGGTCAAACCCCAGGTCATATAAAACAAAATAATCCCACTGAGTAAAAGAAGCCAGTTTATGAAACAGGGTCAAGTATTGTTTCAGACTCCAGGGTCAGAGGTGACTGATGGGCCTGGCTTCTCTGGTTCTGCCACTTCCTAGCTGTGTGACTGTGGACATGTTGCTTAAACTCTCTGTGCTTTCATTTGCAGATCTGCAAAATGTAAGAGGCAGTATACCTGGGACATAGAAGGTGATCAGTAAAAGTGAATGTCCTTTTTTCCTTCCTCCAAAAGCAAGACAAGCACCCCTGCCAACGATATGCACCCACTGGCCATGGAAGAATGCACAGTCAGGGAACCCTACTACAAAACTTTCAGTGGCTCCCTATTTCTTACCACAGCAAGTCTCCAGGCCTCGACAACATGGCCCCTTCCCACCAAGCCAACTTCACTCCCCTGGTTTAATACCCATGCAGCATGTCTCATGCTTCCTCACTGCCCCATGAACAAGGTACATACACCCCTTCTAACACCAGCACCCCTCCCCTGCTTTTTCTCCCTGACATCAGTGTTCTCATTGATCTTCCAAACATTCATGTCTGATTAACTTACCCCCTGAAAATCTCTGCATGATTCACGCTTTCCTGTAGAATAAAGTCCAAACTCCCTACCACTGCATTCACCATATAACATAACCTAACCACCGCCCCCCCCCCCTATTCAGAACTCCTTCTAACCCCTTCCCCGTCACCCAGGCATATATAGGTACTAGTATACACACACACACACACATACATAGTCCACTTGAGCCAGTCAGATCCACTCTCCAACAGCCCATGCTCCTTCACATCCACACACCTTTGCACCTGCTGCTGTTTCTCCTTGGACCCCCTATTCCCTTTCTTTGATGGCCAAATTCCTTCTGACCTTTTAACACCTTGATAATATGAGGCATTTTGTTTTGAAACTCCCACCTCCCTTCATTTCTTGCAGTTGGGTGACTAAGCCCAGGACAACACGCTGTAGGTGCAAATCACTGGGTGGAACTACCAAGAAGGCTCTTTGACAGGGGCACGCGTAGCTGCGCCGCCCTTTCTCTAGTTCCTCTATGTAAAGTGATGTGATGGCTGGTGCTCTAGTAGCCATCTTGGAACATGAGGATGAACCTTGGAGCCTTCAGGATGGAAGCCATGCTCTGTGGATGGAGTAACTGAAAGAGAGGAAGAGCCTGAGATAGTGCTTATGTTGTAGAATTGCCATATACCAAGTCCAGGCTGGCTACCTTTGGTTCTTTTATGAGAAAAGTAAAGAACCCCTTATGTGTTTAAGCCACTGTCATTTAAGTTGGTTGTATTATATACAGAAAATCCAAGACAAACATACAAGCCGTTTACTGGTTTGGCTCCTACTCATCTCTCCAGACACATATTTCCCCTCCCTGTTCCCAAACTCCCTACTCCAAACCTACTTATTTATTTTTAGTTTCCTCAAGCATCAAGCTTTCCTCAGGCATCAACCCCTCTGCTTCTCCTCAGGGACTCTCCTTGGACAACCTGGGAACACTTTCTTAGCTTCCCAGCTCCAGCCCCAGGGACACCCCTCGCCTTCAGCCTTTCCAGACACTCTCAACACACCCTCGCCAGGCAGAACTGATGGCTCCTGCTGTCCTTTATGCCCCCAAATATCTACTAAGTCACCTGCACCATGCCATCATTTACTTGTCTATCTGCACCCCCCCACCCCCACCCTCCCAGATCCTGGGTTGCCTGAGGCAGGAGCCAGGTCATCCATCTCGGTCTGCGGCACCTGGGCATACATGAAGTTGTTCAGGAAACACTCCCCTGAGAAAGAGTGTCATTCTCATGGTCCTGGGAGTCTGACCTAGGGGCAGGGGCTGTCCTTAGGGGAAGATGGGGCTCCCATAGGGCAACAGAGCCTGCTCTTGGGTACACTGTACCTGGAAGACCCCAGGGAATGTCTGCTGGTGAATGAATGGATGTGTAACTCACCTCCCTCCAGCTTCCCTGGTGCTCACAGAACCCTTCTCCAGGGCTCTGACTTCCCCAGCCTGTGGCCTGCCTCTCATCACCTGTCCCTCCCCAGTGCCCTTCCCTGAGTAGGCGCTCATGCCCCACAGCAGGAGGCTCAAGAAGTGAAGGGGCAAACACTTAGCTGCCACCCTGAAACCTGCCCTCAGGCAGCCACCAAGTGCCAGGAGCATGAAAACAACAGCTGCAATGAGACCAGGTGGCAGGAGGGGACAGACAGCCTTGCTGAAGCCACCCCAGTAGGGACCTTCCTCCTGCCATGACTCTGACCTGGCAAAAGGACACCTTTCATTCGATTCAAGTTCATGGGACAGTGAAGCCCAAGGCACCATGGCAGTTCCCCTCAAGCTCATCACATATGCTGAAGTGATCTGGACAGAAAACAGAAAAATGGGAGGACCACCAGGAGATGCACAGTGACTGTAGCTGTGGGTCTTGTCTCTCCGGAGCCCTGCACAGAAGCTGTGTCCTGGAGGGACAGCGAGGTGGGTAGCCAGGAGAGGAGAAGGCTCAGGGAACCCGGATTCTGTTTTTGCTGATGTGGATGGCCACCCTATGGCAGGATGACTGGACCGTTCCCGCAGCGGGCTAAAGATCAATGGGAATGGGAGGGAGGAGGACGTCAGTTCAACCTAAGGAAGAACTTCCCAAGCATCAGACTGGCCCACAAAGGAGTGGGCTGTCCTGGGCACCTCCCGCCCTGTGTGCCATGAAGTCAGTGGACACACACAGAATCACAGGCCACGACAGAGACCTCGGGTCCCAGGAACTGGGACCTGCTGCCTTCTGGGGATCCCCAGGACACCCCTGTGCCGTCTGTTCCCAGCAATGCCAGAGGACCTCACACCTGGGCCAGCTCTCTGGGCTTCCTCTCCCTCAGTAGGGACGCTCCCTATCTGCAGAGTGGCCCTTCCAGGGGCCCGAGCCTGGTGCTCTGACTGCTCTCAGTCCTTCTTCTGACCTGGCCACTCTCGGTCCTTCACTCCTCTGCCCACTGCTTGGGCTTCACTGTCCCATGATCCTGGCCATGCACAGAGGGGCCGAGAAGCTGCCCTGCTGGTGATGTTCAGCTTGATCTCTTAGTTAAGGTCGTGTCTCCAGGACTGACTGTGAAGTTACTCTTTTCCCTCCCCATACCCCCCTCTTTGGAAGTGAATCACCACCCTCCAGGGGAGAGGAATTAAGCTCCATGCACTGGAAGGGGTGTAATGCACATATACTCACTGGTATTCTTCTGTAAAGAAGATTCGTCTTCTTCCCTGTTTATTTATTTATTCAATTATTTATGTGCAATGAGTATAGTCATGGGTTCCTCCAGTTATAATTCAATACTATTTTTACTTATTTTATTGCTCCAATTGTTTCAGCTTTGCCCACTGAGAGCTCTTTCTAGTTGACCCTGCGTCCTTTAGACACACTCTCATCTGTTACTTGTTTTGTTTGTTTTTAAACACTTCCTGACTTTCTAGAACTATAAAATGTTCCAGGCTCAAGCTGTATTTTCCCTGCCCAGCCCTAGAATCAGCCGTTTCTCCGAGGAACAGCTTTATTGGAAAGTGGGCATGTGGAAACGAAGAGCTGGCACTGGGTGTGCCCGTTTCTGCAGGAGCGCCATTGCCACTGGGCAGAGCTGGGGAAGGTATGTGTGTGTCCTAACCCATTCATAAACACACACCTATACTTAGTTCTTATCTACCTTTCTATACAGACATTAAACATACATCCCGGCCCTGCCACTACCTTTGCCTCCTGACAGAGTCTTTCCCTGTAAAAGTAAATGAGAAGATATAGTCTACGACACACAGAAAGCATCCAATCTGCCGTTTGAGTGAATGAGCGAGTGGATGAAGAGGGGCTCTGGGGACATGCTGCGGCCTCTCTCTAGTTCAAAGCCACACTCCACACTCACTAACCGGGCAGGCAGTTTACCCTTACCTGGTCTCAGCATTTTATATATTCTAAATTATCTGTAATAAACATATTATCTTATAATTAATGAAAATAAAAAATTTTCAAAAACAACAAAGCAGCATATCCCACACTCTTCCCTACAAGGAGTACTGATCAGTGCTTCCTCGGCTCCGCTGAGGACCGATGTGCTCATGTAGATGAAAACAAGCCACAAGTGTGGCATAAAGGAGGAACCAGAGGTGTTGGCTTCCACCTCCTCCTTTTCTTTCTGATCCTTCCAGAAGCTGTGCTCTGAAACCAGCGAGAAGCCTTCCCCTCCCTTTTCTCCAGGTGTGCGTACAGATGGTCATGGCACAAAGTCACGGTCCAATGACCCCTTCCTTTGTCACCCGGAGGCCTCCTACCTTGTGGTGGAGGTCTCTGTAGGAATATTCTTGAGGCTCATGGAGCACCCACTACCGAAGCCCACACCGGGGCAGGTGTCTGCCAGCCCAGCACAAGGCCCAAGCCAAGGCTCCAGCTCCCCTGCTCATTTAACCAGGGCCCCGCAGCCGTCACTCCCTGAACCTTCGTGACCTGCACTGGCAGCTTCTGTTTTGTGGAACCCTGAGACCACATGCTGTGAGGAAGCCGGGTCTGGCTTGCTGAGGGCTGAGAGGCCACGTGGGAGAGTGACGTGACCCAGTACCGTGGCCCTAGTCGTGTGAGTCCAGCCCAGCCACCAGGTGACTACAGCTACGGAAGTCAGCCCAGCCATTGCTCAGCAGGGAACAACCCTGCCAGAATTGTGAGAAATAATATGTTGTCTTAAGCTACTAATTTGGGAAAGTTTGTTAGGCAGCAATAAATAGCAAAAATGCAATTAAAGAGGGAGCTCAAATGTGGCCAGCTATGCAAAAGTAAGGCAGGAGTCCCTTTCACAAAATCTGGAAAGCATTGAGGTATTAGGAACCCACGTGACAAGATGCCTCCTATGCAGAGATGGCAGACCCAGGGGAAAGAAGATGGGGTTGATCTGGGACCACTCTTTCCTGCCATTCCCAGTGTTTCTGCCAGGGCCTCCCTTCTCCCTTTCTTCCACATGATCAGGCCCTGGACCATGATGTGGGGAAAACAAACAATCCTATATAATAAAAGCCTAATATTCTAAGTGTCTGGTCGTCTGGCCGGCCATTCAACCAATCAAAGCGTAATATGCTAATGATATGCTAAGGCCACTCAACCGCTCGCTATGACATGCACTGACCACCAGGGGGCAGATGCTCTGACTGGTAGGTTAGCTTGCTGCTGGGGTCCGGCCAATTGGGACTGAGCGAGATGGGCCAGACACACCCTGGATCCCTCCCGCAGTGCCTTCCCAGCTGGTCAACCTCTTGCATCCCTCCCTGGCCCCAATCATGCATCAGTGGGGTCTCTCGGCCTGGCTACGCCCTCTCACAATCTAGGACCCCTCAGGGGTTGTCAGAGAGCTGGTTTCTGCCTATGGCAGAACGATCAGTCGCTATGATGCACACTGACCACCAGAGGGCAGACGCTCAACACAGGGGCTGCCCTCTGGTTGTCAGTGTGCTCCCACATGGGGAGCATCACTCAGCCAGAAGCCAGGCTCATGGCTGGAGAGCACAGCAGCGGTGGTGGGAGCCTCTCCCACCTCCGTGGCAGAACTAAGGATGTCCAACTGACGGCTTAGGCCCATTCCCTATGGGGAGCGGGCCTAAGATGTCAGTCAGACATTCCCCGAGGGCTCCTGGACTGTGAGAGTGTGCAGGCCAGGCTGAGGGACCCCTCCTGGGTACACGAATTTCACGCACCAGGCCTCTAGTAATGAATAATATCTTCACACTTAAGGAGCTAAAATTACCAAGTGGAGTTAAATAGTCACAAAGAACTTAAAGGCAGGTATGATGAAGGCAGTTCAGAGGAGAGGAGGTGAAACTGAGGGCTGATTAGGGTGGAGAAAGAAGAAGATGCTGGGCCCTTGGCAGAGAGTCATCTGCTCTAAGCCACAGAGGGAAGAGATGGGGGAGGATATTACCCAAGGCAGGAGGAGTGGAAGAGACACTGTGGGGAACAAAAGCCCACCCCTCCCCAACCAGGTCATTTTTCCCCTTAAGCTGCTCCCTCTTCTTTCCCCCTCCAAGGTCTCTCAAGGTGATGCCACCTAGGCTGATGGGCTGTTTTACCCTCTACCAGCCCTGGGTTGAGTTAATCTGGAAGACTAATTATTTAAGAAGAGCTCCTAAGACCTGAGAATGCCCCAGGTAGCAGTTCCAGACTGAGACATTTAAGGACTTACTGCAAAGAATTCATGACAACTTTGAGCCTCTGTTGACTAAGAAACTACACGCGTGAAAACAGATTTCAGACTTCCTACAGTAATGTCCCCGGGGTCCGCAGCAGGTTGAGAACCACCAAAGGAAGGAAATAACCAGCCAACAAAGCAGGCCTGCACTTTTAGAAGGACCTTCAATGGTTGAGCCCCAAAAGACAAAGGCCTGAAGGAGTTGCAGGGCCTGAAATGGCATGATGTGAAGGGGTGAGGGGATGGGGTGGGAGGTAGAACCCTGGGACCCAGAGGGCCAGCTTGGAAGTCACCATCCAGGTGCTCGAAGAGGCAATGTTTGCAAATGTAGACCCCACACAGGCGGGCTGAGTGGCCTGGCTCAGGGTCCAATTCTGTCCATGCCAGACTGGCATCATTGCCCTACCAGGTTGGAAAGCATCTAAGGCAGTTTGGAAAACCATTTGACTAGAAAACACTAATTAAGTAACTTTCTGATTCTACTACTAACTGGTTTCATGAGTTTCTGCAGGCTTCTTTTGCCTCTTTGAGCTTCAATAAAAAGGTAGTGGGAAGGCACTAGCAGGTCTGGCTCAGTGAATAGAGTGTCAGCCTACAGACCAAAAGGTCCCAGGTTCGATTCCGGTCAAGGGCACATGCCTGGGTTGTAGGCTCAATCCCCAGTAGGCCGTGTGGGAGGCAGCCAACCAATGATTCTCTCTCATCATTGATGTTTCTGTCTCTCACTCCCTCTCCCTTCCTCTCTGAAATCAATAAAAAAAATATTAAAAACAAAAAAAAGTAATAGGAGGAATGTTGAACTCACTCTCTAAGACATGTCAATGTGCCTACATCCCGATTACATGACTCTAGTCCAGTGGTCGTCAAACTGTAGCTTGCAAGCCACATGCAGCTCTTTGGCCCCTTGAGTGTGGCTCTTCCACAAAATACCGACTTCTGCGCATGGGCCACAAAGTTTCAATCGCACAGTACATGCGCGCCTGCACGTGGTATTTTGTGGAAGAGCCACACTCAAGGGGCCAAAGAGCCGCATGTGGCTCACGAGCCACAGTTTGATGACCACTGCTCTAGTCAAATGTTCCTGATCCTCAGCCTCCTTATCTGTGAAATGGGAAATATGTAACAACTAGAGGCCCAGTGCACGAATTCGTGCACGGGTGGGGTCTGGCCAGCCCACCCCAATTGGGGCCAATTGGGCCAAGCTGGTAGGGGGTGCAGGAGGGGAGGGAACACGGGAGGTTGGCTGGCCTGCCCCGCCCCCATTAGGGTCGGGGGGGTTGGGGGAGACCGATCAGGGTGGAGTCAGTCAGGGAAGGGGCCACAGGCTGTTGGTGGGCCGGTCCCACTCCCTGGCTGAACTCCCAGTCGAATTCTCAGTCAAGGGGACAAATGCATATTTATTATATAGGATTAAATGAGATAGGAGCCTTGTAGCAAGTATCAATGTATTGATTAACATCATTTTTTTGTTTCCTCCCTTATTCTTCCAATGATAACTCATTCTGAGTCCCTCCCTCACGCACTTACTGAGTCTCTAATTTGACTCTGGAGTATGAAATGTTCCCTCAGGGGCATTGCAGAACTGCGTTTGGCGACTTTAGTCACCCGGGCGTCCTGGGAAGTGCTGGCGGGGTGCCCTGGCTCAGCGCCCCGGCAATCCCGGGTTCCTCTTGGCCCCTTTACAGGAAGGAACCAGCTTAAGGCAGAACAACGGGAGCTGGTGAGGCCACCTCCAGTCAGGCCAGGCACAGACAGCGACAACCACCCATTTTGCAACAAACAGGAAACCAGTTTACCAGCCTCAAAAATAGAACAGACAAAAACCCCAAAATATGAGGCTCTGACAACGGGACAGCTCAGGTTTCTCACATGGCTTCCTGACAGCCTGCAGAGTATGTGTGTTTGTTTTTGTTTCGAATTTCATATGAGAAAACGTCTTGCAATGTCTTTATAAAGGTGGCCAGCCTGTTGCGGCCAAGGCCAGGGGCAGCCCAGCCAATTGGGCTGCTAGCACTCCCGAGAGCCTGCCTTCTCAGTCGCCAACTCAGCCACTGATGGTCCAAGCACACGGGCCACAGCAGCCCTGACCTGTCTCATCCCAACTCAAAACAGGTCTCCCACTCTCTAGCATTGCTCTTCCTGTGTGCCCCCCACCTCATGTAATGCCATGCACCCCCAGACTGCTTCTAGTTACCCAGGGGCTCCACTGGGTCATCCCACCCAAGAACTATGCTAATACTAGGCCCACAGGCATACCCTATACTGAACCCCTAATAAAGACTTGGAGCTGGGCCCTGGCCAGTGTGGCTTAGTTAGAGTGTCATCCCACGCACCGAAGGGTCACAGATTCGATTCCTGGTCAGGGCACACACTCAGGTTGTGGGTTCAATCCCCAGTCCGGGCCCATACGAGAAGCAACAAATGGATGTTTCTTTCTCACATCAATGTTTCTCTTTCTCTCTTTCCCTTCCTCTCTCTCCAGAATCAATGAAGAACATATCCTCAGGATTGTGAAGATTAAAGAAATAAATTTAAAAACTTGGAGTCGGGCTCATGCTGTTCCTTCTGCCAAGAACACTGTTCCCTGCCTGGCACACGGAGCACACTTTTCAGAAGCATTCACTTTAGAATGACATGATTATTGTAGTGATGACACTAAGAATTATGTCACACAGAGTCCCCTTGTTGAGGGGTCACGGGGAGAATATGACTCAGTTCTTAGCTCCAGGGAAAGCCACGCACATCCTGGGCCCTGGTTTATCCTATGGACACAATGATGAAGACCTGCCAACCTAGTCACGTTCCCTTTTTGTTTTCATTGCTAAGAAGCTTCATGCCATTCACCTCCAGCAGTTTCAGGTCCTAACCTGCCCCATGGCTTTAGCTTCGTCCCCTTATTTTCCTGTGCCTTATTTCCTCCTTCATTTTACCTTCACGTCGAATGTCTGTAAACCGTTCCAAAGCTTTATTTGGAATAAGGTAGGGCTATGTAAATAATTGCGCAAACAGCTCCTACTCACTCTGAAAAGCCCACTTTAAATGCCCCCACCTCGGATTTCTCCTAGCCACGCTGCGAAGGAGGGCTTCCCTCCTGCTCCCACAGCCCTCACCTGGTTCTGTCCTTTGTCTGCTTCACGCTTCTCCGCACTATCAGATGAGAGGGCTCCTGGGCAAAAATCCAAGACGCCCTCTGCCAAGATGTGTACCCAGTGCTTCACACACACCAATGTGTTTAATCTCAAGACAAACCTGCCAGATAAGGATGCCTGTGCCCCTTTTACAGGCACAGAAACTGAGGCTCGGCAATATTAGATGCTGTGATACAAGGTCATATACTATTGAGTGGTACAACCGGAAACAAACCCTGGTGTCCTAAACTGGTCTTGGGCTCATTTCCCTCAGATGACCCAACATATGAAAAAGAGCTTTTATGTGAAAGAAAGTGAGAGAAAGAGAGAGAATGAGAAAGAGGGAAGGAAATTAGATTTCCTTAGATTATTAAATAATTTACTATGGGTGTCAAATTCAGCTGCACCACTTGAAGCACTTAAAATATGGCCTGAATTATAAAAACCCATTCTCTACAATTGCCTAGAAAAAATTTACACGCATTTAATTGTAGTGCCTTCACGCTTCCTCTCCCATAAGCTGGGCAGAGCAAATAGATTAGAGGATTTAACGAATCCCATGCTTGACTGTTTTTGGAGCATCCTCGTCCTCACCGCCCCGAAATGTACACACACATTTTTAATTCTGGGAAGTGGTTACAGCATAAAATACAACCAGAAGACAAGAGCTAATTCTGCAAGAATGTTCTAGAAGAAAGCGAGGCCAACTTTCCTGGTGAGCAAGTGCACATGAACCATGAGGCCATTCATTCCCAGCCCTGTGGTGTCCAGATAATTAAACTACATGAGAGTATTTTAAATATTTAATATTCCAGTTGGGAACCTAATTGGTCTGATGCCTTTAAAAATGCCCACTGGATATACACCGAGCACTTCCACTCAAAGAGGGAGGCAGAGGACAGGGGGCTGTCCGGGTCCAAACGACCTTGGGCAAGTCCAGGACCCTCCCTCCCAGCCTCAGTTTACTCTGTGTGACGGGGATGATACAGTGCCACCACCTAGGATGGTAGTGAGGACAGGCTGGCCTCGGGGGGGATGTTCATTAAATCACTATATCCCTTGGCGAGAGGATATGCAAGCAAGAGCCAGGGTCTCTTTTCAGGCCTCGTGTCCCTTGGTTTAAAATGAGAGCAAAGCAGGGGAGCGACGGGAACAGGGCACGTGAGGAGGAAAGGGCTTCTGAGCCACCTCTTCCACAAAAGCACCTCCCGTGTCCCAGTGGAGATCACCCATTCAGAGCATCTGATTGTCTTCTCCCAGAGGCTACTTTGTGCCGTGAGTGTGTGTGTGAGTGTGTGTGTGTGTGTGTGTGTGTGTGAGAGAGTGTGTGTGTGAGTGTGTGAGTGTGTGTGTGTGTATGTGTGTGAGTGTGAGTGTGTGTGTGAGTGTGTGAGTGTGTGTGTGTGTGTGTGTGTGTGTGTCCCTCTCCTCTGTAGAGCTGTGAGGCTGTGCACCCCAGAGCTGTGCCTAGTTCACTCCAGACCAGCCCCTCTTGGCACGTGGTTGAGATCAGTATTTGTTGAATGAATAAATAAAAGTAGCAGCAGCAGCAGCTACTCAGAACGGGTGAGACAAGAAGCGTGGCAGAGTCCAGAGACTGGCCCCTCACGGCGGGGCAGCCTCTGAGGTCAAGAGGCCCAGGGTGGAATTCCAGCTCAGCCGCCATCAGCCGTGTGACCGGGGTAACTTACTGATTCTCTCAGCGCCTCCATTCATTCACTTTAAGTTTCAGCATAAGACATCTGCCCGTCAGGCAAAGCACTCAGCCTCGTGTCGGGCACAGGTCAGCGAGGCCCATGTCCACTGTCCCTGTCTCATCTGCAGGACCCTGGGCCACCTGCCCCCCCTTCTCTCTGGTCCTCACCCAGGAGGGGGAGCCGTGGGTGGCTGGTGCCACCTGCCCACCCTAGCTTCCCAGATTCGATGTGGCAGCTGGGCTTGAGGGATGGCTGTCAGCAGGACTCTCCTCTCTCACCCTCGTGGCAGGAGCTCCTAGCCTCCCTAACAGCCCAGCCCCTGCCTCGCCCAACTCCACACTGGCTGCCAGAGTCACTTCTCTGAATACCAATCTAAGTATTTAGCTAAGTCACTCTTGGCTTCATCCTGTGTGTGAAGCCACTGGATAACCCCATGGTGCTTCCCTACTGGACCCTGCTTGCCCCTCCAGCTGCCCAGCCTGCCTTCCCCCTGGTGCTGGCCCTGCTCCCTGGCATGTGTCCCCATGCTGCCTCCCTCAGGCTGCCCGGTGAACAACTGCTCGCCACTCAAGACTCAGCTCAAATGGGCATCCTCCTCCAACCATCCCCACATCCACTCCCCCCTCGGCTCCACCAGAGCGACATGCATGCGTCTGTCTACATAGCACGTCTGTCTCTGGTAGAGCGCATCGCATTCACCTGACTCCCTGCCCCACTGAGCTTCCTCCAGGCAAGAACTCAGCCTTATTCTGATCTGGGTCCCCACCCCTGGCAGGGTGCCCACTCCTGGCATAAGGCCTGAACACTGCAGGTATCTCCAAGATGTCAGTTCTCTCTGTCCTCCCCGCCAGGGAACGCCTCCGGAGCCTGCCCTCCGCCTCCCTTCCTGAAGGTTTGGGGTCCTCTGGCTGCTCCCCCCCACCCCCCGTCCTCTGGGCCAACCCCCTCACTGTCCCACTGAGGCTCCTTCCAGCCTAGACCAGTCGCCATCCCCAAAGCCATGCCCTTCATATCTCCCCTCTTCTTTCTGACAGCCTGGGGTGTCATAACCTCAGGAACCCAGCCAGGTGACCAAGCTGACCGCACGGGGAGGGACAGATGATCCCGGGAGCTCCTCGGCCTTATCCTTTGCTTGCTTCCTCGTCCCCCTCTGACAGCATGTCACATGGCTGACTGCTTTGGGGGCCCACAGCCCTGGGAAAGAGCCCCTGCTACCTCACTCTCATCCTTCCAGACCCTGGGCACATGCCTGCACCTCTGTGAGCCTCCGCTTCCTTCTGTGTTAAATGG
Organism: Myotis myotis; assembly: GCF_014108235.1. Classification (NCBI taxonomy): domain Eukaryota; kingdom Metazoa; phylum Chordata; class Mammalia; order Chiroptera; family Vespertilionidae; genus Myotis; species Myotis myotis. The sequence goes on along the minus strand of NW_023416324.1, from coordinate 29,389,450 downwards.
GGTGAGAGAAGTGCCCACCTCCGAAGGTTGTGGTGAGAATACGATGCTTGTCGGGTACCTGGCATGTAGCCAGCAGCCAGGAAGGGGCAGCTTCTCTCACAGCATCAGCATCGTATGAGTAAAAGCTGAGCAGGAGGGACACCTCTGCTTTCCTTCAGCAGGGGAGGGGCCGGCAGGGGCAGAGACGGGGTGCAGGACCGCTCAGCCCCACTCAGACTCCTGCGCATCTCAGGAACACCCAGGGGGCTGGGGGCTCCCAGCTCAACGCCTTCCCTGCATTTCCCAAGGAAGGCCAATGGACAGGACCCAGACTGTGACGTGCTCACCACCCCACACAACCTACGCCCCCTCAGGTGGACGGGATGAATCATTTCCAGGTCTCAGTCACGGTCACGGAGCCGAATTTCCTCTCCTCCGACCTACCCACCCCCGTTCCCCGCCCACTCTCGACCCCCACCACTTCCCTGGGCTCTGATGTGGGAGGGATCGTGCCCACTGACATGTTTCAAATTTAAAAGTGGAGCACAGTTAGTTCTCCTGTGGTCGAGCAAGGCTGAACCCAGGAGAGGGCCCAGGCTGGACCCCAGAGCCCGCAGCCATGCGGCTTTGACTCCGATCCCTTCCACTACTAACCCTCACACTCAGGACCCCCTCCCACTATTTGGCAGCCCTGTGCTAGAGAATGGAGGTGGGATGAGGGGGACGTGGGGGAGGGGGACAAACCTATGCTGAGCCCAGCATGTGTTAGCCTGGTGGTGGGTCCCAGGAACCCAGAGGACAGGAGCAGCAGGCACTCAGAAACTCGTGTGTTTGACCTCTCCGAGGAGACAGAGGTGAGGGGAGAGGGAGGGAGGGAAGAGTGCGACCTTCTCTGAGACTCAATGATGGGCAGGCACCCTCTCTACACAGCCCTGCCAGGTGGAGGTGCCCACTTGTAGAGATAAGAGGGGAGGGGATTTTCCAGCGTCTCACCTCTAGCAAGTTCGGAGCAGAGTGGACTTCCAGGGCTGCCTGCCTCCAGCATGGCAGGCGAGGGAGATGCATGGGAAACCCAGTCAACTAGCAGTGCAGAAAGGGCTAAAGTCACCAGGTGACAGGTGTTCCTGGAGGTCAGGAGAAGACGATTGACCCTGTCAGGGCCAGGCCAAGGGCCAGGAAGGATGTCATGATGGTCACAATGTTTGGCCTGGGTCTCAGGTGGTGCCGGTGCTGGAATATGTCAGGAGGTCAAAGGGGCAAAGAGCAGGTGCAAAGACACAGAGGTGTCCAGCAGTGAGGGGCCGGAGGGCAGGAGTGAGGATACTCCGGCCAACAGTGGAATGGTGGAGAAGGCACTCCATGGTCCCTGCTGTCTTCCCTGATAACGTGGACCCAACAGTCATTCCCTAATAATAATAGCAAACAATGACTCCACATGCTAGACACTCTCCCAGGCACTTCATATACATTATCCCATTTAATCCTCACAGCAACTCCAGGAGGTAAGTACTATGATATCCCCATTTTAGAAACTGGGCCCAAAGGGGTTAAATTACTTGTCCAAAGCACACACCACCATCAGCGGTGGGCCTGGCTTTGACCCTGGGCAGGCAGGCTCTGCTAAGCCCTGGGCTCTGCTGCCTCTGCAGACTGTACACTGCCCTGCCTCTCCCTAGCAGGCCCTGGACTCACTCACCGGATAGCAGATGCGTCTGAGGCTGAGGCCCTGTCGTACCCTGCTCCTGCCTTCGCCAAGGACTTGGACTGGCATGTCAAGACCCAAAGATTCCAGCAGGAGAAAGCCCTTGTGCCTGACCAGTTTGGGCTGAGAACAATTTGTTGACTTAATCAGGCTGATGCAGAAAGGTGTTGTCATGGTGGCAAGGTTTCTATTCTAGGCGGCCAGGCGGTAATTAAATGTCCCGACCTGCACACCTCCAATTATTGCACAAGAGCCGCTTTCCTGGGCCCGTTAACTAGTAATTACAGAACCTTCCACTGAAATTCCAAATCACCTAGTAAAGGTCACTTCCTTTATTTATTTTATGGATTTGGGAGTCAAAGTGGGATGAAATTATTGCCCAAAGTACAAGCAACTCTCATTATTTAAAACAGGTTTATTCAAATAGCTTTGGAGCAAGCAATGCAGTCCTTTGTCCTTACAAGTTGTTGTAAGGGCTCCTGTGTATGGAGCACCTACTATGTGCCAGGCACCACTACAGGCACTTTCAATATGCTTGATGATTTAATTATTATAATAAACCTGACAGGTAGGTATTCTTATTTCAATTTTATAGAACAGTAAACAGAACAGTTCAGTAACCTTCCCAGGGTCCCACGACATAGGTGGAGCATTCAGGATTTACAGCCACATCTGCATGCCACCAAACACCAGGTTCTCCCCATTAAGCCAGATGGGCTCAAGCTGAGAAGCCCAGTTTGGATTCAGAACAGGGCTGGTCATGTGCTGTGCAAGGAATGATGAGAAGCCCTCACACATCCCTTTCTCCTGCTCTATTTCTGAAGGCAATGTGAGGCAATGTAAGTCTGCCTCTTCAGCCTCTGGAATGGTTACCACATCAGGGCAACAATCCTTCACTATTGATGACTTAGACAACTTATTTGTTACTAGTGGCCTGGTGTACAGATTCGTGCACATTGAAAGGAAATTAATTTGAAGAAATATTTTAATATCGCTATTCGCCCTTTCTCTATAATGGAAGTGTCAACCAAATTCACGACCAACAATGACAGATGGAAACACATGCGTGCGATTTGTGCCAGTGAGAGCTTCCTATGTATCAGCATGCATGAGTCAACTCAGCCTTTTATATAGAATGAAGTTGCTTAATTAGACCTGCTTTCTGATGTAGCTAAACTTTTTCCAGCCCAGTGAAGCACCCCAACTTCTCTTTCAGGTAATTGTCAGCAACACAGCAGTAAATATCAACACGAAGCAGATTATTATTGAAGATCACACAGGAGAACAAAGGGAAAATATTTAACTGCAGCAGTGTTTGACTATATTCTGCACAGTGAGAAAACCTGAAGTCATTTTCAAGGTCCACCATTTCTTACTTCTTTTCAGTCGGGTCAAGTTTCTAAACTTTCTAAATCTCCATTTTCCGGCTAATGAAAAGAAACTAGGATTCCACTGAGTCTCCTATCTACCTACTCCAGGACTTCTGTGAGGATCAAATGGTATGAGGCACAGGAAAACGCTTCACAGACATTTGGTTAAAGTGTGAAATGTTTCCAGCTGGCTGTAAAATAAGTCATGTTCCTGGGCTGAAGGAACTGCAAGGAGGCTAGTTGTCACTAGAGGAAGAGGAAGCCGGGTGTTGCTATGTGACATCATTACCCAGCACCCCAGTGACCGATTCTGGGCTGGGCTGGGTTGTGGGATGCATTTTGAGCCATGGGGTCTCGGCAGCGTCAGCTGCAATTTGGTGGGGTGTTGCTCCGGGGTGGTGGCAGGGCCTGTGTCCCACTCGGAGGAAGCCGAGTGTTGCTTTGTGGGCGCCAGGTCCACGGTGCTGTTTCTCTGTGCGCATCACGGCAGCTTCTGCATTGAGCATCTGCCCCCTGGTGATCAGTGTGCATCATAGTGACCAGTTGGATGGTCAGACACTTAGCATAGTAGCCTTTTATATATAGACTAGGGGCCCAGTGCACGAAATTCGTGCACTGGGTGTGTGGGGTGGGGAGTGTCCCTCAGCCCAGCCTGCCCCCTCTCACATACTGGGAGCCCTCAGGCGTTGACCCCCACACCCTCCAATCGCAGGATCGGCCCCTTGCCCAGGCCTGACGCCTCTGATAGAGGTGTCAGGCTTGGGCAGGGGACCCTCATTTCCCCCCATCACTGGTTCTGCCCCCAGCCCAGGCCTGATGCCTCTGGCCCAGGCGTCAGGCCTGGGCAGGGGACCCCCAGACCCCTCCGATTGCTGGCTCTGCCCCTTGCCCAGGCCTGATGCCTCGGCCAGAGGTGTAGACCCCCATCACCCTCCGATCGCCTGATCGGCCCCTTGCCCAGGCCTGACGCCTCCACCAGAGGTGTCAGGCTTGGACAGGGGACCCCCTCATCTCCCCCCGATCACTGGCTCTGACCCCCGCCCAGGCCTGAGGCCTCTGGCCCAGGAATCATGCCTGGGCAGGGGACCCCCATCTCCCTCTGATCGCTTGCTCCACCCCCCGCCCAAGCCTGATGCCTCTGACCCAGGCTTCAGGCCTGGGCAAGGGGACCATCATATCCCCCCAATCCCCGGCTCCGCCCCCCACCCAGGCCTGATGCCTCGGCCAGAGGAGTTGACCCTCATCACCCTCCGATCACCAATCACCGGATCGGCCCCTTGACCAGGCCTGAGGCCTCCGGCAGAGGTGTCAGGCCTGGGCAGGGGACTCCCAGCTCCCCGCGATCTCCCGCTCTGCCCCTGCCCAGGCCTAACACCTCTGGCCGAGGCATTAGGCCTGGGCAGGGGACCCCCAGCTCCCTGCAGTTGCAGGCTCTGCCCCTGCCCAGGCCTAATGCCTCTGGCCTAGGCGTCCGGCCCGGGCAGTGGGGACCCGCAGCTGCAGCGGCCCTGTGATCGTGGGCTCCGCTTTAGGCCCAGGCAAGGGACCCCTAGCTCACGGGACTGCCAGCTTCAACCGTGCCCAGCTCCCATCGCTGGCTCCACCCCTACTTCCTGCTATCACTGGCCAGGGTGGCAAAGGCGCCTGATTCTCAGATCATGGCTGGGGGGCAGGGCAAAGGCGGCCCCAGGGCCGCCTTTGCCCTGCCCCCCACCTCTCAGCTCCCCCCTGGGTTTCTGATCACTGTCAGTGGCAGGGGGCTTCTTCCTGCTTTCCCTTTCACCTCCCTGCATTGTGCCTACATATGCAAATTAACCACCATCTTGTTGGCAGTTAACTGCCAATCTTAGTTGGCAGTTAATTTGCATATAGCCCTGATTAGCCAATGAAAAGGGTAGCGCCGTACGCCAATTACCATTTTTCTCTTTTATTAGTGTAGATAGATTTTTTGTTTAACTCCAGAGCCCTAGTTTTAATTGCTTTTATTTTATTTTCACTCCTTTGTCCACTTAAAAAACACACACAGCCTTTTAGTTATTTTTAGTTATTTTTTTAAAATCTTTCTATTTTGAAATCATTTTAGACTTATAAAAAGTGTAAAAACAGCAGAGTTCCTGCATATCTTTCACCAGGTTTTCTCAATGTCAACATCTTACATAACCATAGTATTTTCAAAAATAGGAAATTAACAAGGATACAATACTATCAACTAAGTGATAGGCCATATTTTGATTTTACCAGTTTTTCCACAAAGGTTCTTCTTTTCCTGTTCTAGGATTCAGTTAAAGATTCCACATTGTATTTCGTTGTTAGGAAGCCTTAGTCTGTTCCAATCCCTAACAGTCTAACTGTTTTCAGCATTTCCTTTTCTTTCATGATCTGGATGCTTTTAAAGTTATTGTTCACTTTTTAAAAATGCCATTTTACCTGCATGTACTTGATATTTTCTCTTTATTAGACTGAAATTATGTATTTTGACAAGGATACCACAGAATATGTATCAGGGACTACATGAATATATCCTGTTACTGGCAATATTAACCTCTTATTTTTGGTAAGATGGTGTCTGCCGGGTTCCTCCACTGTAAAGTTACTATTCTGCCCTCTGTAATTAATAAATATCTTAAAAGAAGTAGTTTGAGACTATGCAAGTATCTATCTATTTCTTCTCAAAGTTTTGTTTGATGTGGTTTGGGGTTTTTTTGTTCTTAAAGATTACCATTTTTAAAATATATATATTTTATTAATTTGGGAGAGAAAGGGAGAGGGAGAGAGAGATAGAAACATCAATGATGAGAGAGAATCTTTGATCGGCTGCTGCCTGCACACCCAACAGTGGGGATCGAGCCCACAACCTGGGTATGTGTCCTGACTGGAAATCGAACCATGACTTCCTGGTTCATAGGTCAATGCTCCACCACTGAGCCATGCCATCTGGGCTGTTTTGTTTTGTTTTTAATTGTGGGAAAATATATGTAACAAAATAAAATTTACATTTTAACCATTTTTAAATGTGCAGTTCTATACCATTAAGTATATTTACATTGTTGTGCAACCATCACCATCATTTATCTCTAAAACTTCTTTTTTTTAGTGGTGACATAAACTTTCTTTTTTCTAATTGAGGTATAATTGGCATATAACATTTTACTAGTTTCAGGCGTACAACATAATGATTTGATATTTTTGTATAGTGCAAAATGATCACCATAATAAGTCTAGTTAACATCTGTCACCATACATAGTTGCAAGATTTTTTTTCTGGTCATAAGAACTCTTCAGATCTACTCCCTTAGCAATTTTCAAATATGCAATATAGTTTTATTAGCTGTATATTATAGCCCCAGGACTCACTTATGTTATAACTGAAAGTTTGTACCATTGGACTCCTTTCACCCATTTCACCCACTCCCCACACCAATATATTGACAAGAAAGACTTAGAGCAGCTTGAGAACAGTGGGACCTTGGAGCAGAAATGGCTGGTACCAAAGACTGTCCATAAACCACCATTGGCCATATGATGCTCATGGCAGGCATCACTAATCAATCATGACTCTCCTTCCCACCAAAGCCAGTGCAGCCTCAGGCTCCTTCTCAACACTGGTGATTCCTCCAATGGATTAAATGGCTCAGGAGTTCAAAATTATTTTCTTTCTGTCTTAGACATATGATGACCAAATCTCCTATATGCAAAATTCAGACATACCGTTTGGCTGAAGATTAATCTCCTGATTTATGAAGCTATTTGTTTTACAAAAGCATATAATCAAATCACATTCAGTCATACATTTATGACTGAGCCACTTTTAATGACAAGAATGAAAGTCCCTATCCTTGGAATTGTCCCCTGAAAATCTAGGGTATATGGTGACCACGGGTGCATACCCCAGTCCCACAAAGAAAAGACATTCAAGTGCATGGGGGAACCAGTGGATGGGAGAACTGAGCTAGAAGAATAAGAGGAAATGGAGGAGCTCTGTGTATAAAACCTGCGGACAGTACCATCTCACCAGAGTTCACAGCTGGCTGGGGACTTTCCTGAACCTACACATTATTTTTTACATGCCTTGTTCCAAACGAGAAATAGCCAACCCATACGCTCATCTGATGGGAAAGAACAGTGTGGTGCACACACCAGATGCATGTGGTGCATCTTCCAAGCTGCAGTCGGTCAGGTTTTACACCAGACTTGACCAGGCTCCACGGATCAGGGCCAAAGCCAGCCACAAACATTTCAATGCCTGGCCCACCCTGTGTCTCTCACACAGACCCCAGCCACCCACAAGAACTGGATGGACTGGGTAATTGGAGAAACCCACAAATCCATGAGGCTGAAATAGCAGAACTGCTGCTGAGCTTGTCCCAGTTCTTTGGTTCTGCCTTCAGGCAGCAACAACCCTTTCCATTTCTTGTCTCAAATAACAAAGTCACTTGCACTAGAAAAGAAATGCTGCCAACCACCTTTATCAACAAAACTCCACAAACACCCTGGTGACAGAGCCTACTAGGTGACTCCAGGATCAGTGCAATGATCTTTCCTGGGTACCAGGAAGACTGCATCCAGGGAGGGGACAGATAATCAATCTCCATCTGCCACCACCTCTTTCTGGGGCCTCCACCTAAGAGCAACACCAGGCTTACCAGGATGCCCACAGCAGGTGGTGGCTGGCACCTAGCTGGTCCCTGCGGCAGGCTCTGCCTCATAGCACACCGAGTTGTCTGCCTCCGCTATTTGGAACTCCTTGGAGCTCTCCAAGGTACTGACCCTCATTCCTGACTGGGTCCCTAAAAACACTGCTATGGTGCACATTGGTTAACCAGAGTTTTGTTTTTTCATATATATGATTACATTCACTTGAAAATGAATCAATTCAAAATAAGCTTAGCTTCATTGTTGTACTACTTGTAGAAGAAAATATATATTATACTCTTCTAGTAGAGATGGAAAAAACATAGACTCATCACTTTGAGAAGTAGCTTTCTTACACCCACCATCATTTACAGTGTGGGCCTTTTTGAGAAGCCTGGAAGCCTATGTGGCACACAAGCCATGGGTTTCTTACAACGGCCCTGGAACTTTGATGTCCACAAATCTCACTCGCTTGGATCTCACCTATTCTACATCCTGGCCTTGGGTACTTCCAACCCCTCCCTAGCAACTCCAGACTTCTAGGATGTTCCTTTCAGTCCTTGTTTGTTGATTTGTTTATCTTTCCCACTGGTCTTAGTCCTCCAATGACTGGATCCTTTCTACCTGTTGCAGGGTGTGGTCCATGAGGTCCTTAGTGCTTATTGGACAGAAGTAAATAAACTCCCAATTATGACGTCATCTCTTAAACCCGTGGCTTGACCTGCTCTCTGTAGCCATCATGGCCATTCTGCCTGCCAACTAGCTGAGCTCTTCTCCTGATGGTGGAGACAGTGGTCTGTGCTGGTTTCCCCTAAGAACAAACATCACTAGAAATATCAGAATCCATGTCCTCTGCTTTTTTGCTTGCTTGTTTGTTGTGTTTCCTGAAGGAAGAGAATCCAGTGATGACTCTGGGTTGTACTTGCCACCTCACCAAATCAATATATAACAATAAGAACAAATGTTTCTTTAAAACACTGTTCTAAGCACTTTACATGTATTTGTCTATAAGGCAGTTGCTGGCATTATCCCCTCTGTTAAGTAGTGGGGCAGACATGAAGAGGTCATGTGACTCACCCAAGGTCACACAGCTGGTCAGTGATGGCCCCACACCACAGCCCCAGACCGGGCCCCTCCAGAGACACTGCCTTTAAGCACAGAGCTGTGCTGCATCCTGTTGAACTTAGAGCATCTTTGGGTAAAGGGGGTGGGGGATGGAAAAACATCAGAAGAAGGTGAGAAATCGACATTTGGAGGCATAAAGTTGGGAAAAGGATGAATTCCTTTTTAAGGGTCACAATCAATTCCTAAAGGAGAGGCCAATACTCAAAAATGGCAGCTATTGAAGTTGTAAAGACAGGTTCCATCTACCTCTCAAAGAGTCAGATCATTTAGAGCTAAAAAAAAAAATTGCCTTATTTTAAAGATGAGCCATTAACCAAGTTATAAAGAAGAGTGCCCAGAGGCACCTGCCTGAGAAAACAGATAGGTACTCAGTCAAACCTTTGTTACAATGGTATAAAAAGGCCCCAACATGATGTTTTAATAAACAAAACTGTCCAGGTCATTAAACTATCTGCTGCCTTAAGACAGACAGTAGCCCATGGCCCCCGGGGTTTGCATGTGAGGCTGCCTAAGCCCAGCCCAGCCAGCTCTCCTCAAGGGGGCGCCAGAGTCAGTCCTTGTCTCTAGAGCTACTTTCAGTCAAACTTACAAACACGAGAAACACAAACGTAAAACTCTATCTCAGCCTGAAATGGACAGATGTCTAACAGGATGCCACGGATTTGGCACAAACAGAGGATACAGCCAGCTGGGGAAATGTCTGAATGCTAGACACTACTCAGCAGCTTTCGAGCATCCCCTCTGTAGGGGCTGGGTCACACCTGTATTGTGTTCCCACCTGGACACCACATTTTAACAGTGATAGTGACAAGTTTGTGCAGGGAAGGAAACTACAAATACCAAGACTGCTTGAAGGGTCCAGGGCTCCTTGGCCCAGAGAAGGTGGACCACTGGGCTGAGAACCCACTACTCAAATAGTTGCTGCATTTCAGAAGTGAGAAACACCCCCTCCCTGGGACAGATAAAAGGCAGAGCAGATGCAGCCTGTTAGGATGGGGCGGGGGAGCACAGCAAGGACCTGGGTAACCCCAGCCATGCCTCTCAGAGCAAGCACAAACCTTAGCTGTCTCCAGGTCCTGGTCCAAGGCCTTCTTGTTAGAGGTGAGGACCCGAAGGTCCCAGATCCCAGGAATCCAGTCACCTAGATCCCCATCCAGCACTCTTTCTATTGGCCTGCAGCCTCCACCAGCAGGGGGCACCACTACGTGCCAAACACATCTTGTCCTGGTGGCATGGCAGCCTGAAAACAGTGACTCACAGGTGTGTCGGGCAGTCACTTCCAGCTGGTTCTCTTCCCAAACATGCTGGCAGGACTCAGGGGCATAGAGGGAGCCTGAGAGACCGTGAGCCCGCATGCTTTCTCCCAGTTGTCTCTCTCTAACCATTAACATAGGTCTATTCCTCTCCCCAGGACCACAGTGAATAGAAATTACTGTGGAAATATCCTCTTTGCCTCTGGCCATGGGGAATATATCTTCTACGCAAAAAGGAGAAGTCACAGAGCCATCAAATAGGAAGAGCATCAGAAGTTATCAAGTGCCCCCCCTGACCCCACATATGATGCCCAATAAATAATTCTAATACATGAGACATCATTAAAGTAGGAAAGCTGAGGCACCCCACAGCATGCCACATAACACCTGCCCTTTCATTCCAGGTCAGAGCAACAGGGTCTGAACACTAGTTCTTCCACCCAAAAGAGGCACAAATAGAAAGAACCACGGCCATACTTGTCTCAAAGATTCAGGATAGCATCTCATGGTGGCGGTTAGGTTCTTCCCCAACCAGGTGGCATGGCGGCTGAGACCTCCCCACTTAAGGGATGGTTGGAGTTCCAGCGCCTTCCTGCAGCTAACCACGGTAGCTCCTGCCGGTCCTCCAAAGGCAGGGGCTTCATTTCTTGACAGTCTTTTTTTATATATATTTTATTGATTTTTTACAGAGAGGAAGGGACAGGGATAGAGAGTTAGAAACATTGATGAGAGAGAAACATTGATCAGCTGCCTCCTGCACACCTCCTACTGGGGATGTGCACGCAACCAAGGTACATGCCCTTGGCCGGAATCGAACCTGGGACCTTTCAGTCTGAAGACTGACGCTCCATCCACTGAGCCAAACCGGTTAGGGCTTCTTGACAGTCTTGACCTTGGCCACTGTTAGTTCTGCTATCATAGAAAAGTCCTCAGAAATCGCTGAGTAGTGAGAGCCAAGAAGACAAGGACATTTTTTTGGCCAGGGATGAAATTCAAGCTCCAATACGTCATGTCTATGAGGCTTGTGGGAAGCTGGCTTCTGACCACAGAGGTTAAAGAAGAGTGAGTGTCCCTCAGCCAGAACTCAGCAGACATTTATCTGGCATGACCTCTGAGCCTGCACTGCTGGGGCTAGAGCTGCCCAGAGAGCAGAATCACAGGATGACAACCCCTGCTCCTTCCCTATCTTGCACCAAACCTATGCTTGTTCAAGTGCAAGTCAGCCCTCGACCACCATGGCAGTGAGTATGCTCCCATTTCGTAGGAAACATAGGCCCAAGGAGGCTAAGGGAAATGCCCAAGGTCATACAGTTAAGAAGCAGAACCAGAACTTGAACTCAGGCCTTGCTGCCCCAAGGCCAGCGCCTCTCACCACATGACAGCCATGGAGCTTACAGAACCTGGTGAAACACTTTCTCCAACCTGACTTCAGAATCAAGAGTTGGCCTAAAATATGCTAGTCCCCGAGCCTCCCACAGCATGCTAACCTTGTAATTATTACTCATCTATGATCACTCTCCATGATGCTCTCAGCCAAAAGCTTCACTATGCATCCATATGTTTCAGTCCCACGAATATTTACGCTTCAATTGCATAGGCTTTATAGGTACCAAAGGAGTTAGTTTACCCATTTTTCAATGAAGAGTTACTTCTTCTTTCTAGTAAATCCATTTATTTCCATTGCCCATTGATTCAAATGCATATATTGAGTGTATAGCATACCCATGGCACTGTTCCGGGTTCTGGGGTACAGCTGTGATCAGGATAGGTAAGGTCCCCACTAAGGCAGAACTTACTTATGTTCTGGCAGAGGAGACAGATGGTAAACAAGTAAATAAATAAATGAGACAATTCCAGGTAATATGTGCCATGAAGAAAATAAAACAAAAGATGACTTTTTTAAAAGTTTACAACAATTTGCATGGTCGGGCAAATTTTAACTACTGGTAAAGATTTCTACAAAGTGTCAGTTGACTAATTTGAAGTTTAGTTTTTACTTTTAATTTATTTGCAGTTGCTTCATTAAAATTATTTTGCCATGGTTGGCCAAGTGCGGTGTATTCTAAGTTTTTCATGGCTTTGAATCTATGACTTTTGGAAGGTGACAATAGTTGATATTTAAACTGATACCTGATAAATGAGAAAAAGCCAGCCATAAAGAACCAGGGAGAAGCAAGTCCTAGGCAAAAGGAATAGCAAGTGCAAAGTCCCTGAGTAGCAATGATCTTGGCCAGTGTTAATGGGACTTTGAGAGCTCAAGGAAAGCAGGGGGAGATGAGATTGGCTAATTCACACAGCCTCTTAGGCTATGGATTTTATTTCAGTTACCTGGAAAATGTTCCTCCAGAATTTAGGGGTAAAATAGCCTTCAGAATTAAACTACTAACACCAACACACAGTTGATGCAACTAACCAACTATTAGTTCCTGGAGTGAGCACCCAAAGCATAGCGAAGCACCCCAAACTAATCAAGGTGGCCTGGGAGGCAGGGCCAGAATTAGTAAGCAGTAACTGGCAGACCCAGCATGTGAACCAGGGCCAGCCTGACTCCCCAGGCCTGAGTCTTTCTCCTCTCCAGCCTCTTGGGAGTGCCAGGTAAAGCTCAGACACAGAGCATGCCGACGACAGCAAGGAGGAAGAGTGAGCCCCACCACTGAACCCAAAGCATAGCCTTATGAAGCGCTTTCCTCATGGCACATAAAGGCAGCCACGGGAGCAGGCCACCCAAACCCAGTTAGACAAGAAGCCCAGCATTTCTCTTATTTCAGATCAACCCCAGAAGCAAATTTTAAATCAGATAACAACTAATAGCAGCCCTCCCTACAGCACGCATTGCCAGCTCACAGTGTGAGTTTTCATGTGTGGTCCTCAAAGGCCCAGGAGAAGGATGGGGTAGGAACCTGCATTCCTAATGATGCCAACTTGCTTCCTTGCCATTCCTTTGCCCTCCACTAACATGGCCTACTTGGAAAATTCATCCCTATCCTTCCAGATTCGACTCCAGCTTCTCTAAGAGGTCTTCCCTGAACATCTCCATTCCCTGTTAGGCCAAATTAGTCGCTAAGCACATCTGTTATCACACTCACCAGGGATTGTTATTCACTGTCAAACTGCTCGTGCCCATCGTCGCGCTGAACAGAGTGGACGCTTATTGAATTCTTGCTCATGAATCCACTCATGACTGGGAAAGGGGTCTTGCCAGTGCTGATGAGTGGCTCAGACCCCATTTTCAGCCATGAGAAATAGCCATATAATAGTAGGTCATGACAAGGTGGTGGAGCCCTAAGAGGGACAATGGAGGGAAGTGATGCTGGAGAGAGGAGGCTGGGTCAGAGGAACGGTAAGAAAGCTCGACACAGCAGAGAGAAGAGGATGGCATGGGGATGGGGTGGGGTTTGGCAGGAAACAGGACAGAAGTGAGTCAGAAGTGAATGACCTGAGGTCCTTACGTGGGGTGCTAGGGAAATGAGGACACTGCCTGGTGGGATGGCAAGGCCGAGCAGGGGAGAGGGACACTGGGGCAGCTTTGCATATTCAGCTCTGCTTGTCAATGGGAACCCAGGTCACCAAGAGGACCTGTGGTTTGATGCTCCATTTAGAGGTGTGCTTAGTGCTTGATAATTACAACCAGGAAGGTGATGGTTACCGCATGCAAAGGTAGGCAAAGGGAGATGAGAGCTGCCGGCAGCTCCAGAAAAGGCCTTTTAGAATCACGAAACCCCCTATTTAAGCATCAGAGTGGATTCTGCAGCACCAAAGGGAGCCTTCTATACATTCCTGGAGACACACTGCTACCTTCCTTCCCAAATAGCCACATGCTGCCCTGAGTGAGTGGGGGACTTGCCCCCTTTGGAGAAAGCAAAGAGCAGTGGGGTGCACTGTGGGAGGAGCATGGGTTTTGGTTTTATTTGTTTGTTTGTTTTCTTTTTTTTCCAAGCATGAGCTTTGGAGGAGACCGGCCTGGGTTCTAACCTTGAGCCTAACCTTGGTCCTGCTGCTTGAGCTGAGTGACTATAGGCCAGGCAGCTCTGCTGTCCACGTTAGGACAATAAAGCAACGTTATAGCCACACAAGACTTGGAGGAGATATCTATGATGGCTAAACACCACAGAGGTCAATTTCTAGAATATACAAGAAACTCCTGAGAACCAATCAGAAAAGGACAGGAAACTCAATAGAAAAATGACAAAGCATATGAAACCAAAGGGGGAATTCACAGAAGAGAAAATCCAAGAGACCTCCAAATTTATTAGTAATTAGAAAAATGTCAAAATCAACACAGTGAGATCCTATTAACTTCCCATGTTGTAAATATTAACAGCACCTGTGCTGGTGAGTATGTAGGGAGACGGGAATCCTCATGCCCTGTTTGTTTATGGGACTGTGAATGGGTTCAGCCATTCTGAAGAACAATCTGGCAGGACTCAGTTTAAATAAGTGTTTCTCTTCCTTGTGACCCAGAAAGTTCACCCTCAGCTATAAACCCCAGAAAAATGCTCACAGGGTCCTTACAGGGGTCATTTATGAAGAAATTTGTAAGTATTGGTTCTCATGGCCAGGAATTGAAGGCAACCTAACCAGGTGCCTGAGCCTGGACAAAACAGCAGAAGTTATGATGGATCTGGCATACCAGTGACTATCACACAGTCATTAGAAGCTATGAACATGACATACCATAGCATGGAGAGATCTTGTCATGTAATGCTGAATGATAGCAAACACTGTCTGTGATAGATAACATGATTATCACCTTTTACAGGAGGAAACAGGTGTTCACATCTAGTGCACTAGCTGATGCACTCTGAGAGGGGTTAATCAACACTGGTTCTTTCTTTTCCTTGTACCTTCCCAGCTCCACCCCTCATTGTACATCCTCCGTGACTACCCCTCTACTTCCTCACAGGTAGAGTCTAAAGCACCAAGACAGCTTCCCAAGGTCTTCAGGATAGGTATGTTAAATAGTCCCAGTTAAAGGTGAAGGAGAAGTGTTAAGTGATTCTGGGCAAGCCTATGTCTAGAGAGAGAGAGAGTTTTAAAAATGAGAGCCAAGGAAACCTTGACCTGAAATTCCAGTGCCTAGTGAAGGAGGGAGTGTGATGCTGATGGGCCAAATGCTCTTATTATCCCCATTTTACAGACAGGAAACAGAGGCATCGAGCAAATTTAAGCGATGTCCCCCAAGGCACTCACTAACAAATAGCAGAACTGGTATGAAGTGAGGCTCAGGCAATTTGAATCCAGAGCCCACACTCTGTTTTTGTTGGCACATTTTATTTTATGTGCATGTGTGTGGTGAAATCTTTCAGTCATACAGAAATGTACAGAGACTAAGAAAAAAAAGACATTGTGCCTGTTGCCTGCTCGGTCCAGCCCATTGCCTTGTAACCACACAGCAGTTGCATTCTCAATAGTGCTTATTTGTTCCTTTTGTCGTTTTTTTTCTTCTTGGTCTGTCTTGCTAAAGGATTCTTTATCTTTTGTTTTCTGATTTAGTTGCTGTTTTTTCTATTGGTTCTTTATCTTTTATTTGATTAATTCAGTCTTTAACATTTCCTTTCTTCTATCTTTGAGTTTACTCTTGTTCCTTTTCTTACTTTTGGGATGGATTCTCCTATTCAGATATAAGTATTTGCAGCTCTACATTTTACTCTTAGAGTTGTTCTAGTCATTTCCCACTAGTTTTGAAACGTAGAGTTTTTATTACCATTGAATTCAAATATAAAATTTTCACTAAGACTTCTTCTTTGATCTATTAATTATTTAGAAGATTTAAAAATTTTTCTAACTTATGGGGGATTGGTTATCTTTCCATTATTTACTTCGAAGTTAATTCTTTGTGACAAATTATATTAAGTTTTTTCCTTTAGTTAGAGACATATATGATACTAGAGGCCCAGTGCACGAATTCATGCACCAGTGGGGTCCCTCGGCCTGGCCTGCAGGATCGGGCCAAAATCAGCTCTCCGACATCCCCCGAGGGGTCCTGGATTTTGAGAGGACACAGGCCAGGCCAAGGGACCCCACCAGTTGGCCAGCCAGGGAGGGACCACAGGAGGGCTCCAGGGCATGTCCAGCCTGTCTCACGCAGTCCCGATCGGCCAGAACACAGCAGCAAGCTAACCTACCAGTTGGAGCATCTGCCTCCTGGTGGTCAGTGCACATCATAGCAGCGGTTGAGTTGCCTTAGCATATCATTAGCATATTATGCTTTCATTGATTGAATGGCCCACTGGATGACTGGACACTTAGCATATTAGGCTTTTATTATATAGGATTGGTTATTTTTTATTACTTGATATTTGCTACATTATCAATTTTTACAAATGTTCATTTGTGCTTGAAAAGAATATGTAGAGCCAGGGGTTTTGATAAATGGTTTAGATCAGGGTCAACAAATGTCCTAAAAGGACCAGATAGTAAATATTTTCAGCTTTGCAGATAGTCTGTCAAGCTATTCCATGCTGCTGTTGTAGCACAACAGCCATAGTCATGATTACATAAATGAATGCTGCTATGTTCCAACAAAACTTTACTTATAGAAACAGGCAGTGGGCTGGGATTGGCCCACAGGGCATAATTTGCCGATCTCTGCTTTAGATCAAGCTTGTCCATTGTCTTGTTAAAATACTCAGTATTCCTAGTAATTTCCTTTTGTCTGTTTACTCTATTAGTTGCAGAGAGAATTATGTTTAAATTTTCCCGTATGATAACAGATCTATTTCTCCCAGTCATTCTGCCAGGTTTTGCATTGTGTATTTTGAAGTTACTTGGTACAAACAAGTTCATAATTGCTTCATGAACCCCTTTAAAAAATCCTTAACAACATTCTTTGTTAACATGCTGTTCTCTGAAGATAATATAGTTATATCAGTTTTCTTTTGGTAGTATTTGTCTGGTAAATAGCCATCCGTTAATGTTCAAATATTTTAAATGTTTTCTACTCTCTTCTACATAACAGACAGCCCTATGGTCACTATACGTGACAACATAAAATATCAACTTAAAAATATCTAGTCCTAGATATCCTATATAATAAAAGAGTAATATGCAAATTTACCCTAACGGCAGAATGAGCAGAACAACCTTGACCAGTCACTATGAGGCATACTGACCACCTGTTGGGCCCTTTCCCCCACTGGAAGGCTCCAATCGCCAGATGGCGAACAGGGAACTGGGGGTGGGTGGCAAGGGATGCAGGTAGTGCCAGGCCAAGGCCCCCACCCCACCAGTTGCCCCACACATAGAGGGCAACCCATGGTGGGGGCAGGGCCAGCAAGCAGGTGGGAACGGCTGACCTCTCGGTCCCTTCCCCTGGCCATCAGGCTCCAATTACCCAATGGGAATGGGGAACTGGGGTAGGTGGTGGCGGGGGGAGGGGGGGGACGGCGCTGGCTGTGGGCATCTGGAAAAGATGGTCCTGATTGCAGGCCAGGCCTAGGGACTGTACCCATGCACAAATTTCATGCACTGGGCCTCTAGTTAATTCATAAAAATGTTAGCTCCATGAAGAAAGATATTTTATGTGTTTTGTATACACTGCTAAATACCCAGGGTTGACTAATTCCTGGCACAGAACAGGCCCTCAATACATCTTTGTTGCATGCAAGCACGCTTGAACCTTCCTTTCAAGGTAAGATATCATCTGCTCCTCAATATACAGGCTGCAGGTTTCTCCCCTCCCAGCTAGGCCTTGTGACAGGTGGGAACTTGGGCTCAGGGAAAGGAGACATGGTGAGTGTCTTTTCTTTTCACTCTCTTGCCTCCAGTTTATGGAATAGGACTTCAGGCCCCCAAGGGGTTGGGAGAGGAAGCAGGGGCAATGAAGATCTTACTTGTCTACTGATCCTATTGGCTCTGTACTCTCTGGGCCAAGCAGAAGTCACAGTTGACTCCAGCTTCAAGAGAGGGAGAGGGAGAAACATCGACCTGCTGTTCCACTCACTTATGCATTCATCCATTGACTCTTGCATAAACCCCAACCAGGGATGGAACCTATAACCCCAGTGCATCAGGACAACATTCCCATCAACTGAGCTACCCAGCCAGGGCTGTGATTTGTTTGAAAACAAATGTGTGTTGTCTTAAAAAGCAAATGTTTATTTATATTGATTCACATGTTTTCTAGTTTCTTTGCTCAATGTTATTCTCTCTTCCTCCCTCCTGGGTATAACTTCTTTCTCCCTGAAGTTTATTCTGCAGTATATCTTATTTTATCTTTATTCTTCAATGATAGGTTAACAAGGTATAATATTCTACATTAGTTATCTTCTCTCAGCAATTGAAATGATTCCATGGCAGTACAGGGGTGGGGCCTCCATTGTTGTGGTGGTATTTATCAATCTAATCACTTTCCTTTTGTAGATAAGTTGATCCTCCCCAATTATTTTGAGATCTCTTTTTGTCCTTGATATCCTTCAGTTTCATCACAATATGCAAAATTAGAGTATAGTTTTCGTTTCGTTTATCCTGCTTGGGGGAAGTTCATTGTGATTCCTTTATCAATACATGAATGTCTTCAGTTAGGAAAAGTTCTCAGCCTTTATTTATTTGCTATTGCTTCTTATCATTCTCTCAAATCTATCCTTTTGGAATTCTTCTTAGACAGATTCTGGACTTTCTCCTTTCTTTCATATTTTTATCCCTGTGTACTACATTTGTGATAATTTGGTAATTTGCCCAGTTCTACCTCTACTAATACATTTTTCTTCTGTGTTTTACTAGATCCTTAACTCATCTAATGATTTTTAAAATCAATAACTATACCCAGATGTAAAAACACGGACCGAGTTGCCAGTACAACTAAGTTTCCATTGGACAAACCCTCCTTCAGGTAACAACCATACGTTAAAACAGCAGTAACAACAATAACAAACAATGACCTAAAGGCACTGGAGAGTGAAAGCCTAAGGTAGGTAGACTCTGGAGGGGAGCTGACACTTGAAAAAGGATACCACCTGGGGTGAGCTTCCCATTTTGCAGCTGTTAGACCAATATTGGGCCACAGCAACTTGGGGTGGTGAAACTCCAATGGTGGAAATGACAAGAAGTGAGAGGCGGAATCCTAGAAAAGAGAGATCCAGACATGTAGCCTCAAATTTTATGTGAAATTTCCACCCAAATCTCTGAACCAGACCAGCACCCCGATCTTGAACTTCTAGCTTCCAGAACAGTGAGAAAATGAAGCAGCTGCAGTGTAAGCCACCCAGTCTGTGGTGTTTATAGGCAGCCTGAGCTGAGGAGTGCATTGAAGACTGCATCAGCGACTTAAACCTCCTCACGAAAACCCAGAGGTGCAGATGTCACAGTCCCCATCTCACAGAAGAACAACACAAGACTCAGACTCAGAGTAACTTGACCGAGGTCACATGGTGAGTGACATATCCCGCCCTCATGCCCGGAGCCTCCTTTATGTTTCCTGGTAACTTGCAGTTTGGGAAGGAGGCAGAATCCCCAACTGCATCCTGGTTGGTGGCTGCATGCTCCTGGTTCTACCCACCACCTCATTCACACTCTCCTTGGGCACAGACCACCCAGAGTGGTGACCTAGGGGGACAGAAAGAAGAGGAATCGGCCCAGGCTGCACATTCCTGCCCTGCCTTTGGGGAGGGCAACAAAGAAACCCTGTTAGCACTGAGAGTGTAGGTGGGTGGGAGACAGCGGCTTTTGTCTTCCCTCTGGTGTCCCTGGGCGCACACACAGCCCTGTTTCCAGCCCTGGCCATTCCAAGAGGGCGCCAGGACACCAGCAAACTCCTGCCAGGGACTCAAAAGCACTGAAAACAAATATGTAAAAAATCCACTCATTTCTCTCTTGGCACATAAAAGTCTGGTTACTTGCTATTTCAAAGTGGGCAGCAGAAGCAAAGAAGCTGGCTGTAGACCCTGTGACAGATATAATCTGTAGTAAAACCACCCTTGTCCAGGGCTTTTCAGTGTTCAGAGCATGTTCCTACCAACCCAGCTTTACTTTCACATCCAGCGTCAGAAGGGTGAGCAGCTGAGTATTATTATCCTTTCACAGGTAAGGAATGAGGACACACAGAATGTAAGGAACTGGCTCAAGGAAACACCAAGATTCTACCCTGGGGCTTCTTATTCTGAATGCCACACTTCCCTCTCAGAAGGCCCTGCACTCTGGGGATGATAGCTGTTTCCCAACTGCTTCAGCGATAAATTTCCATCGTTTACTTTTCACTGGTCATTTTCCAGCTTTATCAAACAGCTATCCATCATTTTATAACTTAACTAGAGGCCCGGTGCATGAATTCGTGCACGGGTGGGGTCCCTCAGCCTGCCCAGCAATCAAGGCATATCAGGGGGCTGGCCGGGGGGAGGGACTATGGGAGGTTGGCCAGCTGGGGGGCCTAGGGGAGGGGCTGGGGGAGGTTGGCTGTGGGAGCACACTGACCACCAGGGGGCAACTCCTGCATTGAGCGTCTGCCCCCTGGTGGTTGGTGCGCATCATAGCAATTGGTAGACCATTGTTCCAGTTGTTCTGGTCATTCGGTTGTAACAGTATAGATAATAACCCTGTATAGTAGCAAAAGTAACACCTCGTTTTCACTGAGGACAGAATCACACAGCCAATGTTAAGGAGTGGCCTGGACCCTAGTCCTGGCATTTTTCCTTGCAACCTATGCAACCCACCTACCAGTTGACAGCCCAACATCCCCAATCTCCATTTAAAAAAGCTCTAATACTCAAGAAACTAGAAAACATATCTTGTGTCTGGTTAATGTTTTTGACAAGCTAGTCTTTCCCATGACACTTAGGAACATTAACTCACAGGAATAAGAATCAGAGTTAACATTTATTGGTGATCACCACCATTCTAAATGCTTTATGTGTAATAACTCACTTAATCCTCATCACCTTTGATCTTCAGAGACCCCTTGGCTCCATAAGCAGCTCCACCTCCCTACAGCCCTGAAAGAGTGAGGGCCATCAGGTGCATGGTGCACTCCAAGTTGTGAAGGGCACAGCCTGCACAATTGGCCATGGCCCCCAACTTACTTGAGGCCTTCTCTCTCACAAGTGGGGATGACCCTTTCTTTTCCAGAATCTGTGAGCTGTCTGCACATTTTATCACTCACTAGTCAACATTTTATAAAAGGCCTATTTCTCTTTCCTACAGTTGCTTCCCCAGAGGCAAGGGGCTGGAAATTGTCCTGCCACTGGGAGAGGCTGAGTAATGGATTTAGGGGCTCTGGGAAATGGAAGACTCTAAACAGAATGTCTGGGCTTGGATTGGTAACAGCATTTATTCGGGGCTTTAAGTATGCGTGCACAGGTGTGAAGTTCTCTAGGCTTTTAAGGAACATGTAATTACAATGTGGTTTGACTCATAAAGCAATTAGATTGAGTAATAGAGAAGATAAAGGGAGAAGGGCAGGCACAAGGTACCAGGCCAGGGACTGTACTACTCATGTGCACAAATCCATTCAGCATGAAGAAAACACTGCCAAGTTCTACCACTGTCTCCATTTTATAGAAGAGGAAATGTAACCTCAGAAATTGCTCATCCTTCAAAACTCAGCTCAGGGTGTTAACTAATGCAAGGGTTTTGTTTGGCAATAAACATCAGGAGCCTTATATTCCAGCTGACCCAGTAATGTACTTATTGCAATGAAATAATCAGAGATGGCCCTAAATAATATGTAGAGGGATGATCATTGCAGCATTGATAAATGATATTAATTTTAATTAAGAATAGTAACAAATAAGGACCAACTTAAATGATCACTGGGGAAATAGCTAAGTAAATTATGGTGGATCCAAATAATAGGATATCAGGCAGCTACTAATAATCATGTTTTCAAAATAATTGTGGGGAATGACATATAAAAATGTTCGTGATATGCTAAGAAACAAATACAACAATCCTCAATTACATATATAGTAAAAATCATTTCTAAGTATATGTGTATATATACACACAGAAAAAAGACTACAAGGAAATACATAAAAACATTAACAGCAGTTGTTGCTAGGTGGTGGGATAGCAGGAGATTATTTTTCTTCTATATACGTGCATATCTTTTTCAAATCTATACTAATAAAAGCCTAGGTGGTCTTTGCACCCTCGTGCCCTCATGCGACCGTCATGTCATCACAAGATGGCTGCCCCACATCATCACACAATGGCCACCGCAAGATGGCCTCCACAAGATGGCCGGCAGGGGAGGGCAGTTGGGGGTGATCGAGCCGGCAGTGGAGAGCAGTTGGGGGTGATTGGGCCAGCAGGGGAGGGCAGTTGGGGGTGATTGGGCCAGCAGGGGAGGGCAGTTGGGGGTGATTGGGCCAGCAGGGGAGGGCAGCTGGGGGTGATTAGGTCACCAAGGAAGCAGTTAGGCATCAATCAGACCAGCAGAGGAGCAGTTAGGGGGCGATCAGGCAGAAGTAGTTAGGGGCAATCAGGCAGGCAGGCAGGCAAGTGGTTGGGAGCCAGCAGTCCCGGATTGTGAGAGGGATGTCCAACTGCTGATTTAGGCCCGATCCCTGCAGGGATCCCAGATTGGAGAGGGAGTAGGCTGGACTGAGGGACAAACCCCCCCCCCCCCAGTGCACGAATTTCATGCACCGTGCCTCTAGTATTCTATAATGAATATATAGTAGTCAGGGAGAAATGACATTGACTTCGAAAGCTGCTCAGGCAATAGTATACTAGACTAAGAGTGGCTGAGTGCTTCCATCCCCTGGGCACCAAGCAGCCACATTAACTCATTCATTCTTCAGTTGAGAATTTACTACCTCTTGTTTACAGATGCACAGAGTGAAGCTCAAAGAGTATGATGTCTTCCCCAACTCAAATGGAACCCACATTCATCTATTTGTCTCCAAAGCCTCAGTTCTTTCCTGTACTTGAAGCTCCTCCCTACTTCTACTGTGTCTGGACAGGAGAAACAGCTACCCAGAGAAGGCACCAGGCCACCCCAAAGCTCAGGCACTGTGACAGCAAAGACCAGGGAATCCCTCCTAAAGCAGGTAAGAGACATGAGCCTGGACAGATGGAGAAGTGCTTTCTTATTGCACCACAAATCCATGGATTACATTCACGTTTTCCACCATCACCAAGAGTGCTCCACTGGATATCTTCACTGAAAACACCTAAAATCTCAAAACTACTTGATTTTCTGATTCTGATTCACTTTCCATTCCTCACCGCATTGGCTGACCTAGTGACATCTCTTCCTGCTATTAGCCAGTTTTACCAATTCACTATCACCTGCAAACTAACATCCCTCTTGCACCTAATTCTAGCTGACTTGATTTTCACATTGTTTTAAGGTACCCCAGAGGGTCCAGAAAAGATACCTGAGGCACTGCTGGTGAAGGGCGGGTGGGGACAGTGAGGGAAGGGCCAGGCCAGGTCTGTTTTTCCCTCAACCCAACCAGAGCAGCTCTGCCCATCTCTGTGACTGCTGGGCTTTGTTTGAAGAAGGGACCCAAGAGTGATTGGAAGGAACAGATCTAGATCATTAATAAATACATTGTATGCTCCAGTAATTAAATTACTCCTGTAGATCCAAGTCACAAGTAAGAACATGAGGAAGGTTCCTGTCAAGGCTACACTCACATCTCATTGATTCTAATTCCCTGGGCAATTCCAGCAGGGCCTGTCTTTTCTAAAGGTTGTCAGAGTCGGTAGGAAGAAAGAGTTGGTAGGGGGAAGAAGGACAGGAGGGAGAGGGGAGAGAGAAAGAGGGAGAGGACAGGCAGGAAAATCACAGGCCTTTGGCTTCTTCAAACACTGACATCAAAGGATACCTTGGACAAGTGTCCATTCTTTTATTTGCAGTTTCCCAATGAGTCATGGCTCTGGCCTCCGTGCTTTGGTAAGTGCCATTTCCTCTGCCTGGAAAGCCCTCCAGCACTGGTTCAGCCAGCAAACTCCCTACACCTCACCTAGGACACCCACCCCCTGAGAGCTACAGGCTTCTGGGATGATTCCCAGCTCCCTGTGCCAACCCCAGTGGACTTGATCACAGCCCTGAGTTAGCCGGACTCCCCTCTGCTTCTCCTCTTCATGCCAGGCTGAACCCTCCTTGTCACCTCTACACCCCAGTCCCAGCTCCAGGCTCCAGGTGGCCATCAGCCTTCCTCATGGAGTCAGGCAGCCATGAGTTTGAGTGTGGGCTCAGTCACTTAATAGCTGCAGGACACCCAGCACAGGCAGACTCAATAGATTCGGGAAGTCAGTGGAGCAAGGAGAAGCAGCCCACGTGAAATGGGAGCCCATGCACATCGCTCATGGGAGAGTAAATTGGTGTCACTGCTATGTAAAACAGTAGGGAGGCTTCTCCAAAAGTTATGACCATATGACCCAGTACTCCCACATGTGGGTATAGAGCCAAAAGAATTGAAAACAGGACCTTGAAGCGATAGCACTCCGTGTTCATTGCAGCATTATTCACAAGAGCCAAGATATGGAAACAGCCTAAGTGTCCACCAATGAATAAATAACCAAAAATGTGGCCTATACATGCAATGGAATATTATTCAACCTGCCATATGCAACAACACGAAGAACTTTGAGGACATTATGCTACAGGAAATAAGCCAGTCACAGAAGGACAAATACTGCATGATCCCACTTATATGTGGTAGCTAAATTAGTCAAATTCATAGACTCAAACCAAGGACTGGTGGCAAGTTGCTGTTCAAGGGCATAAAGTTGAGCTGGATGGGTAAGGTCTAGCATGCTGCTGTACAGCCTTGTACTGTAGTTGGCAGTAGTGTACTGTACACTAAAAAGTGTGTTAAACAGAGATATCTCATGTTAAATGTTCTTACAAAATATAAAATAAAATAAAATAAAATAAAATAAAATAAAATAAAATAAAATAAAGTAAAATGTAACCCAGATTCACAATTTCTTCAATACAGCACCTGGCCAGTTCCTGTGTCTTAGCAACTCTACTGGGCTAGCTGTGTCTTCTTTGCAGTTGTGTGGACTGGAAGGGTAAAGGGAAGGTGGGCAGCCTCATCCAGATAGTAGCTCTGAAGAGAGAGTCCTCACCAACAAGTGGATTTGGTACAGCTCAACCATCTGGCAAGATTGCTCAGAGCCGGGAGAGACAGAGGCCCAGGACTATAAGGTAGTGAAATGCTGGGGAGGGAGGGGTGAACACAGAGGGGACAATCCCTACCCAAACTCACCTTCTCCACACAATGTACTCCTTGAGGTCACAGATTCCATTCCATAAGTTCATTCCATGTCACAAATGTCTACATTCAGACCTCATACCCAGCTGCACATGACAGAAGAGAATGATTCTAATTCTTTCAAGTGAACTCTAGATGCGGGTAAAGGCAGCTGGTGTGTTGTGGAGTTCGGATGGGTCAGGGCACTGGGTGACCATTGGCAGGCCCCACCCCGGACTCCAGGACTCCCCAGTGTCCCTGTCTGCTCACCGTCACATCTGTGATCCGCAGATGCTCACGACTGCCTTTGTCAGAACTAATTCTGAACCACACTGGGGACTTACTCTCCTTATTAATAAGATTGTTTCAAAAAGTGAATTCCCAATTTGATTTAATAGACTTTTGCCTTTTGACTATGTCCAAAACGTAAACCCTCCTTAAGAGATAAAGAATGGCCTTCCCTGGGGAATTCTAGGAATGGACCACTGGCTCGGAAGGCATTTCTGAGAGATACCTTAAGGCTGTGGTTCTCCTCCTTGGCCACCATGGAATCAACTGGGAAAGTGTGTGTATGTGGGCGGGGTGGGGGGGAATGTAGGTCCCAAATCTCACACTCCGAGACTCTGGTGTAAGAACCCTAAGGTGCAGCCTGGTGGGGATATTTCCCTTCCCAGGCACAGCCAAGGCAGAGAACCACTAACACTGGTGGAACCACTGGGACTGTAAACCCACCCATGGCACCCCACTCCAGTGGTGGTAGGTACCTACCTGCACATTGTGAATTGTGTAAATTTCCAAAAGGCCCATTGTATAGAGGAAGAACCTCAAGCTGATCAAGAATAGGGAACTCATACAATTTAACAAAAGGAAGATAAGTAATCTAATTAAAAATGGGCAAAGGACCTAAATAGACACTTCTCCAAAGTGGACATACAGAAGGCCAAAAAGCATATGAAAAAAATGTTCAAAGTCACTAATCATCTGAGAGATGCAAATCAAAATGACAATGAGGTATCACCTCACACCTGTCAGAATGGTTATCATCAACAAATTAGCAAATGACAAGTGTTGGCAAGGATGTGGAGAAAAGGGAACCCTCGTGCACTGCTGGTGAGAATGCAGACTGGTGCAACCACTGTGGAGAACCGTATAGATTTTCCTCAAAAAATTAAAAATGGAACTCCCATTTGACCCAGTCATCCCACTTCTAGGAATATATCCCAATAAATAAGAAACACCAATCAGAAAGAATATATGTACCCCTATGTTCATAGCTGCACAATTTACAATAGTAAGACTTGGAAACAGTCTAAATGCCCATTAGAAGATGAGTGGATTAAAAGCCTGTGGTACATATATGCAATAGAATACTACACAGCTGTAATAAAGAAGGAACTCTTACCATTTGCAACAGCATGGGTGAACCTGGAGAGTATTACACTGAGCGAAATAAGCCAGTCATAGAAAGATAAATATCACGTGATCTCACTCACATGTGAAATCTAATGAACAACATAAACTAATGAACAAAAATAGACACAGAGACATAGAAGCATGAACAGACTGTCAAACCTCAGAGGGAAGGCAGGGGAGGGTGGGAAGACATCAACCAGTGAACTTGTATGCATATACATAACCCATGGGGGCGGGAGCTGGCTGAGAGACGTCAATGGGGTAAGGGGAACATATGTAATACTTTCAACAATAAAGATTTTAAAAAAAAGAATATGTGGCCTGCCCAGGACCTTAGAGCTCAAAGTACCAGCTCAGGAGCTTAGGCTCCTTCAGTGATGCTTGTCAAGCCCCCCGTTGTAAGCACCTCATCTGAGGCCATAGAGAAAAGCTGCTCCCCTCCACTAGCCTGCTTCCCTTTCTCCCCAGAGAGCCTCCTGCACACAGATCTCCAGCTCCCAGTCTGTATCCTGGGAAACCTGACCTATGACAGTTGGTACCAGGATTAAGAGCCCGGGAGGTGGGATCAGTTTGTCTCTTCCTGGAATTTTCTTATCCCCATACCTGCCTGACTCACCCCCTCACTTTATTCGTGGCTCATCTCCAATGCACCATCTCAGAGAGGACTTCTCTGACAGTCCTAACGTTTCCCTGCCCAAATTAATTGCTAGCATGTCACCCTTTCCACCATTTTTCTATGCAGTCATCAGCATCCGAAATTGCCTTGGTCTTTGCTTTGTTGTTCATGCTCTCCCGCCAGGGGAAAGACACCTGCTATGCTGCTCACCACTAGATACCCAGCTTCTAAGCAGCATGATGCAAGCCCAAAGAAATATTTGTTGAGTGGTTGGATGAGAAGATGCACATTCATTCACAGTGGAAAGCACTGGGCTAAGAGTTAGGAGCCTTCACCTCTAGATTGGTTTCTGCCATTAACTACTTGTGTGACTTTAGGTAAGTCCCTGACCTTTTTGGGCCTCAGTTTTCTCATCTGCAGAATGAGGTGACTATATGTGGTGATTACCGGGGGTTCTGACAGCGCCAGCATGCTATCATTGTACATGGTTTTGCAGCTCAAAATTGCTCTCTCTGTAAACAACATGGTAATCACAGAATTTTTGAGCTGGAAAGGAGCTTCCCAGAGCATTTCCCAACATCCCTTGAGTGTGGGCTTTCAGATGTCAATTTCATGATTACACACATGCAAGAAAAACTTTCCAGTTAAAAGACCCAAATATTTAGAACAGTGGTTCTGGAAGCAGGATTCATCAGGGTCTCCAGATGGTCCTGCTGACCACAAGAGTTTGTTCTTGTCACTGATTTATAGCCCCAGCCCTGGCAGGAAGCAGAGGCCACCAAGTCCAGCTTCCCACTCAATGCAGTGTCTTGGGAAGGCTGGTTTTGAGGCCTTTCATCCACTGACCAACTATATTCGAGGCACTGGCTTAGAGAAGGAAAGAAGAAAGGAAGGAAATAAAGCGTCAGGATGACATTATCCCTAAATTAGAGACAAGGAAACAATGCTCAGAGAAGCTGAGTTTAGTCCAGAGCCAGAGGTATGAAGGTGGAGGTGGAACTTGAAGCCAGAGCTGCCTGACTCCAAAATCTGTGCCCTTTCCTCTGCCTCCTCAGGTCTGTAATTACTGTTAACAAAAGAACAGAAGGTCCCTGGAGCCCAGGAAAGAGCTAGGTGGGGCCCCAGGGCCTTTCCTGACCACAGCTTCAAGGATCATGGGAGACACAAGCACCTCATCTGAGGCCACAGAAAAAAGGTGCTCCCCTTTCCTGAGCCCTGCTGGTCTGCAGACTTGCTTTTGGTGGACTGGCCAGTCCAAGCCAACTCTCACTGTTGGGAGCTAGGTGTGAGACCCAGACAGTGAAGAACGAGGAAGGCACGTCTACAGGAAAGTGAGAGCAGTTAAGTCAGGACCACGGAGAAATCACCTGTGTCCAGAGATGCCTTGGTCTTGATGGTGGCCTATGACCCTGGTGGTGAGCTCTCTTTGGGGTCCGAGGGGAAGCTTTCAGGATAGTTTCTGGAACTCTCTCACCGCCCCCCCCTCCCCCCCAGTATCCTTATAATTAACCCTATCAACTAGACCCGTGGTCGGCAAACCGCGGCTCATGAGCCACATGAGGCTCTTTGGCCCCTTGAGTGTGGCTCTTCCAGAAAATATCACGTACGGGCGCACACATACAGTGTGATTGAAACTTTGTGGCCCACGCGCAGAAGTCGGTATTTTGTGGAAGAGCCACATTCAAGGGGCCAAAGAGCTGCATGTGGCTTGCGAGCTGCGGTTTGCCGAGCCGCAGTTTGCCGACTACTGAACTAGACTATATGCGTGTGTTCTCTGTTCCCTGCAGCAAGAATGAGTCAAAGATCTCAGACCAGTGAAATTGGTAACTGGATTCCCACCTGATAATCACCCCAACCTACTGGTTGTCAGCAAATCATTTCTAGTGTTGACCCCTGAAGGAAATTCACAAGGTTCAAAAAGAATATGACCCATCTCCTAGAGTTAGCTGTGATAGGATGTGACTGGCAAACCTAGGGGGCATCCTGGCTTTTTCTCTTTCTCCCACTAAGTTCAAATGGCCAGTAAATCCTTGATGGCTCTACTTCCAAAGTATCCCCAAATCCAACAACTCTCTCCACTTCCACGGCTAAAGCCTTAGTCACACCACCACCATCTTTGCCTGGAATTGTGCAGTAGCAGATGATGGTCCCCTTTTTTCTACTCTTGCCCCTCACACAGAAGTTCAGACTTTCCAGGGGCTTCCCAATACCAACTCCTTAGCAAAGTCCACAAGAGCCTATAGAATCTGACCCTTGTCTATCTCTTAAACTTCATCTTCCTCTACCCTTCCCCCAGCACACACACACACACACACACACACACACACACACACACACACACACACAGCAAGGCCCTTTGATTTTCCTCCAACACAACAAGTTTATCTGCCTTAGGAACTTTGTACTTGCTCTCCCTACATATCTACCTCCTCTCATTGTTCAGGTCTTCCTCAAATGTCACCTCCTCAGAGAAGCCCTCCCTGACCACTCCAGCTCAGTCACTGTCACATTTTGCTCTTCTGTCTTCTACATAGCACCTGTCAGTACCTGATGCACCCTATTCACTTTCTTGTCCCTAGCCCAGGAATGGTCCCTGATATCCAATAGGTGCTTAAGTGTTTGCTGCTTGCCTGACTGACCAGCATTTATCCGATATCTCACCACCTCTGGGGATTTCGATTGGCCTCTGTCACTCTCTATCTCTCCACTGCTTTCTACCTTAGGAGCTCCCAGGCAGGGGTGGCCCCTGGCTCTGCAGGGCCCATGCTGAGCCCAATGCCTCTAGTGCGGACATGTGAACACATCTTTGCTGCAGAAGACGATGCTCCAGCTCTCCCTTCAGTGCATGGAAAAACTGGAATTCTGCCCCATGAACCCCTTACTTGCTTGATTTTTTCAGGGTTTATATATTTTTTTAAAATTAAACTTGAGATAATTGTAGATTCACATGGAGTTGTAAGAAATAATATAGGGAGATCCCGTGTACCCTTCGCCTGCCTTCCCCCAGTGATAACATCTCATAAAACTACATTAAAATATCACAATATCAAACCCGGATACTGTCATCGATACAGGAAAGATACAGAGCACTCGTCACCACAAGGATCCCTCATGTTGCCCTATTTTATAGCCACCCCCACGGCCCCCCCGCCACCCTGACAACCACTAAGCTAGTCTCTCTTTCTATAATTTCGTCATTTCACTCCTTGCTTTCTTTCCGCACTTTCAGACCCCACAGCCTTGCTGTTGGACACTTGGCTGAGTTGCATCCGCTTGTGGTCAGCCTCAGGTCTGGCCTCCCCTTCCCTCCTGAGTCATGTTGTCTGATCTTGGCCCTTAAATGACATTCTGATTTTTTAGGACATTCTTTTCTAATTCATCCGGAGTATTTCAAATCAATCTCCATCTTCCTAAGGAGGCAGCATCTGCCTATGCAAAGAGCATGGACTTTGAATCGTGTCTCCACTTCTCTGAGCTTCTGTTTCTTCATCTATACAACGGGGCCATGAATACCAACTTTGCCAAGCTGTGGAGATTAAATGACACAATGAAGTGACTGCTCAGTACCCAGCATGTGCAGGCATTCGATGCTTGGTAGCTGGGAGAGGTAATCAGGCACAACTTAGGACCAGCTGCAAATCTCAGCAACTAAACAAACACCACTCTGGAGGGGATTAAAGCCAGAAAGGGCACGTGATCCTAAAGCTGAAATCCCACCGTTTATTCATAAGAGCTGACAACTGGACTGTTATCATCTCTCAAAAAGGTGTCAAGTGCCCTGGCCAGGTGGCTCAGTTGGTGGGAGCGTCATCCCCACACACCAAAAGGTTGTGGATTCGATCCCCAGTTAGGGTGCGCAAAGGAGGCAACCAATCAAGGTTTGTCTCTCACATCAATGTTTCTCTCTCTAAAAAAAAAAAATAATAAAAATCAATAAAACATATCCTTAGGTGAGAATTAAAAAAAAAGGGGGGGGGGTCGAGCACTTGGGGAGGGCTCAGGAATGGATCATCAGAAATCTGCCAATCAACAACATTCATCACACAACGTGCTGTGTGACAATGCCAACTTCCTCTACCTCTCTGGGCCTCCATAGGGGGAACAAGCCTCAATCTGTGGTTTCCTCACCCCATGCTTCAGGGTCCACAGAGGAGAGCAAGGTGGGGCCCCACAAAGGTCTCTGGCCTCTTCCTCCCCTCACCCACCACCCAAAGCAGCCTGTTACTGATTCTACGTGTCAAGAGTCCAAAAGGGTTTTCCTTTGAAGAGGCTCCAGTGGTGGTTCAAGAACTCTTTAGACCACATCCTGATCATTGCTGAGGTTCCTGCAGCTCTAAAGGTCTGTGATCCAAGTGCAAACAGTTTGGGCTCCTGTAGAAGAGCCAGGTCTAAGCTGCAGGACCAGGAAGCCTCCTCTGACCTTGGAGATGCAGGTAGGGCTTCCTATGGGCACTACTACTGCACCTCCTTCCTAACTAAAGACTCAGGCCCAGAGCATGACCACCGGTAGCAGGGTGGTGGGGACACTGTGTATGTGTGCCAATCTGTGAGGGAGGGTCCGACTCAGCCCTGACTGTGGGTACGTTCGGGGGTGCGAGGACCCCGAGTGAGCTGCAGCATGGCCGACTCTGACACACAGTTCCGGCAGAGGATCTCCTATAGCATCCTTCTCCTGACCGAGGCGGGAGAGGGAGCAACAGTCCACCTTGCTCAGCTTCATAAACCTCTGGTGACCCCGCGGGATGCAGACTCTGCCCAAACTTTGGAAACATCTGCCCCCTTGCTTCTCTGATTTCCATCTCGGGAAGTTCAGAGCGGCACTGTCACATGTGATTACTTAAATTAGGTACAATTTAAAATCCAACTCCCCGCTGCACTTGCCAACGTCAGGTGTGGCTCCGCGGTGGACGGCACAGCTACAGAGCACTTCCCTTGTCGCAGAAAGTGCGATCGCACGGTGCCCCCTAGAACTGTTAGGGTGGCCTGAGTCCAGTCCTCCCCATACCTCCTTCTATGAATTCATTCACCAGGGTCCCCGCATCCTTATGCATCCTTATGCCTTGTTCCTAAAGGGCCTGGACTGGGGTGAACCGTGCTCCTCCCTGTAAAGTTCATGATCATCCAGACCTCACACTCTGACCTTATTTGGAAATAGGATCCTTGCAGATGTAATTAGTCAAAATGAGGTCATATGGATTATGGTAGAGCCCAAATCCAGCACGATGGTGTACTTAGAAAAAGAGGAGATGCAGAACTCTCACAGGGAGGCCATGTGACAACGGCAGGACGGCAATGACACATTCGCATGCCCAGGAGCTCCCAGCCCAGCCGGCAGCCGCCAGACCCTAGGAAGAGGTGAGAAAGGCTTTCCCCCACAGTCTTCCGCAGGAGCGTGGCCCTAATGACACACTGTTCTTGGACTTTTTGTGTCCAGAACCATGAGAGATGAATTTGTTGTGCAAAGCCACCCAGTTTGTGGTAAATTGTCACAGCAGCGCTAGGAATCTATAGGGGGCCCAAATGGAAACCCCCACATCCTCATCCAACTCCTCCCTCCTTCTCCCCCAGACATCTCAGACGTCATCGGATCCTCCAGATATTAACCTCCAGGCATGGCACCCACCAAGCTGATCAGATCCCCCAGGCCCCAGGACAAGAGAAGCCAGAGGAGGCCTGGCACTGGGGGGTGCCGGATGCTGGCTGGTGGGGCTGCCCCGGAAGGAGCCAGCCTGGAGGCTCCCAGAGAGCCTGCGAATGCCATGACTTCTCTCCATTCATCCTAAAACAATATTGCAAGGCTCCCAGAGAGCAACAAGCCCCAGGCAGTCCAGTCAGTGGTTAAACAGTGGAGCTGATAGCTTACTTTATTAACCAGCTAAATCAAAGAGCTGTGAGAGTCTCTGTCCAGTAATAAAGGGCAGGAAGGAGCTGAATCACCCACCTATTAGCATAATAGATGTGGCCTGGCTGAACCCAGGCTGGACCACAGTAAAGCCAGCCAGCGTTTCCACCTCCAACCCTGCCACCTCCTCCGCCCGTCCCGGTACCACAAAGCGCACCTGACCACATCCACCTGCCCATGGATGAGGCTGCATCAGAACCTGTCTGCGGTGGCTTGCTTTGTAAATACGTCCAGAATTATCCCTCTCAAACGCATTCCCTCCCAACTCCTCCAGGACCCCATCGTGACCCCAAACAAAAACAAAGACACTAAACGCCAAAAATCCATGGTTTATTGAATCAGTTCTTTGAGGGAGCAGCCAGCACCAAGTTTTTACAATATTTCATAAACAGGTGCAAAGCCCTCAGCTCCAAATGCTGCACAGCACTGAGAAGCCAGCATCCCCTCTGACCACACGGATCCAGGAAACACCCTACTTTTTGCCCTGTACCCCACCATCCCACTGTTCCTCAGGCACTCTCTCCTGCTGCTTTAAAATGGGAAAGAAGGGCATAGCTGTAGAAAGAAGGTGTAAAATCGCTACCTTCCATCAGGCAGTTTAGTAGCAGGGCCACCCTGAACAGGTTACCTCATGTTCTGAGCCTCAATTTCTTCACATGAAAATGATGACTCCATGGACCAGCATGCACACATGCAGAGCCCTCGGTAAGTATCTAAAGTGCTTAAGAGTTTGGTATATCATAGATGCTCCATTAATGTGACTTATTAATGATTTTGATAAATTGTGTGCCTAACAGACAGTAAGTACTCAACAAAAAATAATTACTATTATTTCTAAAGCAACATATAGCAAAACCAAGCTCCAGTCTGGCTGGTGTGGCTCAGTGGTTGAGCATCAACCCATGAACCAGGAGGTCACCACTTCTATTCCAGGGCAGGGCACATGCCCGGGCTGAGGGCTCCATCCCCAGTGTGGAGTATGCAGGAGGCAGCCCGTCGATGTTTCCCTCTCTCTATACTTCTCCCTTCCTCTCGCTTTAAAATCAATAATAAAAAAAAAACTCCAAATGCAATCAAACTCATCATGAAAAGGTTTATGGGAACAAATTTAACTCCACAACCATCCAAATTATATCCCTCAGCAAAAGACAGAGCCTGGATCCCCACTAATGTGAAGAGCAGGGCCCAGAAAGCTCCACAAAGCCACGTGCAACCAGGTTGGCAGCTCACTCCCTGCCGCTCCATCACTGGCTCTTCGCAAAGGCCCCTTGATTTATCACCGCACCATGCCTGAACTCTTCGGCCGGGAGGTCTGCTCCATTATGTCCCATTACTTCAGGCCGTGTCCGCAGGCAGCCTCTGGGGCTTCCTGCACTTCCATCAGGAAGTCCTGCCGGGAAGAGTTCCATGTGCCCCTGGGCTAATGTGATTTAGCCTCGCAATATGCAGGTCCACTGAGAATCCTGACGAAGGAACCCGGCGTGAGTTCATTCTTCTTCCCAAGAGAAAAGAGAGCAGGAAGAAAGAAAAGGGTGAGGCATTCTTGCTTGTCCTCTCCTGAGATGGTGATGTTCCTTTTCTTTTCTTTTTTTAAATTTTATTTTATTGTTTAAAGTATTACAAATAGTGTGATGTTCCTTTTCATTTGCTTCTGGGATCTGCCAATCAGAGGGTGATTTCAGCCCCGCCCTTCTCGCCAGAGTGTGAGGAAGGCACTGAGGCCAGCAGCCTCCTCTTGGCCTGCGATGAGATCTACAGCTGGGATCTAGCCACCTGGTGCTGACCTGGGGGGACTTCAGATTTGTTCACCAGAGCTTTCTGGAATGGGCATTTGGTGTGCAGAAGGGTTTTTATTTCAAGTTAAGGCTTTTCTTATACTCAAAGCAATTTACCCTGGAAATTATTACTATGAAGGCAAGAATGAAGGATGCACGAATTCAGCTACAAGTCAGCTCCATTCTCCCTAACAAGCCACCTTCACATCCTCCCAGAGCAAAGAGCGGAGGAAACACGAGGAGTGGGCACACCCGGTACACAGCAAGGCCTGAATTTCATGGCATATGTGCCTTTCCAGATGACTGCATGGATACGCTCCATAACACATTGTTAAAGTGATAATTAGCGATAGACTTGGTATGAATATTCCAAATAAAATTTCTCTCCACAACAGTCGATGGAGACAAAGGGCATCACACAAAATGTAAGAAGTATCACAGGGATTGTGTCTGAGTGTGTGTGTGTGTGTGTGTGTGTGTGTGTGTGTGTGTGTTTAAAAAGGCATTGAGAATACATCAGAAGTTGATGTCAACACATTGAACATCTCAGGATCCATTTTCAATGGAAGGTACGTGAGTATGTATATTTCCCCCTCAGTGCTGAGGAAATATAATGCCCCCCTTCACAAAACACCAAACTCCAGGAAGGGAAGAGAAAAGCTCCACAATTCTGGATGTTACTCTTCTGTTGCCCTGCTTAACAGCAGCTAAGATGCGAAGTGACAAAAGCAAAACAGAAAGAACGCTGAGGAACCAGCATAAAGTAACTCCAACCAGGATGACTCACACTTAAAGAGTGAAAGAGAGAAGGCTTTTATTCGTGCTTCACATTTCCCCCTAAATGAGGCTGCTGAAGGCTGCAGCTCTGCCCCCACAACCTTTTACACACATTCCCATTTTTAAATTCATAGTGATTTTGCTCCACATGGAGCAGCAGTGATGCCAATGGCACACTCCCTCTCCTCCCCACTGCCTAATTCTCGAGGGCAGATAAGACTCCAGCATCCAAAGCAATGACAGTAAGGAAGGGAGGGAACCTCTGACACCAAAAGAACAAAAGAGGGGTCCCCAGGCCCCACTGCGTGGCCATGGATGGAGAACCAGCGCAGCTCAGGGGCATGGAGAAGCCCACCCTTCAGGGCTTACAGAGCACACGGAGAGGAATGCAATTAGCAGTGCGACTGTGTCTCCTCCGTTACCATCAGGGATTCTGTGCTTACTCAGACGGAATATCCTATTTGAAGGGTGAAGCTGAGCTCAGCAGGGAAATCAGCCTGCACACATGCAGAGCCCTCAGCAGGCAGAAGCCCCGCTACCTCCCCGCAGTCCTACCAGACATCACCCGACACCACTTCCTATCTTAACTGGCTATGGAGTCCAAGAACATCCTAAAGCCAGATCTACACCCCCTTCAATTTCTAAATGAGGAAACCTAAGACCAGAGATGTTGAATACTATGCCCAGTACAAAGGCTTAAAAACAAGTGGCAGGATTGGTTTCAGATCTAGGACCTTCCCTGACTTCAATCTTACTTTTCTATTAAAACAGTGCTACGCCCTTCTTTCCTTCCTTGGACTAAATTAACATCCAAACCACAGAATTGCCTTGGAAGGAGTAAAATTAAACACTTAGATAAAAATTTTGAGAAAGGAAAAAGTACCATCTAGTATAGGATAATCTCAGCACTGTGGACCCGCTCCCCCAAACCCACCCCCACCCCCCAGCCTGACCCCAGCTTCTTCAGGACTTGAGGAAAGCCTGCCTCAGTGCAGAGGGCACCAGGAGCAGGGGGGGTGGGGGAGGGGGGCAGGGCGGCAGGTAGGCCCCAGGACTCACACTTCTGCTGTTGAGCCTGCCTCTTCCTCCTGTAGGTGCTACTTCCTTGGAAACTATGCGTATCCACAGGGCTCACTCTCTCTCCTCCTTCAAGTCTGTAATCATATGCCCCCTTCTCAATAAGGTCCACACTACAGTCTTTAAAATTGTTCCCTGAGACTCCCCATCTCCTGCACCCTAATTATTTTTTTCCCGCAGCATTTATCACATTCTCAGACTATATAATGCACTTATTTATTATGTTTTTTGACTACCACCTTCCATTTCTAAAGAATGTACACAAGGACAAGGAATTTTATCTTTCTGTTCACTCTGGATTCTCCTGGGTCTAGAATAGTATCCGGCACATAATAGATGCTCAATAAATACTGGTTGACTAAATGAATGAACGAATAATTGCTCTGTCCCTTTGCTTCTCATCCCTTCACTCTCTCCCTCAGCAACAATCACCTACTTCACACACACACACACACACACACACACACACACACAGCTTTCTGCTTTTTACTCTCTTCTCTACCTGTACCCAGGCCTGCCACTAAGATCAACAAGGATAGTTTAGGCTAAACTTAAAAATTCAGTAATAATATTGCTAAGCCCTCCATTAAATACTCATATTTTATATACATACTAGAGGCCCGGTGCACGAAATTCGTGCAT
Organism: Myotis myotis; assembly: GCF_014108235.1. Classification (NCBI taxonomy): domain Eukaryota; kingdom Metazoa; phylum Chordata; class Mammalia; order Chiroptera; family Vespertilionidae; genus Myotis; species Myotis myotis. The sequence continues at coordinate 29,352,044 of NW_023416324.1, read as the reverse complement.
GGGTAGGGTCCCTAGACCTGGCTGGCGATCAGGGCCGATTGGGGCCTTCTGGCTGCTGGCCGGGGCCTTCTTTCATTCCTCACCGCCCCCTGGTGGTCAGCACACATCATAGCGAGCGATCGAACTCCCAGTCTCCCAGTTGAGCTCCCAAGAGACACTTTGCATATTAGCCTTTTACATATATAGAGTTTTATATGCATTAGAAAACCTCCAGAATGATACATAAGAAACTGATACCACTGGGTATGTCAGGGACCCAGATGGCTGTGCTTTTATACTATTTGAATTCTTAACTATGTGAATATACTTAACTATTAAACATGTTTAATTAAAAGTAAAAATTGGGGGGGAAATGCTCACATATTCCTCCACTCTTGTCCTCAACACCATGTTTGTCCCAATTTTTCTGGGTGAAGGTCAGTAAAATGCTGTCAGCCCTGGGTGAAGATGGTGAGGCAGGGTGACAGTTCTCCTTTTCTCTAGTTCCCACATTTTCTTAAATGAGATTGTTACTTTTATAAAAATGCAATAATTGAAAAAGTTTCCATCAAGCAGAAGGATATGAATTAATGCAAGTTTCCCTACATACATAAAACATTGAGACTTTGTTTCAACTCATGAATCCCTTTACCTTTAATTTTGCTCACTCCCGTTTGGATCTCTCACTTAACAGATTTCCAAATAAGTTGCATAAGATGGTGCCAAGGTCTCTGGAGGTGAAAATGAAGGACACAGACAATGCCTTCAAGGAGGTTGTATCCAGTGAGGATGACCACAAGCAAGCAAGCCTCACTGCCTAACCGACGCTCGAAAATGACAGCTGAGATGAATGGGCCAGTGGATTGTGTGTGACTTTCATGTTTTTCCTTTGGGATTTTCAGACTGGTACACATTTTCTGCCCTGAGATGTCTAACTGAACTTACTCCACTAGGGAGTACATGTGGGTTATTAGGCATTGACCTTCTCTAGGCTGTGATTTTCCTGAGGATGGAGTCCCTATTTAATTCATCTTTGTCTTCTCAGCCTCCAACTTGGCACCTTGAAACAGTTGCTGCTCCATAAATGGGTTATGAATGAATGAATAACTATTTCTCAGTATCCAATGAGGAATTGCAAGATATACCCCAATTCCAAACTCAGACACCACCTCTCCCTCACTCACCATCTGCTAAACTCCACCGTCATTCATAGCTATGATCTGTTCTGGGCAAGGTAATGGAGGTGGAGTAACCCAAGCATGGATATGTGAAGTCCTCTAAGAAAGGGCACGTATGCCTTCCCAGTGGCCCAGTGTCTAACACGTTTAGGCACAAAGTAGTTAATGCTGGCTCCATACTTTGAGGTCTTTGTAACCTTCATTAATTGTCCTTTGATCTCTTGCTGGAGAATTGCCTTAAGAAAATAATCCATGTGAAGATTAAGCTAGAACCATGGTCATTCATGCTGCTTAACATAGAGGAAAGCTGGAAACAACCTCAACGTCCAGCCATGTGTGATTAGGTAAATAAAGATGGTACATCTCTGTAATTGGGGATAGTACTCTTACATTACAGTAGCTGCAGACTCACGTAACTCATGGCAAAAATAAAAAATAAATAAATAAATGGGATGTGCATTCCTTGAGCTATATCCATGTGGCTTTATTTCTTTACACAAAATGATTTAGCACCCTCACTTTTTTTTTTACATTACACTTGGCCTCAGTTTTCTCTTCTGTAATTAAAGGTATCACTTGATCATTTTTAAAAGCTTGTATAGAAAAGCTGTTGTGATAGACATTAAATGACATGGAGTGTTATCAGAGAATACGTGCGGTGCTGTGACATTAGTTACATGTGTATGCACAGGTGACACTAGAGCCTAGAAAGGGATCTGGGAGGCTCTTCAACAGTCGCCGTGGCTGTCTTTGGGGCAAGTAGGATTAGGGGATGGCTGTCTCTTCTTCCATTTGTCTTTCTGATGCTTAAGTCATAAGCATGTGCCACTTTACAATAATGAAAATAACAACCAAAGTTACTTTTGATTGCAGAAAGAAAAGAACAACTCCCTGGGTTAGGAGAGACTCTAAAAGGTGAGAGTAAGAGTTGTGAGGGTGAAACCAGCTGGAACATGGAAAGAAGCCTGGCCTGTCTAACGCTGATTTTTCCCAGGGAGGGAGGGAGCCGGGCTGCAGTCGCCTCCAAATTGACAAAGACTGCACTTTCTCTCACACATCCAGCCAAAGCACATCTGCCAAATATGGGGTCCCCACCAAGAGAGGCAGAGTCGCCACTGTGTGAGGCTCACCTGGGACAAGGCAGGGAGGGGAGAGGCACAGGGAGCCAATGGCAGGAGACACTGACCAGGCCCGGTAGCAGCTGTCAGAGTGGACCCTGTTCACAGACGAAACAGGTGTGACATGAACGTGGCAACTTCTGAGACACAGGAATGTCTAGAGGTGCTTCTAACCTAAAGAGACCCAGTTTCCGGTAAGACTGTTTAATCCAGAACACAGATTCAGAGGACATTAACATTTCCTCATAGAGAAGGTTAACAGAACTCCCAGAGCTGAAGCGGGAATCGCCTGCTGAAAGGCGGACATGAGATCTTCACATTCCGTGGGGAATGGCATCCAGGATAGAATCCAATGCAGGAGGGAATTCTCTTCTCACAACATCCATTGGCAAAACTGGCCACAACTCATTAGACCACTTTCTCAGGGTAACTCTAAAAAACATTTGGACTCGTGCTGCGTCCTTGATTTTTCTGGTCTTTGTTCCAGCATTTGCAACTGCAAAGTGAGAAAGACCCCTGTGTGTGCTCCATTCAGTGGGTCCTGGACAGACAGCTCAGGAACTGCTGTGGGTGGCTCCTGGTCATTGCTGGCATCTGCAAACAGGGAGAGTGCTTATCACAATGGGACTCAACCATTCTCCTGCTTTCATCATGTCAACAATGAACAGAAATGAGACAGAAGCTGGAGTGGGCAGTGGGCAGTGGGCAGTGGGCAGGATGCAGCAGGAGCCTTGGGAGGGAGGCAGTCCAAGAGGTTAACAGCAGTAGCAGGGCCAATAGAATAGCAGGAGGAAGGGAGGAAGGGCCCAGGTATGGAGCGGCGCGGTCAGAGAGGAAGGATTCAGAAAGGGGCAGAAGGTGTGAGCAGAGAGGCAAGGCCAGCATGGGCTGAAGAGCTCAGATTCCTCGCCATGCCTTGTCACCTCCTGCTTTACCATCTGCCTCCCATTCTTGTCTTCTGGCCCAGTTGGGGTCATCCCAGCCCCACCTCCCAATCCTACCTACTCCTAGCCCAACTCTAAGCCCTACCAGAGAAACAGACTTACCGCCACGGTTCTTGGGCCCACAAGTCCCCAGTTCCAGCCATTCTTGGGGCTCCTGCCGGTGTGGGTGCAACCCTTCAGGTGTCAGTTTCCTCAGTATTGCAATCTGTGCTTTCCAGAATCTCCTTTCTTCCCATTCTTCAGGAAGATGTCAGGATGTTTTGTCTCTCGACTGGACAAGATCCAGCAGGAGTAGGCAACGCAGGGCCAAATCTGAGACACCAGACTGAGAGGGACAGGGCAGGGAAATGGGACAATCCTGGGTGATCTGGACCATCTGGTCACCTCAGTATAATTTTATGAGTGGACAAGGAGACCAAATTGGATTAGAATTCAGTGTACAGCAGAGTCATGAGATAACTTTCTACTTGGGACTGAAGACCTTTTGTCACCACTGATCTTCAAAACACAGACGCAAGTAGATCTATCTACCAAAGACTTATAAACCAGGACAGTTTCATGCTTGAAAAATGTGTGAACTCTAGCCACAATCAACAACCTGCTCCACTTAGATCAGCCTCCACAAAGCACATCGTTGCGCCCTACGTCTAGGCTCCCTCCAGGATGAGTGTCCCCCTGCTAACACCTCCTCTAAGCAGGTGCTCGCCTGGAAGAATGGACAAAATGTGATGCCAACCAGTAGAGCTTGGGCCCAATCCCAGCATGAGCCAGGAGCTTGCCTCCTGCTTTATGGACACAGGACTGACTGTTCACCAAGCCAAACTGGATAAACATCTTGCAAACTAGACCATTTCCTGTGACCACAAGAATGGCTGAAATGTAAGAATCTGCCACTGGTAACCCCAAATCTTAAAGCACATACTCGACACCACATTTTCTCCAACTTTAGTGTGCGGCAGCATCAACCGGAGGCCTTATTCAAAGAGATTTTTTGATTCAGTAGGTCTGGGGTAGAGGCTGAGAATTTGTATTTCTAACAAGTTCCCAGGTGCTGCTGCTTCTACCTCTGGTCCGGGGACTACACTTGGGAATCACTGGTCCACATCCAGAGAGGGTAACAGTATACCTGTCTTCTATTAAGGAACCACCAGCATACAAATGACTCACTTTCACTTAGCACTTTAACCTCACCCAAAGCAGGGGCACAGAAAAGGCTGCCACACAAGGAGTACTATTGACAAATTCATTCATTCTAAGGCCTTAAAAGAAAAAAGGGAAAGAAAGCAACTAATCCAAGCAGACCTTGCTCCCACCTCCTGCCAGTTACTCTATCGCATCACCCTCCCCTAGTGTCTGTGTAGCCCCCGGCACCGTGGAACATTTTGTTCACCACTGCCTGGCTCGCTGCCCCCTGACGCTAAGACAAGAGCTCCAAGAGAGCGGGGACTTTGCCTGTCTTGTTCACCACTGTAATCCCAGCGCCTAGAACACTGCCTGGTGCTTAGCAGCCTCTCCATACATGTCTGTTGAATGAACAAATGAATGTACCAAAGAATTGAATAGCCTAAGACACTAGGAACAGTGTCTTCCAGTGTGGTTCCCAAAGTTGGGTTTGAGATTTTCCTCCCAATTTCTTTCCCTTTTGACCGTAGGTGCTGGACTCCTTGTGCCTCCCCAGGATGTGAGGATAGATGGACCTCAGCCTGGCTCTCTGGCAGGAGAAAGAAGACAGGAAGTCCCAGGCCTGAGGCTGGTGCTGAGTCACTTCCCAGCTCTGGTGCCCTTTCACACAGAGAGGATGCTGATGAGTCAGCTCTACCTGGAAATAGGACTTGGGAGGCAACAGGTGTAGTAGAATGATGTGATGTTTTAGAGTCAAGAGATGTGGTTTCAAACCCTAAACAAGTCATTTAAATCGCCCCAAATCTCAGTTTCCTCATCTGTAAAATAGGGATGGTGAATATACCCAAGGTATAGTGTACTTGTGAGGTTCAAGGAAGTTAGAATATATGAAAGTCTTGGTAAACAGTAAAAGACTGTAACTTGCTGGTCAATGATTAATAATAAGACCATATAGTCTCTGAAGGGACCCAAGTCAGTGACATATCTCAGGATGTGCATCTCCACCCAGCCCTGCCCAGCTGCCTCTCTTAGTTCTACCCAGTATCCCCAGACCCTAACCCCAAGCTGCTGCGCAGAAGCCCCAGCCCAACAGTAGCAGCCCTGGAGCTGGCACTGGCCACCCGGAGCCCCAGTGGCGCTGCTAGCAGTGTCGCAGCCAGAGGCCACAGCCAGTGGTGGTGCGGCCAGGAGGGAGCCCAGGAGAAGACCACTGTGGGAAGCCGCAGAGGAACACGGGACCAAGCAAGTGGTAGGAAACAAGCTGAGATCCCTTGACTCCTGGCCAAAATCCTCTGGATAGCCCAGAGTCCCAGGGACGAGAACTTCAGAGATGCCAAGGCTCCCCTCATCAGCAGGCCCTGGCTTCTCTCACCAGGCTCAGGGCCTTGGGGCTGCGGGATGTCTACACTCCTTCCTCCCCGCCCCCACCCCCCCGCCCCAGGTCTCCTTTACCCTGAGTTAACCAGTGGCTGCATTAATCAGTTCCCCATTAATCACATTTTATGCTCCAGGAAAAGAGGCTCTTGGCCACAAGGTGCCCTCACGCTGCAGGTGTCACCTCTCCTGGCCAGTCACTCCCACACTGTTTCCCCTCCTTAACGCGTTTCGTACCGCTCAGGAGTTTTCTCGTGTTTCGCGCCATCTGTTAAGGGCCGCTCACGAGTGTTCTCGTTTTTCACGCCCATGGAAAAAGGAGCGAATCTAGATACTTAGGTAAATTTTGTTTGGTCCCTCTTCATAGAGGAAAATGTTTTACGCAGTACCATACGTTAAAAAAGTACTAGGAACTTTAATTGTTTAATTGTTTTTGTAAATAAAAATGTTATAATTATTGAAAAACAACACCTAAAGTGCATTATGATGATTTAAATAACGTGCAGTTTGCCCAAAAACGTGCGATCCCTGGTGTATGTCTTAGAGATTTCTATGTGGTATGCAATGTGTTAAGTGATAGCCTTCACGACAAATCTGCACGCAGCGTGACTTCTCATCCCTTTGACCAAGAGTTTGATTCACTCGGGCAACTAACCACATGCAGCTGGGCCAGCCTTCGTGCAGCCGTGCGCCGCGTGCCCGGGAGGACAAGCACAGCCATGGGTTCCTGCCCTCGACCAGCATGTGATCTGCTTGGAGGCACAGGACTCATCATCACCACCATGAGCTGCTCTGTTCACTGCAGAAAAGAAACACAGGTGGGGAGTAAGGGCACCTTTACTGGGTCATCTTCAGTGGCCGAGTTCTCCTCTGGCTTCAGAATGCTGTATCGAGTGGGGCATCTAGGTCATGGGCAAGTTCTTTGAATTCTGGCAACGTTGTGATGTGATTGCTGCTGGTGGTTGCTTGAATCAGGAAAGTTCAGGGAGGTGTCATGCATCAAGGGGCTTGAAGAACGAAAGAATTTCAACACGTAGAAAGGGCGAGAAAGGGAGATCCAGGCGAGGGAAGTGAGTGAGGCAGAGGGCGCTGAAGGGTGTCTGTAACCAGGGCAAGGCCAGGACATGGGGCAAGGAAGGAATGGAAGCTGGTAGGGTTTGAGGCACCTGTGAGCTCTCCAAGGTGAACTGCTCAAAAGCCGCAAGTCTCCACAGGCCACCCTCAGCTCTGCGTTGACAGCAGCCTATGAATGATGATGAATGTGTGAGGGTGCCGAGGGAGAGGACCAGGGAAACTCACGTGTTGAGGATCCCTGGCTTTCAAAGGATGAGGAGAGAACGGTGCCGAGAGGTAGGGGGACCATGGAGCCTTAATCGGCCTGTCTGCTCACTGGGCTGGTGCCAGGGCCCCCAGTGCCCTCCGAGGATGAAGACATTCCTGCCTTGTCCTCTCCCTCTCCCTCTGCCCCACACCCGGGTTCCAGGCTGGTTTGGGGAGGAGCAGCAGGACTGTTACTCCAGGCAAATCTCGGCAGACAGGTGGGGACCTGCTCACAGGAACACCCAGCTGTCTGGGGCAAGTGCCAGAGGAAGGGTATCCGCTGGCTAGAAACGGGTGTGAAGGGCCCATGGTCTCTGGTTTCGGGTTGGACAGGGCTGGCTGTGGACTATCCCACTGGAGAGAGAAGATCCTCACTCACACCTCCGCTCCAGTTGGCCTCCCCCTGCCCCATGGACCTCTCTGCTGTTCCCCCCTCGAACTTCTGTACAGACCAATCCCTTTGTGCTGCACTTCACGGTTTCATCTCGTCATATCCTCATTGCATTTCCAGACCTGCCTCCAAACTCACCTTCTTCATGAAGCCCCTCTTTTTTAATATACATATTTATTTTATTTTATTGAATTTATTGGGTGACATAGTTTAATAAAATTATATAGGTTTCAAGTATACAGTTCCATAATACATCACCTATATATTATATTATGTGTTTACCACCCCAAGTCAAATCTCCTTCCATCACCATTTATCCCCTATATCCTCTTCTACCTCCCCACCCCCTTTCCCTTTGGTAATCACTGTGCTGTGACTCTTTTTGTTAATATCACTCCTTTGCTCCCGGGCTCCCAGAGTACACTGTTCTCACAGTGCTTTTCACATTCTGAAATTATCCATGGCCCTGTCTCCCCAACTGGACCATAAATACCCTCAGATTAGAGTCTCCATCAGGGGTCACAGATTCAAGTGCACATAGGACCACATGGCTCATATAAATGGGAGAAGCAGCTCATCTGTGGGGCTTAGATGGTAGCTATTTTGGTGTTAACCAGACAATTGGGAGTCCTAGGATCTGCGAGGAATCAGAGGGACTGGCCTTACCCAAAGGGGAAAATAATACCGTGTAGGAACGTGGGCCAGAACTTCACACGTTGGGGGAGAAGACTGATATCAGCGATATCGGCATTTGCACATGAAATCACCCCATTGTTATGTGTCAGCAGTGAATGCAAATTTAAGACACCATGTTGTGAGCCAATAAAATGCACCTGCAGGCCAGACCAGCTCAAGTGCCACCAGTTTGCAGCCTCTAGATTTATTTCTGTATCCCCTGTGCCTGGCACATTATAGATACTCAATAAATATTTTTTGATTGAAAAGCAAATGCATGAATGAAGGAAGAAACAGAAAAGAGGAGCAGATGGATGGAAGGGGGGAAACAGGAAGGATGGCCAATTGTCATGATGCCAAGTGGTGGGTCGGCAGCTTCAGGTGACCCTACTGCCAAGCTGTCAGTGTGAGCACCACCGTGGTCTCACTTGCTGGCTGAGGGGGGATGGAAGGCTGGGGTCTGTGATCCCAGAGTCAGCAAGCATCTTCTCAGAAGGCACTACAGTAAGAAGCTCTTGCTGCAGCTAAAACGCACATGCTGAAAGCAAGCCGTTGTGCACACACTGATGAGCAAGGTGTGCAGAAGCTAGGGGCTCAGCATGGAACTTCGACGAGGCTCAGCTTTTGTAGCATGTTACAGACATGCGCAGGAAAGAAAGGAGGAATAATTTGGCCACTCGGAGGGTGCAGAGGAGTCATCGAGCCAGACTTCTCTGTCTCTAGCCAGAACCTCCTGCTCGCTGCCTTGCTGACCCTTAAAGCTTTGGGGAGGGCGTGCGTGAGCCTGGCGTGGACCATGGCCTCCAGGAACACCACCGGGAGAGAGTGGTGTGCCAGCATCCATGTGGAATGCCTGAGGTTGCAAAAGAAAAGTTATTTCAGGTTCAACTGAGTTATAATTTATTTTTTTCTAACTGATCATTACTGCTGCCGGCTCTATAAATAACCACCAAGGGAGTCTGCTTTTCTGCTCCCAAATCCTCAGAAAGCGTTGCCAGGTTCTCTGTGGTTTCTGGCCTGCCAAGCACATAGCACATTTCTCCTCTGTGCAGTCCTTCAGGGAATCCTCCTGCAGTGCACGCCAAGGATCTGCCGAGTTCTGCCCAGCGCAGTCCTCCCCTTCCTGATCCAATTCCTCCCCTCCAAACAGGCCCCCACCCCTCCCCCACTCCACAGGAGGCCTGGCTCCCCGGACACAGGTGGTTCCCTGGCCAAGGTCCTGCTTCTCTCTGTTTACTCCGCTACAGCCCAACTGTAACCCTCCGTGCTCAGAAGACAAGAGTTATTTGTAGCACAGAAATCCAGCTGCAGCATCATGCGAGCCTGGGAGGGAAAGAGGGCTCGTCGGATGGTGTCGCCGACCAAGTATCAAGGTTCAAGACAGGCCCGGGAAGGATGGCTGTGGTTTACATGGAACCAAGGTAAATCGTTTCGAGGAGAATCTATTCAAGCATGGCTCGGTTTAATCAAGTATAAAAACAAAAAGTACGTTCGTGGTGTTCAGAAGAATGCACATTTAGGGCTTTTTTCTAAATGGCATGGAATTTTCTCTTTAAATAGAGAAGGAACCTACAGGCAGAAAGACCCATCATGTACCAAGCACTGTGCTGGGCCCTTCAGGTGCAATGCCCGTTTTATCTTTACAACTTGATACCTTGGAGGCAGGCATTCCTATGCCCATTGTAGATGGGGGATCCAAGAAAAGGGACTTGCTCAAAGTTATGCAGAACAAGTGTGAGGAGTGATATTCAAGCCCAGATTCATCAGATCCCAATGCCTAAGTTTTTTCACTACTACACTCTGCAGCCTCTCGCTAGAAGACCAGGATTTAAAGACCTGTTTATTTTCTAATTTTCAGATTAAAATGCAGTTCAGAACGCAAGGAAAGCTTGGATACTGAACCACAAGTCATTAGTAGCCATGTTCGAATTTTTTGAACAGTAACCTCTCTAACCGGTCAATTATGAAATCTTAAGTGCTCAATCTTTCACCATTTATTAAGAAAATGACCATTAAGGCTATAGTCATTCACATGGCTCTAACAGTCCAAAAATAAAATCTTGTGTATTTTGGATAGGTTTTAAAAACAATAATTCCTAATATTAACAAAACAATTTAAAATATTAGTTTTCACAGTTATTCAACCCTCCAAGGCAGGTTGGGTAGCCCTCTATTCACTTCTATAGCATTCTGCACTCCCCTTGTTGGCGGTACCAGCAACGCCACATTCGAACGGCCTGCTTCCTCTTCTGTCTCTTCTGCTAGGCCTGTGATCCCCAAGGTTTTTTGGTCATGTCCCCTAGCAGTGAAAATCTGTGTCTACCCACATGTGTATACACGTGTTTCTTTTTTTAAAATATATTTTATTGATTTTGTACAAAGAGGAAGGGAGAGAGAGAGTGACTTAGAAACATCGATGAGAGAGAAACATTGATCAGCTGCCTCCTGCATACCCCCTACTGGGGATGTGCCCGCAACCAAGGTACATGCCCTTGACCGGAATCAAACCTGGGACCCTTCAGTCCGCAAGCCGACGCTCTATCCAGTGAGCCAAACCGGCTAGGGCTACACGTGTTTCTTTATAAATTATATTCATACTCTGTCATTCACAAAAATAAAAAGAAAGGGTGACATACATATGTGTTTATTGACCTATGTATCTATTTGTCTATTTTATCTTCTTCCTGCCTCCCAGTGGACCATCTCAGCTTTCATGGCCTCCAACATGCATGTCTCACTTTGGAGACCACTGCTCTGGGCTATGTGTCCAGCATCCTTCATTTATTCATCCTCCTCCCCATTTCCAGTAGCACCTACTCTGTTCAAGGACCATGCTGGGCACTGGGGATACCATGGTGAACAAGAGGACAAGAATTGTGTTTTCCATGGAGCTTACAATCCAGTGGGTGAAACAATTGTCAGATAATGCCAGATAGTGACTAAATGCCACAAAGAAAATAAAACAAGGAGATGTGATAGAATGTGATGGAGAATGACTGTGGGGTGAGAGGGAAGTCACACTGGATGAGGAGCTCAGTGGCAGCCTCGTGAGCTGCATGATAAGCAGGCCGCATGCTCAGGTCCAGAGGGAGCATGAGGGCTCCGAGCAGAGAGAATGTCAAGGCCAGTGTGGCTGGACTGTAATGAGCTGCTAGTAGGAGAGGCTAGAGACGTTAGAAGCTCAGGCTGGGGAGTCCCTGCCACAGATGAATTCTAGCCCCGCTGCCTACTGACTGGTGACCTTGGGGATTCATGCCACATGCTGCTCAGGGTTATAAAGGAGCTATGAAAAGGACTAAAAGAGTAAATATATGAAACATCAACATCAGTTAGAAGAATGCCCAGCACACAGTTTGTATCAATAAATGGCAGCCCTCGGTGCCTGTGTACTTGTTTATCATCCCCCTGAGGCAGAAGTTCTGGCCCAGCTGGGCATGCCCAGTTTTTCCCTCCAGATCCAGAGCAGCTGTCACCATGCCCGGCCTATCAGAAGAACTCAATGAAAATCTGGTCAATGAATGAGTGTAAAAACGGGTGAAGCAAAAAAAATAAAAATAAAAAGGGGTAAAGTCTACAGAAAATCAGAGTTTGGCTAAAGATAAAAGATAGATTTTTTAAAACCAATTTTTTTCTAATTATAAAAGTAATGTCATGGATAGTCTGGGAATCTTTGACATTTTAAATAAACATGGGATCATATTCTACATACCACTTAGTACATATTTTCCATTCCACATGTCTGTTGTGAGAGGTAGTGGAACATACAGATTAAGAATTTGGGTACACATAAACTGATAACTAAAATTCTGTGGCACTACAAAAATATATCATATTTTTTGCCAATCTGACAAAAAATAGGTATAATTTTGTGTCATCTAGTCTGGACAGCTATTGTTGTTGTGTTGGCTATCATCATGTTTTGTTTTGTTTTGTTTTTGTTTTTATTTGACAACCTAAGGGAAGAGAGGCAAGTGCCCATAACTAAATGAACCTTCCTCCCACCAGCTGCATGTTTTAAAAATTCTTGCGGCACACAGGTTGAAAGTCACTGCTCTAGACAGATTGCCTGGGTGTGCATCCCGTCACCACCACGGGCCACCTATATCATCCCACTGAAGTTACCAGCCCTCTTCATGGCTCAGTTACTTTATCTGAAAAACTGCCCCCAAATCACACCTACCTCACCTGGTCTGAGCCCTGCAAATCAACAGCTGGACTCAGGCCCATCAATAAGTGGCCCCCAAATTTTCCCAAACTGGACTTGCTGCTGACATCTTTCACGAGCCCCTGCGTAAGAACGCCCAAGTTACATCGGAAAGAAAAGTCAAACTGACAAGGCTATGCCTCTCTTACATGAGAACACACCACAGCGGGGGGATTCCTTAAACCTTCCCCTGACACGATGGAAAAACCTCTGAAGGCCCCAGATCAAATCCTGTTGCAGCAAACAACCTTCACAGTCAAAGTCAATATAGCACAAAGACTTCCAAGGTGTGGCCAGGGCCTGTTTACCTCAAGCCACATTCGTATAACTTTCTTCCTTGCTTTGCATTTGGCCTTGGTACAATAATTGGACATATAACGCCCTCCTTATCCCTCTGCCCCACAAGTATTTACACAGCAATTTTCTCCTGGGCTGGTCCGAAGCCTGCTAGGACTTGGAGAATTCCACTGTGTTTGTAGTAAGCAGACACCTGGACCCAGATCTGCTGCTTGTCTGCTCGTAGAGAATAAACTGTTCTTGGATTGAAATGGGTCTGACCGTATCTGGCTCCGTCGGCCAGGACGGTGCAGTGTTTTCAGCGGACCCTCTGCATTTTCACTAAGGGGATTTTCCCCCTAACATCTCCCACACTTCGGTTACCGCAGTTGGCGTTTCTCTCTGGGTTTGGTCCCAAAGGCAAAACGGCAGTTGGCAACAGAACGTCCACATCTCTTAAGCTGCTTCTCTAAGGAAGAAGTCACACGCAGGGTGAGAAGCCTGGCAGACTCCCCTGTGGGCACACCTTACGCACACAAACCTGGAAGCAGCCGAGCAGCGAGACTGGCAGCCAAAATCAAGCAGAACGAAGAACGTCTTCCAGGAGGGAGGGGGAATCAGATGGAGGCAAAGCCAGGCCCAGGTCCTTGGCAACATGAGTGAAATCCTAAGCCAGGCGGGAGGAGTGTTACTGCCAGCCCCCGAGCGCGCCCTGGGGACGGAGGGTGAGGAGGGGAGAGCTGTGTGCTGTGCAGAACCCGTGGCTCTGCCTGTGACCCTCGGTTATGGGCAGATTGGCCAAGGAGTCCAGTGAAAGCTCACACTCCACTTCAGGCTGGGGACCACATCACAGCTGAATAGAGAGCCGCTCTGGCCCTGGCCTCGGCAGTGCACTCCCGTCGCTCCAAAAGCATTGGTGGAGGCCTGTGTCACGCTTCCCCGGGCCAAGCACTGGGGCCGATCAAAGGAAATGCAAGACCTGGCTGCTCTGCTCTAAGGGCTTACAATTTAATCGAGGAGATGACACTCACAATAGTAGCTGGCGACACAGCAAATGAGGACCAGAAAAGAGATTCCAGCAGTGAGTGGCCACTCCGGCCCAGGAGGGCAGCAGGCATCCTCTGGAGGAGACAGCGGCCTTTGTGGGAACATGGGTTGTGTCTAAGCTTGGAGGTGGGGAAGGGTCAAGCAGGTGGATGAGAAGCGGGCTGGCATCTGGGGGAGAGGGGAGGCTATGCATGCTGGGAAAGGCCGGCGGTGCATGCTGCCTGCACTCCTGGCCAGGACGAGGACTTGTGTGAGGGAGGCAGCGACGAAGAGAATTTAATAGGGAGGAGAGAGGCCAGATTTCACAGAGGTCTGAGTCCCACACAGAGAAGGCTGGGCTGCATCCAATACGCAGGAGGGAGCAGCTGGAGCTTGTGAACAGCAAATTAACATAATTAAAGGAGACTCTTACAGACTTCACCTTTTGGGGGGGGGGGGTGAGGAATAGGCTACAATGGGAGAGAAAGGGATCTGATGATACCAAAAAGCAAATATCTAAGGTGCTTGGGGACGAATCAGTAAGGGGCTTAGGGATGAGTCAGAGGCGATTCTAATTTTTGCAAGTGGTGGCTGCGAGGTAGAGGGGGCATTGTCAAAGGTGAAGAAACAGGTTGGAGCTGAGGAGGTAAGAACTGATGAGTTCAGACTGGGACAGCTAGGGCAGTTTTACAAAAAGAACTTAAAAAGGCCACAACATCCAAAAGGCAGCCATCAACTGTCAGCAGGGGGCCACAGGTGATGTTTTGTCATGTCTGTTAAAGCAGCGGTTCTCAACCTGTGGGTCGCCAACCTGTGGGTCACGACCCCTTTGGGGGTCCAATGACCCTTTCACAGGGGTCACCTAAGATCATCGGAAAACACATATATAATTACATATTGTTTTGTGATTAATCACTATGCTTTAATTATGTTCAATTTGTAACAATGAAAATACATCCTGCATATTAGATATTTACATTACAATTCATAACAGAAGCAAAATTACAGTTATGAAGTAGCAACGAAAATAATTTTATGGTTGGGGGTCACCACAACATGAGGAACTGTATTAAAGGGTCACGGCATTAGGAAGGTTGAGAACCACTGCAAGGGCAAGTGTGCGTGAAGGGCAAGTGTGCATGCGAGGGGCTGTAAGCCAGTGGTTCTCAACCTTCCTAATGCTGCCACCCTTTAATACAGTTCCTCATGTTGTGGTGACCCCAAATTTCATTGTTACAAATTGAACATAATTAAAGCATAGTGATTAATCACAAAAACAATATGTAAGTATATATATGTGTTTTAGGTTACCCCTGTGAAAGGGTCGTTCGACCCCCAAAGGGGTCACGACCCACAGGTTGAGAACCACTGCGTTAAAGGGAATTAAAAACAAAAAACACCACATAGTTGAAGTGCTATCTAGCATCAAGGAAACTTCTGTCTATCCAAACAAGTGACCACCCTCTGCCTCTCCTGCTCTCCATCTGCCCCTCCGTTTACCAGACCATGATTGAGATCAGCCATAGAGAAAAGACACAGAAACACTCAGAAATTAGACACACTCAGATTCCTAATCCTCCCTTCCGCTGAAGGTCTGTAGGACTTCATCATTTTCACACTCCTCCTCATGCTTACGGCTCAGTGTGTAAGTACTGAGTCATCCCTTTTTCCTCTCCCCTTCCCTCCCCCCTCATTCCCTCCCACCAGCGCTGCCTCCTCCATCCCCCAACGGGCTAATATCCTGGCGTGCATTTCTCCATCACGTTACTGTGCACTCTCCACCTTTCCCATCCCCTCCCAGCTTGTCTCCTACTTCTTTAGAAATACTGGGCGTCTAGGAGACGAACTGCAGGTCCAGCAGACAGAGGACCACAGACTTCAACAAAGACAGGCAGCCTGTTGTGAAAGGCGCATTGAAGGCAAGTCAGGAGACTTGAGTTTTTGGAGTCAGGCGAGGGGATCAGATAAAGATCCTTGGAGACAAGGGGCTCCTGATCACCCAGCGTTTGCTGACGTAGAGACGTGTTTTCTCCCGCCACAGATACAGATGGGAGATAAGCAGTTCCCTTTCAGAGAGGTAACCCCGAGTGCAGTGCTCACAGCTGCCTTGCTCTGAATGACAGTGGGAGGGAAGGAAACAGTAAATGCAGAAAGAAAGGCAGAAGTAATGCTTAAGGTGGCATGGATGTGAACAGTCTGAAATGCACACCTCCCCCGGTTCCTGGAAAACAAAGATGAGTCAAACAGAAGCTCGGTGTCATAGGCGTTTCTCCTCTGCTTGTCACACAGATTCCCTGACACAGAAGCATCCGTCCCCACGTCACCCAACCTCTGTAGCTCCCGGTCACTGCCTCCTTGGAAATTAAGCTGGAGGGTCACATCCACTTAGGCTGGGGAGCTGAAAGCAAACTGGGCCATGTGGGATGGTTCCACTGGCCTGAGGTCAGATGAGAGTGGAAAAAGCAGAGAAGCCAGTAAAAAATGGCAAAAGTATGTGGCTCTGAAGAGGAGCCCAAGATCATCCAATCCAATCTACAGGCTAGATTCTGCATGATTTCCAGTTTCCTAGACAACCCAGCCTAAATCAGCTAGAAAGCTGAACTCCATCTCAAAGAATAACCCAGTTGGGACAAAAGAGGAAAGGCAAAGGGGTGACCCCATGTGCCACTTCAGGGAAGGGGGACAAGCAGGGAGATGGAGGTCTTCCTGTGAGGGAGCTGAAATCCCATTGTGCTTTCAGTCATCTTGCACTTGTGGCCACGAGAATGGTCTAATTCCGGTTCACTGATGGGGGTGTAGGTTACACAGGTGCATGGATTTGTTAAAACTGATATGTGTGCCTCACTGTATATAAGCTAGACTCCAATAATTCTGACTCTCCTGGTGAATGGATTGTGTGACCTTGGACAAGTCATTTAACCTTGTGTAGTCCAGTGGTAGCTGGCCCATGTACCAACTGGATAATAGAAACTATCAAAGGAGCATCAGCTCCAGATTGCAAATTGCTTTAGCAGCTAAACAGGCATAAAGATCGAGCACCTCCCTCTAATCCAAGGGGCTGTGATTCAGCACTGGCTGCCTCTGACTCTCACCCTGGACCCAGCCTATTCATCAGTATTTTGATAAGCAGATTGCCTTTACAGAACTATTTAATCAGGGTTCCCAGAGATTAATGAGAGCACTGTGCTTCCTGCCAGTTTTTGAGGCTGGGACAGTTGAATAGCAGAGGGGAAGGATGTGTCATAAGGTGCACACACTTTCCCATCATTGGGCTTGACCCTGCTAGGGGTCAACTCAAGCATATTTTCCTTTTAGGTACCTGGATCTATTCTTTTAATCTACTCTCCCCTTGGTATTCAGGAAAACTGAAACCCTGGCTCATGTCCTCCTTGATGGCAGCTTTCAGTCAGAGCCATAACAGCATCTGGAACTAAATGAAAATGAGGGGCAACAGGGGCAGGAATTACAGAGACATAGAGGAGACCTGGTTCTACCAAGGGGCACCATCGATGACCTAGATCCACCATGCAGCCCTCTGGTCAAATGCCCTCTGCCTACATCCCTCTGTGGTGGTGGTAGAGGAAGCTGGTGTGAGAACCCCAAATCCTGAGGCCTCACAGAAGTGCAGCCAGCACTGTCATCTGGCCCCTGCTCTCAGAGGGTGCTCTGGGGAGTGGCCACATACATCCCAAACTGCAGGGATACCCCCTGGCTTTGGCCTTGTCACTGTCTCCTCCCATTGTCTTTAAAGAAGGGCAATGCTGGGTGTGTGTCCCCTGTTAGAAGTGATTTGGGGAAATGGTCTGGATTGTACTCTGGAGAGATGAGAATTATTTTAAAGCAAAGTAAGAAATGACCAGAGAACTCTAGACTTGAATTCAGTTTGTGAATGACTAGGTAGGAGGAGTAAAATTAGGGTTAGCTCATTTGCAGGTTCTTATATTTGCTATGTAATAAGAAAAAGCCTTAATAATTAAAATTTACAGCAATAGCAACAAGAAGGAAGAGCAGCAGCAGGAGCTTTAACTAGGCTAGTGCCAAGATCAATACCATTTGTTCATTACAGGCAGCTTCAGGATTTGGGGGGAAAAAAAAAAAAAATATATATATATATATATATATATATATATATATATATGAATTAATTAATTAATTAATTAATACAAATAAAACCATAACAAGAAGCTTTGAGCCATAACAGGCGGACGGAGTTGACACTCGATGAACAGGGCCTTTATGACAGAGAAGAACATCCAAATATGAGGCCCCTGTGCCTTCCCTCCCCGCTGCTGCGACCACAGCTGGTGTCCCAGCCCTGTTGCCATGAACAAGACAGAGATGGGTAACTACCTGTCCAGCAAAGTTGAAGATCCCCACACCGGGCAGACGGAGGCTGACTTTCTAGGAACCTTTAGTCTCGTTTACATGGCAATTCTCAGAGTGTGGGGGGCAGAGGTTCTCACTTGTGGGCTGTGGGCTGGGAGGGTAGGGGATGGGCATGTCTGCAGGGTGGGGTCCAGGCCACAGCTCCGCTTCTTTACCCAGACCCAGGGGATCATGGTGGAAACCACTGCTGCTGCATTGGCAACAGCAGGAGCAGAAGACAGTCCCTTCTTCAGCCCCAGCTGGAAGCCAAAGAGGCCAAAGAGCCCAGGCCAACCTGCAGCTCAGGACCAGGCCTGCTGCCCGGCCTGCCTCCTGGGCCTCTGTGTAGAGGGCAGCCTGCTCTATGGCTGGCTGCTTGCCAAGGATTCACAGTGAGCTTGGTGGCTCCCTGTGGGATTTGCTGGGTCTGGACTCAGAAGCAGCCAGGCTGGCCTGGGTAGGTCAAGTAGGTTCAACAAGGTAACTCTGTCCCTGCATCTTCCTTTCTTTCCTCCTCCCCTGCTACCTTCTCTTTTCCAAATTGGCCTCCTTTTGGATGAGTTTCTCTTGACCTTGGCTGACTTCTGGTGTGCTGGCTGTTTTTCCAAAGAACACAGCTGACCCATTAGGCCAGCGGTTCTCAACCTGTGGGTCGCGACCCCTTTGGCAGTCGAACGACCCTTTCACAGGGGTCGCCTAAGACCATCCTGCATATCAGATATTTACATTATGATTCATACAGTAGCAACATTACAGTTATGAAGTAGCAACGAAAATAATTTTTTTTTATTATTATTAGTTAAGGTATTACAAATGTGTCCTCATCCCCCCCATTAACCCCCAACCTCCCCCCCCCCCCCCCCCGCCCCGCACACTCATGCTCCCATCCCCCTGTTGTCCATGTCCATTGGTTTGGCTTATATACATGTATACAAGTCCTTCGATTGATCTCTTCCCCTTACCCCCCCCCCCCCCCCCCCCCCCCACTTTCCTTCTGGGGATTGATAGCCTGATTGCTGTTTCTCAGTCTTTGGGTCTGTCCCTTTTCATCAGTCTATGCTGTTCTCTATAATCCACAAATGAGTGAGATCATGTGGTATTTATCTTTCTCTGACTGGCTTATTTCACTTTGGCAGTCGAACGACTCTTTCACAGGGGTCGCCTAAGACCATCCTGCATATCAGATATTTACATTATGATTCATAACAGTAGCAACATTACAGCTATGAAGTAGAAACGAAAATAATTTTATGGTTGGGTCACAACATGAGGAACTGTATTTAAAGGGCCAGAAGGTTGAGAACCACTGCATTAGGCACTCAGAGGAACATGAGGCTGGTTTCATCCCCCAGCAAACCACCTGTCCCATCAGCAGCACCAGAGCACAGAGTCCCCGATGTGCTCAAGGTCGTTCACAGATGACTAGAATTGCTGGACAAGACTCTGAATGTCCCGACTCACCACACATGTCCTGCCTTCAAACCAGAGAGTCTCAAGGGTGCTCAGTGCCAGGACATTCATGGCAGGAAAGGCAACCGCTGAGCATTTCAGACACAATAGTCAAAACCATCATCTTCAAAGTTCACAAGATATATGACTCTCTTATCCCCCAGGGTCCTCACAGCCACCATGTACAGAGCTAGGGTTGGTCTCTCCTATCATCCAGTCTCTATATGGCTACTGAGGACCTTCCCTCTGAGAGGGGCACTGCTCTGCATCAGGCATTCCTGATCCAGGATCCCCCCACCCCACCCAAGGTTCTCCAGCACAATCTTCAGGAAGTGGCATGAGGTGGGAAGGGTGGGGTGTCCTTTTCTTGGCCCCAGTTTCTCTGAGCTACCATCTGCCGCAGCAAGCTTTTTCTGTAGGGGGTCAGATAGGAAATATATTAGGTTTTGCAGGGTCACATGCCATCTCTGTTGCATAGTCTGGTTTTCTTTGATTATTTTTTTTACAAACTTTGAAAATGTAAGAACCATTCTTAGCTTGAGGGGCTGAAGGAAAACAGGTGGCGGAGTATTGCCTCACAGGCAGGCCACGGTTCATACACCCCTGGCCTCAGGAAGAAGCTGCAGCATTTGTGCTGGTCCCCACCAAGCAGCCCCTCACCACCTTCCCTCCCTGCCTGACTCCTCCAGATCCTGCCCGGATGCTGCTGCAGCTGCACATGGCACCTGTGCTCAGACCTCAGGGTGGCCTCCCTGCAGCACACGTTTCATTGACAAAACTTATTGTGAGCTCTTCTGTCTTCCTTGTGCTTAACCTGAGATGTGCAAGGTCCAGCAGGCCCCACCTCACACCATGGGGTTTCACCTGACCGTAGGCATGCAGCCAGGTCCACCCATCACCCTGCCATAGGGTGTCCATGGTCAATAGTTTATCTCAGGCTCTTCCTACCCTACCTCCTGTGCAGGTGCAGGGCAAGAGACCAAGGCCACAGCCAATCCCATCAGTTCCACCTGGAAGCATAGCCAGGACCCCAATCACTTCCCACCCCTCCACTGCTGTCACCTGGCCACACCACTTCTCCCTGCACCACTGCCACCAGCTCCCATCCAGATTCCCTGTTCTGTCTCTGCCCTTCTCCTTCTCCTTTGCTCAAAGCCCCAGAGGCTTCCGCCTCACACAAAGTAAAAGCCAAAGTCTCTGAACAATGAAATAAACCCAACATCAAGGTACTTCCACAGGCCCACTGAGTGCTCCAGGTCTATGTCGGCCACCTGTCTGGCTCCACCTTCCACCTCTCTCCTGGCTAATGCCAACTCTAGCCACACTGGCCTCCTTCCTTGCCCAGCTGCTGCTGCTGCTGCTGCTGCTATTGCTTCTTCTTCTTTTTCTTCTTCTCCTTCTCCTTCTCCTTCTCCTTCTCCTTCTCCTTCTCCTTCTTCCACTAATCACCACCAATGACGTAATTTTCCATGGGTGTTTTTTTGTGTCTTGTTTTTTGTTTTCTCCCTGGAAAATAAGCTCCACTAGAAAAAGGTTTAACCTCTTCAGTTGTACCCCTCAGCACAGTGCCCCACAGAGAGCAGGTGCTCTGTAAATGCACAGCTGTCTGTAGGATGCACAGGTGTCTACAGAATGCACAGGTGTCTGTAGAATGCACAGTGACAGGGTCCTGCTGATGGGTGAGAGGTGACAGCTGCCAGGGCCCTGTGATCCATTTGCACATGGATACCTTTATGCAAATAAACATCTTGCTCGTAAGGCCCCTCAGTATCTGGATGGACCGGCAAAACAATAAAAACAGATAAACCCTGGAGGCCGCAGTCAATCCTAAAGCAGCAACAAAAACTCAGATGTCAGCCAAACTAACCAATTACCTGTGAGAAAACAACAACAAACATTTACTTTAAGGTTCAGAACAGATCTGCTCATGGCTCTTTGGTGCTCACCACGACCAACCTGCAGCAACTGAGGGGGAAGGGACAGGTGGACTTTAGCAGCAGGTCGGGGTTTCAAATCCTAGTGCCGCCTCTACAAGTGGTCTCATTCTGGGTGTGGTGCTAAGTGCTCTAGGCCTCAGCCTTCTCGTCTGTTACATGGAGGTACTAGTACTTTATATGGTTGTTGTAAGGCGTAAGTGAATAATTTTTAAAATAGACAGCTCCCAGCATAATGACTGTGCATAACAATCACTCAATAAACAATCATTTCTCCCCTTTTGTAAATGAGGAAGCTAAAATTCAGAATATCTGAAGTCAGGGCTTGCTTCACAGCAAAGCGGGGTTCAAACCAATGGTTTTCGTTGGCCTATGTTTTTCCCACCATCCAGCCTCCCTCCTGTTCACGTTCCACATGAGTGGGTGTTGGCTCTCCCATCAGCCTGCTTGGTGAGGACTTTAGGACAGGGCCTTCTGGACTAAGGCTCATTACTAAAGACGACATGACACTCTTAAGGGGGTCACATGTTTAGAAACATGCACGTCATAAGCAAGGAATCAGAAAGCCTAGAGAATTCACCCATCCTAAGTGCTACTTGTCCCGACAATATGCAAACAAGGTGACCAAGAGCTGAACAGAAACCACACTCAGTACGAGGAGGGCAGAGCATGGAGGCCCACGGCCAGCACCCTCAGGGACACGGCAGAACCCAATGCGGCCACATCAAGATCTGACACCAAAGCACAAAGGCCACATTCACCCCGAATGCTCCCACAGAAGGACTGTTCTTTCTGTAGGCAGGGATTTTCTTTATGGATCACATGCATCCAGTAATCCTGTCTATAAAGTACATTTCCGTACAAGGAACGTGCTTCTTCCATCAGCTTTCATCATGAAGTTGAAAATGTGTTCCTCCTGGGGAAACCAAATCAGCCTCGGACATTATAAAAATGGGAATTATTAAGGAGCAAACCTTTTAGGTAACACATTTCAAGGGCATACAATGAGGAGCTAGCCTAAAAAAACCTCTAAGCCGGTAGTTCTCAACCTTCTGGCCCTTTAAATACAGTTCCTCATGTTGTGACCCAACCATAAAATTATTTTCGTTGCTACTTCATAACTGTAATGTTGCTACTGTTATGAATCGTGATGTAAATATCTGATATGCAGGATGGTCTTAGGCAACCCCTGTGAAAGGGTCGTTCGACCACCAAAGGGGTCGCGATGCACAGGTTGAGAACCGCTGCTCTAAGCAGATTTGAAAAGTAGCTGAATGCGAGTGTGTGTGGCTGCAAGAGGAGAAAGTTTTTCTTGGGATGTGAGTTGAGTCCTGAGTCAAGGACCTGAGATGGTTGACGTCCCAAACTTAGGGTCCCTGCAACTCCAAGAAGGGAGGGTGCTGCAGTCCTGATGATCACAGTCCATCCCACCTCCCTCACCTGGATGACCCCTACTCACACCTCAGACCCTGGCCAAAATGTCACTTCCCAAAGAATGACTGGGTCATTCATTCACTCATTGACTCAAGTAATGTTTGAGCTCCTACTACGAGTCAGATTCTCCTTATTACTCTCTATTTTTCAGCTTTATAGTTAAATAATTACATGTACAAGATTCTCCACCTCCCTCACTGGACTGACAGTTACACAAGAACAGAGATCATATCTGGTGTGTTTATCTTTTCATCCTCATCCTGGAACATGGTAGGTATTCTGCAAATATTTGCTGAATTAATGTATAAGTGAATGAACCAAAGCATTCAAAAGCTCCATTCAGCCCTGCTTGCGTAGCTCAGCCCCGCACAGGCTGATCCAGGAAACCATCTAGAAGGAGCCGCTGATGCTGTGGTTGACTTCATAGACGAGAACTCAGAACCCTGGGTGATGCCGTTGGCAGTTCCCAGTGGCAGTCCACGGGGCACAGGAAAAGCTGGACTCCTAGTCCTTCCCAGCGCCTGTTCCTCTCTCAGTCTTTCCACCTCAGGAAACAGGCCCCCCATCTACCTCATAGCTCAGACACAAAGCTGGGAATCATCCTGGTGCTGACCATGTCCTGTTTCCCATCAGATCTGCCTCCACCCTGTCCACGCTGCTCTCTGCCCAGGGGCCGACCTGGAAGGACCACATCAATGGGCTCCCTCTGAATCTGGTCCCCAGCCAATGGGCAGCGGGCAGGAGATCACAGGAGAGTGGAGGGAAGTGGAAAGGGCAGTGAATTCATTCCCTGGCCCACTTCCCCACAGGGAAAGCCAGCGTATGGCCTGGCTTGACCCTCCTCTGAAGGTTTCTATTCCTTTGAAGCAGCCCTCCCCTTCAGGCTCCAGTGGCCACCCCTCTCCTTAACACCTCTCCTGGGGTCCCCCACACCTTGCCAGTAAAAATGGTCCCTCCTGAATTGTCCACTATGACACTGCTGTTTCCTGTTCTGACCCTGACAGGGAGAAGCATAGATTCCTGCTATCACTTCCTCCTCCATGTCCCTGGCCTCTTTGGCCTGTCACAGCTGCACAAGCCTCCTGACTGGGCTCCCAGAGAGATTATCCCATGAAACGTAAATTGAAACACTACGCCTCCCGTAAAATCCGCAGCTCCTCGCCTGCCTCTGAGAGGCAGGGGCAGCTGCTCTCCATAGCCTCCTTGGGCCCAGAGCTCCAGCCACCAGCCTCCTCTCCCTTCCTCAGGTCCCACAGAAGCCCAGGACTGAGATGTCTCACATGCTGGATCCTCAGCCTGGCACTTGCCCCACCCTCACATACGGGCTCCTCCCCTCCTGAGAGAGGCTTCCTTAGCAGTGCCTCTCTCCCATTTTTTAAGAAAATATATTTTTATTGATTTGAGAGAGGAAAGAAGAGGGAGAGAGAGAAACATCAATGATGAGAGAAAATCATTGATTGGCTGCCTCCTGCACACTCCCTATTAGGGATTGAGCCTGCAACCCAGGCATGTGCCTTTGACTAGAATCGAACCTGGGTCCCTTCAGTCCGTAGACCAACGCTCTATCCACTGAGCAAAACCAGCTAGGACCTCCCTCCCATTTTTCTTCTCCATCCCTAAGCTGTTCTCATGTCCTTTCAAGCATTTATCAAACTTGTAATTACGCAATTTTCTATTTACTTCTTAAGTGACAGTCTCCCCGACCAGAATGCAAGTTCCATGTGCTTGGGAACTACATGCTGTAGGTACTCAAGGCACATTTGCCAAATGAATGACTGGGTTTACATTCAAATAAAGAACAGGATTGTTCTTCAGTCTGAGGTTGTGTCCTTCTTACTTTGTTGGGATGCGGGACTAATATTGTTCTTTCTTTTATGAAATTATTGAAGACGAAATGATAGTTGTCTAAGTTTTTCAGTGGCAGCCTTATGCAGTTCTCCAAAATATCTCTGAAAGTTTGAGTCTCTGATATTCAAGATTAAGCAGTGTTTCGAAGGGCACAGTTGGACTCCAGAGCAGTGAAGAGGGACAGAGAAGAGAGGGGTTCTGTGGTCAGACTCAGGGCCGGGGTTCAAGTCCAAGCTCTGGTGCTTGGTAGTTGTAAACGTTGAGCAAGTTACTTAAGTTCTCTGTGCCTTGATTTCCTTAACTGTAAAATAAGGATAATAATAGTATCTACTTCACAATATCTTTGTGAGAATTAAATTAATATTTGTGAAGTTCTTAAAACAGGGCCTGGCATAGATATAATGCTCCATAAATGTGCATGCCATTATTATCATCATCATCATCATTATTATTATTATCATCCTTATTATTCCCAGATCTTCTAAATCCCCAATCAAGACTCTTTTCTCTTTAAAATGGTATCCCCAGCATCATCAGTGTAAATGTTATCTGGCACCTAAATGTCAAGCCAAAATTCAATAGTTAAAGAACTATCCTACTCCAGTCCACCAAATTCCTGGATGACTGAGCACAAGCCCTGATAAAATGTATCCATTTTTGGGTAGAGATATCTGTAAAACATGTTTTTCTTTACCACTTCTTAACCGGTTTTGATGAGGTGAGTAAAACTTCACAGCCTGTGGCTCCCCAGATCAGGGCAGGAGTGAGTCCGACCTGTCCTCGGGGAGGCACTAAACTAGCCGTGGGCAAACTACGGCCCGAAGGCCAGATCCGGCCCATTTGAAATGAATAAAAATTTGAAATGAATAAAACTAAAAAAAAAAAAAAAAAAAAAGACCGTACCCTTTTATGTAATGATGTTTACTTTGAATTTATATTAGTTCACACAAACACTCCATCCATGCTTTTGTTCCGGCCCTCCGGTCCAGTTTAAGAACCCATTGTGGCCCTCGAGTCAAAAAGTTTGCCCCCCCCTGCACTAAATACTGCCGGGCTTCGCCAAGGGGGAAGAACAGGTGCTCTGAGTTTCCTGTGGGCCTAATGATCTCCTAAAACACTTCTTTTCTTTTTCTGGTGAACAATGTTCTAAGTCACCAAAGAGAATGCCTTCATTTCGTCTTCAGGAAGAAGTCTCCCTTCCCCACGGTGGGCCAAACACCTCAGCCCCAGCCCAGAAGTGAGTCAGGTTCACACCTCAGGGGGACACACCCCTCAGACTCTGCAGAGGGAACTCCTTCCTGGGGTGTCCACATGGCCTGACCCACAGGGCGAGTCCCCTCAGGCTGCTCCCTGGTCGGACAGCTTTTGAAGCTGTGATCATTCCAAGTTTGGACTTCAACAAAGACACCATTCTTCCTCACAGCTGTTCACCCCAATTCAAGCAATTTTAACTAAATTCTATTTCCTTTCAACAGAAGGCTATTTGAAGACTCTAGCATTTTCTTTGCAAAGTCAGTTCCATTGAATTCCGCGCTTTGCCCCAGGTGTGCTTAGGCTCTCTGAGGCTCAGAACCACTCTCCCCATCCTCAACATCAAACACACACCCCACAAACAGGCGAATGTTCACGAGGGAGGCAGTGTTTCCTGTCGAAGGGGACCCATACTCAACAGTAGCATAGCTATCAATAAGGCCAAGAATAAAAGACAGGGAAATGGACGAGCTTCTTTTTATATCTCTAAGGCTGTTCATTACCTAGAACCTGGAAACCAAATCGATATATTTTCTGACCACAGAGTCAACAAAATTATCTGATTTCTAAAGTGGTTCTGGAGTATACTTACAAATAAATAGCACAGTTATACAGAAAGAATGAAAGCATAAATAAAGACAGGATGCAAAACTGGATTCAGAAATATTATTCTTGCATTTGAGATTTAAAGAAAAATGTGTCCATATATAACTTTACAACTCCCATACAGCCTAATTTCACTTGTAAAATACACCAGGGAACCCAAGCAAGCTTGTGAGGAACGCTGCAACTAAGAGTGCTTTGAATTAATTGCACATCTAGCAATCCACAAATATGAACTAAGCACCATGAGCTAGTTGGCTATGGTGCAGCCTAGCCTCTTTCTGTGCTCAAGTCCTCAAGGATTTAGGTCTCTGCCCCCACAGAGCAAGCAACTTGCAAAACTTTGCTCTAAGAGACATGAAAACTGTGGAGATTTTAAGAACAATTTTAAGAACAGAACCTGGCTACAATTTTAAGAACGTTCTTTTCTGCAGGAGCTCATCTTCATTCTCGCCAATTAGAGATCAGGGCCCTGCTATGTTTCAATGGAACCAACACCCTAAGGCTCAGGGAAGTAATTTTACAAGCAAAAAGGGGTGAGATTATCTCTGAACAATCACTTCATTAGCATAAATCTGAATGTGTGATATTTGGTCATTTTGTTTTCCTTCACAACCACCTTCACAAGTGATAACATTTAAATGATGGTGGGGAGAGAGTGGGAAAGGAAAACTCCGCACACATCGCATCGCAGCACATCCCATGCACATGTATCCTAGGAGCCAAACTCACAAGCAGCAGTGAAAGCAGAAATGGTCTAACCCGAACATATACACAAAAACTCCTCCTTCCTCCCCCCCCCCCCCCTTCCTTCTTGTCCTACCTTTTCTATTCCATTAACAAGGCCACATGACAGCAGGGACACCTCACACTCACCTTGCTCCGAAGAACAAGGCACAGTTTGAGAGAGTATGTACATGACATGGCCCTGGTTGGGAATGGATCCACGAGCAGTTGCCCCTTTTTAAGCTTCACTGCCGAGGTCATCCCAGATTTGGGGATCCACGCCTGATGGAGGCTCCTGAGCATTTCCTGAGCCCTTCCTGGAAAACAAAAGGGCCTAGCCTCTTTCTGTGCTCAAGTCCTCAAGGAATGGCAGCCTCACGGGAGAGAAAGAGCTCGGGGCTGAAGGTGGGATCGCAGTTGACTTGCGTGAGCTGTGCCCTGTGTCTGAGGTGCCTGGAGGAGGTCTCCCTTCCAGCAGTTCCCCTCCATGACGACTGCCTCTCCTGCCTGGACGGTGGGAGACGCAGTTCGCCACAGGAATCACACACAGATCCCAACTTTCCATTGTGTATTAACCCCGGACTGTTTGCTTCTCTTCCCCTCCTCCTGAAAGTACCATGCGTCTCGAAACTGAAGTAAATCAAAACCAGCTGCACTTCACCGTATCTGGGAGCACTTCCCAGCATGCCTGCACCGAAGCAGGAAACCCTGGTCTCAGACCGTAGCCTCTCAGGCAAACCTCCTTTATTCCTGGACCCCAGCAAACAGCTCGTCTTCCCAGCCTGTCTCTACCTGTTCTGACGCGGGTTTTCTCTTCCTGGAAAAGTGCCCTGACGGACTTCACGTATGTCAGATGAAGGGGTGCCACACTGTAAGATCTCTGCTTCTAGGTCTTTCTCTACAGCTTGTATTTGAAGAGCATCTGGGCTTTGTATTCTTTTTTTTTTTTTTTTAATTAGGGAAGCTCATGGCCCAAGCAGTTCCTTGGCAAAGGTGAGAGGTAAAGCTAACTACAACAGCAAACTCCGCACAGCCCTGGCTGTGCTCCTGCTGTGGTTCCAGGTACTTTGTAGGTACCGACCCCTAACTTTACCACTGCCCTATGTTGGCAGTGTTCTTATTAGCCCCGTCTTACAGGTAATGAAAGAGAGGCCCAAAGAGGTTAATAATCTTGCCCCGTGTCATGCAGCTAATCAGTGACAGAGCCAGGATCTGAGCCTCAGTCCTCCAGTCAGTGGTGAATGCTGTTAGCAGGACAACAAAGGCACTGCTGCCCCTTAAATGCAGCGCTAATTCCAGGAACAGCGGCAAGCGCTGGAGATTAACTACATCTGTACGTAGTGACTGAGCCCACATTTACATGTCACCTTCAGGAAGAGCTGGTTTGCTGGGGTGAGGAGAGGGACGAAGAGAGGAGACTTCTGCCCTTGAGAGATGCTATTTTAATTTAAAAACAGAAACTGAGCAGACCAAGCCCTGGATATCAAGATCAGTTTTCAGGTCTCCAGACATGAGACAGTCATCTTAAAAGGGAAGCATGCCAGGAGTCTGACCTCTGCGTGGCCTCCCTGTTCCTACGGCAATGCTTTCAGACTCAAGGCAACAGGAAAGCACCAGCTTCCCAGGAGCCAAAATCTCCCTCACCGCGATCAGTGTCAACACCAATGGGCTCCAGAAGGTTGTGAAAGCAGATGTCACCTTCTCTAGTGCTAACACAGTCGTGTTTATAAATTTGTTGATAACCCGAGGCATAAAAGATCAATTAACAATTTCTACTACAGGTTCCAATATAAACTCAAGAACTTGCCTAACTTCCTAGAATCACTGACTCACAACATGCCACAAGGCAAGTTTCTCCAGCTCAAGCCCTCTTTGGAGAAAGAAGCTGGCTGCAGCAGAACCCCGAGGACTTGAGATGGTGATGACGGTGATGATGGTGATGATGATGGAGAAAATAATGGCCCCAATGACCATCAAAGCAAGCTCTCCTGCAACGTGTAAGGGGGATCTAAGGTGGGTCAGGGACTGTGCTGGAGACTCTTCCTGCATTATCTTATTTAATCTTCACAGAAACCAGAAGAGGTCGGTACTGTCACAACACCTGTTTTAAAGATGAGGAATTAGATGAGAAAGGCCAAGTGTCTGGGTCAAGGTGTCATGGTTGGGGTTACAAAATAAGCCTGGACCAATCTGACTCTATGATTTCACATTCTTATCCAATGCTTGACTGTCTCTTCCTACAAGAAGATCTTATTATAGAAAGTTCTGGAAACAGAGTATGCTGATGACTCAAATTTTCTGGTCAATACATATGCAATCAGTTCTAAACATGCATTTGAAAAATTTTCCAAAATGTTCATGGTCCTCTTTTCTGCCTTAGTAAGTATTGTATACTAAATATAAATCTACTTCTGCCTTATTAATAAATACAGTCTGGGCTATCTCCTAGCTATTTGTCATAACAATTAGATCTAACTGTAGAGTATTTCAGTTTACAGAGACAGGAGTTGAGGATGATTATATTAATATATCACCCTGTATGTATATTTAATATATAGTATAATATATAATATATACTAATATAAAACTTATTTTATACAGTTATATCTTTAATATATATTATGTATACTAGTATTTTAATACTTTTGATTATATCTTATTTTTTTAATTTGTAGGCATGCTCTGAAGTGGGATATTACAAAATAAGATCTAAGAAATTTATGCTAATTGTGTTAATCTTACCAAAGTTCAGTTAAATTACTTTGGTTGATAAGTAGACGTTTCACTGTAGTGAACTTACCAGCGGCTGCCACCCATGGTGTGTTTAGAGCATAGAAAGACATGCTGAGAAACAGGAAGAGGAGCGGATGACACTTAAGCACAGTGAAGCCAACATAAAAACGGAAACGACCAGCCCTGACCCTAAGGCAAGTCCACTTTCTCATCAGGGGCAGTCGGTGTGTTTTTATCTTGTGGCTGAATGTTTTTGCAGACACATTAAATCATAAAAATCCAAGAAACCATATCTCACCCCCAAACCACACAATATATTTTAAGGAATGTGTCCCTTTTCTAAGAAACTGCTTGATTTGCAGGAAGTGGCAAAGTGGCAGGTGTGTTCCCATGATCAGCCAAAGAAACCAAATAACCGTTCCACTGGGCAAACCTGTTTCTCTCAGATAAACAGCAGCCGGCCGCACTGAGGAGGGAAGGAACCAAGGACTGTCCCTGTGTTGGCCTGGCACTTCCCCCGTTCTGTTTAAGTTGAGAAGGAAGATGGGCCGGGCCAGCCCCAGGCCCTGCGTGGGCTGGGGTTTCAAAACCCTAGCTCTGGACAGAGGCCTTGGCAGGTCTCTTGTCCTCTAGAGAAGCATGAAAAAGGATGGTTCAACTAGCAGTTGCAGGAGAAGCAGATTTCACATGAAAAAGAGATTATTATGCAATTAGGTATATTACACAATAGCAAAGTTCAGGAGGAGTGGAGGGTGGGTGGTGCAGGGGCCTGGTGGGGAGGAGTGTTATCGTTATTTGCTCCCAAGGCAGCCCATACCTTCCCTCTCACACCACTCACCACCCTGTACATAACTGCCTGCCTGTCTAAATTCACAGTAGACTGTGAGCTTCTGGAAGTCAGGGACTATCCACCCTGGCACACAATGAGCATCTAATATATAAAGTTATGGTTGCTACAGTGTGTGCTCAAGAAATACCTATTGAATGAATGGAATGGAAGAAGGGATGCAAGAATATGACTTCTCACTTGATATCTCTTGCTAAATGCTTGATATGGGAGTTCAGCATCGGATGAGGATTTACCAGATTACAGCTTTGGTTTGTTGTAAATTGGGTTAAATAAAAGCAAATTTCAAAACACACCACAAAGGAGCAGAGCTGAATTGGCAGGAAGTTCCAGATGAAAACGGGGTTATCTCAGAAAAGGGAGCCAGCTGGCTGCTCAGGGGGCGCAGAGGTTAAAGCAAAGTCCTAACAGAAAGGGTCTGAGGGACACAATTCAAAGATCCTCACCATCCAGACAACAGGGGGACAGCTCTCAGACCACCTGGGACTCTGAGGGCTCACAGAGACTGGCCGGGATGGAGCCAGGAGGAAGTGCTGGGTCAGGCGGGGGCGGCTTCACGTGCCAGCAGATGCCCTCCAGGAGCACTGTGGTGTGCAGCGGAGGAGCTGGTGGAAGTGACTGAGGCCGGTGCTCAGACCACAGCGCTGTGAGCAGGGCTGTGTCACTCCCCCGGCTCAGAGGTCTCTCATGTGGCCCTTCTCTCGGTGGCCACGGAGTGAGAAGAGGTGGACAGCTAATGTGCATGACCTCGTGCTATGGACCACTTCACTCTCCCATGAAATGCCTATGAGGTTGTGCCATCATTTACATCACACAAAGCTGAGGCTGAGAACTGTAACTCGCCATCACACAACGGGTAAGTAATAGAATCAGAACTTTTATTTGGGGCAGGTTGTTCCAGGGCCAGAAGAGAACCTCTGGCCCCAGCCTGCCCTCCCAGGCCTGTTGGAGGCAGCCTGGTGGGCAGAGAACACGACAGCCAGTGGTTGCTGGCCCCGCCTGCTCCTCCCAGTGCTCTGCAGGTATTTCCCACAACTTACTCTGGCTTGGCCCTGCCGGTCCTGAGCCACCGCCATCTAGGGCAGGGGTGGGCAAACTTTTTGACTCGAGGGCCACAATGGGTTCTTAAACTGGACCGGAGGGCCGGAACAAAAGCATGGATGGAGTGTTTGTGTGAACTAATATAAATTCAAAGTAAACATCATTACATAAAAGGGTACGGTCTTTTTTTTTTTTTTAGTTTTATTCATTTCAAACAGGCCGGATCCGGCCTGCGGGCCGTAGTTTGCCCGCGGCTGATCTAGACATAACTGTGCGGGAGCCTCAGCTCACCTGCCTGTTCCAAGCTAGGTCTCTCCTGACACTTCTGCGAACCCCACTCCAAACAAAGAAAGAGTCCCCGTGCCAGTGTTCCCTGGGATGTTTGCATAAGCGCAGACTCTAGACCCGCAACTTCAGAATCTCTGGAAGAACATGTTCACTTCTGACCTTTAGGCCTGAGAAGGTGGGCCAGCCTCTGATATAGGGTCTCTTGGAAGACAGGGGCTCCCAAGCCCTCCCTATGAACACCTCCCACCCAACTCCCGAAATTGCAATAGTACATATTTAAGATAGATAATTGGGGGTGGGGAGAGGGGCCTGTAAAGGACTAAGAAAAAAAAATAAGTGACCTATTCCTTTACCATGTGAGAGAAGCTCTGTTAACATTCCTTCCAGTATTTTTCTCCGCATATCGACACAGATATGGTTTCCTGCTTTAAGAAACGGCATTACAGCAGACTGTATAGAGGCCTGCTTCTCTCGCTCAGCAGAGCACCAAGACAGACAACCCTGCCACCGGGAAGGATGCTCGGGCGTTCCTGCAGTGCCATCAACGTACAGTTCTCCTCGGGGCTGCTAATACCACAGGGTGACAGGCAGAGGTGCTGATGCAGAGGGAGGGTGAGGAATTTGAATCCCGACACCAAGGGTTTGAAAACTTGTGTTTCTCCGGACACTGCCCATTTCCTTAATTTCAGAAGGTGACCACCAGGAGATGGGTCAATTCTGACATACTCAAATGTTTTAAATCCTAAAAGATGAGCAATGGGAGAAATTTAGAAGGAGTCACTTGTAAGTGAGGAAATAGAGTTAGCCTCTGCTGGAGTCTGTGGTGTCTCCCGGCCAAGCCCAGGGTCCTCCAGATCTGCCCTCTGGGTCTGGACTCTGCTCCCCAGTCCCCCTCCCGCCAGCGGCCTGCCATGCTTGACAGAGGGCAGCAGCCACATAGGGCGGGTCCAAGTGGGGATCTGGGTCTCGGGACATGCCTTTCAATTTCAAGGATCTCTCATTACCTTCACCACAGCTCTTGGCCCAACAACCAATTTTCAGATCCAAGGGTATCTAAGACTGGCTGTGGAATGTTGCTGGGGAGTGTCCTGCTCACAGCAATCGAATTCCAAAGGCACCAGTCCCTTACACGGAGGAGGCTCTGAGCCAGCTGAGACCCACATTTCAATCTCCTGCTGCTTAAGAATCTTCTCTGGCTTTTGCAGGATAACTCGGGCACAATTCCCCCGAAACACAGCACGTGGGAGAGTCGTGAGCAAGACTTGGTTGAAGGAAAATTACCAAGTCTGCCCATTCAAAAATCGCTTGAGTATTCCCACTCCTATGAGCTTGGCTCCAGTTGCTGGCTCTCCACCCCTTTCTGTTCTAGGAACAGCTCCTTAGGACTGTTCAGCGTCTCGTGGGCAAGTGAAATCAAAGCAGGACCCAGCAAACATGGATTCTTTCATTCTTTCATTCATTCATTCATTCATTCATTCATTCATTCACTGACAGAGGGCAGCAGCCACATAGGGCGGAGTGCCTGGGGAAGAGGTGCTCAGAGGGTTGAAGGAGTCACTTGTAAGTGAGGAAATAGAGTTAGCCTCTGCTGGAGTCTGTGGTGTCTCCCGGCCAAGCCCAGGGTCCTCCAGATCTGCCCTCTGGGTCTGGACTCCTCACTTACAAGTGGCTCCTTCAACCCTCTGAGCACCTCTTCCCCAGGCACCATGTTAATGGGTTTCCAAATACAGTTCATTGAATATCCATGAGGACACTATGAAATGGATCTTGTTCTTCCCATGTTAAAGATGGAGATCCTGAGGCCCTGGGCAGTGAACAGACTGACTGCAGTTAGTGAAGAAAGCTTCAAGCCTCTCTTACCTGGGCCCCTTTCAAGCCCCCCATGATGTATTTGCAGATTCATATAATTGTTTTTTAAGTTTGCAAAATGTAGATATTTTCGCTGCAATTGGTTAAGAGCACTGTCTCTCTCCACTCTGATGCCTCCTCCTGTTGCATTTCCCTTCCTGTCAAGTGGTGTCAGTGGCTACAGGCTTTTCAAGATCCCGCTAAGAGGAAGTTGATTTGGGGATAAATTTAGTTTGCGTGAGTGAAGTTTATGTCTGTGGTTCACAGTCAGTTTAATGCAAAGGCAGGTTATTGTCAGCTGCCCCCATAACTGCCCCACGCTGCCAGGAATTTGCGCACCACCCACTGTCATCGAGACTCAAAGGTGCAGTGCCTGGCACCTGAGATATGTGGGGAGTGAAGGCAAGACAAGGATTGAAACACACAGAGCCAGAAGCTAGTCAGTGGAAATTTCTCCGTCATCAGACATGTGAAATAGTGGGAAGAGAATTTAGTTCTCCCTGATGCCTACTCAAAAAAAGAAGTTTTTTTTCTGTCAGAATATATTTGATCCATTGAATACAGTTATAAACATACCAAGCACTTTTTGATGGGAATTATGTTAAACTAGTAGCCCGGTGCATGAAATTCGTGCACTGGGGTAGGGGGGAAAGGGGCCTCTCAGTCTGGCCTTCACCCTCTCCAATCTGAGACCCCTCAGGAAATGTCCAACTGCCTGTTTGTGCCCACACTTTTAACAGATAACAGATCCGTTGTTGTTTCTTTCTTATGCTTAAAACCATTGGAATTAGTAGGTATTCAAAGTGTATATACATTTTGGGGGGACACCCTGTATATCTCTAGTCAGTGGTGAAAGAAACCAACAGCATATTTGGAACCCCCAGACAGGGAACCTCGCTCACTCCCCACATGTCTCCCCACTTCACTTTCCACCTTCGTGGGCAGCAGGAGAATCAACGTTTTCTCTCATTAATTCAGAAAAGCACGTCCTGTCACCTGCTGCCTGGCAGGAGTGCGCTAGGCCCCAGGCAGGCGAGACTCAGTCAGGGCAGCCTTCGCTCATGGGTGCTGGCACCCAAAGTGCACATTCCTCCTCTACAGTCGCCCCGACTATCCCACTATTTCACTGAAAGGACGGAATTCCTCTCCACCTCTGGGTTCTTGATCTTGAATGCTGACCGAAGGCACCTCAGCGAGGGCCGCCCGCGCCCACCAGGTGTATCTGTCTGCATCTGCTCCTGCCTCAGCACCTGCATTAACCCCCCGGAGGTGATCTCGTAGCTGCACTGGCCTCCGTGGGAACAGGGCATCACCACTCTGCCCTCTCACTGTCATCTCACAGGCGCCCACTCTCAGCACCCAGAACACCCAGACACTCTCCAAAGGACGTGAGCACATCAGAGGGGATGCGTGCACATCCTGTGGGGGTGTTAGGCATGCTGGGTTGATGGAAGTGCGGTGAAGAGGTGGGGGGAACTTGTGCACGCCTTGGTTTGCAACTGTTGCAGGCGCAGGAGGATGACAGTGTGCTGGGGGATGTTAACATGCCAGGGGGTGGATGTGCACACTGGAGGCCTCTGGCTTTGCAGATCCGCAAACCCCCATGGTGCAGCCAGGAGGACATCAGTCTGGCCTGCCATGGTGGCTGTCCCTGCGATCCTGCACCTTCTGGGCCAGGAGGCGGATCTTGCGCAGCCACTCCTGGGCACTGATGGCCTGCAGGCGCTACTTCAGCTCAGCCTGCAGGCTCCACTTGGCACGCTCACAGCTGTCACCACTGCCATGTGGGGAGTACAGGCCGCCCTCTGCCAGCCTGCCTCCCCTGTCCAGAGGCTCTCTGCGCTGCTCACCTGCCCAGAATAACTGAGGCTGGGCGGAAGCCAGGCGTCCTGCCCTGCCCTGCCCAACCCCGGCCGATCTGCCCCTGTGCGAGCTGCCGCCCCGCCGGGAAGGGTCACAGATCCGGGTCCCGGTACCGCAGACAGCCTCAAGCACTGCCCCCCGCTGGCAGGGTCACAGATCTGGTCCTGGACCTCGAACAGCCTTGCCCGCTGCCGCCGGCCTTAAGTATGCAAATTAGCGGCCATCTTGTTGCTTCAGGGTGGGGGTCCCCACTGGGGTGCTTGGCCAGCCTGGATGAGGGGATGATGGCTGTTTGCAGCTGGTCACACACCCTTCAGGGTGGGGGTCCCCACTGGGGTGCCTGGCCAGTCTTGGTGAGGGGCTGAGGGCTGTTTTCAGGCTGGCGGGTGACTGAAGCTCCCAACCTCTCCTTTTTTTCTTTTTTCTTTTTTTCTGGGATTTATTTACCTTCTGTGGCTGTCACTGGAGCTGAGAGCCGGCTTTAGCTCTGAGGCCTGGCTGCAGCTCTGAGACCTCGGCTGCTGAAAACAGGTATCTGCGTTTGTTCTATAATTGAAACAACGTTGCGGTCCTGCTGGCTGAAGCCTGGCTGGCTGAAAGCAGGTTTCTGGGGATTGTTTAGCTTCTATACTTGCAACACTGTTTCTTGGAATGCAAGCTCAGAGGCCGGCAGCGGCAGGCGGGGAACCTTGGCTTCCGCCATGACTGGAGCAAGTAGCCTCCTGTTCGCTTCAGCTGCCTGGCTGCCGGCCGCCATCTTGGTTGGCAGTTAATTTGCATATTGCCCTGATTAGCCAATGGGAAGCATGTCAGAGGTACGGTTAATTACCATGTTTGTCTATTATTAGATAGGATAGATTTTATCAAAATTCCTGTATTATAGGACCCACACCTGTAGCCATACAACAAAAAGTGGATGTCAGTATATGAAGTCACGTTTTAGTCATTGTAAAGTCAATAATAATAAAAAACAATTTTGCCAGCCATGCAAGAAGAAAAACTAAGTGATCTTTGAGCCTCCCTTTAGAAAAATTACAAAATCACTATTATACGAAGAGGTGATCAAAGAGTATTCAGCCAAAAGATGTGAAGGTAGGTGGGGGAGTATTTTAGAGGGTTGGTAAGTTAATAACTCATAAAATATTTTGTTATTTTTCTGGATTCTGTAAAGTTTATGATGCAGGTTTTTTAGACTTATGTTGGATGTGATTTCTTTTCTCATTCTAAGTAAATTTTTCACTATTGTATCTAATCTTGTATTTATAATTTTATGTTCTTTTCTCAATTTTATGTTCTTTTCCCCAAAGTGCACAAGCTTCAAGCCCTATGATATGTTGATTCATCTCTGGAGGTGAAATAACTTTTCCAGACAGGAAGCGGCAAACCCTGGACTGGAAGACTTGGTACCCTGTCTCTGGGTGCCCTGACTCTGGGTACCCTGCACCTCATCCAGGAGTGGGTGCTGGTGCTGGTGCTGGTGCTGGTGCAGGCAGGTGAAGGTCAATATGTTAGCCAACAGGCTCCATCATCACAGCCAGCACATTAGGATCTATCCCACCTGGGTAGGCCCTCAACAGGCTTTTTGAGGACCTGAGTATGCAATCTGACAAAAATCAACTCTGTTAGAACCAAGTGCCCAGATCAAGAATAATAAGTGAATGTGAGGATAATAAGACTTGCCCTCCACAGCAGAATTGAACCTGATTTGATTCTTCCAGGTGCCATGTTCCTTAGACTTTCACTGTCCAAAATGGTAGCCACATGTAGCTATTTCATATAATTAAAATGAAATAGAATTAATAGTCCAGTCCCTCAGTTGCACTAGGCACATTTCAAATACTCCGCAGCCTCATGTGGCTAGTGGTTGTTGTATTCGACGGTGCATAGAATGCTCCCAGCCTCCTCCAGCATTCTATTGCTCAGCTCAGCTGACTTAAACAGGCATTACTCAGGCACATCTCAGTTCCACTTCTCAAGTGAAGGACACTTTCAGGTGAGCGTGGCAGATGTGGGAGGCGCAGGAGCAAGGAGAAAGGAAGACCTGTCCAGGAGAAGTAAATGGAGCAGCGCAGCAGCAGAGAAGGCCCGAGGGAGAGGCAGAGGAAACAGAGCTCAGGCTGCTGAAGTGTGGAGCCTCACAGGGAAAAGGGCGTCAGAAACATGAGCCAATAAAACGATCCAAATCACACCCGAGAAAGAGTAAGGAGTGGAAGTGTTAGCTCCAGAATCAAGGTCACTTGTCTCTCTCTCTCTCTCTCTCTCTCTCTCTCTCTCTCTCTCTCTCTCTCTCTCTCCCCATGCACACACACACTCACACACACAGAAACACACACACAGAAACCATACACACACACAGACACCATACACTCACACAAACACAAAGAGACACCAAATACACACACTCACACACGCAGACACCACACATACACACACACACACACACACAAACATATACCGACACCACACACACACACACACACACACACACACACACAGACACCACACATACACTCACACACAAACACACAAACACACACACAGAAACCATACACACACAAACACCATACACTCACACAAACACACAGAGACACCACATACACACACTCACACACACACAGACACCACACACACACTCACACACTCACAAAAATACACACATACATACACTCCGCACTCACGCACTTTAAAGTGCACTTTGCACTCCGAGTCTTTGTTGGGGAATCCTCGTTACAGCTTTGTGCACTGGAATGTCTGTGAGTGTGAATTGTAGTTACTGGCAACAACATCATCAGGCCTCCACTCCCTAGAGAGCTCCTGCCGATCCAGACCTCCACAAAGATCTGAGGGCAGCACCCCCTTCCTCCCGAGGCTATGGGGACAACTGGCCCCAACTCTCCTGCTGGGCCTGACTCAGAGGTATAGATCCAGCACCCAACCTCTGAGATTGAAGGGCAACTTGGGGACCTCCAGCTACTTTCATGGGCTGCCCAGGGCACAAGTTCAGTGAATTCTAAGCAAGAAGTCCTGGCAGAACAAGGGACCCATGTTTCTCCTTCAAAGTGGCAAAGAGAAAAGCGACAACCATGTTGACTTTTAAAGAAACACAGTTATGGGTCCCTTTTCTATAGTTCCTAGTTAAATCCTTGGCTCACTATATAAATGGGGAGCCTGGGCCTCAGAGAAGTTAAGGAACTTCCCCACTGTCAGCCGGGCTGGTTGGTGGTGGAGCCAGGATTCAAACCCATGGTGTGATTCCAGAATCCCAACTCCAAGATGAGGCAAGGTGTGGGGTAGCTGGGCAGCTGTCTGGGGGACAGTTCTCTAAGGCAGTCAATCTCACCACGGGGCAAGGGAAAAGGTGGAGCCAGTGAACTCTGTTCTCTGGGTAAATTGTCAGTGCGCCCAACCTGGGCCCAAGAATTCAGTGCCCTCATCACCTGGAAATAAACACTCCACTCAGGCACCCATCCCGCTCCTCACTAGGTAATTGTTGGATAATTTGTAAGGAAGAGGTCGGAATTCCTAGCCTGCCTGGGAGGCCAGCCTGTTTCCCTAGGACAGTGATGGCGAATGCACAGGACAGCTCCCACAGCAACTCATTTTTTTGGTTGATTTTTCTTTGTTAAATGGCATTTAAATATATAAAATAAATATCAAAAATATAAATCTTTGTTTTACTATGGTTGCAAATATCAAAAAATTTCTATATGTGACACAGCACCAGAGCTAAGTTAGGGTTTTTCAAAATGCTGACACGCCGGGCTCAAAAGGTTCGCCATCACTGCCCTAGGAAGTCCTGAAATGAGCCAGCAAGCAGGAAACGTGGGCTAATACAGACAGTCTCTTCAGCCAGAGGTTCCGGCTCCCCAGACTGCCACCACCATCTCATCTCACGGAAGCCCTTAGCTGGGAGGACTGCCTCTCCTTTTGACCCAACCTGGTCCTTTTCCCGGAACCTGTTGGGTGTACAATGTTTGTATCCAAACTTGCCACCCTCCCCTTCACCCCAGGCTGCAGGGACAAGAATTCCAATAAAAGTGTAGGATCCCACGAAAAACCAGGGAAACAGCACGTAGGCCCCCACCTTGGGTTTCACATTTATTTCTACTCACAGAAGAGAGCTTGCATCCAAGTGCTGGGATTCAGAGTTTTAATTAAACGTCTTCAAAACACAAAACTCATTTCCCCTTAATTGTGCTTCCCAACCATAAAACGACGGCATCAGGGGACTGAGGAAGTGATGGCAGTGTCACCGTGCTAAGAGCCAAGCCGGGCTGTGGGACTGCCCTCTCCTGCTCCGGGTACCCATTCCAGTTGGGTACCGGGACCAGGCGCTCCCACAGGCTGTCATTGGTGTGTCCCCAACACAGGGCCTGGCTGGGACCCAGCAGATATTAGACTCCCTCCAGTTAGGCAGGGCAACTGCTGCTCACAGCACGCTCCAGAGTCCCTGGTAACTCATGTCCTCCCTCTGTTCTGAGCGTCTGTTTGGGCTCGCTTCAGAGGCAGCCACCCTAGAGAAGAGCAGGGGCGGGCTGTGTTTACTGGCAGCTGTCTTCCACAGTGCACCTCACGGTCACACCGTACAGCTTGTGAAACTCGATGGCCTTCCAGTGGGGAAAGGGAATGAGTCAGCCTCACAGAAAGGAAGTGTCCGTGAGGGACTGCAGTGGGAACGGCACCCCCACACCTGGGAGCGTAAGAACTGCCTATTTCGCCCTGGCCGGTTTGGCTCAGTGGATAGCGTGTCAGTCAGCCTGTGGACTGAAGGGTCCCGGGTTCAATACTGGTCAAGGGCATATTCCCAGTCTGTGGGCTCGATCCCAGGGTGGGGAGTGCAGGAGGCAGCCGAACAATGATTCTCTCTCATCATTGATGTTTTGTTTTGTTTTTTTCTCTCTCTCTCTCCCTTCCTCTCTGAAATCAATAAAAATATATTTTTTAAAATAAGGAACTGCCTATTTCCCAGCCACAATTCCACTCAAGGGCAAATACCACCTACCCCTTGCACAGCATGTAGGAAAAAGCTTGCACAGAAACAAGGGAAAGCAAGATCTGGACCAGAACTAAACATTTTGGATATCTAAGCTGTGAATACTGATGTAAAACTGTTAACCTTGTGAAATTCGCCGTTCAAATTTATAATTTGGATAGGGAGGACCCAGGGAAGTTCTCTGTTTGGGGCCAAACACTAGGGCTTTTACCTTAAAAATATATATACATATCTCCGCCACCCACACCCCCACCCCACCCTCTAA
Source organism: Myotis myotis (assembly GCF_014108235.1). Taxonomy (NCBI): domain Eukaryota; kingdom Metazoa; phylum Chordata; class Mammalia; order Chiroptera; family Vespertilionidae; genus Myotis; species Myotis myotis. The sequence goes on along the minus strand of NW_023416324.1, from coordinate 29,310,949 downwards.
GAGCAGCATGTGCTGCTAACTCTGAGAGTCTTCTAGAACCTGGTCAGAGACAAGTGGCTGGCCAACACATTTCTTGCCAATGGGGCTTAAAGAGTGGAATCAGCAGCTGGGTGCCAAGAAGGCAGGAGCTCGCTCACATCCACGTCTGCCCTGACAGCTCCCACAAACACAGAGCATCCTACATGCACAGGACAGCTCCCTGACACTCGCTCACAGCCCGTCACGGCCACAAATTACAGCTCGTGAAACTGAAGGGGTGGACGGTAAAGAAAAAGACCTAGAAACAAGCAGCGAGATTAGGTTCTTGGGAAGGTGACACGGCGACACAGCAACCATGAGCATTAGCTCTCTATCCTGAGACCCCTCACACTCTGATTCCAATTAAACCCACCAGCTGTGCTTCCAAGAAAAACCTGCCTGGTCAGGCTGGCTGCACAGGCCCTCCTACTGACAGCCCGGGGCGAAGCTCAAACCAGCCTCCTGACTTGGCCTGCCTTATGGTCTGTGAAACCACGCCTGGCCAAAGGAAGGGAAAAAACATCTCAAAACCATGGCTGAGAGGCCACTGGCCGGGGCTGATGCAGAGGCTTCCTGGGTGCTGTGTGTGTGGACCCCAGACACCAGGGTGCGGCACTGCTCGAGCCTCCGGCCTGTGAAGAAGGTCACGGGGCACCGGGCTTTCCACCCCAGTACTGAGGAGTCAGACTGCTGCTCCATCCCGGAGTGTTAAACCCTCCAGCTCAGTGGTTCCCAGCCAGGAGTGACCTTGCCCCCAAGGGACATTTGGCAACATCTGGAGACATTTTTGACCATCACACTGGGGATGGGCTGTTGTTACTGGTATCTAGTGTGTAGAGGCCAGAAGTGCTGCTGAACATCCAACACGCACAAGACAGCTCCCACAGCAAAGAACTGTCTGACCCCAAATGTCAACAGTGTCCAGGATGAGAAACCTCACTGTAACGCCAGAGAGCACTGGGCTCAAATCCCAACTCCACTGCTAGTGCCTTTTACATGTTCAACAAAACCGATGCAGCGGCTTCTACGAGCCAGGCGCTCTTCAAAGCACTTTGCACGTATTAATTTGTTTAAACTTTCTGAACACCCCATGGCATAGTACTATCCTTATCCCCATTCTACAGATGAGGAAACTGAGGTGCACAGAAGTGATGCAAATTGCCCAAGATTACCCAGCTAGTAAGCAGAGGAACCAGGATTCACACGCTGCTATCTGGACCCATGGCCCGCCCTCCTAAATCACCTCATTCTTAGGGCCGCCTGACAGGCTATAGCTTACATTTCCCACCTGACTTAGTCTCTCATATAAAGGTGTGCAGCAGGCGGGCTTCTCATCCTTTATTCGGCATTAACTCTATCTTGTTTGTATTCATCTTGAACATGGGAATCAAGGATCACAACACTTGCTTTTTCTCTTTCCCTTCCAACACATAGAGAACGGCAAACATTCCAACACTTCCATTCCCCAAACATGCAGCAACGCCAATATCTTTATTCAAAAATTCGAAAGGAGCTCTAGTGAGGCTGGAGTTGGTGCATTCCAACACAGTGTCACCAAAGGCCGAGGCTCAATGAGGGCAACCACTGTGGGGTTACAGAGAAGGACATCCTTGACCCGACATTGCCCTCCACATGTTGGCTTTGGGAGGTCCCAGTGTGCCTATTGGGAAATGAACTGCAAGACGCTGTCTATATTTAAGAGACACGCGGGCCTTCCTAAGCAATCTGCAGCACAGCTGGCTGTGAGAGCATCTGGCTGGCCACTTTGCAGAAGCAGAAACTACCCTTGCACCAGCAGGTCAGGACAAAAAGAAAAACCCACAAGATCTAGTGTGGTTGGGTCTAGAAGCACAAGCAAGTAATCAGCCAAGCCAAACACTCGAAAGCTTGACAGTTTCAGCTGGTTCGTGTGGAAAAGAAACCCAAGTGCTGATAGGGTGCAACCACTGAAGCAAATGTCCCTGTCCCCCCATTCATGGCAGACCCCTCCCTCTGAGCAGGCTCTCCTGTCTCCACCTCTCAGCCAACAGAAGGATGCTCATGGGACCCTATCACTTTCTCCTCTGCACCCACTGCCCCTCCTAGTGTCCCTGCACATAACCTCATCTCCCCACACACATCCAATGCTGTCTGGTCCAAGGCTCTATTTTAACCCCTTTATTGGCATGTTTCCACACCAGACTATTCAGACCTGTAGGGCCCCATGGCAATACTAGATACTTCAAATGGCCCAACACGTACCAGGGACAAAGATGCTCAGGTGAACCAAAAAGCAGGCTGGACTGTCAGCAGCCCTGATGTGCTAATGCAGACCAGCCCCAGCCAGTCAATGCTGACTGGCAGAGATGCCCATTTCTGTCTAAATAAAAATATCGTTTTCAAATTGCAATTGGTTTAGAGGTATAACTAGATGCGAATCTTTCGATCTGGGGCACAGAAATTGAGAGGTGGGGGCCGCTGCCCTTCCCCCCTGACTGTGACTGGCCTGGGATGCTGAAAGTGACAGCCAGCATGACTTCCCCCAAGTCCTGAGAGGCCCCCTGAGCAGTGAGTGGCCCAGGGGAGGCATTCTGGCTGATGGTAAGGAGGATGGTGGATGGCCAGGCTGGGGAAGGACTGAGGGCGGGGGCTGGGACGGGGAGAAAGAGGGCAAGACAGGGCATGGCTGTGGCCATTGTCCAGTAACACTGTGGCGGCGTGTTAAACATTTATTTGTTCTATATTAGGAGAAAGAGAACATGTGTACCGAAAAATGGAAATGCTGGGGCCAAGGAAAAGGCTTAAAGGTAGAGACACTGTGAGAAAGGACAAAGTGAGAAAGGTAGACAAGAGAGGCCAAGTGGAACCTCTCTCACTGACTCAGATCCTTAGAAAACTGCCCCCAACTCTGACATGATTTTTCTAGAAGTCAGGAGCCAAATTCCAAAAGAAAGACCTTCAATTGTTAAAATAAAAACAGCACACCATGAATCACAGCCCTGCCTCCGTGAGTAACTGACCCTTATATTAAATGAGTAGTAGTCGCTTCCTATGCATATTAACATACTTAGCATACGTGGCAATAGTGTGTGGTGGTAGCAGGGGGCTTGCTCTGAAGTCAGGCTTCCGGGTGCAGACTCTGGCTCTGCTACCTACGAGCTGTGTGACTTTTGGCCAATCACTCAACCTCTCTGCGTAGCACTTTCCCCCTCTGTGAAATGGGGGTAAAAATAATGGGAATTTAAAGGGAACTCTCAATAAACGTTAGCTTTTATTTGTAAGAAGACTCTGGGTTCAAATGAATGAGTGTAAGACCTGTGGCATCAACCAGTTTATGAACATTCCTTTTCTTCAGAGTCAGTGCTGAATTATCTCATCCTTCCTTAATCACTGTGCCTGTGGGTTACATCCAGAGACAGAGCCTGGCCTGCCTGTATGTGGCGGCAAAAGCACTAGGTGCTTGGCCCACTATTTCTCTGATCTCTAGGCTGCCAGAGCCGAAATCCCACTCCGTTCTGCGAGGCCATCTCATGTCCAGGCCCCTGAGTCCTCCTCACAAAGGCAGGCCTTTCAATTCAGGCCTATTCTCTGGTCCAAGGAGTCCCTCACACAGCCTTCAGGAGGAGGCGGCCCCACTGGGAGAGAGACCCTGACTGCACTCGTGGATGGGCCTGTCGGGGCAGTGCTTACTGGATGACAATGTAAAAGCTTGGTAAGGCAGACGTTACTCAGGGGACCACTGCAACAGGTGTGGGGACCACCGCCACGGGGTTTTGCAGTGGGAGACAGAGATTGGGATCAATTCTAAATTCACAAAGGAAAGGGGAGGGGGTTGATAGCCAAGGAGCGGGTGGGGATCAGTGGATAGAGAATTTCTGAGAGGAGACATGGGGGTAAGGGAGGATCCGACCTGACAGGATTCTTGCAGAAGCTGGGCCAGGGTGATCACACATCACTGGGGGGTGGTGGAGGATGAGGCACCTGATCAGACATTGGGGGTGATCAGATATGGGCTGAGGGGGTTCTGGCTAAACCAACTTATCAGGATTCTTGCTAAAATTGGACAATGCAGAAATAAACATAGTGAGAAGTTGAGGCCTAGCTGACAAGAGCTCCCAGGAGCCTGCCTGAAGTTTGGTCATGGAGAGCATGCTGTGGGGCCCAACCTGCAGGCCAGCAAGGGTGAGGCCCACACTCGGAAAGGAAGCGGGTTCTCTGTGCGGGGAGGAGGAGGACAGGGGCTGGGAAGGCGGGACAGGAGGGGGCGTGGGGGAGGGGGGTGCGGGGAGAAAGATGGAGACTAAGTGCTTCCATCACCAATGACTTTATTTTTTTGTCAGATCGCCACTGTGCACCATAAAGCGGTGGTTTAGCCTCCTAGCACCTGAGGGCAGGAAACATTAGCTTCACCTGTTTTTCGTTTATTTGTTTCCTTCTTGGAATCAAAGTTCTCACTGTATGCATACAAAACTACTTCAGGCTGTTTCTATCCAACATAAAATAGAAAAACTTAGTTTCCAGTAACCAACTGTTGATGGACATGAAACCAACAGGGCAGAAGGGAAGGCCTCTGCTTCCCTTCTGAGGTGGGTGGGGAGAGGGAGAGGAAGGAAGTGAATTGGACATCACATCCCCAAAAAGCATCTCCTTATACTGCCCTTCCCTTTTGCAAAGGGAAAGGCAAAGCCCCGTCTCAACAGGGCTCTCCCCCAGCCCCAGAGTGAAGGCTTAGAACTCCCATCCACCAGAGTGTCTGCTATTTCCCCTCCATCCCTGTCCTGGCTCAGAGGAGGATGCTCGGGCCTGAGGGCTAGGCTGCGTCTTCACCCATGCAAGTGTACATACACAATCTCACACACACACACACACACACACACACACACACACACACACACACACAGCCTGCCAGCTGGAGATACACAGAAGGAGCTGTTTCTCTCTAAGAATTTCTGAAGGCCCCTGACCACTGTCCGCAGGGCGCACAGAGCCATACCTGCATCCGACTCTGACAGCAACAGTGTCTCCACAGGTGGGAAGGCAGTCAAATGCAGCTGGAGCAAGCGCAGGCTTTGTTTTCTCACCGGAGTGTTGTAAGAATTGATTGTTTTGGAGGAATAACATAAAAGCTAAGAGCTCTGGTTCCCAGGCTAGAAGACAGACCAGATCTATTCATTCCACAAGCATTAAAACCCCTCTGCTTAATTAATACACCAACCGCTCTCTCTTTGCAAAAGGGAAGGGCAGCACAATCCCACGGGCTGGCACGCGTACACGGAGGCCGCACGCGGTGCTGAAGGTGAACACGCGGCCACTGCCACTTGGCATGTTTCCTTGTCGCATCAATGAGGTGATACAAATGAAAACGGTTAAAAAGCAGACCTCGACATGGCTGGAATTGTACCAATAAGTTCCTTTTTAACAAGGTGTTATGTTCACCTTTTACTGATTGTTCTTGAAGGAAGGCCTTCTCTCAGCCAGAAATCTGGTTCCCATCTGATGTGGTTTGCACATCTTCAGGTGTTTTTAGTGCCTTTTTGTCTGTTTCATGGACCCCACTAAAAAGTGCAGGTGTCTTCCTAAAAATATTAATGTTGCCCCCCCTGATGACCTTCATGTGGAAGGTCACATGCCCACCATGCATCATTTACTCTGTCATGAACTTAATATACATCATATAGTCTATGAGCACAGGGACAAAGGTTTCACATTCGCTGGATCATTTCGCTCTCCCAACAGCTCTATGAAGTATGTGCTATTATTATCCCCACTTTAAAGACAAGGGAACTGAGCCTCTGAGAATAGTCTCCCCCCAAGGTCCCGTAACTAGCAGGCCGAGGCTTCACACCCAGCCTGACTTTTCTCCAGATGTACATTCGTGTCCCTGCACAGGCTGCTCCGGCCCATGGTCTTATCCCATCAGCACCTGGGCATGCGGCAAGACCGGACCGTGGCAGGACTGTTTCTGGGTTCGTTCTGAATTCCAGCCCTTCCCTGAAGCAGGTTTATTGGAAGCACAGGCCTTGTGAGGGCCAGAAGGAAAAAGGACAGAACCGGATCAGAAAGCCTGCTTTGTACCTGGCCAAACACAGCCACCTGCCTCAGGACCAACCGAGCTCAGGGCTTTCCTGCCCGCTGCTCCAGATGTGCCCCTTTGGTCTCAGTTTCCTTTAAAGTGGGTACGATAATGCCTGTGCCATGGGGCTGCTGTGAGAAGTTATGTGATAAGAGTCACCCATGCAACCAGGCATCTGGCACAGGTGGTCAGTAAACAGTGGTCATTGCTACTATTTCTTGGTGGATCCCAGGAGTTATTTCTAGATCCAGCTGAGGGAAGAGGTGGGCAGCAGCTGCCCCTGTGGGGAAGGTACTTTATCAGCAGCATTGTTCTGGTGCTGGTGATGGCATAATGCAAACAGACTTTTAATTGGTTTTATTCTTGCTTTTAAATTGTCTACAGACCACGTACCCCCTTATTGCTTGCACCTATGATAGATTTCCTGCACTCCCTCTCTCCCCACTCCCTGCCCCCTCCCCCCCCTCATGTCACAGCCCAGATCTCTTCTAAACTTCCCGACAGAGATACTATAGAAAAGCAGTGCTGGTCTCTGCCCACAAGCTGATCACAACCATTCAGGGAAAAAGAAAGCAGCTCTGCCTAGCTGGTGTGGCTCAATATTTGAGCATTGGCCTATGAACCAGGAGGTCACAGTTCAATTCCCAATTTCTGGTCAGGGCACATGCCCAGGTAGGTTTTGGGCTCAGTCCCCGGGGGGGGGGGGGGCGGGCAGCCAATCAATGATTCTCTCTCATCATTGATGTTTCCATCTCTCTTTCCCTCTCCCTTCCTCTCTGAAATCAATAACAAAATATATATTTTTAAAAAGCAGTTCCTTCACAAACAATATGGGCCTGGCCATAGAGGACCTCCCTGAAATGCTTTCCAGGGAAAAAGAGATGCTGGTACAAAGCTCCTAACTGGGGTAGAACATGCTGTTTAGGAAAGCCAGCAGAGGGGGTAAGGGAGTGTGGCTGAGATGGGGTTGGGGAAGTGGGCAGGGGTTGACCTTCTAGGGCAGTGGTCGACAAACTCATTAGTCAACAGAGCCAAATATCAACAGTACAACGATTGAAATTTCTTTTGAGAGCCAAATTTTTTAAACTTAAACTATATAGGTAGGTACATTGTTATTAACTTAATTAGGGTACTCCTAAGCTGGCCTTTGCTAAAAAGTCCTCAATCTGGTTAAGGTACGTTCACTGAGGTCGACCCCTTCCAACTCTCCCATCCACACTCGTCTTGTATACTGTTTCCTCTATCTCCTTTCCGAAAACCGACTTCTGCGCATGGGCCACGAAGTTTCAATCGCACTGTACGTGCGCACCCGCACCTGGTATTTTGTGGAAGAGCCACACTCAATGGGCCAAAGAGCCGCATGTGGCTCGCGAGCCGTGGTTTGCCGACCACTGTTCTAGAGCCATGCAGGCCATGTGAAGAATTTTCTTCCACCTTTTGCTCAGCAAGAAGCTCTGACATGACCAAGGCAGAGAACAGCCTGGAAGGGTCAAGGCAGGGTGTGGGGAACAGTTAGCAAACTTTTGCAGCAGCCAGCCTGAAGAGGTAGAATGCAAGTCAGAATGGGCAAGTAGGCGGATTCCAGCCCACTCCTTAGGAGAGGAATTAGAGAACTTGGTGATGGGTGGTGTGATGGGTAGCGAGATGGGTGGTGGTAGAGCAAAGGAAGAAGTCTGGTTTCTAGCTCAAGCAGCTGGGGGGACAGGGTGTCCCTTACCAAGACAGGGGACATCTGAAGAGGAGACACACAAAAGCTGAGGGCAGGGGCTGGGAAGGGGGTGGTTGGGAAGGGGCTGGGAGCAGATACTGAGCTGAGTTGTGCACATGTTGACTCATCCCAGTGGAGAAGTGGAGACAATGATTGTATTTACAGCCCAGATAATGAGTAGAAACTGAAACGAGAGGCGGAGCATTCACCAAGGGAGGCCACAGGAAGAAGAGTGTTCTGGGGCACTCAGACCCTAATGGCCAAGCAGAGAGGTGGAGGAAGCAACAAAGGAGACCAGGCAGGAGCAGGTCAAAAAGTAGGAGGAAACCCAGCAGGGAGGAAGGGGGTGGGTTCTCAGAATCCATGGGAAGAAAAGAAGACTTGGACTTTTGATTAAACTTACTAAAATCCTCCTCAGAGGGTGAAAAAGAGGAAGTCTGAGCAATGTCATTGGCATTAATAGATATGCAAGTCAGAGGTGTTCTTAGAAGCAAGGTGTGTTAGGGCAAGCACTTGTGTGTTTTACGCACGACTGTACTCCACAGACCTAGCAGAATGCTTAGCACAGAATAGAAACTTGAGCAATACCTGTTGACTATTGAGTATGGAATGAATGGAATAGGAACAGGGAGCAGAGGTCAGCTAGTTAATGAGAGAGAAAGAGCTGGAAAGTGGGTGGCTGTAGGCGGAAGCACTGAGGGAAACGCACTAGTGGTGAGGGGCTGGTTTAGAATCATTTCTGTTCTAGAAAATAACCCTTTAAAGGAGATATCAAGGCTCCTTGAGTGCACAGAGCACTCTTCTTGGAAAACCATAAGGATGTGAATTTTGTACAGGTACTACTGCTGAATGTGAGATGCAACCATTAAGAACGTACTCAGCGTATTTAGAAACACGTAAAAGTCGAGAAACAGAAAACTCATTAACCTATGCTACCTTCCTGGAACGTGCTGAGTATGATTCTGGTATTGTGATGTTGTGGAATCCTCAGAAATAAATCAACTGAAATAAAATAAAATAAAAGCACCAACATTTACCAAACACCTGTTATGAATCCACCTCTGCGCTATAAGTTTATCATCAGGCTGGAGACCGGATGATATTCCTGAAACAATTCAAGGACAAGGCAAAATAGGGTCCATCGGAGGCAGTGTAGTTTGATGGTTAAGAGCTGAGCTCCAGAGTCAGGCTGCCTAAGGTTACCCTCAGTTCTGCCACCGAGTTCTCTGTGCTCAGTTCACAGACTTCCTGAGGCTAAAATGAGGAAATTGGTGTAAGGCCTCAGAGCAGTGCCTGATGCATACAGTAGGCACTTGGTCCTTAGGAGTCCCATTATTGCAGTTATTGGAGGGGAGGGATGGAAATGACCACTGCTCACCTGACTTGTCCCCTCTCCTGCCGTGCTGACCCTGGCTATGGGTCACATTAGAATAGAAATCAAGAAACATCCATACTTGTTTCCTTGGACCCAGGTGCAACCAAGCTAAGCACAGACCAAGAGTTGAAGGGCATATGGCATGTTCCTCTGCTGAGCTGGACCCGAGCCGAGGCTTTCTGTCCTGGGAACCTTTCAGACTCAGAGCACACACACGCTCAGACTCTAAAGAGTGTTGGGTCAGCAAAGAAGCACTGGGAAAGCCATCAGCATATTTGTATCCCTAGTGACCATTTCCTGCCTGGCCCCCAGGAGCCAGTGTTGACACTTTTCCCATCAGCGCAAAGCACTGGGTGCTCAGGGCCAAGTGATGCAGTCCCATAGGCCTTCGCTCCTATCCTGCACTCCACTCACAGCTGTGTGACCTTGGGCCAGTGACTTTGACCTCTGAAGGCTTGATTCCCATTTGTAAAGCATTCCTGGCCTTGGCTGCACATTCAACTTATTGGGGGAGTGTTTAAAAGTCCAAATGCCCAGGCCTCAACCCTGACCAAGAAAATCAGAACCCTCTAGGACAGAACCACTGCTCTAAGGACAGATGGTCGCCTTCTACTCACGGGGCTGCATTAACTGAGCTTATTCAAGGAAAACGCTTAATACCAGGCTTTACCCAGAGAGCCTCATGAAAGATGGCTGCTGCGTTGCACCACTCTGATTCTAGAGTCTAGACCAGCTGTGGGCAAACTACGGCCCGTGGGCCAGATCCGGCCCGTTTGAAATGAATAAAACTAAAAAGAAAAAAAGACCGTACCCTTTTATGTAATGATGTTTACTTTGAATTTATATTAGTTCACACAAACACTCCATCCATGCTTTTGTTCCGGCCCTCCAGTCCAGTTTAAGAACCCATTGTGGCCCTCGAGTCAAAAAGTTTGCCCACCCCTGGTCTAGACGCTACAGGCTCCACAGACCCATGGAAGGTCATGCTTTGGGAGCTTCATTCTGTCCACAGGAAGCTTCTGTTCAACTGCCTCACTTTGGTGATATCAAGGACCATTTCCACATTTTTATTTCTCTAGTTCTTTGATCACGCTGGCCCTGAATTATCTTATTCTCAGAGAGATGAAAAGGTCAGATCCAGAAAGTGTTTCTCACTTCAGGGCTGTGAGGCTAAATCCTTATTTTTAATTATGTACTCAGCGGGCCTCACAGCCCCCATCCTAAGAAGAGAGTCTCCATCCAAGGGAGCCCCAGTCCTTGGTTTTCAGCAGTGACAGGGCTCGGGGATGGGCATCTACAACCCTAACCACTGTGGAGGTGCCCTGACAGTAACATCCTGGATAGAACTGTGGGAAAAGTATTTCTGGGCCTGTGAGTCTCTTGCCACATCACTAACCAACTTAGAGTTCAATCCTTGTGATGCAGGCAGATTCATGCAAACCAGGGTACAAGGATTTCAGATTTTCCAGGCCTTGCTTCCTATAAGTGTGGAAGCATTATGTGTCTGATGCAAAACTGAGAGAAGGAACAGGGGCAAAACAAGTGGCAGCCCTTGCAGCTTGTAGTTATGGTTTCAAAGGGTAATAAACACTCAGGAGAAAGAAAACAGAACTTCAATCCAAGGAGTAAGAGGGGGCATCTAGCACCGCACTGGAAGGAGAGTTGGTAGGTGACCAGGGGAAAGGTCTGTCTACCACTGTGGAGGCAGTGCTCACTGTCCAGTGGGAGCTCAGAGGCCAGGGTGCCGGCAACAGAGCAGTTGGCGGAGACTGTTCCAGTCCCATCATGAGGATATCTGACTATGTGCACTCCAGACCCTGATATTCCTTTTCATCGAATCATTCATCAATGTAGTATTTGCTATGGGAGAAGCATACAGGGTGGGGCAAAAGTAAGTTTACAGTTGTTAGTACTCAAAACAGCTTATTCTTGTATTATTATTTAGTAACTATTGTATTATTTTCCATATGAACAACTGTAAACCTACTTTTGCCCCAACCTATATCTATCTGTCAATCTAACTATCTATCTATCATCTATCTATTTATCTATAGATACTTCACAACCCCATTCAGTAGGTACTCTTATTATCCCCATTTTGCAGGTGAGGAAACTGAGGCTAACAGAGATTAAGTAACTTGTCCATGGTCACACAGTCAGTATGTGACTGAGTTGGAATCTAAACCCTTGCATCTGGTTCCAACACCTGTGCTCTAAATTCCAATGCCATATTGTTTCTCCTCAAGTTAGGGTGTCAAAGATCAACAATAAGAATATAGTGTCTGGCCGAAACCGGTTTGGCTCAGTGGATAGAGCGTCAGCCTGCGGACTGAGGGGTCCCAGGTTCGATTCCGGTCAAGGGCATGTACCTGGGTTGCGGGCATATCCTCAGTGGGAGATGTGCAGGAGGCAGCTGATCGATGTTTCTCTCTCATCGATGTTTCTAACTCTATCTCTCTCCCTTTCTCTCTGTAAAAAATCAATAAAATATATTTTAAAAAAAAAAGAATATAGTGTCTGAAGGGTATACTAGGGACTCGCACAGGTGTCCAAAATCCCACTATGATTTGATGTTCACTCATGAAATGGGAAACGGAAGGGGCCACATGGTAACAGGCTGATAGGCACAAAGGCATGAAATGGGCATTCTATTTGGAGAAATAAAGAAAAGAGACTTGATCACCCATCTACCCAAGAAAATGGAAAGATGTGTACACACAAAGACATGTATATAAATGTTCATGGAAGTTTTGTTTAAATCGTCAAAAATTGGAACACCCCAAATTTCTATCCATGGTGAGTGGATAAACAAATTGTGGTACCTCCATACAACGAAATGCTATTCCACAAGGCAAAGAATGAATGGCTGATGCACACAACATGAATGAATCTCAACAGCATGATGCTGAGTGAAAGAGTCAGGAGCAAAACAGTACATACTGTAGGATTCCATCTGTCCCCATGAAGTTCTAGAAAAGGCAACACCATAGTTTCAGAAAACAGACGGGTGGTTGACAGAGAAAGAGGGTGTGAGGACTGCAGAGGGCACACAGGAACTTACAGGGATGATTAAAACGTTATATGTGTTGATTGCAGTGTGGCTATATCGCTGTGGTTGTTCGTCAAAACTTGTTGAGTTAAAAGGTGAATCTTATTATATGTTCATTATACTCCATTTTAAAAAGAGACCTGAAGTCATACAATCCCACCTGAGACATGCTGGTCTCTGAAACTTAAGTGAGAATTGTGTGTGTTCTGCTTCTTTTGCTTCTTTGCTTTGCCCCCCGCCCCCCGCCACACACACACACACACACACACACACACACACACACACACACACACTTTTTTCTTTCCCTCTTTCCTTCTTCCCTTCCCTCCTTTCTGTCTGCCTCCCTCCCTTCCGTCATCCTCCCTTCCTTCTTCTTTCTCCCTCTCCCAGCCAAGCTAGGGGCAGGCCCCTGAGCTCCATGCATTTCCAGAACTGCCATTACAAATTAGTGGGATTGACCAGACAGCCAGGCCGACTGAACCTCAGCTTACTTCCGGGGAGCAGATGTTCTGCAAAACTGGTCAGTGACCCACAGAGAAGGCTGGCAAGACCACAAGGCTCTCACTGGGCCCCTCTGTAGCTTCTACCTTCTAGGTAAAAACTATGCATATATTCCTTGAAAAGAGGAAATGTCTTTCCAAGAATTGCCTGGCCTTGGAAAGGAGGGAGGTCATTTGTCTCTGTCCAAGAAAACTGTTTATGCACCCTAGACTTGTTCTCTTCAAAGCACATGGGGATGGGGATGGGGCAGGGGTGAGGGCTGCAGTAGAGGAGAAAGGGAGGCAGAGAGAACAGGGAAAGCAAATGCCATTTGGCTTTGAGCAGCAAGATGAGCTCTTACCATCTCAAACCCTGAAGAGGATGGAGGGAAAGAGGGACCCCTTCATCCCACCCGTTCCCACATGGCTACCTGAGTAAGACAGCACCCACATCAGGAGCGCCCCTGCCCTGGCCGGATGAGAAGTGAACAAGGCAGGTGGGCAGCAGGAAAGGGACAGAGCATGAGACTGGCACGGCTCCCTCCCCTGGGCCTGCAGGAGGCCCAAGGCAGCGCGTATGTCCATCTGCTACACTCACCACAAGTAGATTCACCAGAAGGGAAGGGGACAATGGTGACCCAAAGCCCTTGCTCAGAAGTCACAACAGGAAATGAGCATCGGGGCATGCCTGCCTAGGAGTAAATCACACCAGCATCATCAGTCAGGGCTCTCTTAGACAAACCCCTCATAGCAACAGAGAGGCATAAAGACCCCAGCCAAAAGCCATGGAAGTTGAGTTCAGCCAAGCGCAACCCAGTCACATGGGCAGTGGGAGGGCTCGGGGAATGCCAGCTGCCATCCATGTTCTGTTTACTTTAAGTTGAGAGAGCCTGTCTTAACGAACTGGATGCTTGCGCTGTTTTTTTTTTTCTAGAGAGAGTTGGTCTCCAGGCGGTAAGGCCTATCATTCAATAGCAAAGCTAAGAACACAGAGTAAGAGTAGCACGAAGGTAGAACTCTGGCCCAAGACAGAAAAAAATAAAACAAGCATCCATAGAGGTAAAAGTGAGTAATTCTGGGCAGCTAGTTCTTAGTAAGTGGAAGAGAAAAGGGACAGTCTCTAATCCTAATCCACTCTGGTCCAGGCTTGGAAAAAAGCTGTAAACAGGAAAAATGTCCTATCAAAATATGACAAACAATGTGTGAAACTGAAAATCCCAAGTTAACAAGAAAGAAGAATTAACTCCCTATAATCCGATGTACTTCTACATTTAAAGGCTAAACTATCTCTTATCTACTCAATTTCACTCATTTCTATCCTGGTAAAACTCTTATTAACAGAATTAAGACATATATACCCCATTCACTAGCATCCAACTAGTCTTCTACCTTAGCCTGGAAACAACCTGTATAATTTACATGACTAAGAACCTACTATCATATCTATTGAATGAATCGTGGAATATAGCAACCATTGTAATAAATACGTAAACAAATACTCAGATGCTTGGAAATTAAGAAACACAGGTACACATAATTTATGAGTCAAAGTGTAAATCATAGTTGAAATTATAAAATATTTAGAACCAACTAATATTAAAATATTACATAGCAAAGAAATGTGTGATGAAGTTACAGTGGAACTATATAAATACAATGCTCATAATAAGAAACAAAAAGTCAAACATTCTCTTAAAAAGTTAAGAAAAGACAATAGGTCACACCAAACAAGTCAGAAGAGAGAAAATGATAAAAACTAGCACAGAAATTAATGAACTAGAAGATAAAATAAATGCTGGGGAGAATCAGAAAATTAATAATTGGTTCTTTAAAAGATTAATAACAGAAAAAATTCTGAAAAGATTTACGCAACAAAAGAATATGGAAGGCACAATAGTATTGCAAATGAAAGGGGGACATAACCACTGATGCTACAGAGCTTAAAAAGATAAACACATATTATTAATAATTTCATGGTAAAAATTTTGAAAACTCAGATAAAATGGACAAATTCTTAGAAAAAAATCTAACTTACCAAAAGCAATTCAAGAAAAAAAATAGTTAAAACCAGACTAGCCCAATAACTACTGAAGAAACTGGATTAGAGATTTAAAAATCTCCAGGGAAGCCTGGCCAGTGTGGCTCAATTGGTTGAGCATTATCCCATGTACCAAGAGGTCACTGGTTGCATTCCTGGTCAGGACACATGCCAGAATTGTGGGCTTGATCCCCAGTATGAGGACATGCAGGGGACAGCTGATAGATATTTCTCTTTCATTGATGATTCTATATCTCTCCCTCCCCCTTCCTCTCTCTGAAATCAATAAAAACATAATTTTTTTTAATCTCCAGGGAAGAGAGAATTCCAGCCTTACCTAACTCTTTTTGAGAATATATAAAGAGGAATTCTAAAATTCACTTCACAAGTCTAGCATAAGCAGGATACAAAAGCCTAGCAAGGATAATAGGACAAATGAAAATTACAATCCAATACATTCATGAATATACAAAATGTCTCAACAAAATATTAGCAAAACACATCCAGCTATGTATTTTAAAAAAATGAAACCATCATGACCAAGTCAGGTCTAGTCTAGGAAAACATGATTAATTTAACCTTTGCCCAACATTAACAAATTAAAGGAAGGAAAAATCACATAAATCCTCTCAATAAATGCAGAAAGAGTGTTTTTTTTTAAAGTGTTATTTGTGATTTTTATAAAAACTATTTGCAAACTACAAAAAAAATAAGGAATAATCCTGATAAGGAATAATCAAATGCACAGAGAACATTATTCTCAAGGGAAAATGTTGAACATGAAAGGCAAAACTCTGAAAATTGCAGAAGGCACTTTAAGTGCCTATTTTATGACCTTTTCATAGGGAAGGATGTCCTTTAAAAGGCACAAAAAGTTAAATGATAAGGAAAGACTGATAAATTTTAAACACACTCAAATCCAGAATTTCTGCAACTCTAAAAATACTAAAAAAGAAAAATACTACAAATTAGGAGAAGGTATTTTCAACACTCGGTAATAGTTTCCAGCACACATAAAGAATTTCTACAAATAAATAAGAAAAATACAAACTATCCAATTTTTAAATAAATGGGCAAAAACTTGAAAAGGCTCTTCAAATAGAAAAAGAAAGTCAAAAGGCCAACAAGTGTATGACAAGATGCTGAACCTCTTTAGTAATTAAATATATACAAATTAAAACCAGATAAGATACTATTATACACCCACAAGACTGGCAAAAATTTCTGATAATATCCAACAAAATATAGTGTTAGCAAGGATAGGCAACAATAGGAACAAGTAATTACATCCACAGCTAGGTGCAAAAATTGGTTAAACATAATGGAAATTAATTTTTTTATTTAGGTGAAATTTATTTAACATAATGACAATTAATTTTGAACTATTCCAGTAGCATTGATGACCATAGTCTGTGACCTGTAGTTCTACTCCTCTGTATATTCCCTAAGTGAACTTATATAATGCTCACCAACTTGAACAAGAATGTTCACAGCAGCACTCTTTATAATAGCTTAAGAAATACTTAAGTGATAATAATAGCATTGATATATAAGGCACAATATATTCATGCAATGGAATTATTACAGTTCAGCAAAATGAAAACATTTCCACTACACAACAGTGTGCACTAATCCAGGAGTGAAACATTTAGCAATCAGTTGGCATAGGGACTGTCCAGTCTAAAGAGATCCCAGCCATAGTGCTGGATCTGGGTCCCAAGACTCCCTGCCAGGTGTAATCCCTTTAGGAAGTGGAGGGACTTGAAGAGGTCTCATGGGATCCCTAGTGATGGGAGGAACAGGAGCAGAGTCAGGTAAGCAGAAATTGACCACCAACTGATACGGAAATATTTTAGGTGTTTGTCAATCAGTGCAGCCTACTGGTATGCATGGGTTAACTCTAAGCACAAGAATACAGGCAGTATGACTCCATTTATATGACATTCACAAACATGCACAACCAAACAAGATATTGGTTAGGGATGCAAATATAAGAGGGTAAGACAATAAAAAAAGCATGGGGAAAAGAAACAGAAATGTCCAGGAAATGGTTATCCTTCAATTGGGTTTGGGATGAGGTGGGATGGAGAAGGGAGCCACTCTTCAAAGGTAAGAATAACATTCTTTTTCTTAAATTGACTAGTGAGAACATGAGTTATATATAGACTTTATACTTTTATGTACAGTAAATAAGTATTCTTTTGTATCTATTAACTATTTCAGTAAAATTCTTTTAAAAGAACTTCAGCCCTAGCCAGTTTGGCTCAGTGGATAGCTTGTCAGCCTGCAGAACAAAGGGTCGTGGGTTTGATTTCGGTCCAGAGCACATATCTTGGTTGCAAGCACCTTCCTGGGCTGGGCCCTGGCTGGGGTGCATGCAGGAGGCAACTAATTGATGTGTTTCTCTCACATAGATGTTTCTCTCTGTCTTTCCCTCTCTCTTCCACTTTCCCTAAAAATCAATGGAAAAATATCCTCAGGTGAGGATTAACATAAAAATAAATAAAAGAAGTTCATAAAAGAATTTAATAAGAAGCATATGAAATTGCTGTGGTTCCTGTCATCCATATCTTTTCTAGCTGCTTGACAAAGATGAGCAACTCAACTATAATTGGCGGAACTCTTAAACCCACTTAAATTCTAAGAGCTTGTACCCAAATCACTCCAGAACCATTCTTGGAAGAATCTCTCTAGTAAGATGTAGCAAGCCCCAACCTCCAGAGTACATTCTGCTCTGGCTCTTTAATTTAGTACAATCGTAAGTACAGTAGTTTTATTTTATTTTTTACTCTCCTGGAATCTTCTCAAGTTTTGAAATCTTTAAAATGAGGGCATGGAGTAAATGACTACATTCTGTTTCTCTTGCCTAGATTTCAACGGTGATGCTCTCATTTGAGTCCTTTATCATGTGCTTAAGCTGTTTGCTACCCCAAGTCTCCTCACTGAGATTTGCTGAGTCAGAGGAAGTTTCTAAGAGCACATGAAGTGTATTTTGAGGGCCAAGGAGTGAGGGGAGTTTGGGAGATTGCACACATGTGCAATTTTTTTTTTTATCAGCTCCAACAGATGTTGGCATTTGTAGATTCAACGTTCGCTTTTTTGGTCACGTGTGAACAGCCCCTAACAGCCACACCATGCAGCAGTGATCCCTTCCCTGAAGCGCCAGCGTGAACTGCCTGTGTGTTGCAAAGCGACAGCACAAGAGCAAGTCACGTGGGAGCCTTGTCAAAGCTCCTCATCCCAAAGCACAACCAGCAAAACAGAAACTCCCTGAAAGTGAGAGAAACTTTATTTCCTTGAGTGCAAGTTGAAAAGGCAAATAATTGGTGGCCTGTGAATAACCATGGGAACCTCTTCTCTCTGGACAGAAACCCGATTCAGAAGGCAGTCAAGAGCCTACACAAGTACATCCGCATTTTCAAATTGGGAATATGCCAAGGGTTTGAGATGCATCCGTAGAGGATGTCAAAGGTCTACAGTGTTGAATCTTGATTGAGGAGGTTTTCAGATTTCCTCTTTCATTAAAATTAAATCAGTTCTTTTTTTTATCAGAGCTCCTCTGATCTTAAGGTAGCTTTGCATCAAATGCCAAGCCTGGAAGTCCAATGAATGAGTGAACAGAATAACTTTGGTGACAGAGGCTCAGCAGAGCATTTCATGGATGCATAGCACTGCTTTTATTTTTTCTATCTCTTTCTATTATTTATCAGCTCTTCTTTGCATATATTACTCATTTTTTTAAGTTGGCCATGAACCCCAATTCAAGGACCCATGGACATTCAGAGAGTTCCCAAGATCCCTGGCTGTGTTCCCCCAACCTGAGGGGTATTCTCAGTTCACCTCTACTGCACACCTGGATGTAATGCTCCACCCTTCTCCTTTTTTCACAAGGATGCCAGCTACCCCTGCATTCTGTAACACTTGGTAAGGAGGCAGGAATCACATCTCTCACACATGGCTTCATCAACAGACCATATGTACAGCCCAAGCGCTTATTCTCAAACTCTACCCTCCCAAAAGGGCAGCCCTCTGGCGAGTCACCTCCCACCACCAACCTCTGCCTTTCAAGCTCCTGGGATTTCAGAGAATTCCCTTTTCTCCACCTTATTACACCAGTGTCCCTTTGCTTATGTAAACTTGGGACAGTTCTGAGCATTTCTGACCATATTCAATGACCTGTGATTGACAGTTTCTTCTTAGCAATTTCAAAAATGTGTTCAAGTAATGTATAAAAAAAAAAAACCCATAAGATTTTGTGCAACTAGAAACTGAGCAATATTCTTCAGCCACTTTTAATTATGGTCTTCACACTTTTGACATAGGTATTATATTTAAAAAGTGTCAGTAATCGCTTTCTTCTCCTTTTGTTTTTCCTGGTGCCTTTGTTTTGGAGTAAACTGTAACTAAGCAAACTGGGAGCGAGTCAGGCAAAGCTAAGCACTGCTCCTGTAACTCAGACACCCTTCCAGTTTTGAGCACAATGTCTGAATTGAATAAACATCACAGCTTAGCATGAGGGTGTTGCCATGACTCCTTGACCTTGTGTTTCTGATGAGCTGCCTAACGGCACACTGGCAGTGAGACGTCCACGTAAGAAACGCACGCCTCTGGGGCTGACCTCTCATCTTTTCATCACTGTGTCACTTCCAACTGCAGCGTTAGAGTCACCAGGTTGGAAGGCTCTAAGTGTGTCACAATACAAGTTTGCATGTTTCCTTCTTAATATTTTCTGCAGCATCAAATGTGTAATAGTTCCCTGCTAAAATTCAGCAAGAGATCATAAACTTCTCAATGAATTTCAACGTGAGAGAGCTTTATAGTTATAATGTAATTTTGATCAGTAAGCCCCTGGCTGCCCAGAAACCTCGGGGGGCAGGGTCTGTTATCTTGCATAAATGCAGTTTTTCCTTTAAGCATCATGCGAAAGAAATCATTTTGGGTATATTTCAAATTCTCATGCCTTTTAAATTGGACACACAAAATGTCATTGAAACTTCTCTTTATACATCTGAGTCATTGTGAGCATATTGGTAATTATGGGCCCTGAAGACCCATCAAAATATATAAAATTTCAATGACTTGTTTGCATTAATACTTACATTAAATAGTCTTAAAATTCTATGCTTTGAAGTCCTGTGCCTTTTAAATTTATGTAAAGTTTTCTTTTTTAGTTTTTCTGTTTCTTACATTACTAGTACTTCTTACTGACACATGACCAAAAAAAATTTTAATAACCCTTGTATAGTATGGTATGTTATCAATATATTTCAATTTGCTAGGTGTGTTTGGCAAACAAATAACCAAGCCTCTTAGGACTGTCCACTAATAAAGAGTCCTGAAAGAGGGCATGAAATTTTCTGCAATGATCAAAATTCAGGAGCTGTAGCTCATGGACTTACAGCATCTTTCTTGGTTTACAACTTAGGTCCCAACTAGGTTAGTGAAATTATGTAAATGCGAGATCCATACTGTTGTAGTATTCGCCTAATAACCATCAGTGACAAAGCACATGTTAACCTTTTAACTCATCTCATTTTCTTCTCCATATTTCAGTGGGTTTGGAAAGGCTATGATGATTACACCCACTTCACAAATAAAGAACAGCACTGGTCAAGGGCCTTGGTGAAGTCTAGCTGGAAACACCAGTGCTACCTGTTCCTATAGCTAGTGTTTCCTGCCATGCCTGCCCAGCACATCTGTAGATCTGTAAATATGCTTTGATTCCACTGGAAATGTAAAGAAGAACAGCATGCCAGGGCCTCCTTAATGGGCAGCATGGAGAGCAGAAAAGAACCTGAAAGATACCAGGGAACTCACAGCGGGGGAAGTGAGCCACAGGTTTAAAACTGTCCAGTTGTCACACAGTTTTCTTAACGTTATCTTCCATCAAGTCGGGGCCTGGAATCTGCCAGGATTTCGGAGTAAGTGCATCTTCTCCTTGCCTGTAACTTTCACACACTAAATGTCCCAATGACTCACTTGGCAAGGACCCAAAGACAGCACACAATTCTCCGCTGCCACTGAAACTCAATGGGCAGAGACAGTTCAACAACAGTGCCAGTTAAGCACATCTTAATCCATTGCCCTGGCACACACCTTAGAAGCTGGCCCTTGAAGAGAACCACTGGTATGTTGAGAGAGAAAAAAAAATCTTAGCCTGAAGGGGACAGACTTCCCCACCATACTAATAAATCTGCCCAGCAGCTCTAGGCACTAAGGGGCATGACAAAGGGGTCCATGTGATAGTCCTGTGAGTACATTAGCAAAGCAGAGTGGGGGGGAAAGAAGAGGGAGAGCTAAATGTCACACACACCTTCCCCTCCTGCCTGCAGATATCTCTATGGGACAGCTGATCTCCTACCTTGAAAAAAAATCCCACAGAATTTTAATTCAAGAATGTACAGGGGCTCCAGCCCCTGCAAGTCACCACAGCTTTAAAGAGCATATGTCATGCATGCATACTGGCCAGCATCTGAGGTCTGCTCTCGGGCCTACAGTGTACCCCAACCTCAGGGCAAAACTGAAACCCCAGTGGGGCAGAAACTCTTCCCCTTGTTGGGAAGCATAGAGAACAGCTGGGACCCAAAACAAGTGAGCCTGGGGGAGTCACCCTGGATTCCGATTTGATGTTCTCTGTTACTTAGGAACCCAGGTTCCTGCAGGAGTGATTCCAACCTTCTCCCTGCAGGGGCGAAATGACCACGTGAAAGTTCAGACCAGCAACGACTGGGTGAGAGGGATGTGGGAGGGTCTTCGGATCAACACCAACCCAAAGCCAATTGCACCCTGTCCCCAATGGACATGTGATCTTGGCCTCTGTTCTTCA
The DNA here is from genome assembly GCF_014108235.1 of Myotis myotis. Classification (NCBI taxonomy): domain Eukaryota; kingdom Metazoa; phylum Chordata; class Mammalia; order Chiroptera; family Vespertilionidae; genus Myotis; species Myotis myotis. The sequence goes on along the minus strand of NW_023416324.1, from coordinate 29,289,404 downwards.
CATAAGATGCGCAAATGACTCGCTCTTCTCCACACTCTCCCTTCCCCCCGCATACGGACAGTTACATAAAGACATCCTAAACATCTTAAACGTGGGACCCAACTTCTTCATTCGGGGGAGGGCAGGCGGGGTGGGTGCGGAGCTGCTCTGGCACGGTCTGATCATTACTTGGGGTTACATAATCACACCAACAAGGGCTGGAGAATGTGGAGATCGGTTCAGCTCACACCTCATCCTCTTCCCACCCCTCCCCCAACACCCAGAAAAAGCAGGCCAATTTTAACAGGAGCGAAGCACATGATGTGGCTGGGGGGCACCTGGCTGCTGCCCGTCACTACGCCACCGGCTGCCAGGAACTTGAAGGTGTGCAGCAGAAAGAGGACCAAGGCGCTGCTCATCCCGCCACCAGACCTCGCAGACCCTCCGCCTGCAGCCACTGCCCGCAAAGTTAGGGAGGGTCTGCCAAACCACAGAAGTGCCCCGCCCTGCCAGTAACCCAGAGCTGCCCCATCCAGGAAGGCGGCGCCTGGCCCCCAAGTCCCTCTACACTCTTCTGCCCCAGTCTGCGCCGCGGCAGGCAGTCCGCGCGCTCAGGAGTCCTCGGGCAGCCGCACAACCTCAGCAGGGCCACCAGCACCAGCAGTGTTTCTAGTTTTAAAAGGTGGTAAATATGTGGCACAACTTGGAGAGGGGGCACCCGCTTGACTAGCGGTGAGGCAAGGATCCCCAACAGAGTAGGAGTTTGGGTTTGGTTTCATGTGGAGGGGAGGGAGGTGGTGATTTTGCTTTAGGAACATTTGGGGGAAGGGGCTTGGATGAAGGGGAGAAGGGAAAGTTCATCCTTCTGCTTAAGCACCCAGCATCCTGCGACTCTCATTCTCCACCAAGGGGGCCACAGAGACCGCGGCGGGCCTGAGCGACCCTGAGCAGCAGCCCGGGCAGCAGGAGAAAATGCGGGTGCCGAGGCTCACTGAACCCGGTCGGCAGTGCGCGCTGCCAGCGAGGAGCGCGGCGCGCACAGGGTTACAGCCGCCGCCGCTGCCGCAGCCTCCGCCGAGCCGCGCGGGTGATTGACGCGCGGGGTCACTTGAGGCTCGCTGGCTCCCCCAGCACCAGGCCGAGCAGCCGGCTCAGCCCACGGAGGGCACCTCAGGCTGTGCGACCACCCACCAAGCCGGCCCTTGCACCTCAGCACCCCGGACACCATGCCCAAGAAATGCAATGACAAAATGGAATCGCCACTCGCTATTTCATTTTCCAGGGCGGCCGCAGGCAAAACCACAACAAATACAATCAAACACAAGGAATCCATCCGCAGAATAAAAATCCAGAGTCCCCTACCTTGGGCCTTGGGATGGCAAACTGGTCCTGTGTTCTCTGACCCACGGATCCAGCCCCTTCTTCAGGAATTATTCCGGTCAGTCAGGATTGTGTGCATTTTTTTCATGAACACCTGTTTCAAGTAAGGGGTAAAGACCTCATTGAAAGAATTGTCCTTAAAGCAGAACCTGTGCACACATCTGTCCACACAGGCATGCGTGCATGTTGGTACACACACATATGCACACGGAATATGCATGTACATTGAAGCACCGAACTAGGCAGTTGGATAATGGGAGAGACGGCTGGTTGTGAGCATGCTCGCGCCAGGAACAGATCCACCCTCTGTTATTCCTCTGAATAAATATAAATCACCATCAAGAGACCAAAACAGTAGCATCCCTCCCGAATTCCTGCTGCTGAAAAACACGGAATAAATTCGGTCATTGGACACAGAATCTAATCGGTAGCTGTTTTCTGAATCCGGAGCCAACCCATGCCTCGCTTGCCTTTTCCACTATGAGTCCAGACCTTTTTTGAAAGAGGTTTTAACCTTTTAAAGATACAGTACACCAATTATCACTCCTGAATAGCTACCCGTCCCAGCGCAGGAAGTCAGTCCCGTGTCTAAAGCCACAGACAGGCTTGCTCACGGTGATAATGATTTCAGTTTTCAGTGCCTTTTTTAAAATTTTCATATATGTAAATATATATGTAGAGAGAGAGAGTGAGAATGCAAATGCAAGATATAAAACTGGACACACTTATTGCCGTGATAAGCTCCTCAGTGACTAATCAGCATGTTATGTAAACGCTATGATCCTTCACTGCTGAACACACATGTTCACGGGATCAGACAATGCAGGGGACTCCTGAGGCATGGGTGTCACCCGTCATGAGCCCCTTACTGCTGATAAAGGACCAGGAAGCCTGCCAAGGGACTGGAGGAAGTGAGGGTTTCTGTCACCGCAGAGTTAATGCCACGGCACTCCTCACCCTGTCCTGCCGTGAACCCTCAGGTGCCATGTCCTTTAACCAAAGAATCCATGTGGCAACTACTTCTAAACTATAAGATAGTCTAGGACCAGATCGTGTTCAAAGACACATTTTTTTAAAAACCAGAATCTGGAATCAAAACTACCACCTGAACCTTTAGGGTCCCTAAGATACAGACTTAGGCCATTAAGAGTTTGTTAACAAGATGGTTTTGTTGTTTTTGTTGTTGTTTTTTTACTTTATTTTGTTAAGGTTGGGTTGAGCATAGGGTAGAAAAAAAAGGGGTGAGGTGGGGGATAAATAACACCCAGCCCAAATGGGTTTTGGGGGGGGGGGTGGTTTGTCAAGTATTTCAGCCACACAAATGATATTTACTCCAGTTTTGTTTTGGCTTTTAAAGAGGTAGCAGTGAGAAGAAACAAAACTCCTAACCTCGCTTATGTTTGGAAGGGATGAAAATGCCTTTTACAGTTTCTTTTTTATCCTGGTTGCCCTGAGCTTCATAATGCCACTGGGTGCTTCTCTGGCTCCCACCCAGCAGCAGCCGCTTCCCTGACAAGCAACCCTGGTGTTCCTACAGCCACTCCCCAGGGCATGTCCCTCTAGCCCTAGCATCCGAGCCCAGTGCACTGTCACCATCCCCTCTTGTCACAGGTGCTGCCTGAACGGGCCCTCCCAGACACACAGACAGACACACACACACACACACACACACACACACACACAGCATCTCCCTTCTCTTCCCACCCCCTCTCCCGCCTTCCAGGCTCTTTAGCAGAAAATGATCATATTTCATGTGTCATCGCTCTAGCTAGCTGGGCCTGTCACTGATTGGCTGGGCACTGGCAGCCGGAAATGTCACCAGCCATACAGCTTAGAACGGTCTTTCCTGCAGCCACCACAGACCTGAGCCCCGGAGGCTCTGTCACAGGCACTGACCTACCACAGGGAGCCTGTCCTTCCTCTCTCTCCCTGGTCTAGCCCATACCCTCTCCCTGCTTCTCTCTCTAACCAGCCCGGGGGGAGGGGACTGCCCAGGGACGGGAGGAAGTGTCCATCCGTGCTGAGACCTAGCGCTGCCTCCAACCGCAGGGAGAGAGGGAGCCACTGAAAGTCTTGCGCTTCCCAGCATATGAGGAGAGAAACTAAACATGTCTCCATTTGGTTTTAAAGATATGGAAAAAGTGTTCTTGACAAAAACAGTATCTCCTGGCTTAAGAAAATATTATCAGTACCGACGGGTGAAAAGATTTTTATCCTCTCAGGAGTTTTCTGTCACATCTAACATCACAGGCGCCGAGGTCATAATCATAATGTCCTAGGACAGTGGTTCTCAACCTTCCTAATGCTGCGACCCTTTAATACAGTTCCTCATGTTGTGGTGACCCCCAACCATAAAATTATTTTTGTTGCTACTTCATAACTGTAATTTTGCTACTGTTATGATTCTTAATGTAAATATCTGATATGTAGGATGTATTTAGGCGACCCCTGTTAAAGGTTGAGAACCGCTGCCCTAGGATGACAGGCAATCAGGAAGATAATTCAGTCCATCCTCTGCCTTTAAACAGAACATGTCTTAACCCTTCAGAAAACTCACCAGAGAAGGAGACTTCTTAACTGGGCTTTGCACTGCCACAAAAGCTTCTAAGAGCTAAATGGTTTTGGTGATGACCACCCTGAATCACTTTTGGCTATAATTTAAGCTTAGTCCCTCCTGCAGGTTTAATGGGGTCCATCATGCAAGTCTCACCTCATTCCGTTCTCCTAAATTAAACCCTACTCTCTGGACCTTTCTGTAAAAGTTGTTTTTCAAAACTTTCATTATACTGCTTTATTTTTTAGACGAGAGATGAGCCTTGCCAGGGCCAGATGAGGCTGCATGTCATTTGGTCCAGCCATCCATATGATGCAACCCCCGCTACTATTTCCACACTGGGGCTTTGGGTTTCAGGATGGTACATTGGACCCATACATTTACTCCCTCCAACTTCTCAAAAAAAAAAATTAAATGACCAAAACATCCGTCACAGTGCTAGAAACCATCATATAAAGCCATCAAGAGCTGGCAGTTTGAAGACTATGGGGAAGCTAGAGAGTAGATGGGACGTGAAGACCAAAAACTAATTAGTGCTGAAACTAAAAGCTCACAATTCTGCACAGACCCTCTAAGAAGAAAGTGCACAGGTTTCCAGAAAAAGATCCTTAAGGAGTAAAAACTCAGAGGACCAAAGATTGGATGAGGTCAAGAGCATCGATTCAGCTGCAAATTAAAGGACAGCAGGGCCCTGGCCGGTGTGGCTCAGGAGGTTAGAGCATCCTGCACACCAAAAGGTGGCAGGTTTGATTACTGGTCAGGGTAGGTATGTATGGGAAGCAACCAATTGATGTTTCTCTCTCTCTCCTCTGTCCTCTTCTCTCTCTCTTATTCTCTCTCTCTCTCTCTCTCTCTCTCTCTCTCTCCCTCCATCCCTCCCTCCCTTTCAAATCAATAATAAATTTTTAAAAATTGAGGGACATCAGGAACTAGGCTGGTTCTCTCCATACAGAATGGCAGTTATTTTTCAGTGTCTTTGAAAGTGGGAAGTTTATTCCCAATATGAGTAGAATTCAAAGATTGGATAGGGGCAGGACTGCTGCTTAGCAGCTCATTTGAGGATACCATAAAGAGAATAACATAAATAGGAGAAGAAAAAGAGATTTAAATAATCAGATAAGACACAAGATAGAATATTCAATATTAGTTTACTAGGAGTTCCTGAAGGTGACAACATCATTAACAAAGGGAAGGGCAATAATCTAGGAAGAACTAGAAGAACATTTCCCTGGGCTGAAGAAAAACTTTAGACCTTGGATCCTAGAGGTCTATTGAGTGCTGGGCAGCAGGATTACTGAGAAGTTCACAATTCTAGATGTAATCTGATATTCCAAGAACAGAGATACAACTGCAAGTTTTGTGATAGGGGAGAAAAATCGAGCTACTTAAAAGAAAGAAAACCAGACACATCAGCAACACTATGCTAAAAGACAGTGGCACTATTTTTATAGAATTCTAAGAGAATATTATTGTAACCCAAGAATTGTACCAGCTGCCAAACTATAACTTCTCTCATATGTGATAACAAAAAAGACATATTCAAAGACACAGAAATTATATCAGCCAAATACTCTTTGTTTTATTTTTTTTTTTTAATGATTACTTGAAGTTGTATTCTAGCCAAGGAGAAACATAAGCCAAAATAGGGAACTCAAGAAAGGAGAAGACATGTTATATAAGAAAATGTAATGGGGACTAGAGCCAAAAAAATGTATGGTTAAATATAAAAGTAATTGATATCATGGTCATAAAGTTTAATTTAATTGTTAGAAAGAAGTTTTAAAAGATAACTTCCATATTATTTTAACAAGAAATTTGGGAGATTCAATGGACCATTAGTAATAAAAAAAAATAGAATAAAAAAATAAAATGAGAGGATTATTATGGAAGGCAGACAATTCCAATTCCATTTATCTCAAGACCACATTAAAATAATAACAAGGATGAAAAAGGAAGATGGAGACATAGGTAAATGCCTGTACTCACCGCCTCCCACAATCACATCAAAATTACAACTAAAATACAGAACAACCATCATCCAGAACCACTGGAAAGCTGGCTGAATGGAAGTCCTACAACTAGAGAAGTAAAGAAGAAAGCGCACTGAGACTTTAACAGGTGACAGGTGCGGAGGCGCGGAACAGCTGGTCAGACACCCACGTGTGCCGCTTTTTTAATCAGGAGGGAGATCATCTCTGCGGAGGCCACTCAGAGGAGCCAGGTGTCCCATACCCACACCAGACCCCCAGCCCCAGGTCTCAGAGCTGGGAAAAGAAGTCCATACAGGCAGTAAGAACTATGGGCTGTAAAAACCAGTATGGATTGGGGCTCAGTGACACAGAGGTTGCTGGAGACCCAGTTGTTCCTCTTAAAAGGCCAGCACTACAAAATGAACTTACAAGGTCCCACTTCCTCTGAGCTCCAGCACCAGGGCGAGGCTTGGGAACACAGACACATACGAAGAGGAACTGGATTGTCTGGCATCGGGGCAGGAACTTGGAGGTAGCATTCTCCCAGACGGAGGTGCTTGTAGGGACCATTGTTCCTATGCTGGGACCTCTCCATTACAGGGCTGACTGGAAACCATTTCTGTTTGCTCTGCCCTGGTGATTCCCTAAGACCCCACCTCCTCCAATTTATAATCCCACCCAAGCTGTGTGCAGCAGCTTTTGCATATGAATGGACTATCCTTGCTCAGGCTAAAGTCTCTCAAGCTGCAGCTGAGACCTAACAATAAAAGGCCCAAATCTATCAATAAAAGGCCCAAGACCCAGCACCAGCACCAGCCTGCCTTGCTTCATAGCTGGGCTTCATCTGGACACTTCCAAATCTGATACAAAGAAGAGGAATCTGCATATCTCTCTGTAGCTCCTGCTGGGTGGCTCTAGGCAGTGGCTGACTTTGTACCACCCTGGAGACCCAAGAGCATGCACCCAGTGGTCAATGGTCAATGTCAGACCATACCAGATTACAACTCTACACATCCATAAGCAACACACTCAAAGGGAAGACTCAGTGAGTACTAAAGCCCCACTAAAGCAAGTCCTACTCCACAGGGGTGTCTCCTGCACAGCAGCTCTCCCACTGTAGTCACAGCTGATCCACACAGCCAATTGGCCTGGAGGTCAATTCCTCTCAGTGACACCAACAGCAATCAAATATCAACTACGATAAAACTGTGCTCACAGCCCATAAAGGGGTGCACCTGGCTCAGGTGACTGGGAAGGATGAGCCACTGGGCCCTATAGGACACCTACTACACAAGGCCAATTCTATCAACTTAAGGAGACACTGCAACTCTAACCAATACACAGAAACAAATACAGGGAAGCATCCAAAATGTGGATATAAAAAAACATGTCACAAATGAAAGAAATGGAAGAAAGCAAACTACTGGATACAGAGTTCAAAACCACAGTTATAAAGTTACTCAAGAATCTTCTGGAAACCCTCCCAAAAATGAAAAAGGACCAGTCAGAAATTAAGCATACACTGACTGAAATAAAGAATAATATACAGGAATTCAAAAGTAGTAGAGGATTCTGATAACCAAATCAACGATTTGAAATATAAGAAAGCAGGAAACACCCAACCAGAAGAGAAAAAAAAAGAAGAATTAAAAAATATGAAGATAGTGTAAGGAGCCTCTGGGACAGGCATACCAATATTCACATTATGGGGATACCAGAAGAAGAGAGAGAGCAAGATATTGAAAACCTATTTGAAGAAATAATGACAGAAAACTTCCCCTACCTGGTAAAAGAAATAGACTTACAAATCCAGGAAGCACAGAGAGTCCCAAACAAGAGGAACTCAAAGAGGACCACACTGAGACACATCATGATTAAAATTCCAAGGGCTAAAGATAAAGAGAGAATCTTAAAAGCAGCAAGAGAAAGCAGTTAGTTACCTACAAGGCAATGCCCATAACTGTCAGCTGATTTCTCAACAGAAACTATGCAGGCCACAAGAAATATTCAATGTGATGAATAGCAAAGACCTACAACCAAGATTACTCTACATTGCAAAGCTATCATTTAGAATTGAAGGTCAGATAAAGAGATTCACAGACAAGCTAAAGGAGTTCATCACCACCAAACCAGTATTATATGAAACGATGAAGGGTATTCTTTAAGAAGAGGAAGAAGAAGAAAAAGATAAAAAATATGAACAACAAAATGACAGCAAATTTCTATCAACAATTGAATCTAAAAATCAAAATAAATTAATAAGAAATCTAATGATCAGAATAAACTGATGAATAAAATAGAATCAGAGGCAAGTCATGTTCCTGGGCTGAAGAAACTGCAAGAAGACTAGTCACTAGGGAGAGGAAGCCAGGTGTTGCTATGTGACATCATTACCTGGCACCCACAGCAACCATTTCCGGGCTGGGCTGGGCTAGGCTGTGGGCCATATTTTGTGCCATGGGGTCTCGGCAACATTGGCTGCAATTTGATGGAGTGTTGCTCCGGGATGGTGGTGGGGCCTGTGTCCCACTTGGGGGAAGCCAAGTGTTGCTTTGTGGGCACCAGGTTTGTGGTGCCATTTCTCTGTAAATGGCCAGTGCATGTCACAGCAGCTCCTGTGTTGAGCATCTGCTCCCTGGTGGTCAGTGTGCATCATAGCGACTGGTCAGATGGACACTTAGCATATTAGCCTTTTATATATATAGATGTATTTTTGGAATAGGGAGATGGAATAGGAGCTTGCTCTGTCCACTCCACACATCGACCCGGTATTGCAGTACCTCCAGGAATGGTGCACATACACAACACAAATTTTTTTAAATCTGAAGATGATGATCATGTGTTGAAGAGTCTTAGCTTTTCCAGACTATACTCATCTGGCACCAAACATTGTTACAGCAATATTATTGACTATATTCCCTATGCTGTAGTTGACATCCCCATGACTATTTTGTACCTACCGATTTGTACTTCTCAATCCTTTTACCTTTTTCATCCTGTTCCCCAACTGCCATCCACTTTGGCAAACACCAGTCCCCTCTCTGTACCTATGAGTCTGCTTCAATTTTGTTTATTCATTTATTTTGCTCATTAGATTCCACATATGAATGAAATCATATGGTACTTGTCTTTCTCTGACTTGCTTATTTAACTTAGCATAATATTCTTCAGGTGCATCCATACTGTCTCAAAGGGTAAGAGTTCCTTCTTTTCATGGCTGAGTAGCATTCCACTGTGTAAATATACCACAGCTTTTTTTATCCACTTGTCTAGTGATGCGTACTTGGGCTGCTTCCATGGCTTGGCTATTGTAAATAACACTGCAGTGAACAGAGGGATGCATATATTCTTTCGAATTAGTGTTTCAGGTTTCTTTGGATAGATCCTCAGAAGTGAAATTGCTAGATCATACGGCAGTTCCATTTTTACTTTTTTCAGTAACTCCATATCATTTTCCACAGTGGCTGAACCAAGCTACATGCCACCAACAGTGCATAAGGGTTCCCTTTTCTTCACATCCAAATCAACACTTGTTGTTTGTTGATGGTAGCTATTCTGATGGGTGTAAGGTGATATCTCATTGTGGTTTTAATTTGCATCTCTCTGATGATTAGTGACATTGAGCATCCTTTCACATGTCTATTGGACATCTGTATGTCCTCTTTAGAGAAGTATCTATTCAGGTCCTTTGCCCATTTCTTAACTGGATTATCTGTGTACTTTTTGGTATTGAGCTTTATAAGTTTTTTATAAATTTTGGATATTAACACACTGCAAACCAGTAGTTTTATTGTTAGCTTTACCCAGTGGCCAGATAAGTTTCTATTGGACGAGTACAAAAAAATGTTTACATAAATGTTAAAAGCACGCTTTAAAATTAAATACCCATTGCATTTTGAAGTTATTTATTACGTTCTTACAAGCTAATATCTTTTTAAAGTATGATACTTTGTAAAACACTGTGTAATATGAAGCGAGAATTCTCATGGCCCGTCCACAATGTGTTAAGACCTTATCAGATGTATCGGCAAATATGTTTTCCCACTCAGTGGGTTGTCTTTTCATTTTGTGGATGGTTTCCTTTGCTGTGCAAAAACATTTTAGTTTGATGTGGTCCCATTTGTTTATTTTTGTTTCCTTTCCCAAGGCAATATGTCAGGAAAAAATATTGCTATGAGAAATGTCTGAGATTTTACCGTCTATCTTTTCTTCTAAGATTTTTATGGTTCCGAGTTTAACATTTAAATCTTTAATCCATTAAGAGTAATTTTAATTTTTTAAAACAGTAACTACAAATACCTCCTGTTGGGACAGAAAACCATTCTCCACTGAAAACATAGCCCCGGCAATCTCTCTTTGCCTAAATCATTGGTGGCGAACCTTTTGAGCTCGGCGTGTCAGCATTTTGAAAAACCCTAACTTAACTCTGGTGCCGTGTCACATACAGAAATTTTTTGATATTTGCAACCATAGTAAAACAAAGATTTATATTTTTGATATTTATTTTACATATTTAAATGCCATTTAACAAAGAAAAATCAACCAAAAAATAAGTTCGCGTGTCACCTCTGACACGCGTGTCATAGGTTCGCCATCACTGGCCTAAATCCATGTGCACCCACCTCTCTTTGGACACCTGAAAAGTGTATGGACAGCATTCCTTGCAAGACTTAGAGTCAAAGATAAAAATACTCCAAGTGCCGGACTCAAGAACTGCACAATGCAGGACACTGGGCAGTAATTTCGGAAAACTCAACACTGGGCCAGCTTAAAACAGACGAGATGTGCTGGTTGACCCTCTGCACAGCTCTGTGGCAGAAGGACTGAGTGGACAGGCACTGAAGAGTGTCAGACGATGTGGGTTAAAGCCTGTGGGACCTTGAGGCAATTGCTTCATCCTCCCCTGCCTCAGTTCCCTTACCTGTAAAATAGGGACATGGCAGCCTTCCCACAACAGCTAAGGCAGATTTCCCCCTAGTTTACAGATGATGCATAGGAGGCTTATGTTCCTTGTCTGAGGACAGACTATTCGGTATAGGTCAGCATAAGGAGTAAACCCTGGGATCATTTGATTCCCACTTCATGTTCTTTCCTCTTCCAAAGATGAAGAAGGAAAATAGGATGACAAAGGTATAAAATAAATTATCAGATCATGCCAGAAAGGATGACCTACCCACCATAGGGAAGGCCAGATGACTCTTAATGTGATGCTCAAGATGTGAGCCAAATGAGGTGGCTTCTTCTAACTTCTTAGGGCAGCTTTCACTGGTCAGCACTCTAGGATGATGTTTAAGAAACAAAGATCTGGCTCCAGTCCCACTCCCTTCTTACAATCATTCAGCCTGTTTGGGGTCTTGTGGGCTGGTTTTTAATGCAGAAAAAAAAATTGCCCAAGGCCAATGTGCATCCCTCTTTTTGCTTCTAGTTACCTAAAGAAAATAATTTGGAATCCAAAGCCACACACACACACCAAAAAGAAAAAAGTCTCAGAGCACTGATTCGTAACCTTTCTTCCCTTTCTTCTACCCCCTTGCCCCCCAGATGTGAGAAGGCCTACCAAGGACCTCAGCGATCCATGGCAGATGGTGTCACCAGGAGGCACACAGACTCTCCAGCACAAGTGTTTTTATGATTCGAAAAATCCCTGTCCCTGTCCAGAATCAGTGCTGTAAGTGGAACGGTCATCAATTTATGAACAACAACAAAAAGGAATATTAAGAGGAATCCAGAAAATACATGGTAAAGTCCCTGGCAGCCTGAGAACCCTATGTGATTGCAAATCAAAACACCAGTGGAAGTTTGGAAAAATGCAGGTACCTCCAGGTTTTTACAGGATGGTCTTGGCATGTACTGTTTGACAGAATTTATTTCACTGTAAGTTTAAGGTTAATTTTTTTTCCAGCTCTCTGCGTCTCTGAGTAGAAGACAGAGCCCTGCTTGTTTTAATGAAGGACTTGTGTGTCTTTTGCAATAGCAAGCAGTAAAGGGTTTGGCAAGTGGTCAGGGTCATCTTTTTAAAAAATATATATTTTATTCATTTTTTACAGAGAGGAAGGGAGAGAGATAGAGAGTTAGAAACATCGATGAGAGAAAAACATCGACCAGCTGCCTCCTGCACAACCCCCACTGGGGATGTGCCCGCAACCAAGGAACATGCCCTTGACTGGAATCGAACCCGGGACCCTTCAGTCCGCAGGCCAACGCTCTATCCACTGAGCCAAACCGGTCAGGGCAGGATCATCTTTCTCCTCTTGGAAACCTCTCTTAGAGGCTTTAGGAATAACAGATGTCACAGGAACTCCTCTCTCTGTTGTGTTTTTTGTTTTTGTTTTTGTTTTTAGAAATGCAAGGTATAGGAAAAAATCCCATGGGATTTAAGTAAAATACAAACGGGGACATTGATTATGCATAAAGCGGAAGGCAGACCTGTGTAACTTACAGATCTGCCCACTGTAATTCAGGACCATCGTCTGGCTGAAAGCACATACGACAGCAATTGCCTGGCAAAGTCTGTGATGCAACACAGTGAACAACATGGAAACCTAAGAATGAAACCACTCCGGAGGATTTCTAACCCATTTAAGTCAATTTCAGAATTTCTCATACATGTCACTTATTTAGTGAGAAATATGACAGGTGGTCAATCACTCAAAATTAGGCCAATGATAAAAATATTGCACTTACGTTTTTTTCTTTATTACATTTTCCCCAAAGTTAAGTCTGTCATTAACCATCAACTATTCCATATATTGTTGTTACTATTAACAATAACAACAATGGAACAATGCCACTTACTACAAGTCAGAGACTACAAGCCAGGATCATTACAAATATTTGCTCATTTCATCATCACAGAAACTCAGTGGGAAAACTGGGGCTTAGAGGAGTCAAGAAATTGGCCCAACGCACAGAGCTAACTAGTCGTGTGTGGAACCAGAATTCAATCCCAGGTCAGATTCTGAAGATGGTAATCAGGACTTCATGTGACCTACTGAGTATTTCCCTCTGTCATTTATAATGCTGGAAGAGGTCGGCCCTTGCATAAGAACACCAAAGCATGAGAAATGCCTTATGCTTGGCTAACACTAGTTGTGACCAGAAGGAAACTCAGTTTCAGAACAATAACAAGGCGCCATTTGTTGAGATAGCAAGATGACTGACCTTTATGAGATTGGTTTAGAAAAAGGTCGTAACCTTCCTCTGTGTTTTTTAAGTTTCTCTTCCGCTCTCTCTCTTTATACATATACAGGGTATCCCCAAAAATATGTATACAGACTTTAACAGCTGATAGCTCCATTTTGAAAATGAAATGCATTTTAATAAATGCTGCCTTTATAATTATTCAAAGTTTGTGTATAAATTTGGGGGGACAGCTATACTAATTTCTGTAGATGTCTGGTGCCTACCTGTTTGCAACCCACTATACTATAAACTACATTAGTGCCATGGTTATGTGGTTCATTTCTTTTCCTTGGTTCATTTTTTTTATCTCCAACACCTGGAACAATGCCTGACACATAGTAGGTGCTAAAAAAACATCTGTTAATTGCCAGGAATGAATGTGAAAGGGGGCAGAGAAAAAGGAAGTCCAGGGGAAGGGGATGGGGAAGTAATGAAGGAGGGGAACCCGGATAATCTAGAGTAGCCAAGCCACAGAAGGGGGTTGGTTAACACTGTCTAGCAGAACTATAAGGAAAACAGGAATGAGAACTGACAAATGAAGAGCAGGTCTAGAAGGATTTGAACAGCCAGTGGCCCTGTGGACTTTCTCCCAGGCATGAAGGTAGATGGTCAGAAATGCAAATGGTACAGCCTACAGGTCAAAGCATTTCTGAAGTTCGTAATATAAAAATTCTGCCTACAGTTTTGTTTTCTGTTAGTGACAACATGGTTCTCAGGCTCATTTTTCTCACGTAAAGGTGAAGATATGGGAGGAGCTGGGGTCCACTCTAGGAGTTCTCATCTGACTCTGCTCTAAGACAAGACCACACTCTTGGCCTCGACTTTTTGGAACTTCTCACAGGCCCGGTTGAAATGCTGACCTGGTCATATGCCAGCCAGCCCTTCTGGGCTCCATAAAGTGGAGGATATCTGCTATTTTTCATTCACAGTATTGTTCTCACATGGGATCTTTGCTGCTGCCTTGCTAGTCTTTACTCACCCTACTTTTACACTGTGGAGGGAGGAAGTTTGTAACTGAACCTCTGTTGATATATAATAGTGCCTAAATTATTCCTCTTCAGATGAGGCCTTTCTTTAATGTTTCTTTATTTGTTTTTTTTTTGTTTTGTTTTGTTTTAAATATATCTTTATTGATCTCAGAGAGAAAGAGAGAAGGAGAGAGAGATAGAAACATCAACGATGAGAGAGAATCATTGATCGGCTGCCTCCTGCACACCCCGCACTGGGGATCGAGCCGCAATCCAGGCATGTGCCCTTGGCCGGAATCGAACCTGGGACCCTTCAGTCCTCAGGCTGACGCTCTATCCACTAAGCCAAGCCGGCTAGGGCTCTTTATTTGTTTTAATGTGGCGTATACTTTTAATTCATTACTTTTATCATGGAAAAGTTTATTGCTATGACAGAATTCATATAATGTCTGTTATGATATAAAGCACAAGAGGAAATGGCATCTTTGAATCAAGTCCCCATCCAAGATCTAGAGTGTTACATTTGAAGCCCTCCATGTGGCCCTCCCTGGTTTCATTTCACTTTTTAAAGGATGCAAAGCACTTGATTAGTGAACTCCAGGAACCTGGGCTTAGAAGGGTGAAACTTTAGAGGAGAAGTGGTGCTGTCCACTGGACGGGTGCTGACGAGCCTGGAGAATGCTGGGACAGCCACCATCACTGAGAGGACAGAGGAGGTGCTAACCCTTTCTCTTCTTTTTCTCTTTGATCTCTCTTCCTGTCCCCTTAAGAAAAAACTGCCACATCTCCTCCCTCTGCTGGAAGGACCAGGGGTGTCTCCCTATAGAGAGAGCAGGTACAGAGAGCCCTACAATGCTGTCTCCTTCCTTTTCTAACAGATGGTCTCTATTAGGATTTACCAGATATTTTTTCGTAGCAGAATCAGACATGCACTGAAAAAGCAAACACCAGGATCATAAACCTGGTGGGCATTTAGTTATTAAAGAAATACAGAGATTTGATAGCTGGAAAATACCTTAGAGATCATTAAATCTAAACTTCTTGCTTTAGACCTGAGAAAACCAAAATTTATGACTTGCCCAAAGTCATTTGGCTAAATGCATGTATTCCATCTCCAAATCATTGTTTTAATTTCCTATTATCAATTCTCATTATTGGTAGGTAGTCATTATTAAAAATTCAATAACATTATTGATCATTTTCCTTTAGTCTGAGGCACCTGGCCTGACCTAGCATTCTTCAGTATTTTCATTTAGCAATACTAATAAAAACTATTTTTGATCCATACCTAAAGAGGTAATATATACTCATTTTAATAAAAAACACATTATTTTCATCGTAACAGGATTTCTGCTTTCAACCAAATGTCAGTAAATATTCTATCACACTTTTCTGATATCTTAACATTCTTTGCCTCTTATTTTTACTTCTAATAAAATATATACTTGAGCTGAATCTTTAAAAATACGGATACTTCAGCACACTTTTAAATTGTAAGATGATAATCATTATGGGCAGACCTCTTTATTGTGCATTTTACAAATTGAGGGTTTGTGGCAACCTGAAAGTCTGTCAGTGCCATTTTTCCAATAGCAGTTGCTCACTTCATGTTTGTGTCACATTTTGGTAATTCTTGCAATATTTCAAACTTTTTCAGTATTATATTTATTATAGTGATATGTGATCAGTGTTACTATTGTAATTGTTTGGGGGCACCACAAACCACACCCATATAAGACAGCAAACTTATTTGATAAATATTGTGCATGTTCTGAATGCTCTACCAACAAGCTCATTATAGAAAATTTGGGAAACATATAAAAGAATAAAAAGGAAAAAGACCCCATGATTCTTATCTAACATTCAAAGATTTACAATAATGTGACTGCTGTCTTTAGCATTGTTTTAATGATGACTGTCTCTTCAGTATACAAGTCTGATCATCTCCCTCTCTTCTTAGAAGGTGTCAAGTTATTCCACTGCCGAGGGGACAGTAGCAATGGCTGTGGATACCATGTATTCTGCACCACCGTGTCTGCTCACACTGTTCCCTGTGCCTACGGAGCTCTTCCCTCACCATCCCACCCTCACCCCTCACCTCTCAAATTCAAGTTCAAATTTCACTTCTATTAGACTAGACTTATGTGACACCTGTCACAATGTGCCAAGGATAGCAGAGCTGTTAATAACACTGACTCTAGAGTCTACCTAGGGTCAAGTCAGATCTGTGTGACCATGGGCCAATTATTTAATGTCTTTGCCTTGGTCTCATGTTTAAAAGGATAAAGTACTAAAATTCCCCTCAGAGTATTTCTGTGAGGACTGATTGAGATTATCAGTTACAGGGTAACTGAGCACAATGCCAGGCATATGATAAGTTGCTTATTATAATTGTCAGATGTGTTTCTTCCCCCTAGACACGGGATTTTCAACCTTTTTATCTCAAGGCACATACAAACTAATAACTAAAAGTCTGAAGTTCACCAAAATTTATTTTTGACCTATCTGTCAAAAAAATAGGTGTAATTTTGATTTAGTCACACCAAACTGTTATGGTTGTGTTGGCTGTTGTCACTTTTTTATTTGACAATCTAAGGGGAAGAGGTCAGTGACCCTTACTAAATAGCCAGGTATTGCATGTTTTAAAAATTCCTGTGGCACAGCAGCATGCCATGCCACACCTGTGTGCAGCTGAGAATCACTGCCCAAGACCATGCACATCCCACACAAGGGATTTCTTTTTTCATCTTTTCCCTCCTAGCCCATGCTCAGTAAAGAGCTTTATAAATGTTTGAGAAATGAATGAATGATCTGCCAAATCTTCTTGACATTCCCTTGCTGTATATAATTTCATAGTGGAAAAAGAGGAGGATGAAGATGGGGAAAAATAGAGGAAGAAGAAAGATGATGAAAGAGGGAGAGAAGGATGAGGAGAATAGCATTGAACGGCTGCTACTATTGATGGTATTTGACTCTTGTGTGCACAGAAAACAGGCATGGATCACACTACCCTTGCCTGCAACAGCCTCTTTTCCTGCTCTCTCTTTGGAACCCAGGAATATGTTGTCTCTTACACTTAGTTACATTCTTGCTCCTGGGACAATGAATTGTGTAACTAGGACTCTTCCCAGAGAGGGGCCCCTCAGCTGGACCCCTGGAGACGAGCCTACAGGACTGCCCAGGGACACCCAGGGAGTTCCAGGTCGCCCGTGATGGAAGAATGCACATCAGGCATCCTATGCAGAGCATCACCTCATCCTCAAATCCCCCAAGACAGATGCTGCACCAAAGTGTGGAATATTTAAAGGTTCCTTTGCAGCTGAAGTGTCTTTTTACTGACTCCAGATCTACTGGCTTCTACTCCTAGTCTAGAGTCGGTGATAAATCCCCGAAAACTCATTAGTGGTTTCTAGCACACATAAAAGTACAGAAAGCCTTTATTTTGCTTATTAGGGAAGCTACATAAATTTTTAACTGATTATTAAAAAATAAATGCCAACCTTCGCAGAAAAATAAATTTTTCTAACTCTGACTGATTCCAAGGAGGCCTCAGGGCCTTCAGCTCCTGGGGGCCTGCTCCAGCCTGGCCGCTGTTTCCAAGGGCAGTTTACTCACCACCAGAGGCCCCAAGTCTATGAGCAGAGTCATGGCCCTCAGGAGTCAAAACCCACACCAAGAGCACATGCCTTCCCGGTGGCTGGAAGCACCACTGGCTTGCAGATTATTGCAAAGCCACTGAACCATGGACTTGGAAGTCAGTCTGGCCTGAGTTTAAATTCTAGCTCCTCCAATTTGGTAGCCATATGGCCTAGGGCAGGTTGCTTCATCTCTCTAAGTCTGAGTCCCCTCATTTGTGAATGGGGATCAAATAGCATCTACCCCCCAGGGTTGTGGTGAGGATTAAACATATGCTGCATAGAAAGGATTCAGGGTGGCACCTGGTACACAGGTCGTACTCAGTACATGGTAGCTATTATACTATTATTTAAGAATCATTTTTCTCAGATTCCAGATTTCTTTCTCTAGTGTTTCCACTGAGAGAAAAAGTTAACATTGAGGCTACAGATGCTAAATTGAAAATTATAATAATAGCTAACCTTTAGGAGCATTTATACTGTTCCAGACACTGCATATAGGATTGACATATTTTATCTCAGTTAATCCTCATCTCAACACATCAGCTGGGCACCACCATGAACCCCATTTTAGAGATGAGTCTATGTGAAGTAAAATAACTTACCTTGGGGAGAGGGTAATGAAAGAGAGAAGTAGCTTGGTGGGCTGGCGATGGGAGGGGGAATGGTTTGGGAAAAATTTTGGAGGAAAGAAAAGAAAATATTAATAAGTGTCTTGCCCAGCCAGCGTGGCTCAGTGGTTGAGTGTCAATCTATGAACCAGAAGGTCACAGTTCAGTTCCCGATCAGGGCACATGC
This sequence comes from Myotis myotis, assembly GCF_014108235.1. Lineage (NCBI taxonomy): Eukaryota > Metazoa > Chordata > Mammalia > Chiroptera > Vespertilionidae > Myotis > Myotis myotis. Next base: position 29,270,938 of record NW_023416324.1, on the reverse strand, counting down.
CTAGATTGTGGGCTCAATTCCCAGTGTGGAGCATGCAGGAGTCAGGCAATCAGTGATTCTCTCTCATCATTGATATTTCCATCTTTCTCTCTCCCTCTCTCTTCCTCTCTGAAATCAATAAAAATATAATATTTTGGGGTTATAAATTGGTTCCCTATGATGTTCTTTCAGAACATTAAATCTAATCTAAGTTAAGATTAGAACTTTTCATTAACAGCTCCATTGTTGTTTTGAGACCACCTAAGTGCAGGGGGCAGAGTTAAGCGGGAAGGAAGCACCTTCCCCAGAAATGTAAGCTGGATCCTACATCAGCAAAAACTCACGTTAAAACCCACCAGGATGAGCGGCCTCGCTGCACTCAGTAGGGCGGCCTGCAATGCAGAGACAGCCTAGTCAGGGAGAAGAACTAACTGCAGCCTCCAGAGAGGCAGCCACACTCAGCACAGGGACCCACCCCCAAGCTTCTCCCCGGCTCAGCTCCTTTTCGTTCTTTCATCTTTCCCCTCTCTTTTCTAATGAATGTGTGACTCAGAGTTTTAATGACTTACCAGGAAAAGTTAACCAGAAGGGAAGCCCATTGAGTAAATGCATAATTAAAATTGGGAATGGACAGAGGAATACAATCATTGCGGGAGACGGGGAGCATGCAGGAATGACTCAGGGGTTAAGCTGCTTAGAGAAGAACCTCTGGGACTTCAATTGTGTCTGGTGATGATGTGGAAACTGAAAGAAAATTCTGGAACCCTCCCACAGTCAAAAGTAACAGCAACAGGAAGCACGCTCTGCCGATGAGCCCACTCCAGGAGTTTCTCTGACTGCAGCCACTCCAGGTCCGCTAAGCTAATGGACCCGCAGCACAAATGCGTGACAGATGTCAATGGTCTAAATGTGGTGGCTTGCCATCTTATTCCCACACAGTGTGCTTGGCGTTCGAAGAGGGCCGAGGTTATCCACTTCCTCCTAGAACACAGAAGTGCATCTTTGATGATGTGGAGGGGCATATACACTTCATGAGTATTGCAACTAATGGAAATAAAAAGAGGTGTGGGCCCAAAAGTTAAGTGTGAAGTTTTAAATTCATTTTTTACTTTCGTTTGAATATAAGTTGATACAGTTTCTGAACAACATGGGATACTGAAGCTACAATATGAACCATGAAGGAGAGAGAATTGAAAGGTGCTCTTGCTTTGGGCACTTATTCATTCAAGTAATTCTCCCAATTCCTTTCTCTGCACTCAGGGCTGATCAGTAGTGATCATGTGAGTGTCTAAGAAGCCTTACAAGCCCATGGGCACAGACTATAGACAGGTGAAGGCTTGGGGGGAGGATGAGAGATGGGGAAGGGGCCAAGGGAGAAAACGGGGGACATCTGTAATACTTTCAACAATAAAGTAAAACATTTTTGAAGCCTTACAAGGGGTGAAGTGACCTAAATTTTCTTTTAGTCAAAATTTTATGTTGATTTTGTTATACATACACACACACACACACACACACACACAGAAAATTAATTATTTAACATGAGAGGGTCCAATGATTTATTCTTCATACTGACTCAATAAAATAAGGAGAGTTAAGTTTTTACCCTATTTTCTAAAAACCTAACTCCCACTAATCTGTAGGTCGCTATAAACAAAAGTTAAAAGAACTGTCCTGTGTCCCAAGAAAACTTAAAGTTTTGCCAAAATAATCTTTATACAATTAATAAAAGAAGTTCATTTTATCAAATAAAATGTAATACAATCCAAAATTGTTACTATGTTAATCTTGGTCCAATCCCCAAACAGTGGTTAATTCCCTACTACACTGCTAAACCAGTAGGTGTTGGTTTCTCATCAATAGTTGTCAATAAACATAAACATTTAGCATAGCACAGCCTGAGTCTGACACAGTAGAGTGTGGGCTCAGGAGCTAAGCCACTTGGGGTCAAGGCCTGGCTCCCACCTAAATAGCTTAGGCAAGTAAATGAACTCCTCTGAGCCAACCATGTCCTTAATGTTCCAGTTAATCCAAAAGCACATGGGAGAACTCCATCGTCCCAGGACAAACTGGGCAGAGAGAAAAAAAGGAAAGTTCAAAATGCAGTGGTCCCTGCTGTTTAGATTCGACACAGAAAGAAAACTCAGAATGCTAATGAAGGAGGATGATTTCAGAAAGGTTTGCTTATGGTTATTCTTAGTTAAGGGGTAAGATGAACACCTAGAAGGTGATAATGCAACACAAAAGTCCTCCCGGAGTTAGCCAGCTCTCGGTCTGAATCACTCCCTGAGTCAGGGCAGGATCCGGCACCAGCTACTGTCCTTGAACAGTGCAGTTACCTGAGTCAGAGCCTATTTTGAAAAACTAAACTGATCTACATCTGGCATTTCAAGGGCGAGTCAACTCACCCACATGCAATCAACCACAGGTGACTTTTCTTCTATTCATAGATATCCTGGAAATAGATCTGAGAGCAGAGGAGGCAACATGGTACAGCGGAAATGATACATATAAACTCCTGAACCACCTTGCAAGCTCTGAAACCTGGAACAATTACCTAACCCCTCTGCTCATGACTTTCTCATCTGTAGAATGGATGGCATAGAGGCTGCCATAGAAGGGGCCAAGAGCAAGGACGTGCTACAGCAAGCTCATGAATGGAGCAGCCATAGTGGAGGGACAGAGACTACACATGGGCCCAACACCATATACTCCCATCTATCAGGCTTCTCCAGCTGCTGCTGCTGCTGCTGCATATTCAACCTGCCAGCTACAAAGACCAATCCTGAGCCCCCGATATAGTGCCACTCTTAGAAGAGACCAACCAGCTAGTTGGCGGATGAGTTGATCCCCTTCCACTTTGAAAAAGGCCATATTTCATCCTGATTAGGATTGACACATATTCCAGGTATGGATTTATCTTTCCTGCTTATGGGCTTCAGCCACCACCACCATCCACAGACTCACAGAGTGTCCAATTGACTGCTTCTCCTAAAAATCTGATCCCGCATAAATTCACTTTGAACAAAGAAATGTGCTTTGCAGGAAAGAAGGTGCATATGGGCACGTGAGCATGTGATCCACTGGTCCTACTACCCTAGCACACCGTTCAGAAGCTGCTGGGTCAACAGAACACCGAACAACTTCTTGAAAGCACAGCCAAGGTGCAAGCTTGGACACAACGCCCTGCACAGAGGAGACACTGTCCTTTGGGAGGTAGCATATACTTTAAATCAAGAGCCGTTATATGGGGCTGGTTCCTGATCAATAGAATACACAGGTCTGGGAACCAGGGGGGTGGGGGCATAGGAGTGGCTCCACCCACTAATACTCCCAGTTCACTTGGGAAATGTGTGTCTCCTCTGCTTAATACATTCGGCTCTGTGGGTCGAGAGATGTTTCTTCTATGATGGGACAGTTTTTACTAAAATTAAAGCTTTAACCACTGCCCCCCCCCGGTTACTCTAGGCTCCTCATTCCACTAACAGCAAAGAAATGGAGTTGTCTTACTGGCAAGGGGATCTGACAGTGATCATCATGAGAAAGGGGATTGCAGCTCATCCTGGGGTAGGAGGGAATGCAGATGACATGTGATGGATATGACAGGGCATCTACCAGGGTGTGTCTCGGTCCTTCAATGCCCAATTTAAACTGTAAACTGGCAGGTACATCAACCACATCCTGATAAGGGCCTTTGCAACCAAGGCCTCAGACCCCTCAGGGTCCACCAGACAAGCCACCTTGATCGCAGAGATGCTAGCCAAGGGAGGGGATTCTAGAAAGATTAGTAGACAAGGGAGATGAGTATCAGCTATGGCCTCAGGACCAACTGCAACAATAGAGGCTGCAGATTGTCCCATTCACCCAAAAGATATCTGACCAATAAGTATCCTGGAGAAGTTGAGAGAGGAGAGTATAAGGTTAAAGTGAAAAACAATGGATCTGAGTGGCATAAGGGGTGGCCCATAGCCAATGCTATCGGCATCCCACTCTGATTCCCATTTATTAGGCATGTGCCCATCCTCCTGCTGCTGGCGGTGTTGCCGCATAAGCATAACTCACACCTGCATCTCTCTCTGGAGGTTTCTGCTTCTTCTATGGGAGCTGCCTTTCCTAGAGATGCCTCTCCCTCCTCCCCCAAGGGACACCTGTGACTGACAGGTGCAAGGGAATAAAAGTTGGACCCCTTGCCTCAAGGAGTCCACTCTGGAGCACCTCATGGAATTAGGCTGTCTTTGGCAGTGTGGGCAGCTCCAACAAGGTGCTGTGGACTAGAAAGCTTATCGAAAATGGAAATGTGTTTCTCCTAGTTCCAAAAGTTCGAGATCAGGCTGCCAGCATGGCCAAGCTCTCTTCCAAGTTATACACTGCTGTCTTCTTATGTATCTTCAATGGAAAAAAATAAAAGGACTAGAGAACTCTGTGCTCTGTGGGGTCTCTTTTATAAGGGCTTTCCTATTCATGAGGTTTCCACACTGATGATTTCATTACCTCCCCAAACCCCACCTCCTAATACTATCACATTAGGTTAGGATTTCAACATATAGATTTTGAGGGGATATAAGCACTCAGTCCATAACATAGGCTGAAGCCAGACTTCTCTTAAAACCACGTCTTTGCTTAATTTCTCCCTGTCCTATTCTGCTTCTCTCTCTCCATTAGGGGTTTTTCATCTTGCTCATGTTTCCCATCTAGGCCATGTTTCTAGGCGCCCACGTGAATACAGCTATCCTGTGTGTATTTTTGTGCATCCACTGTATTTACAGCCCCATATTAAATGCTCAAGGCATATGATAGCTTGTGTTTAGCAGAGACCCACTCCCCTCCCCCTCCACTGTGGAAGAATACCTCCCTGCCCCACTATGGCAGATTGTCTTTTCCCCAAATGGCTGCAACACCATCTCCAGTCATGCAGTTCTTACAGTCCTCCCATAGAGAGTTGGGATCTGCAACTCTTCCCCTTGAAAGTGGGCAGGCTTTTGTGGCTGTTTCAACCAAAAGAGAGTGGCAAAAGTGATGCTATGTGACTCCTAAGGCTGGTCTTAAAAGACAACATAGCTTCCACTTGGTTCTCTCAAACAATTCTGCTGGAGTTGTAAGCCACCTTGTAAGTAGTCCGACAGCCCTACAGCCACCAAGCTGGGTGAAAGCCCAGCTGGCCCACGCAGCGAGACCATGTGGAGAAGCCTGAGAACACTAGTCAGCCCCCTGCTATGCCAGCTCCAGTCATCATCTGACCGCAACTGAAGAAAGATCCTGAGCCAGGACCAGCCAGCAGAGCCCTTCCTGGATTCCTGACCCATAGAGACCATCAGAGACAATACAGTGATTGTTAATGCCTTAAGCCACTAAGTTTTGGGGAAATTTTTTCCTTGGCAATAGAACCAGGACACCCACTGATGTTGAGCTTAGTCACATGACTTGTTTTGGTCAATGGGATTTGCGTCTTGTGTTTCTGCCATCACCATGAGAGAAGCATGCCTTGGGTACAAGCATGCCTCTTAAACAAGAAAGGTGAGAGAGGTGTGTAGCCGACCTAAACAAAACCTGAAACCTAGGGCCAGCCCTCAAGCCCCCACTGGGATCAGCCGAGGCCTTCATTTTGATTGCATCACAGCTCAACTTCCCTGCCTACCCAATCCTGCCTTCCTCATCCCCCACCCATGGATCCAGAGAGCATTCCTACATTCCTCAATAAACCCCCTGCCTGCGAATCTCCATCACAGACTCTGTTTCCCAAGGAACCTGACCTGAGACAAGTGGATAAACAAAATGAATTCTGTCCCAATCACTCTGAAACCCAAGAATAATATTTCTACACCAGTCTCCATGGTAGCACATACTGGGCCTGCAGTAGATACTGGTTGAATGGATCAATCTGGCCATTTTGTCCTTGAATTCTTCTGGTGACTCTCACCACACACTTGGTGAACCTGGTTTAAATTGCTACATTATTTTGTAAGGAAGAAAAATTGTTTAATAAAATTTTCATAGTTCCTTCATAGACCAACTGAGTTGGTCTCAGTTACAATGCATCTGTCTGAGCACAGGATAGGTGAATTCTGCTGCTGGCTATTTCTAGAAATGAAAGTGTAATGCCAGTGCTGCTCTCTTTAGACCAAGTGAGTCAAGACTGGAGGCAGGGTTTTTCTAAACAGCAATAATGTGGACCAGAAGCCTGGCGTTGCTTGTCTTGCTAGGGGCACATAAAAAATTATGTAATGGCAAGCATCCGTTCAGAGGCATGCTTCTGAGAAACAGAGCCACCAGGAGTTGCTGAACTGTCAAGGTCACATTCAGAGATCAAGGGTCCTACTGTGGGCTCACAAAGTGGCAAAGGGCACAGAACAGTTCAAGAGAGGAAGCAGACCCAGTCAGCGCTCACAGGAGGGCAAACAGTCCAGCATCTGAACAGCATGTACCACACTCAGAAATGGACCAGTATTTCAAAACTGGTGAATTCATCCAGCTGATTGATGTTCTCTTTGATCTGCCTTCTAAGTCAACCATGCTCACCTCCATATCAACGATACTCACCTCCAGATCTGTTTGCAGCTATGGTCCACGGGGATAAATGAAAAAGAAAAGGGAAGATCATTTTTTGTCTCTGCTCCAAGTGGTAATTGAAAGTTTACCACTGATCTTGTAGTGCCTTTCATCTGAGGATCTCCTAAACACATTTACAGCATAATTCCTTCCTTCCTATTGCTTCTCTCTCAGGCACTATTATTCTGCCTCCCGAGATGGAGTAATCGAAGACTTAGAGGATGAGCGATTGGCTCAGGCAGAGGCATTTGATGCCAGAAACCCAACTTGTAGCTCCCAATTCTTATCCTCACTTACTGGGTTTGCTTGTTCCAGAATGCTGCCCAGAACAGGCAACTAAAGGTTCAATGAACCTCCACTCTGCTCTAATTCCCTCCAAGGATTTGCACCTGCAAATGTTACTGCCCCTTTCTTTGCTTCCTACTTTGTATAAAATGCAATTTCCATCTCTTGCTATCTTAAAAGTAAGCATGTCATAGAAATTAATGGGACAGCATTTATTTACAAGCATATTCTTAGAAACCCCAATTCAAACTATATCCACAGCTATTTCTCATAGTCCATCAAAATTGCTGTTATGAACAGTCACTGAGGATGTAATCATTAAGTTAAGGTGAGATTATATGGAAGCAGAGTTGGTCCCTAATCCGGTAGGTGCCTTATAAAAAGGGACAGTTTGAACACAGACACCATAAGGAGAAAGCCATGTGAACCCTGGAGTTGTGCTGCCAGAATCCGAGGAATCACCAGGAGCTGGGAGCGAGGCCTGGAACAATCCTTCCCAGGCGCCTCCAGAGAATACAGCCCTGCCCACACCTTGATTCGGGACGCCCAGACTCCAGAACTAAGAGACAATAAAATTCTGATGTTTGAAGCTAAGCCACCCAGTTTGTGGTACTTTGTTACTGCAGCCCTAGCAAATTAATACAACCACAGTACTCAGCACACTGCCGAAATTTAGAACATTAAAACCCGCACAGTGCTCACAGCCCACCTGCTTAGAACCAAAGCAGAAAGAAAGCGAGTAGGTGAGCTGAGCAATGGGAAGAAGAGGTTGGGCACATGAAGTATGTTGATTCAGGATGAGTGCACCAAGGTGGCGAGAGAGAACTTGTCAGGGAGAGCATGAAGGAGATGTTGAAAATGATTATCTTCCATGGCTCCTCCAACTCCACAATCCAGAGGCTCAGCTGTGTGAACTGTCACCTACTGCTACTACCAAATGAGGGACCCCCAAGAGAGGTTTGTACCCCCAGGTTCCCCCACCTCCCAGCTGCCCTCCTTCCTTCCTCTCCTAGCTCAGGAGGTCCAGGCGCGCCAGCCGGAGGAGGAAGCAGATGCAGGCCCGTCTCTCCTACAGCTCCCAGACTGACCGTTGTTCCCGCCTGAGCACACACAGAGGAGGAGGACCAGGCAGTCACACGGGTGATATCAAACTCATGAACGGCAGCATTTGCAAATAAAGCAGAGGTCTCAGGTGTCATGTATTCATTGAGAACCTGCAGTGTACGAGGACTGTGCCATGGTGTGACTAGATGCTGTGAGACTCAAAGCATCAGTGACAAATCCCATATTTGCCCCCACAACACCCAAAAGCAACATAGTGAGGCTCCCTGCTGGCCTGTCCCACCTACCTCTTCCTCCAGCACTCCAGCTGTCCCTGCCCAGCCCGGGCAGCACAGCTCCCATGGATGCTTCCGCTCACTCTGGAGTCAAATTTAAGAAACAGGGGAAGACTTTGGGTTATAAACAACACGCAGCTGAGGAATAACCTCACACAGTTTCATGCTGTATTGTCAAGAAAAAGTTAATCATATTGCTAATAGGCAATGGCTCTGGAATAAAAAAAATGAATAATTCTGCCTCAAAACTGTGCCTGTCAGCCCTAGCCAGTTTGGCTCAGTGGATAGAGAATCAGCCTGCAGACTGAAGGGTCCCAGGTTTGATTCTGATCAAGGGCATAGGCCCAGGTTGCTGGGCATGCAGGAGGCAGCCAATCGGTGATTCTCTCATCATTGATGTTTCTATCTCTCGCTTCCTCTCTGAAATCAATAAAAACTAATTTTTTTAAAAAAGAAATATGAATGTAAATAGAGGATGCTGCTTTAATGCTTAATTCTTACTAAAAATAAAACTGTTCCTGTCAGTACTTTTATTCCTTTTTTTCTGTTAAGACCCAAGTCTATGTCTGTACTCAGCCTTTCTACTAGATTAGGGGTTGCAGACCTTTACGGAACCCCAAGCTGGGTAATATGATCCCTCCAGTCAGCAGCAATAGTTCTCTGCAATAGAGCTATGGGCTAAATTATGTTCCCCCCAATTATATTTGGAGAGAGGGGAAGAGGAGATAAGGTTGTCCTAGGGTGGGGCTCTAATCCAATAGGACTGGTATCCTTATCAGAGGGGGAATTTGGGCAGACAGAGACACAAACCAGGGGCATGCAAGCACACAGAGGAAAGACTAGGTTTAGAAAGACCATCTTTCTAAACAGAGTCTGCGTGCATAAGGCGTCGAGAAGGCGTCACCTCTTCCCTGTGAGATGGACCTGGTTCCGCAGAGGTTCCTCTCTTACACCTGTGGCTCACAAGCAGCACCTGCACCAGCTGCATCAGCAGCACCTGGGAGCTTGTTAGAAATGCATATTCACAAGCTCCACCCCCCACAGCCTGGATCATAAATTCTGGGGGTGCAGCCGGGCCTCCAGGTAATTCTTAGAGCAAAGTTTGAGAACCACTGCCCTACCTTCTGCAGTGCTCACCCTGACCCAGAGCACACTCCCACCGCCGCCTCCCCAGTCCTCCATTATCTCTGCCTTCTAAGTGCCAGGCCCTGTGCTCAGCAGTCCGCACACTCCCACCGCCGCCTCCCCAGTCCTCCATTATCTCTGCCTTCTAAGTGCCAGGCCCTGTGCGCGGCAGTCCGCACACTGGCCCGAGGTCGTCAGTGCCCGCAGGGCTGATACTGTCATCCCCAGCTTACTGCGGAGGAATCTGCGGTTCCGGGAGGTTTGATGGCTTCCCAAAGGCACGCGACAGTAATGGGATCCTGATTGGAAGGGACAGACTGCACCCTTCTTCCTCGGGCTTTCACTATCCCCTTCTCTCTTCCTGCTGCCGCGAGTCACCCTTTTCTCCTTTCTTCCTTAGGCGCTGGCAGTGCGCACAATCAGATCCCACCTGGCCTGACGGGACTCGGCTCACCTTTCCCTGGCTCAGCAGTGTCTGCATTTTGAAAGTAACACTTATTGATTTCTACATACTCAGAAGGCCCATTTACAATTTAACGCGAGCATGTACTTCCTGGTACACGGTGTATTACTAAGTTCACCATATACATTTAGACATACTTGCCTACTCTTCTTCCCTTCTTTATAGGAGAAAAAGTATCTGCCACAAAGAAAAATATATATATATCTACTACGAGTTAGGAGAACAAGAATATGAATGCTGTGAAATTATATTTTCTATAGCCATTTAGACCTTGTAGGGAGCAGGACTGCCTGAATGAATGAATGAATGAATGAATGAATGAATGAATCTGCAGTCCGGAGAAGGTGCAGCGCCTAGAAAAGGAACAACAGGCAGAGTGGAGGGGCTCTGAGAACGTGTCTGCTCTAAGCCAACTGCCAAAAAGCAAGGGAAGGAGAAACTGAGCCCTCACATGTTGCTGATAGTAATGTAAAAGGATGTCAAAACCGGGGAAAACAATTAGGCAGTTTCTTAAAAAGTTAAGCATAAAGTTATCATATGACTCAGCAATCCCCCCTCCGAAGTATCTATTTAAGAGAAATGAAAACATTTGTCCACATGAAGACTCGCACATGAATGTTCACAGCAGCATTATTCATAACAGCCCAAACGCCCATCAGCTGGTGGTTGGATAAACAAAATGTGCGATACATATACACTGGAATATTCAGCAATAAAAAAAAGACAAACTACTGATGGAAGCCTATAACATGGATGGGTTTCAAAAACATTATACTGAGCAAAAGAAGCCAGAGGCCAGACTGCATAGTGTACAATTCCATTTATACGACATGTCCAGAAAAGGCAGCTCGGTAGAGACAGAAAGTAGATTAGTGGTGCCTGGGGCTGGGGTGGGAGGGGGCTTAACTGAAGATGGGCACAACAGATCTTTGGGGGCTGACGAAAATATTCTAAAAGTAGTTATAGTTGCACAGCTCTAAAATTATTATACTGCACGTGAAAAATTGGTGAATTTGATGGTATGTAAATTATACCTCAAGGAAGCTGTTTTGAAAAGGGCCACTGTGAATGGAGCACTTCGCAGGCATGAGCTGCTTGATTCGGTACAACTGAGGCGTATGAAACCTAACACTCAGGGAAGCCACGGAGAGAAGAGCAAACGCCCACATTGGTTTCTTCCTGGATAAATGCCTTGAATGACCACCCAGGGGACAGTTCCAGTGGAGCCAAGTTCTGCTGCTCAGCAAATACTCCCCAAGGAACACAGGCAGGGAGGAGCCTGCATGGCTCAGCCAGGGGCAGACAGCTGAGATCCGCCCAGGGCAGGCCGTGGCCGGTGGGGCTCAGGTGGGTATGGGTACACAGCTGAAGAAATGTGAGAGAAGCCTGGGTCAGAAACGTTCTTTACTGCGTCAGAGAGGGCTTTACAAGGTGCAGGTGGGCTCTGACGAACTGGGCCCCAGAGCAAGGATAAAGGAGAAGGCGTTCCCTCACAGGAGCAGCCATGAAGGTGGAAAGCAAAGAATGGCTGACAGAAGGCACACTGTCCCGAGGCAGCACGCCCTTACAGGTAGCTTAGCACCGTCTCAGGATTCACCTCAGCCTGGTCAGGTGTGGAAAGAACATCACCTGGTAAAAGCTTCACAGAAGCCTCTTCAGAAAATCAAGTCAGACATCTACACAATGGAATACCACTCAGCCACAAGAGGGGATGAAATAGCACCATTTGCAACAACATGGATGGACCTTGAGAACATTATGCTCAGTGACAATAAGTCAGTCGGAAAAAGCTAAGAACTACATGATTTCACTCCTGTGTGGGATGTGAACATAAACGGCAGTGTGATGATTGCCAGAGGGAAGGGGGTGGGGGAAACAGAGGGCCCTAATTTATGGTGAAAGGAGAAGATTTGACTTTGGGTCGTGAACACACGGTACAGTACACAGATCTTATAACATAGAAACCCACACCTGAAACCAAATGTTCATGTTGACCAATGTCACCCCAATCAATTTAATAAATAATTATTTTCTTTAAAAAAGAAAATCCAGTTAAAGACTTTAGGAGCACTCCTTCATCCCCCAATGAACAGGGGAGGAGAGGGGCACCCAAACCCCATTCATAGGCTCACGTCTATAGGGCACTGAACTAGCAGGGAGAAGGAAGAAAGTGATGAGAAGGCAGACTCCGCTGTGTCATAGCTGCTGGACTGGGTGTGGGGAAGCTGGGGCCGGACTCAGGGACCTGACATCGCATCCTACTCTCTACACCTTACTAGCGCTTCCACAACTTATGTAACCACAACTTATGGGCCCCCACCCCATCTCTTCATATGTAAAGTGGAGATTTTTCTCTGCTACAAATGTTGTGTGAGGATTAGAGAGTGTGTGAGGCACTAAAGGAAAAGGAAATTGTACTTTGTTGTATCTGTAAATGTTTCTCACTGTTCTGTCAACAGATTCATCATTGTGGGACTCTTCCTTCTACATACACTCAAAGGTGAGGAAGAGAAAAGAAATTATGACAGAAAATATTCTATGAGTGGATTAAAACACTGTGGTACATCTACACAATGAAATACTACAGCTGTTATAAAAAAGAAGGAACTCTTACCATTTGCAACAGCATGGATGGACCTGGAGAGCATTATGCTAAGCGAAATAAGCCAGTTGAAGAAAAAAATATCACATGATCTCACTCATTTGTGGAATATAATGAACAACATAAACTGATGAACAAAAATAGATCCAGAGACATAGAAGCATCGAACAGACCATCCAACCTCAGAGGGAAAGCGTGGGGAGGTGGGGGGGGAGTAAGAGATCAACCAAAGGACTTGTATGCATGCATATAAGCACAACCAATGGACACAGACAGTAGTGGGGTGAGGGCATGTGCTGGGAGGTGGGAATGGCCAGGGAGAGGTCAGTGGGGAGGGGGGAGAGGAGACATATGGAATACTTTAAAAAATAAAGTATTTTTTTAAAAAGAAAATTTTCTATTGCACATTATGCCAACAGTATAACAAACCAGTACCCAGGAGCTGTTAGAAACGTGAGCATGGCCACAGAAAGCTGGGTAGTCCAATAAAATGGTCATGATACGTTCAGGTAAGGCTTGATTACTCTGGAGAAAATAACTCTCCTTGGCCAGGATCTCCTTCTTAGGCCAATACTCTGGTTCAGGCAAAACCCATTGTATGTGGCTACAAAACGGGTTGACTGTTTTGTATTTCTTGTTCAGAGGGTATACCTATCTCAACTGGCTTTGCACAGCCCCAACTGTATAAGCCATTCCTTGTTGAAATTATATTTTAAAAACTTAAACACCTTAATTTTGGCAAAGTCCCAAAATATGCATTTACTGTAACCCACGCCCTTACTTCTGCACTGGGAATCCATGGGAGACTGAAATCAACCAAGAGTTTCCGCCTAACTTTAGGGCCTAAACTCCTTCTAGCAATTAGCAACCTTGGGGTATAGGATATAGGATAAAAGTGCATCGTAAAAGCATCTTCAATCTTCACTGACTGATCAGGTACTTCAATCACTCAGCAAGTTCCCTGATACCATGCAAAGGAAGAGGCTGCTCAAATTCGGGGCAGGGGGCAGGGGGCAGGAGAGCTGCCCGCGAAGAACAGCTGAAAGGGGCTTAGCTACCTAAAATTTAAAAGTAGGTATTTCTAAGGTGAGTCATTAAAAGTAAAGAAGTGCTTACTTCTTTTCTTTTATATGTTTTTTATTGATTTTTTAGAGAGGCAGGGAGAGATATAGAGAATTAGAAACATCGATGAGAGGGAAACATTGATCAGCTGCCTCCTGCACATCCCCTACTGGGGATATGTGCACAACCAAGGTACATGCCCTTGACCAGAATCGAACCCAGGACCCTTCAGTCTGCCGGCCGACGCTCTATCCACTGAGCTAAACCAGATAGGGCAAGAAGTGCTTACTTCTTGAAAATGAGATAAGGGGATGAAAGGATGAGGGGCTGGGAATATATTTACCTCACTTTATAAGCACCCCCACACATACTTACTGTGAAGTGTATACTTCCAAAATGGATCTCTTTATGGTGTTATTTTATAAACTTTTCTTGTTTGCTTGTTTTTAATTAACAGCAAACATACTGCACTGAAACTGGAGCCATATCTGTCATTCATGTCAGAGAGACTGGAAAGGTCAGAATCTACTTGTGACAGCTATTACTAAAATTTTAGGAATGTAAATACAAAACACACACACACACACACACACACACACACACACACACACACAATTAAATCCTTCTTCTTATGTTTTTCTTCTTCCTTACAAAGAACAGCAGTTTGTGAACCCTGAGGAATAAGACACGTACTAAAAGGGGCTCCTGGTGGCTAACTGGACTCAGATTTTAGAAACAGAGCCTAGCAGCCATTCTACCCAGGGACCTCTCATACAAACGGCACTCAGAGCCTGCACTAAGCTACCTGCCTCCTGCACTGAATTACCTTCCTGTACTATGTTCCTCCCATCTGAGCCAGCCCTTATGAAGGAGTTCCTGGAATCCTATTTCAACCAATAGGACTGAGACTTTCCCTGTCCAATTGGAGTTGTGCAACTATATCCCCCCCAACAGTATCTTCACTAACTAGTCAGAGCAGCTCCATTCTGACCAATCAGAGCAGTGCTTTTTTTTAACCAATCAAACTATAAGGAGTTAGAATCCTCATTTGCATGAGGACAGACCAATCAGGAACCAGGAGCAGGGTCTGCTGTCCATAGGTCAGCTCCCCCTGACTCCAGAGCACTCTTTCCACTGAAACTTGAAGACTGTTTTTCCCCAGCTGGAGCTGACACACTGCTTCTCACAGGAGCAGAGCAGAGCTGTCTAGCTGGAGGGGCACCTCACCCCAGGGCCTCCTTGCCTCAGGACCTCCTCATAGCCATACTGTATCACAATTGAACTGTTTGCATTGAATAAAGTTTCTTCACCCCACCCCACTAGGTTTTCCTCTTGGTTAGTTGGCTCCAATGACCATTGGTTGACAAGTTAAAAGCATTAATAGAACAAAGTCCCTTGCCTACTGTCACACTCAACATTTGAAAACCACGGAAGTCAGGCCTAGTTTATTTTAATAAAGAGCTACAGCCAGGTTAAAATACTTTGCTCTGGCTCAATGGCTCAGTGGCTCAGTTGGTTGGAGTATTGTCCTGTACCAAAAGGTTGGGGGTTTTATTCCCGGTCAGGACACATACCTAAGTTACAGGTTCAATCTCCCATGGAGGCACATGCGGGAGGCAAATGATTGATGTTTGTCTCTCATCTCTCTCTCTCTCTCTCTCTCTCTCTCTCTCGCTCTCGCTCTCGCTCTCGCTCTCGCTCTCGCTCTCCCTTCTCACTCAAAAAAGAAAGCACTAAAAATAAGTCCTCAGGTGAGGATTGAAAAAGAAATCAACATGGCTTTGGGAACAAACCTAATGATTCTTCACATTCAAGGAGAGGAATTTATTTAATGCTGTAGGTTTTATTTTTTATGACTTACCCATCATGAAACTGGGAAAGTATAATTTATGTATCCAGTAAATGCAAAATTGATTAACAGGTCAATGCAAATGTCAGCTTGGGGGAATTTAATAAATGCAGTTCCACAAGGGTCAGTTCTTGCCCAGTACTATTTAACATTTTCATTAATTACCTGCTGACACAACTGGTGATAGAATTGGAGCTGTATCATTAAACCTGCCAATTTAGAAAAAAAAAATAGTTAAAATACAAATAGGTTTTGAAAGGTTGGAAGACAGAGGGACCAGTTGGTATTGTTAGGGCTCTGCTTGACACAAAACTGGTGCCTCCAAAATGTTGGTTGAACTAAATAAATACCAACAAAATAAAAGACCCACATGAGTGGTTCCCTAAAGGAGGAAAGGGTATTCATAAGCAACAGCTCTCATTGATACCTACTTTGCACTTAACACCCAACCTAAAATTTCTTATAACAATGCAAGCATGACCCACCAAAAATTATATTTAGATATTAAAAATGTACATATATCAAATTTAACTGACAAAAGCAAACATCATAGAGAACACACTCAATAGTTCAAAATGTTACGCACATTTTGTTGTCCTTTTCCTTAATTATAGACTCATACACACATTTGTGTGAATGGATAGATGGATGGATGGATAGATAGATAGATAGATAGATAGATAGATAGATAGATAGATAGATAGACAGATATTAGTCATGCACCGCTTAATGACAGGGAAAAAATCACCCAAAGGGCAGAAAAAGAAAAAGGATAAACAGATAAAAGATAAAGAGAAACCAGGGAGGACAAAGGGCAGAGAAGTTTTGTTTATTGCAGAAAAGTACATTCAGCTCTAATAGAATGATCCGACTTTGCTACTGAACAGATACCAGTGGGAAGGTCCACTGCAGGCCACAGGGTAGAGGTTAGAGGTAATTCTAACTGCGAGGTCATTTCATTATATATTTATCATACGGCAGATAGGTACTGACTGCCTTCTATATGCAAGGCGTCCCATAGAAGAAGCAGACAATAAATAAATACTAGTAACTGACCCAATTAGAAGCTGTCAGAGGTGCAAGGTAAGAAATAAACAAGGTGCTGAGACCCTGCATGAAAAGAGGATCTGCCCCAGGTAGGGTACCAGGGCAGGCCCTTCCAAGACTTTAAGCTGAGATATGAAGAGTGAGAAGGAGCCACCTTGGGAAGAAGGGAAAGCTAGCTCCAAGCTGGGGGAACCTACACTGTGAAAAGCATGGTGAGATGAAGGAGAGGATGGATTATAGGAAGATGATATCCAAGGAGTAAGCAGGGGGCAGGTCACACAGAATCCTGTGGGCCATAGTAAAGAACCCAAATGGTCTACTAAGTACTTCTTCTAAGTCTGACATAAGCTAAGTTCCCTCTGCTTGTCAGATTGAGGGGGCGGGGCAGTCTGGGGAAGGAGCAGTAGCTGGCGGGGATGCCAATGCCATCCCGCTTAGCACAAAGGAGAGTGGCTCAAAGGAGATCTGTGTCAGATGTTTGCTCATGTCCAGTTGGCCCTGGAGTAGATTTGCCCCTTAATGCATTAGCAAAGCTTTCTATGCAGGGCGCAAGTGCCAGCTTTCTTCTGTGAATACAAGACTATTTGGAAAGCAATCCATTCATGCTAAACTTGTCACAGATATAGTCTCTCTCGTTCAAAGTTAAGATCTTTATAAAATAGGAGGCAGCCACAATGGATGGGAAGTCAACTGAATCAAGATCTAGATCCCTTATCCAATTTTGTTATGTGACCTGGCTCAAGTCATGCTCTCTGTGCCTCAGTTTCCTCATCTGTAAAGCCCAGGGAGAGAACATCCTGCCCTCCAAGGCCCATGCAGAATTTAAAATGTGAGAAACCTCTGAGAGAGGATACTCTACTTACATCAATATCTAGTTATTGAATGTTCAGAAATGAAGGACAATTTATGCCAAACTGAAGTAATCAGGTTTTCCTTGCACAAGATATGGAATATTATTTTAACAACAAAATTATGACATTCATTTTCATAATAGCAAGGCTTCCATACGTAATATTGAAGTTCTGTAAGTATTTATTGAACAAGTGGCACAGCTTTGCTGACATGAATACAATTTTTTATATTGAATAGAAAATTTTTAGCACAAATGTATTTATTAATCACTGCCCATTTACCAAATTATTTATTAAGACGCTGCCCTTCTGGCAGAGTATTAAATGAATGCTGCTTATCAAACATTTTTAAAATGTTATGTTTTAGAAAATGAGTTAGTGATGGGGAGAGAGGTATTTTATTCTTTAATTAAACAGACCTCTAAAGGGCAATAGATTATTCTAGATGCTGCTGTGTACTTCTCACATCTCTGATCAATAAAAATCTGCCTGCTGTACTATACTAAATCATGTCTGAAGGATTCTGAGTATCTGAGATAATATTCATTCACTTATACTTTCAACCAATTGAGTGCCGACAATGTGCCAGGTGTTCCATACGGTAAAAAATACTAGGATCAAAAGGAGGTAGCATGGAGTGATAGTGCCAATAGGTATAGTATTTTATATCGCGTGGTCAAGGAAGTCTCTCTGATCAAGTGATATTTGAGCAGAGACCTGCAGAGACTTATGAATAGGAAGGATCACTAGAGAAAGAGGAAGACAGCCCTGGCAAGAATTTGCTGCCCAGATTTACTTCACCTGTGTAGGTAAAAAAAAAGAAAAAAGAATCAAGACTTAAATTTATTCTATTTATTTTAGGCTGTAAATTTATTTTAAATTGATATTAGAACAGAAATAATCCTAGGCACTGGACAGAAGCAAAAAAAAGAAATCTTCTCTGGAGAAGGGCACTTTTATCTCAGGACTCAAAGAATTCCCACAAGTTATTGTTTAAAGACAATGAGAAACTGACAGAAGAAAAATACCCAAGCATTCTAAAAAAAACAACATATCATAAGCAGAAACAACATCAGCAAAAACAGATAAGCCAAGGCTAGCGATACTGAAATTATGAAATGCAAATTATAAAACAAGCAAGCTTACTTTGTTTGAAGACTTGAAGTATGAGCCTGACAGTATCTACAGGAAACAAGAATCTGGAAATGACATCAAAGATTTGAAAAATAACCAGAGGACCTCCAGAATAATAATTTTTATAAAGGACAAAGGATCAATGGTTGGGTTTAACAACAGATTAGACATTGTTGAGAGAGAATGAATGAAAAAGCCCAAAGAAATTACCCAAAATGTTGCAAAGAAAGACAATACCAGATAGAATACAAAAAAAAGAGATTAAGATACAGAAGAATAAGGTCCAACATACATTTATTCAGCATTTTAGAAATAGAAAAGAGAGAGGCCCAGCCAGCATGGCTCAGTGGTTAAGCGTTGACCTATGAACCAGGAGGTCAAGGTTCGATTTCCGGTCAGGGCACATGCCCCAGTTGGGGGCTCGATCCCCAGTGTGGGGCATGCAGGAGGAAGCTGATCAATAACTCTCTCATCACTGATGTTTCCAACCTCTCTCCCTCTCCATTCCTAGCTGAAATCAATAAAAATATTTTTTTAAAAAAAAGGAAAAGATAGAGAATGGCGTAGAAACAATATTTTAAGAGATAATCACCAAGAATTTTCCAGAACAAATAAAAGATGCCAATCACAGAATCAAAAGGCCCAGTGAAACCCAATCACAATAAATAAGTAAAAAGAAAACCACCTCTATACACATCTCAGTGAAACTTCATAAAATTAAGACAAAGACATCCTAAAAGTAGCCAGAGAGAAAAGACTGATTGCCTTCAAGGACTGGCAGTTGTCTTCCCAATAGCAACAGTGGACGCCAAAGGCAGTGGAATCTTTTCAGTGTAGTAAGAGAAAACAATTACCATCTGGAATTATATTTTCACTGAAAACAGCTTTTAAAACGGGAACAAAATAAAGGCATTTTTAAACAAAACCTAAGAGAATCTACTACCAGAAGACATTCACTAGAAGAAATTCTAAAGAGTATCTTTCAGGAAGAAGAAAGATAATCTAGATAAAGGATTGGAGATTTAAAAAAAAAGGAAGAAGAGTAGAGAAAGTAAGAAAGATGTGGATAAATCTAAACTAACACTATTTGTATAAAGCAGCAAAAAATGTCTTCTGAGTTTTAAAAAAAGGAATACAATGCATGACAATAATAAGTAAATGAGTTAAAGTGTTCTGGGGTCTTTGTATCATTCAGGAGGAGGGTAAAGATACTTATTAATTAACAAGGGGCCCAGTGCACGAATTCATGCACCTTGAAAGGAACTGTGGGCTGCAAGGCTGCATGGGCACAGGGGTGGGTCTCAGCCCATCACCCACGCCCCCCCACTGGGGCCCTCCCACCACGGCCCCTAGTCCCCTGTCTGCCACCGCTCCCACGCACTGACAGCACCATCCCCACTCGCACCTGCTGAGGGCATGGAGTGATTGGGGCTGGCGCCAGCAGCAGGTGTAAGCAGCACTATCAATGGGTGTGTGCCCCAATTGCCCCTAAGAAGTAAGGGGAGGTAGAGAAGCCCTCAGGGGTGTTTGGGGCCGGCAGCCGCCGCTCTTACCTGCTGACAGTGCCAAGCAATTGGGGCCAGCGCCAGGCGCTGGCAGCGGGTGTGAGCAGCAGCTCCGGCGCTGGCAGCAGATGCGAGCTCCTGGCAGGACCATGGCGCACGGGAGCTAAGAATTTTCAGTAACCACCAGAAGCTCACCCCAATGACAGCAAACAGCGTCCCACCTTGGTCTGGCGCCCCCACTTGCCTGCTTCACCATCCCGCCGCGGCTTATGCTCACCATGTTCCACTCTGCCACCTGCTGCCAACACCTGCCATGTTCTGCGCGCACCTGCAGGTGGTCAGCGCACGTCATAGCGACCGGTTGTTCGGTTGTTGAGCCATTCGGTCTATTTGCATATTAGAGTTTTATATATATAGATCTTAGACTTCATTGAGTAAAATATATGTTTTGTAACTTCCAGAGCAACAACTAAAAGAATATAAATAGAGTACATAAATTTAGAACCAGGGAAAAAAACAAGATGAAATTATATGAGGGGGTAAAAGGAAGCAAGAAAGGAAAGAAAACAAAACATAGAAATAGGCAGAACAAATAGCAAGCCCAAATAATAGAGGCAACCCAAATAGATCAGAGGTAACATTGAACATGAATGAACTAGATATCCCAGCTAAAAGTCAGATTGTGAGACTAAATGAAAACAAAATCCAGCTGTATATATGCTATTTATAAAAGACCCGTGCAAAATATAAAGACATACAAAGTTAGAAAAATACATAATGCAAATACCAAAAGAAAAGTAATACATATATTACCCTTCTGGAATTATATTTTCAGTGACAACAGCTGTGTGCATGTGTGATATACATATATATGTATACATACTAGTATAAGGTATGTTTCATATGTTTCACACACACACACACACACACACACACACACACAGTTGACTCTTGAATGAAATGAGGTTAAAAGGCACCAACCCCCCACACAGTCAAAAAATCCACCTATAACTTTTAACTCCCAGTGGCAACAGTGGACACAAAAGACTTCACTACAGTCATCCCTCAGTATCTATGAGGGATTGGTTTCAGGACCTCCACCACCCCTGGTAGCAAAATCCACCCGGCTCACATTCCTTTTATAAAATGGTCAGATGGGGAGAAAACCAAGATGGCGGCATAGGTAAACACCGGAGTTAGCTGCCTCGAACAACCACTTCACAAATACAACTGAAAGACGGAACGGACATCACCCAGAACCACAGGAAAGCTGTCTGAGGGGAAATTCTTCAACTAGAAGAAAAGAGAACAGCATACGAGACTCAGAGGAGGCGCAGTGCGGAAAATACAAAGGTGCAGAGGTGCGCGCCAAGTGGGCTGGTAGCTGAGGGCGCAGTTGTCGTTTTCAATCAGGAGGGAGTCTCAGATTCTGAGCTCCAGTTCTGGGCGAGTCTCTAGGGACCCGGACTCAAACGGGAGAAGCGGGACTGTCTAGCATCGGTCGGAACGCAAGGGCAGCTTTCTCTCTGAGGTTTGCAGTGGTTGCTGGGACTCTGAGAGGCAGAGTCTCTGGGGACGGGACTGAGAGCCGCCATAACTGCTCCCTTCACCTGCTCTGTTGATCCCGTGCGACCCACCCCCGCCCAAGCCCTGCGCAGAGCCATTTGCCAGATAGCCTCAGGCAAAGGCTAGATTAGCACCTCCCTAGAGGACAGAAGTTTTCCCACTGCAAATACAGCTGGTTCTCAGAGCCATTTGGCCTGGAGGTCAAATCCCCCTAGTATTCACTACAACAGTCAAGGCTTAACTGCAACAAGACTGCACACAAAGACCACTAGGGGGTGCACCAAGAAAGCATAAAAAATGCGGAGACAAAGAAACAGGACAAAACTGTCAATGGAGGATATTGAGTTCAGAACCACACTTTTAAGGTCTCTCAAGAACTGTCGAGAAGCCGCCAATAAAGTTATTGAGATCCTCAAGAAATCTAATGAGACCCTCGATGTTATGATAAAGAACCAACTAGAAATTAAGCATACACGGACTGAAATAACGAATATTATACAGACTCCCAACAGCAGACCAGAGGAGCGCAAGAATCAAGGCAAAATTTGAAATGCGAAGAAGCAAAAAACACCCAACCGGAAAAGCAAAATGAAAAAAGAATCCAAAAATACGAAGATAGTGTAAGGAGCCTCTGGGACAGCTTCAAGCGTACCAACATCAGAATTATAGGGGTGCCAGAAGATGAGAGAGAGCAAGATATTGAAAACCTATTTGAAGAAATAATGACAGAAAACTTCCCCTACCTGGTGAAAGAAACAGACTTACAAGTCCAGGAAGCGCAGAGAACCCCAAACAAAAGGAATCCAAAGAGGACCACACCAAGACACATCATAATTAAAATGCCAAGAGCAAAAGACAAAGAGAGAATCTTAAAAGCAGCAAGAGAAAGAAACTCAGTTACCTACAAGGGAATACCCATACGACTGTCAGCTGATTTCTCAACAGAAACTTTGCAGGCCAGAGGGAGTGGCAAGAAATATTCAAAGTGATGAATGCCAAGAACCTACAACCAAGATTACTTTGTCCAGCAAAGCTATCATTCAGAATTGAAGGTCAGATAAAGAGCTTCACAGATAAGGAAAAGCTAAAGGAGTTCATCACCACCAAACCAGGATTATATGAAATGCTAAAAGGTATCCTTTAAGAAGAGGAAGAAGAAGAAAAAGGTAAAGATACTAATTATGAACAACAAATATGCATCTATCAACAAGTGAATCTAAGAATCAAGTGAATAAATAATCTGAACAGAATGAACTGGTGATTATAATAGAATCAGGGACATAGAAAGGGAATGGACTCACTATTCTTGGTGGGGAAAGGGGTGTGGGAGATGCGGGAAGAGACTGGACAAAAATTGTGCACCTAGGGATGAGGACAGTGGGGGGGTAAGGGCAGAGGGTGGGGTGGGAACTGGGTGGAGGGGAGCTATGGGAGGAAAAAAAGAGGAACAAATGTAATAATCTGAACAATAAAGATTTACTAAAATAAAAAATAAAAAGATTAAAATAAATAAATAAAATAAAATAAAATAAAATAAAATGGTCAGGCAGTGCATACAGTTGGCCTTCTCTATCTGCACATTCCACCAACTGTGAAGGAAAATTCTGTTTTTGATGCATAGTTGGTAGAATCAGCAATTGCAAAACCAGCGGATATAGAGAGCCGACTGCATAGCTATTGAAAAATATAAGTGCAGTTCAAACCTGTGTTGTTCAATGGTTTACTGTATATGCCTATACCATAAAAACTATCTTCATTAAGGCACCAAAGTCTTTATCCAAGCAAAAGGAATGATGGAGGCAAACTTAAGAGAGATTAAGATGGGAGATATAGCAGCATATTTGCATGTTGAGAAGAATAATCCAGTAGGCGGATTATTGATGATCCAAGAGGGAAGGATGCAATGCTCTTGAGTGGGTGAGAGGGGCTAGGTCCATAGGGGTGGGCAAACTTTTTGACTCGAGGGCCACAATAGGTTCTTAAACTGGACCGGAGGGCCGGAACAAAAGCATGGATGGAGTGTTTGTGTGAACTAATATAAATTCAAAGTAAACATCATTACATAAAAGGGTACGGGTTTGTTTTTTTTTTAGTTTTATTCATTTCAAACGGGCCGGATCCAGCCCACAGGCCATAGTTTGCCCACGGCTGGCTAGGATCTGGTGCACAAGTGGAGGGACTGGCTCAGAAACAAACACAGCCAGGTCATACACAGTTGGGAAGGCATGGGTTGGTGGTATGGGTGTAGATGCTGTAAGATATGGTGGTGAGAAAGTTCTTTTCTGAAGATTATCTTCTGAGAGTGAAACAAGAAAGGGCAGGTTGGAAATGTGTGGAGAGAGAAGGAAATGAGAAATAATCACTTGGCATAATAGATGCTCAATCAACATTTGCCAGGTGAAAAAATGAATGAAGAGTATACGGACTAGAAAATAGTATAAAATTGTCAGGCAGTATAAGGGTCCACCTGAGGATAATGGTCATACATTTAAAGTGGCTGTACATTTCTCTCCAACCATATCCTTTTAGGTTTATCACCATGAGTGACAAAACTGGGGACAAACAGACATGCTAAGGATGGCTGAGTAGAAAGATTTTGTTAAGTTGCTAAACCCACCCTCTCTTGGTTCCTCTCCCTCTTGGTTTTTTATACATAAATTTTAAAAATCTTTATATTTTAAGCCACTGTTCTCCAGGGTTTTTGTTGCTTGCTGCTAGGATCATCCTAACTAATGAGTCTCCCAACCCCTAAGTTCCCCCAAAAAAACCTTGTATCCTGGTGTCTCCAGGATGCAAGGTCCACACCAAGCCATACATCTCTTTTTTATGTGTCTCTTTTTCCTTCAGCCCCATCAGAGGATTAGTCCAAATCAACCTGTTACATTAACCTATGACCAGAGGCCAATCCACACTGGCCTCTTGGGAAAGACATATTTTGCCTGGTTCACATATCCTCACTTTCTCCTTTGCCCCACCAAATCAATCCAAACTTACTGGTATAAATAACAGCCATTTTATTAAGCTCGTGGATTTTGTAGGTCAGGAATTTAGACAGAGGACAGCACAGATAGCTTCTGTCTGTGCCACTATGTCTAGGATCTCAGCTGGGAAGACTCATACAGCTGGGGGTAACTCAAATGGCTGGAGGCTGGGATCACTGAAGACTTCTTCACCTACATATCTGACACCTGGGCTGGCTGAATCCAAGTCTAGGCTCCTATGGAGCTCCCACATCTGGCTTCTTCATGTGGTTTGGGTTGCTCACAGCATGGTTGCTGGATTCCAAGAGGAGTGTCCTGAGAGGGAGCCTCTGGAGAGTGAACATTCTAACAGAACCGAGCCTTCCTAGTCTTGTGTATTAGTTTCCTGCTGCTGCTACAACAAATTACCACAAACTTAGTGCTTTCAAACAACGCAAATTTTGGAGGTCAGCAGTCCAGACTCTAGGGGAGAATTTGTTCCCTTGCCTTTTCTAACTTCTAGAGGCCACCTACATTCCTCGGCCTATAGCCTTTTCCACTATTTTCAAAACCAGCAGCATAACATTGTCAGATTTTTCTTTGCTCTAACAATCTTACCTCACTCTTATAAATGCCCTTGTGGTTACATTGCCCCCACCCAGACAATCTCCCTTAATTTACTGACAACAGCAAGTCCATTTTGCTATGTAAGGTAACATAGTCACAGGTTCTGGGGATTAAAATGTGTGTGGGTGGGGGAGGGACATCATTCTGCCTACTACACCTTGGAAGCCACACAGTATCACTGCCATTGTACACTATTGGTCAAAACAATCACAGCCAGCACCAAATCAAGAGGAAGGCGTGCCAATAAATTTGTGGCCATTGTTTTAAAGCTCCCCCTCCCCCATTCCTCTTGTGGCTGCTCCATACCCACCATTCAGGAAGGAGTTTCCCTCCCATTCTTGACTCAGCAGCATCAACACACAAAGAGATGGACAGTCTCATGACTCCACAGATGTGAGATGAGGCAAAAAAGACAGTGTAGTTTCATTTTAGATAGTCATATAAAACAATGCATCTTCTCTTTATGCACAGTTGAGTCAAGCAAATCCTACTTTATATTTATTCTTCAGTGAAAATTCAGCATGAACTGTGGACGTTTTAATTACATGAATGTTTCAGGAATGCAGCCCTTGGATAAACCACGGGCACTCTCTACTTGTCTTAATTCTATAAGGATCCAAAACATAATATAACATGAGGAGATGTGAAAATTATATCCAAATTTTAGCAGAAGGATTAAAGAATCATCAAATGATTAACTTTCCTCAAAATACGAGTTTCCATGCTGTTTGAATTGAAGGCAGGCTTTTTTTGTTGAAATCAAGCATTATTAGTAAACAGCAGTTGTGAGAACGCAAAGTGGCTAAATTGTAGGCTTTGTTGGAAACAGGCCTGAATAGAACATATTAGCATAAATTGTATTTTTTATGGTTAAGCTGCAGTGTTAAATATCAAACTGTGCTGAATAATCGCTCTCCATACAGCGGCTGAACTGAACTACCTGTTATATCAGTTCAGTCAATTGTCCAAACTGGAAAAGTCAGCAATTCCAGTGGATGTGTTTATAAAATATCCCAAGGTACTCTGGCTTAACATCAATGAACAAGACAGCCCGTGGAGTGTCAAAAGCCTGTTTATTAAAAATAAGGATTAGAGTGTTGAAAGATGGTGGCTGGGAGGATGGCAGTGAAGGAGAGAGTGTGAATGAGTGAGAGAGCGAAAGGGGAGTGTGTGAACATGTGGTGTGTGGGGGTGGGTGGGTATGTGTGTGTGTGTGTAAGTAAGGAACAGTTAGATCCCACAGGACTTTCAGGGGCTGGTGGACTGGGCTCACCTAGCTGGGCAGCCTCTGCTACCACTGTAATCACTCCCGGGGTGGCCAACTCTGTCTCAGAGGCTGTCATGCCATCTTGAAGGGGAGAGCTTCTGTGACTGGGAATCCAGCCTCACCTCCACCCAGAGTGTTCTCAGATACCACCCTACAGCCACTCTGATCAGGGACCTGCTGCCTCAGATGTGGACCCACAGACACCAGGACTCCAGCCTCCCTGGCCATGTGCTCCAGTGAGTTACAGAGCATGCACCCCTCCCACTGGCTGACACCTTAGCCCCAGGCACCACGACCTCAAAATGCCAAGCCCAACACATCAACCCTGGGAGCCATGACTGCACAATATGCTGCCAACTCCACCACTTGGAACCTGGGCCTAGTGACCATGTGAGCTGCCACCAAGCCCAATCCATTGATCTTGGGAGCTGCAACCTTGGACCCACCACCAAGCCCACTGCTGCAGTCACAGGCCCCGAGGGACTTGACACCTAGATCCTTCAGTGAGAGCAAAAATGGAGAGAAAAAGAAACAACCCCCAAGAAAGAAATGGAGGAATCGCCAGAAAAGGAACTAAATAAAATGGAGACATGCAATATGTCAGAAAAATAATTCAGAATAAGGGTCATATAGCTCATAAACCAGATGGATGAGAAAATCAACAACTTATGAAAGAATCAAGAGGAAATAAAGAGTGATATAGCTATAATAAAAAATACTATGGAAGATTTCAACAGGAGACTAGAAGAAGCGGAGCACTGAATTAGCAAATTAGAAGACAGGGCAGCAAAACACACCCAATCTGAACTGCAGTGGAGAAAAAAATTAAAAGACAGGAGGAGAGCCTAAGGGGCCTTGAGACAACATGAAATGAGGCAATATACGTATAATAGGGGTGCCAGAACAACAAAAAGAGGAGCAAGGGTTAGAAAACACATTTGAAGAAATAATGTCAGAAAACTTCCCTGATTTAGGGAAGAAAAAAGTCACACAAGCACAGAGAGTCCCAAACAAGATGAATCCCAAAAGACCCACACCAAGTCACATCCTAATTACAATGGCAAAAGTTAATGACAAAGGGAGAATCTTAAAGACTGCAAGAGAGAGGCAGAGAGTTATCTACAAGGGATCTCCCATTAGATTATCAAATTATTTTCCAATAGAAACACATCAGGCCAGAAAGGAATGGAAGGAAGTATACACATGATGCAAAGCAAGGGACTGAATCCAAGAATACTCTATCCAGCAAGGCTATAATTCAAAATTGAAGGGGAAATCAGGAGCTTCACAGACAAAAATAGGTTAAAGGAGTTTATCACTACCAAGCCAGCTATGCAAGAAATGCTAAAGGGACTATTGTAAAAAGAAGAAATAAAAAGGCACAAAAAATAAAAATGTCTACAAACAAGTACTTATCAATAATAATTTTAAACATAAATGGACTACATGTTCCAATCAAAAGATATCACATGGCTGAATGGATAAGAAAACATGACTCATACATATGCTGTCACCAAGAGACCCACCTCAGAACAAGGGACTCACACAGACTGAAAGTGAAGGGATGAAAAAATATCTTTCAGGCAAATGGAAATGAAAAAGAAAAGCTGGGGAGCGATACTTATATCTGACAAAATAGACCTCAAAGTGAAGGCCACAACAAGATACAAGGAAGGCCACTTCATAATACAAAAGGGATCAATACAACAAGAGGATTTAACTCTGATAAACATATATGCACCCAAATATATAAAAAACTTCTGGAAGATATTAAGGGAGAGATCGACAACAATACAATCATAGTAGGGGACTTTAATGCCCCACTGACATCACTGGATAAATCCTCTAGACAAAAAATCAGCAAAGACACAGCAATCCTAAATGACTCACTAGACCAGATGGACTTAATTGACATCTTCAGAACATTTCACCCCAAAGCTACAGAATATACATTCTTCGCAAGTGCGCATGGGACATTTTCAAAGATATATCACATACTGGGTCACAGGCAAAGTCTCTCCAAATTCAAGAAGATTTAAATCATATCAAGCATCTTCTCAGAACACAACGGTATAATATTAGAAATCAACTACAATAAAAACAATAAAAAAAAATTCAAACACTTAGAGGCTGAGTAGCATGTTATTAAACAATGATTGGGTTACCAAAAAGATCAAAGAAGAAATTAAAAACATCCTGGAAATTAATGACAATGAAAACACAACAATCCAAAATCTATGCTAGTGAAAGCAGTCCTAAGAGGGAAGTTCATAGCATTACAGACCTACCTCAGAATAAAAACAAAAACTGGTAATAAATTATCTAACTCATCAACCTAAAGAATTAGAAGGAGAGCAACAAGAAAAGCCCAGAGTGAGCAGAAGGAAGGAGATAATAAAGATTAGAGCAGAAATAAATGACATAGACACATGCGCGCGCGCACACACACACACACACACACACACACAAAACAATATAAAAGATCAATGAAACCAAGAACTGGTTCGTTGAAAGGATAAACAAGATTGATGAACCTCTAGCCAGGCTCACCAATAAGCAAAGAGAGAGTACCCAAATAAAATCAGAAATGAAAGAGGTGAAATAACAACAGACCCCAGGGGAGAACCAAGATGGCGGCATAGGTTAACGCCGGAGTTTGCTGCCTCGAACAACCACTTCAAAAGTGAAACTAAAAGACGGAACGGACATCACCCAGAACCACAGGAACGCTGGCTGAGTGGAAGTCCTACAACTAGGAGGAAAGAGAAACGCATACGGACACTTAGAGGAGGCGCTGTGCTGAAGTCAAATACTGAGGTGCGGAGTGCATGCAGAGCGGGCTGGTGGCTCAGGGCGCGGTTGGTGTTTTCAATCGGGAGGGAGTCGCACACTCTGAGCTCCAGATCCGGGCAAGTCTCTAGGGACCCAGACTCAAACGGGAGAAGCGGGACTGTCTGGCTTCGGTCGGAGCAAGTGCAGCTTTCTCTCCGATGTTTGCAGTGGTTGCTAGGACTCAGAGAGGCAGAGCCCCTGGGGACAGGACTGAGAGCAGCCATAACTGCTCTCTCCGGCCCACCCTATTGATCCTGTGCGACCCACCCGCCCCGCCCAAGCCCTGCACAGAGGCATTTGCCGGATAGCCTCAGGCAAACGCCAGATTAGCACCTCCCTAGAGGACAGAAGTTCTCTCACTGCAGACACAGCTGATTCTCACAGCCAATTGGTCTGGAGGTCAAATCCCCCCTAGTATTAGCTACAACAATCAAGGCTTAACTACAAGACTGTCCACAAAGACCACTAGGGGGTGCACCAAGAAAGCATAACAAAATGTGGAGACAAAGAAACAGGACAAAATTGTCAATGGAAGATATAGAGTTCAGAACCACACTTTTAAGGTCTCTCAAGAACTGTCTAGAAGCCGCCGATAAACTTAATGAGATCCTTGAGAAATCTAATGAGACCCTCGATGTTGTGATAAAGAACCAACTAGAAATTAAGCATACACTGACTGAAATAAAGAATACTATACAGACTCCCAACAGCAGACCAGAGGAGCGCAAGAATCAAGGCAAAATTTGAAATGCGAAGAAGCAAAAAACACCCAACCGGAAAAGCAAAATGAAAAAAGAATCCAAAAATACGAAGATAGTGTAAGGAGCCTCTGGGACAGCTACAAGCGTACCAACATCAGAATTATAGGGGTGCCAGAAGATGAGAGAGAGCAAGATATTGAAAACCTATTTGAAGAAATAATAACAGAAAACTTCCCCTACCTGGTGAAAGAAATAGACTTACAGGTCCAAGAAGCGCAGAGAACCCCAAACAAAAGGAATCCAAAGAGGACCACACCAAGATACAGCATAATTAAAATGCCAAGAGCAAAAGACAAAGAGAGAATCTTAAAAGCAGCAAGAGAAAGAAACTCAGTTACCTACAAGGGAATACCCATACGACTGTCAGCTGATTTCTCAACAGGAACTTTGCAGGCCAGAAGGGAGTGGCAAGAAATATTCAAAGTGATGAATGCCAAGAACCTACAACCAAGATTACTTTATCCATCAAAACTATCATTCAGAACTGAAGGTCAGATAAAGAGCTTCACAGATAAGGAAAAGCTAAAGGAGTTCATCACCACCAAACCAGGATTATATGAAATGCTGAAAGGTACCCTTTAAGAAGACAAAGAGGAAGAAAAAGGTAAAGATACAAATTATGAACAACAAATATGCATCTATCAACAAGTGAATCTAAGAATCAAGTGAATAAATAATCTGATGAACAGAATGAACTGGTGATTATAATAGAATCAGGGGCATAGAAAGGGAATGGACTGACTATTCTTGGTGGGGAAAGGGGTGTGGGAGATGCGGGAAGAGACTGGACAAAAATCGTGCACCTAGGGATGAGGACAGTGGGTGGGGAGTGAGGGGGGAGGGTGGGGCGGGAACTGGGAGGAGGGGAGTTATGGGGGGGAAAAAGAGGAACAAATGTAATAATCTGAACAATAAAGATTTAATTAAAAAAAAAACAACAACAAAAAAACAGACCCCCAAAGAAATACAAAGGATTTTTAAAAAAAAATACTATGAACTCTATTCCAACAAACTAGACAACCTAGAGCAGTGGGTCTCAACCTTCTGGCCCTTTAAATACAGTTCCTCATGTTGTGATCCAACCATAAAATTATTTTCACTGCTACTTCATAACTGTAATGTTGCTACTGTTAGGAATCATAATGTAAATATCTGATACGCAGGATGGTCTTAGGCGACCCCTGAGAAAGGGTCATTCGACTGCCAAAGGGGTCACGACCCACAGGTTGAGAACCGCTGACCTAGAGGAAATGGACATAGTCCTAGAAAAATACGACATTCCAAAACTCAATCATGAAGAATCAAAAAATCTCAATAGGCCGATAACTAAGGGAGAAACTGAAGAAGTAATCAAAAAACTTCCAGCAAACAAATGCCCAGGACCAGATGGCTTCACAGGGGAGTTTTACCAATCATTCAAAGAAGAACTAAAACCTATCCTCCCCAGACTATTCCAAAAAATTCAAGAGGAAGGAGCACTTCCAAGCTCTTTCTATGAAGCCAGCATTACCCTACTCCAAAAACCAGATAAAAACAATACAAAGAAAGAGAATTATAGGCCAATATCCCTCATGAACATAAATGCCAAAATCCTCAACAAAATTCTAGCAAATTGGATACAGCATTAAATTAGAAAGATCATACACCATGATTAAGTGGGATTTATTCCAGAGATGCAAGGATGGCACAATATCTGCAAATCAATAAACGTGATACATCACATAAACAAATGGAGAGATAAAAATCACATAGTCATATCAATTGATGCAGTAAAAACATTTGACAAAATCCAACACCCTTTCTTGATAAAAACCCTCAGCAAAGTGAGAATAGAGGGATCATATCTCAACATAATAAAAGCCTTATAGTACAGCCAACATAATATTCAATGGGCAAAAACTAAAACCATTTCACCTAAGAACAGGAACAAGACAGGGAAGCCCACTCTCACCACTCCTATTCAACATAGTACTGGAAGTGCTAGCCATAGCAATTAGACAAGAAGAAGAAATAAAAGGTATCCAAATTGGAAAAGAAGAAGTAAAACTGTCATTATTCACAGATGACATGATACTGTACATAGAAAGTCCTAAAGACTCCATTAAAAAATTTTTAGACTTAATCAATGAATTTGGCAATGTAGCAGGATAGAAAATTAACACCCAGAAAACTATGGCATTTTTATATACCAATAGTGAAATTACAGAAAGAGAGATTAAAAAAATAATTCCATTTACCATTGCAACAAAAAAATTAAGATACTTAGGAATAAAATTAACTAAGGGAGATAAAAGACCTCTACTCAGAAAATTACAGGACATTGAAAAAAGACATAGAGGAAGACATAAACAAATGGAAGAATATACCGTGTTCATGGTTGGTAGATTCAACACCATTAAAATGTCCATACTACCATTAAAATACCAACAGCATATTTCACAGACCTAGAATGAACTATCCAAAAATTCATATGAAATAAAAAAAAAAGACCCCCAAATAGCCACAGCAATCCTGAGAAAGAAGAACAAAGTAGGAGAGATTTCAATACCAGATATCAAGCTATATTACAAAGCCAATGTCCTCAAAACTGCCTGATACTGGTACAAGAACAGACATATAGACCAATGAAACAGAACAGAGAACCCAGAAATCGACCCAAGGCACTATGCTCAATTAATATTTGACAAAGGAGGCAAGAGCATACAATGGAGTCAAGACAGTCTCTTCAATAAATGGTGCTGGGAAAATTGGACAAACACATACAAAAAAGCATGAAACTAGACCACCAACTTACACCATACAACAAAAATAAACTCAAAATGGATAAAGGACTTAAACATAAGGGAAACTATAAAAACCTTATCCACGGGCAGCAAAATATCAGACATATGTTGTAGCAATATCTTCACCAATACAGCTCCTAGGGCAATGGAAACTAAGGAGGACATAAACAAATGGGACATCAAAATAAAAAGCTCCTGCACAGCAAAAGAAACCATTAACAAAACACTAAGAAAAGCCCACTGCATGAGAGAACATATTTGCCAATGTTATATCCGATAAGGGTTTAATCTCCAAAATTTATAGGGAATTCATACAACTTAACAATAGGAAGATAAACAATCCAATCAAAAAATGGGCAAAGGACCTAAATACAGCAGACACTTTTCAAAAGAGGACATTCAGAAAGCCAAGAGACATATGAAAACATGCCCAAAGTCACTAATCATCCGAGAGATGCAAATCAAAATGACAATGAGGTATCATCTCACACCTGTCAGAATGGCTATCATCAACAAATCAACAAACAAGTGCTGGCAAGGATGTGGAGAAAAAGGAACCCTTGTGCACTGCTGGTGGTAATGAAGACTGGTGCAGCCACTGTGGAGAACAGAATGGAGTTTCCTCAAAAAATTAAAAATGGAACTCCCATTTGACCCAATAATCCCACTTCTAGGAATATGTCCCAAGCAATGAGAAACACCAATCAGAAAGGATATGTGCACTCCTATGTTCATAGCAGCACAATTTATAATAGCTAAGATCTGGAAACAGCCTAAGTGCCCATCAGCAGGTGAGTAGATTAGAAAACTGTGGTACTTCTACACAATGGAATACCATGCTGATGTAAAAAAGAAAGAACTTCTACCATTTGCAATAGCATCAATGGACCTGGAGAGCATTATGCTAAGCAAAATAAACCAGTCGGAGAAAGATAAATACCACATGATCTCACTCATATGTGGAATATAATGAACAACATAAACGGGTGAACAAATATAGATCCAGAGACAGAAGCATCAAACAGACTGTCAAACCTCAGAGAGAAGGCAGGGGAGGGGGTAGAGATCAACCAAAGGACTTGTATGCGTGCATATAAGCATAATCAATGGACACAGATACTGGGCGGGGGGTGGGGGGGGACGGTGAGGGCATGTGCTTGGGGGAAAAGGAGACATATGTAAAACCTTAATCAATAAAAAATAAGGATTAGCAAGGGGATATATAATATTTTTAATATATTTTTATTTATTTCAGAGAGAAAGGAAGAGAGAGAGAGAGATAGAAACATCAATGATGAGAGGGAATCATTAATTAGCTGCCTCCTGCACACCCCCCACTGGGGATCGAGCCCACAACCCGGGCATGTGCCCTTGACCAGAATCAAACCTGGGACCCTTCAGTCGCAGGCCAACGCTCTATCCACTGAGCCAAACCAGCTAGGGCTATTTTAAAAAGAAAAGCCAATATATTGTAAAAACAAACACAATACATTCAGTTCACATTTCATGTCAAAAAAGTTTGTATTCCATTTTAATTGTCTCTAAATTAAGTACTATATTAACTAATTTTTGTCTTACTATTATACATTCAGAAGACTGGATATTGAACTTTGCCCAGTTAAACTCACAATCACTCTCTGTTTCCTTGTACCTTTGGCACATTTTATTGATTAGGGGCCGAGGGGATTAAATAAATGCATGCCTTCCAGACTTCAATTGTATATATTCTTTCAGAATACCTGAGCACTTCATAGAGGCCTCTGCTTCCTGTCTTAAACGGATGTTTGTACACTACACAGCAAACATTTAATGTCCTGAGAATATGTAGTTTGTATATGGCTTAGTCCTGTCAAATGTGAAATTAAGCATATAGATTAGGTAAGTGATGGATCATAAACCCTCATTCAAGAGTGACCATCTGAAACACTGAAATGGTCCCACATTACTGGATAAACGGTTTCCTTGTGTCTTCTATCATACAAGAAGATTGCT
This sequence comes from Myotis myotis, assembly GCF_014108235.1. Lineage (NCBI taxonomy): Eukaryota > Metazoa > Chordata > Mammalia > Chiroptera > Vespertilionidae > Myotis > Myotis myotis. The sequence goes on along the minus strand of NW_023416324.1, from coordinate 29,236,365 downwards.
GACAGGTCAAAATAAGCTGTCACTAGCACCTCCTGCATGCTGTTTTGCCACTTTATTTTGATCTTATCTACATCATTGGGAATCATTTTTCTTTTTAATACTTTGGTTAATTACAAAGGTAACAAATGTTCATATTGGAAATTTAGAAAATATAAACCAACTAAATAAAAAAGTAAAAGTCTTTCATAACCATTTATTTTACACGCCTGAATTGGACCTCATTCTCATTCTTTAATTCAAAAGATAGAAGAATTAAAATTAAGTGATAAATATAAAAATTAACCCATAAAAGTGCCGGAGGGAGATATAGGTGAAGTTTTTAAGCATCTGCATAACAGTCCACCCCGGGACCCTAATCAGAAGGCCAGAGTTGCACCTCACAGCAATGAGCTTTCAAACCAGTGCTATTAGAATCTCAAAGCCAGGATAACTCTAGAGGATAAATGGGTCATGTGGACAATTAATTATAACATAATGCAAGTTGAGATAAATAGAGAAAAATGAAAGTGCTGTGGGAACCCAGAGAAGGAATCTGACTCGCAGACCAGAGATGGCTTCAAAAGAGAAACATTGAGTGGAACACTGAGTGATGAATAAGCTGTTGAGAAGCTAAGAGGCAAAGGGAACAGCATTCCAAAGAGAAGGAACATACAGGAAAGCACAGAGTTAGTTGTGAAGTCCAATAAGGATAGTGATCAAGTCACAGAAGAAGTGACTTGGTGACCTGCTCTTAAATCATCAAGAGAGTCAAGCCAGACAGCAAATTGATCCATTCTTTTTTTCAGCTTTTCTTTTGAGGCCCTATCAGGTCATTGTAGAAAGTCTAGCATCATATAACATTTTCTGACTGTACAAGCCAGGATTATTTTAACTGCAATTGACAGAATCCTAACTCAAATTAGCAAAAATGTGAGAATTTATTAACTCATATCACTGAGACACTCAGCATGTAGACTGGTTACGGTAACGCTTGATTTAGGTTCTCAAATGATGGGTTCATGTTTCTGCCTCTGTTTCTCTTTCTCTACTCTGCTTGTACTGTCTCTCTTTGCAGGTTAACTTCATTCTTTCTAGCTGTAGACTTTTTCTTTCCATATTACAAGAAAGAGGGCTTCTGGCAGTCTCAGCCAACATCCTTACCTCACCAACATAAATGAAGAGAGCAGCCTTTCCTACTTGATCTGGTAGAAGAGGCTCAGGGAGGCATCTTTATGGCCCAGATGGGGCAAATGCCCAACCCTAAACCAGTCTCTGTGGCTGGAGGAATGTAGTACTAGAGTTGGTCCAGCATAGGTCACAGTGAGGGCAGGAGGCAATACAGGTCACCTTAAAGGACAACGCCACCAGGACCACATGAAGTAGAGAAGCAGGTTCCCAAAGGAAGAAGAGGGGATGGAAGAGTATGCTCAGCACATAACAGCTTTAACTATTAGAGTTTATCTCCCAATTACTGGCGTCGGGGAGGGGGGATGAGGAGGGAGGAGGCAGGGTTTCTTCCATCTCAACAGAGAGGATACCACATCATAGTCCCCCAGACAGTCACTCTGACCACTCTCCCAAAATATGGGCTATGAGAAGTATACTAAGGACACATTCAAGTCAGCACCTAAAAGGTAGTCGAGATGTTCAGAGAATGTTCAATATGGAAAACTCCATTGGCCGTACAACTCCAGAGTCTGAGTTCCAGACCCCAAGTTTAGACTCGGTGCCTCCACTCCAGATAGACCATAAAGCAAACATGGGGAGCAAGGGAACAGAAAAAGTGACAGTGATAAGCACCACGTCAAAACAAAGTAATTTGCAACAGAACAAATAAGAGATGTAATAGCATAATCTAGACACCGAACTGTCAGTAGAGCCCTAACTGGCTAGGACACAGGGACACGTTGCCTAGGGAGTCTGTGAGTGATCTGGTTTAACTAATCCAGATTAAAGATTCCCTCCGCAATAGTGCAGGGAAACATCCTCTCCCTCCCGCTGGTGCTATGCCCACAACGGCACCCTGGTGTGTGAGGGAACCTGCCCACATAGGATCCACTGAAGTGTCGACACGTGGCCACGTTCAATGTTACTTTCCTTTTGAGACATCTGTGGCCACCTGTTCTTAGAAGAGTCATGAGTTCTGAAAGACTAGGTTCCATGATCAAGTATTTATTGGGCACCTACTGTGTGCCCAGCCCTGGTCTAAGCCCTGAGGACACACACACCAATGACCAGAGAGACACTGCCACCTGGCTTGTCTTACACTCTAGTTGAGGTTAACCAGAATTTTTAGCATCTTTTATAAGCAGACCTGGTATCTCAACAGTATGCACCCCTACAGGCATTCTGGTTGGTAAAATACTGAAGTTTTTGAACTATTTGGTAAATAGCCACTGCTTAAACCTCTTGAGTGTCCCACCACTGCCCACCCTGCCCTGGCCCCTCTCCCAGGACCCCCAGAATATCCCCATAATCTGTCAACCGGAGGGATAGGCCAGGCCGGCAGGAGCCCTCCAGGACCCGCTCCAGCACGCAGCCTGCATCTGTTCTGATTGGTGGGGTCGTGCCCCTGCTCATACGCACAAAAAGTAGCCAAACTGCAAAGCATGTCTCCCCCTCTTTAAACAAGCTTCAAACTCACAGTTTTCTGGTTGATTGCCAGTTCCCTTTAGAAACAGTAGGTCTTTATTTTTAAAAAAGGAAAAGCATCAGACACACAATGTGACAATCAGCAACTGTCTGAGCACAGCCCGTTGACGCAGAGGACATCTTGCCAAGACGGGACCAAATTACCTCCTCTCCCCTGCCACCCACCGCATTGCCCGTCAACAGTCACCTTCAGAACAGAGGCCCCAGTGAGATGGACCCAGATGGCCCAGCAGCCATGGTAACTGGAGGGGCCTGTCACCTCCTCCGGCCTCTCCTAGGCCCAGACTCCTGCTGGCTGTGTGAGGCACAAAGAAGTGGCAAATAACACGGGTCAGGGAGTTTCACCCACCTGCTCACATGACAGCCTCACTTGCTGGGAAATCCCTCTAGCTGCCCAGGTGCCAGGAGAGGTGAAGACTGTCCCTGAAAGATCTGGAAAATCGAACTCAGAGGCATTTGGGTTCCCCACTAACACTGTTCTCATCCCTGGCTGCCCCTTAGGATCCCCCAGGGGCACTTGTAAATACAGATGCCAAGCCCCAGCCAGGCACCATCAGTGTGGAACACTGATCCAGGGGACCCTGCCCTGGTTTAGGGGCTCCAGATCAGGGACAGCCTCCATGGACCTGCCTCCATCTGCTTGTAAAAGATGCTAAAAGTTCTGGTTAACTGCAGGTTTCCCTGTCCACCCTGCCATGGGCTCAAACAGCAGGTTGAGCCATGAGGGGTGTCCCCCTTCTGCCTGGAGCAAGGTCCCGAGGATAAATGGTTCTGGCATTTTGCCCACATGTGGTGGCCGGGCAGTGAGGATAAGAAAGACATTTATCCAGATGCTAAGATGAGACTGCAAATTTTAATAGTATCATTCATTATGGCCTTCCAGGGATTTCTGGGGTTTCCTCTAACTGCTCACTTTTTTATTTTTTTATTTTAGTGAGCTATCTAGAAATTAAAATTTAAAAACTGGCTTCTCAAAGATACTATCAGACAAAAGAAAAAAAACATAATATCAAGGAGTCCTTGTGATCTGAGTCCCTCTGCAAAGAAGTCTGTCCTTAATTCAGCAAAGGGGGTCCTTGCCCACACACTCTAATGTCACTGGGGCCAGAGGGAGGGCAGTGGTGACGGGAGATAAATCGCTTTGGGAAGCCAAGTCCTTCAGACACTCTTCCTGGCACAGATCCTGAAACCGTGCCCCTCCCATGAGGCTGCCCGAGTGGCAGGGAACCAAGCCCTGAAGCCCAGCTCCTCCAAAGGTCTCCTTTCCAAAAGGAGGATCATGTTTCCTGCTTTGCTGACAAGGAAACTAAGGCGTGGGGAGGTAAAGGGACCAATTCAATAGACAAATGTCTTTTTAGAGCAAAATATGTCACTCTCATCATCTCAAGAGTGCAGTAAAGAGAAAAACCTTAGACATGCCATTGGGGAGACATAAACTTGAGATTTCAGTTGAATTCCACTGCTGTTAACTGTGTAGTTTTTCATCTCACAAATCTTACCACCAAGAAAGGAACAAATCAACGCATATGTCCCAGGCCAGGCATTAAATCTGTGAGGAGGGACGAACTGCCCAGTGTCGGATAGTCCCGTATCACACTGCCACTGCTGACAAGGCCAGAGGATACAACCAGATGACAGTGCAGGCCCTGGGCTAACTGAGGAGGAAAGATGAGAGGAAAGCAAGTTAAGGAACCAGCAGAGGGCGAAGGCAGAGCCCTGAGTTCAAAATAGGCAGAGCCCCATGTGCATTCTGGGCCTAAAAATATGGCTCAGTAGAGTGGGGGCTTGCCAGTTCTGATCTCAGTTAAAACCAAATGTGTCCCCACCAATTTAAAAGCAAGATTTAAGTAGGTTTGCATGCCTAGCGGTTCTAGAAATAAGGAAGAAAGGGGAGCTTTATGTCCATTGCTTTTGCATGTCAGCATGTTTTTGAAAATTTAAGTATTGTGACTTGAGCAAAGCTGTAACCACTCTAGGTCTCAACTGCCCCATTAGCAAAAATGGAGCAATAATGGTTTTTTTTAAAAAAAAAAAAAAAAAAGATTGCCCACAGTCTTCCTTCTGAAGATATCCAAATGGCGCATGATCTTGTTTAGCAACCAACATTCAGGAAAAAGTGAGTTGCTAGAACCATACTATGAAAGGTGTTGGATGTAGAAATCTTAGCCCCCAATTGAAGGTCCCATTCATCTGACAATAAATTCTCTCAAAGCCTCCTCCAGTGCTTAAAAGTTAACAGTATCAACTAAATTGCACAACCACCAGAGTTAACTAAAATTCAATACTTTGGCTTCTAGCTTAAAGTGGGAAATGTAAAATTGGACAAACGCCTATGATCTTTTCTTGGCTGGTTGAACACACATGACTTAGATGTAGGGTATCCAGTATTTCATAACTAGGTTTTTTTTTATGAGTTTCCAGGGAATTTCCAGTTTTAGATATTTTTCTATGAACGGCTCCACGCAGATAGCTTTAAGGTCACACCAGGGTAAAAGTGAACGCTCGCCACTAGAAGAGATTATTGGATCGTTGCTAGATGTTTTCACACAGTCTTCCCGCTACCCATTTCCAGCCACTGATCATACCACATAGAAGCACATTTTGCAAAATGTATTTTAGTTAGGAAACTGAGATCTGGTGGAAGACCAAGCTAAAAACCGCAGGTTTGTCTCTCAGAGTGTGTGAGGCGGGTGGGGCGGGGGTGACGGAGGAAAGGGACCCATGAAAATGTGTGGGAAAGTCCCCTGCTCACTGCAGAGCACTAGACCAGCAATTCTGAAACTCTGGCCTCAGAGCCACTTCATATTCTTAAAATTATTAAGGACCCCGAAGAGCTTATTTTGCATGTGGGTTGTATCTATTGTTATTTGTTATATTAGAAATTAAACAAAAATTATTACAGCATTTATTATTTCATTAAAATAACACGAATAGTCCTATCACTTGTTAACATAAGTAGTATATTTTATGAACAGTAACTATCTTGTCCAAAACAACAAGAAAATTGAGAAGAGTGGTGTTGTTTCACACTTTTGCAAGTCTCTTTAATGTCTAGACTTAATAAAAGACAACTGGGTTCTAGAATCTGCCCTGATCACCCTGTTGCTCTTTCAGGCATCCTGTGGCCTGTGGAAAACTCCCTGGTGCACTCATGAGAGAATTCAAGTGAAAAAGGCAAATAACTTTGTAGCGCTATTATGAAAGTGGTTTTGACTTCACAGACTCCCCGAAAGGGTCTCAGAGGCCCCTAGAGGCCCCAGATCACACTCTGAGAACGACTGTGCTAGCAAAATATTATGAATCTATCCCCTACTGAGAGATACTTGGAGAGGGGAGGTTGTGTGATTTGACAAAAATCACACAGAAAGTGAAGAGGAAAGCAGCAGAACTTAAATTGTGTGTTGTTGTTTTTTTAACTTCTGGCTGAGTACTTTTCACATGAATGTTTCCATGTGTACAGTAGTTTCTGCCTAATCGGAATTTTTCTGCATAATGAGCACAATTATGAAATACAGTGGAGTTTAGTCAGTCAAGTATCCAACTGACATGGGCAGGCACCCAGGAAACCCATCCCTCCCCGTCCCATCACAACAGAGAGAGGACAGATTTTTAAAGGCCCATCAACTGCATGTGCCATTTCTTTCCAAGAGCACATGACCTCACGGGAGGGTGGTGTAGGGAGTGTGAATCTTTGTTCTCTCTCCAGCTCAGCTACCACAGTTGTCTCCAAGTATAAGCATTTCCTGATGGTGAGTGGGATCCTGGAGATCAACATACTTCTGTTTTGCTTGGTTGGTCGAATGTGGCTGACAATCACAAGCCGAGTGTTTCACGGAGTGCCTCGTCAAAGAACAGCAGTGAAGTGGGGGACACCAGCTTCAGGGAGCTTGTTGAGAGAGAACCGTCTCCAGAATGTGATGGGCAACTAGAGGACTCTTAAGTTCTGCCACCTCTGACACCTTACCCTCACATAGTGGGAGTCTCCCTACAGAGGAGTGTTTAGCTCAGGAAGCAACATCTGAGTGACTGGGACACTTACCATGAGAGCAAGAGGCCCAGGAGGAGGGGCAGACAGCAATGTGCCGCCGTGGGTACTACTCACCAGATACGACACAGCACTTGCACACATGTCGGGGTTCCAGTGCCTATGCCTACCAGAAAGCACTGCACTTCATCATATGCCAATATCTGTACTAAAACTTTTATTACAAATGCAATACATGTACTTGCTTTTTAAAAAACAAAAATAGTGCACAAGGGTAGAAAATGCAAAGCAGAAAAGTCTTCCTCCAACCCCAACCTCAATTACAGCCCCGCGCCCCAAACTGACATATCTTTTTCTCTGCTTTGTTCCTTTGATGGTTTCTCCCATTAAGGCTAATACACTTAACATCTGTCTTGATTTCTCCATTTTAAACAATATTAACTCCCACTAGGGAAGACTCGCCTCAATTTCCCTCCACTTTGCTTCTCGACTGCAAACATGGCCAAGGTTAATAAATTTACTTTCTATTCAGTAATTCTCTTTTCCATGTTTTGTCTTTAAATTGATTCTAAAAAATAAAAACTAGTGACTAGCATTGAAAATACGATTGAGAGTGAGAACCAAAATTGCGATTGCTCCCAACAGAAGGAAATGTGACTGTGTGACATGAAATCTGTGCCTCTTGAAGAAGACGTTTCATGTGTAAAGAGCACATGGATTCTCTGTTCCTTCTCACCTATTGCTGAGAACTAAGACATTTTTTCCCTTCATATTTGGACTATAAATTTGCATTTTTCCCAGAATTTCTAAGAAGAAAGAAAGGCATATGCCAGCACCAACTTATTACCAGTTTGTGTAATGGAAACCACTTCCTTCTTGAAGACATTCTTGACTTCTGATTGATTGCAGTTGCTTTCTAGATCTGCTCCCAGTGGTTATACAAGGATTTATGTTCATTGCCCTATGGGTTTTTACCATGGTTTTGGGGGGTCAATATTTTCATCATTTCTTAATCATTTATTGTCTGGCTAGAAAATATGCCCCAGTGATTTTTCTTTTTAAGAAAGGCTATGTGGGAAGCCAATTTCCTGAGTCCCTGCATGTCTGAAAGTATGTTTATTTTTACTCTCACATTTAATTATTCATATGGCTGGAGAGCAGATACTACAATGTATCACAACATTCCTCTATTTCCAGCCCTATACTTATTAATAGAATCTTCTTTTGTACAAGTAGTCTCCCTCTTCATGTGTCCACGTGGGTAATTCCTGCCCAATCTAAGTCAATCATGGTTATCCTATAACCTTTCCAATGACTGGCTTAGGAATAAGCATGTAATAAATTTTTGGTCAAAAAACATGAAAAGTATGTCAGAGCTTCTGAATAAGAGGCATTCTCATTGTCCTTTAGAGACTGCTGTCTCCGGATGTGGTGCCTGGAACTACTGTTGTTACCAGAGAAATTAGCGTGAGTACAAAGCCAACAAGCTAAGGATGACACAGCAGAATGAAAGAAGAATCAAGAACCTTGATTGTTGTCATTATTAAGCTGATGAATTTACCCAATGTTGATGCCCTACCTCTGAATTTCATATAATGCGAGATAATACATTTTCTTCTTATTTAAGTCACTTGGGGTAGCTTTCTGTTCCTTGCAGTCAAAAGCACCCTAATTAATACAGCTGGATATAGAATTCTTGGTTTACGTTCCTTTAGAACTGCGGTTCTCAACCTGTGGGTTGTGACCCCTTTGGGGGTCGAACGACCCTTTCACAAGGGGTCGCCTAAGACCATCGGAAAACACATATATAATTACATATTGTTTTGTGATTAATCACTATGCTTTAATTATGTTCAATTTGTAACAATGAAATTGGGGGTCACCACAACATGAGGAACTGTATTAAAGGGTCGCGGTATTAGGAAGGTTGAGAACCACTGCTTTAGAACTTTGAAAGCATTTATCAACGCATTGTCTACTAGCAGCTACTGTAATTGATTACTAAGGTGATATGAACATCTACTTCCCATTCCCTTGTGAATATTCTGATTTTTCTCTAGCTGAGAGCTTTTATAGTATTTTCCTTCATTCCAAAAGTAGTGAAATTTCATCAGTGTGTCTTGGTTTGGATCTTTTCTCATTTATTCTACTTAGCACTCAGCAGGTTGCATTTAATCAAAGAATTTGATTCTTTAGCTCAGAAAAAAAAAACATACTCTATTATTATTTCCTTTGTATCTATTATAAAAATATTGGACTTTCTCCAACTATATCTATTGTCTTTTTACATATCTCTTATACTTGCCATCTTTTTGCACTAAGTTCTGAAGGATTTTCTCAACTCTATCTCCCTGTTCACTCATTTGGAACTTATCAGTGTTCTTACTGTTATTCAGACATTTTACTGCATTTTTAAAATTTCAACAATTGTATTTTAATTTCTGACAATTCTTACTAGTATATTCTAAAGTTGCTCTTTCTCATAGCAGTATATCATTGTCTCATCTATGTGAAATCTCTGAATTGCTTTTAATATTTCCCTATCCTCTCAAGTGACATGTTGTATCTTAGTCTTTGCCTTTTATGAAATTGATTTCCCTCCGATGTCAGGGGGTCCTTCACTAACCATTTATATTCATTGATGAAGGACTTTGTAGATTAGTATAGGTAGCCCATGGGAGTTTCCTTTGCAGTTGAGAAGGTATATTTGCTCTGAATGTGAGGGAACACTGCTGCACCTCCGGGAGGAAAGGTTCTTCTCTTTGGTATACCAAGGCAGAGAGCCGGCAGAAGGATGTGGAACCCCCACCACTGTCAAAGGAGAGCAGAGCACTTCAATGTATTTCCCTCCTAGTGTGACTTTTCCTTTTCCTCTCTGACTCTGCCGCAGGATGTTCATTTTATCCTCTGGATCTACGTCAAATATTACTCTGCCTTGCTCCCTTGCTCTAACTTCATACCTTGGGCTGTCCTTTAGCAAATCTTTCCTCGGTTCAGAAAACAATTCTGAGAATTCAAACTGCTCTGAACATATCTAAAAAAAATAGTAATAGTTATTTAGCCAAAATGTCCTAAGGATATATTTCTGATTAACCACCCAGCTTGCTGCCTCAAAGCTCACTCTTACCTTCTATATGTTCCAATTCCAAGCTTGGAGCCTGCCTGAAGAAAGTCTCTCACCTCCAATACAATCCCCCATTTGAGCTCCAGGCCAAGGTTTTCTATTATATATTAAACTCTTAAAATAATAGAATGCAACTGCACCTAATTTCCATCTACCAGCACTCCTTCCTATTTTCAGAGCTGTCAATTCATTTTTTTACATGTCTTTAATTTTCATTTCAGTGGGTTTTAGGAAGGCAGAGGAGGCAAATGAATGTACTCAAGTCTGTTATCTTGAACCACAATTTTAAATATATTTCTATTAACACAACTCAAAATTGTATTTTCATTTTTGACAATGTGAGGGGTTTCATAGTATCTGGAAGTCCCAGAAATTGTATGCCAAACTTGGTGTTTGTGCATATCTGCATTTTTCTAAGGAAAGCAGTCATAGTTTGATCAGATTCTCAAATGGTCTATAACCCAAAGCAGGTTAGGAAACAATGGGGAAATGGATAAGACAAACAACTGTTTCGGGTGCAAATGAAATCCATATAATGTGGGAAGCAATGGATTAGAAGTAAAAATTGACGTACTAAGTAAAACATTTCTAAATCTAGACTTGAATATATAAAGACAAATACATTTTTCTCAAATTAATTTTAAACAAAATTAATCTGTCTTGACCTTCTCTCTACCCCATTCCCTCCAAAGTTGGAAACTTTATCTAAGTTATTTTCAGGTAAACCCAGTCACTTCTGGGTATAAATAATAATTTCAAGCTTAAACTTCATCAATTCAAAATATCACACCACTGCCCTGGCCTGCGTGGCTCAGTTGGTTGGAGCATCGTCTCATGCACCAAAAGGTCACGGGTTCAGTTTCAGTTAGGGCACATACCCAGGTTGCAGGTTTGATCCCCAGTTGGGACACATACGGGAGGGCAAGCAATCAATGATTCGCTCTCATATCGATGTTCCTTTCTCTCTTCCTCTCCCTTCCTTTCTCTCTAGAATATATATTACACCACCATCGTCCTTCTTGTCAGGGTTCTCTCAAACGTGGCTCAGGCATTTGGGCACACAGTACCTCTCCCAGCCTCCATCACACTGCCGTGCTCCCACTGGATCTTGGCTGTTGGTCTCTATCCCCACCCAAGCCTTCATTGATGTCCTGGTCCTCACACTGGCCTCCAAGCGTCAGGTCCAGAGGGGTCATCTGCATTCTTTTATACTCAACCAGTTCCTTCAGGCTCACTGGCTCGCTTGCTGTCAATCTCTCCCCTCTCTGCTACTTAAAAACTATCTTAAAGACAAGGAGTTTGGGGTGCTATCATATGCTATTCTCTAATCTCAAACCTTGACATGTCATTCTTGCCCTTTTATACTTTTGCTGGTATTATACAATGGTGACAAAGAACTTATCCACAGGGCTTCGACCTGGGAAATGGTGGAAATGGGAAGAGAGGTAGTAATGTCCCTGCTTTTGGATTCCCCTCATCCACCTTCAATGCTCAGCCTACTGCGTAGGTAGGAAGGACACTGGATCTTCCCATAAACCCCCAGCAATATAATTTCTAACCAGCTCAGCATGGCTCAGTGGTTGAGCATCACCCTGTGAACCAGGAGGTCATGGGTCAATTCCTAGTCAGGACACATGCCTGGGTTGCAGGCTCAATCCCCAGGGGGGGGCATGCAAGAGGCAGCCAATCAGTGATTCTCTCTCATCATTGATGTTTCTATCTCTCTCTCTCTCTCTCCTTCTCCCTTCCTCTCTGAAATATCTATATTATAAAAAGCCCATGGCCGTAACACCGTAACGCCCAATGACTGGTCACCAGGAGGTGCATGGAGCACCTCTCAGTCTCTCCCAGCTCCCCCGGCCCGGAAGCCACTCACAGTGGTGGGGCGGGGCTCACAGCTCATGTGGCACGGCCCACAGGCTCCAATTGCAGCAAGGCTGGTGGCTGGAGGGCAGGCAAGGTGCTGGCGGGTGGGCAGGGCGGCGCGATTTCGCATGCTGGGCTTCTAATAGATATAGATATAGATATAGATATAGATATAGATATAGATATAGATATAGATATAGATATAGATATAGATATAGATATATTCTATAACACAGCTCCTCTGGTTCTTCCCCATGTCTAGTTTAGGTCATGTTTAGCTAGTTTATAGGAAAACGTACTTTTGTTCTTCATCTATATTACCATATTTTATTGATTCTAAGATATACATTTCTTTACATGTATACAGCTCTCAAATTGGAATATACCTTACAACTGATGATATCTTATATTTGATAAAACACAATCTTTTCAATCTGTTGCTTTATGGTAAAATTTTATGCCTTGTGTATTAGTTTACTAGGGCTACCATAAACTGGGTGGCTTAACTAATAGAAATTTATTGTCTACAGTTCTGGAGGCTAAAGTTTGAGATCGAGGTATTGGTGAGGTTAGTTTCTTCTGAGCGCTTAGAAAAGGATCTGTCCCAGACCTCTCTCCTTGGCTTACAGATGGCTGCTTCTCCCTGTGTCTCTTCATATCATCTTCCCTCTATGTGTGTCCCTGTGTCCAAACTTTCCCTTTCATAAGGACACCAGGCTGAGGATGAGAACCAAACTAAAGACCTCATTTTAACTTGATTACCTCTGTAAAGACTGTGTTTTAAATGAGGCCACATTCTCAGGTATTAGGGGTTAGGGCTTCAACATATGAATTGAAGTGAGGTTGTGTGAAGGGACACAATTCAACCTATAATACCTTGATTCCTTCAAAGATTTGTTTTTGATGTTCAAACCCCTACTCTTACAAATCAGAAGCCTTGCTTGTCTCTGCTATGGATTTAAAATATATACAGGTGGGCAAAAGTAGGTTTACAGTTGTGAGTATGTGAAACACAGATTATTCTTATATTATTATTTATTAACTAGAGCCTGATGCACAAAAATTCATGCAAGTGTAGGCCTTCCTTCCCTGGGCTGCTGGCACTGGCTTCCCTCCAGCACCAGTTTCCTCCAGTACCCGGTACTTGGGCTTCCCTCCTCCAGCCACTGGCAGGCACCCCAGACCTGGGCTGGCTTCCCTTAGGCCACCTTCAGGCACCTGGGACCCAGGCTGCTTCCCTCTGGCCCCAGCTTCATCAGGAAGGACGATGGGACTGACATCCAGAAGACATCTGGTCTAATTAGCATATTACCCTTTTATTATTATAGATTACTGTATTATTTTCCATATGAACTATAAACCTACTTTTGCCCCACCCTGTGTATATGTGTGTATGTGTATTTTTTAATCTCAATAGGCACCCTGATTGTTTCTTTATCTTTACATTCCTGCTATAACAATCTAAATGTTCCCCAGGCAATGAATTAATAACAGAATAAGGGGGTGGAAGCATGGCGAAACCTTAAGGGGCAGGGAGAAGTCTCTATTAATATTTCAAAATTTTCTCCAACTGCATTAAATCACCCCACAGTGCCAAATTCCCTGGGTCAAGCCTGTAGCAATCTGCTACTTTCAGGAAATGCTCTGTGTGCTACTTGCAGTCCTCCCCTGAAGTACTTCCTCACAGCAGTGGAGTGGAAAGACGCCCCAGGAATTTTGAAGACATAACCCAAAGCAGCTTACCAGAAGCATGGCAGTTTTACAACTCCTGTTTAATCCTTAAACACCATGTGAATGTTATGTTGCCTTCTGCAATATTCCCTGACCATATGTGGCAAGAGTTTTTCAGAGGAAGAAAAATTCAAAACAGTTTTCCCCCAAAGTTTCAAGTAACATCGGGAGGATGTGCCCAGTGTGTCCTATGATTTCATGTGCCCCTGGCATGATGCCCTGTGTTTGAGCAGCACAGCTTTCAGTGGAGGAAACAGGAAGTTGCACAGATAAAGGGATTTTGTTTGTTTCCAGCAGAGGAGGATCTTCACTCTGGCACTGCCAGGAAACCAGTCCTTCCCACCCAAAGGACAGCATTTCCTGGAGAGCAGACACATGTTCCTTGCCCACGGGTGGACAGTCTGCAAGGTGGAGAGGAAAAGGCACGCCCCAAAATTAACACAGAGCTGCCCATGAGAAGGACGCGCACATCACCAGGAAAGAAAGGGACTGGGGGCAAACGGGGTGAGAGTTCAGGGAGAAGGAAAAACAAAACCCCAGCACAAAGCAGAGAAATAAGCAAGGAAAAGAGAGATAGGGGAGAAATGGATAAGTCAGCATTTGTGACAAGGTCGGCAAAGGCTGAAATCATGGTGGGCCAACGCAGCACAGATCAAGCTGAGTCAACCAAATACCTACACCCTAAGCTCCATGGAGTACCCAGAACTGCCACAAGGGAACAGCTGCCTCTACTGCATGTCCAGTGATGCCGCTGTCCTCCCATTCCCCTTGGCTTATTATCTTGAGACATCTACTTAAGTTTCTGGGCACTGACGAAGCTGACATTGCCAGGTGGTTTCCAGAATGAACTATAAATTCTACAAATAAATGATAAATGTAGGTCTGAAAATTACTTAACCAACCCATGAATTAATGCAAGGCATTGACAAGCATTTTTCCCTCAAATGTAATGAATTGTTTTTAAAATAGTTCCTGGTTGGTTTTCATTTGCATCTCTTGAATTCCACAGCGTCAACTTTGAATGCATTTTGGGCTGGGCTCCTGTGTAATCTTGTCCAGAAAGGTCCTGTTCTGCTGATTTCATCTTTCCCTTTTCTGCTCACATGCAGATGTAATGGCAAACACATCTGTGACTTCCAGGCCTGTGCTGCTGGCCTCCATAGGAGTCCCACAAAGCACCAAAGCTGGGGAGGGGGGGGGCGCGGGGGAAAAGGATGAGATAGCTTCTGTAGATCATGTTTAAGAAAAGCCCTGAGCTCATACCCAATCTCATCAAAGCCCAGCAGTCCCACCACCGACACAAAGAAATAAAACTGAACTCTATTTGTAATGGGGCCAATTCTCAGTTCACAAACTCGGGGATTAAGGAATGCAACAGTTTGGGTTGACCGTTCTCTAATTATCTAATTTATATTGAAATCCTCCATTTGGTAATTCCATGCAATTAAAAGTCTCTCCACCAGTCCCAGAGTTATATCTAAATTCCATGTCCTTCCTCAGTGAGTGCCAGAGGCCCGAGGCAGAGAGGCACGTGGTCCTCAGAGTTACCCTCCATCTGCCCACCTCTCTCCCCTCCAGGCTGGGATCACTAGTCCACTATGGGACCTCCTCTCCCAGCCACAAGGCCTCCTCAGCCGCTCTCTAAGCCAACCTCCAAGACTTCCCTGCCCCGTTCAGGAACACTTTCTGTGCTCCATGCTGAGCAAGTGTTCTGAGAAGCGCTTGCGGGGCTTCTCTACGTCCATAGAACAGGGAGCCATTACTACTTGAGTGGCCATATTAGTGTTGGGAACCAGAGTCATACCACTCTCCTGGGCTTTGCCTAAATAGAGGGGCACAGGCTGCCTCTGCTTTCCAGTTCCCCAACTTTGTGAGGCCACTGCCCTTCAGGATTCAGCCTAGACAGGGTACAACAAACATCTGCCTCTCCTCCTCTAACTCTGCCTTCCCCCATCAAGGGCAACATCACCTCATCAGGAAGGGAGCCTTCTCTCACTCATCAGACATCCATCTAAATCTTTTGTCTTTGCACTGAGTCCTTTGGTGCCCCCATGAGACCAGGCTTTGGAAAATCAAAAGCCAAGCATTGATTTCTGAATTCCGCTATGTCACTTGTCCCCTGAGGCAATGAATGCGAGATGTCCTAGGTGCCTGGGCAGGGGGATGTGCCATAAGTAAAAGGAACCAGAGGGACAAAACCTCAGTGAATAACTGGAAATAGTATCCTGCCACACTCCCCAGGTCCTTCAGCTGCCTACACGCCATGGCTGTGTCTGCTTTCCTTTCATGCTTTGTCCCTTTTAAACTTCTCCCATCCAAAAGCTGTAGAAAAACATCAAATAATTAGATGCTGTAATTGCTGGCTGCATGGGGACTGGAGGAAAGGGCAAAAGGAGCTTTGGCTAGTCATGTAGGGTTAGACAGCACCAACAGCTCAAGGAGCAGCAAGGAGCAGCATGTGGTTAAGTAGTAGATAGCAAGCATCCTATTTATGTTTTTAAAAATATTAGTTGTGTATGGACCTACAGTGTGAGCAAATGTACAGGAAAATATCTTGGGAGGGCAGTGGGATTGGGATTTCTCTATTTGCTCTATTATTTCCAATGAGAAGGTATCTGAGTTTGATAGAAAAATGAAAGGCAGAGTACAGATGAAAGATGAGCAGAGATAATGATGGATAGACAGGCAAGGAGGGTAGAAAGAAACGCCTTCACTAGGAGATAGAATTTAATAGTCAAAGACAAAGAAATATGAACATTAAAATCAATAGTATCCCACTGCAAAGAGAGCCAGTGTTGACATTTTAGTATATTTTCTACTCATTTAATATATGTACCATGTTTATTTTTACTTATGTGGGATCACTCAGTGTAAATAACTTCATTTTGCTTTCTGTGTGATTTTTATTTTCATTGGTTTTCTGCTTATAAAAGTCTGCTTCAAAAATCCAAACAGGGCCCTGTCATTGTGGCTCAGTGGTTGAGCGTAGAACTATGAACCAAGAGGTCACAGTTCAATTCCCGGTTGGGACACATGCCCAGGTTGCAGGCTCAATCCCCAGCATGGGGTGTGCACGAAGCAGCTGATCAATGATTCTCTCTCATCATTGATGTTTCTATCTTTCTCTCTGAAATCAATAAAAAGAATTTTCTCTTTCTCTCTGAAATCAATAAAAAGAATTTTTTAATTGTATGCAATTGTACTTGCATTTAAAAAATTTCAAACAGGTAGCTTAGAAAGTGTAATTTCTCATAATCTTATCCTCATAGTTGATAGTTTGGTGTATCTTTTCAGAGAATTTTCCATTTAGCAATCATTTAGTCATCAGTCTCTCCTGGCCATCTGATTATTTTCAGTTGATACAGATTAACCTCATTCTTTTTATCAGACATAGTATATTTCATTTTACAAGAGGTACCTTATTTAGCCAGTGCCCTATTAATAGACATTTAAAATATTTCCAGTTCTGGAGGAGAAACCAAGATGGCGGCATAGGTAACACCGGAGTTTGCTGCCTCGCACAACCACTTCAAAAATACAACTAAAAGACAGAACGGACATCACCCAGAACCACAGGAAGGCTGGCTGAGGGGAAATTCTACAACTAGAAGGAAAGAGAAAAGCATACCGAGACTCAGAGGAGGCGCAGTGTGAAAGTAAAATACAAAGGTGCAGAGGTGCGTGCAGAGCAGGCTGGAGGCTGAGAGCGCGGTTGTCTGTTTCAATCGGGAGGGAGTCTCAGGCTCTGAGCTCCAGTTCCGGGCAAGTCTCTGGGGACCCAGACTCAAACGGGAGAAGCGGGACTGTCTGGCATCGGTCGGAACTCGAGGGCAGCTTTCTCTCCGAGGTTTGCAGCGGTTGCTGGGACACTGAGAGGCAGAGCCTCTGGGGACGGGACTGAGAGCAGCCATAACTGCTCTCTCCACCCGCCCCTGTTGATCCCCTGAGACCCGCGCTGCCCAAGCCTTGCACAGAGGCATTTGCGGGATAGCCTCAGGCAAAGGCCAGATGAGCACCTCCCTAGAGGACAGAAGTTCTCCCACTGCAGACACAGCTGATTCTCACAGCCAGTTGGCCTGGAGGTCAAATCCCCCCCAGTATTACCTACAACAATCAAGGCTTAACTACAACAAGACTGTGCACAAAGACCACAGAAGGGTGCATCAAGAAAGCATAAAAAATGCGGAGACAAAGAAACAGGACACAAATGACAGAAATGGAGGATATAGAGTTCAAAACCACACTTTTAAGGTCTCTCAAGAACTATCTAGAAGCCGCCAATAAATTTAGTAAGGCCCTCGAAAAGACTGGTGAGACCGCCAATAAATATAGTGAGATCCTCAAGAAATCTGATGAGACCCTCGATGTTGTGATAAAGAATCAACTAGAAATTAAGCATACACTGACTGAAATAAAGAATATTATACAGATTCCCAACAGCAGACCAGAGGAGCGCAAGAATCAAGGCAAAGATTTGAAATGCGAAGAACCTAAAAACACCCAACCGGAAAAGCAAAATGAAAAAAGAATCCAAAAATACGAAGATAGTGTAAGGAGCCTCTTGGACAGCTTCAAGCATACCAACATCCGAATTATAGAGGTGCCAGAAGATGAGAGAGAGCAAGATATTGAAAACCTATTTGAAGAAATAATGACAGAAAACTTCCCCTACCTGGTGAAAGAAATATACTTACAAGTCCAGGAAGCACTGAGAACCCCAAACAAAAGGAATCCAAAGAGGACCACACCAAGATACAGCATAATTAAAATGCCAAGGGCAAAAGACAAAGAGAGAATCTTAAAAGCAGCAAGAGAAAGAAACTCAGTTACCTACAAGGGAATACCCATACGACTGTCAGCTGATTTCTCAACAGAAACTTTGCAGGCCAGAAGGGAGTGGCAAGAAATATTCAAAGTGATGAATACCAAGAACCTACAACCAAGATTACTTTATCCAGAAAACCTATCATTCAGAATTGAAGGTCAGATAAAGAGCTTCACAGATAAGGAAAAGCTAAAGGAGTTGATTACCACCAAACCAGTATTACATGAAATGCTGAAAGGTATTCTTTAAGAAGAGGAAGAAGAAGAAAAAGGTAAAGATACAAATTATGAACAACAAATATGCATCTATCAACAAGTGAATCTAAGAATCAAGTGAATAAATAATTTGATGAACAGAATGAACTGGTGACTATAATAGAATCAGGGACATAGAAAGGGAATGGACTGACTATTCTTGGGGGGGAAAGGGGTGTGGGAGATGCAGGAAGAGACTGGACAAAAATCTTGCACCTATGGATGAGGACAGTGGGTGGGGAGAGAGGGCGGAGGGTGGGGTGGGGACTGGGAGGAGGGGATTTAGGGGGGGGAAAAGAGGAATAAATGTAATAATCTGAACAATAAAGATTTAATTTTTTAAAAAAAGAAAAGAAACCCTATGGGGGAAAAAGAAACCCTATGGGCCTACAAAAAATAAAAATAAAAAAATCCTATCTAATAAAAGAGAAACATGGTAATTAGCATACGACCGCTACCCTTCCCATTGACTAATCAGGGTGATATGCAAATTAACTGCCAGCCAAGATGGCTGCCGGCAGCCAGGCAGCTGGAAGCGAACATGAGGCTTGCTTGCTTCAGTGATGGAGGACTCCAACGATCCCCGCCTGCCTTGCCGGCCTCTGAGCTTGCAGTTTGA
Organism: Myotis myotis; assembly: GCF_014108235.1. Classification (NCBI taxonomy): domain Eukaryota; kingdom Metazoa; phylum Chordata; class Mammalia; order Chiroptera; family Vespertilionidae; genus Myotis; species Myotis myotis. Next base: position 29,217,330 of record NW_023416324.1, on the reverse strand, counting down.
AACATTGTAACAAATATAGAAGCTAAACAAAACCTCACAAACCTGCTTTCAGCCGGCCGGGATCTCAGAGCTGGAGTTATACATTGTTTCGATTATAGAACCCAAACAAACCAGATACCTGCTCTCAGCAGCAGAGGCCTCAGAGCTGGAGCCAGAACTAAAGCTGGCCCAGAATAAAAAAGAAAAAGAAAAAAAGGAGCAGTTGGGAGCTTCAGTCACCTGCCAGCCTGAAAACAGCCCTCAGCCCCTCACCAAGACTGGCCAGGCACCCCAGTGGGGACCCCCACCCTGAAGGGTGTGTGACCAGCTGCAAACAGCCATCATCCCCTCATCCAGGCTGGCCAGGCACCCCTGTGGGGACCCCCACCCTGAAGGGTGTGTGACCAGCTGCAAACAGCCATCATCCCCTCACACAGGCTGGCCAGGCACCCCAGTGGGGACCCCCACCCTGATCCAGGACACCCTTCAGGGCAAACCAGCCAGCCTCACCCATGCACCAGGCCTCTATCCTATACAGTAAAAGGGTAATATGCCTCCCAGCACCAGGATCAGCGGAGATGCGAGGCCTCCCAGCACCGGGATCAGCAGAGCCGAGAGGCCTCCCGGCACCGGGATCAGCATGACAGAGGGCAGCACCCAAACCCCCTGATCGTCCTGCGGCTCTGTGTGTGACAGGGGGCGGGGCCACAACCTCCCTATCCACCCTGCTCTGTTCATGACAGGGGAAGGCGCCCCAACCTCCTGATCAGCCCTGCTCTGTGCCTGATATGGGGGAGCTCCCCAACCCCCTGATCGCCCTGTGGCTCTGTTTGTGACAGGGTGCAGCGCCCCAACCCCCTGATCGGCCCTGCTCTGTGTGTGATGGGGTAGAGCCATAAGCTCCCCATCAGCCCTGCCCTGAGTGTGAGAGTGGCGGCGCCCCAACACCCTGATCGGCCCTGCTCTGTGGGTGATAGAGGGCAGCACCCCAAACCCGCCCCCCCCCCCCCCGACAGGCCCTGCTCTGTGTGTGATGGAGTAGAGCCATAACCTCCCCATCGGCCCTGCCCTGAGTTTGACAGTGGCAGCGCCTCAACCCCCTGATCGGCCCTGCTCTGTGGGTGACAGGGGGCAGTGCCCCAACTCCCCTATCGGCCCTGCTCTGTGAGTGACAGGCGGGAGCTCCTCAACCCCCTGATTGGCCCTGCTCTGCGCGTGACAGGGGGTGGCACCGCAACCTCCCCATCGACCCTGCCTTGAGTGTGACACGAGGCGGTGCCCCAGCCCCCCAATTGGCCCTACCCTGAGCGTGCCTGAGGGTGGCATCGCAACCTCCCAATCTGCCCTGCTCTGTGCATGACAGGGGGTGGTGCCCCAACTCCCCAATCGGCCCTTCTCTGAGCCCAACCAGGGGCTGCACCTAGGGATTGGGCCTGCCCTCTGCCACCTGGGAGCAGACCTAAGCCAGCAGGGCATTATCTCCTGAGAGGTCCCAGACTGCGAGAGGGCACAGGCCGGGCTGAGGGACCCCGCTTCCCCCCCGAGTACACAAATTTTTGTGCACCGGGCCTCTAGTAAAAAAATAAAATAAAATATTTCCAGTTCTATTACCAAAAAGTACCTTAATGTATATTTGATTCAGGTTGAGATATACAAACTACATATTATCTAATCTAATAAAAGAGAAACATGCAAATTGACCACACTTCCGCTACACCCCAAGCCACACCCACCAGCCAATTAGAGCAACTATATGCAAATTAACCCAACCAAGATGGCAGCTGGCAGCCACGGAGCTGGAGCAAGCAGGAGGTGTGGTTGCCCCAGCGATGGAGGAAGCCAAGCTTCCCAACTGCCCTGGCTGGCTGTGGCCTCGGCTCAAGGCAACAAAGTTTCAATTATAGAAGATAAATAAATCCCAGATACCTGCTTCCAGCCAGCCTCCACTGGGAGCTTGGGTGTCTGGGGGCCGTGGCCGGCCTGCAAACAGCCATCAGCCCCTCACCCAGGATGGCCACACCCTCATGGGGTGAGGGTCCCCACTGGGGGGCTTGGCCAGCCTGCAAACAGCCATCAACCCTTCACCCAGACTAGCCAGACACCCCAGCAGGACCCCCACCCTGAAGAGGGTGTGGCCAGCCTGAAAACGGCCCTCAGCCCCTCACCCAGGCTGGCCAGGGACCCCAGTGGGGACCCCCACCCTGAAGGGGCTGTGGCCAGCCTGCAAACAGCCATCTGCCCCTCACCCAGGCTGGCCAGGCACCCCAGCAGGGACCCCTACCCTGAAGGGGCTGTGGCCAACCTGCAAACAGCCATCAGCCCCACACCCAGGCTGGCCACACACCCCAGCGGGGACCCCTACCCTGAAGGGGCTGTGGCCCACCTGCAAACAGCCATCAGCCCCTCACCCAGGCTGGCCAGGCACCCCAGCAGGGACCCCCACTCTGAAGGAGCTGTGGCCAGCTTGCAAACAGCCATCAGCCCCTCACACAGGCTGGCCAGGCGCCAGCAGGACCTCCCTCCCTGAAGGGGTGTGGCCAACCTGATAACGACCCTCAGCCCCTCACCCAGGCTGGCCAGATGCTCAATGCAGGAGCTGCCCCCTGGTGGTCAGTGCACTCCCACAGGGGGAGCTCTGCTCAGCCACAAGCCAGGCTGACGGCTGCCAGTACAGTGGTGGTAGTAGAAGCTTCTCCCGCCTCCTCAGCAGCGCTAAGGATGTCCTACTGCAGATTAGGTCTGCTCCCCGCTGGCAAGTGGACATCCCCCAAGGGCTCTTGGGCTGCCAGAGGGATGTCTGACTGCCATCTTAGGCCCAATTCCCCAGGGATAGGGCCTAAGCCAGCAGGTGGTCATCCCCCGAGGTGTCCCAGACTGTGAGAGGGCACAGGCCAGACTGAGGGCCCCCTCCCCACGAGTGCACAAATTTTCATGCACCAGGCCTCTAGTCCTATATAATAAAAGCCCAGTGACCAAACGGCAGAACAACCAGAACGACCAGTCGACCAGTCGCTATGGAGTTGTTCCCTGGTGGTCAGTGTGCTCCCACAGTGGGAGTGCTGCTCAGCTGACCAGGATGAGTGGTGCTCCCACAGCAGGCCGATCCCCACAGGCCACGCCCCCCCCACCAGTACAGAAATCCCATGCACCGGGCCTCTAAATAATACATTACCATGTATCTCGATATGTAAATATATTTATAATTTTATACATTTATACAAATATTTCTTGAGGTAAAATTCCTGGAAATTGATTGTTAGGTCAAATAGAATGCACATTTTAAATATAAAAGCATGTTGCCAAACACCTCTAAAAATGCTATAGAACTAGATATTCCAACAACAGTGTATGATAACTCTTTTGGCAAACATTAGCAACACTTGGTATTATCCATCTTTTAATATTTGATGCTATCATTGGCAACACATAACACATGATTATTTTACAAATATTTTACTCAGGTTAACATTTGCCTTTTGTTTGAATTACAATTTTAATATTGCTTTTCAAAGAAATTTTTAATTTTATGCAGTTCATGATTCCAAGATTATAAAAATGTTGACTCATATTTAATTGTGGAATTTTCATTTTATATTTAAATAATGAATATAACTGTAACTTACTTTGGTTTAAGAACTGAAGTAAAGATCCCGTGGTTTTTTTAAATAAAAACTTTAATGAAGTATAAGATACAGAGAAGTGCATGAAGCATTAAAATGCACAAGTTGATGAATTTTCACAAAGTAAACTTCTCTATGTACCACCCCATCCAGTGCAAGAAACAGAACATGGCCACACCCCAGAAGTCCCCTTAATTTCCCCTCCCAGTCATTACCTTACCCAGTAACTACTATTCCTGATTTGTATCACCAGATATTAGTTCTGTCTGTTTTGGTGTCTGGCTTCTTTATCCTCAGCAACATGCTTGTGTCATCCACATTTTTGCATGTAGCTATGGATTAATTATTCACATTCTTGTATATATTCTACTGTATGAATGTACTACGTTTCTTTATCCATTCTACTGTCTTTGGACATTTGGGTTGCTTCCAGTTTGAGACTATTATGAATAATATGCTAAGAACATTCTTTTACATGGTTTTTGGTAGCAACATACAGACATTTCTGTATATACCTAGGAGTGGAGTTTGAGGTATAGAGCGTTCAGCTTTAGTAGATATTACTAATCAGTTTTCCAAAGTAGTTGTATAAATTTATACTCCCACCAACAACATAGGAGAATCTACTTGTTCCATGTTCTTGCTAATACTTGGCATGGTCTGGCTTTTTAATTTTAGCCACTCTGGTGAATATGTAAAATACTTACTGTAGTTTTAATTTCCATTTCTCTGAGAACCAGTAGAGTTAACTGCCTTTTAATATATTTATTGACCATCTGAACATCCTCTGTGTGAAGTGTACATTCAAGTGTTTTGTCCATTTTTCTATTGGGTACTTGTCTTTCTCTCATTGATTTGTAGTTCTTTACAATATCTTCTACTCTGTGGCTTCTTCTTTTATTCTTTTAATGTTGTCTTTTGATGATCAGAACTTCTTTATTTTGATATAATCTAGTTTATTTTCCTTATTAGTTAGTGCTTTTGTATATTGTTTAAGACATGTTTGCCTATTCTAAGATTACAAAGATATTCTCTTTTCTTCTAAAACTTTTATTTTCTTACCTATCATATTTATATCTACAATGCAGCTGAACTAATTTCTGTTAATGGTTTGAGGATGGGTAAAGACTCATATTTTTCATATGGATATTAAACCAGCACTTTTTATTGAAAATACATCCTTTCTCTATTGCATTTCAGTGCCTAAATCAGGTGATCATATGAGGGTCTCTTCCTAATCTAATTTATTCCATTTGGTCTTTGTTTGACCAGGCACAAACACCACAATGTCTTAATTACTATAGCCTTACAGTAAGTCTACATGTCTTGTAGTGGAAGTTCTCCCAGATTTGTTATTACTCATCGTGATTGTCTTGGCTAATTTTGGCCCTTTCCCTTTCCATACAAATTGTATAATCAGTTTGTTAATGTTCATTAAAGAAGCCTGTTAGAATTGTGAGTGATTTTCATAATTTATAGATAAATTTGGGGGAAGTTGACATCTTTATCATATTGAGTCATCCCATCTATGAACCTGGTATATCCCTCTATCTACTTATCTTATTTATTTCTCTCAATATGTCCTCTTGTTTTCAGTGTACAGATCTGGTACATCTTGATTACATTTATTCCTATGATTTTGATATTTCCTGAGACTACTGTAAATAGTATAATTTTTTTAAATTTGTTTTTATATAGAAGTACAATGTATTTGTATATATTGACCTTGCATCCAGCAGCCTTGTTAAATTTACTTATTAATTCCAAAAGTTTGTCTATAGATTCTACACAATCATGTTATCTCCTCACAATGAGTTTTATTTTTTACTTTCCAATCCATATATCTTTTATTTCTTTCTCTGGCTTTCCTGTAATGACTAGGACTTCTGATATAATGTTAAACAAAAGTAGTTACAGCAGACATCCCAGGCTTGGACTGTGGTGGGAACTGTGGAAGTAAGGAGAAGTGGTGAGATCCAGGCCACGTTTTCAAGGCAGAGTCAAAAGAGTTTAAAAAGGACTTGCTAGTGCCCTGAATGTGAACGTTACAGAAAAGAGAAGACTCAAAGGTCACTCCTTCGTTTCTGGCCCGAGCAAGTAGGTAGTTGGAGATGACATTTTACGAACCTGAGGATACAGGAAAAGGAGCAGGTTTGGGTAGGGGAGTTGGGGATGGGGAGTTTGGTATAGGACATACTACGTTTCAGATCCTCTTCAACACCCAAGTGAAGAACTGAAGTGGGCAAGTGAATATATGGGTCTGAATCTCAGAAAAATGATGAAAATTAGAGCTATAAACTTAGGACTCATGTGCATATAAATATGCAATAACACAAGATTTGATAAGTTCACCTAAGAATAAAGCCTGAGCCCTGGGGTACCCAACTTTAGAAATTGAGAAAATTCATAGCAAGGAGAAGAGAGCGGTATGCAATGAGGTGACATTCTCATGTGGCTATGAGTCTGTTTCTAAACTCTCCACTCAATTCTCCTGATCTTTTTGTCTGTCTATTCTTATTGTCAGTTTTTATTCTTTTGATTCCCAGTAACATACAACTCAACTCAAATCTGCTTAAGCACTGAATAAAAACCCACAGAAGTGGCTCAAAAAATGTCCATTGGATGCATTTTCTCTCCATTTCTCTACGATGCTCTCCTCCAGTGGTGGCTTCATCCTTTGTTTCATGTTAACGACGGCAAGGCGTGGGTCCCACAGCCAGGAGAAGAGTGGATGCTGCCGGGTAGAAAAATCTACAGATATCCCCCGCAATACCTCTGCCAACACCAAACTGGTTTAATTGCTTTACCTATAGATACATTTTTCATAACTACTAAAGCTATGATGTTTAGATCACTACAATTCTTTTTCAAAAATGTTCTGGCTATTCATTTATATTTATTGTTAAAGAATTTATATACTTCTAATCTGTTTCCCTCCACTACGATCAGATTGCCTGTTCCCCCAAAGCACCATAAATTTTCTTGCCTACAAAGTATGCTTCATCTTCATCCCTCCCCTAAAATATTTTCCTTTCTCTCCCTTTCTACCCATAAATTTATCTACCTTAAATATATAAATCTTCCCTCCTCCATGATATCTTTCCCAGTTATAGCATCTGGAAGTGTTATCTCTGTCCTCCTATGTACTACTAGAGCATACATAGCATTTTTAAAAGTGGTCCAGATTTGTCTCTCCCAGCAAGACTGTCAACTCCTTCAGGAAGAGACCCTTGTTTCATAATTCTACCTATCCTTCTCAGTAATCTGCCCAATCCTAAACACAGTTTCTACACCAAGCATGTCAAACTCGTGGCCTGCGGGCCACATGCCTCCTTTATTTGGCCTGTGTTAGCCTTTGAGTTTGACATGCTTGTTCTACACTGAATAAATATTTTTTAAGCATTGGCTTATTAAACTACCACCCCTATTTTCTCTCTTCTTTTTCTCTACAGAATGAATAGCAACCGAAGAAAGAGCAATAAAGAAATAATGTGTGTGGATTCTGCTCTGTAGGTGAACTTCATCATTTGGGAATAGTACTTAGTGGATAGTACCCTGGGTGCTGGAGTTTGATGTTAGGCACTGCACAATGTACTGGAATACAGTGATGAATAAAATGGACACAGTCTGTCTCATGAAGCTCACACATCCCCCCCCCACCCCCCAGTGTTGTAACTAATTGTTCCACTCCTTTCATAGTGGCTTTTAATTAAAATAAATTCTTAATTTTAATGTAATCAATTTTCTCAATCCTCTCTTAATTTAAGGTTGACACTTTTTGCATTGTATTTAAGGAATCCTTCCCTCTGCAAAGATCATGAAGATAGATCTTACATCATCATTCAAAATCTTTTCAGTTTTTGCTTTGATGCTTAAGTTTTAAATCTCCCTTGAAATTGATTTTCATGTATTATGCAAAGTGACCGTCAAATTACCTTCTTTCCATGTGCCCAGGACCATTTATTGCAAAGTTCGCTGCTAATCTGTAAAGCTTCCTTTGCAATATTTCAAGAGTCCATAAATGCAGGGGTTTGTTTCTGGGCTCTCTATTTTGTTCAATTGGATTGTTTATCCTCAAATCAATACCACTCTGTTGTTATTGCTATAGCTCTATAGTAAGGCTTGATATCCACAGAGAAAGTCTTCTGACCTAGTTTTCTTTAAAATGGCTTAGCTACAATTGTGGGTATTTCTACTCCTCCTTATAGTTCTATCATTTTTTTTCTTTACATATTATGCTGTGTTCTTAGGTGGATACAAATTTCAAACTGTAATATTTTCCTGGTGAAAAAAATCTTTTTATCCCTAGTGATGTATTTGACCATAATGTCTGCTTTATCTGGTAGTGTGCTTATTATTTGACAGAGTGCATTTTTCCACCCTTTCAGTTTCGTTCCTAAGGTAGTTTTGTTATAGATGAGTCTTTCTCGACTAGCAGGGATATTATACACTCTGCTTCTATTCTTTCCATGCTTGTTTTAGAACATACAATCTCCATTGTTAACTCGGCCTAAGGATAATCATTAATCTCACTCTCCTCCCAGGTAATACAAGGACCTTAGAATATGCTTCATTCCTTCTACTTCCTTTTTTAACTTACATGCTATTGTTGTCTTGTTTTCAATTTATGTATTTTAACCGATATTAAAATTTTTGTTCTACACTTCATTGTTTATCTAGATTTATATTTACCCATATTCACCCCATTTCAAAACCCTCATTCCTTATTGTGTCTCAGCTTTTTCCACCTGGAGTCTCTCTCCTTCTGCCTAAACTGTATCAACTAAGATTTCCTTTCATGAAGCAAACTCACTAAAGTGGTGGCAAACTCTACACTTTCTTTATATGAAAATGTCTCTATGTTGCCATTTTCTCTGTGAATTCTAGGTTGTCAGTTATTTCACTACAGATATCAATCATTCCACTGTCTTCTGGGTTCTATAGCTGGTGTTGAGATGTGTGTAAATCACTCTGTTCGAGATAATTTGTCTCTTTTTCTGGTTCTTTTAGGATTTTCTCTTTTCCTTTGGTGCTCTGGTTATGAATTTTTGGCTTGATAGATTTCATCAGTTCTGGAAATATCTCAGCCATTATCTCCTCAAATAGCCGCTTCTGACCGATTCCCTCTTTCCTTTCCTTCCTGAACTCCAATTAGATGTGTGTTAGAACTTCTCATTCTATCCTCTATGTCTTTTAACTGCTCTTCCACAGTTTCTGCCTTTTTGTTTCCCTGTATAGCATTCTGAGTAATTTCTGATAACTTAGCCAACTCACTAATCTCTCTCTGATTTTGTCTACTATGCTGTCTAATGGTAAGCCATAAACTTTTTAAATTTCCGTTTTGTTTTGTTTTTTCGTGATTTCAGAGAGGAAGGGAGAGGGAGAAGAAGATAGAAACATCAATGATGGGAAAAGATTATGATCAGCGCCTCCTGCATGCCCCCTACTGGGTATCAAACCCACAACCCAGGCATGTGCCCTTGACCAGAATCGAACCCAGAACCTTTCAGTCTGCAGGCTGATGCTCTATCCACTGAGCCAAACCAGCTAGGCCTTAAATTTCAGTTTTGTATTTTTATTTCTAGAATGTTGATTTGGTCTTTTTCAAATCTGCCAAGCCACTTTTAATTGTTACCCATTCCCTGAAGATATTTACAAGCTTGCCTTTATTTCTATGATCATCAGGAACATATTTATTTGTCTCTGATAATTAAATACATAAAGGATTTGTGTGAGTCTTTTTTTTTTTCTATCGCTTGTTTCTGCTGGTTCTCTTGCCATGTTTTGTTTCCTCCTCTGCTCTGCTCTTTCCGACTTGACTACTCATTGGCTCTGGAAAATTAGGAAGATGCCACCCTCCAGAGAATATTCTTCTTTGATTCTGCCAGGTACTGTGGTAGCGGACGGCAGGGTGCAGTAGCAACCTGGAAACACCTTAAACCCAATTCACGGCTTGAGTTTCTCCAGATCAAGGTGTTATAAAACTATCCTCAAAATCTGTGCAAAATCTGGCCAGTGACCACAACTTACCATTTCTGTTTCTTCTCACTCTGCTCAGTATCTGAGCCACCTTCCCTGCTGTCCCTTAGGGGTGGGGAGATGTGGTTTTACTGCTGGGTCACCTTTACCCCGAAGAGTTCCAGCTTTATACCAAGAGAGTCTCTAGGAGACTTTCCAACTTAGGCAAGCAGTGAACTTTAACTTCTAACCTCCTTGTCCTGCAAGGCTGCCAAAACCAAAGCCCATGTTTATTATGATCAACAAATGTTCCCAGGGCAAAAGCAACCTAAGTGTTCTAGTGACCTGCACATCTCTCTCTCTAGGTTTCCCCTTGGCCATAGATTTTGGACTAACAGTTCTTTTTTTCTCTTCTCGGTTGTTTAGTGTGTTAAGAAAACCTAAAATGTTTTAAATTTAAAAGTAGATATCCAACATTTTAATATTTTTCACTGAGAAGTCTGATCCCAAAGCCTTGTATATCATTATCAGAAACAGAAGTCTACCGTTACCTTTCTTCATTATCATTGAATGAATTTGTTTTCCTTCCAGCTGTTTGCATGAGGCTCCTCTTGGCAGGGGAGGGGATAATGGCTGAGATTCCGTTTTCGTGACCCAAAGGCTCTCTCTTTCCCTGCCACCACAGAGACACACTACCTCCCACAAAATGGCAGCTCACCCAGGTGAGTCCTTACACACCCCTCTTCTTATGCTTCTTTGAATCAAACTGCATCTGGGAGGGTTTCTTCCACCAGCTGCACATCTAGTTCCCACAACAGTTGCTGCAATAAGAGCTATCGCTTTTTCACATCAGGGTGCACTTTTCCCCTTAAATAATATGGCTCTTCAGGTACTTTCTGAGATCTACTGCTGCTGGGCTCTCTCACCATCTCTGTGCTGCGTCTCTTCATTTCTTCCCACATGGCTTCCACCTGACCTCATTTATTTGGGACAATCTTAACAAACATTTTGATGTCTATGGATTAAATTTCTCTCTGAATTTTGCCGGAAATGGAATCTGCAAGGTTTTCTTTCTTTTTTCTTTCTTTTTGTTTTTAATCTTCCTTGTTGCTTTTGAATGCTTTCCAGGAAGAGAGTGAGAAATGTTAACTACTGCAGCAATGTTTATATTCAAGGGCTAGAATCATCTTGATCCCTCTCCTTCTCTCACATCCCATACCAAATGCATCACCAAGTTCTGTCAACATTACATTCAAAATATATTCAGAACTGGACCGGCCTGTGAGACTCAGTGGTTGAGCATCAACCCATGAACCAGGAAATCACAATTCTCTTGCTGGTCAGGGCATATGCCTGGGATGTGAGCTTGATCCCCTGTGGGCGGTGTGCAGGAGGCAGCTGATCAATTATTCTCTCTCATCATTGATTTCTCTCTCTCTCTCCCTTTCTCTCTCTGGAATCAATAAAAAATTAAATATATGTATACAGATATACATATGTACATATTCAGAACTATTCACTTCCAGCACCTCCACCCTAGTCCAAGTTGCCCCTGAATTTTATATGGACTATTACGTAGCCTTTGAATTACTTGTCCTCCATACAACTTAGCTACCTTAAAGTCTATTCTCCATACAGCATTTACATTTTTTAAATATTTTTTATTGATTTCAGAGAGGGAGAAAGTGAGAGAAAAATCAATGATGAGAGAGAATCATTGATTGGCTGCCTCCTGCATGCCACAAACCGGGGATTGAGCCCAGGCATGTGCCCTGACCGGAAATCAAACCATGACCTGATTCATAGGTTGATGCTCAACCACTGAGCCACGCCAGCTGGGCAGCATTTACATTTTTAAAAACAGAAGCCAGATCATGTCACCTATGCTCAACATCTTCCAATGGTTTCCTATCTGACTAGAATAAAATCCAAGGTCTTTAACATAGCTGTGAGGTCCTACATGCCCTCCCCTTCCCCCTCCTCTGTTATTGGTTGCATTCCAGCCACAACAACCTTCTTGCTGTTCTTCAGACAGGTCAGCATATTGCCACCTCAGGGCCTTTGCACGTACTCAACCCTCTGTAGGGAATGCTCCACCCCTAGGTTTCCTGATGGCTCACTCCTCACTTCATTCATATCTTTGCTCAACTATTACTTTACCAAGAGGCATTCCTTAAACAACCTCACTAACATAACATCACTATCCCATACATCCACTCTGTGTCTCCTTCCCCAGTTTATTTTTCTTCTTGGCGTTCATCAGCACCTCGTGTATTTTATATTTACTTGCTTTTTTGTCTGGAGCTGTCTGTTTTCCTCACCAAAATATAGGCTTTATGAGAGAAGAAACTTTGTTTTTGTTCACCTATGTATCACAACAGCTGAACTGTACCTAGCACTACAGTAAGCACACAATAAGTGTCATTATACATATATAGTTTCATTATACATCGTTTCTCTTAAAGTGACATCTTCCGAGAACCTCTCAATGATAAGTATTTACTGTACAAATTCCTACTTAAAAGGGTTCTAAGGTAGGAACCCTTAGAGCAGTGGTTCTGAACCTTCCTAATGCCGCAACCCTTTAATACAGTTCCTCATGTTGTGGTGACTCCCAACCATAAAATTATTTTCATTGCTACTTCATAATTTTGCTACTGTTATGAATCGTAATGTAAATACAGTGGGGCCTTGACTTACGAGTTTAATTCGTTCCGTGACGGAGCTCGTAACTCAAATTACTCGTATGTCAAATCATTAAAGTGAACGAGTGAGACACGTGATGCTGGGCTGATGTTGTGGTGTTCACTGTGACGTTTGCTGCGCCAACTAGCGGTGGGGTATCTGAAGCTGGCTCATAACCCGAATTTTAGCTCGCAACTCAAAGCTAAAAATCGGCCGAGAGATGACTCGTATCTCAAAAAACTCGTTAGTCGGGACACTCGTAAGTCAAGGCCCCACTGTATCTGATATGCAGGATGTATTTTCATTGTTACAAATTGAACATAATTAAAGCATAGTGATTAATCACAAAAACAATATGTAATTATATGTGTGTTTTCCAATGTTCTTAGGCGACCCCTGTGAAAGGGTCGTTCAACCCCCAAAGGGGTCACGACCCACAGATTGAGAACCACTGCCTTAGAGCAAGCATATCAAACTCTCGGCCTGCGGGCCAAATGCAACCCACAACAAATATTTTTGCAGCCCAGTCAATATAATAAAATGTAAGAAACATTTTAATAAAAGTTTCCTAATTTTAATTTTTACAATATCCTGTTATACGTAATTATTAATAACTACAATGTTCACTAATGACGGATTGCTATAATCGTGTTGCACTCATTTCCCTTACACTCCTTATGCACATGCGTACCATTTCTCTCCACTAATACTAGCAGCGAATATTTTAGCAGCCAATCTCCACATCATTAGTCTTGTACTGACTTGTTTGGTGTGCGCAACAGCAAATATTTCGCTTTCAGAGAACAAGAAAAATAGGTTTATTTGTGTTGCCCTTATTAATTTGTGCAGTTATTCAGTGTCTGGTAAGTTAATGTTCCAGAAAAAATATTAATTTTTATTAAAGTGTTCTATTATTTTATGTTAATGATTACTCATTCATTTCAGCCCTTTGTATTCAGCATGTCTCTAACAAAATAAACCTACGTTTCTATGAAAATTGAAGCTTTTGTGTTTTTGCGGCCTACACAAACTTAAACCTTGTTTATTTGGTCTGTGTTAGCCTTTGAGTTTGACATGCTTGCCTTAGAGTCAATATAAGTAAAGTGTCTGATACATCATAGAGGCACAGAGTAGGTAACTGTTATTAACAGACTAGAGGCCCGATGCACGAGATTCGTACACTCATTGGGGATGGGGGAGACCCTCAGCCCAGCCTGCTCGCTCTCTCTCTCTCTCTCTCTCTCTCTCTCTCTCTCTCGCAGTCCGGGGCCCTCAGGGGATGTCTGACTGACAGCATAGGCCCACACAGGGAGCAGGCCTACGCCATCAGTCAAACATTCTTAGGGCTGCCTCAGAGGCTGCTGCACTCACCAGCTGTGAGCCCAGCTCCTGGCTGAGCGACACTCCCCCTGTGGCAGTGCACTGACCACCAGGGGGCAGCTCTGCATTGAGTGTCTGCGCCCTGGTGGTTAGTGTGCATCACAGCAACTGGTCGTTCTGCCCTTTGGTGGATTTACATATTAATCTTTTATTATATAGGACTAGAGGCCCGGTGCACAAAAATTTGTGCACTCGGGGGGGGGTCCCTCAGTCTGGCCTGTGCCCTCTCGCAGTCTGAGACCCCTTGGGGGATGACCACCTGCTGGTTTAGGCCCGCTCCCTGGGGAATTGGGCCTAAGCTGGCAGTCAGACATCACTCTGGCAGCCCGGGAGCCTTCGGGGAATGTCCACTTGCCAGTGAGGAGCAGGCCTAAGCTGCAGTCGGACATCCTTAGCACTGCTGAGAAGGCGGGAGAGGCTTCTACCACCACTGCTGTACTGGCAGCCATCAGCCTGGCTTGTGGCTGAGCAGAGCTCCCCCTGTGGGAGCGCACTAACCACCAATGGGCAGCTCCTGCATTGAGCGTTTGCCCCCTGGTGGTCAGTGTGTGTTATAGTGACCAGTCATTCCCAGTCTTTCTGCTGTTAGGATCAGTTTGCATATTAGCCTTTTATTATATAGGATAGAGGCCTGGTGCATGGGTGGGGGCCAGCTGGTTTGCCCTGAAGGGTGTCCCAGATCAGGGTGGGGTCCCACTGGGGTGCCTGGCCTGCCTGGATGAGGGACTGATGGCTGTTTGCAACTGGCCACACCCCCTTCAGGGTGGGGGGTCCCCACTGGGGTGCCTGGCCAGTCTGGGTGAGGGGCTGAGGGCCGTTTTCAGGCTGGCCAAGCCCCTCCGGCAACGGAATAAGGAGCTGCCCTTCCCACTGAAAGGCATGATACCTGAAAATCTACGCTTGTGATACAGGACATTCCTAGTGAGCTAATGCTGCCTAAAGCTCCGGGAAATAAGGGAAAGGTAAAAATGCATTTAATAAGTAAAATACAGATGGGAGTATAGTCATTCAGGGGTCTGGGTCTGCACATTAATGCAGTTGCTTGTGAACTTAGTCCAGAATGTCTATGTCTGTAGAAACCAGCATTAGTTAAAATCCATAGACATCAATTGTCTGATTATTCAAGAACTCTCAACTTTTGAAGCCACTTTTTTGCATGCATATTACAACACAACACTGAGTTAAGAAAATGCATGCCGATTTTCCAATGACCAAAAGAAAGAAAGAAAAGTCCTGGAACTCAAGGAGAAACAAGTGGGAAAAGAAAGCCCTGTTTGCAAAGCGTGGACTGCAATGCCATTTGTCTGCTGTGAGTTTCTAATGGGTGCAACAGGACAGTCCTCCCTCCACAAACAGAAGCAGGGGAGGGACTGCTGCAG
Organism: Myotis myotis; assembly: GCF_014108235.1. Lineage (NCBI taxonomy): Eukaryota > Metazoa > Chordata > Mammalia > Chiroptera > Vespertilionidae > Myotis > Myotis myotis. The sequence continues at coordinate 29,202,329 of NW_023416324.1, read as the reverse complement.
AGAGGCTCTGGGAGCACTGGAAACACTGCCTCTCTCCCTCCCCTCCCCTCCCCTGCCCAGGGAGCACTGGAAACACTGCCTCTCTCCCACCCCTCCCCTGCCAGCACTGGAAACACTGCCTCTCTCCCTCCCCTCCCCTGCCCAGGGAGCACTGGAAACACTGCCTCTCTCCCTCCCCTCCCCTGCCCAGGGAGCACTGGAAACACTGCCTCTCTCCCTCCCCTCCCCTGCCCAGGGAGCACTGGAAACACTGCCTCTCTCCCACCCCTCCCCTGCCCTGGGAGCACTGGAAACACTGCCTCTCTCCCACCCCTCCCCTGCCCAGGGAGCACTGGAAACACTGCCTCTCTCCCACCCCTCCCCTGCCCAGGGAGCACTGGAAACACTGCCTCTCTCGCACCCCTCCCCTGCCCTGGGAGCACTGGAAACACTGCCTCTCTCTCCCATCCCTCCCCTGCCCTGGGAGCACTGAAAACACTGCCTCTCTCTCCCATCCCTCCCCTGCCCTGGGAGCACTGGAAACACTGCCTCTCTCCCTCCTCTCCCCTGCCCTGGGAGCACTGGAAACACTGCCTCTCTCCCACCCCTCCCCTGCCCAGGGAGCACTGGAAACACTGCCTCTCTCTCTCCCCTTGCCTGCCCAGGGAGCACTGGAAACAATGCCTCTCTCCCTCCCCTCCCCTGCCCAGGGAGCACTGGAAACACTGCCTCTCTCCCACCCCTCCCCTGCCCAGTGAGCACTGGAAACACTGCCTCTCTCCCACCCCTCCCTGTCCTGTGCTTTCCAAGGAGGAGTCGGTGCCAGGGGGCCACACACTTGGGCTTTGCACCACGCAGCACATACCTGGAGGTACTTGAAACAGAAAAGGGTTCATCCCAAAAGGAAATCCCCAAAGGATCCTCCCTCCTGGAACTGAGAGGACCCTCACCTGCAGAACCCAGACACACACTTCTACCAGCAGAGAACTCTGAGCAGGCTTCTCCACCTGTGAGGCTTTTAAAAAAAGAAACTTGTCTCTGATCCCCTGTACTTTCCAACCAAGAAGAGCTGACCCCCCACCCCGGATCTGCCTGGGCCTGTTCCTATTTCTCCGACCCTCATGACTGTTAACAAACATGAATGTCCAATATCAGTTTTCCTCCAGGGAAACCCAAACACCAGAAAATCACTTCTCTCCTTTACTGCCAAGTCTCTCCGAGCAGGCAAGCGATCGGTAATTACTTAAGCTAATTTATACATTTAAAAGGGTGGGGAGCCTAAGGTGCCTGGGGGACATATCAAGATCAGCCAGGAGTTGACAATCATTGAAGCTGGGCATTGGGTAAATAAAGGTTCATTAAACTCTTTCCTCGATTTTTGTATATGTTTAAATCTTTCCATAATAAAAAAGCTTTTAAAGGAGGGCTGGGGAGGACACCGATACAACCTCAAAATAACACCAAGTGTTCTTCACTCTCCACTCTGTCTGCACACAGGAGAATCTGGGAAGTGCTCAGATCAACAGCCGAGAAGGTTCATGCACTCCCAGAGCTGAGATTGTATCTTCTAAGCGCGACACTCAGTGTCCCCGACAAAATCACCTTTGAAAAATTCCCTAGGACTTTTCAAATTTAGTCTGGCAGGACCGAGCTTCCCTTCCTGGCCCATAAACCCTTCTGCCTCCACAAATTACCCTACAGCCTCATCCCACGGCAAGGACCTCTACTTCCTGTTCCAAACTACTGTGTTGAGCAATCCAGTTATCGAAATAGCTCCTGGGTGGCAGACAAGCGCCCGCGTTCCGACAGCTTGCTGGTTCTTTCTCCTGCGTGTCAGACGTGAGGGTGCTGCCACCACTTTCAAGGAGTCAAGGAGCACTTTATATTTCCGTCTTCTTCCTCTGTCCCTTCAATTTACTCCTAACAACAAGCTCTTTTATCGTCTACAGTGGAGTATTTCAGGCTTAAGACTATTAACTTTGGGCTAAACAATTCCTTGGTGTAGGGCTGTCCTGTGCATTGTGGGATGTTCAGAATCATTCCTCGTCTCTACCCAACTAGATGTCAGTAGTACGCACCCCAACCAACAATACCCCCAAACATTGCCCCTGTTTCAGAAGCGCTGGCCTACAAGATATTGAAAAACCAAGACCAATATTGTCCTGGCAAGAAAAAAAATGAGATTATACAACTTATTTCCACAAACACAATTAGACGACATATTTCAACTTATAAATTTATAAATATGAATATTTGAGAAATGTGGCATCCTACACCAGAAACATATAAAATAACAAGAGAAAAGTGAACTTACAACACTTGCAACTATTTTTTCTGCCTTTGTGGTTTCCTGTGTAAATCTTATTTATTTCCTCCAAATTATCCTATTTTCCTGTCAGTGGGCTAGTCAGCTTCAGCCGCCATCCACGTGCCACACAATGAGCGCTGGAAGGAAAGCCTTCAAAGGGCTTTCTGAGCACTCCCCAGGCTTCGGGCTGGCTCTTCGGTGCTTACTTAACAGGTGTCACTGGAGAACAGGAACTCCCCCAAAAAGATTTCTCAACAAAATCAGGGGGGAAAAGCATCGCCAATGTGTCCTCCTGACACAACTTCAAATAACACCAGGTTCCCACTATGACCACGAAGCTCAACACCAGGCCTAAGGAGCCAATGTAAGAGACTGCAACACCCAAGGGAAAATACTGCTATATTTCTTCATTAGCCAAAGGGAGTTTCCCACTATATTTAAATGGTTCACTCCCTTCTTGAGAAGAAAGAAAGTCTGTCTTCTGGTCTGCAGAGGCCTTACATTAGCCACAGTCTATTATCAGCTCTGGGGGATATACATACATACTGTCTCTCCTCCCCACCCTGCCAGGCCCTCAGCTTCACTCAGTGGTGCTCCCAACACCCCTTCACCCCAGGGAGATGCTGACTTGTCTCTCCTCTCTGATGCTTGTGGGGAGACAGGCATTGGGTGCAAGGGAGTCTGCCTTTAGGTCCATTCCTTCCTCTGTAATCGCTTGCTACCACCTATCTCAATCCTAGATTCTGGCCAAGGCCTCCTAACTGGTCTCCCTGGTTTAGTGTTTCCCCTTCCATCCAGGTTTCATATCAATGGTGATCTTTCAAGAGTAAAAGCCAGAGGGCCCAGAATTTTTCTGCCGTTTCCAATTCCTTATCACCGGGTACAATCCCCGTTTCTTTGGGGCACAGATTAATGAAGCACAACCAACGTTTGGTTCAGGAGGTGTCCCAGGAAGAGTAGGATGAGTGCTGAGAAGGACAGGTGTGCACACCTGGGGGATTTATCCACTGGAGGGAGGAAAGAGGAGGAGAGTGCTAAATCCAATGACCTTAGAGTTTCCTTTCAACCCTGACTTTCCAGGATTCTGGGAACTCCTTCCTGGGCCTTGCCATTGTCTGACCCCTAGCCTTCTGCAAAGTGATAGCAAATGGTCCCTCACAAAAGCTCCTCCTGTAGTCCTGCACATGGTTACCCCACTCTATAGGATGATTTTGTTGTTGTTGTTGTTGTTGTTTAATTACAAAAGGAACAATGCTGATGGCAACAGAATAAAAACAATACTGAAGTGTTTAAGATGAAGTCTCTCAACCATTGTACTCCCATAGCTGCCACTGGCAGCATAGGGTGCATGGCTTCTGGGCTTCTCCGTGACGCATGCGCAAGACTATGTGGCCACACCCCCCACTCACTTGACACCTGATCTTATCCTGTACCTTGGGGAGGAGGACATTTAATTCTTACATGCATTGACTCATCTCTGCAGCTCCCCAGGAGGTGAAGGCCAGTTAGTTCATCTGCTGCAATTGCTGTTATTCCACCAACCAGGAAACGGAAGGCAGGGAGATCAGGTATCTCGCTCAAAATCACGGATTAGCTGGTGGCAGAGTTAAGACATAACAAAAGCTCCTCACCCAGTGCTTGTTATTACACTGTAAAATGCTCTTCTCTTCCCCACGCTGTTTGCAGAGCGTGGACTGCAATGCCATTTGTCTGGTGTGAGTTTCTAATGGTTGCAACAGGACAGTCCTCCCTCCACAAACAGAAGCAGGGGAGGGACTGCTGCAGAAGAGAATCTGGGAGCACTGGAAGCACTGCCTCTCTCCCACCCCTCCCCTGCCCAGGGAGCACTGGAAGCACTGCCTCTCCCCCTCCCCTCCCCGCCCTGTGTTTTCCAAGGAGGAGGTGATCAGTGACCACCCATCAGGTCTGTGCAGTGGTGTACAGGCAGCAAGCAGAAATAAAATACCTATTGAAAGAATAATCTGCAGAGGCAGGATAGCACAGTGGTTAAGGACTTTGCCTCAACTCGGGCTGCCTCCACTAGAGCCTGGCTGTCATTTACTTAACTGTGCAACCTGAGTCAAGCAACGGGCCTCAATTCCATCATCTGAAATGTGGGGTAATTATAACAACCTTCCTTAAAGGTTTGTTAGGGAAATTCGTATCTGTAAAACACCAAAGACAGTGTCTGGTGCATGTGCTAATAAGATCACCATCAAAGCTCTAATATAAACCCCCAAATACAATAAGTAGTATCCTTCTTAAAATTTAGGCTGGCAACTCAAATTAAATCTCATTAGCTCTCAACCCTGCCCAAAAAGAAGTCAGCATGTGGGGCAATCTCTTACAGTATTAGTCCAAAAACATTTATGTGACACAGTGGCTGAAGCCATCACCCCCTGGGAGGGATGACCTCATGATGACCTCATGGATCAAAAGCATTACAACACCTACTACACCAAAGAATAAAAAAACCTTCACAGCCTCTAGTAATAATTATCTCAGTAAAGTGGGCTGCAAATCGGTTGGATAATTGTTTTTGCCATGATAATATTTCCAGTAAATAGCTGCTTCTATACTAAAAGTACTGGTATTGCAGAACTGGCATGCTAATAGAAAGATTATTATAGAAATACTATTAAAATGAATTAGATGTTATTAAAGATTCAACACTACAACAGAGCTTGATTGCAAGAGAGTTCACGTTGTATTGCTTAATGGGCAGATAAAAATGCTAATTAAGCCCCCCTCTTAAAGGATGTTCCTAGGCAGGTCTGTAAACCGCAGGTAGCAAGGGGTCTGTGGGCTAAATGAGGAACCAGTAATGCCTTCCCAGCTGGATAGTCCTACCAGGAAGATGGGGAGAGAACAGGAAGAGACAAGGTTTTCTGCACAGGATGGGTAACCTAGTAAAGCAGACAAGTATCCAAAGTTAGTTGAACCTCCGGGGTTGTTGGGTTTTTGTTTTTTTTCCTTGATTGCTTCGCCAGAAATACTTCTAATTCCTCCTTTGCTTAAGTGGAAAAAAACACACAAAAAAAACAAATAACCTACCATAGACTGGAGACACAATAAACAGCATAAGCAGAGGTAGGAAACCTTGTCATGACCAAAGCCTCCTCAGGCAACGAGAAGACACTGAATTCTGAGAAGACACTCAAGAGCTCTCCCGGCAGCACCTTGGCCAAAAGCATCTCTCTCCTCCGCACACAGCCTAAAGCTCTCAGCGGTTCTTTAAAGAGTTGCCAGACTAAAGGCATTAGCTGTGCGTTTCAGGATCTATTTTGCTTTCTCACCTTGTTAATAACTAATTAGGGACGGCAAAGCACCTCACAAATACAAGTGTCAGGGAAATGCTAAGTAAATGCGCCTACCTGGTCCAAATGTCAATGCTAAATTACGAAAGGAGGGAGAGCGGGAGGCTGAGATGTCCCCGGATTGCTGCAATCCAGGGGCTAGGGCGGCGAGACCCGGGTGCCCTGCAGTAGCCTCCGGGCCCGGAACCGGGCTCTCGGCAGGACTTCTGGAAAGGAAACCTGGGCCAGGGCCACCCGGGGGCAAAGGGAACGCTGCCCGCGTAGGCGCATCCTCACTGCTCAGCCTTCGTCTCCCCGCATCTCTCGGATGTCAACAAACCCAGACCACAAAGTGAAACTTTCCCCGCCCGCTGTCGTGCCGGGTCTCTGCCCTCTGCCTGGGAGCGCGTCGCGGGGACAGGTGTGGGGTGGAGGCTCGGGAAGGTACCCCCGCCCCCAGCCCCTGGGATTGTGTAATCGGCCCGGGATGGGGAGGCCTGGGGCCAGCCCCACGAGGGGGATGCGGAGGCTTGGCCCGGGGACCCTGGAGAAAGGCGCGGCGCCGGGAGGTGGGGGGCGGGGGGAGGGGGATGGGAAGACTGTCGTCCCGCCCCCCGGGACCGCCCCCGGGCGGCCAGGGCAGCCGCGGGGCTGACACAGTCCGGAGGGGGCGCCCGCGCGACGGAAAGATGCCGAGGAGGACGCGAGGTCTCGGCAGCGCGGCCAGCCTTACCTGCGCGCCGGGCCAGCACGACGGGAGGCGGCTTGGGATGCTAGGGCGGCGGGCAGCGACTGGCAGCGCTGGCAGTCACCCGGGCCACAGCAGGTAAGGAACAGCGGCTGCGGCGGCAGCGGCAGCGGCGGGCGCGGGGACTGACAGCCCTAGGCTCCGCCTCCAAACCCAGGGCCCCGCCCCCTCCGCGGCCGCGCGACTGGCCCCGCCTCCTCCGCCCACCACGGGGGTCAAGTTGGGTCCACCAGCCGGGAGGGCGGGGGACCTCGCCTCCGATTGGCCCTAGTGACACTAGCCCCGCCCATTCCCCCGCCCACTCTTTGGCAGGGGAGTGGCGCGTGCGCGGTGGCTGTCACGGGGAATGTAAAAAGCTGAGTGCTGGCGTTCTTGATGTCCGACCGCCAGTCTACACCATCCTTCTTTATCCTGGACGAACCGACAGGAGAAAACAAAACCGGGATGGGCGAGGCTCTAACCAGAGGAGACCCCAAAACTATGAACTGCAACAGGCATGGACGCCTCTGCAAAGGGTTTACGGGTGCTTTATCCGCGCACTGGACTCACTCCCTGGTCGGCAAGTGTGATGTATGTGGAAAGGGTCTAGTAGTTGTGAAACGGGGTCAGGGCGTTAGGGTGTGCCAAAAGAGAAAGTGCGTGATGCTGAAGAAAGTGGCCCTTCTCCAGCCCCTACCACTTCCTCCCCTGACCTTCTCTGTATCTCCCTCCTCTTCCTCTTCACTGGTTCCCAAGGTACCTTCAGCTTGTAAACAAGATCGTCTCTCCAAACTGAGACCCAGCAATCCTACTCCTAAGTATATGTTTATTCAAGGGAATTAGAAACACATTTCTACACCAAAACCTGTACACAACTGTTCATAGCATATTCATAATGACCGGAAAATGGGAACAATTGGAATGTTCATCATTTAATGAATGGATAAACAAATTATGGTTTACCTGTACAATGGAATTTTATTGTCAATCAAAATGAATGAAGTGCATACTATAATATGGATGAATGTTGAAAACTAAGTGAAAGAAGTCAGACACAAAAGACCACAGTGTATCAGGCTGTTAATATGAAGTGTCAGAGTAGACAAATTTAAAGACGAAAGGATTAGCGATTGCCAGGGGTAGGAAAAGGGGAAAATGGGGAGTGACTGCAAATGGTTGTGGGGTTTCTTTTTGGGGGGAACCGGGGGGAGCAGTGATGAAAATATTCTGGAGTTAGATAGGAGTGATAAATGCACAACTTTGTTAATATACTAAAAGTCACTTTAAAGAGTGAATTTCATGGTATGTGAATTATATCTCAATTTTTTAAAAAGTCTGTCAAAAATAAAAAGCCTAACTCCTTTGACATTATACCATTTTCAGCTACCATGCAGTTTCCATGCCCTTGTAATCCAAGATTTTTATATGGTTGGCCTACACATTTTTACCCATACTTCCTCATCTCCCATTTATACATTAGTTCCACAGAATATGGCTCTGCTCACAACAGAACTCAAATCTGCTCTCTCCATGAGTCCTGTGGCTTTCTATGACCCTGAACATTCTTTATTCTTCTATGACCCTGAACATTATTAGCCTTACATGGGATTATATAGCCAGACATTAGATCAGCGGTTCTCAACCTGTGGGTCGCGACCCCTTTGGCAGTCGAACAACCCTTTCACTGGGGTCGCCTAAGACCATTCTGCATATCAGATATTTACATTACGATTCATAACAGTAGCAACATTACAGTTATGAAGTAGCAACGAAAATAATTTTTATGGTTGGGTCACAACATGAGGAATTGTATTTAAAGGGCCAGAAGGTTGAGAACCACTGCATTAGATGGTTATTTATTTATTTGTTTGTTTATTTATTTATTTATTTTAATATATTTTTAGTGATTTCAGAGAGAAAGGGAGAGGGGATAGAGCCTGCATCAGGGGCATGTGCCTTGACCTGGAATCAAATCATGCTGGCCTGGCCATTAGATGGTCATTTAAATGCTGAGTAAAGAATTGGGCTTTAGTCCCAATTCGGTCATAACCAACTGCTTGACCTTGGGTAAGTCATTGCCCTTGGACACTTGTAGTCAGCCTCTCCAGTATTCATTCCTTCATTATCCCACCATCAGAACCCCGGAGTTTCTTTGAAAAACCACTTTTTCTCTATTCTAACCCATGTGGTCTTGTATAACCTGACCCCAAACTCCAGGATCTAAGCCTGATAGGTTTAAAGCAATCATTCTATCCCATGTCTTTGGTTACAGAAATTAGTTCAAAAGGGCCATACCTGAAGGCATGAAACCCAGTCAAGGCAATGAGACTTGAGAAAACATTTACAAAGGATTCTGACAAAAAAAGGATTCGTCTCCCTGCTGTCACTCCAATCAATGATGTAAGGTCTAGAATTAATGCAGCCACATGTGACCACAAGGGTAGAGACTAGATTGCCAGGCTGTGGATGAATCCTGAGTAAGGGAAAATGGAAAATAAACAGAACTTTAGTTACATTGCTGAGTAGTGAGCAGCTAGATCAAACTACACCTGAAGCTGTTACTCCATACTTTGTAGTTATGTGAGCTAACGAATTCCTTTCATTGTTAGAGTTTAGCTTATTGTCTATAGCATAAATACTCTTAACAATAATACTTAACAACCTCTCTGGGTGTCCACTTTCTCATAAATAAAATAAAGATAATATGAATAATTTCTAAGAATTCTGCTAGCTCCCACATCCTGTGAGTCTCTGAAAGTTAAATATACTCATAAAAATGTAAGTGCATTTACTAGTAAGCACTAAGGAAAATAAGACTCTAGTTTAACCCAACAAAAGATAGCTGAGATTGGAAATGCAAACAGAAATCCTTAATCTTTGGCCTATACCAGGATCTCCACTCTCTCCCCCTATATTTCAGCCACTTGTTCTTATACTCTGAGTGGGGGAGGGGTGCTCTGAAAGGAATGGCTTTTTAAAGTGTTTTTATTGATTTTAAACATAGTTTAATTTATTTCAGAGAGGAAGGGAGAGGGAGATCAATAATAAGAGAGAATCATTGATTGGCTGCCTCCTGCACGCCCCCTACTAGGGATCAAGCCCGCAACACGGGCATGTGCCCTGACTGGAATCGAGCCGTGACCTCGTGTTTCATAGGTCAACACTCAGCCACTGAGCCATGCCAGAGATGGCCCTGCTTTAGAAGACCTTGGATTCTGATTGGTAGACCCTTAATGACCTTAAACCCCTTGTTCAGATTCTGACCTCTCCTACCCAAACTCTTTGACCTGAGCACTCCCCTGTGCCTTCTCTTTCTCCCCGATCTGACTCTGCATCATATACTTAAACTTGCCAGCATCCCCTCACGTCTGCATTTCCACACTGCCCACCTTCAATCAGCTGGAAGTGGTGCTATATTAGCCAGCAACTCCAAAGCACAGATTTGTTTATCTATAGCAACAGGGCCTAGAGGAAGGAGACAGAGATGCTTATTTAGTGGAGAGTCACTTAATAAGAGAGATTAAGCACCTTAGAAGCCTGAAGGGTTGAGCAAATTGTTTGTTACACTGTACTAGCAATTATGTGTGAAAGGTTTCACATACTAGGAGATGTAGCCCATTTAAAATAATGCATTTGGACATGTAATTGTAATCAGCATTCTAATTTGAAAAAGCATTGCCTGGGTCTCCCTGCCGGATACTGCGTTGGGACACTGGGGCCATACCTGGAGGTACTGGGAAGCTCAGGAAGAGGTGGCATGGAAAGAATCTGGGCTGCTTTCCTGGAAATAGAGATGAAGAGCATGCTGCTGATTAAATTTGCTCTTGGTTCTGGCTTTGCCAGATTCATGGAAGAAGACAGATCTTCAGCACTGCTTTGATCAATTCACTTAACATTTTATAACCACATCATCTTTGCATACAGAAATGACGAAGGCAATGTTCCTATTCTTCAGGACTTCAGGCGCTGGGGGAGGAAATGGACATAGCCCTGTCAGGTGACAGCAGGAAACAGCTTGCCCTGGACAGCTCACATCAAGAGGCCTCAATGGAAGGACTACTTGCAGAGGTGTGAGTCGGCACCAAGCAGAAAACCATTACCACCCCCAAGAATGAAGAGGCAAGCAGAGAGCACAGGGGAGTGAACCGTGGAGGAGGGGCCGCTGGCCGTGGCTGCAGTCAGGCAGAGTCTACAGGAGGAATGGCTTCAGCACCAGGCGGCGGGGAAGCACCTGACCTCCCCTGCCTCCCTGCCATGCTCCAGTCTCCTGCAAGTGCCTAGCACTGGCTGACCAGAACCCAAAACCCACGAGCAACAGTGTCCAGATGATGCAATCGACAGGGATCAGCTTCCCAGGGGACGAATAAAGCAGAGAGAGATTGGAGAATGGATGTGGCAGCATAAACAAAGAAAAATCGGTTCGCTCCACCCCATTTGCCATCCAGATTCCATTCTTGCCCTTCATTTGAAGGATGAAGATCTCATCCCAAACATAAGGAGACACAACTGCCATTAGCCACTGTATTATTACTGGTGACATCATTTTAAGTATCATCCCACATAGTATCTAAATGTTGAGGTTAGCCATACTCTACATATACAGTGGTAGAAGAAAGGGGGTTAGGATAAAGAATCATCAGAAAATAAATTTGGCTGCTATAGTTTCCCCTTCTGTATCCTGTCATGAAGCCAGAGCTGAAATCATGGTTTCCTCCTTCATTGCCCACTCTATGTGCACCTTACCCTCTACCAGCATCTCAGCTGGAGGGGAGACACAAACCTTCATCTCAGAATAACTGAGCTCTAACTTGCCCTCTCTACTTTGGTTGCCAGCTTTCCACTGAAGTTTATTGTTGGAATGGAAGGCCTAAGAAGTGGCCAGAGTCCCGTATTTCTCAGCCCTATTGCATAGCAGCAACCCAACTTCCCTTTGATAGTCAGGACGGTGATCCCCTTCTCTTCCTGTTGATTCCATGGCACCAGGAGTCCCAAAATGGCCAAGGACAAGCTCAGCTTCCAATTCATCAGAACCATGGCTGTGCTCCTTGGTAGGAATAATCCTCTTAGGAATCAACACCCAAACCTGTCAAGCCCAAAACCAGGGAGATGGAAACAAAGGTTCTATTAAGTGGAGGACTAATTGCAATAGAAGGGCCACTCCTAACTCTTCTCTTTGGCTCCCAGCTCATGTGTTCTCACCTGGAGACAACACCAGACATTGACTGCTGGCCTTAAAGCACATACTACATCGGACAAGTGAGCTCATGCCTGGCATGGTTGTGTCCCAGAGGCCCCCTGAACCTTCCCTGTAGACACTGTAGAAGCCCTGTGCTAAGAAGACAGAGATGCTGCCAATCTTTGTTCCTGGGTGATGGTATGAAGCAGACCTACCCACAGATTTTGGAAGTATTATTATGAGAGAAATGCATGCCTATATTCTTTAAGCCATTCTCTTTTGGGTTTTCTTTGTTACATCATTTAAACATTAACTAAGTTAGCCAACTTGGCTGTTAGCACAGCCCTGACTTGGGCTTTTATTTTTTTCACCAGGTTGCTGGGAGGAGGTTGGGGTGAAGAGTGGAGAGACAAGAGAGCCTCTGGGCTCAAATACACCCATGTCTTCACATGTTCTACCAGGTAACCCTGTGCCTCAGAAAACCACCCAGTGCTTCCATTCCTGGCCCTGCTCTTGCTCAGGTGTTCTCCCTTGATGGTGGAGGGGACAGTGGGGGAAGAAGGGACATTCAGAGGCCAGTGGGACTGCTTGAAGCTGCTTTGAATCGCTCCCTGCCCCATCCAGTGCATCGAGGCTCTGATATAACCTGCCACCCCCAGGCAGCACTATTGTGGCCCTGGCTGTTTCTCTACCTTGAAAAGATGGAGAGGCAGGCCATGATCTGCACAGGGAGAGAGAAAGAATTCAACTCAGCTAAAGAGCTTTCCCCTGGGCAACCCCCTCCCCCCATCTCCTCTGCAGCCCTCTTCTCTCTGTGTTGTTGTTAATCACATTAAGATCCGAAATATGTTCTGTGTCCCCAGGGGATTCTCACCATCTTTCTGATGGTTTCTCAGATCCATCGACCCCCCTCTCCTTATGATTGAGTGAGCAGTGCTGGTTCCCTGTCCTGTGCTGAAACGAGGTTTCAGAAGTAGGGAGGAGGCAGGTCATGGAGAACCTTAGCAGGAGGAGGTGGAGGGTTAATAACAGGCAGACAGGTACATAGTGTTGACTCCACTTATATGCAATTTCCAGAATAGGCCAAGCCATAGAGACGGAATGCAGACTAGGTTTCCAGGGGCTGGGGGAGGCAGAATGGGGAGTGACTGCTTAATGGGTGTGGAGTTTCCTTTTGAGGTGATGAGAATGTTCTGGAGCCGGATAGTGATGATGATTGCACAACATTGTGAGTGTACTAAACGCCACTGAACTGTATAATTTAAAAATAGCTAAAATGGTGAATTGTATGTTATGTAAATTTTGTCACAGTAAAAATATAGGCAGTTAGATTTTATTCTAATTGGAGAGAGAAGATACTCAAGGGTTTCAGGGTAAATCTGGCAGTGACTGAAGCAAACATAGCTGTAAGAGAATCATTTGACCTTGGAGTTCTTCTTGGAGCATCTGTTCCCTCCAGCATGGGGAGGTGATGGGGATGAAGGCAAGCAGGGGCTGGGGAGGTGGGGGTGGAGCAGCTAAGGAGAGGATGCTGACTGCACATAGGGGAAGGCAGACACCTGGGCAATCTACCTTTCCTAGATTTTCCTGATGTCATGGATTTTCTGTTGGTTTTGTTCATTTGTTTTCAATTATTCAGCATTCTATCATCTTCCAGGAAGTGGGGGGAGGGGTTAGGAATCTTCCTTTGTAAATCTTAGTTAAAGGTAGGACCTTTCTTCCCAATCCACAGTCTGAGAAGGCCAGAGACTTCCTCTCCATGCCCCACGGCCCCATCTGCCAGCCACGCTGGCTCTCAGACATCTGGCCCGGCTCAGCTAATGGTACTCCCTCTGGGACATCGAACCATAGAGCGTGATGCACAGACACAGAAGCTGGTGAGAGACCACTCATGACAGCCAAGCCCAGGGATGAGAGTCCTTTAGTGGCAGCAGTGGGCAGAGTGTGGGGCTTTGGCATTGAGTATCCAGGGGCAGCTGCACCTGCAGCATTTTCACCACACTGACCCTGAGGGGTGACCTTGGCTGTGCAGCTACTGCCTAGCCTCTTGTTCTGATTATCTTTCCAACCTGGTTTTCCAGCCTCCCTTCAATTCTCAAACTAGACTGCCAATAAATTTCTTGATTGCTCAAGTTAGCCAGAGCTTGATTCTGTTAGTTGTAACTAGGAGCCCTAGTATGTTAACACTAGAGGCCCGGTGCATGAAATTCATGCACTCTGGGGGTGGGGGCATTCCCCAGCCTGGCCTGTGCCTTCTCACAGTGCGGGAGCCCCACGATCAATCTCCCCAAAGAGGTAGGCCCCACCTACCCATCCAGGGCTCCTCGATGGATTACCCCAAGGTCGTAGGCCAGAGCTGGGGGTGCTGCCTCCACACCACATGGAGGAGCCGCGGGACCCACCTTAGCGGCCTCGGCCTCGGTGGCTCTGCGCGGAGCCGCTGGGACCTGCCTCAGTGCCGCACACACAGCGTCAAGTCCCCGCCCACCCGCGTGCGCCCGCAGCACAAGCAGCGTTCTGGTGATGGATTATTATGGTGTGAGGGCATCACGGCATGAGGGGGTGACGACTACATAGGCTTTTATTAGTATACAGTCTAACCGCCTCCCTTTGAATCAAGATATGGTGCACTTTAAAATTGAATACTGTCTGCACCTTGATTCTTGTGTTTGTGTGTATTTCGCTTTAAACATTACAGATGTGGAAACCAAATGCATTTCCATGCACTGAGTTATTGTAACTATGGTGATGAGCAGTAAAAGCTCTGCTCTAGCAGATAGAACACCAGGCCACACTAGTTGCAACCCTGGCAAGTCCGTTTCTTCTTCATCCAGGCTGAGATGAACCGTGAGCCCTTTTCCAGCACCTAGGATTCTGTATTCCAGCTGTGCAAAAGAAATATTTTATATTAGCACTGTGCCTAGGAAAAGAAACTGCTCTCTCTCAGAAAGAGGCTCTGCCTGACTCAGTGTCATACAACTGTCAGTCTTCCTTCATCTATTAAATAATGTAAAGTCTCATAGACAAGCAACAGAAGTTAACACCAGCCTCAGCTCCCTGTGGGGTATGCCATCTGCATTAATACTAATGAGAGCTCACTCTTTAATAGTACTTATTACACCCCAAACACAGTTCTAGGAGCTTTACATATATTAGCCCATTTAATCCTTACAACAACCCCATGAAGTAAGTACTATTATTACCCATATTTTATGGATGAAAAAGCAGAGGCAAAGAGAGGTTAGTTAACATGCCCAAGGTCACACAGCTAGTAGGTGCCAAAGCCAATATTCAAACTCTATCTAGCTCCAGAATCCAACTGTGTGTGTGTGTGTGTGTGTGTGTGTGTGTGTGTGTGTGTGTGAAAATTCACATAACAAAAAATTCACTATTTTAAAGTATACAATTCAGTGGTATTTAGTACACTCATGGAATCAACATTTTTAATGATATGCTATATTGCCAAAACTATACATAACATTAAGAAAATAAGCCCAACTTGCCGTCAGTTTTACAGACCGAGAGATGGTGAGATGGAGTGGTTCTTGCGTTCACCCACTCTCCTTCTCTGGGTGGGGCAGTGTTCTTGCCCAGTGAAGATGATAGAGAATGGCGGGATCCATTGCACTGGATAGGTTCTAGTTCTAGTCCACTCTGTGCCTCCACAAAGGCTGCCTCTCATCTTAATCATCCTGGGCAGATGCTTTCACACCAGTGGAGGATCTAGCAAGGACGCCCACATTTCCTCCCAGGTCTGGTCCCACTATGACTTTTCTCCAGAAAGTGCTGACCTATGTCCTCTTTCACATCTGAAAGCTTTCAACTTTGGGGGCAAAGAGGAAGGTGTAGGGGAAAAAATGGCCAGCATTTCTCCTATGATGATCTTTCACGTTGAGTGCCTGGAATACCAAGGCCTGACTATATGGGGCTTCGGGCAAATTATTGCTACTTGTGAGTAGTCTCCCCGTGACATTCATTCATTCAGCAACAGTTGGTGGCACCTGTTCTGTGGCAGGGGCTGAGCTGAGTCCTGGAAGCAGGGAGGGTTGGAGGGGTAGTTCGGTGGGTGGGTGGGTGGGTATTGGGCCAGTGGTTCTCAACCTTATTGGGTAGAAAGTCACCCAACAAAGATTTTTAAAGTACAATATTAACTCCCACCAGATCCTGATATCCATGTAGAGGCTGGAATGGCCAGTGAGGTAGGTAGTTTTTAAAAATCTCTCCCAGATACATCTCATTTTTCTTATCCTCCCACCACTGCCCAACCCCTCACTCCAAATGCACTTTCTTCTTTTGGAACCATTGAAATTGGTGATTTCTGAGGCAACTTTGTCTAAGATTCTGGGGTTCATTCATTACCATATCTCTCTACTCAACATTTATTGAGTTCTTACCCTGTACCAAGCACTGAAGGCACAGGATGAATGAGACCTAGGTAGACACAGGTCCTGCCTCCTTGGAAGCTCTCGATCGGGCTGGGCAGACAGACAAGCAAACCAACAGCATCCACAGAACATGAGGAGCCTGGGACGCAAGGAAGCATTAACTGCCCCTCAGGTGACAGTTCAACTTTCCATTCAGAATATGTGATTCCTTTGCCTTATTTTCAAAGCTCCTATTCCTTATGGTCAAAAACATCTGGCAGGTACTGAACCTAATGCGTCTACCTTCCTTCTGGTTTCAGATGCAAAGCACGTTCTCCACGGCACCTCACGCCAGTCCCGAATCCTGCATGCTAACACTTCTCCGCCAAAAGGCCATTTTAATGAGGAGCTTGGTTCGGGCATCAGCAATAGAACATTAATATTCATGATTAGTATTTGTAAAAACCTTTGTTTCACTCTTTTGTTTCTGTTGAGGAGGAGTCTTAAAATGGCCAGAAATTCCCAATTCCTGCTTATTTATCTAGGCCTCTATTTTCAGAGGATTTTCTTTTTGGCTTCCGTTATTTCATCAGGGTTGGCAAGGAAAGTTAGCCCTGCTCCTGTTCAAGTGCTAAATGGATACTCATGTGTCTTTTTGCCACATTGGTATAATTAATTTTATTGCAAGTAGGATTTTTCTTTTTTCCCCTTTGCATGCAAATGTGGTACCCTTTCAGTGTTTGCATAATAGCAGTAATTCTTTCATTTGTACAAAAGGACATGCATTATTTTGGCAGATAGATGGAGCTTTGATGGAGAGATTATTACATTTCCAAAAGCAAAGAGAATAAATCAGAATTTATCCAGACGCTGACTAAACACCCCACCCCCAACTGCACTAATCATGGGCCAAGCATCACACTACACTACACTTTCCTCCCAGAGAATAAACCTTGCAGAACAGTAGGGTCTTGCTGACTAGTCTCCATTCTCTGCCCTGCTCTGTGGACTGTCTCACCTGGGCAACCTTGCCCTCTGGCTTCTGGTTAGATTTGGCCAATGGGAAGGCCCAGCATGAGAATGGAGGGTGGGAGTAGAAAGAGGCTGGGCTACTTACTCCCCCTGCTCCCTCTCGGCTTACCTTGGCTCATGCGTGGTTGTGCTCCTCCTAGGCCATGGCTCCCATCAGTAGCCCCTTTTTCCCAAGTTCAGTTCTCCCTGGACTCTGGTAATTGCCTTCCTTCTCCTTGCTGCTTCATGCTAGACCCTAGGAGCCTCATTACCCCTTGTTGGCTAAGTCTGCCCACATCTTCGTAAATATCCTTATGTTCAACCCCTTTGAGTATGCCATCTCTTTCCTTCCAGGACACTGAGAGAACTACCATGTTCTGAGACTTAGCTCACTAGGACCTCCCACATGCACAACCTTGCCTTCCTCCAAGGTTGCTGAGGACATAAATAGAACTGGGGAAGTAATAAGGAAGCCCAAAACTACCGAGGTGTAGAGGCATCTGTATGTCTCCGCGGAGCATTCAGGAATTCCACAAAGCAGAACAGAAGTTTGCTCTGGCTATGCATAGCTTCACTGCAGCCATGTCAATGACTGACGCCTGTTGGGTTTGCCTGCCTGTCCCTTGATCACTTGCTTCTGGTCACGGCCCCATGATTTTCCTTAAGAAATCTCTTCCCTTTCCTTGGCACATGTGCTTTGTGTGGGTTATTGTCACTCTCAGCTCAAAGGAAATAGGAAACTCTGGCTGGGTGGGCACTCAGGGCATTATGTTGGTTCAGGGATGGGCGTGTGAGCTAAGCCAGGACAATGAAAACCAACTGAATGAAATTCTGGGACTTCGGCTGGAGCATCTAGGGAAAAGGTGCTTGCCTCCCTCCAAAGTTGCTGAGGACATAAATAGAACCTTTAGTGGCTATCTACCATGGGAGGGCAGAGCCTGCCTAAGTGAACAATCACAGAGGAAGCAGAGCTAAGAAATGAAGAAAGAACAATTGAGTTCTGGTCACATCATTTGAGCCCTGGATCAAGCCTTGCTTTGCCATTGCAGTTACATGAGCCAAATGTTCTGGATTGTTTGTTTGTGTATTTGTTTGTTTTTAACTTAAGCTGGGCTCCGGTCACTTGCAACTCAAAGAATCCTAGCTGGTACATTGAAGATGGAAGCTCTTTCGAAACGGTGAACCGCCATGGACTGGGGAAGGGGGAGACAGAAAAGAAAACAGAATTTACTGTTTCTGGAGTATCTATTGTGTACTCTAGAATAGAGCACATCTAAATGTCACTTAATTTATTTCATTCTCAAAATAACTTTGCTCGGTCATCTTGAGGAACTTGCCAAGTGCTACACAATTAGCAAATGGCAGGGTTAAGTTCACTAAGAACAATCTACTTGCGAGGTTATATTTGCTCCACTCTGATGGGCTGTCATCACCCTCATGATCCTTTTCAGCCTCTCCTCGCTATCATAATCATCATCTTCTTCAGGAAGCTCACTGAGGACCTGGACCACAGAGCAGGAAGCTGTTTCCTAGCCACCAGATCACACAGACCCTGGAACATATATATGAGCGTGCAAATAACTATAACATGAAGCAGAGAGTGAACAGAAACAATAAAGAGAAGCAAACATTGGGTTGAGAAGGATTACTTCCATTTGAGACACTGGAAGAATTCAGACCTTTAGAGATGGTGGAAGAGAATCTAACGATGAGGAAAGAGTCTGACCAAAGACATGAAGGTTGGGAACGTCAGACCACAGAAAGATTTCATTGGCAAATGGAATTTACAAACTTGAGTAGTTCTCCTAATTCTCCAAGGTGCTCTGTCTGGCTCCCTTCTCTGTTTTCTCTATTGTATTGTATTGTACTGAAATGAATCGTATTGTATTCCAGTAAGAACATTGAACATGAGATCTACACTCAACAAATGTTTCGGTGTGCAATACAGTACTATTCACTTTAGGTACAACGTTGTGCAGCAGATCTCTCCAACGTATTCATCTTGCTTAACTGAAATTTTATACCCATTGATTAGTAATGCCCCATTTCCCCCTCCACCCAGCCCCTGGCAACCACCACTACACTCTTTGACTCTATGAATTTGACTATTTTTGATATCTCATTTAAGTGGAATCATGAAGAATTTGTCTCTGTGTGACATAGCATAATGTCCTCAAGGTTCATCCATGTTGTTGCATATAGCACAATTTCCTTCTTGTTTTAGGCTGAATGGTATTCCATTGTGCATATATATTTATATGTCACATTTCTTTTATTCATTCATCTGTTGATAGACATTAAGGTTGTGTCCATGTCTTAGCTATTGTGAACAGTGCTTCAGTAAACATGGGAGTGCTAATATGTCTTTGAGATCCTGATTTCTTTTGGATAAATACTCAGAAGTGGGATTGCTGGATCATAAGGTAGTTCCATTTTTAATTTTTTTTTTTAAATATATTTTATTGATTTTTTACAGAGAGGAAGGGAGAGAGATAGAGAGTCAGAAACATCGATGAGAGAGAATCATCGATCAGCTGCCTCCTGCACATCCCCTACTGGGGATATGCCCGCAAACCAGGTACATGCCCTTGACCGGAATCGAACCTGGGACCTCTCAGTCCACAGGCCGATGCTCTATCCACTGAGCCAAACCGGTTTCGGCCCATTTTTAATTTTTTGAGAAATCTCCATACTGTTTCCACAGCAGCTGTACAAATTCATTGTTAAGAGAGTAAATATTGCCTGGACAGTGTGGCTCAGTGGTTGAGTGTCAACCTATGAACCAGGAGATCATGGTTTGATCCCGGGTTGCAGGCTTGATCCCCCTTGTGGGGCGTGCAGGAGGCAGCCAATCAATGATTCTCATCATTGATGTCTCCATCCCTCTTTTCCTCTCCCTTTCACTCTCTGAAATCAATAAAAACATATTTTTAAAAAAAGAGAGAGTAAATCCTAAGAGTTCCCATCACAAGGAGAACATTTTTTTAAATTTTACCTATATAAGAAGTTTGATGTTAGCTGAACCTATTGCAGTACTCATTTCACAACATATGTAAATCGAACTATCATGCTATGAGTCTTAAACTTATGCTGTGCTGCATGTCAATTATTTTTTCAATAAACCTGGAAAAAGCCCTAGCCGGTTTGGCTCAGTGGGTAGAGCGTTGGCCCAGGACTGAATGGTCCTGGATTCTATTTCAATGAAGGGCATATACCTCAGTTGCAGATTTAATCCCCAGGCCTGGTCAGGGCACATGCGAAAGGCAACCAATCGATGTGTCTCTCTCACATTGATGTTTCTCTCTGTGTGTCTCTCCCCCTCACTTCCACACTCTCTAAAAAACAATGGAAAAATGTCCTCGGGTGAGGATTAACAACAACAACAAAAACTGGGGGGGAAAAAAGAGGTGTCATACATTCAGACATTGACACTTATTCCAAATATAGTATGAGTTCAGCTTTAGAGACAACTTTTTTTCTCTTGAGTGGAAACCCTGCTCTTGACCTCTCCTTTCCCCTACAGCTATCTCATTACTCTGTGAACAAGTGACAAGCTTTCATGCACGCATCAATGCCTTATTTTAGCACACTTACTTCCTACATCCATTAACAAAAGGTGTTGTGCTAAACGAGGCAGACAGACCAACCCCCTTAGTCAGTGCATCTGCCAACTAAAACACATAAAAATATGGTGCGCTATTTTTAAGAGCAAGTTAAATAAGGTGCCTTTAAAGTTGAGTCTCCTGGGATTGTATTGAGTCCCTAGGTTCTTGGCTCTGTGAGCCAAGGGACCAAGCAGGTTGGCTTTAACTAGGCCACGTAAGCCACTGAGGCCTGTCTAACAGGACAATATTTATAGGCGTTGCGTCATCCCATAGTCGAATTGTTCTTCTCAAACTGAGATCATCCTTCAGTTTGTTGGAATTTTTTTAACTCAGGATGGAAGAAATAAACTCTCTCTTTATTAATAGAAACTACTGGTAAAAACAGAAGAGTAGGAAAACATTGAGATGCTAACTTTTTAGTGGCAGGGAAGGCAAATTCTTTCCTGGCAAGATTTTGATTCGCAGCTATGAAGAATTTGAAGGAGATATTTTGGCCACTGAGGGCGAGGACAAGTTTCATTAAAATTACCAGTCTGGCCCAGCCAGTGTGGCTCAGTGGTTGAGCATCGACCTATGAACCAGGAGGTCACAGTTCGATTCCCGATCAGGGCACAAGCCCAGGTTGCAGGCTCCATCCCCAGAAGGGGATGTGCAGGAAGCAGCTGACCAATGATTCTCTCTCATCATTGATGTTTCTATCTCTCCCTGTCCCTTCCTCTCTGAAATCAATTTTAAAAAAATTTGTAATTGCTAGTCTAGAAAACTCAATTTAGTCTAATTTTCTTCATAAAACACATTATGATGGTTATTGTTCATGCAGTAGAGATCAATGTGGTCTTCATTATGTAAACTACACATTACACATGGTAAAACAGTGAGTTTGCTTAACTGTTATTTTTTTCAGATGAACTTTCCATCTATATCCTAACCTCATGATTTGGTTGTTTTATTTATCAACACTAATTGACACATATACTCATGATTTAATCACAATGATAACAGTGGTTAACTGTCCATTGGGCACTTACTATGTACCAGGTGTTATGTGTAAGCACATCAGATATATAATATCATTTAGTCCTCAAACAATACTGTTAGTTTCTATTATGACCAATACATTCACAATGAGGGAAAAGAGGCTTATGAGTTTGTGTAACCTGCCCAGTCATACAACTAGTAATCAGTGTTGCTGGGACTCACAGCCAAGACTTTTTCGCAGGGATCCCCAAGCCACTGCATCAGCCTGACTTCCATCAACAAATAGATTGTGCACATCCAGTTCTGCAGTTGAATCATAGAATTTTTCAGATGGTTTTGCTAGGAGAGGTGCCATGGCAATCCCCATCAAAAACAACAGATTTGTAAGTTGCTTCATTTTCACTAAAACAATAAAAATGCATATAAGTTTTAGACATTTTTTCTATAAGAAATACAAGTACAATTATTATTTTAAGTATGTAGTTATATAGCTTCAACATATAGTTTTCTGAAACTAAAATTAAATGGACTTTAAAACTGGAAAATGTTACGGTATAGACTGGAATTCCAATCAAGATGAAGCATCAAAGATGAATGCTTTGATCTACCTCCTTTGCTCCAAACAAATTGCAATGATTGATCAAATAGGAAAGGAGAGAGGAACAATGGTAAACATCTCCATTGACCAGAGATGGCCATGAATTACAAAGTGGTGAGTGGGTTTAAGCCACAGGTCTGTCATGTTCCAAGTCTGCAAGCATATAGTAGCAATTTGAATGTTGGCTCCTACTACTACGTAATGGGAACTAAAAGTACTTCATGCACAATAGTAGATCAGAGCCAGGCTCACTGCCTGAAGCCAAAGGCTGGAGTAGGGATCCTCCCTCTACAGAAAGGGGTCTATTAAGCAAAAGCAATTATCAGCTCACTTCCTGAAACACAGGATATTCTTGGCTTTGGAAGGCAGGCTGTAGACTCAACTTCCTGATCAGAAACTGAGCCAGCCACCTGCTGCCCAGGACTGGCTCTGTGACAGCTCAACATCACTGCAGAGCAAATTTCACCTGGTGCTGTACGGGGGGCATAAAGGAGGGTCAGATGGAGGCATCTGCAAATCCCCAAAACTGCTAGACAAACAGGATCAGAGAAACACACACACACACACACACACACACTCAAAAATGTACAAATCTCATAAAAAAGAAGACGTCCTACAAAACATAAAATGGCTACAGATAAAATTAATTTCTGAACCAGTCTTACAAAAACTTTAAAATAACTATGTCTAGAATATTCAAAGCCATAAGCCAAAGTATAAAGTCCATTAGTAATGAGTAAGAGACATAAATGAAACAAAACCCAGGTGGGTATAAAGAATATCCAAATATATATTGGAACAAAAAAAAAATGTAGCTATCAAAATAAAATAAAAACCACTCAAAAGACAAGATAAACTATAAATTAGATCCAGAGATTGATGAATTAGAAAATAGTTGGGAGGCCCAGTGTGCTCAGTGGTTAGAGTGTCAGCCCACGCACCGAAGGGTTGCAGGTTTGATTCCTAGTCAAAGGCACGTACCTGTGTTTCAGGTTTGATCCCCAGCACTGATTGGGGTATGTGTGGGAGGCAACTAATCGATGTGTCTCTCTCACCTTGATCTCCCCTCCCTGCCCCCCACCCCCACCCCCAGTGCATCCATCCCTTCCACTTTCTCTAAACATGAATGAGAAAAATGTCCTAAGGTGAGGGTTAACAACAACAACAAAAAATTTAAAAGACTGCCGACACCCAGTGGCTCTGATGGAAGAAAAGGGAAAGGACGGAGAGGGGAGGGGAGGGTAAGGGAGGGGAGGGTAAGGGAGGAGAGAAGAAGGGAGGAGAGGGTAAGGGAGGGGAGGGTAAGGGAGGAGAGAAGAAGGGAGGAGAGGGGAGGGGAGGGTAAGGGAGGGGAGAAGAAGGGAGGAGAGGGGAGGGGAGGGAAAATAGTTGGGAGACAGATATGCAGAACTTAGTCCTGAGTGACAACTAGGTGATTTTTAATATAGTAGTTAACAGACATGGAGGATACCGTGAGAGGCACCAACGTATAGCTGGTATATGTTCCAAAGAAGAGGATGGAGGGAATGATGGAGAAGTAAAATTTGAAGACATTAAAGCTGCAAGTTTTCATAATTGCAAAAGACATCTGTCTTCTGATGGAAAAGAAACTCTGTGGAGAGCATGTGAAAATGCAGATCATCGGTCATAAGAAAAAACTCCTAAAAGCTACCGGAGAGAAAAGACCTTAAAAAATTCCCAAAAGGAATCATTAGGGTAAAAACAACTGATTTTCAGCAACAGAAGACCATGTAGTAACATCCTTAACATGCTAAAATAGTTGTACACCTTAAGTTTTATATTCAGCTAAATTATTATTTAAGAGTGAAGGCAAAAAAAAAAAGATATTTTCTAAAGTGCAAAGACTAAATGAGTCTTCCCACATACAGATCCACATTTACATACTTAGTAAAGTATATATTTCAATAAAAAGAAATGTGAAATTACAGCAGAGATAAGGGGTAGAAGAAATACTGAAATAATGGAGAGAAAACATTTTAATATTTTTTAGGCTTAATTAAATATTGACTGCATATGCTGTGTTTAAAAGGATAGAAATGTTAACAAACAATATATTCATTGGAATATTTTTAATTCAAATAGGATATGCTAAACATTTTAGGAAAATCACTAAAAGAATAGATTAATAACAAACTTAATTAAAAGCCAAAAGGACTGAGGTGGGAATGAGAATGAACACAAGGAAAATGCCAATAAAGAGAACACACAAAATAAGTTAAAATATATCAGTAATCATAATAAATGCAATTGTACTAACATTTATTATAAAACAGAAATTAACATATTGGATTGAATTGATGAAACGTAAAGAGATAAAAAATAAAGGTATATATATAATCTCCAATAAAACTAGTGAGGTGATATTAATTTAATGCAAAAAGTTAATAGGAGTTAGGAAGGCCATTATATAAAAATAACAGGAACAACCTACCAGGAAGATATAAAAATCATGAATTTATATGCATCTAAAAACATAGCTTCAAAATATATAAAACAAAGTAGAAAGAATTACAGGGAAATAGACAAATCTATAATCAGAGTTCAAAGTGTTAAAGCAAACACAGATAGATCAAGCAGGCAAAAAGTTAATAAAGCTATAGTAAGTTTGTAAGCAAAATTCAAAAGCATGATATAATACAAAATCTTCCATTTTTAAATGTGGCCTCTTTAAGAAATATATTTTGTATCAAATCTAGTATACAAACACCTATGTGTGCACACACTCTAGATAGATGATAGGTAGATAGATAGATAGATAGATAGATAGGCAGATAGATAAATGGAAAGATAGCTATATAGTTTTATAAATATTAATCTTTAATATAAGTGATACATTCAGATATAATTTGTTTCATTCCATTCTATTTTATTTAAAATGTGAGGTGCAACCAACTAAATTGATTGCACAACCCAAGAATGGATTGTGACCTACAGTTTACAAAACACTGATCTTATAAATATATATAACAGTCCATC
This sequence comes from Myotis myotis, assembly GCF_014108235.1. NCBI lineage: Eukaryota > Metazoa > Chordata > Mammalia > Chiroptera > Vespertilionidae > Myotis > Myotis myotis. The sequence goes on along the minus strand of NW_023416324.1, from coordinate 29,177,290 downwards.
TAAAAGTAACACTTAGACACTCTTCTACCTGAAGTAGCACATACAATGGTGAAACCACAAAAGCATAAAAGTTGGAAACAAGCGAGGATTTTTTGCTATAAACACGTCTACTTCACATTGTACTGGAGGTCAAAATCAATGCACAATGGGGGGAAAGGGAATCAAAAGTATATGAGTTTGAAAGGTTGAATATAACAAACTGCAGCTGATTTGTTATCTAAGAGATATCAAATCTAAGAGAAGCTACAATCTTTTAGTAGTAATAAGAAAGGTCGATAGGTTCTAAGCACAAAAGTAACAAATATTAGTAATTTTTCTAAATACCAATGATGATGAATTAAAAAATGTAACAGAAAAAGTTATTCATAATAGGAACAAAAACATAATGCACCTAGCAATAAATCTAGCAAAAGATGTGTATGGCTTTCTCTGGAGAATATTACAAAACATTGTGAAAGATATACAGGAAGAACAGAATACATAGAGAGGCATAACATGTTCAAGGACAATAAAGACTTGATATAGTGAAGATGGTGAGTCTCTCCAAAATGTTCTGATATTGAATACAATTTCAATTAAAATCTCAAGAAAAAAAGGTGATCCTAAAATTCATTTGGAAGAGCAGAAAGACCTGAAGAGCTGAGATGGTTGCAAAAAAGAAGATTGGGGGCTTGCTACCAGAAAGCTGGGTTTACCTGAAGACATAAGAGCTAAGACAGTGTGGAATTGACTTAAGAATGACAAATACATCAATAGAACAGGGCAGAGAGCACAGAAACAAACTACTATATATGTGAAAACCTGATATATGACAGAGGCACATTATAATCAATGCTGGGTTATAATGGATAACCCAGCATTGATTATAAAGGTTATTTAATAATTTATGAATGGGTTATTTAATAATTTATGCTGTAACATATCCAAAAGGAAAAATTAAAACTCAATCCTTAACTCACATTCTAAAAAATAAATTCTAGGTAAAGACTGAATATTAATATCAAAAGTTTTAAATGTCAAAAGAAAATATAGAGTATTTTTAAGTTGTGGAGAAAGAAGGATTTTTTTAAAAGGAAAGATTTCTTAAATGAAAAGCAAAAATACCAAACATAATGCAAAATCCTATATACTAAAAGCCTAATATGCAAATTGACCAAACAGCAGAACAACTGGTTGCTATGACATGCGCTGACCACCAGGGGGCAGATGCTCAACACAGGAGCTGCCCCCTGGTGGTCAGTAAGCTCCCATAGGGGGAGCACCGCTCAGCTAGAAACCAGGCTCACACCTCTCCCACCTCCGCTGCAGGTGGGCAGTAAGGTGCAAGGGGTCCCGAACTGCGAGAGCCCTGGACTGTGAGAGGGATGTCTGACTGCTGGCTTAGGCCCGATCCCTAGGGGGATCGGGCCTAAGCTGGCAGGCGACTTCTCCCAAGAGGTCCAGGACTGAGAGAGGGCACAGGCCAGGCTGAGGGACACACACACACACACACACACACACACCCCATGCATGAATCTCGTGCACCAGGCCTCTAGTATTGATATATTTGTTTTTGAAAGTAACTTTTATCCAACAAAGTTATCGTGACCAAAGTTAAAGACAAGATGTAAACTGAGAAGAAATATTTCTTTATGATGCATATGTGACAAAAAATTAGTATTCAAAATTCACATACAATGTCTACAGTTTAATAATAAAATGGCAAACAACACAAAAAGAAAAATGAGAAAACACCATAAACAGATAATTCACAAAAGCGCAAACGTGAATGGACCGTATATCAATGGGAAAAAAAATTTTTTTTGAGCATACTAGTTATCAGCAAGTTGAAAATTACATAACATTTAACATCAGATTGACAAAATTAAACATGTTTATAACACAAGTACTGGGGACCATTTATGGCTACAAGAACTCCCACATACTCTTACATAAGTATGAATTGACACAACCACTTTGGAGAATAATCTGACCATATCTTGTAAAGATGAGCTTTCTGCAATCCAGCTATTTCACTTGTGGTATATAATGCAGAGAAACTCCCATAGATGTGTGGAAGCAAACAAGAAGGTTCGTTGCAGCCTTAGCCGGTTTGGCTCAGTGGATAGAGCGTCAGCCTGCAGACTGAAGGGTCCCAGGTTCTATTCTGGTCAAGGGCACATGCCCGGGGTTGCAGGCTCGATCCCCAGTAGGGGGCATGCAGGGGGCAGCCAATCAATTATTCTCTCTCATCATTGATGTTTCTATCTCTCTCTTCCTCTCCCTTCTTCTCTGAAATCAATAAAAATATCTTTTTAAAAAGAAGAAGGTTCATTGCAGCATTGTAATAAAAGCCCAAAATGGAAACAACCTAAATGTTCCTAAGTAAAATGTCCTTAAATAAAACTATGGGATGTCCCTTCCGTGGACTACTACAACAGGTAATACATGAACTAAAACTATGTCCATGTGGATAAATCTTAATACATGATGCTGAGTGCAAAATCAAATTGTTTAATAATGTACTCAGGATGATAATATTGGCAATGATTGAAAACCTGAAAATTATGCTATCTACAATTTATGGATTCATACAAATATAGTGGTAATATAAAAATATGTGGGAATAAAACCCAAATTATTATCTCTGGGCTAGGAAAAGGAAAAATGGGATGAAGAGGGAAATTATCAGGGCTTCAACTCAATTTTTAATTTTTATCAGAAGCAATAAAGGGAATTATTTTATTTTATTTTAATATATTTTTATTGATTTCAGAGAGGGAGAGAGAGATAAAAACATCAATGATGAGAGAGAATCACTGATCGGCTGCCTCCTGCATGCCCCCTACTGGGGATCAAGCCCTCAACCCAGGCATGAGCCCTGACCAGGCATCGAACCATGACCTCCTGGTTCATAGGTCGACGCTCAACCACTGAGCCATACTAGCCAGGCATAAGTTGAGCTTTTAATAACACTGTGCTGGGGGCTTCTGTATCTTCCTTATGCATAAGAGGCACATATGGAAAAACAGAAAAATATGAGAAATGAAATATAAATAAAGATAATAAAAGCCCAAGCTGTTCTGAGTGTGATTAATTAAATACAATTTTATTTTCAAAATCACATTTTGTGTTTTATACCAAAATAGGTTAATTGGGGCATATGTTGGAGGTAATTAAGTGGTAGTAAACTTGCAGGGACATGTAGATGTGGATGTTCTTTGCAGCACTGTCAACACAAAGAAAAAGACTCAGAAAGAGTGAAAGGCTGTCATGGGGAGTGTCTGGGTAAGTGTTGTCACACGTGTGCTACGGAATACAATGCAGCAAGTAAAAACTAAGCTTTATCTCTGTCCGCTTAGCTGGATAGATTTCCATGAGGTACTGCTCAGGGGGAAGCAAGATGTAGAGATTGTATAATAAAAACTAAGGCAAAAATAATAATATGTGTATATAAAATTGTGTATAATCACTTCGTTGACATGGGTGACCTGTGGGGAGGAGGAGGAAAGATGGAAGAAGGGGCAAGAAAAGAAAAAACAATCTCCATTCTTACAACTTGGGCGAGTTTAAGTAGAATTCCAGAAGTGGGCAATAAAAGAAGGAAGAAGAAGATATGCCACTCAATCATGGTGGGAGGAGCCCAGTTCAAAACTTTCCCAGAGCGACTCCCTGAGTCACAGGGTCACCAGTACTGGAGACGAATAGCAGAGACCACTTTCTACCCTTTATATTTAGTTCTATGGGGGATGGTATGATAGATATTTATCTTTCAAATAAATAAATACAAATAAAACCTTATAGGATGGGAGTAGACACATTATATTAGTCAGGATTCTCTAGAGAAACAGAACCAATAGGACAGATAGATGATAGATAGAAACATTAGATAGATAGATGATAGATAGATAGATAGATAGATAGATAGATAGATAGATAGATAGATATAGACTTCACTCAAAGTCTACTAATTTAAATGTTCATCTCATCTAAAAAAAACACATTCACAACAACCTCTAGTAGACTGGTATTTGACCAAATACCTGGCCTAGCCAAGTTGACACATAAAATTAACTATCACACTGACCAAACAATATCATTTCAAAAATATCAAGCCCACTTTACTTACCATTTTAAAATGGACTGGATGAGACAACCACATTTTCTCTTAAGTTACATTAGAAAATATAATCAGAACACTCACAGCATTCAAGGTTCTTGAAGCTCTGGCCTTGATCCTAATTTCCTTCGCTGATTTGGCTGAGGAAGTGTTAGTATGCAAGTACAGGGTGTCCCCCCAAAAAATGTATGCACACTTTCACAGATGACAGCCCAATTTTGAAAATGAAATGTATTTTAATAAACACTGCCTTTATAATTATTTAAAGTGTGTATATACATTTTTGGGACAAGATATATATATATGTATATACTTGATGGTGTGTATATCAGTAAATTTCCTGCATATATTATATAGATTTACCTACATTAAAAGCTTTCCGCATGTGCCTTTCTATGAGATTAGTCATATTTCTCTGATTCAATCTTCCAGCCATTCTCATCTCCCTCCTTGCTGGCTCAGAAATCCCTGTGGCCTTCAAGACTCAGCTTAGATCTTTTCGTTTCCTAGAAAAAAAGAAAAGAAACTTCCCCATAACCACCACTTTCTCCCCTCTCTCCAAGTCCTGCCGCCACGCCAAGTATGATGAGGTGCTTGCTCCTCTTTGGTGTTCTCATTGTCCCCCTTCCACCCTCCACCCCAACACCCCTCCATCCTAGCATCTGCCACACTGTATTTTAATTTCCTGTTCATGCATCTGCTTTCCCCCAATAGATTGTGGGTTCCTTGATGTCAGGGATGACATCATATCCATTATAATATTCCAGGTGCCTTGGCAGTATTCATTAGAAGAGTTAATAATTAAAATCTGCATTCTGAACAAAGCTTTTTGGAGAATCTTGTCCAGGCCCTCCCATTCATTGTTGCTGAAGGCACTTTCACCTTGTACTTTGAGGGAACAGGACCATCTCCTTTCAATGGTGTCCAGGCATCTTAAAGGCATAGCCACCACTGGAGCTATGCACACACTGTGAATGCTTGCAAAGCAATGTAAGGACTGGGCAGTCGTCCGAGGGAGGAGCCTGCTGTGGGATCCTGATTAAATTGAAGACTGATGTCCCCAAGGCAGCCCTTAATGAGGCCTTCAGTGCTGTCATAATTTTCCACCTAAAATAAACACTTTGAGAGTGATTGGCCCAGCTCCTAATTTCCCCCTCCCCTTTGTCTTGGAACTGCCTCTGATCCCCCAGAACAGGCTGTTGGCAGCCATGTCCGTACCATGAGACGGTATAAGATTGAACCAGGGTAAGCATGTGTCCCAGGGGCAATCAGATCCTCTCTCACGAGCACAGAGAAACCCAGCAAATGAGTCTCTGCCTGTCATTGAAAGTCAGGAGCCATATTCTCCCCTGTGAATGGGAGAAAGTGTGTCTGGTGATAAAGACTGCAACAGAGGTGAGGGATGGAGCACAAGAACACCTGGACTCCCTCCAGCTCCTGCTGTCTTCCTGAGGTGGCTGTGGAGTTCCCTGAGACGCCCCTCTACTTTTATCATGAAGTCCCTCTTTCCTGCTTATGCTTATTCAGCTGATTTCTGTTCCTCACCCAGAAAAGAGTGCTCCTGGATTTTCCAACCCGTGAAGAGCAAGAGCAGAAGGTCTCCGGGCGGCCTGACTGAACCGGGCAAAGGAGCTGGGCGCACAACCATCCTCACGCGTCTCCCCTGAGCAGCTGAACAGGGAAGGGAGAGGAGGAGTGGCTGGCGGGAGCCTCCTTGATTTCTCAGCTTCCCTGGGTGAAGCTGACATCCATCCCTGTAGTCCCCTCGTGCTGCAGTGCTTCCCACCTGTGCAATGCAGATCATGCTTGCTGAGCCTTCTCCACAGAAGTGATGTGAGGCTCGGGTAATAGATGTTTGCTCTGCATGTAGAATTCCTCAGATTTAAAAAATGACAAATGGTCCTCAGTCTTACTTGGAGATGTACCATTCAGTGCAACATATTTCCTAGTGACACCCTCCCTGAGCATGTGGAAAGCTCTACTGCATTTTACCTAAATATAAACTAAAAATCTGGGTCTGCGTGGACCCCTTGACCTACAGTTTCCCCACTTGAGAAATCAATGTTTTCCATAAATTCTGAATCACCCATAAAAATATCAGAGAAGGGGGATGAATTAGCACAATTTATGTATTTTCTAGAGTTTTTGTTTCACACAGAACCATTGACCTCTCTCGAGCAAACACTAGTTTCCATTTTGTTTCCTCTTCCAGGGAAAGCGAGAGAGGATAAAAGCCTTTGCTTTAAGACTATGGACAGCTTGGCATGTGAGTATCCCACAGGCAAGATAAGCCCCCAAGCATTCACAGAGTAATTACCTAAGGGTCTAAGAATCCACTAGGAGACAGCTTGAAAAGCCTGGCAATGGAGTGACAATCAGCCAAAGCAGAGTTACCGTGAAGCTAATGAGACAGATCCCAGGGCCTCTCGCATGGGTGTATCCCTGGGAGAGCTGGGAGGTGTTGGAAGTAGTCACTCTTTTTCCTGAAGAGGGAACCCTAGGTTGTATCATTTCAGGCCTCACAAATTCTGGATGTGCACTGATGATTAGGACTCACCATAAACAAATCTGTCAAGTTCTTCTTCCACCTCTCCCACCTGCCCCCTTCTGCTCCATGAGTCTGATGTCTAACTGCTCAGCCCTTCCCAAGGTTAAGCTCTACCCTGGCTCTACATTCATGCCCACGATCTTTTTCACGTCTCCTCACCAAAACCAGCCTGTCCTGTCTCGTTCTCTCAGGCCACGCTGCCCAACTTAAATGTTTCCAAGGTGACAATTACTGAATAGACTAGAGTTCTCCCAAGGTGTTACAGTCTGGAACATAATAAGACATTAAATTAGTAATAATTAATTTTTTAAAAGACAACTTTCCAAAAAGAAAAGCACAGGCCCAAATGACTTAAATCTACCAAATATTTAAAGAAGACTTAATGCCAATTCTTCTCAAACCTTTCAAAAAGAAGAAGAAAACGGAACACTTACTAACTCATTCTATTAAACCAGCATTACCCTGATACCAAAGCCAGATAAAGACATCACACAAAGAGAAAATTACAGACCAATACCACATATTATGCGCAAAATCTTCAACAAGTATTAGCAGATCCAATTCTACAGCATAGTAAAAGGATTATCCACTGTGCTTCTCCCCGCAGGCCGCCCTGCAAAGGTGGGTGAGGGGCTTGATGTCTCCCCTCTGCTACATGATGCTTTTCCTTGGCCCCACAGCACTCTGAAGGTTGTCCTCTTGCCTCTCAAAACCTGCCTCCTCCAATCCCAAGTGCACACAGGAGATTCCCCCAAACCATATGAACTTTTTGCCCCCTGTACCTGAAAAACCTTCCCACCTCATTAATAAGGAGAGATTACCACAGAATCCTCACCCCATCTTCCTAAGAAAAAACATCCTATATGTGAATCCCATATTGGCAACTTACCAGCCAGGGTAGTGGCCTTGGGTAGGTAAATCACTTAACCTCTCCGAGGTGAAGGATTAAAAATAATGCCTGCTTTTCAGGTTTGTTTCAAGGATAAGAGATAACACCAAGCACAGAGATTTGCACTTTGCTCGCTAATTTATTTTTGCTAAAAAGCAACAGCAGAAATACACACAAACACACACACTCACTCACACGCTTTCTGAAACTGGGCTTATCCTGGGTTCAGGTGTTAACTCTTTATTGGCAAGATAGGGAAGCTCAGAGCCATGGAAATAGCGGGCAGGAAGGAAATGGAGGCGCCATCTGGCCAATCTTCCAAACAAAGCAGGACCCCTCTGCAACTCCACCTCAGGGACACCTGCTTCCATTCTTCCCATCACAAGAAACTCGCCCTTTACAATGCAGCCCCCTCAGCTTCATTAATATTAATTAATTAACTCAACAAATATTTATGGAATATGTGGCATATGCCAGATACTGTGCCAGGTGTTGAAGATGCAATAATGAGCAAGACAGATGCCATCCCTGTCCTCTTGGCACTTAGGACCTGGCCAGGTAAAGACTTTTAGGAAGTTCTTTACACAACAGTGCATTGAACAAGCAGGACTCATGGTCCAAAGCAACTGTTCCTGCTAGTTCCACTGTTCCTGCAAGTTTTGGTCACTCTTGGGTAATACAGGGTCTCCCATTCAGTCATTAGGGTGTCCAGTCTCAGGTAGGTATCAAATCTCCCAGATCCATTCAGCATTGCAGCTACTCACTGCCCCTCTGCGGAGCTCACACCAGTTGCAGCTAGCTTGTTTTCCTCTTTCTCTCTCCTCAACTTGCTAGCTGCTAATATTTACAATGGGAATGATGCCTTTAGATCTCTCTTCCCTAAGCAACTTAGAATCTTCTCCTCTAAATTTATCAAGGTAAATATATTGCCAGCATTGCAGAATCTACCGTGATCCCCCAAAGGCAGAGTTGTATGCTGTGATGCTTTGGGGCTAATAATAGTTTCAGCTGGAATCAGTGCACCCCACACATAATCTAAGATGAAGACAGATTTGGGAAGAAATCCATGACTGTGGCAGCGACCACGTGCGACAGGTAATTGTGATCTTTGTACAATGAGCACATCTCTTCAAGAGTTAACTGTGGTTACGTTTGTGGTTTGGAGTCTCCCTCACCTTACTCCATGCTCAAGACCCTTTACTCAATCATATCTACACCTTCACTTAGACTTGGAATTCACTAAAATATCAGTAGGTCATAAAACTAATCACACACACACCTAAAATGGACCCCTGCTCTCAAGGGACAAAATACACTTCCTAGTGACTGACAGGTGATGAAAACAAAAGTGAACAAAGAGCTAATATTAGCCCCAATCTATCAGCTTTCTCTTCTATCTGAAGGCTACATGGTCAATCTCGCCCACACCCTCCTCAATGAAGCCTATAACTGAATCATTGAGCTTGATCTTATCATGTTTCACTTGAGAAAACAAAACCAGAGAGGCTAGGTGATTTGCCAGAGCTGCCCAGCCCTTACGTGGTGGAATGAGGCAAGGAGGTGAGTTCTGCTGCATCCCTGTTCATGGCCTCTGTTGTGTCATCATGCTGCCACTAAATAAGGTGCTTCTCTGAGGCATCTGTAGTTTCTTAATAAAGGAAATTGCAAACACTGCCTTCTGCCTTCTTGCTTCCAGAAATCTTTGGTGAAATGATCTGCTGCAAAGTCCTTAGGTTCTATTATGACAGTCATTTAAATACCATACATCTCAATTCCTGTTGATGTTACATTATGTGCCTACATAGAATAAAGAATGCATGCTAATTAGAGGAAAACTTGGCAAAGAATGGGCCATGGATATGTTGAGATTACATAACATTACATCAAAATTTGTAAGTGAATATGCAGAGGTTAAGGAGAAAAATTCTCAGAAATCAGATGAACCCAGTGGTGAGCTGCTAAATGTTTAACAGCAGATGGAATGGGGGCAGAAATGGGGACAAAGGAGGTCTTACTTGTAGCATTTGCCGATTACTGTTGTGTAAATACTGCCATCAAGGCTGATGACATCACTGAATGCAGAGTTGGGAACAGATGCACACAATCAGCTCCATAATTGGGGTAAATGGCAGCTCCAGCACACCGTGGACGTACCACACTTAAGCTTATGCTACCTTATTTATTTTTTCTTATATCAAGGGTGCCTATAAGTCAGGCATTGTGCTAGACACTGGGGATCAATAGGAAGGAAAAGGAAATGTGGTCCTCATTCTCTTAAAGCTCACAGTCTAGCAGTGAGATAAGCATCCTATATAATAAAGAGCTAATATGCAAATAGTTGTCATGTCCTCACACCCTCACGCCCTCACACGCCAGGGCCGAGGGACCTGAGGCTGCACCAGGGGAACTGAGGCCATGCCCCCTGCCCAGCAGCAGGCCAGGGGACCTAAGGCTGCACTCCCCACCCAGTGGGGCTTGACAGGAGACCTGAGGCTGCACTCCCCACCCTGCAGGGCTTGACGGGGGTGGAGCCAGCCAGGTCTGGGTCTCGCACAATTTCTAGGCATGGGTGAGTGGGGACTTGACTCTGGGTTCTGTAGCGTGCCCCAGACTCTGACAGGAGGGAGATTTTCATATACATTTTACTAATTTTCTTTCATCTCTGACACTTCTATTATAGAGAAAGGGCAAATAGCAATATTAAAATATTTCCTCTAATTCCCTTTTGATGTGCACAAATTTCATGCACTGGGACACTATTTTTATCATAAAAGCATGTAAAAATGTAAACTCGTAACTGTAATCAACACTAAGGGAGAGAAGTACCATATTTTTCCATGTATAAGATGCTATTTTTTTCTAAAATCACTAGACTGAAAATAGAGGGGTGTCTTATACACGGAAGTCAGCCGAGGAGGGAGCCTCGTTTGTGCATAGCTGCCCATACCTTGTCAAACAGGCTTCCTCCAATCACGAGCCTTATTGTTACTGATGTCAGCTGATGCCATAATTGTAGGTGGAGGTGGAGAGTGTGTAGATGCAACAGGGACCTGAGCGTTCTAAGCCCATAAAAGATGTCAAAAAAAATAAAAAGATAAATACTGGTAAGCGATTGTCTTACTCTGCAAAATTCAAACTGAATGTAATCAGCTATGCAAAAGAGCACGGAAATAGAGGTGCAGAGAGACAATTTGGACCTCCTCCCACTGAGTGTATGATCAGACAGTGGAGAAAACAGGAAGAACAACTCCTTAAGATGCCAAAAAAGAAGACCTTAAGAGGAAAACCAGCAAAATGGGCAAAGTTGGAGCAGAGGCTTAAGATTTAGATTATGGAGCAGTGCCTGAGTGGCTTGTGTGTGTCAACCAAGCTTATTCAATGTCAGACAAGAATATTTGCAAGTGAAATGAACATTGTTGATTTTACAGGAAAGGCAAAATGGTGCTTCAATTTCATGAGGAAGAAGGGTTGGCCATGAGAACACAAACAAAGTTAGTTCAGAAGATGCCACCAGTTTATGAGGATGATCTCACATATATAGACAGTGACTCAGAAGACAGCAGTGGTACAACAGAAGCTAAAGAAATTGATATGTATGTAACTAATAGTGATGAAGAAGAGAGCAGTGATGCAACAGAGGCTGAATAAAGTGATATGCTGCATAATATCATAGTACTGGTATGTAAACATTACCTGCGGTGATTACAAAATAAAAATGTGCTCTGTTTTATGTTTAAAATATTGATTTCTTAATTTTGGGTTGGAAAAGTGGGGGGCGTTTTATACATAGGGTGTCTTATACACGGAAAAATACGGTATGTAGTGCCAAGAGGTCATGGCACAGGATGGACAGTGTCAACTCATCTGGGAAGTGATCACTGGGATGAGATCTGAAGGAAGCTTTGGAGCATCATCACACAGAGGAGGGAGAGAAGTCATCAAGCCAGAGGCCAGAGCGTGGGTGAAGGTCCTATGGTAAAAAGGAAGTTGCCTATCCCATGATAATCTCCAGACATAATTACCTTTTCTTTCCCACATTTCCTTCCTGTAAAGGTATCAAAAATCAGTCAAAAGCATCTAGTTGCTACAGATATAATTAAGATTTTTATATCAGAAATGCAAAGACAAATATTTAATGCTCTATTTTTCAACTTCTTAATAGGCTTCTGTGTTGAACCTTATATCGTGCATAGTTTTGAATTTGCAAGAATTAGGTTTTATTGTGAGAAAAAAGATGTATCATTGAGACTCCAAAGGGAAAGGCTATGGAATTTAAGCCCCAGCTGTAGCATTGAGAGAGAACAGAAGAGCTCAGTTGTACCTTTCCCTGGGCACTGGATGGAGGAGGGGAGTTGGATGAGGAGTGATCCTCCCTGAAGAAATCTGGTGGGTCCTGGCCAAGAGGAAGAGCAAGAAGAGGAGGAGATCAGGAATACCGCCTCCCTCCAGCACCAGGAGGCAGTGTAGAAGTCAAACCAATGCTCACAGACCATTCTTGAGTCCCAGGTAATTTCCTGGCTGAGGAGCCAAATAAGCAGTGCCATCACCACTCTCTGGAGAGGACCTTTTATTGACAGTTGCCTGCAGGTCACCCATGATGAATCAAAAATGTGACATTCTCCTAGACCCCAAAGTTTTGCTGAGTGTCATTGGAGCTTCCCTTTAGTCAACAACCCAGGACACTCTAACCCTCAAACATAGGGTGGTGCTCCTGACATCCATAGGTGCTGGGAGAGGTGCAGAAGGCAGAGCTCTTAACCACTCAGGGATGAAACTGGGAAGTGGTAAACCTGCCCCGGGCACCCATTTGAGAAACATAAAGGTGAACTGTGTGACTGGACTATGGTGCAAATTAAGGATAGAAGGATAGTGACCACATCAGAGAGCCTCACAAACCCTGCTAAGGATGTCTCTTTAGATAAAGCAACAGGCCACACGATAGTTTTAAGCAGAAGAGAGACATGAGTTGCTGTGTGAGAAGAGTCTAGAACTGGAGTACTTTCTTCTCGGGCCAGGTAATGGGCCTGGTGATGGGTCAGGTTGGTGGTACATCCAATGTCCCCACACTCTATCTTTTCTCAAATGCTCGGCCCACCATGTGCCCACACACCTGCTGAGCCCAGTGAGCCCCTTACTCTCCTGACCCCAGGCTGATCCTGGGGCCCAGTTTCTCCCCACTGGAAAGAAAAAATGTCAATACACATTACTGGTGAGAGTGTGAGGAAATGGGCTCTATGTGTTAGTGAAAATCAACATTGGCACCATATTTTGGAGAGCAGTTTATAGAAATGTATCCTAAAGAAATAACCTAAATGTCCATTAGTAGGGAATTAGTCAAAGTATGATACACGTACACTCAAATATAAAATATTATGCAACATTTAGGATAAGGTTGTACCATTTATTTTTTTTTTATTTTTTTTTTAATTAAATCTTTATTGTTCAGATTATTACATTTGTTCCTCTTTTTTTTTCCCCCCATAACTCCCCTCCTCCCAGTTCCCGCCCCACCCTCCGCCCTCACTCCCCACCCACTGTCCTCATCCATAGGTGCACGATTTTTGTCCAGTCTCTTCCCGCATCTCCCACACCCCTTTCCCCCCCAGGAATAGTCAGTCCATTCCCTTTCTATGTCCCTGATTCTATTATAATCAACAGTTCATTCTGTTCATCAGATTATTTATTCACTTGATTCTTAGATTCACTTGTTGATAGATGCATATTTGTTGTTCATAATTTGTATCTTTACCTTTTTCTTCCTCTTCCTCTTCTTAAAGGATACCTTTCAGCATTTCATATAATCCTGGTTTGGTGGTGATGAACTCCTTTAGCTTTTCCTTATCTGTGAAGCTCTTTATCTGACCTTCAATTCTGAATGATAGCTTTGCTGGATAAAGTAATCTTGGTTGTAGGTTCTTGGTATTCATCACTTTGAATATTTCTTGCCATTCCCTTCTGGCCTGCAAAGTTTCTGTTGAGAAATCAGCTGACAGTCGTATGGGTATTCCCTTGTAGGTAACTGAGTTTCTTTCTCTTGCTGCTTTTAAGATTCTCTCTTTATCTTTTGCTCTTGGCATTTTAATTATGATGTGTCTTGGTGTGGTCCTCTTTGGATTCCTTTTGTTTGGGGTTCTCCGCGCTTCTTGGACCTGTAAGTCCATTTCTTTCACCAGGTGGGGGAAATTTTCTGTCATTATTTCTTCAAATAGGTTTTCAATATCTTGCTCTCTCTCATCTTCTGGCACCCCTATAATTCTGATGTTGGTACGCTTGAAGCTGTCCCAGAGGCTCCTTACACTATCCTCGCATTTTTGGATTCTTTTTTCATTTTGCTTTTCCGGTTGGGTGTTTTTTGCTTCCTCGCATTTCAAATCATTGACTTGATTCTTGCGCTCCTCTGGTCTGCTGTCGGGAGTCTGTATAATATTCGTTATTTCAGTCCGTGTATGCTTAATTTCTAGTTGGTTCCCCAATATAAGATCAAGGGTCTTATTAGTTTTCTTGTAGATCTCATTAAGTTTATCGGCGGCTTCTAAACAGTTCTTGAGAGACCTTAAAAGTGTGGTTCTGAACTCTATATCTTCCATTGACAATTTTGTCCTGTTTCTTTGTCTCCGCATTTTGTTATGCTTCCTTGGTGCACCCCCTAGTGGTCTTTGTGCGCAGTCTTATAGTTAAATCTTGATTGTTGTAGCTAATTCCAGGGAGGGTTTGACCTCCAGGCCAAGTGGCTATGAGAATCAGCTGTGTCAGCAGTGAGAGAACTTCTGTCCTCTAGGGAGGTGCTAATCTGGCGTTTGCCTGAGGCTATCCGGCAAATGCCTGTGTGCAGGGCTTGGGCGGGGCGGGTCGCACAGGATCAACAGGGTGGGCCGGAGAGAGCAGTTATGGCGGCTCTCAGTCCTGTCCCCAGGGGCTCTGCCTCTCTGAGTCCCAGCACCCGCTGCAAAGCTCAGAGAGAAAGCTGCACTCGCTCTGACCGAAGCCAGACAGTCCCGCTTCTCCCGTTTGAGTCTGGGTCCCTAAAGACTCGCCCGGATCTGGAGCTCAGAGTCTGCGACTCCCTCCCGATTGAAAACGCCAACCGCGCCCTCCGCCGCCAGCCCGCTCCGCGCACTCCGCACCTCAGAATCTGACTTCAGCACTGCGCCTCCTCTGAGTGTCCGTATGCGTTTCTCTTTCCTCCTAGTTGTAGGACTTCCACTCAGCCAGCGTTCCTGTGGTTCTGGGTGATGTCCCTTCCGTTTTTTGGTTTCACTTTTGAAGTAGTTGTTCAAAGCAGCAAACTCCGGCGTTAACCTATGCCGCCATCTTGGTTCTCCTCCAGGTTGTACCATTTATTGACATGAAAAGATGCCCAAAAGAGACTGCAAAGTGCAGATAACAAGTTATAAACTTACACATGTAGTATAACTCATGTGCATGTGGGTCTGTGTGTGTCTGGAACACAAAAATATGGGGGATTGTTTTAAGCTGCTGATGGTGGCTTTCTTTAGAAGGGGGATTATGGGGAACTTTCACTTTTATGGAATGCATTTCTGTAATATTTGAATGAAAATGTATTATTTCATTTAAAGACATAAGAAGTAATAAAAAGTTAAGGCCATTTTGGGAGTGGGATGAAAAGGAAGCTCTGACAAATGGCTGAGAGGCTGCTGAGGAGGTGACCACAAGAACAAGACCACTGGGCTCACTCTTCCCTTTTACTCTGGATAAGTCTTTCCTCCTTTCTGAGCTCAGTTTCTTTGTCCATAAAAAACTGGAGGCAATGATAATTCTCCTGGGGAAAGCTCAGACCTGCATTCAAACTCCAATTCTTCCATTTGGTGGAGGAATGACTTTGGGAATGACCTTCCTTGAACCTCAGCATTTCACAGGTGAAAAAGGACCACTTCACCCCTCTCAATGGTGGTCATGAAGACCAACAGAGGCCTTGCCCACTCTGGAGCAGGTGGGTGCTTATGCAAACTTGATTTCCTCACCCCTGGTGATCTTCAGAGTTTTTACACCTCTGAGGTTCAGTGACTCTGAGGGTGGTCTTGCATGAAAGCATAACCTTAGCCTAGCTGACATGGCTCAGTGGTTAAGCACTGACCTATGAACCAGGAAGTCATGGTTTGATTCCCAGTCAGGGGCATGCATGAGGCAGCCAATCAGTGATGCTTTCTCATCATTGATGTTTCTATCTCTCTCTCCCTCTCCCTTCCTCTCTGAAATCAATAAAAAATAAAAAAAAAATTAAAGAAAGCATGACCTCAGCCACACCTTCTCCTGCTATCAGAAAGCTTTAGCTTAACACAATGTACTCAAGCTGCAAAACTTTTCTCTGCTACTATGTCCAACTTCTGAAATTCAAATGAAAAATTAATTCATGATTCTTCCCTTAAAACAATTTGCAATCTAATACAGGACTTGGAGAAGGGAAGAATAATTCTTATTTCATCAACTTAAAATGAAAAGAATGTTTCTTTTCAGCCTTTTTTATCTCAAAAATATGTGATCTTTTCCATGGCACAAGATCTTGTCAAAAGGAACATTAATTATGTCAAACACTAAGAACAGCTTGAAAACTGAATTCTGGCAAACTAATTGAAAATAATTGTATTTCAAAGAATTCTTACATTTCACACAAGCTAATCAAGCCAAATTAACTTCATTTATTCAGTGATATTTATTCAGTGCCGTGGTGTGAGAGATTATTATTTTTAAAACATACAGAGATTTTTAAAACCTTGCTTGCTCCTCATGGAACTTATTTTATAGCAGGGACGGGAAATGGACATTAACAAAACAATGCAGTAAAGGAAAACAAAAAATATCAGGAGGTGAGAGTTCTAACTTTAAATACAGGAGTCAGGTAAAAGCCTCACTGAAACCAAAAACCCTAAAAATTACAGGAGCAAGTTATGTGCGAATAGCAAGTGCAAAGGCCCTTAGGTGAGAGTCCCTGGCATATTGAAGACTAGCCAAGAAGCAGGCCAGTGCAGATGAAGAGATGAGTCAGCCCTAGCCAGTTAGGCTCAGTGGATAGAAGGTCAGCCTGCGGACTGAAGGGTCCTGGGTTTGATTCTGGTCAAGGGCCTGTACCTTGGTTGTGGGCTCGATCCCCAGGAGGGGCTGTGCAGAAGGCAGCTGACCAACAGTTCTCTCTCGTTGATGTTTCTAACTCTCTTTCCCTCTCCCTTCCTCTGTAAAAATCAATAAAATATATATTTTTTATAAAGAGCAGAAGGCCAGAGACAGCATGAGGGTCCTTTCTTGGGAATGACCCTACTAAAAAGATGGCTGGCAACTTCCCCCTACAGCAGTGATGGCGAACCTATGACACGCGTGTCACAGGTGACACGCGAACTCATTTTTTTGGTTGATTTTTCTTTGTTAAATGGCATTTAAATATATAAAATAAATATCAAAAAATATAAATCTTTGTTTTACTATGGTTGCAAATATCAAAAAATTTCTATATGTGACACGGCAGCAGAGTTAAGTTAGGGTTTTTCAAAATGCTGACACGCCGATCTCAAAAGGTTCGCCATCACTGCCCTACAGCCTTCTCTTAGGATGGAAATATTATTCATCTGTGTCAGAGGACTGAAGGGCAGCACATGCCTACCACTGTCACAAGTGAAGTTGGAGCTTGTCCTCAGACATAGGAAATGGTCAGAGTAAAGACATATCCCTGGGTCTTGGAGGCACCTATCACATGTCAGAGTGTGCTCTAGAGGCAGCCCAGCTGCTGAGAGCATCTCTAAGGAACTCTACATGGAAGTAAATCCTGTGGGTTTAAGTGGCCTAACCAAGAAGACCATGAGTAGCAGTTGATCCAGAACAAAGTATGGACTTGGTCTTCCCTGTATGATGTTGATGATCATCACGATTATCACATCATCTTTGTTTAAGTAGCAAGAAGAATAAAGCCACCTACTAGCCTCTTCCTTTTTTTAAAAGGGAGGGCACAAGCAGTAGATGAGGCCAAAGAGTAGCCAGGACCAGTTTGTGTAAGGCTGCACAGGGCACTGGAAGGACTTTGGCTCTCACTGTGCATGAGCAGGAGTGCTGAGGGGTTTTGAACAGAGGAATGATGAGGTCTGACTTCAGTTTTAACTAGGTCGCCCTGAGTTTTGCACTAGAGAACAACAGTGGGAAGGACCACGTGAGAGGCTGAGAGCCCATAGAGGTGAGATCAGAGTGGGAGCTGAGGGAATGGTGAGAAGTGGTCATGTTCCAGATATGTTTTCAAGGTAAAGACCCCAGAATGGTCAAAGGAATGGATGTGGGATGTGAGACAAAGGGAGCGGGGAAGGGTGACTCCAAGAGTTTGGGCCTGAGCAATTAAAAGGATGGAGTAAGCATTTACCGAGATGAGAAGGAGCATGTTTTAGGGGGGAAGACCAAGAGTTCACTTGGGACAGTTTACATTTGAGATATTTCATAGCCATCCAAGTGTAGAGGAATGTTGGACCAATAAGGCTAGTGTCCAGGGCAGAAGTCTGAGTGAGAGATAAGACTTGAGAGTTAATGTGTAGATGTCATTTAAAACTCTATTGGAAACCACCAAGTAAGTGAGTGAAGAAAGGAAAAAGCTCCAAGATCTGAACCCAGAACAGTGCAGCATTAAGAAACTGGAAAGAAGCAGAGGCACCAAAGGAGACAGAATGGGCAGCTAGTGGGACATAAGGAGACCATGGTGTCCTGGAAGCCAAGGGTAAAGTGTTTCAGGAGAAGGGAGAGATATACTGCATCAAATCCTGGCAGCGGTTCTCAACCTGTGGGTCGCCAACAATGAAAATACATATGAATGAAAATACATATACAATGAAAATGCATATCAGATACTTACATTACAATTCATAACAGTAGCAAAATTACAGTTATGAAGTAGCAACAAAAATAGTTTTATGGTTGGGGTTCACCACAACATGAGGAACTGTATTAAAGGGTCACGCATTAGGAAGGTTGAGAACCACTATACGGGTCAAGTATGATGAGAACCAAGAAATGACCTTTGGATACGGCAATGTGAAGGTCATTGATGACCTTGGTGAAACAGTGTCCACCAAGGCAAAATGCTGACTGAAGAAGATTCAACAAAAGTTCAGGAGAGCCCTGCTAGGGTAGCTCAGTTAGTTGGAGCATCATCCTAATACATCAAGGGTTTGGTCCCCAGCCAGGGCACATACAAGAATCAACCAATGAGTGCATAAATAAGTGGAACAATAAATCAATGCTTCTCTCTCTCTCTCTCTCTCTCTCTCTCTCTCTCTCTCTCTCTCCCTCCCCCATCCCCTCAAAATCAATAAATAAATAACAATTGTTTAAAAGAAAGAAAATCTCAGGAGAGAAGAGGAAGTGGACAATACCCTACTCAACTTTTTAAGGAGATCATGTAAAGAGGAGCCAAGAAAGGGGAGCACTTCAGCATAATTGCTTGACGATGGGGATGATGGGGTAGGAGCAATGCTGATGGATGCAGGAGAGAGGGGAGGTCAGCAAAGGAGCCAGAGTGTTTAATGAGGGTGGAGGTGTTGGCCATAGACAGGAGCACCAGCACTACAACCACGATAAGAGGAGGGACAATAGAGGGCAGGGATATGGATGCTGGAAGGTGCTGGTGCCAGGGCAGGAAGCTCATGGAAGTTCTCTTCTGATAGCTTCTGTTTTCTCTGAGAAAACCAGGGCTGGGGGTTGAGGACAGAGGAAGAGGTGCGAAAGAATGAGTGGAGAAGGCGTGGACCAGGGAATAAACTCACTAACTGAAAATAGGGAACAGTAGGCTTAGTAAACATTCCAACAATGCAACCTGCAAAAAAGGACAGCAGAATTGGAAGGGGCGAGGGATGCTCCTGGTTGGAGTGAAAAATGGTTCATCATTTTGGCTAAGTCAGACAACAAGGGCCACAGTGTGATCCTTGTGGTTGGAGTTGGAATTTGAGCTGATTCACTGAGTACACAGAATTTGGTTATTTATTGAGAAATCAAAATTAATGCCAAGGTCAATTAACCCTAACCAAGCCCACGAGGAAGCAGCTGATTTCATCATCATTAGCAAGTGCAGAATCATTTGCCTTGGGTCACACAGATTTAAGTGCTAGAACGGATTCAAACCCACATTCTCTTGGCTCCAGTATCCCCATTCCTGACCTCTTCTCCAATCTCTTAGTTGGAAACTGCATGGGAAGCTACAGTCTTAATACTAGCAACTGCGTATTCAGCAGAACTTACTGGTAAGATGAACAACATGTGGACAAAGCTGGGGACCCGCCAGGCACACTTATGAAGACTGAGTGGAGAGAGTAAAGGGTACTGTCTGCTTAGAAACAGTGCACCTTCCCGAAAGAATTTATAATCTACGAATAGAACTGTTCAGGGAGGTAAGTGCGCACAGCCCTATGCTGAGATTTCTGAAAGCAAGGCACATCTATATTTAGAAACATAAAATGTAAAGAGTCAGGAGGAAAAAAGATGGCGGCGGTATAGGCAGACGCGTCCCAGGTCGTGTCCCTGAGCAAATGGAGTGAGCAGCTGAAACTAGTAACACCCACCCCGAATTGGCGAAATTCCTCAGCTGGCGAGACGGTTTGCAGCCGGGAAGAGCAGAACTCCCCTGGAAAGGTAAAAAAAAAACCAGGGATTTGGACAGGAAAGTTTGCCAGACCTCTGAGCCCAGAGAGTCGGAGGGAGACCGCGTGGCAGACAGCCGCGTCCCTTGGGACAGGCACAGCCCCTGACGGGGGAAAGGAGAACCGCGGGATTCCTGGCGCTGCCGGGGGAATTGAGAGCTCGGTCTGTGATCACAGAGGACTGAGCCTAAAGGGGCAGCCTGAAGAGCTGACCAGACCATGCAGTCCCTGTAAGAGAAGAAGCTTACAGAAACCAAGCCTTCCCCGTTTCCGCGGCCGGCGTTTGTTTGTTTGTTTTCACTGAATCCTGTTCATGGGACATTTCGGATACAGACACTCACCTGTGCTGAAGAGAGGGAGAGTGTGCGGAGGAGTGGAATCTGGGGAGAGACTGAGGAGAGAGGGGGGGCCGGGAGAGGTGGCAGCGAGTTGAGTGCTGAGACGCCCCTGAGCCCAGGTCTGAGGCAGCCATTCTCTCCGGAGAGTGAGACTCCTCCCCCCAGCCCCCAGGCAAGGAGCACAGCCACACCCAGATTCCACCCTGTAGGAGATCAAGGATTAAAATAACCTGATCAGTCCCTGGGAGTTAACAGGGTCTGGCCTATAGAGGGATTTTCAATCCCAGCAACAACACAGCACTGGTAACTCTTACGCAGCCAGCTCTGGGCAGTGAACTTCCACTGGACAGAGAGGCCCTGTAGCCTCAGAGGCCAACACCAGAACACTGCCACCCAGAGGCTGACCCACAAACTGACTCTTTGCTAAACACAAAATAAGGCAGTCTGGGAAACAAATGCGGCTTGCTTTAAAATAAGGACTGTGGTTTACAACACAGAGGAACAGTGTATCGCAGGGAAACTCAACACTCTCCTGAATACCTGGCAGGTCTAAGGCGAGCCACACTGAAGAATAGAAGAACCGAAGGACCTTCACTACTGCAATATTTTTTTTTTTCTTTTTTCACCTTTTAACTAAGAAACCAATTTTTTTCTTTTTTTTTCTTTTTTTTTTCTTTTCCTCTTCTTCTTTTTTTTTCTTCTTTTCTTCCATCACCTGATTTTACCCTTTTAATTACTACCTTCTTATTTTTAACCAGTATTATTACTGCTACCATTTTACCATTTTTTTTTAAAGTGCCATTTTATTTTCTCTTTATTTTATTTTGGGATTAGTGTTCTCCATTTTATTTTCATCGTTATATTATTGGTTGTTTCTAGTTTGCATTCATCTCCAGGGAGCTGTTGCTGGAATTTGTTGGGATTAATGGCTGTTCTATAGGAGTATTCTCCTCATATAAAAAAGTCTCTTCCCCTCTTCCACTTCATTCTCTCTTTTCGCTCTTTTTTTTTCTTTTCCTTTCTTTTCTCGCTTTTACTTTCCCCCCTCCTTTTTCCCAATTTCATTTTTGCACTCCTTTTTTTGGTCCCTAATTTTCTTTTCTTTTTTCTCTCTTCTCTTTTTCTCTTCCTTCTTCCTTATCCCCTAATTCTCTTAATTCAGGTGGTCACCTTTATTTGGGGTTATTAATATCGTGAATATATTTGTGTATAGTGCCTGGTACGTGGTGCCTTGTTGTGTTGTATTTTGTGCCTTTAAATCAACACAGCAGATCCAAGCAACAGCAACCTCCTGAGCACCACACCCTCTGCTGAGGAACAGCAGCTGTACGTGAAACCTCGCCCCACCAGCCAGAAGAGCCACCACAGCTGTGAACAGCACCCACCAGAGGAGTTGCTGCCAACTGAAGAGCAGCTGCTACCGCAACCGCCCGAAGAGCAACCGCAGACCAAGGAGTCACTGCCACCAAGGGAGCAGCCACTGAACGACTCAACGTCTAGGTATGTCAGTGAGATCAAACATGGGTAGACAAAGAAACCCCCAAAGGAAAGAGAAGGAGGACTCTCCAGAAAAGCAGCTAAGTAATACAGAGGCATGCAACATGACAGAAAAAGAATTCAGAATAAGGGTCCTAGAGTGCATAAACCGGATGGAGGAAAAAATCGACAACCTCAGCAAGAAGCTAGAAGAAACAGATGAAAAAATCAACAACTTAAGTAAGACCCAAGTAGAAATGAAGAGTGATATAGCTGCAATGAAAAACTCCATTGAAAGTATCAACAGTAGACTAGGAGAAGCAGAGGACCGAATTAGTGATTTAGAAGACAAGGAAGCAAAACACACCCAAAACGTACTGCAATTGGAGAAAAAAATGAAAAGACAGGAGGAGAGCCTAAGGGAGCTTTGGGACAACATGAAACGAAACAACATACGAATAATAGGGGTACCAGAACAACAGAAGGATGAACAAGGATTAGAAAACCTATTAGAAGAAATAATATCAGAAAACTTCCCTGAGGTGGGGAAGAAAAAAGTCACACAAGCCCAGAGAGTCCCAAACAAGGTGAACCCAAAAAGACCCACACCAAGACACATCATAATTACCATGGCAAATGTTCAGGACAAAGAGAGAATCTTACAGGCTGCAAGAGAGAGACGGAAAGTTACGTACAAGGGATCTCCCATTAGATTGTCAAATGATTTCTCAACAGAAACACATCAGGCCAGAAAAGAATGGACGGAAATTTACAAAGTGATGCAAAGCAAAGGACTGAATCCAAGAATACTCTATCCAGCAAGGCTATCATTCAAACTTGAAGGGGAAATAAGAAGCTTCACAGACAAAAAAAGGCTAAGGGAGTTTATCACCACCAAGCCAGCAATGCAAGGAATGCTAAAGGGACTGGTATAAAAATAAGAAATAAAAAGCTCAGAAAGAAAACAGCCACACAAAAACAGAAATGCCTACAAACAAGTACCTTTCAATAATAACTTTAAACGTAAACGGACTAAATGCTCCAAACAAAAGACATCGAGTGGCTGAATGGATAAAAAAACATGACCCATACATCTGCTGTCTACAAGAAACCCACCTCATTAGAAGGGACTCACACAGACTGAAAGTGAAAGGATGGAAAAATATCTTTCAGGCAAATGGAAAGGAAAAGAAAGCTGGGGTAGCAATACTTATATCGGACAAAATAGACCTCAAAGTGAAGGCCATAACAAGAGATAAGGAAGGCCACTTCATAATACTAAAGGGATCAATACAACAAGAAGATATAATCCTGGTAAACATATATGCACCCAATGCAGGAGCACCCAAATTCATAAAAAAACTCCTGGAAGATATCAAAGGAGACATTGACAACAATACAATCATAGTAGGGGACTTTAATACACCACTGACAGCACTGGATAAGTCCTCTAGACAAATAATCAGCAAAGATACAGCAATCCTAAATGACTCACTAGATCAGATGGACTTAATAGACATCTTCAGAACACTTCACCCGAAAGCCAGGGAATATACATTCTACTCAAATGCTCACAGGACATATTCAAAAATAGACCATATATTGGGTCACAAGCAAAGTATCCCCAAATTCAAGAAAATTGAAATCATAAAAAGTGTTTTCGCAGACCACGATGGCATAATATTAGAAATAAACTACAATAAAAACAACCCAAAATACTCAAACACCTGGAAGCTGAATAGCATGCTATTAAATATTGATTGGGTTACCAATGAAATCAAAGAAGAAATTCGAAACATCCTGGAAACTAATGACAATGAAAACACAACAATCCAAAACCTATGGGACACAATGAAAGCAGTCCTGAGAGGGAAGTTTATAGCTCTACAGGCCTATCTCAACAAACAAGAAAAAATGGTAGTAAATCATCTAACTCTACAACTCAAAGAATTAGAAAGAGAGCAACAAGAAAACCCCAGAGTGAGCAGAAGGAAGGAGATAATAAAGATTAGAGCAGAAATAAATGACATAGAGACCAAAAAAACAATACAGAAAATCAATGAAACCAAGAGCTGGTTCTTTGAAAGGATAAACAAGATTGACAAACCTCTAGCCAGACTCACCAAGAAGCAAAGAGAGAGGACCCAAATAAACAAAATCAGAAACGATAGAGGCGAAATAACAACAGACCCCACAGAAATACAAATGATTGTTAAAAAATACTATGGACAGCTCTACTCCAACAAACTAGACAACCTGGAGGAAATGGACAAATTCCTAGAAAAATACAACATTCCAAAACTCAATCAGGAAGAATCTGAAAATCTCAACAGGCCAATAACTATGGAAGAAATTGAAGCAGTCATCAAAAAGCTTCCAGCAAACAAAAGCCCAGGACCAGACGGCTTCACAGGGGAGTTTTACCAAACATTCAAGGAAGAACTAAAACCTATCCTCCTCAGACTACTACAAAAAATTCAAGAGGAAGGAACACTTCCAAGCTCATTCTATGAAGCCAGCATCACCCTAATACCAAAACCAGGTAAAGACAACACAATGAAAGAGAATTACAGGCCAATATCCCTCATGAACATAGATGCCAAAATCCTCAACAAAATCTTAGCAAATCGGATCCAGCAGTACATCAGAAAGATCATACACCATGACCAAGTAGGATTTATCCCAGGGATGCAAGGATGGTACAATATCCACAAATCAATAAACGTGATACATCACATAAACAAATTGAAAGAAAAAAACCACATGGTCATATCAATTGATGCAGAAAAAGCATTTGACAAAATTCAACACCCATTTTTGATAAAAGCTCTCAGCAAGGTGGGAGTAGAAGGATCATACCTCAACATAATAAAAACCATATATGACAGGCCCACAGCCAACATCATACTCAATGGACAAAAACTAACACCATTTCCCCTAAGAACAGGAACAAGACAGGGATGCCCCCTCTCACCACTCCTGTTCAACATAGTACTGGAAGTGTTAGCCATTGCAATTCGGCAAGAAGAAGAAATAAAAGGCATCCAAATTGGAAAAGAGGAAGTAAAACTGTCCTTATTTGCAGACGACATGATATTATACATACAAAACCCTAGAGACTCCATCAAAAAGCTACTGGACTTAATACATGAATTTGGCAATGTAGCAGGTTACAAAATTAACCCCAAGAAATCCGAGGCATTTCTATACACCAATAGTGAACTTTCAGAAAGAGAGATTATAAAAACAATCCCGTTTACCATCGCACCAAAAAAATTAAGCTACCTAGGAATAAACTTAACTAAAGAGGTAAAAGACCTCTACTCAGAAAACTACAGGACGTTGAAAAAAGATATAGAGGAAGACATAAACAGATGGAAGAACATACCGTGTTCATGGATTGGTAGAATCAACATCATTAAAATGTCCATACTACCCAAAGCAATCTATAAATTCAACGCACTTCCCATTAAAATACCAACGGCATACTTCAGAGATCTAGAACGAACTCTCCAAAAATTCATCTGGAATAAAAAAAGACCTCGAATAGCTGCAGCAATCCTGAAAAAGACCAAAGTAGGTGGGATCTCAATACCAGATATCAAGATGTATTACAAAGCCACTGTTCTCAAAACTGCCTGGTACTGGCACAAGAATAGGCATATAGATCAATGGAATAGAATAGAGAGCCCAGAAATCGGCCCGAACCAATATGCTCAATTAATATTTGACAAAGGAGGCAAGAACATACAATGGAGCCAAGATAGTCTCTTCAATAAATGGTGTTGGGAAAATTGGACAGATATATGCAAGAAAATGAAACTAGACCACCAACTTACACCATACACAAAAATAAACTCAAAATGGATAAAGGACTTAAATGTACGACAGGAAACCATAAAAATTCTGGAAGAATCCAAAGGCAACAAAATCTCAGACATATGCCGAAGCAATTTCTTCACTGATACAGCTCCTAGGGCACTTGAAACGAAAGAGAAAATAAACAAATGGGACTACATCAAAATAAAAAGCTTCTGCACAGCAAAAGAAACCATGAACAAAACAACGAGAAAACCCACTGTGTGGGAAAACATATTTGCCAATGTCATATCTGATAAGGGCCTAATCTCCAAAATTTATAGGGAACTCATACAACTTAACAAAAGGAAGATAAACAATCCAATCAAAAAATGGGCAAAGGACCTAAATAGACACCTTTCAAAAGAGGACATTCAGAAAGCCAAGAGACATATGAAAACATGCTCAAAGTCACTAATCATCCGAGAGATGCAAATCAAAACAACAATGAGGTACCATCTCACACCTGTCAGACTGGCTATCATCAACAAATCAACAAACGACAAGTGCTGGAGAGGATGTGGAGAAAAAGGAACACTTGTGCACTGCTGGTGGGAATGCAGACTGGTACAGCCACTATGGAAGACAGTATGGAGTTTCCTTAAAAAACTGAAAATGGAACTCCCATTTGACCCTGTGATCCCACTTCTAGGAATATATCCCAAGAAACCAGAAACACCAATCAGAAAGGATATATGCACCCATATGTTCATAGCAGCACAATTCACCATAGCTAAGATCTGGAAACAGCCTAAGTGCCCATCAGTGGATGAATGGATTAGAAAACTGTGGTACATCTACACGATGGAATACTATGCTGCTCTAAAAAGGAAGGAACTCTTACCATTTGCAACGTCATGGATGGAACTGGAGAGCATTATGCTAAGTGAAATAAGCCAGTCAATGAAGGAAAAATACCACATGATCTCACTCATTCATGGATAATAGAGACCATTATAAACTTTTGAACAATAATAGATACAGAGGCAGAGCTGCCTCGAACAGATTGTCAAACTGCAGCAGGAAGGCCGGGGAGGGTTGCGGGGCAGGAGGTAGGGGGGTAAGAGATCAACTAAAGGACTTGTATGCATGCATAGAAGCATAACCAGTGGACATAAGACATTGGGGGATAGGGGAGGCTAGGGGACTGTCTAGGGCAGGGGGATAAAATGGACACATATGTAATACCCTTTGTAATACTTTAAGCAATAAAAAAAAAAAAAATGTAAAGAGTCAGTGTAGGAAAATCCATAGGAAGTAGTGAGAGGAACACTCACTACTCCGTGAAGTCTGTTTTAACATCCAGGTTATTAATCTTATAATTCTACTAAGCACTTAGCATCTTTTAAAACATCAAAACCATTAACAGCCCACTACTCAGCCATAAGAAAGGAGAAATACTGCCATTTGCAACAACTTGGATGAATCTTGAGAGTATCATGCTAAGCGAAATAAGTCAGATGAAAAGGACAAGAACCATATGATTTCATTCCTATGTGTGACATAAAACATAAAGCAATAAATGAACAAACAAACAAACTCATAGACACAGACAACAGTATGGTGGTTACCAGAGGGGAAGGGCATGGGAGGAGGATGAAGAGAGTAAAAGGGGTCAAATATATGGCGACAGAAGGACACCTGATTTTGGGTGGTGAGCACACAATGCAATATTCAGATGATGTATTATAGAATTGTACACTTGAAACTTATATAATGTTATTAACCAATGTCACCCTAATAAATTTAATTTAAAAATATATAAAGTTAAATCACTATATTGTAGAGCTGAAACTAATATAATCAATATAATATTGTATACCAACTATACATAAAAATAAATAAATACTACCATGTTACTTTAAAGAAATTAAATTAAAATGTAAAAAGAAATCATTAGCATTCCTCTCAGTCACATATGACTCACAAGATACAAATCACACCTGATGGACTTATCAAAATAGGTTTCCACAAACATGAAAAACTGATTACTTATTTCATCATTCTTCTGTGTGTTTAAGATGATAGCTTTTGTGATTATATCAGATTTCCTTAAATACCTTAATTGCCCCCAAAATATCATAATGTTTAAAATCTGATTGTTACTGTTATATTAAACTAAAACACTTAAAAATACTAATACCACTAAGTTAAATTTAAATAATTTTACCCTTTTCTGAGTTAACTCCTAAGATTGTAGAAATTTTACCAGATAGGCTATCTATACCTCTTTGTCGAATAGGGAATCCAGTAGTCATATATGGCTATTTAAAGTTAAGCTGTTTAAATTAAATTTAAAATTTAAGTTAATTACATTAATTTTCAAATTCAGTTTCCACTGGCCACATTTAAAGAGCTAAGTAGCCCAGGTGGTGGGGCTCAGTGGTCGAGCAGTGACCTATGAATCAGGAGAGCATGGTTTGATTCCCAGTCAGGGCACATGCCCAGGTTGTGGGCTCAATCCCCAGTGGAGAGGGGAGGGAGTGTGCAGGAGGCAGCCGATCGATGATTCTCTCCCTTCATTGATGTTTCTATCTCTCTCTCCCTCTCTGAAATCAATAAAAATATATTTTAAAAGAGTTTATTAGCTACACATAGCTGGGGGCTACTCTAAGGACAAAATAGACATAGAGTTTTTCCACTGTAGATACCTCTTTTGGGTAGAGCTGGTCTATACCTTTTGTAGTCATCTTCTTAGACTCAAAAAAGAAACAATGGCTGCCTCAGAGAAGCTAAACTTGCAAGATCTGGGACTCAACTTATTTGCACTTGGTTGAGACACAGGACCTGGTTGCACCATCCAAGAAGAATCAAACCTGAGCCCGAGCTTCTTTAAGAAGAAAATTTCACTCATTACATCAGTAGGATTGATTTCATGTAAAATTCAGATTTTTGACATTTCATCTTTTTCCCAGATGTGATACACGCTTTATTCCATAAGCTCAGAATTACCTAATGAATTGATTATCATTGTGATCTATTTACCTACTCTGCTAGTATTATTGAAACTTTAAGTGAGCCTTGTCAGAATCTCATTATAATTTGCAAGAACGTCTGAACAAGAGCTAGAGTCTGTGCGGTCACTTCCCCGCTTTGGGAGACTTTGGTCCTGCTGTCGTGGATGACCACCAATGCAGAACAATTGTTGACTCCTTATCAACCCGGTGCTTTTAAATTGACCCATGGTTTCAAATAGTCTGTCTTATTCTTGGTACCTCTGACTTCTTCCAGAATTATTGGCTCATTTTCATGTCTGTGTTTGTTCTTTCTTGCTTACAAAGATTAAAACAGTAAATGTAGGCCTAGACGGTGTGGCTTAGTTGGTTGGAGCATGATCCAGGACACCAAAAGGTTGTGGGTTCATTTCCCAGTCAGGACACATACTTAGGTTGTAGGTTCAGACTCAGTCAGGGTGATTATGGAAGGCAACCCATCAATGTTCCTCTTTCACATCAATGTTTTCTCTTCTCTCTCTCTCTCTTTCTCTCTCTCTCTTTCTCTCTCTCTCTCCCTCTCTCTCTCTCTCCCTCCCTCCCCTCTCCACTGCTCCCCTCTCTCTAAAATCAGTAAGCATGTCCTCAGGTGAGGATGGCCAGTGTGTCTCAGTGGTTGAACACCACCTATGAGCCAGGAGGTCAGGGCACATGCCTGGATTGCGGGTTCGATCCCCAGTGGAGGGTGTGCAGGAGGCAGCCGATCAATGATTCTCTCTCATCATTGATGTTTCTATCTCTCTCTCCCTCTCCCTTCCTCTCTGAAATCAATAAAATATATTTAAAAGCACCAAACACTCTATATAGGATCCTTCTGTGTATATAAAGTCACAAAAATTAGCCATCCTTTCTTTTGTATTACAACTACTTTTTGTACATTTCCTATTAACTTTTCTCTTTTGAGTACCATTAGGAACTTATGAACCTTCATGTACTTAATTTATTCCAAATAATTACAATCATAATTATTTGTATTCTTTATGCTCAAATTGTCACCACTTAATGACAATTTGTTCTGCCAAAACATATTTGAAATTATCCTTGCTTCTGGAAAACAACAAAATTTTCCAGAATCCTTCTGCTTTTTCCAACTTTTTAAAATGAAGAGTGATACTAGA
This sequence comes from Myotis myotis, assembly GCF_014108235.1. Lineage (NCBI taxonomy): Eukaryota > Metazoa > Chordata > Mammalia > Chiroptera > Vespertilionidae > Myotis > Myotis myotis. The sequence goes on along the minus strand of NW_023416324.1, from coordinate 29,147,351 downwards.
GACCCAAATCTGGGTATTAGGTTGATTATTTCTTAACAGTAAAGTGTTTTTGCTGTTGGGCCACTTTATTAACAGAGCTTGAAATATATATTTTATTAAGATCATAAATTCACATTGATTTTTTTTTTCAGCCCAGCATTCATTTGCTATACTCTACTCTTCTAATAATAGGATGTTTCATTTACCACTAGGACTTACTAACATAACTGAACAAAACAATTTTAAATAGTTTCTCAGAAGGTCATTTTCAACCATAAAGGCTATTTGATATATTTTTTAGAAGAAAATAAAATTCTTTCCTCCGATACTTATGTTTTTATTATAGCAGGCTAGGTTATTTGGACTATCCTTCTTGCTATAAACACCAAAAGTAATAAATAAGATATTTCTAAAAACGTCTTAAAAGCATTGTAGAGCCACCAAGAAAAGTAAGGAATTATCAGGCCAAAAGCAAAGGAAATGCAGAAATCCAGGGTAGTAAGTGGAGCACTGAAGCTATGGCTGTCCAAAAGCATTTTCAAATCCTGGCAAACTTCGATTTGGGTTTTGACAGCTCTGATGGCAAAAGCTCAAAAACCAAACATATGTAAGGCAGGGTGTCCAATCAGAGACCTCCACATACCCAGCAGGACTCTCAAGATAAGAGTGAACCAAAGTAAACTGCCTTCATGTACTGAAGCCCTAATTCACATCACCTAAGTGGTCCAATTTTAAAAAAATAATAAGTCAAACATTTAATTAAAATAGTTCCAGGATAATAATGCCCCTAGACTCCTAAAAATTGGAAATAAAAGAAAAAAACTACAAAACTCTTTGGAGAAAGACATCCTAGGCCAGAGGTTAACAAACCATAGCTCACAAGCCAAATCCAGACCACAGCCTGTTTTTGTAGGATCCATAAAATAAAAGTAGTTGGCAGGTGTTTAAAGGCTTATTAGAAGAAGGAGGAGTGGGGGATGAGGGGCCAGACAAGGAGTGATAGAGACTGTATGTGGCTAGCAAAGCCTAAAATACTTATCTATAATAATAAAAGTATAATATGCTAATTAGACCAGATGTCCTTCTGGATGACCTTCCAGACGAAGCCAGGGCTGCAAGGGCCAAGGCAGCCATCGCCGCGGGCAGGAGCTGAGACAGAGGCAGCTGCCGTGGCAGTCAGAGCTGAGCCCCTTGCACAAATTTCATGCATCAGGCCTCTAGGTATTATATAGTCGTTTACATAAAAGTTTGCCAATCTCTGTTCATGCCTTTACCTTAGCAGACTGAGCAGCACATAATCATAGATAAACAAGAGCACAAAGAATCTATTTGTCATGAGTAAAATCAGCAGACACCACAGACAGCAAAACAAGACCCATAAATACTTCTGGTATTGGAAATATTAGAAAACTCTAAGAAATTACAATTATTATTTTTTAAAATAAAATACAAGGTTTATAAGATATAGGTAGTAAAGAAGAAAATATAGTAACTTAGAGGGGCAGTAAAAATATAGATTGGCTTAGGAGATACCAAAAAAGAAATCCCAAATAGAACTTTTGCAAAATAAAACGTAACTAAAATTAACATCCCAACATGTTAGGATTTGACACAGTCAAATGAGAATTAAGTGAATTAGAAGATAAGTCAGAAGAAATTATCCACATTAAAACATGCAAAAACATACCCTAACTGGTTTAGTTCAGTGGATAGAGCATTGGCCTGCAGACTGAAGGGTCCCAGATTCTATTCCGGTCAAGAGCATGTACATTGGTTGTGGGCACCTCCCCAGTAGCGGGTGTGCAGGAGGCAGCTGATCTATATTTCTCCCTCATCGATTTTTCTAACTCTCTATCCCTCTCCTTTTCTCTCTGTAAAAAAAGCAATAAAATATATTTTTTAAAAAACATGCAAAAACAAAAATGTGGAAGATATATTAGATAGGGGGAGCTATTGAGTCTACAGTGAGATGGTCTGTTGTGTATTTAATGTTTCTGTTTTAGAAAGAAATGGAAAAGAGAAATGACTCAGAAAAATATTTCAAAAGGTAATGGTTGATGATTTTCCAGAACTGGTAATACAAATCCACATATTCAAGAAGCTGAACAAAATTCAAGCAGATTAAATAAAAATAAATACACAACTAGACACATCATAAGAAAACTGCCAAACACCAAAGACAAAGAACAAAATCTTAAAAGCAAACAGAAAAAAAAAGGCTTATTGCTTTAAAAGATCCTCAAATAGAGCTGACTTCTAAACATCAACAATGAAAACCAGAAGGCAATAAAACCATATCATTAATAGCCTGAAAAGAAATTGCCAAAGTAGAATTATATAGCCAGTGATAATGTGTTTCAAAATTTAAGGCAAAAAAAGACATTTCCAAACAAACAAAAACAGAGAATTTGCCACCAGTGAACCCACACGAAGGGAAATTCTACAGGTTTACTTCAAGCAGCTGGAAAGTGATCCTATAAGATTCAAGAAAGAATGAAGAAATTGATAATACCTAGTCTTGATGAAGAGGCAGAGCAACTGGAACTCTCATACATTGTTGGCGGGACTGTAAAATGATGCAACAACTTTGGAAAACAGTTTGTTATTTTACTATAAAATTAAATATTTACTTACATAGAACCCAATAATTACCCCTTACTATTTATTCAATAAAATGCAAATAGATGACATTTATAGCCCAATATTCTAACAGCATTATTCATTATAGCCATAAACTGGAAACAACCCAATCCAACTCAAATGTCCATCATTTGGAGACAGGATAAACAAACTGTGGCATATCCCTACAATGCACACAGCGATAACATGAAATGAACTTCAATCACCATATATTTAATCCTCTTTATTCTCTTTGTTTTCCTCCCCACAATCCCCCTTCCCCTCTGTTAACCACCATTCTTCTGTCCGTATCTAGGGGTTTTTTCTTTTTTGTTTGTTTGTTTGTTCATTTGTTGTTGTTTTTTTATTTTATATCCCATATGAATAAAATTATAATAAGTGAATAAAAAATATGTTTTTTAAGAAAGCGATGAGCCCTGGCCAGGTGGCTCAGTTGGTGAAGCATCATCCTGTACACCTCACAGGTTGACTCCAGGTCAGGGCACATACCTAGGTTGTGGGTTCCATCCCTGGTTGGGGCATGTAGAGGAGGCAACCGGGGAATGTTTCTCTCACATCAATGTTTCTCTTTCTACCTTCCTCTCTCCCTAAAAATTAATAAAAATCATATCCTTGGGTGAGGATTTAAATGTTTTAAAATAAAAAGTGAATAAATAACTAAAAGTAATGAACTGCTGATACATGCAATAAGACAAATGAATCTCAAAAACATGTACTTAGCAAAAGAAGACAGACACAAAAGAGTATATACTGTGTTGTTCCATTCATATGAAGTTCCAAAAGGTAAAACTAATCTATAAGAATAGAAAGCAAATTAATGACGGCCTGAAGCCAGAAGTAGAAGGGGATTGATTGCAAAGCATATCTGTGGATGACAGAAATGTTCTTCACCTTAACTGTGCAGTGGTTACATGGATGTAAACGTTTGGCAAAACCCACCAAACTGTACACTTAAAATGGGTGTATTTCACTATATGTATATTATACTACAACTAGAGGCCCAGTGCACAAAAATTTGTGCACTTGGGGGGGGGGGGTCCCTCAGCCTGGCCTGTGCCCTCTCACAGTCTGGGACCCCTCGGGAGATAACGACCTGCTGGCTTAGGCCTGCTCCCGGGTGGTAGAGGGCAGGCCCAATCCCTAGGTGCAGCACCTGGTCGGGCTCAGAGCAGGGCCGATTGGGGAGTTGGGGCACCGCCCCTGTCATGCACAGAGCAGGGCGGATCAGGAGGTTGCGATGCCACCCTCAGTCATTCTCAGGGTAGGGCCAATTGGGGGGTTGGGGCACCGCCCCTGTCACACTCAAGGCAGGGTCAATGGGCAGGTTGCGGCGCCACCCCCTGTCAAACACAGAGCAGGGCCAATCAGGGGGTTGGGGCGCTGCCCCCTGTCACTCACAGAGCAGGGCCCATCAGGGGGGTTGGGGAGCTCCCCACTATCACGCACAGAGCAGAGCCCATCAGGGGGTTGGGGAGCTCCCCCCTGTCACTCACAGAGTAGGGCCAATAGGGGAGTTGGGGCACCGCCCCCTGTCACACACAGAGCAGGGCAGATCCGGGGGTTGGGGCACCGCCACTGTCACACTCAGGGCAGGGCTGATGGGGAGGTTATGGCTCTACCCCATCACACACAGAGCAGGGCCCGTGTGGGGCGGAGGGGGCAGGGGTTGGGGCGCCGCACCCTGTCACACACAGAGCAGGGCCAATCAGGGGGTTGGGGCACTGCAGCCCGTCACACACAGAGCCGCAGGGCAATCAGGGGGTTGGGGAGCTCCCCCCTATCAGGCACAGAGCAGGACTGAGCAGGGGGTTGGGGCGCCTTCCACTGTCACGAACAGAGCAGGGTGGATAGGGAGATTGTGGCCCCACCCCCTGTCACACACAGAGCTGAGGGCAATCAGGGGGTTTGGGCGCTGCCCCCTGTAACGCTGATCCCGGTGCTGGGAGGCATATTACCCTTTTATTATATAGGATAGAGGCCTGGTGCACATGTGGGGGTTGGCTGGTTTGTCCTGGATCAGGGTGGGGGTCCCCACTGGGGTGCCTGGCCAGTCTGGGTGAGGGGCTGAGGGCTGTTTTCAGGCTGGTGGGTGACTGAAGCTCCCAACCGCTCCTTTTTTTCTTTTTCTTTTTTTATTCTGGGCCAGTTTAGCTTTGAGGCTTGGCTCCAGCTCTTAGACCTCCGCTGCTGAAAGCAGGTTTCTGGCCTTTGTTTACCTTCTGTATTTGAAACAATGTTGAGATCCTGCTGGCTGAAGCCCGGCGGACTAAAGCAGGCTTCTGGGGTTTTGTTTAGCTTCTATATTTGTTACATAGTTGCTTAGAGTTGCAGCTCAGAGGCCTGCAGCGGCAGGCGGGGAACGTTGGAGTCCTCCATCACTGAAGTAAGCAAGCCTCATGTTCGCTTTAAGCTGCCTGGCTGCCGGCCGCCATCTTGGCTGGCAGTTAATTTGCATATCGCCCTGATTAGCCAATGGGAAGGGTAGCGGTCGTATGCTAATTACCGTGTTTCTCTTTTATTAGATAGGATAAGTTTTTGGGGGAAAAAAAACTCTTATGACAGAATCAAAACATCAGCTATCACTCTGGCTGGTGTGGTTCAGTTGGTTGGAGTGTGGTCCCATACACCAAAAAGGTTTTTCATTCCCACTCAAGGCACATACCTAGGTTGTGGGTTCAATCCCCAGTCAGGCACATCAGGCAATTGATTGATGTTTCTCTCTCATATCAATGTATCTATCTATCTATCTATCTATCTATCTATCTATCTATCTATCTATCTATCATCTATCTATCTATCTATCATCTATCTATCTATCTATCTATCTATCTATCATCTATCTATCTATCTATCTATCATCTCTATCTATCTCCATCTCCTTCTCCCTCTCTCCCTCTTCCTTTCTCTCTCTCTCTCTAAAATCAATAAAAACATACCCTCAGATGAGGATTAAAAGAATATATCAGATATCTATAAATATATCTAATAAACACATTCCTCTACACTGAAAACTATAAAGGAGAAAAAATAAGTCTTTACTTAAGTAAAAGAATAATGTGGGATATTAAATCTCTCTCAAATTCTTTATAGCTCCTCCCATTAAGAAGTAATTTTATCTCCCTATTTCTTGAATCTCAGGGCCCTTGTGATTTTCTTTGACCAACAGAGAGATGATGGGAATGATGAGATGATGGTGGAAATAATGCTCTGTGAGCTCCAGAGCACAGGCCTCAAGAGGCCACTTTTGGCCTCTCGCAGCACTCCCTGGGTCTGCCATATTCAAAACAGAACAGAACAAACAGTGCCCAGCTGGTGTGGCTCGTGGTTGAACGGTGACCTATGAACCAGGGGGCCATGGTTCGGTTCCCGGTCAGGGCACCTCCCCAGTAGCAGGTGTGCAGGAGGCAGCTGATCAATGATTCTCTCTCATCATTGATGTTTCTATCTCTTCCGTTCCCTCTCTGAAATCAATAAAAACATATTTTTAAAAAAAAAAAAAAAAAAAGAACAAACAAACTGTGCTCCTAGAGGGTAAGAGGCCACATGGGAGGGAACGAAGGCATCTCAGCTGACAGCCTTTGCCAACTGTCAGACCTCCAGCCCAGCCAACCCACAGACTCATGAACAATAATAAATTATTACTGTTTCAAGCCACTAAGTTTTAGGGTAGTTTGTTACACAGAAATATATAACTAATAGAAGTGATATACTATGTGCATAGATTGAAGACTAAATATTTTAAAGACACCAAATATCACCAAACTGACCTATAGAGTCAATACAACTCCAATAAAAATACCAATGGATTAATTTTGTGGCAAGCTAATTCTAAAAAAATCTAAAAATGTCAAGGACCCAAAACATGTCATTTGTAAAGAACAAAGTGTGAGAACTTACTCAGTGAGATATCAGGGTTTATTATAACTGATTAAGAGAATGTAGTATTGGTACAAGATTAGATAAACCAATGGCAAAGATTAGAGCCCAGAAATACGTACACAAGCACACACACACACAAATAATTGATGATAACTGCAGAGACAATGATACTAAAGAGAACTGGAGGAAATAGCTGTTTTTTAAATAAATGATACTCAGTTAATTGGATATTCATATAGAAAAAAATCAAACTTGATCCTTACCTCATAACATACACCAACATGAATTCCAGGTAGATTATGGATCTAAATGCAAATAAATAGCACTTTTAGAAGATAATATAGGAAAAGATCTTCATAATAGCAGGGTGAAGAAAAACTTCACTAGCAGGACATAAAAAGTATTAACCATAAAAATGGAAAAATCTCTTAAACATAATGTTGAGTGAAAGAAGTTATGGTCGAAAGAAAACATTCTTTTCTTCCATACATTTAAGTTTTAAAAATAGGCAAAAACTAAACTATAGGATTCAGGAATATGAGCTTAAGTGGTAAAGCTATACGGAAAAGTAAAGACATGATTACCCTTAAAATCAGGATAATAGTTGCCATTGGGGGAAGGGAAGGAGTAATAATTTGGGGGAGATGCAACAGGGGGTTTGGGGTAAAGGGGTCGCTAGGAATGTTTTGTTTTCTTGATGAGGCCAGTAGTTGCACAAGTGTTTGCTCTGTGATAAATTACTGAGTTCTATACATATATGTACTTTTCTGTACATGCATTATATCCCATAAAAAAATAAAACCTATGTTAAATAAAATTTAAAAAGAGACAATAAACTTTCCACCAGCAAGTCTGGGTGGTGGAATATAATAAAACAATGCCTTCAAAATTCCAAAAGATCATTATTTTCAATATAGATTATTACATTGTTACAGATAAGTTATTTATCAAATGCATGAGTTATATAAAAATATTTTCAGACATATATGAATAAAAAACAATTTACCTTTCACAACTCTTTATAAGGAAGTTTCTTGAAGATATGCTTAGCAAAATAGGAGTAATAAACCAAGAAAGAAGTGCCAACAGGCCCTGGTAGGTAGCTCAGCTGGTTGGAGTGCCATCCGGTACACCAAAAGGAGGTTGGGGTTCAGTTCCCAGTCAGGGCACATACCTAGGTTTTGGGTTCAATCCCCAGTCTGGTCACATCAGGAGGCAACTGATCAATGTTTCTCTTCTCTTCTCTTCTCTTCTCTTCTCTTCTCTTCTCTTCTCTTCTCTTCTCTTCTCTCTCTCTCTCTCTCTCTCATCAATAAACATGTTCTCTCGTTCTCTCTCTCTCTCTCTCTCTCTCTCTCTCTCTCTCTCTCTCTCTCTCTCTCTCATCAATAAACATGTCCTCCAGTGAGGATAAAATAATAATAATAAAAGAAGTGTCCACAAATGTTGGCTGCCACCAATCTAATGCCAATAGAAGTCCCCAATCTAGGGTGTGGTAAGAGAAGAAACTTTATTCAGATAAACAGTTTGCAAAGCAGCCTTCAGTAGAAAATGAAAGTGCACTCCCAAGTTAAAAACTGAGCGTCCCTTTTATAAAATTCCCACTTCATCCCTGATTCGTCCATTTCTATGCAAATGAGGAATTCAAATCTGCACAGTCTGGTTGGTCCAAATGGCACTGTTCTGATTGGTGAGAGTTGTGTGATCTAATTGATCATTATGGAGCTGCTCTGATTGGTCAGTGAAGATGCAAATGATGATATAGTTTTGATTGGACAGAGCAGATCTCAGCCTATTGGTTGAAACACCATTCCAGGAACTCCCATATAAGGGCTGGCTCAGATGGCAGGAGCACAGTACAAGAGGCTTGCAGCTTAGACTGAGGCTTTTTCCCTGAAATACAGTGTGCACGAGAGGCCTCTGCCAGCAATGGCTGCTAGACTCTAGTTATGAATTTGAGCCAATTAATCACAAGGAGCCCTTTTTAGCAGGTTATTCCTTCTAGAGATCAGCAGAAGAAACATTGGTTTCTAGAAATAGCTGTGTAATCCATAAATACAGTGAAGAGAAGTTGCAGGAGGACATCAGAACAAAGAGTCTAAATTGGAGTAGGGGAGCTCAGGTCCCAGGAGGAAATTCTCCAGCGAAACATTTTCCTCACCAGAAGTTCTGAATTGTGAATAGTTTAGAAAAATAGAGTAAAAGAAAAAGAAAAGCAATTTTTATAATTTAAATTGATGTGAGAAAATTAAGATCAAAGTACATCCCTTGGTTGTACAGGGAATAAGGTCTTCGTCATAATAATATAAACTGTCTTTATAATGTAAACACTTTATTCATCTTTTACTTCTAGAATTAACCTAGAGCTAAAGCATAAACATCATTGACTTTGACAATATAAAAGTTAAAGTATATAAATGACAGAACCAGAGTTATGGAAGAGGGAAAGGGAATGAAGGAAAGAATGCAGACACTAATATTTTCATCATGCAATGAGGAGAATCAAAAGATACTGACTCCCCCAATCTATGGCTGAACGTGGATCTATGAACCAGGAGGTCACATGCCCAGATTGTGGACTCAATCCCCAGTGTGGGGCATGAAGGAGGCAGCCAATCAATGATTCTCTCTCTTTATTGATGTTTCTATCTCTCTCTCCCCTTTCCTTCTTCTCTGAAATCATTAAAACTATATATATTTTTGGAGTAGAAACCAAGATGGCGGCATAGGTAAACACCGGAAATTGCTGCCTCGCACAACCACTTCAAAAATACAACTAAAAGACAAAGCGGACATCACCCAGAACCACAGGAAGGCTGGCTGAGTGGAAATTCTACAACTAGAAGGTAAGAGAAAAGCACACTGAGACTCAGAGGAGCTGCAGAAGTAAAGTGCAGAGGTACGGAGGCGCGTGCAGAAAGGGCTGGAAACTGAGGACGCCGGTGTCTTTTTCAATTGGGAGGGAGTCTCAAGCTCCCAACTGCTCTGAACTCCAGTTCCAGGTGAGTCTCTGGGGACCCAGACTCATACAGGAAGAGACTGGACTGTCTGGCATCGGTCTGAACTCCAGGGTGGCTTTCTCTCAGAGGTGCTTGCAGTGATTACCGGGACACTGAGACCCAGGGCCTCTTAGGGCAGGACTGAGGAGCAGCCATAGCTGCTTGCTCCACCCTGTTGATTCCATGAGACCCCGCCCCACCCAAGCTGCGAGCAGAGGCTTTTGCATATGAATGGGCTGGCCCTTTGAGATCTAAAATTACCTAACAAACTGCAGCTGGGTCAGAGAGACCCTGAACATCCAAAGAAAGGCTCAAGGCCCCACAGCAGCTTGCATTGCTTCACAGCTGGACCTCATCAGGGCACCTCCAAACCACAAACAAGGAAGAGGAAACTGCAGATCTCTCCATAGATCCTGCTGGGTAGCCTCAGGCAGAGGCTAAATTAGCACCTCCTTAGATCCAAGAGCCAGTGTACCCAGTGGTCAGAGTGGGACCATCCAGATTACAACTCCTCAGATCCATAAGGGACACACTCAGGGGGCAGACTCAGTGAGCACTTTCAAATCTTTTGGGTCTATACCTAGAAGTGAAATTGCTAGGTCATATGGTAATTCTATTTTTAATTCTTTGAGGAACCTCCATACTGTTTCCACAGCAGCTGTACCAATTTAGATTCGGAACTGGGCCTATTTTTGCAATCTCTCTACTACAGGGTGATTTATTTCACTAGTGCCTGTTTCTCCCAGGAGACTATCAAGCACTATAAGGGCAGGAATTATGTTTTGTTTGTTCACTATTTTATCTTCAATGGCTACCACAAGTGCCTGACATATAATAGTTACTCAATAACTATTTTAAATCTGTGTCTGATAACTTTAATATCTGAGCTCCTGTATATCTATTATCTGTTTTTTATGGATATCCATCATATTATCATGTATACGTATATGCCTGGTTTAACTTTGACTTGACGTTGGTTGTACTAGAAACATCATTTATAGGCATAACTTGAGGTCTCAGATGATGATGACTCTCACTAGATATTTATGTTTGCTTTTGCTTAATGTTAGGGGGTCGGGGAGGTGGGGGAGGTGGGGGAGGTGGGGGAGGGGAACACTAAAAATCCAGTTGCAGGAACTGAGATTTTTCTGGGTCAGAAAGAGGAGTGGAGGCTGGGCTACAGCAGCCTGGGCCAGAGCCGGTTGAGTTCTTGGATGCAACAGGCTACGTTTAATGCGCCCAGCTTTTCTCGTGGCCTTTAGCAAGAGGATTGACCCTCTATTACTGGAGGTGAAAATTCTCCCTCAATAAATATTTGTTCAATGAGACACTGGATAAATCTAATGGCCTTTTGCAATATTTAATACTTTGGGAGAAATGAAAACGTTGCAATTTTCAAAGATGCCTGCAGCTGTTTCTACATTCTAGGGGTGGCAGCAAGATTCATCTTTGGGAGAAGATTGTTCTTTTGTTTGGGAAAATGCTTTAATGAGCCTCTTAAGTATGCAAAGGTGAGGCCGAGAAATTAGTCTGGAAGGGGAGGTCGAGACAGTGAACTGCACTGAGAGAAAATGTAAAATGTACCTGGTGTGCAGAAGTTACAATAATGCAACAGAGATTTTTGCTTTCTTGGGTGGGAGTAAAGGGGCATGGGGAGCCCAGGACTTCGGGGAAAGAGGTTCTGAGTTTAGCAGAGGCTGCCATAGGAAGAGCTTCCAACACCCTGTGAGGGGCACAGGTAATCCCCTGCTCTAATCCCCTGCTCTAATTCAAGTCTCTGCTTCTATGTCATTTCTGCAGCTTGGTCTGTGGTACTGAGCTGGTCCGCAGCTGGGACAGCATCTCAGTGAGGAACTAGTCCCCACATTGCACAAGCCTAGAGCTGCAGTTTAGGGCTGGCAGCTGTGAATGGCGCCCAAGTATGTGCCTCAGTCATTGACAACTCCTGCCACTCCCTCTGTATCCAATTGCTCCCTCAACCCTGGTCATTTTATTCCTTAAGTAACTCAAATCTCTCCCCTCCTTTCCAGCCCATGGCTCCTGCCCTTCAGGCCTCATCAGATCTGACCTGGATAGTTGCAATAGCCTTAAGCCAACCTCCATATTCTTCTGCTCTAGCTCATCATCACAGCGACCAAGGTTGATTTTTCCAAAGAACAGACCTGGTTGCAAGCTTTCCTAAGCAGAATCTTCTGCTACAGCAGCAGTTCTCAACCTGTGGGTCTCGACACCTTTGGGGGTCGAACGACCCTTTCACAGGGCTCGCCTAGGACCATTGGAAAACACATATATAATTACATATTGTTTTTGTGATTAATCACTATGCTTTAATTATGTTCAATTTGTAACAATGAAATTGGGGGTCACCACAACATGAGGAACTGTATTAAAGGGTCGCGGCATTAGGAAGGTTGAGAACCACTGTGCTACAGGGTAAACTCTCAGCTCCAGCAGATGGCAGGCAATGCTCTCCACCATTCAGCCCTAACCGCTTCCCTTCCCCCTATGTCATGTGCTCAGGACACATGATGACAGAGTGTTTGGATGAAGGGCACAAACCCGTGAAGGTTTGAATACCAGCTGTCACTAATTAACAGTGGTCATGCACAAGTGACCCAATCTCACCTGTGCTTAGGCTGCTGCGAGGATTCAGTGAGCCAGCATGTCTAAACTCTAAGAACCGTGCCTGAGGATGGGCTACATAATACTGTGTACTTGTACTATCACCATTCTATTATTCCCAAACATTCCTACTTACTATTGTCTGTGCTTTTTCCACTCAGCCACCTCCACCCCAATGTCCTTCCCATCTCGTATGCCTGACAAATTCCTATTCACCTTCCAAGGCTTCTGTCACCTCCTCCATGAAGCTATTTCTGGTCCTTAATGGCCCTCTCCATTCTCCTAGGAACACTCTGACATTCACTCCTCATTTGGCATCACAGCTCTCTGCTCACATGTCTGTCTCCCCGTCAGGTTATGGGCTATAGGTGAACAGGTTCCCCCACCTTATTCTCTCTTTCACTATTGCCCAGCACATAGTAGATGTGCAATAAATATTTCTCAAATTAAAATCCATCTGCCGTCCTACATTGTCTTATGCTCAAAATGGGACCATGTCTCAGTCCTCTTTGTGCTCCTCAGTTCTTAACCCTGCACATTAAACTTCATCCTCTATCCACTGCCAACACCCTTCAGCTAACCCTGTGAAAGCCCCACATTGCCAACCAGTGTCTGCATAATTATCATTTTAGACACTGCTTCATGCCTGGTGTATGTTGGAACAGGTCACTGTTTGGCCTGTCGGCCACTCTTGCTATTTACCAACCCTCATGCTCTTTTGCCAGTAGCTTGCAACCACAGGTAGAGAATTCAGAGAGTGTTTGGAGGGTTGACACAAGGAGAAAATGGGCAGCTTATGTTGTGACCCCGTCCCCCTAGAATGCCTATGTGCCTATGATTTATTCAAATAGGGTCTGGGTTAGCAAGAGTCTGGACAATTGGATGGGGGCATGGAAGGAGCCAAATGGTCTTTGGCAACAGAATGCTTCACTGCAAAGGAAAACATCCACTTAAATAAGAGATGAAGCAAATCAGTATGCCAACTTTTTGACCTTGGATATTTCTTATTTCATTATATACTGGCATTAAAGTACTATGTATGATCTCAAAAGGATGGTTAAAGATATCCATTTCTCATACATGTTATTAGTGCTATTGAAACTGAGGAGAGAGATAAGTTCAGTGGACATTAAAAATAACAATTGCTTTGTCCTGCCAAATGGCCTGACTGTACCACTAAGTCAACCCCATCAGCGAGTCTGTAGAAGGCACGACGCCCCTCCCCCTTTCCCAGGAGATGACTCACTGCTGCTGACCAGAATCGCCCGTGTTTTCTAGCATCTAAGATTCAGAGGACTGATTACCCTGGCTTTGCTTAAAAGCAAGAGCTCAGTATTTCAAATTTCTCTTAGCTGCATAGGAACTGGATAGGGAAGAAGTGGGGTGTTCTGAAAAGTCATTCATTAAAGAGCAACAGGCACCAGGAGAGGCCATGGAGAAAGGAGAGCTGAGTGCTCACCGGCTTGAGAGGACATGGCGTTTTAGAGCCGTCACTCCATTCCTGCCTGAGTCACTCCATTCCTGGGGCTGGTCCTCTACGGGGACAGTCCCGTCGGAGCATTGGCTCCAAAGTGGGCTTTCAGTGGACGGTTTCCCGTGGGTGCTCAGAGGTTCTGGAACACAGGATTGATGAATGCAACAGAAGGTGGCTCATGGAATGGTGGCTTCCGCCTGAACTGGGGAATATTTTAGGAACCTCTCACACTTTAGCAACAAGGTCTACAATCGTAGGAGCCTTGGGGTTATGCTCCTCCATCTTCCTTAATTATTAAGCAGAGCCACCATTTGTTCTTCTCTCCCTTTGTCTTACAATGTCCCCATGGCATACACAAGGAACAGGGGGTTCTGGGAAGAGATGTGAGGTTCCTGGGGGGCAGGGAGGGAGGGACAACTTCCTACTGTAAACGATTTTTTAATTTCCTGAATTTTGTGCCATGTGACTACAATTATATTTAAAGAATAACTACAATTATAAATAGAAGGCCCATACCCTTGGCCTTGTGAACAGTTCTGGGAAAGGCACATGCCCCGAGCTGGGCACTGTCCCAGTGTTTCCTGAAGCCCGGGAGAGAGGTAAGCAACTGTCTCAGGATGGCCAGGAGCAAGCGAATGAGGGCCACACAAGCCTGGGCTGCCATGGAGAGTTCCCACTGGAGAAGGAAACTGATAGACACTGTGTCTCCACAGCAACGGTGGAGGCCCTCAATCTATCCTCCCTTGCACTTTTCAGTTGCACGAACCTTTCCCGCTTTACAAATAAATAAATGAAATCCATCTACATTACAATGAACTGAAGAAAACCCCTGAGCCAGTACGGAGGGCTGTCTGCACAAGCGTCTGGAAGACTCAAGGTGAAGGAAGCAGAGTGGCAGGGTAGTTAGGAGTTCTGAAATCAGGGGCACCTAGAACTAAATTTTGGTCTGATCAATGCCTAGACTCCGGATTGGGCAAATTACCAGACTTTCCAGAACCTCCATGTCTTTAATTACAAGCCAGGGCTAAGAATGGTCATCCCCTGCAATGGAAGCTCCATGAGGGCAGGGACTTGTCTCTGTTGCTTCCTGCTGTCACTTGGCCTGGACAGTGCCTGGTACAGATAGGTGCTCACTGCATAGTTTTTAGGTAAATGGTGAGTGAACACGATCTCATAGGACTATTGTCAGGACTAACAAGAAAACACATGTCAGATTAACAGAGCATCAGGTTCTTGTTGAACACAAATGTGATCTTTTATCGTCATTATTAATTTGGATAACAACTTGTCAAGATTACTTTCTTTTCCTTTTTTATTTTTTAACTTGTTATTAAAGTACAGCATATATATATATATATATATATATATACATTAAAACACAAAATTATTTGAATATTTGAGCTCCACCCCACTTTGTCCAAGGCCCTTCTGCCTGATCGTCCCTCCCATAACATACTATCCCTGTCCATCAGTGCAGTGATCACATCTAATTGGTCAGTTAAATGGAGGCCAGTTGGCTGCACTGCTCCCACTTAGAAACTGATATGGAAAAGTCTTTGTTCCCTTGAAATACCAGTAACAGCCTTCTGGAGAGTCTGGTCATGAGCATATGTCAATGTAGACATTAGGTCAAGGACACATCTTAGCTCTAGGGCCTTCTGTGGCTTCTGAGTGCTGACTGCAAATGTAGCCACAAAGTTAATGGTTTTCTCATCTCCACTCTTAAATGGGGGTCCTGCCTTTCATAAAGATGGTGCCAAGAGCTGCTAGACAATAGCCCTAGCTAGGTAGCTTAGTTCATTAGAGTGTTTTCCCAATACATCAATGTTGCAATCAGGGTACATACAAGAATCAACAAATGAATGCATGAATAAGTAGAATAACAAGTACATGTTTCTCTCTCTCTCTCTCTCTCTCTCTCTCTCTCTCTCTCTCTCCATTGACTCTCTCCTTCTCTTCCCGCTTCTCTCTAAAATAAAATAAAAATAAAAAATTTTAAATAAAATACCAATAGATAGGGGTAAACTAGGGAGTGGTCTTTTGATGTACTCATCCATTCATTCATTCATTCATTGGACATTCACTTTATTCAGTGTTATCACTGAGTTACAAGAAAAGGATGAAACCATAAACAAGTTATGGCCCCTGCCTCTTAGAATTAATAGAATTAACAGGTATAATGAGTGTTATAAAAGGGGAAGTCTGGAGTTCTTTGTAAAGATAGGGTAGCCCAAAAAAATGTATATGCACTTTGAATGATTATAAAGTCAGTGCTTATTAACATACATTTTGTTTGCAAAGTTTAATAGAATCTACAGAAATGAATAATATTTTTTGTCAATGCCTGTTTTCAAACTGATGACCGTTCTGGTCCAGGCACTGCCCCTAATGTGAAGCAATGGAATCTTAAACATCAAGAATCAGCCCTATAGCAAAATATCAGACATTTGTTGTAGCAATATCTTTACTGATACAGCTCCTAGGACAATGGAAACTAAGGAGAAAATAAACAAATGGGACTACATCAAAATAAAAAGTTTCTGCACAGCAAAAGAAACCATCAAAAACACAACAAGAAAGCTAACTGAATGAAAGAACATATTTGCCAATGTTATATCTGATAATGGTTTAATCTCCAAAATTTACAGAGAACTCATACAACTTAACAAAAGGAAGATAAACAATCCAATCAAAAAAAATGGGCAAAGGACCTAAATAGACACTTTTCGAAAGAGGACATACAGAAGGCCAAGAGACATATGAAAACATACTCAAAGTCACTAATCATCTGAGAGATGCAAATCAAAATGACAATGAGGTACCATCTCACACCTGTCAGACTGGCTATCATCAACAAATCAACAAACAACAAGTGCTGACAAGGATGTAGAGAAAAAGGAACCCTCATGCACTGCTGGTAGGAATGCAGACTGGTGCAGCCACTGTGGAAAACAGTATGTAGTTTCCTCAAAAAATTAAAAATGGAACTCCCATTTGACCCAGTAAACCCACTTCTAGGAATATATCCCTAGAAATCAAAAACAACAATCAGAAAGGATATATGCATTCCTATGTTCATAGCAGCACAATTTACAATAGCTAAGATTTGGAAACAGCCTAAGTGCCCATCAGCAGATGAGTGGATTAGAAAACTGTGGTACATCTACACAATGAAATACTACACTGCTATAAAAAAGAAAGAACTCTTATCATTTGCAACAACATAGATGGACCTGGAGAGCATTATGCTAAGCAAAATAAGCCAGTCGGAGAAAGATAAATATCACATGATCTCACTCATATGTGGAATATAATGAACAGCATAAACTGATGAACAAAAATAGAGCCAGAGGAAAAAATACTTTAGAATATAATAGAAGTAATCCTTTTATTTGCAGGTTTTTCATATTTCCTAAAACTTTTGTAATATTATACTATGTTAGCACAGTTTTGGTAATATTATTATGTTTAAATCTATTTTTTCTTGACATATTAATGTTTATTGCATGTAATATTACTATATTTAAAATCGTTTTTCTTAAAATATTAATGTTTATTGCATGTAAATGACTAATTATTTTGTATCTACAATCTTCTAATAGATTTATTTTGTATATTGTAAGATAAATAAAGAAATCAGCCCTAGGTGTTTTGGCTCGGTAGATAGAGCATCAGCCTGCAAACTGAAGGGTCCCAGATTCAATTCTGGTCAAGGGCACATGCTTGGGTTGTGGGCTTGATCCCCAGTAGGGGGCGTGCAGGAGGCAGCCAATTAATGATTCTCTCTCATCATTGATGTTTCTATCTCTCTCTTCCTCTTCCCTCCTCTCTGAAATCAATAAAAATATATTTTTTTAAAGAATTATTTCATTCAGTATTTGTGTGCCCTCAATTCATTGACTGTTGCTGGTTTTGTACCGTAAACTTTATCTTTTATGTATCCCCATAAAAAAAAAGTCTAGTGGCACTGTAGGATAAATTTTCTTGGTTCAAAGTTTAGTCTGGTTTCACCCATTATTTCAAATCAGTTAAGCCTGAAAAGGAGTGAAAATTAAGTGGGTTATCAGCTGTGAAAGTGTGTATACATTTCGGGGGGACATCCTCTTATAAAGGGGCAGCTAACTTTGTGGAATGAGGGTGGGGGATCAGGCAAGGCAATCCTAAAGGGTCAAAGTTGTCTAAGCAGAGGCTGGAGTGTACGGGGCAGGTGAGGCTGCTCGTGGACCCCCTCTGCAATGAGTCTTCATCAGCCACTGTCCTCTGCTGTCACCGACCCACATCGGAGCTGTACCATGAAAATGCAAGACCTCTCTGAGGGCCCTGAAGGTCCCAAGTACACCCAACACCCAAGGGCAGTTGCAGTTCTGACTCGGAAGGGGAAGCCAGAACATTCACATCTAAAGCCAGTCCTGCCTTACCTGCCTCAGCAGTGGAGTCTCCAGTCTCCTGTGGCCAAAACTTCCGTAGTTCTTCTTAGTCTATGATAAGTCTTCCAAGCTTTGCGTCTGAACCTGTGAAAATTCACCTGCAGATGTTCCAAGAAAATGCTTCCTCTCTCCAAAGTCTGCCTTTCAGGACCAGGGTTGACAAACTTGTTTTTCTACAGGGCTAGAGCAGTGGTTCTCAACCTTGGCTGCACATTAGAATCACCTGGGAATCTTTTAAAAATCCTGATTTCTGGGCCTCATCCTCCAGAAATTCTGTTTCTTTGTTATGGGGTGAGGCCACAACATTAGTAACAAACAGAATTTCCGGAGGATGAGGCCCAGAAATCAGGATTTTAAAAAGATTGCTAGATGATTCTAATGTGCAGCCAAGGTTGAAAACCACTGGGCTAGATGGTAACTATCGTAGGCTTCATGGGCCACGCGGTCCCGCTCACAGCTCCTCAGTTAATACTGCTGTAGCACCAAAGCAGCCGTGGACAATTTGTGTACAAATGAACACAGCTGGCTCCAATGAAACTTTATTTACTAAAACGGCCACCAGATTCGCCCCACATGCCTAGTTTGCTGAATCCTGCTCTAGACTTGTTGTAGGCAGAGGGAGCGGTATCAGGTGTTAGACCCATGGGGTCAGACCGGACCTGCGTTCACCAACCTTGGTATTTGAGTTCTGGCTAGGAAAGAATTCAGAGCCAACACCCAAACTATAAGAGAACATTTATTTGGTAAATCGCAGAGGTAGACAAAGTAATTCCTAGAAGAAATGGGCTTAGGAAACAAGTTAAAGAGGTAAAGGAAGGACCCTTGGAGCTTGGGCATGTTATTGTGCCTGGGGCAGAAGCAGGGAGGGGAGAGGGAAAGCATGAGGAAAGGGAAAGATGTTGGCGTGCTCCAGGGAGGGAGAGCGCACTGGGTCCTCCATCCTAAGGTTGTAAGGGAGGAGAACTTAGGGGAGGTCCCAGGGGAAGATCTCAATAGAATATTCAGCAGCTTTCCAGGTGTGTCTTTTCAATGTCTAGGTCTCCACTGATTGATTGGCTGGCACCAGGGCAGGGGTCATTATCCAATGCAGCTCATCCTGATGTCAGCCTTGGTGTCACTTGTCTGGTTTTGCTGCTTTTCTGGGCCTTGAGCTAAAATACAATTGAGGCCTAAATATTATCTTAGGGAGGAAAGGTCAGGGGGTCCACACCACATGACCAGTGATATGCTCAGGGAGGAAAGGTCACCCTGGGTGTGAGGTCCCTCCCTACAATTGATTGTCCATTGCTAGGCACCTGGGGCTTCCCACCTGGTGGCCTTCTGTATCTGGCCCATTGTCCTTGCACTGCTCAGGTCTGTCTACCGTGCTAGGCAGATGTCTCTCTGGGCTTAGAAAGTCTAGCTTGAAAGTAGCATTGACTTCTTTGTTCAAAGTTGTGTTCTCCCTTCTCTTTCCTGGGCAATAGCTTGGTCTACGGGCCCAACTTTAAGGACTGCGAGGGAGCAACAGTAAATTACTAAGAAATATATATATCAGGAGGTTATTCAAAGCATTATCCTGCCACATATTAAATGCCACATACTTTAAAGTATTTATATGCATACTTTTAAAAAGGGTTCTATGGAAAGCAACCTCACAGGGTGATCTGATCATAAAATCCTAACTGGGCAGGTCATGGTGGGTAGACACGACCCCGGGCCCAGAACTTCTTTAGTAAAATGTTTGCCTCTGCCTTAGGCAAGCCCTGCCCATTGTTTCTGGGCATCTGGGTTAAGGCACCTTGGAAATGCCCTCTTTCAGATCCCTCCTCCTAATCCCCTTTCAAGGCCTGGCCTATTTAGACCAGGCCTTCTAAAGCAGTGGTTCTCAACCTTGGCTGCACATTAGAATCACCTGGGAATCTTTTTAAAATCCTGATTTCTGGGCCTCATCCTCCGGAAATTCTGTTTCTTTGTTAACAAAGAAACAGAATTTCCGGAGGATGAGGCCCAGAAATCAGGATTTTAAAAAGATTCCCAGGTGATTCTAATGTGCAGCCAAGGTTGAGAACCACTGTTCTAAAGCATGAGAGCACATAATCTAAACCAGCGGTTCTCAACCTGTGGGTTGCGACCCCTTTGGGGGTCGAACGATCCTTTCACAGGGTCACCTAAGACCATCCTGCATATGAGATATTTACATTATGATCCATAACAGTAGCAACATTACAGTTATGAAGTAGCAACGAAAATAATTTTATGGTTGGGTCACAACATGAGGAACTGTATTTAAAGGGCCAGAAGGTTGAGAACCACTGACTATCCTGTAAACCAATCTCCTCCTTGATTTCTCCCACCTTGCTTTCCCCAATCTTCCTTAGTTCCCTCCTTAATTCCAAATGCATAAAATAAGCTGAAAAACTGTTATTCTCTGGAACATTTGAGATCTCGCTCCCCAGCATATGTCATCAGTTTGGCTCAAATAAACTATAAATATTCTCTACAGGTTTGGACATTTCTTACATTGACATACAGCACATAGAACGAAGTCCTATCTGACTTTTTTGCTGTTATAAAAGCTTGGACAGCTTAGAACTAATTCCCCCACTTCTGTTCTTGCCTCCTTCAACCCATTGGCCACTCTCCTGACAGAGTATCTTATACAACACAAATCTGATCATGTCACTCCCCTGCTTACAGCCCCACAAAGGATACAGATGAGCAGCCTGATGATGCCCCACTGCTCTTAGGATAAAGGCTCCATGGGACAATGGAGATCCTACACATAGGCCATTCCCCACTGCTTCCTCGCCAGGAAGCCCAATGTGCCTGGCCCAGGGGATGATGGGTCATGGCTGGTCTAAGCCAATCACAGCAATCCTAGGCCAATGATTGCTCTGGGTGGACTCTGGCACAGTTCTGGCCAATAAGATACAAGAAGAGATCTGCTGGGGACTTTGGGGAAAGTTTTTTGATAAGAGAAAGACTGTAAAAGAAAACTACACTTTTCTCTGCTCTCAGAACACTTCTGACACCATGTGTGGGTTTTTCCACACCAAACAATTCTCCAGTTCTCAATAGACACTGATTGGGTGTTCTACAATTTAACTAAATTCTGATACTAATGCCCAGAGTTGGCAGGTACCCCACAGGGTAAGGGTTCAATCCCACAAGACTGTCCCCTATTTCAGATTTAATCAAAGTCCCAGGTTGTCATCTGTACTTGTGATCAACCAGCTATGAATCAGGAGTTCACACAGCCCCTCCTCAGGTTTGATAATTTGCTAGAATTGCTCACAGAACTCAGAGAAACATTTACTTATTTCACTGGTTTATTACGAAGGACATTAAGGATATGAAGAATACAGATGAAGAGGTACATAGAACAAGGTATGGAAGGATGAGAGATGGGGCTGAAAACTCCAAGCTTCTAATCATGGCTTGATCTTTCTGTTGACTCCTAAAGTTATCTCTGTCACCAGTCATCTCATTAGCATACAAAAGACACTCATTGCTCAGAGATTCCTAGAGCATTAGAAGTTCTTGAGTTATGAACCAGGGTCAAAGACCAAATATTAGAATACAATGTGCTCCTAGCACCCTATCACTCAGAAAATTACAAGGGTTTTAGGAGCTCTGTGGCAGGAGCCAGAGACAAAGACAAACATATTTCTCATTATACTAAGGAAAAGGTCTGCCTGCTGCTCCTTTCTTTCTGCTTGGGAAACTGTCATATAAAAATGAGATGCCCGGAGCTATAGCAACACACTGGCCCATAGTACCCCATGCTACAGCTTACACAGAAGGAAGTTGATCCAGAATCCCTTGGAACCTCTGAAGGATCCCAGGGTGATCTAAGAAGTGGGGACCAAATTCAGCTCCTGATTGTGTAGGAAGCAGGAGATTGAATGGACACGTCTAGGTCTCCCTGGGTCATGGCGGACAGAAGCCTGCCTCTCCTCCCCTGCCACTGGTGCATGCACTTACCCTCCCAGGAGACAAACTCAGTGGTCATCACCTGAAGCCAGTGGTCGTCCACTGATGGCAAGGCAAGCTCGTGGCTAAGCACTGTTATGAAATTTCTGGCTGAGCTCACATGCAGAGCTGCAGGAGTACTTGGTTTTATTTACCCAGCTCAGTACCCAGATGGATTTTCAAGATGTTGAGCTCTTATGTATACAAATCATGCCGCCAAAGTTGCTATAAACCTCTGGGCAATTTGCAACATATCCTAGACCGGTCTTGGTTCTCAGGGGTCACCCTCCAAGGAGGCACTGCTGGGTCCTTGGAATGTGGTCAAAGAACTCAACAATCAAGGACTTTTCCAAATATGTACATGAGGTTGTGAAAGCTGTGCCTTCTCCCCGCCGTGGCCCAGCAGCCTGGGGCGCTCCACTGGGCAAAAGCCAAAGGAAGCTCATTTTTCTTTTTACTTTCTGCTAGGATAACACCTCTTTTTCAGACTGGCTTTAAAAGGAAGCAACTTTGGAGAAACTGCAAGGAATCCTGCTGTTAGAGAGAAGCTGGCCTCAAGGCGCTTCAGTGGAGTTCCCTCTCTGGGTTCTCTGACTACCTCTCAGTTCCTTCCTTCGTGTTCCCCGGCTCCCAAGAAGAGAAGGCAAGAATCCTAACTGGGCTGAGATTTCCTCCTGGGATGGGAAAGGAAACATACGTGTTTGCATGTGCACCCAGAATGAGGAAAGGCAAGTTGATGTTGAAAACACTGAGCAGTTACTACGTGTCCAGCCTGTCCTATGTGCTCTTTACTTAATAACCTATTTGATCATCACAACAACCCTATGAAGTAAATGCTATTATCATCATCCCCACTGTACAGATGTGGAAACTGAGGCAGTGAGAGTTTAGGTTACTTGCCCAAAGACTACAGATCAGTAAGTGATTCGGACCCAACAGTCCCATTCCAGAGCCCTCTAAGTCCTCTTAGACGCACAGAGCCCTGTGTGGTCAGACCCCTCCACCCCACCCTGGGCCTGCTGACTGTCTCAGGTCCTATGTTTGGTATTAGCTGCTTCCCCTGCACAAATTGCTTTTCCTCATCTTCCTCCCTCAAACCTTCCCCCTAGCATTACTTCCTCAGGTGAACCCTCCCTAACTTCTGACCCATGACCCCTGGCCTTGAGCATCCCCAGTCCATCCTCTCATCTGCCATACCACTTTCCTTGTCAGTGTGTTGTCACACTGATTGGGTGATTCTTTAATGAATATTTGTCCCTTTCTGGACCAACACTAATAGAAATACAGTATGAGGCACATATTTTAGGTTTCCTAGTAGCCATCTATACTAATAATAGAGGAATATGCAAATTGTCCAGGACGCCATCACAGCAACAATAACAACTGAACAGCAGGCTGCGTGGGGTGACAAGGCCGGCAGAGAGGTTTAGTGAGGGGCAACCAAACGACTGAACAGAAGGCTGCATGGGGCAACCAGGCCAGCAGGGGGACAGTTGGGGGCAACCAGGCCAGCGGGGGGTGGGGGCAGTTGGAGGTGACCAGGCCAGTAGGGAGGAGCAGTAAGGGGTGATCAGGCCGGCGGGGAGGGGGGTAATTGGGGGCAACCAGGCCAGTGGGGCGAGGCAGTTGGAAGCGACCAGGCCAGCAGTGGGGCGGGGGGCGGTGGGGGGCAGTTAGGGGCAAACAGGCCAGCAGGCAGAGGTGGTTAGGGGTGATCAGGCTGGCGGGGGGGGGGGGGCAGTTAGGGGCAATTAGGCAGACAGTCAGGTGAGCAATTAGGAGCCAGTGGTTTCGGGTTGTGAGAGGGATGTCCTGGATTGGAGAGGGTGCAGGCTGGGCTGAGGGGACCACCCCCCCTGCGCTGTGCACAAATTTCATGCACCAGACCTGTAGTATTTAAAGAAATAAAAAGGAACTGGTGAAATTAATTTTAATACTGTATTTCATTTAACCTAACATATTCAAAATAGTCTCATTTCTACATGTAAGCAACATGAAAATTATTAAGGACATATCTTACATGATGTTCCTCACACCAAGTTTTCAGAATCCACTGCAGCACATCTCAGCTCAGACCAGCTGTGTTCCAAAGTGTTCCATACCCACATGTGACTTGTGCCTTCCGCATTGGATAGGTCTCGTCCAATCTCCTGCCTCAGGGAGGTCAAATGTGGCCTTTTCACAGGGTTACAACTGAGATTCAGAGAGGTATTGGGGAGGCTCTCAATCAAGGGTTATTTCTCTCCAGGGACACAGGGCAACATCTAGAGACAGTTTTGATTGTCATGATTTTGATGGGAAAGGGTGGTAAATGCTCTTAGCATCTACTGGTGGAGGCCATGATGCTACTAAAAAGTCCAACAAAGCACAGGACAGCCCCTCACAATAAAGAATGATTCAGCCAAAGATGTCAATAGTGCCCAGGATTAGAAGAAGGACTCAGGCTCACACATGCACTCATGGAGTCATTCCCCATCCCCTCCGTCTTCCAGGGCTTGCTCCTTCTGCTGTCTACCCTGGCAGCTGGGCCAATTGGAGACTCACCACCTGGGTTAGTGCTGAGCCTGGCTTTATCCAGCAGGTCCTTCCCGATGGACTGTCAATCAGGAGAGGGGACATGCCCACATCTGCCTCCTGAAAGGGGTAAGGTAGCAAATGGCATTTGCTTAGGTTTGTGGCCTCCCCAGCCCCAGCCCCACACATGCACACCAAGGGGCTGGGAGGTGGGATCCAGTGGTGATTTCCATTGCAAACCATTTCCTAGCAACCTTACAAATTCTCATTTGAGTTTGTGAGAAGAAGGCAAGAGCTCCAGACTGTGAACAGAGGCATTGTCTCAGCCTAGCCCTGCCTGCCTGCTGAGTTTGCCTCCACTGGAGACACGCTGGAATATGCATGAGGCAGCCCCACATCCCCGGGGAGCTTGACAGTGATGAGCACACAGCCTGGGGCAGAGAAAACACCCAGGGCTCTGCCCTCGGAGGCTCCCCTCCCCTCCCTTAGCTCTGAGCCAGGGAGGCTGGTGCTGCCAACTGACTATCGCTGAAACACATCAATCCTTCAGCCCGTCCCACACGCCCATCACGTGAGAAGGAGGTTTAAGGAACACAGCCCCAGAGAACTCACTTCCTAAAAGGGCAAGGACTACACATTGTAAAGCAGGGGAAGCCGGATTGAGATTTAACAGAATTTCCCCAAGCCTCCCCCACATGTCTGCTGAACAGGCCCCATGCACCCTGGGGGGGACACTTGCTTGCACAGATTAACCAGGTGCTGAGGAAACAAAGTGAAAGTACCTAAGACAGGGCCTGCCCTTTATTGGAGATCTAACTTTTAAAAGTCATTCCTTGCCGAAACCGGTTTGGCTCGGTGGATAGAGCGTCGGCCTGCGGACTGAAAGGTCCCAGGTTCTATTCCGGTCAGGGGTATGTACCTTGGTTGCAGGCACATCCCCAGTAGGAGGTGTGCAGGAGGCAGCTGGTCGATGTTTCTCTCTCATCGATGTTTCCAACTCTCTATCCCTCTCCCTTCCTCTCTGTAAAAAAATCAATAAAAATATATTTTAAAAAAAAGTCATTCCTTAATAGGCAGCAACCTAGAGGAGCCTGAGTTGAACCTCTAAGGGTGCCCAAAGCCCTCACTCTTCACACAGAAATTTTGTTTCTGTTTTATTGAGGGATAATTGACATACAAAACAGAAGCTACAGAGAGAAACCAAGATGGCGGCATAGGTAAACACCGGAGTTTGCTGCCTCGCACAACCACTTCAAAAATACAACTAAAAGACACAACGGACATCATCCAGAACCACAGGAAGGCTGGCTGAGTGGAAATTCTACAACTAGAAGGAAAGAGAAAAGCATACCGAGACTCAGAGGAGGCGCAGTGCGGAAGTAAAATACTAAGGTACAGAGGCACACGTGGAGCGGGCTGGTGGCTGAGGGCGAGGTTGTCTTTTTCAATTGGGAGGGAGTCTCAGGCTCTGAGCTCCAGTTCCGGGGGAGTCTTTGGGGACCCAGACTCATACAGGAGAAGCGGGACCAAGAGTGTCCTCCTCAGGTAATTGGGGAGGCTGAACCACTGGGCCCTAGAGGACACTTAGCACAGAAAACCACTTTATCAACACAGGGAAGCATAAAAAATGCGGAGACAAAGAAACAGGACACAAATGACAGAAATGGAGGAAAGCAAACTACTGGATATAGAGTTCAAAACCACACTTTTAAGGTTTGTCAAGAACTTTCTAGAAGCTGCCGATAAATTTAGTAAGACCCTCGAAAAGACTGGTGAGACCACCGATAAATGTAGTGAGATCCTCAAGAAATCTAATGAGACCCTCGATGTTATGATAAAGGACCAACTGGAAATGAAGCAGACACTGACTGAAATGGAGGATATTATACAGACTCCCAACAGCAGACTAGAGGATTGCAAGAATCAAGTCAACGATTTGAAATACGAAGAAGCAAAAAACACCCAACCGGAAAAGCAAAATGAAAAAAGAATCCAAAAATACGAAGATAGTGTAAGGAGCCTCTGGGACAGCTTCAAGCATACCAACATCAGAATTATAGGGGTGCCAGAAGAAGAGAGAGAACAAGATATTGAAAACCTATTTGAAGAAATAATGACAGAAAACTTACCCTACCTGGTGAAAGAAATAGACTTACAAGTCCAGGAAGTGCTGACAACCCCAAACAAAAGGAATCCAAAGAGGACCACACCAAGACACATCATCATTAAAATGCCAAGAGCAAAAGACAAAGAGAGAATCTTAAAAGCAGCAAGAGAAAGAAAGTCAGTTACCTACAAGGGAGTACCCATACGACTGTCAGCTGATTTCTCAACAGAAACTTTGCAGGCCAGAAGGGAGTGGCAAGAAATATTTAAAGTGATGAATGCCAAGAACCTACAACCAAGATTACTTTATCCATCAAAACTATCATTCAGAACTGAAGGTCAGATAAAGAGCTTCACAGATAAGAAAAAGCTAAAGGAGTTCATCACCACCAAACCAGTATTATATGAAATGCTGAAAGGTATCCTTTAAGAAGAGGAGGAAGAAGAAAAAGGTAAAGATACAAATTATGAACAACAAATACACATCTATCATCAAGTGAATCTAAAAATCAGAATAAATAATCTGATGAACAGAATGAACTGGTGATTATAATAGAATCAGGGACATAGAAAGGAAATGGACTGACTATTCTTGGTGGGGAAAGGGGTGTGGGGGGTGTGGGAAGAGATTGAACAAAAATCGTGCACCTATGGCTGAGGACAGTGGGTGGGGAGTGAGGGCGGAGGGTGGGGTGGAAACTGGGTGGAGGGGAGTTATGGGGGGGGAAAAAGAGGAACAAATGTAATAATCTGAACAATAAAGATTTAATTTAAAAAAAAACAAACTGAAGCTATCTAACGCCTACAATTTGGTAAATTTTGACCAATGCATACACCTGTGAAACCATTGCCACCCTCACAGCTGTTCTCAACCTGTGGGTCTCGACCCCTTTGGTGGTCAAACAACCCTTTCACAGGGGTTGCCTAAGACCATCCTGCATATCAGGTATTTACATTATGATTCATAACAGTAGCAACATTACAGTTATGAAGTAGCAACGAAAATAATTTTATGGTTGGGTCACAATGTGAGAAACTGTACTTAAAGACCAGAAGGTTGAGAACCACTGCTAGGACCTAGAGAGTCTAGGTCAGTGGTCGGCAAACTGCGGCTCGCGAGCCACATGTGGCTCTTTGGCCCCTTCAGTGTGGCTCTTCCACAAAATACCACGTGCGGGTGCGCACGTACAGTGCGATTGAAACTTTGTGGCCCATGCGCAGAAGTCAGTATTTTGTGGAAGAGCCACATTCAAGGGGCCAAAGAGCCGCATGTGGCTCGCGAGCCAAAGTTTGCCAACCACTGGTCTAGGTAAACACATCCATCTCTCCTAAAGTTTCCTTATGCCCCTTTGACATTTCCCCCCACTTGCCCCACCCCCAGGTAACCACTGATCTGCTTTCTGTTTCTATGGAGTCATTGGTATTTCCTATAATTTTATATAAATTAGATCATAGTGATCAACTCATTTTTTTACCTGGCCTCTTTCACTCAGCCTAGAGGTGTGCTCCTGTTCAGTGCTGAGTAGTATTCCATTGTATGGCTATACTAAGTGTTGTTTATCCATTCACTTGATAGGCTGTTAAAAAATAAAGCTGTGAAAGTTCATGTACAAGTTTTCCCATGGATATGTGCTTTCATTTCTCTTGGATAAATAGCTAGGAATATTTGTAACCCATGGCTGGGATCATAAGGTAGGTATAAATTTAACTTTTAAAGAAATTGCCAAACTTTTACACAATGATTGTACCTTTTTATGTCTGTTTGCTCCACATCCTTGCCAATGCTTGGTGTAGTCAGCCTTTTTAACTTTAGCTATTCTAGTGGGTGTAAGGTGGTATCTCAATGTGGTTTTCATTTGCATTAAAACCATGACAATTGATGTTGAGCATTCTGACATGTGCATATTTGCCACCCATTATCTCCTTTGTTCAAATCTTCTCATTTTTAAAAATTGAGTCATTTTTCTTACTATGGCCTTTTGAGAGTTTATATAATCTGGATTCAATTCTTTTATTGATATTTGATTTGCAAATATTTTCTCCCACTCTGTTGCTTATCTTTTTATTCTCTTAGCAGTGTCTTTTGAAGAAAAGAGTTCTTCATTTGAATTTGAAAAATACTCACCTTATTGCAAGGGGGTTTCACAGATGCTGGGGATCCATTCGAACTGCTCTGCTAGATGTAAAGAATGGGTTCTCTCACCCGAAACCAAACTGCCCTCCGCCCCTGCAGCCATATGGACTCTCCTGAGAGATTCCCGGGAGAAACCTACCTGTGCCTTGCTTTCCTTACCTGGGAAATGGAGGTAGTAACAATACTCACTACATAAGATTGATGTAGAATTAAATTAGTTAATACACCTGAAGCTCTTACAACAGTCTCGCCCTTAGCACTACCTCAGTGTTAACGAGTATTACCATTTCACACTCAGTGTTTCCATGCAAGCCAGAGACACCACCTTAGGGGGAAAAGTACCTGGACAATTCTGGTTATTTTGTTTTTTTATAAACATTTATCTCTGTGCTAGTCCTGGGCTAAATGCTTTACCACATTTACTCACTGAAACAACCCAAAGAATGAGGTACAATCATTCTCCCCGTTGTACATGTGAGGACACGGAGAACCAGTGTGGTTAGGGAGTGGCTGAGCTAGATTCAAACTCAGTTCTGTCTGGCCTCGAGCCTGTGCTCTAAACCAAAGGGCTCCTGGCCAACAAGTACAGTGGGTCATTCTTCAAACCAAGGTCTTCTGCCTCTGGCCGTGCCTGTCCAGTTGCTCTGGTGAGGGACTCAGACCTATCATGGGACCTTGTTTCAAATGAGGGAGCCTGCCCCAGGTGGGTGCCCCTGCCCCTATGTGGCTCTTCTCTAAGCAGAAATGACACAGCTTCAAGGGCCACTTGGATACGTTACACATGCACCCAGAGACTCTTAGGAATGGGAAGGAACTTGCAGGGCCACCCCGTTCAGCTTTTTGCTAACACAAAACTCTCCCATCACCGAGGGGGAGCCAGGCAGCCTTTCTGCTCCTCCATCTCCAACTGTTAGACATCCTACCTGACTCCACTCAGCTTCCTGAGACCACGAAGGCTCACAGCAAATGTCTTTGTTTGTTTTCAAATAAAGAGTGTCACAGTGGAGGTTTCCTAGGGCAGTGTTTGCCACGCCTTTACAACCTGACACCTGTGGTCTGCCAGGAGATGCCACCCTTGTCTCACACTGTGCTCTAGAGTCAGGGATCCTGGCTGCACCAGCTGCTGGCTGTGCCACCTTGCACCTGTTATCTCTCAGAGCCTCAGATTCTTTATATCTGCACCTCACAGAGGCATTGTGGGGACTGAGTGAATGAATTGAACATAGAACACTGGCAACTTCCTGCACAGAATAAGTGCTCAGTCACTGCTAAGAGTTGAGGCGATGGTGACAATTTCCAGAAAGGTCACAACATCCCGACAGGCTTCCAAGTCTTTTTCCAAATCGTGGTGAAAGGAGGACTGGAACAATTGGGGGGATATATGTATCAATAACACAATGATTTTTAAATAAACTGGTCAGGACACATATCCACAAACGCTGCCCCTTCAAACGGACTGCCTGTGGATGTTCAATGCTGGAAAATTTTCAGTCACTGTAGATTCCTCTGCCACTTCTTCAGGAGCCCCAGGAGTAGCGAGTCTTCAAGGGAAGGAGGTTGGACACTAAGCTGGGGTACCATTTGGGGCCCAATAAAGTGTAAAAGAACCACCACAGAACTAGCTTTCTTCAATTATTGTGCTGAGCAATGGAAACGTTGGAATATGTGGCACATGCCACTCCTTTGAAGTTGAGTAGCTATTTCGACATATTCATTCTGATCTTTTTTCTCAATATTATTTCCATGACTTTTCTGATTCACTCATTCCAAAAGCATATCCTGCCTTTCAGCCAGACCACTGTCTGCTAGTAATTCCCCAAAATGGCAAACCCGAAGGGAAAGAGGAAGGACCGTGCTGTGTGTTCTCCAGGCCTTGGAGGGAATAGGGAATTGTGCCATGCATGGAGTTGTTACATGCAAGTCTACAAGGAAGGTGAGGCTACAGGCATCCAGGGGATGGACACTGTTCAAAAAGGAAGACACTCTAAGTGTCGCTGGGGCCGAACTAGAAGAGTTCACAGTGCAGCCCAGCATGCTCAGCTAGACAGCTCTGCTGATCTTGCTGGGCTCAGCCACCGGCATGGGCTGCTGGCTGAAGGCTGCCCTCGCGGAGCCTCGGCTGCACAATGGGGAGACTTAGTTCACTACGTGTGTCTCCTCTCCTCCAGCAGAGCAGTCAGGAATGCTCATATGGAGACAGCAGAGATGCAAACAAGTAAGCAGAAACCTGGAGGATTTCTTAGGACTTTGGCTTGGAACTGGCACACCCTCACTTCTGCCTCATCTTCTTGGCCAAAGCAATGGGGTATATGCTCCACCTTTAAGGAGGAACCCTGAGTTCCCATGACGGTGGGCACTGATGCAGGGAGGGACAGGAAGTGGAACCATTTAACGTGTTGATTTGGGGTCCTTGGTTCCTTCCATCTTGTGATGGAACCAACCCCCAAAGCTTTGTCATCATCTGAAACCAATCAGTAAAAGGGGAAGCAAGGATGGAGGCAGCATACTGCCTCTGAAGAGCCTTGAACTGTGTGTGGCCCACACCACTGCCTCTCACCTTCCAGGGATGAAGGCCAGTTGTGTGATCAAGCCTCGCTGCAAGTCCCCAGCCAGACACTGCTCTCCAATCCTGTCTACGTAGTATGGGAGGGGAGAGGAAACTTTGATGGACACCAGCCATCCCTGCTACAGGAAGTGACTCACCACTGTGCTACCCTAAATTCCTAAGGGAATGAGGAGAGTAAAATATCCTGCCTCATAGCCCTGCCTCAGGTAGAAGTAATGGCAATCCCTCTCTAGTAGCCCAGATCACCCAGCCAAATCTTTCACAGGGTACCAGAGAGCAGCATCCGAATCAGGCACTGACCTACCAGCGCTGCAATGATGCTACTCTTTGCAGGTCCTAGTGCAGCAGATGGAGAGATAGAGACTGGACACATTACACCAGCGGTTCTCAACCTGTGGGTCGAGACCCCTTTAGGGGTCGAACGACCCTTTCACAGGGGTCGCCTAAGACCATCGGAAAACATATATATAATTACATATTGTTTTTGTGATTAATCACTATGTTTTAATTATGTTCAATTTGTAACAATGAAAATACATCCTGCGTATCAGATATTTACATTATGATTCATAATAGTAGCAAAATTACAGTTATGAAGTAGCAACGAAAATAATTTATGGTTGGGGGTCACCACAACATGAGGAACTGTATTAAAGGGTCGCGGCATTAGGAAGGTTGAGAACCACTGCATTACACTGTCCCCAGGCTCCACCTAGACTCCTGAAGCCAGACCCAAGCTCCCGGTGGATCCACCTCCTTCGCTGCAACTGCCCTCCCCCATGAAGTCACTGCCACGCAAGCACTGGGGACACCCAGCCAGCATCAAGCTCCAGGGCTCAGCCACCGGGGCAGGAGGAACCCCTGTACCCCCTGCCCGCTTCCTCTCTGAATGATGGCCCAGGAGCATGCGCCTCTGGAAAGCAGCGGGTCGGCTTACCAGGCCTCTCTCCAGAAAGCCAAGACAGGAAGTGAATACCAACGAGCCCCAAGGCGGTGAGGAGGGGAACGCAATTAGAGCAAAATCTGCTTACAGTTCAGATGTAATATTTGGAAGGGATAATCCTGAAATAAGAGATTGCCTGATTTCTCTCCCAAGCCTGTGAATGGTTCATTAGCTCCTATTTGACATTTGATGGTTGAGTCTGATTGGCTTTATTGTGGAATTGGACTTCAAGAAGTCCCCAAGACAGAGCAATCACGTTTCACAATGATCCCCAACTGCACATTTAACAACATAAATGGCAGCTGCGCCTCGGACTTCAATCCCACGCACGCTGCAGGGGAATTTGTATTTCGTCCCCACTTAATGAACCTCACTCCTGCCTGGCACAGCGGGGCCCTGACTCAGCAGCTCGGGTTTCCTGGGCAGGTCAGCCTGGCTGCTGCGCACAAAGAGCCCCCAGGCCGAGCATCGTAAAGATGAGCGTGTCCCCGTCTCGCATGGGCCACTGAGGCCCCGGAGGAGTGCGAGATGGAGGTCATGTCCTGGCTGGGATGCAGGCTAACTGTACAAACGGGTCATTTGCACCCAAAACAGAAATGATAAAGGCGGCAGGCGCTGGGTTCCATGATGAGAGCGAGCATAAGGGCTGCGGAGTTCCCAAGGAGAGGAGAGCAGGACGGACCATGGTCATGGCTGCCTCCCTGGAAGAAGGGGCTTGAGCGGGACATGGGAGAGGGCAGGGGAGGCATC
Organism: Myotis myotis; assembly: GCF_014108235.1. Taxonomy (NCBI): domain Eukaryota; kingdom Metazoa; phylum Chordata; class Mammalia; order Chiroptera; family Vespertilionidae; genus Myotis; species Myotis myotis. The sequence goes on along the minus strand of NW_023416324.1, from coordinate 29,114,364 downwards.
CTGGGCATGAGAGGTGAGCAAAGGGCAGGAGGAGCCCGAGGGGTCCCCTACTTGCTTGCTGGAGGCAGGCGGTGCCTCCTCAGGGTTCCTGACACTCAGCACTGTCCTCGTCTGTCCTTACCGGGTCCTGGGCACTTTGAGGGCGGGACTATCTTACCCATTTCTGAGCCCTGGTACCCAGTAATGTTTGTTGGCCAAATGAAGAACTGCACCTAACCCTGTTACATGCTCTCAGGGTGTTGTTGTTATTACTGTTTTAAGGGTGTAGTTACAGGAACTAGCATCTGTGCCGTTTCTTCAAGAGATCTGGATTCCAGGAATCTCTGTGGGGCAGTGTTTATGGCAAGTTAGTAAACCTTTCTGTGCTCTGATGGTCCCTGTAAAGGGAGTGTTCTACAGCCTGGGGCTGTGTGAGGAATCTGTGTTTGGACTTGGAGAGCCCCTAGGTCAGGCCTGGCCCATCATCGGCTCTGGGAGAACGCTGCCTGGCAACCTGAGCTCTCCTTTCATCCTTGTTACCCCCATTTGGCAGCCCAGGTGTGTTTTTCCGTCTCGCAGTGGGCAGCACTGCCGCTCAGAGGAGTGAGTGATCGACTCTAGTTCACACAATAGTGGGACCTTGGCTCTGCCTGACTTCAAAGCCACAGCATCCAGACAGCTGCCGTGGGGGGCACACAGATTCAAATACACACACATCCTTGCTGCACCTGCCTTTGACCACCTGGGAGGAGGGCAGGAATGCCAGCAGGAGCCAGGGCCAGAGGCACATTCCATCTCCTCCCAACAGAACAGTCCAACTCAAGCAGATCTCTTGAGACCCGCCAGTCTCATCTTTGCTCTGTTCTCCCTCTGCCTCAGGCTCCCCCCAAGACCGGGTTTCAGTACCAGGTCCCTCCTGTGGCTTGAACTTTTTCCTTCCTCTCCTCCCCATTTCAGCCCTACTGCTCACCTCAGCATCTGTTACCTGGAGACCAAAGACTCAGGTATCTACCTGCCAGCAAGCAGGGACCTTCCCCAAACGACTTTAGGCATCGCCCCTCCTGGCAGCACCGAGGAGCATCACTAGGTGACTGTCACGGTCACATTGGTAGGACTCCCCCAGACATAGACATGGGGACAGAGAGGTTCTCCATCGCCTCAAATCAGACAGCATAAATGTTTGCCCAACCAACAACTCTCAGGGGGATATGGATTTGTTAAGGAACAAGAGCAATTCATCTCTCTGCCTGCAGTGTTCCCTGCCCTTCACCAGGGGGCAGTCCTGATTCACTTATTTGTGTTTAAACACTACCCAATTCCCAGTCCAAAAAGAGGCTGGTTAGAACATAAACCTGAAAGGGGTATATGTGTGTGTGTGTGTGTGTGTGTGTGTGTGTGTGTGTGTGTGTGTGTAGATCAGTACAATATGGGTAAACTAAGAAAATGTTCCAAAGAGAAGATATAGATTGAATGAGATTCGGGTACTAATATTGAAGCACAAATTTGGTTCTAGGTTTCAATTTGATCATAGTAAGAATAGAACATACACTGGGCCCCCCACTTCTGCAGAGGAAGGCCAAAACTGCATTTAGGAGGCTGTTGGGAAACCCACCACACCTTGGTTTATACAACTCCCCAAACAGGGTCTTCCAGACTGGCTCTGCTCCTGTGTTGAGTCCAATGTACTGATCCTTATTTAAATTTGTCATCTCTCCATATTACCCTTAAATTTAAGCCAGACCTCCATTCTCACTGGGTCCACTTCCTCTCCCCCTCTCCTCTCCATCCCACTCCGATAGGATTTTTATACACTGCTTTCCTGAAATTGGTCTCATCGAAGTCACGAACAACTTCCGTGTTGCCACTTCCAGGGGCAGCTCTCAGCCTGGCTCTTGGCAGAGCTGACCCAGGGAGCATGCTCCTGTCCCTGAACCCTTTCTTCCTTGGCTTCAAAGACACGAGCCTCTTTTTGGTCTCCATCTACTGCTCCTTCTCCATCTGCTTTGCTGGGTCCTCCCGCTCTGTCTTACCTTCAAATGTCGCCGTGCCCTGTGATGGCTCAATCCTGGGACCCCTCTTCTTCTTCTTTCAGTCACTCCCTCAATCCAGTTTTGGGACTTTTCAGTATCAGATGCACCCTGATGACCACAACATGTGTACCTGTGGCCCATATCTCTACTCACATGTCAAACAGGCATCATACACTGAATCCCTCCAAACTTTTGGTCCCCTCGCCAGATTGATTTCCCACCTCATTAGATGGCAGCACCATCTGACTTGGAACAACCTTAGACGTGTCCTTGACCCTTTCCATCCAAGGAAACAGAAAATCCTGTGGGTTCTGGCTTCAATTAACCTACAGCCCTTCCTTGCTGCCTCTATTCTGACCTCTCATCCGAGCCATTGGCACTGCTCTGTGGGCAGTGGCTCTGTCTGTTTTCTTGGTTGGTGTATCCCATAGTAAATATTTTATTGGTTAAATTATTGAATACCTTAGAGTTTTCTGTGCACATAAGACACAAAAAGGAATATGTATCTCAATAAATAAGTGATTTCACAACTATAGAAATAATAACAACCAACATTTTTTAAACACTCACTGTGTGCCAGGCCCCTTATATATGGCAGGAAGATGCTAGATGAGATGAATGAAGCTCAGAGAAGTAGGAAATTGTCCAAGGTCAACATCTAGTAATTGATGGAGTAGATATTTGAGCCATAGTCATTTATTCAATTTATCAAATATTTGTTGAGCACCAGTTATGTGCCATATATTGTTTGGGAAATAAACAAAACAGACAAATTCCTTACTCTAATAGAGCTTACATACTAGTAAGGAAAGAAATGCAAGAAATGAAACATACATTATGACAGGTGCTAAAGAAAGCAAGTTAAAGAAATGAGTGAAAATAGGGAAAGCTCTTGAGCAAGGATGATCAGGAAAGATGTCTTTGGAGAAATGACATTTGAGCAGATACCTGGATAAAGTGAGGAGATGAGACGTATAAATATGTGAATAAAGAGCGAAGACCCTGCCCTAGCTGGTTTGACTCAGTGGATAGAACGTTGGCCTGGGGACTGAAGGGTTCCAGGTTCGATTCCAGTCAAGGTAACATGCCTGGGTTGCAGGCTCAGTCCCCAGTAGGGGGTGGTGCAGGAGGCAGTCAATCAATGATTCTCATCATTGATGTTTCAATCTCTCTCTCCCTCTTCCTTCTTCTCTGAAATTAATAAAAAATATACATTTTTAAAAAGAACAAAGACCCTAAGATAAACAATATTTGGCATATTTGGGTGGCAACAAGGAAGCCAGTGTGGCTGGAACCCAGAGAGTGAAGGGCAGAGATTTGGAGTTGAGGTAATAGATATGGAGAGGAGACACCACAGCGACCTTGGAGGCCAGTGGAAGCCTTCAGATTTTACCCCGAGTAAAGTGAGAAGCCATTATTAGTAGGTTTGAGTAGAGGAGAGAGATGATCTGACTTGGATTTTAATAGAATCACTCTGGCCAATGTGTGGAGAAAGGCCTGAAGAGGGGCAAGAGTGGACTTAGAAAGATCTATTTGGAGATCACTCTTGGCCAAGCTTTGGTGCCCAGTTATTTGGTCAAATACCAAGTGATTAATGTGGGCAGGCTTCATCCAATCAACTGACGGTCTTAAGAGCAAAGACTGAGGTTTCCTAAAGAAGAAGGAATTATCTTGAAGACTGCAACACAGAACCCCTGCCAGGGGTTCTTGCCTGCTGGCTTCTCCTGCAGTTTCAAGACTGCAACATCAACTCGTATCTAAATCGTATCCTGCCAACCTGCCCTACAGATTTCAGATTTGCCTATAATTGAATGAGCCAACTGCTTAAAATAAATCTAGATAGATAGATCAGATGATCAATAGATAGGAGAGAAGAGAAGAGAAGAGAAGAGAAGAGAAGAGAAGAGAAGAGAAGAGAAGAGAAGAGAAGAGAAGAGGTATCTCTTTCCCCTATTGGTTCTGTTTCTCAGGAGAATTCTGACTAATACAAGGCTGTTGCAATAATCCATGAGAACAATGTTCAATAATGATGGCTTGAACTTTTTTTTTTAATTAATTAAATCTTTATTGTTCAGATTATTACATTTGTTCCTCTTTTTTCCCCCATAACTCCCCTCCACCCAGTTCCCACCCCACCCTCCGCCCTCACTCCCCACCCACTGTCCTCATCCATAGGTGATGGCTTGAACTTAAAAGCAATGGAGATGGTGAGATATGGGTAGAGTCTAGAGATATTGTGAAGGCAGAGCTACTGGATTTGCCTATGAATTAAATTTGGCAAGTGAAAGACAGAGAAGCATCAAGAATGACTGCCATATTTTTGGCCTGAGCAGCTGGGTGAATGGTAGTACCCTCAACTGTTATGGAAGAAACTGAGAAGCTAGAATAATAAGTCCATACCTGAGAGAAAAAGTCAGGCTAGGGCGTGGACAGGGCGCCTGCTGATGGCATTATAGTCCTTGAGACTGGATAAGATCACCAGTCTTGGTAACTGTGGACAAAGGGAAGTGGCCTGAGGACTGAGCTCTGGAGCCCTTGGGCATTCTAAGGTCTAGAGATCAAAAAGAGAAAGAAAAACCAACTAAGAAAACTGAGAAGATGGGCCAGTGAAACTGGCAGAAAATCTGGAGAGTGAGCACCTCAGACACTGAGTGCAGAAAGTGCTTTATTCCAGTGGTCAGCTGTGACAATCGCTCTGGGAAAATGGTCAGCTTGGAGTCAGGGAGAGTCATGGGCTCTGGGGCACCATGGTGGTAGGCACGTAACAGGAAGTCCAATGTGGAGAAAGAAGCCACCCAAACACGCACACACAGGCCAACTGTCACTGGCTCTGACTGAGGCTTCCACACAGAAACCAGAATCAGAATCACTTCCCACGTCCCTAAAGAAGGAAGTGTCCTAAGAAATGTCAATTTACAGTGGCTCGATGGGCGTAGCAGCATGGGTTTGCATCTAAGATTTTGATGGATGGAGGGTCATTCATGAAGTGATTAGGAGGATATGGATTGATATGTGAATCTGAGTCATATCAGGTAGATAAGAAATATGGGGATCCCTGTTCGGTGCGCCAGATATGGGGGGATGGCGTTCTCTCTTCTTGCGACCAGCGCAGAGAGAGAGAACTCAGGGGTTGGTGAAATCTTGAATAGAACGCCACGAGGTTTAAGGAAAATTGAAAAAAACAAGACTGAGACAGAAATAGAGGAAAGCTGGGGCCGGGTATGGCGGCTGCTCTCTGATAGATGAACAGGGCCCAGAACCAGTGTAGCAACTTTTATTTATAGCCAAATACCAGGAAGTTTTACTAAGGGTAAGTAAAAGGGAGAATGCATGCGTTCTTGTAGCTTCCTCATAAATAGTCACCTCCTGGTGGGTCCGAATCGCATTCCTTCCTGGTGCTTGACTAGATTTAGATAAGAACCATTTCCTGGCTTTGAAGGTCAACTGAGGCATTCCCACCTCTTGGTTAGACATGCCCCCAAGATAAGGCCTCCAAACCTTACAATTTGTTCCTTGTCCCTTGGTGTGGGGCCAAGGGGGCTGAGCTTGCTCAGGTGCAAAGAGCCAGGATTTGGGAGTCAAGCATCCTCATGACAAACTCCAAAGCTAGAGGCAGACCATCTTTTTACAAATGAGAACCTGAGATCACAGAGGCGATACGTTTGCCCAAGGTCACACAGGTGGTCAGATCCAGCTCGGACAGATGGCACATCATGGTGTTCCGGCTGCGCAGGACTAAGATCAGAACCGTTCCAGCTGTGGGGTCAGAGACGCAGTTTGTCAGGGAGGACTCCATGGAGAAGGAGAGGCAGGACAACCACGGCTCGCTGCGTGGCCTCCACAGGCCAGGCACGCGCGAGTCCCCAGTCACGGGCGCCGCTGGGATGGGGGTTTCCATTTGTCCACACCACAGCCAGCCACTATGAGTTGCTCATTATTTCTTCTACTTATTGATGAAGAACGAAACAGAGGCTCCGAGAAGCTAAGTAACGTATCTAAGATCACACAGCTGATACGTCGTTTAAACCCAGATCTTCTTCCCTCCACGGCCTAAGTCTCTTTTTCTTTTTTCTCTTTTTGAAAAATATATCTTTATTTATTTCAGAGTGGAAGGGAGAGGGAGAGAGAGTTAGAAACAACGATGATGAGAGAGAATCATTAATAGGCTCCCTAACCCTAACCCTAACCCTAACCCTAACCCTCCTGCATGCCCCACACTGGGGACCAAACCCAAAACTGGGCATTGTGCCTGACAGGGAATCAAACCCTGACCTCCTGGTTCATAGGTCGATGCTCAACCACTGAGCCACATCAGCCGGGCTAGGTCCCTTTTTGTATAACACCATAAGCTGAGCAGAGGCAAGAATTTCATGTATAAAACTCACTCCCCTCTCACTCTCAGAGTGACCATTAAAATAATAATATACACGGAGCCACTTTAAAATGGAGCCAGGCTGCCATGCCAGGGGAGCTGCCTGGCATGTCTTATGCCTCAAACCTTGGGAATGTTAAAACGGGCAAACTAGCTTATGGGCTGGGCCTAAAGCAGCATCGTGCCCCAAAGAACTGTTTCAAGGATAACCAGAGAGCAGAAATTATGGCTACCAGACCGATGGCGACCAGACCGAAAATTAAAAACATTGTTTAGAATTCGCATCACTATCTTATGTTACCTGCATGAACAGAAATGCCGTCCTCCTATTGATATAACCATTACCCTTCCTTTTCTCTTCACACTCCTTGCCTTTGTCTCCTAATCAGAACATTATCTGGGCTTCTGCCTGAACCAGTGCTTCCCAAATAACTATTCTTCTATCTCAAATAAACATGTGTTGCCTTTCACCATGAAAGAGCTTTTACGTTTACATTAACATGACCTTAAACATGGTGCTTGACCTCAGCGGGCCTTGGGTTACTCACCTGTGAAATGCAGACAACCGTTACACCCATCCTCTAGGACCGAACAAGATTGTGCCCATAAAATAGCACAGTGCCTCGCACACAGTGCAGGCTCAAGAAGTGAGAACCATTGTTCCTGATGACTATTTTCAGTCCACAGATGAGGAAGCATGGAAGAGTCCATTAAATTCTTCGGCATCCAAAGAGTAAAGGCTGAAGTCTGGATTCAAAGCAAGACAGAGGACACACCACGTTAACTCTGCTTTTTCCATTTCACCCCAAGATAAGAAGGGAAATGCGTTGCAGGCAGATGGAATGCGTCGGTGAAAGCATGCAATGAGATTAGGCCTGTGTGGCAGAGGTGGTCTGAGGGAGCGTGATGAGTGCTAGCACAGGTGGGAGAGGGGCCTTCCCTGTTATGCATGGGTGCCTACCATACACCAGGCTCAGTGCCCAGCAGAACTGAGGCCTGGCAGGGGCTCCGTTTACAGCTTCCTGAGCAGGCAGTGGTGATAACGCCTGCGGACTTTACTCTCTTTTTTGTAAAAAATGGAAAATAGTTTATTTAATTTTTCTTTGTGATACTTTCTAATACCATGTGCATGCATTTTCTCTTCTATGATATAGAGGGGAAGAGAATATAATTTTTTTTGTCATCTACTCTTTTATTTTTATTGCTTAAAGTATTACAAAGAGTATTACATATGTCTCCTTTTTTTTTTTCTCCCCTTGACCTTCCCCTGGCCTCCCCTACCCCCCAGGGTCTTGTGTCCATTGGTTATGCTTATATGCATGCATACAAGTCCTTCGGTTGATCTCTTACCCCCGCTTCCCGCCCCCCAACCCTCCCCGGACTTCCCGCTGTAGTTTGACATCGAACAGACTGTCAGACTTTACTCTCTTGTCCCTGACCCAATCAGACATGAAATCAAACCGTGAGCTTAAGGGCCCTGCTGTGGCGGGTATTACCCAGAAGAGGGCGAGCTCAAGCGGGCCCCATCACTCTCACAGCAACCTCACGCGGTGGGTTCCATCATTCCGCCCATTTGATGGAAGAGGAAACGAAGGCTCAGTCAGAGCTGATGTGACTTGTCCGAGATCACGCAGCTGCAGGCTTTGAACCCGGGTCATTCTGTCTCCGAGGCCGGGCTCTGGTTACTGGCGTCTGAAAGGCAGAGACAAGTGAGATGAGTCAATTATAGCCTGAGGACATCCAGGCCCATGGGAGATGCAGGCAGCAGCAGGCTGAGGGCCTGGACTCAGACTGATCAGAAGGAGGATGGTCCTTAAATAGAGCTGGGAAGAGGGGATGGAAGAAATGTGGGTCTAGGGACACAAGAAGTCCTGTATCTGCCCACCTTCCCTGCCCACCTTTTTTTGTGCCCAGAGAACCATGGGCTCTCCTGGGTCAAAGAGAGTGGAGTCCTCACTTTGCCATTGACCAGTGCTGTGACCTGAGTGGGGCAAGTCACTTTAACTCTGGAGCCTCACTTTCCCTGTTTGTAAGATGGTCTCCCTATCATCTCACTCGCTTAGGTATCCTGAGGAGGAGCTGAGGAATGTGCTGTGATCCCAGGCCCGCCCACAGAGCCCGCACACGTGCCCTGGCCTCCCTGCCTTCACTCCCTTCCTAAGAATGGACTCTGGGCTTGTCATAAAGTCGGCCAGGTGTCGGCCCCACCCGGGCTTCCCAGTTAATGAGTGACCAGAGTACATGGCTTATAAAAGCTGCTAATCAGAGAAGCAGGTAGCATCTGGGTGGGTGGCTGTGGTGAGGTACAGAGGGAGCAAAATGGGTGGCAGGACTATGTCAGGGCTTCTGTCTGGAGTGACTCTGGTCCTCTTGGTGCTCCTGCAGAGCACACAGTCAGTCTACATCCAGGTGAGTCCTTCCAGCCAGAATGGCTTTTCACTAAAGGTTCCCATGGTGGGAGGTTGGGATGGGGAGAGGATGCTGGGAATTCATGGGATACAGGGGGGCACAGGGCCTAGGATTCAGCTCAACACACGTTCACAGCCCAGGGACTAGGACAGCTGGGGGTGTGGGCAGCCGGTATACCTATGGCTATGGTGATAGTGACAATAGCAATAATAATAAACGGCTGTTATGCAGCATGACTCTCCTTGAAGGCCAGCCCATCCTGGTCAGAGGGCAGAGTATGGAACAAGGCTTAGAGCCTGTCCTTGAGATGCCTGAAGAGGGAGGGGAGACCCCTATAGGCTCCCACAGCTCCCCATGTTCACCCCTGTATGGGTGCAGGGGAGAAGCACCAGAAAATGTTTTTCTGGCAGGTAACTTGAGCTGGCATTGCAGGATAAGCAGGAGGTAGCAAGGCATGGAGGACGCAGACGACCCCAGACAGAGGGCACAGCATGGGGAGCAGTCCGTGAGGCTGGGAAGAGTCACAGAAGCAGGCCTGTCTGTGTGACAGGATGCCGCTGGCCTCTGGGCACGGCCGGGAGTAGCGCTTGGGTGCCTCCCACTCCTGCTGGGCAGGGCCTCCTTGAGAAGAACAAAGGGCCCTGTAGAGGGTACCAGAGAGCCTCCACCCACCCTGGCAGCCTGGCCCTGCAGCCTGGCCAGCTTGGGGTTGCCATCATTTTGGCATGTCGGTTCAGGGGAGGTCACCCAGTTACGGAGTGGGGTGGAGGAGGGGACATGGTTACCTCCATTTGTCAGATGAGGCTCAGAGTGGGGAAGAGACAGGCACCTGGTCGGGAAGAGGTGGGATTTGAACTGGGGGCCACTGGCCTCCAAAGCCCATGTCTTGAACCACGGTGCTCCACACACAGCCTTGCTCTGGCCTCATCTAGCAGTGACGGGGGCCTGCGGCCGGGGTGTGAAGTGTCAGGCACTATCTCGTACTTTCCCTGAGGACAGGAAAGGCTGGGGGTCTGAGGAGTCCTGGCCTCCTAGTCTAGGTTTTGATGCCCTCCCGTTTCTTCCCGCCTCCCCAGTACCAGGGCTTCCAGGTCCAGCTAGAATCTGTGAAGAAACTGAGAGACCTGGAGAAGCAGTCGGTGCTCAGCCCCCGCCTGCAGGCCCAGAGCCTCCTGCCCGTCCCATGCTACCACTCGGCCCTGCCACCGGACCTCCAGCCCATCTGCGCCTCCAGGGAGGCTGCCAGCATCTTCAAGGCCTTGGGTGAGTGTCCCCACCCCTGGGAGCTTCCTGCCCTTGTTCCCTTCCTCCCCGCACCCCAGGTCAGGTTCAGGTTGCTCCACCCCATGTTATTTCTATTAAGTACCCAGTGGCTGAGGACAGGGCGATCCAAGATACGCAACACCCCTTCCCCAGTTTGGGAACCAAAAGCCAGGCATGAGGAAGCCCCTGAGCTCCCAACAACCAGGACCAACTGGTCGTCCTACATCAAAGACTTCTCAGATGGGAGGGAAGGGCCCTGGGAAAGGGACCCATGAGCCCTGACTGTGATGCAGTGATGATGGGGAGCACAGCGGGACACGAGGAGGGGTGACTCACGCCTGGGGTGGCATAAAAAGTCTGAAAGGTTTCCAGGAGGTGACATCTATGCTGAAAGGGAAGGGATGAAGCAGAGCTGGCCAGGAGCATGTAGTGACCAGCTAGCATTTAGTGCCAGGTCCTTGTCAGTCCTGTGCCTGCATCCTCTCCTCACAACCACCCTGTCAGGCCGTTCCTGTCCATTCAGGATACAGGAAACCCAGGCACAGAGTTTAAGAGACTTGCCCAGGCATTGCAAGGAAGGAGAGGGCCCGGGACTTAAGCCCAAGATGCTCACTCCATTTCTAAAATGCCATGCTCTTCACCTGTGAGAAAGATGCCGGCCCTCTAAGCAGGCTTCTCTGGCCACCTGGCCAGCAGCTCCCTGGACCACAGGTGCTTCAGGGTCATGTTCAACTGACCGGTTCTCTCCCCCTGCCCAGAGACCATCGCTGCCAGCAACCACTGTGAGCTGTGTGAGAATGTCGCCTGTACTGGCTGCCTCTGAGGTGGCCCTGGAGATCCTGCGCCAGCCCAGGACACCTCGCACCCCCCCCCCCCCCACCCACTGCCTTTGCAGCCCCCACCCCCACCCAAGCTCTGGCGGTGCCCTGGCCACCTCGGTCATTGCCACCCTCCCAGGCAAATCCGCTGGATCTGGCACAGAGCAGTGTGACTCGCCGTTGGAGGAGAGTTTGGCCCCTTAGAAAGCCCTGCTGCTGAATAAAGATTCTCCACCCACACGTGAATCCGAGTTCACTTGTTCATCCCCAGGAGCCCTGGGAGGAGCTTCGTGGGAGCCGGGTGGGCTGAGGACAAAGTGTGGACTAGAGTTAGGAATCCCCAGGGTTCCAGCACCCAAGGAGTCGGTTCACTACGTCCTGGTCGGTATAGAAGGGGGTGAGCTCAGGGTGGGAAACAAGGCACCCAAGGTCCACAGAGCACCCAGACTCAACGTACCCCAAGCTGAACTCAAGGCCTGGCCTGGCTGCAGGGCCAGAGCTCTGCGCTCCTGATGGGGGTGGGGGGAGCTCCCTTTCTTCACTGGGACAGGAGTGGGTGGAGGAAGGATTCCGTGGTGCCCGCTCCCAGGCCCATCGTCAAGCTGACCACGTGCTCATGGTGCCTGAGAAGATGGCCCTTCACTTTCACCTCCAGTGCCCCTAGCCCCAGAGAATATCAATAACAATAGCCATCGTTTATTGCACGTTTGCTACAGCCTAGGCACTATTCTAAACCCTTGGCACGTATTAGCGCACTAAGCCTCACAGCAGCCTAACGAAGCAGGTACGATTATGATTAGCGTCTCCACTTTACGAAGAAGGACACCGGGTTCTGAGACGACCGGTCCAGGCTCAGCAAAGTGGTAAAGCAGGATTCTTCCCGCAAAGTCTGGGCCAGAATCCATGCTCTGAAATGCCAGGCTGCGTTTCCCTGTGACACCGGCCCCCAGGCCCCCGGCCTCCACATTCTCCCTCACAGTGGCCTTCGGTGCCATAACTCAAGGCCAGAGCCCAGCTGGGAATTCCCTGGAGCAGGGCCTTTCCACAGCATGGGGTCCTCCCCAGCTTCTGCCTGGGGCAGTCAGAGAGGAGGAAGGTCAGGAACCGAGGAGCTGGGCCCTCTGAACACAATTCCCCAACCACCTCTGGGCCAAAGCCAGGATGAACAACCACCCCCCCCACCCCCCACCCCCGAATTCCACCCCCCCTGACTGCCCAGTTCTGCTCCTGAGTCCTGCAGTCTCCCAGCCCGCCAGGCCGCAAACCCCAGAGCTCCAGCCCCTTTCCCTCCCTCCCCCACAGGCCAGATTGGCTGGGGCCCTTGCAATGCCTCCTGCGTCCCCCTGGGCCGCTCTCATCTCTAGCATCACTGGCGGTGGGCGTTTAGCACGCTACCCCAGACCAGGCCAGAGCGTCCTCCCTGCCCTGCGTTCCATGCCCACCGCCTTACCCTCCGTGGCTCCCCAGGGCCGCCTCTCAAGTCTAAGCCAAGCTCATGAGCCATGTGGTTTCCTCTCCACCCATCCCTTCAGCTGTTCTGGGTTCCCACCTGCCTGGGGAGGAGGCCGTGAAGGAAACTGCCACTGACCAAGCACCTTTTTTGTGCCAGGCACAGGGCTGAGCCATCCACACAGAAATAATAACAACAATAATAACAGCAGCATCAACCAAGTGCTCACTGTGGGCCCGGCCGGGGGAGCTTTAACAGCTTTTCCTGTATCATCTCATTTAATCTTCACTCAACCACATTTATTTAGGGGTAAAAAGAAAGGCTTTCTTTCAAACAACTCACTTCTTAAAGCTCTAAACGTGGAATCTCTCCTCTCCCCCCCCACCTCCCCCCCCCAAAACACACACACACACACACACTTTGTCATCCCCAGTTTACAGATGAAGAAACGGAGGAAACAGGCTCAGTGACCTGCCCCAAGTCTCGCAGCTGGGAACAGGCAGGGCCAGGCCTCACACCCAGAGCGCCGGCTCCAGTGGGAGCATTAAATGATCCTACTCCACCGCGGGGCCCATCAAATGCCCCTGCAACCTGGGAGGCAGGGTCTGCGCTCCCCATTTGCGGTTGAGGAAACCAAGGCTCAGAGAGGGGTGCGCGGCTTGTAAGTGACACGCTCGGGCTCAAACTCGGCCCATGTGCCTCCCGGGCCACCCTGTCCACCTTATTGCAGACAGAGAGTTCGCCCACCCAGCGCCAGCAGAGCCAAACACGGACCACCAACAACTGCAGTGGAGAAATACTGGCTATTTTATTGTGAATGGTGCCACCCCGGAGGACGGGAAGCTAGTGCGCAGAAGCCCAAACCCCCCGATGACGTGTAGGTTACAGATTGTATAGGGCGAATCACAGGACACCATGGGTTCCGGGTTCAGGGCTGTACAGACACACCCTGTGGTCTACTCTGGCATCCCTCTGTCCAGTTTCGTAGGAAAGTGGCCAGGGCGTCATCCCGCCTTAGGGCACAGGAGCTGAAACTCAGGTCAAGATACTATCTCCAGCTTAACACAGTGGTTCTCAACCTTCCTAATGCCGCGACCCTTTAATACAGTTCCTCATGTTGTGGTGACCCCCAACCATAAATTATTTTCGTTGCTACTTCAGAACTGTAATTTTGCTACTGTTATGAATCGTAATGTAAATATCTGATATGCAGGATGTATTTTCATTGTTACAAATTGAACATAATTAAAGCATAGTGATTAATCACAAAAACAATATGTAATTATATATGTGTTTTCCCATGGTCTTAGGCGACCCCTGTGAAAGGGTCGTTCGACCCCCAAAGGGGTCGTGGCCCACAGGTTGAGAACCGCTGGCTTAACAGAGACCCATACCTTGTGACCTTCAGTGAAGGCTGTGCCATTGTTTCTGGCGGCCTCAGGAGGTTAATGACTAGCAGAGGAAGGACTCACTAAGGCTTACGGGGCAGGCTGTGAAGAAACTGAAGAGTGTTGGGGTACATAGTCCGCTAACAGAAATCAGGACCCCTGGTTTCACCCAGATGAGCTGTTCCAGTGCCTTGGCCCTTCCTGCTTCCGTGTGTGTGTGTGTGTGTGTGTGTGTGTGTGTGTGTGTGTGTGCACCAACCCCACCTTCTGGAATGCCCTCTGCCCCCCCATCTCCCCACAGGCTTTGAAATTCCATCCGTCCCAATGCAAATCCCAAGGGCTGATGCAAATGCCTGCCTCCCCTCCCCTTCACAAAGCCTTCCCTGACTTCTAGGACAGCATTCTCTGAGTTCTGCAGCCCGGGGAACCCTGCTTGGGTCACCCAGTCCCCCTCCACCCTTCTCCCCAAGAAGGACCCAAGAAGGTTGCCTCCTCTTTCCTCCTCCCCTCGACCTCCTTCTGCGCCTCACCTCCTCACCCCTGCCTGAACCATGCTCAGCTTGTCCCTGGTTCCCCTTTCTTTGGTTGATTTGTGTCTACCGTTTATGGAGTTATGTTTGCATATAGCCTGAACTTTACATACAGCATACACACGCATTTGCATGCAGCACTGCCCCTGGCCTGGGAGGCAGGTGCTATCACTATCCAGTTTTACAGAGGAGGAGACTAAGACACAGAGAGGGAAAGCTACTTTCCTATCATCGCACAGCGCGTGGAAGACCTGGGCCTGGAGCCCTGTGGCTCGTGCTTTTCCCTGCTCTGTTACATTCTCATGCAACCATCCATGGGATGGGCCTCACACCCTCTGGGGAGCAGAGAGACTTCCCCAGGCACAGAAGCCATTACCCCCCAGGGAGGCCAGAGCTGTGCAAGGGGTGTGGGTGACTAAGGTGCCTAGGGAGCCCCAAGGACAGAGTGGGAGCATGAAGACCCCTCCTGGGAGGGGGGTAAAGGCTCCTGAGTGAGAGGCCCTGGGAGTGGAAAGGTGGGGCCTGAGTGGGACCTGGGCAAGGGTGTGGGGAGAGGAGCCATGCAGAGGTGAGAGAGGCAGAGGAAATGCTGAGAGCTGTGACTTGGGATGTGGGCAGGGGAGTGGGGGTGGGGCAGGAAGCAACGCTGAAGTGGTCAGAGGGGGCCAGATCCTGAGGCACCTTGAATACTCCAGAGCTCAGGGCCAGTGCCATAGACCCCCGTACCCTGTGCGCACATGTGGCTTAGTGACTTCGGTGGTCTGGAGAGTCAGGTCCCTCGGTTCAGGGAGAGTGGGGCCCTTGCACTTAGCACTCAAGGCCCTCAACTTGCGAGGGCAGATAGGCATTCATGAAGCTGGGTGATGCGTAGTGGTGATGCGTAGACTGAGAGATGAGGAATGAATGAAATCAACGCCAGGAGTACTCTGGAATCTGGTTTATTAGACGCAGGTTGGAGAAGCAGCCAGCAGCTGGCAGCTCTGATGGGGTCAGGGGCTGGGTCTCCCCAGGCTGCTCTCTCCTTGGTCCTCCATTGGGGGCAGGGCAGATAAAGATGCCAGGAGTGGGAGCATTCTGCGGGGGAGGACAGCGAGCTCCTGCTGTCCTAGCATCCAGCACAGGCAGCGTAGGCGCAGAGCTCACATGTGCTCGGGTCCTCAGCGATGACCTCTGGACAGGAGAATGGGGCCCATGAGCACCAGCTTCTCTTCCCCAAAGCCCCCGCCCTCCTTTGAGCCAGAGCTAGGACATCTGCCGCCCAGCTCCCAGGAGAAACCCAGGCCTGTCCCCTATGACCATTGGGCTTTCTGCCTCAAACCAGGACAGGTACCGCTCAAACCAGCCAATCAGAGCAGAGCCCCCTCGTCTCACCAATCAGAGCAGAGCCCCGCCTCTGAATCCCACCAATCAGGGAATTCCTAAGCCCCACCCATCAGACAGGAGGCTACTCACCCAGCCTCCCCAGGATCTCATTGGCGTTGGGCTCCTCGCAGACAGGCTTGAGTTCTGCAGGAAACTCAGTAGAGCTACAGAGGTCGGGAACCACAGGTCCATCAAACTGCACTCCGCTGTCGATGCTGGGCTCCCCGAGCTCCCGGAGGCCCTTAAGCTTCTTCACTGACTCCAGAGAAAAGGAGAACTTTCCATCCTGAGAGAGACATGTCCAGAGCATGAGGCCAAGCTGCAGCCTGCTCCTGACTGTTTCCTCGGGGACTGGCCCCTCTCCAGCCCCAGCGGCTCAGGCAGTGTTTGCGGCCCATGGGAACCAGACCCTCCTCTCAGGGCAACATGAGGTAGTCAGAGCTCGGGCCTTAGAGCCAGACCGTGGGCTGGGACTCTGGTTTTGTTCTGTGGCCAAGGACAGGCCCGTAGGTCCTGCCTGTTATGAGGAACAGAGAGAATGGATGTGATGTGTCAGGGACACAACAGGTGCCCGATACGTGGGAGCCACTGTGCTGGTTGTTACGGAGAGGTACCGAGCTGGGACCGGGGCCAGGCTCCACGTGGCCAAGCCCAGGCTCTTTTCACCCCCGCCTGACTGCCACGTGGGCTGCTCCCCGGGCCCCCAGCTCCAGCCTGCAGCCTGGCTGATGTTTGAGAAGCAATGAAAGGCCTCCCGAAGCCTGGCTGTGACAGAGGGGGGCCCCTGCGGGGTGCCAGACCGCTTGCCGTTGGCATTCATCCTCAGGGTGACCATGTGAGTCCTGAGACGCAGGCCGGTGCTCAGGCTGAGTACAGGACTGACAAGTAAGGTCTGGGATTGATCTGAGGCAGGATAGTAAGAAGCCAGGAGAATTCCTCGGCAAGTGGAGTTGGGAACTGATATAAGTGAACAAATGAGTCAAGCAATTCACAGCCAGATACAGACGGTCACCAGGGGGCCCTAGCAATGGGCAAACCTGGCACCAGACCTGGCCCCCCAGGGGGGTCTTCCCTCCTCTGGCCTGTCACTGGCCATGCCTGACCTTTCCCTGACCTTTCCCCCCTAGAGATAACATCCAGGCCTCCGTTGTATTTCAGCTCCAGGCCCAGAAAAGCAGCAAAACTAGTGCTGGTGACTCCAGGACCAGCTGCAATGACTAATGGCCCCCTGCCTGGCGCTGACCAATCAGTGGAGACCGAGACCCTAAGTGGATACACCTGGAAAAGCTGATGAATATTCTATTGAGATCCTCCCCTAAGACTCTTCTAAACGCCCAGCCTTTAAAGCCCTCAAACAAAGGTCCCAGCTTTTCCCTCCCCTGGGCACCCCCCACACCCCCCGCAGGGATGTGTCTCCTAAACTCTAAGGGTCCCCACGAGACTTGCAACCAGGGGAGCAATGGGCAGCGGCAGCTCGTCCTGGGCTCGCCCCCTGAACCTACCTCCAGGGTCCCCTTTCCTCTGACTCTCCAGGGAGCGGACAGCAGCCCCACCTTGGCTCACTTCTTTCCTATAACGTTTCTAGTGAGCCAAAGCCACCCACCTAGTCTCCTGTTTCTTCTTCTACCCTAAGCCCTTCCTTGTTTCACTGTCCCCAGCTTAAATAAACATATTCTCAAAATCACCTGGTCTCGCGTTATGAAATCTTTCTCGCACAAAGTCAAGAGCCCACACACTGCAGGCTGGCCTGAGGCAGACGTGCTCCCTGCCTGGTCCCCGTTCCGGTAACAAATCCAGCTCCAAAGAGGGGGTGCTCTCTCAGGGCCCAGGCCCTGTGCACTGGGGTTAGAGAGCCGGCTGGACCAGGGTAGGGACAGGACTTACCTGCACAGTGACTCCCCCTGCCAGGGCAGCCCAGGTTCCTAGGAGGCACAGTGCGGCAAGCGGGAAGGTGTTCATGGCTGCAGTGCCAGAGAGAGGAGTGGCTGGTTCTGGATGTCAAAGGGAAACAGTGGGGCTTTTAAAGAAGGCAGGGTTACTGAGTAACCCAGGAACTTTTGGCAGTCTCATCTGCTCACCTGTAAATTAAGGCCTAATCAACTAAGGCTCAAGACAGCCCTGGTAGATAAGAGATCAGTTCCCTTCCTGAGCACTCATTTTTGACCCACAGCCAGCTGGGTTCCGCATTCATTCACCAACCACATACACTCACTGGCAACTGCTCTGGGCCGGGCCCTATGCTGGGCCGGGTCTGTAGACCCAGCCCGGGCCTTGAGGGGTCCCAGACAGTGGCAATGCTGGGTGATCAGGGAAGTAGGAGAGGGGTCAGGTGGGGAATGAGGGGGCACCTCCCCCAGTCCAGGTGTAGAGCAGTTCAGGAAGGTTTCCCAAAGAAGGGCATGCCAGTGCCCAGTTCTGGAGAATGGGTGAACACTTTCTTAGAGAAGGGGTGGGGGGTAAAGGCATTTCTTACAGAAGATGCTACATTTATGACAGCTGAGGTGAACTAGGCCTGGAATATTCAGGGAAATGGAGTCATTCAGCCTGGGGGGTGGGGGGAAGGGAGTTTGGAGGGGGCTTCACATGCTGAAAGATGAGGCTGTGGAGCAAGGCAGGTACTAGGTGTGGCCACTGTGACTTGGAGGAAGGACTCGGCTCTGCCAGCCCACAGGCCTGGATCAAGCCTTACCTACCGCCCAGCTTCAATGTGTGCGAACTTGGGAAAGCGGCTCCCCTCTCTGAGCCTCAGGGTTCCTTTGTGTCCTCTATGGGGACTAATAATAATACCTGCCTCATGGGGTTATTTTTGTCAATAGCAGCATTCACTTCTGGTCCCCATTGGCCTCTCTAGTGACCTGCCCATCTGAGCCACAGCCTGTCCTCATTTGTGCTGATCCCACTGTCCTGCCTGTCCTTCAGCCTCAGATTATCTTTAAACTAGTGGCCCAGTGCACGAAATTCATGCACATTAAAAGGGAATTAATTAAAGGAAATATTTTAATATTGCTATTTGCCCTTTCTCTATAATAGAAGTGTCTGAGATGAAAGAAAATTAGTAAAATGTATATGGAAATCTTCCTCCTGTCAGAGTCTGGGGCACGCCATGGGACCCAGAGTCAAGTCCCCACCCACCCACATGCACCTCGAAATTGCGTGAGACCCAGACCCGGCTGGCCCCACTCCCATTGGACAAAATCCAGACCCAGCTGGCCCCAACCCCGTCTAGCCCCACCAGGTAGGGGGCGCAGCCTCAGGTCCCCTGTCAAGCCCCACTGGGTGGGGGGTGCAGCCTCAGGGCCTCTGTCAAGCCCTGCTGGGTGGGGGTTGCAGCCTCAGGTCCCCCGTCAAGCCCCTCTGGGCGGAGGGCGTGGCCTGAGGTCTCCCATCAAGCCCCACCAGGTGGGGGGCACAGCCTCAGGGCCCCCGCCAAGCCCCATGGGGGGGGGTGCAGCCTCAGGTCCCTGCTGATAGCTCCTTACAGGAACCCCCGCCTCCACTGTGGATGCAGCCATCTTGTGAGGGCATGACAGAGTGAGGGTCAATTTGCATGTTACCTCTTTATTCTATAGGATGAGCTCCTTCCCTCTCCCTCCCAATTCCCTTTCCCCCTGATTCCCCAACCTCCTCCCCCGTCCTGCTGTTTCTACCTGCTGACCATCCCCCATGTTGCCCTCCCATTCTGCTCCACCTCCCCCAACTAGCCCAGCCTAACCTCCCCAGCCTGGCCTTTCCTGAGCATGCCTCCCTGCTGTGGAACACGCTGTCCCGTCTGCCTGGAAGATTTTTCCTTTCTTGTTCCCAGGTGAACTCCTACTCAAACTATAAGGCCCAGGTCAAATAATCCCCACTGCATCCTCAGCCAAACTACCTCTCTTTGTCCCCATAGGACCAAGTACATTACCCTACAGGGGATCTTGCTGAGTGAGAGTGCCTGGCTATGTGTGTCTGCCCCTGTAGACTCTGACCCCCATGAGGACTAGCATAGTGTGTGTTCATTGTGTTCTATTGGGGGCAGGGCCCCAGGACAGGGAGGAAGGGAGGTCCTGGGAGCTCCATGGCTCTAATCTACAAACAAACCTGTCCAGAAGCCAGAAAGGGGCCCTGAGCGGGGGCTGGGGGGGGCGGAAATCCCTGGGTGTGGAGAGTCAATATTGAAGGAGGAATTGGAGGGGGCATATCCTGACCAGAAGGGAACTACAAAGGGGTAGGAAACACCTGTTCTAACTGCCTTCCTAGGTCCCTCTCAGAGCTAGACTGGCCTTCCTCCCCGTTCTGGTGTGTGTGTGTGCACCCATGTGGTGGCTGGTGCTAGCTGAGAGCTGGTGGGAGTGAGCCCTGGGGGAGCCGGAGGCAGAGACCATCAGGGTTGTGGATGGAATTTAGGTTGAAGGTGAGGCTAGAGATACGCCTACAGGTAGCATTTATTTCCATTGGGATGGAGGTAAGCACCAGGCACAGACCAGGAGTGCAGCTGAGGGTGCTGCTGGGGCTGGGGGTAGGGTGGGGTGGGGTTGAGCAGGTGAAAGCTGGGTTAGATCAGCCTGAGGTTACAGGTTAGGGAAGATGTCGTAGCAATGGGTGATAGGAGTTCAAGTTAGGATTCAAGTCCAGGTGTGGGTTAGGGTCAGGTTTGGAATGAAGCGGAGGTTGGGGTGGCGAAGTGTCAGGGTTAGGTTTGGAATCAGGGAGGTGGTCAGGATTGGGTTGCGGTGGGGGTAATAATTAACATGGAGCTTTGGGTTTAGGCTAGGTCCGTGGTCGGGTTGAGGCTGAGCTGTGTGCAGATGAAGTGGGCAGTGTGGTTGGGTTGAGCGTATGGTGAGGGTTGGAACTGGGGCTAAGTGTGGGCTCGAGCAGAGTTGGGACTGGGTTTTGCATGAAGGGCGGGGCTGAAGGAGCCTGTTCCTGGCCGGCTTGATTTGTCTGTCTTGCCCCTCCTAAGGCGGCAGGTTGGGGATACAGGCAGGGGCTTTGGTGCCTGAAGCCTCTTCTTCCCCCGTGCCTGGCCAGGGCTGATCTGGCGCAAGGCAGGGGTGGAGTGGGTGCCACGGGAATCCACACCGTGGGAAAGAGGAAGTAGCACCTGGGCCTCAGCCCTTTGGGGCCCGCCCTACCCAACCCTGGCCCTGACATCCACCTGGAAAATGGGAACAACTCCCCTTCCCTTGCTCCCTAAACCCCGGCCTGGCCTGTGCCCAGGTGTGAATTCAGGCCCTCTCCCTCCTCCTCTGCAATGAAGCTGCTAGGCACTGGACTTGGGGTCCTCCAGTACCCCAGGCTTCCTGCCCCTTTCCCCTTCCCCCTCCCACCACCCCTCTCTCCCAACCCTTCCCCCTCCCCCCCCCCCCCCCCGCCCACACCTGAACTCTGAGGCATTGGTCCCCAGCACTCCCCCACCCATCTTCATTCCCTATTGGTAGCAGGTGGGTCTGTGTCATTTGGGCTTCCCACATCCAAGGCCACCTCTTCTGGCAAACTCTTACTCCTCCATAGCCTTCTGGCTGTGCTACCCCTGCCACCTGCCTCCCCATCCTGCTGCCGGAACCTTCAGGAGAAACCTGGATTCCAGGCCCTTCATGATCAGGCCCCTGCTCACCCTCAACCAGGACTCCCAGGAGGGAGCCAGGAAGAAGAGTCGAGACCGGGGGTGCGGGGAGGGGGGGCGGTGCTTTTGGAGCCAGGCAGCCCTGGGTTCGAGTCCAGCTTCATCAATGAACAGCTGTGTGACCTTTCCAAGCTTCAGTTTCTGCATCTGAAAAATGGAGCAGTAACACCTCAGTGTGGACTTCAGATTGTCCAGAAAACCTTACTCACTGAGGCCCAGAGAAAGGCTAGGAAACCATGGTTTTCCCCAGTGCGCACTCGGAGGGGCCCTGCACAGTCGAGTTGGGGGAACACTGCCCCAGGGCACCCAGCCAGCAGGAGGGTAAACGTGGACACCAGCATGGGACTGCCTTCGCCGAGGGGGAGGCACAACTTTCAGACTCATTGCCTGGGGCGCTTGGTGGCGGCTGAGGTCTCAAAGCTGTGAATCCAGAACAGAAGCGAGTTCTCACAAACGTCACAGAAAAGCTTCCCCTCAGCCCACACCCCCGGCACGGTCTCCAGGGCCCAGCTCCCAGCGTTAGGGAAGGGGAAGAGGAGAGGAGTAGCACTGGTCAGTGATGCCCACGACACAGGAGGGAACCCGGCCTCTGCGTAGGGTGCCAATGTCACGCAGAAAGCAAGCGGCTGAGTTAGAATCGGAAGCCTCTGGCATGGGCCCGGCTGGGGTGCAGGGCTCCCCCACCTCCCGGGGCCCTGGGGTGAGCGGGCTCTTTCCCCTGACGCTCCCAGGACAGTTGGGGAGTGGACCGAGGGTGTGCCCGTTGTTTGCTCGGCAGTGTCATCTCACGTGGCCTGGCAGGGACGAAGCTGTGGGGAGCTCCATTCGCCATCTGCTCCCCACCTCCCCACCCCATCCTGCTCTGGGCATTGGCCAGAGACAACCTCCCACACCTGGAGGCTGGCAGGGAAGGAAGGAGATACAGCTGAGCTCCCGCCACGCGCCCCAGAGACCATAGAGAGCAGTGGTTCTCAACCTTGGCTGCACATTAGAATCACCTGGGAATCTTTTCAGAAATCAGGATTTTAAAAAGATTCCCGTGATTCTAATGTGCAGCCAAGGTTGAGAACCACTGCTCTAGAGCAGGGGTCGGCAAACCGCGGCTCCCGAGCCACATGCGGCTCTTTGACCCCTTCAGTGTGGCTCTTCCACAAAATACTGACTTCTGCGCATGGGCCATGAAGTTTCAATCGCACTGTACCCGCGCGCCCGCACGTGGTATTTTGTGGAAGAGCCACACTCAAGGGGCCAAAGAGCTGCATGCGGCTCTCGAGCCGCAGTTTGCCAACCACGGCTCTAGAGGGAGGAGGGTAGACCATGGGCAGAGTCCATGGGGCTCCATGGGGAGTTTGCTGGGAGCCAGGAGAGAGGGTCCCTCTGCAACCAGTTTCAAGAACGCTTGATAGATGAGGTGGGGGTAGCGTTTGAACTGGGCCTCAAATGATGGGAAGATTTGGATCCACAGAGACGGGCCTGTAGGGCCAAGGCCTGGCGGCAGGAAGCGCAGAGGAAGGGAGGCTGGGCGGGCTGAAGAAGAGAGTGCCGAGAGGCGCTGTGGTGAGTGACAGAGAGGAGCTTTGCACGCCAGGCTCAGGTGTTTGCCTCTAACCAGGGGCAGCAGGAAGCCATGGGACTTTCAGAGCAGGGAGATGGGGCGAAGGGCTGTGATTTAGAAAGAGCACCACCCACGTGGTGTGGAGACTGTGCGGGTATGGCTGCTGCCCAGGGGGAGGGGGTGCTCTGCCCCTGACAGTGCACTGGGAGGGGGCGATTGGAAGGATGGTGTGCAAGAGAATCGGCTGGTCTTAGCAACAGGGCAGCAGGTGGCAGGTGGGAGAAAAGGAGGGAGGCGGACAGAGCCGGAAGACCAGTCCTTCGGGCCTAAGCCGTGCGGGGCCCTGGCTGCGGTCTGGCTGACGCTGACCCCCTCATGGAGGGTCTCATCAGCACTTTGACATAAGGCATCTCATCCCACCTACAAATGAGGGAGCGGAGGCTCCAGAGGGCAATGTCTTGCCCAGATGAAATTCTAGGTCAGTGGTTCTCAACCTTCTGGCCCTTTAAATACAGTTCCTCATGTTGTGACCCAACCATAAAATTATTTTCGTTGCTACTTCATAACTGCACTGTTGCTACTGTTATGAATCGTAATGTAAATATCTGATATGCAGGATGGTCTTAGGCGACCCCTGTGAAAGGGTCGTTCGACCGCCAAAGGGATCGCGACCCACAGGTTGGGAACTGCTGCTGGGTTCTTCTGACTGCAGTCTGTGTTCTTTCAGTGCCTCGTGTATTATTCTGGCCTTTGGGGCCTGCAGGGCACATGCTCACCCACAGGCTGGCAGCTCACAATGGACCAGCTGCTGGCCGAGGAGTTTGGGTGGACAGAGTAGGAGCTGCCTAGGGGTTAGGGGCCGTTGTAGATAGATCAGGATCCAGCTCAAAGGGCTACAGTGGCAGGGACAGAAGCAAGGCAGGGATGTGGTGGAAAAGGAGAATGCATCTGTACGGTTCTCACTCGCAGGGCCTAACCCTGACAGCGCCTAGAAACCCAGCTCTATCCCAGCAAGTGTCTCAGGAGCCTGGGCCCCTGGGAGGTCGGAATGGCAAATAGGAGCAGAGGGTAGGAGGAAGCCTGGGTTTAAGTGAGGAGTCATCTTGCTCCCTTGGGCAGCATACTTGTCTCCTGTGTGTAGCTTATGAACACACAGATACACGAAGGCACACAGTCACATACCAGACACAGACACATGATCGCACAAGCACACACATGCAAGGACTCACACATATGTACACCACGCCTCATGGACACAATCAGACAGTCACACAACCACGGGCAGTGACCCTGACTTACAAAGACACACCAGTCACAGCGCATGCACTCACTCTCACACGGAACCCGAGGACTGTTCCCAGGAGGCCTCCGCCTGTGAGCGTCACTCAGGCAGGGAAGGGTGGGAAGTGTCCTCACGTGTCTTTATTGCCATTGTCTGGAAGAGGAAGTTGTCTCTTCAGCCTCGTGGGAGCGGCATTGTGAGGGGTGCCATTCACCCACAGTGACGTCAGCTCAGGCCCGTGCTGGGGTAGGGTGGGGTGGGATGGGCTGTGGTAACTGGCCCTGAGGGAGGTCAAGGGCAGCCGGGGAGTGTTGTAGAAGAAGGGGTATGCCTCAGTAGGAAGCAGACCGGCGGGAGGCAGACCTGGGTGCCTGCCCTCTTGGCAACCTCTCAATGGCTGTCACCTTGGGCAAATGACTTTACCTCTTTGAATGGTAACGGCCAGCAGTAAAAGGCAAATAATAACACCAGTCTCACAGGACAGTTAAGAGTGCTGAGATAATGACTGTGCAGAGGGCCTGGCCAGTAGCAGCAACAGTCACAATGTGGGTGATGGCTGCAGGAGTCGGTGTGCGTGTGTGGGACGCCAAGGCCCACTGAGGCTGAGTCCGAGGCTGAGGCAGGGCTGGGAGGGCAAGGGTAAGCAAGGCCAGTCCCAGAATAAAATGGTCTCAGAACAGCAGCACCTCCGGAGACTCAGAATTTGGGGTTGATGGTGGGGTGACCTTCCCCACCCTAATCTTGCAGTCGGGGGGCAGTGGGCATCAGGAGGGCTGGCTGGGCAGCAGGCTCAGACTTAGCTCTGAAGCAGGCCCCACCAATCTGTTTATTGCTGAGATCAGAGGGGCTCCTTGGAGCTCTCCAGCAAGCTCTGATCCGTAAGAAGATTCTGAGGGCTGGCCACTGCGGTCCCTACCACCCAACCCCTGCTGCAGAGAAAGGGAGCATAGCCCCAAGGATAAAGGAAACAGGAAAGGTACACAGCTGGCCCAGTAGCTCTTCGCCCTCTGGTGGCCTCCAGTGCTCACTGCAGTCTCATTGCTTTGGTCAAGGCAGCGATTTTCAACCTTTTTCATCTCACAACACATATAAACTAATTATTAAAGTCCTGTGACACACTGCCGGGAACCAATTCCAGCATGTCATAATTTCAAGAGTTTCATCAAAAGGTTGATGAGACTTGGGGAATCAACAGGGTTGAGTCACACATGTAGTCACCTGTTGGGAATGGCTAAAGGCATTTCCCCAAACCTGAATAGGAAACTGATTGTGGCTGCCAGACAGTTAAAGGGCATCTTAATCTACATGTTATTGCCTCCTACTGGCCAAACACCTGTACAGCCGTAGGCTATTCCCCAAACTGACAATGCTTCTGTACCCTTTGAAACCTTACCCTTTGAAGTGTATTATCTCCACCTTGCCTTAGGACACATTGTGTTAATAAAAGCAAGGGTCCAAGACAAGGAGGGAGTCTTCAGTTCCATTAGCTGAAGGTCCTCTGACCCCCAGTGCCTTTCAAAATTATATCTCGTCTCCGGATTCTTTATTAGTTTCTGGATTCCTATATCATCTACGCACAGCGCCTTCTCCAGATTCCTGAACCCTTCTTGATGCTGGGACAAGAACCCCAGCAACACACCAAAAATATATTTTTTTGAAGATCTGACAAAAAACAGGTATAATTTTGATTCACTCACACCAGATGGCTATTGCTGTGTTGGCTGTTGTCATTTTTTTTTTTTTGACAATGTAAAGGAAAAGAGGTCAGTGCCCCTTAGGTCAGGTATTGCATACTTTAAAAATTCTTGTAGCACAGGTTGAAAATCGCTGGTCTAAGGCCCTACTTTGGCCCAGTAGCTGAGGTAATAGCGCCAAGGAACTGCCGACATAGCGACATAGCGTGGAGAATAGTGTAGACACTGATGCTGGAAGGCCAGGGTGTGAAATCCCCGTTCTACTGCTGCTACTGTTACTTCTACCACTTACGAGTGGGGTGACCCTGGGCAAGTGACTTCATCTCTTTGTAGCTCAGACTCTTCATTTGCAAAACGAGGTTGATAATAATAGTATCTACTACGCAGTTGTTTTGATGAGTAAATGTGATCACCCACATGAAGGGCTTGGAATAAGTAAATTAAGTAACAAGTAATAAACGGTAGTGAGCTGTCCTTTTCTGTACTCCTGGGCTCAGCATGGCTGAGGGGCACTGCTTGAGTTGGGAGTCAGAAACAGTCCTGATCTGGGGCTGAACTGAATTCTGGCCCTGGTGCAGCCACTTACCAAGTTTGCGCTTTGCATGTTGACTGGTCACACGCCACATGGAAGGAGAGACCCGGGAGGTAAGTTAAAAAGCACTCCTGAAAATCCTTTAGGATGCACCATGTTGGGGATAAACCCGCCATGTTTCAAAGCCCGGCATGGCCAGTTTTTCTAATTCTTGGTTATAGTCTGTCTTTCAAGGAGCTGGCTTGCATGCAAGGGTGGTGCACAGAGCACGTGTACCTTTGCTCACTGCACATACTCAGTGGTGAGGTGCTCAACAGAAAGGTACATGGAAGCAGTACCTGTTAGGATCTCAGGTTCAAATCTCCCTTCTCACATTCGCTGAGGGGAACATGTTCATCACAGGCCGGTACTCACTAAAACATTACTTAAGATTTCCATTCTCTCTCTGTTTGGCCAAGTGTGTGTAACTGAAGTTGTGTGCTTTAAGTGAATACATTCAGGACGCTGCTGCATTGAGACTTGCCTCCCTGAAGTGTTTCCTCTTCTGTAAAATTGGGTAGTAACAGTATACTACAGTGTCAGGTTCTTGTGTACATCAAGTATGACACTGTGTGTAAGAACTTTAAATGCTTTTCAGGTAAATGACGTCTCCACTCCTCCCCTTCCCTCAGTGTCCCCCTAATTGGCTGTCTGACTTTGAGCTAGTCATTCCTTCTCTGGGTCTCAAGACTCTTAGCAGCAAAATGTGGGGGTTGTATCAGATGATTTCCAGAGCCCCTTCTAGCTTGAAACTTTCAAGATAGTCTTGTGATTCTAAGGCATTTAGATAGCAGTCAACCTAAATGCTGAGGTTTACATGGTTTTTCCAGGGCTGCTTTATCAAAGTGGTAAGGATTCATCTAAATATAGCAGCCCTTCGCACACTGTCACATGCTAAAGCCTTGAGAATGAAACATGCATCTTCATGATCAGTCAGTCCACAGCGACCACATTTACCTATGCCCTTACAGTCCTTCAGACGCACTGCTGATGACCACGATTCACCTGCGATGGGAGAACACAGAGCTCCCTCCTGCAAGAGACACACACTGGGCAGGGAGGCACTCTCCCTGGCTTTGGGAAAATTCCATTTTGGAGGGAAGCAGGGTAAAGGGAAATGACCTTCGGAGTGAGGCCCCTGTATGTAAAATTGCAGTAGATAACTTTCCTGGCAGCAGTGTCTGGGTTCCGTTAGAAGTAACACGCAGCCTTGGGCAGGATCATGGGTTGGCGGGAAGCACTCACTGTGTGAGACAGACGGCAGCTTCAAGTCCACTGCCACCGTGTGAGTCTCCCCACTGCTTAGCCTATTTCCACATTGGTCGGGGGATTTGGATCCCACTTCACATGGGATTTCTGTGATGGTTGTTTACTAGCAATCCATCACTTCTCCCGCGTCAATCCCTCGCCCCCACCCACCCTGCTCATCTAGCTTCCATGCCTGGCTCAGAGCAGCGGGATTCGTGGGAACACCTTCTCCCTTTTGTCTGGAACCCTTTGAAGATTCAACTTAAATTGCCCATGTCCACACTGAGGCTCTCCTAAACCACTGCCCCAGCCCTGCATGGCCTGAGTCCTCATCACCAAAGCCTTGCCTTGCCAGAGCATACCTCCAGAGTAGTCTTCCTTGGGTTGGCATTTGCTACCTGAATGGGTCTGTATCCCCTAAAGACAGAATGGTCTCATCTCTGAATTTCTCATGGGAAGGTCTGGTGTAGTATGTGCTCCACTTTCAACCTTTGGAAATAACTCTCTGGAAAGGCTGTGCTGGGGGCAAGACTGAGGACAAGGGGAAGACTAGGGATGAGGAGTTACCTTGGATGTAACAGGATGGTGTAAAAGAAAATGACAATGGAGTCAAATGACCTGGATTCAAACCTCAACCCTGCCACTTTCCAACAAAGAATCTAGGTAAGCCACTAGACCACTGAGTTTTCCCCCACACTATAGGATGAGGATAACAATATCTACTTAGCACAGCACCTGGCACATACTAGTACTTTTTTATGTCCCAGGTGCTGCTCCAAATATTTAAATGTGTTAAATTAATTTCACTACAACTCTAGGAGGCATTATTCTCTTTTATAGGCACTGTAAATGAGGAAAATGAAGACAGTGAAGGTCAGAGAAATTAAATAACTTCCTCAAGTTCACAGAGCAAGTGAGATGTTCAGTAAATGGCAGCAATGACTGTTCTGAGGAAGCAATACATGGGACAGAGTCTCCGAGACACCAATTATGGACTGAGGGGTTTCTGCATCTGGACTAGCTCCAACCTTATTCCCTTAATTGTAGCAAATTACATAGACGAGTCAGTGTTATAGAGTTAACATTATATATTTATTTTAAGTGCCATTCATGCATATCAATTCTGGCAGCAACAATTCTAATGACACTTGGGATATTTCTTTACAGCACTAAACAGTTACAAAGAATGGGGTGCCGTTCATCATACGGGCAAAATATGAAATCGTGCAATAGCAAAACTGTAGAAACATTAAAACACTGACTGTCCAACAGCAGTACAGAGAGCAGATTGTGTTTGCACAAAAAGCCAATGCATTTTCATCACATATATACAATATAGATATGTACACATCACCCTCTGAATGAACAATATCAAAATACTCTATTCCATCTGAAATAATCCCGATTGATTCCCTCCCACTTCAAAGGACATCTGAGAGACACATATTTACAAGTACACACATGAATACATTTACATTTCAAAAACTACCACAAATGCCAGTCGGATTATTCTCCTGGACAGAGTACTCCCATTTGATTATATGCATTTATTATTCTTTCCCCCAAAAGTCTTCAGTCAATTTAAGCCCAAGACAGAACTTACTCTGAATTAATAACTACCAACTGAAATGGCCACTAGAGGGATGCTCTGCACCTCACCAGGTAGCCCTGCCAGGCCTGGAGCTCGCTGAGGCCTGTCCCGGGCTCCCAGGTTACTGAATCACAAGAGTGGGATGGGTCTGGATGGAGGCTCTGCCTCCAGTGCCATTCTTGGTAAGTTTAAATTCTTATAAAAATATTGATCACTGCAAATCAGACTGCCAAATAGGAAATTAGCTTCACACGATTTGAAAAAATCTTCATCAGTGGTTTCTACTCAAATCATTCAATATAAGAGACTGCATTCCAATACCCAAATTGTTTAAAGTGCATTTTGATCCCCAAGCAATTAGAAGTTTCAAAACAGTCATTTTGGTATCTAGAAAACAGTGACTTGAACAGACTATTTAAAATCTCTCACACACACCCTTTTATCAAGCGTTTACTCTGCAGGCTGCTATCTCATCTTGCCTCTGATCTATCTAAGAGGGGCCTGTTGGCTGCCTTGCCAGAATCCTCTGATTTCCACTGATCCAAGGGGCTGGAACTGAGCTTCCTTTTTCATGCCAAGTAGGGTCCAAAAAACAGGAACATAAAGGCCTTCCTTTCTCCTCAACCTCACCAGCCTTTACCATGGCTGGCTTCCCAGTGATTCACTCAAGGCAACACTCCATAAAACACACACACACACACACACACACACAACCCCCATACTTTGTTCAAATACTCTCACATACACACATATAGAAGAAACAAAAATGTATGTTCAGTTCAAGTAGAGATTACTCATCACAGAATCACTAAGCTAATTAAAGTGATTTAAGCATGGCTGACAGAGATTATAGATGTTAAAAAGCAACCAGTGAGCAGTTATTACTCCTTGATTTGATGGAACATATTTTCCCATTAGAACTGAAAGAAATTCTGCTTTTTTTGGTCTAAGGAACCAATCAAAACCTATTCATTTTTAAAAATCTCATTTCTTTTAGAAAACTAAGACAATCCATGCAAAGTAACTGTGATATATGAATCAAAACAATAAACAAACAACAACTAAGAAAAACCGCTAAGAGGCAGGTTGCATTTCAAAGACAGTATCCAAATGCCATGCAACCTCAGAAACACTGGACAGCAGACACAGCAGGCCACTAACAATAAGTGTCTCTCCATCCTCCTGTCAGTGTTTCCTAAATGGAAAGAGTGAATGGGAACACTTGCTTTATAAACAATGCCCTGCCGTTTGTTGCCCAAATGAATGGATTCAAATTCTAGAAAGAATCCTATTTAGCTAATAAGTTTCAATCAGCAGGAATGCTAAGACAGAGAAATATACTCACATGGTATGAGGAGTGATGGTCACAAGAATAACACAATCTCTCTGATTGTCTTATCTGTAAACTCTTATCAAGAAAAATATTTCTGTGCTTTCAGATACCCCATTTCTCCTTAATAAATCCAATTAGAGCTGAGCATTCACAGAAGGTAGCAATAAATATTAAAATAACACTTTTGAATAATAAATAAGTGGAGATAGCGATCTGTTTAAAGAGCCACGCAATGACCAGCTTCTAATCAATCAAATAAATTTTAGAGCTATTATAATGCAGACTTAGGAAAACAGACACTGACAAGGTACAACATAAATTCTACAATCCCCAAGCATCAAAACAAATTTGGTCAGTTCTCAACGTGCCCCTCTGGACTGTCAGAGTATCAAACTCTGGGTTTTTTATTTACTGGGCAGAACTCAATACCCACATTTCTGAAAAGATTAAATAAAGGGAACTGGGCTTTAAAAAAACCTATTTCCTTTCAGTTGCCCACATCAGTTAAAAGCATCCTGCAGAAAATAGCCTAACAAGGAATAAAAACTCACAGTAACTTTCTTTTCAAGATCTAATAATCCAATTAGAAAAATTGAAGCCTTTCAGTAAATTTTGTACATATATTTACACATATGTATCTATAAACTGCTTGCAGCAAAACAGGCTCTGTCTGAAAAATCAGTCTGGCACTTGTGGTCAACATCAAATTGACACAAATATGCAAAAGCTGTTTAAATCACACAACAGTTAGGAGCTACACAGGAGCTGGCAGGAGACAAACATGTAGTACTTGTTTGGGTCAGATAAAAGCAAAGTTATCCAGCTAAAATCTTTTTGATTGTCTTCAAAAGAAATTTTTATAACATTGGTAAAGTGATTAGCAACTTTGTTTTCTCAACTGGATTCTCTTAAACCTTTCCCTTCACTGCACAGAAAGGTGACGCTGGGGTGCGGTCTTGCAGAAACAAGCTCTACACAATTGAATCCCAATCAAAGTCATCCTGGATGTCATCTGGAGGCAGAGAGCGCCGCATCTGAAAGGCTTGGGAAGGCATCATGTGCTGCTGGTTCATAGCTCCGTGGTGGCCTGGAAGGAAGCAGGCGATGTCAGTAGTGACACAGTACTGAAGACCTACCGAGCACTTCCCATATGCCAGATGCTCAGACACATTATCTCACTGAAACACCCAGAAGCCTTCTACGAGGTGTCTCTTATAATTCCATTTTATAGATAAAAGAGACTGGGTTTAGGAGAATGAGCAAGTCACCCAAAGTCATACAACTAGTAAGGAGAAGAAATAGGATCTGAACTCAGTTCACTTGACTCCAAAACCAACACTCTTTCCATGACACCAGGCTGCAGCAAGGAAGGCATGAAAGGAATGGTGGAGTGCTCAGTGCTGACACAGCCATTTCCCTCACAGTCTGTTCTGTTCTGGTAAGTTTCAGTAAGATGAGTTGGCTCACTTGGGAATGGTAAATAGGAGAATAATGTTAGTATA
Organism: Myotis myotis; assembly: GCF_014108235.1. Lineage (NCBI taxonomy): Eukaryota > Metazoa > Chordata > Mammalia > Chiroptera > Vespertilionidae > Myotis > Myotis myotis. Next base: position 29,082,382 of record NW_023416324.1, on the reverse strand, counting down.
CCACCGAAGTCACATTGTGTCAGTTTATTTCCTCAGCAAGTTAATTTTTGTGCCACCAAGTAACAGCAGGTGAACACAGAGGACATGCACACGGCTGGGTGCAGTAAGCCCGGAGGACACCGCAGATACACATGCCTATTCTCCCCATGCTCCTCTTCTTGGATCAGTGTGGCCATGCACTATTTGTGCTCCCCAATTTGGTGCATTCTGCCTTTATCTCCATAGTTGACAAACCGCCTTCCAAACCAGATTCTTTCTTTAAAAATAATTTTTATTCATTTGTAGAATTTATTCTTTTACTAGGAGTTAAACATGTTCTTTAACTGTTGTGGAATTTTTTAAAATATATTTTTTTATTGACTTCAGAGAAGAAGGGAGAGGGAGAGAGAGAGAAACATCAATGATGAGACAGAATCATTGACTGGCTGCCTCCTGCACACCCTGTACTGGAATCGACCCCATAACCTGGTATGTGCCTTTGACCAGAATCGAACCTGGGACCCTTCAGTCCCCAGGCCAACACTCTATCCACTGAGACAAATCAGCTAGGGCTGTTGTGGAATTTGTACCGATTATAGTTTTTGTTAGTATTCTGAATACAAAGTTTCAAGAAATCTGCTGCTAATCTTATTTTTCTCTTAAACCCTGTAACTTTTAATGTACAATTTCATAAAATGCTAAAGTTTTCAGTATATCACAGGAGAGCAGAAATGCCTGTATTTATTTATTTTTAATGTATAAATTTCTTACTATCTGCCAGGTACTAATGTAAGTGATTTACATACAATCCTCATTTAATTCTCTGAACAAGGCTAGGAGTTAGGTAGTGTTATTAGCCCCCTTTTACAGATAGGGAGGCTGAGAGAGGAGAGTTAGGCAGCTATCAAGTGTCAAAGCACCAGGGACTCAAACCCTGGGGATCTAGCTCCAGAGTCTTAACTACCTTGTCTTACCACCTACAAGTTACTGGTGAGCACTGAGGACAGGGAACACATGTCGCTTAGTCCCAATTCCTCCTTCACTGTTGCCTGGCACACAGTCCTTTTGGGGTTTGAAACCCACTCCTCCACATTACCATTTATCTTTTCCTCAAGTAGTCTAAGTAAAGGGGTGTGTGGCATATAAGAAAAATCATGAACTCTGAATCCAGACATCAAAGCTTGAGTCTTGGTTTGGCCATTTGCCAAACTGGTGGCTCCAGGCAAGGTATTTCCTCTTCTGAGCTTCCATTTCTCCATCTAGACAATCCTTAAGACCCTTTCTACCTCTAAAATTGTGCCTCTGCTGCCCCGCTAAACATAACATCCTACATTCAGGAACTTAGGGGAAAAAATTTATGGACTAGTACCTTCTGAAACTTACGTCCTCTGTAAGGTACTTCCCTGGAAACTACAGCTGGGGGAACTTCAAATGAATATAGTTCAGAATGAATATGTAGGAGGTAATCAAAGTAGGTTCTTAAAACTTGAAGTCTATCAAAGTCAAATAGCTTCAAAGAGACTTAACACGTTTCGTGCCGCTCAGGAGTTTTCTCGTGTTTCGCGCCATCTGTTAAGGGCCGCTCACGAGTGTTCTCGTTTTTCACGCCCATGGAAGAAGGAGCGAATCTAGATACTTAGGTAAATTTTGTTTGGTCCCTCTTCATAGAGGAAAATGTTTTACGCAGTACCATACGTTAAAAAAGTACTAGGAACTTTGTTTAATTGTTTTTGTAAATAAAAATGTTATAATTATTGAAAAACAACACCTAAAGTGCATTATGATGATTTAAATAACGTGCAGTTTGCCCCAAAACGTGCGGTCCCTGGCGTATGTCTTAGAGATTATTCTATGCGGTACGCAATGTGTTAAGACACCAGGACACACTTTATGCCCCAACCTCTTAGAGAGGCAGGACAATACTAGAATCATAGATAGCATCATGGGCTAAACGAGACTTCAGGTCACACGGTCCAAACACCGAACGACACCTAAATCCTTTCACCGGCACTGGAGCCAAGTAGCTCTCCAGATTTGTGCACCCCGCCCACTTTAGCACAGAGTTCATTCCCTCTAAAGGCAGCCTCACTCACTGTTAGGACAGGCTCAAGCTTTTCAATATTAAATTATGAGTACCAATTGCAATACACCACATCCCAAAGTACCTGTAATCGTTGTTCCTGCAGTGCTGAGTGCCTGTGGGATATGAGGGTAACCAGGAGGTGGCATCACTGAAGGAGGGAGATTTTGCCTGGAGTCTATGTACAAATTTCCTAATCAGATTTTAAAAAAGAAAAAAAAAATATTACCATAAGTAAAACAAATCAAGCATTAAAATTTTAATAGAATTGCTACCTAAAACTAAATTAAGCTGGTAAGGTGAGGAAGAAAAGGGAAGGAAAACTTACTCCTTTCAGATGCTCAACCTGCTAGGGTGGTGCTGGTTTTTTTAACACAATGCCAGGGCTGGGTGTGAGTCCACTGGTACTAATTCTGGCACTGCATCTAATTCTCTGTAGCTTGTAGACAAGTTATACTTATTATTGTTGTTACATACCTCATTACAGTACAAAGGCATTTTCATCACTTCATCTTAGGGTCCCACTAAGCCCACACGAGGGTAAGTGGAGACAGGAATTATCTCCATTTTATGGATGAGGCAACTGAAGCTCAGAAAGGCTAAGCTGACTTGCCCAAAGACACATCAGTCTGGCAAGGCTGGGCTAGAATCCAGTTCTCCTGACTCACGGGCTCTCTCCACGAATAGTTGTCTCTATATTGCCCCAATTTTCTCACCCTCAAAACAGACCTAGGGGTGCCCTCGCTGCTTAACAAAGTTACTGGAGGCACAAAGTTACAGGAAAGATTTGCACAAAGTAGAGGAGCTATAACAGGCAAACATGATTAAAAATGTACTATTTAGGTGTGTGGAGATGGGAAACATAGACCTCATTTAAGTGGCATTTCAGAAGGTTCTTACTATATTGTTTTTGACAGGAACTATCAAGTATAATAGCTCTAAAATGTCAATTATGTTGCATCCTAATGCAAAATAGAAAGGGAGGGGAACAACGTCATGTGCCCACCCCCATTAACTCCTGGGGAAGAAAACCATACACTGCTCACATTGTGCAGAGCATCTGGAATTCCGGAAAAGCAGTTTCCCCACTGTATTCTAGTGTTTCACACAAATTACATGTGTATTCTAGCAATGCTGTGGTCAACTAGAAAAGAGCAACCATTTCCCAGAGGAAACTAAAAGGGAAAGAAAAATTTTCCTTTTGTATTCAAGGTAGGGCACACTATTTGGCCACTCACAAGTATTTGCCTGCCCCTGGAAAGTCAGACTGACCAAGCTTGAGGTGGTAGCCTCAGAGATAATATAATCCAGTCCTATCTCTGTTCTTGTGGATGAGGAAATGAGCCCAGAGAAAAATGACAGAACCAGGAACAGAACACAAGACTTGACTTCTAGCCATTCCCTCCTAAGATGACATGCTTTTTTTATAGTAAAGTTTAGAGTCAGAACTGAGCTCTCTCACCAATTTGAACATGCTGAAGATTTAGGAATAAAAAAGAGGAGAAAGTTATACTATATTGCAGCTCTAGTAAATTCTTATGGGGGGTTGGGGGGCTGATCAGTCTTCACATGCATGGCTGGTATACCTTCTAAAGGATGCACCAGGCTGCCAGGCTAAGGGGCCAAAGCACTCTGAATAATACAGTCACTCATTTACCAATGACTTAGCCTCTGTCCTGAAAAATCTCACCTCTCTTTTACTCTTCCTTAGGAGCTCAAATCACAATCAACAGAGAAATTCTGATTTTTATTTTTAAGATCAATCTATTTTTATATTTCATTTTTACATTTCTTTTTTGGCTTAGTAGTTCTTACCTTAAAATGGGAATGATGGTGGGAATTAAGAGAGGAATTATGGCAATAAACAAGGATTATGGAATAGATAGATACCCACATTAAACAAATAGACTTAACTTGCTGAAATTAATACATTCCTAACACTTTAACTTTCAGAGAGAAATTTTCATTACTCCTCATTTTCCCCATGTTCTCATTACAGTGTGAACAACTTCCTAAGCAAGAAATTAACTTCCAATGCAGTTTCCAAAAATTTGAGATCCTTTAACATTTAGAATGTAGTTATGAGAATTTAAAAAAATCTAATCACACAATATATTTATTTATTGAAAGCAGACATCTGTTGAATGACCAGTCATTCTAGAAATATTATGTGCCAGGCTCTGCTTTAGCTACTAAAGATACAGAAATGAAAAAACAAACTCTGCCTTTTTGGAGCTTATTCTTGGTGGAGGTGGAGAGGGAGGCAAACAAAGTTAAATTAAATAGTATGCTACAGAGAAAAATAAAGCAGGGAAGAGTGGACATGGATTGATGAACAGGAGCTGTCATTTAAATAGGATGGTCAGGGAAGACATCAATTAAGTAGGTACTATTTGAGAAGAAACGTGACTAACATGAGGACATGACTCAGGGGTCTACTGGGGCAAGACCACTCCAGACAGATCAAAGAGCAAGTACAAAGGCCCTGAGAGTATGTTCAAAGAACAGCAGGGAGTCTAGTGAGGGTGGGGAGGTGAGAGTAATGGGGAACCAGATTTTGCAGGGCGATGCAAGCTATAGTAAAGACTTTGTTTTTTACTGAAGAAAAAAAAAATGTACACCAATGGAAGGTTTTGAGCAGAGAAGTTAAGTGATCAGATTTCTCTGTCTGATAAAATCCCACTTATCCTGCGAAGTCCAGCTTAAATATACCTTCTTCTATAAAGCTTTTCTATCTGTCAAAGACAGTTAAGCAAGCCCCTCTGTCATTCCCACTGCCCTATGGCAGAAGTATAGTCCTCATCATACTGTTTTTATTATTATTTATTTATTTTTATTACTTAAATATATCTTTATTGATTTCTGAGAGGAAGGGAGAGGGAAAGAGAGATAGAAACATCAATGATGAGAGTGAATCACTGATTGACTGCCTCCTACACATCTCCTACTGGGGATCAAGCCCGCAACCCAGGCATGTGCCCTTGACCAGAATCGAACCTGGAACCCTTCAGTCCACAGGCTGATGCTCTATCCACTGAGCCAAACCAACTACGACAGTATTTTTTTTTTTTTTTTTTTTTTTTTTAATAAACCTGTCTCACCTATCAGGCTGGGAGCTCCTTGAGATTAAGGCCTATTTTAAAGTCACTTCTTTATTCATAGTGCCCAATAGATAGGTACAGGAAATTATAAATAAACTAGTGGCCCGGTGCACAGAATTTGTGCATAGGGGCGGGGGGTTTCCCTCAGCCCAGCCTGCACCCTCTCCAATCGGGGACTCTCTGGACATCCTTCTCGAAATCTGGGACAGCTGGCTCCTAACCGCTCACCTGCCTGTCTGATTGCCCCTAACTGCCTCTGCCTGTCTGCCTGATCGCCCCTAACTGCCCCCCCTGCCGGCCTGATCTCACCCCCAACTGCTTTCCCCTGCTGATCTGATCTCACCCCCAAATGTCCTCCCCTGCCAGCCTGGTTGCCCCCAACTGCCCTCCCCTGCCAGCCTGATCTCGCCCCCAACTGCCCTCTCTGCCTCAGCCCCCACCACCATGGCTTTGTCTGGAAGGAAGTCGGACATCCAGAAGATGGCCAGTCAACCCGGTTTAATTAGCATATTACCCTTTTATTAGTATAGATAGATTATATAGGATAGGATTGCTTAAATGGGGGCGGGGGGGGGAGCCTTTTTCAGCAGAAGGAGATGCTCTTGGCAGACAAAATTACATAATCCCTATATCTGGACTGATAGCCACCCACATGCACTATACTGCCAATCCGATCTTTAAGAAACTGAACCGCTTTCTTACACCTTACACCAAACAGCTGTTGCCCTTAAAACCCCTCCTCAGCCCCCATCTTAGGTTCTGCCTTTGCAGTTCACCCAGATTAGGTTCTGGGTGGTCGGTTTATATGCCAGTGTCAAAAGCTCCGCCTCCTAGGCAGCCATTGGCTCCTCGCACTTCACCCAGATTTGGTTCTGATTGGTCGGTTTCTATGCCAGTCAGCATCTCCAGGCCTATCTCTGGGCCTGATCAGAGAGGCAGTGCTGATCAGCAGCCCCCGCAGAGGCCCAGAGAGAAACAGAGGCGCTGCTGCTGGTAAAGCCCGGAGAGAAAGAGAGAGGCAATGGCTGATCAACAACTGCCACGGAGGCTGCGGATCAGACCTTGCCTCTCTCCAGGCCTGATCTGCAGCCCTCTCGACTGCAGGACTGACTTCCGTTCGGTCAAGCCTTTGGTCATTACGGACCCTCGGTTTTTATATATTAGGATATTAGCAAATGAATTCAATACCATATTAGAGGATTATATACTATGACTAAGAGAGATTTATTCCTGGAATGCAAGGAGATTCAACATATGAAAATTAATATAATACACCACATTAATAGAAGGGAAAAAACCGCATGATCATCCCAATTGAGGCAGCAAAAGTATTTGACAAAAGTCAATACCCTTTCATGAATAAAGTAGGAATTGAAGGAAACTACTTAAACATAATAAAAGCTACATATAAAAATCCCATAGTGAATATCATATTCAATGGTGAAAGACTGAAAGCTTTTCCTCTAAGATCAGGAACAAGCAATGATCTACTTCTGGGTATATATCCAAAAGAAATGAAAGCAGGGTCTCTTTTTTTTTTAATATATATATTTTTTATTTCAGAGAGGAAGAGAGAGGGAGGCAGAGAGAGAAACATCAATGATGAGAGAGAATTATTGATTGGCTGCCTTCTGCATGCCCCACACTGGGGACCAAGACTACAACCCAGGCATGTGCCCTGACGGGAATCAAACTGTGACCTCCTGGTTCATAGGTCAACAACACTCAACCACTGAGCCATGCCAGCTGGGCTGAAAGCAGCATCTTAAAGAGATATTCGTAGACCCATGTATTATCCACAATAGCTAACACATGAGAGCAGCCCAAACTGTTCAATGACAAATGAACAGATAAGCAAAATGTGGTAGATACATACAATGGAATATTATCTAGCCCTAAAAACGAATAAGTCAGTCACAAAAAGACAAATACTATATGGTTCCACTTATATAAGGTACTACTTAGTCAAAAATCAGAGGCAGAAAATAGAATGGTAGTTGCCAGAGGTTTGGCAGAGGATAGAACAGGGGAAATGGTGGGGATATTGTTTAATGAGTATAGAGCAGTGGTCGGCAAACTCATTAGTCAACAGAGCCAAATATCAACAGTACAACGATTGAAATTTCTTCTGAGAGTCAAATTTTTTAAACTTAAACTATATAGGTAGGTACATTGTTATTAACTTAATTAGGGTACTCATAAGGTTTAGGAAGAGCCACAGTCAAGGGGCCAAAGAGCTGCATCTGGCTCGCGAGCCGCAGTTTGCCAACCACGGGTATAGAGGGTTTATAAGATGAAAAGAGTTTTGAAAAATGAGTTGTGGTGATGGTTGCATAACATTATGAATGTATTTAATATCAATACACTATATATACTTAAGGATGATTAGGATGGTGAATTTTACATTGTGTGTATTTTACTACAATAAAACATTTTTAGCCCTACCCGATTTGGCTCAGTGGATAGAGTATCAGCCCACAGACTGAAGGGTCGCGGGTTCGATTCCGTTCAAGGGCATATACCTCGGTTGCAGCTTCACCCTGCTCAGGGCACATGTGGCAGGCAACCAATCGATGTGTCTCTCTCACATCAATGTCTCTGTCTCTCCCCATCCTTTCCACTCTCTCTAAAAATCAATGGAAAAATATCCTCAGGTGAGAATTAACAATATATATATAATTTTAAGAATATTAGGAAGATATATACAATTAAAAAAAAAAAAAGACAAAAGGGGGGGGGGCTAAAGAGTTATCAAAAAATGAAGTTTGTGCCTGGCACATAGAGGACACTCCATAAAGAATAAAGGTTAAAAAGGAAGAAAGTGAGATGAAAAATACAGTGCACAAATTTTGAGTCCAGAGTGAAACATCAATGGCACTACATACCATTTTGTCTACTCTTAAAGCAAACTTTCAAGTTTAATTTTCTTCAACATTCTTAGAAGATATATAAAAGTAAGATTTTCATTGCAAGTATACACAAATTTAAGTTGATCTATCTTCATAACTATATTCTTATAAAATGTACATATCTTGCCCCAGCTGGTTTTGCTCAGTGGATAGAGCGTTGGCCTGTGGACCAAAAGGTCCTGGGTTCGATTCCAGTCAAGGGCACATACCTGTGTTGCGGGCTTGATCCCCTGTAGGGGACATGCAAGAGGCAGCTGATCAATGATTCTCTCTCATCATTGATATTTCTATCTCTCCCTCTCCCTTCCTCTCTGAAATAAATAAAAAATATATTTTTAAAAAATGTACATATCTTGAAGACATTTTAATTCTTGTTTGACAACTTAAAAGATCACAAAGGAATGTAAATTGTAAACAATAATCATATAAATCTTGACCAAAAAATAATTTATCTTAGTTTTTCTAAGCTATACCTTAAATACATAATTTGATTTCATTCACTTCTTAGAAATTAAAAGATATAAATGGATCACCGTCACCATTAACAATGTAACATGTTGCCTCAGTCACTAAATTTCATATGAATGAGAAAAAGAAAATCCAAAGAAAGATAAACATCACATGATCTCACTCATTTGTGGAATATAATGAACAAAAATAGATCCAGGGACATAGAAGCATTGAACAGACTGTCAAACCTCAGAGGGAAGGCAGGAGAGGGTGGAGGGGGGGAAGGGTAAGAGATCCACCAAGGACTTGTATGCATGCATATAAGCATTACCAATGGACATAGACAGTAGGAAGGTAAGGGCATGTGCTGGGGAGTGGGAGCAGCTGGGGAGAGGTCAATGGGAGGAAAAGGAGACATATGTAATACTTTAAACAATAAAGAATTTAAATTTTAAAAAAAGGAGATGAAGTTTAAAAAATAAATAAAAAGAGAAAATCAAGAAGATAACTAAACCCATACCTGTTCCAATGTGTTGGGAGGGTTTTGTTGGATGCATGGCACCATGACAGACATTTTGCTGAACATTACTCTGTGAGTGGATAAGGCCAGTTTGTGTAAAGAATTGATTAAGAGAAGAACAGAGATCAGCAAATTGAACCTGATCCAAAGACCAGTTCTTGAGATCTGCCTGTCTCATACTCTCCATCAAACCTATGAGAAAAACATTGGAAATAAAGTTAGTACAGTTCTGTAAATATTGCAAGGAAAATAGCAAGACAATTTTTTTTCAGCCCTCAAAATTTCCACTGATAGTGATTTTCCTATGCAATGAAGAATGACATTATAAAATTATTCAAAGTCTGATTCTTTTAGATGTGGCCAAATTGTTTTCAGAACTCTTATCTGTGACCCTCTATTTCAACTGGCCAAAAGACAATTATAAATTTTACAAAGTGTTGTTTATAAGCATACTACCAACAGAAAATAAATAAAACACTATGTAAGGAGATGTTTATTTATATTATAAAGAAACTTATAATCTACTAGAGAAAACAGGATGTTTATTTGGTTATATGTCAAAAAGAACTAATACTCACCTTGGAACTGTGAAAGGTCTACATCTGACCAATTAACACTGCTAGCAATTCGACAGCTTTCTTTTAGCATATCAAGTGTTGCATACCAATCATTTGAAACACCTATAAAAATAATATTAACAATACTATGAATCTTGGATAGTGAAAGTTTGAAGTATATGGTAAGGGGAGACAATGAGTTGACCTTATTCCTGACATTGGCAGATCGATATCCAGTTTTAAAAACAAATTACATCATGTATTGGGGCAATCTGCTCTGTGAGACAGGTAGGAAGGCTATCATTTCTCTCCATTTTACAAATGGAAACAAAAAACTGAACCCAGAGTGGTCAAGGTCACTATAATAAATCGAAGACTTGAACCCAGGGCTTATAAGCTCTAGAAAGCAACCCATGATGGCACTTGAAAACTGTCAATCTTGGTAACTGCTCTTTACATTTGTACAGTACAAATGATGACCAGGCAAGACAAGTCATACAAATCAGTATTTCCCCCAATATAAAGTTCATTTTCCTGTCTTGTTGTGACCTTCAGAGGTACGTTCTTTATAACTTAAAGGCAGGTACACATTTAGAAGCAATGTGCAGTTCGACTTAAAAAGCACTGACTAAGGGAGGTAAATTAGATTGTACAGCAAGAGATGTTTCTTACAAAGCAACCTTAAGAGTGAGAAATGCCTCAACACAGTTCTCCTGTCAAGGTAGCAAATTCTGTGCTTGCTGTCCAAATTACCCTGTTTTCAGGATCACCCCTGGATAGAAGAACGAACGAATAAAAAGAATTTTTTGCTACTTCACAGATAACTGTATCAACTACTGGCTACTTGTTTACAAAATTCTGCCAATTATGGATTAATAAAATAAACAATGAACCAGAGACAACATGACCCTACCCTCAGGCAACTCATAAGTCAGAAAGAAATTTGTTGGGGGGGGGGGGGATTAAATTAATGCCTCAAGTGAGCCACAAACATTCAAGTCTATCCGACTTTCAGATCCTATAATAAATGCTGACTTGGCAACACAAAATAAAGCAATCTCTGCAGAGAGAGTAGCTGAGCAAACCCCTACCCACTCAGTAAATGTTTATTTTAATCCTTTTAGAATAACTGGTATTACAGGCTCTGAACTCTGATGGGCCAGGATATAAATTCCAGGTCCACTACTTATTAGCAGTATGATCTTGAGCAAATTGATTAACTTCTTTGACTTACACTTCTCCTATCGAATGTGGTAATCTACCCTTGTTTTAAGAGAATATGAGATAATGTATCTAACTTGCCTTGCACATAACAAGCACTCAAACAACTAAGTTCCCTCCATTCCTTCCCTGTAAAAGACAACGTGCTTATTATTCCCATCTTATAAATGAGAAATTTATAATTCAAAGAGACTATTATCACAGCCACAATCTTTCCTAACTCACAAGGTAGAAGTCTATTTTCATCCTCTGGTAAGTTACCACTGGGATAACAGGCCATTAAGGGCACATCATAGGTTGCTTTCAGCTATAATTGTACTTTTTTCTCCCCTGGCAATCATTAGACTTAAAGATCTAAAAATAACTTCAAGATGTTTTATAAGATAGACCATCAAAGCAGGAACTATACCCAATTTTCAATTTTATTCTAGATTTTATTCTACTTAGAATTAGTAATAGAAAACAAAATAAATTGTTAAAGGAAACTCACTAAATTCCAAATACTCTGGTATGCATTTTTTATCTTATATCATTTAACACCCCTCAAAAAGCGTATTATTTTTCCACATTGTAAATAACAAGACGGTTTTAGAAAAATTTAAGATATAAAGCAAAATCAGGATATAAGAGACCTTATGCACTACCCAGCTCATTTCCCTGACAATAGTTTAACTGCCTGAAACAATGGTCAATTTTTAATTGGTGAATAAGAACTACACTGTCTAGCACTTAGCAATTGTCCCGCCAGGATAAAAAAATCTCATCAGTGATATGATTGGTAATTGGACAACCAGGCAAGACAAGAGAAGGACCTGTACTTTGCACAACTCCCAGGGCCCCATTCACCTTATAGTCTATATCTGTGGCACCCCTTGGAGTTCTTCAGTGCAAAGACTGCTTGGTCTATAAGCAATGTCATGTCAGTTAAGCATCTCACCAGAAACCATCAAGACTATCTGGAAAGTAACGGATTTTCAAAAACATCAGGATATGAAAAATGCTTTCTTCCTTTGCAAAATACCATTTCAAAATGAGCTACCCGGCAGGAATTAAGCAAAGGAAGAAATAGTGGAGATATTCACTGAATACTTAAATATAAGGACTAGGCATTTCTTATTTGTATTCTCAATATGATGCTTATAACAACACTGTATGGCAGTGTACTTTATTTTTATAGATGAGAAAACATGACTAAAAGAAGTTAAGAAATGCACCTGAAGTCCTAAGAGTCATAATGAGGATTCAAATCTATGTATGTTCTCTCTTCTATATCACTGAATCCTAAGAGATTACAGACTGTGCATTCCATTCTTCTTTCAAATACAGCTGACCCTTGAACAACACAGGTTTAAATTGTGTGGGTCTGCTCACATGCTGATTATTTTCAATAAACATACAATCGATAGTATTTTCAATCCCTAGTTGGGAATCTGTAGTCATGGAGAGCCAACTGTATATACTGTTCTACACCATTTTATATAAGGGACTTAAGCATCCATGGATTGTGGTATACCAAGGGGGTCCTGGAATCAACCCCCTAGGCAGACTGAGGGATGATTGGGAAGTCAAAAGTCATACACAGATTTTCAACTGGTTAAAGCTCCTAACCCTTGCACTGTTAAAGGGTCAATTATACTCACAAAAACACTTATTTTCCAAAAGAACAAGAGATAAAACCATGAAACCTGCAAGAGTTGCTGAATTTGCCTATATTGCCACAATACATTTTAATCAAGAAAATCTCCAGTTCAATCTATGGACTAAATGAGTTACAAATACAGGATTAGAGCAAGGAAACACAAAAGGAGACAGATGAAGAGAGAGTTGGTCGTAAATACAGGTAAGTCCCAGATAACAAAGAACAGATCTTAATTCACAATTAGCCAGAGTCAGGAGACAAAAACTTACCAGAATTACAGGATACTTGTTGTGGGGTTGGGGGTGCCTGATGTGTTAACGTCTGATGCTGATGGTTCGAATGATGCTGCATGTGTTGATGTGGAGAGGGGTGTTGGGGATGAGGGGACTGGAGCTGGCTGTGCTGTTGTGGAGAAGGGTGCTGGGGATGAGGGGACTGGAGCTGGCTGTGTTGTTGTGGGTGCGATGCTGGATGCTGGGGACGCTGCGGATGCTGTGGTAAACCATGTGGTCGATGGGGTGGATGTGGAGACGGCTGTGTGTGTATCTGGGGGTGGGACAGAGAGACCTGTGCAACCGAATTACTGCCTGTGGTATTGAGGCCACTGCCATGACTGTTGGAAAGGTTGCTTTGGTTGCCGTGTGGGTGAGAGCTCACTGTACTGCTAGGAGAGTGCTGATAGGAACACGAAGTATGGGACTGCTGGGAAGATTCAGAAGGGATGTTCATCAAACCTAAAAAGTCAGAAAAAGCAAGCTCACTTATGGTCAGACTGTAGTTATATTTTAGAACAAAGGTTTGCAACATTAGAGAGCAAAGGCATAAGTTGTCAAAAGGCAACTTTGTTTCATTTTAACACGTGTTGATGGTTTTGAAAGCCAATAAAAAGCCCCTTGGCGGGAGAAAAAGATGTGTTGATAGAACATCCACCATCCACTGGGCTCTATAACTGAGAATAGTAAGAAACATCATTCCTTGCCCTTGAGTAGCTTATGCTCTAGTTACCATGCTCTAGTTGCTTATGCTCTCCTACTAGAGCAGTGGCTCTCAACCTTCCTAATGCCGCGACCCTTTCATACAGCTCCTCATGTGTGGTGACCCCCAACCATAAAATTATTTCCGTTGCTACTTCATAACTGTAATTTTGCTACTGTTATGAATCGTCATGTAAAAATCTGATATGCAGGATGTATTTAGGCAACCCCTGTGAAAGGGTCGTTCGACCCCAAGGGGCTCGCGACCCACAGGTTGAGAACCGCTGTACTAGAGTCTAGTAGAAGAGAAACACTTCAAGAGATTATGTCCATGTCCAGTCCGTGTGGCTCAGTGATTAAGTGTTGACCCATGAACCAGGAGAACATTCCGGGTCAGGGAACATGCCCAGGTTTAGGCCCGATAGGGGGCATGCAAGAGGCAGGCAATTGAAGATTTTCTCTCATCACTGATGTTTCTATCTCTTTTTCTCCCTCTCCCCCTTCCTCTCTCTAAAATCAATCAAAACATAATTTTTAAAATAAGAGATTATGTCCAATAACATTAGTGGGGATACAGGAACTTTGTTTCTTGCCTATTCAGGTAGAAAGGAGCTGGAGATATAGAGAAGTCTTCCCTGAAAAGGCGGTATCTGAGCTGAGTCTTAAAAGACAAATAAAGAGTAAGCAAAACAAAACAGCCATCTCCATTATTCTTTTTCATTACTTTTATGGAACATTCTTGAGACACAGTTAAGGGGTTAAGACTGCATATTTTATAGCACCAGAAAGTAAAGTCTCTGCACTACACTTGGAAACTCTGGGAAGTTATTAACCGTTCCAACTCACAATTACCTCAACTATAAATGGCATGGTAATAGCATCTACTTCATAGAGTTGTGAGGATAAAATGCTATAATGCAAGTGCAGGCTGCAGGATGAGCTCAGTAAATGCTAGCTTTTATGATGATGATGATGCCAGAAGTCCCTAATGTTAAACAAAATATATGTTTGGTATGCAAGTGGACACACATTTTAATAAATCTATTGCAAGTATGGCTAATACCATGTCTTGCTGAACCAAACACAAAAAAAAGTTACTAAATTTAAAATAGAATACTGCAACATAGTGTCAGTCAATAAAAGCTTTTTAAGCAAAATAAAAGTATTCTCACTTACTTTTTACAAAATAAAAGTATTCATACTTAATAGTCAATAGTATTAATAGTAAAATTGTATTAGAGTACATGGTAAGATAATCTTAAAACTTAGTACATTAAGGTTTTATAGGTACAAGAGTTAAAGTTCTTGCCTTGGCCTGGAAAACTGTCATTTATATGGAATCTATAGCATTACAGTAAAATGAAAGAAAGCAGTGATTTCATTATCTATGTCCATAAAGGCCTAGCATTTTAAGTGACAATCCAGATATGATCCATACCAACATTTTCAATCCCAAATTATTTTTAAATCAAATGAAACAAAGTATCTTTCAAAAGCCCAATATGTAAAACTGATAAATGTAAAGTTTCCTTTTTTGAGGTCAGGGAAGGTCTCCCTCTTCATCTGCACACTTTAACTCCCCAAGACCTTCACAAAAGCCAAGGACTCCAAAGAGAACAATTTAAAAACCAATCATGTAATCTAGTCTTATTTGTTTTACATATAGGGATCCTGAGTTCTAGAGAGGTGGCATTAAGTCAGTTGACTTTATGGTAGAACCAGGACTAGAACCCAGAATTCCTATCAATGCTCTTTTGTTTGTTTGATTGAAATAGCATTATGGGCTTCAGAAATCTTCACCATTGTTATTTCAAAGTTAGTAATTTTCTATTATGACCACCAAGGTCGGGTCTGCTTAGCAAAATCTTATATTAGTTCTTTTTGTACTTTTATAGATAGAGAATATAAGACAAAATTTAAAAGAATACACAATTCTTCCTTTAGCCAGAAAAACAAATTTCCTATACAAGCTATTGATATTCATTGATATATGTAATACTTGTATATAACATTAACTTTCGCCATAATATCTGACAATCACATGTATTAAAATGTAAACTCTATAGAGATCGGGATTTTTGTCTAAAGGATTTTGTTCACTGCTATAAATAGGTAAAATCTCTGAGTTATAAATAATCTGTCAAATAAACTAGGAAATATTTCTACAGTAGAGTTCCCAACAATGTGTGACTAGTGTCAACGTCTGACTAGTGTTCTTTGGGGAAAAGACAATGTGTCATCTTGATCCTATCACATGACTGACTAAAATTAAACCAGCAACTAAAGGCAGAGTAACACATAATAGCAGCTTTTAGTTGATATAATACTGAATCTCAACCAAAATCACTTTTGGCGTTTAAATCTGATTTAAATATGTTGTATAAAACAAGGACCCGGAGCATAACACTAAGCAATGTGTTCACTTGTAAGTGCCATACGTGAAAGTACAAATTTGGTGCTAATACTTATCTTTTTGCTAATACCAGTCAGAACAGAAAGGCAAGGCACATCTACTCTGTGGTACAACATTTACCACTAAAATGATTCCCACGGCAGAAATCACTAATTAGCCATGGTAGTCTTTCCCAGATGGCACAGATGTAATACCAGATTCAACACAGCTCTAGGACACCACTAGATCAAGTGAAGTAGGCAGGCAAAATGAAATTTATCTGCCATTCTTGTGCTACGATATAAATATACACAGAGCATAGTAAAGGCACAAAGAGCATTCAATCCTGATCATGATGATAATGTTCTAAGATCAAGGAAATATAACAGCTGCTATGTGAAAACAATTCTTAAGAGAACATTTTATAATAAAAATTTACTTTACAAAAAGTATTAAAAAAAAAAAAACTCACCTTGCTGACTAAGTGACTGCTCAAAAACTGACTTATAAAGGCTCCGAAATGAGGCACTGAGATCTTCAAAATTATATTCTGAGAAATGTAGTTGTTTGTCTCGTTCTGGAAGGTTGTACTGTGGCTGCTGCTGGGGAGTTAATGACTGAGAGACTGGTTCTGGATGATTTGTCACCTATCATTAAAAGAGAATACTACTAATTTAGTAGCTCTATATCAGAATTGATTTGTTATGTAAAATACATCACTGAAAATATTAAAAGTTTTCAGAATCCAAAGGAAATATTTATTTCCCCATCTGTGGCTTTTCCATCCTCTGTTTAAGCTGGGGGTGTACATGAAGTACAGACCACAAAATTGTTAACCTGGATCTTGAAGAACCATAGGTATTTAATCCAACCTCCATATTTCACAGAAGAGGAGAAAGTTCAAAGAAGATAAATGACTTTCTCAATACAAGTATGTGATGAACTAATAAGCCTGGACAGTTTCTGTAGCATCTTCATTTGATTTCTATAAAAATAATTTCATCTCAAACACTATATTATGAAACTACTAACATTTCTTATTCATTTATTCAATTAATCTTTAAACATTTAAATTCAAATACTGTGAGTACTCTGATCAGTTTTTGTGGCACTGCCCAAAACAGCAAGAAACTTTAACACATCTAAGTCATCATTTCTAGGGAAAAGTTTTTTATTAAATGAAATGAAACTGAGGGGAAATGAAAAATGAAGGATAAATGACAAAGGAGATTCTGAGAAAAACAAAATACAGGTTGTGGCAAAGGTAGATTTACAGTTGTTCATATGGAAAATAATACAATAATCTATTCTCTCTATATAAAACCCTAATATGCAAATAGACCAAACGGGGGAACTAAACAACTTGTTGCTATGACATGTGCTGACCACCAGGGTGTGGGCGCAGAACATGGCGGGGGTCAGCAAACCGTGGTACATGGTGGGAACCGGCAAAGGTGGGATGGTGGAGCAGGTGAGCAGGGGCACCAGACCAAGGCAGGGCTCTGGTCGCTGTCATCAGGGCAAACCTCTGGTGGCTACTGAAAATTCTTTGCTCCAGTGCACCAGTCCCGCCTGGTGCGAGCACCTGCTGCCAACGCCAGAGCCACTGCTCGTACCCGCTGCTGGCTCCCGATGCTGGCCCAGATTGCCCCCCAGGGCTTCTCCACTTCCCCCTGCTCCTAAGGGTAATCGGGGCAGCAGCCGCCACTCACACCTGCTGCTGGCATCGGCCCCAAAAGCTGCGCACCATCAGCGGATGCAAGCGGGCCAGCGCCATCAGTGCGCGTCAGCGGCAGGAGCAGGGCTGCCGGCAGACACGGGACAGGGGGCTGCGGCGGGAGGGGCCAGACAGGGGCGTGGAGGATGGGCCGAGACCGCCCCTGTGCCCCCCCGCAGCCTTGCAGCCCACAGTTCCTTTCAAGGTGCATGAATTCATGTACTGGGCCCCTAGTTAATAAATAATAATACAAGTATAAACCGTCTCATATATTCACAACTATAAACCTACTTTTGCCCCAACCTGTATGTAGATCAAGGGCTTGCGCTATGCAAGAGGTTGAAAAAGCACCAGAAACATGTACAAAATAAAAATTATCTTTGAAGGTAGCACAACTAGAAAAGAAAAAGAAAAAAGATCAGCTGTATCTCTTAAAGACTATATCAAGGAGTGGTAAACCACCATTTATTTAGTTAACAATGTGATTATCCTGAAACAGGGGATGATGACTGGTCTTATGAGGAGCAAATTCTCATCAACCATCCTATCTTGCCAGAGGCAGCTATGGGGGCAGTTTCTTGTCGACCTTGCCATCTTGCAGCAAGTTGCTCAGAGACAGTTTCTCATCTATCTCCCTGTTTCCAGTGAGACAGGGGACTTTCCACTTTATTCCTGTAGGGCATAGCTACAAGTTATACAACTGCTTAGCTGCAGTACAAAATTTGTTCTTCCACTTATAGTGACCCACCATATATGTAGTCTGTCATCTGGCTCCTCTAATTAGGGGTTGTCCAATGGGATGTGACACCATACTGATGCAGCTTATACTGTCTGTATGAAGAATGAAACTGTCTCAACGCATCTGGGATCTCTATGTCCTTATAAGCTCAATCTATGGATATGTGATAACTCAACCAGCAGCTGACAATGTACTGTTGTTTAAGGAGTGCTTGATAACCAGCTTGATATCTTGTTGTTAAATGAAAAAAAGCCGTCTACAATGTCTTTCTTTTAACAGAGAAGTTAATCCTTCTTAGGCGTACTGTTATAACAGACATGTCTGTTCTTACTTCTCTCTTAGTTCTATAAATGTTTTTAACTTTTTTCCTTATTATATTTTTTGATATAATATAGGCACTCTGTGCTCTTTAATTTCTTTTGGTTTCAAGATTTTCTATATTTAAATTATTTTCAAAGCTACTTAAAATCATTAAATCTTTGCACAGTTTGCTTCAATACTATTCAAATAGTCCTTTAATATCATGACTTTCTCATTACTGAGTGTTTTAATTCACCTCTTGATCAGCTATAAAAAAAAATTTTTTTTTCTTCAGTAAGAGCACATGAAAGGATAGAATGTTTTGTAAGCTCTCTATAATGTCTCTCTTTTAGCATCACATATGAATGAGAATTTGGCTGGACATTAATATTTATAATCCCAAACCTATTAACTAAAATTCTGCATAAAGTATTCCATTATCTTCTGGCATTTAGTATTAGGAAAAGAAGTATGATTTGTGTTTCTTTGAATGTACCCTATTTCTGTTCTCACAGAGTATTTATATGAATGATTACTTCTGAAATTTTAAAATCTGTCATGATGTGTTAAGGTTATAGGCTTTTTCCCCCATTAACTTTTCCAAGAACTCAGAAGCCCTTTTAATCTCTGTTTCTTCTAAAGATTGCTTCTGTACCAACTATTCTAGTATCTTCTTCAGGGATATTTATAATTCTCAGTTCTCCATATCTATTCTCTTCTTTCACATAACTATTCTTTCTCTATCTGCTTCTTCTGCATTATGGGAGAATACTATTTTAATTCCCCTTTTCCCCAGAGCATTGATAACAGTTTTATAGAATCACGTTTCTTTTTACCTACATTCAACAGAATTTTAATTCTGCTCTGAGTTGTTTTCCTTGTGTTATTTTCTTATTTCAGTCCCCACCCCCATCCCCATTTTACATCTTTGTCCTGTATAAGTTTTTACGTATTTACTCATACTCATGAGTGATCTGGTACCATCAAATTTATACCAAGAAAGTGTGGTGGATGGCTCTTAGACTCTGTTCTGTCTACTGGTGAGGATAGTTGCCAGATGATTAGAAAAGAAGTATCAGATAACTCAAGGGCCATGTACTTATATAATAGGTAACCAAATCAGCACAGGAGCAAGAACACTCACACAGGTCCCTTAATTGCATAGCTTTGTTTTCCAGACAAAAATTGAAATACAAGACTGGTTACGAATTTGGTGCCAGGTTCATTCTAACCTTTGAGGTTTATAGAATCCTCTTCTCAAATCTGCAGCTGTAAAATAAGGTGATATACACAAACATCCTCTAGGCTTTTACCAAGGACTCAAATATAGCTATGCTAGACTGAGGTATAATCTTTCTTCTATTCCAACTGCTCATCACTTGGACATAGAATACATAAACCAAAATATGTAACATAGTACACAATCATATATTTGTATCTAACTTGGTAAAATACAAGTACCCAATTAAAACACTATCAAGGTAGAAATCTGCTCGACTTATCTAAGCTAATGAATTGATCAGTGAAAAATATACATCTTCGTTTTTTATTAGCATTTCAATTACGTTTGGTTTAGTGTTAAGCATTAAATGAGTACTCAACGAAGAATTTAACTTCATCAAGACTTACCGGTGTATAACTATGCACACTTCCAACACTATTCAAATTAACAGATGCCAAACTCTGGTCTGAGAGACTGTTGTTAAGGCTACTGCGTGGACTATCACTACCATCCTGATCAGTGTTGTACAATGTTACCTAGATTGAAAAGAAAAGCAACATCTGAGTAAGTAGTTCCTACTATAAAGAGTACTTTTTAAGCGACTCTACAAAAAGTACAACTAGCTGGAATATGGAATAAAAATAAAATGTTAGTGGTCTTTTCTTTGGTGCCTACCTACCCCAATTCCATGCCCTTCACTGCTAACTCTATGTTCACTATGAAATAATTTACTCTCAAACTATAGGACATATACTATCCAGAGATACATAAATTCAATTTACTATCAGGTACAATTAGTTCATCAACTTTTGGTAAGGGGATTACAGTAGACTTTAAATATTCCTACAATGCATAAATTTATTTTTATTCAAGCTTTAGCAAAACTCTTGTTCTCTATCATAATCTTAGGCATCAAAAAAAGAACACACAAAAATAGAATTTAAAAAAATCAGCTATCAGTGTTTATAATACCGAAAATTGGACACTCTACTATCACATTTGTAAAATCATAGGTATATAATCTAATATTTTAAAGTAATAATAATAATATGCTAATATATAGTGGGCAAAAGTAGGTTTATAGTTGTCCATATGGAAAATTATACAATAATTAATAAGTAATAATACAAGAATAAACTGTTTCATATACTCAGAACTGTAAACCTACTATTTCCCACCCTGTATATATGCATTAGACATTGTTAACATTGTTATCACACTGTTAACAATGGTTAACTAGTAGGAGCTGGGTATTCCTGAAGACTTTATCACAGATAGTATGTATTTTTACAATGCTCAAGTTTGTTAATAATAAGCATAATTTTTAACTAGAAATAAACAAAAAAGATTTTAAAAGTAACCTAACTATTCTTCCTTCAAGGTTCTATTCAGATGCCACTACTAACTTTCCTTTCTATGGTCTCACTTCTGTGGGAAAAATTAATACACTGGCTTTACAGTCTCACTAATTTTTATCATTTTTTTTATCTATTACTAGACTGTTAGCTCCTTGAGTCACCAGTAAGTAATCATACACAGTATAGTGCTTTCTGCTCAGTATACAATTATAAATATTTGCTGAATTTAATACCCAATTGGGCTATATTTTCTGTCTGTGCAAAAAGCAGTCATGCTCAATGCTCACAAACATTTGCCAAAAAAGGCTGAATATGTTGAAAACTAGGCGTATATGCTTCTACACTTAAGGCAAAACGAAACTGTCCCATATTCAAATTCATATCAGTAGGGAACAATTATGTGTCTAGAAACTAATAAAGAAGAAGAGTACAGTAGTCCCCCCTTAACCAGTTTCAGTTACCCACAATCAACCACAGCCCAAAAATATTAAATGGAGAATTCCAGAAGTAAACAATTCATGAGTTTTAAATTGCGCATTGTTGTGAGTAGCATGATGAAAAACCTTGAGCTGTCCTGCTCTGTCCCATCTCGGAGGTGAATCATCCCTTTGTCCAACATATCCGCATGGTGCATACAGTACAGTAAGACATTTTGAGAGATCACATTTATATAACTCTATTCCAGTATCCTATATAATAAAAGGCTAAGATACAAATAGACCTAACAGCAGAACAACTGAACAACTGGTCACTATGACGTGCACTAACCACCAGGGGATGCGCGGAACATGGCTGGCGTCAGCTGCAGCGTGATGGTGGAGCAGGTGAGCGGGAGCACCAGACCAAAGTGGGGCACTGGTCACTGTCATAGATGCGAGCCTCTGGTGGTTACTGAAAATTCTTTGCTCCCACGTGCAGGGGTCCCGCCTGGCACTCACATCCACTGCCAGCACCAGCCCCGATCACCCCACAGGGTTTCTCTACCTCCCTCTGCTCCTGAGGGGTGATTGGGCCACGCTTGTACCTGTTGCCGGTGCACGGCGCCAGTCCCAATCGCTGGGCACTGTCAGCTGGTGCGAGTAGCAGCTGCTGCCCCAATCACCCCTGTGGACTTCTCCACCTCCCCCTGCTCCTAAGGGGCGACTGGGGCAGCAGCTGCCACTCGCACCCAGTGACAGCGCCAGCCCCGCTAACACCTGCTGCTGGCGCCGGCCCCAATTGCTCCATGCCTGCCCCAATCCAATCGCTCTGCACTGGCAGTGGGTGCGAGCAGGGCCGGGGACAGCGCCATCAGCACATATGAGCAGCGGGAAAGGGTCTGCCAGCAGACAGAGGATTGGGGGCTGTGGTGTGAGGGGCCGAATGGGGGCGCAGAGGATGGGCTGAGACCGCCCGTGCCCACCATAGCCTTGTGGCCCACAGTTCCTTTCAAGGTGCATGAATTCATGCACTGGGCCCCTAGTTTTAAATAAAAATCCGAAGTGTGTGGCAGTGAAGAATACCCAGTAGTTAAAAGGCACTGCCTTGATTTGTGCTCCTTTGAAGTTACCTAGTTTTTTTTTTCCTCTGATTTTCTAAAAACATTTTTTTATTGATTTCAGAGAGGAAAGGAGAGGGGGAGAGAGAGAGAGAGAGAGAGAAACATCAACGAAGGAAGAGAATCACTGATCAGCTGCCTCCCGCATGCCCCCTACTGGGGACCTGGGCATGCGCCCTGACTAGGAATCAAACCATGATCTCCTGCTTCTTAGGTCCACGCCCAACCACTGAGCAATGCCGGCGGGCTCAGTTATTATTTCATTTTAGCTCTTTAGTTTCCTCTTCATGGTTCCATACTGATTGCAATTCTCTAATAAATTTTCTGTAATTCATCTATATTCTTGGACATACTAGTTATTTAAAAATCATTATCTAGATCACTTGTGGATGTTTACATTGTTCCCCCCTCTCTTGGTATTGAATTATTTGGTCCTTTATCCTGAAGTGTCTAGAAATTTTGATTGAAGGTGAGACCTTACTTATGAAAACTTGCAAAAGCTAGGGTGATGTCATCTTCGTACAAAAAGATTTTTTTTTTTTTTTGGCAAGTAGAAGAAGAATAGCATACCATCCTAATAACAAATTTGAGCCTGGTCTATTTTGATTTGCTCTTACTCATAGAACATAACCCTTCTGACGTATCAACTTGGAAGCCTGGGTGTTTACGATGGCCCACTCCATTTTAAAGGTCCACAAACAATAATTTTTGTCTACCCTTTCTCTCTAAGGTTGCTGAATTCTGGCTAGTGAAAAAATCTATTTGTCTGAGCCCAAGCACATGCAGGTTAGGAGTTAGCAAATGCCTTAAGTGGATGTTGCTTGCAAAAACATTAGCTTACTTCTGAGATTTCTCAGGATCTTAGCCTCAAACCCTGACTGTTTGGTAGCCCCAAACTTGTTTTTCTCTCCCTAGCTCAATGACTGCTCTAGGCTGCTTTCTATTTAGCCTCTATGTCATACACTGAGAATTGGGAAATGTCTCAAGGGAAAATTTGCAGGACTAATCTCAATGTGTTTCCCTTTTTTCTGGGATCCTGGATGATGAAGTCTTGGTTGTTTTGTTCTCCAATGCCTCCCCCCTCTTTTTGGTGGGGGTGGTATTTTATCTAGACAGGCAGAAGGGTTAAACTGATTCTAGTTATTCCATCATATCTGGAAGCCAAAGTCCAAAAACTGCAGCTCCTTTGATTCCCATATTATTTAGTCATGAAGACCTAGGATTACTATTTCCTAATTGTTTCGTAGTAGCCACAACTATCTATGTTTAGGCCTCACTATCTCCTACTTGGACTACTGCAAAGACCAGTATTGGATATTTCTGATTCCAACCCATCTGCTTTACCAGAAATTCTCAAGTCTAGCTGGGTACCGTTAGGGATGATTTTTGAAAGTACAGTTTCCTGGGCCCTATCCACAAGGATAGTAACTTATTTGATAGGCATATAATGGAATCTGGGAATCCCATCCTCCCCGCCCCACCCCCACACACCTCTCCTAAGTGATTCTGATGAAATTATTCCATAGATTGATATTTGGGGAAAAATCATTACTTTACATCTCAGCTGCTAGTTTCCTTTCTAAGTTGGAAATCTGATTAGTCTCTCTGATTATATAATGTCTTCTGTTTATTCATCTTTCTACAAATAAAAATTCCTATGTATACTAAATTAGTGCGATGTGTACATGTACTATATGTGTTTATGCATGTCATGAGTGAGTGGAAGAGTGAGAGACAGAGATAAAGAAAGAACAAGTGAAGCACCAGAGAGAAGATGGTGATAGCAAGACTAAAAGAATATGAGCATGAGTGTGAGAAATGTATGGCTTCAAGGTGCTTATGGTCTAGTAAGGGAGGAAACAGATGCACACATATGACTGAGTTACTTCATGAACCTCCAGAGCCTATTTAGGGTTTTGAGATACAAGATTTAATAATTACCTTGTAAAGAAGAGACATCTGTATCCCACTACGTAGCTAATGAGTTGGCACAAAGTTTTTACTCTTTGTTTCAAAAAAAAAGGAAAAAGAAAAATGCAGCAAACTACCACATACTATTTTCTGGGTATGTTAGTAAACTCAAACATCTTAAAACAGGTTGATCACCATTCCAATGAACTTTATGAGTTTGTTTAAATTATTTATTTTGATTTGTTGACTCTCTGGGAATTTGACAATCTTTTTTTCATATATTTAGAGGGGTAGTCAATGATTTTGAAACAAATTGATACAATAAAATGTTGACTCAAAAATTCTACCAATGAGAACTGGCAGTATCAAGAATTTCATATAGAACTTCCCAAAAAGCATCTTCCAATTTCTCCAGAGAAATATTTTCTTCTAACTTGTAGAAGAACACTGTAGATTCAGCTTTCAAGCTGACAAATTTATATCATCTTTAAATTCAACCATATAAAATTCTATTGTTATTATAAAGGCAAATTAAATGTATTACTCAATGACATTTCAAAGGTGGTTTTTAAAATGTAATTACTTTGTTAGTCACAGTGTTGATTGCCAGAGTTGGAGAGGCACTTCCCGAAATAATACACTCCATTCCCAAAGAATCTGAATCTATGCTATATGGAGTTGAGGCCTAAAATACAAGAACAAAATAAATAATTATTAGCTTATATATCCAGCAACTTTAATACAATTTGAAGGTATGTCATCAAATTCTCCAGCATTCAGTTTTGTACTTTCTGAAAATTAACTTAAACAATTAAGGAACAATGGAAAGACAAGAGTAGAAGAAACATGGACATCCAAATTATCTTGTGGAACAGAGATGGTTATCCATCTGATCCACTATCAGCTTGGACTTTTACCTGAGAGAAATAAAACCTCTCTGGTTTAAGCCTCTCCAGGTTTTTTTCTTCCTTTGTTAGTGCAATCGAACAATATCCTAAATATCGCAACTTCATATACACTGTTTATGAAACCAGGATGAATGTGAAAATCAATATAGATGGTTTTCTACATTTAAAATTTTGGATATTGTGACAACTCCTCTCTCCCTCCCCGCCCCCTCTAATTCCTCTCTCCCTCCACCCCTCTCTATCTCTCCTTTTCTCTCTCACTTCTCTCCCTTCTCCTTCTCCCTCCATTCCCCTCCCCTCTCTCTTTCTCTCTCTCAATAGACAGTTTTTACTGCTTTGGTGAGCCCTCAAGAGTTTTCAACTTCAATGCTGAAAGTTAAAGAAGGACAGATATTAACAATTTGTGGCTATGATGTTAGTTCTATGCATATTCCCTCTCTGGCAAAAAATATCTGTCCCACACATGACCCAATCGAACATTTATTTTTAAAATATATTGGATGAGAAAGAGCAACTTCACTGAGACACATTTCTAAGATTAATCTACTCATCACTTAACTCCTCAGCATAAATTTTTTTCATCTGATAATCTACAAAGGTAGGGAACAGGCTTCTTGAATGAAATGAGAAAGGGAAAGACAAAGGTTACCCTAGAACAGCCTTGGGCAACCGAAATGAATAAAACTAAAAAAAAAAAAAAAAAAGAACGTACCCTTTTATGTAATGATGTTTACTTTGAATTTATATTAGCTCACACAAACACTCCATCCATGCTTTTGTTCCGGCCGTCCGGTCCAGTTTAAGAACCCATTGTGGCCCTCGAGTCAAAAAGTTTGCCCACCCCTGCCCTAGAATGTAGAATCTAGCACTTACTACTAGTAGGTGCTGGGTACACATTGAGAGTGAGATGAAAATTGAAAAGGGCTTCAGAAATACCAGTAGAAGAACTACAAATATGCCTCAATTTTGGTGCCAGTCAACTTAGCTATACCTAAATTAACGTAACATTACTTTAGAAAGTTACAAATCTCATGTTCCTCTACATCAACTGAATCATCGCAGTCCAGACTACTGTTTCACTATTTAATTCTCACTAATCCCTACTGGTAGGAGGAAACAAACCTATGTTGTGTGATTTCGTGCAAACTGCTCAACCTTTACATATTTATTAAGACTGGTTTTGTAGCTCAACATGTGCTATATCTTGGTGAATGTCTGTGTGTACTTGAAAAAAAAAAATAGGTATTTTATAGTTGTTTGGTATAGTGTTCTCTAATATCAATTAGACCAAGGCATTTGATAATGTATTCCAATGTTCTTTAATTTTTTAAAATTGATTTTAGAAAGAGGAAGGGAAAGGGAAAGAGCGATAGAAACATCAATGAGAGAGAATCATCGATCAGCTGTCTTCTGCACGCTCCCTACTGGGGGATCAAGCTGGCAAACTGGGCAATTGCCTGGACCGGGATTCAAACCATTATGACCTCCTGGTTCATGGGACACTGAGTCACAGCCACCCACTGATTTTTATTTATCAGCTTTGCTTCATGTATTTTGAAGCTCAGTTGTTAGTCACATTCCCATTTACAACTGCTATGTCTTTATCAATAATTCCTTTATCAAATGTTTTTAAATTTCTGATATACTGTCTTAAAAAGTCTGTTTTAGCCCTGACCGGTTTGGTTCAGTGGATAGAGCATCGGCCTGTGGACTCAAGGGTCCTGGGTTCAATTCCAGTCAAGGGCACGTACCTTGGTTGCAAGCACATCCCCAGTGGGGAGTGTGCAGGAGGCAGCTGATCGATGTTTCTCTCTCATTGATGTTTCTAACTCTCTATCCCTCTCCCTTCCTCTCTGTAAAAAATCAATAAAATATATATATATTTTTTAAAAAGTCTGTTTTATATGACATTAACCCACTGTACGCCATAAGCGTCTGTAGACGCAAGCGGCAGACCTCCCCCACCCACCACGCACATCTATAAAAAAGAAATGTTTTCCCTAAGTGGCAGCCCTAACCAACTTTAAAATCATTTTTCATGAGAATTTTCAACGGAAAATATTCAAGAACACCCGAATTGTGAGTAATGTATTTATTTTTATAATATTCATTGCAAATTGATATTTTAAATTAAATCAAAATATCTTGGTGTGTGGGGATGGTTTCCGTTTTGGACACATAGTAGTTAACTGGTTAATATAGTCACTGCACCCTTATGCTTACTATTTGTATGGCATATATTTTTCCATGCATTACTTTCAACTCATCTGTATCTGAAGTCATGACTCTTGTAGGCCGCATTTAGCTGAGTCTGCTTTTTTAGCATCTTTAACAATCTCTGCCGTTTACTGTCATGTTTAGATCATTAGCACTTATGTAATTGTTGGTACTGTTAGATTTGGATCTAAATTGTTTTCTTTTTCACCTCTATGTTTTTAGTTCCTTTCTTCCACCCTTTTAGATTTAGATATATTTTAGTATTCTAATTTATCTATTGGCTTTTTAAGTATACCTCAAACTAGGTATTAAAGAATGTGCTCAATCTGAAAAAGAGCATCTTCAGAAGCCCCACAGCTTATGTCATACTTAGGGGTGAGAGACTAAACCAGGGGTCCTCAAACTTTTTAAACAGGGGGCCAGTTCACTGTCCCTCAGACGGTTGGAGGGCCGGACTATAGTTTAAAAAAAAAACTATGAACAAATTCCTATGCACACTGCACGTATCTTATTTTGAAGTAAAAAACAAAACAAAACAAAACAAAAAAACACGGGAACAGCCCTAACCGGTTTGGCTCAATGGATAGAGCATCAGCCTGCAGACTGAAAGGTCCCAGGTTCGATTCCCGTCAAGGGCATGTACCTTGGTTGCGGGCACATTGCCAGTAGGGGGTGTGCAGGAGGCAGCTGGTCGATGTTTCTCTCTCATTGATGTTTCTAATTCTCTATCCCTCTCCCTTCCTCTCTGCACAAAATCAATAAAATATATAAAAATATTTTTTTAAAAAATGGGAACAAATACAATATTTGTATTTGCATGTGGCCCACGGGCCCGTAGTTTGAGGACCCCCTGGCACTAAACACTTTTCCCTTATGAATGAAAAAAAGGCAAGGATGCCCACTTCACCACTCCTATTCAACACTGTACTGGAGAGTCTAGTCACTGTGGGAAGACACAGGGGAGAGGAAAGTGAGGGACAGAAAAACTATCTATTTGTAGGTGACAACTGTTTATATAGAAACTCCCAAGGCATCTTCAAAACAACTACTAGAATTAAGTGATTATAGAATACAAGGTTAATATGAAAAAATCAATTACATTTTTATATACTAGCAGCAGGCATTTCGAAAAGTATTTTTTAAAAAAGTATATAGCATCCAAAAACAAAATATTCAGGATTAAGTCTAATGGAAACATCCAAGTTCTCTACACTGAAAACTAAAAACATTCCTCAGAGGAATTATAGACCTCATGAATGGAGAGATAGTATGTATATGTTTTCATAGCTTGGAATAATCAATACTGCTAAGATATCAATTCTCCCCAGATCAGGACTGCCTGGGATAAGAATGGAAGAAGGCATAAATTACTAAAGGACATGAGAAAAGTTGGGGAATGATGGAAATGTTCATTTGACAATGGTGATAATTTCACATATCAAAACTCCTCAAATTATAAGCTTTAAATATTCAATTAACTGTACATAAACTATCTCTAAGTATTGTTTAAAAAAAAGAAAACTAAATCCTACCCATTCATAAAAATAAAAATGACCTCTTATGGAAAGAAAACTTCCTGGCCTACATCTCTAATTTAATAGGATTTCTCTTAACTTGAAAATTCCCAGAAAATTCTATTTACACATATCTCTTGGAGGCAACATGTAGTGCCTCCCACATAATGTACACCCAGTACATGTTTGCCAATTTGAAATAAATGCTTTTTCCACTCTGCAAGTTCTAAGAGTAGAATGTAGTTTGCGCCCTGACCGGTTTGGCTCAGTGGATAGAGCGCTGGCCTGCAGACTCAGGGGTCCCAGGTTCGATTCCAGCCAAGGGCATGTACCTTGGTTGTGGGCACATACCCAGTGGGGAGTGTGCAGGAGGCAGCTTATCGATGTTTCTCTCTCATCGATGTTTCTAACTCTCTATCCCTCTCCCTTCCTCTCTGTGAAAAATCAATAAAAATATATTTAAAAAAAAAAAAAGAATGTAGTTTGCATTTCTTCCTTTGCTCACTTATACCTTTAACACTCACTCAGACTCAGCCTCAGAGAAGGAAAGCACATGGTGGGGCATCATTTAATCCACAAAAAAACACTTTGAATAATAATGGAAAAAACTGAGACACAAATAGCACAAAGACAATAATCTCAAACATACAGCAAGATGCAGAGTATTCTGCCTAGAAGAATATTCTCTTTTCTATTTATCCATCCATCCTCCCATTATCTTCCTGATTAAACTTGTAATCATCTTTGAACTATAACACACACTAAAAGAAAAAATGTGTATCCTCCCATCTTTGTTCCAATAAAAGCTGGAAAATTGGAGATTATGTGTTCTTTACAGGGTCAATATGTTTACGATAGTAAGTTTATATAGCCATCTGGCCTTTACCTCCTCAAATAATGCCTACACAATGTGTTAGAAGATTTAAGCAAAACTGTCCACGGCAATTTCCCCTTGCTCTCCCTGCTTCTACCCCACACAGCATCTAAAGTAATCTCGTTAAAATGTAAATCACATTATGTCACTACTTTGCTTATGTCCCTCCAATGGCTTTCCACCTCCCTCAAAATAAAGCCCCAAGTCCTTTAAAATGGCATAAAAGGCCCTACACAATCTTCCTCCTGCTCCTACTGCTTACTTCTCTAATGTCAAGTCCTATTACTCTTCCCTCCTCACACATACTAGTCCAATGGTTGGCAAACTGCGGCTCGCGAGCCACATGCGGCTCTGCGCATGGGCCACGAAGTTTCAATCGCACTGTATATGTGCGCCCGCACGTGGTATTTTGTGGAAGAGCCACACTCAAGGGGCCAACGAGCCGCATGTGGCTCGCGAGCCGCGGTTTGCCAACCACTGTATTCGTCTATTCACAGTGGCCTCTTGTCTTCATGCCAAGTATGTTTCTACCTCAGAGCCTTTGTACTTGTGAAATTTCAGAAGAGAGATTCCAGACCTATATAGCTAGCAATCCACTCATATTTACATATAAAGAAACTATGGCCAGAAAAGTTAAACATCTAAGTTATAACAAATAACTTTAAAACTAGGTCTCCTAACTTCCAGGCTATAAGTATTTCCCCTAAATCTTATACTTAAAATAAAAGTGATACCTCATGACTTTGTAACATGACTTGATTTTGCTCATAATTTTACTATGCTCTTAAACTAACAGAGGCACTTCAGATCATTAAATGCTGATAAAATGTAATACAATGTAAAGGGTTTTAAAAATAACTTCCTTTTCCTTTTCCAGCCAGCTGATCAGAAATTTTACATTTCTAGCAGGTGCATTATTTCCTATTTATAATTCTTTCAAAACACTTTACCTGTGCTAAGCATACAACAGAAACAGGAGACTTTGCAACCCATAGCAACAGCTACAGACAGCCCTTATAACTATTTCCTTAACAGTAATAAATTTGTCCACTTAGTTATTTTAAAATTTGAATGAGGCACTTAGTCAAACACTAAGCAGTGACCAGGAAGAAAAGTCTTTGAATTACAAGAAATTACATATTCTAAAAGACGCACCTTCTAATTTAAGAACAGATATGCCCATACACACCTTGAAAAGACAAAAAGATGTTTGTTTTTTAAAGGATTTCCTATGTTTGGGGTGGAGGTGGGATCCAATTTAATAACTAAGCCAAAGGCTATGAAAATGTAGAAGTCTGTGAAAATAAAAAAACAAGGGTACACACAGATCTGATAACACACATACACACTCCACCAATAGAAAAAGCAAGGCATATAGCAAACACTGTCAGAACACAACTATCTTCCCTCTAGTTTCATTTCTACACTCTGAAGGCTGTTTACTATAAACATTTGTAACTCTCTGCCTAATGGCTTTTTTTTCAGTTGGGGAGCATGCTTTGGCTTTGTGGAGGACAGGCCAGAAGTGCAAAAAAGCTAATGTCCTTAGCAGCATCACTCACTCAATGAGGGGGAAGAGATGATAAATAAATATACCAGCTCATTGCTCCACAGTTCTAAACCGCCTCCCAGAGTTCCCGGGGGGGATTGAGCTCCAAGTGCTCACAATAGTAATTGACTTGATAATTGCCCCACTTTCCTAGGATCAACCCTCAAACTACCTGTGATCAAGCCTTATCTACCTCTGGGGGAACTCAAATCATGACAGTTATCTTTTCCTTTCTCAAAAGAAATGTCTCCTGGGATAGGCATGAAATCTTCCTTTAACACAATACTTTCAAACTTTTTGGTAGCAGGACCTCTTTAAACTAAAAAGTTATTGAGGATCCCAAATAGCTTTTGTTTATGTGAGCTATACCTATTGATATTTACCTATCAGAAATTAAAATTGACACAAAATGTATTCATTTAAAATGCATAATAAATGCATTGCATGTTAACATAAATATTGTTTTGTATGAAAAATATGGCCTCCAAAACAAAAACAGGTTTTTTAAAAAAATTGCTTTAATAACTGGCTTACTGGAAAACCATTAGATTCTCATATCTGCCTCAGCATCCAATCTATAACAAAATCACAGGTCATGTAATCTCTGGAAAAATTAATGAGTAAAAAAGGCAAGGAACATCTTAGTATTAATGTGAACATAGTTTTGACCTTGTGGATCCCCCTAAAAGGGCCTCACACACTGAGAACCACTACTTTAGCATAACAGGTTCCTATAGGCCAACGGTTCTCAACCTGTGGGTCGCGACCCCTCAGGGGTTGCTTAAGACCATCGGAAAACACATAGATAATTACATATTATTTTTGTGATTAATCACTATGCTTTAATTATGTTCAATTTGTAAGAATGAAAATACATCCTGCATATCAGATATTTACATTACAATTCATAACAGTAGCAAAATTATAGTTATGAAGTAGCAACGAAAATAATTTTATGGTTGGGGGTCACCATAACATGAGGAACTGTATTAATGGGTCGCGGCATTAGGAAGGTTGAGAACCACTATAGGCAATGAATAACATTGCACAATAGCCAAGACACATGATTAAGTTTTAAAAGGGGGGAAGGGGCAATCAAAGAATGAACAAAGAATATGTTTTTATGGTTATCAACATGCACTAATGTGGTGCTCATTCTCTCAAAGCCTTTCTTCTATTCTTGACACCAGTTCCCTTGGAATAGTATAACTGCTTGCCAATCTTAAAACAAAACGAAACAAAACACTCATAGGCAATATCAAGCTAATTTTGCTTTTTTACTATCCTAAGCAGCTTCCAGTAGATGGGTTACTTTTTAACCACTAATCTAGTCTTCCACACATAAGTTCAGCTTACTCTTTCACACTGTCAATCACCCTCATTATCTGCCATTTCTGTTCATTTATGAATACTTATTATTATTCACTAGAGGCCCGATGCACAAAATTCATGCCAGAGTAGGCCTTCCTTCCCCCGGCTACCGGCACTGGGCTTCCCTCCAGCACCCAGGACCCAGGCTTCCCTTGAAGCTCTAGCTTCATCCTTCCAGACATCCGGTCTAATTAGCATATTACACTTTTATTATTATAGATAACAATGACATTTATTATTATTCATTAATAAATACTTAATAAATATCATTTACTCATTAATAAATAATCAATATATCTTCTGGTTAAACTGAACAGACAAGGCCAAATTAAAAAGCAAAATGCAGAAGGTCAAGCTTTCAGTCAAGATGGAAGAGTAGATACTGGTAAATGGGATACTCACATCCTCTCACAAGCACATCTAAATTACCATTAAAACTACAGAGCAACCATCATTCAGAACTGCCTGAAATCTAGCTCTAAGTCTTATAACTAAGGATATAAAAAAGAAGTCACACCAAGACTGGTAGGAAAGGGAGTGGACTGACAATTCTTGGGGGGAAAGGGGTGTGGGGGTGCAGGAAGAGACTGGACAAAAATCGTACACCTATGGATGAGGACAGTGGGAGGGGTCAGGGCAGAGGATGGGGTGAAAACTGGGTGGAGGAGCGCTAAGGGGGCGGGGGGGACAGGAACAACTGTAATAATCTGAACAATAAAGATTTAATTAAAAAAAAAAAAAGACTGGTAGGAAAAGCCCTGGCCAGATAGCTCAATTGGTTAGAGCAGCGGTTCCCAACCTGTGGGTGGCGACCCCTTTGGAGGTCGAACGACCCTTTCACAGGGGTCACCTAAGACCATCGGAAAACACATATATAATTACATATTGTTTTTGTGAGTAATCACTATGCTTTAATTATGTTCAATTTGTAACAATGAAATTGGGGGTCACCACAACATGAGGAACTGTATTAAAGGGTCGCGGCATTAGGAAGGGTGAGAACCACTGGGTTAGAGCATCATCCCCATATGCCAATGTTGTGGGTTCAATACCCCAATAAGGGCACATACAAGACTGAACCAATGAACTCATAAATAAGTGGAACATTAAATCAATGTTTCTCTTTCTCACTGGCCTCCCCTTCCTCTCTCTAAAATCAATTTTTAAAAATGACAAAATAAAAAAAAATAAAAAAAAGACTTGTAGGAGGCGTGGAGATGTGAAACAGGCTGGTCCCACACCAACATGTGGTTGCAGAGGTCCGCCCCTCCCCTCAAGGAGGTCACAGTTTGAGTTTTGGGCGTGATCCCCGGTGGGGGGCATGCAGGAGGCTACCAATCGATGATTCTCTCTCATCATTGATGTTTCTCTCTCTCTCCCTTCCTCCCTCTGAAAACGATTTTTTAAGAAACATTACAAAATGTATTGTCTTTCTTGAACTCTATGTTACAGCCATATTAACTTGTCGGTTCCTTTAAATTTTGTGAACACTTTTTAACCACTAGTTTTCCACACATAAGTTCAGCTTACTCTTTCACACTGTCAATCACCCTCATTACCTGCCATTTCTATTCATTTAACAGGTCTTCACTTAGATATCTGTTCTTCAAGGAAACTTTTCCTGAGTTGCCTAGACTAAATTTTACTTCTCTGCTATATGGTCCCACAGTTCTCAAGACCCTTATCTTCAGGGTAACCACATTATCTATCATCTAAATACCATTTTGAGAATGAATGGGGAACTATTAATAACATTGAGGAACATTGTCACTCTACCATATCAGTTTATCTTTCCTGCTTAAGTGAAAGCTTCATAAGGAGAGTATGGGTCTGTCTCTATTCTCTAACACAGCTCTATGCTTACAAAGTAAGAAGTGTGCTCTCACTCACTGTCTCTCAATGAATGGCATGACTTGTGCAAATTAACATGAAAAAGGGAAAGCTCAAACAGAGAAAATTAACTACCCAATCCTGATACTTTTCCATCTCTATATCATATCTTTACCAAGGCCTTTTATTTCATGCTTCACTACTCACCCCACCCCTCATCAGAAAAACTTCATGAGAGCAGAGAATGTCTTTCTTAATTGCTGTTGCCCCAGCACCCAGAATTGTACCTGCTCATGGCACTCAATACTAAATACTAAATGTTGTTCTACCTTGCACTGCCTGACTTGATCTGAAAGTCAAACCACATAACCCATGAAACCTTCCCAGATAGTCCCAGTAAAACAGTCTCTCCTTCCTCTGCACACAATGATATTTTATGTCTTTCTTATAATACTTTCCATACATACTTTACCCTTGTGCTAGAATTGTGTCTTTATCATATCTCATTTTTCTTATACCCCACAGCACCCAAGCATAATGCCTGACACAGTATCTACAGAACAAATATCTGTCAAATTAAATTGGTAAAATTACAGTACTACAGACGATTACAGGTATATATTTTGAAACCTGATACCACGCTAATTTTCTAGAGAACTTTCTCATTTATGTACACATTCCTAGCCCAGGCCATTACCGTTTTACCAACTAGACTACTGCAACTCCATCTACTCAGCATTGAGGGAGTTTAGAACAAGCTACTGTAGAATGTGCCAATTTAGTTTGTGAATTATTTTGAGCTGAAGGCAATAAAGACCCAGCAGAGTCAGCAAAAGCTTTTTACATCCTCCTAACTGCCTAAAGGAAATTAGAAAGGTGGCCTGTACCAGTAAGAGAATTATTACCAAAGATAACTTTATATCTAAGAGGCTTATCTGCATGGCACAGCAAACATCTATTTACCAAACATTTGCTCTTCCCACCTTCCTGTGAATTGCTTTTCTCCCTTTTGAAGACCCCTATCTCTATCCCTCTCCTTAGCCTCAATTGCCTGGCTGCTTGTGGTGCTCCCATATGTACTGGTACATACCTAATTAAACTGTCTCCTAGTAATTCTGTCTTTTATTACATGGGTTTAGAACAAATTTATTTGACCAAATGTTTACTGTTTCTTTCATCTTATCATATTCCCTTTGACCTGATTGATTCTGCAACCATTTACTGATACCTATTGTAAGCTGTAAAAATCACTAACACTGGAGACATATATTTCGTCTGTTCTTAGGGGATCACAGCCTAACAAAGGAAACAAATACAGAAACAATATCTACAAAGTGTGAGAATCCTATAAAAGAACATTGGAAAAATTCTACAAGAATGTGAATGAGGCCGAAGCCGGTTTGGCTCAGTGGATAGAGCATCGGCCTGTGGACTGAAGGGTCCCGGGTTCGATTCCGGTCAAGGGCATGTGCCTGGGTTGTGGGCACATCCCCAGTGGGAGATGTGCAGGAGGCAGCTGATCCATGTTTCTCTCTCATCGATGTTTCTGACTTTCTATCTCTCTCCCTTTCTTTCTGTGAAAAATCAATAAAATATATTTTAAAAAAAAAAGAATGTGAATGAGGAAATGAGGAAAAGCTTCATAATGTACTTAACATTTGAAATGGGTCTTTAAGAACAGTAGGGTAAAATATGTATGTATATGTGTGTGTGAGAGAGAGAGAAAGCGCTGAAATGCTAGAAAATGTACAGTGAGAAAGCTGAAAGGTAAAGTTAATGTCTGGTGACAGTCTAAGTGTTTACTAAAAATATGTTACAATAAACAACTTAGAATACCAACTAGTGCTCCTTTTTCTCCAAATCTTGGAGATAAAATTAATCTTGCAAATTAATTTTTAAGCATGAATTTACAAGTAAGAATTATCTTACAAATAACACATATACTTAACAGATTTTGTGTATAAAATAATTATTACATAGTTGGAAAAAGCATTTGAAAGATAATCAGGAAAATTCAATTTAATTAGACTGTATGCAGTGAAAAACAATAGTTTTGTTAACTAAAACCAACCCTCAATGTTGCACATGCCAGAGGAAAGAGTCTAAAATTAAAACTCAAGAAACCTGGATTTGAGTCTCAGATAACAGTTGTGCCCTAATTACAAAAACAACCAACACACCTTTTACTTAATTCCTAAACTGCCCATCTCACCTGAGTTAAGATCAAATAAAACAATGAATTTGAAAGTGATTTGAAAAAATACAAAATGCTATACAGATTAAGTATTATCTTCATTACAGTTATACTTGCTGTATTGAAAATGAACCTTGAAAATCTGTATTTCTGACATAATGACACAAACTAAATAAAGAGCTTATACCCGTTCTACAGATCGTGCTCTCTTCTTTGGCCGAGTAGGCAGCGCATCTTCCTTCGGATTGGTGTCTATTGCCCAATAGGACCCCTAAAGTAAAGAAATAAATTATATTAACAATATATCCCAGCAACTCTATAACATTAAAATGGATTGTTACAATCCTATGCTCCAAAAGCAAACATTTTGCAAATACAACATAAGTAACATGAGAGCCTAGCCAACAGGGCTCAGTGGTTGAGCATAGACCTATGAACCAAGAGGTCACAGTTCAATTCCTAGTCAGGGCACATGCCTGGGTTGTGGGCTTGAATATGATCCCCAGTGTGAGGCATGCAGAAGGCAGCTGATCAATGATTCTCTCTTATCATTGATGATTGATGTTTCTTTTCTATCTCTCTCTCTCCCTCTCCCTTCCTCTCTGAAATATATGTGTGTGTGTGTGTGTGTGTGTGTGTGTGTGTGTGTGTATATGACCCAGTGCACGAAATTTGTGCACTGGGGGGGGGGGGTGTCCCCTCAGTCCAGCTGCACCCTCTCCACCCTCTCCAATCTGGGACCCCTCAGGGGATGTCCGACTGCCAGTTTAGGCCCGATCCCTGTGTGTGGGATCGGGCCTAAACCAGCAGTTGGACATCTCTCTCACAATCCGGGACTGCTGGCTCTCAACCATTCGCCTGCCTGCCTGATTGCCCCTAACCGCTTCTGCCTGCCAGCCTGATCACCCCCTAAGCACTCCCATGCCAGCCTGATCGACACCTAACTGCTCCCCTGCTGGCCCGATCACCAGCAACTGCCCCCCCCCACCGGCCCAATCACCCCCAACTGCCCTCCCCTGCCGGCTTGGTTGCCCCTAACTGCCCTTCCTCCCCTGCAGGCCTGGTCCCCCCCAACTGCCCTCCCCTGCAGGCCTGGTCGCCTCTAACTGTCCTCCCCTGCAGGCCTGGTCACCCCCCAAATGCCCTCCCCTGCTGGCCATCTTTTGACCACATAGGGGCAGCCATCTTGTGCGAGGGCATGACAATTTCCATGTTACCTCTTTATTATATAGGATTTTTAAAGTAGGATAAGAGAATTTAGAACTGAGAAAAGTAAAGTTCATATGGGAAAAAAAGTTCATTTATAACTTAAGAAGCCAAGTTCAAGAACTTCTGCCATAGCCAAATAAAAAGAGATGATCAACTGAACACATGTAAAAATATATGCTAATTCTTAATTGAACACACGATAATTACAATAGCATATGACATTCAAGTTTAATAGAATTTTATGTATAAAGATACTTTCATGGGACTTCATAATTCTATAATACTGCATTATGAAAACCTTGCTGAATGACTAAGTGAATGAGAATAGCACTCATTTTTTTTTTTTTTTTTTTTTTTGTCCTTAGAAATATATCAACTCAGTATTTCTTTGGTTTGGAAAAATTAATCTAGGATATAATCAACTCAATTTAACCATCATAATTAGAGTCTAGAGTGTTGCTGTCTCTATGTTCACCTTCTGATTCTACTGAAAATAGTAAACCATTTTCCTGTCAATCTTCTTTTTAAATCCTCACCCAAGGATTATTTTTCCCACTGATTTTTTTTTTTTTAAAGAGAGTGCAACATCGATGTAAGAGAGGCATGACTAGTTGCTTCCTTGACTGGGGCCAAGCATTGAACCTGCAACCCACGTACATGCCCTTGATCAGGAATCAAACCCGAGGCACTACTAAGCCACATCGACGAGGGCTCAATTTTTCATTTTTCATTATGAGCAGGGAAAAAACAAACAAACAAAAAAAAACTTAAGATGTCATACTTTGGACAACACAATAAAAAAACTGAAGAACAGCCCTAACCGGTTTGGCTTGGTGGATAGAGCGTCGGCCTGCGGACTGAAGAGTCCCAGGTTCAATTCCGGTCAAAGGCATGTACCTTGGTTGCGGGCATATCCCCAGTAGGGGGTGTGCAGGAGGCAGCTGATCGATGTTTCTCTCTCATCGATGTTTCTAACTCTCTATCTCTCTCCCTTCCTCTCTGTAAAAAAATCAATAAAATATATTTAAAAAAAAGAAAACTGAAGAACAATAGTGGTGATTTCATTACTATATCATTCAATCATTCTTTTGTATTCTTGTTATTTTAGTATTTGAGCATGATGGGGAAAAACTGATGGGTATTCATGAAATAATTCTTAAGATAATGAAATCTTTTCAAGATTTAGGAAAAATAAGATCACTAAAATACCATATTGCATGTTAGATTTATAAATGAATCACATATGGTAATTGCAAGATAGAGTAAGTTTTATTCTAGTTTTTTTTAATATTAAATTTTCTATTTGCTCTTCAGAAAACATCTAAGAAAGAATGTAAGTCATAAAATAATCACCTTTACAAATGAGAACTGCTCAAAATTGATACTCAAAAACTAAATTGGACCCTGATGGTACACTGAGGATTAAATATAATACATATGAAATATTCCCTCCAAAGTTTGACACATATTGTTTTGTATTAATCTTATTCTTTCTCACCTCCTACAATTTCTATCAAAGAGCAAGCATACAAATATTTGGCAAATCTGAAATTTTTAAATATAACAACTTTTATTTAATTATTGAAGAGAGTTGTGCCTACAAAAAGATAAATAATTTGGGTAATTCTAAAGATTTA
Organism: Myotis myotis; assembly: GCF_014108235.1. Lineage (NCBI taxonomy): Eukaryota > Metazoa > Chordata > Mammalia > Chiroptera > Vespertilionidae > Myotis > Myotis myotis. The sequence goes on along the minus strand of NW_023416324.1, from coordinate 29,042,473 downwards.
TTCTTTCATTTAACATTTGCTAAATTTCTACTCTGCACAAGAAAAGGCAAGTAAAAATAAAATAACAATAGCTAAAATATTTTTAGAGAAACATATTATCAAAAATAAAATGTAAGAACAAGCTATATCAGAATATAACCTAATCATCGAACCCAACCTGGGGAAATGACACATGCTTAATCATCCAAACTGGCTAAACTTCTCAGACTTTGGGCAGATACCAGAAAGGTAACAACCCTTCTCTTAATGACAGTTCATGTATGTGCTAGTCACAATGCTCAATCTGAAGTGTAGTGAAAGAGACAGAAAAGATATCTGCACAGCTAAGTCTCACCATTTTCATGTCTTTGTTCAAAATTCACTTTCTCAAAGAATGTACCTTACTTATTCTTTTGAAAATTGCAATCCACACTTCAATCTACTTTATCTACCCTTTTATATAGTGTTTATAATTGTCTCACATTCTACATAATTTATGTACTTATTTTGTCTACTGACATCCTCCCATAAGGCTGTAAGTCTTTGAAGGCATGAATTTTTTTCCTGTTCTGTTTGCTGATGCATTTCAAATGTCTAGAATAGTGACTAACACATAACAGGAAAATAAGTTATCACCATAAAGTGCTAAGATAAGTGAGCTGAATCTGCAAGGATGATCACGCTCAGATCTGATAGAAAACAGAGGGGAATAAAAACAATTTTAGGCAGGAGAAAATAGCTCGTACTCAATAAGCATTTTTAACCATTTGCCTGCCATAAGTCTGTAGATCAACTTTAAAATCATTTTTCGTGAGAATTTTCAACGGAAAATATTCAAGAACACCCGAATTGTGAGTAATATATTTATTTTTGTAATATTCATTGCAAATTGATTTTTTAAATTCAAAATATCATGGCATGTGGGAATAGTTTTTGTTTGGGACGTGTGGCAGTTAACTGGTTCATATTCATGGACTCCCAGGAAGTCTGTGGACAGGATTCAGGGGCTCCATTGACTAGGGTAATAAGAAAATGCATTTCTTTCCATTATGAATGTAAGAGCAAACCACAGTTTAGCAATACCTAAAAAAGTTTGTTTCCTATCACATTTTATCTCAAAATGTCGCTCTACTACTCATTACTTATTTTCACTTTTACTTAGTTACCATATTAAATTTTGTTCAATTTTATAATTTAATGTTACCAAGGAAGCACAGATTACTGTATCACAAACTTGTTAACAGTATTTTCATAATAATTTTAATGTAGCTACTTCTTTTAATCCTGTATATTCCGGTTTACACGTTTAAAAAAATAGTATTATTCTGAGGAGTTTCACAGGCTTCAACAGAAGTGCCAAATGGAGTCATGGCATAAACAAGTATAGAGATTCTGGTGCTCAAGTCATAGGCATATGAGAGAGAATAAGACATTAAGAAAACTGTTTAGGAGAGAAAGAGAGAGAAACTAAGATGGCAGCATAGGTAAACACCTGAAATTGCTGCCTCACACAAACACTTCAAAAATACAACTAAAAGACAAAACAGAAATCATCCAGAACCACAGGAAGGCTGGCTGAGTGGAAATTCTACAACCAGAAGGAAAAAGAAAAGCACACTGAGACTCAGAGGAGTGCGGAAGTAAAGTGCAGAGGTACGGAGGCGCGCGGGGAAAGGGCTGGCAACTGAGGATACGGCTGTCTTTTTCAATCAGGAGGGAGACAAGCTCCTGACTGCTCTGAACTCCAGTTCCGGGCAAGTCTCTGGAGACCCAGACCCATACAGGGAAAAACTGGACTATCTGGCATCGGGTGGAACTCCAGGGCGGCTTTCTCTCAGAGGTGCTTGCAGCAGCTACCAGGGGACACTGAGACGCGGGGCCTCTTAGGGCAGGGCTGAGGATCAGCCATAGCTGTTTGCTCCACCCTGTTGATTCCCTGAGACCCCGTCCCACCCAAGCTGTGCGCAGAGGCTTTTGCATATGAATGCCCTGGCCCTCTGCAATCTAAAATTACCTAACAAACTGCAGCTGGGCCAGACAGACCCAGAACTTCCAAGAGAAGGCCCATGGCCCCACAGCAGCTTGCATTGCTTCACAGCTGGGCCTCATCTGGGCACCTCCAAACCCCAAACAAAGAAGAGGAATCTGCAGATCTCTCCATAGCTCCTGCTGGGTAGCCTCAGGAAGAGGCTAAATTAGCACCTCCTTAGATCCAAGAGCCAGTGTACCCAGTGGTCAGAGTGGGACCATCCAGAGTACAACTCCTCAGATCCATAAGGGACACACTCAGGGGGAAGACTCAGTGAGCACCAAAGCCCCACTGAAGCAAGTCTTGCCCCAGAAGGGTGTCTCCAGCACAGAAATTCTCCCACCGTAGACAGAGCTGATTCTCATAGCCAACTGGCCTGGAGGTCAATTCCTCCCAGTGATAACTACAACAATCAAGGCATAACTACAACAAGACTGTGCACACAGCCCACGAAGGGGTGCACCAAGAGTGTCCACCTCAGGTAATTGCGGATGCTGAGCCACTGGGCCCTATAGGACACCTAGCACACAGAGCCACTCTATCACCACAGGAAAGCAGCCAAAATGCGGAGACAAAGAAACAGGTCACAAATGACAGAAATGGAGGAAAGCAAACTACTGGATATAGAGTTCAAAACCACACTTTTAAGGTTTTTCAAGAATTTTCTAGAAACCGCAGATAAATTTAGTGAGACCCTTGAGGATATGAAAAAGGACCAACTAGAAATTAAGCATACACTGACTGAAATAAAGAATAATATACAGAGATCCAACAGCAGACTAGAGGATCGCAAGAATCAAGTCAACGATTTGAAATACGAAGAAGGAAAAAACACCCAACCAGGAAAGCAAAAAAAAAAAAAAAAAAGAATCCAAAAATATGAAGATAGTTTAAGGAGCCTCTGGGACAACTTCAAGCGTACCAACATCCGATTTATGGGGGTGCCAGAAGAAGAGAGAGAGCAAGATATTGAAAACCTATTTGAAGAAATCATGACAGAAAACTTCCCCTACCTGGTGAAAGAAATAGACTTACAAGTCCAGCAAGCGCAGAGAACCCCAAACAAAAGGAATCCAAAGAGGACCACACCAAGACACAACATAATTAAAATGCCAAGAGCAAAAGACAAAGAGAGAATCTTAAAAGCAGCAAGAGAAAAACAGTTAGTTACCTACAAGGGAGTACCCATGCGACTGTCAGCTGATTTCTCAACAGAAACTATGCAGGCCAGAAGGGAGTGGCAAGAAATATTCAAAGTGATGAATAGCAAGAACCTACAACCAAGATTACTTTACCCAGCAAAGCTATCATTCAGAATTGAAGGTCAGATAAAGAGCTTCACAGATAAGAAAAAGCTAAAGGAGTTCATCACCACCAAACCAGTATTATATGAAATGCTGAAAGGTATCCTTTAAGAAGAAGAAGAAAAAGGTAAGGATAAAAATTATGAACAACAGATACATATCTATCAACAAGTGGATCTAAAAATCAAGTGAATAAAAAACATGATGAACAGAATAAACTGGTGAATATAATAGAATCAGGGGGATAGAAAGGGAGTGGACTGACAATTCTTGGGGGAAAGGCAGTTGTGGGTGCAGGAAGAGACTGGACAAAAATCGTACACCTATGGATGAAGACAGTGCGGGGGGTGGGAGGTAAGGACAGAGGGTGGGGTGGGAACCGGGTGGAGGGGAGCTATGGGGGGAAAAAGAGGAACAACTGTAATAATCTGAACAATAAAGATTTAAAAAAATAAAATAATAAAAAAAGAAAACTGGAAAAAAAAAAGAAAAAGAAAACTGTTTATCTAAGTTAAAAAAAAAAAAAAAAAAAAGGACCTAAAGAGAATTTAAAAATTCCATTTTTGCTTTACTTAAATGTTATTTCCTTCAATTAGGTGGCATACTGATTCTAAGTTTTCTTATAATTCATAAATCCCGAAAATTCATTAAAAATGTATTATTGATACCAAACAACCCAAATTTCAAATCTTAAGAGCCTTTATAGCCCCTATTTTTTAACTTCTTTACAAGCTATCACAGCTAGGCAGCAGTGAAAGAAGTTGTGCTAATACAGTATTTATAATCATTTTTATGTACAACCTTTACATAATGAAGAGTGTGCCAACAACTTTTAAGAAATCTTGATCTCTGAACCTAGTATATCATATGAAAATTTGTTTATAAATAGACTTCCTCACTAGACCAGAAGTTTTAATGTCAGTGATATCTTATTTATCCTTGTATCTCCACAACCAAGCTTAGTACCTAATATAAAGTTGTAACAATAAATGTTTGCTAAACTTAATTCTAATGAATGTCATATTTGACGATGCACTCAAGTTATTAAAATAATTTAAAATATTAAAATATTCATAACATCCAGAGCTATGGGGCCTATAGATACTATAGCTCTACTTTTTTTTTTAATATGAACCCCACATTTTATTCCTTAAGTTAAAAGGAATAAAGGACACAAAGACATCCTGTGGTTCATGGCTTAGAAAATTTAATATTAAGATGGCAGTATGCCCCAAATTGATCTATAGATTCAATACAATTCCTATCAAATCCCAGTCAGCTTATTTGTAGGAATGGCAGGGTGATCCTAAAATACACATGTATTTGACCTAGAATAGTTAAAACAATCTTGAAAAAGAACAAACATATCCTGATTTTAAAACGTACTACAAAGTAACAGTAATTTGAAGTAAGAGTATAAAAACAAACCTGTATATTTTGGGTCAATTGATTTTCCACAGGCTACCAAGATAATACAAATGAGAAAAGAATAGTCCTTTGAGTAAATGGTACTGGGAAAGCTGGATATCCACATGCCAAAGAATGAAATTGAGCCCCCTCACACCACACATTAAAATTAACTGAAAATGGATCAAAGTCCTAAATGTAAGGACTAAAACTCTTAGAAGAAAAATACGTGTAAATCTTTATAACCTTGGGTTAGGCAATGGTTCTTAGATATGACACCAAAAACACAAGCAACCAAAAGAAAATTGATAAGTGCATCAACACTTAAAAACCTTTGTCAATAGACACTCTCAAGAAAGTGAAAATAAAACTCACACAATGGGAGAAAAATTATCAAGTCATAGATGTGATAAGGAACAGCTATACAACTCCCTAATAAAAAGACAACCTGATTAAAAAATGGACAAAGGATATGAATAGACATTTTTCCAAAGGAGATCTGTGAATGGCCAGTAAGCACATCAGGGCAAAGCAAATCAAAATTGTAATATAATGAGATACCACTTCAAACCCATTGGGACAGCTATAATGAAAAAGACAAAATAAAAAGTCTTGACAAAAATGTGAAAAACTGGAAGCCTCATAATTGTGAGAATGTAAAATGGTTCTGCCACTTTGGAAAACAGTTTGGCAGTTCCTTAAAAGATTAAACATATGACCCAGCAATTCCACTCTTAGAGAAATGAAAACATATCCAAGAGAAAATCTGTCCACACAAAACATATATACACAAATGATCATAGTAGCATTTTTCATAATAGCCCAAGTGAAAACAACACAAAATGGCCCATCAACTGATGAACAGATATAATTGTTATATATTCATACAATGGCCATTTCATTCAGTCGTACTCCTACATGCTATAACACAGGTGACTCTGAAAACTTTATACTAAATGAAAGAAGCCAGACACAAAAGACCATATATCATTACGATTTCATTTATATAAAATATCCAAAATAGGCAGTCCATAGAGATGGAAAATAAATTAGTAGTTGCCAGAAGCCTGAGGGGTGGAGGGTGACTGTTAAGTACAGAGTTCTTTCTGGAGTGATAAAGTGAAAATGTCCTAGAATTAGATACTGGTTATGACTGCACAATTCTGAAAATATACTGAATTATATACTTTTAAATGGTAAATGTTATGGTATGTAAATTTTATCTCAATAACAATACTCTCTTAAGAAAAAACATGAATCAAGAAGCTCTAACCTAATGCAGTAGTAGGCCCAACACAGTTAAAAGTCACTTGTCACAACGCAAAATCAGTGGGTACTGTCCAGAAAGAACTCAGGTCTCCTGATTTCTGGTTGTTTCCTGGCTTTACTTTGGACCGTATCAGTTTTTTATAAAAGTTCTCTATAGTCATTAATGTCACAAAAAAATCAAGCAATTCACCTACTTGAAGAATAAGAATTCCAAAGATACTCTCAGATTCAAAATATGTGAGTTAATGTTAAATTCTTGATCCCTGCCTTCCTGATCTAAAGAAAAGGTCTGAGTAAAAAGAAGCCAAATGACAATTTCTAGAACACCTAAGACCAGTCTTAATTTAAAACAGCAAGAGGATTAATGTACAATTAAAAATGTTTCTTTAAGAAAAGAACAACTAACTACTTAGTTAATTAGGAAACATCATTCTTGTGATAAACATTAAGCATCTACTACTTATATGAGATATTATGGACATGTCAAAGACCCAATCCTTGTCAAGAAAAAACTCAGGAATGAGTGGAATAGATCAAAATACAGGTAGTACAGCTCAGCTGGTGTGGCTCAGTGATTGTATAAGAATTTCCTAGTAGCTTGCTCCTAATAGCCCAAACTAAAAATAATCCAAGTGTCCACCAACAGATAAATATAAAAAAGATTGTGCATGAGTCTGGCTGTGTGGCTCAGTGGTTGAGCATCAAACCCATGAACCAAGAGGTCAATGGTTGGATTCCAGGTCAGGGCTCAATGCCCAGTAGGGGGCATGGAGGAGGCAGCAGATTGATGTTTCTCTCTCATCGATGTTTCTCTCTTCCTCTAAAATTAATTAAAAATATATTTTAAAAGATAAAAATAAAAATACAGGCAGTATATCATTCAGGAGCATTAGCAGTGGTATGCTCAGAGTTATAGTAATAAAAAGAAAAGAGGTAAAAACAGGGAGAAAGAAAAGGTGAGAGGGGAGAAAAAAGGAAGGCTATCTCTTTTCAGAGTAATGCTGACCTTTGGGCTGGGTGGGTATTAAAGGATGAGTAAGATGGAAAGAAAGACTATTTTAGATACAATGAAGAATATGGGCAAAAACATGAAAATATAAAACTGCATCATAAATGCAAGATAAATAGTGCAATATAGCTTGAATATAAAGTTTAGAGGTAAGAAGCTTTAGAGGTAAGAAGTTGAAAATGGTGTTTTTACCTGTGTACCAGGCAACAATGTAGAAAATGGAGCAAAGGCAAGCAGAGGTTAAAGAAAGGAGACCAGTTGGAGGTGACAAAATAATCCAAGTTATTTATCATTAAATAATTTTTTTTAAAACTCATTTCTTGTAATTACTTTGTTTTCACATAAAAACTCAGGGTCTCAAAACATCAATGATAATAGATCAGGACAGTATCTTCTTATTATAAAAACCCACAGTGAATCAGTGGCTCACTGTTTTGTATCTTATATCCAGGAGCTAGCTGGGGATAACAGACACATCAAAGCAACTGGTTGAACACATCTCACCAATTATCTCTGAACATACACAGAAAAGATGAAATGGAAATTCTAGACTTAAATCATTCAATGACTGGAAAAAAGTTCACCAGATGTGCTTAACAACAAGTAGGACAGTCAAAGAGCCAGAGACCTTAAAGATAGATCAGTAAAAATTATTCAATTTCAGGAACAAAAGAAAAAGGGGGGAAATTAGTAAAGAAAGCCTCAATGACCTGTGAAACAAGGTCAAAGAGTCTATCATATTTTAATTGGATACTAAAAGGAAAGAAGAGAAAATGGGTCCATTGTTCTTAAAAAATAATAATGACTAAAAATATCCCAGATTCGGATGAAACCTCTTGTTACTGATCCTAAAAGAAGTCCCAAACAGAAAATATACAAGAAAATTAGAGGTACATCAAACTGTTTAAATCTAAATTTAAAGAGAAAATTCTTGATAGTTGCCAAAGAAGGGATTGAGTCTGGAGAGGGCACATTGCATACAGGGGAATAAAAATATGACAGGTGACTTTTTACCAGAAATAGCGGAGGCCAAGGAAAAATCTTCAAAGTTCTGAGAGGTGGAGAAAACCCTGCAAACTCTTAAAGATTCCATATCCAAAAAATGTATTGTGAGGACAAAATAAAGACCTTTCCAGATAAACAAAAGTCTACACAATATGTTGCCTCAAGACCTGTACTACAAAAAATGCCAAAGGATACAGTAAGGCTAAAGGGGAAAGATATCAGAGTGAAACCTGGATTTACAGAAAAGGACATCAGGGAAGGTAAATAATTAGGAAAATATTTTCTTCAACATAATTTCCTTAAAACACTATGAATTGTTTAAAGCAAACAAAATAAATCCTAAGGTGGGATTTATGGTGTAAGTAAAAGTACAAGATACGACAACAGCACAAAGAAAGGGATGGGTAGATAAATGGAATTATACTATTCTAAGGATATTTCAGGAAATAGATGGGAAGAAGAAACTAGTAAGTGGTATGAAGTGAAAGGTGGTATAACATTACCTCTAAACAGACTTTGATAAGTTAGTAGTTAAGCTACTAACTTGTTAGTACTATTAAGCTCTACAATGACTACTTAAAAATTAATAAAGGGAACATAGCTAAGAAGTCACTAGATGAAATAAAATAGACTATCTATATACTATTTGATTAATCCCAAAGAGTGCAAAAATGAAGCCACACAGGAACAAAAATTAAAATAGCAATCATACTAATAATCATAATAAATATAGACTAAGCACTCCAATTAGATTGTAGATTATTAGACTGAATTTAAAAAGCAAGAACCAATGGCTACATGCTGTTTATAAGAGACACACTTTAAATACAAAGACATTTATAGACTAAAAGAAAAATACTAGAAAAAAATGTCATGAAGTTGCTAAGAAAGGTGTAGTGGCTATATTAATATCAGACAAAGAAAGCTTCAAGACAGTATTTTAAGTAATTAAGAATATTTTATAAAGATTAAAGTACAATTCAACAGGAAGATTAAACATACTACCATTAATATTAATCTGAAATGGATCACAGACCTACCGTAAATGTAAAATAAAACTATAAAAACCTACAAAAGAGAACAAAGGAGAAAATCTTTATGACTTTGGTTGATTTCCCAGACAGGACACGAAAGTCACTAATCACTAAATTAATATTTTCAAAATTCAAAATGTCTACTCTTTTTAAGGCACTATTATGGAAACAAAAAAGTCTGAAAAATATTTACACAATATAAATCCAAGAAAGGACATATCCAGAATATATTTTTAAAAACCTCTTAGAACTCAGTACTGATGACAACCAAATTTTAAAAAGAATAGCAAAGACTTCAAAAGAACCTTCAGAAGAGAAGATATGCAAATGACCAATAAGCCCAAGAAAAATGCTCAACATCAATGATCATCAGGAAAATTCACAATAAAACCGTAACAAAATACCACTTCATACCCACTAAAATGACTTAACTGAAAAAGAGAGGTAATACCAACTATTGGCCAGGATGTGGAGCAACTGGAACTCTCACACATTGCTAATGGGAATGTAAGATACACAACCACATTGGGGAAAGGTTTGGCAATTACTTATAATCTTCCATCTACGAAAGCAATTGTTCTATTACTCAAGAGAAATGAAAACACATGCCCATAGAAAACTTGTACAAAAATTTCCTAGTAACTTGTTTATAACACCCCAAAACTGAAAATAATCCTAATGTCCACCAACAGATAAACCAGATAAAAAAGATTGTGCTATAGCCTGGCCAGTGTGGCTCAGTGGTTGAATGCCGACCCATGAACCAAGAGGTCATGAGTTCAATTCCCGGTCAGGGTACATGACTGGGTGTGGGCTCAAACCCCTGTAAGGAGGTGTGCAAAAGGCAGCTGATTGATATTTCTCTCTCTTCGATGATTCTATCTATCCCTCTCCTTTCCTCTCTCCCTAAAAAAAATCAATAAAAACTTATCTTTTTAAAAAAGATTGTGGTATATACATACTTAGTAATAATAAGAAACAAACATATCTAATAGCAACACAGACATTATACTGAGTGAAGCAAGCCAGACATAAATAGAGCATATACCAAATGATTCCCACTTAGGTGAAGAGTTCAATAATGTGAGGTTTTTGCGAACTAATCTATGGATAAATCTAAGAACTTAAATAAATATCACTATCTAAAGCTGGGGCCTGTCTATATAACTGTTTGAAGGATTGAAACAATGCATGTAAAATATCTAATCTATAAAGTAATATATAATGTAAACATTATTATTAATTCATATCAACAATTCTGGTACAACAAGCTAATGTCCTCCTAAAGAAAAAGACTACAATGTTTTGATTTGTAAAATCCCAAAGAAAAATCACAACTAGAATTGTATAGCTTTGAACACATATTCAAAATATGAATCAACAGCAATCTTCAACATATCCTAAAGCAATGATTAATTCTAGAGGAGAAAAACGTGGCACCCAATTAAAAACTAGGCAGCATTCTTAAATTATAAAATATTTTCACTTCAAATAAAGTACATTTTAATTATTCCAATAATTTATTTCTGACAGTTTTGTCAACACAAAATATTCTGCTCTATCACACACTAATGTGACTTTTAACAGCCCCCAGATTAAAAATAGCCTAGTAAAAATGCTATTATCTGATTAAATACAAGTAAACCCAAGAAGCTAATACTAACTTCATATTGCTATGGAAAGCAGTCCCTATCATAAATAGCCTATCATTCCAAATGGCTAAATCTATAAATTTTATGTTTTAACTAGCCTACTGCTCAGTGGTAAAGTGAATCATTACAGACTATTCTCTGCGCTTCCTTAGCTCTCAATGCACACCACTTCAGAAGCCTCAAACATAGTGTTTGGTGCCTTTTGTCCTGACTTCTTTGGTTTCATATCATGTCTCAATGTTGTTGTTATTTTTACTTTCCCAGTTTAGATTTGGCAATCCAGTTTTTAAGTTTTGGGGGGTTTTTTACCCTCTACCATGTTAGGATGCTGCTCCTGGTAAAATGGCCATAGGTCCAAGACACAGCATTTGCATGCACCATAGATTGAGTGAACATATTTCCCAGTTTCAGTCTTGGTTTATAACTGTTGCCTAAGCATAATTAAGGATAACAACCCTTTTTATTCCTAGAATTTTCTAGTTTAAACAGAAGGTTAAACAGTCACTCTATTCATACCACAAAAATAGTCTTCGAACAGTAAAATATGAAGTAATTAAAAGCCAAACAGTTTGGCTGGCTAATACAATGAATGCATGGACAAAAGCTATTCCAATGCCAGTTCAGGTCCCCAGAACATTCTTAGTTTTTATTACTTCTAAATATATTGATTATCAAATTAAGCTAAGTGTGCTCAGGAGAGATCATTAGGAAATTGACTCTTAATCAATGGATTAAAAACATGTAATTAACATATTAACTATAGTATAGTAAATGGTTCCTCTAAATGTTAAAAATAGTATGTTCTAATAAGCAATAGTTGGCCATATCTTGTTTTTATTTTTTTTAATATATTTTTATTGATTTCAGAGAGAGAGAAAGGGATAGAGAGAAACATCAGATGAGAGAGAAACATCAATTGGCTGCCTCCTGCACGCCCTCTACTGGGGATTGAGCCCACAACCCGAGCATGTGCCCTGACAGGGAATCAATCCACTGACCTCTTGGTTCATAGGTCAACGCTGAACCACTGAACCACACCGGGCAGATCTTTATCTTGTTTTTTAAATCATCAATGCCTTAACAGGATCCTTTCCAAAATTATTATTTTTAAATTGGAAATAAATAATGTTTTATTATATCACAATTGATTTCTAAGAGTTCACCTATATTTAGTATAACTCACAAAGCAATTCAGTATGACCATTATGTTATTAGTTTAGGCTAATTCAACATTTTCTTGTACTATCTCACTATATATCAAGTTAATTACTGAGTCTAAGCTTAGAAGAAAAGGACTTGATAGTCAAATGAACTTATGACTGACAACAACCCCCATGTTCTTCAAATGGTCATTACTGTGGTATACCAATATAATGGAATATATGAAATAGAATGGCTTCTGATACTCAAAATATGGCTGAATTTCAAATGCATTATGCTAAGTAAAAGCAGCCAGACTCAAGAGGCCCCCACTGTCTGAGTCCCATTTATATGAACTCTAAAAAAGGCAAAATTATAGTTGCCAGGGTCTGGGGGTGGGGAAAGGGGCTATCTACCAAAGGACAATACTGTTCTATATTCTGATCATGGTTAGTTACATTGCATGGATTGTTAAAACTACTAGAATTATACATCAAAGAGTGAATTTTACCATATATACTTTTTTTAAAAAATTAACTTTGGGGCAAAACATTTTTTAAAAGTTTAGATCTGGAAAAGAAAAAAATTGGCTGATCACAGAATGTTATCTCTCTTCATCAGGAAGAGAACAGAATCTGCACATGGGAATAAAAGGCAGCTGTAACTAAACTGGTTTGCCTAACAGTGTATACCATCAGGGTTCTAGGTTGGCACTTATTTCTGTTTCTGCAGTGTTCTCTTTGCATCAGACCCTCATCTAACACAATCTTTCAAACCCTCTCTGAATGCTTCTTCTTATTCTCGGCTTTCTAACTTTGGTTTGTCTAATGGACTGTCTCACATTCATAATCGACCTTTGCCTTAATATGCATTCACTGGCACCAATCCTTTCTTCACTCTTGGATCTCATGTTAGTATTTATCTCAATTCCCTTAATTCCTGATTCTATCTCAACTTTGTTCTCACCGGTCCCTCAGCTAAACTTGAGTATGTCTTCTTCCCAGCCTTCAATTGGGGTTCTTATCTACCATAAGTTAAAAACCATAAATGTTAGTAATTTCAACTATCCTTTAAGTGTTTCAGAAATGGCAAATTAACACCTCCCTTGGGATCCCCACCAATGTTTTTCTTCACTCCGATAAATATGATGTCCTTATTTCTGTCCAACCAAACTCTTGCTTATCTTTAAATTCTACTTAATGTTTGGTTTTATACAAAGACACAGATAAGAGGCCAACTTCTTTCTCACAAAAATCACGCTCTTAATTTGACTAGTATTAAAATTACACATTTATCTTCCTTCTTCAGGGTACATACCTATTATTCCTGCAAAACTGCTCATCACTTAATGTTATATATTATGTTCCCTCAAAACTTTCCAATTTTTCTATATCTTTTCACAAATAAAGTGACCAAAACAGGATAGCAACAAATAATAGTCAATTTACAAATAAATACAATGCAATACTAACTTGACAAAAAAAAAAATATACTTTGAAAAAGAGATCAGTCAATTATGGTCCCTTATACTATGAGATAGGAGAGGAATAGAAAAAAAAATCACTATCTCAGAACTTCCAATAGGTAATTCTCTAGCGGTGACTTTGTTGTTTCCTCACAAACCAAGAGACCCCAAACTTCACAGCCACTAAGTTTTACAACCTTCCCAACCCCAGGCCAAAAATTTTATCCACCCCACCCCCTAAAAACAGGGGGGGAAAGCTTTTTACTATGAATTCACTATAGTTATCTCTCCCAGGACAAGCAGTTGCCTTCAGTGTCCTAAACTTCTTAGTTATCAATTTTATTACAGCCCACTGCTGCTAATTAATTGTTGAAACCATTTCCTACAACACTTTATTTCCTTTAAAGTCAGAGTATCATTTTTATGAGGTAAGAGAGAACAAGATTGAGAAAAGATTCAGTGGAAAGCAAAGAAAGAGAACTCTATATTTTTAAACTAAATTTAGCTGATAGTATTTGTTTTTCAGTAATATGAGCAAAATATTTACCTTTCTTTAAGGTTAAAGTAACAGACATGTGAGTTGCATAAAGACTGTTAAAAAAAAAAAAAGACAAAAATACAGAAAGTAAAACTAATGAGAAAAGAGGAGACAAAAGAGAGGAATAAAGAAATGGATAGACTGCAGTATGAAGAAACAGGGATGGAATCAAGGAAAGAGAAAATAGAAATCTGTCCTCCAAAAAGCAGCAATTATCAATGCAAAATATAATTTCATTTTGTTTGTGTTCTTTTTAAAGAAAACAATAATGTGGCTGTTTGTAAATGGATTGCAGAACTTTTATGACAACAGCTTCTAGGAAATGAAGGATTGAATCAAAAATAGATGGCAATATAAAAATATCTGTAATTCAACAATATTCTTCAAGCTTAGGCTAGCCTTCATACCGCTCTGGTAATACTTGGAACAGGAAGCTATACCATAAAAAGATGAGAAAGAAGATGCTGTATAAGCTATTTCTACCTCTCTCTCTTGGACCCATCTGGGTCATAGTAGCAGCTAGCAAAATCCTAAGGGGTCGAAGTCCACCCCATACCCAAAGATCAAAACTACTCCCACCCCACCTTGGCTCAATGGTTTTCTCCCACTGTGGTGAGGGTGGTTTTGGAAAAGCTCCTCAAATGCCAGGAAACACTGTAATACAAAAAGAAAAAACAATTCATAAGTACCCAAACTTAACTAACATTTTGGCCTCCCTCTCAAGGAAGATTGGCACAGTGGAAAAAGCACCAGTCTAGGAATCAAGAAACCAAATGTATTCTGCTTGTTCAGCATTCATTCTAAAACATTTGCTATACTCCAGGTGCAGAATGTAAGCCAGAAGCTGCTGATGGTCATCTCTGCTACTAAATGGGCTGAAATGCAGCCACCAGAAAAGCTAAGGGATGTAAAGAGACACGCCTGGTGAGAAAACTTAAGAACCAGACTCCAGTTCTTACTGCAGATATTTTCTCTCTTAAGTTGGTCTGTAATGGGCTTCTGTGACTTGCAAGTAAGTCTGGCCAATACACTTGGGTTCTATTTCTACACTGAACCTGGGTAAGTCATTCCTAATTTATTTGCTTTAGTTTTCTCTTATTTAAAATGGGCTAGATCTGAGGTTTTCAAAACTTTTTTTAAGCAATGGAACTTTTTTAAAATAAAATTTTATTTTTATATCAAAAATTAAAATGAATGTATCTTATGAGATTACATTTATTTCTGACCAAAATCAGTAAGGACAATGGATATTAAAATCTCACCTTGAGAGTGAAAATTAAAATGAGTCTTTTAGTTTAAATGTACTTTACGATATTTACAATTATGACCAAAACCAATGAGAACAATAATGTGTTTTGATAAAAACAAGTTTAATATTAGAGACTAATGGTAAAAATCGAAAGCTTTTATTTACCTCTCAGGATTCAATTTACTTCCGTATTTTGTTTTGGTTGCACATCAGTAAGACAATCTTGATTCAAAAAGAATAGTTGTAAAGAGTAATATAGGTCTTTCTACATCTCCCTTAACCCCATGGTATTAGTTGACTAAGGTGGAGAAAAGCTTTTAAGTTCTGCACAAAAGAAAACCTGACAGCAGGTTTTTTAAAAAAAAACAAAAACAGATCTCCAATTGGTTGAAATTTAGTACATAATGGAGGAGATGAAAAGAGTTAACCAAAGAACATACATGCATATATGCATAACCCATGGACACAGACAATAGCGTGGAGAAGGCCTGGGGTGGGGCGGGGGCTGGTGAAAGGGGATAAAGAAGCAGGAAATGGGAGACATCTGTAATACTATCAACAATAAATAGCCCTGGCTGGAGTGGCTCAGTTGGTGGGGCGTTGTACTTTACACCAAAACGTTGCAGGTTCAACTACCAATCAGGGCATATGCCTAAGGTGCTGGCTCAATCCCCAGTAGGGGGTGTGCAGGAGGCAGCCCATCGATGTTTTGCTCACATTGATGTTTCTCTCTCTCCCCCTCCCTTCCTCTCAAAAAAAAAAAAAAAAACCAATGAAAAAAAAACATTTTAAAAATAAATAAATAAATTTAGTACATAATATAGTTTTCATGTGTGGGTTTTTTAAAATGACTTAATCCTCTTTTAAAAATTAAATCTAAGCCACATGTTTACAGAATCTAATTAGTTGCTTTATAGAACTCTAATAAAATAGGTAATTCCTAAACTCTTAAGAACCCTTTCTGTCAGATTCATATATTCTCACTGTCCATAGAAAATTGCAATGAAGTAAATATAAAAATTTGTAATTCCTTTTTTATAATAAGCCTGCTTTAAAGGATAGAAACATTTTACCAATTCCTAGTCTCAACCCTAGAGAGTTATGAACACAGGCAAATAATAAACTAGATCAAATAAGAAAACTATTATAATAACCTATTCAATCTTATTAAGAACCAACTTAATGGGCAAATCATAGTAGGTGCTATAAAACATTAGTTTTTTAAGAGTGCCTGCTTTCAATAGAAATTAATAACTCTCCATCTCTAACCTTAAGAAATTAGCCATCTAGCAAAGGATACGATATATTCATTCTCTTCAGTGCCACCAGCCACTGCACAAGTAACTGGGGCTAACAAGTAAACTATATACATACCTGAGAGGCCTGGTGCACAGATTTGTGCACCAGTGGGGTCCCTTGACCTTGCCAGTGGGGATCAGGCCGAAACCGGCTCTCTGACACCCCCAAGGGGTCCCAGATTGCGAGAGGGCACAGGCCAGGCCAAGGGACCCCAACGGCGCACAATCAGGGCTGGGGAGGGACCGCAGGAGGGCTCCAGGGCATGTCCAGCCTGTCTCGCCCAGTCCCGATCAGCCGGACCCCAGCAGGAAGCTAACCTACCGGTTGGAGTGTCTGCCCCCTGGTGGTCAGTGCACATCATAGCAGTTGCTCTAACGGTCAAACAGTTGCAGGGACAATTAGCATCTTAGACTTTTATATATATAGATGATCCCTACCCTCATAATTTAGACTTTAACCTAAGGACAGTAGATAACCAATTAAGATTTTAAACAAAGAGTGCATATGATTAGGTTAACGTTTTTTGTTTTTTTTAAAGATCGCTGGCTACTATGTGAAAGTTGCTATAAATCAGAAATAAGTAAGTCCATGAAGAGAAAAACTAGTTAGGAGCTGTTACAATGATGACAAAGTAACAGGAATTCAAAAGAGGGAACAACAAATTCATTTGTTGTGTGTGGGTGTGGGGGGGTGTTAGCCTCAGAGAAGTAATGTTGAAGCTCAATCTTAAAAGACAAAGAGTAGGCCAGACAAGTAGAGAAAGGGGACTTTGCGCATTAAGAGAAGACCATTTGATGGCCCTAGCTAGTTTGGCTCAGTGGATAGAGCGTCAGCCTGTGGACTAGAGAGTCCCGGATTCGATTCCAATCAAGGGCACATGCTCAGGTTGCGGGCTCGATCCCCAGTAGGGGGTGTGCAGGAGGCAACCAATCAATGATTCTCTCTCATCATTGATGTTTCTATCTATATCTCCCACTCCCTTCCTCTCTGAAATCAATAAAAATATTTTTTATAAAAAGAAGACCATTTGAAAAGCATGTTTGAGAAACCAAGTAATTCCTTACCGTGGGTCTTGAATGGGGTGAAGCATAGCTAGAAAGGCAGATCAAGAAAAATATAGTAAAGGATATTTTATAAAAGAAATATCTACAGAACACTGGGGAGTACTTTTAAGCAGGGTGATAATATGACCAGGCTTTCATTTTAGAAAATTTTTTCTAGAGACACTTAGCTTAAAGAAGATAAGAAGTGCAAACATCCAAACAAGAATGCATGCTTGCTAACAGATACACTGCCTCAAAGTCCTAATTTAATAATTTATCATGACAACCAAATAGGGTCCAAACAAATACTGAGCTTAGAAATCAAGCAACTAGTACCAAGTTCAGGCCACACTGCAGTTGACAAGGCTATTGAAACAAGTCTCTGTAGATAAAATACTAAAAATGTAATAACGGTGGCAGGAGATAAATGGAATGAAGAGGAAAAAACAGCAACTAAGAAAAGAAGGAAATTAACAGAAAAAACTTCAGGGTAAAAATTACTTCCAGTTCTCAATTACATACAAATCCACCTCTTGTATGTAATACTTAATAAAGTGTGGTTCCTAACAAGCAATTCAAAAACCAAATTTAATACATACACTTAAGAAAATAACCAAACAAAAACTAGATTAGAAACAGCAAACTATAACAGAGGTCCAGCTCTATACTAGCTAGTTTCCCACTGTTTAAAAAGCAAGTTCTCCCTGCCGCTGGTCCTTAAAGCATACCAACTAAAATGGGGATACGGCGGGCGGGATAGGGGCGGGGTAGGTGGGAGTGGGCTGAAGGAGGACTTGCTATTTTCAAAATAGTCCTGATCAATGAACCGGAATGCTCTCATTCCAATTATTTTTCTTGATTTTAACAGATATATCTTAGGTACAAACATGACAATAGATATAATGAAGAATCCAATTATTTTAAGAAAACAAATCCTACCTTTCCAGGGTCATCCTTGGATCGAGGCACTTTAAGGAAACACTTGTTCAGAGACAGATTATGTCGTATGGAATTCTAAAATTAAAGAAGAAAAACCATACAGTCACTGGAATCCAAACAGTAAAACCCACCTTTAAAAAACAAAGTCAGAAATCTAAATATCTCTGTGCACTGGGATACAATTACAAATAGAGTAAGCTTTTTAAATGAGCTTCAAATTTAAACCTTTTTGATTTTCAAATTATGAATGCTACAAAGGAAAGCAGTTATTGAAAGTTTCTGGTGAATGTTACAAAATTCCAAATAATGGACGATATGTCCCATTTTAAATGTTTATTAAGAACTTTTAATGATGCAGGGAGATGCCTATGATTAATATTAAGTATTAAATGCTAAATATAAAATTATATACATATTATGACTTTGTGATTAATTCATTCATTCTTGGAAACAAGTCAAAATGCAAAATGTTAATAGCTTTTTTACATAGAATTATATGTGATGATTATTTTCCTCTTTTCTGCAGTTCAAATGATCTATAAAGCACATGTATTATCACTTTTTAATGAGTTAAAAATTCAAAACAAATAATTCCACTGCTCCATTACAAGAGCATATAGGCACCAATCAGGTTCTCACTGCAATCTATAAGAAAGAAAAACAGAAAGAAGACACTAACTACAAAGGGCTAGCAAGAACATCTAGGTTTCTCAATGTCGCAGGAAAAAAATAACCACTTTAGCCCTAGCTGGTTTGGCTCAGTGAATAGAGCGTCGGCCTGCGGACTGAAAGGTCTCAAGTTCGATTCTGGTCAAGGACACAAGCCGGGGTTGCGGGCTCAACCCCCCAGTGAGGTTGGTGCAGGAGGCAGCCAATCAATGATTCTATCTCATCACTGGTGTTTCTATCTCTCCCTCCCTCTCCCTTCCTCTCTAAAATCAATACAAAAACAAACAACAACAAAATAACCACCTTAGATGGCAGGAAAATGCACGTGGAAAAAAATCTGTGAAAGACGAAATCTTTCATTAATAAGTAGGACTATGTCACAATTTTTAAAGAAAATATCCAAAGGCCATTTCTTCTTAATGAAATTCTCCAAACCTATCTTATTACCAAAACATCAATTCAAAACTTATGAATGGGAGTCCCCTTCTGCTTGGGAAGTAGATAGCTACCAAAAATGAAGACCTCTCCCAAACAATGAGAAAACAATGGGTTAGTCCACTCCCTCCCCAAATCACACCTATCTGAACAGCCTTAGAAAGCTGAGGTTGCAAGGCAGCCCAAAAAATGAAATTCCTGAGAGGGATAAGCCCATTCAGTGAGAACGGGGACAAACTGTCTCACCTTTTGGCAGAGCCTGGGAGAAAGAGGTGACCACCATCTAAGAAATTAGCTAAAAGTTGAAAGTCCGAGCATGAGCTAATTTGTCAGTTTAAAGCAGGGCTGGGGAACCTTTTTTCTGCCAAGGGCCATTTGAATATTTATAGCATCATTCACTTAATATAATTCATTTAATATAAATTTATGTTGCTATGAAAAAAAGCTCCTAGACTTACTGAATTTTGAATCCTGCCTGTGGTAGCCTTGGCAGGGCCAGACCAAATGACTTCGCAGGCCGGAGGTTCCCCACCCCTGGCAACAAGGTTCCCAGACACAAGAGAAGCTCCCATTCACTTTCAAGCTCTTCTCCATGCACCGTCACCATATGCTCACAAGAAAGACTGGGGAGTGTGTGTGTGTGTGGGGGGGGGGGGGGGGTGTTAGGAAAAGAGACCAAAGAAAGTCTCCTTTACTGCATAGGCAGCAAAGAGGCAACTGATAGGCACAAAGTAGGAGACAAAGCCCCACCTCCTTCTATAGGTATTACAAAGCAAAAAACTTAAGGTAGGGGCAGCAAAATCTCTCACTCATAAGACTCTGGCAAAGACTGCTTCTAAGGAAGAATGGGGGGAAAAGAACTTCTGCCTGTAGGGAGGGATAGGAAACCCCTTCCCAGGACATAGGCAAAGATCTACTGCTGATGGGAGAAGAGTAGAAGCAAAATCCTTTTACCTCTGGGACAGTGCAAAAATACCTTAGCGGAGGGAGGGGCAGAAAATTATCCCAAAAGCAATTACAGACAGAAGGCTAGTCTGGCTGAAGGAAAGAAACACCAAAAAAGCCACACTCCCAAGTCTAAGGGCCTGAGTAAGACTGAAGCTGAATTAAAACATCAGGTAAAACCCCCAACCCTACCAGTGAGTAATAAGAAGAAACAATCTGATAGAGAAGAGGTAGAAGTGTCTCTCATCCCTACCTGTAGCAAGATGGACAGAGACAACTAAAATCTAAAAACAAAGCAGGAAAACTGAAAAAAGCCTACAAGCACCTAAGCCAGTGATGGCGAACCTTTTAAGCTCGGCGTGTCAGCATTTTGAAAAACCCTAACTTAACTCTGGTGCCGTGTCACATATAGAAATTTTTGGATATTTGCAACCATAGTAAAACAAAGATGTATATTTTTGATATTTATTTTATATATTTAAATGCCATTTAACAAAGAAAAGTCAACCAAAAAAATGAGTTTGCGTGTCACCTCTGACACACGTGTCACAGGTTCGCCATCACTAACCTAAGCCCTCCATTCCTAGCCCAAAGTAATAGGAGCCTACTGCTGGAGAAATGTAAAGTCTGCAGTATACTGAGAACACAGATATAAACAACAAAACCCATATCCAGTGCAAGTACTGATTGATTCAACTCCCCACAAAAATGACCTGGGACGAAAGATGCTTGTCCATTTTTATCTCAGTCTCCTTCCTACACATCTATCTGGCACTCAATCAAAAATTTTAAGAGAGAGAAAAGCATGGGGGGAAAAAACCATTGTCAAGAGATAAGAAACAAAATCCAATTGAGAGATGACTCAGGTGTTAGAACTATCAGATAAGAACTTTAAAATAACTATAACTAATATATTAAAACTAGAGGCCTGGTGCACAAATTCGTGCACAGGTAGGGTCCAACCAGCCAGGGGGGGGGGCCAAGGGCGGTTGGCCAGCCAGCCCCATCCCGTGGTCGAACTCCCAGTAGAGGGGACAATTTGCATATTAGCCTTTTATTATATAGAATACCAAGTAGAAAAAAGTGGTAACTTGCATAAAGAGATGGGGAATTTCAACAGAGTTGCGCAAACTATAAGAAAAGAGTCAAATGTGAATGAAAGATAGAACACATGATCAAAGATAAAGAATTCCCAGATGGACTCATCAGTAGACTGGACACAACTATGGAGAGGTTCAGATATCTTGAGGATCAATCAATAGAAATCATATAAACTGACACACACAACATCATCATCATTATCATCATCCAAGACAGGGGTGGGCAAACTTTTTGACTCGAGGGCCACAATGGGTTCTTAAACTGGACCGGAGGGTCGGAACAAAAGCATGGATGGAGTGTTTGTGTGAACTAATATAAATTCAAAGTAAACATCATTACATAAAAGGGTACAGTCTTTTTATTCAATAGTTTTATTCATTTCAAACGGGCGGATCCAGCCCGCGGGCCGTGTAGTTTGCCCACGGCTGATCCAAGACTATGGAACAATACAAGTAATCTGAGTCCCAGAGGAGAGAAAAGAAAGCAATGAGGCAAAAAAAAATTTGAAGTAACAGTCAAGAATCTTCAAAAAATAACACAAGACATCAAATCACAGATGAAAAGAATTTCAGAGAACACCAAGCAGAATAAAAAATCCACACACTTATGTTCATTAATCAAAATGCTGAAAATCAAACTGAAAAGAGTGCATTGAAGGCAGCAAGAGTAAAAAAGATTACATACAGAAAAATAAAGGTAAGGATTATAGCAAATGTCTCAAAAACTATGCAAGATAGAAGACAGAATGACATTTTTAAAATACTAAAATTTTTAAAACTGTCAATTTTATACCCAGTGAAAATACTTCCCCAAAATTAAAGCAAAACAAAGACTTCCAGACACACAAAAGCTGAAATAATTAATTGCCAGTTGGCTGGCAATTTTATAAGGAAGTTCTTTAGGCAGAAGTATGATACCAAGTGGAAACTTGTATCTACAAAAAAAATAAAGAGTTCCAGAAATTGTAAAAAGGGAGGCAAATTTTAAAAAACACTTTTTCTTATTTATGCCTTTAAAAGATAACTGTTAACATAATTTACTATGGGGTTTACAAAATGTACAAGTAAAATGGATGCTATTGTAGCACAAAGGATGGGTCAGAGGAATTAAAATTATTCTATAATAAGGAGCTACTATGGCTAATTAGACCGAACAGCAGAACAACCAAACAGCAGAACGACCATCCAGACAACCATCCAGACGACCTTCCGGACGAAGCCGGGGCTGCGAGAGCCAGCCGAGGCAGCTGGGGCTGCGAGGGCCAAGCCTCTTGCACAAATTACATGCATCGGGCCTCTAGTAAAATTTATAAAGTTCTTCCACTATACAAAAAATGCTATATTTGAAGGTAGAATGTGATAAGCTAAAGATGGGTCTGGAAAACCCTACAGCAATCATTAGCAAAATTTAGTTAGAGGTATAACAAATAAAATAATAACGGAGATAAATTGGAATCATATACTCAATCCAAATTGAAAAGACAATAAAAAGAAAGAGCTAATTAAACAAACTGAAGTGCATCGATCTACCTTAAAAGTTCAAGAAGGGGGTAGGGGTGAGGTGGAAATGGTCAGAAGAAATCAAGACAGTGTATTTTCTAAATGGTTTCAGGGAAAGAACACATCTCTAAAAAACTGAAATACTGTAAGTCTTTAAGGCTCTGCCCTATGTCCTTTTTTCATTTCTACATTTGCTACCTAGGCAATCTCATCAATAATCATGGCTTCAATGACCACCTATGACACTTAAATCTATCTAAATCTCTAAACTAGAACTTTCTCCCAAGTTCCTAAGATATTTTCAAACATCTACTAGACCAATGGTCGGCAAACTCATTAGTCAACAGAGTCAAATATCAACAGTACAACGACTGAAATTTTTTTTGAAAGCCAAATTTTTAAAACTTAAACTATATAGGTAGGTACATTGTTATTAACTTAATTAGGGTACTCCTAAGGCTTAGGAAGAGCCACACTCAAGGGGCCAAAGAGCCGAATGTGGCTCGCGAGCCGCAGTTTGCCAACCACGGTACTAGACATCTCCAGAAACACCTCAAATTCAACATGTTTAAAACTAAACCAATCTTTATTTCCAGTGTGATCATCTTCCCGTTTTCCCTTTTCACTGAAAGAATTATTCACATACAAGTTTCAATCAGAAACCTCTAAGACATCCTTAACATCCTTCTTCCTTCTCACCATATATAACAAATCTGTCACCAAATCTTATTAAACCTACCTTTGATCTACCTATTGTATTCCATCTCTTCTGTTACTATCCCAGTCCAGACACCAGTCTCACCAAATGTAGTACAATAGCTACCTAACTGGTGCCCTTCCTCCACTTCCCTCTTTTTGCCCTTCCTTCACCATTCTCCACCTTGCAGGCAATTATCTCTTCACAAAGTAAATCTGATGTTACCCTTTCACTTAAAACCTTTCAACAATTTTCCATTGCACTTAGGATAAAATCCAAAATCCTTAACAAAGCCTCCAAAGGCTCTTCATCATCTGACCCTACCTTACTGTCTATACTTATCCCCTCCAATGTTCTCTCATCTCTAGGCTTTCCATTTGTTGCTCCCTCTGCAAAGACTGCCCTCAGTCTTACTCCATCCCTTCATCTGATTGAGTCTACTTAACTTTCAATTTGTTCACGGTTTAAACAAAACTTCTTTAGGGAAATCCTTTCTGAATTTCAGATAGTATTGCATTAGGTCTCACTGAAGTTATAACCCAGAAATCTAAATTTTGAAAACACTATACGAGATTTTTATTTTAAACTTGAGTTTAAATTGGTACCTCCAATTCAAATCAACAACTATATTCCTACCTGTATTTCTCTTCTTATACTGTAAGAGGCCTGGTTTCCCAAAACATCAATACATGTACTCATTTGTTCTACACTACCAAGTGCATAAAATAGTTTCAGAATTTCTCCCAACTTCTTTTCTTAGAGTTATTGGAGATACAGACTGACTCTAGCAAAATATCACTATAAATCTACTAACTAAAGTTCATGATTTCTTGGCAATTCCTTTAATCCTTAGTATAAATCCTATGAAGGTATATAGTCAGGAAGCTCTTTCCAAAAGTGTCTTGAATTTTTTTCTTGTGATTTACATACCCATTTGATATGATGTAAGGCTTATTTGTGTCTGCTTATATTTAGTTTTAAGGTATCCTTTTCCCATCCTTTTTTTTTCCTATTTACGTGTGTGTGTGTGTGTGTGTGTGTGTGTGTGTGTGTGTGTGTGTTTTCTTAATCCTCACCCGAGGGTATTTTTTCCATTGATTTTTAGAGAGAGCGGAAAGTAGTGAGAGAGACAGAGAGAGAGAAACATCAACGTGAGAAAGATACATCAATTGGTTGCCTCCCACACTCGCACCAACCTGGACTGGGGATTGACCCTGCAACTTGACAGGCCTTGAATGGAATCCAACCTGCAACCTTCAGTCTGCAGGCCCACGCTCTAACCACTGAGCAAAACTGGCTAGGGCACTTTTGGGTAAAACACATGGTTCCACACTCAAAACTATGTAAAAAGGTATACCTGAAATCTTAATCCCTACTATCTCAGTTCCATCCATCCTCTATAGCAGCGGTTCTCAACCTGTGGGTTGCGACCCCTTTGGGGGTTGAACAACCCTTTCACAGGGGTTGCCTAAGACCATTGGAAAACACATACATAATTACATATTGTTTTTGTGATTAATCACTATGCTTTAATTATGTTCAATTTGTAACAATGAAAATACATCCTGCATATCAGATATTTACATCACGATTCATAACAGTAGCAAAATTACAGTTATGAAGTAGCAACGAAAATAATTTTATGGTTGGGGGTCACCACAACATGAGGAACTATATTAATGGGTCGCAGCATTAGGAAGGTTGAGAACCACTGCTCTATAGGTAACTATCCTATCCTATCTAATAAAAGAGAAACATGGTAATTAACTGTAACTTCGCTACCCTTCCCATTGGCTAATCAGCAAGATATGCAAATTAACTGCCAACCAAGATGGCGGCCGGCAGCCAGGCAGCTGAAGCAAACAGGAGGCTTGCTTGCTCCAGCGACCGAGGAAGCCAAGGTTCCCCGCCTGCCGCTGCCGGCCTCTGAGCTTGCACTCTAAGAAACAATGTTGCAATTATAGAACCTAAACAAACCCCAGAAACCTGCTTTCAGCCAGCCGGCCTCAGAGCTGGAGTTGAAACAGTGTTTCAATTATAGAACCCAAACAAACCCAGATCAGCAGCCGAGGTCTCAGAGCTGGAGCCGAGCCTCAGAGCTAAAGCCGGCTCTCAGCTCCAGTGACAGCCATAGAAGGTAAATAAATCCCAGAATAACAAAAAAAAAGAAAAGAAGGAGAGGTTGGGAGCTTCAGTCACCCGCCAGCCTGAAAACGGCACTCAGCCCCTCACCCAGACTGGCCAGGCACCCCAGTGGGGACCCCCACCCTGAAGGGAGTGTGACCAGCTGCAAACAGCCATCATCCCCTCATCCAGGCAGGCCAGGCACCCAAGCGGGACCCCCACCCTGATCCAGGACACCCTTCAGGGCAAACCAGCCGGCCCCCACCCATGAACCAGGCCTCTATCCTATATAGTAAAAGGGTAACATGCCTCCCAGCACCGGGATCAGCGGAGCCGCGAGGCCTCCCAGCACTGGGATCAGTAGAGCCGCGAGGCCTCCTGGCCCCTGGAGCAGTGTGACGGGGCGGCGCCCAAACCCCGATCGCCCTGCGGCTCTGTGTGTGACAGGGGGCGGGGCCCCAACCTCCCTATCCGCCCTGCTCTGTTCGTGACAGGGGAAGGCACCCCAACCCCCTAATCGGCCCTGCTCTGTGCGTGACAGGAGGGAGCTCCCCAACCCCCTGATCGGCCCTGCTCTGTGTGTGACAGGGTGCGGCGCCCCAACCCCCCCATGGGCCCTGCTCTGTGTGTGAGGGGGTAGAGCCGCAACCTCCCCATTGGCCCTGCCCTGAGTGTGACGGGGGGGAGTGCCCCAAACCCCTGATCAGCCCTCCTCTGTGGGTGATAGGGGGTGGCGCCCCAACCCCCTGATCGGCCCTGCTCTGTGGGTGATAGGGGGTGGCGCCCCAACCCCCTGATCGGCCCTGCTCTGTGCATGACAGGGTACGGAGCCTCAACTCCCCTGATGGGCCCTGCTCTGTGTGTGACAGGGGGCAGCGCCCCAACCCCCTGATCAGCCCTGCTCTGTGTGTGACAGGGGGTGGCGCCGCAACCTCCCCATCGACCCTGCCTTGAGTGTGACAGGGGGCAGTGCCCCAACCCCCCAATCGGCCCTACCCTGAGCATGACTGGGGTGGCATCGCAACCTCCCGATCCACCCTACTCTGTGCATGACAGGGGGTGGCGCTCCAACTCCCCAATCAGCCCTGCTCTGAGCCCGACCTGGGGCTGCACCTAGGGATTGGGCCTAAGCCAGCAGGTCGTTTTATCCCGAGGGGTCCCAGCTGTGAGAGGGCACAAGTGGGGCTGAGGGACACCCCCGCTGCCAGTGCACAAATTTTTGTGCACTGGGCCTCTAGTCATACATAATAAAAGCGTAATATGCAAATCGACCAAACAATGGAATGACTGGTAGAATGACCAATCACTATGATGCGCACTGACCACCAGGGGGTAGACACTCAACACAGGAGCTGTCCCCAGCCCCCAGGCCAGCCAAGGCATATGCCAGTGCCCCCCCCCCCACCCCCGATCACCCCACCAGTCGCCTCCCACAGAGGGATGCAACAGGCGGCATCAGCAGGGGACGGGGCTGGCAAGTGGGTGGCACCAGGCCAGCCAAGGCAGGTGCCAGCAGGGGCCCCCTCAAATGCCCTGCTGGTTGCCCCACAGATCAGCCCTGATTGCAGGCCAGGCCTTGCGACCCTACTCATGCACGAATTTTGTGCACCGGGCCTCTAGTGTTTGTTTCTCATTTATTATTCTTGTTTCTTTTTTATAACAATAAATAAATATTTTTATTTTTCCCCCACATAAAAAAATAGCATAATACACCCTCACATATACATAACACTCTTGTATTTTTCTTTTTATTACCCTATACTCCAGTAACATAATAGGTTAATTTTCTTTAGTAAGGTGAATAGCACCAAAACTTAAATTCCTTTACATATAGTTCAGATTATAAAATCATTTAATTATGGAAAATTCAGAGAATGTTTTTTAGACTCTTATGAAATATTTAGAGTTATTTTTAATATGTAATTTCCCTTCAATGGCCTGACAGAAAATGAAAGGGAGTTTTACCTAAATATTAAAATTCTATTTCAATCCTTTTGCATGACCATGAGCACATTTCCTCCTCTGTGACTTCAGTTGGCTCTACATTTCTGGAAAGGTGATTGACAACTACTTTAGGATCATTCTTAGCCTACTTCAACCAATACAAGCTAAATGATTTCCCACTTTCCCCTAACCTATCTCCTCCATATCTAAAGAAGATACAGTGAGAAGCAGATTGTAGGAGTGTGCTAAACAATCTAAGGACAAAGAACAGAAAGTAAAATCTGAAAAAAGAGATAGGACCTGAACAAAGGAGGAAGAAAACAAGTTTCCATTTGTCTACCTTTGAAATGCTCAAAATATTTTTATGTTTACAAAAATAAATTTAAAACTGATCATGGAAAGTTCTAGGCACCTAAAATTGGGTGGAAGAAACTTTTCTTAAAAAATACATTTTTATTGATTTTAGAGGAGAAAGAAAGAGATAGAAACATGGATGAGAAACATCAACATGGATCAGCTGCCTCCTGCATACACCCTCTACTGGGGGTCAAGCCTGCAACCCAGCCCTGATAGGGAATCAAACCTGTGACCTCTTGGTACATGAGTCAACGCTCAACCACTGAACCACACCAGCCAGGCTGGAAGAAACTTTTTAAAAGAATAATTATGAAACACATATCTCTGAAAATATTAAAGGTCTACCTAAAGCAACAGAATGGACAAAATAATCTCTCTAGTGTATCTTTTAGTTCTAAAAGCAACATCAGCCCTAACCGGTTTGGCTCAGTGGATAGAGCGTTGGCCTTCGGACTGAGGGGTCCCAGGTTCCATTCCGGTCAAGGGCATGTACCTTGGTTGTGGGCACATCCCCAGTCGGGGGTATGCAGGAGGCAGCTGATCGATGTTTCTCTCTCATTGATGTTTCTAACTCTCTGACCCTCCCTTCCTTTCTGTAAAAAATCAATAAATTAAAAAAAAAAAAGCAACATCATCCTTCTCCATCCACTCCCATTTCTCCTCTTTTAACCTTCTTGTGTCATTGTATCTAAATCATGCATGGACCAATTGAAATTGTATCACTACTTCTAACCCAGTTTCATACCATGATTTGGGCTGAGCAGAACCAAAAATTCAGTAGACTGGATTTGGCTCTCTCAGGTGGACTTACACTTCAGCAGAAGCTGAGGTCAGACAGGTAAATGAGATATATAACCGAACTTGATGTACTACTAGAGGCCTGGTGCACAGATTCATGCACCACTGGGGTCCTCGGGCCTGGCCTGTGGGGATCAGGCTGAAAGTGGCTTTCTGACATCCCCCAAGGGGTCCTGGATTATAGGAGGGCACAGGCCAGGCCAAGGGACCCCACTGGTGCACGATCCGGGTGGCGGAGGGACAGCAGGAGGGCTCCAGGGCATGTCCAGCCCATCTCACCCAGTCCCAATCAGCCAGACCCCAGCAGTAAGCTAACCTACCAGTGGTCAGTACACGTCATAGCAAGTGGTCGAACGGTCAGACACTTAGCATATTAGACTTTTATTATATAGGACAGGATTACCTACCAAATTTGGATCAAGCTCTCCGGCTTGGCATTTACGAACTCATGGGATTGATACCTTCTGGCTCCATCCCAACTCTTCTGTTCTCTACTAAGAACCCCTACAATTGTTTCCTGGAAGCTATTAAAAAGACCTCCCCAGCACTAGCTGGTTTTGCTCAGTGGATAGAGCGTCGGTCTGCGAACTGAAAGGTCCCAGGTTCGATTCCAGTCAAGGGCACATACCTGGGTTGTGGGCTTGATCCCCAGTGGGGGACTTGCAGGAGGCAGCCGATCCATGATTCTCTTTCATCATGGATGTTTCTATCTCTCTCTCTCTCTTCCTTCCTCTCTGAAATCAATAAAAACATATTTAAAAAATAAAATAAAAGCCCTGACCGGTTTGGCTCAGTGGATAGAGCGTCCGTCGGCCTGGGGACTGACGGGTCCCAGGTTCGATTCCAGTCAGGGCATGTACCTTGGTTGCGGGCACATCCCCAGTAGGGGGTGTTCAAGAGGCAGCTGATCGATGTTTCTCAACGATGTTTCTAACTCTCTATCCGTCTCCCTTCCTCTCTGTAAAAAATCAATAAAATATATTTTTTAAAAAAATAAATAAAATAAAAAATAAAAAGACCTCCCGAAATCATAGTCTTCTTCAAAATATAGTTAAATCCCATTTCCTCAATAGTTTTCTAATGTCTCTCCCTTCCTTGTACTCTCATAGCACTTAAGCTTTGTGCCACTCAATTCATAACCTCATCATACTTCCCATAAGCTCTTCTAAATTCTCACAGCAATTATTAACTACACCCTTTATTTAATACTTTCATTGGGTGTTTTTAATGGCTTACACACAGTAGGTGTGCTCAATTATTCAACTCTTTAAAGCACAGCATTCTACATTTCTCAATTTGCCCTAGCGGGTTTGGCTCAGTGGATAGAGGACCGGCCTGTGGACCAAAGGGTCCTGGGTTCGATTCCATTCAAGGGCACATACCTTGGTTGTGGCTCCTCCCCAGCCCAGGCCCTGGTCATGAGGCAACCAATCAAAGTGTTTCTCTCATATAGATGTTTCTGTCTTTCCCTCTCTCTTCCACTCTCTCTAAAAGATAAATGGAAAAGTACCCTCAGATGAGGATTAACAACAACAACAAAAAAGGCGCCAACCTGTAAGAGCTATGAATGGCCAAAGCTGTAACAATTTGAGCAACAATGACAGTACAAATAATAAAATATCCATCAAAGCATAATATTACAAATGATTAAATAAATAAGTAAATACAAGGGAAAGAAAAGGCAACACTTCCTTACAGAAGAATCCCAATTAATAAGTGTATCAGGAATAAAGAAAAAAAGAAAATCACCACTAAAAAACAAAAACTGCTATAGATATGATCCACCAATAAATGCTAAAATTAATGAGCAATAGTTTAAGAAAAAACAGGGTACTTGAATGCCCTCAAAATATTTCCCCAAAACATCTTATAATTTACAAAGTAAGAAACAGTAATTTGATAGTTGAGAAACCTGGCACATACCACGTTAACCAAAGAATCAAGGTTAACATTATCAGCAATAAGACATGGTGACATCAAGTACCCCTGATACCATATACAAACAAGGACACATCACCTTTGCATTATTCTGCCCAAAATACATTATCTCACTCTAATTATGAGAAAACATCAGACAATTCCAAACTGAGAATTACTGTCCAAAGTACCTGATAAGTAAGTACTCTTCAAAAGTGTCAAAGGTCGTAAAAACAAGAAAAGATTGATGAACTGTTACAAATTGGAGGAGACAAAGGAGACATAACAACTAAATGAAATGTGGGATCCTGGAACATAAAAGAACGTTAGTGGAAAAACTAATAAAATGTGAATAAACTCTGTTTACTTAGTAGTTAAAAGTACTGTTTTAGTCAAAAGTATTGTACCAATATTAATTTCTTAGTTTTGATCACGGTACTGTGGTTATAAAAGATATTAATAT
Organism: Myotis myotis; assembly: GCF_014108235.1. Classification (NCBI taxonomy): domain Eukaryota; kingdom Metazoa; phylum Chordata; class Mammalia; order Chiroptera; family Vespertilionidae; genus Myotis; species Myotis myotis. Next base: position 29,011,163 of record NW_023416324.1, on the reverse strand, counting down.
AGAGTGTGAAGGACATATGGAAACCCTTTGTAATAATTATGTAACTCTTCTATAAATCTAAAATTCTTTCAAAATAAAAATATTTTGAAAAATCTTGGATGATAAAAACAGTACTAATTGCAATGCTACATTAATTTTTTTTATATATATATATTTTATTGATTTTTTACAGAGAGGAAGGGAGAGAGATAGAGAGTTAGAAACATCGATGAAAGAGAAACATCGATCAGCTGCCTCCTGCACATCCCCTACTGGTACACGCAACCCAGGTACATGCCCTTGACCGGAATCGAACCTGGGACCCTTCAGTCCGCAGGCCGACGCTCTATCCACTGAGCTAAACCGGTTTTGGCAATGCTACATTATTTTATTTTACCTTAGACTCACTGTTAACTTACCTGAACTATATTGTTTTCCAGTGAATGCTACATTATCTCTGCTCTTATTTTATGCTGAGTCAGTAATATAATAAAGCTCTAACAAACCAATATTCTACCAAAAAGATATTCACTAACTAAAAACACTTAATGTCCTTTGATACCCTAAAAATGACTAGTAATTAGAATTTCATCTTCAAATATAAGCCTACACAGAGCTTTATCTTCAAGAGAAGCCAATATTATTGCTTACAGCATAAAAATATAAATTTAAAAAAATCCTTACCTTCCAACCACTGCCAGCCTCTCTATAATATGGGAAGTTATCACAAATCCACTGGTAAATCTCACTTAGGGTCATTTTCTTTTTGGGTGAGCTATTAATGGCAAATGTAATGAGGCTGGCATAACTGTAAGGAGGTTTCCCATCTTTGTGCTGTTGGACTTCTTCCTGGTCCAGAGTTGTATTTGGGTCAAGGAGTGCATTCTTCTTGGAAATTCCTGTTCCATGTGCATTTTGTGTAGCATCAGATTTTTGAATGGCTGCTCTCATGGTGAGCTGTGGTAACCAGTCCATAGATGTTAGGCTGCTCTCCAATTCAGATGTCATCCTGAAGGTAAATAGACTCCTTAGTCAGTATCAAGGAAAGAACCCCTGCTTCTCAAAATATCCAATATTCACAAATCTAGGAGTTCCAAAGTGAGGGAAAGCCTGAGTTAAATCTGGAGGGAAAAGATTGAATATGTTAATAACCAAACCAAATATTTAAGAGATCAACATTTCCAATCTTTTTTCTTACTTTTATCCTCTTCAAAACACAACAAATTTGATTTTAAAATGTTTAAGATACAGCACAATATGTACACACAGAGTGATTCTGATGCCATCCTTTACTCACCAACAATAAGGGCCCTTTAAAAACTGTACATTTGGTATTTCTTTTACACAAATTTTAAGGAAGTCATACAAACAAAGTAGAAGCAAGAGGTCAGAAAAGTACCTAAGAAATAGGCTCAGGAATTTGCACAGAGAAAATAAGGTAGAGCTGAGCAGGTAAAGATAAAAAGAGTAAAGAAGGGTAGACAAGAATATCAGAGACAGACTAGCTGGGGGCGTTGACAGTAAAGAAGAATGCAAACTCAAGGACAATGATGAACAGGAGAAAAGGAGGATAGACAGGACCAGGCAGTATCTTTTAAAATGAACAAATCAAGGAACAAGTTTAAGAAAACTAACTGAAGATCTGGGAACATTAAATATAAGACATTAAATCATATAAATGGACAGCAAGAAAAGCAGCATTAAAAGCTCAAGAATAGGTTTAATCTAAACATCCAGTGATCTGGATTCTGTAATGTATTTCACTCCAAAGCTGAAAATTTTAGATCATTATAATCCAAAGAAAGAAAAAAGAAAAACAAAATCTGACAGGTTAACACATTCTGGAGAGGAAGCTCTTCTAGGAATTAAAAGTACAGGGGGGAAAAAAGCATGACACTTCACAATGGAATTGCTAACTTTCAGCAGAAGGTACCAACTTTTCTATCCTGGGATCAAAGAAGCAAGAATAGTGACCCTGACTATAAAGTAAAGAAGAATGAAAAGCTTCTAAATTATATCAAAATATCGGGGAAAAAGAGAACAAAGTAAGAAAATTAAAGTGCCTCATTGAAAAGAAAAAAATGTGTGGCTAAGTCCATCCCAAGTGATTGCAGATAAAAAGCAACGGGGTATGCACTTAGGATCTGAACTTCTGGGAGAACTGATAAAGAATACAGGCTCTTGAGTCAGGCAGACTAGAGTTCAAGTACTGATTCTACCAGTTACTTGCTATGGGACCATGAAAATGCTCATATTTCTAAACTACAGCTTTCTCATCTATAAAATGAAAAAATAGTAGCTACAGTTAAAATATTACTTTGAGAATGAAACACGATAACATATGCACCAAAGAAACATTCAATAAGTGCTAGTTATTATACAAGTATCTTGGGAGGGTACTAATGCCCTATAAAGTAACCAGGATTAAGCACTAGCTATTATAAACAACCATGAGGATTATATCTGCATTGCCAGTAGAATCCTATTATATACTAGAGGCCTAGCGCACAAAATTCATGCACAGGTAGGGTCCCTAGGCCTGGCCTATGATCAGAGCCAATCTTCCCCAGCTGCTGGCAGTCGGCCCCATCCCCTGCCGCAAACACGAATCACTCTCTGTGTGTGGCGACCAGTGGGACGATAGGGGCCCCACTCGCTCACACCCGCCTTGGCCTGGCGCCACCCGCATCCTCCACCACCCACCCCTGGTTTCCCATTCCCCATCGGCCAATCGGAGACTGCCGGCAGGCGGGGAGGGACCAAGAGGTTGGCCAGCAGGACCCAATCGGGCAATTGGGACTGCGGGAAACTCCTGCGTTGAGCTTCTGCCTCCTGGTGGTCAGTGTGCGTCACAGCAACCAGCCGTTCCACTGTCCAGTCTATCTGCATATTAGCCTTTAATTATATAGGACTAGAGGCCCGATGCACAAAATTCATGAAAGGGGCTCGGCCCTGGCAACCACAGTGACTGCCTTGGCCCTCACAGCCCTGGCTTCATCAGGAAGATCGTCCAGACAGTTCATTCTGCTGTTCGGCTGTCCAGTCTAATTAGCATATTATGCTTTTATTACTATTGACTATTTTTCAGATATTTAAATCCACAGTTTTACCTTTCTCATTTTCTCAAATTGCCTTTATTTCTATTATATGCATGTCTCTGGAACCTGAACTTTACATTCCTCTATCCAGCACCTTTAGCTTAAAAAAACACAAAAAAAACATTTACCAATCTGCTCTCTAATCTCAACGAGAAATACTTGCTCCCACATATAATAGGTTAAAAGAACTTGTGTAACAAAGGGACAAGATAATTTAGAAATCACAGAATGTCAAGAGAGTAGCAAAGTACCCTAGAAATTCGAGACCAATCCCTTCAATCTAAAAATGAAAAACTAAGGTCTGCTGAAGTTAAAAGACTTACCCAACTTCACATGATAGTTAACAGAACTAAAACCAGAGCCCAGATCCTCTAATGCCTAATCCAGTAGTTTTTCTACCATACCTGATCTGTAAAATGAGAATAACAACTTCACTGACATAAAGTACTTTGAACAGTGACTGGCAAATAGTAAATACTCAATAAATGTTAGCTATTGGTGGTGGTGTTGATAATAGTAGTTACTGCTATTATTCTTCACATTTCATTCTATAAACATGGACTATTATTATACTACGCTGGCATCCTATTTGTCTCAATTAAGTTTCCACTGAGTAGCTTTATTTTGTTCAAATTCCCAAAGCATCAGTCACATATATTTTCAAAGTTAATATAAAAGTATATTATAAATTGGAATATAATTGATATTGCAGATGTTCCCCATTGAGAACCATCTTTAACTTGTCTCCTTCCAACAGTATCACTAATTGACACTTTATGAGTCAAAGTAATATAATGAGACATAGAGTAAGTAGGTACTTAATCTGTGTTATAACATTTAACAAGAATTTATAATTACACTAGAGGCTCGGTGCACAAATTCATGCACCAGTGGGGTCCCTCGGCCTGGCCTGCTGGATTGAGCCGAAACCAGCCCTCCAACATCCCGAGGGGGTCCTGGATTGTGAGAGGGCGCAGATCAGGCCGAGGGTCCCACCAGTGCATGATCAGGGCCAGGGAGGGACACAGGAGGTTGGCCAACTGGGTAGGGACCATAGGATGGCTCCAGGGTGTATCCGGCCCGTCTCACTCAATCCCGATTGGCCGGACCCCAGCAGAAAGCTAACCTACCAATCAGAGCATCTGCCCCCTGGTGGTCAGTGGACATCATAGCAACCAGTCGACTGTCTGCCTACTGGTGGTCAGTGCACGTCAAACCCAGCAGTTGAGCAGCCTTAGCATGTCATTAGCATATTACGTTTTGATTGGCTGGACTGATGACTGAACACTTAGCATATTAGGCTTTTATTATATAGGATTAGAGGCCCGGTGCACAAAAATTTGTGTCCCTCAGCCCGGCCTGTGCCCTCTCGCAGTCTGGGACCCCTCGGGAGATAACGACCTGCTGGCTTAGGCCTGCTCACGGGTGGCAGAGGGCAGGCCCAATCCCTAGGTGCAGCCCCTGGTTGGGCTCAGAGCAGGGCCGATTGGGGAGTTGGGGCACCGCACCCTGTCATGCACAGAGCAAGGCGGATCGGGAGGTTGCGATGCCACCCTCAATCACACTCAGGGTAGGGCCGATTGGGTGGGTTGGGGCACCGTCCCGTCACACTCAAGGCAGGGTTGATGGGGAGGTTGCGGCGCCACCCCCTGTCATGCACAGAGCAGGGCCAATCAGGGGGTTGGGGCACTGCCCCTTGTCACCCACAGAGCAGGGCTGATCAGGGGGTTGGGGCGCCGCCACTCTCACACTCACGGCAGGGCCGACGGGGAGGTTATGGCTCTACCCCGTCACACACAGAGCCGGGCCCGTGGAGGGGCGGGGGGGGGGGGGATTGGGGCGCTGCACCCTGTCACACACAGAGCAGGGCCGATCAGGGGGTTGGGGCGCCGCACCCTGTCACACACAGAGCCGCAGGGCGATCAGGGGGTTGGGGAGCTCCCCTCTATCAGGCACAGAGCAGGGCTGATCAGGAGGTTGGGGCGCCTTCCCCTGTCATGAACAGAGCAGGGCGGAGAGGGAGGTTGTGGCCCCGCCCCCTGTCACACACAGAGCCGCAGGGCGATCAGGGGGTTTGGGCGCTGCCCCCTGTCACGCTGATCCCGGTGCCGGGAGGCCTCACGGCTCCGCTGATCCCGGTGCTGGGAGGTATGTTACCCTTTTACTACATAGGATAGAGGCCTGGTGCATGGGTGGGGCCGGCTGGTTTGCCCTGAAGGGTGTCCTGGATCAGGGTGGGGGTCCCCACTGGGGTGCCTGGCCTGCCTGGGTGAGGGGATGATGGCTGTTTGCAGCTGGTCACACATCCTTCAGGGTGGGGGTCCCTACTGAGGTGCCTGGCCAGCCTGGGTGAGGGGCTGAGGGCTGTTTTCAGGCTGGCAGGTGACGGAAGCTCCCAACCGCTTTTTTTCTTTTTCTTTTTTTTATTCTGGGCCAGCTTTAGCTTTGAGGCTTGGCTCCAGCTCTTAGGCCTCTGCTGCTGAAAGTGGTTTCTGGCCTTTGTTTACAATGTTGCGATCCTGCTGGCTGAAGCCCGGCAGGTTTCTGGGGTTTTGTTTAGCTTCTATATTTATTACATAGTTGCTTAGAGTTGCAGGTCAGAGGCCGGCAAGGCAGGTGGGGAACGTTGCAGTTCTCCGTCACTGAAGTAAGCAAGCCTCATGTTCAGTTTAAGCTGCCTGGCTGCCGGCCGCCATCTTGGCTGGCAGTTAATTTGCATATCACCCTGATTAGCCAATGGGAAGGGTAGCGGTTGTACGCTAATTACCATGTTTCTCTTTTATTAGATAGGATATGTAAGGGCTATGCTACAGTAAGATTTTATACACACTCACACAAACACACACACACGAAGTATCATAAAATTCCTGCCATCTAAGAACACAAAGGCCAATCAGGAAGGTCAAACACAAGAAAGAGCTAATTTTTTAAATATATTTTTATTGAATTCAGAGAGGGAGAAGGAGAGAGTGAAACATCAGTGATGAAAGAGAATCACTGATCAGCTGGTTGCCTCCTGCACGCCCCACACTGGGGACCAAGACTGCAACTCGGGCATGTGCCCTTGACTGGAATCAAATCCGGGACCCTTCAGTCCACAGGCTGATGCTCTATCCACTGAGCCAAAGCAGCTAGGGCTAAAACAATTTTTAAAAAAGAGTACAAAGCTGAGCTCTTTGTGCTGCAATGATTCAGAAAAGGGAGAGGACAACAATGACTGAAGCCTTAAGAGGTAGCGAAGGAAGAAGTTGAGCTAAAACTTGAAGTTAAGATCTAAATAGGCTGGAAAGATGATGCCTAATTATCAAAGACATAATGAGGAAGAATTATTCCATTGTTGTGCTTATTTTCATCAGTTCTGCTAGTGTAGATCTGAAGGTCACTACAAAATCTCCTTTAAATCTAGACTCTGAAAAACTTGGGCTTCTGTTTGTAGTTCATTAAATTTTATATATTTTTGGTAGGGAAGTAAAAAAGTGCCTCCATTGTTGATGCTTAGGCTAGTCACTGCAGTGGTTCTCCATTAAGTGTTGAGAACACAAAAAATGGCCATTAGATTTGTCCAGATCAGTAACTTTAGAAAAAAACCTCTTAGTGGAATAGGGATGACAGAAGTCCACTTGTATAAAAGAACAGATGGTAGTAAATTTTAAAAGAGCATGAGAGGTTCTAAGAAATCTGGTTATGAAAATCTGGTTAAGAAATGTCAGGCCTTCATTACCTCCTCATTCCAAAATCTTCCTAGCTGGCCTCCTAGATAATGATTTCTCACCACTCCTCCCTGCTAGTCATCTCCAGAGTTATGCATATACTCCAAGAGAAATTTGTCAGTATTGTTTTTCATGTTACCATGCCAAAAAACTTTCAATTGTTCTTTCTCCTATTATACATTCCAAATTGGCAGGAGGAGGAATAGGGACCTCAACTCTTCATTTTCAACTATCACGCTGTTTTACGTGTATAACTAGAAGCCCGATGCACATAATTCATGCATGAGGGAGGGTCCCTAGGCCTGGCCGGAGATCAGGGCCGATCTGTGGGGTGACCGGCAGGGCAATCGGGGGCCCCTGCTGGCACCCACCTTGGCTGGCCTGGGGTCCGTGGGCTGGAGGCAGCTCCTTTGATGAGCGTCTGCCCCCTGGTGGTCAGTGCGCATCATAGCGACCGGTTGTTCCACCAGTTATTCCACCATTCGGTTGATTTGCCTATTAGGCATTTATTATACTAGAGGCCCGATGCACGAAATTCATGCATGGGAGGGGGGTTTCCCTCAGCCCAGCCTGCACCCTCTCCAATCTGGAGCCCCTCGGGGAATATCCAACTGCCAGTTTCAGGCCTAAACCAGCAGTCGGACATCCCTCTCACAATCCAGGACTGCTGGCTCGTAACCGCTTGCCTGCCTGATTGCCCCCTAACCACTCCCCTGCTGGCCCAATCGCCCCCAACTGCCCTCCCCTGCCAACCTGATCATCCCCAACTGCCCTCCCCTGCCAACCTGGTTGCACCCAACTGCCCTCCCCTTCAGGCCTGGTTGCCCCCAACTGCCCTCCCCTGCCAGCCTGATCACCCACAACTGCCCTCCCCTGTTGGCCATCTTGTGGCAGCCATCTTGTGATGACGGGGGGTGGCCATCTTGTGACAACGTCACGCGACGCCACCTAGGCTTTTATTATATAGGATAGGAGGATTGCATCATAGGCTTAAGCTTTCTACCCTCACTCCCTCTTCCTGCACCCTCCTCATTAAAGATAGTAACCATTCACTAGTTCAGTGATGGCAAACCTATGACACACGTGTCAGAGGTGACACACAAACTCATTTTTTTGGTTGACTTTTCTTTGTTAAATGGCATTTAAATATATAAAATAAATATCAAAAATATAAGTCTTTGTTTTACTATGGTTGCAAATATTAAAAAATTTCTATATGTGACATGGCACCAAAGTTAAGTTAGGGTTTTTCAAAATGCTGACACACTGAGATCAAAAGGTTTGCCATCACTGCACTAGTTCTTCATATACTATTTAGCACTATATAGGTACATGTTATCTAAAATATATTTACTTTTTAAATATATTTTTATTGATTTCAGGCAGAAAGGATAAGGGAGAGAGAGACAGAAAAGAAACATCAAAAATAAGAGAGAATCATTGATCGGCTGCCTCCTGCACACCTCCTACTGGGGATAAAGCCTGCAACCTTGACATGTGCCCTGACTGGGAATCAAACAAGACCTCCTGGTTCATAGGCCAATGCTCAACCACTGACCCACACCAGCCGAGCTCTGAAAAATATTTAGATAAGGAATAAAAGTATTCCTTTCTAAATGGCTATTTTCCTCTTATTCTGCCTAGCTGGCTTTTACTTTTCCTTCAAGACTAATCCCCAAACATTTCCCCCTCCAGAAAAATCTGGTCAATTCACTCTTCCCATCCTTTACCTCCTAAACTGACCTAGATCCTGCTCCCATAGAATATAAATACCTCTATCACAGGGCTTATAAAGAATTATAATTATCTTTACCTATCTTTCTCCCATGAGACCATAAACTCCTTGGAAGATACGCTCTTATTCTTTTCTTTCTCCTCAATGCCTAGTAACATAGTAGGTAAAAGATCAAAAACGGTTAAGTGATTAAAATAGTGACTATCCAATGAACATGGGGTGTGCTTCTCCCCAAATAAGTGAGACCTTGCACATTTAAAAGCTAAAAGGAAGAGGTGAAAGAAAAGAGGACTCAACAGCATGAAGTAAGGGTAATCATAGGATCTAAATCCTTTATGAATTGAAAAAATATATATAACTCAGGACACAGATTGACAAATAGCAAGTATTATACAGGAACATAGTTCTACTTAAATAGCAGAGAAAAATTAAAAGATGGAGACAAAGATAAAAAGATAACGTTACTTGTGGGAGAAAGCAAACTTATATTCAAAGTTCTTAAATCTATGATGGTATCTGTTGCTTAAAAGAAGTTCCATGAGGAATTTTTTCTGCTTAAAATGAAAAGGTAAAAGAGCATCAAGATATAAGAACTCAACATTAAGTCATTACACAGGGAGAGGAGAGAGGGTTCTAATTCCACTCTGTGAAACACTGTCTCTGATATGACCCCAAATATGCTTTTTAGCAAATACTTTAGCACATTGCTTGGCCTCTCTCAGCAACTTCCCTGACTCACAAGGAGTAGCCAAGGCTTATTATTAAGGATGTTTTCAAACATAGGGAAATGGGTAGATATTGTTAGCTCCCTAGATGGAGTTAAGAGAAAGACATCAAGGAAAATAAAAGAAATAATAATAATAAAGGTAATGAAGTTGTTGACCTAGATGTTCCTGAATCCTCACACTCAATTCCAGACATCTTAAGGCTTGGCAACATGTGAGAAATTGAGCTGAGAACTCAAAAGAAATCCTTGTAATTAGCACAGCAGGAATTCTGGTCACATGCATTTCAGGAGATTTATACATACTTTTAATATATGCATATTTTTATACAATATATATAACTTTTATTACAGCATCTCGGCACTCAAGGCAACTAGAAGCAAGGTATGTGGCAAAGGCTACTAATTGCCTAATCTGTTTTTAAAAACACCTAATATCTGTTTTTAGCTCTTCCTCAGGAATACAACCTCAATTTTATTACAGATGGTATTGCGCCTTCTGCCCTTCCTGCTTTCCGAAATGTGGACACAAAAGTTCTTGCTCTGCCCTAACCATTTTGGCTCAGTGGATAGAGCGTCGGCCTGCGGACTGAAAGGTCCCAGGTTCGATTCTAGTCAAGGGTATGTACCTTGGATGCAGGCATATCCCCAGAGGGGGGTGTACAGGAGGCAGCTCTTCAATGTTTCTCTCTCATCGATGTTTCTAATTCTCTATCCCTCTCCTTTCCTCTCTGTAAAAAAATCAATAAAATATATATTTTTTTAAAAATCAAAAGTTGTTGCTCCAACAGTTACCTTGGATTATAAGGTGACCTTTGAGAATGGAAGCCACACACTAAGGATATGGAAGCAGAGATAAGGAATCTTGGTCCCTGGTTTTTGTGTGAAGCAATTATGAAGCTGTCATCCTAGCCCTGAACTACCTACCGTCTAGACCAGTGGTTCTCAACCTTCTGGCCCTTTAAATACAGTTCCTCATGTTGTGACCCAACCATAAAATTATTTTTGTTGCTACTTCATAACTGTAATGTAAATATCTGATATGCAAGATGGTTTTAGGCGACCCCTGTGAAAGGGTCGCTCGACCGCCAAAGGGGTCGCGACCCACAGGTTGAGAACTGCTGGTCTAGACTTTTTATATGGTGAGGTACTATAAATCTCTATCAGTGGATGAATGCAATTCCTAACAAACATGAAATTTGGCACATGCAAGTGGGGTGATACAAGTAATAGAACCTCATATACGATATTCTCTTAAGGGAAGAGTGGATAAGGCAAACATTAAGAATTCTGATAGCACAGGTTAGAAAGCTGGAGACACTTATTAAACAGTGATGAAGAATTTGATCAAACTGTCATCCATAGAGGCTGGCAAGCAAACCATATGCCAACCAAGACTACAGCAAGAAGAGAAATGTAGGGAAAATTGAGAATGTTGGCATGTGTTAGCTCCTTGCCACTTAAAGTCCAAGAGAGAAATAAACTTCAATTAGAGTTGCAAGCAGAGATAGAGAAAATGCCAAGTGAGGTACTCCCTGCCTATAGTCTGCAATTTAAGCTAAGAGTCCTATTATTTGAAGCCTTGCATGATTGAAAAAACATCAACTGCTTCTGAAGTAGCAAACTAAAGTAACTGAGTACTAGCTGCAAAACTGCAGACTTAGCAGTAGAGAAGACTGGTACTTTGCCACACAAAAGCAATGTTTAAAGGGTGTTTGTCTTTCCACCCAAAACTATTGTTTCAAATAGCCTCACAGAGCCATCATTCCCTCAGGAGCTAAAAGAGGTCAATGAACTTGGATGGAGACAATAAATTCTTTATCCCCCACTAACTTGTAACTGAAATTTAGCATGTCCTTTAATTATGAAAGTAGACACCAAATCACTAACAGTACCATTAACAGTACCTGTGATTTTGCCATCAATAAAAATCACAAAAATATTTATATCAAATGACAAATGTCACAGAAGCTCAAATTTTTATTTAAACTCATCAACTACTTCAGAATTATGAATGCATTAGACTTGCCCCTAGATCTTTTTTATTTCATGTGTTACTTTAAAGCAGCAAGTGGGGAACATCCATGTGTGGGCCGTATAATGCCTACGAAATCATTTGGTCTGGCCGTACGAAGGCATTAGGGGTGAGTTAATTAAATGTCTGACCAAATATAGCAGGCTAATTTTTAAGTTGATAATTTTGTATGATCCAAGAATGATGTTATAAATATCCAAATGGCCCTTGGAAGAAAAAAAGGTTCCCCACCGCTAAAGAAACATCTAGCCCAGCCAGTATGCCTCAGTGGTTCAATTCCCAGTCAGGGCAGATGCCCAGGTTGCAGGCTCAATTCCCTATAGGGGGTATACAGGAGGCAGCTGATCAATGTTTCTCTCTCATTGGTGTTTCTATCTCTCTATCCCTCTCCTTTCCTCTCTCTCTCTCACTAAAAAAAAAAAAAAAAAAAAAAAAAAAAAAAAAAAAAAAAAAAAAAAAAAAAATTATAAAAACGTTTTTAAAAAATTTAAAGGCATATCTATTTCTATGTTACAAAGTTAATATTTTGCTAGCCATATTTCAATATAAATTAATTTCCTTTGTAATCTTAAATATTGTTTTATGAATTTTGAGACACTATTCTGAGAAGAGTCCACAGGTTTCACCAGACTGTTGAAGAGGTACCAAAACAGGGTTAGAAATCCCTAGGATAAGCAGAGCACAAAGCAAAGGGTCTTCACATTATGTTTGGGCAGGTCCTTTGGCTCAAAAAAGCCAAAAGTCTAGAAACTAAGTTTTTAAAGATAACTGTATGGAGGGGTGGGAAAGACAAAGAATCTAGACTGCAAAAGCCTCTTAAGTTTATAAAATAATACCCATCAACAAGCTCATAAACAAGAACTAAGCTATAAAAGCTATACATTTCCCAGAAAGGGCATTTTCACCAATACCTATCTCAGATGTAGCCCTGGAGGATACTGCATAAGGTAAACCTTTTAGAAGACACAGGGAACAATGAAGGCCACACCAAAGAGCAGAATCAAGGAGCTTTTTACACTGTCAGGAAGTCTCTGCCACTCCTACCCAGTAGGATTTTATAATCGATATGGACTAGTGACTTACTGAGTGTTTCCCATTACCACCTTTTCTACGTTTACTACTGTTATCCTATTCCTTCTCCACCACTATATACTAGGTATGTAAAGTGCAGACTCGGTTTGCAGGTCTTTGAACAAGCAGCCACTCTGGGATCTAATGAAAGGGACTGCACCCAGAGAGCCTGACTTTTCAGCTAGATATAATAACTGGGTTATCTCTTTTTGGAAAAAGAACGAGTTCTATATATAAGAAGAGTACATGTGGATATTTGGGCACCCAAAGGGGCAGACAGATATGGTGAACACCTAAAAATAAATGAAAAAAATCTATTACAGATTGACTTTACATTTTGTAACCATGTGATGACGTATAAAGTAATAATTTAAGCTATTTTAAGAAAAAGTAGTTGATGTTACTTTTTTCAAAATTAGTTACCAGTGCAAATGCAAACTGGTGCAGCCACTGTGGAAAACAGTATGGAGTTTCCTCAAAAAACTAAAAATGGAACTCCCATTTGACCCAGTGATCCCACTTCTAGGAATATATCCCAAGAAACTAAAAACACCAATCAGAAAGGATATATGCACCCCTATGTTCATAGCAGCACAATTTATAATAGCTAAGATTTGGAAACAGCCTAAGTGCCCATCAGCAGATGAGTGGATTAAAAAACTGTGGTACATCTATACAATGGAATACTACAACTGCTTAAAAAGGAAGGACTCCTACATTTGCAACAGCATGGATGGACCTGGAGAGCATTATGCTAAGCACAATAAGTCAGTCAGAGAAAGATAAATATCACATGATCCCACTCATTTGTGGAATATATTGGAACAACATAAACTGTGAACAAATACAAATCCAGAGACAGAGAAGCATTGATCAGACCGTCAAATCTCAGAGGGAAGGTAAGGGAAGGTGGGGGTAAGGGGGAGAAATCAACCAAAGGACTTGTATGCATGCATATAAGCATAACCAATGGACACAGACATCGGGGGGGGGGGGGGGGATAAGGACACATATGTAATACCTTAATCAATATAGAAAAAAAAAATAGTTTTCATACACCAGCCTAATCAAAGTTCATATTTATCTTTTAATTTCAACAAATAACACAGTTGATCTCTGCTCCATTTAGAAGAAAAAGAGACAATCTACAAAGGTATGAATAACTGTCTGGGCCTTTAAGCGTCCTGAGTAATGACCTTTTTAAAAGAGAAGCTGAAAAAATTCCTCAATGCAGTTAAAATTCAGATGGAAAATCACAATTTAAAATAAGGACTCCAATATCCAAATAATAGAAGGTCATTCTTCAAAACTCAACTTTCACAACTTTTCTTTTGCCCAATAAATATTCACAACTTACACAAAATTGGGGGGGAGGGGCCGTTTAGTGAGAAAACTTCATCTTTAAACACAACTGTGATTTCAGATCTATCTACACTAATAAACTAGAAAAATGCAAATTGACCACACCTTCATGACGCCCACCAGCCAATCAGGAGTATGCAAATTAACCCAACAAAGATGGTGGGTTAATTTGCATATGCAGGCACCGAGCGGCTAGGGGCAGGGTGGCCGCTTGCGCGCATGCCGGCACCAAGCAGCCTGGGTCCCGGGGACGGGCGTCCTTAGGACCCAGGCTGCTCTGAGCCTGTAGGCCCACACGTAGGCCCAGAGCGGCCTGGCCACTCAGGGCCTACGCACACAGGCACCGAGCAGCCAGGGGTGGGGCAAGAACACCCTCCGTGTCACTGTGGTGGGCCTGTGGGCAGTGCGCATGCACCGAGAGGCCGGGGGGGGGGGGGGGGGGGGGGGCAGGACAGCGAAAAAACCAAGAGCGTGGGGAGCACCAGGAATTCTGGGAATCGTAGTTCTGGTGGCAGCCCCTGGACCAGAAGCAGAAGCCCAGAGCGCGGGGAGCACCAGGAATGCTGGGAATCATAGTTCTGGTGGCGGGCGCGTTGTGGGATCTCCTAGACCAGCCGTGGGCAAACTACGGCCCGCGGGCCAGATCCGGCCCGTTTGAAAGGAATAAAACTAAAAAAAAAAAAAAAAAAGACCGTACCCTTTTATGTAATGATGTTTACTTTGAATTTTTATTAGTTCACACAAACACTCCATCCATGCTTTTGTTCCGGCCCTCCGGTCCAGTTTAAGAACCCATTGTGGCCCTCGAGTCAAAAAGTTTGCCCACCCCTGTCCTAGACACTACAGCAAAGTGAGCCTGGAGCAAGATACTGTTGTGCGTGGGGGATGGAGGGAGAGCAAAGGTGAGAGGCATAAGTAAAGTCAGAGTGTCAAGGAAAAATTAAAAGGAAGATACCCTGCAACTTCTAGGAAATCTCCACCAATGGAGCAAAGAAAAAAAAAAAGACCTCTACTATTGTGTGAGCACAAAACCAAACTGGGTTGGGGTCTCAGACAATTCGCTCACATGAATGCAAAGATAGACAGAAACTCCCAGATTGGAGAGGGCTCCCCTGAGGGCTCCCAGATTGGAGAGGGTGCAGGTCGGGCTGAGGGACACCCCCCCCCCATGCACAAATCTTCGTGCACCAGGCCCCTGGTTCATCATAAAATCAGAGATAAAGAACTTCATTAGCTCATTTTTTAAATTCCTGTTATTACTTATTTTGGAGACTAATAACATTCTTTAAGATCCCCAAGGGAAGAAAAGTTCACAACTTATTCAAATCTGTTGTAAGATTTGTAATTCACTGTAGTTGTTTTTATTTTTTGTTTTTAATTTAAAAAGTTTCAGCAGGCTAATCTAAACCTCCCTTGCTATCGAGAAGAAAATTTCTTTAAATTCTATCTTAGAAAATGAAAGCTGGTCAGAGTTCTCTTCATAATGATGCTTCATATGTTTTATAGTATTAACATCATTTGGGCTCTTTGTTCTCAAAGTTTAAAGACTAGAACTTCTTCAACCCGATATGATTCAAGAATCATAATATACCTATTGCTCTTCTCTAGATTCTCTCCAAATTATTCCACAACTATGTAATCTTAGATTCATAAAACTGTATTCTAAATTCATACAAGCCATACTCATAGTTAGAACTCCATTCAGGATACAAAATTAGGGATCATATGGTCAAAAGATATTTTCATACTATATGTGTTATTCTCAGCTTTAAAATATTTTACTCTACAATTTAGGGAGGGGAAATAAGTATTTGGGGGCATTAACCACGAAACTACTAGTATATCCTGTCATTAAATACATACTATATTTTGCAATTAAACCTCACTCTACCTACTGAAATCTGTTTCCAAGTAGCTGGAAAGACTGATGAATACCAGTCCCCCTTTGACACAAGAACACTCAAAGCCATCTTTGCAGCTGTTACTTAAAAACCTAGATGGAATCTGCTATTAATATTTCTTATACTTAGTTTAAATATCTATCTATATAAAAGCCTAAGCAACCACCGCAACCGAACAGACGACCGAACAGGTTGCGTGAGGCAACAAAGCCGGCACGGGGGTTAGTGAGGGGCGACCAAATGACTGAGCAGCAGGCTGAGTGGGGTGACCCAGCCTGCAGGGGGGTTAGTGAGGGGCGAACAAACAACCGAGCAGCAGGCTGCGTTGGGAGAGCAGGCCAGCAGGGGGGTTAGTGAGGGGCAACCACACTCGTGCATGCGCGATACATATAAAGCTCTCGCTGGTGCGAATTGCACGCATGTGTTTCCATCTGTCATTGTCGATCTTGAATGTGGTTGACATTTCTATTATAGAGAAAGGGCAAATAGGGATATTAAAATATTTCTAATTAATTTGCTTTCAATGTGCACAAATTTGTGCACTGGGCCACTAGTATCAAGTATATCTCAATAAAGCGTTTCTAAAAATAGAAACAAAATATTTGCGGTTTGGTATTAGTCAGCCAAGACATAAAAAGAAAAAGCCCTTAAAGAAAAAATTGATAAGTTGGATATTATCAAAACTGAAAACTGCTCTAGTAAAACATTTGCATCCCAAATATCTAAAGAACTCTTATAATGCAATCATAAGAAGACAAAGTACCAAGTTTTAAAATGTGCAAACAATATGAAGAGACATACAAGTAGCCTACAAACAAATGAAAACATGTTCAGCATCATTAGTCAATAAGGAAATGCAAATTAAAACCACAATGAGAGACCACTTCATACTTATTAGAATGTCTAAAAATCAATTTGAAAAGCAATAATCATCTTTCTTCATGAATTTGGTTTAAGCCACATTGCTTTCTTGTTGATGTCAAAACAAAAAGAACTACATTTCTACTGTAAGGTAAAGCATGAATGATTAACCCCATTTTATTATGGCTTCCACTCTTGTTTTCCTCTCATTATCCTATGTGGGCTTCTCTTCTTGATTTTCTATTTCTTGATCTACAGACCTACTTTTAAATATATTAAGAAGCACTATTTTTTTCTTGGCTTCTACTTACCCAAATAGTCTCATCTTTTCCATAACCTCCATGAATTGTACTTTTCTACTAGTATATTGCTAATATGTCACTTTTCAAACTCCATAAATATGTGACCGGGTAGGGAGCAAGAACATTAACGTAACTGAGAAAGTGAGTTCCTATGCTTAAAATCTCTATCCAGCACCACAGATCTTTAACAGAGACCTGTCCATGGCACCTATCCTTCAGGATCTCAAGTATGAACTAGAACAAAGCAGAATAATCTTTTGCTTTCCTTTTTATATTGTTGTTGTTGCTTTTATGAGAATCTTGAATACTAGTGAGCACTTAAGTATTCAATATGCATCTGTCAAACTGAATAAAATTAAAGCAGGAGTTCATTTCAAATCCACAGGATACTGTTTTGCTTTGAAGGTTGAAATCAAGTCTCAAATTCATTACCCACATGACTATAAGAAAAGGGTTTTGAACTCTAAAAATGCCCTCTCTTAAAACTGAATACTTCTAACCCAACACTGGACACATGCTGTTTGTATCAGATACTTTGTGTAGTGTTTTGCCTAGTTTACCATGTCCTTTCTCAGTGGTCTACATCCCTAGGGTCCTGAAAGTTGTATTTATACCATGCCTGCACTATTACTATAACAAATTAAAGGATTTTTTTTATGTCATATCTACTTTAATTTTTAAAACTCTATTTTAAAAGACTCTTTCAGAGCAATTTTAGGTTCACAGCAACATTGGGCAGAAAGTACAGATGTTTTCCCATATACTACATGCTCCCTGCCCCTACACATGCACAGCTTCCCACATGATCAACTCCCCACCCAGAATGGTATGTTTGCTACAAGTGACGAACCACCACTGCACATCATTGTCACTCACAGCCCATAGTTTAATTAGGTTCACTCTTGGTGGTGTACATTCTACAGGCTTGGACAAACTTATCAGCCACTATGATATCATACAGAGTATTTTCACTGCCCTAAAAGCAAATTAAAGGATTTAAACCAGGGTTGATACCTGACCCAAGTTGTTCACCTGAATTTTCTCCCTCAGGAATTTAGAATTAGGACTGAACTGTTTGGGCTGATCTTCTGAATGAAGAAACTATGAACTTGAGAGTTATTGTATGGCCATATGCCAGAAGTTGGTTTGTAGAGACCTGGCCAGTGTGCTAAATGGTTAGTGTGCTGGACCACCGACCACCCAGCACCGGAAGGTCGTGGGTTCGATTCCCGGTCAAGAGCACATACCTGGGTTACCGGTTCAATCCCCAGCCCCAGTTGGGGCCCATGCAGGGGCCTAACCACTCAATGTTTCTTTCTCTCTCTATCTCTCTCTCTATCTCTCCTCCCCCCCCCCCTTTCCTCCCTTCCTCTCTTCCACACTCTGTAAAAATTAATGGGAAAAAAATACCCAGGTGAGGATTAACAAACAAAAAAAAGAAAGTTGGTTTATAGAAATGAAGAAATAAGTTACATTCAGTGAGAAGCAACAGAGATGCAAGTATACTGCCTAGGTTCCTAAGAACCTAAGTTCTGTTCCCTCAAGAGATCCAGCTATCCCTGGGTTCTGTGAAATACCCCAATATTCTCCAAACGAATTTTTTGTTTTTCTTTTTCATTTGATATATTTAGTGCTGATTTCCTTTACTTGCAACCAAACAAACTTGACTAAAATCAGCTTACTAAATCAAATCATGTAACTTTTTTATTTTTCATATTTTATACTATGTGCACCATTGATAGGCAGAGATTTTATATTTGATTCTTCTTTTACTTTGCCCGTATATTCAGTGGTGATTTTTATTCCCTATTACATGATAGTATTTTTCCCTACATATATGAATTCATGACAAATGTAATTTCTCCACCACATCCCCATAATAAAACTACCTTTCATAACAAGATTTTTTAAAATCTTATACATGTATTTCAAAATTAAGCTACTAGTTTTATATTATTTATTCCAGTTTCCTGCATTGATCTTTCCTTTTGCACTTATTTTTTTATGGTATGATCAATTAAGTGGAATATTTTATGGTATCCCTCATTTAAGAAAAAGCCTCAAATTATAACAAATACTGATAACCAAGAGGCAAAATTTAGTAATTAGGAGCATGGGCACTAAAATAAGATCTATGTATAAATCTCAATTCTGTCCCTTAATATAATGCATGTCCTTGGGTTGCTTAACTTTATCTCAGTTTCCTAGTTTGTGAAACGAGAATAATAATTCTACCGACCTTATAGAGTTGTTGGTGGGATTTAATTACTATACTTTAAAATGCTTAAATAATGCCTGGTCTAGAAGTAAGAGCACCTTAAATGCTATCAAGGCCAATATTTAGTAACAAAAGTAACTTTTATAATGTCCTTCAGTCAATGGTACTCTTCAATAGCTGATGTTCAGAAATGGAAGCCCTAAGGCATTAGATGAAAGATTAAACTACATTTAGAGTGAGCTAGACCAGCAGTATCCAATAGAACATTCTGCAATTACAGAAATGTTTGTGTGCTATTCAATAAGATAGTCACTAGCATATGTGGCTACTACGCACCTAAAATGTGGCTAGTGTGACTGAGGAACTGATTTAAACTTGTATTCACTTTTAATTAATTTAAATTTAAGTAGATGCACAAGGCTAGTGGCTACCGTATTAGACAGCAAAACTTTAGAAGATAAGCCAGAAAAGTTCAAAGTACATTTTAGAAAAAGTTTCTATAGTGGCCAAAATTAAGAGACTTTCTCATTAACCTTCATTTAATCAGAACATGCCAAAACTAAATATGAGAACAGATTTTATCAACTCCAAAAAGTTTGATAAAAATGATAAAAGATAGCAATGACAATGTAAAAGCTATTTCTGTTCCTGTGTGGGGCAGACGTAAGAGCATAAAATTATAAAAATAAACATATAATATTAAATGTCAGCAACATCCTTAGCCTGAAGGCCAGTTACAAACCTGGACATTACTGATACTCGAGAATCTAAGAATTTAGGAGAAAAGAAAAAATAGAAAAAAGGGGGAAAAGAAATCCTCTTCTCACATATTCTTGAGTTGAAGCAAAGAATATAAAATCTGTCCTCTTTTATTCTAAAAATGATGATTCTTTTTGCTTTCTACTATTGCAAACTGGTAAAGAGAAAAAATATGCTAGATGCCTTATGTACATACTTAGTCCCATGAATCCTAACAGACCAGTCAGGTAAGCATTAACAATCCTCTAACAGCAAAATTAGTAAAAGTGGAGTAACCTGTCCAAGATCATATGCGTAATATGTGGCAGAGATATGAACCTGTATCTATCTGATTCTAAGGCTATATACCAGAGCTGCCTTATTAATACCAAACCCTGCTACTAGAAACAAGGCAAGAAGCCTTAAAACAAATCTACCCTCTTCTGGTTGTTCTAAATTGCAGGGTCATCAGTATCAACAGGAGGAAACAGATGAACAGGAAATTCATCTAGGACACTAATATAACACATGAGCTTCTCTGGCGCTAAAATATCCATGTTCCCTAGCATATTCTAAACAGATACACTGGGTTAATAATAAAAGGCATCTTTAAAGAAGAAGCATAACAAAAAAGAAAAAAAATGAGTGTGAAAAAGGGATGAAAATAGAAAAAGATAACAAGAGGAAGAAATCTCGTGGGGGGGGGGGGGGGGTTGTATATCACCAGAAACTACTTAAAGTGCTACTGATAAGCCAGTATCCCAGGCTACATACACATATGAACCATAAAATAAATCCTCTAATACATGTTAGCCAGTTTAGAAAAACAGAAAAGGCCCCATTTTAACAAGTCCCCAAAGTCATCAAATTTTATTTTGCTTTGATCAAACCAAATTATGAAAAATAGTCTATTGCTATAATATGTGAAAGAAGTATGTTATAAACATACTAGAGGCCTGATGCACAAAATTCGTGCAAGAGTAGGCCTTCCTTACCCCAGCTGCTGGCACCTGCTTCCCTCTGTCACCCAGGAGACCTGGGCTTCCCTTGCAGCCCCGGCATCCCAGAAGGATGTCTGGTCTAATTAGCATATTACACTTTTATTATTATTGACATGTGTATACTTGCCTAAATAAAGCAAATGTTCAAGGAAAGCTTTTGGTTGTTTTTGTTTTTGTTTTTTAAGTAAGCTTTTGCTCTTACTGAATCTGTACTTTGAAATAAAAACACAGGTATGCCTCAGGATTCAAACCTATCTTATGCAAACTCAGGAACCAAACAGATTCTGCTAAATTTTTTAAGATTCTACTGTTTGATAGAAACTGTATCCATCATTATCTGAACTCTCACTCTTGTTCTCTAAAACTCAGGAAATGAATAGCTATAGATGATCCAGTATTCACTATCCAAACATTATTTAAACTCAGGATATGAATGCAGTTGATTCTAATTAAAAGGCCTACTTGTGAATCCTATATAAATTTTAATATAATTTCACATCCTATATAATAAAAGGCTAATATGCAAATTGTCCCGTCGACCGGGAGTTCAATCAGGAGTTTGACTAGGGGGCGGGCCCAGCCCCATCAGCCCCAATCAGAGCGGGCCAGCCAGACCCCACCTGTGCACGAATTCATGCACCAGACCTCTAGTGATTTATAAAATTAGGGCTTTTTTTGGCCTCATACAAGTATTCTGCATAAACACTAGCAGCAAAATAGATCTGAGAAAATACCTTTTTGTACTATATTTCTTAGTAGTTTGATGGAACAAGTTATTAAGTTATTCCCCCTAGCTCCCTTTACTTCACTTAGCACAATACCCTCTAGGTCAACCCATCCATGCTGTCGAAAATGGTAAAATTTCATTCTTTTTTATATCTGAGTAATATTCCATTGTATATCTTTTAATCATAAAATACAATAATGTAATTTAAAAAATAATCCTAACACAGTCAAATTAAACAAGGATCCAATATCATTCATAGCAAACAATATTTAATTTGTTTACCCTAAATATCTAAAGGAGAGAGAAGAATTTTAATCCATTAACTAACTAGCCTCTCCTACCCAACAAATATTTTTAATATTTTTTAATCCTCACTCAAGGATCTTTTCCCATTGTTTTTAGATAGAGTAGAAGGGGATAGGCGATAGGAGGGGGGGGGGGGGAGAGGGGGAGAGTGAGAGAGAGACATTGAGATTAGTTGCCTCCCACATGACCCCCACAGGGCTGGGAACAAACCTGAAACCCAGGTGCATGCCCTTGACCAGGAATCAAACCTACAACCCGCAACCGGCCAGGGCCCCCAACAAATCTTTTACATGTCACACATTTTCGTTCTACCTCCTATCTTCACTTACACATAAATTGTCTATTCCCATTCTTACCTATGCCTACAAACCCCTACCTGCCTACCAATTTCCTCTTTCTCAGCCACATATTCAGTTCTTCTCCACCAACTCAGATGTTTTTTGTTTTAAGGCTAGCCACTTCCTAGATATAGCAGCAGTATATATAGGAGAGTTATGAGTTCTGGCTCTATTTCTAGAAAGATGTTTCTGGTTTGAGGAAGACTCTCTGGAAAGGTAGACTAAAACTGATTGTGGTTTTAAACAATCCAGTGTCCCCCCATCACTACCAGAAACTAGTCATTCTTTTCTTCTTTTTCATATATCAAACCAACGTTGGCTTCCAGTTAGAAAAACCAATGACAAACAATGGTTTTCTCTGGTTCATAAATGGACTTTATAAAATATTACAGAAATAAAAGATGTATGTATTTAATTTTTATTTTTTTAATCCTCACCCAAGGATATTTTCCCATTGATTTTTAGAGAGAGTGGAAGGCAGAGGGAAAGACCGAGATATATTGATGTGAGAGAACCACATCGATTGGTTGCCTTCTGCACATGCTCAGATCCAGGCTCGGGCAAGGGAGGAGCCTGCAACCAAGGTACGTGCCCTTGACCGGAATCGAACACAGGAACCCCTGGTCCACAGTCCGACACTCTATCCACTGAGCCAAACTGGCTAGGGCTGAAAATAAGCCAACTCAGATGTCATGGAGCTTCTCAGTTTATTAATTAAATACTAGTGCATTTATAACTATAGCCACAAAAAATTTTAATTCTAGAATATTGTGCAAAGAATTACAGTGAGCAAATTATAAATAACTCATGGTATCTCTTCTTTTTCATCATCCCTTCCAATTCTATAATTCTATCAAGCAAAAAAGTTAGATATATATTATTCCTCACCCAATTTCATATAAGCTTAACCTAAACATAAATATTCAAATAAAGGGATTTAAAATCTCAGTCAGTGACTTTAATATATGTTTGTTTCAGCATATCCCACAACTGAAATATCTGTAGGGAAGTCTAATCAGTGGAAGATCAAAGTCTGTAAAATATCCTGATATGACCATATCCAAAGTCTTAAATAGTCCCAAAAAAGGGTAAAATGACTCTTCCCACCACAC
Source organism: Myotis myotis (assembly GCF_014108235.1). Taxonomy (NCBI): domain Eukaryota; kingdom Metazoa; phylum Chordata; class Mammalia; order Chiroptera; family Vespertilionidae; genus Myotis; species Myotis myotis. The sequence goes on along the minus strand of NW_023416324.1, from coordinate 28,987,945 downwards.
TCATTAAAAACCGTTAAGTCAAATCAGTTCTATAGCAGCTTTGGAAATTTTAAAAAAGATAATACTCTTTTTAAAAAGTTCTTTTCAGAGTTACACAGGTATCCCTTGTTTGGTAGCATGGGGGGAAGGAGGGAAGGTGGCAGGGGATAACAAAGTAGAAAAGCAACACTCCATCTGTTTCCATTATAAGCTGGAAGATGCATTCTCAGGGAAAGATATACCATTATGCCATGGAGTAAAGTTTTTTACTAAGGTAAAAGAATAGCCAGCCTTGGTCTGTTGAAAACTCAAGTGTGTAAACACTACGAAGGCAACTTCATTTTTCTTTTGGGGAATTCTAGACAACCAGAATTTCTTTCCAGCCTAAGGATTCCTTGGCTTCACATTCATGGCTCTAACAATTTTGTATCCTCCCTCTCTCTCCTCTGTCCTCCAAAGCTAGGCAATTTTAGCTCTCTTCACCACTCTGTTCCAGCCACAGTGACCTCCAACATACAAGACAAGTAAGTCTCCTGCCTTGGCACTTCCTGAATTCCCTCTACCTGGAATGCACATCTTCCATATATCCAAGCTACGACTCATTCCATCTCTCTTTCAGGACTTCATTCAAATGTCACTTTTCAGTAAAGCTTTCCATAGCTACCCTATCTTAAACAAAGAAAAAAACAACAACAACAAAACTGTATTTCCTATTCTTCTTCTCTATTTTATTTTCGCCTTAACCCTGTCACTAACATATACTTCTTATTTATCTTGCTCATTAATTGTCCCTTCACCAGAATGTGAGCACCATGATTATAGGATTTTTTATCTGCTATGTTCACTTCTGTAGCCCAACATTTAGAATAGTGCCTGACAAAATATTAGGTGCTCAACATGCTGAATGAATAAATGGTACTACTACCTGCAATACTACACGTAACTGGTAAGTGTTGCCATCAACACTTCATATTCTAGTCTGAAAAATTTCAATGAACAGACTAGATTTAGGTTGTCTTATCAATCTGTACTCTGGGAACTGCAGCAACCCCTTGGGGATAAATGTGAGGACAGAAAATGGTAACCTAAGCAAGCAGAAAAGTCCTACATTTATCTGTTTTATTCATTGGATTTCACATAAATTTAACTTGTAAAGGATCTGGCAACTTCAAAAAATCTAAAACCACTGGGTTATATATAACTTAATTCCTAAGTTCTATTTTACATTAGGTAACATGTTTACCTAGGTAGCATGTTTACATCCTCCTTTAGAAAGAGGTTAAAATTAAAATTAGCATCTAATCTCATTTAATAATCTTCTACAAAGGCAACCAATATTTACTCTGTATTTTCCAATTCAAACAAGAGATTAGTTTTTTTAAAAAAGAAATAACAAAGTATAAAATTATGTTATTTCATGTATAAGAACATATGTAAATTCACCAAGTAGAACTTAAAAGATCCAAATCCCATTACCACAAATATTGCTGTAAGTAAAAATATCTCCCAAGTAAAATGTTACATGCTCCAATAAAGAAAAAGAGGAGCACTCACCTTAATGAAGTTACAGATGGACAAGCCTGTCCATACAAACCCATCTGGCCACAAAGAGAATCTGAAAAATAGAGAAGAGTTATTTATCAGATGCTCCAAAGTAAATGAAACTATAAATCATGTTACAATTCTAATTAAAACACTCTGAAAACTCATAAAATTTAACAAATTGTTATGCTTCTGTTATACAGAGTGTGTTCAAACTGTTTAGTAGAATCCTAGGGGTTCCAAGAGATGCCTAAAGGCTACCAAAAAGTTGAGCATGCAGACTCTCATTCCCACATAATTGTCCCCCACCCATCTACTCTTCAATCTAAGCAGTATTGGCTTTATATCCTGGACTTCACTAAGACTTCATTGAAATAATTCCATTGCTTAACACGTTAAGCGCCTAGCCTGTTTTGTCTTCCGGACAGAAAGTATAGCGTCAGTCACTGATGACTGATTAGGCCAGTGGTCGGCAAACTCATTAGTCAACAGAGCCAAATATCAACAGTACAACGATTGAAATTTCTTTTGAGAGCCAAATTTTTTAAACTTAAACTATATAAGTTGGTACACTGTTATTAACTTAATTAGGATACTCCTAAACTGGCCTTTGCTAAAAAACGTCCTCAATCTGAATGAGGTACGTTCGCTGAGGTCGACCCCTTCCAAACTCTCCCATCCACACTCGTCTTGTATACTTGTTTCCTCTATCTCCTTTCCGAAAACCGACTTCTGCGCATGAGCCACGAAGTTTCAATCGCACTGTACATGTGCGCCCACACATGGTATTTTGTGGAAGAGCCACACTCAAGGGGCCAAAGAGCCGCATGTGGCTCGCGAGCCACGGTTTGCCGACCACTGGACTAGGCGCTTAATGTGTTTAAAAAAAAAAAAAAAGTGAAGAACAGCACTGAAACAGAAAGACCATTGAATAAAAGAGTTCTAGGGCCAAATTCTAACTGTGGCACTATGAGACCTTGAAGAATTCATATAAAACCTCACTGAACCTCAGTTACTTCATCTGTAATTTGGCAATAATACCACCTATATAACTTTATTTATTCATCAGGAATAAATTGCAGGTTTGATGTAAGAATTAAATAAATTGATGAACAAATGTGAAATTGTCTATTAGCACTAATACTGGGCACAAGGATGATTCACAAATGTCTACAGGTAACATGAATGAGAGAAGTTGGAATAAGTATGTGTATACATATGCATACATTACACAACTGATGAAGATTATGAGCAACTAACGAAAACATGTTCACTCTGAAGAAATCATCTGCTATTCCTAGTTTTGGAAAATTGTTACTAAACAAGATTGCAAGCCCGGTATTGTAAGGTCTTCTAATTTTTCTCAAGAGAAATAAGATATCCAAATTTTTATTTTAAATCTCCTGATTTTTATTTTCTAAATGCTTTGTGGACCAAACAAACATTGGATTTTGTCCCAAGTTTATAACCTTTGATTTAGAGGCTTACTGAATTCCCTGCATACAACTGACCCTGCATGCCCTGAAGAGAGACAGACATTTCTATTTCTGCCAGAGTAACAGAATAGATAGCTTGATCAACATGCCATTGAAAATAACAAACACTGGATAAAATATTTTTAAACCTTTAAAATAACAAACATTGGATAAAATAAGGCATGATCAAGACCAAAGACTAAGTAAGAAAGGAAAATTAGAAAAGTATGTAGAGAAAAGAAACCAGCTTTTATTCACCTTCAGGGCATTTTGCCAAACCCTGTGAATATCAGCTTGTAATTCCAAAGCCTATCGGGGCCCAAGGTACAGAGGCAAAGGCAAAGTCCAGGTGTTAACCAAAGGAAGTGCAAGGAAAATTGCTTCTTATCCTTGGCATTGAGTGCTGGGGAAGGGATGGGGGCCAGGATTGCATTCAACAGTATTTCCCCTGATATGCACAATAAGCTGACTCTCACCTAATTATGATTTAAAAAGCTTTATATTCAGAATTCTGTTTAGGGTAGTTCTACATTGGTAGTGTCCCCCACCCAATCTTGATAGAAGCAAATGCAAATCCTCTGAAGGAATCTGCCTTTGATCTCAGCCTGGAAGAATTCCCACAAATAAGGTCCCAAAAGTAACAAATTCAAACTCAAAAATCACAAAACTCAGAACTGAGTCACTCAGAGTAAGGTACAGCTGAAACATCAGTTGGAACAACCAACACCTCAAAGACTTAGATATGGGAATTACTATACTTTTCTCTACCGTTTTACTTATGGGTGATTTATTCACTCCGGTGTTTCAATTGCCTGCATGCATATGAACCTCAAATCTGTACCTCTGGCAGTTATAAATCTCCTGATCTCCAAACAAATATCTAACATGCCCAACTAGAAATCCCAAATTTAACATGTCCCAAACTGAATTCATTATCTTTCTATAAAATATTTCCTAACGTGACAAAATGGCTTTCATTTCCTTTGTTAGAGTAGCACACTTCTTTTCAAATCGTGATTTCTATGAGGAATGACTGACTTCTCTTAAATACTCTTGGGCTCTTAACCCAATCCTCAAAGAGGTAAATAACTTAGTGACTCGAGATAACTCCAGAACCTACATCCAGGACTCTGTAAGGCAGTAATCTGGGTGTGCCTGCTCTGTTGAGTCTAACAATCTCGACATCAGATGGACTGTAACCATGGTCTATATTGGGTTCTGTTGGGTAGGAATGAGAGAATGTGGAAAGTTAGACTATTTGGCTTTTAAAACTAAGCCACATTCTACAATATTCTATGATATCACCCTTATCAGAAGCAAAGGTAATTCCTCCAAAAGTTACCATATGACCTGGCAATTCTATTCCTAAGCACCTGTATATCTGTGTGTGTGTGTGCGCGCGCGCGTATCCCCAAAAGAATTTAAACATGTTCACAAAAAAACTGCATAGTGTTCATAACACCATTATCCGTAACAGCCAAAAAGTAGAAATTAATCAAATATTCATCATTTGATAAATGGATAAATAAGCTGTGGCATATCTACACAATATCCATAATATACAATGGAATATTATTCAGCCATAAAAAGGAATGAAGCCCAGCCCAGTCGGCGTGGCTCAGTGGTTGAGCATTGACCTATGAACAGGAGGTCACAGTTCGATTCCTGGTCAGGGCACATGCCCCGGTTGCAGTCTCGATCCGCAGGGTGGGGTGTGCAGGAGGCAGTCAATCAATGATTCTCTCTCATCATTGATGTTTCTATCTCTCTCTCCCTCTTCCTCTCTGATATCAATAAAAAATATATTTTTTTTGAATGAAGCCCACTACAACACTGATGAACCTTGAGAGCCTTATGCTAAATGAAAGAAGTCATACACAAAAGGCCACATATTGTATGATTCCATTTATACAAAATATTCAGAATAGGCAAATCCTAGAGATGGAAAGTAGATTAGTGATTGCCAGGAGATGATGGAAGGGGTAGGTGGGATGGCGGGGGAAGGAGTGACTACTAATAGGTTTCTTTTGGGCATGATGAAAATATTCTGGATTTTGATAATGGTGATAGCTGTACAACCTTGCAAATAAAAACTTTTAGCATAAAACTATCAACTGTACACTTTAAAATGGTGAAGTTTATGGTATGTGAATTTTTATCTCATTAAAAAACCAACTGTACAAACAGTAATATTTCACTTATCATTTGTTGGTTCTTGTTTTATTTCTCAGTCAACTCAGAATTCAGGCAAGAGAAAGGGATCTGTCTTATATATTGAGTCCCCCACATCAATACCTTTAGGACCCCCAATTATTTATTTTATTTTTTTAATATATATTTTATTGATTTTTTTACAGAGAGGAAGGGAGAGGGATAGAGAGTTAGAAACATCGATGAGAGAGAAACATCGATCAGCTGCCTCCTGCACATTCCCTTACTGGGTATGTGCCTGCAACCAAGGTACTTGCCCTTGACCGGAATCGAACCTGGGACCCTTGAGTGCGCAGGCCAACGCTCTATCCACTGAGCCAAACCGGTTAGGGCAGAACCTCCAATTAGTTACCATTCACTACCAACTCTAGTTCCTAAATATCTTTCTAATGTGTTCTAGTCTCAATGTCTTTGTTTCTCTATTTTCTTCATTTTAATCTACATTGCTGCTGCTAAATGGTGTCCTGAACCCCAGGCTAGTTAACTAAAATAACAAACATATGCCAATCTTCTTCTCCCTGCCAAGGCAAATGACTAGCAACATGGAAATCTCACTAGAAAAGGCTAAGGTTCATGATGAAGTCAGAAAAATCGCAGTGTCCTCCAAATTACAAGCTTACATCTCTGGAGCAAACTACAGTTAAACAATTATATTAACTCATTCAATTACATCCATAATTTATACAGTTTAAGCTGGTGACAACAACACCTAGGAGCTTTTTCTCCAAATCTTTTGAATATGAACATACAAGAAAGTTTATGTTGATCAATGACACAACCAGAATTAGTAAAACCAGTCATTCACTGATGGGTATGCTCTAATAGAATTTAATGTATTATATCCCACCAACAACAGAATATGGAATTTCTTTTAATATAAGCAGTCTTCAAGTGTATATTAAACTGAGTCACACACTATCACATTTAGGAAGTAGATATTTAACAGACTAAGTTGTATAATAATGCATTGTTTGGGGCAGGAGGTGAAATGGGGCTAAGTATTTTGAAAAAGTTCACAAGTAATTCTTACGAACTCTTCTCTCTCCCATCCACAGATATAATGCTTTATAGTCTACAAAGAACTTAAAGCATTCATTACTTGAGTCAAGACCTAGATTAGAATCCCAATTGTGACCATGAGTATATTGTTAATTTATCTAAGGCTTCATTTCCTCCTCTATACAAAAGGAAAAATTCATGCCTCACTGTGACAGTAGCTTGAATGAAAGCACCAGCCTAACACCAGACAAAAGAATTAAGTCTGTTTAAAGTAAATGCTATAGCACTAGAGATCAAAAGACTATTCCTTCTTTTTTAAGTTCTGAACTCAGCCCTATCTTTCAAAAGACTTAAAAGTACAAAATTCACTAGCATCCATGAAGGAATAAACCCTCTGATTCAGATTACTTGACTGAGCATTGTGAATTGTTAATAATCATAGGTAAATATTAAAGCAGTCATGGAAATAACCTGTGTTAATCAGCCTGAACAGGAGAAATCCACCCGAGGAAGGAGTAAAGGGAAAAGAATCCTGCTCCATGAGTAGCAATCAGCTGTTCATCTCAGCTCCACTAGCTAAACCTGAAAGCAGGGGTGTAGCATGAGCTAAGTGAGATCTCATAGTCATATGCTCTCAGAAAGCAATTAAAATCATGTGAGAATGATCAAAATTCACCACAGGAATAGTATTAAAGGAAGAGAGGCCAAATTTAAGAGATAATTAAGAGAAAAGGACCTAGTTTAAAAAGAACTTGAGAAAAATCATACTGGAAATAACAAGAGATTTAATGGGAAGAAAGGTAATAGTGTTACACATAGATCATAAATTGAGATGATAATAATGGCCTTTAATAGAAGATCATTAATACTGAAGGGTGGTTTTGTGGACTAGTAAGATCAAAAGTTAGACTTCAGGGGGATTAAGAATTAGGAGCAAGAGGGAAATTAAAGTTTAGCTAAAGATGTATAGGATGAAAATAAATGGAAAGGGCAATAAGGTCAAACAGAGCAGAGAGAATAGTTTAAGTAATCAGGAAAGGTGAAGAATATGTTACAACTTTCATCACACTGTATCCCGTTTTATTCTTCATTGCTTTTTTCACCATCTGATAGGACTTCTGTTAACTGTTTCTCCCCAACTAGAATGCAAGCTCCACACCAAGCAGGAACTTTTATTTATTTTGTTCTCTGTTATATCCCCCAAACCTGGCATATAGTCAGCAGTCTATTTGTTTAATGAACGAACAAACCATGTTTCTCAAGAGTGGAAAGAGAGTAAATTAAAAATAAGAAAAACTAAGGTCTGACTGAAAACTCACCAGGTCTTTTTAATAGTCTTTGTATCTATTACTTTTCTCCGCCTCTGAGCAAATAACATAGGACTAATTAACAGTTAAAAAGGCAAGTTAGATATCCAGAATATATAAAGAACTCTTACATCACAATAATATTAAAAGACAACCCCATTAAAAAAAACAACAACAACAACAGGCCCTAAACGGTTTGGCTCAGTGGATAGAGCATGGCCTGCAGACTCAAGGTCCCCAGGTTCAATTCCGGTCAAGCGCATGTACCTTGATTGCGGGCACATATACCCAGTAGGGAGTGTGCCGGAGGCAGCTGATCGATGTTTCTCTATCATCGATGTTTCTAACTCTCTATCCCTCTCCCTTCCTCTTTGTAAAAAATCAATGAAATATATATTTTTTTTAAAAAACAGGTAAAGATTTGAAGATATAGCTCAAGGGTAGAGCATTTGACTGAAAAAAAATGGGCAAAAATTTGAACAGACATTTCTCCAAAGAAGATATGCAAATGTCCATTAAGTACATGAAAAGATGTTCAACATCATTAGTCACTAGGCAAATACAAATAAAAAACACAAATGAGATACCACTTCACATCCACTAGGAAGGCTATAATCAAAAAGACAGACAATAACAAGAGTTGCAAAGATGTGGAGAAACTGAAACTCTCAAACATTGCTAGTGAAAATGTAAAATAATGCTACCACTGGGGAAAACAATTTGGTAGTTTGTAAAACAGTTACCATATGGCATAGCCATTCTACTCCTAGGATATATACCCCCCAAAACGAAAACATACATCCACAGAAAAATCTGTACACAAATGTTCATAGCAGCATCTACACTAATAAAAGAGAAACATGGTAATTGGCGTACGACCGCTACCCTTTTCATTGGCTAATCAGTGAGATATGCAAATTAACTGTCAGCCAAGATGGCGGCCGGCAGCCAGGCAGCTTGAAACTAACATGAGGCTTACTTGCCTCAGTGACGGAGGAAACCAACGTTCCCCGCCTGCCACTGCAGGCCTCTGAGCCTGCAGTTTAAGAAACTGTAACAAATACCACCGGACTTCAGCCAGCAGGATTGCAACATTGTAAGCAAAGGCCAGAAACCTACTTTCAGCTTCAGAGGCCTAAGAGCTGGAGCCAAGCCTCAAAGCTAAAGCTGGCCCAGAATAAAAAAAGAAAAAAGAAAAAAAGGAGCAGTTGGGAGCTTCAGTCACCCCCAGCCTGAAAACAGCCCTCAACCCCTCACCCAGACTGGCCAGGCACCCCAGTGGGGACCCCCACCCTGAAGGGTGTGTGACCAGCTGCAAACAACCATCATCCCCTCACCCAGGCTGGCCAGGCACCCCAGTGGGGACCCCCACCCTGATCCAGGACACCCTTCAGGGCAAACCAGCCGGCCCCACCCATGCACCAGGCCTCTACCCTATATAGTAAAAGGGTAATATGCCTCCCAGCACCAGGATCAGCGTGACAGGGGGCAGCGCCCAAACCCCGATCGCCCTGCGGTTCTGTGTGTGACAGGGGGCGGGGCCACAACCTCCCTATCCACCCTGCTCTGTTCGTGACAGGGTGCGGCGCCCCAACCCCCTGATCAGCCCTGCTCTGTGCCTGATAGGGGGAGCTCCCCAACCCGCCCCCCACGGGCCCTGCTCTGTGTGTGACGGGGTAGAGCCATAACCTCCCCATCGGCCCTGCCCTGAGTGTGAGAGTGGTGGCGCCCCAACCCCCTGATCGGCCCTGCTCTGTGGGTGATAGAGGGCGGTGCCCCACCCCCTGATGGGCCCTGCTCTGTGTGTGACGGGGGCAGCGCCCCAACCCCCTGATTAGCCCTGCTCTGTGCATGACAGTGTACAGAGCCCCAACCCCCCTGATGGGCCCTGCTCTGTGAGTGACAGGGGGCAGTGCCCCAACCCCCTGATTGGCCCTACTCTGTGCATGACAGGGGGTGGCGCCGCAACCTCCCCATCAACCCTGCCTTGAGTGTGACAGGGGACGGTGCCCCAACCCCCCAATTGGCCCTACCCTGATCATGACTGAGGGTGGCATCACAACCTCCCAATCGCCCTGCTCTGTGCATGACAGAGGGTGGCGCCCCAACTCCCCAATCGGCCCTGCTCTGAGCCCAACCAGGGGCTGCACCTAGGGATTGGGCCTGCCCTCTGCCACCCGTGAGCAGGCCTAAGCCAGCAGGTCGTTATCTCCCGAGGGGTCCCAGATTGCGAGAGGGCACAGGCCGGGCTGAGGGACCCCCCCCCCCCCCGAGTGCACAAATTTTTTGTGCACTGGGCCTCTAGTTAAATAATAAGAGCAAAAAAGTGGAAACACTTCAAATGCCCATTAACAGATGAAGTGATAAATGGGATATTTTGCAATAAAATGGAATGATATATACTACATGTATGATGCTTGAAATATGCTAAGTGAAAAAAAAAGAAAGAAATATGCTAAGTGAAAGAAGCCAGTCACAAGAGTACATATTACCTGATTCCATTTATATTAAACTAGAGGCCTGGTGCACAAAATTCATGCACTCGGGGCGGGGGGGTAATCTCTCAGCCAGGCCTGTGCCTTCTTGCAGTCCAGAAGCCCTCAGGGGATGTCTGACTGCAGTGGCATCTGACTGCTGTGGCGTCTGGCTAAGAGGCACTCCCCCTGTGGGAGCGCACTGACCAACAGGGGGCAGCTCCTGCGCTGAGCATCTGCCTACTGGTGGTCAGTGCACATCATATCGACCGGTCATTCCACCGTTCGGTTGATTTGCTTATTAGCCTTTTATTATATAAGATGTCCAAAATAGGCAAATTTATATAAGTAGTTAGGCTGTGGATTAGTAGTTAGATTAAACTAGATTAGTAGTTTATTGGGGCTTGGGAAGGGGAGAGAGGTAAAGAGCACTGACTGCTAATGGGTGTAGAGCTTTTTTCAAAGGGAGAGAAAATGTTCTAAAATTAGAGTACAGTGATGGTTACACAACCCTATGAATATACTAAAAACATTAAATTTTACACTTTAAATAGGTGAATTGTATGGTATGTGAGTATCTCAGTAAAGCTGTTTGTTTCTTTAAGAGCAAGTTTAGAACCATCACACACCAATGTTCTCATTCTGTTCCTGCTTCTTCCCTCACTAATGTCAGAGGAGCCACCCCCATCTTCCAAACTGGAACAGAAAGGGAGGAGTAAAAGTAATAGTTTCACCAGTAAGCGACTCTACTATGGCAACTGTTTTCAAATCTATAACCCCATGAACCAATAGTGGTTCAGGAAAGTTTGTTTTCTGGTGGGCTCCATTATTTCCAAACCATACTGCGTATTACATAAAGATGTCCAATGAAGATACACTTATGTTTTGCTTTGTTTGTTTTTAAGTTTGCCCAGTCAGTGTGGCTCAGTGGTTGAGCACAGGCCCATGAACCAGGAGAGCATGGTTAGATTCCCCATCAGGGCACATGCCCAGGTTGCAGACTGGATCCCCAGAAGGGGCGTGCAGGAGGCAGCCAATGAATGATTCTCTCATTGATATTTCTATCTCTCCCCCACACACACACTTCCTCTCTGAAATCAATAAAAGTATATTTTTAAAAATAAAAGTTTTATACAACTGTACACATCCTGAAAAAAATTCTATAGGAAACCATCCTACCACTGCCTACAAATCAATAACTTAGGTTATATTTTTTCCTAAAATAAGACCAGGGCCAGGACTTCTTATCTATATATATAAAACCCTAATATGCAAATAGACCGAATGGCAGAACCAAACAACCAGTCGCTATGATGTGCGCTGACGACCAGGGGGTGCATACAGAACATGGTGGACGTCAGCTACGGCAGGATGGTGGAGCAGGTGAACGAGGGCACCAGACCAAGGCAGGGCGCTGGTTGCTGTCATTGGGGCGAAACTCTGGTGGTTAATTGAAAATTCTTTGCTCCCACGCACCGCAGTCCTACCCGGCACTCACACCCATTGCCCTGCTGTTAGGGTCAGTTTGTATATTACCCTTTTACTATATAGGATAGAGGCCTGGTGCATGGGTGGGGGCCGGCTGCTTTGCCCTGAAGGGTGTCCCGGATCAGGGTGGGGGTCCCGCTTGGGTGCCTGGCCAGCCTGGGTGAGGGGCTGATGGCTGTTTGCAGCTAGTCACACCCCCTTCAGGGTGAAGGTCCCCACTGGGGTGCCTGGCCAGTCTGGATAAGGGGCTGATGGCTGTTTTCAGGCTGGCCACACCCCCTTTAGGGTTGGGGGGTCCCCACTAGGGTGCCTAGCCAGTCTGGGTGAGGGGCTGAGGGCCGTTTTCAGGCTGGCCAGCGACTGAAGCTCCCAGCCTCTCCTTTTTTACTTTTTTTTTTAATTCTGGGATTTATTTACCCTCTATAATTGAAAATTTGTTGCTGTCACTGGAGCTGAGAGCCGGCTCCTGCTTGCTCCCAGCTCTGAGGCCACGGCCTGCTGAAAGCAGGTATATGGGGTTTGTTTAGCTTCTATAATTGAAACTTTGTTGCTTTCAGAGCTCAGAGCCGGGCCGCAGCAGGCGGGGAACCTTGGCTTCCTCCATCACTGGAGCAAGCAAGCCTCCTGCTCGCTTCAGCTGCATGGCTGCCGGCCGCCATCTTGGTTGGCAGTTAATTTGCATATCACCCTGATTAGCCAATGGGATGCGTAGCAAAGGTACGGTCAATTACCCTTTTTGTCTTTTATTAGATAGGACTAGGGGCCCAGTGCACGAATTTGTGCACCTTGAAAGGAACTGTGGGCTGTGAGGCTGTGATGGATACAAGGGCGGGTCTCGGCCCATACTCCACGCCCCTACCCGGCCTCTCCTGCCATGGCTCCTGGTCCCCTGTCTGCTAGCAGCCCTGTTCCTGCCACTGCCACTCCCATGTGCTGACGACACCGGCCCTGCTTGTACCCACTGACAGCGCAGAGCAATTGGGGCCACCGCCATCAGTGGGTGTGAGTGGAGGCTGCTGCCCCAATTGCCCTTCAGGAACAGGGGGAGGTGGAGAAGCCCTGAGGGGTAATCGGAGCTGGCAGCTGCCACTTGCATCCGCTGATGGTGCCGAGTGATTGGGGCCAGCTCTGGGCACCAGCAGTGGGTGTGAGCAATGGCTCTGGTGCCGGAAGTGGGTACAAGTGAGGCTGGCGCTGGCAGGAGGAGCAAAGAATTTTCAGTAACCACCAGAGGCTTGCCCCGATGACAGCGACCAGTGCCCCGCCTTGGTCTGATGCCCCCACTCACCTGCTCCACCATCCCACTGTGGCTGACGCCCACCATGTTCTGTGTTCTGCCACCTGGTGCAGACCCCCACCATATTCCATGCACGCCCCCTGGTGGTCAGTGCACATCATAGCGACCAGTTATTCGGTTGTTCTGCTGTTCGGTCTATTTGCATATTAGCCTTTTATTATATAGGATAGGTAGTGGCTGCCTGAAGTGCTACACTGACAAGGACATGTCTAAATACAACCAGCAATTACTAGTTTGCACATGGTGATGGGGAAGTGGCAACATGTGAACCATGTATCTGTCATCTGTTTTAGACTACTGAATGGGCTTTTTTAAAGGAGGCTTTTAGGTAAGAGAAGAGACTCAGACCTAGATTACTCACCCTTAACTGGCAGAAGCTCTGGCTGACACTGGGAAGGTAGTAGACAGTAAGAAGAGCCCACTGGCATATGTACCAGGAGTACTGACGCTTCCCAGTATTATACAGAAAAATAAGACAAGATTTCTACTCCCACAATGTCCATAATCTTGAGAAATGAAAATTCTACACAAGAACATAAACTTGGTAAAAGAAAAACGGATGTTTGTGCCTTGAAGAGTTCCAGTTTAACTCAAAGGGGGAGCTAACAGAACCAATGAGTAACAAGACAAAAACAGTTTAGTTTGCATTGATTCAAAAGAATCCCTGATCAGGACATGATTAAAGTAATGCATAAAGAACTTTCAACTGGCAGCTTTGGGGAGGGGGAAGGGGGCGCAACTATATAATAAACCCTGACCAGGAAGGTAAATAATCTGCTTCATGTTCTTTCTGTCTCTACCATTGTGCCAGGTACATGTCAAACCTTTCTATCTCCCACAATGCCTAACACATTTTGTGCATGATAAATATTTCAAAATGTTTGCCTGCCCATCGACCTATGAACTAGGAGGTTAAGGTTCGATTCCTGGTACATGCCGGGGTTTCAGCCTGCTTCCCCAGTAGGAATTATGTAGGAAGCAGCCGATCAATGATTCTCTCTCCTCATTGGTGTTTCTATCTCTCCCTCTCCTTCCCTCTCTGAAATCAGTAAAAATATGTTTTAAAAAAAATGTTTGCTGAACTGCTGTAAAGGAAGGAAAACTCATATACATAAAAGAACAGTAAAGAAACTTGGTACAAAGACATGAAGGGTCAAAGAAGTAGAAGGAGTAAAATTATGCAAAAAGTAAGGGTGATCTGTGTTATGTTAAAAGAGACAAGAAACATAACCAAATATAATAGGTAGACCTTGTCTGGAAATTGATTAAATCAAAACCAGCAGCTGCCCTGGCTGGCTTGGCTCAATGGACAGAGCGTTGGCCTACAGACTGAAGGGTACTGGATTCAATTCTGATCAAGGGCACATGCCCGGGTTGCGGGCTCGATCCCCAGTAGCAGGCATGCAGGAGGCAGCTGATCGATGATGCTATCTCATCACTGTTGTTTCTATCTCTCTCTCCCTCTTTTCCTCTCTGGAATCAACAAAAAATATGTATGTTATAAAAAACAAAAGAACATGCCTCCTCTTAAAAAAAAAAAAAAATAGAATACTTAAGCAAAAGACAGTTGAGACGTTTTGGCAAATAGCTTAATAATGGTTGACTCTGATGGATCTATAGCAAATCACTATATTTTATCTACTTTTGAGTATACTCAGCAATGCAGTAGGACTTTTGATATTACTTTGTTACTTGGTCAAATCCAGCATTGTACAATTAACTCTTTTTCTTTTCTTTCTCAGATTTCAGGAAGCTTAAGAATGACTGGTACTTCTGAGAAAACAGCCTGGACTCAATCAGAAGAAAACCAGCATTCATTTATTAGCTCTACTAATAGAAAATCTCTCTGAATCTACTCAAAGAACTTCTTGTAAATTAATATGAGAAATGATTATGAGCCAAGAAAGTGACTCAGCTACTAATAAGAAACAAAATACAATCTCAGGATTCATTAGAAGAATAGAATCCAGATCCAAGGAAGGTATACAGTCCCATGTACTCTTCACTGCTTAGTTCACAAATGGAGTATTGTGTTCTGTTTGGAGCACCTCATTTTAAGAACACTTACAAGCTAGAATGATTACAGGGAGGGATATCCTATCTAATAAAAGAATAACATGCTAATTGACCATCACTCACTGGGCACTGGGCACATGTCAATTAACATGCTAATTGATCATGGCCGCCACAAGATGGTCGGCAGGGGAGGGCAGTTGTGGGCGATCAGGCCTGCAGGGGAGGGCAGTTGGGAGGGACTCAGGCCTGCAGAGGAGGGCAGTTGGGAGCGATCAGGCCTGCAAGGGAGGGCAGTTGGGGGGGACTCAGGCCTGCAGAAGAGGGCAGTTGGGGGTGACCAGGCCTGCAGGGGAGGGCAGTTGGGAGGGACCAGCCCTGCAGGGGAGGGCAGTTAGGGGCAACCAGGCCTTCAGGGGAGGACAGTTAGGGGTGACCAGGCCAGCAGGGGAGGGCAGTTAGGGGCAATCGGGCTAGCAGGGGAGCAGTTAGGCATTTATCAGGCTATGAGGGGAGTGGTTAGGGGCAATCAGGCAGGCAGGCAGGCGAGTGGTTGGAAGCCAGCAGTCCTGGATTGTGAAAGGGATGTCCGACTGCCCATTTAGGCCTGATCCAGTGGGATCCCAGATTGGAGAGGGTGCAGGTTGGGCTGAAGGATCCCCACCACCCCCACAGTGCATGAATGTCGTGCACCAGGCCTCTAGTAGAGGATAAAACACAAAAAAGACACTAGTCTCCATCCTAGAATAGTCAACACAGGTTAATTAATAACACGCCCAAAGCAAATCTGATATAAATTTGAATGCACAGGTTATCTGCCTCAATAAGAAATGCTCCTTACATAAGGAAATTCTTTAGATCAAGGATTTTTCAATATTCTGCAGTCAGAGAAATAACTATGAAGCCATCAGCTCCTCTTAAAGCCATCTATCCACACCACTAAATGCATTGTTCTTCAAACAAGCTGTCATTCTGCCTTTCTAGTTAAAAACTAGAAAGCAAGATTCCAAGATATTCATATGCCAAGTATCTCTCTGTGATGTCTCTCGCGAACTAAAAGATAGTGTTTTTGCCGACAGGGACTCTGTCTTTTTACTTTATCCCTGGCATCTATTACAGTGCCCAGGACATAGCAGGTGATGAATCAATGAACAAATTAGTGAGAGAAATTAATGAGTCCTATGTCACTGGATGAAAACAGTACCTTAAAGAAGCACTAACAATTTGGTTTTTCTTATTAGAAACCTGATAAGGAAATGGAAGCATGAGTAGATCCCAAACCTAGTTTTCATTATAAAGCAGTATGCTATTTTTAGGTTATTTACTGATAAGTAACTACTGTATGTAAACTTAAGGTCTTGGTTGCTTCTGGGGGACTAAAATTAATTTCTTCAATCAGCTGAGCTAAATTACTAAATTATAATGCAAAGAAAAACCCAAAGCACTTAATACGCCCACAACTCAATCCATAAGATCATAATCAAATAATTTATCAAACTTATTTATTAACTGCCCAGAAAGCAAAATACTTTGATAGCACCACGTGTGAAACTGCTCTTCAAATGTGCTATCATTTATACTTTTCCAAATTCTCATTTGAACCATAAAAATCATACATTTGTTTTTCTGACAATAAAAAAGATATATGCTCATTGTAGATATCTTAGAATATATTAATAGGCTCAAGGGAGACAATAAAAACTATCCATTGTGATGTTTTCTTTCCCAGTCTTTTTCTCTATGTAGTTACAACTTCTTTATATACTGTCACTAGGGGCCCAGTGCATAAAATTCGTGCACTGGGGTGGGGGGGGGGTTCCCCTCAGCCCAGCCTGCCCCCTCTCACAGACTGGGAGCCCTCAAGGGATGTCCTATTGACTGCTTAAGCCCGTTCCCATAGGGCATAGGCCTAAGCCGCACTCTGGCCTCCCTCTGAGGGAGGTGACTGGGTTGATCAGGGGAAGGCACCAGCTCCATCACCCCGCTGCTGCAGCCACTGCCAGCCACCGCAGCCGCCAAGGTGTTTTCATCAACACAGACTCCAGTCCCTTCACCATGAAAAAATGACAACTTTCTTTAGGCATTTTCAAGATGTGTCTTTCATAGGATATGACATTTTTCTTTTTTTTTTATCCTCCCCTGAGGATATGTTTCCATTGATTTTTAGAGAGTGTGGAAGAGAGGGAGAGACAGAGAGAAACATCAATGTGAGAGGGACACTTTGATTGGTTGCCTCCTGCATGAGCCCTGACCTGGGCCCCGGCCAGGGAGGAGCCTGCAACCTACGTACATGCCCTTGATCATAATCGAACCTGGACCCTGTGGTCAGCAGGCCGAGGCTCAATCCACTGAGCCAAACCAGCTAGGGCAGGATATGACATTTCTTAGCCCCTCCAGCAGCGGACCTTTGTTTTTTTCCTCCAGGGATGTGGTGGAAAAACCCTAGATCACCTTCTTGGATTCTTATAACCCAAGGTACCAAGAACACTGCAAGTGGCGGCACACAGGGGGCTTAACCAATGAGCGGTCAGAAAAGGTGTTTACACTCAAACTGGTTTAGCTCAGTGGATAGAGTATTGGCCTGCAGACTGAAGGGTCCCAGGTTTGATTTCTGTTAAGGGCATGTCCCTTGGTTGGGGGCACAACCCCAGTGGGGAGTGTGCAGGAGGCAGCTGATTGATGTTTCTCGCTCATCGATGTTTCCAACTGTCTATCCCTCTCCCCTCTTCTCCTTAAAAAAACAATAAAATATATTTTTTTTAAAAAAGAAAAGGTGTTTCCTCTGCAGCTCATGTGCAGAGGGCCCCCTGCATTGTGTCCACTGGGCTAGGGGCATGTCCCTGCTGCCAGGGGGCGGGGGGGCACCCCCTCGAGGCCGGCAGCCAGCCCCGCGTTGTGGGCGCCAGGCTAGGGGGCGTGGACCCAGGCCGCCGCTTGGCACCGGAGCACGTACAAGCAGCCATGGGGCAGGAACATCCGCTTAGCTCCTACACCAGGGGTGGGCAAACTTTTTGACTCGAGGACCACAATGGGTTCTTAAACTGGACCGGAGGGCCGGAACAAAAGCATGGATGGAGTGTGTGAACTAATATAAATTCAAAGTAAACATCATTACATAAAAGGGTACGGTCTTTTTTTTTTTTTTAGTTTTATTCATTTCAAATGGGCCGGATCTGGCCCACAGGCCGTAGTTTGCCCCACGGCTGGCCTACACCCATAGGTCCGGAGTGGCCAGGGGCGTTCTGGGACCCCGGCCGCTCAGGGCCTACACATGAGCCTACAGGCTAGGAGTTGCTTGGGTCCCAAGGATGTTCCCGGGACCCAGGCCACTTGGGGCCTGTGTATACAAATTAACCTGCCATCTTTGTCAGGTTAATTTGCATACTCACTCCTGATTGGCTGGTGGGCATAGCAGAGGGACGGTCAATTTATATGTTTCTCTTTTATTATATAGGGCTAAAGGCCCAGTGCACGAATCCGTGCACCAGTGGGTTCCCTTGGCCTGCCCTGCGGGATCAGGCCAAAACTGGCTCTCTGACATCCCTCGAGGGGTCCTGGATTGCGAGAGGGTGCAGGCCAGGCCAAGGGACCCCACCAGTGCACAATCAGGGACAGGAAGGGATGCAGGATGGCTAGCCAGGGAAGACCTGCGGGAGGGCTCCTGGGCATGTCCGGCCCATCTCATTCAGTCCCAATTGGCTGAACCCCAGCAGCAAGCTAACCTACGGGTCAGAGCATCTGTCCCCTGGTGGTCAGTGCACATCATAGTGAACAGTTGAGCAGCCTTAGCATATCATTAGCATATTACACTTTGATTGAACGGACTGGACACTTAGCATATTAGGTTTTTATTATATAGGATTCATCCTACCCGCTGAGCAAGAGGCAATACCCTATAGCACTAACCCAGGCACCCTCGTGTTCTAGGTACAATTTCTCAATGCCTAAATTTTATCAGTGTATACTTCCATAAAAAAGACCAAACCTGCTATTTAGTAATCCTTACATTTGAATAATACTTCCCTTCTGATTCCAACTCCTCCTTACCTCTAGAAGTCTCCAAAGAATGCAGGCTCAAGTAAAAATGCATCCAATGACTGAAAATTGACCCAAATTTAATAAGGGAAGAAGTTGCTCCCAATAGTTTTATGTCCCCAAGTCTGATATTACCACAGACAAGAGTTGTTCCAACGAGCCCAGGTCCTTTGGGGTCCATAATCTTTCATTTATACTTCAAAAATATAGTCTTTATAAAAACTTTGTCAGTTTCCTACTAAAGCGTACAAGACTAGAAACAGAATGCAGGATCTGGGTTCCTGTCTCTGCTCTACTACTATATTGACTCTGTGACACTAAGTCTTAGCTTGTATCTTCTCCATTTGTCAATAGGAATATTACTTGCCCTATCTATAATACAGGGCTGTTGTGAGTCTCCAAAATACATCAGATCAGAGATAATGTTTTTTCAAAAAGTATTATTCAAATGTAAGGTGGAAATCTTTCCAAAACACACATGCTCTATAATCTATACTAATAACAGGGAAACATGCTAATTAGACCAGATGTCTTCTGGACATTATTCCGGATGTCCTTCTTGAGAAAGCTGGGAGCCGGGGCGAAGCCAGCTGGGGTGCCAGGTGCCTGTGGGCAGCTGGGGTGAGGACAGCCAGGGTCCCAAGTGCCGGAGAGAAGCTGGTGCTGGCAGCCGGGGTAAGGGAGGCATACTCTTGCATGAATTTTCATGCATTGGGCCTCTAGTAACAATATAAAATCCTAGAGGCCTGGTGCATGAAACTCCTACATGGATAGGGTCCCTAGGCCTGGCCAGCAATCAGGGCTGATCTGTGGGGCGATCAGGGAGGTGGGGGGGGAGGGGCCCACTCGCATCTGCCTTGGCTGGCCTAGGGCCTGCAGGCTGGGGGCAGCTCCTGCATTGAGCGTCTGCCCCCGGTGGTCAGTGCGCATCATAGCGACCAGTCGTTCCGCCGTTTGGTCTATTTGCATATTAGGCTTTTATTATATAGGATGGCTTCCCCTGATAGGCAAATATGCTATTTTTAATGGTGATTACTATATATGGTGCAATAATACCATTAATACCTCCTTACACAAAGTAGACAGGTAAAACATGTCATAGACACACAGACCCATCCTTAGCAGCAAAAGCTGATGCCATATATTGTTTATGTCCTGTCACGACAGTCTGCTGTATCTTAGTTCAGAAAAGTAAATCTGGCCCTGACTGGTTTGGCTCAGTGGATAGAGCGTCGGTCTACGGACTCAAGGGTCCCAGGTTCGATTTTAGTCAAGGGCATGTACCTTGGTTGCGGGCACATCCCCAGTGGGGAGTGTGCAGGAGGCAGCTGATCGATGTTTCTCTCTCATCGATGTTTCTAACTCTCTATCCTTCTCCCTTCCTCTCTGTAAAAAATCAATAAAATATATTAAAAAAAAAAAAAGTAAATCTGCTCCTGACTACAGCATATTTAGCTGTTGTATCAGTAATAAATTTCCCAAAGTTCTATAGCCAAGCCACAGAAACTTTTTAGTTAAGTTTAATAATTTAATAAGCACCCATGTAACCATCAGCCAAAATCTATGATCTTAATAATAACATATTTCTACCATAGTAAACTCACTTCCCAATCCCATCTTTCTGTAAGCAAACATAATTTGAAATTATTATTAAGTTCTAGAAGTCTTCCCAATTCCTCACACAAATCTGTTTCAACACACAGTAAGACCAGGTCTTAACCTTAGGAAAAAAGTTGATTCCAACTTCCAAAATGCTATATAATAAAAGCCTAATATGCAAATCCACCAAACGGCGGAACAACCAGTGGAACTACTGGTCGCTATATGCACACTGACCACCAGGGGGCAGACGCTCAACACAGGAGCTGCCCCCAGCCCGCAGGCCCCAGGCCAGCAAGGCGGAGGCCAGCCGGGGGCCCCCAATCGCCCCGCCGGTCATCCCGCAGAGGGAAGCAACCAGTGGTGGCAGCGGGGGACGGAGCCAATGAGCAGGCAACACCAGGCTGGCCAAGGCAGGTGCCAGTGGGGGACCCCTGATCACCCCACCTGTTGCCCCACAGATGGCCCTGATCACTGGCCAGGCCTAGGGACCCTACCCGTGCACTGGGCCTCTAGTCTTTAATAAGGTCACATCAGCACCATACCCTAGCAACCAATCAGGTGAATCTTATTTCCTTGATACCACTGGATGGTACTCTGTCTAGGTAAAATTTAGTCACAGCTTTCAGTTTTATATTCCAGGTGAAATCTTAATTAAAAGATAGTTTACTAAGTAAAGTATCCTTCAGACACAGGGTCATATTGGAATAATCAGTCAACTCGTCAATGGAATCAATGACCCTCCCTACATGATTTGAAGATAATGAAAAAATAGTCAATACTATGATTTCAATGTTTGTATCCCCCACCCAAGTTCATGTGTTAAAATTCTAACCCCCAAACATAAAGGTATTAGGAAGTGAGGTCTTTGGGAGGGGGTTAGGTCATCAGGGTAGAGCCTTCATGAATGCAATTAGTGTCTTACAAAAAGAGGCTCCAGAGGGAACCCGTGTCCCTTCTATCATGTGAAAGCACAGCAAGAAAATGCCAGCTATGAACCAAGAAGAGGGCACTACCCAAAATATCATGCTGGCACCTTTTCTTTGACTTTCCAGTCTCCAAAACTATGAACAATAAATTCCTGTTATTTATAAGCTATCCAGTCTGTGGTATTTTGTTCAGCAGCACAAAGGGACTAAGACATCCAACATGTTGAATTTCTAGAGACTCTGTCTAAAAACTCCCACTCAGGGGCTTTCCCCATCCCCAAACTGTTAGCAGTCAACTTGGAAAAGAGTTCTCTAAGACTGTTTTAACAACAGTTCCACTTCTTGCGTTACATAAGTTTGAGTCCATTACAGACTGCTTCACCTGCTGATGATGAGAAATAAGTCAAACAGTGTAATTAATTTAGGTCTGAATATGCCAAATTAAATCACTTTAGATTTCTGGTAAAATTCTTAGAACAACCAGAGTGGTTTAGTACTTACCAGAAACTAGGCCTATTAATGTGTCAAAGTAAGAGTTCTTATTGAATATGGTCCTAATTATCTTACATTCATAATTATCCTGTATTTTGTTACAATACATTATGAGTCTCATGTACTGTTTCATGCTTTGTCTCAATTCTATAGGAAATAACCAGTTTAAAAGACATTGCATTCTCAGGTTACCAATTGATATGTCAAGTAGAATAGTAGCCAAAGGTACCTAACTACAAAAGGTTACTTAAAATAACTACAATGCCACTGTTATAAATATAAATACAACATCTGGTTACATATAACAAAGCTATTTCCATATCCCAACAGATGGCCCATAGTAATGCTTTGCTGATCTGGTTATAACAAATTCTATTAAATCCAAAACCCTGTATAGCAGATGCCTTTTCCAATTTCAGTATAAGTCAATCTCTTTAACGAAAACACTGTGCTTTGGTTCTTGCTATTTGTACACTAAAACCCAGTTATGCCAATTAAGATGGCCAAATTTTTTGACAGTTGTTAAAAAATATCACTGTGGTGTTTTCTGAGTTTGGGGGTAGAGGAAGTTAAAGAGTACCTCCATCTAGGACTGAAAGGCTGACTGTTCAAAGTGAAAAACAAAAATTCACAGTTAAAGGAAGGCTGAGGAGAGGTAAAGCGAGTTTTAGCTGTCTCAAGCCAAGGTTTCTGAATAGCAGCAATGTGAAAAGCTAAGTGACTAACACAGCCGACAGTGAAAAACACTGAAAATAATGCAATTTCTGAGTTGAGAGGCTATTACGAGGGAAAACAAAAAAAAAAGTACCTGACTGCCTAAACAACATGTACACTGTAGTGTTAGGTTCCTATTTAAAAGAAATGTGGATGCAATGTCAACTTAATTTTGCTGTTGGCTTCCCCAACTATATTCAAAATCCAATCTTCATATTCCAGTCATGCCTTAATTTGAAATATCACCCTCTATTAATTCACAACACAGTAAACAGTAAATAGCCATTAAATTCTGAAAACAAACTGCAGTGGTTCAAACTTTGGCTCTTTCCAGTCCTAGCTCTATTCCCTTAAGCAAGTTACTTAACCACTCTGTGCGAATTTCCTCTTCTGCGGGGAGCCACTCACTGCCAATACTATCATGCGAGTGCACCAAGGAACACAGGAAGGCCGATGGACCTTGGGTATTAGCAGGGATAACACCAAGCACCATTGTTCGTTTTGAGATAGCGGTGGCTTGAAGCAATTTCCTGACCTAATAGCCTCAAAATAAATGTTTACTGCACCTTACTGATCTTTATTGACCTTAGAGACAGTCTGTCTGCTACCTGTCTGCCGTTCTTTGCTGAGAGCAAGATGTGTATCTAAAACTGAATAAAAAGCGGGTAAGGCCAGGTTTCAGTGTGCCTCTCCGAGAGAGGTCTCCACCTGGCCCCCCCACCCCTTAATAATTCATATTTCTTGTCTAGTGTTTTCATTTGTGCATCGACCCCTTCTTCAGATCCTGAGCCCTAGCCATGCCAGTCCCGGCACTCTTATATAAAATTTTGATAATAAAATCTACCAGGGGGGCGGGCTACAAGGGGTCAATGGAGGAAAAAAAGGAGACATGTAATATTTTCAACAATAAAGATTTAATTTAAAGAAATAACATAAATTTTAAAATATACCTTTTAGAGTTGTTATGATTATATGAGTAATAAATGTAAGGTACTTAGAACATTTTTGGGCCCATAGTAAGGCCTCAAAAAATGTTAGCTACTATTATTATCACAACCCTTATCATCACATTAATCTACACTAAATTTCTGGGGAGAAAAAAGGGCAGAAATATTTAATGACATCTAAATCACAGAGCAAACAAATGATAGAATCTGGGTTTTTTTTCTAAATCTCGTCATTTTAAGTCCTGAAGATTAAACATTAAAACTTACTGATTCCCTAAGTAAGGGGATTTTCCAGTCCCTCTAATTCTCTAGGAATTCACATGGGGATCCTTTAAGTTAAAACAGCAGCATACAGTAGTGGAAATAGCAATGGACATGGACTAAGATGACCTAATTGTTCCATCACTGACAACTGCAATCTTTTTTTTTTATTGAGTTCAGAGAAGAAGGGAAACGGAGACAGAGATAGAAACATTAATGATGAGAATTAGAAACATCAATGATGAGAGTCATTCATTGGCTGCCTCCTGCATGCCCCCACCTGGGGATCGAGCTCGCAACCAGGCATGTGCCCTGACTGGGAATTGAACCATGACCTCCTGCTTTGCTTCATAGGTTGATGCTCAATCACTGAACCACAAGTGTGCAAACTTGGGCAAGTCAACGAATCTAAACTTCAAATTGTTCATCTTAAAAAATGCTGTGTCTATCAGGGCTGTTATGGAATCAAATGAGATAATGTATGAAAACAAAACATGTAAACCATAAACACACTATATAAATGTTCAAGGGCCATATCATACTCATCTTTGTATCTCCAATAATACCTAGTAGAATGCATAGCAGAGGTTATGACCTAAGAGAAAAGCCATGGGAGGAGTGGAATTGGCAGGATGAGGATTAAGATAAAGATAGGGAAGGGTGTTTTTTTGTGTGGTTTTTTTTTTTAAAAAAAAAAGTAAAAAACCCAAATGTCCATCAAGGGATGGAAGAATGAATAGATAAAAGGTATACCAGCCATACATGATACCAGCCATACATGACTATTACTTACCAACAAAAATGAGATACTAATATAAATTACAAAATGGATAACCTTTGAAACATTATGCTTTTGGAAAAGAAGCTACACACAAGACTATATATTGTATGATCCATTTATTTGAAACCAGGAGCCCACCGCGATACAAAATCCCGCAGCGCCGCCCACTCCCTCTCCGGCCCTTGAAGCAGCCATGGTCACTGCTGATCAGAACCTCCCCCAGCACAGGCGTGAACGCGGAGGCCCCTGCCACCCCAACTCCGACGCTGCGCGCACAGCCTCCTCCTGTCCGGTCAACCCGTTACAGAGTCCCGGTTAATTAGCATTCTCTATTTTATATATATTGTCCGGAATAGACAAAACTATGGAGATGGTAAGTACATTAGTGGTTGCCTAGGGTGGGGGGGGAGGGGGCGGGTAAGGAGTGACTGCTAACAGGTACAAATGTTCTTTTTTGGAATAATGAAATATCTAAAGATTTGGTGATGGCTGCACAACTCAGTGAATACGTACACTAAAAACCATTGAATTGTATACTTTAAATGGATCAATTGTGTAGTATGTGAATTATATCTCAATAATACTTCTAAAAATTTGTTTGAGAGAACCGTGAAAGTATAAAAATCACTGACTTTGGAACACAAGTTTTTTTCTTTTTTTTTAATATGTTTTTATTGACTTCAGAGAGGGAGACAGAAACATCAATGAGAGAATCATTGATCGGCTACCTCCTGCATGCCCCCTACTGGGGACTGAGCCCACCACATGTGCCCTTGACTAAAATCAAACCCTTCAGTTCGCAGGCCGACACTCTATCCACTGAGCCAAACTAGCTAGGGCCACAAGTTTTCCTTTTTAAATGAATAAAAAGGCAAGTTTTCTGATATCTGATTAGCTCTGACATGTGGACAAGAATGAAGACTGGAGGAAGCAGTAGGAGAAAATGCTACAAATTACACCAGACCATAATGTCACTACAAATCCTCTATGGAAAACAAATCTGGCATCTGTTCTTATCCTTCCTTTCAAAATTCTCTCTAAGGTTACAAATTACCTCCTGGTCCTAGTCTTACTAGTAGTTCAGTAATCTTTTCATCGTGATCATTGTTTCTGAACTTGGAGTACACTTGATACTGTCAACCACACTACCATCCCTATCCTTGGCTTCTGTAGCAGATGTACCTCTTGGTTCTTCTCAGAATGCTTTACCTATTAGCCTATAATGTCTCCCAAAGTTCCAAATCTCAAAGCTCTTTCAACATCATACTACTGACCTCCCAATACACAATCTATACTGCATCTCTATAGGAATGCAATACAGACACTTCTACTCTAGTCAGCTCTGGGTTATCTTCACTAAGCCTGGAAAGCTGTGGTGTGGCTCAACCAAAATAACTAATTCCTATGCTATTTCTACAGGACTTTGCAATGTGATATACATTTTTTTATTCTGAACAAATGTTCTCCTAATTGTTTTGCTTAGATCAATACTAAACTAAGTGTGCATTTCCAGAGCCAAACCAGAAGGGAGAGAAGGCTATCAGGAGTGGCAGGAGCACTAGCGTGCTATTGAAAAATTGACTGAACACAATCTAGTGTTGCCCATAACCAACTTTAGCTCATTTTCCTGAACAGTGACACTTTCCTATTTTCTTCACTATTATCAGCCATCCTCCCAGCACTCTGGGCTCGACTTTAATGTTTTATTTGCTCTCTTACCTTTGTCCACATTCAGTCATCAATGAGTTCAAATTAATTTTTACTCACACAAATGTCTTCTTATATATTCTATACTTTCTTAGGACAGTTTAATTTATAATTAAATGTATAAGCTCAACAGTATAATTTATAATTAAATGCATAAGTTCAAAAGCCAGACTGCCTGGGTTCAAATCCTAGTTGGCTCTGCTGCTTCCTCTGTTGGAGTTTGGGCAAGTCACTTAATCTCTCTGTAACCCAGTTTCTCCATAGGAATAAGAAGACCTTATTATGAAGATTTAATGAGGTAAATACTACATGTAAAGAACTTAGAACAATGCCCAGCATACTGTAAGTACTCAATAAATGCTAACTATTATTTTATACCCATAATCACTATCTTACGCCAGATCCTTGTCATCTCATTCCTAAAATTCTCCAAGAGCATTCTAGGTAGTCTCCCAGCAGAACACTAGCTAAGACAAAAACCTCCCTCAGAAACAATATGCAGTAACTCCCATTTGACCCAGTGATCCCACTTCTAGGAATATATCCCAAGAAACTAGAAACACCAATCAGAAAGGATATATGCACCCCTATGTTCATAGCAGCACGATTTATAATAGCTAAGATTTGGAAACACCCTCAGTGCCCATCAGCAGATGAGTGGATTAAAAAACAGTGGTATATCTACACAATGGAATACTACACTGCGGTAAAAAAGAAGTTCTTACCATTTGCAACAGCATGGATGGAACTGGAGAGCATTATGCTAAGTGAAATAAGCCAGTCAGAGAAAGATAAATACCACATGATCTCACTCATTTATGGAATATAATGAACAACATAAACTGATAAACAAAAACAGATCCAGAGACAGAGAAGCATGGATCAGACAGCCTAACCTCAGAGGGAAGGTAGGAGAGGGTGGGGGTAAGGGGAAGAGATCAACCAAAGGTCTTGTATGCATGCATATAGGCCTAACCAATGGACACAGACAACACGGAGGTTGTCTGTGGGGAATGGAGGGTAGGTAATGTGGGGATAAGGACACATATGTAATAACTTAATAAAGAAAATTTAAAAATTAAAAAAGAAAAAAAGAAACAATATGCATCATCTTACTCCCACTCTTTAAAACCCATTGCAATACCCCATCAAACCAAACCCTGTATCATTGACACATTCTTCACCAATACCAATCCTAAGCTCATTTATTATTATTCACCAATACACATTCTCCATGCCAAAGTGCTTGGTATCTTTGTATGCTGCCACTTCTCTGTCTGCAAATACCAGTCACTCTCCTAGAATACATCTCTTCCCCTTTGAAATTTCTGTTTTTCAACTATCACTTATACCTTTGACTTTGGTTGCACTATTATTCCAAAAGTTTGTTACTTGGTAATTACAAATAATGGACCTTATTAGTGTTGTTTCCCCAACAGAAGTTGGAAGTGTTTGAAGAGACTACATATTTTATCTCTTGTGTCTCCTTCATACAGGCTACTTCACACACAGTACAGGATTTTGCAGGACACAAATGCTGACTGACTTACTAAAACAATATGCCTCAGAATGTTATCACAACATTCTCTATTTTCCACTGTCCCGCCCATATTTAGCACGATGAAAGCAGATGGAATCTGTATTTAAATATTTTTTTTACAAAGGAGAATATACCAGATAAAAGGAAAATATATACTCAAAGATAATGCACAATGCAAAAAAAAAACAAACCAAAAAAAGTTGAGAAGGCTGGCCATTTTGGAATCTAAAAAATGACTTCAAAATATTAAGACTTTTTATTTTATCTGAACTAATGAACCAAAGAGTCAAAATAAACATGTCCTGACCCCATCCAAAAAATACTTTAAAAAGGCATGACAAAGTCCTAGTATCTTCAGCAGCACAAAACCAAGAAGAAAATTCACTTCAACTCCGAGACACAAAATAAAACAGTAAGTCTCAGGTTTATCTAAACAACAACAACAACTACAAAACTTTAAAATGCAATCACATCTCTATATGCCACCAAACGTAAAAATGGAGAGGAGTTACAGCTTCTCTATAAATATCTGCTAAGGCCTGGGTGGAATAAAAGGCTCACTTCACTGCGACTGTGGCCCGTTCCCTATTAAGAGGGCAATCTGTGGTCACAAAAGCGGTAAGTACAGAAAGATGGAAACCTTCACCTGGAAGAGACAGGAAGGAAAGAAGCTACTCAAAACACGTTTCAAAACCAGTTTCCAAAAACACGGCGCCCTGACACCCAACAGACAGGGGGAAGTCAAATGAGAGAGTCCCCAGTAGACCAGCGACTCGGTGAAACTATCTGGCGCTGCCTTGCAAGTCAAAAACGACGCATACAGCTTCCGTGACTGACACACACGCTTGTCTCAATGGGAAACGCAGTAGAAGGGGGGGAAAAATTAAATAAATGCCCGGAAAAGACAAAACTGATGACCACTCACTCCACGGCCGGCCCAACACAGCTCATTCAGGAATCCAACTAGGAACAAGAGACGCAGATTGCACAACGCAGAAAAGAGACTCCTTGGCCAGCCATACACACAAGTAGAGAAAACTATACGCCCCGATGCACGCCGCTCGAGCGTGTTCTCCCTTCAGGACCAAGCGGGAGAGAGGAGGAAAGATGTCAATGAAACGGAGCCCCGCTGGCCCCTGCCGGCCTCGATTTCGAGCACAACTCCCGCCTCCTCCACCTCACGAGCTAGGCCTCAGCAAGGAACACTGACCCTAACACCTTCCACGCCGCCAGGAGGAAATCACAGAGGAAAAACCACCCCGTTAACCTCCCTCCTCACCAGCTGCAAAAATGGAGGGGGGTGGGGGTGGGGGGGAGGGAACACCCTACCACGTGGGCAGGATGCAACACACACAGGACAGCAACACGTCCGCATGGAACTGCTGCCTCCTCCTAAGGCCGGCAAAGGACGCGGCGACAGGATGGGTGGGAACGCGGGCCCCTCGCGCGGGCCTCCTCACCCCAAAGGGCAGCCCAGAGGCAGGGGGGGGGGGGGGGAACGGCCCGCCTCGCCCGCGGAAAAGCGCCCGCCAGCTTGAAGGGGAGAGGCTGCCTCGCGCCCGGGTAGGGAGCCAGCCCAGGCCAGGGGCAGGTCCTCGGTCCCGGCGCCCCCGGGAACCCCGTCAGGCTCCCCCGAGCCCCGCCTGGGGGAGGGGCGGGCGGGGCGGGAGTCACGGAGGCGCAGAGCCGCCGCTTCCCGGCTGAGGGGCAGCAGCAGCTGAGAAGCGCCGCGGGGGAGGGAGGGACCCGGCCCTCGCCGACCGCCAAGGCCCCAGCTCCGAGCGGGGCGCCCTGCTCCGCCCGCCGCCCACCCCGCAGCGCGTCCGCGGCTGAGAGAAGGGAGAGGGCGTCTCGCGGAGGGCAGCCCCAGCCTCCGTCCCGAGAGATGCCCCAGCCCCGCCTCCTCGCCCGCCGCCCCGGCTCGGCCGCCTCGGCGGCGGGCGCTCACCTCAGGCTGCGCAGGCCGGGACGGCCCGGCCGAGCCCCCGGCCGCTGCGTGCGTCTTCGCCCCCGGGAAAGGTCCCAACGGCGCCTGGTGTGAGCGGCCGAGGCCCCAAGCAGCGCCCAGAGCGGTGGCGGCAGCGGGAGCAGCCAACATCCGGGGCCGCGCACCCGGAACTACTTCCCGACCCGTTTCCCCTCTCCCGCCCCCGCCCCCACCCCCCCCCCCCGCCTCCGCCTCCCGCGACGTCGCTGCGCCACCGACCCGGCGTCGGCGGCGTCACGGCTCCTCCGCGGTCGTGGCGGCGGCGACGCGCGGGATCCCTCCGCTGGGACAAGTAGTGCCCTGAGGCTCCGGGAGCTCGGCCTCTGCGCCGCGGGCGTGGTGGCGCGGCCCGCGTCTCGGAGCCGCTCGGGGCCGTGCGCCTCGGAGCGGGGACTGGGGAGTGCGGGCGGCCGAGGCGACTCTAGTTGAGGACAGCAAGGACCTGCGGCCTGGGACCCTACCCAGGGATTCCAAGGGCCCCATGACCCCAGGCAATGGCGCCTCGTGACCTGCTCCCACCCCTACCCCCCAGTTTCGCCACTTCATCGTGATAGAGACCGTAGCCTCCCCGGGAAACCGGACCCCTCTTGCTCCTTGGCGCTCCGCGGATTCCAAAGGCACCTTGGCGCTTCAGGACGCCCTGCCTTTCAGAGCTTAACCGGGCGGGGGTCCAGGCCCAGCTTCTGCAAACATTGGACACCTGCTGTTCGCCCAGGCCTTGTCCATGCCTGGCCCTGGTTTCCTTCCCCAGAGCAGGCGGGACTCGCAGGGCCTCTGGTTCTAAAGCAGCTGCCCAGGTTACGGCCCCTGCCATCCACAGGTGGAGTGCTGAGAAGCGTATGCGGGCGCCTGGGAACTTTGGAATTGCCTTATACGTCAGTCCTCACTGATTGTTAAGCTATTAGCACCGGTCATCTGCCCTGTGATTTCACACTTTATGACATTCAGACGTATTTGCTGATGCTTTATTCGCGTTAAGTCATACTTTTGAACTCAGAGTAGGTGCTCAATATTTGGATACTCAGATTTTGTTAGATGGATACTAGGTTGATTGGATGATAGGAAAAGGAAAGCCTGAACCAATTAGCCCTGGGACGTAGTCTCCGGTGGTTAAAGAGCTGACTAAACCAATTGCTTCAGCAAACATTGAACACCTGGTAATTCATCATTTCTAGGCCCTGGGTATTCAAAGTACTGCTGTATTCCTTTCTATATAAGACTAGCAAAATTCTGAAGATAAAAATATCCATTCACTCATTCATCCAACACAGTGGTTCTCAACCTTCCTAATGCCGCGACCCTTTAATACAGTTCCTCATGTTGTGGTGACCCCCAACCATAAAATTATTTTCGTTGCTATTTCATAACTGTAATTTTGCTACTGTTATGAGTCATAATGTAAATATCTGATATGCAGGATGTATTTTTATTGTTGTAAATTGAACATAATGAAAGCATAGTGATTAATCACAAAAACAATATATATGTGTTTTCTGATGTCTTAGGCGACCCCTGGGAAAGGGTCGTTCGACCCCCCAAGGGGTCGCGACCCACAGGTTGAGAACCACTGATCCAACATACATTTGCCCATCACTACTAAGGTTGTCATGCACTCCTTTAGTGCTTGGGATGTGTCAGTGAACGGAAAGAGGGAGGGGAATACCTTTCCCTCTTGGAGCTATCATTTAGTATGGAGAGAAGGATAATAAAGATGACAAGGAAGTTATTTGGTAGTATAGACTGTGTTCAGTGCTATGGGAAAAATAGACCTGGCAGGGTAAGGGGTATGAAGAAAACTGGAGAGGGTGTGGATATTTCTTTTAACATCTACCATTTATTTATCAATAAATGTACTTGTTCAGCAAATACTTCAGCCCGGACCATGTGTTGGGTGCCAAAATTCTGATCTGGTGGACTCCCCAGTTAGGGGAGACCACAGGCCGGGTGTTTTTACCTGTCTTCTCATTCAGTGCCTTCACCAAGCCCCTGAGATAGAACTCCTATGCTCATCTTTGCAGCTGATGAAATTGAGGCTCAGAAGCGTTGAAATTTTTTTAAAAATATATTTTATTGATTTTTTTTACAGAGAGGAAGGGAGAGGAATAGAGAGTTAGAAACGTTGATAAGAGAGAAACATCGATCAGCTGCGTCCTGCACACCCCCTACTGGGGATGTGCCCGCAGCCAAGGTACATGCCTTTGACAGGAATCGAACCTGGGACCCTTCAGTCTGCAGGCTGATGCTCAATCCACTAAGCCAAACCGGTTAGGGCGAAGCATTGAAATTTTGAGCCAGGATTCAAACGCAATGTCTTCCAAATCTATCTCTCTTTCCAGCTTCATCTCAACTGAGCTCTCATATTTTTGTTTCACCTCGCCTTTTTCAAGTAAATTCATGCATCAATCTAGGTCTAGGACTAGGTGAATAGCCTTAGGCCTGCACTGGGCAAAAGGGTGGGAGAAAGGAAAATATTTAGTGGAGAGGGGAGTATGTGGAGCAAAGTAATAGGGGTAGCAGAGAAAATTTATGGAAGAGAAATATAGGTAGATTCATAATATTCTAATTCCAGTTTTACAGAATGGAGTTTAGAGCCATGAGGGATAGCCCAATTCATAAGGTGACTTTAATGAAAAACTTGAAAGAGCTGAGGGAGTGAGCCATGCCATTGTCTGGGAAAGTGTCCTAAGCAGAAGAAACAGCTAGTTTAGTAGGAAGACCCTGAGGCCATGCATTCCTGGGAGTGTTAGAAATAATGGGAAGGCCTGGACAACTAGAGCAGGGTGAGTAAATGAGAGAGGAATGGGAGAGCAGGTCAGAGTGGGGCCATTTTAAGGATGTTGGCTAAAATGGAGCCACTACAGGACTTTCAACAGAGGAGTAATATCTGATTCATGCTTTCAAAAATACCACTCTGGCTACTGTGCCAAGAGTAGACAGTGAGCAGACAATGGTGGAAGCCAAAGACTCCAGTATTTAAATGGTTAATTCTGAACCATTAATTAAGTGCAGGATGATGGCTTGGACCAGGCTGGTAGCAGTGAGTTGGATAAAAGGATAGTCTCTCCACTTTAAGAACTCACAGTCTAATGGGAAGCAAATAGATTAGTTACTATATACTGTGATAAGGAAAATTGTGTCCTGAAGAAGAGGCCATCCTTGCCAGCTTTCTTGAGAGAGGGTAGAAGCTCCCTCTTCTACCAAGTTGCCAAGGGAATTGGAAGTTGCTGGGTTTTTGTTGGGCATTTAGGTGGATTCTTGCTAGCACAGTTAACACGCGTTCTCTCCCCAGCCCTTCAGTTTTCAAAGCCCGCCATCATCTGAGTTGGGCTGTAGGCAGAATGGTACTAAAAAATACTGTCTGTATCATGTATCTAAGCAGATGGACAAAGCTGAGATTGTCCGTATTTATCAGAGGAATAAACTGAGGCTGGTCGTCACCAGGCTCTAACCTCAGGCTGGGATCAAGGCCAAAAAGTCTAAACTAGCAATCTCTCTGAGTCACTTGAGAAGGTTCAGCCAGATGAAGAAGGAAGAGTAGAAAGACTCACGTTTGGACTTCCTTCCAGTCTGGAGATTTGGGGTTCCCATTCATCACCACCTTCTATAAATCTTGGGCAGCTCCTCACCTCCCACCTGTTTGGGATTCTGAGGTGCTTTTCTAAAGTGCGTGTTCCTATCGAGGAGAACAGGGCTGGATTGCTGCCAGAATGGGGTTGGGGATCAGAAGCCTTTGGGAAGGAAAGAAGCATGAGTCCCAGAGTGTCAGAGTAGAGGAGCACCCCTCCTACCACCCCCAAAAATAGTTGTATGGCGATAGCAGCACAGGGGGATTCTGGGACAGGGTGGGAGGAAAAGCTTAAAGCCCAGATTGGGAAGGCCAACCTGAGTTCAATCTGATGTTCCATAGCTTTGCTTGTGTGCCTACTGATGTAGTTTCCCTTAGTCTCTGTTTTCTTGCCTATTAAGCGGGAATGATAATCATAGCTACTGGCAAAAGAGATAATACACAAACTGTCATAAAATAAAGGTCCTCAAAGACAGTTATTATTTTTCACAACGTTGAGTGTAGAAGAGAGTAATTTATAGTCTTAGGAGATGGGAGTAGGCTGGAAGGGAGGGTGTGGGGCAGGAGAGCCTTCAAAAAGAAGATGGTATCTAACTCAGGGGACGGATTCTTAAGAGAAAGAACTTGCTCAAAGCAATGAGATAGAGGTTTTATTGTATTGTGTTGTTTGCAATCTTTTACCAGCCTCCCCTGGATTATAAATTCCCTGAAAGCACTGCCCTGAGCTGGGCTGCAACAGCCCTACAAAAATCCTGACTGGGCACTACCAGTGCATCAGCAGCAGGGTATTCAATGCTTCACGTGACCCACAGCCCCTTAGGCAAATGAGGCCTTACCTGAGCCTTTATTGCAGTGGTTCTCAACCTTGGCTGCACATTAGAATTGCCTGGGAATCATGCTGAGGCCCAGAAATTAGGATTTTAAAAAGATTCCCAGGTGATTCTAATGTGTAGCCAAGGTTGAGAACCAGTGCTTTATTGTAAGAGGAAAGCAGAAAATTAGGAATGAATTTTATTTTTTATTTATTTTTTTAAAATATATTTTATTGATTTTTTACAGAGAGGAAGGGAGAGGGAGAGGAATATAGAGTTAGAAACATCGATGAGAGAGAAACATCGATCAGCTGCCTCCTGCACACCCCCCACTGGGGATGCACCCGCAACCCAGGCACATGCCCCTGACCGGAATCGAACCTGGGCCCCCTCAGTCCGCAGGCCGGCCGATGCTCTATCCACTGAGCCAAACCGGTTAGGGCAGGAATGAATTTTAAATGAGCCAAGACCTGCAAGAAGGAGGGAGGAAAACATGAGAAGGCACCTCCTATCATTCCCAGCCCTGGAGGAGCCTTCCAGAGCCCCTGGATATCTTTATATAATACTTTATATTTCATGCATTAGAAGGGGGCCTAGGGGGGAGCTACCCAGAGGCCACTGGGATGCTTTCAGAACCATTCATTGCTATTTAATAAAAAACACCTGGGTGTTGGTCACTTTGCATACTTAAACAGCATTCAATAATCCTCTATCAGACAGCTACTCTATACCCGGCATTGGGCTAAATCCTAGGGAGTCAAAAGGGAATAAATAAATTCTCTACCTTCAATGGGCTCCTAGGCATCTAGAGAGGCAGACATGTAAACAATCTCAATGCAATTTGTAGAGATTTATATTTGTGCCCTGAGAACAGAGGAAAGGCAAAGCTAAACTCTATCAGATTGAATAGGGATGGGGCACCAAAGAAAGTTTCACCCTTTAAGGTAAGGTTAAGGTTAAGTCTGAATAAATGAGTAGACGTTTGTCATGTAAAGACAGAAGCAGGCTGGAAGCAGAGAAAGAAAATCTGGGGCAGAGAAGAACAGTTTATGCAAAGTGACAGTGGTTAAGTAGATTCAAAAAAAAGTAGAGGCCATGGAAATTACAGTCTTATAAGTAAGTGATCCTTAAACACTAGTGGCTGGTGAGAATAACTAATCATGAAACTAGACCATATTGTTCTCTATAAACCATCCATAAATTTAGGTCCTGCTCTCCAGGAGCTTGGTGTTAAATTCAGATTTTATCATTAAGGCAAAGTGTGATCCTTCCCAAACACTCTATTGTTTTAATCATTCTCAGTAGAAAGGAGTAGCTTATTATATTTCTTTCCAATGGAAGTCAGTAGCCTAAATTTTTCTCCCTCGTTCTGGCAATGAATTTGCCCTGGTACACTTATACCAAAATAGTGGTCCAGTGCATGAATTTGTGCACATGGAAAGCAAATTAATTAGAAGAAATGTTTAATATCCCTATTCGCCCTTTCTCTGTAATAGAAATGTCAACCAAATTCACAATCAACAATGACAGATGGAAACACAAGCGTGCGATTGGCACCAGTGAGAGCTTTATATGTATTGCATATGCACGAGTCAACTTAGCCTTTTATAGATATAGAATAAACTTGCTTAATTAGACCTGCTTTCTGATTTAGCTCAACTTTTTCCAGCCCAGTGAAGCACCCCAACTTCTCTTTCAGGTAATTGTCAGCAACACAGCAGAAATATCAACAGGAAGCAGATTATTATTGTAGATCACGCAGGGAGAACAAAGGGTAAGATATTTAACTGCAGCAGTGTTTGACTATATTCTGCATAGTGAGAAAACCTGAAGTCGTTTTCTTTTTTTTTTTTTTAATATATTTTATTGATTTTTTACAGAGAGGAAGGGAGAAGGATAGAGAGCCAGAAACATCAATGAGAGAAACATCAATCAGCTGCCTCCTGCACGCCCCTCACTGGGGATGTGCCCACAACCAAGGTACATGCCCTTGACCAGAATCGAACCCGGGACCCTTGAGTCCGCAGGCCGATGCTCTCTCCACTGAGCCAAACCGGTTCTGGGTAACCTGAAGTCATTTTCAAGGTCCACCATTTCTTACTTCTTTTCAGTCAGGTCAAGTTTCTAAGCTTTCTAAATCTCCGTTTTCCGGCTAATGAAAAGAAAATAGGATTTCACCAAGTCTCCTATCTACCTACTCCAGGACTTCTGTGAGGATCAAATGAGATGAGGCATGGGAAAACACTTCACAGACATTTGTTTAAAGTGTGAAATGTATCCACCTGGGTATAAAACAAGTCGTGTTCCTAGGCTGAAGAAAATGCAAGTAGGCTAGTCGCTAGGGAGAGGAAGCTGGGCATTGCTACCTGATGTCATTACCCAGACGGTCGGACACAGCATATATATATACCATATATATATACATATATATATGTATATATATATAGCATATATATATAGCATATATATATATATCTACCTTCCCCATCCCATCCCCACCCCCACCTCCACCCCCACTCCATCCATTTTCCCTGTAACCACCTGGCTCAAAACTTTGGCTTACCTCCACTCTCAGAATCAATTGAGCTAATTAAAAGCATAATGAAAGACACAAGGGCACCAAGACAGCTGAACAAACATTAACAAATGCGTAGATTAAATAAAGTATTTACATTATGTGCAAGCGATGGTGTCGATGAAACTTGGGTGGTACTAGGAAGAGTGAGTCAAAGGATATTCATATAGAGTGGCATCAGAGGAAATCTGTCTCCCAGTTAGTATCTTTTGGAATGATAGAACGAAAGGAACCAGGAAAGAGCAACCAAGGTTTGCAGCCCAAAGGAGCCTGAAACTCTGGGTACAAACATAGTAGTTAAGAAACTTGTTTAAAGTTGTGAAGCTATTGACCTACTTCATTTCTAATGAGCTGAATAAAAATGATCAAGACTCCCCAGTGCTGCAGGGAGAATGGTGAGGAACGGCTAATAATATTTATTGAGTGTTCCTTATGTGATTGGAACCATGATAGACCCTTTACATGCATTTTCATTTAATCCTTAGAGTGAAACTATGAGGTGGTCATCCCCGTTTTAAAGAAGAGGAGTCCTAACCGGTTTGGCTCAGTGGATAGAGCGTCGGCCTGCGGACTGAAAGGTCCCAGTTCAGTTCCAGTCAAGGGGCATGTACCTTGGTTGCGGGCACATCCCCAGTAGGGGGTGTGCAGGAGGCAGCTGATCAATGTTTCTCTCTCATCGATGTTTCTAACCCTCTATCCCTCTCCCTCTCTGTAAAAAATCAATAAAATATACTTTTAAAAAAAATAATAAAGGAGACTCAGTAGTTTGAGAGTAATAGAGTCAGGATTTGAACCCAGAGCTGTCTGGCTCTAAGCTTATCTTCAAAGAACTACTAACCCATCAGTTTACATTGACATAAGAATTGTAACTTACTGGGTGCTAGTCACTGCAAGTGGGTGTATTTACATCCAAGCACCACTTCAGGAAACCTTTCAAACCTTATTAGAGACACAGCTGAGGTTGGAACCTACACACACAAAATCCCAAAGAATTCTCTTTATTTTTTTCTACAGACACAAACAGTCCAAATAGTCTTTGCTGCATGAGGGGGCAGGAGGCAGAAAATCTCTTTGTTTTGCAACCAAGAGGGGGGCGGGAGAGACGCTGTGGCAGACCATATTATTGTTCCCAAACACTTACTGTGCCTCTCAGGGGCGGATTGTGCTTCCCTACTCCATCAGCAGCAGGCTTGGTTCTGTGCCGTACAAATGAGATGTGAGCAGCTGTAGGAGCCACTTGCAGGTGCAAGCTTTAAGCGTCTGTGTGCTTCACCATGTTTTCCTTCCCTGCTGCCCTGATGACCAGCAACATTCAAGATAGAAACTAATCAGTCTGCTTCGGTCCCAGAGGGAAGACAATGTGCAACAAAGCCACGGCTGACCTGGGAGGGACACACAGCACAAGTGAAAGAAACTCCTTTTGCTGATTGGGCCACTGTGAATTGGGAATTGCTACCATAGAGTAACAGAGCCTGTCCTGACGAATGCAGACCCTTCCTGAATTTGTATCTGTTGGTGATCCAGACTTCTGGTGTAATTTGTATCTGTTGGTGATCCAGACTTCTGGTGTCATCCCCAGGTAAGAGAGGTTGCTTGGGAAGTCTGAGGAGGTGTAGAAAATGGGATGATTGGTGCGATGTAATAAAAGGCTTTCACATTGAATTTGAAACTCAGTCCTGATCTGGGGGCTCAGACAAGCCATTGTAGGATAGGTACCATAGACCATGTCGTGTCCCAAAGGAGCCTGAAAGCTACAAGTTTCAAAGAAGGTTAAAATATAGTCCCTGTTCTTGAGGCAAAGGCCATCCTCATTCATCTTTTTAATCTTGTGGAAGCTTTTATTTCAGTGATTGAAAGAATGCAGTACATGGCATTTATACTGATTAACAGTAGGTATGCACCTCTGACACTGCTGTTTTTAACAGGTCTAAATGCTTACAACGTATTTAGGCACATCTTTGAATTTCTTGGACCCTGATATGCAGAGTAAGTTAACTTCTTCCTTGTTAAGTAATGAGAATTATGTTCACTGGCTAGATTCCTTTATAATTAAAGGCCTCTAGATACTTAGGCTGCCTGTACCTCAAGACCATACTTTATTTAGATATTTAAGTAAATCATAGTACAAAGAAGGGAGATAATTTAGAAAGCTGAACTGTATTATATGAACATTCCCTAGATTTTTTTCTAGCACTGGTGCTCAAAACACTAGATAAGGAGGCCTACAGTTAAGTGCCAAATTACTCTTCCCCCACTGCCACCCTTTCTGAGCGATACAAAGATGTGTGTATCAATGTCCCCAGAGATCTGAAATGAATCCATGCAAATGACAGATCTTACCCATGTGGTCCCACTATCAAATTATAGGAAGCAGATAATGGGAATTTAAGAAAAAAGTAGTCCCACATACAGTAATATGCAGCTAGTAAAGTTTGTTATTCAGCTGCTCATTATTTTCACAAAATTAACATTAAAAAACACAATTGCCCTAGGCAGTTTGGCTCAATGGATAGAGCCCAGGCCTGCAGACCAAAGGGTCCCGGGTTCGATTCTGGTCAAGGGCATGTACCGTGGTTGCAGGTTCCTCCCCAGCCAGGGCACTGGTCTGGGGCAAACAATCGATGTGTTTCTCTCACATCGATATTTCTGTCTTTCCCTCTCTCTTCCACTCTCCCGAAAAACTAATGGAAAAATATCCTCTAGTGAGGATTAACAACAACCACCACCACCACAACAAAACCCTCACAATAAAAAACAACAACACAACCTAATACACATATGACCCTCAGACCCCAAACACTCGAAAAAATTGGTCATTCTCAGGTGACAAGATGTCCCAAGAGTGACAAATGTGGGAGCCAACCCCCAAGAGCCTTTTCTCCTACCATTCCATCTACCACTCTTCATTTCTTGAACTACTTTCCTTTTCCAAAAAGGTAATGCTGAAATCAGTCAGAAAGGCTTTCTGAGAAGACTGACGTGGATTTCTGGTCTGTTCCAGTCGATTCAAGATGAATTGACTCATCTCAATAATACACTCAACACAGTCTATAAAACAGGCCTGACCCGACTGTCCAACTTTGGCCCAGGCTTGTCCACGCACTTCTCCCAGCAAAGTTCTGTCATCCGGTGCACCAGCTGCTGGGAGCGCTACTTCTGAGTCTCCACCTCCATGAAATGCTGCAGCGGCCTCTACCCGAGCCCAAACCCACAGCAGAGGAAGCGGAGGAGCAATCCGTCTCAGTGCGACCACAGGCGCCCAGACATACTGCGACTCAGAGACCTTCACGTGGCTGCGTCCTCATTCATTTTTAAACCTAGAGCCCTACTGTGCTGGATGGCTGACACCCACTAGGCACTTAGTACATTTTTATAAAATGTTGTGAAACTAATGCTACTGAATGATCTAGAGCAGTGGTTCTCAACCTTCTGGCCCTTTAAATACAGTTCCTCATGTTGTGACCCAACCATAAAATTATTTTCGTTGCTACTTCATAACTGTAATGTTGCTACTGTTATGAATCATAATGTAAATATCTGATATGCAGGATGGTCTTAGGCGACCCCTGTGAAAGGGTCGTTCAACCGCCAAAGGGGTCGCGACCCACAGGTTGAGAACCGCTGATCTAGAACCATAACTCAGGTTTCCGAACACCCCACAAAAGCTTTTCCTATTTTATGGGTTAAGGGATCTGGGAGGGAAAGAGTACAGTAACATTAGTTAATTTTTATATAATACTTTACAATTTATATGTACCGCATTTATTTGAAATGCCACATAAGTGAAAAATATCTGGAACATCAGGATCGCAGGCTGCAGCATAGTAAGCATTCAATAAAAGCCCATGAAACTTCTCTGAGGAAACTACAAAGAATAGAAAACCTTGAAAGCCAGGGGACTTGGCAATGAGAAATCTAGCCAAAGTGCACATTGGATCACGTTTGTTTAATGGGACCCAATTAAGAGAAGATGCAAGTGAAGGTTAAACTCAGACAAAGTTGCAGGAGTCTAAGGCTGAGCACTTGCTAGACATCGCCAAAGAATACAGGGCAGTAATTTGAAAACTTTCCATGGGACATCCTTGAAGCAAACACTGACGACAGTCTTGAACATGAATTTAGACTATACATGTCTGTGGATCAGTCCTTCAAAATCAGAAAGACATTCAACATGTTATTACTACTATTCACTTAAAAAGTTAAAATACTGCAAAGGCAACATGCATCTGATTCTGAGGTATAACAGTGTTGGGCATAATTAGAATATCCTAAAGGCTAACAACACAAAGCAGAGAAATGAAGAGTTATCTAGTAAACCTACTAGGGTTAACCTTAATAGGCTAACCAAACTGAATAACATGTGCAAAAAGATCCCCCCCTGCCAGGAGATTATATTGGGGTTTCTTTTGTTAAAAAAAATAATAACAGAAATCCACCCTGCCCGAGTAGCTGCTTTGGTTAGAGCATTGTTCTGATACACCACAGTTGCTATTTCAATCCCTGGTCAAGGCACACATAAGAATCAATGAATGCGTAAGTAAGTGGAACAAAAAATCAATGTTTCTCTTTCCCTTCCTCTCTCTCTAAAACCAATCAGTCAAGAATTTTTAATGTGTTTTTTTAAATGTAAAGAATAACAGAAATCCTGGCAACTGAAATGTTGAAGATGAACTGACATGATATGTAGGATTTGCTTTAAAATATTCCAGGAAAAATATGTGTGGGAGATCTATGAAACAATCCCGGCAAAATGTTGGTGCCCATAGAAGTTCAGAGGAGGGAACAATGACTTCTCTCAGGAACAAGGAATGAAAAAGGGCTTAAAAGTGGGAGATCATTGTCTGCATTTTACAAGTAAAGAAAACTGAGGTCACGTTGCTAGTAAAGATTTAAGCCTCAATCCTATGTCTTCAAAATCCTTTTTTTTTTTTTTTTGCTAAAATCCCACACTGATTGTCTAAAATATGTTTTCTCAGATTCTGATACTTTAATCAGAAGTTGTTTTTCTGTTTAATGGAAACTTATTTGTAATCCCTATATAGCTTCTACCTTTCTACTTTTGAGCAACTATTTTGAATACTTCCTGATTCAGGAAGTTGTTATAATTTCATTTACTCTGAGTCATGATCCACCGATGGCTTGCTCCCACTATTCAGCTTAGTAGAATGAATGTGGAATGTTTCATTTTACAATGATTCTGGAAGCCAGAGGCCTGTGGGCATGTGTGCACACACACACAAACACAGAGCTTATGTTTAAGTACCTAAGTACAGTTTTTTCCTTTTTAACCTTTTTATATATGTTTATTGATTTCAGAGAGAAAGGGAGAGGGACAGAGAGATAGAGGGTCATTGATCGGCTGCTTCCTACACACCTCACACTGGCGATCAAGCCCGCAACCCAGGCATGTGCCCTGACCAGGAATTGAACTGTGAACTCCTACTTCATAGGTTCTTAGGTGACACTCAACCACTGAGCCACACAGGCTGGGCCTTTTTAACCTTTTAGCTGTTAATGCATTCTTTCCTTATCTAATCTCTTTTTCTGCCCTGTTAAGTTTAACTCTCATAGTGGGGTTTCTTGTTCTTTGCTACCATGAACCGTGTCATCCTTGTGCTTATAAATTGTTTCTGAAATGAAATTTGCTAGAAAAGCTGATGAGATGGCTACCCATTCATTCAGTCAACATTTGTCAAATGCTAACTCTAGGCTGGGTACTGTGCTCAGGGCTTGTAATACAAAGATAAAAATAGTAGCTGGGGGGCAGCACAGCGTGAAAGTGATGAAGAGAGTAGGTGCTAGTGATAACAAGTGAAGGATAGTGATAAGTGGTTAGAGTGTGGACTCCCTTGCCTGGGGTTAAATCCCAGCTCTTCCACTCACTAACTCAATGACTTTAGTTGGGCAAGTTGCTTAATCTCTCTGAGCCTCAATTTTCTCATCTGTAAATGGGGATAATAATAGTACTTACTGCATAAGTATGTTGTACGTTAACTGAAACAAGGCACATGTAGAATGCTTAACACCGGGTTAGCACATACTAGTAAGAAGTGTTATAAATGTGAGTGCTTCCTGTTCTCCTGTATCGTTCATAGAGAAAGGAGAATGGAGGATCTGACTGAGGAGGGAAGTTTCAAGGAAGAGTGCGCAAAAACAGAAACCTTTGAGCTCAGTCTCGAAGGAGGAGTTCAGATTTATTAGGGCAAGGTAGGCAGGAGGGTAATCAAAGTGTGTGAAGACCTGGCCCCGTTGTTCAAGGTGGGACATATTTGGAGAGCTCTTCCATCTCCTGAGCTCCCTCCCTAGATGTTGGGGGTTGGGTACGCTGAATCAGATGAGATTGATTGGCAACTGTATCACACTTCAACTCCTCCCTCTGGCCATTCCTCTCTACTTCACTCCCCCTGTAGGACTAATCACAAAAGCACACCTCTCCAACTCCCCAGAAAACTTCTTGCACATAAACTCCATCTTGGAATCTGTTTTTTCAATGAGTCTAACAACCCATGACATTATGAATAATACTACTTATAATTTGAAATAGAAAAACATATTTATGTGTACAATATAGAAACCTCGGTATGGAGGACTACTTAGGGGAAATATACATTAATTTATTCATTTAACCATCACAATGCATTTGTCCAACCTGTACTAAGGGATATGTTTTCCCTTACATCTAAACATCTTTATTGTGTGAGCAGTCTTGGTTAAATGCACTTAAATTTTAAAATATGATTTCTTAATCTTTTTCAAACTTTTTTTTTCTATGAAAAACTTCAAACAGATATGCAAATAGACAAATGATGCAAGGAACTCACATATATCCATCATCCAGCTTCAAGTACTAGCTAAGGCTCCAATAACATTCACATGCAGAAACTGAATGATATGGCCCTTGAATTTTTTAATTTCTAAATTTCTGCTCCACTCTTTTTTTTTTTTTGCAATGTGTTTGCTGAAGAAGCTACATTATTTTTCCTAAAGTATTTCCCACAAAATTGATCTTGCTAAATGCTTCCCTGTGGTGGTTTTTAACGTGTTCTGCCCTCTGTGTTTCCTGTAAATCAGAAGTTGGGTCTAGAGGCTGAATCAGATTCATGTGTGAGTTTTTTGGGGGCACAGCTACTTCATTGGTAGTATGTTCTTCCATAAAGGAGGCACAAAATATCTGGTTATCTAGTCGCTCCTTTTTCTTAATTAGCATAACATGGATTGCAAGTTAAATTTGCAAAGGAGACTTGACTTGGGGTGGTGGACACACAATGCAATATACAGATTATGTATTATAGAATTGTGCGCCTGAAACCTATATAATTTTATTAACCAATGTCACCCCAATGAAATCAATAAAAAAGAGGAGAAAAAATAATTGCAGCTGATATATGGTTGGGCAACTAATCTTTAAGGACCCTGAAGATTAAATTGAGTCCAACTGTTATCCTATTATCTGTCATCATTACCTTATTATTCATCAAGTATTCCTAAAGTGCTAACCATGGCATCTGGGACTGGTCTGGGCACCATGTTATAATAATCAGGATCATGGATTGAGTCCATACTCTAGGCCACCTACTTTATTTAGCTTATATGTAATCATCATAAGCAATTCCACAGTGCAGG
This sequence comes from Myotis myotis, assembly GCF_014108235.1. Lineage (NCBI taxonomy): Eukaryota > Metazoa > Chordata > Mammalia > Chiroptera > Vespertilionidae > Myotis > Myotis myotis. The sequence goes on along the minus strand of NW_023416324.1, from coordinate 28,943,593 downwards.
TTTTATCCTACCATTTATAGAAGAAAAAGAAATCAAGGAGATAAAATGACTTTTCGAAGGCCAAACAATTGGCAAATGGCAGAAGCAGAGGTGGTATATAAAGAAAGATCTAGCCCTAACTGGTTTGGCTCAGTGGATAGAGCGTTGGCCTATGAACTGAAGGTTCGATTCCAGTCAAGGGTATGTACCTTGGTTGCAGCCACGTCCCCAGTGGGGAGTGTGCAGGAGGCAGCTGATCAATGTTTCTCTCTCATTGATGTTTCTCTCTCATCAATGTTTCTGACTCTCTATCCTTCTCCCTTCCTCTCTGTAAAAAAATCAATAAAATATATATTTTTTAAAATACATTTTATATTTTTAATATATTTTATTGATTTTTTACAGAGAGGAAGGGAGGATAGAGAATCAGAAACATTGATGAGAGAGAAACATCAATCAGCTGCCTCCTGCACACTCCCCATTGGGGTCGTGCCCGCAATCAAGGTTCATGCCCTTGACCAGAATCGAACCTGGGACCCTTCAGTCCACAGGTCAACACTCTATCCACTGAGCCAAACCGGTTTAGGGCAATAAAATACAGTTTTAAAAAAGAAAGATCTGTTTGTTTTTTTCCCACTAACCCCAAGTCTTTTGAAAATACAACTGACTTGTAGGAATTATCCTTGCCTTCAATAGGATTACATCTGTGTAGTAAAAAAGAGGTAAATTACTAAAAGAATTAAAGGCTATCAAATAAAAAAAACCCCCTATATAGAACATGAACCATGAAAATGTGTGCAACTTTCCATCTGGCCACAGCCATCAAGTAAATCAAGATGGGCGCTTACAAATAGATCCAGGAGATATGGAGGAAGAAGCAGGCCAATGTAATGCACTTCCTTCTCAGAGTGTACTGCTGGCAGTGCAGCCAGCTCCCTGTGCTCCACAGGGCCCTCCTGCCCCACCTGGCCTGACAATGGATCACCAAACCAGTTCACAAGCACAGGGAGATGGGAGGGCTGACATCTGCAAGCCACAAGAGCCATGGCCTTGGGAAGGGCCACAAGTTCCACCACACTATTGGTTGTTCTCACCCTGCAGCTTGGAGAAGGTGCAATACTCTCCAGCTCCACCGTTACCACTAATATAAGTAATGTTTGTAAAATTCTTACCTAATAAACCATTTAGGACAGTAAAAAAAAAAGAAGGAAAGAAAGAAAGAAAGAAAGAAAGAAAGAAAGAAAGAAAGAAAGAAAGAAAGAAAGAAAGAAAGGAAGGGAGGGAAGGAGGGAGGGGGAAGGGAGGAAGAAAGGAAGGAAGGAAGGAAGGAAGGAAGGAAGGAAGGAAGGAAGGAAGGAAGGAAGAAAATGTGTGCAAGTGGTGATTGCTATAAATGAACAGGAGGAGGGGGCACATCAATGTTGGTTGAAGTTCCTGGGGGAGGCTTCATCAAGCAATGAGGAAATTATTGCAAATATAAAAGCTTTACCAATGAGCAAAGGGTCCTTTGCACAAGCATCTTCTCCCTTGGGATCCATGTCACACCACCACAAAGATTTCATCACCATGGCAACTGGTCATTGGACCAACGAAATAATCAGTTGTCATGGTAACATCATCTCCATCTTACTCCCACCAGGCACCTGTTCCAAATCATCACATCCCCCAACAACCTCATGCCACCTTAGTGCTCCTTTCTTCTTTCCCCTAGTCACCCTGTTATCTTTAGTCACCTTGTTTGAGTCTATAAATTTAAGGCTAGATGTGTATATGAGACTATTGAAGCCAGAGCAAAGGAAAGTGACTTTGTAGTGTAGAGCTTCACTACAGAGAGGGAGAAAGCCTCTAAAATGTAAGAGTTGAATGAGCCCGATCATTGAAGAAAGAGAGCATGTGATGCTTTCCGGCCACACACACACCCATGTTTCCATAAGTATAATTCCTTTGGATTTTGAAACATTGAACTCTCTGGATTCTACTCCTATTTCTCTCTATTCCTTCATTGGCTCCTTTTAGCTCTTCTGTCTCTGAAATGCACATATCTCTCAAGGCCCCACCCTTTGTGTCTGCTCTGTCTCCAAATTGCATTGTCCAACACAATAGCCACCAGCCATGTGATGGTTATAGAGCCCTTGAAATGAATTATGGATCTTCTGAACTGAGATGTGCTGTAAGTACAAAATGCACACCAGATTTTAAAGATTTCATACCCCCCAAAGTGTAAAAATCTCATTAATAATGTTTATAGTGATTACATGTTACAATGATAATAATTTGGGTATGTTGAGTATAATAAAATACATTATTTTTTTAAAATATATTTTATTGATTTTTTTTTACAGAGAGAAAGGGAGAGAGATAGAAACATGGATGAGAGAGAAACATCGATCAGCTGCCTCCTGCACATCTCCTACTGGGGATGTGCCCGCAATCCAGGTATATGCCCTTGACCGGAATCGAACCTGGGACCTTTCAGTCCGCAGGCCAACGCTCTATCCATTGAGCCAAACCGGTTTCGGCTAAAATACATTATTAAACTTTAATTTCATCTGTTCCTTTTTGGTGTGGTTACTGAAAAATTTGAATTGTAAATGTGGCCCACATTCATGGTTTGTGTTATGTTTCTATTGGACGGCACTGCTCTAAACTTCCTCCCTAAAGCCATCTCACCCAGGCTTTAGGTGGCAAGTATCTCCTCTTTGAAATGATTCCAGGATCCTAAATCCCAACCTCTTTTCTGAGACCCAAATCCACATTTCCAATGGCCTCTGGCCCTTGCATAGATAACCACAGGTTCCTCGGCTCAGCATGAGCAAAGCCATGAGCTCTCCCTCAAAATCTGTTCTTCCTTTTGATCAGCTTCATTAGCCTTTTATATTACTTTCTCTTTTTTTAATCTTTATTGTTCAGATTATTACAGTTGTTACTCTTTTTTCCCCTCATAGCTCCCCTCCACCCAGTTCCCACCCCACCCTCTGCCCTTACCCCTGCCACCCACTGTTCTCATCCATAGGTATACAATTTTTGTCCAGTCTCGCCCCATACCCCCCACAACCCTTTCCCCCCCAAGAATAGTCAGTCCACTCCCTTTCTATGCCCCTGATTCTATTATATTCACCAGTTTATTCTGTTCATCAGATTATTTATTCACTTGATTCTTAGATTCACTTGTTGATAGATGTGTATTTGTTGTTCATAATTTTTATCTTTACCTTTTTCTTCTTCCTCTTCTTAAAGAATACCTTTCAGCATTTCATATAATGCTGGTTTGGTGGTGATGAACTCCTTTAGCTTTTTCTTATCTGTGAAGCTCTTTATCTGACCTTCAATTCTGAATGATAGCTTTGCTGGGTAAAGTAATCTAGGTTGTAGGTTCTTGGTATTCATCACTTTGAATATTTCTTGCCACTCTCTTCTGGCCTGCATAGTTTCTGTTGAGAAATCAGCTGACAGTCATATGGGTACTCCCTTGTAGGTAACTGACTTTTCTTCTCTTGCTGCTTTTAAGATTCTCTCTTTGTCTTTTGCTCTTGGCATTTTGATTATGATGTGTCTTGGTGTGGTCCTCTTTGGACTCCTTTTGTTTGGGGTTCTCTGTGCTTCCTGGACTTGTAAGTCTGTTTCTTTCACCAGGTAGGGGAAGTTTTCTGTCATTATCTCTTCAAATAGCTTTTCAATATCTTGCTCTCTCTCTTCTTCTGGCACCCCCATAATTCGGATGTTGGTACGCTTGAAGTTGTCCCAGAGGCTCCTTACACTATCTTCATATTTTTGGATTCTTTTTACTTTTTGCTTTTCCGGTTGGGTATTTTTTACTTCTTCATATTTCAAATCTTTGACTTGATTCTTGGGATCCTCTAGTCTGCTGTTGGAACTCTGTATAATATTCTTTTTTTTTTTTTTTTTTTTTTTTTTTAAATTTTTTTTTTTTTTTTTTTTTAAATATTTTTTATTGATTTTTTACAGAGAGGAAGGGAGAGGGATAGAGAGCTAGAAACATCGACGAGAGAGAAACATCGATCAGCTGCCTCCTGCACATCCCCCACTGGGGACGTGCCCGCAACCCAGGTACATGCCCCTGACCGGAATCGAACCCGGGACCCTTCAGTCCGCAGGCCGACGCTCTATCCACTGAGCCAAACCGGTTTCGGCTGTATAATATTCTTTATTTCAGTCAGTGTATGCTTAATTTCTAGTTGGTCCTTTTTCATATCTCGAGGGTCTGACTAGATTTATCGAGGGTCTCACTAAATTTATCGGCGTTCCTAGATAATTCTTGAAAAACCTTATAACCATGGTTTTGAACTCTATATCCAGTAGTTTGCTTTCCTCCATTTCTGTCATTTGTGACCTGTTTCTTTGTCTCCGTATTTTGGCTGCTTCCCTGTGTTGACAGAGTGGCTTTCTGTGCTAGGTGTCCTATAGGGCCCAGTGGCTCAGCCTCCCCTATTACCTGAGGTGGACACTCTTGGTGCACCCCTTTGTGGGCTGTGTGCACAGTCTTGTTATAATTAAGCCTTGATTGTTGTAGCTATCACTGGGAGGAATTGACCTCCAGGCCAATTGGCTATGAGAATCAGCTCTGTCTACGGTGGGAGAATTTCTGTGCTGGAGACACCCTTCTGGGGCAAGACTTGCTTCAGTGGGGCTTTGGTGCTCACTGAGTCTTCCCCCTGAGTGTGTCCCTTATGGATCTGAGGAGTTGTAATCTGGATGGTCCCACTCTGACCACTGGGTACACTGGCTCTTGGATCTCTAAGGAGGTGCTAATTTAGCCTCTTCCTGAGGCTACCCAGCAGGAGCTATGGAGAGATCTGCAGATTCCTCTTCTTTGTTTGGGGTTTGGAGGTGCCCAGATGAGGCCCAGCTGTGAAGCAATGCAAGCTGCTGTGGGGCCTTGGGCCTTCTTTTGGATGTTCTGGGTCTCTCTGACCCAGCTGCAGTTTGTTAGGTAATTTTAGGTTGCAAAGTGCCAGGTCATTCATATGCAAAAGCCTCTGCGCACAGCTTGGGTGGGGTGGGGTCTCAGGGAATCAACAGGGTGGAGCAAACAGCTATGGCTGATTCTCAGTCCTGCCCTAAGAGGTCCTGGGTCTCAGTGTCCTGCGATAATCACTGCAAGCACCTCCAAGAGAAAGCCGCCCTCGAGTTCTGCCCGATGCCAGACAGTCCAGTTTCTCCCCGTATGAGTCTGGGTCCCCAGAGACTCGCCCAGAACTGGAGTCAGGGCCGTTGGGAGTTTGTGTCTCCCTCCCGATTGAAAAAGATAACCGCATCCTCAGTTGCCAGCCCTTTCCTTGTGGGCCTCCGTACCTCTGCACTTTACTTCTGCACCTCCTCTGAGTCTCAGTGTGCTTTTCTCTTTCCTTCTAGATGTAGAATTTCCACTCAGCCAGCCTTCCTGTGGTTCTGGATGATGTCCATTTTGTCTTTTAGTTGTAGTTTTGAAGTGGTTGTGCAAGGCAGCAATTTCAGGTGTTTACCTATGCTGCCATCTTGGTTTCTCCTGTATTACTTTCTTATTGCTGCTGTAGCAAACTACTACAAACTTGGTGGCTTAAAATAACACAGATTTATTATCTTCCAGTCTGGCAGGTCAGAAGTCTGAAATGGGTCCACTGAGCTAAAATCAAAGTATCGCAGGGCTGTATTCCTCTGGAGGCTCTTAGGAGAGAATTCATTTCCTCGCCTTTTCCAGCTTCTAGAGGCCACTAGCAATCTTTGGCTTGTGATCCTCTTTTTATTTTCAGAGCCAGCAATGACTGGTCCAGTCTTCCTCCTGCTGCATCACTCTGCTACTGACTCCTGCCTCCCTCTTTCATTTCTAAGGACCATTGTGATTACACTGGACCCATTGGGATAGTCTTTCCATTTTAAGGTCAGCTGATTAGCAACTTTATTTCCATCTTCAATCTTAATTCTCCCTTATGTAACATAACATATTCACAAGTTCCAAGGATTAGAATATAGACATCTCACCCAAAAGGGCTGGGCAGAGAAGGGGAATCTGTGTGCAAGGCCAACAAGAAAATAAATGCTAGTCAGAGCAGATCTGAATGTAGTTCTCATCGCTTTCAAGGAGATTGCTGACTTGTAGGAAGCAGTTAAAGGGTTGGCTGGTATGGACATCAGTGGTCTAACTCCTTTCATAGTTCACTACAGAATCTACTCTCCTAAGACTCTTTCCTGATCACTCCTTTCCCCTAGTCATACCTTCTTTCCATGTTAGCTTTAGTAAATCCTTGGACATCTATCTTATTCATTTTGTATGATGTTTATGTAGGTAAGCTCTTGGTCTTAACCTCTCTACTAGGTTGGAAAGTATTTTGTGAACAGGAGCTATTTTCTTTACCTTTGTTTTTAACCATGATGCCTAACATGGCACTCAATGTATAGTAGTTTCTCAATAACTATTTCTTGAATTTAGTTGAATGGAGACAACTCATGTTGACTTACAGAGTATATGTTTTGGTACCACAGCCACTGGTTTCATTAAATCATTAGCAAATGTTTTTGTGTGTACACACACACACACACACACACACATACTGATTTCAGAGAGAAAGGGAGAGAGAGATAGAAACATCAATGATGAGAGAGAATCATGGATCAGTTGCCTCCTGCATGCCCCCTACGGGGGATCAAGTCCATAACCCAGGGATGTGTCCTGACTGGGAATTGAACCATGATCTCCTCGTTCGTAGGTGGATGCTCAACCACTGAGCCACACTGGCTGGCCCAAATAGTGAACACTTTTTTTTTTTTTAATATATATTTTATTGATTTTTTACAGAGAGGAAGGGGGAGGGATAGAGAGTTAGAAACATTGATGAGAGAGAAACAACGATCAGCTGCCTCCTGCACACCCCCAACTGGGAATGTGCCTGCAACCAAGGTGCATGCCCTTGGCCGGAATCGAACCTGGGACCTTTCAGTCCACAGGCTGATGCTCTATCCACTGAGCCAAACCGGTTAGGGCAATAGTGAACACTTTTAAAAAATATATTTTATTATTGATTTCAGAGAGGAAGGGAGAGGGAGAGAGAAATAGAAACATCAATGATGAGAGAATTGGCTGCCTCCTGCACACCCCCCCACCCCACTGGGGATAGAGTCCCCAGCATGTGCCCTGACCGGGAATGGAACCATGACCTCCTGGTTCATAGGTTGATGATCAACTACTGAGCCACTCTAGCCGGGCTGTGAACACTTTCTTAATTGAGTTCCACTTAACTGATATGCTCCATTCTGTCTTAAAAGAACCACCAGTGTGATTCTTATAGGTAATGGGCTACTGTGCACTTGAGTTTTATGCTCATCCAGGGTCATTTGTATTTTATTTTATAACCTATTGATGCCAGGTATACTTGATATTATAACCATATAATTTAATTTGAAATTATATAAAGCAATCTAATATAAATGTCAAAAGAATGAGTGTTGTTTCCACACAGACTAAGTTGAATATCCTGGAAATGCAAATGTACCACTTGAACAGATTAAGTCAGAAAAAATGATTATTCCAATAAATGCAAAAAAAGTATCAATAATGTTTAACACTCATTCATGATTTTTTAAAAACCTTTAAAACTGGGTTTAGAAGACCACTGTCCTCATGTACACATAAATCCACAAAAAGAGAGACTTGAATAAATGGAGAGATCTACCAGGTTCATGAATTGGAAGAGGCAATATCATAAAATGTAAATTCTTCCCTAGTTCTTAAATTCATTATAATTCTAAATAAAATCTAAATATGACTATTTGTGAAACAAAACAGACTGATCTTAAAATTCATATAAAAGAGGAAAAGGACAATATAATTTTGAAGATATAAAACAAAATAGAAAGACTATCCCACCAGATATCAAGTTAGTTTAAAGTTATAAGATTTAAGATGGCATGACATTGGCTCAGGGATAGACAAATGGTGAACAGAACAGAAAAGAGACCTCAGAAAGAAGCCCATGAATATATGAAAACTTGATATATTCAAAAGTGGCATTATAAACGTGGGGGGGAAGAATTAAGTATTTAGTAAATGAGAAAATTGGTTATAAATGATTCAAATAATACATCTGGACCCACTTGATTCCCGGGAACCCCAATCATACTGCTATTTCTTTCTTTCTTTATTTTTTTTAATATATTTTATTTATTTTTTACAGAGAAGAAGGGAGAGGGATAGAAAGTTAGCAACATCAATTCAGCTGCCTCCTATACATCCCCCTACTGGGGATGTGCCTGCAACCAAGGTACATGCCCTTGACTGGAATCGGACCTGGAACCCTTTGGTCCGCAGGCCAATGCTCTATCCACTGAGCCAAACTGGTTAGGGATTTTTACCTCCTAACACTTCCAGCTATCTCACTCTCACCGTAGAGGAAGAGCCTGGCTTTGGCATGGCTTCTGTTGCTCCTAATACAGAAGACACATGGCTCTGGTGCTTTGGTGACACTCTACCAAACTCATGGAAGCGATGGCTCTTCCATCACTTTCAGGCTCAGCTGAAGCATCAAGCGTTATATGACAAACAGCACTAGAGACTGGCTTGCCCATTCGCTACACAGAGAAAGTGTGTAACTCAACCCACAAGTGAATTAACTTCCAGTGGAACAAACTTCAACACAGAACAGGGAGGAGAAAAGAGGGGCCAGCAGATTGTTTACCCTTCCTCCTCTGAGGGACTCTTCTGAGGTGTGGTACTTGCACAGAACCTGTTGGGAAGATGTCCTGGGTACCAGGGCTAGATTCCCTTGGGAAGCTGTGTCCTGCTTTGTAACATATCAAAACTTGCATTTGCTTTTTTTTCTTCTGTGTCTCACGTCCCTTTTCCCTGATTCTGCTGCCCTGGGGTCTTTCCTCTCAATATCTTGGCATGTAGGTGGTGCCTCAGGCTCAGTTATTCAAAAAACCTGGGGTGAGACAGTTGTATATACAGAAAAAAAGAAAGCTATGTGCCTACACCCACACCATACCAAACCATATCTAAGTGGAATAAAGACTAAATATGAAAAATAAAACATTGTAAAACATTTTGAAGAGAACCTTTCTTTCAGGAGAAGCAAGTATTTCTTCAAATCCAAAAGCATAAATCATGACAGAAAATATTGACAAATGTGATTACCTATAATTTAAAAACATTTATTCAACAAAAGATGACGTGAACAAAGATAAAATTCAAGCTGCAAGCTGAGAAAGATATTTGCAATTCATTTAATTGACAAGTATAGGTATTCAGAATTTAACAAAACTCTTACAAATCAAGAACAAGGGTAAACAACAGAGACAAGAGCAAAGGACAGAAACAAGCTGTTCCTAGAAGAGGACTTCGGAATGGCTAATAAACACGAAAAGATAAAAAACCTCATTATTGGTTAGGCAAGTCAAAATAAAACCACTTGAGATACCATTCACAATCATCTAACTGGGAAAAAATAGAAAGGAATAATAACATGAATGTTGGATGTGGAACAATAAACTCTCACACACGGCTAGTGAGAGCTAGATTGTTACAACCATATTAGAAAATAATTTGACAAGATACTTGTAAAGATGTGCATGCCCTTTGACCCCAAAATTCCATTTCTTGTTATGTTTGCTAGGCTAGAGAAACTCTCTCTCACTCTCTCTCCATTACACACACACACACACACACACACACACACACACACACGGAGATCTATGAAGGAATGATTACTGAAGTGTTGTTGGTAATAGAAAAAAAGAAAATAACTCAAATATTCAACAAGAGAAAATATAAATAAATTCTGGAGTATTTTAAAAATGGAGTACTATGCAGAAGTTTATTTTTTATTTAATTTTTAGAGAGAGAGAGGAACATTGATTTTTTTGTTTCACTTTTTTATGCATTCATTGGTTGATTCTTATATGTGCCCTGACCAGGGATTGAACCCACAATCTTAGTGGTATGGGAACGACACTAACCAACTGAGCTACCCAGCCAGGGCCTACTATGCAGCAGCTTAAATAATAAACTAGAGCAGTGATGGCGAACCTTTTGAGCTTGGCGTGTCAGCATTTTGAAAAACCCTAACTTAACTCTGGTGCCGTGTCACATATAGAAATTTTTTGATGTTTGCAACCATAGTAAAACAAAGACTTATATTTTTGAAATTTATTTTATATATTTAAATGCCATTTAACAAAGAAAAATTAACAAAAAAATGAGTTCGCGTGTCACCTCTGACACGCGTGTCATAGGTTCGCCATCACTGCTCTAGGCACTTAGGAGCTCTGCCCTCCCAAGCTCCAACTCCTTAATAAACACTATCTTGTGAAGGGGAGGGGTGCTCCATTGCTTATGAGTTGTGTGTCAACAAGGGTAAATCTCACACATAATGATGAGAGAAAAAAGTTGAAGAATAATACATACAGTATGATGCCATTTACATAATTCAAAACATGACAAATAAAGCACAGCCATATATTTATGGCACACATATGGCATACATATAAAGACATATACGGGGAAGCTAAACACTGAATTCAGGACAGTTGTTATAAATGGAGAGAATGGGATAGAAATGAAATCAGCATGGAGTGTACACAGGTTTCAACTCACCTGTAATGTTTACTCCTTTTTTAAAAAATCAAAAGCAAGTATGGCAAAATGTTAGCATTCATACAGTTGAACGTGGGAACAGGTGTTCTTTCTGTTCTTTTTCTTGTATGTTTGCAACATTTCATTAACTTTTTTTTTTTTAAATATATTTTATTGATTTTTTACAGAGAGGAAGGGAGAGGGATAGAGAGTTAGAAACATCGATGAGAGAGAAACATCGATCAGCTGCCTCCTGCACACCCCCCACTGGAAATGTGCCCACAACCAAGGCACACGCCCTTGACCGGAATCGAACCCGGGACCCCTCAGTCCACAGGCCGACGCTCTATCCACTGAGCCAAACCGGTCAGGGCTTCATTAACTTTTAAAAAATTAGGTGAAATGCTTTTAAAAGATTCAATAAAGGCTGAGTTACTAAAAACAGCAACAACAAAATGCCATTGAAATAAGCATGGGCAAATCAATATATTGTAAAAAGTTGATAAATCATTCTAAGTAATTTAAAGCCCTGCACACAGGTTTCTTTCCAAGGTGTGTTTAAGCTTTTGATCCACTTGAAAGAAACCCAAACTGGGAATCATGAAAATGCATATTGTGAGTGTGGTTTGTTCAAGAAAGATAATTCAGAGCTCCAAATAGTGTCCTTATTTACAACTGGCCTTACATAAAAATTTGGTGAATGAATGTGTTTAAATATGTTTGAAGTTAAAGTAAATTTTAAATGAGTATAGATCACATTTTGTGATTCCCTACTTTAATAGAATTTTTCCTTTTCGGATCCAAATCCTGTTGGATAAGAAGTCTTCTACTGAGGAGATTCCAAAATGGCGGCAGAATAAGTGGAAGCTACACTGACACTCTCCCAAGACCAAACTGCAATTACAGCTAAAATATAGAAAAACCATCCTGAACAACCAACTGAAAATTGCATCTGATATTGTGCGGCACTAGGGATTGGGATCTACCTCATACATAGACACAAACACAAACAGGCAGCCAAAATGAGGAGACAAAAAAACAAGCCCCAAATGAAAGAACAAGAGAATTCTCTTGATGAAGAGCTACATGAAATGGAGATAAGAAATTTGTCAGATATAGAGTTCAGAATTATGATGGAGAGGATGCTCAACAGCATGAGGAAAAATATAGTAACTATGAAAAAGTTTTCTACTACAGTCATTCTAAGATCTATTAACACATATTAAAGGCCTCCAAGCTGTGCATTGAACTAGGTGCAGATGGTTCCCTGACTGACTGAACCAAAGAGGTCGGGTGCAAGCATCCTGGACATTAAAAGGGAGGAAATTCAGCAAGACATGGACCAGAAATAGAGCATAGATGTCTTCTGGAAGGTGTGGGACAAGCATGTCAAACTCAAAGGCTAACACGGGCCAAATAAACAAGGTTTAAGTTTAGGTGGGCTGCAAAAAAACCCAAAAGCTTCAATTTTCATAGAAATGTAGATTTATTTCAATAAAGACATGCTGAACACAAAGGGCTGAAATAAATGAGTAATCGTTAACATAAAATAATAGGACATTTTAATAACAATTAGTATTTTTTCTTGAACATTAACTTACCAGATACTGAATAACTTCACAAATTAATAAGCATAACACAAATAAACCTATTTTTCTTATTCTCTGAAAGCGAAATATTTCCTGTTGCGCACACCAAACAAGTCAGTACAAGACTAATGACATGGCAATCGGCTTCTAAAGTATTCGCTGCTCGTATTAGTGGAGAGAAATGGTGTGCCTGCGCATAAGGCGCGTAAGGGAAATGAGGGCAACACGATTATAGTCATCAGTCATTAGGGAACATTGTAGTTCTTTATTAGTAATTGTGTATAACAGGATATTGTAAAAATTAAGTTACGAAATTTTTATTAAAACGTTCCTTACATTCCATTTTGTTGGCTGGGCCGCAAAAATATTCATTGTGGGCCGCGAATTTGACATGCTTGGTGTAGGAGGAAGGGAGAGATAAGTTTGAAAGATAGGGTTACAGTACTAGTAAAACTGAAGAAAGAGGTACTTGAATATTGTCTTAATCTCAATTTTAACATACTGTAGTTTCCAGATTGAAAGCAGTTTACTCATTTTATTTTTAATACGTTTTTATTGATTTCAGAGAGGAAGGGAGAGAGAGAGAGAGAGATAGAAACATCAATGATGAGAGAGAATCATTGATCGGCTGCCTTCTGCACAACCCCTACTGGAGAGGGGGCCCACAACCCAGGCATGTGCCCTTGACTGGAATCGAACCTGGCACCCTTCAGTCGGCAGGCCAACGCTCTATCCTCTGAGCCAAACCAGCTAGGGCTTATTTTTTTAAGAGGAAAGACATTTTTTGTTGGTGGTGGTGGTGGTAAACCCAAGCATATGCCCTGACGTCCTGGTTCATAGATCGTTGTCCAACCACTGAGCCACACTGTCAGGCTATTCATATTTTAAATTGCAGAAAGTAGTCATCTGCAATTTCCAAAGCACTCTGAAGTAGCTTGTGCTTATGTCATTTCTAAGGATAACAAAGTAAGTGAGATCAAAGTTATCTCTTTAACCTTTTATAATAATTGGCAAGTTGTCATATTTTTTAAAATAAATTTTTATTGGCACAAAAATTCACACACATTTGAAAAACAAAGACAATACAAATTAGGCCATAATTTTCTTTGAATACTATCCCATTTCATCCCTCTCTTCCCCTATATAACCAAACTTAAGACTGGTAGCTCTGGAGCTACATTGTCCAAGTTCAAGTCTTGATTATGCAACGTACTTATGACTTTGGACAAGTCGTTTAACTTCTTTGTTTCAGTTCATCATTACGGAGCTAATAATAGCACACATCTTACAGGGTTGTTGTAAGGATTGAATGAGTTCAATCTTACAAAGAGCTTAGAGAGCAATCTATTTATATAAAAACCCTGGGTGTAAAGGGTCATGTCTGAGGCTAGAGTTAGACCAACCTGAAGGAAGTCAGTCCTGCAGGGGTCGTCTTGGCAACAGCTGCGCCCTCCCCGAGCTGTTTCCCTGGAGGCCTGAGGGAAGAACCCACCCTCTGATCGCCAGGAGTGCCCAGCAGCAGTCAGTCCTGGGTTGCTGAGGCAGAGGCCACTGCATGATAGAATTCTGGGTCTGGTCCAACAGGAGGCGTGGCCAGCCTTCAAACCAGACCCTGACAGTAGGGAGGAGGGAGCCCCATTCCTCACAGAATCCACTGTTGGATAGCTTGCTGTCAGTGGCCTGCCAGCCAGGAACCCCATTCACCTGTACCCCGGTCCCTGACAGGAGGGAGGAGGGAGCCCCATTCCTCACGGAATCCACAGGTGGCCAGCTTGCTGTCAGGGGCCTGCCAGCTAGGAATCCTATTCACTTGCATATCTGTATAAAGTTTTAATACAGATATTATATTAGAGGTCGTGGTGCTACTGTTTTACCCACAGCGTCTATAGGAATTGCTATAAATTTACTTCTCGGTGGAAGCACCTTTCATTCCCAATATAAATTACCAATTCCATTAAATGAAACTTCAATTTCTAAACTCAATATAAACAGTGAAGTTGCTAAAACTATTAAAAAGGCCCAACTTCTCATTATTGATGAATGCACCATGGCATCCAGTCATGCTATAAACGCCATAGACAGATTACTAAGAGAAATTATGAATTTGAATGTTGTATTTGGTGGGAAAGTTCTCCTTCTTGGAAGGGATTTTCGACAATGTCTCAGTATTGTACTGCAGGCTATGCAATCGGCCATAATACAAATGAGTTTAAAGTACTGTAATGTTTGGGGATGTTTCAGAAAGTTGTCTCTTACAACAAATATCAGACAGAGAATTCTGCTTATAGTGGATGGTTAGTAAAACTTGGAGATGGCAAACTTGATAGCAGTTTTCATTTAGGAATAGATATTATTGAAATCCCCTGTGAAATGATTTGTAATGGATCTATTATTGAAACTACCGTTGGAAATACTATATCTATAGATAATATTAAAAATATATCTAAACGTGCAATTCTTTGTCCAAAAAATGAGCATGTTCAAAAATTAAATGAAGAAATTTTGGATATACTCGATGGAGATTTTCACACATATTTGAGTGATGATTCCATTGATTCAACAGATGATAATGAAAAGGAAAATTTTGCCATCAAATTTCTTAATATTATTACTCCTTTGGGAATGCCGTGTCATAAATTAAAATTGAAAGTGGGTGCAATCATCATGCTATTGAGAAATCTTAATGGTAAATGGGGTCTTTGTAATGGTACCATATTTATTATAAAAAGATTACAACCTAACATTATCGAAGCTGAAGTGTTAACAGGATCTGCAGAGGGAGAGGTTGTTCTGATTCCAAGAATTGATTTCTCCCCATCTGACACTGGGCTCCCATTTAAATTAATTTGACGACAGTTTCCCGTGATGCCAGCATTTGCAATAACTATTAATAAATCACAAGCACAAACTCTAGACACAGTAGGAATATTCCTACCTGAACCCGTTTTCACACATGGTCAGTTATATGTTGCTTTCTCTCGAGTTCGAAGAGCATGTGATGTTAAAGTTAAAGTTCTAAATACTTCATCACAAGGGAAATTAGTCAAACACTCTGAAAGTGTTTTCACTCTTAATGTGGTGTACAGGGAGATATTAGAATAAGTTTAATCTATCAGTCATTGTTTGCATCACTGTTGTCTTCATATGATGTTTTTGTTGTTTTCATATGATGTTTTTGTTGTTTTCATATCATGTTTTTGTTGTTTTTATATCATGTTTTTGTTGTTTTTATATCATGCCTCTGTTGTTATATCCTTTTGTTACTGTTTATTTATTAATAAATTTATATATTATTTTCATATACATTTTACTAATTTCCTTTCATCTCTCACACTTCTGTTATAGAGAAAGGGCAGACAGCAATATCAAAATACTAGAGGCCCGGTGCACAAAAATTTGTGCACTGGGGGGGGGGGGTCCCCTCAACCCGGCCTGTGCCCTCTCACGGTCTGGGACCCCTCGGGGGATGTCCAGCTGCTGGCTTAGGCCCGCTCCCCGGGGGATTGGGCCCAAGCTGGCAGTCAGACATCCCTCTGGCAACCTGGGAGTCCTCGGGGGATGTCCACTTGCCAGCGGGGAGCAGGCCTAAGCTGCAGTTGGACATCCTTAGCGCTGCTGAGGAGGCAGGAGAGGCTCCCACCATCACTGCTGTGCTGGCAGCCATCAGCCTGGCTTGTGGCTGAGCAGAGCTCCCCCTGTGGGAGCGCACTGACCACCAGGGGGCAGCTCCTGCATTGTCTGTCCCCTGGTGGTCAGTGTGTGTCATAGTGACCAGTCATTCCCAGTCGTTCTGCTGTTGGGGGTCAATTTGCATATTACCCTTTTATTATATGCCTGGTGCAT
This sequence comes from Myotis myotis, assembly GCF_014108235.1. Lineage (NCBI taxonomy): Eukaryota > Metazoa > Chordata > Mammalia > Chiroptera > Vespertilionidae > Myotis > Myotis myotis. The sequence goes on along the minus strand of NW_023416324.1, from coordinate 28,927,618 downwards.
GGGTGGGGGCTGGCTGGTTTGCCCTGAAGGGTGTCTCAGATCAGGGTGGGGGCCCTGCTGGGGTGCCTGGCCAGCCTGGGTGAGGGGCTGATGGCTGTTTGCAGGCTGGCCACACCCCCTTCAGGGTGGGAGTCCCCTGGGGTGCCTCGCCAACCTGGGTGAGGGGTTGATGGCTATTTGCAGGCTGGCCATGGCCCCCAGCCACCCAAGCTCCCAGTGGAGGCTGGCTGGAAGCAGGTATCTGGGATTTATTTAGCTTCTATAATTGAAACTTTGTTGCCTTTAGCGGAGGCCACAGCCGGCCAGGGCAGGCAGAAGCTTGGCTTCCTCCATCACCGGGGCAACCAAACCTCCTGCTTGCTCCAGCTCTGTGGCTGCTGGCCGCCATCTTGGTTGGGTTAATTTGCATATAGCCGCTCTGATTGGCTGGTGGGCATGGCTTGGGGCATAGCAAAGTTATGGTCAATTTGAATGTTTCTCTTTTATTAGATTAGATTTCCGCTAATTAATTCCCTTTTAAGGTGCAATAATTTCGTGCACCAGGCCACTAGTTTATCTAAATAGAAAACAATATTATGTTAAGTGCTGTTATTAGCTTTTTTGTTTGTTTGTTTGGTAGTATCTCAGACCCTTCTCTTATATTTAAATATTGGCTCCTGCCAATAATTTTTTGTGTGTGAGGCTGTTTTAACTAAATGGTACATCAAACATATTGTTCTACAACTTTGTTTTACCACCGAGTAGTAAATCCTGGAGGTCATTCTCTGTACATAGAAATCAACCTTTTCTTTTAAATTTTACATAGTCAATTCACTTCTGATAGACCTTAGGCCTTTAAATTATTCCTAATTTGTCCTATGATAAGCAATGCTGCAATGAACAAAACATCTTTGTACAAGTGTCTTGTGCACATGGATAAATGCTTCACTATGGTAAAATACCTAGAGGGGGGAGTTCCTAGGTCATGGTATACACATAATTTACATTTCAGTCAATGCTGCCAATTTGCCCTCCAAACTGTCTGTACCAATTTATATTCCTACTAGCTGTCTCTGTGAAAATTACCCATCTCAACTTTGTGACATTTTTTCATATCTTTTCTAACACTTAATATTAACAATCTTTTAAATTCTTAAGAATCTAAATAGTAAAACTTTTTATTTTAAGTTAAATTTTCCTGAATCCTAAGAGAGTTGGTTAAATTTGTATTTTAATACGTATATTGGTAATTTGTGTTGTCCCATTTGTATATTATCTGTTGGAATTCTATTTCCTTTTCTTTTTAAATTAATTATTTGAGTTCTTTATACATTATGAATCTTAATTCTCTGATACACACACTGCAAATATTTTCTCTCAGTGTGTTACCTGCCTTTAGCTTTCTTTGTTATCTACTGTTTTACAGAAGTTTTTAATACTGATACAGTCAAGTGTATCACTTTTCTTTTTAAGTTTTTTTTTTTAAATTAAATCTTTATTGTTCAGATTATTACATTTGTTCCTCTTTTTTTCCCCCCATAACTCCCCTCCTCCCAGTTCCCGCCCCACCCTCCGCCCTCACTCCCCACCCACTGTCCTCATCCATAGGTGCACGATTTTTGTCCAGTCTCTTCCCGCATCTCCCACACCCCTTTCCCCCCCAGGAATAGTCAGTCCATTCCCTTTCTATGTCCCTGATTCTATTATAATCACCAATTCATTCTGTTCATCAGATTATTTATTCACTTGATTCTTAGATTCACTTGTTGATAGATGCATATTTGTTGTTCATAATTTGTATCTTTACCTTTTTCTTCCTCTTCCTCTTCTTAAAGGATACCTTTCAGCATTTCATATAATCCTGGTTTGGTGGTGATGAACTCCTTTAGCTTTTTCTTATCTGTGAAGCTCTTTATCTGACCTTCAATTCTGAATGATAGCTTTGCTGGATAAAGTAATCTTGGTTGTAGGTTCTTGGTATTCATCACTTTGAATATTTCTTGCCACTCCCTTCTGGCCTGCAAAGTTTCTGTTGAGAAATCAGCTGACAATCGTATGGGTATTCCCTTGTAGGTAACTGAGTTTCTTTCTCTTGCTGTTTTTAAGATTCTCTCTTTATCTTTTGCTCTTGGCATTTTAATTATGATGTGTCTTGGTGTGGTCCTCTGGATTCCTTTTGTTTGGGGTTCTCCACACTTCTTGGACCTGTAAGTCCATTTCTTGCACCAGGTGGGGGAAGTTTTCTGTCATTATTTCTTCAAATAGGTTTTCAATATCTTGCTCTCTCTCATCTTCTGGCACCCCTATAATTCGGATGTTGGTACGCCTGAAGCTGTCCCAGAGGCTCCTTACACTATCCTCGCATTTTTGGATTCTTTTTTCATTTTGCTTTTCCGGTTGGGTGTTTTTTGCTTCCTCGCATTTCAAATCATTGACTTGATTCTTGCGCTCCTCTGGTCTGCTGTTGGAACTCTGTATAATATTCGTTATTTCAGTCCGTGTATGCTTAATTTCTAGTTGGTTCCCCAATATAACATCGAGGGTCTCATTAGTTTTCTTGTAGATCTCATTAAGTTTATCGGCGGCTTCTAAACAGTTCTTGAGAGACCTTAAAAGTGTGGTTCTGAACTCTATATCTTCCATTGACAATTTTATCCTGTTTCTTTGTCTCCGCATTTTGTTATGCTTCCTTGGTGCACCCTCTAGTGGTCTTTGTTCGCAGTCTGATAGTTAAATCTTGATTGTTGTAGCTAATTCCAGGGAGGGTTTGACCTCCAGGCCAAGTGGCTGTGAGAATCACCTGTGTCTGCAGTGAGAGAACTTCTGTCCTCTAGGGAGGTGCTAATCTAGCCTTTGCCTGAGGCTATCCGGCAAATGCCTGTGTGCAGGGCTTGGGCGGGGCGGGTCGCACAGGATCAACAGGGTGGGCCGGAGAGAGCAGTTATGGCGGCTCTCAGTCCTGTCCCCAGGGGCTCTGCCTCTCTGAGTCCCAGCACCCGCTGCAAAACTCGGAGAGAAAGCTGCACTCGCTCTGACCGAAGCCAGACAGTCCCGCTTCTCCCGTTTGAGTCTGGGTCCCTAAAGACTCGCCCGGATCTGGAGCTCAGAGTCTGCGACTCCCTCCCGATTGAAAACGCCAACCGCGCCCTCCGCCGCCAGCCCGCTCCGCGCACTCCGCACCTCAGAATTTGACTTCAGCACTGCGCCTCCTCTGAGTGTCCGTATGCGTTTCTCTTTCCTCCTAGTTGTAGGACTTCCACTCAGCCGGCGTTCCTGTGGTTCTGGGTGATGTCCCTTCCGTTTTTTGGTTTCACTTTTGAAGTAGTTGTTCAAAGCAGCAAACTCCGGCGTTAACCTATGCCGCCATCTTGGTTCTCCTACAATTTTTCCTTTTTAAGTTTTTTAAAATTTAAATCTTCTTCAATAATATTTTCCTTGCTCCTAAAGTCGTAAGCATTTTTCAATAGTTTTTTCTAATATTCTCAATTTTTATATTTAGGTTTTGAATTCATCAGATGTGTATTTTTAATGGTACTGTTAAGAATACAATTTGATTCTTTCCCCAAAGATTTCCAATCACCTCCAACATCATTATTTGGAAATCAGTTTTCTTGAGAAATAATTCACCTGCCATACAATCTACCCATTTAAAATGTACAACTCAATGATTTTTAGTCTATTCACAGAGTAGTACAATCATCACCACAATAAATTTTGAAACATTTTCATCACACCCTCTCTCCCCCCGCCAAAGAAAAACCTCATACCCATTTTACCCCAGCCCTAGATAACCATTAATCTACTTTCTGTCTCTGTAGAGTCGCCTATTCTGGATAAGTGAAATCATAGAACATGTGGTCCTTTGTGACAGCTTCTTTCACTTGCATAATGTTTCCAGGATTATACATGTTGGAGCACCTATCAGTATTTCATTCCTTTTTACTAGATACCACATTTTATTTATCCATGTGTCAGTTGATGGACATTGGGTTGTTTCCATTTGGGGGCAATTATGAATAATGCTGCAGTGAGCATTGTGGCCCCAGGAAATCATTAATCTGGTTCCTGTCGCTTTTCTAGAATTTTATATATGTGAAATCATACACTATGTGTTATTTTGTGTCTGTTTTCTTTTCACTGAGCATATTGTATTTACAATTCATCCATGTTATTGTACATATCAGTAGTTCACTTCTCTTTCTGGCTGAATAACATTCCACTGTGTGGATAAATCCCCAAATTTGTAAATTTGGTGAACTTCAATTTACCAATTTTTTTAAGTTTCATGCTTTTTGTCTTTTACACACAATGTTCCTTTAAATTTTATTCATTGGAGAAGGTTCACCCTCTGTTTTTGATGAATCTCAGGCATTCACATGACTCTTAGATAAAGAAAGAGTCCCACAGTCACAATAAATGACAGTCTCTATTCAAGCATCAGAAATGCCCAATTCTACATAAAAATAAAAATATCAAACTTGACTTAAAGTGAAAACTCTTCTCTTCTAACTTAAATCATGCACATGAACACTTATAGTAGGAATGGTGGGGAGGTAGGGCCACGATTAAACTATTTCCCCACCTAGGGCATCTCCTTTTACAGCTGACTCTCAGGTTTAAGAGAAAAATATTCTTTTTTTTTTTTATTTTTTTTATTTTGTGAGAGTCTAACTATGTGTAAATGGGCTCCTCAGCCTTCAAGTTATTACCTAAAATAGGAAACTAAAACCAAGGTTAGGAAAACCAAATCATCATAATTAATTAAAGGCTAATATGCAAATTGTCCCCTTGACGGGGAGTTTGGCCAGGGGGCGGGGCTGGCCCGCCAACCGCCCTCGGCCTCTCTGCCCAACTCACCCCCCTGGGCCTGGCCTGATGGTCCCTGATCAGGTTGGGCTGGCTGGACCCCACCTGTGCACGAATTCCTGCACCGGGCCTCTAGTCTATTTATATAAAAACCCTGGGTGTAACATCATGGCCAGAAGTGCAACCAACTAGAAGGAAGTCAGTCCTGCAGGGGTCATCTTGGAAATGGCTGCGCCCTCCCCCAGCTGTTTTCTGGAGGGCGAGGTTTCAGGCAGGAACCCGCCCTCAGAGTGGAGCGTGGAAGTGAAATGATTTGTAATGGATCTATTATTGAAGCTACCTTTGGAAATACTATATCTATAGATCAGTGGTTCTCAACCTTGGCTGCACACTAGAATCACCTGGGAATCCCTTTTAAAATCCTAATTTCTGAGCCTCATCCTCTGGAAATTCTGTCTCCTTGCTTCTAATGTTGTGGCCCCAACCCATAACAAAGAAACAATTTCCAGAGGATGAGGTCCAGGAATCAGGACCCTAAGAAGACTCCCAGGTGATTCCAATGTGCAGCCAAGGCTGAGAACCACTGCCATAGATAATATTCAAAATATATCTAAATGTGCAATTCTTTGTCCAAAAAATGAGCATGTTCAAAAATTAAATGAAGAAAATTTGGATATACTCGATGGAGATTTTCACACATATTTGAGTGATGATTCCATTGATTCCACAGATGATACTGAAAAGGAAAATGTTCCCATCGAATTTCTTAATAGTATTACTCCTTCGGGAATGCTGTGTCATAAATTAAAATTGAAAGTGGGTGCAATCATTATGCTATTGAGAAATCTCAATAGTAAATGGGGTCTTTGTAATGGTACCAGATTTATTATCAAAAGATTACAACCTAACATTATCGAAGCTGAAGTATTAACAGGATCTGCAGAGGGAGAGGTTGTTCTGATTCCAAGAATTAATTTTGAGAAAAATATTCTTGATAAATAGTTTTAAGCTCACTGGGATTGGCAGATATTGAAAGCTCACTATTTTTTCTCTTGAGGTATGCTTGTGGGCAGAAGCCCCCAGTGGGAACATCCTGTCATACCCGCCACAATGCAGGTGATACCATTTCCCTTTCATTGGCTGTTCCCATCTTACCTTTTGTTTTTTGTTGGTCTCCTCAATCCTGGGTGTTTCTGTTGGCTCTGCCAAGCAATTCTTTTGGGCAGGATTTAAAAAGGTTCTCTTTCCAAAGAAATCACCCACACTGACTCCTGGAGTGCAGGCCACTTGACGTAACCATTTCACCTTCACCACTGTAGTTGGAGGAGCTAGTCCAGCCCATCTCTGCCTTTCACAAGTTCCAGGCAAGAGTCAGACACTGGCCCACTACTGGAGGAGCTACATATCAATGTCCCCAAGCGGTCCCACTGAAATGGCTCCCTCTTGACTTGAAGAGAATGGAAAGGTACCCCCGCAACCCCCCAGCACAGCTAGCTCCCTGTAGAAAATCCATCCTGAAGTCCCATACCAACCATCTGTATGACCCTGAGGACGAGAGAGTTGAGAACTGTGAAACCATTTTTTCCCCATCTCCTTGAAAACTCCTACAAGATGGTCTGCTGACAACTTTGTCATCTAGTATATACTGCCTTAGGGATTCTGGCTGAAACTTCCCATTTAAAATCCTATCACACTTGCATTTGTAGGCTAAACACTATTTGGATGTGATGTGTTATTCTTTTGCTATCCTAATGGATTAAATTTGCTAATGTTTTATTTAAGAGAATGGAAGCTATGTTCTATAAATGAAATAGACCTATACTTGTGCTTTTTTTAAAATTGACCTTGTAAGTGTCATGCAGCAGGACAGAAATTTGCATCCTATGACTCAGATGTGCCAAAAAGGCTATAACGTCCATTATTTTCTACAACTAATCCTGTCTTAGACTCAAGCCTCTATTCCTGTTAATAGTACGGGGAAATTCTATTTGTGTTCATGTCTCTGCGTTTAAATTGAATTTAGTCAGTTCAGAATCCAGACTCCCTGCTGGCTTTGTTTCCCCCTCATAACAGCAGGGGTGGAACCCCACGCTGTCTTGCTGCCTTCCCTGATCCCCCTGTTTTAGCCCCTGAGGGAATGCTGGTTCCACTTTGTCTTTTGCAGTATCATTCTGATGACTACTACTCAGATTTGTCATTGCTGCGGTCTGTACTTGCTTCATGCCAACTTCAGGCAAGGAAATAATCCATACTATTAAGAAGGGGAAATGCATCAGGGGGTATTTTCTAAACATTTTAACTAGCTTCCTTACATTTAAATCCAAGATTTTATTGTTCGTATGCTTTTGTTGCTAAATCAAGGATCCAATCTCACATAATAGCTCTCCTTGTACTGGTGGGGGAGCATGCTACCTATTTCCTCCAAGTTTTTGAATCAGCTTCTCAGAATCCTCTCATGAAACCTATGCTAATAACTATGACATATAATAGCCATGACCCAGGTGCCTTACTTATATTATTTCTAACTAGTGACCCGGTACATGAAATTTGTGCACATTAAAAGGAATTAATTAGAGAAAATATTTTAATATTGCTATTTGCCCTTTCTCTATAATAGAAATGTCAGAGATGAAATAAAATTAGTAAAATGTATATGAAAATCTTCCTCCTGTCAGAGTCTGGGGTGTGCCACGGGAACCAGAGTCAAGTCCCCACCCACCCACGTGCACCCCAAAATCACACAAGATCCAGACCCGGCTGGCCTCACCCCCATTGGGCTAGATCCAGACTCAGCCGGCACCACCTCCATCAAGCCCCGCCAGTGGGGGGCACGGCCTTAGATCACCTGGCCTGGTGATGGGGTGGGGGCAGGCTTGAGGTCCCCCAGCCTGGGGTGGGGCAGGGGGCATGCCTTGAGGTCCCCCGTCAAGCCCCGCATGGTGGTGGGCGCAGCCCCAGGTCCTTCGGCCCTGTGCCGGGGTGGGGTGTGTGGCCTGAGGTCACCCGTAAAGCCCTGCCAGGCCAGGGGCACGGCCTGAGGTTCCATAGCCCGGCATTGGGACAGGGGACACAGCCTGAGGTCCCCCAGCCTGGCGCCAGGGCAGGGGGCACGGCCTGAGGTCCGCTGTCAAGCCCCACCAGGTGGGGGGCGCAGCCTCAGGTCCCTGTTGATTGCTCCTTAAGGCTCGTTACAGGAACTTGGCCTCCACTGTGGGTGCAGCCATCTTGACTGTTATGGAGTGACGGTCAATTTGCATATTCCCTCTTTATTAGATGAGGTTCTTTTTTTCCTTTTTTAAAAAAATTGATTTCAGAGAGGAAGGGAGAGGGAGAGAGAGATAGAAACATCAATGATGGGAGAGAATCATTGATCAGCTGCCTCCTGTACACCCCCCACTGGGGATTAAGCCGGAAACCCAGGCATATGCCCTTGACTGGAATCAAACCTAGGACCCTTCAGTCCACAGGCGAATGCTGTATCCACTGAGCCAAAGTGACTAGGGCTATTTCTAATTCTTGCAACAACCCAGCGGAGTAAATAATTCCGCTGCCATGTTACAGAAAAATAAACAGAAGCACAGAATTGGAATACAAGCTAGGTTGCAGTAACAAGAAGATACCAAAATACAGTAACTTGAACAAGGTGGAGGTTTATTTTTCTCTCACAAAACAAAACAGAGGCAGGTGGAAAGTCCAGGGTGACAGGTGGCTCCACTGCACTCAGTTATGGAGGGACCCAGCACCTTCTGTCTTGTTAGTCCACCATCATCTAATGTCTTGTTCTCATCTGTCTGGTAAAAGCTGACTCGCCACTTCACATGCATGTCCCAGCCTGTGGGAAGGAGGAAGAGAGAGAGGATGAAGGGTAGGTATTTCCCTTGTAAAGAAAATCGTACAAACACTTTAACTCACATCCCATTGTCCAGAAAGATCACAGCCACATTTCCACAGCTAACTGCAGGAGGAGAATGTGACCTCTACTCAGTGGCCAGATGCCAAGGTCAAAACGAGTGGTGGACAGGTATGGTGGTGATTCTATCGCTGAAAGAAGAAGGAAATCATAGATCAGATGGAGACCGTTTAGGCATCTCTGCCACAGAATCCCATGTGAGTCTCTCCTTCCAGATTCTGAATAGTGTGTCCAAAACTACACTTCCTATTTCCCTCGCAGATACAAGCAGCCACTCAGATGTAAGCGGAAGTCTCTGGGTGGGGCTTCCTGCAAAGCTCTACCTGCCCTCTTCCCTTCCTCTTTCTTGCTGCTTGGAAAACAGGCTAGGCGGCTAGAACTTCAAAAGCCATCTCAGACCATGAGTGACCTAGAATATGGAAGCCTTGTGCTAAAGATGGTGGGGCATGCAGAAAGGGAGAACCTAGAAATGTATGATCAATGTGCCACCACACCAATCCTGACCTTCCTAACTCCACACGTCTTTATTTTGAGGGAGAAATAAGCCTCTTCCATAATTAAGGTGATTTAATCATGACCTTGTACAAACAACCAAATGTAATTCCTAAGTAATTAAAATTACTCAGTGAAGCGATGTATTTGAAGTCATGCAGCTAGTAAGGTGTTCGTACTCAGATTTACCTAGCTCCAAAGCCCATATATTTTCTTGCCACTCCAGGATTAAATTTGTCTTTTTCAAGGTAGAAATGTTATCATTTTGTAAAAACTCTCTAAAACAATGAAGAAATAGTAGCTGTCTCCACCATATTTAAGGGAAGATATTTATCCTTTATATCCAGAGTTTTTTATGTGATAAAGCATGTTTGCTTGCAAAATATTTATCTAATAGATGGATGCAACATAAAATTATAGAAAAGCACCATGAGCCCTAGCTGGTTTTGCTCAGTGGATAGAATGTTGGCCTGTGGACTGAAGGGTCCCGGATTCGATTCCAGTCAAGGGCACATGCCTGGGTTGTGGGCTCCATCCCCAGTAGGGGGCATGCAGGAGGCAGCCGATCAGTGATTCTCTCTCATCATTGATATTTCTATCTCTTTCTCTCCCTCTCCCTTCCTCTCTAAAATCAATAAAAATATATATATTTTTAAAGAGCACCATGAGCCGTAACCGGTTTGTCTCAGTGGATAGAGCGTCAACCTGCAGACTGAAAGGTCCTAGGTTCGATTCCAGTCAAGGGCATGTACCTTGGTTGTGGGCACATCCCCAGTAGGGGGTGTGCAGGAGGCAGCTGATCGATGTTTCTCTCTCATCAATGTTTCTAACTCTCCATCCCTCTCCCTTCCTCTCTGTAAAAAATAAATAAATAAATAAATAAATAAATAAATAAATAAATAAATAAAATTAAAAGCACCATGAACTATTGAATTAGGCATGCCTTTTTTATTCTTATCTCTCACTTTTCTTATTAATATTAATTGATGTCTTGTTTATTCTTTTGTTGTCAGCTAGCATGTGCCGAGAGACAAGCAGTAGAAGGTGCCAGTGCTAAGGAAAATTAATGGGGAACATTTTTGAAAGTTATAACATTCTATTCATTACTGTAATTTTTTTTTCCATTGGGAAAAAATTCACAATTACTTAATTTTAAGTCTAATACATTAGGTCCACCTTATGAGACACATAGTTGAAGATCCTTTGACCTACATGATTGACTAATGGGGCCTTATACTATCAGGATGGAAAAGACATAGAAGACAAGGAATAGGCTTTGAGCCATCATGGCCCTCTGAACCTGGATAAAGGCTTAACCTTTCCTGTTTAGAAATCATTTGGCTAGAGAAGCAAATCAACCACATGGACTATTTAACCCACGTGTTCTAAATTGCTACTGGAGAAAATATCACTAGAACAAGTGAGGAAAATTGTGCTACTTTTTTGGACAAAACACCAAAAAGTGACATAGTTGTTTAGAGGGTCTATTAAATAATATTTTTATTATGATCTCCTTTTTGGAAAAGGAGAAACAATTGTCTGAAGCTGTTGAAAATGTTGAGATTTAGAACATCCTATATGGTATAAAGGAAATGGCTAAAACTGCAATGTATCAGCAAATGGCACTTTTTGGTTTTAGGCTTTTGTGGTAGAGAGAATAATAACCCTCCAAAGATGTCCATCGTCTAATCCCCAGAACTTGTGACTATGTTACCTTACATGGCAAAAGAGACTTTGCAGATGAGGTTAAGTGAAAGGCTTTGAAACAGCGCTGTTATTCTGGACTAGAGGCCCGGTGCACGAATTCATGCACCAGTGGGTCCCTCAGCCTGGCCTATGGGATCAGGCCAAAACTGGCTCTCTGACATCCCCTGAGGGGTCCTGGATTGTGAGAGGGTGCAGGCCAGGCTGAGGGACCCCACCGGTACACAATCAGGGCCAGGGAGAGACGTGGGAGGTTGACCAGCTGGGGAGGGACCGTAGGAGGGCTCCAGGGTTTGTCCAGCTCATCTAGCTCAGTCCTAATCAGCTGGACCCCAGCAGCAAGCTAACCTACGGGTTGGAGCGTCTACCCCCTGGTGGTCAGTGCATGTCATAGCAAGTAGTTGAAAGGCCTTAGCATATCATTAGCATATTATGCTTTAATTGGTTGAACAGTCGACCGGACACTTAGCATATTAGGCTTTTATTATATAGGATAATCCAGGTGAGCCCAATGTAATAAAAAGGGGCCTTAAAAGATGGAAGAGGGAGGAGAGAAAGAGAGTGAGAGAGAGAGAGAAGATTGTGAAATCAGAGGTTGGTGTGATGCCATTGCTGAAAGGGGCTATGAGCCAAGGAATGCAGGTAGCCATTAGAAGTTGAAAAAGGCAAGGATCTGATTCTCCCTAGATCCTCCAGAAGAAACACAGCCCTGCCAACACTTGATTTTAGCCCTATAAGAGCCATTTCAGCCAAAGCCGGTTTGGCTCAGCGGATAGAGCGTCGGCCTGCAGACTGAAAGGTTCCAGGTTCGATTCCGGTCAAGGGCATGTACCTGGGTTGCAGGCACTTCCCCAGTGGGGGATGTGCAGGAGGCAGCTAATCGATGTTTCTCTCTCTCATCGATGTTTCTAACTCTCTATCTCTCTCCCTTCCTCTCTGTAAAAAATCAATAAAATATATTAAAAAAAAAAAAGAGCCATTTCAGACCTTGAGGGCTATAAGATAAATTTTTTTTTAAACCACCAAGTTTATGGTTATTTGTTATAGCAGCAGTAAAAAATTGTGAATGCTACCCACAACAACAAGAAACAAATATAGATTTCAAACTTTTGGGTTAAGCAAGGTAAAATAGTTGAATTAGTAGCAAGTGGAGTCCCATCCATTCTACTCCCAACCTGCCTCACCAGTTTCTAGAGCTTGTTTTAGAGGCAAATATGGCTTTTTGTTGAAATAGGTGATTCTAGGATTGAGATGGGACACATACACAATAAGTCTGAAGCATCTTGCAGTGACAGAAAGAGCTAAAAAACAAATGAAACAAACACAATAAGACAAGGATGGGGATATGTCCAAGGAACACGGGAACCAACGGAAAGGGCTCCTAATGGCCAAAATTGGAATAATTTAAGCAAGAAAATAATCGCATCAGTATTGGGCTATAACCCACGGCATAAAATAAATATCCATGAGAAAACCCAATGTGATCCTCGCCTTCTAAAATTCTGAGCATGTGGCCAAATGAAAAACTACATGTAAGCAGAAGTCACCGGGTGATATAAATACGAAATTAAATAAATAAGTAAGCAGGGTGAAGAAACAAATCTGTGTAAAAAAAATTCCAAATAATTTCTGTAGATGCTCTGCCCGCAAGGAGGTGAAGTGTAACTCCTCACCCTTTGACTGTGAGCTGCACATAGTGACTTCTCGGCAGAGTTCAGTCTAAAAAGCAGGGAGGGAGGAACTATGTGGAGAAATCTGCAACACTACTTCAGCCAGGTGATCAACGTCAACATCAGCAGTAACAGGTCATAGTAATGGTATGTACCCTTGATATGACATGATGAAAAAATGGCATTTTACCTCTCTGGTCTTCCTCCCAAAAGTCCATAACCCAGAACCCCTATCCAACCATGAGAAAACATCAGACAAATCCAGTTGAGGGCTGTACCACAAATACCTGACCAATTTTCTCAAAACTCTCAAAGTCACCAAAACAAGGGAAGTCTGAGCAAGTGTCACAGCCAACAGGAGCATAAGGAAACATGACAACTATATATAATGTGGAATCCTGGAACAGAAAAAAGGCATTTGGCAAAAAATAAACAAGTTTGAATAAGGTCTAGGCTTCAATTAATAATAATAATTATGTATGAATATTATTTCTTTAATAATAATGTATGAATATTATTTCTTTAATAATAATGTATGAATATTATTTCTTTAATTATAACAAAAGTACCATACAAATGTGTGATGTTACTAATAGAAATTGGGTGTGGGGTATATAGAAACTCTCTGCAAAATATAAAATTTTCTGTAAAAATTTAAAACTGTTCTAAATTATGAAGCTTATTAAAAAAATAAAAATCCTGAAGTCTAATGTAGTATCCATGGAGAGAATGGACCAATGACATGCAAGTCCTTAATTTTGTATCAATTGGCCTGTTGAATCCCATACTTGGAGGGTGTCCTAACAAGCCACTCTATTCTTTGGTTTTTCCCTGGAACAAAACCCCCAGAGACTCTGGACCAGAATTCAGCAGCTTCCAAGTAAGTATTCATCAAGAGTTACCATCACCACGCCCCGTGCCAGCCACGGTTATCCCAAAGGAGGAATGCAGTGTGGTAAGAAAGCAAATGAACACACTATTCCCATCTTTGTCCACTACACCCCTAAAGAACAGTTTTCTGTCTGGCATTATGAATTTGTTTTGTCCCAAGGGGTGGGTTAGAAAGAGGGGAGATGTGCTATTTCAATGTTGGAACTTTAGGCCTCCCTGTGAGCCTAGGGAAAGGTCTTTGTTAATGAGAACAAATGGCTGGGTGGAACAATGCTTCCTCTCAATTTCCAATGTTCCTTCCATTTGACAGGAGCAGTGTTACTAGCATAACGCTGGGTTAAAAAGTAACTTATCTGATTAATTAGTTCAGAAGGAGAAACTGAGCATGTACAGCAGACCCACCTTCTCATCTCCTTCCTTTGGGAAGTCATGGGTCTGGACAGGTAGCAGGGTCTCTGCCCTGTTCCTTCGTGTTTTGTGTTTTATAAATGTCCTTCCCTTATGGGGGAGCCCTCCAGAAATTCAGTGATTTCTCTGACTAGGTGGCAAATTCATATAACTCCAAGGGTCAGCATTAAGAAAACAGCTTGATTCTCACATCTAAGCCACATTCTCTATGGTAATGAGCAGGTTATTTTGGCCTCGTCTACCAGTTCTTGTCTTGTTTATTATGTGGTTCAGAACTTTGATAGACAAGAGAAGTGGCATGAATCACCCCCAAAGGGCCTAAGCTTTGGGGTAATACTGCCCAGGGAAGCCAATGCCCTGGTGTATTGAGCTCAACTGAAAACAAATAATTGCAAACGATGCCTTGACTCCAGGAATTGTGTATTGGGACATAAGACTTGGTACATAGGCTGGGACTCTCTCTCGGAAATGGTGGTGTTCAGAAAACTTCCTAAGCGTCTCATATGTCTTATCTGCAATGTCTGGGGTTGAGAGGTATTGCCTAGACCTAGTCTAAGCCTTATCTCCTATAAGCCAGAATCCTCTCTCCTATTCTTTTATTCTTTTCAAGGTGTCCATGGTTTATTGATAATATTACAGCATAGTAAAAGATTCAAACGGCTCCACACGGTGTTTTGAAATTCACCCCAACTGTAGGCTGAGTGGCCTGCCAGTTGGACAGACTGCCAAAGTCCAAGAGCTTCAGCATTTCCTTAGTATCAGGATCAACTTCAATGATCTCCTGATCCAGGGCCAAGACCTCGGGCATGTAGTTGTCCCTCCTCTCCCTCTCCTCCTCCTGCAGCTTGATGGAGATGCCTCGCACGGGGCCCCTCTGGATCCGCTTCATCAGGTTCGTGACATAGCCTGCAATCTTGTTTCGGAGCTTCTTGCTGGAGATAATGGCGATCTCCTCACACACGCGCTTGTTGGTGTGGAAGTCGTTGCCCAGAAGCGTATAGTACTTCTCGATGATGACCCGGGCCGCCTTCTTCATGGTCTTGGTGCGAACGCGGCCCATGGTGGCAGGTCCCTGTTGAAAGAGCCTCTCTCCTATTCTTGTAGACAACCGAAGGGTTGTCTATCAAATATCTTAATGAACATAAACAGTATCATAGATCAAGCAAGGCCAGTAATTGGTAGCCAGTAATTGTTGGGCCATATTTAGTATATCCAGAATGGTTACAACATAATTCTTTATGTTAGTACTAGAGGCCCAGTGCACAAAATTTGTGCACAGAGGGACTGGGGGAGGTCCCTCAGCCTGACCTGCACCCTCTCCAATTCGGGAGCCCTCAGGGGATGTACTACTGATGGCTTGGGCCCACTCCCCGTGGTTCTCTGCTCTCTGCGGGGCCTGCATACTGCACACCATAGGGATGGGCAAGCAGGCCCTGCTGGGTGCTGCCTGCAGGCCCCCCTTGCCTGCTCGCAGGTCACCGTGACGACCACCCAGGAGGCCATGCTAAGTGCTGCCTGCGGGTTGCTGCTGCCACCACCCCAGCAGGCCCTGCTGGGTGCTGCCTGCAGCCCCGCTTGCCTGATCCCCAGTCGCCACCGCCACCGCCCAGCAGGCCCTGCTGGGTGCTGCCTGCACCCCACTTGCCTGCTCCCCGGTTGCTGTGGCGACCGCCCAGCAGGCCCTGCTGGGTGCTGCCTAGGGGCCCCATTTGCCTACCTGCGGGTCGCCGCCACCACTGCCCAGTAGGCCCTTGCCTGCTGGGCTCACGTTGCCGGGGTGACACTGCCAGTGTCCTGCCCAGCCGCTATGGGCGCCGCCATCTTTGTCACAGAGTGACAGTTAATTTACATATTACTTTTTTATTAGATATGATTACCATTGGTTTATTATGTTGCTCACAGGTTCCATAGCAGTGGTTCTCAACCTTCCTAATGCCGCGACCCTTAATACAGTTCCTCGTGTTGTGGTAACCCCCAACCATAAAATTATTTTCGTTGCTACTTCATAACTGTAATTTTGCTACTGTTATGAATCGTAATGTAAATATCTGATATGCAGGATGTATTTTCATTGTTACAAATTGAACATAATTAAAGCATAGTGACTAATCACAAAAACAATATGTAATTATATATGTGTTTTCCGATGGTCTTAGGCAACCCCTGTGAAAGGGTCGTTCGACCGCCAAAGGGGTCGCGACCCACAGGTTGAGAACCGATGCTCTATAGGTACTTGAAGAACAATATTGTGTAAGTAGCTCTTTTTGGATATATTTCCCTAGAGATAGAGTAACAGAATACCCGCCTCCAAAGTAAATCATGGAGAACATTTAGATGTATTTCAAATCTCATACCTAGATTAAAAGGAACATTTAGTGAACCCATGACTACATTCTTTTCCCAGGACTACCTGTCATTGCCCCGTGTGTGGCCATCACACACCGTCCTGGGAAATGAGTGCAGACTTTGCAGCCACACCTCTGGTCTTACCAGTTTGGGCTTGTTTCCTCTTGGTAGTTGGCTCAGTTCAGCTAATTTGCTCTTGGCTCCTGGTGTTTGTCTATGAGTTTCTTGAATATCTAGTGACACTTCCAATGAGACTATGGGATTAAAGTATTTTAGAGATATCCTTAGAGGCTATTTAATTTACTTATTATTTAATAGGTTACCTAATTAAGAATCTCAAGTGACAGATAAGGCTAGTGAGGTTTAAATGAGTTTCTTAATGTCACATTGCTATCTAGTTAGCAGTGCTAGGTAGACAGGACAAGAACTTGGGTCTTCTAGTTCAGTGTGTTTTTTGTTTGTTTTTTTTTTACTACCTGTGCTGCTTCCTATATATTCCACCTAGTGCCTGCTGTATTCAATGCACTCTCTTCTACTGAACATGACTAAATTATCTGATGTTGTCAAATAACAACAGTTCCTAAGAACCTTTAGCTGGCTTCAGGATTGAAAAAAACAAATAAAATCTGAAGGCTTCAGCAAGACATGACAAACTAAATACCAAACACTGACAGTATGTTGTCAGCTTCCCAGGCAAGAAGGGACAAAGCCAATTACTAATTTTTCCAAGGAACAGGTGTGACTCATCTAACTTTTGCTTTTCACCAGGATTTAGTTCGAAAGATACAAGACTGTTGACAGATCACTTTGAGAGTCAGTTACTCAAAGTTGTTTCACTCCTATTGTTGAAGTTATCTTTTCTTTACAATTTTCTATGTCCTTTAATCTGAGCAGTCAGATCTAAGCTCCAATGGTCAAGGTCATCTACTTCACTGTTCTCACTATCTCTAGAATAGATTCTACTAATCCTCTTTCATGTACAGTGGGGCCTTGACTTACAGGTGTCCCGACTAACGAGTTTTTTGAGATACCAGCTGTCTCTCGGCCCATTTTTTGCATTGAGTTGATAGAGTAATTTGAGTTAACGAGCTCCTTAACGAGCTCGGTCTCGGAACGAATTAAACTCGTAAGTCAAGGCCCACTGTATTCAGTAACCACTTTGGGACACGTCCCTTCCACACCTCCCTCTTATCCTTGCCTAGAACCCCATCCAATCTACTTTTTTGAAGATAACACAAAAGGAGAAGAAAATGTTGCTGTGTGGCAGATTAGATAGTATCCTATCCTTTTCCCCCCCTAGCATCCTATTCTTCAATTTCATGCCCTTTTGCAAAATAAATAAATAAAGTTACAGGGCAGCAGTATGAGAGACACAGATTGAGAAATGTGCACATGTGTTTGACCACCTTTGATCTCACTGAGTCACCACTCTAGAGGTCATCCCTGGTGGCAACAGTGGCCACATTCTCTGCTATTCCTATTGGACGGAGTCCCCATGGGATGAAACCGGGATTTGGATGTTACTGAAGTACAGTGAAATAACAGCGCTTCCAGTTTTCTCCTGCACTTTCAGCTTTGCCTGACTGTTGAGGAGCCTTCTAGAAAAAAACTCAAATCATACCCACTATTTATATGTGGGTATGTTTGAGGAGCTGGGGGAGCATAGGCAAAGGGAGGAGCAACAGAGACAAATTGCAGGCAGGACTCTAGATTCCTATGAGAGCACTCATCAGAAAGGAAAGTGTGTAGTGTGACCAGCCGCGCCCAGCCTCAGGGCCGGAGCGCTGATTAGCATGGCCGTTCTGGGACCAGCATGGTGGCTGCTACCTAAACTGTCCTAGTTACTCCCCATTGGTGCCTTGCACATGTTCTAGCGAGGAGGGAGGGGGGCAGGTTAAGGCTGCCTGTAACACTGAAAGAACTGTTTTTGATACATCTGAGAGCCATCAGAATCCAACGGTGTGAGTTAACGTGAACATGAGTTACTTGGGTGTGGCAATGGTTAGAATTACCATGAGATGTTTCTCATAGTTTTTCTTGACTTTATTTTCTCTCTTGATGAAAATTTTGCCAATTTCATAAAACATGGAACCCCACAGGCTTTACAATTTACACAGCTGATTGCTGTGTGCTTCTGACAGCTCTGTCACATTTGTCATGGTGTTTCATTACTTTTTCCCTGGCGTATTGGGAGGGCATATGAGGATGTTATCGTTGGCTGGTGGGGTAGGCCTGTGGTCCCTGCTGCTCTCCCAGCATGTTTATGGTAGTGGCATCCCTCTGGTACAATGGCAAACAGAAGAGAGAAAGCTGTTCTTACCTTCTTCACAGAGACAGCTTGAGCTGTGTTGCTGCTAGCCCTGGGGGAAACTTTATCTGAATGAGGAAAAAGTCATCTCCTGGGGCAGTCACAGCTCCTGGGGGCATGGCTTGGTGCCCTCGTACAAATGGAAACCAAGCTTCTTCCTCCCGGAGAACACATGTGAACTAGTCGTTGGTACCCATGTGTGCCCTCATGGAGTGCACTTGTGCACCAAACAACCTACACAATACCCAACTGTGCAGAATAGCACAACTGTATGCACTGTGCATGTCAGAGAAGCTCATGGGCACATCTCTGAATACAGCACTGAGGGGAGGTCCAGGAAGGAAAGAGGCACAGGCATCGGCCTAAGCAGCAGCATGGCCACAGTGGTCCAGATAAGTGGTATCGGTGTTAGTGGCAGCGCCTCCTCGAGAAGCCTGTCCCCAGATTTTGCTGAGGAGCCGAGGTCCTTGGAACTGCCTCCCAGCCCCAGGAGGAGGACAGAGGGGGCTATGGTGCTTCCTTGGGCTGAGAGGAAGTGACCGTGCAGCAGCTTCCACCGCCCAATGTGGCCAGGGCGTCCTGGCCTGGGCCCAGTACCGACTGGGGATCGAGCCTGCACCCTAGGTATGTGCCCTGACCAGGAATCAAACCCACCACCTTTTGTCTTACAGAACGTGCTCCAACCAACACAAGTCCCCTCAGGAGTTCTGGCCACTGACGAACTTCCCCCTCCCCAGTCAGGACCTCTTGGCAAGACTGTAACTAGTGATGTTTGTACAACCAAAGATTCTATTTTGTGGTTTCAGGAAAATAAAATTGACTAAGACTGTGTTTAAAAGAGAGAGAGAGAGAGAGAGAGAGAGAGCAAGCCAGCCTCAAACATGCCAACAATGACCACAGCCTGGAGTAGGTGGCACATTAGAATGAAAAACACTGGGTCCCAGGATGAACAAGGGGAGCAGAGTAGATAGGTCCTCTCATTGAAAGACTGTCTGTTTTGCTAAACATGGTAATTTGTCAGGGATGCAAGTTTGGAACTCGAAACTGAGATAAAATGTATTCATCCGAATAATGAAGGGTTGAGGAATTTGCATGAGGCTCTGGGAAGGGGGAGTGAAGAGTAGCAAGGCTGGAGACTTAGGCGTGGGGTGGAAAAGATCAGCATTGGCAGAATAAGAGAGAGAGAGAGAGAGAGAGAGAGAGAGAGAGAGAGAGAGAGAGAGAGAGAGAGAGAGAGAGAGAGAGAGAGAGAGAGAAACTGGGAAAAAGAACCATGATGTAGGGGGAATTTCCAAGTGAATTGCTGCAATCTACATTATGTAAATCATGTCAGCCCTTCTGTAAATTCTGCTTGTTCACTAAGACCCTGATATGAAAAGATATAAGGTGTATGAATTTGAATCATGCAGGTAAAAGCTGAATTACACAGAGCATAAAAAACAAACAAAAACCCGAGCAAGGAAAGTGAGAGGCAGTACCAGTGATTAACAATTCTAAAATTTCAGCCAAAACCGGTTTGGCTCAGTGGATAGAGCGTCGGCCTGCGGACTGAAGGGTCCCAGGTTTGATCCCGGTCAAGGGCATGTACCTGGGTTGCGGGCACATCCCCAGTGGGAGATGTGCAGGAGGCGGCTGATCGATGTTTCTCTCTCATCGATGTTTCTAACTCTCTATCTCTCTCCCTCTCTGTAAAAAATCAATAAAATATATTAAAAAAAATTTTCAAATACTTTTCTTTTTTAAAAAATATATATTTTATTGAATTTTTTACAGAGAGGAAGGGAGAGGGATAGAGGGTTAGAAACATCGATGAGAGAGAAACATTGATCAGCTGCTTCCTGCACACCCCGTACTGGGGATGTGCCCGCAACCAAGGTACATGCCCTTGACTGGAATCGAACCTGGGACCCTTCAGTCCGCAGACTGACGCTCTATCCACTGAGCGAAACCAGTTAAAGCTACTTTTCTTTTTAAAAAATATATATTTTTATTGGTTTCAGAGAGAAAGGGAGAGGGAGTGAAAGATAGAAACATCAATAATGAGAGAGAATCATTGATTGGCTGCCTCCTGCAAACTCCTCACTGGGGATCGAGCCTGCAACCCAGGCATGTGCCCTTGACTGGAATCGAACCAGGAACCCTTCAGTCTGCAGGCCGACACTCTATTCAGTAAGTCAAACCGGCTAGGACTCAAATATTTTCTTTAGCAATTAATTGTATAATTTAAAAATGTATACTGGCTTGTCATAATCTGAGAGCTACTATTCACCCAATTATTGAGTACCCATTATTGGTATAATAATTGCTAGCAGTTATTAATTGCTTATGAGGATTCAAAATGGAGAGATTTCTACTAGTTGAGAGTAGGGAAGGCAACATGGAAGAAGTTGCATTTGAGTTGGGTCTTTTTAAAAAATATACACATATTTTTATTGATTTCAGAGAGGAAGGGAGAAAGAGAGAGATAGAAAAGGAAGGGAGAGAGAGAGATAGAAACATCAATGATGAGAATAATTGATCGGCTGCTTCCTGCACGCCCCCTACTGGGGAATCGAGCCCAAAACCCCAGGCCTGTTCCCCTGACTGGACTTGAACCCGGGACCCTTCAGTCCACAGGCTGACGCTCTATCCACTGAGCCAAACTGGCTAGGACTGGATCCTTTATTTTTTACAAACCTTGAGTTGTGTCTTGATGAGTGCATAGGAATTGGTCACGTGAGGCTTTTCAGAGGAAGGGAAAAGCATGGACAATCTGGGCAAAGTCACTGTTTTTCCCAATAAATATTTATCAATATCTACTATGTGCCAGGCTAAGTCCCAGGGATTATGAAGATGAATTTGGCTTCATAGGCTTTTGTTAATATATCTGTAATTTTTCTATTAATTCTATCACTGGTTTGCCACATTTAACAGGTCTTTCTTGGCCATGTTTCTGCATGGCCAATTTTTCTCTCCTGAATCTACAGTATGTGTGTGTGATTCTTATTTTGCTCCTAAAATGTACTACTTTCCATTTATTCTAATGCATTTAAACCTGCTATTGATGACCATTTCTCTAATTTATTGAGGTCAATTGAATTTTGATCTTCTATATACTTAGCACATCCATTTGCTTGGGGTCATATGTAATTTAGAAGACTTGCCTTTTTTCCCCTTGTCCAAACCCACATCTCAATACCCTTTTGTGCCAAAATATAGTGAAGGTTGAAAGTAAGAGAAGAAATATATAGCCCTAGAATCGCGGGTTGCAAAAACCTAGTGTATCTGTAATTGACCAGTTTTGTCAACTGAAATGGCAATGATGTCTTTTAACTGACATTTAGAGTGGTTACCAGCAGGTACCTGAGTACTCACCACATGTAAAACATGATACACAAGGCACTGGGCCCTGTTCTCGCAAGGCTTTCAGTCTACATAAGGCGGCAAATAGATCCTGCACATGCATTTGTTTGGCAGTGCACTCTTGTACTCCTCTTCCTAACGGATTAAGAGAGAACAAAAGTGAGGAAGTGGGAGCATAGGAAGGAATTCCCTTCTCCTCTCCCTGTCCTCTTTTCCCACCCCCCACCCCACCCCACCCCACCCCCCAAATATATTTTTACTGATTTCAGAGGGGGAGGGAGAGGGAGAGAGAGGTAGAAACATCAATGATGATAGAATCATCAATCAGCTGCCTCCTGCACGCCCCCTACTGGGGGTCAAGCTCACAACCCGGGCATGTGCCCTTGACTGGAATCGAACCCAGGACCCTTCAGTCTGCAGACTGACGCTCTATCCACTGAGCCAAACCGGCTAGGGCCTCTCCCTGCCCTCTTACTAGCTACCTTCAAAAGGAAAAAGGAGATCAACCAAAGGACTTATATGCATGCATATAAGCATAACCAATGGATGCAGACAACAGAGGGTGAGGGTGAGGGCATGATTGGGCAGGTGGCGGGGGGCAATGGGGGGGATAAGGACACATATATAATACCTTAATCAATAAAGAAAAAAATTAAAAATAAAAAAGGAAAAAGGAGTTGTTAACCTGATTGGCCAGAACCCAGGGCATTCATTAGTCCACATTTAACCAGTGTTTGGGGTCAGCAGCGATGGAACGTTCACGTAGCCAGGTGTGCCACTTTTGCTCCAGATTGCCTGCTGAGAAGACTCCGCCCAGGCTCCATTCAGGATACACTTAGATGAGGAAAGCTGGTCTGCGTTGCACACCTGATCATCTTCTCTTTCTGCGGGCATGCCTATGCCTGCTAGTTCCAAACTTTAGTGTTGGGGGAGGTGGGGACAGGAATAAAAAAGCTCCACTTCAGCCTTAGACCTAAGTCATGTGATTCGACTCAGTCTTTTGGAAGAGTTCTGTTCTAGAAGTTATTGGGTGCTAGCTCAGCTACAAATAAAACGATCCTTTAGTTTCTATTCCAATTTCTTCCTTGTGTATTGTTCCCTTGGGAACCCCAGGGAGAGGACAAGTGATTAGCAGAGTAGGTTTGGTCCTCAATTGTGGCAGACTATATTGTTGGTCATAAAGTTTCACAAAATTCTGTGGCCCTTCCTGGGGAAGGGTTATACTTCCCCACTCCACTTGGACTTGGCCAGGTGACCTTGTTCTGATCAAGAATATGTGAGCAGATCTAACATGTATAGGTTCCAGGCAGAAGTATTAAGCCATCCGGAGTAAGACTCACCATGACTGCTATTTCTCTTTCACGACATCAACATTGTTCCAGATGAAGGTTGCTCTATCAGCTTGGATGCCAGCATAAAGACAACCTAGAATACAGCCAAGCTGACCTGCAATGAACATATATGGTATTTCGAGAAATAAAACTTTGTTGTTATAAACCTCTGGAATCACTTGTTCCCACAGCCTAACCTAGCTTATTCTGATACGTTTACTTTATTGCCATCTGTATCAAACTGATTGTTTGCCTTCCCAACAACTATTCTCTCTTCATTCCTCCTAAGAGAACCCCAACTTTTCCCAGGTATTCACCCAATTCTTCATGTGCTTGGGGAGGAGATTCTAATTCCCAGCCACAGGGGGTGAATCATAATTAATGTAAGCCATCCATGATGGTTTCTAACTCTTTGCTGGTGACTGATTTACATGTGGGAACATGTGGGAAGTATGCTTGAGAGCTTCAGAGACAGGTTTTCCTTGCTAATAAAATGAGACACATGGGTAGCAACAGTCTCTGGTCTTCAGCTGGACATTGTGTGCATGCATATGTCAGCGAGAATTGTGGCAGCCCTTTTAAACTATGGGAACACTGGCCTAAGGGTGTCGGAGCAAAAAGATGGAAAGGATTTGGGTCCCTGATGTTACTGAGATGTTGCATGAACTAACTCTAGAGTTGTCCTACCCTTAGACTTCTTGTTACTTGACATAATACATTTCCCTTATTGTTTAAGACAGCTGAATCTGGAATGGAGGGGGAAAGAACGAGTTCAGCCTTAGAGACATTGAGGTGATGGCTGGGCAGCATCCTCTTATATGGCTGAAGCTCATGAGTCATCTATGGAGAAATAGTACATGAAGTAATACTATAAAATACTATAATCTTATACCTGGGATAATACCTCTGTTCTTGAGGAATTTCAACAATATAACAAAACATTATCCTATACAAACGTAGCCCTTTCCTAACTGGATATGCCACTGTCTCACCTCCTCACTTATTACCCATCCTAGAAAAGGGAGATCACAGATGATGAGCAACCTCCTAGAGAGGGAGAGCAAAGACAGTGAGGAAGTGAGGGACACATCTGGATCCTCCTGTCCTGATCTCCTCAAGTCCCGGTTTCAGGGATCTTGGTAGCCATTTGCATATGGCAAACATTCTACTCTGTGTACATGACTATGAAAATGGGTTATAAGCAACTATTAAATTTATTAACTCTAACATACAAATGATTGTTCCAGGAAATGATGGTTCTGATCATCTTACAGACATCCTACGTATGACACTGCAGAAGCTCAGTAGGAAGCACCTGGATCAAGAAAATACATACAATGGGACATCTAGTGTCCAAGTTGATCTGTGGATTAGAAGAGAGTTTTGAAAGATCCTAATCCATAGGGGAATAGATTACTGTTACTTTAAAAAAAAATCATACATGGGTGTGTGGGGGGGGTGAATTTTGTAACATAAAAGAATTTACTTAACCTTGCTTGAAAAATAATTTAAATTGTTTAGACAAAACTTTTCCAAAGGCTCATTTAGAGGTTAAATGCATGCACCTACATAATATTTACTTTACAGTGAAGCCTTTATCTTACTTGAGACATCTTTCCCCGTTTCTAAGTTGTCATTGCCGGGCCTGCCTTGAAATTACTCTTGCTTCCATAAGCCAAAACAACAACATATATTTTAATAAACTGGAAGAGCAAATGCAATCTCCAAAGATGGCTAACTTCAGTCTAGCAGTTATTTAGAAAGGAAAATCGGGCTTCAAACATTATTGTTTGCAAACAGAATTTGCAATTGGCTGGGACCAAGGATGGTGTTTAAAGATGACTCAGTTGTATGAACTGAGGGGGAAGACCAGCCAGTGGTCCATCTTACTATAAAGGAGTCACAGATCCTTTTTCATCACGTTGAGATTCTACAGCCCCAGAACTGCACACTAGGAGGGGGTGTCCAGTGCAAGAACATCTGAGACCCTGAGAAATGTACCTTCTAACTATCTAAACGGGAGACGGCTACAACCCAACTCCCCATCAACCCCTACCTCCAGCTCCAGGCCAGTATTTGGGCTGAGAAGTCCAAGGAGAAGGTCCAACTGGGGGCCTAGCCAGATGACCTTCGCCAGGCTCCTGAGGCCCTGCCCAGGCTCAGTAAGGGGCCACCGGTCACCGCAGCCCCTTCATCCCCCTCCCCACCCCCCACCCCCCAATCCCCTCACAACCACCACCAAGCTCGCGATCACCTTTGGGACACATCCCGCTGCGCATCATTACAATAGTCCATCAGCCGGGCCACCCCCTCCAAGCCACCCGGCCGCCGCCCCGGCCCCTCCCGCTCCCACCGCCCCACCCCGACCGGCAGCGCCACGCCCACTGGGGTCCAGGGCAGGGTGCTCTCTCTCAGCTTCACGGTCGCCCGCCCACCGCTCCCCGGCTCCCGGGGCCCCGAACCCCGCCAGCCTCCCCTCTCCCGGCCGGCGCAGGCTGCCGGCCCCGCCACCCCTCCCCCGGCAGCCGCAGGCCGCCTCTGCAGCTGGCCGCGCGGCCGGCCCGCGCCCGCCGCCGCGCGCTGATTGGCTGCCCGGGGCCGGCGGCGGCGCTCAGTGGCCGGCAGATTCGCTGGGTCAGGGCTGCAGAGGCGCCTGGCGCACCGGCGGGAGCGGAGCCGGGCGCGCGATCGCCTGCCGGCCCGAGCGAGCGCCCGGGAGCCCAGGGGTCCGCGCCGCGCCGCGCCGGCGCCGCCGTGCTGCCCGCCATGTGCTCCCAGCTCTGGTTCCTGACCGACCGGCGCATCTGCGACGACTACCCGCAGGTGCAGATCCTGCGCGCCCTCCAGCAGCGCTGCTCGGAGCGGGACGTGCGCTTCCGGGCGGTGTTCATGGACCAGATCGCCGTCACCGTCATCGGCGGCCACCTCGGTGAGTGCGGCGGGCCCCGGGAGAGCGGGGAGGCGCGCAGGGGTCCCGAGAGCCTGCCAGTGGGCGCGCGCCCCGGGCCTCCCCCAGGCAAGTCTCCTTCGGGCCCCCGAAACCGGCCGCTGTCCCCAGCTAGACCTCTTGGGTTGGAGCTAGCTCCTCACCTTGAGAGCTTCTTTTCACCACCACCATCGGCCCTGAGGCCAAGATTTGAGGGCGGGAGTTAATTTACTACTTAGGGTACTTTGTTTTAGGAGGAACTCGAATTTACCTGAAGTCGTTTGGAGGGGAATCAAGCTGCCAATCCCAAATCTGCAAATTCTGCTTGCATCAGTATCCTGTCAGTTTAGATTTATAGAAACCCACGTTAAATTTACAAAATTGCCATTAACATGAGTGTTTTAAAAGTTTTCCAAGAGTGTGTCAGCGTCAGTATCGCACTACATAGAATATCATTCCCAAAGTAGGAACCTACATATGGGGAGAAATCTGAGAAAGATTGGAGTCACCTCTTGAATGTAAAGTGGGAGAGTAGATCGTTGATGGGTTGTCTTTAAATTCATCCTCTACCCTCAAAAAAAAATGTTGAATCTGATTCCAGAAAAGCCAAGATGCCAGGTACAGACCATTCTGGTCTCACTGGTTTCTCCACTGCTGTGTCCAAGAGATTTCTCTGGTAAGATATGGTTATTGTCTGTGGCCCTGACCTCAAAAGGTTAATAATGTTTGTAGGTATTTTTAATTATTCTTAATGCCAGCACTCTGACTTAGGAATCTATGGATTAGGAACTTTCGCCCTGGGTGCAACCACTTCAGGGGGGTGTACGACTCAAAGGGATTTGGGCCCTATTTGAGGGTGCTTCTTGGGATACTTTTCATATGATTTCAACCATACTTGCTTAAATAAGCTCATAAGTTGTTAGTTGTCTTTGGTGGGGGAAAGGGATTCCATATTCTGAACTGGCTACTTACAAATGATATTTTGAATATGACCTGTTTCTTAGTGGAATGTATCTGTTCTAGATGTTTCATCCAAAACTGTATCAAAATCCTTGATAAGTAGTATCAGATTGTATAGCCTATTGGAGAAATATACTACAAACATTAGATGTCTCACATTTAGTCTAAAACAGTGTCTGTCAACCATAAAGAGTACCATCTCTCTCTCCTTGACTTGCTAAAGCTCCCAGTTAATGTAGAACTAAATTACAGGGAATCTGCAGACCTGGGTTCTTATTACAGTTTTGCTGCTAACAAGTATCCTGGCTTTGCCTTGACCAAGTCACTTTATGTCTTTGAATCTCAGGTTTCTAGTTTATAAAATGAAGGGCTAAGATTCCCCCAGCTCTAAAATTCTGTGTCAGTACCATACTTACATGGGATAGTCTGTTATTTTTACTGATCTAGACCCAGGGTTGCTTTGCTTGCTCTTCATTTTATTACTTACAACTTGTAATGATGTCTTTTTTAGATACAGTAACCAGAATTCCACGTGTTCCTGTTATAGACCCATCACACATGCTGTGAAAGAGTGGGGAAATGTTCTCTGTTTTTTATCTAACCCCCATTCTAAAGAATCAGCCCTAGAAAAAGAGAAAATTAAATCCTAGAGCTGCAGAAAGCATTTAAACCCTTTTGTTTACTAAACACAATTTTACTGAAGTCATGTGTCTCTCAATCAATTAATGAACCAGGAGTTATTACTTTTTAAAGTACAACACAATCTATATGGTTATTTGCCTGGTCAGTGGAGAAATTGAAGACAGCTATTTTTGATGCTATTTTTTTTTTT
Source organism: Myotis myotis (assembly GCF_014108235.1). NCBI lineage: Eukaryota > Metazoa > Chordata > Mammalia > Chiroptera > Vespertilionidae > Myotis > Myotis myotis. The sequence continues at coordinate 28,899,713 of NW_023416324.1, read as the reverse complement.
TTTGCTAGTTCAGAACTAGCAAACTTATCACAAACACATAAAGCAAACTTATCACAAACACATAAAGCAAACTTACTAGATCATTGTCTCTGCCATCTAAAGCATCAAAAGGTTTATTTGTTGGGTGGATTAATTAAAGCACAAGAAAGTGAGTTCCCTGAGAAGAGAGAGCTCATTTGTTTTGTTCTAGCCATCCTCTGTAATAGTGACGAGAATAGTGCTTCGTACGTAATAGGCACTCCAACATTTTGAATAACTAAAGATTATGGGCTCTATTTCCCAGTTCCTTCTGTATTCAAACTATAAAAAACTCTTGGCAATTTGATAAGCCAAAATATCCCTCTGGAAAAAAACCCCAAAAACCTCTAGAATGTACTGGCTCTGAAATATAGAAACAGATAGTCATAATGTTATGGATGCTGTTGCCCATTTGAGACTTATAGAATGTGAGAGCTGGTAAGGACTTTGAGATCATCCCTTCAGTCTCACCCCTTCAGTTTACAAATGAAGAACCTGATGCTCAAAGAGATGACATGAGTTGCTCAGTGTCATCTGGCTAGTTAGCAGCAAACGCACGGTTAAAAACTTGATGTCCTCATTCCAAGCCCCGTGATGTGGGATAAGAACGCTTTGGGACATCTGCAGCCTATAGTCCTTTTCTCAGTAGATGTGGAAGTGAACCAAATTGAATTAAATTGAGGCTGGGTAGTGACTTTACAAAGTAATTTTATAGTTTAGGAAGTTAAGGTGCCATCTTTACAAAGTCTTCATGCCTTCATCCTCTCCATTCCTTCTTGAGAACATTTCCCCAAGGTGAAAGAGTGGATGAAGGAGTCAGTGCCTCAGGCAGTTGCTTAAATCCACTCCTGAGCTTCCATCGGTGGAGGCTCAAATCCAGAGAAAGAATTTCAGGTTGTATCTGGAAATAGGATTCAGACAAGAGATGAAAAGTTTTGGTTTTAAAGACTATAGTTATTTTTAAGCTAATACAAGTAAACTGAAAATGCTATGCAAATGCAAGGTTTTGTAATTATTTTTAACCCAGTGATCTACACTCCCCAGCACAGATTTGGGTGGGGAGACTGCAGGAGAAAGTGGAATGACCTACAGGTGACTGAAGCAGTCCCATAGAAAACACCTGCCCTTCACCTTTCTGCTGGATATAGCATCATGAGAATCACATCCGTCTTCATTTCCTTCTTAGAAACCTCAAGTTCTTCATTCTTTCATTCAACTAATATTTATTATTTATTCTCATCCCTGGGACTGAGATGGTGATGAATTTGGCACCAAAATGCGCATAGTAATAGCCAAAGCAAAATATACGTAGTGTTTATTGTGTGCCAGGCACAGCTGTAGGTCCTTTTTCACATTAACTCTTACAAACATCAATAAGGGTATCCAGGTTGGCAATAAGGACTGATACTCAGTAATTCTGGTCTCAGCAGAACCAGAATTTCTGTTTCCTCTCGTCCATTCCACACCTGTCCCCCCTCCTGCCCCCACCAGCCTACACTGACTTCATCCCACCCCTTGCACTGAAATTTGCTGTGCCTGAGATGCCCGTCTAGTCCAGGTCCCTCCCACATGGTAAACTTCTATTCTTCCTTCATAATCCAGCTCAAGTCACTCATCTCTATAAAGCCTTTCTTGAACTTCCTACCCTGCCCCAAGCAGTTTCTCTCTTCCATCTGCTGCCAAATAGCACTGTACATACCTTTTAAAATAGCATTCATCATATTTTATTATAACATCTATTTACAAAGCTTATGTTCCCTTTCCCACTAAATGATTGGGGATTCCTCATATTATGCTCTATAATGGTCCACAGTAGGCCTTCAGTTAATGTTTGTTGGATGATTGACTGAGGTGCCTTTTAAAGGCTAATTTAAAGTATATGAGACTTTTACTGTAATTAGCTTTTGTGTTTGGGAGATCATGAGTGGATGTGTAAATTTTTGTGTTTTTATGATGAGCCATTATATGAGGACAGAGTCATTAGTGCAAATTAAGGTCTTTGATAACCCACAGGTTTTTAGGATTAACTGTCCCCCAAAACACAAGTATAGCCACAAACTCAGGGACAGATACCAAGACAGAAAAAAATAAGCTTGACCTGAAATCAGGGTGTGTTATAATTTGTCTCTTAGGAGCAGAATGATTCAGCATTCCTTCCCTTACTCTCAGAGCTAAAACCTCGTGGCCATATGGCAATTTCTAGGTCAGGTTCTTTAAATTAAGGTGCTCTGAGATACTTTTACTTGGTTCCTTGTTTTAATCAGGTAAGTAAGATTTAAAAGGTTTGGGTCAAGGGGAATCCTAACTAAATGTATACGAGGAAATGGTCTTATGGCAGCCTTCCAAAAGACAACAGGGGCCTCACGGAGAAATGATGGACTCCCATTATTGTACAAGAAGACACTAGCAGTAAAGGGTGCCATGCTAACCTTTGTGTACAGAAGTGAGCCTTAACCTCGGTCCTTGCTGAAGGCCTGTGCCCGACCCCCTGTAATCTGAATAAACTAGTGGAAAGGTCAGGCAGTGGGTGAAACACCTACCATATACTGTTTCCAAACTGACGTGAGCACTGAATGGATATGCTTTACCCCATGGGCCCACGTTTATATCTGTGGGCTGACCTCAAGGACTGAAGGGGGGTTGGATGTGTATTTTATGTTTATGTTTCTAACAGTTCTTACGGACACTTCATGAACTGTGTTGGGAAGAGTTCTAGAACCACAGATTGGGATCCTTAGTGAATCTCAAAGCCCTACTTATGGATTTTTGAACCACCTGTTGTGGCCACCAAATTTTTTAGGATTGCCTGGTGGTAGGGGGATAGCCATCATCAGAGAGGTCCATGTCATCCCCATCCGTCCACACATCCTTGTCACTCCCCTTACCAGCAGGGAGTCCACCGACATCCAGGGCTGTCAGTGCTGGCTTCGCCTCACTTCAGACTCTCCCCGGCCACCTTACTCATTTCCTTGAGATGTGTCACTTTATGAGGGTTTTATATTGTTTTAACAAAAGCCTATAACACATCTGAAATTCTGAATCTCTTTCTATGTGATCCTTCACTATTAAAAAGTAACTCAAGGACTCCACGATGAGGAAGTGTTAAATATACGTTACTTTGCATTGAGGATCTAACAGGAATAATGGCTCTTTATTCCTATAACACTATTAATAGTTTAATATCTTCTTTGTGTCTTAATCTTCACAACAAAACAATTCATTTATTTATTTTATTAAACATATATTAACTGAGTGCTTACTCTGTGCCAGGCACTGTACTAGGAACTGGAGATGTGGTGGAGAGTAAGAACAGACACAGTCTCCACCCTCATTATGATTTCATTCATTCATTTGGTCAACAAATACCTGTTGGCTGCCTACTATGTGTAGGACATTGTTCTGGGCACTGAACAAGAGTCAGAAAGCCTTCCCTCTCAAGGAGATTACATTCTAGATGGGGGAGATAGAATACAAACAAGTTAAGTAAAATGTATAGTTTGTTGGTTAAAAGAGCTAAGGAGGGGAAAAGTGGGGAAGGGGATTGCAATTTTAGATGGTTGGATGGGGTGGTCCTCACGCAAAAGATGATGTTCAAGAACTGAAGGAGGTGAGGAAGCAAGCCATTTTGATATCTGGGAGTAATTCAGGCAAGAGGGAATAGAGAGGAGACCAGTGTGGCTGAAGCCAAGCGAGCCAGGGGCCAAGCATTAAGGAGAGGAAGTTGGAGGGGTGGGAATGTAGAGGGAGCAGATATGTAGGCCTGTGGGTCGTGGAAGGACTTTGACTTTTACTCTGGATGAGCTGGGAATCACTGAAGGGTTTTGAGCAGAGGAGTGACATGACCTGACCTATGTGCACAGAGTCATCCTGGACTTGGTGTTGAGAATAGACAGGTGGCAACAAGGGCAGAAGTAGAGACATCACTTGGGAAGTGTTTAGGTGAGAGACGATGATTGTTGAGCTAGAATGATTTCGGGGGAGGAGGTGAGAAGTGACTGGGTTTCGGATATAATTTGAAGACAGAGTTATCAGGATTTGCCTACTGGATCAGATGTTGGGTATACAGGACACACTAGTCAGAGGACTCCAAAATGTTCAGGCTGAGGAGCTAGAAGAATAAAGTTTGCCATTTCCTCGTGTGGACAGGATATGAGAGGAGTAGGTTTGGGCAGGTGGTGAGGAGCAGGATGCAGTCTGTGGTGCCCCTAAATATTTTACTTAAGTTGTTTGTATTCTGTCTCCCCCATCCAAGTGGCAATGGCAAGTAGGCAGTTTATCATACTGATTGAGACTCAGGGGAAAGCCTTACACCTATCAAGGGAGTGGCTGCGGAAGTCCAAGGCCTGAGCTCTGGGGCATTGCAATGTTTGTGATCAGGTTGAGAAGGAAGAACTAGCAAAGAGTCCTGAGTAAAGGAAATAAAGGAGCGAGTGTGGTATCCTGGAAGCCAGGTAGAGAAGGTGTTTCAAGAAGAAGATGTGATCAGACCGTGTCAAATGTTGCTGGTAGACCAAGTGCAATGAGGAATGAGAACTGGCCATTGGAGTTAGCATTAGTGACCCTGATAAGAGCAGTTTTAGTGAAGTGATGGAAACAGTGAATACACACACTGTCTTAGGAATTTTGTTATAAAGGGAAGGTGAAAAATGGGTTGACAGATTGCTATGGACTAGAGCAGCCGTGGGCAAACTACGGCCCGCGGGCCGGATCCGGCCTGTTTGAAATGAATAAAACTAAAAATAAAAAAAAAGACCGTACCCTTTTATGTAATGATGTTTACTTTGAATTTATATTAGTTCACACAAACACTCCATCCATGCTTTTGTTCCGGCCCTCCGGTCCAGTTTAAGAACCCACTGTGGCCCTCGAGTCAAAAAGTTTGCCCACCCCTGGACTAGAGTGTGGCCCCTCTCAAACCCATATATTGAAGCTCCAACCCCCAATGTGATGATATTTGGAGATGGGTCCTTTGGGAGGAAATGATGTTTAGATGAGGCCATGAGGGTGTTTTCATGATGGGCTTAGTGCCCTTATAAGAAGAAACCAGAGAGCTTGTCCTCTCCCTGCTAGGTGAGGATACAGCAAGAAGGCAACTGCCTTCTCTGCAAACCAGGAAGAGGGCTCTCACCAGCACTCAACCCTGCTGACATCCTGATATCTGACTTCCAGTCTTCAGGGCTGTGAGAAGCCACCCAGTCTGTGGTACTTGGTTATAGCAGCTTGAAATGACTGAGACTTTGCTCAAAGGGGAGATGGGTATGAGAGGCGTTTCTTAAAGAAGGGAGAAGTAACAGCATGTTACATGCTGTGTGAGTAATCCAGTAGAGAGAGAAACTGGCAAGTAGGAGAGAGGTGAATTGATAGAAAAGTGCCTTAACTGGGCTAGAGGGGTTGGGATCTGTTGTATGTTTCAAGGAGTTGGTCTAAGCTAGGAGCAAGGATACTTCAGCCACCAAAATAAGAGAGAAGGTAATCTGTATGGCATAGGTACAGGTGTGCAAGTAGACGTGCTAGTGGGAGATTTTAGAGAAGTTCTTTTCTGATTGCCTTGGGTTTTCTCATCAAAATAGGAAGAGTGAGAATGAGAAGGAGGGAGGAAATAGTGAAGGTTTGAGGCAGGAAAAGAAATTGTTAACTAGTTGTGTAGGGTTGTGGGAGAGTGAATGGACTCGGGACTATAATGCTTATTGCACAGCAATAGGGATGCCCTTGAGACTGGTCAGCTGGTTTGGGTGTTTTTAATCCAGATTGGTTTCATTGCACGGGACGGCCCAGAGTAGGCAGAGAGTTGGAGCAGTCTAACCAGGGTTGTGATTTAGCCAAACAAGAAACAGGTACAAGGACTTGAGGGTTTAAGTTATAGTTCTTGTCTATGGAATTTAAATAGAGTAAAAGAGAAAGAGGGTAGGAAGGGGGTGAGGGACAGTGAAAAGATGAGGGATCCATGCATGGTAGTTCCTGATGGGGTCTAAGTGTGGCTGGAGTTGGGGGAAGCTGGAAAGATAGGAGACAGTGGCTGGGATTGGAATTATGACGAGTACATGAAATCTAGACTGTAGCTGAAAGGGGTGGCTGGGGTGGGGTAGTGAATAAAACTCTTAGAGAAAAGGAGGTCAAGAAACAGGCCTGGGCATTGGAAGAGTTCTCCATGTGGACACTGAAATCACCCACATCTATGAGCATATGGGAGAATCAGTGAGTCAGGAGCTAAAGCTTCCAGGACAGAGGGGAGTAACCGGGGTCCTTAGCTAACTTGCACAAGTTGGATGCTGTGCAGTCTGATGAGAGCCAGGCTGGGGGTTTTTAGGAGGGAGAAGAGAATGTACTGGAAGCCAAGGAGCAAGGAGCACATCTGTCCTGCCTCTTGCCCCAGTAATCCCAGGTGTAAGAGAGAGAAAACAGCCAGAACTTGGTGGAGCTGCTGTAAGCAGTGTTACTGAGGGGAGCTAAGGTTCAGTGGGACCCAGAAAAAGAAGGCAAAGGGAACACACACTGAAAAGTGTGAAGGTAAGGGATTTGCTGCCCACTGAGTCCCCACGGGCACAGTGGAGATAGGGCGGAGTGGAAGGTGGGAGTAGAAAAGGCAAGTCAGAGCCAGGTGGAGCTTAGAGTTCAGGGAAATGACTTGGCCTTGGAGACTGGAGTCCTGGGTAACTGACGTGGAAGGGATGAAATTTGTCTCATGGTTGCAAGAAAGATCCAGATGGTGAGGTGGGGAAGGGATGAGGGAGGGACCTGAAAAGGGAAGGTTTCCAAGCTCTGGGACCCTTCCATTTTGCAGAAGAGAAAACAGACCCAGAGATTTTTGTCTTGCCAAGCCATTAAATGACAGCAAGGAATTACATCAAGCCTCTGACTTGGAGGCCACTCTGCCATAATTGTCTTTCATCTCATGTTGTCTCAACTTCTTGAAGTGCTTTAAAAATAGGTTAGCCCTGAGATATCAGATATCCCGAACTCAGTGCTTGTAAGATGCTGTGCTGTTCCTATCGATTTGTTTCGGAGAGGTAGACATTATACATTTATTAGTTTTACACATTTCTTCTGAGCCCAGAGGCACCATGAGTCAACATCTCCCTTCTGAAACCTTCCTTGATGCTCCCTCAGAGGTGGTCACCTACCTGCTCCCTCCAGCGCTTCTCACGTTGTGTTGTAAAAGGTCGCCTCCTCGCCCCACCCCTGCCCAAACCAGACTGATAATTTTTCTTAATACCTAGGTGCTCTGAGGAGGGCATCCATGGCATTAATCACAGCTGTGTGTTGTCTTTCTTAAATTCCAGGGAATAGTGTTTGTTTCATTCATACATCTCACCCTCATTCCCCGCCCTTAAGATGGTGCCTGTTCCTTACTGTCAGTGCCCCCCCCATTCGATAGGGCCCCACTTCCAACCATCAGCACCTGAACCTGTCACAGGAGCGTGGCCATTTAGCCCACACAGGCATGGCAAGCCAGAAGGACCAGGGATTTAATACCATGCCCCTGGAGTAGCTCTCCACCAAAGACTGAGTTGGTGTATTAAAAATTATACCTCGCCAGCTCCCTTGCCCCTTGAGTGGGATAGCTGACGTGTGTAGTGAGCCATTTCTTATTTTTGGGAGCCAGGATTAAGCCCCGTGGCCAAGGTGATTGCTCCATTGATAACACACCCTTGTTGCCTCATTCGCTTCTCTACTCACTAATAGTGTTTCCTGATATTAATCACCATCATAATAAACCTCATCCACTTAAGTCCTCCTTTCTGCGAGTTCTTCTGGGGAAACCCAAACTAACACTGGGCTTGGCCCAAAGTAGGTGCTAAGTAAATATTGGCTCAATGAATGCATGAAACAATAAGTGTGTATTGAGTGAGTGGGTGGGTGAATGAATATTTGTGTGTAATTCTTTCTCCATAAGGAGACTATATGCTCCCGGTAGGCAGAGACCACCTGGCTCATCTTTGTGTGCCTGCTTCATAGTGTGTCTGACTCGTTCCAACAGTTCAGTAAAGGTTGCTTGGAATTAAATGACCTCAAAACAGCAGTTGGTAGAAGGAGAAAGTGGCCACATCATCACCAGGTTTTAATGAGGTGGAGGTGAGATTTCTTTGAGCCGTTGTAACAAAGAACTTTAAAAGGGCGGGAGGAGTGGCAATGGCATCTACTTGTTAAGAATAAAAATAACTTTTCCTTATGAGAAAATGCTGAGGGTAGAGTAGAAAACACCAAGGGAGAACCTGGAGTGTGCGATGAGCCAGGTCATATTTCAGGTGACACATCTTCTCATAACACAACATAATGTGAAGCCCTTAATGGGTTATCCACTTACTTTATTTATATTATCGATTCCTTTCTGACAACTTTCAGAGCTTCACTACCAGCCACTGTTGTTACCTGATCCTGCTAACATAGTGGTTCTAAAAGCTGCCGTAACGGAGGTCCCTGCTTGCCCTCATGCCCAGTGTCCTATTTTCTGTCATTTTTGCTGTTGGCTTTGTAGATGAGGGTTGTTGTTTTTTCTGGCATACAAGGAACCAGATTTGTTTTGAAGCTTTCTTTGTGAAGCTAAGGATGTGTGTGTGTGTGCACGTAAATTACTGCTGTACGTGCATGGGTTGAGAGGGTAGGGACCCATTATGTATCAGTGCCACGTAAGGGCAAAGACTTTTACAATCAGATCTATTGCAGGGGTCCATATTCCAAGACATCTCTAATTTAAATGAGATAATATATGTGGAAGCTCTTAGCAAAGTACGTAAAACACAACAGCTGCTCAATAAAAATGCGAGCCAAATTCAGATCCGAATGACTGCACCTTTTATTTATCCCTGCTGCTGCTTCCCTCTGTTGATATGAATGATGAGAGTGGTTTTTAATTTTTAGAGCTTTATGTTCCAATAGTGATTTGCTTATTTCTAAAGCTATTTCTCTGTATTATAAAGTGTATTTCTTTGCTGTAGTACATACAAATGCAGAAGTCTAGTTTTGTAGGGTGAACTTAGTTTAACTCAATATATAAATTAGGAAATGGGCTCAATTCTTTGGGAAAAGTTACACATTTTTCTATCTTGTTTTTAATAATTAAAATATTTCCAAATATAAACAATGGAGAGTTCAAAGGAAATCAGAATATAATTACTCTTGAAAGTAGATTATTGTTTTGAGAATTTATGTGGAGAAAATGTTATTGAGGCTAAATAGTGCATGTCAAGCCCAACCTACGAGTCTGGGAGACCCCAAATATCCCAGAAGCAACTCAGCTCCCTTTTCCCTGCCCTGCTCCCTAAGCCAGGGTGATACCCCAGAGCACTAGGGCACTGCAGCTCATGAAATCCCTTGTGATTTGAGGGCCTGAGCCTTTCCCTGTTGAGGGGTTTCCTTCCATTCACTGGCAGCCAAGCAGAGCCCTGCCTGCCCCGATGTCTTGCATCAGCTCTTAAGTCCCTTGGCTTGAAGCCTGTAGATTACAGTGGATCCTGGGAAGGGTGACACATTGAGGTCCATCCTATATTAAGTTTATCTTTCCTAAGGAGAGAGATGAATGAAGAGAGGGGGAGTGATTACGTAAGTGGTTGATGGTCTCAGAATTCACTGACAGATTTGCCAAGGCCAGACGTACACCCATATTGTCCTTGGCCTTGTCTGTGAGGAACTGCTGCCCCCACTGAAGCCACAGTGAGTGGCAGCCTCCTGTCTACTACTTTTAGGCATGGTGATATAAACTAGGTTTAGACACCAGAGGGCAGGAATGAACAGGAGGCAAGTGGAGTGGCCCATAGCAAGAATGCTGGAGCTGGGCCAACGGGCAGAGAAGTAACTGGTTGTGTGAGCACTTATCCCTAAACCTGCCGTGTCCCTCTCTGCACAGAGCTGCACGGCCAGCACAGTCAGACCCCTGACCTGTCTAACTGTTTGGTAGAGCCTTTTCAGCTACATTTTAACCCATTCCATTCTTCATTTATTAAAGGCTTCAGTTGGAATGAGCCAGGCCCAAAGATTTACCTTTGGAGAAGAGAGATGAAGTCCTGGTAAGACTTCCTAGGTCTATGTGAACTGCTTGTTGAGGCTGAGCTGTCTCTGTCCACTTGTGGTTGATATTTCCAGAAATGACTGAAGTCTTTTCTTCGCATTTGGAAGTGTAACTGTCCGTCTGTGGTCTCACGTCGGGATTGAAAAGCCAAGCATTTCTGCTGCTTCTCGTTTCTCTAGGTCACTTTTCTGTTGCAAAGCCATTTTGCTCATCAGGTGGTATGCGTCTCCATCCATTGTCTTACCTTGCTTAGCAGAATGTCTGTGCAATGCTAATGCCAGCGCCTTACAGACTGTGTATAGCATTGTCTAGTTTCAAAGCATTTTTAAATATTTTATCTCATTATGTAATGTCATCCTGGGCTGTTGCTTTTCCCCTGAGAGTATTTCCTCAGCATTTGCACCAACTTGAGTACTTTTCTTTCTTCTCCTGTCAATTTTGAGTCTGCTATACAGGGCTTGCTCCCCCCACCCCTTTCATATTATTTCCTACAGGGCTATAAGTGGCAAAGAAAGGCATATCTAAATGGTACTATTTTCTGATGGTAAAGTGAAGATAACCTAAATGCTCTTTATAAGTCATCCGTGAGAATTATGTCCCGGTTCCTTGGGAATATACTATGAGTAGAAGTACTAAAAACAATTTATCTTCATGATTATACCTACTCCGTTTTTCTAAATTGGCAAAATAGCTCCTAGAAATGGGGGGGAACTGTGCAAGTTAGATCCATACTGTGTTTTTGTGTGCTTGCTTTGTTTTTATTTTGTTTTGCTTATTGTTTTTGTACTAACATTATTCATGCCCCAGTGGAGAAATAGGAATTGTATTAGCACCTTTTTTTTTCTTTCTTGGACTTGTATGGTTGTACAGAATATCACTTTTGAAATAGAAGGTGCTTTAGGTTAAAGCTTGTAAGATGGTTCTGGAACTGTGTCTCAAAGTTTTTCTTAAGAGCATTCTGGAAACTCCTTTAAGGTTCACCAAGGCAGACCAAGTTGTTTCCTGAACTCAGTTCTCATTGCTCTCACATCCCATTTCATGGCTCCATCATTCTATCCCCAGATGCTGGGTGCACCACAGATGCCTAGATTACTACTATGTCCTATGGTTTGTATCGTAGTAATACAAACCACAGGACATCGAGGTTGAAAGAGACCGAGCAGGTTGCTGTAAGCTTATCTGATCTTTGCATTCCCTCCGTACCATTCTCAAGTGTCCAATGAGCCTCGGCCCATTCCATCCTAAGGCACTGGAAAAGTATCCCTTTTGTTGATCCCAAATCCTCCCTGTAGCTTCTGTACAATTCAGAAGACATCAAGTGCCTATCATGTACCTGGCACTGTTCTAGGGGCTGGAGATACAGAAGTAAAGAGACATGGATAACTCATGGATAGCTCTACTGCTTGGGGTCATAGAAGACAAGCCAAATAGTTCTTATCCATGGACACCCTACAGACTGCACTCCTGTTCCTCTGAGTCCTCACTTGAAGCTAATATTCCCATCTATCCAGTGTAATACAGTTCACATTCTTTTGCCATATGGATCAACTGTCTTTGGATGACTTCTAGTTTGAATATTTTTGTTTGTTTTGTTAATACTCCCCTGAGGATATTTTTCCATTGATTTTTAGAGAGAGTGGAAGAGAGAGGGAAAGACAGAGAGAAACATCATGTGAGAGAAACACATCGATTGGTTGCTTCCTGCATAAGCCCTGACCAGGGCCCAGGCCGGGGAGGAGCCTGCAACCAAGGTATGTGCCCTTGACTGGAATCGAACCCAGGACCCTTTGGTGTGCAGGCCAATGCTCTATCCACTGAGAAAAACTGGCCAGGGATGAATATTGAATTGATTTTTAGTAGGTTGATTTTTTAGAGTCTTTTTTTTTGTTATAAAGGTAATATGCACTTGGAGACATTTTAGAAAATATAGATAAGTTTAAATAGGAAATCACTTGCAATCCCTTTACCCACTGTTAAAGTGTTGCTATATTTTCTTTCAGCTTTTACTAACTTGTATTTATAATTTTGTTCCCTGTTTTCTTTACTTACCATTGGCATTTTTGCATTCATTATATTCATAAAAATTATTTAAATGCTTACATATTTCAGATAGACTTTTAATGGTTAAGTCATAAAAGAGTAGTAAGGATCCCTTATGTGAGCTATCATGCTTCCTTTTCCTTAAGCCCCCAGTCTCCTAAGCCACTGTCTTCGAGGACTACTAGTACCATATGGAAGGAAGGTGCAGGGCTATACTACCTCCTTGTGGATTCTCCTAATGTGGATTTTTCTTGATACACTGCATCTTTTTTCTGTTCGTTCTTTTGTGCTTCCTCATAATCATGCTCTGCCCATTTGTTTGGAGTATTGAGTTGACTGTAGCTTTCTTGTTACAACAGGATATTCAAGTGCCATTTCCAAGGTTATCTTCCTGCTGGGTTCAGTCTTGAGGAGTCTGTTGGAGCCAGTTCTGGTGGGACTAGACAACGGTAAGCCCAGGGCTCACTTTTCTCCTTCAATTGCAGGCCTACAGCTGAACCAGAAGGCACTCACCACTTTCCCGGATGTGGTGCTTGTTCGGGTGTCCACACCCTCGCTGCAGTCGGACAGTGACATCACCGTCCTGCGACACCTGGAGAAGTTGGGCTGCCGCCTAGTCAATCGCTCGCAGAGTATTTTAAACTGCATCAACAAGTTCTGGACATTCCAAGAGCTGGCCGGACATGGGGTCCCCATGCCAGACACCTTCTCCTATGGTGAGTGTCCTTGAAATAAGGTTGCAGTTTATCTTTCCCAGTTGCATCTCTGTGTTTTCTCTCCCCAGTAGCCCTCGACTGTTGGTTTTCAGTACGGAGCTGTTCATCTTAGATGATTCAACAACGTGAGTCTATCATGGTCATTCCCTCTGTCTGAAATGCCTTTGCTTCTTTCTGTCTGTAATTCACTCATTAAATATGTATCTGGCACACACTATGTGCCAACCACCATACTAGCACTGGACTATAGCGGTAAGTACCAGTCAGAGTCCTGCCCTCAAGTCATTGCCAGGTCTTCAGGGGCAGAGACAGCAAGTAAACAAGCAAGTGCAGTGCAGTGTAGTAAGTGCCATGATAAGAGTTAGTGCACGGTGGTGAGGGAATCCGTAGGAGAATTCTTAGTGAGTTTAGAAGATATTGAGGAAGGTTTCCCAAAAGAAATAGTATCTAAACTAAGCTGAAGTTATCCAGGTAAAGTGTGGGAGTGTGTGTGTGTGTGTGGGGGGGGGGGGGTGGAGACAGGGAAGGACTCTAAGCCAAGAGAAGAATATAGAAAGACCTATAGGCAAGAGAGAGCTTGACCAATTGGTGGTATTTTGAGTAGTTTGTAGGATGTAAGGGAGACTGAGTTGAGATATAAGGCTAGAAAGATAAGTAGCCATATACGGTATGTGAAGGAGATTGGATCTAATCTTGAGACTAACCAAAAGTTATTGGGCTTTAAGCAAGAAGGTGGCCTGATCAGAGTTCAGAAGATCACTTTGGCTACTCTAGGAAAAAGGAATTAGGCAAAGTTATGTAGTAGCAGGGTTTTTAAACCATTCAAAAGAGCAATGGTGGTCTAAACAAAAGTGGCCATAGTAAGAATGAAGATAAGTCAACAGAATCAGGAATTATGAAGGAGAAAGCAATAATAGGACATGGTGATTGGTTGGGTAAGAGGAGTATAGAGAGGAATCAAGAGTGACTGGTTTCTGGTTTGGGCAACCAGATGTGATAGCAAACACTGAGACTAGAGACATAGGAGAGAAGACACTGATTGGTAGGTAGGAGGTGAGAGGTTGTGGGGAGAGCTGATTTCAGTTTGGGACGTGTTCTGTTTGAGCTGTCTATAGTACATGCAAGTAAAAATATTCAGTGGGCAGCAGAAAATGGATCTGGAGCTCCTGAGAGAGGTGTAGACTGGGGATGTGGAATTGGAAGCCTTTATTATATTAAGTGAAGTCACAAGATTGGATGGGATTACTCAGGCGGACTCTGTAGAACGAAGAGAGCTGAACTGTACACCTAAAATGGTTAAAAAGATAACTTTTATTTTATGTATATTTTACCACAATAAAAACACACACACAAATGTAATAAAAGAAGGTTCAAGAGGGACTCCTTTAGGGAATGGGTAAAGGAAGAGGAACCTGTACAAGAGACTAAGCAGGAGAAGCTGGAAAGGTGAGACGAGAAAGAGAGATGACAGAAGCCAGTGGGAAGAGCAGTCCAGGAAGGCTGGCATAATGAAAAGTGTTGATTGATCGGTCTGAAGGACAAGTAAGGTAAGCACTGAGATGTGTGTTGGATTTAGCAACAGGGAGTTTGATGAACACAGCTTCAGTTTAATGATGGGGAGAGAAGCCAAATTGTCAGGGACGAGGAAATGAATGGGAAGTGAGGAAATGGAAACCCTCTCAAATAGCTTAATTGTAGGGATATGAAGTCGCAGGTAAGGAATGAGGCAGGGTCAGGAACAGGGGTTTTATTTGTTTAGGATGGGAGAGAACTGAGCATGTTTAAAATGGTGATGGGATTAAGAACTGGGAGGTTGAAGATACAGTAGAGAGGAGACACTTCATTGTGCAAGATCCCTGAGAAGGTGAGAGGGAAAGGGGTCCAAAGCATAGGTGCAGCCCGGCTGGCGTGGCTCAGTGGTTGAGCATCAACCTATGAAACAGGAGGTCATGGTTCGATTCCCGGTCAGGGCACATGCCTGAGTTGTGGGCTCGATCCCCATTAGGGGACATGCAGGAGGCAGCCAATCAATGATTCTCTCTCATCATTGATGTTTCTATCTATCTCTCCCTCTCCTTTCCTCTCTGAAATCAATAAAATTATAAAAAATATTTTTAAAAAGCACAGGTTTAGGGATGGCCTGAGAGAAGGATCCCTCTTTCACTGTGTTAGAAGGGAGGAAAGAGGATAGCTCTTATCAGCAGGTGTCAGGAAGTTGGGAGTTACCTTCTTATAAAACATCCTCTTCTGAAGACGTCCCTAATTATCAACAATGCCTCTTCATTTAAAACAATTATTAGCACTTTTGTGAACAAAACAGGTATTAATATTCCAATTTGCAAAAATTGCTGAACTGCAATAGCACCTGTGGTAGGCAGAATAGTGATCTCAAAAAGATGCCAATGTGTCCCTGGCCGGTATGACTCAGTTGATTGAGCCCCATCCCATGCCCAGGCTGTGGGCTGGATCCCCAGTAGGGAGCATGCAGGAGGCAGCCAATCAATGTTTCTCTCTCACATTGATGTTTCTCGCTCTCCCTCTCCCTTCCTGTCTCTCTAAAATCAATAAAAACATACTTTTTAAAAAAGAAATGTAAATATGTAGGTAATCAATCAAGTTTGTAAACACAATTTAGAAAGGTTTTAATACCCACATTATTCATGTTTTTTTAAATTAAGAATTAAAGGATTATAGTAGAGCCAATTTAGGTTTTCAGGTCATGCCTGAACTTCGGATGAGACAAATCCCCAGGCTTGGTTTCTTTGGCTATTGATTTTCTACAGCTATATAACAAACTACTAAAAACTTAGCAGCTTAAAATAACACCCATTTATTTCCTCAGTTTCTGAAGGTCAGAAGTCCAGCCAAGCATTGCTGGGTTCTTTGCTCTGGTCTTTCCAGGCTGAAATCAAGGGGTAGCTGGCCTGTGATTTCACCAGAGGCCTGGAGTCTTCCAAACTCACTGGTTGTTGGCATTTATTTCCTTGCAGTTGCAGGGACTGAGGTCCCCACTTTCTTGCTGGCTATCAGCTGAGGGCCGTTTTCAGCTCCTAGAATTGCCCACTGTCGCCACCGCATGGCCTTCTCTACAACATGGAAGTTTGCTCCTTCGAGGCCAGCAGGAAAGTCTCTGACACTTCACATTCTTTTGAAGGGCTCACCTGATTAGGTCAGGCCCACCATGAATCATCCCACCTTGATTAACTCAAAGTAGTAGACCGAATCACAGGAATGATACCCCATCGTATTTACTGGTCCCTCCCACACTCAAGGGAGGGGATTGACAAGGCGTGTACACCAGCAGGTAGGAATCTTCCGAGCCATCTTAGAGGCTACCTCAGGCAGCCATTTTAAAGGAAAAAATACGCCCTAGCTGGTTTGGCTCAGTGGATAGAGCGTCTGCCTGTGGACTGAAGGGTCCCAGGTTCGATTCCAGTCAAGAGCATTTACCTTGATTGTGGGCACATCCCCAGTAGGGGGTGTGCAGGAGGCAGCTGATCAATGTTTCTCTCTCATCGATGTTTCTAACTCTCTATCCCTCTCCCTCCCTCTCTGTAAAAAAAAAAATGAATAAGATATATTTTAAAAATAAATAAATAAATAAATAAATAAATAAAAATAAAGGGAAAAATACCTGCCAGTCCTATGGGATTGTGATGAGGATTACACAAACAAGAGCATGGGAAACCTTTGCCTCATGGAAGGCTTTGATAAATACCTCTGTTCCCCTCTTATATTATAGGTGCACAGGGCAAGTGTGTTGGAGAGACAGGCGGCCTGGAAAGAATTCCCCCAGAGGGTGCTGCATTGGGCTGACCGCTCCCCGACCATCAGCCTTACCTTCACTGACTGTCACCTTTTCTTGGCAGGTGGGCATGAAGACTTTTCAAAAATGATTGATGAAGCTGAGCCCCTGGGCTACCCGGTCGTGGTGAAGAGCACACGAGGACACCAGGGTCAGTGCCGCTCCTGCACTTCCTGTAGGCCAAAGCGCTGCCACACAGGACCCTCCTTAGGCGGGAGTGGGAGCACCGCTGGGAGCAACTGAGCTCCCCCTTGAGGAGCTTGCAGTGTAGTCCTTACCTCTGTCCCCTCCTCTCTGTCCCCACCCTTCCCCGGATGATGGTCACAGGCCCTTGACCTGACTCTGGTTTCCCTAACTCCACTGCCAGTTCATCCTCTGTTCTTTCTGGAGAGTCATTCTCTGAAACAGATCTATTCTTGTCATTCTCTGTTGAAAAACCCTCTCGAGAGCCTGTGCTGCCTCCTAGACAAAGTCCATTTTCCTGCTCATGGCACTGAAGCCCTGGACAAAGAGCCTCACCTCCCTTTGCAGCTTCTCTGGCCACGGGACCCTCCCACATCCATTCCGGACTACTTCTCATTCACCCACGACACGTATTTTCCTCTTGGAAACCTCTGCTGGGAATGCCATCTTCCTCTGTCCTCTGGTGAACTTCTGCTCATCCTTTAAGGCCGGCTTCACCTGTCATTTTTTTCTCTCCACATCTCTGGCCTCCCTCCCGCCCTTCCAAAAATTAATTGCCCTTCCCTTTGTGTTCCCATAGCACTTTGTCCATGATTCTAGCTCTGTACTACACTTGATGACAGTTATAGGTTATATGCCCTTTTCCCCCTTCTTTGTGAGTTACTCAGGTCCCATGAATCTCTGTCTCTGTAAGACCTACTGTGTGCTCAGTAGGAGTCAGTAAATGTTGAAGAGGGTGGATGCAGCAGAAAGCAATCCTCCTGCAGTATGTGAGTGGGTACCCAGATGGCATACATAAATGCCCAGGGCATCTGGAGTGAGAGGGGGTGTCCCAAACAGACACGTAATGAGCAATTCCTGTGATGCAGGGACCGTGCAGTAGAAATAAACTAGACACAGTCACCTCTCTTAAGGATCGCCAATGTGAAGAGTGTAGGGAGTTGCGTTGCAGGGCACAGGGTACGCTGCTGCAGCATGCATATCCAGGCACCTGTTGAGCTTGAGCTGAACAGAGGGAGGGCCAACTCTGCCAAGAGGCAGTGAAAGCTTCATTGGAATAAAAGGAGACTTAGGTTGACATGTGGAATGTGACCTGGAGGAAGTGAGCTGAGCAAACAAACAGAAGCAGGTGTGAGCAAAGCAACCTGTGAGTCTAGAGGGGGCCTGTTGAGGAGCAAGAAAAATGAGTGTGGGTGGCAAGGTGGGGCTCCTGATACCACTCAGACATGGTACAGAGCTAAAATGCAATGTCTCTCAACTAGTTGTTTTCGTCAATCATATATGATTCAAATATGAGTCATATTTGAATTATTTATTCCAATACTGCCGGTAGTATAGGAAAGCACCAGGTCATCCACAAAAAAATCTGTTCTGCAGCTCCCCATAAGCCAGCTGTTTATATAAAGTATTACAAAGATTACACGGGGAAATATGGATTATAGGTATGGGGAAGTAGGGATTACAGGCATGAGGAAGTTGGAGGTTGAGGTGGGATTCCATTGTTTTGGCAACAAGATTGTTAATCTTTCCATGTGAATGGACTGCATTCCAAGGTTGACTCCCAGGTCCAAGGTTGACTCCCAGGTCCCAGGGCCATATAACTCCCAGCCAGGTCAGAATTTAACCAACACAAGGCAATCATGGTTAACAGAGCATGATTAATATTTCCCATAACCATAGTTAGTCCCCAATATTCTATTCTTGTCCCTAACATTTCCCCACTGCTATTTCTATTATCTCACATCTATGAGATTAGTTTTAGATGAAAAGTCTCCTCCTGCTGGACTGCATCTGCTTCTGCCTTGAAAGCAGTTCCCAGAGATGGAATACACCAAATGCAGGATCATGGATATATGTTCTTATCAACTGAGAATTGTCAGAAAGATTAAAACAGCACATTCCTTTAAATTCTTCACAACCATGGTTATGCTGCAACAGCAAGTAATCTATTGCTGCCTGATTTTCTAGAACTGCCTCCCTGACCTGGCTCAGCTGTTGATTTATCCCATGGATAGCCCTGGAGGTGGCTTTAGGGCTTTTACCGTGCTACAAGCCTGCCGGGTCACTTCTACATTAAGGGAGCCTACCTTTTACCAGCGTAACAGAAATGGTCAAAGCAATATAGTCAACAGGCTCCACAAGTGGAGATCGTCATTGCCGTCCGGTGCCACGGCCTTGAGAAAGCCTCTTGTGGTTCAGACCCTGTGATGTTTCTGAGGCATAAAGACAGTCAGTCATCCTAAGGAACAGGACCCCATTGCTGTTAGCAGGGATAAATAGTTACCCCACATATCAGAAACCAACCAGCCAGCAGCTTAGTATGTCCAGTACTATAAGGGGATTATCAGGATAATTATCAGAATAATTCATATAGTTATTAGCTGCTGAAAGATAACAACTAGAACACCCAGTAACAGTCAGACATTTGCCACAGGGAACTACTGCAGTAACCTTTAGAGGAAGCATCACTGCATCGTTTTTCCAACATACAAAGATCCCTGTATATGACTTCCCAAAAGGAATGGAATAGTTCTTTAAATTAGCAATAGGTGTCCCAACTCCTGCTCAGCAAATGTAAAGGTCAGTTCTATACAGGGTCCTCCATTGCCAGCTTCAGAGCAGTCGGGTGGTGAGAAGCACATCTCAGTCCCATCCATTTCTCCTCCAGTTGGCCCACCGTCCTTGCTCTGCTCACGTCTGTCTAACTGCCTATCACATCCCCCCTCAAGGATCTTGGCTCTGAATTCTCTCACAGAAAAAGGGGTGCAGGGTCTCTTCTGCAACTGCTTCATGCTGAGGAGGGATGAAGTTTTCCCTTCAGAGCCAAGAGATCCTTGCTGTCTGTCAGAGGGACGATGCAGCCTGGCCACAGAAGGAGGTGACAATGGTGTCTAGAGGTGGTATTCCCTGAGTGCGAGTAGGGCTTGTAACCTGGTGGAGACAAACTGTGTCATAAAATTTAGTATTATTGGGCAAAAGTTAGAACAGCAAGAATATATAAATGATCTGGTGGAAGGAAAAACACATTTCAGTTCTAATAATTCCCAATTATTTTCTAATTCCCAATTTGAAACACAATTTCTTTCTCTCCCTAAAGTCACCCTCATTTTTATTAAAGAGCCAACTTAAGACCAATTTATTTACTGTATTAAGTCTAGTTACAATACGGCCTGATTGTTTGCATGAACACAATAAGAATAACATCAGCTAGTTGTTGTTTTTAATTGTGGTAATATATATAACATAAAATTCAACTATTTATTGAATGCCTACAAAGTGCCAGGCATTTCATATTTTAGGGGATACAGAAAGGAACAAAACAAAAGTTCCCGCCCTCAGGGAGCTCACGTTGTAGAAAGGTGTGACAGACAATGACAAGTTAAATAGAAGAATCCTGGCCAGGGAGCTCAGTTGGTTAGAGCGTGATGTGAGAGTGAACAGGGACTGAGCCTGCAACCTGGGCTTGTGCCCTGACTGGGAATTGAATCAGCAGCCTTTCGGTGCACAGGACTATGCCCAATCAATGGAGCCATACAAGCCAGGGCTACATAGTATTCTTAAACATTTGAAAAATTGAGATATAATTCACATAAAAATTTACTATTTTGAAGAGTACAGTTCAGTGGATTTTAGTGTATTCACTATTATATACAACCATTTCCATTATCTAATTTCAGGACATTTCCATCACCACAGAAAGAAAACCCATACCTATTAGGGGTCAATCCCAATTGCCCTTTCCCAGTCCTTGAGAACTAACCTACTTTCTGTTTTTATGGATTTGACTATTTTGGACATTTCATATCAGTAGAATCATATAATATGTTGCCTTTTGTGTCTGGCTCCTTTGACTTAGCATAACATTTTCAAGGGTCATCCATATTGCTTTTATGACTTAATATTCTGTTGTCAGAATATACTGCATTTCGTTTATCTGTTCATCAGTTGATGGACATTTGGATTGCGTCCATTTTGTAGCTACAGCTGCTATGAACATTTGTGGACAGGTCATAGTGTGAACATATGTTTAATGTCTCTTGAGTATATAACCAAGAGTGCAATTGCTGGTCATATGGTAATTCTATGTTTAGCTGTAGAGGAACTGCCAAACTGTTTTCCACATCAGTTTATGCCATTTTATACTCCCACCAGGACTGTACAAGGACTACAGTTTCTCTACATTCTCCCAACTGTTATATCATTCATTCATTTGTTCATTCATTTATTATTGATTTGTTTTATTATAGCCATCTTAGTGGGTATAATGTGGTTTCTTATTGTGGTTTTTATTTATGTTTCCCTAATGATATTGAACATCTTTTTATGTGCTTATTGGCCATTTGTATATCTTCTTTTTTTTATTATGTTTTTTTTTATTGTTTCCAGAGAGAGGAAGGGAGAGGGAGAGATAGAAACATCAATGATGAGAATCATTGACCAGCTACTTCCTGCACGCCCCCTACTGGGGATCCAGTCTGCAATCCTGGCATGTACCCTGATGGGGAATGGAACCAGTGACCTCTTGGTTCATAGGTCAACGCTCAACCACTGAACCACACCAGCCAGACACTATACCTTCTTAGGAGAAATGTCTATTCAGATCCTTTGCCCATTTTTCAATTGTATTATTTGCCTTTTTGTTGTTGAATTTTTAAGAGTTACTTATATACTCTGGCTATTATACCCTTATCAGACATATAATTTAAACATTTTTTTTCTACTCTTTAGGTTGTCTTTTCACTTTCTTCATAGTGTCCTTTGATGCACAAAAATTTTTGGTTTTGATGAAATTCAGTCTATTTTTTCCATTGGTTACTTGTGCTTTTGATGTCATTTTTTACTTGCCTAATCCAAAATCGCACAAATTTATGCCTATGTGTCCTAAGTGTTTTATTGTTGTAGCCCTTACATTTAGTTTTTTTTACCCATTTTGAGTTCAGTTTTATATATGGTGAAATGTAGGAGTTCAACTTCATTCTGTTGTGTGTGGATGTCCATTTTTCCCAGTATCATTTGTTGAATAAACTGTTCTTTCCCCATTGCGTGTTCTTGAAACTCTTGTCAAAAATCAATTGACCATCTGTGTGAGGGTCTATTCTGAGCTCTCAATTCTTTTACATTGATCTGTATGTCTATCTTTATAACAGGCCACATTGATTAATGTAACTTTATAATAAGGTTTAAAATTGGGAAATGTGAATCCTCCAACTTTGTCCTTCTTTTTCAAGATTGTGTTAGCTATTTGGGAACCCTTGCATATGAATTTAAGGATCACTTATCAATTTCTGCAGAAAAGGAAATTAGCATTTTGGTAGGAAATGCATTGAATCTGTAAATCAACCTGAAGTGTATTGCCATTTCAATAGTATGTCTTTCAGCCCTGGCTGGTTTGGCTCAGTGGATAGAGCGTCGGCCTGCGGACTGAAGGGTCCTGGGTTTGATTCTGGTCAAGGGCACATGCCCGGGTTTCAGGCTCGATCCCCATTAGGGGGTGTGCAGGAGGCAGCTGATCAATGATTCTCTCTCATCATTGGTGTTTCTCTCTCCCTCTCCTTTCCTCTCTGAAACCAATAAAAATGTATTTAAAAAAAAAGTATTTCAATCTCTGAAAGATGGGATGTCTTCAGAAATATTTTATAGTTTTCAGTGTATAAGTATTATACTTATTTTATGAAATGTATTCCTGAATGTGCTATTCCTTTCAATACTATTGTAAATAGAATTGTGTTCTTAATTTGATTTTCAGATTGCTCATTGCTAGTGTAGCAAGTAGTATCGTAGGGAAAATGAATAGGGAATAAACAAAGTCACAGCAATTTTTAGACTCTAGAATATGGAAATAAATTTAAAGAAGGCAGTGGACTGGTGTAGCCTTTGCCTTTTCAAAAGTGACTAATCTTATGGACCCTCATTTTCTTCATTTATAAAGCACAAATAGCTATCTTTGTCCTAATGGCTTCACAAGGCTAGTATGAAGGGTAAATGAAACAATAAAAAAAGTATTTGACACATCATAGATTATTAACTAATCTTAGTGCCCTTCCCTCACCTCTCATTTTTCCTCCTTGCCTTAAAACTGTAGCTCTTTTATTAACCGAAGTCTAAGCCAATGTTAGAACCTCTACGCCAGAAACCAAGGAACAAGTCTCTATCTCTAGCCCCATCTCTGCTAAAAATCCTACCTAAGGTCCAGAGAACCCCCAGTGCCTACAACTGAGTCCAAGCCTTCTGTTGCCAGGTGACAGATCTCTTGGTGCCAAATGTCCAGTGTTAGGAGACATATTTCCAATCTTTTACACGGCTAGAGGCTGATGCCCATCACTCTTTTTATGAAGACTTCAGAAAGATCCCACTCCTTTAGGACACAAATCTTAGGAAAACCATCCCGTATTTGCTAACAAGAATGCTCAGATTGGGTGTGCTCATGTCAGATCTGCAGAGCAAACCTATCAGGAACCCCTGTGAGATATATTAGCTGATATGCAAATGGAAAGCAGATGCCAGATAATTGCAAAAGCATTGGTCAGTCAGGCAGAAAATAAAGAATTTGGAGTCAAAAAGAAATGCTTTCCCAAGAGAAATAGAAATATAGATCATTCCTTTTAGAATTAATAGGTGTTGCCAAATAATAAATATTTCTTATATTTAAAAAGAGGAAGGATGTCTGTCAGTGATTCACTTTTTGAACTTTATTGTAGTTTTCATAGACCTCAGTGTAAATCATGCGGTATGATACTTACCTTTTTTGGATCTCCATCTATTTTAGAACTCTTCTAAAATATGTTCAATCAATTATGTTCTGCTTTGTGCATCAAGTTCAGTATGAAGTTTGGGGAATTTTTAAAACATGAGTTAGACATGGACCCTGCCTGATCCACAGCCTCAGGGTGATAAGAGATGCTAATAACTGTTATGGAACCGAGTTGACTTGATCCATAGGATTTTATTTTGACCCCTTCTCTGTATTTCTGGAATACGTTATTATTTCATTTTGATAAGAGTGGTGGTACAGAGAGACAGTCAACATTATTAAGACCTGAACAAAATCAAGAGAAAACAAAGTTCAATAGCCATTTGATAAGAAGCAAAAGTCTAGTCAGAGAAGTAGAGGAGACCAAAATGAGGCAAGTTCAGGAAGCATTGATGACTGTATCAGATGGGAGACGGGATGGCCAGGACAGGGTTCGGAGGCTCTTCTAATGCCTTCTCTTGTTGTCTTTCTTCTTAAAGGAAAAGCTGTTTTCCTTGCAAGAGACAAACATCACCTCTCAGACATCTGCCATCTGATCCGCCATGACGTGCCCTACCTGTTCCAGAAGTATGTGAAGGAGTCACATGGAAAAGATATCCGGGTGGTGGTGGTCGGGGGCCAGGTGATAGGCTCTATGCTTCGCTGCTCCACAGACGGACGGATGCAGAGCAACTGCTCTCTCGGTAAGTGTAAGGCCCAGAGTCTGTGTGTTGGTACAGGAGGTTTCCAGGAGTTTTCATTAGGATGTTTAGACCCATTTAGTAAGTGTGTACCTGTCCCTCCTATCTAGTCAGAGCCTGGCTAGGTGCCAGGATCAACAGCTAAGGATTAGAAACAAGCCCTTTCCTTTAGTAGCAAGCAGTCCAGCAGGGAGACAGATAGTGTAAGTGCTGTGACAGAGGTCAGGCCAGGGGTGTCCGAACACTGAGGTGTGAACCCTGTCCTATAGGTGTTAGGACTTAGCGGTCAGGTTTACACAGGAGTGACATGAGGATCCGTGTTTGAGAAACTGACATCTGGGTAGAGGATGAATTGAAGGCATAAGACAGGAGGCAAGGACGAGTGTGGAAGCTGCTGCAACAGCTCAGGCAAGAAATAGTGAGGGTCTAAACTAAGGCAATGATGTGATGCAGAGCAAATTCTGCTTTTCTATTACAGTTGAAAGTTGTGTTTTTCTTATATGTATGATGTTATTAAAAAGCTAGAGTTTATGTTTGGGCCAAATGCATCACTCCTCCCCGTGAACCTGTTTAATAAACCTTGTTTTCTGTAGTGGTGAATGAAGATGTCCCAGAAGGCTGTCAATTCTTGTCCCCAACACAGAAAGCTATTGTCCACCTCATTAAATGAATTTTCATGTTGGTAACATGAAAAAGTACCAAAAAAGGAAAATGTACCTACAGTTACTGTTTCCTGAATCGCCAGATGAGTGTCCCAAGTCTAATGACTAAGAAGGAGACCGAGACATTGATTTTGTCTGTCCTTCATTAATCCTGGCTGAGCAGTTTCCATGAGCGGACTTTGGTAGATATTGAGTGTGTAGTGATTAATGAGAGAATCCTTGCTTATGGTCCAGTAAAGGAGAAGACACATAAAGAGATCATTGTAAGATATTGTGATAAAGCGGGGTAATAGAAACAAATTCTAGGCTCAGGTTGACAAAGTACTAAGTACCTAACATATTATCTCATTTAATTTTCATGATAATCATGTGCAGTGCAACAGTATTGAACCTTATGTGTTATTGTTTTGTCTTTAAAAAAAAAAAATACGTTTTTATTGATTTTAGAGAGAAAGGTAGGGAGAGGGAGAGAAACATCAATCAGCTGCCTTTTGCACACCCACTGCTGAGGATTGAGCCTGCAACATGGGCATGTGCCATGACCGGGAATCACACTAGCGACCTTTTGGTGCATGGTATGATGCTCAGCCAACTGAGCCACACTGGCCAGGGCTGTTCTGTCTTTTTTAGTTTCTAATAAGGAACCGCATGGTTTTTTAATTTATCCACATTACTTTTCCTGCTAAGCTGTTTTTACAGCCTTTTCTTTATACAGTATAATAGGTGGGGAAAGGACAGTGTTAAGGTAAAGACATTAGTTATTGGACCTGAGAATACAAGTCATAAGTCTTTCCAGGGAGACTAAGGGAGACAATTAAATCTGAAGTTTTAGCTTTTTAACAAATAAGAGCAATCAGACTCTTTCTGTCCTTGATATAGGATTTGTCTCACAAGCCTCTCCATCTCTCTCTACTTAAAAAATAATAAATTCTGTTTTATTCTAATTATACAAGGAGTACATTCTCAATGTAGAAAGCCTGGAAAACATAGCAAAGTCAAATGAAAAGATATTTATCATTAATCTTACCGTCTAGAGACAACCAGTGTTAACATTTTGGTATTATTTCTTTTGATCTTTTTTTCCTAATAATATCGTTTTGCATGGTTATACTGCACAGTCTTTAATCCTACATATTTTTCTATGGGATCACAAACTCTCTGTGAGCATTATTAATGGTTGTAACATACGTTGTTTTCCTCTATTGTGAGCTACTTAGATTATAATTTTTCATTTATTCATCAACAAACATTTCTTATTGAGTACCTTCTATGTTCCAGGCACAATGATTTTTTGGTGTGTTTAAATAACTCTGACATCAACATCTGCCTGCATCAAGCCTTTTCTCTGTTACATAAGATTATTTCCTAAGTAGTGGAATGACTGGGTCACAGGGTATAAGCATTTTAAGACTCTAGATAAGAAATGACCACATTGTTTTCCTGATGTCCTTCCAGACCTTTTGTGAATAATGAAAATGCCCGCTCGCTGTCCTTCCTCAGCACTCCCCTTCTCTTCCTCCTCGAAGGGTCATTTGACTTGCTAGTCAGTGTCTGATGTCATCGTTACATCACTATGCTTTCCCCACAGGTGGTGTGGGTGTCATGTGCCCGTTGACAGAGCAAGGCAAGCAGTTGGCTATTCAGGTCTCCAATATCCTGGGCATGGACTTCTGTGGCATTGATCTCCTCATCATGGACGATGGCTCCTTTGTGGTGTGTGAGGCAAACGCCAACGTTGGTTTCCTCGCCTTCGACCAGGCATGCAACTTAGACGTGGGTGCGATCATTGCAGACTATGCTGTGTCCTTGCTGCCAAATATGCAGACTGGGAAGATGGCCATCCTCCCAGGCCTGTCCAGTCCCAGGGAGAAGAGCGAGCCAGATGGCTGTGCTGCAGCTCGGGGCGTTGCAGAGAGCATCTACACCATCAACAACGGGTCTACCTCCAGTGAGAGTGAGCCTGAACTGGGAGAGGTCCGCGGTCCCTCAGCAAGCACGCCAGGGCCCCCACCCCCCACGCTGCCCGAACCCAGCTACAACATTAACAATAGGATTGCTTCTGAATTAAAACTGAAGTGAATTCCTGCTTTTGTTGGCAGCATTTAAACCAAATCCTACTGCTTCCCTAGTAGTTTTGAATGAATAAAGCCTGGACTAATGTGATTTCATTTGCACAGAAACTAGAAATCCCATCTGGGCACTCGACATTCTTTCTAACGATGATTTAAGCAAATGGCCTAGCTTTGTGGTTTTTACAAAGATAATCTAAAAATGCTCACCAGGAACAACATCCCGACTGATCCATTTGAGGCCGAGGTCTGCTGCAAGCACTTGGATATCCCCACTGATTTTAAGGCACTGACTGTGCTGCTGCTTCTAGCTTTTAGCAATAGAGCCCATTAACTCGGAAAAGCTCCTGGCAATAGTTTACTAAAAGCAACCACCGATGGAGGCGTGTGCAATAGAGGTGGAATGTGGCTTCAGTTATGTGCTTTTCGTGTGTGTGTGTGTGTGTGTGTGTGTGTGTGTGATGCTTGGAGAATACACAGTTCGAATACTAGTAGACGATTGATCTCTGCTCCCCCTCCATCACCACCTTGACCATATTTCTCTGACACTCAGGATATGGTGTTCCAGGGAGCTTCCTCATTAGCATTTTCAATGAAGCACTTTGTAGAAAGTAAATTCACTGGTTGGCAAATGCCCTGCTCTGTCGCTGGGCCCTTCTACAAATGCTTTGCCACTTCGAATTTACAGACCTGCTTCAACGAACGCCAGCCCCAGCAGCCTCTTGCACCTTTGCTGCCTTTGGCCTCCGCTGGAAATGCAATTGAATGAGCTAGTGGCCACACACTTTATTTCTTAAGCGTGCACTAGAACCAAACACCAGGGACTCTCTCTTCAATGGACGATTTTCACTTGTTACTCCAAAGCCATTGGTTTATATCCTGGAAAGCTACTGGACGATAATCACTTCCCCCCTCCTCTACTGAAACTTCGTGTACTGCTTAGCTGTAGGGGGTTTTCTTGTATGAGTTGGTATGTGGACCTGTTGGGTAGATAGAGCTATTGGAAACACACTCCAATCCCCTTGACATTCTAGTATTATCCAGGTTCCAGAGACCTGGCCTTACCCACCTTTCCGAACTGGGGAGATGCAGGTATCAGGACTTACTCATTGCCTATTTTGGGGGGAGTTGGATAATGTAGACATGACACCGAGTGCTTTTCATTTCAACTCTTCAAGCAGCAGCTGATGAGCCTTCCCTTGAGAGGTCATGGAAAGGGAGTGTTCCACTTCTGCTCTGTGGGGTATGACTGAAAATGGGCAAGGCTACATTTTAACCAAATGCACCAAAACAGGACTCAAGGGTTACCATAATCAGGGTTATTTCCTGGGAGACCATACTCTTAAACTGTGATGTTGCATGTGCCAAGAACACATAGAATTCCTGTTTGGAGTTATCTTTGAAACCATGCAAGGAAGGAGGGCTCGCAACCTATAGTCAGGTCTTGTTTTGTGTGTTTGTTTTTGTTAATCCTCATTTGAGGTTTTGGGTTTTTTTTTCCCCATTGTTTTTTTAGGGAGAGTGGAAGGGAGTGGAAGAGACACACAGAGAAACATTGATGTAGAGAGACACATCAATTGGTTGCCTCCCACACGCACCTTGACTAGGGTTGGGGTTCGAGCCTTCCACCGAGGAACATGCTTTGACCAGAATCGAACCCAAGACCCTTCAATCCCTAGGCTGACGCTGTAACCACTGAGAAAAACCAGCTAAGGCAAGTCTTGTTTTTTACACCACCCCTCCCCAGAGGCAGTCCCATGCTCCATCACCCATTTTATTTACTGGACTTTTCTTCTAATGTTCTTTGGCTGTTAAAAAATAATCATTTCTTGAAAAATAAATCTACCCTTTAAGGACAAAGACTTAACAACATTGAAGAAAGTTTATAAGGAGACAGTTTTCAAAGACAATTCTGGAAATATTCTGAGTAAGGTCAGCTTCACTAGACTACACATACATCTTCCCAAGGTGACTACTAGTACTTTAAAGGCAACAACACCCACTTGAATATGTATAAACTCCTGTACTTACTCTGCCGTAAATGTAAAATGTGTATAAGGTCAAACAATTCCATTTTTTTCACAACATTTAAATAGAAATTGGCTTTTAAAATACTGACTAAAATCAGATTTCACCAAGTACCAGTTGTACAACTGGAAAATCTTTAGCGCCATGTAATGGAGATGTACACTACACAGTTGTAGTTTAAATGCAGTCCCATGTGGGGTGCATGCCCCTAAATTGTAACCTTAGTAATGTGTCCTTTACAGTTGAAAATGGAATACTTCACCTTTATATAGGTAACAACATGTACCTTATGTTTGCCACTCAGGGTAGGTTTAGAAGGATAGTTCTAGGTCTGTTCTCTCTGCAGTTGGCCAGATGCTTTCTTTGTAAACATTGGAACCAAGTGAGTTACGTTTCACTCATTCTCACTGTTTAGTATAAGCCCAGTCTTCCCACTTTATCTAAAGCATGCTAATGGGCCCCATCCTGAGAGAGCAGCTAGAGAGCGCTTCCAGATTTGTCAAAGGAGGCCCATTTTCCAGCGGCTCGTGACGTCTGTAGTCATTGGCATCATTGCCTGGAACTGAGCCCTGTCTGGAAGCAGAGAAAGCTGGATCACAGCCCCCCTCCAGGGTTTCCCAGACTGGCTGTGGACTCAGCCTCAGTCAGGTGGCTAGGCTGGACCACACCTGTCACAGCTGCCCACAGGCCTGCTGGAAGGAACGTGGGGCACAGAGCCAGATCCTGGTTCTGGCTCTCCCCTTAAACAGCTGATTGAATTTGTACAAATCAGGTGGTCTCTGTGCCTCCATTTTTCCATTCTTCAGGTAGGGAGGATACCTGTTCTGTTTAGCTCTTGGGGGTGCTTTGAGGTGGAACTGAGTTCATTAATGGGTATGCATTATGTGGGAGGTGGTAGAAGAACATCTACCACATCTGGTTTTATAACAGTTTCTCCTCACCCCTCCTCTGAGGGAGTTAAGAAAGAAAGAGATCATGAAGTCTGAGCATTAGCACACCGAACAGTGGTAGAGGCCTAAGGAAAAAAAAAGGCAGCTTCTCAGGGGCTTTACAACCTGAGAGGAGTGAGGCTTGCAGTGTATTCAAGTAGCCTTCTGGGTGTGTTGTATATAACCTGAAACTCTTGACTCGTGTATATCAACTGACAGTCTTTCCTATGTAACAAATTGCAGCGTCTGTATGTGGTCTTCCCATTATCTAATAGCATCTTGAAACTGGTCAAAACTTGAATGCCAATAACTCAGTCACTCAGAATATATATGATTCTGCACTTGGGAAAAATGTCTACGCTATCTGTCTGACTGCTGATGGGTGAGGGGTTGCCAGGGTGCAAAAGAAGTGGATGACAAGCTCCTGGTCAGGCTCCCTCCAGGCTCACTGTTCCTAGCTGAGGGCATTCCGTGGCAGTGGGCATGGGGTGAGGAGGGACGGGAAGGGGAAAGGTCTGGGATAGTTGTGTGACATTTCAGTGAGAGAAATAAGAAATTGGGATCATTTGGAATTCTAGTGGGAAGAAGGAAGAAATGGCTCTTCTGTTTTAATGAAAGAATTATGAATATGTCTGAGAAGGGGTAGGGGTCCATTGAAATTATTCTGTAAAAAGATAATAGGATGTATGGGTCCCCATCCCCCTCTGTTGAAAGGGGAGACACATGCCTCATCCCTTTGTTAAGTCCTGATAAATGCTGGTCTTGAGAACACTGAAGGTAAATCAGGGGAGACTGGAGCAGCCAACTGGAGCTTCGAAGATCAAGTGATAGCTGACCCTTGCAGAAGTGAATGGACCAGCATAACCTGTGGGGAGAAGCCCAGAGCCACAGCCCCCTGAGGTGGGTGTAAGGAGATATCGCAGAGAAGGAAGCCAAAGTCAGTAAAACAGGGCACTTCAGCTTAACCCTTTCTTCTGCATTTGGAGGTGAGGCTTCTGTTCCTGTCAGTCTGTGCAGATGTTTGGGGAGAGCCCTGACAGCAGCCATCTTGGTCACTGTCCTTGAAGTTTGTTCCCTTAGACCGGCTGCTGCAGCCTCATAGAAAACCTGGTGCTGTGTTTGGCTGCCTCTGAGATCAAGACGAAGTTTTTACCCGGAAGACCATCCATCTCAGGAATATATTGTTTTAATCCTTCCTTAAAACAGTATCACACTTCCATTCCAGGTCTATGGCTGAACCCTGCAGCTCTCCCTTCTAGAACTCACACCACAGAGTCAAGCCTTTCCATTTCCTTCTCCAGTGTGGTTCCCGTGCTGACCTGAGGCACTATCCTGGGCCTGGTGCTGCAACCCAACCCTGTTTGGTAGCCTTTCTCTGCCATTTCCTGTTCACTGACGCAACACTAAGAAAGTCACCCCGTGAGCCAGATTTGAGGCCACAGGATTAATTGCATTTTGGAGACCAGTGCAGTCCCCATTTTAGAGGGGGGATCTGAACCCCAGAAGCCACGGTCACTTGGCCAGTCAGCAGCGGGGCTGGGTTCCAGGCAGGCGGACTCCTCATCCAGTTTGCATACTTCCAGAGGTGGCTCTGTTCTTCAAGGCGGCTAGCACTTGCTGCCATCCTGGCCCACCTCTGCCCATCCCCTCCTGCTGAGCCTCTGCTGTGGGTCAGAATGGTGTGGGTGTGCCAGCTGAGAAGGACTCTGCGCTGGGATGACGTGTAGGTGAGAGCCCAAGAGGCATATATGAGATTTCCATGGTGCAAGCTGGCTCACGGCCTGCGCCTTCCTTAGACCAGCCAGGGCCATGTAGCCCCACCTCACACCATCAGTGATGGGCTGTGACAGAGAAGGCCCCTGCAAGCCACTGAAGGCTTCTTTGGCACCAGTTTGGCTCTCGGTCCCTCACTGTGAAATGTTTGAAGTCTGTGGAGACCTCGGTGGGCCTCTGCGGAAGTCCAGGGCTTAAAGGTTCCAAACTTCTCCCATCAGGCACATGTGAGGGGAACTCCTGACTGATACACATTTTCTAGTTGCAATCAGCTACAAAGTTAAAGGCTTCTGCCGAAACCGGTTTGGCTCAGTGGATAGAGCGTCGGCCTGCGGACTGAAAGGTCCCAGGTTTGATTCCGGTCAAGGGCATGTACCTGGGTTGCGGGCACATCCCCAGTGGGAGATGTGCAGGAGGCAGCTGATCGATGTTTCTCTCTCATCGATGTTTCTAACTATCTATCTCTCTCCCTTCCTCTCTGTAAAAAATCAATAAAATATATTTAAAAAAAAAAGTTAAAGGCTTCCTCCCACTTCCCGTTCCACAGTGCATCCCCCTTGCTGCCAGCCGCTAGGTGCAGAGTCCTCCCTGTTGTAGCCCATATGTCGGCTGGGGAACTCCTGCTCCACCCTCCACGCCCCCAAGATCCAGACAAGTCTGATGACTGGGCCCCTGGATCTCTGGTTTCTAAGGGACTTGTATTTTGGCAGTCACTGCTGACTCCAGACTTCTGCTACCTCATTCTAAGCAACAGTGGTGTCTCGTTCCTGTACTGCATCCGCTGAGACAAGAAGCTCAGTTCCCTCCCCCATTTCCACACACACCAAAATGCGAATGAGTTAGTGTGTGTGCGTGCAAACGTGCCTGTGTGTCTCAGTGATGTGGGAGGAAATGGGAGATGTTACAGCAATGCAGACATGGCACCCCATTCCTAAATGCTCTTCTGACACACTACAGAGGAATGCACTCCCCGCCCACTCCATGTGCTACCTGTCTCCCTTGGGATAAACCAAATCCATTTATGTTCTCAGGTACCACAGTATAGGCATTCCTGCCAATGCTCTTACCTTCAAGATTTCACCTTCTACCGTGGGTGGCTTATTAAAGGCATTTTCCTAAACAAAGATGGCTCCCTCCTCAAAGGGAACTTGAGTGCCATCTCTTCAGATGATACATTTTTCATTCCCACTGCACTAGTCATCACAACAACGATACTCACCACTAGCGGCCAGGGTCGTCACGCTTTACGGAAAGCAACGTGGACTAATGTAAGTGATGCCGATTTGAGCTAGACAACCCCAGTGCAGATCCTGACTCTTTCACTTACAGCTTCTGTGACCTAGGGAAAGTCACTTAATCTTGCTAAACTTTTGTTTCATCACCTATAAATGTGATAAACACAATCGTGAATGTGAACCACTTAACCACATGCCCGGCTTCCAGCAGGTTCCTTCCCTCTGGCTTCCTCCACTGTCAGCTATCAAACAGCTCCTGCCCGTGGAACGTGGCTCAGTGCCAAGGGATAAAAGCCAGCAGACAGCAGCTTTACAGCTGGGAAAAGGAGATGCTGGGGAGGGTGGAGAGGGCTGGCGGCTGCTCAAGCATGCTGTGGTTTAGGTTTATTGATTGGAAGGTCCCATCCATCCTTAAGCTCCTACGATGCTATAGTGTAAGATATAGGGGGTGTATTTGGCTTAGAAAAATCCTGGAGGAATAGCTGCCCCTGACAACTGGGAGGCTGGAAAGCCGACGAGCAGCCTGACCTTGGGTGATTTAGCACCTGGTTTCCTTGGCTCTTCCTGTATGAGGTTTGCTGGCTTTGCATCAAATGGAAGGAGGCTGTGCCAGGGACTTGAATTAAATCTGTCAGCCAGAGGGTGAGGGGAGCGCAGAAGGCCGGCGGTCTGTGCAGGAAACCCTGATAGTCCAACAGCACCATCTGGACTTGGCAGGGATGTCAGCCCTGAGATCAGAAGGAACTAGCCAATAAAGCAGCTAAAATTCTGCTGAGTGGGACTCCCAGAATCTCCTATTTAGAAGGAACTCTGATCTCCTATCAGGGGAGAGCTGGGCTCCCTCTGCAGAACTAATACAGGTCTTGGTGAAGGCAGGAGTAGGCAGGTGGCTGGTTTGTTTGTTTAGTCCCAGCTGGAGGTCCCCAGAATACCACTGGTGTGCAGGAGCCCGCTTGTACCAGCCTGAGGGAGCAGACTGTTAGATTTCCAGGAATCTTGTCAGCTGGTTAAACAGCCACCATTAAACACTAAATTATAAAACCTACAGTTAAATATACTATATTAAAGACATAGGTTAATAAACACCCCAAATTCATCACTTTCTAATTATTTTAGTACATTTTGCTATCTATGTACTTGAAGTTATTGACATCTAATGTATTCCAATGGTGGAAATTCTATAATGTATTCCAATGGTGGTGTGCTATGTGCACCTCTTCCCAACTCCATCGTTCAGTGACATCACATTGGTAGCTTGAAACCAGCCATGGTGGGAGTATTTACCCCACAGAGATGGGCAAATACTGCATATCAAGTGCCCCCCGCCTCCGGAGAGCTGGTTGTTAAACATTTCCAGCACACCACTGCTACTGGGTCACCGAGGAAGAAATGGATACACCTAAGCATTCAAACATCTTAGTTCTAGGCAGTCAGCATGTGTGATGTGTTTCTCAGAAGCAAGTTTCCTGGTTTAATGTGCAAAACCGACTAGAAGTAAAAGAAAAACACTGGAAAACACTCCTCCCCTGCTTGTTTTGTCTTGTCTCTCTGTTTTTTACATGGGAAGAGCCCTGACAACAGCCCTCTTGGTCACTGTCCTTGAAGTTCGTGTCCTTAGACGAGAAATCTGTTTAGTATGCTCCTAAACTTATGGACTGATCTGTGAGGTACTAGCTCACTTGTGGGCTGTCCCTCAACTCATTTCTCTCCCTGAAAGTGAATTGTAGCTTTTCCTGCCTAATTGGCAAACTGAAAATGTGCTGTAAAAACATATCTTAACTAGGCACCAAAAAAACTCATTTCCAAGTGATTTGTACAGCAACAACAACGTTAACTTCTGCAGAAGAGAAGAAATCATTTATAAATGAATGTTTTGCTGTTTTTGCTTTTTATTAAAATTATTACTGCGTAAGAATAAAAAGAAAAAAATTATTACTGTGGAACAGAAGGCTTTGTTTGCCTTTGTCTCCACAGCTCTGCGTCTTTGGGTTGCTCTTTTAAAGTAAGAGTCACATGCTGAATCCACATTTTATTATGTTCATATCATAAAATAAAGGAAAAGCTTCATAGAAACTTCATCCTATTCACTTGCACACCAGCTGCCTTCTGAACAACCATAATTTTCCTTTCAATCGCAGAGTGCCATCTGAATTGTAATATGGCCAACTCTTGACTGTCAAGATGATGGGGGAAAATACTAATGCGGATGATATGAGCTTGTCATGAGCCTGCTCAGCACACTTGCCTGGACTGACATGCGAATTAAGATTCAAATAGCAAGTGAGAGCTGAACACCATTAAAATGGCTGTGTGGCGGATAAGGGCCCAGGGCACTGAACGAATCTGTGTACCTACCTAAGGAATCTGACAGGTTGGACTGAACCATCGGGACTTGTGTTTGCATTACATTTACAAAGGTTTCCTGGGAGGAATAGTGATAAGATGTTTAGGAACTACCTGTGGTCAGTACTGGTCTGAGACCATTGAACCATGGCTGTCCTTCAACTTGTGGGGGTCCGGAGCCCAACCTGCATTAAAGGCGTCATGGGGACAAGGTTTGTTGCAGCCCAGAATGATGTGGGGTCTGCTCCTATGTCCTACCATTCACACTGTCCTTCCACCCAAACACTGGGGGATGTGACCTATGTTCCTGTTTTTTTTGTGTGTTTGGTTTTTTTTAATATGATAACCTTCAAACTAGACAAAAGTGGAGAGAATAGTTTAGTAAATTCCCCAGATTTTAAAAGTATCAAAAGCTTCTATTTTTAAATCATGTATTTCTTTTTCTTAAGCATTTTAAAGCAAATCCCACATGCAGTGTCTTTTCTCCCCTGCATACGTCAGCATGCATCTCTTTTTTTAAAGAAGATATTTCTTTAAGCCTTTACCACAGATAGCACAATGAACAGTAATGCCTTGCTAGTATCTAATTACCATATTCTAATTCCCCAGTTGCCTCAAAAAGAGCTGCATTAG
This sequence comes from Myotis myotis, assembly GCF_014108235.1. NCBI lineage: Eukaryota > Metazoa > Chordata > Mammalia > Chiroptera > Vespertilionidae > Myotis > Myotis myotis. The sequence continues at coordinate 28,863,842 of NW_023416324.1, read as the reverse complement.
CTGTACTGTAGACCAGTGTGTGTGGCGGGGCAGGAGGTACCTTGAACGGGGTGGTGATGGTTTCCCACCATCTTGACTGTGGCTTTGGCAAAAATCAGGCTGAAGGGACACCAGTGGGGACCTCCTTAGGCTGGCTGCAGACATCTGCCCAACTTGCTGGATCTTAGAATTCCTTTCCTTCCAGGAATAAGCCTATGGAACTTCCCCTTCTAGTTTTCAACATCCCATGGTCTTCCTCTGGGAATTTCAAAGCTTCCATGCTGCTGCCACCCACCTGGCTGTCATTGGCCCCCACTTCAAGGCTTTTCCTGCAGCTGTGCCTTTCACTGTAGGCTTCTCACGAGGATTACCGTTCTTCCATCACGGGGACGGGCCTGGACAGGTCTGAGGCGGGCCTGTAGTGTGTGGATTCTTGACTTTGTGTGGAAAGATTTCACAATACAAATTCAGGTGATTTTGAGAGTATGTTTATTAAAGCTGGGGATAGCAAAGCAAAGGAAGGGTAGAAGCAGCAACAGGCAAGGCTGCTTTGGCTCCCTAGAAACGTTATAGGAAAGAAACGAGCAAAGGTAGGGCTGCTGTCAGCTCACTGGATCACAAGAAAAGGGGGCCTTGCAGACAGCATCAGGGGTAAACCCAGCACAATCTGCTGCTCCCCTGGTGGCAAGTCTCATGGGGACCCTTAGAATTTAGGAGGAAGTAAAAAGTTCATGCCCAATAAGACCCATGGGCATGCTCTAGAACAGTGGTTCTCAACCTTCTGACCCTTTAATACAGTTCCTCATGTTGTGACCCAACCATAAAATTATTTTCATTGCTACTTCATAACTGTAATGTTGCTACTGTTATGAATCGTAATGTAAATATCTGATATGCAGGATGCTCTTAGGCGACCCCTGTGAGAGGGTCGTTTGAAAGCCAAAGGGGTCGAGACCCACAGTTTGAGAACCGCTGCTCTAGAGTGAATCCACGCTGGTATCCTTTGATGGTATTATCTCCCTTTAGCAGGTGAGAATCTCAGGGGAGCGTTTTAGAAGAATATTCATCAGCTTTCCAAGTACATTCTGTGTGTGTGCGTGTGTGTGTGTGTGTGTGTGTGTGTGTGTGTGTGTTTTATTTGTTTGTTTCTTCACAGTATTACAGAAAAATGAATGTTGAGGGAGTCTGGCATTATTTCTTGGTCTGCTTTACTGTTTTACTTTTATGTTGGGTCTGTCTGGCTTTAATGGGGATTTTGTTATTTGTTCCCGACTTCATCCATCCTTCGGTTTGGCTGGCACAAATGGCATTAACTGGGTCTCCATCCTCTATCTCCTGACCAGGGGGACTTAAGCTATGTATTCTCTGGTTAGGGCGGAAAGGTATAAACCATTTGCTCTTAAGTGTTCATGGTTAGGGAAGATAAGGTCTTGGGATTCACTAGCTGGCTGTATATTGTTCAAACTGTTTAACCTTGTTGAATTTTCTTGTCTCAGTTTCCCCATCCCACTGGCCTAGGAATTTTTGTAGCTTCTTACTATCCCACCTCACTCCCACCAGCCTCGACCCAGGCTGGTGTGAAAAGCTGCGTACCCTCAGTGAGTCACAGCTTTTTAGATTCCCCAAAGGGCCTCGGCTTCTTCACTTATTAGAAAACTTTGGCTGAATCGCCCCTGAGGGAAGTCAGAGAACACCTGAGTAGCAGCATGTTGTGTCACATCTAAAGGTAGTCCTCTGGCAAAAGAGATGTGGCAACTGAATGCACTGCTCACTCAGGGACTTCCTTTTGCTATAAAGAACATTATTAAGACAATTGGTAAAATCTGGAAAAGGCCTGCATTTTATTGTCTGATAATATCTATCAATTTTAACTTCCTGACTTTGATGATTTTATTTATGAGAACATATAAAAGGGTGTCCTTGTTTTTAGAAAATATATTTTAAATATTGAAGGATAAAGGAGCAAAATGTCTGCAACTTACTTTCAAATGGTTCATATTAATGGGTATCCATAGAAAGAAAATGATAAAGCAAATGTAGGAAAATGTTAATATTTGGGGAATGAAGGTGAAAGGGATGTGAGAATTTTTTGCGTGGACAGTCTAAATAAATCTGAAATTATGTCAGTCTCCTCTGCTGGGTTCACCTCTTCTCCACTGAATGTTCAGTTTTGAGGCATTTCCTTAGGCTCTCTCCTCCTCCCTAGGCGATCTTCTCCATTCCCGTGGTATTAGTTACTATCTACATGATACTCTCAAATTACTCTTTCAAACCCAAGCTTCTTTTCTTAATGTCAGATTGCATATCCAGTTGCCTACCTTTTCATCTCTTCTCAAATGTCTCATGAATATCTCAAACTCTCTGCACCCCAATCTGAATTCACATTTTTATACCTCTCCCACAAGCTCGCTCCTTTTCCAGAGCCTCCTCACCTGAATGCACAATGCCAACTGCTTGCTCAAGCCAGAAAAGAAAAAACTCCAGCAGTCATTTTCGCCTACTACCTTCCTCATCCCCCATATCCAATTTTGTTTCTTGTGGTAAAACTGGACTCTCAAACTATTAATGATCATTTTTTATTGAAAACTATTTTTTTCTTTGTTCATTAACATATCTGGAAGATCTACAATCCTTACAAAGGTTTGCAAGCAAGGGACAATATTTGTAATATGTCATCTTGGTTTTTATATTCTCATCTCAATAGTAAACCGGCTTATATGCTCTGAAAATCTGCATAGTTGCCCCTCTTTGGCTGAATTTCATCCAGAATCATAAAGGAAAGAGATACTGTAGTTCCTAGCTTCCCCTTCGAAGTAGAGCTAAATGTTGAAGCAGAGGTAAGTGATGATGCCTCGCTGATCAAGCAATCCAACCAAAAGGAAATAGGTGTAGCTATGTTACTCTGAAGCCAAAATTGACTCTAAAGTCAAAAGCATTACCAGAGATAAAAAGGCATACTTCATAATATAAAATATAAAGATTTAATTCTATATTTAATTAGTAAGATATAACATTTGGATGTGTGCTTGCTTAATAACAAAGCCTCAAAATATATAAAGTAAAAATTGACAGAACTAGAAATAGATATATCCACAATCATAATGGATGAATTTCATATGCCTCTCAGATTTAAAAAAAAAGAATATGCAAGATTTGATAATATGAACAAGTTTGACCTAGTGGACATATGTAGGACACAGTGTCCAATTACTCCATTCTTTTATAGCCCACACAGATCATTTACAAATATGACCATATCCTCAGCCATAAAGCAAATCTCAAACAATTTCTAAAAGTCAAAATTGTACACAGCATATTTTAGGACCTCAATAAAATTAAGCTAGAAGTCAACAACAAAGAAGTCACCTTCATTTAGAAATTAAAATCATACCTCTAAATGACTCATGAGTCCTAAAAACTAAGACATATTTTGAACAAAATGACAATTAAAATGCTTAAGTTTAAAATATGTGGGATCAACTAAAGTGGTATTTAGAGGAGAATTTATAGCCTATATGTAAATGTTATAAAAGCAGGAAGACTGAAAATTAAATTACTACGACATGATGAAGAGGAAGATCAGTCAATAGAAATAAAACATTTAAACAATTTAATTTAAACAATAATCATATACATTTACTCAATAAGGAAGAATTCATGAACAAGAATTCAGAGGTAGAGAGAACAGAGAATAGGTCATGGAGGAGGGGAAAAATAAAGGGCAATGAATATAGTAAAGGAGAGAACTAGAATTTGATGAGATGGACTTTAAAGGACTTTTTTAGAATAGGGAAGTTCTGATATTTTCTTTTAAATTATGTGCTAAGAGTTGTTGATCCTCCTCCTTACCCCTCCCCACCCCTCAGCAAATTTTCACTAAACATTTATTTGAAAGAGCTAACTCATATTTGAGGTTAGTGGGTGAGAACCAAGAAGAAGGGGTTATGTCCCTAAAGAGATGAAAAAAAAAACTACAAGGTGAACAGTGGAGAGTGAGGATGCAATTGAAACTAAAGTGAGATATGTTAGAAAAGTCAGGCCCTGGGACTTCACAGGTATCTTGAAGAAGCATAAAAATGTCCAAAGTTGTGGAATGGGGTTCCCAGCAGATTTTACCTAGACCTGAAGGGGTAGGGTGGCCTATCTGGCCTTTATTATTTTTTAAAATATATTTTTATTGATTTCAGAGAGGAAGGGAGAGGGAGAAAGAGATAAAAATATCTATATATATAAAAACCCAGCGACCGAATGGCAGAACAACCAGAATGACCGGTTGCTATGACACGCACTGACCACCAGGGCGCAGACGCTCAATGCAGGAGCTGCCCCCTGATGGTCAGTGCACTCCCACTCAGAGGGCGGGTTCACAGCCACTTGGCTGACCGGGATGAGAGGTGCTCCCACAGTGGGAGGAGCTGCTCAGAGGGCAGGTCCACAGCCACTTGGCTGACCAGGATGAGCTGCACTCCCACAGCGGGCCGATCCCCACAGGCCACAGCCCCCACCAGTGCACAAATCCCATGCACCGGGCCTCTAGTCAATGATGATAGAGAATCTTTGATGTGCTGCCTCCTGCACATCCACTACTGGGGATTTAGCCCTCAACCTGGGCATGTGCCCTTGACTGGGATCAAACCCAGGACCTTTCAGGCCACAGGCTGAAGCTCCATCCACTGAGCCAAACCTTCCAGGGCAATCTGGCCTATTTTTATTATGTATCTGAGTGAATTAATTTACAGTGAGGAACAAAAAACTCTCGGACAGGTCCTTGACTTGCATATCCTCTCCCTGAGTGCAAATCTACCTAGGAAGCTAAGCGTGCTAATGGACAGGCTGTTTGACAAACCTGGAGCTAAAAGAAAGAAAAGATATGTTGCCAGCAGGTGTGGCTCAGTGGTTGAGCATCAACCCATGAACCAAAAGGTCCCTGGTTAGATTCCTAATCAGGGCACATGCCCGGTTACAGGCTCGATCCCCAGTAAGGGGCGTGCAAGAGGCAACTGATCAATGTTTCTCTCTCATCAATGCTTCTATCTCTCAGTCACTCTCCCTAGAATCACTAAAAAAAATATTACCAAAAAAAAAAAAAGATATGTTAAGTGACTACGGTCATCCAGGAAACAAGCTGATACTGCCATGGCCACATCTATGCCATTTTACAACAATAATGAATAAGGTTATGGGAGAGATCAAGGTCACAAAGATATTAAGTAAAAGAGCTGAGATTGTAACCCATTCACATCTGAGTCCAAGGCCTGCACTCTGTCTACATCACAGGGAAAGAGGACAATCCAGTTTCCATTATGCAGGCTGAACTCAACAAATGAAACCTGGCACAAGCAAAGTGAGATCTTTGTAGGATCTTTCAGAGGGCTTCTCCCCTAGACTGTATAATTGGCTCACGTCTGCTCAAATCGCTGTCTAGGAAGACAAAGACACCAACCTGGAATGGTATCTCAGCCAATCTGTACTAGGGCACCTTGCAAGGCCCTGGGGCCTTCTCTGGAAAAGATCTATGATTTATGTCTGCATTTTGCAATTTGTTTTCTATATACCTCATGTCCTTTTTGTCCCGCTCATTCTCCTTCACTGCCTTTTTTTTGCATTAAGTGGATTTTTTCTAGTACATTTTAATTCCTTTGTTGATTTTAAAGTATTTTTAGAGTAATTTTCTTGGTGATTACTCTAGGAATTATAGTGGACATTTTAATCACAAACTACCTCAAATTAATGCTAACTTAATAGGGAATAGGGAAACTTTGCTCCAATATAGCTTATTTCCTACCCCCACCCGCTTTTTTTTCTGGTAGAGATCTATAGAACATGCATCACTTGGAGACTTCTGGGAAATATGAAAAACTGTTTGCAGTTTAATTACAAATACCCTATTAGTGAGCTGATAGCACGTTACTCAAAGTTGTACAAAGTCATGATAAAAACAAGTTTTACTGATTTCTATGCCCAAAGCTCTATATTCCCTTACATTTGCTGTGCAAGAAAGAATAAAAACACACTATATGTGAAATCACAGGGCAAGAGGGTGGGAACTTCAGCAATTCATAGTACCTCGAAGCAGCTGCACAAGGCTGGAATATGTTAGATGCTCAACAGTCGCTGGAATAGGCCCTGACGTGGAATCCATGGGTCACTAAGGAGCGGGGAAAATTACTTCAGTGTTGATGATACGTAGTAATTGTTCAATGAGGTTTTGTTCTTGGGCACTGAGCTGTTTCTCTTGAGCTATATTAGAGATTCTGGTGGCATATTCTTGTGCCTGGAATAGAATTGCAGTGACGAAAGGAAGTTGTCATAGGGAAGCATTACATTGGGAAGCCCCATCTGTGCTCAATCCCAGAAACATGGGAAAGGATCCATCAGCTTCTCACACCAGCCACTGAGCTCTTGTTGGAAACTTGTGAACACATACTGGGTCCTTAGAGCTAGCCACATGTGTGCTGGGTGGGGAAGGGGACACCAGAAAAAGTCACCTGGCTTGACAAACTAAGTACACTTTCATAGCAAAGTGAGATCTTTGTAGGATCTTAATTAGGGCCCTTTGAACCAACACTGGAAGGCAGAGAGATGACAGGACCATAAGTAAACTGCCAACCTGGAGGAACTCACTGAGTATAGTTAAAGCTGTTACTCCATTCCTGCAAGGACTCCCCAGAGCCCTCAGGCCCCGCAGGCTTTCTAGTACTGCCCCTGCCTCAGTTTACCTATGCAACTGTGGGAAGGCCCCCTTGAGGAAAGAGGACAATCCAGTTTCCATTATGCAGGCTGGACTCAACAAATGAAACCTGGCATGAGCCTCTGAGCTTCTCTGGAGTAGGGGCTTACTCTTAGGACAAACGCTAATGCAATTGGGCAGAACACAGCTGGATTCAACTAGAGGGATTTCTATCTCAATTTTAGACAGGCTGGCTTTCTGGGGAAACTTGCCTTTGAAGAATTCATCATCAGGTAGTAAAGCATGACCAGGATTCTCAGAACGAAGACAATCTTTTGGGGAGCTCTGCTACATGTAGACTCTCGAATGCTTAAGATTGAAGTCAGGATCCGAATGGCTTCTGCTTCCTGGGCTTCATCTGCAGTGGAGAGGAGGGAAGGAAGAAACAGGTCCTGGAGGCAGCTGAGTCTGCCCTCAGTGGTAGGCACTGAGCTGTGTGGGCACCTGGCCTCCAGAAGCCTCCTCACAGGGACGCTGGTGGAGGCAGTGCAAAGCACAGCAAGTTCTCCACCTGGAGGGCAGCTGCCACATACAGAGCAGTTCCAGGCAGCTCCTGGCCTTGCCTCGCATGTCATTATGAGAGAAACCTAAAAAAAATGCTCAGTCCCAATGTTGCTAAGATTTCTCTCTTTCAGAGTCCTGAATTGGATCTCTTAGGCTCCCAAATACAGGGGATTTGTCCCAGTGGCCCAACTCAGCTTCCACTCTCTAGCAAGAGGGGGGAGTGGACCTTCTAGAAGGTGCAGCATCTTAATTCTTCTACCCCAACTCCAAAGGTGCTTAAGCAATATAGCCTTTCTGCTTTCCCTGGGGAGGCCGTTTACAATTCCCCCCAGCAGTTTTTGGTTCTCCTTTAGTCATTATTTATTGACTTACTAGTGGCCCAGTGCACAGATTTGTGCACATTGAAAGGAAATTAATTAGAAGAAATATTTTAGTATCATTATTCACCCCTTCTCTATAATAGAAGTGTCAGAGATTAAAGAAAATTAGTAAAATGGATATGAAAACAATATATAAATTGATTAATAAACAGTAACAACATAATATAACAACAAAGACATGATATAAAAACAACAAAAACATGATATAAAAACAACACTGAGCCCTGACTGGTTTGGCTCAGTGGGTAGAGCGTCGGCCTATGGACTGAAGGGTCCTAGGTTCTATTCCGGTCAAGGTCATGTACCTTGGTTGCGGGCACATCCCAGTGGGAGATGTGCAAGAGGCAGCTGATTGATGTTTCTCTCTCATCGATGTTTCTAACTTTCTATCCCTCTCTCTTCCTCTCTGTAAAAAATCAATAAAATATATTTTTAAAAAAACAACACTGATAAAAACAATGACTGATAAATTGATTAAACTTATTCTAATATCTCCCTTTATACCACATTAAGAGTAAAAACACTTTCAAAGTGCTTGACTAATTTCCCAACTTTAACTTTAACGTCACATGCTCTTCGAACTTGAGAGAAAGCAACATATAACTGACCATGTCCGAAAACGGGTTCAGGTAGGAATATTCCTACTCTGTGTAGAGTTTGTCCTTGTGATTTATTAATAGTCATTGCAAATGCTGGCATCACAGGAAACTGTCTTCGAATTAATTTAAATGGGAGGCCAGTGTCAGGCGGGGAGAAATCAATTCTTGGAATCAGAACAACCTCTCCTTCTGCAGATCCTGATAATACTTCAGCTTTGATTATGTCAGGTCACAATCTTTTGATAATAAATCCAGTACCATTACAAAGACCCCATTTACTGTTAAGATTTCTCAGTAGCATGATTGCACCTACTTTCAATTTTAATTTGTGACATGGCATTCCCAAAGGAATAATACTATTAAGAAATTTGATGGGAAAATTTTCCTTTCCAGCATCACCTGTTGAATCATCACTCAAATAGGTGTGAAAATCTCCATCAAGTATATCTAAAATTTCTTCATTTAATTTATGAAAGTGCTCATTTTCAGGACAAAGAATCACACATTCAGATATATTTTTAATATTATCTATAGATATACTATTTCCAAAGGTAGCTTCAATAATAGATCCGTTACAAATCATTTCACGGGGAATTTCAATAATATCCATTCTGAGAGCTTTATATGTGTCGCACATGCACAAGTCAACGTTTATTTTTAAATTACCAGTGCACGTCATATGTACTGGCCGGTCAGTCAGTCACTGAGCCTTTTATATATAGAGAGAGATTATGAGTTATTATGGGCCAGATACTTAAAAGCACTTTTTTAAGTATAGCAAGTCCCCAATAACATCATTTTGTTAGACATCACTTCATTATAACATTGATGAGAGAGAAAAATTTATTCCCAATCAGAGCCACTCTCTGTGTGGAGTTGGCATGTCCTCCCACTTCTATGTGGGTTTTCTCCTGGTCCTCAGTTTCCCTCCCACAGCCCAAATATGTACCCACAGGTGACTAGTGTGCCTAGATCATCCCAGTCTGAGTGAATGTAGGTGTGTGTGTGTGAGTGCGCCCTTTGAGGGAGTGGCATCCTGTCCAGGGTTGGCTCCACCTTGTGCCCTGAATTGCCAGGATGGGCTCCAGTCACCTGCGACCTTGAACTGGAATAAGCAGGCTGGAAAAGAATTATCTTGCTAGTTTTTATTAATATTTCTTAAATGTATGGATAGCTCACATTTATTTCAGAGTTTAATATTAGAAATGTTTTGGATCTTTATTTAGAAGTTTGGTGATGTTTTCGTGACCAGAAATATGCCGTAGGAACTTAACTCTTGTTTATATCAATTAGCCTATAGTCCGTTTCCAAAAACCTATGAAAGACATTAAGTGAGGACATACTGTGTTAAGCTTAGAGAAACAGACAGAAAGGATATATACCATAATATTAAGGCTGGCTATCTTCAGCTATCTATGATTTCCAAGTTTTCTGCTTTACCATAAACCACTTTTATCATAAGAGAAAGCTCAATAAAGTTACTAATTTTTTAATCCTTAACTCAAAACCTCTCCTGTAATAAGTCTTCTCCCCTTCAACACCATCCTCACCTCTTAGTTCTGGGGCTTGGCTTATAATATAATTTGTACTCACAGAAATTATATTTTGGTATTTCAGATAGGCTCTGTCTCACCAACTACACTTTTTTAGCACAAGCTAGATCCTCTGTCTCTTTATTATCTCAGCGGGAGTGATATTGTCCAGGGCTACTCAACATTCAGCCTTTTGCCAAGCCTGGGAATGGTGAGATGAATCAGACTCAGCACTGCCACTGAGGAGCTCACTGCCCAGTAAAGCAAGAGGATAAGGCACCAGGACAATTGAGTAATGCCACTTCTGTGTTGAGCCATGGCTTATGTCCTTGGAGGGATAACACATAAGAAATGGATGCTCTGCAGAAATTACAGTGGGCTCTCCTCCAAGTATATCCCCTGAAAGGCTGTGTGTGGTGCTAGAAATCTGACTTCTGGTAAAATCCCTTTGCTCCCCTGTCTCAGTTTTCCCATAATCAATATGGGGGAGATGGCATGTGCTCCAGGACAGGCACACCAGCTCTCCCTATTTTCGGGACAAGGCCCACGATTGACAGGAAGTCACTGCTCTGCTTCGTAGGGAGAACTGCCACTTACCCAAGCCAGTGTCAGTCTCAAATCGTTTGCCCAGTAAATCTATTTGTTGGACGCGAGCCTCTAAGAGGACTTGATAGTGATTGTTCAAATATTTATCCCAGATCTCACAGACCTGTTAGGAAAGAAGATACAATCAGACAAGCGGGCCAGGTCTTAAGTCATTGGACCAGCCAGCTGGGAGGGTAGCACCTCTAACCATCTGCAGACTCCCTCTCTCATTGTGCCTGGTTGTGGGGAGGAAGGGAAGAGGAGGCTTAGGAGCCAAACAGGCCTGGCCAAAGTGAGTGTGGCGACTGTTGGGCTGCAAAGGGCACCTGGTGGATCTAATAACAATTACTACCATTTGCTGAGCACATATAACTAAACCTTTACATCCTCACAACACCAACTGGGGTCATAGTCTTATTATCCCCATTTTACAGAGAGAGAAACAGGCTCAGAGATGTTAAGATTGTACTTGACTTTTGGTAAAAGCTGGTAGGTGGCACAGCCAAGAATTAAATTCAAGTCTGTCTGACTCTGAAGCTCATTTCTTTTCAGCTACACCACAATGCCTCTTCCTCAAAAGTGGGCCTAAAATATGAATAAACAGTCACAGCATGAGAGCCTATATCACACATAGAAATGGTTGCTTGCTAAGTGAGGTGTTACTCTATGAACATAAATGACATTTTAAATACTAAAAGCAGTTTAAAATCTTTCACATGCAAAGATGGAGACTTCAAGTGCACTCATATTTTTTGATCCCTTCATATGACATTTTAGCCATAATTTCCCCTTTAAAATCTCATTTCTGCCCTAGCCAGTTTGGCTTAGTGGATGGAACGTCTGCCTGCAGACTGAAGGGTCCTGGGTTTGATTACGGTCAAAGTTACATGCTGAATTGCAGGCTCAGTCCCCAGTAAGGGGCGTGCAGGAGGCAGCTGATCAACAATTCTCTCTCATCCTTGATGTTCTATCTCTCCTTCTCCCTTCCTCTCTGAAATCAGTAAAAATATATATGAAAATCTCATTTCCTTCTCTATCACATACCTCAATATGCCCACATTACCTTGCTTCTATGGGTATGACAGAGCATATGGCAATCTATTTGGAGGGGTTCGGTTATTATTGACCCATCACTTATTTTTTGTTAACTAGAGGCCCGATGCACAAAATTCGTGCAAGAGGCTCGGCCCTCACAGCCCCGGCTTCGTCCTGAAGGTCATCCGGAATATTGTCCAGAAGGTCGTTCAGCCATCTTGTCTAATTAGCATATTATGCTTTTTTTATTATAGATCATCCTATGGATTCTAAGGACTATTTTGGTAGTGGAGAAATAGGAAGAAAAAAATTGGAATATATCATATATCAGGCTATGTAAACTTGGGCAAGTGCCTTTATCTCTCTGTGCTTCAAATTTCTCATGAATGATCTGACACCAGTTGTAAGGTACAAGGCCTAAGTGTCAAGGCTCAGCTCCCATATTCCCTAGCTCACCTTGGTGTACAGCGTGTCTGCCAGGTCAAACTTCATAAGGTCAAAGAAGATATTAGCCAGGTGAAAGTAGCCTCCTGAGGTCCTGATGTCCTCTGTGCCATAAGCACAACTGGCAAAATAAATCTATAGCAGAGGAAGAAGGTGAGTGCTGTGTTCTCTTTGTAAATCATATATCTGATAATAATAAAAAAAAAGACTCGTATCCAGAATATACAAAAAATGTTTACAACAGCCCAACTAAAAATGAGCAAAGGGTCTGAAGAGAGATGTCTATAAGAGCATGTGCCAATGGCTAATAAGCCATAAGAAATGATGCTCAATATTTTTAGTCATTAAGAAAATGCAAAATAAAATCATGAGATACCACTTTTCACACCCTAGAATGGATCTAATAAAAAAGGCAGAATATAACAAGTATTGTCAAGGATGTGGAGAAAATGGTATTTTGCTGGTGTGAATATGGAATGATGCAGCCTCTGTGGAAAACAGTTTGGCAGTTCTCAAAAAGCTAAACATATAGTACTACATAACCCAGCAATTCCATTCTTAGACATATGCCCAAGAACATGAAAACATGTGTTCATACAAAGGTTTGTATAAATATATTCTTAGTGGAGAAAGAGTGCTCTCCCTCCCAAGAGCAGGTCCACACCTCTCCCTTCCCTTTCCTCTTCTCCCACAGGCATGCTCTCAGGCAGCAGTCGCCAACCTTTCAGACCTCACAAACCACCAGTGGTCCGGGACCATTGGTTGGCAATCCTGCTCTAAGGGACACCATGAGGCTTGCAACCAGGGAGCAATGGGAAGTGGCAGCTTGTCCTGGGCTAACTCCCTCTTCCTGTCCCCAAGGTACCCTTTTCTCTGACTTCTTAGTGAGCCAAACCAGTCCAGCCTAGGTTCATTTCCCCACCTAGTCCCTTTCCTGTTGCTTCTTCTATCCTGGGCCCTTCTGTGTTTCACTGTCCCCAGCTTTAATAAACATCCTCTAAAAGTCACCTGAAAAAAAAATACATTCTTAGCAACATTATTCATAATAGCCAAAAGTGGGAACAATCCATATGTCCCTCAACAGATGAATGGCTAAACAAACTGTAGTATATTCAGATGATGGACTACTACTCAGCAATAAAGTATTTATACACACAACATGGATGGATCTCAAAGTAATTATGCTAAGTGAAAGAAGTCAGATGCAAAAAACCACATATCATTCTATTTATATCAAGCGTCCAGAAAAGACAAACCTAGAGAAACAGAAAGTGGCTGCCTGGAGCAGGGGTGAGGTGGGATAGTAAGAAGCTAGGAAAATTCCTGGGCAAGTGGGATGGGATTAAACAAGAAAATTAAACAAGGCCAAACAACTTACAGCCAGCTAGTGAATCCCAAGACCTAATATCTTCCCCAACCAAGGACACTTGAGAGCAAATGGTTTTACCTCTCTTCCCTAACCAGGGAATACATAGTTTAAATCACCCTGGTCAAGAGACAGAGGACAGAGACCCAGTTAATGCCATTCATGTCAGCTAAACCCAAGGACAGGTGACGTCAGGGGAACAAATAACAAAAACCCTATGAGAGCCAGACCAACCCAAGATAAAAGTCAAACAGTAAAGCAGACCAAAGAATAATCCCAAACTCCTATAACCTCATTTTGATGCATCAGCATATTAAAAATGCATCTGGTGCCTGGCCATTGTTCTCAGTGGTTAGAGCAGGGGTCCTCAAACTTTTTAAACAGGGGGCCAGTTCACTGTCCCTCAGACCGCTGGAGGGCCAGACTATAGTTTAAAAAAAAAACTATGAACAAATTCCTATGCACACAGGGGCGGCAAAAACACCCGGCGGGCTGGATAAATGTTTTCAGCGGGCCGCATGTGGCCTGCGGGCCGTAGTTTGAGGACCCCTGGGTTAGAGCATTGGGTGCACATTGAAGGGTCACAGGTTCGATTCCCGGTCAAGGGTATGTACCTGGGCTGTAGATTTGATCCTTGGCTCCAGTTGGGGCATGTGTCAGAGGCAACCAATTGATGTGTCTCTCTCACATCTCTCTTTCTCTCTCCCTCCTTCCCTCTATCCCTGCCTCCCTCTCTCTATCCCTTCTTTCCTTCCTTCCTCCCATTCACTCTCTAAAAATCAATGGGGAAAAAATATCCGCGGGAGAGGATTAACAACAACAACAAAATAAATCTGGAAAGCTGATGAATATTCTACTGAAACCCTCCCCTAAGATTCTCACCCCAGAAGATGAAAACTCTCAAGACGAAGACCCAGTGTGGGCTCTCTCTGGAGCACACAGATGCCCCTTCTCAGGTATGAACTTTTTACTTCCTCCTAAACCCTAAGGGTCCCCACCACACTTGCAACCAGGGAAGCAATGGATAGCGGCAGCGCTTCCTGGGCTAACGTCCTGAACCTGTCCCCAAGGCCCCCTTTTCTCTGACTCTCCAGGGAACGGACAGCAGGCCCACCTTGGCTAATTTCTTTCCCCCAACATTTCTAGAAAGCCAAAGCTACCCACCTAGGCTCTCACTGTTGCTTCTTCTATCCTAAGTCCTTCCCTTGTTTCACTGTCCCCAGCTTGAATAAACATACTCTCAAAACCACCTGGAGTATTGTGAAATCTTTCCTGCATGGAATCAATAACCCACACAGTACAGGCTGGTCTGAGGCAGACCTGCTCCAGGTCAGTTCCCGTCCCATGGCAGGGGTGGGAATGAGAAATGACTGAAAATGGATATTAGGGCTCTCTTTGGGATGATAAAAAATGTTCTACAACTGGATTGTGTTCATGGATGCACAACTCTGTAAGCTTACTAAAAATCATTTAATTATTCACTTAAAGTGGGTGAATTTTATGATATATATCAATAAAATTTCTTTTTTTTAAGCTAGGCTGAGAACTCGAAGCTTGAGCTAATTCTTTTTTTAAATATATTTTTAATTGATTTTAGAGAGGAAGAGAGAGGTAGAAACATCAATGATGAGAGAGAATCATTGATTGGTTGCCTCCTGCACACCCCACACTAGGGATTGAGCCCGCAACCCAGTCATGTGTTCTGACCAGGAATCAAATTGTGATCTCCTGGTTCATAGATCTATACTTAACCACTGAGCTATGACAGCTGGGCGTGATCTATCTTTTATAGTCTTTTTTCTTCCCTTTTTTTTTTCAAAGCTAGGCTGAGGAATCTGAGCTTGATCTCATTCTTAACAGGATGGCCCACCTCAAGACAGAATGAACAAATCCTTCATTTGTCAGAGGGTGTAGCTAGAGTCTATTTGTGCAAAGAAACACAGATGAAGAAGTGCATTAGTCAGGCTCACAGGTGGAAATTTATGGCACCCTCAAAATATTTCCTGAAGACACTTTAATGAAAATAATTATTTACAGAGATATGGAAGGGTTAAGGAACCAACAAGAACTAAGGAGGCACTGGGGATTCTCAACAGCAAGAAACTATTGCCATCCCGACTCCTGAAAAACCAAGGGGAGAAAGCAGGGTTACAAGGGCCCAGTAAGAGCTAGAGCCATGGAAGAAGGCTGCCTGACAGGAGTCGTAAGGAACCATGTCCCTGCCAGAACTGAGGTGGGGAAGAGAGGCAGCAGAGAAAGTAAACACCCCAACCTCTTCCTCCTCCCAACCTTCAATCCCCCGCCACATCGCTCACTCTCCAACCCAAAGCCCAAGCAATGGAGTCCAGGTTGTGTAGTCCACAGAGGTAAGCCTCCCAGGGCAGGGTAGGGCAGCAAATGGATTTGGGGTGAGGGGATATGGAGACTAATCACCACAAGATGTTGCCATTGGCTCTATGGACATTGTGCAGTGGCAGCCAACCAGAGGGAGGGTTGCCCAGTGGAGAGGCTGAAGAGAGAACCAACCTGCATGAAGACTGCAGTCTGACCCTAACCTCATCCAGATTTCAGACTCCGAAACTATTCTCTCTGGTAATATTGTCCAATACTGAAATCCTAATAGAAACCTCAGAAATGTTGGAAGAACTGCTCAGTCATCACCCTTATTATCCTATTTAACATTTCAACAGAGTTTTGTAGTTTATAAAGCACATTCACATACAACCAGCTCATTTAAGAACCATACTCTGAAGTAGAGATATTGATGTTATTTATAAAAATAGCCAAAGTGCTGCACATGCATTGTCCTATTATTTATCTCTGTAATGAGGTAGAGACCATTTCATGATTTCTCTCTTAAAGGTGATGAAAGAGGTTAAATAATTTATCCAAGATTATGTGGCTGGTCAGATTATAGAGCTGAGACTAGAAGTAAAGCCCTTCTCTTAGTCAGTACTCTGTCTGCCTCCCTTTATGATCCTCCCAGCAACTGAGGGTTAGGGAAATGATGTGTCCTGGGCAAGGTTGAACAGCCAGGAAGGCTTGAACTCAGGTTGTTAAAATTATGTTCTTGCTGGGCCAGAATGGCTCAGTTGGTTGGAGCATCATATTGTGCATCTAAGGGTTACTAATTTGATTCCTGGTCAGGGCACATGCCGGAGTTGTGGGCAAGATCCCCGGTAGGGGGCATACAGGAGGCAGCCAATGAATGTCTTACATCAATGTTTCTCTCCTTTCCCCTTCCTCTCCCACTAAAAAATCAATAATTTAAAAAAAAAATCTTTTAAAAATTCTGTTCTTGTTAACACCCCACCAGTCAGTTGTAGAGAAAAAAGTTATAGAGAAATGCTCAGTTAAAAAAAACACACAACTAAACAGGGCTGGACTCAGAAACATTCAGGTGTTATAATTTAGATTGTTTACATCATTGGCCAGATGATAACGGGCTTCCTCGTAGTTGTCCTTAACCATATAGAGAAGTCCCAGGTTCCGATGCAGTAAAGAGTGGGTGGCATAACTACAATCAGTTGATTTGAGGACTGTCCACTGGGCTTGGGATAGATATTCTTCAGCCTGGACGATCTGGTCTAGACCTGTCCAAAAGATTGAAAGAAGGTTATAATTCATATCCTGGCCAGAAAACACATGATGAAATATGTCATCATGCATTCACACATTTATTCATTAACTCAGACATTTATTGACACACAAATACTTATATATATATGAAAATTTATAGCAGCCTAATCATAATAGCCAAAAAAATAGAAACAGTTTAAATGTCCAAGTGACGAGTAGATATGCAAAATGTGGTCTATCCGTATCCATGAATGAAATAGTATTCAGCCATGGAAAGAAATCAAGTACTGATATGCTACATGGATGACCCTGGAAAACATATGCTAAGTAAAAGAAGCCAGACACAAAAGGCCATGTATTGTATGATTCCATCTATACGAAATGTCCAGAAAAGGCCAATCCATGGAGACAGAAGGTAGATTAGTGGTGGCCAGGAAATGTGGGTATGGGAAAACGGGGTATGACTGCTAATATGGGTGTGGGGTTCCATTTGGGTTAACTAAAATGTTCTGGAATTAAACATAGTGATGGTTGCACAATCTTCTGAATATATTAAAACTGCTGAATTAACCTTAGCCAGTTTTGCTCAGTGGATAGAGCATAGCCTGTGGACTGAAGGGTCCCGGGTTTGATTCCTGTTAAGGGCACATGCCCAGGTTGTGGGCTCGATCCCCAGTAGTGGGCTTGCAGAAAGCAGCCAATGAGTGATTCTCCCTCATCATTGATGTTTCTCTCTCTCTCTCTCCCTCTCCCTTCCTCTCTGAAATCAATAAAAATACATTTTAAGAAAAAACTGCTGAAGTGTACTTTGAAAGAGTGAAGTAACTTAAATGATCATCATCAGTAATGGAATAAATTGAAAACATGTGCCAATTTATAGGATGGGATGAGAAGAACACAGCATCACTTTCATGATATTCCTGCCAAAGATACATCGTCTGCAGAGGAAACTTCAGAGAAACCCACATTGAGGGACATTTTATAAAATAATTGACTTTTAATATTTAAAAAATTAAAGTCACAGGCATCAAGGAAAAAATTATTTCAAAATGAAATACTGTAGATACTAAAAAATGTTAATTCCCCTCAAAAATGCCAATGCTCCTCTTGTTGTAACAACCACATGGGATGTCTGCCATCGGTATGCTCCCCACTCTCAACACTGCCTCTCCTCTATAGGAGTAGGTTCCTGTATTCCTGTTTGAACTACAGGACCCTGACTCAAGGGTAGGTAGATACCACCCTCAAGCTGAGTCAACACAGTTCTCTCTTTAGGAATTTAAAATTGTAAATCAGATGCTAATTAGCTCCTATTACCCACCTTGAATCTGGTGGACATGTAAATTCAGCTCTGTCTGACATTTTAGGGTTGCTGTCTCCTGCAGTAAGCATAAGGTAGAAAAATCTGGTCTGCAGATATGGAGAAGCAGAGGCAAGAGATAAGTCCCCAGAAATAAAAGCTGAGAGCACCGGCCTTGCTTTGTTACGGCATTCTGATTCTAGTACCTCATGGTGCTTCAGTTCCCTTAGGACACGCCAGCGTCCTACTACACTTCCTCCTTTTGCTTAGGTCAGCTAGAGGGGATTTGTCAGTTGTAGCCGAAAGTTCATGACATCTCCTTCCCCATCTTGTGCCAAACTTTTCAGCAGCCCTGCTCTTGCACAAAAGATACCAAGGCTAGATTATTTGGCTACTGATAGGACTCAATATAGCACTTCTTAAGGACTCCAGGGGGTAAGTCATTTCCACTTACCAATGCTAGCTTCAGCCAACAGGAGGTAGGCAGGCACAAGCTCTACTGAACTCAGGCCATACACATTCATGCGGAAGCGAAGAGAATGCAAAGCTGCTGGGACAGCATCTTTATACCTTCCTTCAAAGATATATTTCTGGGCTAC
Organism: Myotis myotis; assembly: GCF_014108235.1. Taxonomy (NCBI): domain Eukaryota; kingdom Metazoa; phylum Chordata; class Mammalia; order Chiroptera; family Vespertilionidae; genus Myotis; species Myotis myotis. The sequence goes on along the minus strand of NW_023416324.1, from coordinate 28,845,210 downwards.
AGTGTAGCAGAATTCAATCAAGTGCTTCTGTGGAAGAAAAAAGTAGTCAGTCTACAGGTAAAAGACAATGGTGGATATAGGTATACCTGGAGATAAGGCCAATACCTAATGAGCTGGTTGAGGGCACACAGTAAGCCTGCCTGTATTAAGCTGGCCACAAGTCCTAGCATAAGCGACACAAAAAGGCAAACTCTGCACTGTGAGTTCCTTAAGGTCCAGGAATAAGTGTATTTTCATCTTAGTTCCATACTTGGCATAAATGAGTGCTCAATAGAAAATTATTAAATGAATATTATTCTTCTATTTATATTAAAATTTTAGTTTAACAGAACTGTCATGCCTCAGGACTCTCTGAAACTGTCTGCCTTTCCATTTGAATTAATTTTAAGAGAATTTTCCTTCTGGAGTTATCCTGCTTAGCTAATATCAGAAACAAGTTTACTCTAAGGCCATTGTTCTAAGGCAGTGATGGCGAACCTTTTGAGCTCGGTGTGTCAGCATTTTGAAAACCCTAACTTAACTCTGGTGCCGTGTCACATATAGAAATTTTTTGATATTTGCAACCATAGTAAAACAAAGACTTATATTTTTTAATATTTATTTTATATATTTAAATTCCATTTAACAAAGAAAAATCAACCAAAAAATGAGTTCGCATGTCACCTCTGACACGCGTGTCATAGGTTCGCCATCACTGTTCTAAGGCCACTCTCAAAGTGTGACAACACTAACATTGATGAATCTGGTGTTTTGAAATTTATGGCTTATAAAATGCTATTTTTTTTAAAGAAAAAATGTGATTCTATCAATGCCATAATAGTTTTCCTAATCTCCTCTATTTATTTACTCCTTTATATATTCAAACATCATTGTTGACCTCCTACTACGTGCCTCAGCTCTTATCAGAGTACTTGACATATATGTGGGTATTATGGCTGAATTTCGTTCCCCAGAATTCATATGTTGAAGCCCTAACCCATAGTACCTCAGAATGTGACTGCACTTGGAGATAGGGCTTTTAAATAGGGGATTAAATTAAGATGAGGCCTTTAGGATGGCCCCTAATCCAATCTAATGGTATCCTTATAAGAAGAAATTTGGACACAAGAAGAGATACCAAGGTTGTGTGTGCACAGAGGAAAGACCATGGGAGGACATGGCAAGGCAACCATCCGTAAACCAAAGAGAGATGCCTCAGAAGAAACCAAACCTGCTAACACCTATCATTGATCTTGGTCCTATTGCTTCCAGAACTGTGAGAGAATAAATTTCTGTGGTTTAAGCTGCTCAACCTAGGGTACTTTGTTATGGCGGCCCAAGGAGACCACAGCAGATACTCAGCAAGTATGTGGAGAACGGACTGAATGGAATGGCACTGAGGACATAAAAACACAAAACCAAGTCTCTGCCCTCACAAAGGTTACAGGTTAGTGATCTCAACCCAGAGCGCCCTTTCTCCTGGGCAGTTTTGCTGCACCCAGGAGTTACCCTGCACCTGTCCCGCAGGCCTACCTGTCTCTGCTGCAGCTGCTGGAGGCCATGCTGCCGCTCCTCCTCTGAATTGTAGAAGGGCATGGTGGTGCGCAGCGGAATCAGCAGCTGACAGATCTTCTCATGAATGCTTTTCCAGTCAGCTTGCTGATGAACCACATCACTGACAATAAAAACATGGACTTCATTGTATTTATGTTAGGGCTGACCTAAAATTCCATTGCTCCACTTCAGGCCTAGCCCTAGAAACTAGAAAAGCCAGCCCAACATAGACCAGGCAGGGAGCTCAAGCCATGTTGAGACAAAATCTCTTTTCTGTCATGTGATTATTTGATGGTGGAAAAACTATGTTGGGTTGGGGAAGGGTGGCCTCTCTGCAGGCACAGGTTCACGTTCAGAAGCCATGTGGTGCTGCTGTGGCTATTCTGTTTTCATGATTAATTAGTAACAACAAAGACAGCTTTACTTCTGCATTATTCCAACGGCGTTTTCAAAATATCTGAACTTTGAAGCTGAGGGATGTGAGGGTCTTTTTCTTGAGGAAGAGAAAGGAATTTACATTTGGTGAGGTTCTAGGACAGTGGTCGGCAAACCGCGGCTCGCGAGCCACATGCGGCTCTTTGGCCCCTTGAGTGTGTCTCTTCCACAAAATACCACATGCGGGCGCGCACGTACAGTGTGATTGAAACTTCGTGGCCCATGCACAGAAGTCGGTTTTCAGCCTGGGCGAGTCTATTTTGAAGAAGTGGTGTTAGAAGAAGTGAGGGGTGTCAGTCAGTCGGTTGGTGGGTTGGTCGGGCGACGGGAGACGCAGAGCAGGTGGGCTGCAGGATACGCAGCACAGGGGGAGGCGTGTGCGATTCATGCACGAGTTGAGTGAGCCAGTCAGTCAGCAGTCTTATCGTGCAGTGGTTAGTGCTAGTTGCATCCGCAAATCGCGTGCTACCTACTCGAAGCATAAAGTTACCTGTATTTTTCCAACCAGCTGCACATCCTACAGGTATTTTTGTCATCAATTTAAGAATTGTAATTCTTTTGTGTTGGTGGCTTTATTATTATAATATGAAACATTTTTTTAGGTGCCCTGTTTGAGATGGCTACAAAGAAGAAGCAAAGAAAAACGGAAGATGAAAACGTGAATTTAAAGTTGAATTTAAAGTTGAATGTACCTATCTATATAGTTTAAGTTTAAAAAATTTGGCTCTCAAAAGAAGTTTCAATCGTTGTACTGTTGATATTTGGCTCTGTTGACTGAGTTTGCCGACCACTGTTCTAGGAGATACTTTCCTATCACGGTGCCCTCATGCTGCAGGACTCTGGAGAGCACCCCTTGCATTGTCTCCTGTGCTCCTGGGGGTGCTTTCACTCAGAACACACTGTGAATGCCTCCCAAAGCCAGTGGTGCAGCAGGAGGTCTTGCATGTAACTAACTTTTGAAAACAGAACAAAATCTGTTATTACTGTTTTAAAGGTCAAGAAGCAGAGGTGCCAAGAGATTATGTAGTTGCTCTAAGCCTGTACTCCAAAGCCAGCTGTTTCTTAACTCTCTAAGGGAAGCACTGTGACATTTTGGTATACAGCTTTTCTGACTGTTTTACATACACATTTATTATTTGTAAACACTCGATTAGACAGCACAGATATAGGACATTTGCATCACTGCAGGAAAATTCTACAAGCAAATCCATGCCCACTCCTTAAATAATTGCCTCTATGAATGACTTCCAAATTTATTACCCAAATCTGACCCTTCCTCCAATCATGGTGTTTTGTTTTTACATTTTTTTAACTGATATATAATTCACATATCACAAAATTTACAATTTTAAAGTGTATAATTCAGTGTTGTTTTTTAAAAATATATTCACAATATATAACCATCACCCTAACTAACTCCAGGACATTTTCACCCAGAAAAAAACTCCATTCACTCTAACAGTAGCTCTCATTCTTCCTTCCACCCATGTAATGCCTAGAACCCTAATCTACTTTCTCTATGTATTTTGCCTATTCTGGACATTGCATAAAAATGGGAACGGACAATATATGATTTTTGTGTCTACCTTCTTTCATTTAGTATACTTTCAAGATTCAGTCATGCTGCGGCATGCATCAATGTTATTCCTTCTTATGACTGAATAATATTCCATTGTATAGATGTATCGCTTTTTGTTTATACATTCATTAGTTGGTGAACATTTGGGTTGTTTCCACTTTTTGGCTATTATGAATAATGCTTCTATGAACACTAGTGCTTAAGCTTTTGTGTGAATAAATATTTTCAGTTCTCTTGGGTATATAACTAAGAATGGAATTGCTGGGTCATATAGTAACTATATGTTTAAATTTTTGAGGGCTGCCAATTTGTTTTCCACAGAGGCTGTACCATTTTATTTTGTTTTAATTTTTTTATTATTGATTTCAGAGAGAGGAAGGGAAAGGGAAAGAGGGATAGCAACATCAGTGATGAAAGAGAATCATTGATCAGCCACCTCTTACATGCCCCTGGCTGGGGATCGAGCCCGCAACCCAGGCATGTGCCCTCATTGGGAATACAACCATGACCTCCTGGTTCATAGGTCGATGCTCAACCATTGAACCACGCTGGCCAAGCATGTACTATTTTATAATCCAACCAGCAATGTATGAGGGTTCTATTTTCTTTACTTCCTAACCAAACTTGTTATTTTCTGTCTTTTTTTTATTATAACCATCCTCGTGTGGTTTTATATTGTGGTTTCCCAATTACTAATAATGTCGAGCATCTTTTCAGGTGCTTACTAACCATTTGTATATCTTCCTTGGAGAAATATTTATTCAAATCCTTTGCCCACTTTTTAACAGGGTTTTTGTCTTCTTATTGTTGAGTTTTAAAAGTTCTTTATGTGTTGTGGATACCAGGCCCTTATCAGACTTGCAAATATTTTTTTCTCATTCTGTAGGCTCTTTCCCCCTTTTTCTTAGTGTTTTCTGATGCATAAAAGTTCTTAATGTTGATAGTGTTCAATCTATCTTTCTTTGGTTTCTTATGCTGTTGCTGTCATACCTAAGAACTGTTGCCTAATCCAAGATCACACAGATTTACAACATATATTTCCTTCTAAAAGTTTTATATTTTTAGCTCTTACATTTAGTCTTTCTTGTATGTGGCATAAGGTATGGGTCCAAATTTATTCTTTTGCATGTAGATACCCAGTTTTGCTGGCACCATACAGAGGAAACAATTCTTTTCCCAAATGAATGTTCTTGGTAACCTTTCTGAAAATCAATTAATCATAAATGTATGTGCTTATATCCAGACTTTTAATTCTGTTCCACTGATCTGCATGTCTATCCTTATGCCAGTATCATACTTTCTTCATTATTATAGCTTTGTAGTAAATTTTGAAATTGAGAAGTGTGAGTCTTCCACTTGTTCTTTCTCAAGACTGTTTTGGCTATTCTGGGTCCCTTGTGTTTTCATAAGAATTTTAGGACCAGCATGTCCATTTTGGCAAAAGGGCACTTGGAATTTTGATAAGAATTGCATTGAATTTGCAGATCAATTTGGGAAGTATTGCTATCTTAATATTAAGTCTTCCAATCTATGAATACCTTTCCATTTATTTAGGTCTTCTTTAATTTCTTCCAACAATATTTTGTAGTTTTCAGTGTATAAATCTTATACTATTTTGGTTAAATTCATTCCCTTTTTTTGATGCTCTTGTAAATTGGTTTTCTTATCTCACTTTCAGATTATTCTTGGCTAGCATATAGAAATACAACTGATATTTGCACAGCGGTCCTGTAACCTTGCTGTTTTCATTTATTAGCTCTAATAAAAAATTCCCACAAACTTTCAAGCTGACTGTCCTTCTTGCTCTTACATTTGGGATGAAGAAAATAAATAAGTAAATACTGAGTGCCCACTTGGTCCCAGGCACAGTGCTAGATGCTTTACATTCAACCATGAAAACTCTGAAAGGAAGGAGGTAGTAAAGCCCCCATTTTTGAGATAGAACAATGACTTCAGTTTTATTTTATTTTTTAAAATATATTTTTATTGATTTCAGAGAGGAAAAGAGAAATAGAAACATCAATGATGAGAGAGAATCACTGATTGGCTGCCTCCTACACTCCCCCTACTGGAGATCCAGCCTGCAACCTGGGCATGTGCCCTTGACCAGAATCGAACTCTGGTACCCTTCAGTCCGCAGGTCAATGCTCTATTTACTGAGCCAAGCCAGCTAGGGCACCTCAGTTTTATTTTACAGAAAAACTTTAAAATCTCCAGGACACAATCACAGAGAAATCTGGAGAAAAAAGGGGGAGGGAGAGAAAAGATATTAACCAGTGAAAAAAGAGAATTATAATCAGTGAAAAGAGAAAGGAAATAATGGAGGATAAGGGCCTAGGACATGATCATTTAGTCATTCATGCATTCATCAAATATTTAGTTTCAAGTATTTCAAAGCACTTTTCTGGAGACTGTGGGGCATACACAAGATGGGCCTGAAACAGATCAAAAGGTAGCATACATATGACAGTCCTTCTATACGTTCTACACAATATCCTGTATTGATGGAGCATAAGAAAATTGAGATAATATGCTTGCCAACAAATAAAATGAAGAAGGGAAATAAAAGTTGTCTGTGAAATGTCATAAAGAGTAAGTTCAAAAAGAGTTGAGAAGAACTAATTGCTTCTGGCTAGAGGGATGAAAGGGGGATGGGGAAGAGGTGGATACTCATATTAGACAAAGGGGTGCCAAGCCTATACTTCAAATTGTTTCTTAGCCATCTCTTCCAAGTGGCCTGAAGGTCCCTCAAACTGTGTCCCAATCCAATCTGCCACCTACCACTTCCTCTGTGTTCTTTGACCCAGTTAACAGGTTTATTATCTATTCAGAAGTTCATTTATTCAACAAATGATCACTGAGTGCCTGGTATGTGCAGGCCCTAGGTCTAGTACAGTGATGGCGAACCTTTTGAGCTCGGCATGTCAGCATTTTGAAAAACCCTAACTTAACTCTGGTGCCGTGTCATATATAGAAATTTTTTGATATTTGCAACCATAGTAAAACAAAAACTTATATTTTTGATATTTATTTTATATATTTAAATGCCATTTAACAAAGAAAAATCAACCCAAAAAATGAGTTCGCGTGTCATAGGTTCGCCATCACTGGTCTAGTAAGAGACATAGATATTAAATAAGCAAACAGAAAAATAGGAAAGTACAGGTAAAGTGAAAAAAAGGGAGAGAAGTGAGAGAGTATTTACATTGGGTTTTCTGGAAAACCTCTTTGAAGAAATAAAATTTCTGAGAACTGAAAGAGGAAAGGGAACTAGAAAGATTCATGGATGAAGGGGAGGTTCGCAGTGGAGAGCAAAGAAACTGAGAAAAGAAAGGACTTGTCAAATCTGAACTGAAAGAAAGTCTCTGTAGCTGCATCAAGGAAAAGAGGAGGTAGGAAATTAAGAGAGAGAGGTAACAGGACTTTGCAGTTTCTGTCATGAATTCTGAATTGTATTCTAAATGCAATAAAGGAACAGCAATGAAAAAACAGATGCCATCCTTGCCCTCCTGGGGCACACAGCCTTGTGAGGAATATAAACCAGTGAACAACTGATTTCACATCGTATCACAAACGTTAAGAAACGGGACATACTGAATGCTGTGAGAGCATGGAGGGTGGACCCCTAATTCAGACTGAGAGAGGTATGTTCACTCCATACTGGGACCACTGCAACAACTTCTCAATCAGTTATGCAGCCTCCAGTGCCTACCTTCCAAGCTATCTTCCACATTGCCACCTGTCGTCTTACCACAAATGAGAGCATGCCAAAATCACCCATCACCTTCCAGAGGGTAAATTCCAAACTCTTTGAGGCCATGTCACTGTTTGACCCTCACCTTGATCTTCTCCGTTTAAACTCCTACTAGTACCTATCACAATGATTTTCCAACTCTTTTTTTTACTAAGCCCATAGCATGAAATACATTGTTCCAGTACAAACACACATATCCACATAAGAACACTAAAAGTTTCAAGAGACAGTTCAAGTAGGATCACTCTAATAATTTTTATTCTATTATTTTCTTAAAATGCTGGTTAGGACTTACTCATAATCTGCTGAAGGGTCATGGACCGCAATTTAAAAATCAGTGATTGCTCCCTCCACTACCACCTTATTTACTCAGCTCTCAATAAACTGTTCTTTCACCCTTCGCCCAAGGTAGTCCTGGATGTCAGTGTCCTACGCTTCCTTCTTCACTGTTCATTCACCTAGCAACTTCCTACTAAAATTTCAAGACTCAGCTCAAATGTTACTTCTTCAGAGAACCTTTCCAGATACTACCCCAATCACTGCCTCCATCCTTAGAAGTCCCAGGGAAGAGCACACCTTGAGTGACAACACTTGTATCAGAATGACTTCCTTTTTTAAACAAGTTCGTCTGCTCTGACCTAGGTTTCTGGAAGCCAGAACCTAGTTGTCTTATCTCAGGCCCAAAATAGGGTCTCCTCTAAAGCAAAAGTCAAAGGATGTTACACTGAATAATTGAAAACTGACCTCATCCAGAACCACCCTCCCCATACCCTTACCATGTTGGATGTGCACCAAATAGCCTGCTTTCTGCCTTTCTTTTTCTTTTTAAAAATATGTTTGTAATGATTTTAGAGAGGAAGGGAGAGGGAGAGAGAGAGAAACATGGGTGTGAGAGAAACATCCATGGGCTGCCTCCTGCACGCCCCCCACAGGATGGAGGCAGCAACTTGGGCATGCGTTCTGCCAGGGAATCGCACTGGTGACCTCTGGGTGCATGGGAGGACGCTTAACCAACAGAGCCACACCCGCCAGGGCCAAATAGCCTTCTTTCTATTCCTCAAACACGGCCAATTCTTCCCTCCCTCAGGGCCTTACTGTTCCACTCTTCCCCCAGCCATTTCCATGGCAGGCTGCTCCTACTTTACTTTCAGATCAAGGGTCTGCCCTCAGAGAGGCAATCTGCCCAACCTCCCATCGCCTTTCCTTTGACTTTATGGCATTTATCACTCTGGGAAACCATCTTGTTTTCTGTTTGTTTACATATAGGTAGGTCGCAGTGAAAATGTCATTAGCCCTTTGAGGGACAAGGTCTGCCCAGTTCCCTCAGTGACTTCAGCACGCAGGACAGTGCATAGCGCACAGTAGGCGCTCAACAAAACATCTGCTGGTGAATGATGGAATAGAAGAGGATGAAAACGAGGCACCGAAGTCTTAGAGACCTGTCTTGGAACTGCCGCGAAGCACCCAGGCCCAGGGGGGTGACTGGAGAGGGCATCGGGGCGCCTAGGAGCCACATTTCAGGGCCTACCAGTAGTAAGTGACTGTGCAGGCCGGGCACACCCGCTCGGCTGGAGCTTCGCACACTTCACAGCAGATCCGGCGCCCCTTGGGCACCGCCAGTTGGTAGATCATGTTCATGTTGCAGCAGCGGGGTCAGGCTCTAGGACGGTTGCCTAGCGAGAAGACGCTGGACGCCGGTGTCACGTGACCACCACGGTGTCACATGATCCCCACGGGGCCCCCTCGTTCCCGGCCTTTCAAGGACAGGGGGAGGGCGTGGCTTGGCTAACACCTGAAGCGTGTTTGAGGTTAAAAAAGCCAAAAAACAAAAGCCAGCCATCACTCCCACACACAAATCCCAACCCGTCAGTTAAATGGCCACGCAGTCTAACTCCAGTGGAGTCCAAGTGCAGAAAGGCCCATACGGTGGCCGGTAAGGGGCAAACATGTCCAGTTCTTTACCCAGACTAGGCAATGGGGAAAGAGACGCGCGTCTGCTCAGTGCCAGTTCCGCCGGGCTGTGAGGCAGAACCAGCACGCCTTTCCCGACGTGGAGAAATCTAGGGCGGGCGCCGCCCCTCAGATTGCGGTTGCGCGCAGGCCAGGTCGGGCCGGGGGCCTGGCGCCGGCGGCCGGGAGCGTGCGCAGGCGCGGGGGAGCGCTGGGATTCATGGCGGAAGTGGACCTGGTCGCCGAGTTCCCCCAGCCCGCCGGTGCTGCGCGCTGGGCCGAGGTGATGGCTCGCTTCGCCGCCCGGCTGGGCGCGCAGGGACGACGGGTAGTGCTGGTGACGTCCGGCGGCACCAAGGTCCCGCTGGAAGCTCGGGCAGTGCGCTTCCTGGACAACTTCAGCAGCGGGCGGCGCGGGGCCACCTCGGCCGAGGTCTTCCTGGCGGCGGGCTACGGGGTCCTGTTCCTCCACCGCGCTCGCTCTGCCTTCCCCTTTGCCCACCGCTTCCCTCCCCAGACCTGGCTGTCGGCGCTGCGGCCCACCAGCCCAGCCACTTCGGGCTTACTGAGCCTGGAGGTCGAGGAGAAGGCGCTCCCGGGCTTCGCGGCGGCTCTGAGGCGCTACCAGGAAGCGGCGGCCGCCGGCACCTTCCTGGCGATAGAGTTCACCACTTTGGCGGACTATTTGCATCTGCTGCAGGCTGCGGCCCAGGCGCTCAATCCGCTAGGTGCGTGCCTTAGGAATCCATCGGTTCCCGGGAGGCGTGCCTTTCTCCCCAGACACCCCCTACCAGCGGTTCTCAACCTGTGGGTCGCGACCCCTTTGGCGGTCGAACGACCCTTTCACAGGGGTCGCCTAAGACCATTCTGCATATCAGGTATTTACATTACGATTCATAACAGTAGCAACATTACAGTTATGAAGTAGCAACGAAAATAACTTTATGGTTGGGTCACAACATGAGGAACTGTATTTAAAGGGCCAGAAGGTTGAGAACCACTGCTTACACCCTCAGAACCCACAGGTCTCCTAGCAGGGGAACCCGAGGTGAGAAGGACCTGATCCTATACACCTTTCCGATGTATTACACCCTCTGCTTCTCTTTGCAGGCCCCTCTGCGATGTTTTACCTGGCTGCGGCCGTGTCAGATTTCTATGTTCCTGTCTCTGAAATGCCTGAACACAAGATCCAGTCATCTGGGGGCCCACTGCAGGTGATGGGCGCTGCTCTTCCAGAAATCTGATCCCCTGTAATCAATCTTGGGTTAACCTCCTGATCTGGAGACGGCCTTAATGCATTTCAAACGAACTAGGCACTAGGGATACGGAAATGAGTAAGACACCGTTCTCCCTCAAGGACCTCACCATGTAGTGAGGGACCGGGACGCAGACATAATTACAATACAGAGGGATAAGTGTTCTAGGAGAGGAACATACAGAGTGAGGTCAAAGCGGGGGGTGATTGAATCTTGGGAAGTCCGGGAAGGCTTTCTGGAGATAACCTGAACTGAGATTGAAAACATGAGCAGAGGGTATACCAGTCAAAGTGGGGAGGTCATTCCAGATAGAGAACACAACTGGAGTTTGGGGATGGGCAGTGACTATGAACTGAAGTTGTTCGATAAGCCCAGAGAGCAGGGAGAGCGTGGGAATGGAGAGAGAGCAGAAGCAGCAGCTTAATTCATAGAAGACTTTCTATTCCTTTTTAAGGAGCTAGGACTTTTTATCCTGTGGAGCCAAGGGAAACATAAGTAGGAGAATGAGAGTGTTTTTGTTTGAGAATGTTGTGGCATGCGTTGGAAAGGTGAATTAGAGAAGCAAGGGTTGATTAGATGGGGGCTATTGCTGTAGTTTAAGGAGGCGGTATAGGGAGTGTAGTAGGGTGATTGAGATAGGAGGTAATCTGGCTGCTTGTAACCTGAGGGAGTTCTTAGTCATTTACTGGATGATACAAATAGAATTTAAATAGGAGAAACTCTACCTGTGGGGCACTTACTGACTTTGTAGGATAGTTCATTTGTTTCTTCAACAAATGTTTCTTTATTGAGCACCAACTATATGCCAGGCACTGTTGTAGGACCTGGAGGTAAAACAGGGGAAAGAAATATACCATGTCTTTGTGTTGCTTATACTCTGTAGAGGAGACAGGACTATTTTAGGTAGTGATAAATGCTAAGGAGAAAAAGTGGAGAACGGGGTGTATGATCCCTATCACACTTTATAATTTTTTGAGGGGAAAACCTGATGATTTGTGATGTCATGCTATTTAAATTATGGGAGCTTTAGTTTATCTTTTATTTTTTAGTTCTATCTTGGAAGTGCACAAAACAACTCAACATTCTTTTTAGAAGGGACTGAGAATGGTATAGTAGACGTTGTGACCAAATGAAAATAAAGAAAATCAGTTATAAGTGCTAAGATGTGTTACAAGTGACAGTTTTGAAATGGAATAGCCATTCTGTCAGTGCAAGAAATATTTTAGGCTGAGGCTTAAAAAACCAACTTTATTTGAGCTTCTGCCTAAGTAACTTTTACCTGAGTAGATTATTTGTTTCCATGGGAGTTTGGCATAAACAATGAAGGGAGATGTTTGAGAAAGTGTAATGCTGTTCTGTGGGGTTCTATTAATGGCGAAGAGTACGGCAGAATAGGACTGATTCATTATATATGATTTGCCCATGGAATATGTATGAAGCTTTGAAATTAGGCATCCTTATGAACCCTACAGGGCCAGGGCTTTTAAGCTAAGCATTTCATATGCTTTGAAAAGTTTGACAATGAGAAGTCCCACTTAAATTGACATAGTCAAAAATCTGAGTCCCTGCTTCCTTAGTTTCCCATGAGATTGACCTGTTAGGTGGTGACCTTTGTTTGCTTATTAAGCTTTTCTTTTTCCAACACAGATAACAATGAAGATGGTGCCAAAAATGCTTTCTCCTTTGGTTAAAGACTGGGCTCCCAAAGCATTTATAATTTCCTTTAAGTTGGAGACTAATCCCTCCATCATAATTGACCGTGCACGGAATGCTTTGGAAATGTATCGACATCAAGTGGTGGTGGCTAATATCCTTGAGTCACAACGGTCCTTTGTCATTATTATAACCAAAGACTCAGAAACTAAGTTATTGCTATCAGAGGAAGAAATAGAAAAAGGCATGGAAATAGAAGAGAAGATAGTGGATGATCTTCAGTCCCGACACACAGCTTTTATACAAGACAAAAATTGAAGGATCAAAAACTATAGGGTCAAAAATTGTTCAGTGGACCAGGGCTCTTACAGATGGTGAGAACTAGAATAAGTCCTTTGCTTTCATAAAGATAGAGAAAATGAAGGGAAAAAGCAGTGAGTGGTGTGCAGGCGAATATGGTTTGCTATTTGTCTTTTAAAGGTCAATACCCATTAAAAATGAAAACAAAAGCAAAACAATTATGACTTACCCACCTGACACATTCACCTGGATGTCATCTTGATTTTAAAATGAGCATGAGCTGTTTCTCACCCTTAAAAAAAAGAGCTTGTTGGGAATTATATTCCTTAAAATATACATGTGGGGCCTGAATATCAACCATCTTCACTATAAAGTGGATTATGGTTTCATGAACGGCCATGCTTTGAAGATCAGTTGTTGATGCCTACTATGTAGTAGGCCTTAATGATTATGAGGATTAAAAAGATGAATAAACATGTCTAGTTTGGGAAATGGATATATAAAAAATTAAGTGCAATAAAGTGTGTGCCCAAAAGTTGACATTGTGGAAAGGATGTTGTTCTTTGGGGATTTATCAAAGATGGTAGTAGGAGAGAAGGACACCTCCCTGAAGATAGGTTGCCTGAGGAATAATGAGATTCCTACTGCTTTACTTTTTGCTTTCTTGTCCTAGAATTACTCCATGTTTGAGTTAACAATTTGCCTTTTAAGTATTTTAGGACTGCTCTTCAGGGAGAGAACCTGGGCTTCCGCCTAGAACCAGGCAGGGGCCAATTGATCATCTCTACCCTTGGGGAAGCATTACAGTGTGGTAAAGTGTATGGGCTTTGGAGTCATCTTAGCCAGATTTGACCTCTCCAAGCTATACTACCTGTTAGCTCAATAAATTCAGACACCTGACTTAATTTCCATTTTCTCATCTATAAAATGGAGATAATCTCTGGAAAACAATGCCATTTGTTGTGAGGATTAAGTAAAACAAGATAAAGCATTTGCCTCATGCCTGGAACATAATTTACACTCAATAAGTGGTTGCAATTGTTTTCTTCACTTAGTAAGGCAGTATTGGACTGGTGTCTTGCTGGATCCTTGAATCCTTGAGAAGTTTTCAAAGCACTGGCTGTCCTGGCACAAGAAGTATAGTCCAGAAAAATCCCCTAAATGATTCGTACAATGGTCCAGAGTACAATTTGGAAAACTACCATTAACAGCTAGGTAGAAGCAGGTACTGTGCTTCACACAGATATTTGATTTAAAATGTAATTGGTGATGTTTTATGGAGTGACTTGGGAAGAGTAGCCCAATGTGACTGATAATAGAGGTACAATAAACTTTAGTTGAAAAGATTTGAACAGAACTGCCAAGATGCACTGAAATAGTTCATTAATTAGGAAGTGTGACCTTGAGCAGAGGAAAAATAACCAGTAATCAGCAGCAGTCCCATTGAACAAAATTTTTTCATTAACTTTAGGTCCAGTGGGCAAAACCTTAAAAGCAATAGTTCAGTCAGCAATGGCTGCAATACTGAAGTGATAGGAAGTAAAAGATTGATTTTCTTCCCTATGTCTATAGCTTTATGCAGATGATGGCTGTCATCATCTTTGTATATACAATGAGGATAAATGGAATTAAAACTAGAAGTAATCTTAATGTTTTTATCTTAATGATTACTTCTCTTGGAAACCATTTCCTATCTTGTTTATGCTTGAAACAACCACCACTTCTCTCCATGGAGTTATTTAAAGTGTTTTGTAATTCTGTTTAGTCTCCATTCCAAACACTTAAACAGTATTTACACATGTTAAAATTCTAAGAGTTTTGGGGAAAAAATACCAATAGCAAATGGAAGTGAGCAAAGAAAGAAATAATGAAAAGGAACATGATTTCTCAGTGAGCAAATGAGAAAGAATGTGATCTAGACTGGAGAACCAAGGAATGCTTCCTTGAGGAAATGACCCTTGAACTGATACAGATCTAAGTGGGCTTGAGGTGATGGTGGTGAGCATTTTAGGTGAGAGAGAACTTCTAAGCCTTAGAATCTAAGGGCTCTGGTGCCAGAGTAGAGGTTGAAGCAGTTCTAGAAGTAAGGGATAAAATCCGTCCTGATAATGCATGTAGAACCGGCAGAGCTTTGGAAAGGATCCTATGGAAAACTAGAATAAGATTAAAAAATGTAAGTACGTGTTTGGGATACCAGAAAAGCCCTGTAAACATGAATAAAATCGAGCTTTAACTGGAGTCTTACAATAAAAGCATTTAAATAAAGATGATATAAATTGAGCTTGTGTTAAGTTCTATGTCATTTAGAAATTTTTATTTTGCATTACATAGGTGGAGGAATGGGTTACCTAAACCGAATTTCAGTGCTTAGAATTTTTTTTTTTCGGTGTCTTCATTTTGACAATAAGTCAGCTCCAAAATGTGATTTGTTTTAGGTGCCCCAGGTAGATCTAGGCCTAAAATTTATGACTCCTGGCGTAGCACCCTCTCCCTTTTAAGAATGAAGTTACTTCTAGAAAAATAAATGCAAGGTAATTATGCCGGGGCTCTAGATAAGGCCTGGTGAGAAGCTGTTTGAAAACTATAAATGCCTGGTGACAAGAAGTATCCTTTAAGTTGCAAACGCGCACCGTGGCGTTACCATGGTTACTACGAAGCCTAAGCAAAGCCATACCACCGTTCCTGCCAGAAAAGTCCCGCCCCACGACCTAAAGGCCAATGGTGTGCCCCGTAACGCTGGTCTCCGCAGGAAGAACAGCCCCTGAGCCAATGGAGCGCGTCGTCTCTATAGTTCCCGCCGGAAGAACGCCTTGGCGTCTCTGCGGCTGGCGCGGTTGCTATGACGCCCGGGACTCCAGGCACCTGCCTCTGGTTGCGGAGCGTCAGTGGAGTGGAGCGAAGCGACCCGGGACCCTCAACGCACCGTCAGAAGACAATTTCCGGCCTGCTTTCTGAGGTTCCCGCCGCAGCCCCGAGGAGGAAAGCACCTGTTCTCCGCTCTTTTCCACCATGCCAGGTCTTTCCCGCCTCTCTCCCCATATGGCTCGAAACTACAGGAGCAAAGCCTCTCCCTGGCTCGGCCTTTCTAGCCATGGGCTTGAGTGATTCTGTCTTAGGATTCTTAAGTCTCTGGGACCCAAAAGCCACGGGCACTTAGAATTAGGGTGCCGCTCTTATTTAGAGAGGGCTTAGAACACCCCCAGTTAGGTAGGCGTTCCATTTCTCACTTTTCAGGCAAAGATTCTGAAGCTCGCGGCCATTTATTAACAAAGTCCACCGAGCCACGGCTTTCCCGGGTTGTGAACAAAGAACTGCCGTTTTCTACTTTGTTGCCCCGTGTTCGCCACGCAGAACCTTAATTCCCGTTGGAGCTCTGGAGGCCTTTTGTATCCTCAACATCAGACATCATCAAGTCAGTTAACCTTCTGCCTTTCAAGCTACAGTCTCATCCACTTCTCTCATCACCCTGAGCGCCAGTTTTCTCATCCTGCTCCTTCCATGGCCATTTTCACCCTTTCTTGTCCACGCTGCACCTTACTGAGTGCCCATTCATCTCCACCACCTCTGTCATCTACAGACCCTCTCCTGTTTGTCTGCCATAGTACTTTGGGTAGCTAAATATTTCACGTTCTTCAGCCCAGGAATCATTTGGAAGATTTTCTCTGTTTCACTATGGAAAGCTTTTTGTCTTGGGTAAACTAGAGACTAGAAGCGCACATTGGTCAATACAAATAGTAATTACTACAAGCCTAGTGTGTTTTGAAAATGGAGAGGGAAAAATCAAAATGCAGTTTGGGGTCCATCTGAGACCTATATAAAGAAAGATTGTTCCTTGTTTAAGTGAATGCTTCATTGGGCATATATTTTAGTGATGTATTCATGCATGTGACAAGATCATTCAGAATGATCATTAACAGGATTCCAACTCTAAGCCATATGAACCCAACACTTTGATATGATAGAATTTTTGGAAAGAAGATGCTTGAAACAGTTCTTATGGCTCTTCTTCATGTCAGTTTCTTGATCAGAAAACATTCTTTGTGATGTGAGCCAAGAAACAAAAACAATGAGGAGGAATGATTGAAAATAAATATTTTTGGCAAGAGGCAGACTTAATAATCCTAAAAAGACTGGAACAGAAGGCCTTAAAAATAGAATAAGATTCATTTATATCCAATGCATTTGTGTTTTACCTTGGAAAACTTTGTCTTAAAGTATGTGTTCCTTATCGAATCTTAACCATTTCTTTGGCATTCAGATTAAAATGTAAACCTATTTTGAAGATATGTAAAGTGTACATTTTTACCAGGTATTTTGGGGCTAGAATGGTTTGGATATTTTTATTTCTCAGGCTGATTACAGCAGTTATTTGTGATATCTCATGCTTGATGCCAGGTCAGATTTCCAAATACTGACTGAGAAATTCAGCTTTCTCGTCAATAATAGATTGGAAAAGAAAAACAAGTTCTGTAGCCTCTTCATTTTTTTGCATTAAATGAGAACTGAATAAATTCTAACTCTTGAAAAAAAGGGCTGTTAGATATTGTATTATAAGGAGCTTTCCTTTCCCCATCCAATATGTATATACTGAACAAATATCATTATGGCCATGTAAACATAATTAAAATTTTTTTCTCTCACCCTAGTACAGTAGTTCCAAACTTGTAGGGCAGTTTTGCCTCCCAGGAGACATTTGGTAACATAAAGAGACATTTGTAGTTGTCACAACTGGAGATATGCTACTGGGACCTAGTTGGTAGAGGACAAGGATGCTGCGACACATCCCGCACAATAAAGAATTAGCCAGCCCAAGATGTGAGTAGTGCCAAGGCTGAGAAACCCTGTCCTAACATGTCAGCAGTTCCTTTTTTGTCATGTCAGCCTTTGCTCATGCATGTACATTTTTACATAGTTATTAGTATAGTGTGCATTATGCCTTAATTTTTTGCTTAATTTTATATTTTAAGCATTGATACATTGTTTTTTTACTTTAAAATTATTTTTCTCATTTGAGAATTGAAAAGGAAAAGACTGTGTATTATATATAGCCTGTAAGATGTCTATACATTTTTAAAATATATTTGTGTAGAAGGAAGAAAGAAGGATTAGGGTGAATAACCTCACTGGATATTTCCCTTTTTTGTGGCCATGCTATTTACTTTGTTCTCTGTGTCACTCAAAAGACCAAAGCTCATCCTTTGCTCAAAGCCAAGAGATGCGTTGTAGTATGAAGTATGGTCCTGGCTTCTGGAGGGCACCTGCCATAGGAGAAATAAGAACAAGTAGGAACGACTCTTCACCCACTCTCCTTGCTCTCTTCTCACTTAAAATTCTGTCTCGGTTTTCTTTGGCAGCTTTAGCACCTCATTCTTTACATCTAGAAGTTTCTGAACGCCCCCAAACACTATAGGATGTGCTTATTTTCAAAGAGTGGACTTTTAAGATACTTAATGAGCACTTTACTCAGTATCTACTTTGTAGAGAATAGTATATTTGCATACTTTGTTACGTGGGCAATTTTAGACACAGTTTAAATGTCAGAGCATTTATAATTCAAAGACTGGATTTGTATTACCTCAAGATCTGATTTTTTAGGATTTCCCATTTACTCAACCATTGGGCTTCAATAAGTCCACTGGAAAAAATATTAGTTCTGAGATGTCATAGCAGAACAGTCAAAGGTATGCAAATATTCAGAGTCATGGGAATATAAGCAGCATGATGGGGACCCATAAGTATACCGCATGAGGAGCTAATGTCAGCTGTGGCAGAAGATAAGACTGGAGAGACAGGCAGGAGTCATAGTGTGAAGAATCTCTGGTGCCAAGTTAAGGGGTTTGAAAGGGAAATTTAAGCAGCAAGTGACTTGTGTTCAGAAAGATCAGTCTGAAAGCTCCGTGGAATACAGATTGGATGGGAGCCAGCCTGGCAACAGGGAAATCAGTTAAGGGTGCTATTACACTAAACTGGGCAAATAGTGAGGAGAGCCTAAATGAAGACAGCAATTGTAGACATGGAGAGGATGAATTAGAAGATGATAAAAAGAGATAAAATCTACAAATTCAGGGACTGGTTGTACATGAAAGTGATATAAATAAATAAGCAGGAGGGACCAAGAATTTCTGGCTTTGGAAACCATGCTGATGGTGGTTTTATTAACTATGGAAAACAGAAGGAGGAACAGGTGTAAGAGAAAGAATGGATTATTCAAACTGAGTTGTTCTTTAGACAATGGATATGCATTGGTCTTAAATAGTTGACTCATTTTATATTGCTTTCCTAGCCTGCATTCTCCTTCTGAAACTTGTACCTCTCCACGAATCCTTGCTTTATGGCAAGGATTTGTACTACTACTTCCAGCCCATTCCAGCCACAACTGACTGAGGATTATGCAGCTAAACTTCAGAGCGGGGGTCACAAATTCATTGGGTGAGCAACTAATAATTTTCTCTTTTTCATAAAGTTGAACTAAGAAAAAAAGAATGGAAATGACAATCTGAAAAGTCACATAGATTTAGGATCTGAGTGGCTGTTTTCATTGTTGCAGAGGAGCAAGCAGAGAAAATCCAGCCTTATAGAGAAGAATTTATAGAGAAGCCGTATAGAGAAGCAGTTTAATAAGGCTGATTCCCAGAAAGACCCAGAGATGAAGGACCTCATAGATCAAGATAGACTAGTACTGCCTGTCCAGTTCCATATCCACTTCCAATGTTGCCACACGTAGTTTGCAGCATGTGCCCTTGTATCTTACTCTTTTGGTCGTTGAGATTGGTTGGCTATGAAGGACAGAAAGATAAAAAATAATGATGACTTTTAAAAGGTAGAAATTTATTTCTCTCACATAAAAGTCAAGAAGAGAGCAGTCCAGAACTGGTAGGACAGCATCTTGGAATAGTTCAAGATTCAGATTTCTTCTCTCATGATAGTGTTTCATCCGGGGCATGTGGCTTCCCCTCATGGTGTCCAGGATGGCTGCTCAAGCTTCAGTTATCTTGTCTGCATTCCAGCCAGTAGAAAGGAAGAAGAAGTGAGAACGAGGGTATCCTGTTCCTTTAAAGACACTTCCTAGAGGTGTCACACAACTGTATTTACATCTCATTGGTCAGAACTTAGTTATAAGGCTGTATCTAACAGGAAGGCAGGCAGCTGTGTGACTGGACAAAAAATTATATGTCTTTGTGGAAAAGGGGATGAATAAATATTGAAGGACAGCTTGCCAGTCTCTGCCACAATGTGCAGAATACAATGTGCTTGTATTTATTCTAACTTAAATGTGTTTCTGTTTCTTGCCACTTTTTCTAGATGGATCTGGAGCTCAGCAGAGATGAATTATGTAATCCTCCTAACAGGCCAATGACTTAATTATTACTATTATATCCATTTTTAAGGGAAATCAAAATGTAAAGAAATTAGATTACTTGTATAAGTCGCACAGCTAGAAAGTGGTAGAGCTAGGGTTTGAGCCAAGGTATGTCAGATTTCCATGCCCAAGCGATTAACCATGATAGGGAGAAGATCAGAGGGCCATAGGCAGGGTTTTTAGAAATGGCTGCATTTAAGGAGCCTATGGGAGAAAGGGGGCCCAGGAAGAACACAGACAAAGAAAGCCTGGAGAGATAAGAGTAAAAACAAGAGGAAGTGACATCACAGAACAGGGAAGGGATTACTTTCAAGACAGGAGTGAACAGATATAGAGAGATCAAATGTAAAAAGAACAGAAACATGTCCAGTTGGATCTGGCATTTTGAGTCATTGTTGACCGATTTTGAGCACAGTAGTAAGAGCAGAAGCCAAAATGCAGTGATTTGAGGAGTGGAGGAAATTAGAAAGGACAGTAGCTTGAGGGGAATGTGTTGGGATCAAAGGAGGGTTTTTTTTGCATCTTTATTTTTGAGATCAGAGACATCTTGAGCTAATGGCAAGACAGTAGAAAGGGAGATAATGAGCATACAGAAAAGACTCCCTTGAAGCAACATGGGGTGGGCTCTCGAACGCAGGTAAAGTGATTAGCTTAGGTCAGGAGGATGGAAAACTCTTCCGCTGGAAAAGGGAAAGAGGGTAGTTAGTGTCTAAAGATGAAGGTTATGTTGGTGATAGTGGAAGAAGCTGACAGAGTTGATGGTGACCTGAGTTTTACTAGTGCTGTGGGAGATGAGGTCATCTTTTGAAAGAGTGGAGAGGTGAAAGTTCTGAATAGTTGCGACGTAAAATCGTTGCAGAAGCTGGTAAAAAAAAACACGTAGATGCAAGTAGAGAACTCAGGCTGCAGACCATGAATTTGGAGTGGCTCCAGTCTGCATGTTTGTTTGTTTTCCTGTTAGCACTCAGCAAACTAAAATAGGTAAAGAAGAGTCAAATGGTTGAATTTTTCCAGGGTTGGGATTTTCAAGGAAGATGGGATAAGGAGCAAGATAATTGGAGTCATTGGTGAGAGATTGATTGAAATGAACAATAGTTTGAGGGGGAAAACCAGAGAGTATCTCATGGTCCAGGAACTAGAGGCCTCCCAGGAATTGTATTAATTATAGTTCCATAGAGTAGCCACTTCACATCTATTAATGTGGCTATTATGTATATTTTTATGGCAGTTCATCAAAAGGTTAAACATAGAATTATATGTCCAGCAGTTCTGCATATCTATTCTTAGGTATCTATCCAAAACAATTGAAAGCAGAGACTTGAACAGGTACTTGTATACTGGTGTTCATAGTAGTATTATGCACAATAGTTGAAAGGTAGAAATAACCCAAATATCTATCAACAGATGAATGGATAAACAAAATATATATGATGAAATATTAATCAGCCTTCGAAAGGAAGGGAATTCTGATAGATGCTATAAAATGGATAAATCTTGAAGACATTTTGCTAAGTGAAATAAGCCAGAAACAAAAGGACAAAATGTATGACTCCACCTATATGGGATACCTAGATTAGGTATATTTGTAGAGACAGACCGTAGGTTAGAGGTTACCAGGGGCTCGGGGAAGAGAGAAATGGGGACCTATTGTTTAATGGGTACAGAATAAATGTTTGGGATAATAAAAAAAAGTTTGGAAAATGGATAGTGGCAATGGTTTTACAACATTGTGAATGTACTTATCAATAATGCCATTGAATTGTACACTTAAGAATGGTTAATTTATGTGGTCCTAGTAACACAAATACCACTTCATCAATCAGCAGATATTCAACTTTTACACCACCATGTAGTGCAAGCTGTCATGTAGCATGACCACTTTCAACTTAAAAAAAAATTAAAGATGATATTGATGGCAGGCTTAGAGTAAGAAGTTTTAGAAGAGCACAGAATGACTTAGAAGTCAACAAAAATGATAAGACATATGTGAGCAAAATGATTCATTGATAGTACAGAATTAATGGGCTCTGTAGCTTCCAGAGGAGTCCTTTTATTTCTAAACTAGCGGCCTGGTGCATGAAATTTGTGCATGGGGTGGGGGGAGGGTGTCCCTCAGCCCCTCCTGCACTCTCTCTAACCTGGGACCCCACAGGGAACAGGCCTAAACCGGTAGTTGGACATCCCTCTCACAATCCGGGACTGCTGGCTCCTAACTGCTCACCTGCCTGCCTGCCTGATCGCCCCTAACCACTCTGCATGCTGGCCTGATCACCCCCAACTGCCCTCCCCTCCTGGCCTGATCATCCCTAACCGCCTCTGCCTTGGCCCCGCCACCATGGCTTTGTCCGGAAAGGTCTCCCGGTAGGTCTCCTGGTCTAATTAGCATATTACCCTTTTATTAGTATAGCTATTCACTAGAGGAGCCCTGACTGGTGTGGGTCAGTTAGTTAAAGCGTCATCCCATGCACCATAGGGTCACTGGTTTGATTCCCACTCAGGGCACATACCCAGGTTGCGGGTTTGATCCCGGGACAGGATTGATGTTTCTCTCATCAGTGTTTTCTCTCTCTCACCCTCTCTCTCTAGAATCAGTGAAAAACATACCTTCAGGTGAAGATGTTTTTAAAAAAATTCATTACAAGGAACAGAGGTTTCTTTGGTATTTATAACGTTGCAAAGGATCTCTGGGAGATTTTCAGATTATTAAATTGCAAACTTCAGAACTGAGCAGACAGAAAAGCTTGTATTTTTAAAGATAGTATCATACATTTGCATTTTATGTCATGTCATTTATTATTTTAGAAGATATGCAGCTGTTGAAAGCTTTGATATTTTGTGTGTTAGCTATTTCATGTAAGTGCACATAACTGGGTAGCATAACAATTAATAGGAAAACATCTTTGTGGAGAATCTAAACAATTCAGCAAAATACAATTCAGTTATTTTGGTAGGGCAAAAGTAGGTTTACAGTTGTGAGTATGTGAAACAGTTTATTCTTGTGTTATTTATTAGTTATTGTATTATTTATTATTATTAACCTACTTTGCCCACCCCAGTATATACATATCCGATTTCTTGCATGCTCAGTTCCATGTAGCATGTGTATGTGTATGTGTGTGTGTGCATACACATATGCCTCTCTCATCTATCAAGGGAGAAGTTCAATTAGGCATACTTCATCATCTTGAGAAAGAAAGAATTGAACCTCATGCTACTACAGGAGAACTACTCTATTTTATCTAGTACCTATTCCAGCACAGTGAAGACATGCTGAGGACTACTTCCAGAAATCTAGAAGAACTTTCAGTGAGAAACATGGAAAAATTGAAACAAGTAAGAGCTAATAACATAAAAAAATTTAAATACCTATTTTTTTTTCTTTGTCCATTAAATTAACACATTAAAAACCAACAACTGAATATCACTGTATAGTTTGCAAAGCACTCACCTATACATTTTTTAATGAAATGTATCTACAATCTGTATTGATTTCCAGTAGAGGACATGTACAGGATGACTGGTTGACTATCCAAATAGGCCTTCTCTTGTCTCAATAACTGACCCTCTAGATGACTCTCTTGCTTGTTGGCTTAGAAACCTAAGTGGATCTGCTTCTCAAAGGTACTCTTGTATTAACTAAACTCACATAGACGTGTTCAGGAAAATGGAAACCAGCTTTTTACAATAAAAAGTATAATTGCCAGAGGAACCAATCACATATGTCCTATGGCTTGATGGATTCACTCCCTACAAGCACACTACATAGGACAGGGAGGCAAATTTTGATCATATGTTTACTTGATGAACAAATGGTTCCAAAATTTTATAGTATATTTACACAACAGGGCTATATACCTGCCCTTATTTCTAGACCTGTTATACCCTAGGACCAGGTTACCTAGCCCTTAGATGAGTCAATAATAATATATTTTGACTCTCATCACTATTTGATGTTTCCTGATCAATCTTTTTTTTTTTAATATATTTTTATTGGTTTCAGAGAGGAAGGGAGAGGGATGAGAAATAGAAACATCAATGATGAGAGAGAATCAGCTGCCTCCTGCACACCCACTTCTGGGTATATGCCATTGACCGGATTCGAAACCAGGACCCTTCAGTCTGCAGGCTCTATCCACTGAGCCAAACCAGCTAAGGCTGATCAATGTACTTTCTGACATATTCTTTCTTTAAATGAGTTAATTCTCTCAGGTTGCTTGGGAACCATCACTCTGCAGTGTCTCCACATCTCAGTTCTGATAGGAAACTTGTTGATTTTTAAATTTAACTCTTAGAGGGCAATGTGATTTCCAAACTCTTAAAGAGGAATGCAGCTCCTTTAGAACAAAAGCAGTAGAGCTTATTAGACCAGGAACTTTAACATGAGGCAGACAGGGATGAAAAATTGCCCTTACCACTGTCTCGCTGTGTAACCCTGGGCAAGTAACTGACATCTTTGAGCCTGGAAAATGATAATAGTTTCTTCAAAGGGATTTGTGAGGTTTACCCAAAGGAATGTGAATAAACCTTTCACACACCGACTTGTCACCTAACAAGTATTTCATAAATTGTAGCTATTATTAGGAAATAGGTTATTGCTCTTATTGCCATTTTAAAGAGGAAGAAACTTACCACGAAGTTGTAAAGCTAGACTGCAATCCTGTTTTCCTTCTATATTATTATTCAGCTTTTTAGTCATATTCTGAAGAGTTGTTCAATAGGCTTCAAAACAATTGAGCAAAATGCAATTCCGTTATTTTGGTAGTCTACTTCTAAGCATTTTGGCACCAGGCAAGGGCCCCGTCTCTGGTTCTGGCCCACCTGAGTGTGCAGCCTAGCTCTTCCCCTTGTTCCTTAGCCTCTCTCAGCCTGCTTTATAGTTCCATAGGATTGTGGTAAAAATTAAGTACATGGTGGGGTAAAAGTAGGTTTACAGTTCATATGAAAAATAATATAATCAATAATAATACAAGAATAAGCTCTGTGTTTCCCATACTCACAACTGTAAACCTCCTTTTGCCCTGTATTTGATGTCCTTAACACCTTTGTGCCTGGAGCACATCGTTAGCTCTCAGTCTGTTATTATTAGCCATATAAAGTACCTTTTGTGAAGCTGCCATATTAACCAGAAACTATTTTTAAATAATACCCAACAATTTATTTTAATAGAATCTCCTATTAACATTTCAGGCATCTTAATTTTAGTATAGGAGTGTATACATATTTATGTAGATTTTCACTGCATGGTATCATGACCATGTTTCCTAAACCATAGATAAGAAGATTTGATTTGAAACCTTATATATTAATGGGAAAAATATTAGAGACAATGACTGTCTCATAAAATTTATGATTATGTGTCATCATACCTATGGGAAATGGTGTCTGATAACCCACATTTAAGGTGAGCTGAGTTTTCTGTTTATTTCTCAGATGGTAGCCTGGCCAGTGTTGCTCAGTGTTAGATTATCACCCTGTGCACAGAAGGGTCACAAGTTCGATTCCTGGTCAAAGGCAGGTACCTGGGTTTCAGGTTCTATACCCAGCCCCAGTCGGGGCATGTGTGGGAGGCAACCAATCAATGTGTCTCTCTCTCTTTCTCCCCTTCCCTTCCACTCTCTTTAAAAATCAATGGAAAAAATATCCTCAGGTAAGGATTAACAAAAAAAATATATTTCTCAGTTTGTAGACACAATAGTATGGTGATCTCTTAATGGCTCTTCGGCTTAATAGACTTTTAATATGAGTTAAAATATGAACCATGGACTAAGAGTAAGAAAGTGTATTATTTTCTTTTTAGGTGGGAAATGATGCAAGCTATGTCTGTAACTTACCAGAGGAAAGAGAAGCATTTTCTCATGGTTATGAAAAGGAAAACAAACATAGTATCCATGAGTTTAAAGAGCTCCAATTCAAACAAGGTAATTTCTCTTTTTGTAAAAATTAATTTTAATTTTTTAATTCTAAAAATTAATGTAACATTAGAAAATTTGGGAAATGTATAAAAGTAGACAGAAGGGGGAAAATACTGTATGTTGTCCACATTCCAAAAGTTTTAGATGTATTTTCTGCCTGCCTTCTTAAAGTATATATTCTGAAATATTCTAAAATGTCTGTGAGAGAGTGCAGAATGGCTATTTGCTTCAACATCTATTATGGTACTTACCACACTGTGTGATAATTACCTGTGTCAGCTCCTCTGGGACAGAGATTATGTCCTAGTCTTAGTGGTTCCCATGTTCCCCACAGACCTGCCTTATAAAGTAGCTAGCATAGTAAGGACTCGGAAAATATTTATTATAAGTTCTTTAAAGCTATAAGGGAAAATACAGATAGAACCATGTATATTATTATTCTACTTTGTTTAGCTCTACAAATTAATACCATTGTATGTGGTCAATGATTATATTTACCACACATTTCTTATTTTCTTTGTTCAGCATTTTTCCTTGCATCTCAGATATTCCATTTGGGATCATTTCCCTTTTTTCCTCTTTGGAATTTCCTTTTATGAAGTTGATGGACAAGTTTTTCCTTTATCGTGAAGCTCAAGTGCAGGGAAGGTTGAGTTAATCATAGGACATATTTCCACACTCTTGTTTTGTTTGTTTTTCCTTTCTTGTTTTCCATTGGATGCATTGAGTTTTCTCCTGCCAGTTTAAAAGTCTGCATTCTATTTGTTCATATAGTGGTTGCATTTTAAGAGTTTTCTTTAATTTCTTCCAACATTATTGTCATCATCATCATCATCATCATCATCATCATTATTTTGACTGTTTACAGCACAGGCTTTATTTAGTGGCCAGGAAATGGAGAAGTGGGAGTTTAAACTTTCAAATCTACTTCTCCTCTTCCAACACTTGTAGTTACTTTCTGCAGCGGGAATCTGAGTGGCTGATCTGAGTTTCACAAAAAAGCCCGGCCGATGCTGGCTGCGCTGAGCCTCACTGAAGAGTTTTTCATGTGGCAAGGAAGAGCCCTCTGGGATCCTCCTCCTCCCAGCCCATGGTCACTTCCTCTCCACCTGCTCCAGCAGTGGGTTGCTTTCTGAATCGGGGGTCTTAACACGGTCGGCCCTGACGATGCAAGTGGGGCGATGCCGGCTGAGCATTAGATGAGCTGCTGCCACTCCTGCTTCAGCTCCTCCATCTGGGGTTTCAGCTCCGCATTCATGAGCTCCAGCCACTCAGATTCCCGCTGCAGAAACTCCATCTGCTCCTTCTTCTTATTCCAGCATCAGGCTACCGCCACTTTGTTCTTTTTCCATCCCCCACTCCTCTTCCTGTCTAGCTCACTTTTCACAGGTTAAGGCCTCTTGCCCAGTTTCACCTCCAGGAAATGCACAGGAGCAATCATGGCCCCAGTGTTGTGGATGTCAGCGTATTTCAGCTCCTCTGCAGCAAGGGCCAAGCTGGGGAGTCCGGTTAGGGGTCTGAGCCCAGGCAGAGAGCCCACAGTCGTGGAAGGGTCCCGGATCTGCCCAGGCATCATAGCAGGAGGAGTGGCAGTCCAGCCCTGCAGAAGCCGCTGGTGGAGGCAGCGACCCCGTGGCCTGGGCCAGGCTGCAGGCGCAGTGCTCCCTCAGGAGCCACATTGGCTCCAGCCCTGCCCTGCAGCATCCACCGCCCAGCTCCTCCCGTCACAACTGCCGTGTCCCTCCTGCAGGCTATGGCAGCAGCCTGGGTCTACCTTTTTGAAGTGATTGATCCAGAGGCTTTGCCTGCCTGCCTCATTGCCCCTAGCCTCTCTGCCTGCCTGCGTCATCACCCCTAAGCACTCTGCCTGCCTGCCTGATCACCCCTAACTGCTCATCTGCCTGCCTGGTCGCCCCTAACCACTCCCCTGCCTGCCTGATCGCCCTTAACTGCTTGCTGGGGGTGGGGCCAGCCCAGGCCAGGGGCCGTGGTGGTTCTGGTCGTTCTGCCCTTTTGGTCACTGGGCTTTTATTATATAGGATTATATATAACAGGATACTGTAAAAATTAAGTCACAATTTTTATTAAAATGTTTCTTACATACCATTATATTGGCTGGGCTGCAAAAATATTCATTGTGGGCTGTGAGTTTGACATGCTTGACCTAGTGAGAGAAAAGAAGAAGAGAGAATTTAGGGTTGGCTTATTCAAGTGTTTAGAGGTTAGAAAGATGAGAAGTCAGCAAAGGAGTCTGAGAAAGAGTGACACTCAAAGGAGGAAACCAGGAGAGTGTGGTATCTCAGAAGAGAAATGACAAACATGTGTTAAGAAAAGGATGTGTCCCCTAGCCGGTTTGGCTCAGTGGATAGAGCGTCAGCCTGTGGACTGAAGGGTCCCGGGTTCGATTCCGGTCAAGGGCACATGCCCAGGTTTTGGGCTCAATCCCCAGTAGAGGGCATGCAGGAGGCAGCCAATCAATGATTCTCTCTCATCATTGATGTTTCTATCTCTTTCTCCCTCTCCCTTCCTCTCTGAAATCAATTAAAATATTTTTTTAAAAAAGAAAAGAATGTGAATGGACCTGGAGAGTATTATGCTGAGTGAAATAAGCCAGTCAGAGAAAGATAAGTATCACATGATCTATTATGTGGAATCTAATGAACCAAATAAACTGATGATCAAAAATAGACCCAGAGACATAGAAGGATGAACAGACTGTTGAACCTCAGAGGGAAGGCAGGGGAGGGTGAGTGGGAAGAGATCAACCAATGAACTTGTATGCATATATGCATAACCTGTGGACACAGACAGTGGGGTGGTGAGGGATGGTGGGCTGGAAGAGGTTAATGGGGAAGAAAAGGAAGATCTAGCTAATACTTTCAACAATAAAGATTTTTTAAAAATAAAAATAAAAACGGAAAAGGATGTGAACAACTGGGTCAAATGCCACTAATATCAGTGGTCGTCAAACTCATTAGTCAACAGAGCCAACTATCAACAGTACAACGACTGAAATTTCTTTTGAGAGCCAAATTTTTTAAACTTAAACTATATAGGTAGGTACATTGTTATTAACTTAATTAGGGTACTCCTGAGGCTTAGGAAGAGCCACACTCAAGGGGCCAAAGAGCCACATGTGGCTCACGAGCCGCAGTTTGCCGACTGCAGGGCTAGGTGGAATGAGGGCACATAATGGACCATTGGAGTTGGTCGCATAGAGGTCATCAGTGACTTTGATGAGAGCTGTTTCTGTGGAATGGTGGATATGAAAGCCTGATCGGAGTGGTAGGAGAGAAGGAGGGAACACGGGTGAGATTGATTTTTTTTCTTGAAGTTGTGCTGTAAAGGAGGATGAAGAAATAGTACAGAAGCTGGAGGGGGCCATGAGGGTGAAGGAAGGTGCTTTTCGTTCCAATTATACTGATTGTTGTTTTTAATGGGAGCTATAGCATGTTTCTGAGATTATTATAATGCTTAGATGGAAAGAAAGCTTGATGAGTCAATTGCAAGATTAGTATTTTTTGAGATAAGTGGGAGTGGGATCCACTGTGCAAGGGAAAGGACTGGCCTCAGGAGCCAGGATAGGTCCCTTCCACCTCACGAGAGGGGAGGGTGTGTGGGAGTTGGCAGATTTGGTCAGAGGGGCTTGTGGGTGTTCTCTTCGGAGTGCCTCTCTTCTCAGTGAAATAAGAGGCAGGGCATTTGTGATGGGGCAGGAGACTTGGGGAGAGAAAGGAATGAAATAATGGCCTAGGTCTCTAGAGAATGAGAGAGAGAAAGAGAGAGAGAGAGAGACAGAGAGACAGAGAGAGACAGAGACACTAGGGAAATGCAGGATTGCTAGTCCGCAGTATGAGCTCAGTTGAGGTCAATAGATATGAATTCAAAGTAAAATCAATGAGCACTGGCTGTACAGTTTTGTCCAGCCACATTCTGCTTCTGCAGGAAGGTGCAAAAGAGGTGGGAAGTTGTATTTAAACAGATTGGAGTTTTACCAATCAAGTCTAATGGAAGCAAACGGGGTAAGAGAGTGGTGAATGTTTTCAAGGAAGTGATTATAATGATGGATAATAAGAACCTGAGCTGGGTAAGAAACTGAATGAGAACAGGAGCAGGGCAAGGAACATTGAAAAGCATTTAAAGTCAATGGATTATAGTTCCCAGTATGGTTGAAAACTTGTTGAAATCATGCTACTAGAAGGAATAATTAGAGAATAGGATGCTTGCATTTAAGACTAGGAAGAGGCTATAGTTATTGCTAAACACAAGGCCTGCAGGGGTCCTCAAACTTTTTAAACAGGGGGCCAGTTCACTGTCCCTCAGACCGTTGGAGGGCCAGACTATAGTTTAAAAAAAAAAAATGAACAAATTCCTATGCACACGGCACATATCTTATTTTGAAGTAAAAAACAAAATGGGAACAAATATAATATTTGTATTTGCATGTGGCCCGCGGGCCGTAGTTTGAGGACCCCTGGTCTAGGGAGTTACTACGGAGTAGATAGCTGAGATAGGATAGAGTTCTAGATCTTTAGAAGTTAGCGGTGAGCCTAGCCTGTGTCGCTCAGTGGTTGAGCCGTTGATCTATAAATCAGGAGGTGATGGTTCAATTCTAGGTCAGGGCACATAACCGGGTTGTGAACTCGATCCCCAGTGTGGGCATGCAGGAGGCAGCTGATCAATGATTCTCTCTCATCAGTGATGTTTCTATCTCCCTCTCCCTCTCCTTTCCACTCTGAAATCAATAAAAATATATTTTTTAAAAAACTGGTGAAAGGACTGAAAAGGCAGGACACTAGAATGATCATCTACCTGAATATTGAAGTTACCAAGAATTTTGACAAGATTCGTTGAGTCACCTTGGAAAGTTATTTAGTTTTTTTGGTGCCTGAGTTCTCCTCTCATTAAACAATGATCATGGTTCCTACATCATTGGGTTGTAGTAAGTATTAAATGAGATAAATTTATCTCAAACATTAGTACAACACCTGTCACATCATAAGCACTCAATAAACAAATTTTAAAGTTACTCGAGAAAAAATTTTGAAGGTATACTCGTAAGAATACTTACTGCTTTTGAGAACTTTTCTCACTACTTTTTTGTTATAATTTTGAAAGTTTGCAAACACCCCGGAGAGATGGAGAGAGGCGTAATAGTATCAGTGTTGCTTACTTTTTAAATTAATGTGTTATCTAATTAAGATCTCATTTAGCATCTTATAGAGTAGTTATTTGCCTGCATTTCTTTTAACAGTTTGTTTCTGGTATTTCTTCCTAATAGAAGCACAAAGAAAGGAGGTTGGAGAAATGTTGTATCAAGAAGACTCTGAAATAGCTCTGAGCAGCCCCAGTGAACAGATCGCATACTTACTGGTGGACAGAAGTAAAATCCTGAGTAAATTGGAACGTGGGGACTCAAAGCCAGAGTCACAAAGATGTATGAGCAGTAACCTACTGAAAGAATTTGCCCAGGTATTCCAAAATTAGCTAGATAACCGAATAAGGGGCAATACTGAATAGTACCACCCAATGGCAAGTTAACTCTACCTTGGAAGTATTTTGTTTGAATATATTTAAATGTATGTAATGATGCTGCAAAAATGATCAGATTGTGCATTAAAGTATCTTAAACATATCACAAAAATTTAGGAAGAAGGAAAATCAATTACCCATTTAACACATAGTTGATTTGTTTTGAATATATCAAAATGTAATCCATGTGTACTATCTCCTTTGAAAAATCACATTAGAGACAATGCATACTTCTTTCCAAATATGAATGGAGCTCCTCTTTTGAGGAGTCCTTTAAAATGTAAAGCACATCATTTTAAATATAAGTTCTCATGGAATTAAATTTTTTGATCTGGGGAAATGTTATTAAGAGCTAAATCCAGCCTGATGGGCGTGGCTCAGTGCTTGAGCATCGATCTATCGACCGGGAGGTCAGGGTTCCATTTCTGATCAGGGCACATGTCCAGGTTGTGGGCTCGATCCCAAGTGGAGGGGCATGCAGGAGGCAGCCAATGAATGATTCTCTCTCATCATTGATGTTTCTATTTCTCTCTCCTTCTCCCTTCCTCTCTGAAATTAATTTAAAAAGCTAAATCCAGTGAATAAAGTACATACTGGGAATTTAAAGAAAAATATATATGGATAAAAGTGTATGTCATAGTATCATTTTCAATAGCAAAAATTGGAAATTACCAAAATGTTTCAATGATGAATTATGTTATGCCCACTCTGGGACATTACACAGGCTTTTTAAAATTATCATTGCAAAATCTGTTCAACAATGTGGGAAATGTTTCTCATAATGTCAATGAAAAAGTCACGCCCTAGCCAGCTTGGCTCAATGGATAGAGCATCAGCCCATGGACTGAAGGGTCCTGGGTTTGATTCTGGTCAAAGGGCATTTATCTGGGTTTCAGTCTCAAGGGGACATCTGTCATACTCTCAAAAATAAAGATTTTTTAAAATGAATGTGAAGAAAAAACACTTCAATGAAGTATACCAATATGTTATAGCTGATAATTTTGTCTTTTAGAAAAATTCATATAGTGATTATATTTATTTTAAATTAATGCATATTTGGGGGATTAAAAGCAAAATATAATTGAGATTGAATTTGTTCCTTAGCTTTTATAATGCTTTGAAAATAATTGCAGAAAATGAGCTGTAAACATGATTTGAGCTAGTGTGTTCATACCTTGAAATTCAGTGAAATGCTTCCTGTGAAAACATTTTACAAACTGTATTTAATGTTCATATAAGTGAGAAGAACGGTTTCTTTCTTGCCAGATGATACTCATTTTAATGATTAAATATCAAGTGTGTGTGTGTGTGTGTGTGTATTAATCCTCACCCAAGGACATGTTTTCATGGATTTTAGAGAGAAAGAAAGGGGGAAAGAGACATCAATTTGAGAGAGAAACAGGCATCTGTTGCCTCCCATATACACCCCGGCTGGGGATCCAACCTGCAACCTGGATATTGCCCTGACCGGGAATTGAATCTACAACCTTTTGGTGTATGGGACAATGCTCCAACCAACTGAGTCACCTGGCCAGGCCTAAATAGCTATCTTTAAAATAATCATATAACCAAAATTTTTTAGAAATGTTAGATTGAGCCATATGAAATTGCATGTTTATAGGTCAAAAATAACCAAATATCACCAATTGTATATAGTTCAACCTAGTAAAATGATGCACATACATGAAATATTCTGTTTGCTACTTTTATTTCTTGGTTTTTGAACACCTGGGAAATAGTACAGTGTCATAAGAGTACATTTACTTTTTGTTTTATTACTAACAATACTTTTATTTCAGTCCCATAATGAAGACATAGAAAAAGATAAAACATCACAAAACTGCATAGAGAGAAATGTGGAACAAATAGCAAAGAGGTTAAGGATGGTCCATGAAGAGATCCGCAGGCTCACTGATGAACTGCAGGGGAATGAGAAAGAACAGAGTAAACTAGGTAAGCTGTGGTTACAGAAGAACATTTCTGACTGTGTTTTAAGTGTAATGATCTTTTCTCAGGGTAGAACATGAGCGCCTTCAGAAAATAACTTTTTCAGAAAAACACGTAAACATCTGATAAAAAGCCTCATTTTCTTCAGTGTCCAGAAATTGTTATTAAAGCATAAGCATAACATCCCTACCAAGAAGTGTACACTCTTTTTTTTTTTTAATGTCTAGAAGAGAGTTTGGAATTTTTTTTTAAATATTTTTTATTGATTTTAGAGAGGAAGGGAGAGGGAGAGAGAGAGAGAAACATCAATGATGAGAGAGAATCATTGACCAGCTGCCTCCTAAATGCCCCCTACTGGGGATCAAGCCCGCAACTCAGGCATGTGTCCCCAACTGGAATCGAACCTGGGACCCTTCAGTCTGCAGGCCAACACTCTATCCACTGAGCCAAACCAGCCAAGGCAGATGTGCACAACTCTTAAGTGCAGACCACCCAGCAAGAAATCCTCAGCACCCCAGAGGGGCCTTGGTTTCTTCTCCCTATGTCTACACCCTCGCTCCTCCCCCAAAGTAACTACTGTCGTGACTTGCAACACGATTTCTGAGTTTTGACTAAGGCCGCACACATTCTTTAGTTGTTTCTCTTGTTCAGTCCTATGTTTGTGAGATTCATCCATGTTGTTGCCTATAGCAGTTTGTTCACTCGTGCTGTTTGTAGAGTATTTCATTGAATAAACATACTCAATGTTTATTAAAGTTAAAATAATTTATTTTGTTTATCCTTTATACTGTTGAATACTTCTGTTGTTTCCAGTTGTGGTCTATTATGAACAGTGCTGCTCTGGATATTCTTGTACTTACCTATACATTTTAACTGTGATATACCCAAGAGTAGAATTATTGCATCAACAGGTTATAAGTACATTCTACTTGGGCAGAACATATATAAAATAATAATGATTCTGTCAAATTGACTGTGGAATTAAAACCAAGAATGCATTTTAAACAGTGAATATTGTATTATTTTCCATATGAAAAGCTGTGAACCTACTTTTGCCCCATCCTGTATTTTGTTTTTTGGGTTTTTTTTTTTCTCTTTTAGATTCTGCACTTGAAAAGGCTCAACTAGAAATTGATGAGCTGAAAGAAAATCTGACAAAGTTGAAAGAAAATGGTGAGTCATTTTAGCAGATATAATATTTAATAATACGTTACATAATATAACAATGTTTGTTTTTTTTTAAATATATTTTATTGATTTTTTACAGAGAGGAAGGGAGAGGGATAGAGAGTTAGAAACATCGATGAGAGAGAAACATCGACCAGCTGCCTCCTGCACATCTCCTACTGGGGATGTGCCCACAACCCAGGTACATGCCCTTGACCGGAATTGAACCTGGGACCCTTCAGTCCGCAGGCCGACGCTCTATCCACTGAGCCAAACCGGTTTCGGCATAATGTTTTAAGATAATATTAATAATAATAATAATAGCACTACTATTGCTATTATTACTATTTTAACTATTATTGCTATTACTACTATTTGTTGCTTAGTAGTCACAGGTACTCTGCCAGGCACTTTATCTGCATTACCTCTAATCCTCACAACAGTTTCAAGTAGTGAGAATTATTATTACAATTTCATAGATAAAGAAGCTGAGTCATGGTGAGGTTAAGTGAATTAGCCAGTAGATACATTAATTATTTTAGCTGGTTTTTGAACCCAGATATGTCTTGACTCCAAAACCTGTGGCAAACACAAATAATACATATTTTACTGGGACAACTGGGATCAAGACACCTTCTAATGCACTTAATAGCACCTCACACACACTTGTTCACGGAGAAGCCAACAGACTTGGCATAGTGGTGAATTAGTTAATCTGACCCTCACTTGACTATGTAAAAATGCTACCAGCTATAAATAATATAATGAAATTTGAGTGTTGTAATGGAAGCAACTAGAAAAATAATTTAAAATGTGTTTATTGGTCCCTGGCCAGTGTTTCTTAGTGGTCAAAGTGTTAGCCTGTGCACCAAAGGGTAGAGGGTTGGATTTCCTCCAGGAGCAACTAATCAATGTACCTCTCTCACCTCTGTCTATCTGTCTGTGTGTCTCTCTCTCTTCCTCCCACTCCCCTCTTTCCACTTTCTCTAAAAACCAATGGAAAAAATATCCTCAGGTGAGGATTAACAACAACAAAAATTGCATAGGCCAAAGGTAGAACAAATCTTGTTTGCATACTCTATCTATCTATCTATCTATCTATCTATCTATCTATCTATCTATCATCCATCTATCTATCTACAGATTGTGAATATATATTATATATAAAGGGATTGTGAATGATTTGTTTTCTTTTTGGTATGTTTTCAGTATTTTTCAAATTTTGAAAATTTATATGCTAAAGAGGAAAAAGGAATGTAGCAAGGGAGAAAAAATGAAGAAAGAAAAAATTAATGCAAATTAAATACAAAACATGCAATGAAAAAGGAAAACAACGACTTTAAAGCAGCAAAAGAAAAATAAGAGAAATAAGTGAAAAATGGCTAAAAATAAACAGCTACAAATTCAGGAAAATTACAGTCAGCAAGTTTGTATTCATGAAACTTTGATGAGTGCCAGAAAGAGCAGGTCTTAAGATGAGGTGCTAAGCTGAGAATAGACTACCACTTTAATGGCAATGGAGCTACAGGCAGAAAAAATGGCTTCGATGAATTAACTTGCTTTAACATGGAAAATCTGTTCATTCACTGTCCCTAGCTCACTACTTCAGTCATCCATGGGGCACTTGCTGTTAATGAGTAGAAGTATCTAGAAGTCTGTTAGGTGTGTAAGAGAGACAGGACTACAAGGACTACAAGGAAGCCAGGAAGATCATTTTCTGTCCTTTAACCTTTACAAGGTAGGCTCAACTCTTTTAAAATTCCAGGTCCTAGAAAAACCTCTAATGGTGGAAATCCTGTACTCAAAAGTCCAATTCATTAGTCTTGGGGTGAGAAATAAAAATCATTCTGTTCTGTCTCATTAGGTTGGTGGAATATCCTAGAGCTGGACGTTAGAGTCTAGCAGCTCTTGTGCAGAGGATCACAGGCAGAGACATGACAAGAAGGTTAGGAAATCGCACTTCCTCAGCTTTTAGAGTCCATACCCTCACATTAAAACTTCTCTCCAGTTGAGTAGAGTGCATTATTCTCTCTGTTTTAGATTCAGTTGACCTAAAGAAAGCAAAGGAACACAATCAGAGACTGAATGAGGAGATTCTGGCTTTACGAACTCGGGTTCGATCACTTGACTCAGAAAAAAAAGTGCTTGGAGAAGTGGTAAACTGTTTAGTTTGTTCTTAGAATTTATTTAAATGTGAATAGAATAACAATCAGCAGTAGAGCAACATAGATACACATCACCTATTGGGCATTATTGTGGACTGATACTGGCGGTTCTAGCATCCCTGGAAAAAGCCATATTTTGACTTGGATGCATTCTATCAGTGTTTGCATTTTTACACATCTTAACTACCTATGCCAAACAGTATTCTTATTACTATTGTGTCAATTTAGGATCTCTTCTTTTTCATAGGGATTTGGATAATAGTTTATACTTAACACATTTACCAAATAGAAATTATTATTCTATTATACTGGATATGTTTGAGATTACTAATACTGCACCCTTCGTTGTATTACATTTTTCAATTATTTCTCCTTAGCAATTCATTGATTTTTAATATATACTTCCAAGTTCTGGATATATTATATATCCCTCCAATTTTATATTCATTTTACAATCATATCTCTAGTGTCTGGAGATGGATGGTGGTGATGATTGCACAATAATGTGAATGTACTTAATGCTACTGAACTGTACACTTAAAATGGTTAACATGATAAATTTTGTATTATGTATACTTTATCATAATGTAAAACTGTAATAAGAAAAAATGAATAAAACTGTTCAAGTTGTCTGAAAATTTATATATCTAATACTGGTATATATCTTATACAAATATATACATTATATATTTGATATATATGTATACATATATACATGGGAGATCAATTTCAGGAAGGGTATATTGTAAACAGTGTTACTTCTGGAAAGGGGAAATATTATTGGGGTAAGGTTATGTGATGGAAAAATCTCACTTTTTATTCTATATACTTATGTGTTGTGTGAATTTTTACATGAAGAAGGCATTCATATGTTATTTGTATATTTTAAAAACAAAGCAACTTCCCCACCCTTCCAACTTTTGTATTTAAAATACTTTTGTGTTTAAGGTTGAAAGGCTTAAAGGAGAGATTCGTGAATCTCAAGAGAATAAGCAACTTGGAAACCACTCCCCTTGGAAAACTGTGGGTGCTGAACAGAAAGTACAGGTATTTTAAAGTTCTCTTGTTTCCAATTTCTAATTTTTAAGAAGTCACATTTTTATAGAGTATACAGGTGCTGTTCATTTGCTACTCTCTTCTTTTTATTTATTTATTTATTAGGGTTTTTGGAGCATACACAATTTTTAAAAATATGTTCGTATTGATTTTTCAGAGAGAAGAAGGGAGAGGGAGAGACAGAAATATCAATGATGAGAATCACTGATCGGCTGCCTCCTGTATACGCCCCTTCCCCACTGGGGATCAAGACCACAACCCAGGCATGTGCCATGACCGGGAATTGAACTGTGACCTCCTGATTCATGGGTTGACACTTAACCACTGAGCCACATCAGCCAGGCTGCTACTCTCTTCTTATTGCTTGTCTTTTCCTATTGCTCAGCCAATTAGATTTTAGGAAGAAATTGAGGTACAGAGTCTGTGTTTCTGTTCACTTCTTTTTCACGGGGAACAACCAATATGAATATAATGGGTTGTTTCTTTAAAAAAAAAAAAGGATTTTACAAAGATGCAAGCATAGGGGGAATCTTTAATCATCAAAATGCAGTTGGTTTGTAGAATCAACCAGTGGTGGGAGAGTGGCTAATTGGAACCACACTAAGTGTAATAAAATATCGTAGAGAACCAGTAATACATTAGGCTCCAGTGCATACAGTATCTCGTCTTTCCAGCATGATCAGCCTCTGAAGTGGTGGGCGTAGTGGTCAATGATCAAATTGAAGCAAGAGCTGATGTGTTTTAGACAGGGCTATTTCAAACATTCAGGTCAAGGATCTATAGACTGCTTTTTTGTGGCAGCCCTTCCTCTTAAATACTTAAGTTGAGTGATAACCCTTGTTACTGAGGGATCTCGTTCACTGAGCTTGTTTTTATTGTAACTCCCTGGGCCCCATATTCCCGACTTTTTAGGTATCGAGGAAACTGTAGCCACAGGACCTCTTGATTTCAGCCAAAAAACTAGTATCCTTCCTGCCTTCCAAAACCCCCTTGCAAGTAAATAATTCATTTGTAGAAAGGGAAGGAAGGAAAGAAGGAGAAAAGAAGGTATTTCCAGGTAGGACTTAAAGAACTTTTACCAAAATTCTTCCCCAAAGACCCCAGTGTTGCTCTAATTTAAAGCATGTTGATTAATTAGTGACCATTTTTATTTACCCTTCTAGTAGTATTTATTTATTTACATATAAGCAATTGGAATGTTTATTCAGATTTTCTCCTTTCTTCGTCTTTATTTTTTAATAAAATGATCCTGGAGAGTCTTTCATATCATACAAAGGGATCTTCCTCACTCGGTAGAGCAGACTAGCATTCTATTATGTGGGTGTACTATAATTTATTCAGCCAGTCTCCCTTTGACGGACACATGGGTAGTTTCTTGTACTTTGCATATATATGCAAGTGTTTCTGTAGCATAGAGTCATAGAAATGGGATTGTGGGGTTTGGGATAGTGCGTTTGTAATTATAGTAGATATTGCCAGATACTATTCAGTGGAAATTATACCATTTTCCTCTCCCATCAGCAATGTATGAGCAAGCTAGTGTCCTAAAAAATTCACCAGTTGATACATGTCAAACTTTTATATTATTACCAAATGATAGATGAGTGTCTCAGTATAATTTTAATTTATCTATTTATAGTGAGATTGAGCATTTTTCATATTTAAAAGTTATCTGTATTTCTTCTTTAAATTAACTTTATTGAAATATTTACTATAATATAAACATACATATTTTAAGAGTTGAATTCAATGAGCTTTGACAAAAGCATATATCTGTATAATCACAACCACTGCAATCAAGGAAGAAAGCATTCATCAGACTAAAACGTTCCCACTCCCTTTGCTGTCAATCTCCCCAACTTCACCTTTCTAGAATTTCAGATACGTAGAATCATCTAGTATATACTCTTTTATATTGGTTTCTTTCACACATAATGCTTTTGAGATTTATCCATATTGTTGCCTCTATCAGTAGTTCATTTTTTATAATGCTGAGTGATATTCCTATATATGGATATACCACAAATTGTTTATTTACTCATTGGTTGAGAGACAATTAGGTTGTTACCAGGTTTCGATTGCTGTGAATAAAGCTGCTATTAGTATTCACATACCAGTTTTTTTCCACCTCTTGGATAAATACCTAGCTGTGAAATTAGCTGAGTATAGAGTAATTATGTGTTTAATTTTATAAGAAATTGCCAGACTTGTTTTCAAATTAGTTGTACTGTTTTACATTACTACCAACAATGGTATGGAACTTTTAGTTGCTCCTTGTCTCCGCCAATATTGTTATTGTCAGTCTTTTAAATTCTAGCAGACATATGGTGGTATCTTGTTCTTTTAATTTGACTTTTGAGAGTGTCTGATGACAATGAGTATATTTTGATGTGCCCATTTGGCCATTTGTGTACATTCATTGTGAGGCATCTCTTCAACTGTTTTGCTCTTTTTTTTCAATCCTCACACATACTTAGAGAGAGGAAGGAAGAGAGAGAGAGAGGCAGAGAGACAGAGAGAGAAAGACATCAATGTGAGAGAGAAACATCACTTGCTTTCCCTGTGTTCCCCAACTGGCAATCAAACCCAAAACCCAGGTATGTGCCCTGACCAGGAATCAAACTAGCAACCGTTCGGTGCATGGGATGATGCTCATATATTATATATCCCTCCAATTGAACCACTCTGGCTGGGCTGTTTAGTTTATTTTTCATTGAGTTATATGTATTCTTTATTTTGAGTTGTAGGAATTCCTTATATATTTTGGATACCAGTCCTTCATTAGATATATGTATTTCAAGTATTTTCTCTTAGTCTATGACTTGTCTTTTCATTTTCTTAACAGTGTTTTATAAAGAGTAGTTGTTTTGAAAATTTGATGGAGACCACTTCATCAGTGTGTTTTTTAAAATAATTTTATGATAGTACACAAAAAGCCTAGCTAAGAAATCTTTGTCTACAGCACAGGCACAAAATATTTTTCCTATCTTCTAAAGATTTTATAGTTATAGCTTCTACATTTAGGTTTATGTTCCATCAGATCATAATTCTTGTATTCTTGTATATAGTGTGAGGTAAGGGTTGGGGTTCACTTATTTCCAAATACGTACCTGGTTATTCCAGAATCATTCATTAAAAAGACAGTTAGGCCCTGGCCAGTTTTGCTTAGTGGATAGAGCATCAGCCTGGGGACTGAAGGGTCCCGGGTTCAATTCTGGTCAAGGGCACATGCCTGGGTTGCAGGCTCGATCCCCAGTAGGGGGCGTGCAGGAGGCAGCTGATCAATGATTCTCTCTCATCATTGATGTTTTTATCTCTTTCTCCCTCCCCCTTCCTCTCTGAAATCAATAAATATATATATATTTTTAAAAAGACAGTTCCTTATTTAATTACTTTGGCACCTTTATTAAAAATCAATTATGGAAGTCTATTTCTGGAGTTGATTCTGTTCCATTTTTCTCTGTGTTTGTTTTTAGGATAATACTATGCTCTTATTTTATTTTAAGTCTTGGAATCAGAAAGAAAACATCTCCCACTTTGTTTAATTTTCAAAGTTGTCTTCGCTATTCTAGGTCTTTTGCATTTCCATATACATTTTAGAATCTGCTTGTCAACTTTGACAAAAATGCCTGCTAGAATTTTTATTGGGATTTCATTAAATTTTTTATCAATTTAAGGAAAATTTGCATTTTAACAATATTGAATTCTCTAATGAGTAAACATGGCCTGTCTTTCCATTTATTTGGAACTTCTTTAATTTATACCAGCAATGTTTTACTGTTTTCAGCACATAGATCTCTTACATATTTAATTAAATTTTTTTTTAAAATAGAAATATAATTTGCACACTGTAAAATTCACCCTTTTAAGATATACAGTTCAGCCCAGCCAATGTGGCTCAGTGTTCGGGAATCAACCTGTGAACCAGGAGGTCACAGTTCAATTCCCGTTCAGGGCACATGCCCAGGTTGTGGGCTTGATCCCCAATGTGGGGCATGAAGGAGGCAGCCAATCAATGATTCTCATCATTGATGTTTCTCTCTTTCCCGCTCCCTTCCTCTCTGAAATCAATAAAAATACCTTTAAATAGATAAAATATACAGTTCAGTGATTTTTAGTATAAAAATTGCACAAGGTTGTACAATTCTAGAATATTTGTCTAATTCTAGAATATTTTCATCACCCTAAAAAGAAACCCCATACTTATTATACTTGTTTGTAGCCATTTCTCATACCCCCATGCCCGCAGCCCCTTGGCAACACTAATCTACTTTGTGTCTCAGTGAATTTGCCTATCCTGTACATTTCATATAAATGGAATCATACAATATGTGCATTTTGCATCTGGCTTCTTTCACTTAGCATAGTGTTTTCAAAATAAAACATATTGTAGCATGAATCAGTACTTTATCCCTTTCTGTGGCAGAATAATATTCTGTTATGTGAATATATACATTTTGTCTTTCTGCTCATCAGTTGATAGCCATTTGGTAGTTTCCATTTTGTGGCTGTTATGAATAATGCTGCTATGAGCATTCATATACAAACTTTTGTGTGAAAATGTTTTCATTTCTCTTGGGTATGTATCTAGGAATGGAATGTTTGGGTCATATGTTAACTCTGTGTTTAACCTCTTAAAGAACTGCCAGGCTATTTTCCATAAGGAGCTGTACCATTTATTAGCAGTGTATGAGAGTTTCAATTTCTCCACATCTTCACCAATATTTGATATAGTCTATCTTTCTTATAGCCATTCTATTGGGTGTGAGGTACTATCTCGATGTAGTTTTGATTTGCATTTCCTGAATGACATGATGTTAAGCATCTTTTCATGTGTTTATTGACCATTTATATATCTTCTTTGGAAAATGTCTTTCAAATCCTTGCCAATTTTTATTGGAGTTTGTCTTTTTATTGTTAAGTTGCAAGAGCTCTTTATATATTCTGTTTATTAGTCTCTGTTATAAACTAAATTGTGGTTCACCCCCCAAATATGTTAAAGTCCTAACTCCAGTACCTGTGAATGTGACCTAATTTGAAAACAGGGTCTTTGCAAATGCTATCAAGTTAGGATGAGGTCATTTTCTCTGACTACTTTATTTCTGGTTTCCTACAAAAAGGAAGTAAAAGAATGGAAACTAATGTTGTAGTAACTTTACTGCTGGGGATTTGCCATACCTCATTGAATGTTAACAGAAATGCTGAGAGGTAGGTATGGTTCACCCAGCTTTACAGTTGAGAAAACTAAGATCACAAATTCATAAAAGTGGAAGTCAAGATTTCAAATCTAAATGATTACAAAACCCATGTTTTTGCCACCTTGATTTTCAGGGAATCCTTGCTGTTCCATAGATGCAAATCTCTAGGTCTGCTACCTCACTGAGAACCAGAGAAGCCTCCACTTCCGGGCACTCTGCAGGCAGCTTCTTCATAAGAATTATTTTGAAAACATGGGCGGGGGACAGTCCCATGCCTTAAAAATGACAATTAAGAAAGGTACTCCCTTAAATCAAGCAGGCTCCTCAAGATATTACTGTGTTTCTTACCCATTTCTATATATAGACAGATTTAACAGTAAGTAGACCATCTCACTGCTGCTGTCCTCAGAAAAAAATGCTTAAAATATAAGAAATGTTAGATACCTGGCAGGAATAATAATAGCCACAATATTTTGGTCATCTGTCATACGCCACGATCTGTTCTAGGTGTTTTATAAACACAATCTCATGTAATCTCTGTAACAGCCCTTTTTAAGGTAAGTAGAGTATTCCTAGTTCATATTTGAGAGAATTTATAGGAACTTGACCAAAGTATAGAGGCAGAGCCAGGAATTGATCCAGGTTTGTCTGGCCCTAGAGCTCACTTACTGTAACATAGCAACTCTTGTGAAGATTTATATTAGGGATTTATTATAACTCGTGGGGCAATGGCATATGCTGCACAGAGCACATAAACCATCTCTACCTGGAAGTGATGACTGCGTAGTTTTTTATTCTCTACAGTGCCTGCATTCGCCATCTCATTTGGCTGTGCCTGTGATAGCGTACAGCACAATGCAAGCAACTAGGGTGGATGGCAGGAACCCTTCTCCAGCCATACTGTGTCTGGGAGATACAGTTTGGTTCAGAGCATAAGATGATCCCTACCTTTCAGATAGCAGAACACTGAGAGTGGAAAATTCTGAACTGTTACACAGTTCTCCAGAGTCTTTGGCCGCTACCCCATGCCAATGAGGCTACTCTCTAGCAAGTCCATTAGTCTTCCTCCTTGTTTACTTGCTGGCTGACAGGTGAGGTAGACTCTCTTTAGCTACTCAGAGGTTTCTATATCCCGTTACTCATTTCTCACATTATTTGCTTCGCCTTTCCTGTGTTTTTCTGTTTTAAACTTTGGTCGCCAGACTTAAGAAGTGCATAAATTGCCTAAATACATAACTATATTTAATATCCTATGGTGATAATAAATTTTAAATATGTATTTTTTAAGTTATGGTATTAAAATACATGACATTCTTTTATTGAGAAAACACAAAGGACGCAAGAGGGGTTTTCATTTTTGAGTTGAAATGTTTCTTGCACTTGGTACTGAGGCATCTCAGATGCTGTCAGGGTAGGGCCTTAGTTGTTGAGTGCATCAACATGATATGTGTGGATGTACAAAAACGCTTTCCACTGCGATGGCGGCTGGTAAAGAAGGAGAAGCTGCTCTGGGGAAGAAAAATCCTTCCCTGTGAACTTGTACACTGCTGCTAAGAAGTCAGCATGGTTCTTAAATAGGTCTTTTGTCCATTTCACCAGACAGGATTTGTAAAAGTTACACTTGGGATTTAGCACACATTTTCCCAGTAGTGTTCCTCTTTCTTTCCAACTCACCAGTTTAGGATTGCTATTCCTGTTTTATTGATATTAAACATATGAAAGGCACATTATTGATAATCAACTTTACTAAACTAATGAATTTTTTTAATCTATAGGTTTAATACACATCTGGCAGTAAGTTATGAATCTACAAATATAAGCAAAACTCCAGAATACTTCCCCCAAAATTTAATTCAATAAAACACTTTGATCAATCAACCCTTTCCTTTCTTCAGCAAAAGTAAATGAATATTTTTATGTCCAAATTAAACTAAAAACTTAATTGAAGTTTCTATTGAAACCTAGTTCTGAATAAAAGTAATATCAATGGTGTCTTTATAAATTACATCTAAATACTTACAAACTTTTTTGCATATAATTTTGTTATTGGGCCAATCCACAATAAAAACT
The DNA here is from genome assembly GCF_014108235.1 of Myotis myotis. Classification (NCBI taxonomy): domain Eukaryota; kingdom Metazoa; phylum Chordata; class Mammalia; order Chiroptera; family Vespertilionidae; genus Myotis; species Myotis myotis. Next base: position 28,800,343 of record NW_023416324.1, on the reverse strand, counting down.
TACATTTGGAAATTTTTATAGGTAAATTATCAGTTTAAGTCATTTAGATCCATCAGGATTCCGCAGTGTCTTTTTCTAGCACTTGTTCCCTTTGGTTCAGTTGCCAGATTGCAGCCAGGGCTCATAATGAAGCAATTCTCCAAAAGATCCAAGACCAGATAAGAGACAAAAGTTGTTGGTAGGGAGAGATTTCAGGGATACAACCTCCAGGAAAGATACTTAAGAAATATAGCTTAACTTTTCAGTATTTTTTAAAATAAAAATAACACAAGCATGTATGTATTTTACCTGGTGACTTATTAGGGCTAAGGTTTCCAACTTACAGCCTGAATTATCAGGAACATAAGGAGAAAGACGAGAAATCAGTATGAAAGGTCAAAAGATAGTGAAGTACAAGATTTGAATGAAGTAAGGAATAAAAAGATTGTTTTTAGTTGCATTTTCTAATACAGGTCAGGCAGACTTCAAGAGGATGCTTTACACTTACTGGAAATAGGCAAAAGGAGAAAATATACTCCCAGAAATGGGTAAATCTATTTCCTAATATTGTGATCAGTGGTTACAGAGCAGCAGGAAGTCAGGAAGAGGCCCATTAAAAAATGTATTTAGGATAAACTAATGTACATCCTAGAGACTATAGTTAATAGTACTGTGTTGCATATTTGTAAGTAGCTAGGAGAGCGGATCTTGAAAGTTTTCATCACAAGGAAAATAAAAATGTTTAACTATCTAGGGCGGGGTGGGCAAACATTTTGACTCGAGGGCCACAACGGGTTCTTAAACTGGACCGGAGGGCCAGAACAAAAGCATGGATGGAGTGTTTGTGTGAACTAATATAAATTCAAAGTAAACATCATTACATAAAAGGGTACGGTCTTTTTTTTTTTAGTTTTATTCATTTCAAACGGGCCGGATCCTGCCCGCGGGCCGTAGTTTGCCCACGGCTGATCGAGGGTGATGGTTGTTAACTGAACTATTGTGATCATTTTGCGAAATACACAAATATCAAATCATGTTTTACACCTGAAACTAATATAATGTTATATGTCAATTATTCTTATGTCAAAAATTCAATGAAAATAAAATAAGGCAAGGGTTTATAAGTTAGACTTGGTTTGAATCCCAGTGTTGGCTGTGTATCTCTAGGCAAAGTATCTAATATATCTGAGCCTCATCTATGTTCTCTGTTAAAATAATGTAATAATAGTTACAATCTCATAGGAATACTGGGAAAACAAAGTGAGGTAATGCATTTACCATAATGCCTGACATATGTAAGCACTAAATAAATAGTAAGTGACAACATTTTTGCAATGATCATCAAATCGGTAAGATTTCAACATACCTTATATTTGGTGGGTACTTAAAATATACAAAATACTTTCAAAATCACATTTTACTCTTATCTGATGGCTCTAATGTACATAGGGCAAATATTAGCTCCATTTTATTGTTGAGAAAACAGGCTTAGAGAGAAAAAAGTGTATTTTATGAGCTATGGTACCATGAACTATTTTTCTCAGCTTTCTGTCTCCCCAAGATGACTGTATAATTGAGTTAGGCAGATACTTTTTGATTATCAGAATTTATAGAAACATTATTATATAAAGGATTACTTATGTAAAAATTCTTTTGCAGATATTGAAAATGAGCCAAGAAAAAATTGAAATATTTGTAAGTGAGTTGTCAGAGGAGAGAGAACGGAGAAAGGAATTGACATCTAATAATAACACTATACAGAAGGCTTTAAAAGCTGAAAGTGAGGTATTTTGTTATTTAGGATGTTGTTTTCCTCTTTTCACATTTCTAATTTAGGGATTTCATATTGTCATTTACTTTTTATTTTAAAATAAATAATAAATGTAGATTATCTATATATATAAAAAGGCAGCTACCATAACGGCCATAACTAGCTAACAACTGGTTGCTATGCCGCCCACTGTGGCCAGCGAACCTGCCTGATCAGGGGGTGGAGCCAGTGGCCAACCTCGTGGCCCCTCCCCCCTGCCGGCCTGCCCCTGATTGGACCCTCCCACCCCCAGAAAGAGCCGGGCCTGCAGCCAAACGCCCCTCCCTTCCCCCCCCAGCTATACCCCCATCAGCCCACCCCACCACAATAGGCCCGCAGCCTCTCTCCCCCCTCACTGCGGCCTGCCCCTGATCACACCCTCTACCCAAATACAGGGTGGGGCTGGCCAGCCAACCTCCTGCAGCTCCTACCCCCTGCCGGCCCCACCCCTGATTGCCCACCCAAATACATGGTGGGGCTGGCCAGCCAATCTCCCACAGTCCTCTGCACCCCCACCCCCCACCCCGCCACCCCCCTTCCAGTCGGCCATGGCCCCTTCTCCCAGCCAGCCCGGCCCTGATCGGGGGCTCTGATGGGGCCTGATCCAGGCGGGCTGGCTGGCCAACCTCCCACCATCTCCTCTTCCTGACAGGCCCAGCCCTGATTTGCCCTAATTGGGGCCAGGCTGGCCAGGCCCCACCCATGCATGAATCCGTGCACTGGGCCTCTAGTGTATTTATATTATTAATAATTGGGTGACTTTCCCCAAGCTGAGTTCTAACACTAGCCAAGAACAGCCCGTTAAGAAGCAGGTATTTACTATGGTCGTCATAGCGTCAGGGACTTGGTTCTCCCTTTAACCACTTGTCCTGCCATCTTGGAAAGGTCTAGCAGGGGACATAACCAGGCTATTTTTGGAAAAGAGACCTGAAAGTGGGTTCATGGGAGTTTGGATTACCACTTTAGAGGATGGTGACGATCTGTTTGCCTGGTGGGTGAAAGCTAATGCATTGGTTCAAATCCCATCCTCCTGACCTATGGGAGTTTTCCATGAAATGAGAGAGGAAATGGAGATCACTTGCCCGATGCCTGTGTTTTTGTTTTGGTGGCCACTCCTTACCTCCTCTCCTTTTTGCCCAGTGCCTTCCCCATCAAGATTCTCCTCCCTCTCTGATTTCAAGGCTTTGGGAATATAACGTAGCTCCTCTCCTAAAGTGAATTTACTAGTAGATCACCTATTCCTTTCATAGAGCACCACTAACTGACTCTCAGGCCCCAGTCATCCACCAGACAAATACTGCATATTCATGTCATCAAAGTAGAAATTATTAAGAATCTACATCTAACTAAAGTATTTTCTCTCATGGAAAAAATATCAGAGAATTAGAGGAAACCTTAGTTGATTAAGTCACTGCATATACATTATTAAGTACGGCAGCATACTTTGTAGTTAATAACACAATTTGAATCTCAGTTTTACCACTTGCAGACTAGGTGAATTTAAACAGGTCACTTAAGTTCTCTGAGCCTCAGTTTCAATAACCCTACTTCATGGGTAGTCACAAGATTAAAGTAAATTGTGCAGCTGCAGTGTTCTGTAAGAGACAAATTTTAAAAAAGATACATTTAGAAACAGGTACTATAACTAATGCAGGAATTGCTGCAGAATTTACCTCTATATAAGCCTTGCATAAAGTAGAAATGAGTCTCAAAACCCAGGCTTTCAACCTGTGAATGATGGAAATTACAAATGCTCAAGAAAAAGAATGCTCAGTTTAATTAACTAATTTAAATAACCTTTATTTTTACTACTAAGAAAGGAGCCTGCTGCCAGAGGATAGGTTGAAATACAGGGGTGGGCAAAAGTAGATTTAGAGTTTTTCAAGTGGAAAAAGACATGCAGGTTATGATTATTACTGTAACTTTATTAACTCTGTTTTACATACTCACAACTGTAAACCTACTTTTGCCCATCCCCTGTATTTAAGACAAATTTGGCAGGATCATTTCAGAGATTCCTTTTTAGATATATTAAACTTCTTATGGCAAAGTCTTATTTTATTCTACTAAATATCTTCCTTTCTTCATCAGGATTTGCAAAAATCAAAGTCAGAACTTACATATCTTTATAATGAAATTCACAGTTTTCCAGGGACAACAGAAGACCATTTGTTGATAGTATATAACCTGCTCCAAAAAGAAAATTCTGATTTAGAAACAAAGGTGAGACTGAATTATGAAGTATTTAAATGTTCAGTGTATGACATATCTTTTATGAGAATAAGATAAAAGGAAGTTAATTTTCAGAAAGAGATGGCTTGGAAATTGGAGTTTCTTTTATTATTATAAAATCTCTCTCTTATTAAAAAAATTTAAAAAACTGTTTTGAAATAATTAAAGACTTACTGAAAAGTTGCAAAAATAGTACAAAGAATTGTCATATACATTCATTTCTCGAAATGTTAATATGGTACCATGTTGCTTTATCATTCTCTCTCTTTCTGCACACATACACACACTTTATTTTCTGAACACTTCAAGAATGAGTTGGAGTCATAGTTAATACTCCTTTACCACTAAATATTTCCATGTATGTTTGCTAAGAAAATTATCTCTTTGTCATAGTAGACCTCAAAATCAAGAAATCAACCTTAATGTAGTATACTAGAGGCTTGGGGCACAAAATTTGTGCACGGGGGGTGGGGGGGGCCTCAACCTAGCCTGCACCCTCTCCAATTCAGGACCCCTCAGGGGATGTCTGACTGCTGGTTTAGGCCCAATCCCCGGGAGTGGGCCTAAACCAGCAGTCGGATATCCCGCTCACAATCCTGGACCGCTGGCTCCTAATCGCTCACCTGCCTGCCTGCCTGCCTGGTTGCCCCTAACTGTCCTGCACCCCCCGCCGGCCTGATTGCCCCTCACTGCCTCTGTGTGCCGGCCTGATCACCCCTAACTGCCCCCCTCTGCCGGCCTGGTCACCTCTAAGTGCCCCCCCGCCCCCGCTGGCCTGGTTGCCCTCAACTGCCCCCCTGCTGGCTGGTTGCCCCCAATTGCCCCCCCAGCCAGCCTGGTTGCCCCTCACAGCCTGCTGTTCAGTCATTTGGTCATCCCTCACTAACCCCCCTGCTGGCCTGGTTGTAGGCAGCCATCTTGTGAGGGCATGAGGGTTAATTTGCATATCCTTTATTATATAGGATTGTATAATCTCCAGCTCATATTCAAATTTCACCAATTGTTCTACTCTCTTGCAAAAGAAGAACAATTTTTCTAGTCCAGGACTCAATCCAGGAGCATACATAACATCTCTATCTTCTTTAATCTGTAACAGTTCCTCAGTCTTTGTTGTTCATGACATTGAAATTTTTGGAGAGTACAGATCATTTACTTTTTTTTTTTTAACCTTCACCTGAGGATATTTCTCCATTGATTTTTAGAGAGAGTGGAAGAGAGAGGGAAAGACAGAGAGAAGTATCAATGTGAGAGAAACAGATTGATCGGTTGTCTCCTGCACACACCCAAGCAGGAGGTATGACGTGCCCTTAACCAGAATCGAACCCAGAACCCTTCCGTCTTCAGGCTGACACTCTATCCAGTGAACCAAACCGGCCAGGGCTGTAATGGTTAAATTTTTACATTGACCCCCATAAAAAAAGGATTAAGTAGCCTTTTGAAACTTTTTTTCCAGCTTACAAAAGTAATGCAGACCTATTAAGAATTCTTCTCTTTCAAGTCCATTCATAAAGTGACTACACCTCTCAATCTTACCTTATTTCCTCAGCTCCTTATTTTGTAGTCTCTACTCCATTAAGACCATTCTCCTTCCTTCTGCTCAAATACCACACCAATGCCTTTGATCATATTGCTCATCCTTAAAATGCTTTAAATGTGTTATAGTCTCTCACCTATCCATATCTTCCCATCCCCTAAGGATCAGTTCAAGATTATAGTTTATATCTTCAGAGAAGTGAAAAAGCCTAGGAAACCAAACAAAGGAATCTCATAAAGTAACTTAAATTGATCTTTAGAATTGCATTCATTGTGTTCTTAGAATCAAACACATCCTTATGCCTGTGGTAAAAATGGATTTGATTATACAGTAATAACTGCAAAGTATTAAATTGAAAGAACACTTCAACTAGGATGTCCATTTCTATTACTTAAGGCAATACCTACTCAATCATTTAATGGAATCAATATATTTTTTCACAGTTATACATAAGAATATGCAAAATAGAATATTTGTCTTTTTAATTCACAGGTCTTGAAGCTTGCAGAAGAATTTGAACAATTAAATCATTTTACTGTAGACACAAATATTGCAGCTGCTAATTTTTTTACAAGTGAAAATATTTATAAAGATCTCATGTCTAATTTACCAGTTTTGGAAGTAGAGGTTCAAAGCCCAAAGGAAGAGAGAGAGGAACTCTGGTAAATTGAGAAAATCACATATTACATTAATAATTTGGGGGGTATGTTTTATTTGACTTTATCATTGAATTCCAAATAATGTGAGTGGAAAAATTAGTTACAAGCAAGCATTCCCCAAAGTTTATCTTCTGGTATATTGTTACATTTTAAAACTTTTTCTTTTAAAAATAATAATATATGCTTTTCTTTTAAAAAAATAATTTAATTAATTTCAGAGGGGAAGGGAGAGGGAGAGAAAGATAGAAAAATCAATGATGAGAGAGAATCATTGATCGGCTGCCTCCTGCTTGCCCCCTATTGGAGGTCGAGCCCACAACCCGGGCATGTGCCCTTGATCAGAATTGAACCCAGGACCCTGAATCAAACCCAGGACCCTTCAGTCCGCAAGCCAACGCTCTATCCACCAAGCCAAACCAGCCAGGGTAAATATATGCTTTTCATAGAAAAATTTTAAAGCATGAAGTATTATAAGGAAATTATAATAATCCATAATTCCCACCATGGAGAGATATTAACATCTTAAATTTTCTTTCTTGTCTTCTTTTTCTGTATACAAATATATATGTATTTTTTATATAATTAAGACTCTGCAGAGAGATTTGTGTTTTTTCTGTTTTATTTAACATTATATCTGATCATTGTTTTATTTTGAAAACCTTTTTCTTTCTGGTCTTTCTTTTGTTCTTTTGCTTTTTGTTAACCTTGTCTTCTAACTCTAGTATTTCTACTTTTTCACCAGAAGTATCTTTTGAGGGTCGGGTAAATGCACTACTCTATTTTTGCATACAAACTAATAGATGCAATAAAATTTTGCATGGGCAAAAGCCTAAAACCAGATCATCGAAAGGAAATAATAGTTGTCAGTTTTTACTTATATGCCATACTAAAGGATATAGCATCAATGAACTGGGAAAATATTGTGTAGGTGTAGCCACATTTATATCTTGATAAATGTTCTAAGAGAGGAGATTGCTTTGCCAGTTTGGGGCCCCTGAATTTCATGTTCTCTTAAAAACTGGGTTTTAAATTTAGAGTGAGCTCTGAGTCAAGGTTCACCATCATGAAACCTACCTAGTTGCAGAAGGGTGAAGAACATATTGGAGGGATGGTGATGAACAGGTGTGTGAGTGGTCACAAGAGCAAAGAGCCAAGAAGCTAATCACAGCATTTGGGTTTGCTTGTGGGGGAGGGGAGAAAAATATAGTTTTGAGCTCTAGAATAGTGTACAGTAAAACCTCCATATAATGAACTGATTCAGGCGAGCAGGTGTCTGTTAAAGCCGAATGTCCATTATGTAATAAAGTAGTTTTTCCAAATGTGTATGTTAAAAAATTGACAGATTAGTTAAGTTACCTGTTTTTACTTATATAGACATGTTTGTGTAATTAAAGTTAAGAATGTATGAAAAGTTTAATTTCACAGAAAAGTTTTCTATATGTATTACTGTAATTTTAAATTTATACTGAATAGCTTATTGAGGGTTTATAAAATTTTTTCACAAGCTCCGTCTGCCCAGTGCCATACTAAAAGTTGAAAAAGTGAAAAACTCACTTAAACTGGTTGTTTGGGTGTAGACAAAAGTCTATGCTGTCTCATCTTCCTGAATGTGAGTAAGAAAATAAGACTCGATGTTTTTAAGGTTTAATTATAAGATAACTGATCTATAGAATTCAAGTTGAAAATCTTTCTTGCAATACTTTCTTGACTGGTAGATTTTTTTCCCCTCTATATTCTTCCAGCAGAATGAGCATTTTGATAGTTTTTTATTGTTATATTTAACCAAGTTCTGGACTAGGAGAAAGTAAGCTGAAAGAAACTCCAGAGGAGTCAGTAGAGGGCACTTTTCCAAGAAAGAGGCAGAAAGAGGAGGACTTACAACAGAACCAAGATATGAAAAGGGAAGAACAGCAATTGACCTGGAAGCCTGAGGAAGCTGTGAGGCTTAAGGAAGAGGTGAGCCATCTACATTAGAGCCCCCCTCAGTCTCAGAGATATGGGGTAATGCCAAGGCAGGTGCCATTTCCTCTGATCAGCTGTGGATTAAAAAATATATGTATATTTGTTGAACTATATCATAACCACAGCCTGAGGGGTAATAAGATAGCAGCTAAAATCTGAACTAAGTCCCTCATTTGATGCACCTTATTATAAAGGGTTCATAGGCTCCAGTGAGGCTCAACAGGGGGAAAAAAAAACAAAACTAATTATTGCTATCTGTCCTGGCAGGTAAGATAGGGAATGGCAGGATTTGGGCCACATTTTCTATTCCTGGCACCTAGTTTAGATGTATAAAATACTTTTTTTTGGAGAAAAAAGACCATGATTATAGAATTGTTTTAAATATGGCTTTTGCTATTTACCAGAGATCTGCCTCCAGGAAAAATGAAGGAAATGACTGTTGGCCACACTTCAGTTCTTACACCTCAATTTTACAGGTTCTTTTTTTTTTCTTCTTATTTATTTATTTATTTATTTATTTATTTATTTATTTATTTATTTTCTCGCCTGAGGATATTTTTCCATTGATTTTTAGAGATAGAAGAAGAGAGAGGGAGAGACAAAGAGAAATATGTGAGAGAAACGCATCGATTGGTTGCCTCCTGCACGTGCCCCTAGCAGGGCCTGGGCTGGTCGGGGAGGAGCCTACAACCAAGGTACATGCCCTTGGCCAGAATCGAACCCGGGATCCTTAATTTGCAGTCCGATGCTCTATCACTGAGCCAAACTGGCTAGGGCTACAGGTTAATTCTTGTACAAGTTAAGATTTCCCTGCACACACCTTTCTGACAACAATTTTGAGATCCAATAAACAAAATAGATGTGGGTCTTATGGGAAAGAAATAACATTTTTATTTTGAACTTTACATTTCCCAAAGCACTGTGACACACACACACACACACACGCGCGCGCGCGCTATTTCATTTACTTCTTTAAGCAGGCAAGGAAGGAAATGCATTTTAGACTGATTTTTTTTTTTCTGCAGTGAACTGTGCAGTAGTATTTCAGAATCTTTTTCTGTGTATAGAGTTCTTTGACCTACTGATGAGTATAGGTTGTTCTTGTGTGTGTACAAATGGTTTTTTGTTTTTGTTTTATGTTTTCTGTTAATCCTTACCTGAGGATATTTTCCCACTCATTCATTTATTCACTCATTCATTTAGAGTGGAAGGGAGGGGGAGAGACAGAGAGAGGAAAATATCAATGTGAGAGAGACACATCCTTTTGTTGCCTTCTGCATGTGCCCAAACCTGGGTTAGGGATTGAGCCTGCAGTCGAGGTACGAGGTACATGTCCTTGATCGGAATTGAACCTGGGACCCTTCAGTTTCTAATCTGTTGTCAGATTAGAGTGTCTAGTATCTAGCGCTTATCCATATATGTTGTGTCATCTTAATCATGTGCACATTTAAGCACCTGTAGGCTGAGACCAGACACCAAACTTTAAAGAATGCTTTTAATGGTAAATATATAGAAGAAAGAACTGTGAGAGCCTCTTGAATATGTGAGCTCTGTTGTTCATAAGTATTTGTGGCTGCTGATGGCCTTTGGGGGCTTAATTTCTGCTGTTCAACATGGATGTTGTAATAGCTAAATTCTAGGTATCACTTTCCCTATATTCTTGAAACACATTCAAACCACCATGAATATCTCAATTTTATTAAAAATAAAATTAAAGACATATGATATCTGAATGGATAAAGAAAACAAAACCTAGCTTAAAACCTAGCCTCATGGGTTTTTAATAACATTATTGAATATTTACAATGTTCTAAGCACTCTACTAATTCAGCAGTATATATTCAGCAGTACAATGAGGCAGGAATATTATTGTTTCTACTTTATAGGTGAGGAAACTGAGGCTTTACAGAGGTTAAATAGTTTGCCCAGAGTGATCATTTGTGGTAAAATCTGGGTCTGTCTACCCTAGAACTTGACCTTTAAACATTTTTTTTATTATAGTTTACATTCAATATTATTTTGTATTAAGTCCAGGTGTACAGCATAGTGATTAGACAATAATCTACTGTACAAAGTGTTCCCCCTGGTATTTCTAGTGCCCATCTGTCACCACACATGGTTATTACAATATTATTGACTATATTTCCTATGCTGTACTTTACATTCCCATGACTTGTCTAACTACCGATCTGTACTTTGCATTCCCTTCACCTTTTTCACCCTGCCCCTCTCCCCCCTGGCAACCATCAGTCTGTTCTCTGTTCTATGAGCTGTTTCTGTTTTGTTGGTTTGTGTTGTTCTTTAGATTCCACATGTAAGTGAAATCATATGTGTCTTTCTCTGACCGACTTATTTCACTTAGCATAGTACTCTCCAGGTTCTCTCTGTTTTTTCCTTAATGAATCTGGTTAAAGATTTATCAGTCTTGTTTATCTTTTCAAAGAACCATCTCTTGGTTTCATTGAACGTTTGTTTCTGTTTTTTAGTTGCTGTTTTGTTTATTTACACTCTGATATTTTTTAAATATATTTTTATTTGTTTCAAAGAGGAAGGGAGAGGGAGAAAGAGATGGAAATATCAATGATGACAGAGAATCATTGATTGGCTGCCTCCTGCAGGCCCCACACTGGGGATCGAGCCTCAACCCAGGCATGTGCCCTTACTGGGAATCGAACTGTGACCTCTTAGTTTATAGTTTGATGCTTAACCACTGAGCCATGCCAGGCAGGCTACACTCTGATCTTTATTATTTCCTTTCTTCTATTCACTTTGGACTTTGTTTGTTGTTCTTTTTCTAATTCCTTTAGGTGTGAGATTAGGTTATTTATTTGAGATTTTTCTTGTTTCTTAAGGTAGGCCTGTAATGCTATGAATTTCCCTCTGCTTTCACTGTGTCCCAGAGATTTGGGGTTGTGTTCCCATTTTCATTGACCTATCTAATTTCTTCCTTTATCTCCTTGATCTCCTTGTTAATCCATTCATTGTTTAGTAACATATTATTTAGCCTCCATGACTGTATTTTTAATTTTTTTTCTTGTAATTGATTTACAGTTTCATATCATTTGGTCAGAGAAGATCCTTGATATGATTTCAGTCTTTTTAAATTTATTGAGACTTGATTTGTGTCCTAACATGTTGTCTATCCTAGAAAATGTTCCATGTGCACTTGAAAAGAATGTATATTCTGCTGCTTTGAGGTGAAATGCTCTGAAAATATCCATTAATCCATCTGATCTAGAGTGTCATTTAAGGCTGCCATTTTTTTGTTGATTTCTGTGTAGAAGATCTAGCCATCGATGTCAATGGATATTAAAATCCCCTACTATAAGGGTACTAGAGGCCCAGTGCACAAAAATTTGTGCACTCGCAGGGGAAGGTGGTACCTCAGCCCAGCCTGAGCCCATTCACAGTCCAGGACCCCTTGGGGGATGGCCACCTGTCAACTTAGGCCCACTCCCTGGGGGATCAGGCCTAAGCTTGCAGTCAGACATCCTTCTGGCAGCCAGGGAGCCCTCAGGGGATGTCCGACTAAAGGCTTAGGTCCCCAAGGGATTGGGTCTAAACCATTAGTTGGACATTCTTAGTGCTGCCACGGAGGTAGGAGAGGCTCCTGCCACCACTGCGCTGGCCAGCCATGAGCCAGCTTCTGGCTGAGTGGCACTCCCCATATGGAAGTGCACTGACCACCAGGGGGCAGCTCCTGCATTGAGCATCTTCCCTCTTGTGGCCAGTGCGCATCATAGCAACCAGTCATTCTGCCGTTCAGTCAATGTGCATATTAGCCTTTTATTATTATTATATAGGATGTCCCTATTTCCCCCCTTTTGCCCCCTCTACCCAGCTCTTGTCCCCCACTTCTCTCTGGCCATCACCATACTGTTGTCTGTGTCCATGGGTTGTGCATATATTTCCTTTGGCTAATCCCTTCTTTAAATTCACTTCTTTAAATTTTTATTTTCAGATAAGTGCTTATAACTGCACTATTATATATTTTCTATTATATCATTTAGAATTAAGATATTTTTTAATTGAACCCTTGTAAATTTTAGCACAATTTAATAAATTATGCTAGAAGCAATTAGGAGATTTTTTCATGTAATGCAGATATATTTCAATTAATATTTTATTAATTTTTAATTTTTTAATATTTTAATTTGAAATAATCTCATACATGTAAAAAAAAACTATAAAATACTACAGCATATTATATGTACCCTTCACCCAATTTCTTAGGTGTTAATAATTTAAACATAACCATTATACAGCTAACAAAATTTGGAATATATTTTTCTTATAATCTCTTTAATGTTTCTTAATCCATTTACTTTGTTTTTGTTAATCTTCACCCAAGGATATTTTTCCATTGAATTTTAGAGAGAGTGAAGGGAAAGGGAGAGACACATTGATTGGTTGCCTCCTGCACATGCTTTGATAAGGACTGGGGATCAAGCCAGCAACTGAGGTACATGCCCTTGACGGGAATCGAACCTGGGACCCTTCAGTCCACGGGCTAATGCTCTATCCACTGAGCAAAACAGGCTGCAGCTTAATTCATTTACTTTTAATCTATATGTGTCTTTATATTTAAAGTGGGTTTTGTTTTTGATTCACTCTCATAATCTGTCTTGGCTTCTGTGGCTTCTGGGCCCCGCCTGCCTTGCTGCCCCCGATGATCGGGTCCTGGGCGGCAAGGCGGGGCTGGCTCCTGGGGCTTCTGGGGCGGGGCTGCCTTGCGGCCCGGGACCCACCGATGGGGTCCTGGGCAGCAAGGTGGGGCCGGGCCTTCCCTGGATGGCAGTGGCACTGGCGGCTCTCGCTGTCCCACCCTGCCTGCAGTATGCAAATTAGCCGCCATCTTTGTTGGTGGTTAATTTGCATATCATGCTGATTAGCCAGTAGGAGGCATAGCTAAGGTACCGTCAATTACCATGTTTGTCTATTAGCTAGGATTCTGTCAATCTGTCCTTTTAAGTCCATCAAGATTTGCTTTATATGTTTAGGTACTCCTATGTTGAGTTCATAAATGTTTACAAGGGGATTGCTCCCCTTATCATTATGTAGTGTCCTTTGTCTCTTAATAGAGCCTTTGTTTTAAAGTCAATTTTGTCTGATAAAAGTATTTTCATTTCCATTTGCATGAAATATCTTTTCATCCTTTTACTTTTAGTCTGTGTAAATCTTTCATTCTGAAGTGGATCTTTTGTAGACAGCATCTATATATGGATCTTGTTTTCTTTATCCATTCAGATATCATATGTCTTTTGATTAAAGCATTTAATCCATTTACATTTGGAGTGACTATTAATAGGTACATATTTATTGCCATTTTATTCTTTCTAACTATGTACCTCTTTTTTAAAATATCTTCTTCTTAAAGAAGACCCTTGAATATTTCTTATAAACTGATTTGGTAATAATGAATTCCTTTAACTTTTTCTTGTCTGTGAGGCTCTTTATTTCTCCTTCAATTTTAAATGATAGCCTTGCTGTGTAAAGTAGCCTTGATTGTAGGTCCTTGCTTTTCATCACTTTCAATATTTGGTGCCAATCACTTCTGGCCTGAAATATTTCTCTTGAGGAATGAGCTGACAGTCTTATGGGAGCTCCTTTTTAGGTAACTTTTTCTCTTGCTGCCTTTAAGATTATCTCTTGGTCTTTAACCTTTGGCATTTTAGTTAGGATGTGTCTTGGTGTGGGTCTCTTTGAGTTTATCTAGTTTGGGACTCTCTGCGCTCCCTGGACTTGTGTATCTATGTTTAACTGCTTTTGTTCACATAATTTCTTTGATATTTTACTCTAATATAATGGGAGTTAAAATACATAAACATGTACCAACTAACATGTGAATAACCACATTCTGACAATTCTGGTTATGACAGCTGGAACCCATGTCTCACCAATATTCTTTCAAATTGTCCATGTTTCTCTTTTCAAATGTTTGTTTTAGAATCTATCATCTAAAGAAAAACTGAAATACCAGCAGCAGCAAGAAGAAGTACAACAACTTCGCCAGAATTTGCACCGGCTCCAGATTCTCTGCAGCTCAGCTGAAAAAGAGCTCCGATATGAGCGGGGAAGGAACTTGGACCTAAAGCAACATAATAGCTTACTTCAGGAAGAAAGCATTAAGGTAACTCTAGTGGGCACATCCTTTAGTGACGGGTCTCAATTATTCAATTGGCCCTGGGGAAAAAATGAATCAGAATTTCTCAACTTTATAATTCATGATAGTGTCCATAGGTGGTGGACAGGTTAACGTTTTTAACTTTTCCCTACCAAGTAGGTACACAGCTCAGTTGTTTCTCTGCTGCTGAAGGTGTATGTATGTTGTCAACCTGTAAATATGAAAAGTTTTAAAGTAACACAATCTTTTGAAATTATCCCCTAAAATTGTAGCAGTTATTAAATTTCAGTGACCTGAGCCCAAACCCTGGTTGTTCTGCTCTAGTTCTATGTCTAGGCTTATTTATCTCTAATAAATAAGATATTGGTTGACTCAAATATCAGCTGCACCAAGGTATAATTCATAGGAGGGCAGAGCTGTTCTTCCGCACAAGAGCATCTAAAGTTAGAGACCATCCCCCAAACATGCTTGTTTGAAAATATTAAACTGCCATCCACATATTCATCTAAATTGTATAAACCACATAAATGTTCAATTTGAACCACCATGTAAAATAGTCATACTTCCTTTTTATTGTGCTTCAATTCTGTAAATATATAAGTATCTAGTTTCTGTGAGCTCCTAGCTAAGATTTTTGTTTTCAGTAAATATCTATTGAGCATCAGTCATGCACTGGGTAGGATCTTGTTGATATGACGGTTTAATGATAGGCAAACAGACACAGTCCTTATCCCCTGGTGCAGGGGTCAGCAAACTTTGGCCGTTGGGTCAAATCCTATCTGCCTTCTGTTTTTGTAGATAAAAATTTATTTACAAAACAACCATATCTGTTTGTTTACATGTTATCAATGGATTCTTCTGTACTACAATAGCAGATTTTAGTAGTTCTGATAAGATTACAGTATTTACTATCTGGCAGCCCTTTATAGGAAAAATTTGCCCACCCCTGGTGTTGTAGGATAAAAGCCCGGCTGGCGTGGCTCAGTGGTTGAGTGTCAACCTATGAACCAGGAGATCATGGTTAGATTCCCTGTCAGGGCATATGCCCAGGTTGTGGGCTTGATCACCAGTGTGGGGTGTGCAGAATGCAACTGGTCAATGATTCTCTCTCATTATTGATGTTTCTCTATCTCTCTCCCTCTCCCTTCCTCTCTGAAATCAATTTTTTAAAAAGTGACATAAAGATAGATTAAGAAAGATCCATACTTTTTAGGAGCTCACAGTCTAGTAGGGCAGATGTAGAGGAAAACGAATAGTCATTTATTCTAAACTTCAAGGGAAGCTCTTCTAGGAGTTCTGGTATTTCAGGGTTATTTGAATAAACCTCATGATCTTTTTAATATTGGTCATATTCCCTCAAGCCTTTATAGTTTTAAATTAAATTCTTCATCACATTTCCTTATAAGACAGCCTTTTAACTTTCCCTTCAACCACATTTCTTATACTATTTTAATTGTCCAACTTTAAACATATTCAAGCCTACTACATCTTTTTTAAGGTGCAATGATCAGAAAAACACAGATCATGATGCTTTACATATGTTTGGCATCCTATAAATATTTTTTGAATTAATGAACAAGTTTTTCAGGTGTAGGTAAATGATAGTTTGGTGAAAGGAGAAGATACTTTTTGTCCTGTTTCAAATCTCCTTCATGGTGGGGTAAAATATTGGCCTTTTCAGTAATGAGATATCAGTCTTTGTCCTGGTGCCCTAGGCCAGGTACCTATGCAAAGTACATAATAGCCAGTTACCTTTTATTGATAGTTTGTTCACTTTGTCCCTTATAAACTTCCCACAACCCTGAAAGGCCAGCATTTTGTGGATGGGAAAACTGTTCAAGATTGAAAAGCTAACAAATTATGGAATCAGATGTAAATCCACATTTAGTTCTCTCTTTCCTCTATCGAGTTATTCCTCTCTTCATCTTGAGGTCATTTTGAAACCTCAGCTTTGCAAATGTAGAGCTCACTTTTTAAAATCCACTCAGAGATGTTCAAACTCTGTGTCTGGCTAAGTTAAGCATATGTATGAAACTAATTTAAAAAGCATAGCCGAAACCGGTTTGGCTCAGTGGATAGAGCGTCGGCCTGCGGACTGAAAGGTCCCAGGTTCAATTCCAGTCAAGGGCATGTACCTGGGTTGCGGGAACTTCCCCAGTAGGAGATGTGCAGGAGGCAACTGATCGATGTTTCTCTCTCATCGATGTTTCTGACTCTCTCCCTTCCTCTCTGTGGAAAATCAATAAAATATATTTAAATAAATAAATAAATAAATAAATAAATAAATAAAATAAAAAGCATAATACGCCGGGACAATACGCCGGGACCGGTTTGGCTCAGTGGATAGAGCGTCGGCCTGCGGACTGAAGGGTCCCGGGTTCGATTCCGGTCAGGGGCATGTACCTTGGTTGCGGGCACGTCTCCAGTGGGGGGTGTGCAGGAGGCAGCTGATCGATGTTTCTCTCTCATCGATGTTTCTAACTCTCTATCTCTCTCCTTTCCTCTCTGTAAAAAATCAATAAAATATAAAAAAAATAAAATAAAAAAATAAAATAAAATAAAAAGCATAATACAGTACAGGCAGTCCTCGGGTTACGTCGGACTCGACGCACGTCGTTTCGTGGTTACGTCGCCATCTCCCATTTACTGTATTTATATTTTAAAAAGTTCCGTCATTTTGACATATGTGCATATGTGCTTTATGTTTTTTATTATTTATTTACCACAAGTAAAGGTCAGGAATTGTTATCTTTCTTTAAAATTTTTTTTTCACTGTTTCACTTCATTACTGCTGTGTATGTGCTCCATGTGGTGACGTAGGTACTTATGTAGGGGGGTTCCGACTTACGGCGAAGATCGCATTATGTCGCCCTAGAAACAAATCTCTGATGTAACCCGAGGATCTACTATACTTGTTAATTGCTTTTAAACCATTTTATTGTGAAATATAGCACTCAGAAAGTACATAAAACATAAATAAATAGTTTAATAAGTTGTTGTAAAGTGATTATCCATGTAACCACCACCCAGGAAAAGAAATAGCACATTGCCCGTGTGCCAGCAGCCCCTGAATGCTTCTTGTATTAACTTTGGCACATCTTATTTTTCTAAAATATTTTCTTTTTCATTTAAATTGAAAATTTTTTATATAAACTTATTCATAAAAATTTTAAATATAGCAATGGTCCTTTTTAATTTCATGATACTAGTTACCCTTTGTTTTCTTTTAATCAGTTTCACTAGTTTATCCATTTTATTAGACTTTTCAAGAACTAGCTTTGTTGATAAATAAAAAATACAGGCATTTCACCTGGCTGATGGGACTCAGTGGTTGAGTGTTGACCTAGGAACCAGGAGGTCACAGTTTGATTTCCGGTTGGGGCACATGCCCAGGTTGTGGACTTGATCCCCAGTGTAGGGAGTACAGGAAGCAGCCAATTGATGATTCTCTCTCATCATTGAGGTTTCTCTCTCGTTCCCTCTCCCTTCCTCTCTGAAATCAATAAAAATATTTTATTAAAAATACAGGCATTTCACAATTGTGAGGCAGTTTAGTATTAAATACTGGGCTAGAATCAGAAATCTGTATTCAGACCATGTTTCTATCATTTGCCAACTATATTTGAGACTTAGTTTTTTCATTTAAAATGAAGTAAAGTACAAATCTCAACTACTTCATTGATATGAAAGCCTAACCAGCATACAGTAGTTATAGTAGTATCTGCCTCAGTTCTGTACTTCAAATACAGTAGATATTCTGTAAGTGATTCTTTTTTTTAATTATCTAAATTCTTTATTGTTTAAAGTATTAACATACGTCTCCTTGTAAGTGATTCTTGAAGTACAATAGCTAGCTTGTATTAGGTATTACATATGTGGCTATTTCTATTCTTGATGCTTTCATTGCTTTATTTTATTAAGTGTAGCTTTCCAACTGTCCTATGAGTTAAGTAGTTATCTCCATATTACAGATGAAGAAACATACTTAGAGAGGTTAAACATTATTAACTTTTAATTCATTTGATAAAATCTGAATGGTTAATATGCAGAAGTTACAAGTGGAGGAAATTACAGTTATAATCCCTATTAATTAGTTGAAAAGCTTTGAGCCCAGGAAATTCTGTTTTACATAAAGTGAAGTAAGTTCTGGCTCAGCATTTTTGTCTGTGAGTCCTACCTACTATGTCCATTTACCAGGTTCTAATATTCCTTAGAATGTCATTCATTCATTCATTTGTTCAGTAAATATTAATTAATCACCTACTTTAGGCACATTGATAGGCGTTGGATACTAAGAAATGAATAAAACACATGGGAATTTAGAGTGAGGAGGAAGGATGTGAAAGAGTAGATAAATACATGTTTAATTATAAATGGTGATAAATTCTCTGAAGGAAATAAATGTGGTATAATAAGTGAGTAAGTAAGTAAGGAGACCTCTTCAGATTAAATGATCATGGAGGTTTTCTCTTACAGAGTGCCTTTTAAGCTAAGACCTGGGAAATAGACAGGAACCAACCGGACCATGAGGAGAGGGGGAAGGGAATACATTTCTCGCAGAGGGAAGAGTGGAGTCTGGTGTGTTGGAGACTCTAAATAGAAACCAGCAGGACAGGAGGTCAGTGGAAGAAGGGGGAATGACAGGATGGTTTTTAAGAAGTTGGCAAGGGCTGGATCACACAAGGCCAGGCAAACTGCTGGCGTTTGTTCCTGGAGTGATGGGAAGCCACTGAAATATTTAAGGAGGGGTGTCAAGTCGTTCAATTTATGTTTTGAAAAGAACACTTTGGCTGCTGTGCAGAGAACAGATTAGAAGGGAGTAAACATGGAAATGGCAGGACCGGGTTGAGGCTCTTGCTATGGTCAGGGCTAGAGCTGATGATCTAGACTAGAGTCGTGACACAAACGACTCAGATGGATTGATGCAAGATCTGTTGTGGAGGCAGAGTGACAGCTTGCGCTGAATTGGCTCATAATGGAAAAGGAAGACTCGAGGATAACTCTCAGGTTATTGGCCTACATGGGGTAGATGGTGACATCATTGACTATAGTCAGGAAGACTGAGAGAAAAACCATCCTGGAAATGTGGGCAGATCAAGGAATTTCACTTAGGCAGTTACTTGGCAGAAAGGTGGTGTTTTATTTTAAATCATGAGGATGAACCAAGAGAGAGTGATCCACTCTCAAGGCCCAGTTTGATCCAATAGCATTTAGAAGTTGGGTGGCATTAGAACAGTCAACAAAAGAGACCAATAAGGAACAGAAGAGCGGTAAATGGAAATCATGGGAGTTTGGTATCACGGGCTCCAAGAGAGGAGGGGAACTTTCTGAGAGGGAAGGAGTGGATGCCACTGAGAGGTCAACTGTCCATTGGCTCTACTTTGGCAATAGTGCCCTTAGCAAAAGCAGCTCCCCAGAGTAGCGGGAATGAAAGCCAGCCTGGAGTGATAGAAAAAAGGATGGAAAAATATCTAGACCATGCATGTATCGACACTCAGGAAAATCCCTTTGTCCAGCTGCCATGTGGAGAGATAGACCTTGGGAAACCTTACTGACACGTGGCAGCTCCAGAGAGGAAATCAGCCACATGACACTGGTGTTCGTCAGCTCTTGGGGGACAGCATTCCTCTGAAAGCTGCTTACTCTGGCTCACCATCACATTCGCCCCATGCTTATTCCCTCCGCTGTTATTTATTCCCCACCTCTAGCTCAAAATTGAACTCAGGCAGGCCCAGCAGAAGTTATCGGACAGCGCAAGGCTGTGCTCTCCACCCCCAGCAGAGTGGAAGCACTGTCAGCAGAAAATCAAGGAGCTGGAGCTGGAAGTACTGACACAGGCTGAGAGCATTAAATCACAGAACACCCTGAAAGAAAAGCTGGCTCAGGAGAAATCCAAAGTTGCTGATGCAGAGGAAAAGGTAATTACCCACACACGTAGTAAGTAGCATGCGCTGGATACTACTACTGAAATCCGTTTCCCTAAGGACTGTAAGAAGTAGGTACGGTGCAAACTTGATAGAATTCTAGGGTTTTTCTTTACTCCCTCATGCTTTCCTCCCTTCACCTTCATCTGCTCCTATAATTCCAGTAAATTTTGTGTATTTTTTCAAACTGCATAAACCTATAAAGGTGTTTCACCCAATGACTTTCCTTTTACACATGCAAATTTTAAAAGCCTAGTCTCTTCTCATTTGGATTGGTGTTTACATGATTTTTATTTTGTAATTTCTGGAATGACTTGTGTTGTGAAATGAGCCATTTTGGAATGTTGCCCCTGCATTTTGGACTGCCTAACGCCAGGTGGCAGTAGGATGTAACAGGTGCACATTTTGATCTGTAAGTTTGTCTGAGTTGAATTTTATATTTTAAAAAAATGTCATTTATCTAACTCTGTAAATATAAAACTAATACCAAGAAGTAGACGATAGCAATCTGAATTAAACTCAAAAGCCTAATATTCACTAAAGAAGCCAGTACGAAAGAGTTCATACTGTGTAATTTCATTTATATGAGGTTCCAGAACAGAGAAACTAAGCTATGGTGATAGGTTCATGGCTGTCTCTGTACGGCCTTTTATCTGGGCGGGGACGTGCGGAAATCTTCTGTGGTGCTTACAAGTATTCTATATGTTAGCCTGAGAGGTGATCCTATAAGTAAAAGTGTATTGCATTTACACTTTACTGCATGTGTTATTGCTCCATAAAAAAGTAATTGATAAAGATTGGTAAAATTTAAAATTTAGACACTACTGAATATTGGTGAGGGTTTTGTGCGGTAGGAGCTCATACTGACTACGGTTGGAAGAGTAAATCCAAATAAACACTTTGGAAACCAGTTTGATGGTGGTTTCTAGTTAAGTTCAAAATGTATATACTGTACAACCCCACACTTCTACTACTAGGCATAAACACTAGAGAAGCTATTATACGGCACATATGCATCCGAAGGCAGGAATTCAGCCATTTTCATGTAACAGTGTTTGGAAAAGCAGAAAATTGGAAACAACCCAAGTGCCCACTAATATGAGATTGAATAAATACATTATATATTTACACAACAGCATGCAACAGCGAAACTTAATTAATTACAGGTACATGCTGAGTTCAGTGTAATATTGAATAAAAACCAGGTCAGGAAAATCATAGTATGATTCCACTGATATAAAGGTCAAAATAGTACAAAATGAAAGCCATGTCACATAGAGAGATATATTGTTAAAAGAAAAAACAAAGAAATGATTGACACACAAGTCAAGATATTGGTTTTCTCAGCTGGAGCAGGAAGGAATATAATTAACGAGGGTCACAGAATGGACTTCAGAAGTTTTGGAAATGTTCTTTCTTAAATTGGGTGGCGAGTTCAAAAGTTTGGCATCTGTCCTTGACAGAGAAGCCAGTGGGGTGATACTTTCTTCTGCGGAATTAAGACTGAATATCTTTAAGTTAGTATTTCCCCTGAGCAGTTCAGAGGAACTAGACCGTGCCTCTGCCATTGTCCTGAATCATTCTGCTTCTTCACCTCTCCTGTGGTGTATGGGTTTTGCAAAGGGCTTAGGGCCAGGGCTTAGGCTGATGCAGAAAGATCTTCTCTTAGAAAAGGTCTGCCATACACTGGCATTCACTGAATGTTTGTGGGGAATGTGGTGTCAAACTATTGTAGGGGACTCATTGGTGGGTCAGGAATATAATAGAGGGAGAACAGCTATTCTGCTGAAATCTAGTCATTCAGCAAATATTTATTAAATACTTACTATGTACCAGTTACAAATTTAGGTGACACAAAGGCTTATCAAAATAAATAAACAAGTCTTGCCAGGCCGGTGTGACTCAGTGGTTGAGTGTCGACCCAGGAACCAAGAGGTCGCCAGTTTGATTCCCGGTCAGGACACATCCCTGGGTTGCAGTTCAGTCCCCAGTAGAGGATATGCAGAAGGCAGCCCATCAATGATGTTCCCCTCTCTTCGATGTTTCTATCTTTCTATCCCTCTCTCTTCCTCTCTTTCTAAAAATCAATAAAAAATATATTTTTAAAAAAGTAAACAAGTTTAAAAGGATATTTACCTAACAAAAATATTTTAATGACACTTTTAATCTAACATGTAAATTCTAAAATAAAATTATGTATCTCTCTTTCACATTATAAATCTTATTTTGAGAATGACCAGGGTATTAAAGAACCTATTACTGGTGCTAGGCAATATGCTAATTGATACTTGCTTTGTAAGAGACTTTGACTTTGTTCTGAGATATCCATGAATGTAGCCACACTGTGAGAAACCAGACACTCTCACACATTGCTGTTAGAAGTGTAAACTGGTCTAATATCTATAGGGACAGTTTGGCCTTATCTATCAAACAAACAAATAATAACCTTTGCCCTGGCAAATCCACACCTCATAAAGTATTCCAGAGACATTGTTTATAGTAGCAAGAGATTGGAATTAACCTAAATGTCCACCAGTAGGAGGTTAATTAAATAAGTTATGGTATATTCTTATAGTGGGATGGTATATGGCTGTAAAAGAGAGCACACATATATATTCAGGATTGGGCAAAGGTAAGTTTATAGTTGTGAGTATGCAGTGCACAAAGCTTTTTCTTATATTATTATTTATTAATTATTCTTTTCCATACAAACAATTATAAACCTACTTTTGTCATATGCTGTACTTATAATATGGAAAAATCATTGAATGATCAGATTGTGTGCCAGTACTATTGTGTTTGTTATTTATATCATATTTCCCTAATTGGAAAATAGGTCACATTTTTCTTTAAAGTTTTATTTGTAAACTTTTTTTATTCAAGATTTTGGATCTACAGCAGAAATTAAAACAGGCTCATAAAGTCTGTCTCACAGATGCTTGTATTTTGGGAAAGAAGCAACTAGAAGAAAGGATAAAAGAAGAACAACAAGAGAGGTAAGAGGAGCAAAGATGTCAGCTTCTCATGGGCTAATCTTGGTTGAGTTTACCAGCAGTGTCTACTTACCAGTGTTTCTTCTTGTCCCCCCCGCTGAAATAAACTCACACTCTTACCAGTATATATTGCACTTACCACCTTGTGTACTAATAATTTCTTTCCTTGTTTGCTTTTCACACTAGAGTATAAGATTCTTTTTTTTTTTTAAGAATTTTACTGATTTTTAGAGGGAGGGAGAGAGAGAAACATTGCTGTGTGAGACCAAAACATCAATCAGCTGCCTCCTGCAAGCCCCCACCAGGGATCGAGCCCACAGCCCAGGCATATGTCCCAGCTGCAAATCAAACCGCAACCTTTCAGTGCAAGGGACAACAGCCAGCCAACCAACCAACCAACACACCAGCCAGGCAAGTGTGGGATTCTTAAGGCAGGGGTTCTTTCTTGTTGTTCAGGAACACACTCGGTGCACCAGTATATTTTCTTGAATGACTGAATTGCCTAGGAAATAGCATACTCTGGGATTTGCTTTTCTAATTCTAACATGATTAGCACAAAATACAGACTAGAATGAAGTTGGTGTTTTGTATTTATGAGCTGATTTTCTTCAAAGAAGTTCCAAGTACGTTACAAGCATCTTAATCATCAACAAGTTGCTACCAGATATGAGCTGTCATACTTTTTTCTAAAATTATTAGATTATTAGGATCTCACTTAAATTACCTTAGATGCCCTAAACTCCAGTAATTGATGCTTCCTACTTCTGTAGCACTCAGTGTGATTTACATATATTTTAAGAAAAATATTATTTTAGACAGTGAAAAGATATACAGACATCCACATATACTATGAAGCTCAGAAACTTACTTTCACCTCCAATTAAAAGCTCTAGCACAGGGCTTGACACTCAGTAGGTATTCAGTAAATATTTAGTGAACAAAAAAATGTTTGAGTAAGTGAATGAATGAATGAAGGTGAAGATGAATAATGAATTCACTTAGTGAGGTATAGTAGAAAAATAGTTGTCCGACTGTCACTTCTAGCAGGATGATAGGCTATCCTCCTGTTATAATACAACTAAATTCTGAATAAACTACAATAAGAATGCCTTTTTAAACATTACTCACAAAGCAAGAGAAAGCCTGAAAGGCAAACATACAATGAGGTAAAACAAAAATAATGAATGGTAAAAAACAAACACAAAACTCCTACCTCATAGGATCATTGTGTAAATTAAATGAGTTATAAGCAGTTGGCTTGTATCAGTGTCTAGCGCATAGTAAGCACTTATATCAGTCAGGGTTCAATTGGAGAAGTACAACTGTTAGTGGTAATATTGGCCCTCAGTTCTTGACTTTATGCAGGAAAGATTCACAGCACAAGTCCAGATGATTTTGAGAGTTTAAAGCTAGGGACAGTGAGACAGAGGAAGAGCTTAACATAGAAGAGGCAAGATCATAGCAACAGGAGTGAGCCTGGGTAAGTGTGCCTTGACCCTCTAGAAGGAAAGTTCACAGACGCAGAAGAAGTGAGCTACAAGAGCACATATTCCAACTTTCCAAGAGAAAAAAACAAAATGCTTCTCTTCTGCCCTCCAAATCTTCTACAAAATATGTCTTGTAGCCCACTCTAACCAGAAACATGCATGGACAGAATTCCTAGCCAAGTTGACACATTAGGAAGACTCTACTAAAAAGTGTTGTTGTTGTTGTTGTTGTTGCATTATCTGATGTAATTATTACCGTTGCCCTAACCAGTTTGGCTCAGTGGATAGAGCGTCGGCCTGAGGACTCAAGGGTCCCAGGTTCGATTCCAGTCAAGGGCATGTACCTTGGTTGCGGGCACATCCCCAGTAGGGAGTGTGCAGGAGGCAGCTAATCAATGTTTCTCTCTCATCGATGTTTCTAACTCTCTATCCCTCTCCCTTCCTCTCTGTAAAAAATCAATAAAATATATTTTAAAAAATTAAAAAAATAATTATTACTGTTATCGTCATCATCACCATCATTATCAGTGAAGTGAAAAATGTTCGTTTTGGCTAGAACAAAATGGGGGTTAGGAGAGTGACAAGAAAATGAAGCTAGAAGGGTAAGCTAGGCCTGGTCGTGATGAGCCTACCTGGCCACATTGAATTTGGACATGTTCATGGGAGATAATGGTCTGCAGTTTTCCTATTTGAAATATCCTTATCTGGGTTTGGTATTAGTATATAATGCTGCCTATTAGAATTAGTTAGAAAGTATCCCCTCTTCAATTTTTCTGGAAGAGATTATAGATAATTGGTATCATTTTGAAACCGTACAGCCAATGGTTCTGGGCTGCCTTTCACTACTTGAGCCAATTAAGCAGAGACAGGGTTGAATCATGTATGTGTGTTTATGCCAATAATGGGAGAGCAGCAGGTCATCCACAAAAATCTGCTCTGCACTCCTTCCCCCCATACGCCAGTTGTTATATGGAGTAGGACAAAGATTACATGGGAAAGTAGGCAGAAGGAATAAGAATGGGTATGCAAAATAAAAATGGGCAAGCAGGGATGGGGAATAGGGAAAAGGAATAAAATTGGGTGTAATGGTTACAGGTTACAGACAATGCCTGCTGGGGATTTGCAAAGGATGGTGTCTCCAGTCTCGCCTGGCAACAAGGTTGTTAATCTTTCCATGATAATAGGCAGCTCTCTAATGAGGAAGATGGGCCGCATTTCCAGGTTAGCTCCAAGGTCCAGGGGACTTACCATTCCCAGCCAGCATAGAATGTGCTTTCTTTAATCAGAACAAAACAATCACGATTAACAGAGCATAATTAATATTTCTTATAACTATAGCTAGTTTCCACTATTCTATTTCTTCCTCCCATCCCTAACAATTGTTAATGTAAGAAATACATTATTCAAACCTATAAAGAATTTTTGTGAGTTTATTTGAGCCAAACTGTCAACTATTTCCAGGAAGCAGAATCTCAACACATTGCGACAATACCATGCTCCAGAGAATGGTGGGTTTTCACCTGTTTTTATAAATTACCATCAAAGAAGGAGAAAGTGGGTTACATGAAATCCATTGGTGATAGATTAGGGAGGTGGGAGAAAGCAAAGGGGAGGGTGTTACTTCTGGGATTGGATAAAAAGTAAAATGATAGACACATGCTTCTTTTACCTAGGTGAGCATAGGATAGTTAACAGTTAACAATTAACACATAACAATTAACACAAATAGCAATAACAATGAGGGAATTTGTGGCCCTTGGTGCATTGGTTGTGCTCTGAGGGGTCCGGAATAAAGGGAAATTACAAGTTACCCCAACATTCCAAAGGCATGTTATCTAGATGCAAAAAGACAATAGGCTCAATTAAGATCAAAGTTGATCTTTGTGGAGGATGATACCAGCCTTGGACATGAACTACCCACCAAAGACTGTTTGTTTTTTAAATTGATTTTGGAGGGGAAAGGAAAGGGAGACAAAGCAAGAAACAATGATGTGAGAGAATCATTGATTGGCTGCCCCCTGCACACTTCTACTGAGGATTGAGCCTGCAACCTGGGCATGTGGCCCTGACCAGGAATCAAACCATGATCTCCTAGTTTATAGGTTGATGGTCAACCACTGAGCCACGCCAGCCAGGCTGCTCTTTAATTAAAAAGTTTAATTTCATGCCCGCTGATGTGGCTCAGTGGTTGAATGTCTACCTATGAACCAGGAGGTCATGGTTTGATTCCCGGTCAGGGCCTAGGCCCGGGTTGCAGGCTCAATCCTCAGTAGGGGCATGCAGGAGGCAGCCGATTAATGATTCTCTCTCATCATTGATGTTTCTCTCTCTCCCTCTCCCTTCCCCTCTGAAGTCAATAAAAATAACTTTCTTTTTTTTTTTTAAGTTTTAATTTCAGACCATTCTTTTTTTTCTTTTTTAAAAAAATATATTTTATTGATTTTTTACAGAGAGGAAGGGAGAGGGATAGAGAGCCAGAAACATCGATGAGAGAGATCAATCAGCTGCCTCCTGCATGCCCCCCACTTGGGGATGTGCCCGAAACCAGGGTACATGCCCTTGACCGGAATCGAACCCGGGACCCTTGAGTCCGCAGGCTGACGCTCTATCCACTGAGCCAAACCGGTTCGGCTCAGACCATTCTTTGTGGTTATTTTAGGTCTCTGAGTTTACAAGGCCACCTGCAGGCCTTTCCTGAGCTTGTCAGGTTAGCATGTGGCCCCATTTAGTCCACATTTGTTATTAAATTTGTGGGCATAGAGTTGTTCATAATATTCCCTTACTGTCTTTTTTTTTTTTTAAGTAACAAATGCAGTTTTAATTGATCTATAGATAAAAACTACTCTGCAAGGTGAGTAACCATTTCTGCTCCTCAATCTGTTAGAGCCATATCCTGGACAGTGTTCAGGAAGAAGGTAATTTCATTATTTCACTTCATCCGTGGTATTAGAAAAACAAGGCATGATTATCAGTTTAGATGACATGCGTAGCTGGCAGCCAAATCCAGTCCCTATATTCCATATTTTTTCTTTAGTTCTCCTCCTTCGTTGATGTACACTTTCATGGCATCTTCCTTGGACGTTCCTTTCAGCTCACTCCAGGCATCCACTTGGCCTTGCCTTTGAGGTCCAACATCCAAGGCCGTTCTGTCTTTATGTCACCCACAGTTGCTTGTTTGTAGCGGTTGTAGATGAACAGCATCTCATCACCTGCTGGCTTGGTCTTGAGTTGCTTAACATCCTCAGCAGCTTTGTCAAACTCAGCCTGAGACATGCCTGTGGGTGCAAGGACTGCAGGAAGCTGGCGGAGGTGGTGAGGAGCTGGGAGAAGTCCCCTTACTGTCTCTTAATGTCCAGAGGATCAATAGAGGAGGGGAGCAGAGTTTGCTACCTCAAAATATGCCTCTTTGGGATATTGAGTATTTTATTTACGCTGGTTAATTTTAAGAAACAGAAGACAAGGGAGAACCTCTGAAAAACAAGTAGAAGTTACTCTTTGTAAAAGGGCATTTACATTTGTAAGGGTGTTTCCCTCACTATACCATGAAGAGAAGGATATCTCTAGAAATGATCAATGGAGAAGGTGTGGACAATAATATTATGCTTGTTTACTGTGCTTTTCCTGGTAACCTTCCATAACTGACTCCCCACTGCCACCATCTTTTTTTTTTTTTTTTTGTCTTCAGCTGAAGATAAAGGTGAAGGCTTTTGTCATCTTGGCAAGTTCTTCAGTGTTCCTGCATCTCTCCCTTTTGTGCAGGAAGTATGTTATTAAACTTTAGTTTGTTTTTCCCCTGCTAATCTGTTTCATGTTAATTTAACTATTAGACCAACCAGAAGAACCTAGAAGAGTTGGTGGTGAAATGGCACCAGGTATTTGACCAGTGGAGTCAGACCTTCAGTACTTGAGTTCTGGCTAAGAATTCAGAGCCAAGACTCAAACTATAAGAGCAAGTGTATTAGAAAGCTACAGAGATAGAGGAAGTGAGCTGTAGAAGAAATGGGCTCAGGAAACAAGTTACAAAGACAAAAGAAGTGTCCTTGGAGAGAGAAAGGTAACTCATCTTGGGGGTTAAGGCACCGGCCTGCTCCTGGAGGGAGAGCAGCACTGGGTCCTCTGTCTTAAGGGTATTTATCTGGAGGTCTCAGGAGAGGACCCCAATAGCATATTCATCATTTTTCCAGGTATGTCCTTTCAGGGTGTGGTCTCTACTGTTTGGTCAGTGCCAGGGCTGGGGGTCATTAGTCATGCAAGTGGTCCTGATGTCAGTTATGGTATTGCTTGTCTGGTTTTGCAGCTTTTCTGAGCCTGGAACTGAACACAACTGAGGCCTAGATGTTATCTGTGGGGTTAAATGCTTAAAGGAGTGGTCATGCAAGGGCCTGCCTGGGAGTTGCACGAAGCCACTCTTCAGCGCTTTGTTCCTCCTCCAAGGGGGTCTACCACATGACTATCGACATGCCAGGGGAGGAAAGGTCAGGGGAGGATCCAACCCGCATGACCATCAATATGCCACGGGAGGAAAGGTTACACAGGGCAAGATCCTTGTTTTCCCAGTTTTGCCTGTTGCTAGTGACCTGGGGCTTTTTGCCCTGGTGACCTTCTGTACCTGGCCTATCAGTCCTACTCTGCTCCCCTCTGGGAAGAGGAAAAATTTTTCTCCCTGACAATAGTGATGATCCCTCTTTCACCTCTGATATTAGTAATTTATGTTTTCTGTTTCTTGGTTAGCCTAGTTAGAGGTTTATCGATATTATTGATCTTTTCAAAGAGCCAGCTTTAGTTTCATGGTTTCTCTGTTGTTTTCCTGTTTTCAATTTCATGGTTTTCTCATCTAATATTTATTGTTTCTCTTAGTCTGCTCAATTTAGGCTTATATTGGTCTCTTTCTCTAGTTTTCCTAAGGTGGAAACTTAGATTGTTGATTTTTTTTTTCATCTTTTATAATATTTGCACTTAATGCTATAAATTTCCCTCTAAGCACTATTTTTGATGCACTTCATGAATTTTGTAAGTTGTATTTTCATTTTCATGTCAAATAAGCATAGTTCAAAATATTTTTTAATTTCTTGAGACTTCTTTTTTGACAAATGCATTTTTTAGAACTGTTTGTTTAATCACTAAATATTTTGGGATTTTCCAGCTATCTTTCTGTTACTGATTTATTTCATACTATCCTTTTAAATATATGTACAGCATCCTGTTACATCTATCATTATTCATGTAAAATGCTTTTTAGACACTTTTGTTTTTATAAATAACTAGAGGCCTGGGGCACGAAATTCGTGCACAGAAGGGAGGGGGATTGGGAGGGGGAAGGGATATCCCTCAGCCCGGCCTGCACCCTCTTGCAATCCAGGACCCCTCAGGGGATGTCTGACTGCCAGTAAGACATCCCTCTTGCAGACATCCCTCTCACAATCCGGGACCACTGGCTCCTAACTGCTCACCTGCCTGCCTGCCTGATTACCCCTAACCACTCTGCCTGCCTGCCTGATCACCCCTAACTGCTCTGCCTGCCTGCCTGATCACCCCTAACCACCTCTGCCTTGGCCCCCACCGCTGCAGCTTCATCCGGAAGGACATCTGAATGACATCTGGAAGGTCGTTTGGCTGTCTGGTCTAATTAGCATATTATGCTTTTATTATTATAGATGGTATTGTTATCGAACAGAAAAAGTGCAGCCACCTGGCACTAGCAGAGCCAAACACTAAACACCAAGAATTGCTGTGGGGAAATATTTGCTAACTTATTATAAGTGGCAACACCCCAGAGAATGGGGAGCTAATGCTTAAAACCCTAAACACTCCAATGGCATGTAGGTTACAGACTATACAGGCCAAATCACAAGACACTGTGGGTTAGGGGTTCGAAACTGTGCAGACAGCTCTGGCATCCCTCTGCCCAGTTTTATGGGAAAGTAGCCAGGGAGTCATTCCACCTTAGGACACAGGAGCTGAAACATAACTTAGGTCAAGATATTATCTTTAGCTTAACAGAAACCCATACCTTGTGACCTTTAGTGAAGGTGTGGCCATTGTTTTTGTTGCCTCAGGGGGTTAATGACTAGTAAGGGGAGAACTAAGGTTTATGGGGCAGGCTGTGAAGAAACTGAATAGAATGCTGGGGCTACACAGTCAACAGAAATCATACGCTAAATCAGGGCTCTCGGTTTCACTATAAAGAATACCCTCTACATAAGACTTTGCAACTGCAATGAAATATGTGTTATACTGAGGCGAGTTTATGATGCTGTGATAGCAGGTAGCAAGGACAGCTAATCTGGCCTAGAGAGCTCAAGAAAGCCTTCCTCTAAGGAAGCTATTAAGCTGAGACTAAAGCAGTTGGCATGGGCAAGCTAAGTAGAGAATATTAGGCAAAGGAAGGCCTGGACAAGGAAGATAGGGAAAAGGCTGGCGTTGCAGAGGAAGAGTAAGTGTGGAGAATGACTTGTTTCATTTTGGGGGATGGGGGAGTTCATTTTGGCTGGCACAAAATGTTTGTGGGTATAGGGAGTGGCACGAAAATGAGGCTAGAAAAGTAAGCTAAAATGAGGCTAGCTAGCAAGCTATATTTAAGAGTTTGAACTTTATCTTAAAAGTAATGGGGAACGCCCTGGCCAAGTGGCGTAGTTGGTAGGAGTGCTGTCCCTTGCTCTGAAGAGCCACGGGTTCCATTCTTGGTCCCGGCACATACCCAGGTTGCAGGTTTGATCCCATTTTGGGGCACATACAGGAGGCAACCAATCGATGTTTCTCTCTCACATGAATGTTTCTCTCTCCCTCTCTCTGATCAATGAAAAACATATCCTTGGATAAGGATTTTAAAAAACACAATTTTACCTCAAAGAGTCTTATTTGCAAAGCTTTGCAATTCACGGTGTGATTTAATGTATATTAATTGCCCTCAGGAAACTCCTAGATCAAAATATAAATGAGCTACAACAAAAAGTGAAAATCTTACTAGATAAAGAGAATATACTAGAAATGACCAGTTCTCAGCAACAACACAGAATTCAGCAACAAGAGGCCCAACTTAAACAACTGGAAAATGAAAAAAGAAAATCTGATGAGGTAAGAAAGTAAATAGACATGCTTCTCAGTTTTCCAGTTCCCAAAGAGCAGCGGTTTTCAGTCGGTGTGCCACAAAACATTTTTAAACATTCAGTACCTCACTGTTTAGTGAGGGGCATTGACTTCTTTTCCGTTAGATTGTCAAATAAAAAAATGACTACAGCCAACATAACAGTAGCCATCTGGTATAAACGAATCAAAATTACACTTTTTTTGTGTGTCAGATCAGCAAAAACGATAATATATTTTGTTGTGCCACAGAATTTTAGTAACTAGTGTATATGTTCCATGAGATGAAAAAGGTTGCAGATCGCTCCCATCAATCAATAGCTAATACTTATGGAGCGCCTAGCACTTTACCCATTCGTTTAGTCAGGGTTCAGCCAGGAAAGCAGAATTTACTGTAGGTATTTTGAGCAAGAAGGGATTTAACACAAGTAGTAACATGCCTAGAAAACTGTTGGGAGGGAGAGTTAGGGATGAGTAGAAGATCAGGAAGAACTGCTATGGCTAGGCCACCCCAAACTCCTTGTACTTCTCAATTCTGCTATAACATTCTTTATACCAATCAGGTGGTCTCCCAAAGTACTTCAAGGACAGGCAACTATAAACTATAACCTAATCGACCCTTACGTCATGGATATCTAATACTAGTGACAAGATTATACTGCCTTTACATCTAACCTGGTCAGATAACCAATCTTTGAGCTTCCTATATTTGAGGAGCCATTTCTAGAACCAGATACTTTATTAGTCAGGGTTAGCTCAGGAAAACAGCTTTCACTTTATAGACTTCGAGCTGGAAGACTTTTTTTTTCCTTCTTTTGTTAATCCTCACCTGAGGATATTTTTCCATTGATTCTTTAGGACGAGTGGGAGAGGGAAAGTCAGAGGGAAACATCAACGTGAGAGAAACACATTGATTGGTTGCCTCCTGCACGAGACCCAACCAGGGCCCCGACCAGGGAGGAGCCTTCAACCAAGGTGCCCTTGACCCGAGACTCTATCCACTGAGCCAAACCGGCTAGGGTGAGCTGGAAGACTTTTTATATAGGTAATTAGATGCTTGCAAAACTATTGGAAAGGCTGGTGGAGCAAAAGTCAAGGCAAAGAGCTGCAGAAAATCTGAAATAGCAGAAATCATAGGAAGCTACTACAGTGTCAGAAGCTGGAGCCACTGTAAGCTTTTTTCGGCAGAAAGGCTTTGTCAATTTACATTCCATCAACATCATTCCTTTATTCGGTACGGAATATTCTCATTTTAAAAAATGTTTTTCACCCCTAGCTGATTTGGCTCAATGGATAGAACATCAGCCTGCAGACTGAAAGGTCCCAGGTTCCATTCTGGTCAAGGGCACACACCAGGGTTGCAGGCTCGATCCCCAGTAGGGGGCATGCAGGAGGCAGCCAATCAATGATTCTCTCTCATCATGGATGTTTTGATCTCTCTCCCTCTCCCTTACTCTCTGAAATCAATGTTTTTCAGTATCTCAAGAGCTACCAGGAATTGTCAGAGAAGGTGTCTGGGTTGCAGCAAGAAAAGGAAGCTCTATATAAAGAATATGGGAAATTTTTGAAGCAGCTTGATGTCCATGTGAGGTAAACAAAAACAAGTTCTCTCTGGGAGGGAAATGTTTGCTTTGCCTCCAATACACCCTTCTCACTTGCCTTCAGGCTTTTTTTCCTCACTGTTTTCCTCAACCTGGACCACCCTCTCCCCATTTCAACTCTTCATTTCAAATCATACTTCTTAGACCTTCTCTAAGAAGCCTTTCTTGACACCACCAGCCTGGGCTGGGAGAAGTGTTCATTCTCTGTCTTCCTATATCGCTTAGTATATGCCTCTCTGTACTTATTTAAGAATTTGCCATGTTGTTTTGAAATAATGTGACTTATTGCCTGTCTTCCTCACCATACTGTTGACTTTTCAGGGGCATGGGCCACAGTCTCACTCATCTTTTTATCCATAGTTCCTGGTACATAGTAGGTGCTCAATAAAAATGAGTGTTCCTGGAATTCCTGCTCTTTCATTCCATTTCCTGGTCATTCCACCAGATTCCTCCCACTCTCCTCTGCCCTGGAATGTAGTACCGTAGTTCGAGTATGGACTCTCGAGCCATACTGCCTGTTACAAATCTTCGTTCTACTAGAAAGTAGCCGTGTGACCTTGGGTGAGTTATGTAAACTCCCTGTGTCTGAGGGCTCTCATCTGTAAAATGGGCAAAATAACAGTTATCTCGTAAAGTCAGTGTAAGAATTAAATGAATAAACATGCAAAGTACTTACTTAGAACAGTATCTAGCACACAACCATTATTATATCTATTCATTTGTTGTGTTTTCTCTATGACCAACCTCTCTGCTCTCATCTCTTAGTCTTGTTTTATTCCTTTATAGATTGAAGTTTCTTATTCTTTTATGTTCTTACCTACTATGTTGATGATGCTAATGATAATAACTTAAAAACTATTATTTACTGCTGTCTAGCAGAGAGTATTTTTCAGGTCAATAGTATTCATTATCTTGCTTTGATCATCATATTACTGAGAAATGTAGAAATCATGGTTAAGGGAGTATATGTTGTTCAGTTCATGCTGCTTACAAATCTTAGACGAGAACTCAGTCCTCTGATAACCTATGCAGTGCTCTTACTACATTAGAGGAGGTAAGAGAATGAAGTGATGGATCTATATGTAAAATGCCACAATGCTTGTCAGAGGAATTGACATTTAATATATAATGCTGATACATGTCAGGTTAATATCAAACTCCAAAAGTAAAATTACATTTGGTTTTTAGGAGTTACATTTTCTTTAAAAATATATTTTTATTGATTTCAGAGAGGAAGGGAGAATGAGAGAGAGATAGAAACATCAATGATGAGAGAGAATCATTGATCAGTTGCCTCCTGCATGCCCCACACTAGGGATTGAGCCCACAACCCAGGCATATGGCCTGACAAGGAATTGAACTGTGACCTCCTGGTTCATAGGTTGACGCTCAACCACTGAGCCATGCCGGCCAGGCAACAATGCAAATTTTTGGAAAACACACACACCTAGAATCCATCCCATGTTCACTCCTTGATTTTATTATCATAGGAAGAAAAATGGTTATATTCTCTTTCTCTTAATATCATCTCATAAGCATTGTTCACTGTGGCTACAGTCTTGCAGTTTGCTTATTTTTTAAAGTATAATATTTCATCAAGTTGATATGTCCTTGCACTAACAGTGCCAGTTAAATTGGGTTTGATTGCTGAAGAAGACTAACAGAACCCCAGCGACAGAGCTTACAAAGGTACAGCTCTGCAGAAGGCACAATGTGGCAACAGAATGGAGTCAGGATACGCACCACACCCATGGCTCTCTCACAGCAGGCAGTCTGAGCAGTTAGGCAGGAGCCCCAGGGGTCTTCCCTCTGTAAGGGCCCTGCCCGGAAGCAACTCCTCTCGTGGGTCACAAACCACAGACATGCACTGAACACCTCACAACCAGGGATCCCAAAATGGAATCTCAACTAAGATTTTTTTTAAATGCTCTGCTGGTCATGTGAGTATATCTCTGCTATGTAACCAGCCTCAAGAGCAGAGCCTTCCCGGGTTCGCCCTGAGACTGGTGAAAATCATCAGTCTCATTGTTACCAATAAACAGTGCTGACAAGGTGGTGCAAACTGCCATGAAACTCCTTGGACCTACGGTTTCAAAGCAACACACTTGTAATCAGTATTTTCATTCCTTGACCAGTGGTCAGTGCCAAGAACTTTAGCAAAACAGCTCAGAGCAATTCTAGGTCTGCTGGAGTCAACTCTCACAACACGGTCCTAATTTAGTGAAAATTACTCACAGGCCTGTGATCGATGTTTTTATTAGAAATAACACTGAAAAGCGTTTTTTCATTTAAAATTATTTTTATAGCCCGACCGATGTGGCTCAGCGGTTGAGCATTGACCCAGGAACTCAGAGGTCACTGGTTCAATTCCCAGTCAGGGCACAGGCCCAGGTTGTGGGCTCCATCCCCAGTGCGGGGCACGCAGGAGGCAGCATATAGATGATATTCCTTTCTCATCGATGTTTCTCTCTCTCTATCCCTCTCTTTTCCTCTCTCTCTAAAAAAATCAATAAAAACATATTTTTTAAAATTAATTTTTGTAGAATATATTCCCAGAAATGGAATTACTGGTCAAAAAGCTGTAATAACAGCTTGACAAACATTCAGAAGCATCCTACCAAAATTTTGCCATCATTATATAAGAGAAGCAATTTTACCAATCCTCATTAGTATTGGGTGCTACCATTGATGAAATTTTTGCAATATTCTTTTTTTAAATTGAGGTATAACTTACTTATAATAAATGCATAGATTTCAAATGTACAATTTGATGAATTTCCACAAATGTATACACCGACATAACCACTACTTCAGTCAAGATTCAGAACATTTCCATTACCCCTTGAAGTTCTCTCCGACTTTTTTGCAGTCGATCTGTATCTCTTGCTCCCTCACCCACTCACAGGCATTCACTCTTCCAGTTTCTGTCTCTCCTAAAACATCTAGGAGGAATCATACTGCATGGAATCTTTTGTGTCTGAACTTCTTTTGCTTAACATGTGCTATGAATTTTAATGCTTACATGGTCATAAATTACTTCATTATTATTTTATTTTGAGTTTCCTTAATGGGCAGTGAGGCTGAATATTTTTCCATGTTATTTGTCCAGTGGATCCTAACCCTAGCTGCATATGCCTGGGCCCAACATAGATTAATGAAAGCATTATCTTCAGATAAGGCTTGGGGATTAATATTCTGCTAAAAGCTTCCCCGTGTGATGCTGATGTACATGCAGGCTGGAAACTACAGCTTTGGGAATGAAAATGGAAGGATCTGTCAAAACTCTAGGTTCAAAAAGTACAAAAACAAAAAAAAATTCCCATCAACAACAACAACAAAAACCCTCTAGGTTCATTTCTGTTTTCATTCCCCTGGTCCCCCAGTCCTGACCTTTACAGACAATGCTCATTTTTTCCATGTTTTCCCAACCACTCTTCCAGAGAAACAAATTCCTTGCTTCTTTGAGGTAAAAATAATAGAAAGACCATCTGGTTTTACTTAAACATGAGCTAAAAGCTGTCCCTAAATTTTAGAGCATCAGTATTGTGCTGCCTCAAGTGCTAGTAGTTAACAAAGCACATTTCCAACAGGCAAGTTGGCCAACAGAACTTCTGACCAAACCCAGAGGTGTGCCAAACATCGAGCCAGCAACGGCAAGGGAAGGGCTAAGCCCTCACTTGAACTGCATCAGCATACTCTTCAGACCATGCATAACACTACAGGAGGAAACCTGAACACCCAGCAATAGGAGCTAGTTAGGACTAGTATAATACATTCATGGAACATATTATAACTGTAAGAGATGGTGGCTTTGAAGACTAGATAGCATGGGAAAATAATTATGATATAATCAATGACAAGAGCATAAGATAAAAATTTCAATGTAGACTATGTTTAAACAAAAGATGCTTACAAAAAGACTAACAGGAAATACAACAGTCTTATAATACTGATCATATTGGAAGTTGGATTTCCAAATTTTCTATAATGTAGCATGTATCAAATTTTCCTTTCTTTAAAAAAATGTATTTTTATTGATTTCAGAGAGGAAGAGAGCCATAGAAACATCAGTGATGAGAGAGAATCATTGATCGGCTGCCTCCTGCATCCCCCTACTGGGAATCAAGCCCACAACCCAGGCATGTGCCCTGACCAGGAATCGAACCGTGACCTTCTGGTTCATGGGTTGACGCTCAACCACTGAACCACACTGGCCAGGCAAAATTTTCTTTTTAAGGCTGAATAATATTCCATTATATGTACACACCATATCTTGTTTATCTATTCATCAGTTGGTGGAAATGTGGGTTGTTTCCACCTATTGGCTTTTGTGAATAGTGTTACTATGAACATTCATATACACGTTTTTATCCACATGTTTTCTTTTTTAAAAAATATGTTTTTATTTATTGAGAGAGAGAGAGAGAGAGAGAGAGAGAGAGAGAGAGAAACATTGATGAGAAAGAAGAACATCAATACTCTGCCTTCTGTGCGTCCCCTACTGGGGATTGAGCCCACAACCTGGGCATGAGCCCCGACTGGGAATTGAACCAGTGACCTCTTAGTGCATGTGAAGATGCTCAACCAACTGAGCCACACCAGCTGGGCCATATGTTTTCATTTTCTTAGACTTTCTCTAGGAGTGGAACTGCTGGGTCATATGGCTCTATATTTACTCATTTAAGGAACTGCCAGGCTTTGTCCAAAGAGGCTGTACCATTTGATATTCCTAATATCAGTGTATGAGAGTTCCAATTTTTCCACATCCTTGTCAGCACTTGTTATTATCTTTCTTTTTTTATCTTACCCATCCTAGTGGCTGTGAAGTTATATTTCATTGTAGTTTTCATTTGCATTTCCTTAATAGCTAATAATGTTGAACATTTTTTCCTGTGCTTATTGGCGGTAAGATTTATGTCAGAATCAGAATAAAAGTCTTGAGCAGAGCAGAGACCTATATAGAATTTGCATTTAAAAGTCCAGACTCAAGGTAAGGACTGAGAGCAGACCTAGTTATCTGGAAAATAGACAGTATTGAAGTGGGTTATATTACTGTACAAGGGCATAGCTAAGAACTAGAAAATTTAAAATTGATGACGGAATCAGTGGAGCAGGGATCAGAAGTCAAGGAGTTTCCAAAATTAAACTTGTAAGCATAGCTTACACTCATCAGCTCAAGACCAAGATAAGCCAGAGACTTGAGTCCATGGTGATGAATAAAAGTTGGTGTTCTCTAGGTCCATTCCCCTACTTGAGGGCAAAAAGTACTGCAGAGCTGAGGCAGGACAAGTATCCCTGTCTGGTTCCAGGCCCTGACAAAGCAAGAAGAGGAAACCCAAGAGAGGTGCATATTGAGGAGGCAAAATAAAATTTCACTGTGTTCAAGTGTGCCTGTTTTCAAATTTATTTTTATAGAAACTATAATAAAAAATATTATCATCACAAAACCAAGCTTCATAGAGTCAAGAGTCGTTTCGTTCACGAAGTAGAGCTTCGAGATGAGAGAATTAAACTACTTGAAAATGACATTGGAATACTGCGGCAAAAATTAGAAAAGGTGAGAGAGAAAAAGGTGACGAGCTCACTGATGGTGCTGGTGGTCAGTCATGGAAAACCCCCTCATTTAAAAAAATTTATTTGTGGCCTCTTCATAGCCCATGTTTTCATGTCTTTTCTTGCACCTTCTTTCAATAACTGTTTAAGCTCTGCCAAAAAGGAATTTAAGACTCATAGTGATGTTCAAACTGGACACTGAAAATAGTCTGCACTGTCTGCTTATAATTGTGTCTTGCCTTCAAGTGAAAATATATTTTCTTAAACACCTGTTAGCAAAGAGTGCCGAAACACCTTCAGTAACTCATTCCTTCCTAATTTCTATAAGCCCTCATTTGCCTCAAACTCCTGTTAGTTTTAAATGGCTGTGAAACTAGGTCATCCCTATTCCTTTCTCAACCCTTAATTAGTGCCCACAAGCTTATTTCTAAATACCTATGGTTTTCTTATGTTTGCCTTATTGCCATTATGACTTGCTGGTGTGTGGGTAGGGAGGACATGGGGCAGGTGGATAGAATCCAAGGCAGAATGGTCTTGAGATCATTAAACTACATAAATTCAAAATGGAGAGCAATGGACTCTGCCAGTAATGTTTTCCCTTCATTTTCCTCATCTGTGAAGTGGGGGAAATATATCCCTCCCTCACCAGGATTAAAATATGAAATGCCTAAAGTGGTACCTGGCACATACAAATTTTGTAGCCTTCTTTTTGGTGTAAAATCTCTTGGGCTCATGTTAACCAGTGGGTGCACAGTTCGCAAGAGAACTTATTACTAGAATTGGAAATCACCCAGAGAAGACCCACAGTGGTACAAACCTGGTGGTCCAGAGTTTACTTATTTTAGGGCCCATGGACCAGAGCCCTGAGCATTAAAAAGCTGGGCTCACTTTCTAAGCACCGAATGTCCAGAAAATAATGTCACCTTTTTGGGCTTAATTTTTCAGCCTTCTCTATATACAGTGAACCAGTTGAGTCCTCTGACTGTTGTGACCATCCAAACCAGATGTCCCCAAATATTTTACCCTATTATTGGAGCAAGTGTCCTGATTTTTTTGGTTCAAAGAAGTATGGTATTTCCAAAGGACAGGGTGTCAATAGCCTGCCCCACTCAATTTCCTCACTAATCCAGTTGTGGCTGCATAGAGTATTATTTTGGGATGGCTCCTTCTATTCTCAATCCTAACCATAAATGTATTATTTAAATAATATCAGGGGAGACTACTGTTAGACATTGAAGGGTTCTGGATGAAAGACTAAAATCTGGTTTTGTTTCAGAACCTAATATAATCTCCTTCTTTATAACTCTCTGATGGACAGTTTTTTCCTTTTCTTTCTTTTTTTTTTGAGATATAATTGACATATAACATTATATTCGTTTCAGGTATACAACATAATGATTCTGTATTTGTATATATTACAAAATGATCCCCACAATAAGTCTAGCTACCATCCAGCACCATACATCATTATGCATTTTTTGTGATAAGAACTTTTTAAAATGTACTCTTAGCAACTTTGAAATATAAAATGTAATATTGTTGACTATAGTCACCATGCCAGACATTGCATCTCCATGGCTTATTTATTTATAACTGGAACTTTGTGCCTTTTGACTCCCTTCACCCATTTTGCCCACTTCCCCTCTTGTCTCTGGCAACCACCAATTTGTTCTCTGTATCTATGAGTCTGTCTGTTTGTTTTTTTATTTAAGATTCCACATATACGGACAGTCTTTTCTGAATGTTCTATATTAGTGTATTATTTTAAAGAAAGAAAGAAACCCCACTTAACTCTGTGATTCACCCCTCTGCCAGAGCTCATTCTTCTCCCACCCCCACTTCCTCCACCCTTGGCAGGTGAGGAACACACATGAAAAGGTGAAAGCTCTTGCCTGCTACTATTTTGTTGTTGTTAATCCTCACCAAGGATATTTTTCCATTGATTTTTAGAGAGAGTGGAAGGGAGGGGGAGAGACACAGAGAGAGAAACATTGATGTGTCATCAATTGGTTGCCTCTTGCACGCACCCTGGCCACGGCCGGGATGGAGCCTGCAACCGACCGAGGTATGTGCCTAACCGGAATTGAACCTGGGCTGACACTCTATCCACTGAGCCAAACTGGCGAGGGCCTTGCTACTATTGACAGTAACTGGTGAAGTGAGAAGGGAACTTTTACACTTTTGAGCTGCTAAAGTCTTCAACAACAGATATTTACTAATATCTACTGACTCACTATAAGAATGTTAGTGCTTTTTTCACAAAAAATACTCCTTTTTCGTTTTAACTACTTCACTGCTATTGTTTTCAGGGGAAATCATTGGTAGAAAATGAAGCATGGTGCCCAGCTAGAGATCATTTCAGCATCCTCACTGCAGGAATCCTATTAGTGCCTGGCTCACATGCTTGACTTGCCAACCCAACTGAGATCCTGATACTGGTTGCCAAGTCAGGTGGCTGAATTCCCATCTTCCTCTCTTTGCCTTAAAAATACTATAACTACAAAGCAAGAGGAAATCCAATATGGGGAAATTTTTTTTTCAATCTGGAGCTTCAAAGAATTCAATTGTATTTGTCTGTGATTTGATATTAATGTAGTTAGAATATAGTTGAGATCTTTGGGACCTTATTAGAAGTTGAGTGCTCAGATAATCCCAAAGAATGAGTAAATATCCAAACAAAATACATGACATAAGTACCCAAAATATATGGAACAATCTAGCTGACAATGTCAGCAAAAAGGTGAAAACAGCCTAGACCACAAGAGAGAAAAAGTAAATAAGGGAAATTTGCTATCGGAGTTATAACCAGGCTGATATTCTTAAACTGATCATTTTTCCTCCTGGGTAATGAGGGGACTTTTGCTTTTACTCATAGGAGAAGGCATTCCAGGACCAGGTCACTGCCCAAAATGATAACCTGCTCCTAGAAAATAGGAAGCTTCTGGAGCAGCTCATGGAGCAAGAAAAATTGATCCATGACAACAAAGGCACGATAGCGTCTGTTCAGCACAGGTGGGTGTGGTCCTGCCACAGTTGCCAGTGAATCCAAAGGAGATGTTTCTCCCTCAACAGAGAGATGCTTCCTGAGACTGTCCTTTGAGCTTATGTCCTATCTCATCACTGTTGCTCTGCTGTCTGCTGTTTTCAGCAGTTCATACAATGGGCAGAAGTTGTGAAACCACAGAGAAAAATATGATGGAGAAGGTGGGCTGGCCATTCAGGTAGGCTCATTCATGATGGCATTGCCTCCTTGAGGACCCACTATGCTCATTCTGGCTTATCACTTTGTGTGTGTTGACACTCATTTTTATCATTTGATACCTATGGAATCAAGGTAGACCAAGAGAGAAACGGGCTCACACTAGTAACATAAATTCATGAAACTCACAGGCTACCAATGTATTAATTTGTGAGGAGACTATTCTCAGCAGATAAGAATTCACAGATCAGCTAGCTCAAACATTCTCTCCTCTATAGGAAACTTTAATTACCATCAAAAGTTTCCTCAGAGCACAGAGTCAGAGCAAAGAGTGTGGGTTGATCTTAACAGACAGTATCACCAATAATACCTATAATAATTAACACTTTGAGCATTTGCTATATGCTAGGCACTGTTTTAAGCTATCTCTAAATATATTTATTTTGTCTTCATACCAATCCCAGGAGGGAGACACTATTATAACCTATTTTATGGGTGAGAAGCTGAGGTCCAAATTGGTTAGGGTACTCACCCAGTTTAGTCAGTGTCATGGCAGCATGATACCAGAACTCACGGCACTGAAGCCTGAGGAGAAATCTGCCAAGCAAACTAGAACTTTCCTTTCCACTGATTATGGATACATGCTGCTCCAGGCAGGCATGGAGAAGTTCTGATTATCTTTTACTATCTATTTACCCCCTTTTATATATTCCACATAATTTATTGCCCTTCTCAAACTATGCCATTGCTTCTGACCGTCTCAACACAATTGACTCTTTAAAATGCAACTCAGCTCACTGAAGTTCCTCTTGCTATGTCTCCCTATTAATAATGTCCGTGTCTTGCCCTCCTGAAGACACACTTGGTCACCTGGACTGGACTTATGTTTTCCTTAGAGCAGTGGTTCTCAAACTTCCTAATGCCGCGACCCTTTAATACAGTTCCTTATGTTGTGGTGACCCCCAACCATAAAATTATTTTCGTTGCTACTTCATAACTGTAATTTTGCTACTGTTATGAATCGTCATGTAAATATCTGATACGCAGGATGTATTTTCATTGTTACAAATTGAACATAATTAAAGCATAGTGATTAATCACAAAAACAATATGTAATTATATATGTGTTTTCCGATGGTCTTAGGCGACCCCTGTGAAAGGGTCGTTCGACCCCCAAAGGGATTGCGACCCACAGGTTGAGAACCGCTGCCTTAGAGTAAGCTTCTCTACAGGAGTTTTCGTCATTTTACAGATGAGGAAACTGAGACTCATATTTAGTAATTTGCCCTGGTTGCACAGCTAGTAAGTGGCAAAACTCAAACATAAACCTCTGATTAAAACGATTGCACTCTCATGTGTCCTGTATAAACTGCAGCCCTGCAGAGTGGGCCTGGCAAAGCAGTGAGGACCTCGGGCTTTACAAGTTTGAAAGTTCTGGGTTGGCATCCCAGCTCTATGACTTTCTAGTTTTAATCTTCTTACACAAATTACTGTCCCCTCTCTGAGCTCAGTTTCATCACCTGTAAAATAGGCTTCATAACAATATCTTGTGAGGTTGTTGTGATTATATGAGATAATTAGAGGCCCAGTGCACAAATTTGTGCACCAGT
Source organism: Myotis myotis (assembly GCF_014108235.1). NCBI lineage: Eukaryota > Metazoa > Chordata > Mammalia > Chiroptera > Vespertilionidae > Myotis > Myotis myotis. The sequence continues at coordinate 28,756,593 of NW_023416324.1, read as the reverse complement.
GGGGTCCCTCGGCCTGGTCTGCAGAATCGGGCTGAAACTGGCTCTCCAACATCCCCCGAGGGGTCCCGGATTGCGAGAGGGCGCAGGCCAGGCCGAGGGACCCCAGAGGTGCACATTGGGGCCGGGAAGTGACACGGGAGGGTTCCAGTGAGTGTCCGGCCGGTCTTGCTCATTCCTGATCGGCTGGACCCCAGCAGCAAGCTAACCTACCAGTCGGAGCATCTGCCCCCTGGTAGTCAGTGCACGTCATAGCGAGCAGTTGAGCTGCCTTAGCATATCATTAGCATATTATGCTTTGATTGGTTGAATGGATGACTGGCCGACCAGACACTTAGCATATTAGGCTTTTATTATATAGGATACATGAAAAGTTTGGAGTGCTTTCTATGTGGATAGGTTCCAGTGCCTAAGTACATGGTAAGTGCTCAGTAAATGGTTGCTGCTGCTGCTACTAATGTATGGGATGACTGCATGAGATCAAACCAGATTCAGGCTGTGTAGTTACTGTATCTGAAGGGATGCAGAGTCTCTTCTTTCAGTTCCACTCCTAAATGGGATCATATCCTTCCTGATGTGACTAGAACACAGGGCTAGAACTATGCCTTTCATTCTCTTGCACATAGTATGTCCCTGTAGGTATTGAATGACTATGTACAGGCCAGAAGCTTATTAATTTTCACTTGGTATGCTAAAGTTGGTTCTAAAATCTGAACAGTGGGCAAAGACCCAGAGCTAGTGGGAAGTGGGACATAGTTTTTAATAATAATGTAGAAATTTTTAGTCATGCCTCTGATTTATCCCATTCTTAGAGTACTTTTCCTGGATAAAGAAAATAAGCAATTACAGGAAAACAGTCTCCAGCTCACAGAGCAGGTTGGCCTCTTAGAACGCATTATAAGAAGCGTCCAGATTTGCAGAGGAGAGGTAAGATATGAGCTTCCTGGTGGATGTTTAATATGAAGTTTAGGTTGTTACGGTTGCTCTGTTCTCTCTTCCCTTCATCTTCTCTATATAGTTGTCGCCTGAACTTGGCTTCATGGTGGACTGTGGTAGAGAGGCTCATTGCCTGCACACCAGGGCAGCAGCCCCTGAGTCTGTTCTTGGCCAGCTTTGCTCTTTATTGGATCAGCTTTTACTAAACACTCTCCTTCTGTGTGGTCCCCGGGCAAGTTGTGCACACCTCATAACTCCTTCCTTAACATACTCTATTGTCATTGCCTTTTTACTTCTTCTCCAGCTCATCAACTCAGCGATGAGATCCTGGATCAAAGATTGTATCTTATCTGTAATTGTATCTATGCACAGGTGCTCCGTAAATATTTGAGAATGAATTAATGTTAAATGTCTTCACATGTATGCCTCATTCTCGACAACCCTGTTTGTCATGTAAAGTTCCAGTCCAATCCGAGAGAGGAGCAAATCTGAGGTTCAGAGAGGTAAAGTGAAGCTAGTCTGGTCTGGCAAGAAGTCAAACCTAAGGAAAACATCTGAGTCAGAAAAAAGCAATTATGTTACAAAAATCCAAGCAGACAGGTAGTATAGGTTCAGACAAGGTCCAGTGTCTGGTTGGTGAGCGAGTCAGCAAGAGGAATTTCAATGAGCTGAGTTGCATTTTAAATCCAGGACAGAGACTTGCTTGCTTTCTTCCCTGGCTTGTATCTTAGGTTATATGTTTCTTCCCAGGGTACTTATGATATTATTCCTAATCATGAAAACTTTAAGATCTATTCTCTTAACAACTTTCAAATATACAGTATTGTTAACTATAGTCATCATGTTGTACATTACATCCCAGAATTTATCTTGTAACTGCAAGTGTGTACCTTTTGACCATCTTTACCTAATTCCCCCACCCCCTACCTCTAGCAACCACAGAGCTTATCTCTGTTGCTGTGAGTTTGTCCATGAGATTTCACATACAAGTGAGATCATATGGTATTTGTTTTTCTCTGACTTATTCCACTTAGCATAATGTCCTTAAAGTCTACCCATGGTATCACAAATGGCAGGATTTCCTTCTTTTTTATGGCTGGATAGTATTCCACATTGTGTGTGTGCTTAACAATTTCTTTATTAATTCATCCACAATGGATACTTGGTGGCTTCCATGTCTTGGCTATTGTAAATAATGCTGCACTTAACATGGAGTGCAGATGTGTCTTCAGGGTAGTGATTTTGATTCCTTTGGATAAATACCCAGAGTGGAATTGCTGGGTCATATAGTTCTATTTTTAATTTTTTAAAATATTTTTTTATTGATTTTAGAGAGGAAGGGAGAGGGAGAGATAGAAACATTGGTGAGAGAAAATCATTGATAGGCTGCCTTCTGCACACCTCACACTGGGGATCAAGCCCATAACATGGGCAGTGCCCTTGACCGGAATCGAACTTGGGACCCTTCAGTCTGCAGGCTGATGCTCTATCCACTGAGCCAAACAAGCTAGGGCTATTTTTAATTTTTTGAGGAACCTCCAAACTGTTTTCCATAGTAGCTACCCCAGTTTATATTCCTACAAATAGTGCACGAGGGTTCCTTTTTCTCCACATCCTCATCAGCATTTACCACCTCTTGTCTAACAGGTGTGAGGCGAGGAGATTACATTTTTAACAAAAAAATCTATAATAATAAAAGCATAGTATGCTAATTAGACCAGACATCCTTCCGGACGACCTTCTGAATGAAGCCAGGGCTGCAGCCACAGATTGAGGCAGCTGCCGCAGCTGCAAGGGAGGGAGGGGTAGAAAGAAGGAGGGGTCCAGGCAGCCGCTGTGGCTGGGAAGGCCTACTCTTGTACGAATTTTGTGCATTGAGCCTCTAGTATATATACAAAGCATAGTTCTAGGATCATAGTGCCAATGGTTTATCATTACAAATTTTAAATTAATGCTTTCTTGTCTTTTAGGAAACAATACTGACTGGCATCTCTGAATATGACCCATTGAATAAAATCTTGCCCCTACCAAACTCCAGGTTAGTAAAGTCAAGACAATCATCTGTATGACTGAGAGTCATGGCTGACTAACCAGTTGTGAGTTGCTGGCTTGAGAAAGCATCGCATTTAGGGGTAACTTCCTCTATATGGTATTTAAACCTTCCAGTTCCTTCTCTCCTCACCACCGCTTCACCCCCACACCTAATAGAATCCTGACTCACGGTAGAAGATAATCCATAAACATAAATTAAAGGTAATTTTATTTGGCTGTCTTTGTGTTTGGCAATTGTCAAAACTGAAATCCTATTGAAGCCTTATCCCTGTTACCCCAAAATGCTGTCAAGAGACCCCATGCACCTAAAGTTCTCATAGGTGGCCTTTCTTAGTTTTTCTGTAACAGGTTTGGTAGAGTCAGTTGGAAGTCTTTAAGAAACTAAAGAACACAAGTCAGAAGAAGCAGTGGCAAACCCCAAGTCCCTCGAGTCTTTTCTGTTCACAGAATTCTGAAGGTGGATACATACATACACTGTGGCTTCTCTGAAAAAAGATATATCACATCTATGAACAAGTCCAAAAGTCAGAACTATAAAATCACTGATGTCTAAAACTAGACTAATCAAAGCTGCTCACTTAAAGCTTGGACATGAAGGTGGAACATGACATGGAGAAGTTATAATAGATTTCCTGCTGGACATCAACCAGGAATCTTCAAAATTGCTGATAAATTCATTAAACCAGTTCTAAATATGGATTTTTCAAGTTCATTTGATATTGATCAATATAGTGACTTAAGCTGGTGCTTTAATTAGGTTTCTATTCAGCAGAACACATACATGGCTAATTCAGCATTCTTTTCTATTTTCATGGGTATTTCCTTACTTTTTAAAGTTAAAAACAATGTAATCACATTAAAACAAGTATTTTAAAAAGAAGAAAAAAACCCTTTTATAATCCCACATTCTTAACACTACTATTTTCATTTTGGAGTTATTCCCTTCTGGTTCTTATTCATGTATCTTAATGGTTATTATATTATATTTTCATAGTCTTATTTTTAATTTAATATACCATAAAACATTCTCCCATATTTAAATACTTTACAATTATTCTTTCAATAGCCAGGATATTCTATCATGTTCATGGTCTGTAAATTTTCTTGTTATTTGACATCCAAGTTGTCATCTACTTTTTCACTATTTAAAGATTATGCTGCAGTGAAAGTCTTTGTGAAGTTAGCTCCTTTCTTCTCTTAAGTTAATCCAGAAAATAAATTTACAAGGTTGGCATGATTGGGTTAAAGGATATAAATGTTATATAGTTTTGGTACAACACTTAATCTTCATTGCTTTTTTTAAAAAAAGATTGTATCAATATACTGTTTCTACAGTCAACCTCTTTAAGCCTCAATTTTATTAATTTTTTTTATTGATTTCAGAGAGGAAGGGAGAGAGGGAGACAGAAACATCAATGATGAGAGAATCATTGACCAGCTGCCTCCTCCTGCACGCCCCCCCAACTGGGGACCAAGCCCACAACCCAAGCATGTGCTCTGACCGGTAATTGAACCAGTGACCTCCTGGTTCCAAAGTTGACGCTCAACCTTTGAGCCACACTGCCAGGCAAGCTTCAATTTCTTGATGCATAAAATGGAACAATAGTAGTTCCTATCTCATAGGGTTGTGAGGACCAAATGAAATGAAGTGTGTATTTTGCACTGAATAATTGCTTAATAAGTACTAGAGATCATTTATGTTTACTTGCAGTTTGAGTGTACTAGTTTTTCTATAGTCTCATCAACATTGGATATTCTCAATTAAAATTTTTATTCTAAAATACTTGGTATAGCCCAGCCAGTGTGGCTCAGAGGTTGAGCATTGACCTATGAACCAGTAGGTCATGGTTTGAATCCCGGTCAGGGCATATGCCCAGGTTTGGGGCTCGAATCCTTGTGTGGGGTGTGCAGGAGGCAGCTGATCAATAATTCTCTCTCATCACTGATTTTTTTTCTCTCTCCCTCTCCCTCCCTCTCTGAAATCAATAAAAATATATTAAAAATACTTAGTATAAAACTATACTGAAGGCCGAACCGGTTTGGCTCAGTGGATAGAGCGTCAGCCTGCGGACTCAAGGGTCCCAGGTTCGATTCCGGTCAAGGGCATGTGCCTTGGTTGCGGGCACATCCCCAGTGGGGGGCGTGCAGGAGGCAGCTGGTCGATGTTTCTCTCTCATCGATGTTTCTAACTCTCTATCCCTCTCTCTTCTTTTCTGTGGAAAATCAATAAAATATATTTTTAAAAAAACTATCCTGAAGGGTGATTTAAAGATTATACTGCTGTGAAAGTCTACTATTCAATAGTAGACACTAGGCACACCTGTGAAGACAGAAAAGGAGAGCCTCTGCTTTCATAGTTAATATGCTCTTAGGTTGGAAGGTGTGCTTGTGTGGCAGGGGGTGAGGTGGAGAAACTGACCATATAATTTTGGATGGTTAAGTGGCATGAAGAAAATAAATCACTGCTGTATTTGTATAAGTGACTGAAGACTACTTTAGATTGGATGCAACGTTCCCATCTAAGTGACATCTGAGTGAGACGTAAACTACAAGGCGCACTCCCCGCCCCCATTAGGATCTAGAAAAGTATTAAAGACAGTTAACAGCTAGTACCAGGTCCTTAAGAGAGGACAATAGTTCCCCTTACCCGAGGTGGATACATTCCAAAACCCCCAGTGGATGCCTGAAACCATGAATGGTACTGAACTCTGTATGGTACTGCAACCCAGGCATGTGCCCTTGACCAGAGTCGAACCTGGGACCCCCCCAGTCCACAGGCCAACGTCCTATCCACTGAGCCAATCCAGGCAGGGCTCATTTACTATTTTTAAGTTATGATTCACACTGTATATACTACCTGCCCATTAGTCACTTAATAGGTGTCTTGGTTATCAGATCAACTGTCAAACTGTAGTTGATAGCAAACAACTGAAAGGAGGAAGGTGAAAACTCAAGATAAGCGGGGGAATGACTGTATCCACCCCATGACTTTGAGGAACAGAAAGGCCAGAGTATAGCAACTGTGGACAAACAATACAAAATGAGGCCCAGTCGGTGGCAGCCAGATAATCTAATGTAGGCCTTCCTACGTGAGGAATTGGATTTTATTCTAAATACGGGAAGCCAGGAGTGATTTAGCAGACTTATTTTGAAAGCTCTAGCTACTCTGCTGAGAACGAATTGGAAGTGACAAAAATGGAAGCTGTGGCAGAACTGGGAACAAACATTCTAGTTCACTGCCTTCGAGGAAGGGGCGTGTTTGCTGAGCACACCTTGCTTGCCTGGCTGCTCTGAGTGCTGAGGCTGAACAGAGTTCCTGCCTTCCTGGGGCCGACAGAGAAGTGGGCAGGGGCAAGAAGCAGCACGTGTGATGGTGCCGATATCTCAGCGGCAAGGGCCAAGGACCCGGGAGACTGCCTCGTCCAACGCCCTAGCCTGAGCGAGAATAATCTGTAGCCATGTGTGTGGGATGCCCACCGACTTGGAGCAAAAAAAGGCCCAGGCATTCCTCCTCTTCCTTCCTCCTCCATTTGCACCCGTGTCCCCCTCTTCCCCCACCCCGTTCCTCATCCCCGGCTCCGGGGAGAGTCAAGTGAACAAGTCTCATGGTCAGGACCGAAAGAACCCGCCGCCACCGAAGCATCACCCAGTTTCCCAGAGGAAACCCGAGAGTCCTCCGCGGCGGGGGCGGGGCGGGGCTCCAGGGGGCGGGGCCCAGTCTCCAGCGGCTCTTCCCGCGCTTGCGCGGGATACCCAACCGGCGGAGCTGGGATGAGATTCGCCGGAAGCCCAAGCTTCTGCTTCCGGGTCAGAGCCATGGCGGTGGCAAATTCAAGCCCTGTCAACCCCGTGGTGTTCTTTGATGTCAGCATTGGCGGCCAGGTGAGGTCCAGGGAGCCACCAGCCCTTCGCCGAAAGGAAACTGCACCGGGCCAGGCAGGCAGAACCCACCCGCCTGGGGATAGCGGGCTCGGGAAGCCAGAAAGTGAATTTGTGCCAGAACCTACCGAATTGCGGGGCGTGGTGAGAGGAATAGGATGAGTCTTGCCCTTCCCAGCGCCCCGCGTGTGGTAGGGCTGGGAGGAACGAAAGGATAGGCTGAGGAGGCGGAGAGATCAGGTACCTGCGGGAGGGAGGGGTCGGCCCTTCGTGGTCCCTGCTCCGCGAGGCCTTCTGACCGTCTCCCGCCGGTTGCAGGAAGTTGGCCGAATGAAGATCGAGCTCTTTGCAGACGTTGTGCCTAAGACAGCCGAGAACTTTAGGTGAGGATGAACTCCAGCTCTGCCTGAGAAACCGAACCAGAACGCGGCCTGCGGAGTGGATCTGACTCCTCTGTGTTGACTGTCCCATGTCAGTTTATGTTGTTAATCTGTGTGGCCGGGGGGCTGCACGTCTGGCTGGCCGATGGGTGGGCTTGCTGGCGACCGTGTCGGTGCTCTCCCCCCGGAGGGGAGGGGCGCTCGCAGCTGTGATGTCATGGTGACCGAGCCCTTCACTCTTTTTCCCTTTCAGGCAGTTCTGCACTGGGGAATTCAGGTCAGTCTCAGACGTGGTTGCCTTATCTGTTTGCTCCTGAGGGGTGTCCTGGGGCTGCAGTGAGGGTATTGGGGAACCGAAGGCCTTGCATGATTGCTGGTGACTGACTGAAGGTAATCCCCCGCGGGTCTATCTTCAGTTCAGTTGCCTTCCTCTCTCTGGTCCCTGCCATCTTTAGGAGACTCCCTTTGGTTCACATGTGTGGCAAACTGGAAAGGCCCATGGGTACCTGACATCATTCCCAATCTTTCTTTTTGGTTATAGAAAAGATGGGGTTCCTATAGGATACAAAGGAAGCACTTTCCACAGGTAAGGCCCATGGCAAACATCCTGGGGGCTTTTAGAATTACTTCCTTGGGGGATTGGTCTCTAGAGGAAAATAAAACCGTAGGAAAGTTCTTAGATATTGAGAAGGAATGTTTTTGTGAGCTCAAGGATTGATTGATTTAAATTACAATGACCAAGTCAATGTTTCTCTTTCTCTTTTCTTTTTTTAAGTCAATGTTTTTCTGAACCTGAGTCTTAGCTCAGAATCTTTTGTTCTCTGTTTCAGAGTCATAAAGGATTTCATGATTCAGGGTGGAGATTTTGTTAATGTAAGTACTGTTCTTTCCTAACAAGGGCTTGTAAAGTTGTTTTGTGTTTTTGTTTGTTTGGTTAGTTGGTTATTGCTAGGTCTACTGTTTTTACTACAGGAACTCAGTCTTAAGGCTTGAGAACAACAGCCAGGCTTGATGGGGGGGTGGGAACAGGGGAATGGGGATGGGAATGGGAATGCCCTTGAATGTTGCTGGCTATACTACTCACTGTACCATTAGATGACAGACACCAGCACTTTGATCAGCCTTTTAGAGCCAGAAACTGAACTTTCCCAGCATACCTGTAGAGGATGCAGGACAGATCCAAATTACTTAATTACATGAAACTTAGCTAGGAATCAGATGCAATTTATTTTAACTAAATAGTAATAAGTCCTGCCCAGCTGGCGTAACTCAGTTTTGAGCTTCAACCTATGAACCAGATCACGGTTCGATGTCAGGGCACATGCCCGGGTTTTGGGCTCCATCCCTAATGTGGGGCATGCAGGGGGCAGCTGATTGGTGATTCTCTCTCATCATTGACGTTTCTACCTCTCTCTCCCTCTCCCTTCTCTGAAATCAATAAAAATACATTTTAGCCGAAACCGGTTTGGCTCAGTGGATAGAGCATTGGCCTGCGGACTGAGGGGTCCCAGGTTCGATTCCGGTCAAGGGCATGTGCCTGGGTTGCAGGCACATCCCCAGTGGGAGATGTGCAGGAGGCTGCTGATCGATGTTTCTCTCTCATCAATGTTTCTAACTCTCTATCTCTCTCCCTTCCTCTCTGTAAAAAATCATCAATAAAATATATTTTAAAAAAATAAAAATACATTTTAAAAAAATAGTAGTAAGTTCCTTTCCAACGAGCTAAGTGCTTATGTCCCATTTTCCCTTCCACTTCTGCCATCGCAGTGCCTGGAAAACTGAGTTTTTAATCAGAAGTTGATTAGTGGACAAGGAGTCAGCAAGAGAGGTAGATAATTCTGGAGGGATGTTTCCTCTAATCACTGGGAGAGCCCAATGGAATAGTCCTCTATTAAGCATGACTTTCTTTTGAAATTGTGTGTGTATTCCCAATATTAAGTCTTCTGCCCTCCCCCTGACCTTAGAGGTTGCTATATAAACCACATTTTTTCTTTTTCTTTAAAAAATGTTTTTATTCATTTTAGAGAGAGAGAGAAATATTGATGTGAGATAGAACCATCAATCAGCTGCCTTCTGCACCCCCCACTGGAGCCCGTAACTAGGTACATGCCCTGACCAGGAATCCAACCAGCAGTCTTTTGGTTCATGGGTTGACGCTCAACCAACTGAGCCACATCAGCCAGGGGCATTTTTTCTTTCTTAAACCTACTTTTGTCCAAACCCACCCACTTCTATACAGGGTCTTTCTTATTAGTATCATTTAAGTAGCCATGTTGCTGTTTTCTTGGAACTGGGAGACATTCTATCTCTTTCACGTGTATACTTATTTATTGACTTAGGAGTTTTTAAAGATCTCTCTCTTTCCTATCTAGGGAAGGTTACAAAGTGGCAGATTTTAGGGAAAATCAGGCTTTCAGATATGTTTTGTTTCATCTGTATGATGTTGTAAAAGTGGTAAATTTCACCAAAAAATTCTGGAGTTTTGTTTTCTCTCTAAATAATGGAAAATGCACTAGGCTTCTGTTTCTCATGCAGTGACAATTGGTTGGAATTAAATAACTGCTCCTTTTAGGCAAGGTGTGTCCTTGCCATTTCACCATAGTCCCTACCATCTGCTTCCCTTACTATGTAACCTGCTCCATAGGCAATTAAGTTTGCAACCCTTTACCACTACTGATGGTAGTAGGACTCAGAGTGGCCATGTGCTTTTTTTTGTTAGCTGGTAAGAAGTGCTGTGAAGCTATTCTGCCTTTCTCCTTTCTTACCATAGGCTCCTATATTGCCATATTGGCCTAGTAGGGACAGGACCAACTTTTTACTGATCATTGCTAGGCACATCCAATCACTTGCTGATAGCCCCAGGATTAGACAATAATTGATCAGCCAGAAGGCTGAGTATCAGAAGCAATTGCTCAGAGCCACCCTTAGATAATTAAAAATACAATGAGCAAGAGGCAAAAGAAGCAGGATTTAAGACATTCTAAAGTTAAACCAAGAATATTTGTTTATTTTAGTCATACTTGTTTTTCTTTCTGGTTGTAAAAGAAAAGTGCAAAAAATAAAATGTCATCTCTCAAAGTATAAACTCTTGTCATTTTAGTTTACAGTTGCCAGTCTTTGCAAATGTATGTGTGTCAAATGTAATTTTTAACAGACTTACATCATATATGTTTTAATATTTTGTACTTTTTGTCTGAATTTTCTTTTGTCGTAAAGTCTTCTTCCAAAACATTTTTTTTTTATGGCTACCTAATAGTCCATAATGAATAGACAGTGAATTTATTTGGTCAGTTCACTATCGTTAAAGATTTAAGTTGCTTTCTGTTGTTTGTTCTGAAAATCAATTTTGTCATTTTCCCTACTCTGGCTTCTGGAGAGCAATAGATAGTTTGATTACAGAGAGTGATGTGGTAACTGATATGTCCCCTGGGTTTATTGGCAAATTAGAGTCCTCCCCTAGACCAATCAACTTTGGCCAGGGGGGTAGTATCACATTGTACACTCTAGACTTCTAAGAACCCACCCACCCACATATTTTGGGGAGAGGGTAACAGTCAGTTAGGTGGGAATTTCTATATGCTGCAGGCATGGGAGTCTCTCGGAATGGCAAGGATTATATATGAGGTCACTATGGTTCCCTACTTTGCCACAGTCTTAACCTATCTTTCTAGAGGCCCAGCTGTGACCTCTTTTACCCAATCTGTGAGAAGGCCTGACCAGTTTGTGGGCTGCACGTGCCTTGAAAGGGGCTTGCTTTGATTGCAGGATAGGATCAAAGAGGTGTGGCTCCCAAAGTGGCCTAGTGGACTTTAAGGAAGTCCACTAGGATCTAGGTGCAGCAGCTGTCTTTTTCCAGCCTCTGGGGGGCCCAGCACTTACAAGTTACTAACACTTCCCTTCTGTTTGCTCAGGGAGATGGTACTGGAGTTGCCAGTATTTACCGGGGGCCATTTGCAGATGAAAATTTTAAACTTAGACACTCAGCTCCAGGCCTGCTTTCCATGGTAAGTGAGGTCCTATCAAGATTTTGGGTTAGATGTATAGCCAGCTGGTTTCTGGGCCCCTCTTGAGGCTCAGTGCTGCGTCTTTAAATGGAAGCAAATGCTTTTCTTTTCTTGCTCAACCCAGGATTCACCTCTGTCATGCTTACATTTTTCATCAGTCTGATTTTGTTGGGCTGGGAAGTGAAACTGAACTCTGCTGTGTTTCCTTTGTTTTTTAAAAAATGTTTTTATTGATTTCCTAAAAGAGAGAGAGGGCGGGAGAGAGAGAGAGAGAGAGAAACATTGATGGGAGAGAAACATCCATCAGCTGCCTCCTGTATGACTCCCAACGGGGATCAAGCCTATAACCTGGGCATGTGCCCTGACCAGGAATCGAACTGGCATCCTCTTGGTGCATGGGTTGATGCTCAACCAACTGAGCCACAAGGCCTTTTGTTTTGAGTCAAAACATGTGGCTGGGCATTTAGCCTTGCTGCTCAGAATGCATCCAGTCGTGCTTTCAAGATCCAATGTTCATTCGTTCATTGCTTGGCTTGCAAAGACTCTCAGTGCCATTCACTCACACTGCCTACTGGCTGATCACTCCCTTCCATTCACTTACCTCTCCTTGCTCGCCACTCCTACTCCTTTGTCCTTGCATTCCCTCCCTACATATAACACTCACACATGTCACTCTGCTTTCACAGTCCCCCTGCCCACTTCACTTGAAACCCCTCATGTACCCTACCCCTGCTCACTCTCCTTCATGCTCATTCACCCTTCACTCCTCCTTTTCCCTTACCCCTCCCACCTTGCTTCTCTCTCACTCTCCTGCCTTCTCCCTCCTCCCTGCTCATCACCCATTTCCCTCTCAGTGTCCCAACTGTTAATCCCCTAGACCAGTGGTCAGCAAACTGTGGCCCCTTGAGTGTGGCTCTTCCAAAAATACCACGTGCGGGCACGCACGTACAGTGCAATTGAAACTTCATGGCCACACTCAAGGGGCCAAAGAGCCGCATGTGGCTCGCGAGCCGCAGTTTGCCAACCACTGCCCTAGACCCAATATTTACATGCACATTCTCTGTCCTGCTTGCCTGCTCTACCACTCATCTACTCAGGCATTCATCAAGTAAAGATTTGTCGATATCCACTCTGTTCCAGGCGTCATGGTAAGGCATAAGATCTGATCCCTGCCTTTGTGTCACTTAATATCTAATGGCTTCATATGTGCAAAATGATAAGTCTAGTATAGTGTAATCCATGCCATCACTGTATTAAGGTAAGGGCACCTTACTGCATGTAAAAATCCCGTGAGAGCCCCAAGGAATGAGCATAATTGCTGCAGTGGGTTGGGCAAGGCTGTTTCACAGAAGAGGGGACATTTGAGTTCTTGAAAGAGTTCTATACCAGATGACATGAGACATAGTCAAGGGACAGCAAGTGAGGAAGATGCTGAAAACAGGATGCGAATGATGGACACATTGGCCAGTAGAGACGACTGCAGAGGCAGGTTATCTGGCTCTTGATGGGCTTCAAGTGGCAGGATAAGATAAGGTGTGTGGATTTTCTTTCATTGGTTATGGAGAGCCATACACACTTTTGAGGAGGGTTGATCAACTTTGTGTTTTAGAACAAAAACCCTAGCTGCATTGTGATGGCAGGTGGGAATGGAGAGGCTGGGGCAGAGAACCAGTCAGGAGGCTGAGGGAGACTAGCACAGCAGACAATATACAAGCTCCCTTTTAGGAAAGCCAGGCTGGGCAAGTGCAGGTAAGGAGTGGAGAAGTGGCTTGGATCTTCCCTAGGATTAGAACCCCCCTAAGTGCATGCCACTATGTTAGCATCTATGGAAGAGTCAGGAAAATGGAAGGAGGTCTTGGTCTATGCACCTTTGAGGCTTACATTGGTTGAGTTGTGCTGCCACATACATTTTTTAAAAAATCTTCACCCAAGAATATATTCATTGGTTTTGAGAGAGAGAAACATTGATGTGAGAGAGAAACATCCATCGGTTGCCTCCCCCTATGTGCCCGACTGCAACCTGGGTATGTGTCTGAGATCTTTCCGTGTGCAGAAGGATGCTCCAACTAAGCCACACTGGCCAGGGCCCGCCACATACCTTGTAGCGTAATTGTTTTTGCTTCTATTTTCCACTAAATCATGAGTTTCTCAAGGGCAGAGACTGGGTCTTGTTGATCTTTAAGCCTTATGCCTGATACAGAAAGGTGTTGAGCAGATTTTAATGAGTGGAAGATAATCAGAATAACCACTAATGTTTATTGAGCACTTACTCAACAAGCATCTTAATTGCATTAATTTATTTTAATCTTCTCAACATCTCAAGATAGGTACAAATGAGGAAACTGAGGCACAGAGATTATGTGACTAAACTAAGTCACAGTGAGGGGTAGAGCTAGGTCATTTGACTCCAGGGTTCAGACAGAGCTAATTCTCTGAGCCAATTAGTTATACTGCTTTGAAGAATGAATAAAGAAATGGCTACAGGCAGAGAGTGTCCCCTGAGCTATAAAAACATGTTATATTACTGTTTGCCTGTCTTCTTGCTAATAAATGTTTAGACATAGAGCAGCGAAATTGATTGGATGGATGGATGGATGGTAGATAAATAGATAGAATGAAAGAATGAATTCAGACCCCTGGGAAGCCTATCCCTCATCCCTCTGACTGGCTCAGACAGTGCCTTATTTTCATATGAGATGTTTCTGAATACACAAACAAAAAAACTAAAGTAACTTCATCTTACATGGGGACTTTCTAAAGTCTAGTTATCTATCTAATAATGTGCAGTTTTTGCACAGTAGTAGTTTTTTTTGTGGTGTTTTTTTTTTTAATTGATTCCAGAGAGGAAGGGAGAGGGAGATAGAAACATCAATGATGAGAGAGAATAATTGATTGGCTGCCTCCTGAATGCACCATACTGGGATCGAGCCCAAAACCTGGGTAGAAATCGAACCATGACCTCCTGGTTCATAGGTCAAAGCTCAACCACTGAGCCATGCTGGCTGGGCACTAGTAGTTTTATGAGACCTATGCTTTTAATAGTACTAGTACTTTCAGTTTTCCATTTTCTATTCATTTTTTTTCTGAAATAAGGGAAGTATGTGATAATATATTCATAGTTACCCAGACATTGTTGTAAGACAGTGCTGCTGAAACTTAACTTGGGTTTGCTGGTATACAAGTCTGAATTTAGCATATTAAAGGCAGTTTAGGGGGATCAATATATAATAAACAAAAATACACTTCATATGACAGTCAAATGTCTCTTTACAATATGTTACCTATACCAATAAAAGGGTAATATGCTAATCATTCCAGACATCCTTTCTGACAAAGCTGGGGCTGGAAGGAAGCCAGCCTGGGTCCCGGGTGCCTGCCGGTGGCCGGAGGAGGGAAGCCTGGGTCCCGGGTGCTAGAGGGAAGCTGATGTCCGCAGCCGGTGGAAGGAAGGCCTACTCTTGCATGAATTTTTGTGCATTGGGCCTCTAGTCTATGTATATAAAAAGCCAGCGACCAGAACGTCTTAATGGCCATAACGACCAGTTGCTATGACGCCCACTGTGGCCAGCAAACCCTCCCAATTGGGGTGGGGCTGGCAGGCTAACTTCCTGCAGCCCCTCCCCCTGCCGGCCCTGCCCTCAATGGACCCCCACCACCCCAGTCGGCCCAGAGCCCCTCCCCCCAGCCAGCTCTGCCCCAAACAGCCCCCCCACTCCAATCAGGGGCAGGGCTGGCCGGCCAACCACCTATGGCCCCTTCCCCAGGCCGCTAGCCACCAATTGCCCCCCCCACCCCATTCAGGGATGGGGCTGGCCAGCCCACTGCCCATAGCCCCTCCCTGCAGCTGGCCCCACCCCCGATCAGCCCCCACCACACTGATTGGCCCGCAGCCCCTCCCCCCAGCCAGCCCCACCCCGATTGGCCCCTCCCACACCAATCGGGGGTGGGTCCAGCCAGCCACCACTCACAGCCCCTCCCCACAGTTGGCCCCATCCCCAATTGGCCCCCTCCACCCCAATTGGGGGCGGGCCAGCTAGCCAACTTCCTGCCGTCTCCTCCCCACAGGCCTGGCCCCAATCTGATTGGGGCTGGGCAGGCCGGGCCCCACCCATGCACGAATTTGTGCACTGGGCCTCTAGTCTATAATAATAAAAGCATAACATGCTAATTAGACCGGACAGCCAAACGACCTTCCAGACATCATTCCAGACGGAGCCGCGGGGGCCGAGGCAGAGGCAGTTAGGGGCAATCAGGCAGGCAGGCCAGCGGTTAGGAGCTAGCAGTCTTGGATTGCAAGAGGGTACATGCCGGGCTGAGGGACCCCATCCCACCCCCGTGCACAAATTTTGTGCATCAGGCCTCTAGTCCGATATAATAAAGAGCTAATATGCTAATTAGACCTGACAGCGGAACCATCTTTTGGAAAACCAGTGGGCGAGGCTGCAAGGCAGCCAGGACTGTGAGGGCCAAGCCCTTGCATGAATTTCGTGCATCGGGCCTCTAGTTAAATATAATGATGTAAAAACATTTGAAAGGAGGGAAATTGGAGAGATATGGCTAGAGAGGTTCAGATTCTTTATTTTAAAAAACACTTTTCCTCAAAATTCAATAATATAGGATTTGGGATGTACCAGTAAAAAGCAAATGTCTTTTTTTCTAGCATAGCAACTTAGTGCACTTTCTTAAAATTTTTAAATTACCATTTTTATAGAAAAACCATTCAGACAAAACAGTTTATGGCATAGACAATAGAACTCTTCTCACCTAGTTACTAATTTATAACTATAATTCAGTTATAACTAGTATTGGACTAAATAGAGCAAGTCAGGTCCCATAAACACTTGTTCCCATTATAAAAATTCATGCTCTAGGGGAAATGTACATTTATTCACGGATCTAGTTCCTTGAGGGCAGAGATGTGTAGCCTCCTCATTTTTATATCCTAGCGCAGACCCTGGCTCATAAATGCTCAGTCAGTTTTGCTGAAAGAAAGTGTGGAGCAATCAGAGCCACAGGCTCTTTGGGGAATCTTGCCCTTCAGCTAGCATGGCAAGGAAAACTCACTGCAAGTATGTTTGGTTTCCATCAGGCAAATAGTGGTCCCAGTACAAATGGCTGCCAGTTCTTCATCACCTGCTCTAAGTGTGATTGGCTGGATGGGAAGCACGTAGTGTTTGGTGAGTCCTACTCCTGTTCTATGGTCCTGGCCCATTCACTCAAAGTGGGACTTCCAAAAGAGCCAGTCCCCGCATTCATACCCAGAGGTCTTGACTTGTTTAACTGCTCTGTGCAGTAGTAGGGAAAGTGGAAGTGGAAGTAGGAGGTGGGGAGGATGTGTAAGGACAAAGGGGCCATCTGGTAAAGTGCATAGCCACTTGGGTGATATGTATGTCTAAGGGGAAAACCCCCGGATGGTAGTATTTAAGAAATACCACACAGGCAGCATGGTGCAGTGGAGCTTTGCAATTGCTCAGATCTAGGTTTGAGCCCTAATTCTGCTGCTTACTATCTGTGACCTTGGATAAGTCATTTCACCTCCATGGAATCTCAATTTCCTGAAATTGGTATGGGGATCAAGTGGTGTGAGAAGGGGCATGGGAAGCTGGAAAATGCTATGCAAATGAGAATAGTAAAATCCAGTTCATACTCTTCCTACAGGAAAAATCATTGATGGACTTCTAGTGATGAGAAAGATTGAGGTAAGTCCAGTTTTGATTTCCTCTTCCTCAGCCATTCTGATCTGGTACTACCTGACTAGTGTCGAGAGCTAGAGAATCCTGAGCGGCTTCAGTTTGTTAGGCCCAGTCTTCATCCATTACCTCTATTACATGGACTTCCTCAAGGGAAGGGAGGAGAGACCACATGCCTCCCAAGTGCTTTTGGCCTATAATTAGCCTCCTGATTGCACACTGAGATTTGGGCTGTGGTGGCCCCTTCACCTACTTGATAAAATCCTACTCGGCACTGCATTCAAGATCCCTCCTGACCTCATCCCTGCCTCTCTCTTCACAGCCCTTCTGCCACTGCCACCTCCATGTTCCAGTCACATTAGGCTGCTTGAGCTTTCCTCTAAATGTGCCAAACACCCCTGCCTCCTTTTCCTTCTTGCCCCTGAGCCGTTGCTCATGCTGTTTTCCTTTACCTGGAATGCTCTTCTCCTTTCTTCTCCTCTTCCCATTTATCCTTCTTGGTCCAGCTCAAATAATCCCCTATTCTGTGAATCCTTCCCTGACCTCTTTAAGCAACATTCAATTGCTTCCTCTGCCCTGTATATACTTTCTTATAACTTATTACATATGGTAGACTTGATATATTTTAAATGTATGTTTTATTTTTTATCTGTATTATATGCTTAACCTATCTGTTAGGACATGGACTGTTGTCAGATCAGTCTCTGAGCCCTCAGCCCTTAGCACAGGGGCTGGCAGACCTCAGTAAATGTTTGGTGAGTGTCTGAGTATCTGAATCTCCACTGTGCTTTCTGTCTTAGAATGTTCCCACAGGCCCCAACAATAAGCCCAAGTTGCCTGTGGTGATCTCACAGTGTGGAGAGATGTAATCCAGAGCAAGACGGAATCAGGTAAGTGTGGAGTCACCAGGTTTGGAGTCACCACAGAGAAGGCAGCTTGGTCTAGCAGAGAGAACCTTAGACTTGAAGACATGGGATTGAGCCCATTTCCTCTCTGGGTGACTTAGCAAAAGTCACTTCCCTTCTCTGAGCCTGTTTCCTCATCTGTCAAATGGAGATAATTCCTCTCTCCTATGGTCACTGTAAGGACAACAAAGAAAGGGTTATTAGAGCAATTTACTTTTCTACCACTTTGTAGTTTACAAAGTATCAAACTAAAAGCTATAAGGCAGTTTCTGATAGCGTTCTCAGACTGTAGTCCTACTAGGAAGATCTGGCACCAGCTCTGGGTGATTCCCTGCTGGGTCAGCCTAAGTGGCCAGGAGATAGACCTGTCATCCTTCTCATCAGAACTGATGGGCAATTCCAGGTCCTGACTTTGTATTTGCCAGCTTCACAGGTAAACATGACACATTTCTCAACCTCAACTCCTACCCATTCTTGCCACTGCCGGCTCTGTGCTGGCATCATGCTGGGCATGCAGAGAGGTGCAAAGAATTGAAAGATGCCTCTACCTTTCAGGAGCTTACAGGGAATAAGACACATTCTAAGAGGTGATCACTAGTAATGTGAGTGACATTGCTAAGTGTCATAAGAATTCAAGGGAGAAATTGATCCCTTCCAGCTAAAATGGTTCCTTCTCTCTCTCTCCTCTCTCTCTCTCTCTCTCTCTCTCTCTCTCTCTCTCTCTCTCTCTCTCTCTCTCTTTCTCTCTCTCTCTCTCTCTCCCATTTTCAGGCCTGTAGCAAAGTTGGAAGAATAGTACATTCAACAGCCATATACCTTTCACCTAGATTCACCAGTGATTAACATTCTTACTTTATCATTTTGCTTTGACATTTGTTTTTTTCTTTTCCTCTCTCCTACCCTCATATTCCCATTCCATCTCCTCCTCTCTGCTGCTTGCCTGCCTGCCTGCCTGCCTTCCTTCCTTCCTTCCATTTCTTCCCATTTGAAAATTAAAGACTTCTTGACACTTTACCCATAAATACTTCAGTAAGCAACTGCTGAAAACAAGAACATCCTAAACAACCACTATAACATCTAATATACCTGTTCAAACTCCCCCAGTTACTCAGTGTAACTTTTATACCTATAGGAAAATTCATCCAATCAAGGTTCACATACTTCCTTTGGTTGGTTATTAAGTAACAGTATATAATCTTATAAAAATTTTCACACAAAAGTTAAAGTCCCCCATCCCACCCTTGTTACTACCCCAGCCCCAGTCCCACTCCTCTGCCAGAGGTAACTTCTTTATCAGTCTGATGTGTAGCCGTCAGGGCCTTTTCTTTGCCTATCTAATTTTGGGAGATTTTGTTTTTCCAAAATGGCATCATACTGTATTGTTCATCATTGTTTTTCCATTTGGTATTATGTCTGAAGACTTCCTCCTCTGTTCAAGTAAAACTATTTCATTTAAAAAAAAAACTGACATAATATTCTATAAGATGGTTGTAGCATATAGTTTATTTTTCCTCTTTCTTAATGATTTGAAATTTTTACATTCTGAGTCTTAGTTCTTTATATGTTGTGACTATTTTCTCCAGAATATGTTTTAAGAAAAAATTGGCAGTGTGTTGCTTATCTTAACTTTGGTTATATCCTTTGTTAAACAGAAGTTCTAAATTTTGATGAGGTCAAATTATCAGTCTTTCCCTTATGGCTTTTGTGTTTTATCTTATTTAAAAAGGTCCTTATTACCTCAGATCCTGATGTCTTCTGTATTTTTTCTAATATTTCATTAGTTCTATTTGTATACTTACAAAATTATCTAGAATTTATTTTTCTGAATTCTGTCTTTTTCCAAAATGGGGATGTAGTCAAATTCCAGACCACTTTAATGACTGTTTATATCTCTATCTATGACTTTGTGTTCACGGTATGTAGTACTGATAGGCATTCAGTAAGATGTTGTTACATGAGTTAATAGTGAGAGAGAATGTCAGGCATTTCAGGCAGGGAACTGGTGTGAGCAAATGCTGAGGCAGGAATGCACAAGTGTGTGCTGGAAGCTGCACATGGACTTCTCTCATCCAGCCAGATGGTCCCCTCTCATGCCCAGTTGTCACCTGAGCTTTCCTTTCTGCTGGGACTGGGGGCCTCTAGGGCTCAACCTGTATTCCCCTTAAATAACTGCTGGCCATTCCCTCCCTTTCCCCTTCATTTCTTTGCTGTAACTAAAGTTGAACTCAGAGGTCCTTACCCTTCTAAAGATTGACCACTGATCACTACCAGAGGACAGAAGATTAAAAGAATAAATTTTAGAAATTCTTTATGTTTGGGGCCTCTTTTCTATATTTTCTGAGTCTCTTACAGAAAGTTAGTAGAAATCCTTGTTGGGAGTTTTATTTCTGAGGGTGGTGATCATCAGCTCTCCCCTCCTCACCCACTATTAGCAAAGATCATGTGAACCGTAGCCCCCATGAAAGCCCTTCTTCTCAGCCTGCAACCCAAGCAGAACAGATTCCATGGGGGCGATTTGCTGTTCCAGAGGCCCTATAGACCAGGACTGTCCAGGAGACATTCCTTTCTGTGATGGGGAAATGTTTTCCATTTGTGCTGTTATGGTAGCTTCCAGCCTCATGTGACAATTGAACACTTGAAATGTGGCTAATGTGACTGAGGGACTCACTTTTTAATTTTATTTAATCTTTTAAAAGATATTTTAATTGATTTTTTTAGAGAGAGGAAGAAAGAGAAAAATGTCGATTTGTTTCCCCACTCACCTATACACTCATTGGTTGACTGTCATATGTGCTCTGACCAGGGATCAAACCCACAACCTTGGCATATCGGGAAGATGCTCTAACTAACTGAGCTGAAACACTTTCTTTTATCTATCTATCTATCTATCTATCTATCATCTATCACATTTGTATGTAAAGGAAACACTGAGCTAAAGCCAGCCCATACATTTGAATAGTTTTTAATTTATTTTTTTTACTTATTGAGACAAAAAGAGAGAGAGAGAGAGAGAGAGAGAGAGAGAGAGAGAGAGAGAGAGAGAAAGAGAAGAGAGAAACATCAGTTTGTTGTTCCATTTATTTATGCACTCATTGGTTGCTTCTGAAGCACTTCCTTTTAGAGCTCTTTTGTATTTTGCCTTAGATTCTGACTTTGATTTTAGTTAAAGTGAAGTTTTCTGTACAGCTTTACATGTAGAAACCTTGGTTTTATCTTGTGGTCCTGTGAAAGCTTTCTATGATCAATCTGATGCATAGATACATAGGTGAATTGTGGCCCTCACGATTCTCCTGTCATAGTCTGAACTGTGTTCTTTGCTACTTACAATCACATAAGGGCTGGTGGAACCTCTGTTTTGAAAGCCTAAGAGTCTCTTGGAAAAGGGAGTGGCTGTTGGCTCTGGCAACCTTGCTAGTCTGAATTGCTGCTCACCTCCCTGTGATCCCCAAACCTGGTATTTGTGGCAAGCAGTGGAGAACTTACTTTACTTCATTGTTTCCCAAACTCCCCTAAAGAGAAGAATCACTTGGGGGCATTTGAAAAACCTACTAATTCCCAGGTCCCTCCCTCAGGAGAGTTTGATTGAGTTAGTTTAAGGTGGGACCCAGGATTCTGTTTGTAACAAGCATCTCAAATGCTTATCAGAGGAATGTGGGTAATGCCGCTTTCAGTGGTGCTGGAATGAATGTCTTTTAATATTTGCATCTGAGGAAAAAATATATAATTAGCACAACATATAATTTTATAATTATTATAGCTTATAATGAGGCATTGAAATTCAAATAGTGATTAGGTTGAAAATTAATCATACCTGTAGATAGTGGATATGGTAATAGTTGTGAACGTGCTATTTGGAATAATTGAGATTTAGGAAACACTGTCCCCCATTCTGAGATATCCTGTAGATGTGATACATGCCTGCAGAGAAAGGTTATGAAAGACATGTTGGTGGCACATTCGCTGGTCCTTCATTGTACAAATAAATACTAATTAATTAAAATGGGTCCCATACTGGGTGATCACTTCCTAAGGTATATAAATGTTAGTTTCTTATCTGACCTTTGCCAAAAATCCTAGTTCTGTTGATTTTAATCTTGTCTAGGTTAATCTCTGTTCCATTATAAGGGCTATTCCAAGATTACTATTCTACTGCTCTACTGATAAGCTACAAGGAAGTGACTGAAGGAGATTCTCCTACCCAGTAAAGGTTATGTCCTCCCAGCCCCCTGCTTGCCTTCCCTGGAACTGCCCTGTGTCAGTGGGTCTCCAGGGGTATAGGCTTTGGTGCTTTCCCTGGTGGGCAGACCCCTGGGGATGTGGGCCCAACAAGTCCCAAATTTATTGCCAACAGTCTTAGTCCTGTCAATCCCTAACTCCAGGGAAAATTCTTCACCTGGGGAAACAACCTTTCTCGGGGAGGTGGTCCTGTTTAAAACACATAGCGCTAAGAGGGGGAGCAAACATACGCCATATACGCCAGGTCCCTTGAAACATAAGCTGTGCAGATGTTTCTTCCCTGCAGCGACTGTGTCAAGCAGCAAGGGTGGACCAGCTTCTGGCAAATTCCCCCATTTTTATTTTTTAAATGACAGCGCGTGTAAATCAGCGGCCACCTCTCGGATTGGGTTGTTTAAGACTCGGAAGAAGACTTGTTTGTGATTTTGCTAACAGGTCAGTCTGAGGCTTAACCCTATATCGGCTCCCCACATGGTCCCATACTGCATATAAGGCTATAAATTTGAAAAGCCCAGTTCCTGCCTTCCAGGAACTCACAGTGTCTTGGGAAACGGACAGTTACAGTGCAATAAACACAGGACTGGAGGCTTTAGGACGAAGTGAGGAAAGTGTAAATGCCTATGTCTGCCTGGCATGGTTGTGAAGACGGCAGGAGAGATGATGCTTCCACTGAGTATAAGAAAGAATAAGAACCTGTCAGGTGGCTGAAACTGGGGAGGGCATTCCAGGCAGAGGAACAGCATGAGCAAAGCACATGAGCAGGAAGCAGCAGGAAGTGTGTGGGAGACTGCAAATTCAGTATGGCCAAAGCAGGAAGATAGGAAAAACAAACAGTGAAGAGGTGAAGTTGACGGAGGCCAGGACCAGTTGTGAGAACCAGTGTAGGCTGAGAGTTCATATGTTATCCTGAGGGTGAGGATGGGCTTCAGGCATTGTGTACATTTTTCTTTTCTTCCTGGGTGAGAGTTCATTGTTCTCCTGAAATTCTCAAAAGGGGCCTGACTTTGCAAAAAGAACCAAATCAATGGGAGCCACTGAAGGATTTTGAACAGGAGAACATTGTGCTTGCATTTTCTTAGTTAGAAGTTGATTCTGCAATGTGGAGGATGGGGTAGAGGGCAGTGGGGTATCCACTGCTGTAGTCCAGGCAAGAGAGAGGAGGTTCTGCATGAAAATACGGGTCTTGGGAGCACTAGAGATTTGGCAGCAAATATTTGTGTTCCTGCTGGGTGTGTGACACTGTTTGTCCCCTGCCCTGAAAGTCAGAAACCCTGCCAGCTAAAAAGGGAGGGGAGAGGAGAATATCTGGCTCCATTCCAGGGCAATCCAGTACAGCCACAGGCGCTTAACTAGGATACATTCTAAGGGTGTGTCATTAGGCAATTCTGTTGTGTGAACATCACAGAGTGCACTTACACAGTCCTAGATGATAATAAGCCCATTGCTCTTGACTGCAAACCTGTACAGCATGTTATTGTGCTGAATGCTGTAGGCAATTGTATCACAGTGATAAGTATTTGTGCACAAAACATATCTAAGCATAGAAAAGGTATAGTAAAAATATGGTGTAAAAGATTAAAAATGGTACAGCTGTATAGGGCACTGACCATGAGTGGAGCTTGCAGGACTGGAAGTTGCTCTGGGTGAGCCAGTGAGTGAGTGTGAGTAGTGACATTACTGTGCACTACTGTAGACATCACAAACACTCAACACGTAGGCTACACAAAATCTCTAAAACAACGTGAGATTAAATCAAGCACAAGAGAATGATGCAATCAGGAGACGTGGTAAGCATGAGATGCTGCTGGTGAAGCACAGCACACTATTTTACAGCAAACTTTCCTAAGTAGAGTATACTCTAAAATAGCAATAAAAGTATAGTATAGTAAATACATACACCAGTCATTTATTGTTATCATTGTATATCATTGTATGTGCTGTACTTTCATATGACTAGCAGTGCGGTACATTTGTTTATTTACACCAGCAGTATCATAAACACGTAATGCTTTGTACTACAAAGTTGTAGTGGCTACAACATCACTAAATATAGGAATTTTTCAGCTCTGTTAAAATCTTATAAGACTGCCATCATACATGTGGTCCATTGTTGACCGAAATGTTATGTGGCGCATGATTATACAAAAGCAAAGCTCCCTATGTTGGAACCAGGTCTTACAGAAAGCGGTAGATCTTAATGTGTTGGCAAGATTTCTAAGGTAAATTATGTGACAACATCAAAAAATATTATATCAGCCATGGTCGGTTTGGCTCAGTGGATAGAGCATTGGCCTGCGGACTGAAGGGTCCCAGGTTTGATTCTGGTCAAGGGCATGTACCTTGGTTGCGGGCACATCCCCGGTAGAGGGTGTGCAGGAGGCAGCTGGTCAATGTTTCTCTTTCATCAATTTTCTCACTCTCTATCCCTCTCCCTTCCTATCTGTAAAAAATCAATAAAATATATCTTTTTAAAAATAGTATATTATATAAACCATACCACTATTTATTTTGAATACTATTTCAGAAATTTCTATAGTAATATGTAGCCAACTATTAATAACGGTTACCTCTGTAGAGATAGCAAAGAGAATTTTTCAATTTTTTTTAAAAAAAAATATTTTATTGATTTTTTACAGAAAGGAAGGGAGAGGGATAGAGAGTTGGAAACATCCATGAGAGAGAAACATCGATCTACTGCCTCCTGCACACCCCCTACTGGGGATGTGCCCACAACCAAGGCACATACCCTTGACTGGAATCGAACCTGGGACTCTTCAGTCCACAGGCCGACGCTCTAGCCACTGAGCCAAACTGGTCAGGGCGAGAATTTTTCAATTTATATTGTCCTGTATATGCTTGAATTTCCTATATTGAGTACATATCTTATCTAATAAAGCGGTAATATGCAAATTACCATCACGTCATAATAGTCAAGATGGCTGCGCCCACAGCAAAGGCCAAGTTTCCGAAATGAGCCTTAACAAGCAATCAGCAGGGCAGGGCTTGACAGGGGACCTCAGGCTATGTCCCCTGCCTGGCGGAGCTTGACGGGGGAGGGGGGTGAGGGGGGAACCTCAGGCCATGCCCCCAGCCCAGCAGGGCTTGACGGGGGAGCTTAGGCCGTGTCCCCCCCACACACACACACACCCGCGGGGCTTGACGGGGGACCTCAAGGTGCACCCCTCGGCCCAGCGCCGGGCCAGGCGACCTGAGGCCGTGCCCCCCACCCGGTGGGGCTTGACGGGTGTGGGGCTGGCCGGATCTGGGTCTCGAGCGATGTCAAGGTGCACGTGGGTGGGCGGGGACTTGACTCTGGTTCCTGTGGCGCACCCCAGACTCTGACAGGAGGAAGATTTTCATATACATTTTACTAATTTTCTTTCATCTCTGACACTTCTATTATGGAGAAAGGACAAACAGCAATATTAAAATATTTCCTCTAATTCCCTTTTAATATGCACGAATTTCGTGCACCGGGTCACTAGTCTAATAAATATACCCTGTATATATGTGGATTAACTAATCCTAGTTCCTCCCGGCCCCTCCCAGGTGCATGTGACTAACATCAGTTTGAATCATTCCCTGGTCCCTCCATCTCCATTTCCCTGGTCTAGGCAGTCAGTGATCCCCTCCTGTGAGCTCCTAATACTTGGTTCATCTCTCTATTACAGCATTAACACAAATGTGTTTGGTTTTCTCTTGAGGCAGAGACCATGCTGACTGGTCTATAATAGAGCTTGGATCCTGGAGCACAATGCAACTTATAAGTGCATTTATACATTTTTGTACATTCTGCATTAGGGCCCATAGTTAAACTTCTCTTTGAGCCTGCAATATGACACCAGGACTCCCTGTCTTCTGGAAGGGGGGGGGGGGGGGCAGTCACATTCTAGGGGAGGGGAGGGGGGGAGTGTCAGAGTGAACTCACCCTGTTCTTTTAGTACAACTAAAAGGCCATAAATAGAGGGTGTGCAATTTTCTTTCTGTATAACCCTGGGACCAGAACCCACAGGTAAGGAGGATTGCTCTTTGTTCTACAGCTCCACAGAGTGCTCCAGGTCTGCCAAAAGACACGTGCTTTGGTGCCAGTACATCAGGAAGCCCCATCACTGTCAAGCCATTGAACTGCTAGTTTTCTCCTTTGCTTAATTTATAATGTATATTGCACAGAGTTGTAAAGGGTAAATAATGAGATAATATATTTGGCAGTATATGTTAGTTTCTTCTTGGTTCTTGTGTAATATACTTTTTTTTTTTTTTTACTTTCAACTTTGCTCTGGAGAACCAAAGGTCTGGCCTATGGCAAGAATCAGACCGGTTTTACTCTTTTGCGAAGAGAATCAGGAATGTAGAGAATAGGTGGGAATGTTGTCTCATGGAAAGTCCCATTCCAATCCTCTGAGCTGCTAATCTCTTCCATCCCTTACAGACCTCCATGTATCTGCCATTGTAGGCCTGCCCTTGTTCTGGGTGATGCTCATGAGTAGGAAAATCTGGATTGGCCCCTGTGTTTGCTTCCTGGCCTGCTGTTTCCCTGTTTGATCAAGAAACCTTGGAAGTATCACAATTCAGAACCCAGGATTTTCCATGTTTTTCAACTGTAAATAAAGTTTTTTTTAGTATGTGTGTTGTTGTAATGATAGCCCCATCTCCTCACAACATAGCTTTAGGCCATTGTGGACCTGGCTCTCCAACTGCAAGGCCAGTGTGGACCAGAGCCCCAAATTTATAAGCATTTATAGCATTCCCCCTTAGGTTCAAGCTGATTGAGCAAAGAAGCAAAGCCCCAGGGCCAATGTGTTCCAAGGTGTTCCCAGCAGTAGGTTTAGTTTGGTAGTTCTGAAGCCTGTGGGAAGAGAATCACTAACTTGGGATATTTCTGGATGGGAGACCATTAGGTAGAATGTATCTTGATCATGACAAAGTGGGAATAATTTAGTCAAAAATCTTGGTTTGAACCTTGGATTGTTTTTAAAAAACAGTTCAGGTCTTGAGAAGTATTATTATCGCTATAAAATGGGGATAATAATACCTATCTACTTCATAGCATTGTTGAAAGGGTCAAGTAAGAGATTGGATATGAAGGTAACTTGTAAACACAACATGCCTTGCAAATGTTAGTTTTAAAAGGAAACAACCCAATATAAAAAGTTCCCACAATATAATGTTCAAGAGATAAAGAGTTCCCTGGTGTTCCTTTCATGAGGCAATGTCTATGTTCTCCCGTTTCTCCTTTCTCCTGACTCAGATAGGATGACTCATAAGAACAGAGAGCGGAACTCTGTGACAATAGAACCTGGTGAAAAGTGCCATTTCGGTGTATTGGCAGGACAAGGAAGCTAGAGTATAGATATCCACAACTCTACAGCTAAATAAATAGGGTTCAGGGGACATAATGAAGAAAGAACTGATCACATGACTATACAAGGTGGATTATAAAGAGAAAGGAAGGAGAATGATCAGCTGGGATCCTGAGCTGATGTTCTTGTGATGGGTCATTCAGGTAACTGTCAGTAATACTTGGCACCTGCATTCTATGCCAGTCTCTGCCCTGGGCACTGGAGCTGCAATGATGTGTAAGATGTGTCCCATGCCTGTGACAGGAGATAGGCACAGTTTTGATACAATGTGGTATTAGAATGTGACCCCTTATGAGGGCAGGAAATTTGGTCAATACTTGTTTTGTTTTGTTTACTGCTGTGTCCCCAGCCCCTAGTACCTAGTAAGTGCTCAATAAACATTTGTTGCATGAATGATAATGGTCTGTACCAGATGCTATGAGAGCGGAGTGGAGACACTGGGGGTGAGAGAAAGAGATAACATTTGAGGTAAGTATTGACAGATTGGAATTAGCTAAGAGATGAGGGTGGAGAGGGCTTTCCAGGAAGAGGGAACTGTATCCTTGGACCAGGGTCTGTAAGAGATTGGGGACAAGGTGAAAGTTATTTCGCAAAGGAGATTCTTGGAATGAACCCCTTTTCTTGCCTTTCACATGACTTAAAGGTAGGCATTGGAGTTGTCTGAACTGTGATCACCATGTTGGGCAGTGTGAACTCTCAGGGTGGGAGGGGGTCTAGCAGAACTCTAGAGTGGAGAACTCCCATGTAGGAATAGGAGATGCATTTTGGCATCAATGGTATGTCGTCCAGTGCTTCAGAGCCACTTACGCAGTGGTGAAGAGGTGGCTACAAGAAAACTAGTAGGAAATAGCACATCTTGATGTCCACTGATCATGAGAGAGCTTAGTGAAGTGATTGGATGAGTATATAATGATACTGTTAAGAAACATTTTAAAGGCAAATGTTACAGAATTTGGATTTCTGCTAGAGAAGCCATCTCTTCAAACCTGTGACATAGGGAAGGTTGTTCACTTATTCTCAGAGGTGCTGCTGCCATTGTTCTGTCTTTGTAACTCCACTTTGGGAAAACTCTCAAGCCTATAGGGCACACCTTTAAATGTTCTCAGTGTTGGCAGATTGCCTTTGGAGGAAACGGGTTTTTTTTTTAGCAGTCAAAGGTCATCTAGAGCTGAAATAGAGAAATAGCAACTCTAGAATCCACCTACTTCTCTCCATACACATTGTTGCTGCAAGCTTTTTTCATCTGGAATATTGGCACAGATGACCTCTCTGCTGCCAGTACCTCATTCTCCAATCCATTTTCTACACTATCTCATTCATTTAACAAATTTATTAAGATACTGTGTCTCAGGTATTATGCTAGATGCTGAAGGAATTCATAGTCTGGCTGGGAAGATTAGTGTAATATAGTGTTAGGATAGGAGGGTCTCTTAAACTAGTGACATCTGAGACAAGTCTTAAAGGATGAACAGTTAAGCAGGCAAAGGAAAAGAAGAGAAAGGCAGAGTGTTACAAGTAGAGGTAAATAAGTGATAATCTAAAGGAAGCAATGGCTAAATGATCACTTGGAAGGTTGGACAAGGAATGCGAAAGAGTGGGAGGCAAATTTAGAGAAGTCATAGGCGCTTCTATAAATCATATTAAGGAATTCTAATAGATTTCAAATAAGACAATGTCATAATCGAATAGGTATTTTCTAAAACACAGTCTGGGTGTTGTGGTGGGGAATATTAGAGTAAGAAAGAAAGAAGGCCACAGCAGTGCTCTATGCCAGTGGGCAGGCCATCTGACTATTTTTCCTTTTTTTCTTTTTTAAATATATTTTATTGATTTCAGAGAGGAAGGGAGAGGGTCACTATTTTTCAATGGAGATAAGACTGGTTTTTAAATGTTTAAGTAGTTGATAAAATCTAAAGAATATTTTGCATTGTAAAAATTATATGAAATTCAAATTATAATGTCCATAAAGTTTTTTTTATCATACATTTTTATTTACTGATTGGCTAAGGCTACTTTCAGGCTCTAAAGTTGAGTAGCTGAGTAGTTGATTGTCTGGCCTGCAAAGCTTAAAATATTTATTATCTGGCCCTTACAGAAAAAGTTTGTCTACTTGTGTTCTAAGCAATGGATGACGATGGCCTACAATAGAGTAGTAGCAGTAGAAATGAAGAGATTAAAGATTCTTAGGACTGATTCAGGGAGGCTTTTAGAAAGTGGAATTGACAGGCCTAGATGATACTTATGGGCAAGACTACTGCACCGGCCTGTTTTCCCTACTTCCATTTCTGCCCTTCTACAACCCGTTCTCCACTCAGCAGCCATTAAAAAAAAAAAGAAAAGAAAAATTATGTCACTCCCTACTTACAACTCTAAATTACCCTTGTCACTATTGCTCATAGGATAAATTTCCAATAAAATATCCCTAATTTGACCCTGCCTACCTCTATAATCCAATGTCTTCATTCTAGTTTTATTGGATAACTTTACTTGCATTTTCTCAGACCCATTTTTTCTTGCCTGTAGGCTTTACAGAAACCTCCATGCGCTTGGAATCAGCATTCCACCTTCTCCACTTCACTCCCACAATGTTTTGTGCTTTTGCAGCACTGGAGTGTTGGGTGTTTAAATTTCTACCTTCATCCCTAGACTGAATTTAAGAGGCAGAAACTGGCGAACTAGTCCATCCCCAGAAGATCATTGACGCTTAATAAGGAATGAAGGTGGAGGATTTCAGCTACAGCATGTGGCAACCTCAATTATAAATCAATTTTGAAACGTGGATAGTAACCCCTATTTCACGTGGCTAGTGTAAGGCTAAAATGCAAGAAAAATTCCTAGTTTGCTCAATAAACGTGACTTGAAATTAAATCTGATTTGTGGCCAACACAAAAACACGTGAATACTTAACAAGACAGTCCTTATGTGCCTTTTGGTAAGATGGATGGGAAAGCAGGTACTCCTGGAATATACCCCCGCCCTCCGCCCTAAATATGCCGAGCAGGGACCGCATGAGAGCCTGCGTGGTCCCTCCAAGGTGATTGCTCCGCCAAAAACGGGCACTGCTTGAATGCATGTATTTACGTCTGTTTCCGAACCCCTCGGCTGTGCCGCGAGTACACGGCCATTGTAGAAGACGGCTCTGTTCGCAGTAATGGTCTGAGGTCACAGGACCGTATTCCGAGTAGGGAGGGTGGGAGGCCTCTCTACCTGGGGCTAAGGTATCGACGAGCACCCTTCCAGGCCCTTCGATGACCGGGAAATCCCGGCGCAGGCTTTTGGCCGTGCCTTTCTGGAGACCAGGACACAACCGCGGACGTGTAGCCCGCCCGGCCGCCCATGCTACAGCCTCGTGAAAGTCAAGTTCTCTCTGCCCGTCCTCTCGGGTACTCTATGGTTCTCGTGGTGACTCTAATTCTAGTTCCGGTTTCTATGGCGGCGGCGGAGGCAGGAACGGTTGTAGGTCGGCCGAATTAGCCGCCTAAGAGCCAATGAACGTGGAGGAGTAATGAAGTATTAGCCAATACGAGCCAGGAACTGGGGTCAGGTGGCCAGAGTGACAGCGCGCCTGGCCAGTAAACGATGCGTAGGGCGGGTCGATCGCAGGGCATATCCCGCCCGTCCCGCCATTCTCGCTAGTTCGATCGGTAGCGGGAGCGGAGAGCGGACCCCAGAGAGCCCTGAGCAGCCCCACCGCCGCCGCCGGCCTAGTTACCATCACACCCCGGGAGGAGCCGCAGCTGCCACAGCCGGCCCCAGTCACCATCACCGCAACCATGAGCAGCGAGGCCGAAACCCAGCAGCCGCCCGCCGCCCCCCCCGCCGCCCCCACCCTCAGCGCTGCCGACACCAAGCCCGGCACCACGGGCAGCGGCGCAGGGAGCGGCGGCCCGGGCGGCCTCACATCGGCGGCGCCTGCCGGCGGGGACAAGAAGGTCATCGGTGAGAGCCGGAAGGGAACAGGGGTGGGGCCGTAGGAGAGCCTGGCGGCGGAACCGTTACCCGAAGCGGGGCGAGCCGGCGGGCGCGCGACCGGCGGGGACCGACTCGGTGGCGCGCGGCCGCCCCTCCCCCAGGCCTGCGCCCTCGCGGACGCCGTCCCGCCCGGTCCGCGTGCCCGGCAGGCGCGCGCACCGCCTCCTGCGCCCCCGGACCCCGCGGCCTTGCGCCCCTCCCCCCAGGCGGCCGCGCGCCACCGACCGCGTGTGCGGCGGGGTCCCTCCCTCCCCGTGGGCCGCGTGCGCTGGGGCCCGCGTGCCGTTGTTCCGTCCCCCACCCGTTCCCTTCCGCGTGTACCCTGAGGGCGCGGCGCGCCGCCTACGCAGGCCGAAGTGGGCTGGGCGGCTTCCCCTTCCTCACGTGCTCTGCGCCCCGCGGCCCCCGCCCGCTGCCTCCGTGCGCACCCTGCCCGGGCCCGCGCCCCTCTCCGTGGCGTCCTCGCGCTCACCCACGTGGACCGCGGAGGCGCCGAGGGCCTCGGATCTCGGCTCCGGAGCAGGCTCTACAGATAAAGAGAAAGGCTGTCAGGTGGCCTCTGGCCGCCACCGGGAAGCGCCCGAGGGACCGGATGCTGAAGCGTGGCGGTTTTTTAAAAAAAAAAAAAAGGGTGCCTGGTAATCGTGGTTCTTTTTCTCCTCCAGCAACGAAGGTTTTGGGAACAGTAAAATGGTTCAATGTAAGAAACGGATATGGTTTCATCAACAGGTGAGCTGACCATCCTCCCCCTTGCACCCTCTGCTCCAAGCTGCAGGCTTTGCGGATTCGGGATTGCTTAAGCTTGCGTACGTCGGTTGCTGCTCTGGTGTGTTAGTGGGGTTTGTGTTTTCCTTTATGGCTGAAGGGATTAGTGGATCTAGAGATGGTCTTTGTTTTGCAACAAATTATTAATCTGAAGTTAACTTAAAGGCAAGTGGAATGCGTGATCCATCCCCTGACAGGGCAAACTGATGAAAGTAAGATCGATGTGATTCTGTGAGACCGACCCACCACATTTTTATACTTACTGTTTTATACGTTACTGAAATTGGTATTTGAAACGGTGACCCATTGATTAGTATATAGGTTATTACAACTTGTTAACCTTTGGGGGTAACATGATTTACCAATGCAATTATGTGAGGTCTGGTCAGATTGACTAAGGTTGTAGTGCCTTTGTTTAACGTTTCAATATACACAGTTTGAATGCCTTCGTTGAATTTATTTTAGGACTGCTTTGACAACAAGAGCTGTTTTCATTTGCTCATAGAGTAACATCTGGAATAAAATGGCCCTGGCCTTCCTCAATAATTATTTCTTCTACTCCTTTGTCCCCAAATCATATCTATTAGATCAATTTTATTAAAGCTTTGCTTGTAGCTTTAATAATCAGAGAGGCCTTAGCCCCTTCTAACAGCTTCCTTTGTAGTGGA
This sequence comes from Myotis myotis, assembly GCF_014108235.1. Lineage (NCBI taxonomy): Eukaryota > Metazoa > Chordata > Mammalia > Chiroptera > Vespertilionidae > Myotis > Myotis myotis. The sequence continues at coordinate 28,723,749 of NW_023416324.1, read as the reverse complement.
AGGCAGGGGTACAGACTACATCTCAGGAATGATGCTTAGGGTTGTTTGCAGCAACAGTGGAGTGAGGTGCAGTTTGCCCAGTGCTCCCCACGTCTCCCCTGTGATCTCCCCTGTGAGCGAGGCATCCTCTCCAAGATGGCTGCCAGGCTGGCAGTGCAGTGCTGGTGTAGTGCACCCTGTGTGCTCAGAGGAGGCTCAGCATCTCACTAGTCTCAGTGGTGACACCATACAGTCGTCTCAGCATTTTCTTAAATCCTTACTTTAGAAGGCATTAAACAACTAGAGGTTTAAAGACACAAGAAGTAATACCGAATGCTTGTGAAATGGACAACACTGCAGAACACCAAATGGGCAAGATCAAGTTTAAAGACAGACATAATTGGCTGATGAAAAACCATTCATTACTCAACCATAAAAGTATTGTGGGGGAGAGCAAAGGAAATTGTAAGTATTGATGGCCTGTTTTCCACGTTTGCAGTTGTGGGGAAATATTTTGTTCCAAAATCTTTAGGAATTTTCCATCTGTTCTTACACTGTCTGCCTTCCTGTGACAGGCCAAGGCTACATTTTTTCATTAGTTTTTTGATAATGGGTTACAAGTGAGGAAGGAAGGGAATACTTTGGTGCTTATAATTGACCACTTTTTAGTTGATTGATCTCTTAACTTATTAGCATTTCAGTTAGTATTTCCACCTTAATAACCCTTAACAGTGATTTTTGAATTTGTGTGCTTACTTTGGAAGAGTACATATTCCTGCGCTCTTCCTGCCCAGCCTTGGATTCTCTGGGTCTAGGGTACATTTTTAACAAGAACTCCAGGGGATTATGGCTTGTGGGTAATAACCTTGAAAAACATTGCTTTTTAACCTTGACCCAATATAATCAAAGGATATCACTGGTGTGCACAGTAGAAGGAACTGTAATTTGCAGCCCTTTCTGTGTAGATTGTAGTTTGTGTGTGCTTTTAAAATTGTAGCATGTGCTTTCTGTTTTGCTGTATTTTGTTAAAATGGATGTAGGTTATAATCTTTTTGAAGTGAATAATTCAAGATGAAAGAGTAGTTCTTTACATTTTTAAATTTTTATGTGATGAGACGTCATTGCTTGAATATTTCTGTTCTGACTTGCAATCAACACAATTGGTCATCCTCCAGGGCAAGTTAAATGTAAATTGGTTTTTGGTGATCCTTTGTTTGGACTGTCCAAACCTCAACTATTCTGTCAAATTAACTGGCTCAAATGTGCTTTATATTTCTAAATTAGTTGTTTCAATGATTCTGAGACTTGAATAAGACACTCTATAATCTGACTGCGGCTAAATCCACAAGAGGTTTGCCTTGATTAAGGGAAAATGTATGTCTTAAAGAACTAAAGTTCTTGATGCTAACAGTTGGTTAAGTATGTAGAGCCACCTGGAGACGTGGGGGATGGGGGGACAATGCCTTTTCATCTAGTTTTTCTGAGAAATTCATTTTGTTTGTATACTGAGTCTGCAGAAGATAATTAGATAATGTGACCAAGAAGGTCTTATTTACCCTCCCCCTTATTTTTAATTTTTACTATGAAAAACTTGACTCAAAACTGTTGAAGGTAACATTAGAAGGATGCCACATGGGTCAGTGGTTTCAGGATTTGAATCTCTGCTTTTTTAAATTAAAAACCTGATTTTTTTTTGTCTTTTGCTTCTAGCTGTTGTGGATTGATCCATGCTTACCAAACAAACAGTTGGCATGAATCAGTAAAAATTTATTTTCAATGGGACATGTATCTTTTATAATGACCAGAATAGGAATACTTTTCTATTCTCTGGGGTAATTGTTTTTATTGATTTCAGAGTGAGAGATAGAAACATCAAGGATGAGAATCATTGACCAACTGCTTCCTGCCCACTCCCTGCTGGGGATCAAGCCCACAACCTGGGCATGTGCCCTGATCTTGGCTAGAACCATGACTTCCTGGTTCATGGATCAATGTCGGCCGGGCTGGACAATACAATGTCTTAAAAAGGAATGTGATTAATTTCTGTCATTTAAAATTCAGGAGATAGCACCAAAAATATCTAGAATTTTACCTTTAGGGCCTCTAATCCCAGGCAAATAAAAAGTTCTGGCTATGAATATTATTATCACACTAGAGGCCCGATGCACGGAGATTCATGCAAGAATAGGCCTTCCTTCCCCTGGCTGCCGGCACCACCTTCGCTCTGGCCCAGAGCCACCTTGCCACCTTAGCACTGCCCAGAGGCCCGGAATGGCCGGGGGTGGTCCCAGCTGCTGCCACCTTTGTCACGTCAATTTGCATATTCCCTCCTTATTGGCTGTGGGTGCCTCCATCTTGTTGCAAAGTGATGGTCAATTTGCATATTCCATCTTTATTAGATAGGCTTTAAACGAGGCATGCATTCTCTTTATTTACCACAATCTGTTGGGCTTAGTTTTCTGTTGATTTCCATTCCTGCCTGGCCTTTGTGTGTGCATTTGAATGTATTACCCATGAGCTAAGAAACAGCACTTAGCTATCCCTCTTTACAAAAATACTTAGTCGTAGCTGTCAAGTGTATTCTCCCTTGGCAGGGGTGGGGGAGAGTTGGTGCCCCCTTTTTGGGGTTTTGTGTGTGTATAAAGGTGACTTCCTTCACACAATAAGTAAAAGTAATGTTTATCAAATACTTATCATTATTTAAATGCCTTAAATGAATCAAGCCTTTGAGATACAAGTACCATTCTAAGGCACAGAGAGCAAATTGATCCCAGGAAGAGACTAGCTAGCAATGGGCAGAGCTGGGATTTGAACTGCATTTTCTGACTCTGGAGTTTGGGAGTTTGTCTTCACTGCTGTTCTACAGTCTCTAGTCATCAATTTGGTGCTGTCCATATAGTTAGTTAATTTCTTAGGGTGGCCATTCTTAGCTATTTAGTCTTTCAATAAGCTAAAGGATGTCTAGCATGTCACTGGAGCTCCTGTATGCTGACTACTAGTCCTCAGATTTGAAAAGCTCTACTTTTCACTGCCTGTTTTATGTGATTAAGAATTGCTATAATAGTACCAGTTTACCCTATAGATTGGTTTTACAAATTAAAGGACTTGCTTAACACGTTTCGTACCGCTCAGGAGTTTTCTCGTGTTTCGCGCCATCTGTTAAGGACCGCTCACGAGTGTTCTCGTTTCTCACGCCCATGGAAGAAGGAGTGAATCTAGATACTTAGGTAAATTTTGTTTGGTCCCTCTTCATAGAGGAAAATGTTTTATGCAGTACCATACGTTAAAAAAGTACTAGGAACTTTAATTGTTTTTGTAAATAAAAATGTTATAATTATTGAAAAACAACACCTGAAGTGCATTATGATGATTTAAATAACGTGCAGTTTGCCCAAAAACGTTCGGTCCCTGGCGTATGTCTTAGAGATTTCTATGCGGTACGCAATGTGTTAATAGTTAATATTGGGAGGCAATTAAGGAATTAAAGGAGAGAACATCAGACCTTAATTTCACTTCTGAATCTTGTTTTGTTGATTTTGTCTGGCTGAGCTAAGAATGGGTTTTACCTTTTTAAAGGGTTTTTAAAAACATGCAATAGTGTCTGTGACCCCACAAAGCCTTAAATACTATATGGTTCTTAAAAGGAATAGATTTAGGGACAGGGGAGGCATAATAATATATTTAAGTAGTTCCCAAATTATGTCTTAAAACATGACTTAGAACTGGGCTCTTATGGCAGTGACTTGAATATAGAGCACTTTAGGATTGATTTAGATGCTGATTTATGTCAGCCACTGGTGAAGGCCAGAAACCATCCAGTGTTCACCAAGTCGCTGATATGTAAAATCTAGAATAGACAGGTAATGTGTTCATTTTCTGCTTTCCTAGTAGGGTTTGTAATTGCTGAGTCTCCTACCCTTCAAATCTCAGCCCTTGGAAGCACATACAATCTAGCTCACTTAAGCAGGCAGAATGGTAAAAGGTGATGTGGGGAATAGGAGTGTGTCTCTGCTAGGTGTCTGGAGTGCTTTAAAGAGAACAAATAAAACAATAAATGGGATTTGTGATCTTACAGTCACCTGTAGGAATTGGAAATTGGTATTTGAATACTTTGGAATTTGGAGCATATACAGGGTATCCAAAAAAAATGCATACACTTAACATTTGATAGTTCAATTGATGTTTATTTTCAGATATAACTCATTGGAATTAATAATGGTATTCAAAGTGTGTTTCCATTTGGGGGGGGCACCATGTAGCTGATAAATCCTGGAGTTTGTTTGTGTAACCAAAGGGCTATAAATTAATTTATGCAGTTGGAAAAATTAGGCAGTTAAAATTGGCTTGGTTTGGTAATCTGCAATAAGAGCATTTCATTATGGCTACATAAGCTTCTGTGGTAGGTCTTGTTTAAACCAATCCTGTGGTTTGGCAAAAAAATGTTTCCTAAAATTTTTAGGATTTCTTAAAATTATTTTAAATGTGGATAGATTTAATAATACAGAAATTTAGTGCTGGCTTACATGTTTTTACCTTTGTTGTACTATATTAGGAATTATTAAAGAGACTTCTATTTTTTAAAAATCCCAGCAGGATTTCTTCCTTTTTGTTTATTTTTTTAAATACATTTTTTAAAAATATATTTTATTGGTTTTTTACAGAGAGGAAGGGAGAGGGATAGTTAGAAACATCGATCAGCTACCTCCTGCACACCACTCCCCCACTGGGGATATGCCCGCAACCAAGGTACATGCCCTTGACTGGAATCGAACCTGGGACCCTTCAGTCCGCATGCCGACGCTCTATCCACTAAGCCAAACCAGTTAGAGCTTAAATACATTTTTTTTATTTAAAAATATATTTCTTTATTGATTTCGGAGAGGAAGGGAGAAGGAGAGAGAGATAGAAACATCAATGATGAGAGAGAATCATTGATCGGCTGCCTCCTGCACACCCCCTACTGGGAATCGAGCCCGCAACCCAGGCGTGTTCCTTGGCCAGAATCGAACCTGGGACCCCACAGGCTGTCATTCTATTCACTGAGCCAAGCCGGCTAGGGCAAATACATTTTTATTAATTTCAGAGAGGAAGGGAGAGGGAGCAATGCTATAAATATCAATGATGAGCGAGAATCATTGATCAGCTGCCTCTTCTTGCACACCCCATGCTGGGGATCGAGCCGCAACCCGGGCTTATGCCCTGAGAGGGAATCGAAACGTGGCCTCCTGGTTCATAGGTTGTTCTCAATCACTGAGCCAAGCCAGCTGCAGTCTTTCTTTTTCTTTAGCATTCTCCTAACTTAAAACGGTGTCTTCTTTTTTTTTTTTTTTTTTTCCTTCAGCCTCTTGATATATGTGTGGTTCCTTTTTTTTCCTTGAAGGCATACTGTATTCTCATTTACTGAATGACAATACTATACTATTTCTAGATAGGTTGAAAAACCTGCCAACAATGTTCTTCTGTTTTTTCAGTAAAATTTTTCAGTAGTAAATGTCTTTATTGATAAGAGAAGTGGAGTACACTTGCTCTGCAGGAGAATGGGATGACTGATGTGTGATCTATAGAATGACACTGTTAGAATAGTAGCAATAAGTATAAAATACATACCCGGTTGTAAAGACTTAGTATGAAAAGAGAAATGTAACATCAATTTTTTATGTTGATTATATATGTTGAAGAAATGATAAGAATAATTTGCCTGCTTTTACTTATTATAGCTACTAGAAAACAAACTTACATGCAGTATTTGGTTTGTATTTTATTTCTGTTGGACAGCCGTTCTAGAACCCAGAATGCAAGTAAGATTATTTCAATTAGCAGCAGTATGGAGGACCTTAGTTTTGATTATATAGTGTGGCCTTGATTAGGTTTTTAAAAAGTGATAATTATCTAACATTAAGTAGGTATAAAGTCCTCACTTTATAAATAAAGCAACTTGCCCAAGATCATGTAGTTAGGGATAGTATAGCTGCCATTCCAACCTTGGTTTCTAGTGGTCCTAGTAAGGAGCTCTCAACCACTGTCCTCTATATTCTGCCTGCTCTCTCTCGTGCCTCATTGGATTAGAATGGCTTAATGTAATATATAATATGTAGAAAGCCATAATTGGTAATTCAACTGCTGCATTGGATTGAATGGTAAGGGTTGGGGGAAGGGTTGTAGCAGAGCCCTGGTCTAAATACATGGAATAACTTTGCCTACTGCAAATGAGGATGTGTTAGGGATGCTTGTTGTTGTCATTCTTGCTAAAAATTGGGAGATGCCATATACAGTAATCTACCTCTAAAGCTAAAATGTAAAGATTTCTGAACTGGTCCTTTATTGAGTTCTCAACATAGTAAAGACCAAGACTTGTGGACTCAAATTCTACTACTGTGAGCAGATGCTTCATTTTCCTGATTTGTAGAATAGGGAGTTAATAATAGCACCTACCTCAGGATTGAATGATACAGATAAAGCACTTGGCAAAATATCTGGAACTTAAACCCGTAGTAATGTAAGCTGTTATGTATCTATCTGGTTTAGTTTTCCCATTTTGCAGGTGTAAAAGATCCAGTGAGGAGGAGGCAGCTTTTCAAGGTTACACGGCTATTAATAGTAGAATGAGAACTAAAAATCTGCTTCCCTGTTAGCAGTGAGGAATTTCTGGGTAGTCATTTAACAAGTTGCAGCTAGATTGATTTACTGCATCTAAACCATAGTATTCTATCTTGGCTAGAAACTGAATTTGTTGCTGTCAAGTTTCCTTCTAAAATCAGATACACTTTGGTCATGATGAAATAGTTCCTTCTCCCCACCCCACCCATGTCTGTGGGGGAATATAGTCCAAGTTCCTCGAGATAAGATTTGATCACACTACTCAGAAAGTCACGTGATTTTAAACTTAGGGATTGTTTCTTTCTGGAATTTTCTATTTAATATTTTCAAACAACGAAGGGGAGCTCTACTATAATTCCTACCTAGTAGGCTAACAGAAATGAGTACTGTGTTGCTTGACATGACATCATTTGTCAACCTGTAGTATTGGTTTCTACATATAGTCGTCCCAGTATCTGTTGAGATTTGGTACACACACCCCAAAATTCTTGAGGATACTTAAGTCCTATTGCTTACTGTAACTGAGCTCAAAACAAAACTGGTTGAAATAGCCAACAACTTTTAACCTGGGTATGGATGAGGGTGGTGGCATCAAGGAGCTCTTAGATTATGATTCCTTATAAAATTGACTAATGAGCTCTTGGAGCTAGAGAGTCAGGAGAAACGAAAACTATGAGACCCCCCCTGCCCCCCAAGAAAATTCACTGTGAAGGGTTTAGCACAGTGGTTCTCAACCTGTGGGTCGCGACCCCTTTGGGGGTCGAACGACCCTTTCACAGGGGTCGCACGACCCTTTCACAGGGGTCGCACGACCCTTTCACAGGGGTCGCCTAAGACCATCGGGAAACACATATATAATTACATATTGTTTTTGTGATTAATCACTATGCTTTAATTATGTTCAATTTGTAACAATGAAATTGGGGGTCACCACAACATGAGAGACTGTATTAAAGGGTCGTGGCATTAGGAAGGTTGAGAACCACTGGTTTAGCAGAAGGTTTTGCAGACCTCAACAAGCTTGTTTAAAAGTTTGAAAATATGGACCCCCTCAACATCAAAAGATTTTCAATAATAGAGTAATGTTCATGGTGCATTATCTGCACACAACAATTCTATGATGAAAAAAGAAACCACAGACAAGTTTCTGAAGAGTGACACCTCAGTAAGAGCCTCAATTGAGCAGGTACTTCAGAAGGCATTCCATGAAGAAGGCATTGTTATACGAGATGACGGCTCCATGCTGTGATTTTCCCTGAAGGACCTCCCAGTGGGACAAAATGTGGAGGAGGAAGACCCTAATATTGATCCTGACCCTGTGTTGGGCCTAAGCTAATGTGTGTGGTTATGTCTTGGTTTTTTTTACAAGAACATTAAAAAAATTTATCGTATAAGTATATGAAGAAAAGATATTTTTGTGCAGCTATACAATTTTTGTGTTTTAAGCTAAGTGTTGTTATAATAGTCTTAAATAATGGAAAGTAATGCCCTAGGGCATTTGTTAAATGGCATTTAAATATATAAAATTAATATCAAAAATATAAATCTTTGTTTTACTATGGTTGCAAACATCAAAAAATTTCTATATGTGACACGGCACCAGAGTTACGGTTTTTCAAAATGCTGACACGCCGAGCTCAAAAGGTTCGCCATCACTGCCCTAGGGCCTAGGCCTTCACATTCATTCACCAGTTAATTCACTGACTCACCCAGAGCAACTTCCAGTCTTACAGGCTCCATTCATGGTCAGTGCCTTATACCGGCATACCATTTTTATCTTTTATACTGTATTTTTACAGTGTCTTTTCTGTTTATATAACACAAATACCATTGATTTTACAGTTGCCTACAGTAACATCTTTTTTTTTTTTTTTTAATATATATTTTTATTGATTTCAGGGAGGAAGGGAGGAGAGAGAGATAGAAACATCAATGATGAGAGGGAATCATTGATTGGCTGCCTCCTGCACGCCCCCTACTGGGGATTGAGAGCCCCAGCCCAGGCATGTGCCCTTGACCGGAATCGAACCCGGGACTCTTTAGTCTGCAGGCCGATGCTCTATCCACTGAGCCAAACCAGCTAGGGCTACAGTAACATCTTATACAGGTTTGTAGTCTAGGTTTGTGCAAAGGCATTCTGGTTGCACGACAAAATCACCTAATGATGCATTTCTCAGAATGTATTCCCGTTAAGCAGCGCATGATCTATAAAGTAAATGCTATACATAGCATACATCAGTGACAGTGTAACAGTCCTCTTCCCCCAAACCCCTTTCCCGGGTGCACCCTGGTTGGCTGAATCCAGGGGTGTGGAAGCTGCAGGTGTAGAAGTCCAGCTGTTTTCTAGGAGATGACGGTCTTGTACATTTTTGGTTGGGTCCAGAGAACTTTATTGCTAGTGCATGACGAGGTAGGGCTCTCTAAGCTCCTTCCCTTCTTCAGGGGGTTTGGGATGGAAACTGGTGGTCAGGAGATTCTCTGTTGGATCGATTGGGGCAAGGACTCCCCAGTAGCTGAGGGCCTTTTACTCCTTGGAGACCATGTGGACCATAAGGTTGACCACCCTTTTGCTGTAGCCCAGTTTATTGTCATACCAGGAAATGAGCTTGACAGACAAAGTGATCAATGCCAGCCCCAGCATCAAAGGTGAAAGAATTGGTGTTGCTGTTAAGTTGCAGGAGGTGGCCTGCTCCTTAGTATAGCCCAGGACGAAGGGGCCTTCTGATGCCTACTTCACCACCTTGATGTCTTTGTATTTGGTAGCTTTTTTAGGTGGCAGGTCATATGTACATCAACACATTGTTGATAGGGGCACGGAGGGCCTTTCCAATGAGCTTCCCATTCAGCTCAGGGATGATCTGGTTGGCCGTGATGGCATGGACTGTGGTTATGAGTCCCTTCATGATGCCAGCGTCATTGGATGAACTTGACGGGGTGGGGGAAGAGGCTAAGCAGTTGGTGTGTGGTGCAGGAGGCATTGCTGACAACCTTGAGGGAGTTGTCATACTTGTATGGTTCACACCCATCCCAAACATGGGTGCATTCGCAGAAGGGACAGCAATGATGACCTTCTTGGCTCCAGCCTTCTCCATGGTGGTGAAGACACCAGTGAACTCCACAACATATTCAGCACCAGCATCACCCCATTTGATGTTGGCAGGATCTCATCTCATTCCTGGAAGATGGAGATGGACTTTGCATTGATGACAAGTTCGTGTTCTTAGTCTGTGCCTTTGAAGTTGCTATAGGTATAATCATATTGAACATGTAGACCAGTTGAGGTCAATGAAGGGGTCATTGATGGCAACAATATCCACATTGCCAGAGTTAAAAGCAGCCCTGGTGACCACACGCCCAATACAGCCAAATCCATTTGCTCCGACCTTCACCATCATGTCTCAAGGTTGCAGCTGTCTGTTGAACAGGAGAAGCAGAGAGCCTCCTTGTACTGTTTTTAAGAAGATTGTCCTAACTAGATAAATAGTTTTAGTAAATTTTCTACTATGCCTTCGGTAACCCTGAAATAAAATTCATAAACTACTTTATTGTTGTTAATCCTCACCTGAGGATATTTTTCCATTGATTTTTAGAGAGGGGGAAAGACAGAAACATCAATGTGAGAGAAATACATCGTTTGGTTGCCTCCTATACATGCCTGGACCAGGGCCTGGCCCTGGGAGGAGCCTGCAACCTAGGTACATGCCCTTGACCAGAATCGAACCGGACCCTTCAGTCTGTAGGCTGATGCTCTGTCAACTGAGCCAAACCAGCTAGGGCAGATAAACTACTTATATTTATTTTTATTACAGCGTATAATGTTTTGATATAACTAAAGAAGACATGATCACCATTCAGTGCTACTACAAATATGGATTGATAAAAAGAGCACTGTATTGGTTGCCCAGATACACTAGCAGCATTATTAATTTTAAAAATCCCTCTCCATGGAAGTTGCATATTTAGTAAATTTTGATGCATATTTGAACAGGAAAAAAAAATGCTAGATTCAGAAATCAAATACATTTACTTACAAGAAAGTCGAGTAGGATACCACATAATTTTTACCTAGTAATTCAGCAAGCCTGACACCCTTCAACCCATCATGCAGATAGTGCTTCCTGTCTCTGGGACAACTTTAAGTGCCTTTTGGTAGCCAATACTGCCCTCGTTGAGAATCACTCTTGCAGACTTTCCCCACCTTTCCTAATTTTTCTCTACTAATTTTCTAAATTTCTACCAATATTTTGTTTGTCCCCTTACAGCAAGGGTGGAGAACCTTTTTTCTGCCAAGGGCCATTTGGATGTTAATAACATCATTCACAGGCCATACAAAATTATCAACTTAAAGGTTAGCCTGCTATATTTGGTCAAACATTTAACTCACCCCTAATGCTTTGGAAGAGCCAGACCAAATGGCCTGACGAGGCTGGGCCCCTGCCATCATGTTGGACTTAAAAACTAATTAGTGATGGTTATGGAACTGTTTGTAGTCCTGTTAAATATCCTCATGTTAATGATATTCCAGGTTATATGGATTCTTAGGTGTATGCTTTGCTCCATGGATCAGCCAGGAGCCCCATAGTCAATAAGCCGGTCAGTCTAGTTCATTGTAACCTTTGTTCCTTTTGTCATTACACAGTAGAACTACTGTTGAGCCCTCTGACTCTGGTTTACTAACAGAATGAAGAGGGTGGGAGAACTCAACAGTCTAGGGATCTGTTTCACCTCCAGTGGTTCTTCTTGCTCATGGTATTACTACCTTAACCCAACCCCCAAGCTAAAAATGCACATAATTCTCCACTTCTCACTTCTTACATTGATTTATCCACAGTTTTTCCCGTTTTACTGCAAGACATTTCAAATACAGTTAACATACAGACCCTTAGTCCATTCCTCTTTTAGATTTCTGAAGTAGCTTTTAACTAACTGGACACCTCAAATTTTCCATATATTAAAGCCTAAGCCACCATTACGACCGGGTGACCAGCCAGTAGCTACAACATGCACTGACCACCCGGGGGCAGATGCTCAGCACAGGAGGTGCCCCTGGTGGTCAGTGTGCTCCCACGTTCCCACCCCCCAGCCAGTGTGCTCTGGTTGGTCAGATCAGGACTGGGCTAGACGGCCCCAATTGCCGGCCAGGCCAAGGACCCCACCAGTGCATGAATTCATGCACCCGGCCTCTAGTATGTAATAATTGTATCCTGCCACATTCCTCTACCTAAAAGCCTTTACTGGCTTCTCTACCTGTATGACAATTTTCAGCTCCTATTCTTAACCTCCCACACAGTGATATCGCTTATGCTCCAGCCAGTTTGAACTCAGTTTGCCTTCTGTACACGCCTGTTTAATTTACTTAAAGTCCTGAAGCAAATACAGTGGAAACTACTTATCAGTAGCTTGACTAGACTAATGATTGATGTAAAATGGTTCCTAATAGGTGAGAAGGGGTTGTGTGTGCTAGTGGAAAGTTTTATTCGTCTTTACCTGCTTAGTTCTCCAGTGTAATGCTTGCCACATGAATGATGTGGACATTGGTGGTGTCTGTGTTTGTATTTCATTGTGGTGGGTGGTTTTTTAAAAAATCAATACTTTATTTAAGTCATGACAGTATTGAGCAGAGTTCCCATATACCCCATGCCCACACATCCACAAAGTCCTACACCATAACCAAAGTTGGTGCATTCATATGGAGACATTATCATCACCTATAGTCCGTAGTTGACATTAGGATTCCCTCCTAGTGTTGTACATCCTATGGAGTTTTTAGTGGTCATTTTTATGACCTCAAACAGATTTAGGAATAGGAAATGGTGAAGAGGAAATGATTGAGAATTAAGTGAGAAAGAAGGAAGCTAGTAATGGAAGGAACCATGCACTAGAGGAAAGAATGCGGTGTGCTGGAACATTGTAATGTTTAGTAGGATAAGGAGTGGCAATAGATGTTTCTAGTCACTGCTACCCTCCTAATGGCTTAGTAGGTCACCCTTTGGTTTCTTAGACTGTTTTATCCTTCCTACAGGTGGTGAGGTTAACACCTGTTGGCAACTGCTTAGTCTTTAAAGGAGAAATCACAGTGGCTTGCTAGTTTTGTTTTCATTGTTTTGTTTCATTTTTAAATTTCCTAATGGCTGGTTGACAGCCCAAAAGTCTCTAATAGTAGGAAAAAGGGGGGAAATTCATAAAAGGCATCGTGAAATGTATTCCATTTTTAACTTATTCAACTTGGTTCTCTTTCTTGCAGGAATGACACCAAGGAAGATGTATTTGTACACCAGGTGGGTGCTTGTGTGGATATTTATGCTTCTGACTTAAGGCTTTTGAGAAGAAAGGGGAGGGTGTCTTTTCAACTAATTCATTTAATTCCCATAGGAAGAGTGATAGGATGCTTAAATGTACACATTGAAACGTATTGGCAGTTTACTTAAGATAGGTGTTTCAAATTGTTATTTTGTTAATAGTTACAGCTTTTTAAAATAGAATCACTCAAGTCATTACACTAAGTTTTTAAATCTAATTTTAGATGAGCAAAAAAACCCTCCATTAATCTAAACTTTAAGATGTTTTCAAATGCTATTAGGTTTAACTATGGTAAGGACACATTACAGTAATCATGGGAGAAGTAGGACAGAGCTGCAAGACATTAACTTGAAATGAATGCTAGAAAACTAGCAGAGTAACATCCGTTCTTCTGCTTAGTCTAAAGCACTTTGAATGGGTAAGATACGTTTTTACCTTTGGAGAAATGTGGCTGGCTTGGGTTTTTGAAATCCTCGCTAGTTTAAGGCTAAATGAAGAGGCAGTATGGCAAAGTTGGTAATCACTCAAATAATTTTTAGGTTTTCTTCAGTATTTTGAGCTGAAAGAACTAACAGGGTAGGTTCTACATGCTGAACTTTCTCAGGTACCGTTTAAGGAAAATATTTCGGAGAATACTTAAGCATTAAGGACTATTGTTAAGCCACTACCCAGTGATGAATAGTAATATCTCAATATCATACATATATCAAATACTCAATTGGATTTGAATATCCTCCTGGGTATTCTGCCTGTTCAAAGAAATATGCAGACTTGGGAACAAAAAAACAGCAAGACTTGTTAGAAACACTAACGGGATTGGGGAGGGGTTGAAGATGCTGATTGAAAGGAGAGTTGGGGGTTTAATTATCCACGCTTCTGCTATCCCCTATGACTGCAAGTAACTTAGAGTTGGTTAAATATGAAAGGTACGAAAGCTATGTGACAGTTTAGATGACAGATGAGATCAAGTTTTTGGCTGAATGAGTGTCACCCACTTTTACTGACCCACAAATGTCACCAAATATGCTCTCCTTTTTATTTTGGAAGTGGTTTCAACATTGACTTGTTTCTTGGGACTTTGGCTGCTCAGGTCTTAGTGATGTACTATCAAGGAGACTGCAGTTCTGGGCAACTTAGCTTAATTGGCTTCAGATTGTTGGTTGTCCTGCCTCCTTTGGAATGGAAACGCATGAGTGATCCTGTAATGGTATCGCTGTGATGTAGTTGAATTAACATGGGATTTGGGGTCCAGGGACCTGGATTTAGAAAAGTCTATACTCTGCCACTTATTATCTGTGTGACCTTGGGCAAGTCACCTAACCTTTTAAAGCCTGTTTTATCTGTAAAAAATAATTTTAAAAAAAGGAATAATAATACCTCATATCATTTGTCATAATGAGAGTGAATAGGTAATATGTGAAAGAACTTTATAGAAGTATTACCCACAAATGTGAGGTGCTATTCTTCCCCCTTCTACTTTGTCATAGCAGTTTGGAGAAAAAATAAATGTGAGATTTATTGTATTGTGGGGCGTTAATAACCAGCTGTCCCATGCAGTCAGATAATATAAAAAGTGGCATAGTTAATAACATTTGAATTACATTCCATTGAAGTATTATCACAGGTTGGAAGGGATTTTGGTTGATATTTGTAATTGAGTTTGATATGGTAACACAGGGACAAAGTTGGTTTGGTCAACTTTGAAGCATGCAAAACTAAACTCGCCTGTCATCTAAACTGGCCCTGTGTGGGCTAGCTTCTATTAAGTGCAGTCTTTGGGGGATAGATTGATATCCTCATTTTGTTCAAAGTAACAATGCTTTTGCTAAAAGCATTAAAATACATATATATATTGTTCTTGAGTATTAAACTACACGTTTTAGTTTGGAAAATAGTGGTAAAATGCTGGGACATTGTAAGACTGGAGTATTTTGGTTGAGGTTGGGGGTAGCATTGGTCCCTGTTTTTGTAAATTTATTGGTGGTTTGGTCTTATTTAAAGCTAATTTAAAGCTAAAATAATATTGACTCTGGTACATTTTAAATGAAAAAGCACATTATTCTCCCCTGTTAATCTATTTTTGGAATGTGATATTACTAGACTGCCATAAAGAAGAATAACCCCAGGAAGTACCTTCGCAGTGTAGGAGATGGAGAGACTGTGGAGTTTGATGTTGTTGAAGGAGAAAAGGTGAGGATGCTTTTTGTGTAAAGGTTTGACTTCAGTGTGGAAATATTTTGGAGATCTCATCCGTTAGGATGGTGGCTCTAATGTGGATGGATGGGTCAGGTGACCACATGAACACAGGTGCATCAAGCCTAATGTATGTGCTGGCTGCAGTTAGAGGGCAATCTCTTCAGAACAGTGAGGAACTAATGTTTAATCATTTCTATGCACCCCTGGCCACAGACCCTTTTTCTATTTGTTTTATGTAAATTTTGTTTAGTGTGCTTATTTCTGTTGTCACTGTCAATATATTATGGCTTTTTGTAGGGTGCGGAGGCAGCAAATGTTACAGGCCCTGGTGGAGTTCCAGTACAAGGCAGTAAATATGCAGCAGACCGTAACCATTATAGACGCTATCCACGTCGCAGGGGTCCTCCACGCAATTACCAGCAGAATTACCAGAATAGTGAGAGTGGGGAGAAGAATGAGGGATCAGAGAGTGCTCCCGAAGGCCAGGCCCAACAGCGCCGGCCCTATCGCAGGCGACGGTTCCCACCTTACTACATGCGGAGACCCTATGGGCGTCGACCACAGTATTCCAACCCTCCTGTACAGGGAGAAGTGATGGAGGTAAGTTATGCCAAAAAGTAAAAGGGTCAGCCCTCTAACCAAAGGGTCGTGGGTTCAATTTCTGGTCAAGGGCACATACCTAGGTTGCAGGTTGGATCCCTAGCCTGATAGGGCTGCATGCTGGAGGCAACCAATCAATGTGTCTCTCACATTGAGACTTAGCTCATTCACTCGCCCTCCTTCCCTCCCTTCCACTCTTTAAAAAAATCAATGGGACAATATCCTCAGGTGAGGATTAACTAAAAAAAAAGATATAAGCATCAACAATACTATGTGATAACTTGATAGGACTGCATTATGAGCGTTTTCTTGGTATCTTCTCCATATTAATCATGAGAAGCACTTTTAATTCCTAATAAGAACCAAAGGGTTAATAATTAACTTATAGCATAATCACAATTACTAGGTGGTTTTATTTATTTTTAATCCCTGTAATTCAGACTTGGGATTTGTCTTGTTGGGTTTTTACTCCCATTACTGATCCAGTTGGCTTGATTTCCGTTGTCTTTTCAGGGTGCTGACAACCAGGGTGCAGGAGAACAAGGCAGACCAGTGAGACAGAATATGTATCGGGGCTACAGACCACGATTCCGCAGGTATGGTTTAGATTTAAAATTTCCCCAAGCATATTTTAGGGATTGGCAGCATCATGCTTCTGCAATCTTTTGAATCATTTTTCTGTTAACACTTCACATTTGCTTTTGTCAGATACTTAAAAGTAAACCTGAAGTCAGGTAGTCGGTTATCTTTGAGAATGTGTTCCTTGCATCCTTTTTGCTGGCTCTGGTTAAAAACAATTTGCATAGATAAGGTCTGCTTATTCGGGTTGTTTTGTGTGTGTAGTTTGTCTTCTTCCTCTTCCTCCCCCTCCCTCTCCCCCTCCCCACCTCCCATGAGAGTATGGAATTTGAAACTTTCTGTTATTGAACAGTTTAAGAGAATAGTTTAAACTGCATTATTATACCTTTAAGACCTTTGGGAGGGAGAAGGGTAAAGGTGAGCATTACCTTTCAATCATAAGCAGTATCTGAACTGTATTATATCATAAATGAAGAATTGAGTTTTGCCTCTGGAGGTAGCATAATTTTCCATTAATCATTTCTCAGTTTAGGTGTATACTTTTTGTTAGTCACCCCCAAATGGGAAAATGTAATCAGAATCTCCAGATGTAATTGCTAGACTAACAGTCTACTCAAGAATCAAACGAATACATTAATAATTACTCCTCCTAACTGATGATCGTTTACATTCCAGCCTTAACTGTAGATGCCAAAATGAGTTTTAAGAAACAAGTTTCTTAATATAAAAGTACCCAAAATACAATATAGAAGTCTTCAAAATATATTGTGACTCTACAGGAAGGGCGGTTTCTGACTAGGAGTGTTGTGTATTTTACGAAAGATGGAGCACTCAATAAAGCTTTAGGAATTCGGGGATCCAATTGTGATTATACCACCTATAGATGTGCAGTGAGGGTTTTGTAATAGCCAGTGTCTATATATAGTGTATGTTTTCTTACTTTTAATGATCTTGAGTTTTTCATTAGTGAAAATGGACTGGAGTTATAGCTGGTTCATTAAAATTTGAGATTTCTAGTTCTCAAGCCACTGGGAAATTGCATTAGACTCATCCTACATGTTGGAGGTAGATGGGGAGGACTGTTTTTTGTTTGGGTTTTTTTTTTTTTTTTTTTTTGGTTTTTGTTTTTTAAATGTTGATTTCAGAGAGGAAGGGAAAGGGATAGAGAGATAGAAACATCAATGATGAGAGAGAATCACTGATCCGCTGCCTCCTGCATGCCCCCCCACTGGGGATGGAGCCTGCAACCTGAGCATGTGCCTTTGACGAATCGAATCAGGGACCCTTCAGTCTACAGACCGACCCTCTGTCCACTGAGCCGAACCAGCTAGGGTGAGGATTGTTTTGATACTAATTGTTGAGCTTTGTTGATCTTGAACTACAATTCAAACTATTTTAAACCTCGACATAGATACCTTGTTGAAATACTATATTTTAAATAACAGCACAATGTCATTTTTTAAACAGTGATAAATGTTTTAAGAGGTTCTCAGGGCATTCTATCCATTACATCCATGGATACCAATAACAGAATCCTTTTTGTTTTGTTTTTTCCCCCTCAGAAACTTTGACTTACCTTTTTTGTAACACTATAGAGCTGCCTAGTTTCATTGATGTCCTTAAAAATAGAACATGGCCCAGCTGGTGTGAATCAGTGGTTGAGCATCAACTTATAGACCCAGGAGCTCACAGTCAATTCCCAATCGGGGCATAAGCTCAAACTTTGGGCTCAATCTCCAGTGTGGGGCATGCAGGAGGCAGCTGATCAATGATTCTCTCTCTCTCTCTTTCTCCTTTCCCTTCTGAAACCAATAAAATATATATATATTTTTTAAATAGAACATGAATTTTTTGTTGAGTGCTTCAGTTTTTGTTGTGGGTATTGTTTGTTTTTAGAGAGAGGAAGGGGGAAAATCACCAATCAGCTGCCTCCCACACACCCCTTTACTACCTTTTGGTGTATGGGACAATCTTCCACCCAACTGAGCCACACTGGCCAGGATGAGTGCTTTGGTTTTACTGTTTGCCTTTTGGTTTAAGTTAACTTCGTCTCATTTGAATGGATTGACTAGTTGGAAGTACTAGATAATTGCTATGTTGACACATATTGCCTTAAAGTTTATAATGAGTCTATTAATGAATGCAGCACTTCCCAAGCTGTTTAACCAGGATTTTTCCCCCCAAGTGATTGGCAAATGAAATATACATAGGGCGAGATCCTGATTGGTGTATGTCCAAGAACAAATGGAAAGAAATCTGAGATGAGTATGGCAGTAGTTTTGCTGAAAAGAAGATAAATGATGTGGCAATGAGGAAAATGTGTTATAAAGAATTTTTGCTTATGAGAAATCAGAGCATATTTGTAGACTGAAAAATGCAGAAGAGGACAGTTATTTAGTGGGCCCACCAGCATGGTTGTGTTTTTTGAGCCATTTTGAACAACAGGCTCAGACTGGGCAGAGAGTTAGATTTGTCCAGCATTGTTTATCCAAATGAAAATATACTAGGGTTGGGATTGGTTATAATGATTAATGGTGGGCTTTATATTGGATAAAGGAAAGAAAAAGATTCAGGAAGAGTTAGGAACATGGGTGATCAGATCATGTATAGGTCCTAGTGGAAATAAAGTATGGGAGAACAAGGGATAAAATAGGAAGAAATGATTGGAGAGTGGAAGACTTGAAATTAAGAAGACCCAAGTAGAAATGGGCGGTAAAGAGTGAGTAAAAGCCCATGCTTTTGGGGTCTGTCATAACTAACAGGATAGTAAATGGAATGTACCTAACATGATAGTAAATGGAATGTACCTAACGTGACATTTGAAGCCTTGGGGTTTTAGAAAGAAATGAGAATGGATTTAGAAATCACGGTGGTAGGATGGGACAGCCACCATTTAAAAGGCGCAGGGGAGAAAGCAACAACAATTTTGCTAAAGACCGTGAGTTCTTAAGAAAAAGTGTGGGGATTTTTGCTTGTTCATCTGAATTTCAGCAACATGTAAAAATTTAGGAAACAGCCCTGACCGGTTTGGCTCAGTGGATAGAGCGTCAGCCTGCAGACTCAAGGGTCCCAGGTTCGAGTCTGGTCAAGGGCATGTACCTTGGTTACGGGCACATCCCCAGTAGGGAGTGTGCTTCTCTCTCATCGATGTTTCTAACTCTCTATCCCTCTCCCTTCCTCTCTGTAAAAAAAATAAAAAAGAAATATTTTTTAAAAAAATTAGGAAACAAAAAGAAAAGAAAAAGTGTGGGGCTCTAGCTGGTTTAGCTCAGTGGATAAAGCATCGGTCTACGAACCAGAGGGTCCCAGGATCTAGTCCAGTCAAGGGCACATACCTGGGTTGCAGGCTCCTCCTTGGCCTGGGGCACGTGCAAGAGGCAACCAATTGATGTGTTTCCCTCACATCAGTATTTCTGTCTTTCCCTCTCTTTTCCACACTCTAAAAATCAATGGAAGGATTAAAAAATTAGCTAAGGATTAAAATACAAAAAGAAAAAGTGTGGGGAAAGAGTTTCAGAAGGTTCAGTGGTTGGAAGAAGAAGATGGGAGGTTGGGGGATTTACAGGTGAAAAATGGACTGTAGAGATCTAAATGGGAATTAGAGTTCATGATTATTAGAACATATAAAAAGACATGATTCCAATCTTGGGGTTCCTTAGACTTTAGGGGGTGCTGTGAGTATCGATGCCAAGTATTGAGGAGGGGCCAAGAAAACATCACTGTTGTCAATGTTTATAATCACCAGCAAAATAAATCATAGTGTCTTGTCTTGAATTATGTCTTGTCCTGATATTGTTTGTGGTGCTGATATCTTTAATTTTAGGCCATTGAAGATAATTGCTGCAATGTAACACTTGAACTTTTTTTTTTTAAGTGTGTTGCTCGGTGTGTTTTTTTTAACATTCACCAAGTTATGCAACCATTGCCAGTATCTTAATTCCAGGCGTTTTTCATCACCTTCCAATAACGCCTTCTTCATTCCCCTCTACCCTAACCCCTGGCTCACACTAATCCACTTTCTGTCTCTGGATTTGTCTATTTTGGACATTTCATATAAATGGAATTATATAATTTGGCCTTTTTTTTTTTTTTTTAAATATATTTTATTGATTTTTTTACAGAGAGGAAGGGAGAGGGATAGAGAGTTAGAAACATCGATGGGAGAGAAACATCGATCAGCTGCCTCCTGCACATCTCCTACTGGGGATGTGCCCGCAACCCAGGTACATGCCCTTGACCGGAATCGAACCTGGGACCTCTCAGTCCGCAGGCCGACGCTCTATCCACTGAGCCAAACCGGTTTCGGCGGCCTTTTTTTTTTTTTTTTTTTTTTTAACATGGCTTTCACTTATCCTATTTTTAAGGTTCATCCATGTCATAGCATTCCTTTTTATGGCCAGATTACATTCCATTATTTTGTTCCTTGATCAGTTGATAGACACTTTGGTTGTTTGCCGCCCCCTCCCCCCCCCCCCTTTTTTTTAGCTTATCTTTTTCACATCCTCACCAACCCTGATTATTTTTCTACCTTTTGATTATGACCATCCTAGTGAGTATGAAGAGGGCATCTTTTCTTTAAATTTTATTTCCTGCCTTTTAAGCCAGTATTCATCTATAAAGGTTAAGTAGCACTTGTTCCCAAATTTGGTTACTATAAAGCCTATTTAAAAATGTTATAAAATGACATATCAAGTGTTAGTCATTTTATGGTTAATTTTATAAGAGTACGCTATTGGTAAAAGATCTCTTGTCCAAAATCCAGTTTTAAAGACTCATCTTCCAATTTTCACTTCCAAGATCTTATACCAAGTCATCACTCAGTTTGGGAAATAAAATTTGCTCTTTTGTTTTTATTAAATTGCTTGCAGACCACTTGATAAACGGAAAGAACCTGATACTGGTGTTAACACCAGTGGGTGGTTAAAGAAATAAGGTTTCATCATTGCACAATGTTCATTCCAGGGGCCCTCCTCGCCAAAGACAGCCTAGAGAGGACGGCAATGAAGAAGATAAGGAAAATCAAGGAGATGAGACCCAGGGTCAGCAGCCACCTCAACGTCGGTACCGCCGCAACTTCAACTACCGACGCAGACGCCCAGAAAACCCTAAACCACAAGATGGCAAAGAGACAAAAGCAGCCGATCCACCAGCTGAGAATTCGTCCGCTCCCGAGGCTGAGCAGGGCGGGGCTGAGTAAAAAATGCCGGCTTACCATCTTTACCATCATCCGGGTAATTTACCCTAAATGGCCTCTAGCCTCTGAGCAGTCATGAGTTCATTTATGCTAGAGAAAAACCCATTTTAGTTTACATCTTGAATAATTAGGGCTTTTTCAAACTTTTCTGAATGTATTCTGTGATTTCACCAGTTGAGAAAGTTTTGATAACCTTGCCCCTAAGAAGTATGTTAATTACCTTGTGTTGCATTTTCAAAAAGAAATGGTATAACTACTAAAATGAATAACCTAGATAATGATGGCCAATATAGTCTCTTTGGAGAAAGTAGTAACCTTGACATGCAATCAGTTTCAAAAGTACAGTATTCTTTTTTACTTGATACCGGGGGGCTTGTCATCTCTGTTTGGCTCTGGGATTAACTTTTTTTTTTTTTTTTTTAATATATTTTATTGATTTTTTACAGAGAGGAAGGGAGAGAGATAGAGAGCCAGAAACATTAATGAGAGAGAAACATCGATCAGCTGCCTCCTGCACATCCCCCACTGGGGAAATGCCCGCAACCCAGGTACATGCCCTTGACCGGAATCGAACCTGGGACCCCTCAGTCCGCAGGCCGACGCTCTATCCACTGAGCCAAACCGGTCTCGGCATGGGATTAACTTTTTTAAAAAAAATATATGTTTTTATGGATTTGAGAGAGAGGGAGAAAAACCATCACTGATGAGACAGAAACACTGGTCTGCTGCCTCCTGCACAACCCCTTTGTGCATGGAATGATGTTCATCACACTGGCCTAGCTGGGATTAGCATTCTTAGCCAGTGATGCTTTTTGGTTCTGTCCCTCTGTGCTATTTTTTTGGGTGGCAGAGGTCATCCTGAGACCTGCAAGTAACCATGTTGTCGCAGCAGTGTCCACCCCTGTTGTGAATCGCTGTCTTAGAATAAACCAGTTTGATTTACGTGGACTGTTCCAGGTCACATCCCTACTTAGTTGATGTGACCTGGAGCATTTGGTATATTGAAATAACATTGCAGTGAATTTTACAAGATAATCTCTATTATTTTTTTCTTTTACAGTTTAGTCATCCAACAAGAAGAAATATGAAATTCCAGCAATAAGAAATGAACAAAAGATTGGAGCTGAAGACCTTAAGTGCTTGCTTTTTGCCCGTTGACCAGATAACTAGAACTATCTGCATTATCTATGCAGCATGGGGTTTTTATTATTTTTATCTAAAGATGTCTCTTTTTGGTAATGACAAACGTGTTTTTTAAGAAAAAAAAAAAAGCCTGGTTTTTCTCAATACACCTTTAAAGGTTTTTAAATTGTTTCATATCTGGTCAAGTTGAGATTTTTAAGAACCTCATTTTTAATTTGTAATAAAAGTTTACAGCTTGATTTTTTCAAAAAAGTCAACAAACTGCAAGCACCTGTTAATAAAGGTCTTAAATAATTGTCTTTGTGTAACTGTCTGTCTTGTTTATTTTCGTTTATAGTCCTTTGTAAGATCCTTAACTTAAACCTGTCTGAAAATAGATTATGCTCTGGGAAATTTTCATAAAATGTGTAATTTATTATTGAGTGACTAAGGTCCAGTGTGCAAAATCACATGGGACCCAGAGTCCCTCCCACCACTGCTGCAGGATTCATCAGTGCAGCTCCTGGTGACAGGTCATTTGGGTGTTAAGATCACTGACTTTTTGTAATATAGGTAGACTAGGGGCCCAGTGCACAAATTTGTGCACTTCGAAAGGAACTGTGGGCCGTGAGGCTGCCCCTGCCCAGTCCCTCCTGACATGGCCCTTGATACTGTCTGCTGTCAGCCCCTCTCTCGCTCACACATGCTGATAGCACTGGCCCCGCTTGTACTCACTGACAGCGCAGAGCGATTGGGGCTGGTACAAGCAGCAGCTGCTGCCTGATCGCCCCTCTGGAGCCAGGAGGAGGTGGAGAAGCCCTCAGGGGTCAGCCACTGCTCGCACCCACTGATGATGCCAAGTGATTGGGACTGCACCAGGTACAAGTGGCAGCTCCAGTGTCGGCTGCAGGTGCAAGAGGGGCCGGTGCTGACAGTGGGTGTGAGCAGAGAGACTCCAGCAGCGGATGCAAGTGCCAGGCAGAACCGCGGCATAGGAGCAAAGAATTTTCAGTAACCAAGAGAGGCTTGCCCCGATGACAGCAACCAGTGCCCCGCATTGGTTTGGCACCCCTGTTCACCTGCTCCACCATCCCGACGCCTGCCGTGTTCTGCGAACGCCCCCGGTGGTCAGCGCACATCATAGTGACTGGTTCTGGTCCCACCGTTTGGTCTATTTGCATATTAGCTTCTTATTATATAGGATTATAAAGATATATGGCAATGTCACAGAAATGACACATCTGTATAGGGCATTTCCTGTGAATGGAGATTGTAGGAGTGGAAGTTGCTCTGGGTGTCAGGATGGTAAATGACTGAAGGCCTAGGACAGGGGTGGGCAAACTTTTTGACTTGAGGGCCACAATGGGTTCTTAAACTGGACCGGAGGGCCGGAACAAAAGCATGGATGGAGTGTTTGTGTGAACTAATATAAATTCAAAGTAAACATCATTACATAAAAGGGTACGGTCTTTCTTTTTTTTTTTTTTTTTTTTTTTTCATTTCAAACGGCCGGATCCAGCCCGCGGGCCGTAGTTTGCCCACGGCTGGCCTAGGACATTACACTACTGTAGACTTTATAACTGAACCACAAACCCTCTCCCCTCCCTGCTTGCTTTCTAACGGCATATAGAATGTCAATGCTGCTTCATGAACAGTATGTTAGTTGGATTGGTTGGAAATACAAAGAAGAAACCAAATCGGCTGGGCAAGGTGTAGGTCACCATGACAGTGACTAAGGAGGGAATAAAACTTGGCTTGAGGGTCATCAGGAGGAATCATTAAGATGGGAGAGATTAGGGGATTGTTGCAATGTGGTTTTGGCTATTGCATGTTGGAGCAAAAGATTAAGGAACTTTGGTATGCCTAGAAATCATGCAGAGGGTGTTTAACATGCAGAGGATCTAGAGCTGATCCTCTAGATTTTAACTTCGGAAATTTTGTTTTTTGCTTCGTTGCCCCATCTGGTCCAAAGGGCTCTCTGGCATTGATGGAAGAAAAATTTACACTTTATCCTATGTAATAAAAGTGTACCTGGTAATATGCTAATTAGACTGGACAACTTTCTGGAAGAACCTGGGGAACCTGGGGCAGCGAGTGAAACCTGGGTCCCAGGTGCCAGAGGGGAACTGGTGCCGGCAGCCGGGGAAAGAAAGACCTACTCTTGCATGAATTTCATGCATCGGGCCTCTAGTATCATTATAACCAAAAAAAAAATTTACGAAGTTCAGGGAGGGACAGGCTGGCTCCACACTACTGCAGAGAGCCCTTACTGAAGTGGCGGTGGTACATACTTGAGGTAGCTCCTGTGGACCTGTGTCCGTGTGCAGGATCTGAGGTCCTCCAGGAATTTACAGCAGTGTCCTCTGAAGATGTAGATCTCGGGGGCCTGAGGGGACGGGCTCCTCTGCTGAACTGGTCACTGGGATGTGATCTGCTTTCAAAACTGAGGTGAGGAATGGAATCTACTGCCAAGCACACACTGATCCCCTCGGAGATCCTGAGCCACAGACCTTCCGTTTCTTAGGCAAAACTCCGCTCCATTATGATCTTAGGGGCCATCATGGCCTGTGGTCTGCGATTGACGAAACATGTAGTGCATGACTGAAATAGTTGTCTTAGGGAATGGGAAAGCAAATACACTAGGGAAATAGGACTGCCAGCAGGTGGGGGGTTGGGTTTAGTCAGGGCTTTGCCGCCTAACTTCCAGAGGAAGGATAGAGCAAAAATAGTGAAAATGAATGTAGAGCTACAGTTGACAGTAATGTTCCCAACATCCACTTCCACCATCCCCTGACCCAGGGATGGGTCTGATTAGCCAAAGCCAACAAAAGCATAGCATTCTCTGGTGACTTGAATTGGTCCAGGACTTGGCAAGTGTTCCAAATTAACTCAATGGAGTAGGAGTACTAATTTAAGGGAGTTGGAGGTAGTGGTCCTAGACTGGCATGCTTAGCTTGAGATGTACAGTTACTGGTGATGACATGTAGGTTATGGTCGTGTGAGTGGAAGACGAAGAGACACTGCTGGAAGTGGAAAGGTCAGAACTAGACAATGGTGTTCAAAGAATCCTCTCTGGGCAATGAGATGGCCACAAGTGATGGTAGAAGTACCATGGAGAAGACCATGACGGTGACCCTGGAGTGAAAATCTTCAAGGAATGCTGCTGGATAACAGATATAATCTGAAGGTGCGGGCTTCAAGGAAGTTGGCGTTGAGGCCTTATGAGGGAGGAAAATGGTGTAGAAGTGGCAATGGTGTGACAGGAGACTTAGCCCACCACCAGGCATCATGGTAATGGGTTAAAAGAAGAAAAACACCACTGAAAGGGCTCCGAGGGAAGTAGTGTCCGAGGGATGAGTCTGTTAGAGGTAGAATAAGAAGGTGAAGGAATATTCAGAATATGCTGGTGCCTGGCTTTCAGAGGTGGGAGGTTTGGGAAGGGAGCAAGATTGGATCAGAATCGGAGTAGGAGAGAGTTCATGGGAATTAAGATAGTTACAGCTGAAAAGGGGGAAGCTTTAACATCTGCTAGACAGGCAATCGGGAGTGTAGCACGGGACAGGCTTAGTCCTGTGGTTCTGCTGGAGGAAGGACTAGTCTGATACTGGTGAGGCTGGCTTGTGGCTGGGAAGGAGCAGTTTTAGCAACTCTGCTTGGAATGGTGCCCCAGGGAGAGGCAGGCCAGTTTACATCTCTTTAATCTGGCTGCCTGTTTATAAGGCTATATATAAATGGTACAGAAGTGAGTAGATTTATACCTATTCGAGTGATGTTTTAGCACTTTACAGGCTTAGGGCAGCTAGCTGGTGATAGGGAATCTGGATTATTTTTAAATAGAATGCTTCTCATTTCAAAAATATTACTCTGGGGCAAAGAAAAAAGTTTAATCAGAAATGACCAATTTAGACATTGTTGCATAAGTCCATATGAATAATGAGACCTGGACCATAGACATGACAGAAGGAAAAGGAGATCCAATTTGAGATGTTTTCAGAAATGGAGTTGACAGATCTTTGTGACTAGCTAGAATAGATGTAGGGATGATGATGAGGGAAGAATCTAGCATGATTGTGGTATGTTGATGCAAATAGTGCCATCTGCTGGAATAGAGAATGCAAAGGGGTATGCTCAGTTTTAGCTATATGGAGTTTGGGGTGCCTCTGGGCCATCCATGAGGAGTATGCAAGAAGCTGATTTGTAGCTGAGTCGGGTAGGTTGAAGCTGAATGTTTGACACTCATCAGGCAGCTATTGAAGCTATGGTCATAGATGAAGTCACATTACTCAAGGAGCATCTGTGAAGAGCAGAGGTGGAGTCCCAGACTTTTGAAATAAGACCATAGACATAAAAGTGATGACTGAAAAATGATGTATTAAATCAAGAATCAGGGACATCATAGAGTCCTAAAGAATAAAGTAGAAATGGTTCAGCTGGCATCAAAACCAAGAGTATCAAGGAGGTGGAGGCAATCCTGGGAAGGTGAGGTGGACCCCAGACTGCAGCAGCTGGAGGGTGAATGGAGCTGCTAGCCCACAGCCTGCTAGGTCCATCCTGACAGGTCCCAGCCCCTCAGAGTCAATCCTGACATCTCACTTGTTCTCACAGTCCACGTCCCATAAGTCTTAAAATCCTACCTTTGAAACCCCCAGAATCTGAGCACTTCTCACCACTCCCAATCCCACAGATCCAGGCCTCCAGCATCTCACCTGGATTATTGCAGTAGCCTCCTGGGTGAGCTCCCTGAAACCTTCCTTCCCACGCAGCAGGGCGTCTTAAACACCATGTCAGACTTTGAGTCACTTCCCTGCTCAGACCCTCAGAGGCTTCAGTGTCACTTGCACCTGTGCCCCCACCTGTCCCATTCCCATACTGTTCCCCCCAGCCTCCTCCACCCCAGCCTCAGGCCTTCCCTCCCCGGGCCAGGCACACTCCCACCCAAGGCCTGACACCTGCTTTCCCCTCTCAACAGGATGACTGTTTCTCCGGATAACGAAATGGCTTTCTCCCTCAGATCTTTCAGGCCTCTGACCACTCTGACCTTCCTTGACCGTCTGTTTAACGTAGCAGGCCCTCCCCACACCCAGATCTCCCAGCCTCCTTACTTACCCTGCTTGATTTTTCTCCATAGTGCATACCCTCACCTGCTCATCTATACTAACTTTACTCTCTCTCATAGAAGGTAAGCTCTGTACGGGATTTTATCCGTTTTGTTCACTGCTGATGTAGCCAACAAGACTAAAAGAGTACAGAGTTAAAGCTCACCGGCTATGATGAAGGGGGATGAAGGAAGCAAGGGCTGCCGCTGGAAGGGCAGATGCGTGATTGGGGCCATATTAATTTACATATTAGCCAAATAGGGTGCTTGTGAGAACGAAAGGGATGTGGTTATCATTCGTACTGGGATGAAAATTGCCCTGGGCACCATGGGAGTTCCAGTAGCTCTAAAGATAGGCAAATTTTGGGGAAAGGTTTTTTTTTAGGATGAGGAGACATGTTTATAAGGCGAGGGAGAAGAAGCCGGCCGAGAAGACAACGATATGCATACAGTACAACGAAATGCCTCGCTTTACCCTGTGCACAGAATTTGATTTTCATAAGTCATTTTCAGGCACCAGGAAGGAACGTGATTTGGAGTCAGGAAACCTGAGCTCCACTGCAGACAGTGGAATCCCACCTTCCCGAGCCTCCCTGTGGAGCTCACACAGAAGTCAGTACGGCACGTGGGAATATTTCTCAAAGTGTGGTCTATGCCCCACTCGAGAGTCCCCGTCAAACCTAATCCAGATGCAGGGGGGGACCCTCGAATGCGCATTTTACATAAGCCTGAAAACACTCCAGCAGCACCAACTTCCGAAAGTTCTGGTGAGGGTTACATGAGAATCAGTAAGGTAATAATTCCTGAATAATAGCTGAAGTGACTCCCAGGGGATACGAAGGCCTGGTGCCTCGCTCCACCCCATTCATTTTAGTTTGTTTCTCCTTTCGGGAGCCGGACAGGAAAGTCTAGGGGACAATCAAAAGCAACCACATATATGGGGGAAATCAGAAAGTCACTGCTCGTGCCCAGGGAAAGCCACAGACAGGCTCAGCTAAGACCTGAAAAGACCTGAAACTTACACCCGAGGCTGATCCTTGGCATATTTGCTTATTTGTTCAATCCCCGTCACATGTAACCAGCCTGTGGCCCTGCCAGCCAAGGACTCCTCAGCTGGGTGGGGACCATGTGGACCACCATGTGACCTACAGGGAGAGGGAGTGCTTCTCGGGTTTGACTCTGTGACACCATAGCACCGTGTCAGCCTTTTGATGCTTTGAAAACATTTTGTACACTTTCCCCGACAGGAGTGTTGTCCAGAATAAAACTGCCTAAAATTTCTCACAAATGGAACCAAATTTCATTTTTATGTGCTCTAGGAGCAAAAACGGTCAGGAAGCGTGACTTTGGGTCCAGCTTTCCTGGGTCAGGTTTAGTTGGGGCTCTCCCTAATCTCACCGACTCAAGATGAAATAATTAATTCACCCATTTTCAATGCACCTAGGGTTCAAATGATGGAGGAGAACAAGGTATCGCAATTGAAATTTTCATCTAGAAGAGGGGAGGCACCACACAGCTCTCGCTAGCTTAGGTCTGTGTTTCCCAGACTTCAATGTGTACACAAATCAGCTAGGGATCTGGAGACGTCTGTTTCCCCGGGTCTGGGGTGAGGCCTGAGATCCCGTATTTCCAACAAGCTTTCGGATGATGCGCTGCTGCTGCCGGAGGGCTGTGCTTGGAGTAGCAAGTCCCTGAAGTATTTGTCACGCTTATCCCAGTGGTCAGCGGGGGTATATTAAATTGTACACCTGAAAAACGTGGAGGGATTTTTAGCCCTTTATTTCTTTCACTTGCAAACGTCCGGACAGAGAGAACAGTGAACCTCTGAGAAGCACTGGTTAACACACAATACACAGCACACCGCTGAAGGTGGAACTTGAGTAACTACAGAAAAGAGAAAGGCCACTTAGGCCCAGAGTCTAGGAGTGTGAAGAAGCCTGCAGATTTGGGGGGCCTGGAGAAACTTAAGTCATTGAGCAGCATTTAAATATATTTGTCTGCTTACAATTTCCAATTTCCATGGCAAGTGTGATTAGTTTGCTTGACTAAATAGGAATATGAAGATGAAAAAAAGAACAGAAAACCACTGGTTTCCCAACTTATTTTATAACTTCTTCTGCCCCTGACCTTTTTGTTCCTGGAGTATTTTAAAGCAAAGTCGTCCATTATATTATGTCATGTGCACTTCTAAGAGATAAGGGTTAAAAAACAAACAGACCACAGTGTCATTATCACACAAAATGAACACATATAACACAGAATTAGCCGTAATTCCTTGACATCATCTAATACTCAATCCCCACCCAGATCTTTGGATGCAGGCAACAGGTGAGTCTCCTGGCCAGCTACTCCAGTGCTGGGTTTACTCCCCTAGCTACTTGGACATTCCTTAGGGGCTGAGCATACAAATATATTCCTCCCCAAACCATATTTTCTGGCCTTCCAATTCCATTCTTAGGGGGACAATGTTTGCAAAAACAATGGCAGAAGCTTTAGGATCAAACCCTTTGCCTCTGGCTAATTCTTTAGCCTTGAAGTTGGGACAGTAAGCAGGATCCCAGCCCTGACAGGGGCTTGGGAAGTTAACCGCACCACAGGTTGGCAGCCCAAGTGACCTTGACTAGACCTTTGAAAGGGGTTGCTTCAGGAGAGTCCTAGGGCATCAGGCTTCCCAAACTCTTCTAGCTCCAAACCCTCTCACTTCTCCCAGGCACCCTCACATCGCCAGCACCACAACCCCTCCCCCCCCCCCGCCCCGCCACACACACACACACACACACACACACACACACACACACTCACACACGCTGTTCATCAGTATATTAGCTGGGTTGTATGTGGTGATCTGACTCCACCTCTCCAGACTCTGGCCTCCTTTTAGGAAGGACCACACTGAAGTGTGCTCCTGCCTTGCTCTCAGGCCTGCCCTGGGGCACAGGGCTGGGCTCTCTCACAGCCTGTGCTTTAAACCCTCAGGAAGCAGCTAGGGCATCCTATCCTGACATCTTCCCACCAAGTCCTATCACTGCAGAGCCTGTTTCTATCCTGTTTTAACAAGATCCAGATAGAAGTTCAACCTTGGCTATACCACCTACGAGAACTGGTGGGCCCTTAACTGTTACCCCTTACAATCCCGCCCGCGTCCTGGACTGAGGAGCACAGGCCTGAGCCGTGCCTCCTGTCTCCTTTCTTTTCTCCAAAGCTGGTGCTATCATGTTGGCATCTGTCCATGAGGAGGTGGGGGTGGGGGGCGCGTGGACCCTTGCTCAGTGACAGTCCTGAGCATCTGGTGGAGCCTGAACCGTAAGAGACCACTTCCTTCCTGGCCAAATGCTTGGTTGCCAAATCCCCAGCCTGGGACTGAGGTTGAGCCTTGGGCCCCACATCCCACGCTGCTCAGCCTGCGCCCGTGACAGGAGCCTTCACTGCCACACTCGGTGTCCAGGTTCCAACTCGGGGTTAGCCAGGGCTCTGGTATCTGCGCGACAGAAATCACACTCCAAGTGGCTTCAGCACAAAGGGGTCTGTTTATTGGGAGACTCGGGGAACCGCCTGGTCTCAGGGTCTCCGGAAAGGCAGAGGGAGACAGGGCTTCCTTTCGTCCTGCCCCTCCTCGCCTCTTCTCCGAGGTGGTGCCTTGCTCCCTCTGAGACCCCTCGGAGCAGCGAAAAATGTGGCCCCAACTTTAGGCCTCACCGAGGTGCTGACCGCTGCCGTCCCTCGGGAGCTGCCTGAGCTCAGATGCCGGTCACCCCAGGCCGATGACATGGGGGTGTCGGGGGTGGAGCCTGGGCGTCGGAGGTGAGAGTGGCTGAGTTACAGCTCAGGCTGGAGCTCAGGCCAGAAGACTCTCTCGTACTCATCCATGGCTGGAGGGGCGGCCGTCCTGTAAACCGTTTAGGGCCATCCTCTGGCCCCTCTCTGGCGCCCCCTCTGGCCAGAGGCTGGATGGGCTTCATGCAACAGCCATTCCCGAGGCCCCGCAGGGATGGGCAGCAGCTGTCCAGCCAGGCCCACACCAATGATCCCACAGCAGCTCTCCCTCCCCCCTCTCCCCCGAGCATCCACGACAGTCATCTTGTCAGAATTCATCTCTCAGAGTCAAGCTCCGAGAAGGCTGGGTTGTGTCCTGGGATCTGTGACTTGGTGAGAGAGGTGGTCACAAAAAGTGGTGGAGGAATCAGAAGGAAGCTGGCTGAGGAGGCATCGGGGAGGCAAGGGACCATCGCGTCAGCTCTTTCCAGGTGGGAGAGAGAAGGCAGTGGCCAGAGAGAGACTCGGGCCTGGGAAGGAGGTTTGGGGTGGGAGAGGCCCGAGCAGGAGGGAGGCACTGATTGGGTTCATTTTCCCTGCACTCCCCTGAGGCATCTCCCCCTTTTAGACCAAGGGGGTGGGTACCTGTCCCAGGGGCAGACCTAGTGACAGGGATGGGACTGCGTCTCTCTTTAGGCCAAGGGCTCCCTGACCGGGGGATGCTGCCCAGTGCAGGGCCAGGCCTCAGGGTGGGGTCTCCCATTAGGAGGTCCTGGGGCCAACCCAAGGCCAGGCTGCGGAGGTTACTGGGCAGGAGTCCTGGTCAGCCTCGGCCGCGTTTGTAACCCACCCTGGACCTGTCTCCCCATCTTTATGCCTAACAGCCCCAGGGACCAGCTCTGACCTCTCTGAGCCAGCCCCCCGCCCTGACCATTCCCCGGGACAGATCAAATGACACCGCACTTGGGGCTGGATGTTCACTTCTCTTTCCAAAAAGTACCAAACACACAGTCTGGGTGTGGCAGGGAGGCAGCCAGGCTGGGGGCCTGGACCTTACACACCCAGGGGGGCCTTGGAGGAGGCAGACAATTTAAGAATTGGTCTGAAAGTCAAAAGAGAGGACAGTTGGTTAGTGGGGTGAGCAGCAGAGGGGGAAGGAGGGGCAGGGGCTGTGGGGATCAGGCCTAGGCCCAGGAACTGGCCAGTGGGGTCAGACCTGGGCCCCCACAGCAGCCCTGCCTGGGGCCCGTTCCCCGGGGTGGGGGAGGAGGACGCAGTCTGTGTGGGTGTCCACGCAGTGCTGGGCATGCTGCAGAGCTGAGACCCGAACTCAGAGGCAGTGGGGCCAAGGGTCTTGGTCTCTCTGAACGTGTTCCCTCGTGTGTGATGTGGGACATTCGTCATCCCAGCACAGCCTCCTTCATGTGGTGGCTGTGAGGAGCCAAGGATGCTGGCCACCCCAGGGCGCTGGACACCAAGGTCCATCTTTGTTGCTCTGTCCCCGGGGCCCAGCACGGTGTAGACAGGTAGCCCTTTAGTGAGTAGATAAGCCTCCAGTGAAAGGGTCAGCCCCTGACTGTGGGGAAACACGCAGCTGCCATGAGGCTGTGTGGACCGGCCCAGGCCTGCACCTGGACCTGTGTGTGCACAGGTGGCCTCTCTCTGAGTGTCTGGGTCTTGGCCTCAGAGCGAAGGGTGGATGCCTATGTTGGGGACAAGCTGCTCAGAGCCCTAACCAAGCTCAGGGGACACCCTGTATCCCACGGGCCCTGCCCAGAGCGCTGCAGGGGCTGTGGAGTGCTGGGGGGTGGACTGCTGGCTGGGGCTGGTGACTCAGACGTACTCTCTGGCTGCAGCTGAGGGGCCCGGCCGGTAGGGCTGTGGGCTGCTGTTGACTCTCTCAGGCTCTGGGCACGTGCAGCAGAGGAAGGAACCCCCCAGCATGGCCAGGCCGGCAGCGGCCCAGCCCACGAACAAGGCTGGGCCAAACTCGTACCTGCAAGGAGTAGGGAGGATGCCATCAGGTGTGGCTGCAACCCAGGCGCTCGGTGTCACCAGGGGCTCCCTAGCCTGGGCCCTGGCCGGGGTCGGGCAGGTGTTGGGAGCTGAGATGGGACCTCACAGGCCTTAGCAGCCTCTCTGGATGAGCTGGGATGCATGCTCATCCTTCCTCCGTGGCCACCCCAGCAGGTTGACACTACACAGGGTGACCCAGACCCAGGGGGGGCTGCTCCATGCAACCCCAGGCCCCTTTCCTCATCTGGCCCGTTGAGGGGTAGGGGAGGGCCTGCAGGTCCTGTTGGCAGAGCAGGGCAATCCCTGCCATCTCTCTCAGTCACGGTCTGGCCCTTAGAATCCCAGCCAGGGCTCCCCACTGCCCTCTAAGAAGGGCAGACCCTCCACCTGGCACTCCAGGCTCTGCACGTCTGGGCCCTGTCCACCAGCCTCGGCAGTGCCTGGGTCTACCTGCGTCTGTGCCTTCGCCTGAGGCGCCCCCTCCTGGAGCATCTCCTGTTCTGCGCCTCCTGTGCTCCGCCTTCAGGACCCAGCTAAGAAGCTACCTCCTCCAGGGGACTTTCCCAGGCCCCTCTGTGCTCCCCTGAATTGCACTGACTCTCACTAGGTGGCCATTCGGTACCATGCTAGTTCAAGCCATACACCCGAGGTCTCGTTTTTCTTCCCTCTCCATACCTCTGCCTCCTCCAGGGAGCACTCCCAAGTGCAACAGCCCAGGCATCTTTGCTCATCCTCCCTCCACCCTCCGCAACTCCTCCACCCCCTACCATCCTACTCTCCCCAACCCGCTCAAGGCCTGTGGGGATGTCCGGGATTGAGATTGTCCCAGTCTCTGCTCCTGGCAGAGCTGAGAGGTGAGGGAGGAGCCACAGGGGCCCAGGTTCTTCAGACCCCCCAGTTCAGCCCGCACGCCCTTGGCCTTACCTGTCCTGACCATTCAGCCTTCAAAATATCTCTGACCTACTCTTCACTGCCAGTCCCCTGGCCCATACCCTCTGCTCCAGACCTTTGCAACAGCACCTACTGGTCTTGCCCCTCTCCCACCATTCTTCACACCACAGCTGGAGGGACTGCCCGCTGCCTGAGGAACCAAACCTTCCTATGGCTGCAAGGCCCTCCGTGAACTGCCCGATCTCCTATCCAGCTTCACCCCCTGCTTCCCACCCAAGGTAACGCTGCCTCCTGCAGAAACAACAGCTGGGCTGGACTGAGCGCTCTCCAGGCCCCGGCCCTGTGCTCAGTCCCTTACCTGCCTGTCTCACTGAACCCTCACAGCCTCAGGTCCTCGGGCCATTGCTCCCTTTACAGGGAGGAAACCTGGCACAGGAAAATCAAGGAACTAGCCCGTCGCATAGCAGCACATGCAGAGCTGGGATTTAAGCCCAGAGCTGGCACTTAGCTCCTGGGTGCCCTCCACAGGCACCCTGCCCTTTGGAGGGCCCAGCCATAGCGAGCTTCTCGGTGCCAGCGCCTGCGGCCGTCCCCTGGGCCCCCTCCGTGTACCCTGCGGGATGAAGGCCGGCGGCCCCAGAGCCAGTGGAAAGGGAGGCCCAGCCCGACCCCTGGCCCAAACCACGTCTTGGCACTCACCTGGCATTGACAGGTGTGCTCGGGTTGAAGAACTCCTGGGTCACCAGGGTGGCATACCATGACACTGCAGTCAAGGTGCAGAGGCCTAAGGACAAAGGGCGGGTGCTCAGGTCTGCCCCCTGCTGGCCACCAGGGTGGGCTACCTGTCATGGCCAACATGGTGGAGAAGGAGCCAGGGGCACCCACCTGCCAAAAGGAAGAGGGCCCCCCCGGAGATGGCAATGCGGCCCTTGGCGATGGGGTTGCTGTCTCCGACCCGGGTGCACTTCATGCCGACGACGCTGAGGATCATGGCCACGAAGCCCAGGAGCACGGCCACCACCATCAGGGCTCTTGCCGACTGGATGTGACCTGGGGGCAGGAGGGGCTGAGCCGGTGCGGGGGGGGGGGGGGGGGGGTGGGGAAGGGGGTGGATGGGGGAGCCGGGGATGGGAGCCTGGAGCAGGAGGGGAAGCTGCTCTGGGACTGCACCTGGGCAGGGGTGAGGGTGCAGTAAAGAGGGACGGGGTGGAGCCTCCCTCTATAACCGTCGTTCACGTTCACTCTCGTTTTCAGGCTCCTCTGTGGTGACCGGGCGGTTCTCTCACCAGCCGCTCCAGCTGGGACTCCCTCTGGGGCCTCCCCCACCCAACAGCAGGGGCAGCTTCTCCTGAGACCTTTCAGATTTGGCAGAAGGAGGAGCTGAGGGCAGCTGAGGCCCAATTCAGCCCAGATGGTCCTTAGGCAGGGATGCCAACCCCCATGGGCCATCCTGATTATGGACACCTTCCCCTTTGAGTCACCACGGCAGCCATATGCCTGCTGATCGGGTCAGTTCTGGGCTGGGGGCAGATGGCTGGTCGCTGGGCTCTGGCCTGTGGGCCCCAAGCCAGGGACAAAACTGCAGTGGTGCTTGCTTGTGAGCCAACTATTTAAGGCTCAATTCCAAACCCCAGGAGGAAGCAGAGAACAACTGGAGGGCCAGAGCACATGTGTGTACATGCACATGTATGTGTGCATGTGTGTGCATGTGTGTAGGGCTGTGTGTGTGCTTGCATGTGGATGCTTTCCTAGCTGGCGGGGCCAGCACGTGAGGGTGTACAAGGTGTCTGCCTACAGAGCATGGGGAGAAGTGGAGGGGAGGGTCTTGACTGAGCCTTTCTGAGTTCCAGGCACTCATCTCACCCGACCCTCCCATCAGCCTGTCAGTCCTAGTACGCCCGTTACACATGAAGATGTAGGAACACAGAGAGGGAGGGCCAGTGGTTTTCTCAAGGTTACAGCGGCAGAGCTGGGAGCTGGACCTCCGGCTGCCAGAACCTAGACCCCTGCCCGCTGTGGGGCACCCGGCTGGCCTAGATTTTCAAAAAGTTCACGGGGCGAGGGCGGGGGGCGGCGAGGGTTGGAGAGTAGAGCCCAGTGAGGATGGTGGACTGTACGGAAGCTTGCTCTGGACCTCCCCGTCCCCCTCCCCACCCTCCACCCTCACCCCCACCCTCACTCCCACCCCAACTCCCAGCCCGGCTGGCATGAGGCCTACCTTCCAGGGCCAGCAGCGAGTCGTAGAGCTTGCACTGCACCTGCCCGGTGCTCTGGGAGGCACAGGACATCCAGAGCCCTTCGTAGAGGCCCACGGCGGTGATGATGGCGTCGCCCGCATAGGAGGACTGCTTCCACTGGGGGAGGGCTGTACTGGCGATGATGCCCACCCAGCCACCCAGGGCCAGGAAATAGCCCAGGAGCTGGAGGCCCGAGTTGGCCATGGCCCAGGGGAGGGGGCCTGGGTTCCCAGAGCTCAGGGCTGGGCCAGGGTCCCTGGGGGAGTCGGGGTCATGGCCAGCTGAGCCAAGCTGCTGGGCGGGGTGAGGTGCAGCAGTGGTAAGAGGCTGAGGAGAGGTGGCAGCCCAGCCACAGCAGCAGCACAGGCAGCGGCTGGGGCTCTAGAATGCAGGGGGAGGCCCAGGCGCTGGCATGGCCAGGGGCCCGCCCACAGCAGCCGGCTAAGCCAGGGCAGGTCCCGGCAAAGCTCCTGCCCAGCCCCCTGGGGGTGGGAGCTGGCTGTGGGGCAGGTGGGTGCTCCTGCTCCACCCCCAGGGACAGAGAAGGGAGGGGCTGGGGGAAGTGACCCTGTTGTCCTCAGGGCCTTTCTGCCAGGAAAACCCCTTTAGGAAGCTGATGCCAGTGCCCTAAAATTCTCCTAATTCCTGCCCCGAGCACCAGCCCTGAGGGGAATGACTTTGCTCTTGGGTGGCTGAACTGACCCTGGGGCTTCTGTCCTCTCTGCCTGTGGCATTCCAATGTGCAGCAGGTGAGACTAGAGTAAGACATCAGGGAGAACTTTTGGGAGAGGACTGTGAGGCAGACTTGGAGAGACGGGGCTGGGGAAGGGTGTTGGAGAGAGGGTGTCCTGGGTACCTGGGGGCCATGAGTAGAAAACCAGGAAGGCCAGACCAGGGAATATGCACCGTGGAGTCTGTTTACGATATGAGAAGGGCAGAGAGGGACCCAGCGAGGCTGGGCCAGACCTGCCTGCTGGTCAGCAAGGGGCCTGGCAGGGAGGTAGGAGACAGCACCGACCTTCTGGCATCAGCCTGAAGGAAGGCAGACTGTTCAGCCCTTAATCCCCTTCTGGCTGGCTTAGCAGCTCCTGCTGGGGCCTGCGGCTCTGCACCCCGGCACGGGGCTCCAGCTCCAGAGCAGCCTGGTGAGGAGGGAGCCGTGGCCTCTGCACATTCCTGGGGTTCAGGCTTCCCCCTCTTCCCACCCACCTTCCCCCCTCTCTCCCACCCCAGCTCCGCCCTCTGGAGCAAGAGAATATTTAACTCTCCTGGACCTTATTAGCAATCCCCTCACGTTCAGTGGAGTTCGGTTGTGGGTACAGGGGTAATGTCACAACCCTGCTCCCACTCCTGCCAGCTCCCTCCCCCAGCCGCCCCCTTCATCTCCAGGGGCCACCTGCTTTGGCTGGCCTGAACTGGGTGAATGCAGGGTCCTCCCCCACAGCCCCGGCCCCCCTCCACAGGGACCCGTCCCCAGCCTGCACCCTTGCATTCTTCACGTGGCTATGCAAACGAGAGGGTGCCAGGCACTGCACAGACAATGGCTGCCCTGTGTGTCCACCCAAGGCGTGGGCCCCTGGTATGGCCTGGAGCCCCGGTCCTTGGGAGCTGGGGGAACAGCCAGCCCTCTGAAGGGTCAGGGGTGGGTGCTGTTTGGCCTGCAGTTTGGAACACTGGGCCCCCTGTGGCCCTCCCTGCTGGGAAGACCAGAACCATATAGATCTGTGTACTTGGATCCCAAAAATCAAGCAGAAGGTCTAAGCCAGAGGTGGGGAACATCTGGCCCAAGGGCCATATAAGGCCCGTGAAATCATTTGGTCTGGTCCTGCCAAGGCATTAGGGGTGAGTTAATTAAATGTTTGACCAAACACAGCAGGCTCATTTTTAGGTGGATACTTTTGTATGGCTCATGAATGATGTTATAAATACCCAAATGGCCCTTGGCAGAGAAAAGGTTCCCCACCCCAGGCAGGAGCAGTTGTAGAGAAGTCAGTGCTGAGTTCAGATTCCTCTTCCCCCCTAGACAAGGCTGAGGCACACAGCCAGGGGGAGCTGA
The DNA here is from genome assembly GCF_014108235.1 of Myotis myotis. Classification (NCBI taxonomy): domain Eukaryota; kingdom Metazoa; phylum Chordata; class Mammalia; order Chiroptera; family Vespertilionidae; genus Myotis; species Myotis myotis. The sequence continues at coordinate 28,685,134 of NW_023416324.1, read as the reverse complement.
GGACATTGCTGGAGCCCAGAGTGGACATGCCTGGGGACCCACTGAGTACCTGGCGCAGGTCTTTGCACTTTAGTATCAAGATCACACAGAAACCAAGCGTCAGAGCCACACAGGCCCTCAAGACCATGGCTGCAATCCCGTCCGTCTGTTGATAAGTGAGGGAGCTGAGAGCCAAAGAGGCCACGTGCGTGGCTGTCTCCAGGACAAAGGTCGCAGGCTCTGAGGCCTTAGCGGATATGTGCCCGAGCCTCCATCCTGACACCCCCGGCGCCTCGCTCACACTGGGAGCAGAGACATCTATGATCCAGAATGACGCTCACATCGCCCCCTGCAGCCCTCTGTCCATCTCTTCTCTTTGTTATTTAAGGTCTTGAGTGTGTTCTATCCAAATGCCCCCGACAGCCTTCCCTCACCAATGTTCCAAGGCCTTTCAGGGTTCAGGTCCTGCTCCTGGAGTGGAGTTCCCCACCTGGCGGAGCTTCTCCACCCAGGGCTCCTACCACCAGGGGCCTGCCCCTCCCCAGCCCAGTGACTCCCAGGCATGCTGGAGCCACCCAGCCTCCATTAAGAGCCAACTGGAAACTGCCCCGGGGTGTCACACCTCACTGTTTAACAAGTGTTTTCACATACATTACAAGAGGCTTAGGTCGAGCTTTACCTCTGCCACTAAGGCTGTGTGACATTAGGGAGTCCCTTAGCTTCTCTGGGCCTGGTTCCCCAACTGAAATGTTAGCGCTAATACCCCTTGTCCTGTCTGGTTCATGACAATATTTACAGAGATCAAATAATGGGTGAGACATGCTTTTGGAAAACATAATGTGCCTGAAAAATGTGGCCAATGAGAGCTGTGTTCCCAAACACTCCCTCCTGGCCGGGTCTCCCCGTTGTGCCCTCGTCCTGGGTGTGGGTGGACTGACTGTGGCCGAAGACCCACTGCCACGCCTGCCTGGCAGAGCCTGGCAGAGAGTGGGTGCCGAGTAGGTCTGTGTTGATCATGACCGGCTGGCTTGAGGATGACCGTTTTTGCTGGAGACCTTCCCAGGGTCCTCTCCCACCGACAGTCAGGAGGGTCTGACTCAGTTGGTTGCCATCCAGCACATTCTCTGCAGCCACCACCTGAAACATTGGAGCTGGTCTTACTGCCCCCAACTCAGTCTGACTTTCCTGCCGAACCACAGGCTTGGAATGGAGAGGACTTGCCCCAGGCCCCACAGCTAGAAAGGGGTGTAGCAGTAATGCCTGTACTTCCCCAACCCCCAACCCCCCCCCCCCCCCCCCCCCCCCGCAGCCGTCCTGCCTACCCAGCCAGGTCAGGCGCCCTGACCCCGGGTCCCGGAATGCCCTGCATATTTCCACTCACAGCACTTGGTGTGTTGCCTCCTTCAGAGGATTGAGGACGGTACGAGCCTCATGGCCCTATTACCAGCTCATTGCTGTGCCCCACGCCTAACCCCGGGTGCGATGCCCTCCAACTCACAACCACCGTGAGCACAGGCTCTCTCAACGCCTGTGCCGAGAGCTCTGCCAACTGCTGGGTGCCAGAGACCACGGTCCGCGTCCACACCTTCCATGTCTGCTGAGCTGCCTCCACCCCCTCTGGTGCTAGCACGGCACGCTCTCCATCTGGAGCGGACTCCCGCATGGCTGACATGCCTTTGCGTGTGCATCACAAACACGGATGAGGCAATCGCACCCGCATCTCGCCCGGACCCTGCTGTCCTTTGGCCTTTCGTGACTTACTGAGACAGTCCGCTGTCTCCATGTGGCTAGCATCTGTTGAAATGATAAAGGTTATCTGCCTTGATGTAGAAGCTTCTGGAAGACCAGCATCAGGCAGGTGTAGTTTTCTGTAATACTGGGAATTTACTATGTGCTAAGTATTGTGCCAACTGCCTTATGAGCATTCCCTTGTGAACATTCTCTCTCTTTCCTCTCTCTCTCTCTCTCTCTCTCTCTCTCTCTCTCTCTCTATATATATATATATATATATATATATATATATATATATATATATATTGATTTCAGAGAGGAAGGGAAAGGGAGAGAAAGAAACATCAATGATGAGAGACAATCATTGATTGGCTGCCTCCTGCATGCCTCTCCTGCACACACTGGGATTCGAGCCTGCAACCCGGGCATGTGTCTGACCTGGGAATTGAACCGTGACCTTCTGGCTCATAGGTCAACGCTCAACCACTGAGCCGTGCCGGCCGGGATTCTCACAAACACCCTTGAGCATCCTGGGTCAGGACTGCAAGCCCAGGTGCCCGGGGAGGAAGCGCACTAGAAGGTCACACAGCTCCAAGGGGTGGAGTGAGTCTTGCCCACTCGGCACATGGTGAAGCTCATGTTCTTTTCCCTAATGTGGCCTCTCTCCACAGGGCGAGCACGTCACTAAACAGGTCATGGGACTAAAGGAGCAGAGACCATGCCTGCAGGATCACTCACAGGAGCAGAGACCATGCCTGCAGGGTCACTCACAGGAGCAGAGACCGTCCCTGCAGGATCACTCACAGGAGCAGAGACCGTCCCTGCAGGGTCACTCACAGGAGCAGAGACCGTCCCTGCAGGATCACTCACAGGAGCAGAGACCATCCCTGCAAGATCACTCACAGGAGCAGAGACCATCCCTGCAGGATCACTCACAGGAGCAGAGACCATGCCTGCAGGATCACTCACAGGAGCAGAGACCATGCCTGCAGGGTCACTCACAGGAGCAGAGACCATCCCTGCAGGGTCACTCACAGGAGCAGAGACCGTCCCTGCAGGGTCACTCACAGGAGCAGAGACCATCCCTGCAGGATCACTCACAGGAGCAGAGACCGTCCCTGCAGGGTCACTCACAGGAGCAGAGACCATCCCTGCAGGATCACTCACAGGAGCAGAGACCATGCCTGCAGGATCACTCACAGGAGCAGAGACCATGCCTGCAGGGTCACTCACAGGAGCAGAGACCATCCCTGCAGGGTCACTCACAGGAGCAGAGACCATGCCTGCAGGGTCACTCACAGGAGCAGAGACCATCCCTGCAGGATCACTCACAGGAGCAGAGACCATGCCTGCAGGGTCACTCACAGGAGCAGAGACCATCCCTGCAGGGTCACTCACAGGAGCAGAGACCATCCCTGCAGGATCACTCACAGGAGCAGAGACCGTCCCTGCAGGATCACTCACAGGAGCAGAGACCATGCCTGCAGGGTCACTCACAGGAGCAGAGACCATCCCTGCAGGGTCACTCACAGGAGCAGAGACCATCCCTGCAGGATCACTCACAGGAGCAGAGACCCATGCCTGCAGGGTCACTCACAGGAGCAGAGACCATCCCTGCAGGGTCACTCACAGGAGCAGAGACCATCCCTGCAGGATCACTCACAGGAGCAGAGACCGTCCCTGCAGGATCACTCACAGGAGCAGAGACCATGCCTGCAGGATCACTCACAGGAGCAGAGACCGTCCCTGCAGGGTCACTCACAGGAGCAGAGACCATGCCTGCAGGATCACTCACAGGAGCAGAGACCATCCCTGCAGGGTCACTCACAGGAGCAGAGACCGTCCCTGCAGGGTCACTCACAGGAGCAGAGACCGTCCCTGCAGGGTCACTCACAGGAGCAGAGACCATGCCTGCAGGATCACTCACAGGAGCAGAGACCATGCCTGCAGGATCACTCACAGGACTCACGGAGCAGAGACCAGTTCCTGCAGGGTCACTCACAGGAGCAGAAGACCATCCCTGCAGGTCACTCACAGGAGCAGAGACCGTCCCTGCAGGATCACTCACAGGAGCAGAGACCATGCCTGCAGGATCACTCACAGGAGCAGAGACCATGCTGCAGGTCACTAACAGGAGCAGAGACCATGCCTGCAGGATCACTCACAGGAGCAGAGACCGGCCCTGCAGGATCACTCACAGGAGCAGAGACCATGCCTGCAGGATCACTCACAGGAGCAGAGACCATGCCTGCAGAATCACTCACAGGAGCAGAGACAGTCCCTGCAGGATCACTCACAGGAGCAGAGACCCGTCCCTGCAGGATCACTCACAGGAGCAGAGACCTTCCCTGCAGGGTCACTCACAGGAGCAGAGACCGTCCCTGCAGGGTCACTCACAGGAGCAAGAGACCGTCCCTGCAGGATCACTCACAGGAGCAGAGACCATGCCTGCAGGATCACTCACAGGAGCAGAGACCATCCCTGCAGGGTCACTCACAGGAGCAGAGACCGTCCCTGCAGGATCACTCACAGGAGCAGAGACCATCCCTGCAGGGTCACTCACAGGAGCAGAGACCATGCCTGCAGGGTCACTCACAGGAGCAGAGACCATCCCTGCAGGATCACTCACAGGAGCAGAGACCGTCCCTGCAGGATCACTCACAGGAGCAGAGACCATCCCTGCAGGATCACTCACAGGAGCAGAGACCATGCCTGCAGGGTCACTCACAGGAGCAGAGACCATCCCTGCAGGATCACTCACAGGAGCAGAGACCATCCCTGCAGGGTCACTCACAGGAGCAGAGACCATCCCTGCAGGGTCACTCACAGGAGCAGAGACCATCCCTGCAGGATCACTCACAGGAGCAGAGACCATCCCTGCAGGGTCACTCACAGGAGCAGAGACCATCCCTGCAGGGTCACTCACAGGAGCAGAGACCATCCCTGCAGGGTCACTCACAGGAGCAGAGACCATCCCTGCAAGATCACTCATGGAGTAGTGCTTGTCCCCCGCTTAACAACACATGTGCCTCCAGCTCATCTCTGGCCCCACGTAGAGCCAGACGCCTGAGAAGAGGTCTCTACCCACCTTCCTCCTCACTTGAATTCACTCCAGCCGTCTTTCCTCCACACTACCTCCCCGATACATCTCTTGCCCCTGATCTCCATGTCGCCAGATCAAAGTGGGTTCAGTTCCTCCCCAGGGCTCAACCTCTCAGCGGCATCTGACAGCAGTTCCCCCCTCCGGAACCTCTCTCATCGGCTTGTCCCTTCGGGTCGCCTGCTCCTGTGTTGGCTCCGTGTCTAAAGCCCCTGACACCTCCAGCCAGGCTCAGTCTTCTGACTCTCTCTCTCTCTGCGCTGACCTGTCTCCTGGCTTTGACCACCACCCAGACGCTGATGATGTCTCCGTCACGCAGCCTCCTGCTGTCCCTGAACTCAACTCAAATACAGCCAATTCTCTATGGTATTTCCACTTGGATACCTAACGGGCTCCTCAAACGTCAGCATACCATGTGCAAAACCAAACTCCTGGTTTCTACTTCACCCTCCCTCCGGCATGCTCCTTTTCCCCAGCCATCCCACCCATCAGCCACTCCTGCTGGCTCTACTTGAGACCCAGAACCTGAGCTTTTTCACCGCTTCACCCCATACACACCAGCTTCATCCCCTCCCGGGTCACGGCCCTCTCCTTGTCCCCACCCTCCCCCAGCCCATTCTCCATGGAGGCCTTGAAAATAAGTCGTTGCCATCACTCCTCTGCTCAGAACCCTCCACGGCGCAGGTCTCACTGAGTCAAAGTCCAGGCGCTTGTGGAGGCCAACAGGCCCAGAGATTCCAACTTCATGCTGCCCTCCTTCTCGGCCACTCTGTGCGGCCACAGTGCCTCCTGGCCGTTCCTCCCTCCTCAGGGCCTGACGTGCTTTCTTCTCTATCTCAAAGGATCACATACACACACACACACACACACACCCCTTACCTGTCTGCCCCACTAAGATAAGCAGAGGGCAGGGACTTGTTTGGTTAGCTACCATATTCCCAAGACTGTAAGCCCAGGTTACTGTTGATTGGCACTGGGCTGAGTGAATCAATGAGCACTGAATGCAGCTCCCAAACTCACCGCCCTGGAGGGGGATGGGCCGTGCCAGAGGGGCTGACTCTCAGGTTCCACTCCTCTGTCTCCTGAGTGTGTGTTGTCCTGCACCCGGAGGCCCTGTGGGACGGGACTGAGGCCAGGCAGCACAGCAGGACCCACATGGGGCCAGCGTGCCTCCGCACTGCTGACCGCTGCTCCTCGCAGAGCAGGATTAATGATAATCCCTGCCATTCGTCCAGCACATTCCAGCTCACCAAGTGCTGCTGTACCTGGTACTGCATCTGGGCCATACACCTGCCCACACGCAGGGCAGAGTGGGGACTGAGGTTCCCATCATAAAAGAGACAACTCCGAGGTCCCCAAGGTGAAGTTCTGGCCTGAGCTGCACAGGAAGTGGCTGAGCAGGGCACTGGGCCTGGCCCCTTCCCACTGGGCCTGCGCCTGTGTCCTGCCCAGAGCAGTTTTCACCCAGTGAGACCTCTCGGGCAGGTGGGCATGTTTCTATTCTCTGAACAAGCTACTGAGTAAAAAAACACGAATCATTTATTCTTTGGTTGTCTACACAGACACTTAAATACTGTATCACTGTCACGCGGCTGCCTGAGCAGGCACCCCGTGGTGGCTGAGCCTGCGTCCTGAGCCCTCAGCCGTGTCGAGGGTAGCAGGCCACCCTGCCATGTCCACTCCAAGAGCAGTAGCACCGTGCGGGCGGCTGTGAGCAGGGTCCTTTCGCTGGGCAGCAGATGTAAGTGCCCACAGCTCCGTGGCGCCCAGCGGCCAGCCAGTCCAGGCCGCAGGCCAGAGTTTCCCACGGCGGGTCTAATCGCCAGTCCACGGTGAGCTGGACATGGTCAGAGCTCGTCCTTGTGCCCTGACTCACTGCTGGGGACAGATTCCTCTGCAGGTTGGGGGGGCCCCTGCGGCGCTTCCTGGGGCTGCTCCTGGGGGAGGTCCATCTCTTCTGGGCTGAAGAGCATCTTCACCAGGTCGTCGGCCTGTACCCTGTCCTGCAAGGACAAACCCCTGCTACTCAGAGAGGCCTCTGGACCAGGTACTCACCGCTCAGGGGCTACTTCCTCAGTGGCCTCTGAGCTCATCTCCTTCCCAACAGGTCCTGCTCTCTGGGCAAAGCCAGCTGAGGTGGTGCGCAAAGAGGAAGCAAGAACCAGAGTCATTCCCCATCGTCCCCCGCCCTGAAGCCCCATTACAAGTGGGGAAGAAGGGACAGGGAGGAGGAGGCAGTGACCAGGATGACACAGGGCACCTTCCATGTCTAAGCCATCGGCAAGGGACTAGGAGAGGCGGAAGCAGAACAAGGGCCCTTCCAGGGCATTGCAGCACCGGCTGCCCTCACCCGCTCGCTGTGTCTAGCGTCCAAAGTGAACCACAGGGCGATGGCACAGCGCTGCCCCCTGGTGACGGCCTTCACTCCGTGCGGGTTTTCGGTGCCCGAGGAAAAGCCCACGGCCCTTCCGCACTGGGGCTGCACCTCTGCCTGAAGGGCACAAAGGGGAACACAGGACAGACTGACCTGCCTTCAGAAGGGACATGGGGTCCTTAGTGTCCACGCGTGAGGGTGGCTCCTCAGCCCAGCTTCCCAAAGACCAGGCTAACGAGCAAAGGTGACCAGAGGAGCGACCAGCACAGCAAAGCCCCCTGGTTGGGCAGGGGAGCGCTGGCCACTAGAAGACCAGGTGGCTGTTCTGCCCTGCACTGAGGGTTTCTGTCTCTCAGGGATGGGGACAAGGAAACACTCACTGTTACGGTCTTGGCATCCAGTTCAGTGAAATAAAAGTTTCCTCCATCGAAGTCTCCATTTAGGTAAAGAATGGCACTGGGAAAGGCAGAGAGAATCTCAACACAGACTTTCTCCTCCTCCCGCTCCCCAGACAACCCACAGGTCCAGTGCCTTCATCTCCAAGTGCTCTCAACCAGCAGCTAGAGGGGCCTTTCATAGGAAGAAAGCCTTCTAGAGCCTTCTTTGAAGCCTCACAAATGACTCCAACCGTCCCATCCCTACCCCCTAGCCCCAGAGAATCCACCATGCCCTTCTCTGGGGGACTTCTGCACCAAGTCCACCTCTTCCTGTCCTCATCACACTACACTGTGATGGTTTCCTTGCTGTCTGGCTTCCTATCCAGAGGGTCTGGGGACAAGGGATTGGACTCTGGGAACAGCCGCTCCCAAACCTGTGTGTATGTATAACTGTTGGGGGAGGGGGCAAAGAGCAGTGCATGGGGGCTCAAGAGGGCGAGCGGGCACCTGTAGTCCCGGAAGGTGTAGGCAGGGGGCTCCTTGATGCACACGAGGGCCTCGGCGTTCAGGATGCAGTTGTCCACGTGGACCGGGTGGCTACTGTCCTTCCTCTCAGCCTGTGTCTCTGGGATCCAAGTGACACGTTAGCGCTGAGGTGCCTCAGGAGATATCACAGCTCTCCCACTGGCATGGCAGGGGGCGGGGGGTGCTTCCCAAAATGAGTCTGGGTCCTGGGAATACCCAGTGAACAAGCGGGTCTGCAGCTGAGCTGTATCAGCCCAGGGGTCAGGACAGAATCACATGCGTGCCCAATCCCATCACTGAGAATCACTGGCCTCACCAAACTCTCGAGTGTAGCTCCCCACCATTTGGCTTCTGAGGCCCTCACCAGCCTGATCTGATTGCTCCCCTTTAACCTCACTCTCCAGAATAGCAGCTTTTCTTAGTTCCCCAACGGCCGGGTTGCTCAATGTTCCTTCGCACATCCTGTTCTCTCTGGCTTGAACAACCCTGTGCGCTCAACTGCTATTCATCCTGCACAACTATCATCACCTCCTCCAGAAAGCCCACCTGACTGCCCAGGTAGAACGACTGTAACTGCCTCGGCTGTATTATCACACTAGGCTGCCACTTATTTGGTTACTTCCTCAGCATCCAGTCAGGGCCCGGGCATGGCATGTGCTTAGCGAAGGCTGCAGGGGTGAAAGAGGCCCACCTTCGATGGCGGTGCGGCACACCAGGTGGGAGTAGGAGAAGTAGAGGGGGGTGTCCAGGCGGAAGTAGGACTCCATGACACGCCGCACTTTCTCTGTCACGTTGTAGTACAGGTGGGCACTCTGCAGAGGAACTTTCCCTTCCTGTCCCAGCTGCCAAGGAGACCAGTGGTCAGCTGCCCTGAAGGCCCCTTGTGGACCAACAGGGACCTGAGGCCCCAGGCTCCTCATCCCTATATCAAAGGTGCAGTCTCTCTGCTTCCCACGCACAACACCCCAACGTTTGCCGCTTTCCCCGGCTCTCATAATTCTCTTTAAGAATAATTTGTGCACGTCACGCAGAAGTGCGGGCCCCTGGAGTCAGCGTTCTTCAGAAAGCGCTCACAGCTTTGGATATTGGTCTTATCCTGTTTGCCTCATCTTATTACTCTTGGTCTAACAGCCAAAATTCCAAAGTGAAACTCACTCAGCTTAATTTACCCTCTCTCCACGGCAGCTGGAATGTGGACAGGAGACATCTTTAACCTTTTCTCCCACCATCCCCAGTTCCTGCCCCAAACCTGGCCTCCCCTCCCCCTTCCCTCACTCTAGAACACTGAGCACTGACTCTACCTTGAGGGCTTTGAAGACAGTGACGCCATAGAACTTTTCGTTGGGGGTGTGTGGGGAGGTTTGGCCCCGGTAGCCATCACCTGATGTTGCTGCTGCCTACAAGCCCAAAAACAGGTGGAGTCAGCCAGGGCAGTTGACCACCTCTTCTCAGGCCACCTCGGGGGCACTGAGTCGGGGAAGCCCGGCTCTGGGGAGAAGGTGTGGTCACTGGTCCCTCACGTTGGTCAGCCTCTGCAGCTCCCGGCACTCATCATCAGAGATCAAGCCATCCATGACCACCCGCTGGGAGCCATTCAGGACTTTGGAGTTCATGGTGAGATGGATGCCTTCATAGAGCAGGGGGCCACCTGCAAAGCAATGACAAGACTGGGCTAAATCCAGCAGCCACTCTGTGCAGAGACTCCATCAGATACTGCTTCCCTGTAAAGAACAGAAATTCCAGTTGTTTCCTGTTCACCAGAGAAATCTCCCATTTGGTCACTTCCAAGGGCTAGAACTTGGAGCTGAAAGACGGGAGAGCCAAGTCCTGGTCCTCGCTCTACTCCTGACCAGCTGCTGGCTCTTTAGGCCTTTACATTCCTAAAACGAGCTCCTGGATCAGAAAGAACTGGGTTTGACTCCTGCATTAATGAGCTGTGTGACATTGGCAAGTTACTTAACCTCCCTGAGTCTTAATTTTCTGATCTGTAAAGTGGCATCTACCTCATGTGATGTCTGTTTGATATAAATAAAAATACAAATTAAATCCTTAGCATACTTGGCACAAAGTATATGCTCCAAAGTTTAGCTACCATCATCATCACCATCATTTATTTAATATGAGGATCTTACAATCTGCCCAACCCACCTCCTGGGGAGTGAAGAGAATCAAGACAAATACCGCTGAAAGCACTTAGAAAACAAAGGAAATTGGACACATTCTTTTCACATGCCAGTCTTGTTACTAGTAAATTAATCCCTTTTTGTAGAGCAAAGCCCAGTGCTTCTCCTATTTCGCAGGAGTCTCTCTGTGCTGGGAACATACTAAAGACTCAACCCAACTCCACCTATTTACTGAGACCGCAACATGCTAGGTGAGGCAAGGGGTTAACTCCTGCAGACAGCACCTGTTTCAACAATTACACAAACAACCAGCATACTACAGACCTTGTGAAAACACAAAGAATTTCAACAGAAAGGGGGAGGGAGTCCCAATTCGCCAGGGTAGGCATTGCAGGGTGTACCTGAGCCGCCTCACAGGCGGAGATGAGAGGAAGTAGCTTAGGGTGAGGGACGGGCATGAACAAAGATTTGTGGGCAAAGAGAGGATCCAGGAACAGGAGCAGTCCAGGTGGGAGGGGAGAAGAACATAGGGTTAAAAATCAGAATCCCTGTGTTTGGAAGACTGATCTGACCCTGGTGTGGAAAAAGGCAAGGACAGACAGGAAGAGGGAAGACAAGGGCAGACAGGAGGTGCTGGGCCTGAAGCAGGTTTGAGGCAGTGGGAAAAGAAAAAGGCTGGGGTGAGAGGAGAAACAGCAGAGTCATGGGTAGGCCTCGGGGGAAGGAGGGGATGGCCTCGGGGGCAAGGAGGGGAGAACCAGAGGAGACCTGCAGATTTTGAGGCTTGGTGACAGGACTTTGGGAGAAAACAGTTTGGAAGCAGTGAAACGGTAAGTTTTGCCCTATGAATACTTACTAAACTAGTGTCACTGTGACAAGAGTCTAATTTCTTTCACAAAAGCCAATTCTCAGTGCCCTTCCCAGATGGAAGTCCTGTTGGAGAGTCAGGAGGGACACCGAGGCAAGGTGAGGCCTGGTCCACGACGGCTTAGATCCTGAGCTGGCTCACTGTGAGCTTGGCACATCCAGGGCGCATCCCGCTAGTGTGGGGCAGCTGCCTTGCTGCCTCCACGACAGCCACAGGGCCCTGAGCTCTGTCCTCTCACCTTCCCGGGTCAGCCTGCTCACATCCAGCGACTCCTTGGTCTTCTCTTCCACAAGCGTCTCAATCTCCTTCATCAGGTTTCCAATCTCCTGGGAGATGCGGGCGGCTGTTTCCCGTTCAGACCTGTGAGCACAGCTGCTCTGAGGACTGGATTCTGGGTCTGGCCCCGGCTCCCACCCCAACTTCCCAGATTGGACCTGCCCACCCCTGGCCAGGAGTTCACATCTGCCTGGGCTCAGAAGCCTCAGTGCTTCCTCAGACCGATCCAAGCATGCAGTTCTTCAAGGTCCTCACTTCTGTTTCTCTTGTAATCTCTTGGGAATCACCTCTTCTGGAGTCCATGAGTCCTAAGGGCAGATAGGGAAAAATTAACAGTGTAGGGTGACCTACTTAAGCTTCCAGGTCTTGATGCATAGAACAGGGTCTACAGAGAAGCTTCCTTATCACCTTCGTGGTCCCAGGAGATGAAGTGAGAGGTCTATGAACTCTAGTCACCTCTGGCTAGCTGCCCAGAATTCCCCTTTGTCGTTTTCTGTCTCTCATCCATGGGTTTCAAGATCCCATGTTTGGCTCACTCCCTGGAGTCACACAGCACACCACTTACCCGCATCCCTTGCCCCCTCACACTCCCCCACCCCCCCAGCTGCTGTGCCCTGGCTCACCGGATCAACAAAGGGAATTCCAAAAACATCATAAGCAAAGAAAAGCAGTTCTTTCTCCAGCAGGCTTCGCTGTCGGTACTCCTGGGCGCTCTGAAGAAACAAAGTAGAAGAAAGTCCTGGAACTTGGCCCTGTCCGTTAACTCTCGGGGTGCCCTGGGCTTTCTACCCGTCACTCCCACTGTGACCCGAGGCTCCTCTCCGTCACTAGTGTGTCAGTTCCCCAGTCTGGGACCAAGTCTCACTGCTGTGCTCACAGGCTCCTCCTGCAAGGCTCAGGAAGAACCTCTGAGGGCGGCATAACCAGGCTTCCCTTGAAGGGGAAAAGCCCCCTTTCTCCCCCCAAAATCCCCATTAATCTCCAAGACAGAAAATCTGATGATTCTCTGGAGACGTGAAAATGCTTCTCAAAGGAGAGTTCCTTCTTGATTTCTGCAGCTTAGTGCTCAGAAAGGAAACCTCAGGAAGTGAATACTTGACTGTTACTCTCTGCATCCTTATAGATCGATTCTATTATCCTCATTCACCTTTGAGATCGATACTATTATCCTCATTCTACAGATGAAGACACCGAGAAGCAGAGGGGATAGACGATTTACTTTAGGGGACACTTTAGGAAACGGGACCTGCATTCAAACCTTGGTCTTTCCAATCCTAAAGCCCATGTGCTTTTCATTACACCACTGCCTCCCTCAGACTCGGGACAGACCATGCCCCTCCCTGGAGATGGGCAGCTGCAGCAAGAGCAGCGGCTCTGGCATCTGGCCTTCCCACAAGTGCTCACAGTAGGGCTTACCCAGGGCAGGGAGACTAAGTACCTTCTGGGTCACATCTTTCCCTAGGTGCCCTGCTAGTCTCCAAGCAGCAGAAGGAAGGAAAAGGAAAAGAAGACATCGTCAGTTGAAATAAATGATGAGGGCAGTAAGGACAATGTTACTGGTGTCAATGAGTCCTATACCATCTACTACTATATTTACCCAAGAGGAAGGTGGGAATTTCCTCCTGCAGAATTTAAGTGATTGGCTTCCTTTATCAAGTGCTAGACACCAAGCTAGATATGTTATCTCATCTAACCCTCCCAATAGTTGTATGAGGCTGCTAGGGAGCAGATCCCCCTTCTACCATTTATTCATTCCGCACCCATCTACTGTGTCAGGAACTGAGCCAGCGCTGGGATAAAACAAGGAGACAGATTTCGGTCAGCACTACCAGCCATTCGCCACTGTGCAAGTTAACGTATCTCTTGGTGCCTACATGTCCTCATCTCTAAAATGGAAAGAACAGCGCCTACCTCACAGGGTGGCGGTGATGATTAAGTGAGATGAGGAGTGTAAGGCACCCAGCACAGCGCTTGGCTCAACAAATGCTAGTCACCTTCTTCCCAGAAGGGGAGTTCTAGTTAAAAATGGTAGTTTGACCATATGAGCTTATTTCCCTCTCTATCTCAGACTCACTAATATGACCGTAAAATAAAGAAAGAAAGAAAAGAAAGATAGGGACTAGAAGTGCCATCTCAAATCCAGACGGTCACCATCTAGTGGCCAAAGAGGACAACTACAAGGTAACCCTCTCCCTGTGGGAGGGGATGGCCAGGTTCCAAAGCTAGGAAGAACCTTGGTATTTTTCTTCAGGGTAGGCTGGTGACCCCACCCTCGCCGAGTTTTTTGAGAATCAACGGAAATAAAAGCCGTGAAAGAATTTTGTAAGCTATAAGATGCCACAGGCATTTGAAAGGTGGTGATTTTCAATAGTGAGCGCCACAACAACCAGGATGGGAAGGCTGTTACTACCACATCATCTACTTCCTTCTCCCAGGGACCAGAGGAAGAATGAGCTCCCCGGGCTGGAGTGCGGCAGAGGAAAGCCTCCCGTGTGTCCCCGGGTTAGGTGGACAGCACCATGCATGTGTCTCCCGAGCTGGAGCTTGCTGCCTAATTAGGTAGGAAGAGGAGGGAGGAGTGAAAACACCCCACCTCCTGCCATCTAGTCAGTTCCCCTCTTGTAGCCACTGCCTCACTCAGGCCTCTTGGCTCCTCTTTGCACCCCCACAGTAGCTTCCAGCTGGTCTCCTGCTTCCAGCACATTCCCATTCTGAGTCATTCACCGTCACATCCGGTCAGGCTACTGCTTAAAACCACTGTCTGCCTCATGGGACAGAGTCCAAGGTCCTGGTGGGGCACTCAAGACCCCTTAAAATCTGACCCTCCCCGGCCTCATCTCTGGTAATTCTCCATTACCACCTTTCATTGATATGGGACAATTGTCCATGTTTGCACATGCTGCTCTCTGTCTGAAAGGATCTTTCCTGCTTCATTCACTGACTGAGTTTTGTTGTTTTTGTTTTTGTTTTTTTAAATGTATTTTTACTGATTTCAGAGAGGAAGGGAGAGGGAGAGAAAGATAGAAACATCAATGATAAGAGAGAATCATTGATTGGCTGCCTCCTGCATATCCCCTACTGGGGATTGAGCCTGAAACCCAGGCACGTGCCCTTGACTGGACTCAAACCCGGGACCTTTCAGTCAGCAAGCCGATGCTCTATCCACTGAGCCAAACCAGCCAGGGCTCACTAACTGAGTTTATTATTATTATTATTAATTATTATTATTTTAAAAATATTTTTATTGATTTCAGAGAGGAAGGGAGAGGGAGAGAGAGATAGAAACATCAATGATGAGAGAGAATCATTGCTCTGCTGCCTCCTGCACGCCCCCTACTGGGGATTGAGGCTGAAACCCCAGCATGTGCCCTTGACTGGAATCAAACCGGGGACCCTTCAGTCCAAAGGCCAACGCTCTATCCACTGAGCCCAACCAGCCAGGGCTCACTGACTGAGTTTTTTAAAACCAAATGTCAACAGCACTTTTATGAAGCATTCCCTGACTCACCAGCTGGCTGCTTTTCCTCCCTGCTTCCACTGGAGCTTGTACTCACTATCTACTATTATATGCACTAGAGTTCTACAGATTTTGGTTTACATGTCTTTCTGTACCAGCAATGCCCTAAGGTGTGTTTTAGATGGCATTGAAAAAGACATGAGAGTAATACATTTACAACTAAAAGAAATCCACAGAGTATCAACAGCCATGAAAAGAAACATCAGTCTTCTCCCACTCCTGACCTGTAGGCCCAGGCCTCAGGGGTAATCCCGATGAACAGTTTTTTATCAGTCTGTACAGAAAGATTACAATTTAAAATTTAAAGCATATATATGTATTAAAAAAATAAATAGGATTTCATATATTTATTTATTTTAGATATTTTTTTTTCTTTACTTAAAATCATATCACGGGAGATCATTTCATATTGGTGCAGAGCAATCTGCTCATGCAATACAATAGTCTTGTAGGTCACTGAATGAGTGTATCATAATTTATTTAACCAGTCTCCAAATTGATGGTAGTTAGCCTGCTTCCAGTCTTTTGCATTTAGCAGGAATGTTCTGGTGCACATCTGCGCATACTTAGCTTTGCATGCCTGTTCAGTACAGCCGCAAGGTAAATCTCTGCAGTCCCATTGCTGGTTAAATGAACAGTCCAATTTACAGTCCCACCAACAGTGTAGGAGTGTGCCTGCTTTCTCACCCCCTATTTTCTCTAATATATTTGCTGTATAGATAACTGAGTGGCCTCTAGAGTAACTGTTGCTATTTACTCTTTTTTGACAAAGTGAAAAACTGGGCCAAAGTTACAGCCATTTTTACACACACTGTAGATGGGGTGGGAGAGGCCAGTAAGGACACAGGTGATTGAAAGCCACAGTGATAAGACACCAGTTTCAGGAGGTGGCTGAGTTTGGAGGTGAAGAAACCAGCCACCTGCTACATGTGTTCCAGCACAAGACCCCTGTGATGCTACCCGTGCACACAATACTTTGTACACACTTGTACCAGGCCTGTCAGCTCACTATCTTATTTGACCCTCATACTCATTCTGTGTTGAAGACAGAACAAGAGCCATAATCCCATTTTATAGAGGAAGAAACAGATGCAGAGGGGCAATGCAGAGTGCCTATGATCTCCATGATGTGCTGAAGATCACGCGGCTAGTAAGTGGAGGAGCAAGGATTTGAGTACAGACTAGTGACTTCAAATACACCTCAAACACCCTAGCTAGTTTGGCTCAGTGGATAGAGCATCGGCCTATGGACTGAAGGGTCCCAGGTTCAATTCCAGTCAAGGGTACATGCCTGGGTTGTGGGCTCAATCCCTAGTGGGGGGTGTGCAGGAGGCAGTCGATCAATGATTCTCTCTCATCACTGATGTTTCTATCTTTCTCTCCCTCTCCTTTCCTCTCTGAAATCAACAAAAATATATTTTTTAAAAAAACCAACAAAACATCTCATTGCTCTGGGCTCAGGAAGGAAAGGGTCCAGGTTCTGTGCAAGGCATATACACAAATATCAAGGTTTATAGTATCAAATTCAGTAAGTTAGAAACAGCAAACTTTTCGTGTTTTTAATTATAAATATAATACCCATTCTTTGCAGGAAATTTAGAAAACATAAATAAGCGAAATACAAAAATCACCCATAATTCTACTACCCAGAAAAAACCATTGCTAACATTTTGGTGCGTTTCATTTTGGTCACTGCATTCCATAGACTTTTCTCCTTGTTTTGGAGGGAGATGGAAATAATGCCAAAAGAGGGAGAGATCAGACAGTGGCAGAAAGAAGAAGGGATGGAGAGGAAAATGGAGACGGAAAGCGTGTGAGTGAAAAAAAGCATGATGTTAAAAATGATAAATCTTGGCCAAGTGGTATCAAGTCTCAAAGTAGGGGGTGCCAAAAAGGGGAAAGGCGTGCTGCTTTGCTGTTCTGCTTTTCTTTGGCAACTCAGAGAACATGCATCTGGGCCCAGATCATGCTAATTAATTATGCTAGTTAGGGCTCCAGCAGCTTCTCCATGCTTCCCTTGCTCCCTTATTCTCTCAGTGACAATTGCTTAGTGCACTCCCAGCCGCCCAGGCCCCCTGTCCCCACCGTGCACAAGCAGTGCCAGCTCCCCTCCTCCACCCCACTCTGCCCTCTGGTCTGGGTTCAGCTGGAACGTCTCTCACCTCTCGGGGGCCAATGGATCTGGCTTGCTCTTCCCCAAGCATGGCGGTATAGTAGGCCAGATTCTGGTTCATCACCTCATCATTGGGGAAGAAGAGGAGATAGGTCTTCGCACATTCAATAGCCTGTGTATAATTCCCAACTGCAAAGGGAAAGAAAAATGGCTTTGAAAGGTCTAATTCTGGGTGCCAGGAACCACCAGTGTTCATTCTCAGCACAGATTTGGGGGAAGACCTAGAAGAATAATATTGAAACAAAAGAATTTGAATCCTCTGTGTGCCCACATTTTAAAAAATTCACAAGTAATTCAAACGCTGGCCTCCAAATTAGACCAACTTCAGGAATATTCCTGTCTTCCTACTTTCTTTTCCCTATGGATTTTCAGAAGAGAGGGGAAGATAATAGCAAATTGCCTCTTGGTTGGTATGTGTTAGTTTATAGTTGAACTATAAACATCATATACTCAGGAATATGCTGTAATGCTTAGCACATAGTAGGAAGTCAGTAAAGATCTGCTGACTTGCTTTTCTGGATATTGATAGACACACACACACACGATCACACACCTGCCCCAGAGCATCAGTGCTACACAAGGAGGAGGGCTGAGAAATGTCCTGTGAGCTGGTTTAAATGTCCTATGAGCTGGTTGTCCTAGCCTTGCTGTAACAATTCAGTTGCAAAATTAGATTATAAATGTCATGGAAGGGATGAGAGGGAGTCCTAGAGCCTTCCTCTTCCAGCTTTCCAGGCTGCTGGTATGGGCTTCCTTGGCTGTGGCTTGTGACACATCACCCAGGGATCACCTGGCAGGGTGTCTTCCAGAGCCACAGAGAGAAGCCAAATGAGTTGAAGCACAGCCTATACAAGCCCTGCCTGCCTTGCTTTCGGCTTCTGACTCAAAAGCAGCAAAGAGGAAAGTCGGCCTTACTGTTATAGTAGGCAAACTGCAGATAATTATAGTGCGACGGGAGGAAGTCTTCAAAGGGCTTCTCTCGACTTGGGTGGGAAGCCAGCTCCGTGACACAGTTCTGCTTGCAGCTGAGGACCTGGATGTAATGATCTGAGAAGAATCAAAGAGGGGGAATAAGGTCAATCTTCAGGTCTCAAATTCCGGTTAAGATGAACAAATTCACGCGGAAGCAACTGCCTGTCCGATTCCCAGATTTAAGAGATTTAGAAATGAGAGTGAAGATGCTGTGCGTGTGTTATCACAACACCATCCTTAGAGCTGAGGTAGGGTTGAGGGCTGGGCTCTGAGCAGCGCACCTGTGATGGCCTGGAAGAGGTCAGCGTTGTACTCCAGGTAGTTGTAGCCGTCATAGTCATAGGGTCCTTCGCAGAGGGCCCGGCACTCCTCCTCCGCCACAAAGTACTGCTGCAGCGCCGCCTCGAGGTGGGGCACGGCTTCCTGTGGTTGCTCCTCTGAGTAGAGTCGCACTCCCAGTCGGAACTGGTCCTACTGGGAGGAAGCAGTACCCAATGCAGGCCAGATGGCCTCTCTCCTACTCCCCCCGCCCCCATCTTCATGAGGGTCCTCATTTCTTGCTCATCTCAGGTTATGAATGGAAAGGATGGCCGCCATATAATGAAGACCTTTTGTAAATGGTCTTGACTTGCTTCATTTGAAATTTAAAAGCATTTAACCAGATCTAGATGAAAGATGTGGGAGTTGTCATTTGTTTCACTTTTCTGTTGCGCTAAAGTTTTCAAAATAAAAGTTAAATGAAAAACAATTTAATTCTTAAATGTTAGAATGTGGTCTGCAGCGATGACAGCAATCTTCCCAGCAGTGAGGGACTTGGGCACTGCAAGCAGCTGATTACAGACTCTGCTTTTGCTGTCTGTGGGACACAGCTCCCATTCCTGTGGACAACAACCATTTTCATTTGTCACAGAATCACTAAAAAAAACCAACCCCAGACCTGTGTGTAGGTGTATAATTTAAAACTGTGTATGGCTGTAGAATGTACTAGGTGTACGCAGTTTACTTTTACAAGAAAAACCTACATAACAAAAAAGTTGTGACTAGTAGATTAAGACAATCTCTGCATGATATGGACTATCATACAGCCATTAAAATTGTGTTTTAAAAGAAAATTTGAAGACGTGAGAAAAGGCTCATGATACAATGTTAGTTCAAAAAGGATGATGAAAAATACACACAGAATATGACATCAAATTATGTTTTAAAATCACATACAGAAGACTTAAAATATAGGCCAAAATATCAACTACTGGTTTTCCTAAGATGGCAGTATTATAAATGATTAGTTTCTGTTTTATACTTCACTGCAATTTTCTAATGGTATACAACAAACAGACATTACTTCTGCAATCAGAAAACAGCCCTAGTAAGTATCACTGTAATAAAAAGTAAGAAGGAGATAAAGTTCTTCACCATATGAGGTTTGGCCTCAAGATCCTTGAAGTCAGCCTCCTTCACCCCAGACATGGTCTGGTAATAGTCTAGGTTCTGACGCATCTCCATGTGCTCAGGATTGCCCACGAAGAAGGTGTGTGCTGCGGCTACGGCTTTCTCCAACTTGTTTATCTAAGAATGAAGCACAAGAACACGATTCTCACATCCAAACCCTGAAGGTCTGTGTCCACATGTGCTGTCCACAGTAAACAGGAAATCGCAGCCTTCCTGAGCCTTCCATTCAGTGTGCCCCGCCCCTGTCCGCCCCAGAAAACACCTATGGCAGGAACTACATACCAGAGATTAGAAGCACAAGGCCCTGGGCAGATTTTCAGTTATTCCCCAAATCAGGATTAGGGGCGCTCCAAATTACAGGAGGTAATGCTTCAACAGTGTAAACATTCTATTTTATTTTATTTTATTTTTTTTTAATTTTTTAAAATATATTTTATTGATTTTTTGTAGAGAGGAAGGGAGAGGGATAGAAAGTTTAGAAACATCGATGAGAGAGAAACATGGATCAGCTGCCTCCTGCACACCCCCTTACTGGGGATGTGCCCACAACCAAGGCACATGCCCTTGGCCAGAATCGAACCTGGGACCTTTCAGTCCACAGGCCGAAGCTTTATCCACTGAGCCAAACCGGTTAGGGAAACATTCTATTTTAAAACAAAGGTCATATTGTAGAAGGAACACTATAGAAGACTGACTGCTCAAATAATGTATTCTCAAGATTTACATGTACTGACTGAGCTGAAGAAAATCCAAGGCTTTAAGAATTTATTTAAGGTTAGAGGAGAAAGAGCAGTTAACAATCAGACCATGTCTAAGAAAGGATATGCTTAGAAAAAGTGTCTAGTTTGTTAATCCTCACCTGAGGATATTTTTCCTTTTTTTTTTTTTTAAAGAGAGAGAAGGGAGGGAGAGAGACAGAGAAACATTGATGTGAGAGAGAGAGGCACACGCAACTGGTTGCCTCCAGCACGCCCCGATCGGGGGGCCAGGGATCCAGCCTGCAACCTGCAACTGAGGCACGTGCCCTTGACCAGAATCAAACCCCGGGGTTTCTGGGACCCTACAGTTCAAGGACCAACACTCTATCAACCCATGAGCCAAAATGCCCAGGGCAAAAAAGTGTGGGTTTTTTTGCATAAAATGACACATTCAAGGAAAAGGTGGGTGGCTGACAAATACTAAGGTCCTCTACAACAAGCATGTCAAACTCGCAGCCTGCGGGCCCCATGCAGCCCACAACAAATATTTTTGCTGTGCAGCCAATATAACGGTATGTAAGGAACGTTTAAAAAAAATATTTTATTGATTTTTTACAGAGAGGAAGGGAGAGGGAAAGAGAGTTAGAAACATCGATGAGAGAGAAGCATCGATCAGCTGCCTCCTGCACACCCCCTACTGGGGATGTGCCTGCAACCAAGGTACATGCCCTTGACTAGACTCAAACCTGGGACCCTTAAGTCCGCAGGCCAATGCTCTATCCACTGAGCCAAACCAGTCAGGGCTGTAAGAAACATTTTAATAAAAATTTTGTAACTTAATTTTTACAATATCCTGTTATATATAATCCTATATAATAAAAGGGTAATAAGCAAATTGCCCCTAACAGCGGGTGACCAGGAACAACCGGTCACTATGATGTGCACTGACCACCAGGAGGCAGACATTCAACGCAGGAGCTGCCCTTTGGTGGTCAGTGCGCTCCCACGGGGAGCTCCGCTTAGCCCAAGCCGGGCTGACGGCTGCAAGCGCAGCGGCAGTGGTGGGAGCTTCTCCCGCCTCCTCCGCAGTGCTAAGGATGTCTGACTGAGGCTTAGGCCCAATCCCCCAGGGAGCGGGCCTAAGCTGGCAGGTGGACATCCCCCGAGGGCTCTAGGGCTGCCAGAGGGATGTCTGACTGCCAGCTTAGGCCCAATCCCCTGGGGGGCGGGCCTAAACTGGTAGGTGAACATCCCCCAGTGGTCCTGGACTGCGAGAGGGCACAGGCTGTGATGGGGGATCCCCCCAAGAACACAAATTTTCATGCACCGGGCCTCTAGTTATTAATAACGAATTACAATGTTTGCTAATGACTGATAATTATAATCATGTTGCATTCATTTCCCTTACGTACCTTATGTGCAGGCACACCATTTTTCTCCACTAATACTAGCAGCGAATATTTTAGCAGCCAATTGCCATGTCATTAGTCTTGTACTGACCTGTTTGGTGCGCAACAGGAAATATTTTGCTTTTGGAGAACAAGAAAAATAGGTTTATTTGTGTTATGCTTATTAATTTGTGCCGTTATTCAGTGTCTGGTAAGTTAATGTTCAAGAAAATATTAATTTTTATTAAAATGTTCTATTATTTTATGTTAACGATTACTCATTTATTTCAGCCCTTTGTATTCAGCATGTCTCCATCAAAATAAACCTATGTTTCTTTTTTTTTTTAATATATTTTATTGATTTTTTACAGAGAAGAAAGGAGAGGGATAGAGAGCTAGAAACATCGATGAGAGAGAAACATCGATATGCTGCCTCCTGCACACCCCCTACTGGGGATGTGCCCGCAACCAAGGCACATGCCCCTGACCGGAATCGAACCCGGGACCCTTCAGTCCGCAGGCCGACGCTCTATCCACTGAGCCAAACCGGTTTCGGCATAAACCTATGTTTCTGTGAAAATTGAAGCTTTTGTTTTTTTGTGGCCCACATCAACTTAAACCTTGCTTTTTTGGCCCATGTTAGCCTTTGAGTTTGACATGCTTGCTCTACAACATCCAGGCATGGCATCTTCAGACTCAAAATCCAGGACTCATGAGGTTATACAAATATCTGAGGGGAAGGGGGGCAGGGATGTGCTACAAGCCACAATAATGTCCATAGCAATGGACTCCAGCATATCAAAGTTACACAGGTTCATATGTAGAATCCAAACTAAATCACTGATGATTTAATGATTAACTAATGGGCAAATGAATTTAAAAATGCAAAGTATTTAAAATGTCAAGGGGGGGAAAGGGAGACATGTGTAATACTCTTTGTAATACTTTAAGAAATAAAAATAAATAAAATAAAATAAAATAAAGCCTGTAACCTTAAAATAGTGGTGACCCAAGGTCAATAATCCCCATCTCTGGACCTCAGTTCCCTTAATTATAAAATCATAAATTCTTTTAAGTCCATTCCTTTTATGGGTTTATTCTCCCTCCCATCTTTCAGCATTGCCCTTGCTTTCTCTATTCTCCCCCATTTCCTCACTCCATCCCCAACCCTTTAGTTTCCTTCTCTCATGTGAACAACTGCACTCATCCCCTAATGGTTCGCCCTGCCACCACTTTCTCCTTCGCCAAGGCTTATTCACATGGCTTCCAGGGTCAGCATTCTAAAACCCACTTCTGATGATGGCTCCCTGAAGCCTACAGAATTCTCTTCCCAGTCTGGCCTCACTCTACCTGGAACAGGGTGCTCTCCTCTAGCAATATCTAGAATCAGCTTCAAATGTCACCTCTTTTTTTTTCACATATTTTTAAATTGATTTCAGAGAGGAAGGGAGAGGGAGAGAGAGACAGAAACATCAATGATGAGAGAGAATCATTGATTGGTTGCCTCCTGGAGGCCCCCTACTGGGGATGGAGCCTGCAACCCCCGGGCATATGCCCTTGACTGGAATCGAACCTGGGACCTTTCAGTCCGCAGGTTGATGCTCTATCCATTGAGCCACACCAGCTAGGGCTTTTTTTCAAGTCTCTCTAATTTCTCTGAGACAAAGATAGATCTCCCTCCTCTGTGCTCCCACAGCCCTATGTACATATCATTTCAGTACCCCTCATGATAGTGATTCTTAACAGCAAAGCAAGACAAACAAAAAACCATAAAGTCTAGCATTTTAATTACTTGCAGAAGAACTGGAATGTAGTAGGTATTCAATAAATGTTTGTCAAAGACTTTTAAAAAGTGCTGTTAAGTGACATGACTAAAGATAGCCCAACTGTTTTGGTTTCAAACCCAGCACTCTTCTGCGTAATTAGGAGGAACGGGGCAGAACTGTGTACACAAAACATTTGTGGAGACGTGGAAATCTGCGGTTCCAAAGGTTTTCTAAGTCTCTCTTCAGGTTGAATTTAAAGTCTATCAAACCATGGACATAACAGATATAAAGCACAGCTCCTTCTTTTTTCACCCAATAAAATGGGGCTAATAAGTAGTACCTACCTTACAGGATATAGCCAGGATCTGGGCATATGAATTAATAAACGCAAAGTATTTAAAATAGTGCTGAAAGTATGTGTTGGTTATCATCATCACCATCATCATCATCATCAGGCAGGCCAGGAGTGCTCCAAATCCATGTATACTTGGACTTAAGGCACTCTGGAATTCCTAAAGTTACTCATTTCTTTGGAAACCTGACAGACTCGCCAGAGGGTCCCCCACAGGGAGGGGCCAGACAGCCCCTACTGGCGACGTGGCAACCTCACGTCTTAGAGAAAGCGGTGGCACTCAGGCAGCAGGAAAAGCATCACTGAAAAACGAACCGGAAGGAAGATCGTGTAGAAAGGTCCGGGCTTCTCTCTCGGACAACTACAATGAAATCAGGGTGAGAAACCCAAGCTGCCACTTTGGGTCCCTTTAGGAAGCCTGTCGGGGAAACACGGGCCACGTTTCGGTTGATGGGTTCCCTAACTCCAGGCTGGACCTTTGGGGCTACCATCTGACTATGCGAAGCGGGCTAGGCAGGTCTCCCAGCAGGGTCCTCGCCCTCCCTGGGTCTGAGGAGAGCTCTCGGGCCGAGACCACCTTCCCTCTCTGCGGATCCTTCCCGGGCCCCCCGCCAAGTTCCCCCGGGTCGCCTTCACCTACGCCCAGAAGAACCCCAGCCAGCGGACAGGTCTGCACCTTGAAGTAGGCGACCTGCAGGTAGTTGTAGGGGCTCCGCTTGTGGAACTCCAACTCCAGCTCCTCGCTGAGCGAGTGGGCGCCCGGCGGTCCCAGGCAGCGGCGCAGACAGGCAGCGCGGCGCAACAGGCCCCCGAAGAAGCGCAGATCGTGCAGGGCAGCGCCCGAGGCCTGCGTCAGGCTCGGGGGCGAGTCGGAGTCCAGCTCCCACGGGAAGTCGGCGGCGCACCGGGTGCGGCAGCGCAGGCGGAGGGCGCGCAGGGCGGCCCGCGAGCGCAGCGCCCGCTCCATGCTCAGTACCACCCCGGGCCAATCCCCGCGCGCGTAGGCCGCGGTCCCCTCGGCAAAGAGCAGATCCGGCGCCAACATGTCCCACTCTGCCTCGGATTCGGCATGGGCTCGGGAGGCAGCGGCGGCGACGGCCAACAGTGTGGTCAGCAGCTTCAACACGCGTGCCGCCATCACCTCCTCAGACCTAACCAGACAGCTCGCCACCCGCCACGGAGACCCGAGTCCCACCCCCAGGCAGCTCCGCCCCGCCCCGCCTGAAGCCCCGCCCCCAGGCTGGGCGCTGCGAGTACCGAAGGCTTGCAGGGCTCCACCCCTTAGCGGAACCCTCTGCGTCACTTGGAGTCCCGCCTCCGAGCTCCGCATCTCGGACGCCATTGGCCGGGGACCACGGAAGCTCCGCCCACGGGCTTTTGTGCGCATACTCTTCCGCCGCAGGCCAGTGGAGGTGGGGAAGGTTAGCTGCTGTCATGGAGGACGCAGCGACGCCCGGGCGGAGTGAGGGAGTCCCTGAAAACCAAGTTCGTTCGGCGACAGATCGGGGAGGTATGCGGGGCGGGAGTCAGAAGGGGCAGAGAGGCCCTCACGGGGCAGCTGGTCTGCCGGGCTCCGCGGGAGGCCGAGGGCGGGCGCTCACGGCCTGTGTTCCCGGGTGTGTGTCGCAGGAGCCCTGGTGGAGCTCACCCCGAACCCCGGCGGCCTGGCCCTGGTGAGCCCCTACTACACCCACCGGGCCGGGGACCCCTTAGACCTCGTGGCGCTCGCAGAGCAAGTACAGAAGGTGAGGAGGCGCGGCCGGGATCGGCAGTAACCATGTTCCTTCACTGTTGGTCCTGCGTCTTACGACTCGGACCGCACCGCCACTTAGTGTGGGGTAGCCATGTGCTTGTCTCCGTCTTACACACAGGAAAACCGGATTGTCACTGCGGGTCTGGTCTCGAACTCTGAGACCAAAGGCTCGTTCAGCTGCAGCTTGCGTGCCCTCGCGGGAAGGTTTGCGCAGCACTGTCAGGATTCATTATTTCATTGGGCCTTAGGACCACCTGTGAGGTAGGCAGTACGAAGTTGTTCTTCTCATTTGACACTTGAGAAGTTCCCTGGGGAGTTTCAAGAACACGAATGCAGGTTCTGCAGCGATGCATAGTCCGCTTAAAACCGTTTCCCCATAAGATCTTTTATCTGTGACCTGAGAGCTTTTAGAACTGAACATCTAAAAGGACAACGGCTCTAAGTTCGTCCTCTGTCCTACAAGCCCAGTGCGTAGACATCGATTGCTAAAAGAGTAAAATCAGGAGGGAATGTGAAGTCAGGGAAAAAGCACTGGAATTTAGACACATGAGTTTGAATCCCACTTTTGATATTAACTTGCACTATGACTTGAGGCAAATTACTTTTCTGTGGACCTCAGCTTCCTTATAAGATGCAGAGTTTAGACTGGGAGAGCTCCGAGGTCCAAAGCTCTGAAAAACCAAATTCCATCTACCCTCTTACCGAGACTTGCAGCTGTAGAACCTCCTTCAATTTGTACTGGGCCGGCCCTGCTGCTTTAAAGCTTATGATAGTGCCCTGGCCGGTGGCTCAGTTGGTTGGAGAGTGGTGTCCTACACCAAAAGGTTGTGGGTTTGACCTCCGGTCCAGGGGCAGATGGGAGACAAATATCTGTCACATCGATGTCTCTCTCTCTCTCTCTCTTTCTCCCTCTTTCTTCTCACTCTTCCCTCCCCACATCCTCAGGTCCTAGCTGGTTTTGCTCAGTGGATAGAGCGCCAGCCTGCGGACCGAAGAGTCTCGGGTTCGATTCCGGTCAAGGGCACATACATGCCCGAGTTGTGGGCTCGATCCTCAGTAGGGGGCATGCAGGAGGCAGCTGGTCAATGATTCTCTCTCATGGATGTTTCTTTCTTTCTTTTTATCATCATTGATGTTTTTATCTCTCTCTTACTCTCCCTTCCTCTCTGAAATCAGTAAAAATACATTAAAGCAACAACATATCCTCAGGTGAGGATTAAACAAATAAAAACCAACGACTGGTGTGGCTCAGGGGTAGAGCACCAGCCCACTCACCGAAGGGTCCTGGGCTCCATTCTTTGTCAAGGGCACCATTCCCCAGTAGGTGGGGGCACGTGTGGGAGGCAGCAACCAATTAATGTGTCTCTCTCACATCGATGTTTCTCTCTCTTCCTTCTCTTTCTTTCCCCCTCTAAAAGTCAATGGGGCCAAAACCGGTTTGGCTCAGTGGATAGAGCGTCGGCCTGCGGACTGAAAGGTCCCAGGTTCGATTCCGGTCAAGGGCATGTGCCTGGGTTGCGGGCATATCCCCAGTGGGAGATGTGCAGGAGGCAGCTGATCGATGTTTCTCTCTCATCGATGTTTCTGGCTCTCTGTCTCTCTCCCTTCCTCTCTGTAAAAAATCAATAAAATATATTTAAAAAAAAAAAAAAGTCAATGGGAAAAATATCCTCAGGTGAGGATTAATAAATAACAACAATCCTATATAATAAAAGGCTAATATGCAAATCGACTGAACAGGGGAATGACCAGTTGCTATGACATGCACTGACCACCACGGGGCAGACGCTCAATGCAGGACTGCCCCCTGGTGGTCAGTGCACTCCCACAGGGGGAGCGCCACTCAGCCAGAAGCTGGGCTCACAGCTGATAAGTGCAGCTGTGGTGGCGGGAGCCTCTCCTGCTTCCCTGGCAGCGCTAAGGATGTCCCGATTGTCAGACATCCCCCCCTCCCCCCCCAGACTGCAAGAGGGTACAGGCCGAGCTGAGGCCCTTCCCCTCCCCAAATTTTGTGCACCCGGCCTCTAGTAAAGCTTATAATATCCATTTGGCCTTGATTATGTTCAAAGGTCTTTGTATATAATAATGTGCTCAAATTCCCTCACCATAAACATCTCTGTACTTCAGGGTTTTTAATTTTTTTTTTAAATTAAGAAATATTCAGATGTTTAGGAAAGCCCCTTTGGTTCAAACCTTGTGCCTTCTCTTTTCTAGACAGGTAGGGAGCAAAGTATAACTTTTATGGATTAGAAGAATGTCATGTGTCTTTTTAATCAGATCACTCTTAGTGGGAGGGAGGCTTCCAGGGCCAAATTTTAGGCAAACATTTTCATGGGTTACTGAGTAACCATCATGTTTATTACAATGTCCTGAAACAGAGAAAGAAGGAATCTAGTTTTTGTTCTTCAGCCTATAGTTTAGTGAGATATAGAGGATGCATTATTGTGCTGCCTCCATTTCCCCCACATTATCATTGTTTGAGAAGCTGAAACAAACACACTAGAGACAAATTGAATCAAGAATATTTACTGCCTGTGTACTGAAATGTACTTTCCAGCAGGACTGACCTCTGACGTGCCTTTTAAGTATTAATATGTGTTTAGAAAGCTCTGAAATTTGTAATCAGACTGATCTGTGTTCAAATCTTCAACTGCTATTAGCTGTGAAATCTTGGACAGGTTGTTTCACCTTTCTGAGTCTGATTCCTAAAATGAGAAAGTGAAGTTGTCATATCCAACTTCATAAGACGTTACAAGAATTAAATCATAATATATGTAAAGGGCCTTAGAATGATTGGGGCCAGAGTTTGTGCTTAGTAATTATGGGTACTCTCATTTCTGTTTTAATTAGGCCCTTATGTTTACAAGGAACAGATTTGCTGCCACCACCTTAAGAAAAATGAACTACTTTAGTTCTAGAAACCAGCTCTGTCATTGGCCATAAGGTACCTCATTGTCCTTGGAACAAAATGAAAATTCTTTTGTCATGGGCCATGATCTGGTCCCTGCCCTCTTTTTCACCCTCCCCATTCCCACCCCCACTAACTACTCTTCAGCTGCACTGGCTTCAGAAATGCCTGGAAGCTTAGCCAGTTTTTTGCATGCCTGGCTCTTTCATTCAGATCCAAGACAATGTCACATCCTGAGTGAGGCCTTTTGTCTGTAGAAGGCTATATCCTACCCCATCTAAATTATTAATAAGTGCCTCTATACATGCGTTCCAATTCCTGCAGTCCTCACCACTCCCTGTTATTAAACCAGTTATTTCATTTGTTTTCTTTGATCTGCTTCTATCACATGACTATGGCTGTTTCCTTCATAATAGTGCATCATTATTCTAAGTATGTGTAATATTACCTTTAATTTTCTTCCTGCTGTCTGTATTACTCACTACAGGGCTGTGCTGTATAATATGGTAGCTACTAGTTATATAATGGCTGTTGAGGACTTGGAATTTATGGTTAGTGCAACTGAGAAACTAAATTTTAAATTTTATGTAATATTACTTAATTTAAAAACCTGATAGTTATTGGAAACTTTTACCTATAAGTATATTTGGAACAATTTGAGTATGTGAATTAACTCAGCTGTAAACTTTATGAAGTCCAAATATAGATCAAGTATTTCCAATGAAAATTTAGCATCCAAATTGATAGGTGCTGTGAGTATAAAATATAAACTTAATATAAAATAAAAAATATCTTACTAACAATTTTTATTTTATTATTTTTAAAATATATTTTTATTTCAGAGAGGAAGGGAGAGGGAGAGAGAGAGAAACATCAATGATGAGAGAGAATCATTGATCAGCTGTCTCCTGCATGCCCCACACTGGGGATGGAGCCCGCAACCTGGGCATGTGCCCTGACAGGGAATCAGACCGTGACTTCCTGGTCCATAGGTAGACAATGCTCAATCACTGAGCCATGCCAGCCAGGCTTATTAACAATTTTTTAAAAAAATATATTTTATTGATTCCTTAACAGAGAGGAAGGGAGAGGGATAGAGAGTTAGAAATATCGATGAGACAGAAACATCGATCAGCGGCCTCCTGCACACTCCCCATTGGGGATGTGCCTGCAACCAAGGCACATGCCCTTGACCGGAATTGAACCTGGGACCCTTCAGTCTGCAGGCCAATGCCCTATCCACTGAGCCAAACCCGTTAGGGCTTATTAACAATTTTTTTTAACAATTTTTAAAATATTAATTAATAATGTTGAAATGATAAGCTTTTGATATATTGGTTAAATAAAATGTTATTAGAATTAAGTTTAGTTACTTTTAACACAGCTACAAGACTATTTAAAATTACATATGCAACTTGTTTTATATTCTAAAGGACAATTGCATTAGATTTGAAAGCTAGGAGAGATGGTATAATCTTGACGAAGGTAGGGACCTCTCTCTCATGTTTGTCAATGCATCCAGTGCTTAGCATGGTGTTTGACACACAGTAGTTACTAAATATATATTTGTGGAACAGATAAATGATTGACTCAACTTATTCAATTGTTTCTGTTCACTCATAACACTGGCTTATACCTGACTCTTACCTTAAGCTCTCTCAACTAACTAGCAAATTCTGTTATTATTCTTTAGTTCAAATTCAAGTTTAGCCTCCTAATTTCTTTTTCTTAATTTAATTGTATGCCACTGGAAATTAATCAGCTTTTCTTCAACATAAGCTGGAAACTTTTGACAGATTTCTGATGCCTGAGTGATAATCCTTCCCAATACATTAATTAGTCACACCATCTCTCCTAACTTTCAAATTTATTTATTTGAAGCAATTTCCCTTGCTTTCACACATTTTCTAGCACATGACAGGCAGTCTTATGTGTACATTATAACTTTGTTTCAGGTCTATACCATAAACATTTTAAATAACAATTATGAATGTAAATATAAGTTCAATTGAGGTATTGATCAGATGAATAGATACTCTGTATATAGCTAGATTCTTATATAACAGGTGATAAGAGCCATATCATACATGTCTGGATTTTCATTGAAAACCCAGCCCTGATTTTAGATATGTTTAAACATGAAAAAATAAATGGAGACCTAAGGAATAAGCAGGGTTAGTGGGGTAGAGGGATGTGTTAGATGGAATCAAATATACATAATCAGTATATTTGGTAGCAAGAGAGATCAGGGTATGTTGGTGGACCAAAGAAGTTCAGTGTAATTAGAACAGAGTGAAAAGGGTAGAAAGCTATGGGAAGTAGAAAAGAGCACTTAATTCTGTGGTGTGGGGTCATGTCAGGGTTGGCTTCTCATTAGCAGTGCTATTTGAACTGGGCTTTGAGGTGAATGAGAATTCATGGGGGAATGGTGAGGTTGGGAAAAATATTTTAGGCATAAGTGAAGATGTTGATGCAACTCTTCATAATTGAGATCTAAATAAGAGCATCATAAGTCTGACCCTTTTTCGACCCACAGTTCAGTTTCTCTCACCTTTAGGCTGATGAATTCGTCCGGGCAAATGCCACCAACAAGCTAACAGTGATAGCTGAGCAAATCCAGCATTTGCAAGAACAAGCCAGGAAGGTAAGTCATGGCTTTTAGGCAGGACTTCATTTCCCTCATTTAGTTCATAGGATTGACTGAACTTGCTTATGATCATGTAGCTTGTCTTCAGTACCTTCTAAAAATATAGAGGTATTGAGCAAAATAAAGTAAGTCCAAGAGGTTAAGTATAATCTAAGTTTTTTCACTAGGAGAAAGTTCAGTGAGATAAAGCATTTTGATGGGAAAATACGTTTTCAGTTATAAAAGCAATGTACCTACTGCAGAAAAGTAGGAAAGAAATACAAAAATCACTCAAAGCCACTAATGCTTAACATTTTGAAATATATTTCTTCTAAAGGAATTTTTACAGCACAGTAAAATTATAGTCTAATTTTTATCTCTGCAGACTCATCTGATCCCGGCAGTGACTTTTTGTTATGGGGGAGGAAGCAAGATCATAAATATTAATTGGGATTTTAATTGGGATAATCACTGAATATGAGTGCCTGTTACCTCCAATATCTAATTTGTTACCTCTCTGTGGTACTTAGGTATTAGAAGATGCTCGCAGAGATGCTGACTTGCACCACATAGCTTGTAATATAGTGAAAAAACCTGGCAACATTTACTACCTTTATCAACGGGAGAGTGGTCAGCAGTATTTTTCTATTATTTCTCCAAAGGTAAGAACATTTATTTTTGTACAAAAAGTCTACTCCTAGTCTTTGAGAAATTCTTGGCATGTGTGTGAAAATGTAGGCATAGGGGTTGGTAAATGGTTTCCCAGAAAATGGGAGGTGGTGTGAGCCCCGATATGATTCTGAAAAACACATGTGCTTAAATGATTTCACAGCCATTATGTCTGCAAAGGGAGGAATCCGTAATGTGTAATGTTAGACTTTCCAGGATGATTCTGACTGGTCTGAAGTGAAAAGCCTAAAAAGAAATTCGTGGCATAATTAGGAAATGTCTTTACATCTTATCCTAATCAGAACTGACTCCTTTGCCTTCTCTAGGAATGGGGAACGAGTTGTCCACATGACTTCATTGGTGCCTACAAGCTACAGCATGACTTGTCCTGGACTCCCTATGAGGACATGGAGAAGCAAGATGCTAAAATCAGCATAGTGGACAAATTGCTAAACCAGCCAATGGCCCTGCCTCCAACGCCTGACCCCAACTTCCAGGGACTGACTCACTGAAAATGGACTCTGACACACAGCTCTCACGGCAAGGACCTGTCACCTCCTTGTTGCCCCCATTCTCTGCCTTGATGGGGGTGGCGGGAGAATTGAGGATGTGTAAGTGAATCATGAACTGCTTGGAAGGAGACCCTATGTGATTGTAATGCTGTCATTATTAGTTTTAGTTGGGATGATAATGAGTCACCTCAGTCTTTTTTGGGATCCTCTCTGGGTCACAGATACCCACCCAGTCAGTTTCAGCATACTGGCTAGTGTACTTTCCTTCTCCTTTGTCTCCCTCTCTTCTCCTAAGTCAGAGCATTAGAGAAAGAAGAGTTTTTCTTCCCATAAAAAGGTTGGCAAGGATTTCCATAGGGGACTGGTTTTAATTTTTTTGGTAACTAGTGTTTAAGATTGGGTTTAGGCTACTTTAACAGTTGGTGCAGTCAAGCTTCAAATTCATCAGGGAGCTCGGCCGGTGTGGCTCAGTTGTTGAGTGTCCCCTATGAACCAGGAGGTCATGGTTCGATTCTCAGTCAAGACATATGCCTAGGTTACGGGCTTGATCCCCAATGTGGGGCATGCAGGAGGCAGCGGGTTGATGATTCTCTCTTATCATTGATGTTTCTATTTGTTCCTCTCCCTTCTTTTCTGAAATCAATAAAAATATATTTAAAATAATAATAATAAATTCATCAGGGAACAAGAATGTTGTGTAATGGAGGATGATAAACAGCTTGGCTTGGCTGCACTAGTGTGTGTGATTCTGGTATTTTTGCACTATTGGTGAGGTTTGACTTGCCCTCTCTGCTCATTCTGCCTTGCTAGAGTGAGTGGAGAATCTGAGAAAGCACAATGGCCAGATTTGGGGAGGGTCAGCCTCTCAACTCACAGAGTCTGCCCTTAGATCCTTGCTACATGGGTCTCCCCAACAGGGCAACTTTCTTCTATCCCCTCGCCAGTCCATTCTGCAAAGATCAGCTTGATCTTACCTAAGGTCACACAACTCATAAGCAATGGAGCACCCCTCCCCTTCACAAGATAGGTTTATTAAGGAGTCGGAGCTTGGGAGGATGGAGCTCCTAAGTGCCTAGAGCAATTGGGCCTTTGTAGTCTTAAGCAGCATTTGATTCAGTTGTGTACTCGCTGCTTGAAAGGTTTTTTTCCTTCATTTTGAGATGGAATTACAATATCTGCTTTTCTCCTACTTCACTAATTCCACTTTTTCAGCTCCTGGCACATTTTTAACTGCTCTGGGCCAAGCCCTTGGCCCTGTTGACTTTCTCTCTAATCCATCCATCCCATTGACTTTAAATACCACCATATGCTGCTGATTGACATGCAGGTCCAGCCCTGATCTCTCCCTCAAGTTTCACACAGACTGTTTATGCAAGAGCCTTATTTGACATCATTACAAACTTAACCATGTTCAAAGTGGAAGTCTTGAGTTCTCTCCAAAAACCTGTTTCATGACCAGTTTTCTCTGCATATTTCCATCAGCATCTGTCTCACACTTTTGTCAAGGCCAAAAACCTAAGTCATCCTTGATTTCATTTGTTTTTCCCACACCAATCAGCAAGTCATCTTAGCTCTGTCTTTAAAATACATCCCAATCTGACTGCTTCAGACCACCTTCACCACTACCCTCTTCGTCCACAACACCAACATTTCTGGCCTACACTAATGCAGTATCCTTGGCTCCCCACCTTTATTCTCACCCTTCATTCTGTCTTCACAGAGACTATCAGCATCATCATTGAAAATTATAAAGCAGGTCACAACACCTCTATATAAGAATAACCCAACAATTTCTCATTATACTTAGAATAAAATCTAAACTTTTTGCCAAGGTGTTATGTGATTTGCCACTGTCAGTATTCACCATGTTCCTGCTGACATTCCGTCCT
Organism: Myotis myotis; assembly: GCF_014108235.1. Classification (NCBI taxonomy): domain Eukaryota; kingdom Metazoa; phylum Chordata; class Mammalia; order Chiroptera; family Vespertilionidae; genus Myotis; species Myotis myotis. Next base: position 28,651,109 of record NW_023416324.1, on the reverse strand, counting down.
AACACACCAAGCTTGTTCCTGCTTCAGACCCTTTACATTTGCTGTTCCATCTGCCTGGAATATCCCCCAAGATCTTTGCATGGTTTGCATCTTCTCATCATTTAGGTCCTGCTCAAATACTACTTCACAGATGACCCTATCAGAAATACCAGCTCTTATGTCGAAATCACTCTGACTGCTTTGTTTTCCATAGCCCTTATCACGACCAGACCTTATTGGTTGCCTTTCCCAATACGACAGAAATGGCGTCTGCCTTGTTTATTGCTATATCCCTAGCACCTAAAATAGTGCCTGGCACATAATAAATACTCTAATAATGAATGGATGAATAGGTGGACATCTGGAGCTCTGCCTTTATTTATATCCTGCAAAGGATCTCAGTCAATGTAGCTAGAAGAAATACAATATGAGCCACATGTGTGCTGTTTTTTTCTTCTTTTCTTTTTTTAAAAATATATTTTATTGATTTTTTACAGAGAGGAAGGGAGAGGGATAGAGAGCTAGAAACATCGATGAGAGAGAAACATCAATCAGCTGCCTCCTGCACACTCCCCATTGGGGACGTGGCCGCAACCAAGGTACATGCCCCAGACCGGAATCGAACCTGGGACCTTTGAGTCCGCAGGCCGACGCTCTATTCACTGAGCCAAACCGATCAGGGCCACATGTGTGGTTTTAAAATTTTTGGTAGCTACATTAAAAAAACAGAAACAGGTGAAATTAACTTTAATAATACATTGTACTAACCCAGTATGTGCAGAATATTAACATTTCAATAGGTAATACTAAAAAATATTAGTTTTGTTTTTAAACAATATTTAAACTCTGGTGTGTATTTAGCATGTCTCTATTTGGACTTAGTCATATTTTAAGTGCTGAAGAGCCAGATATGGCTAGTGGCTACCATATTATCACAAGGGTAGATTGTCTAACCTTACTATTCTTGTTCTTCACTTCCTGTGAGATCCAGAATGGGAAGAAACTAGAAACTTCTGGAAGATGAAGAAAAGGGGCTTTCTTAGCTACTCCTGCTTTTCTCCCTCTTCCAAAGGAAGCCTTGGGGAAGTTTCAGCTAACAAATGCATGATCATGTAATAATAATAATAATAGAGCTTTTACTCTGTGCTAAGTTATATAATCCCATTTTACAGACTAGAATATAGGTTCATGAAACAAAGTAACTTGTTCAAATTTACACAACTGGTCAGTGTTAGTGCTGGAATATAACTTGGTTAAAAGTTAAAGCCAGTATTATAACCATTATGCTACAGTTTTTAATTTACCCCCTTAATGGACCACATGGCATGGACAAATTAAGAGAAACACAAGTGACAGAAGTCAATCTGGCCCTTGGCTTGAACTTGCAGCACACCTTGGATGAACTTGCCTCCATTCTGGTTCTTTAGTTTCTCAGACACCTTAGATCTGACTTTCATGTCAGACTGTGTTCAGGTCTCAGCTTCATGAATTATTAAAGGTATAACCTTCAATAAAATCAACGAATCCACTATTTCCTCTTCTGGAGAACGGGAATGTTAATACCTTGGGCATTTGAGAAAATCTAATAAATGATGACACTGTCTGTAAAACATTGACCAGTGCTCTGTGGCTATAGCCACTCAGGACACACTAGATCCTGTGCTGTGACTTTACCCTCCAGGTTGCTAGGAGAGGCAGTGCCACTTGAGCTCCTAACTCCACCCCTGCTCTTTGCATATCCCTCTAACTTAGTGGCAGGGTAGGTGGGAGAATGTGGGGCAGATGTTAGAACTGGTGCCTGGGATCCTACCCAATATTAACAAAATTCTTTCTGTAGCACACTCTTCATCCAAGTGGCCAAATCTAGTCACTTTGCAGTGGTTCTCAACCTTCCTAATGCCGCGACACTTTAATACAGTTCCTCATGTTGTGGTGACTCCCAACCATAAAATTATTTCGTTGCTACTTCATAACTGTAATTTTGCTACTGTTAAGAATCGTAATGTAAGTATCTGATATGCAGGATGTATTTTCATTGTTGGCGACCCACAGGTTGAGAACCGCTGCTTTAGAGAGACTCTTACCTTCTCCCTCTCATTCCTCTCCCACACTCTTGGGATTCCATCTCACCTTGGCTCCTAGTCTGGCTACTTCCCATTCCCTTTAGTTGCTGACCAACAAGGCAGTATTGCTCCAGCCCGCACTCGTCTCTCATGCAGTATTACAGAGCCTTCCTCCACTGGCTGCCAGAATAATCTTTCTAAACCAACCTGACCGCGTCACTTTCCTACTTAAAATGTAACTGCCCTAAGCTGGTTTGGCTCAGTGGAGCGTCAGCCTGTGGACCCTTGGGCTCGATCCCCAGGAGGGGGCGTGCAGGAGGCAGCCAATCAATGATTCTCATCATTGATATCTCTCTCCGTCTCCCTTCTCTGGAATCAATAAAGATTATATATATTTAAAAACGTACTATTTTCAGGACTGGGTGTAAATTACTCAGCTTGTCTATCCAACAAATATGGGGGGTGGGGATGGGGGTGGAGACTTGGTGTATGCCTAAACGTTCTTAGGGGCACAAAGATACACCAGTGCACCGCACAGTGCAAGCCTTGCCCACACGGACCTTACATCCTAGGACCCCAGCTTCCATCCCTTTGGCTTACCTTCCCAACTCTCTTCCAGTCCGCCTCCCATTCACCATGCATTCTGTTCTCTTCACCTGCCAAGCCTTCCCACACCCGCCATGACCGAAAATAGTCCCCTCCCGTCAGATCTCTCCAAGCCGCACCACGCTCACTACAAGACCTAGGGCTCCCCAGCAAATTGAGGTCCCTCTTTTGCCAGCTAAAGCGCGCTGCCCCTCCCCTGTCTCTCAGGGATTGTGAGCTAAGAGCCAGGGCTAAGAGCCTTGGGACCAGTGCCGCTGCCCCTTGCTTAGCTGGTCCCCCTCCGCTGCACAGGAAGCAGGGAAGGACTGCGGCCCCACCCCATTTAGGAATGTCCTGTTCCCAGGTGAGCGTAAGCGGCATCGCGTGTCCCTCGAGTGCTGTGAGCGACCAGGTCCCTGGGGGATGGAGTGGTTCCGAAGTGCGGGCACCCAGGCCCGGCTCCATCTCTAGCGCCTTTTCCCATGGGCGGGTCCTCGCAAGTGGAGCCTGGACTGAATTCCAGAACAGCCAGGAAGGGAACGGCCAGGAGGGGAACAGCCGGGAGGGGAGCTCCGGTGTCTCCAATTCGGAGGGACCAGCTCAAGAGAGGCCGGTTTTCTGTTGTTGAGGGATGCTGGCCCCGAGGGGTGGGGTGGGGTGGGGTGGGGTGGGGTGAGGTGGGAGCGTGGAGGAGGAGGGAGGGTGTCTCTAAATAGAGTGACTATGCCCTGTGTCCTGTGTCCCACACCTGCTGGACCCTCCACTTGGAGCTGCTCACTTCAGTGCTGCTCCTGGGGTTTCCTGGGGGAGGAACCGGCTTGGCCATTCCTTTCTTTTCCTGGGAAACCTCAGGCAGTTCTGCTTGCTCACTCTCCTCACCAGTCTCACGACTAGTTTTCTTTTCTGCAGTTTCTTCCCTTTAGACCACCCTCCATTTCCAACCCCTCTCTGACCAAAACACCTCCTTACTAAACACCATTGCCTAGCCACAGGCTGCAATTCAAGGTCACACCTGGGCATCCCTGCTGACTTGCCTCCAGTCAAGTGAAACCTTCCCCCAGACTTAGTCTCTCTCTCCCTTTGCACCTGCAGCAACTGGATATCCCCTGTCCAACCCAACACTTGCCATGCTGCCTTCATTGTCCCTACACATGTCTGCCTCCCCTACCAGACTCCGAGCTTCCTGAGGGTGCAGCCTGGGTCTTGTTCTCTCCACCTCCAGATGACACAGGCCTTCACAGAGCAGGCATCAGCAAATTTATTTTTTTAATTGAGTAAATGGAAGATCATGAGCGTTGGGTAGATGTCACGTGTAATGAAGCAGCGGAATTGTTGAGAGTCCATTTGAGAAGGCTTCTTGGAGGACAAACTGACCAAGCTTTGGTGCAGGGAGAGACGTAATTGGGTGCAGTGAGAGGACCTCAGGGAAGCACCAGAGTGACATACTCTGTTAATGTATCACTCATTGAACAGCTTCTATTGCCAGGCCTCGGGGTGGGCACAGGGAACCTTGGTCCGCACTCACGTTGCTTCTCCTGTAGTAGAGGAGGAAGACAAGATAGGCAATGCCAATACAGAGTGCCCAGTGTGACATGGTGTGCACAAGGACATGTGGCAGTACAGAGGAGGAGCACCTAACAGGTTTGGGGTGGTATGGGGTGCCAGGCTTCCTAAAGAGGACCACCACCCAACCCAAGACCAGAGGAAGGGCCAGAGAAGGGATTAACAGGCAATAGCGGTAGGAGACTAAGAGTTGAGCATGGCCTCATTATGAAAATCTTGTATACCAAGTGAAGGAGTTGGAATACTATGCCATCCTGAGGGCATTGGGGAGCCACTGATGGCTTCCAAGAAGCTAGGGAGCAATGCCTCATTTATGACCCCCTCCTCTGAGGAACCTTCTCTAAGCCCCTGACCTGTTGCTCCCCTCTTCTGTGCTGCCTCAGCATCCTGGTCACTTCAGTGCAGGGTTGAATCTTCTGCTAGACTGAGTTCCTTGAGAAATGAGACCAGGACTTAGACTTTGTGTCCCAAGCACCAGGCACCAATCTTGCTCATGATTAAATGTTTGCTGAGTGAATAGATTGTTTCTTTTTTCCCTCTGGATTTCTATAGCCCTCACTCTCAGGTCCACATTCTTTTACACCTGGGACATGTTCATTATGCTAAAAATAGCATTGAATTGGGAAAGAGGAGACCTGATTCAATCCTGGTTCCACCATTTACTGGGATAAGCTGCTTAACTATCCTGAAACTTCCATTTCCCCATCTGCCAGATGGGTACCACCAGGAACAGAGTAAGTCTCCACATGCATGCATGAGTTATTTTCCTGGATAGCCTAGGAGTTCCATGGAGACAAGGACCAAGGGTTTTCCCCAGCACCTAGCTCAGTCTGAGTTTACGGCGAGTATGCTTGGTCCTGATGGTTGGTAGACAGCAGAATACAGAGGAACCTTATAGAAGTCTTAAGTCTTAGTCTGTCACTTCCAAAGGGTGTCAGTGACCTTGAGCAAAGTTCTTCCCCTCTGTGTCTTCTTTGCCTTATCTGGCAAGTAGGGATAGTGATCCTTACCTGGTAGACCTCACGGGGCCAATGAAAACCACAGAGGTGAAAGTGTTTTGTGAATGAAAGTAATAACATAGTAGATAACCGCGCATCAATTTTAAAAAATAGTGAACTAGTAAAGATGAGGTGTGTCTAATAATTGGCACCTGCTGACTGCCAGTGAAAGGCGGAGATGCTGGAATGCTGCTCTTCCAGGCAACAGTGGACTAGGCTGTGATAGAAGTGTCTGGGTTTGCTGGGGTCAGCCTTGAGGCCCAGGAGAGACCAGAATGAAGGGGTTCAGGGGGAGGGAGTGTACAGCCAGTCCTTTGCCCCCTCCCCTCTTCTCCTATAATTCTGGCTCACATAGTTTCCAGTCTTAGGTTTTCAGTGGCCCTGGCATGAGAAGGTCTGAGGAGTCCCAGTGGCTTTGGTGATGTGGTCACTGACACCCTTGGTGAAAGGGTGGCCTGTGGGAACAGTGAACCCACAGTGCTGCCCTGATAAACTCCCAGTCCCAAACTGCAAGTCCAGTCCTTCCCAGCCTCTGACATCTTGGTGTCAGTGTTTATGTGAAAGGACCATGATTGTCTTAGCTCTTATCCAGACCAGAGGGCCTGGGACTGTACAGAGATGTTGAGTGGAGGCAGTCTCAGCTTCCTCACCTCTAAAATGAGTAAGGATTTGCCTGGCCAACGTGGCTCAGTGGTTGAGCCTCGACCCATGAACCAGGGGGTCACAGTTCAATTCCCAGTCAGAGTATATACCTGGGTTGCAGGCTCCATCCCCAGTGTGGGGGGTGGGGTGGGTACAGGAGGCAGTTGATCAGTGACTCTCTCATCATTCATGTTTCTATCTCTCTTTCCCTCTCCCTTCCTCCCCTAAATCAATAAAAAATATATTGAAAAAAATGAGTGAGGATTAAATGGGGAGAACGATAGCACTGTCTCCTGAAATCGTCAGCATCAGAAGAGAGCACACAGTGAAAGCGCCTTGTGAAATAGTCTATGCTATACACATTCATTTTGTTTGTTTCTCACCTCTTCCTTCCCCTGTTGGAGCTGGGCCTGCTGCTCTGGTTGGGGCCTGTCAGATCCAGAACCTTGAGGCACTTCAGTTGCAGTCCTGTCCTGAGGGCGTGAGCGTGGCCTGCAGGACAGAGGAGGCTGCATCTGCAGTGGGCCCCTGTTGTGCTTCCTTCCCCTCAGGTAGCCTCTCTCCCCTGGGCCACTCCTGGGGTGTGCGTGTTACCCCTTTCCAGTGCTTTTTATTCCTGTGGGGCTCATCAAAGTATTGAAAATAGCTTTGTAATTAAAAAAAAAAAAAGTCTCATCTATGACAAAGAGCTCAGAAGGGGGGAAGGGCCCATACTTTTGTACCCTGGGTCATGGGGTGCCATGAGGGTCAGCATATGGCTAGAGGGAGGTTTGTACTGTGGGGTAAGGGATGTAGTCAGAGAGGCATGGGAACTATGGTTGTGCTGGTTCACTTGCTTCGCTCTTGTGCTTTCCCAAGACACTCAGCTTCAACTCCTTCGTCTTTACTTCCTGTGTCTCCTCCATCTACTTACTGTCTGCCTCGTTCCCAGCCAGTGGAACAGTGTTTGGAGGGTGAAGTTCTGGGAGAAAATCTAGGGGAACAGGAGCTACCTGGTTCTTAGGAGACTCTTTTGGGACTCTGACCTTGGGAATCCATTGCCCCTCTTCTCTGGGCCATAGGTTAGTACGCCAGTTTCTTCCTGACCAAGGACCAGAGTCACCTCCAGATGAATGAATTTTCCTGGAAAGATGTTGCCAATGTCTTGTCGCTGGCCAACTTGATCATGGGGCTCTTCTCCATCTTCTGCAGCCTCAGCAAGTAGGTCTGGGGCCCAGCAAGGTCTCAGCCATGGGCATGAAGACAGAAGTGGGAAATCTAGAGAGCCGGGCACTGAGACATGGAGATCAAATGGGGGCAGAAGAAAGTGTGGCAGGTTGGGAGTCAAGGGGCCAAGAGTCTAGCTTCAGTTCTATCGTCAACCTAGTATGTGACCTTGGCTAGGTCACATCTCTGAGCCTCAGTTTCTCCATCTTTAAAACAAGGAGCTCACACTATGATCGCTATAGTTCCTTCCAGATATGGCAGTCTAGAATGGTTTTTTGAGAAAATCAGGAGGCTCTGCTTTGGTAGCCTTTACCAAGCATGTCAAACTCCTGGCTGGCAGGGCACATGCCTTGGCCGGCCGCCAGCTGCTGGCCGCGCATTTGACATGCTTGCTACACAATTATTGGGTAGGTACACTACCATTCAAATTTTTAAATTCTTAAATAAGAACACATGATCTGGTGGAATATTTAAAATTAACACTGCTCTCGCCGAAACCGGTTTGGCTCAGTGGATAGAGCGTCGGCCTGCGGACTGAAGGGTCCCGGGTTCGATTCCGGTCAGGGGCATGTGCCTGGGTTGTGGGCACATTCCCAGTGGGAGATGTGCAGGAGGCGGCTGATCGATGTTTCTCTCTCATCGATGTTTCTGGCTTTCTATCTCTCTCCCTTCCTCTCTGTGAAAAATCAATAAAATATATTAAAAAAAAAAAAATTAACAGTGCTCTGGAAAATCTGAGACATGTATATGGGTCTCAAAAAGTTGTAAGCAAATGGTATTTCTATAAATTGAGTCATATTTCAATGCGTTGGCAAATTGGCTCTTTATAGATAAATCCTTTATAATGCAAATAACATCCTCCTAATCTGTTTGAATCTCTATAATCATCAGTGGATGGCTTTTCTGGATTTGTGTCTCATGATATTTAAGTTCCCTACCAGTTTGAAAATTTTATGATTCTCTAAGTCTGGGTTTAGGGAGTCTCATAAAGTGAGGCATACCTGCAGCAGAAAATCTTTATTTTCTTAATTTAGCCTAATCTTCTGGGAGTGTGTTTTTTATGTTATTATCATGGGCCCAGTTCCTTTAAACACATAGGTATAGGTCTAAACAAAGGAAACGATGAGGTTGTTTGGGGACAGCTGAGGTCTGGGGTCAGGCTTTCTGTTTCCTTCTACTGGGCCACCCAAGCATTGCAGTCAGAGTGCAGACTTGGGAATGGCCTCCTAGGGCAGGCTTGCCAGAGATTGTGGTGGTTGCTTTCAGAGGGGTCCAGGAGCATGTGCTGGACAGAAGCATGGACTCCTCAAATATTGGATCTGAAAGAGCTCTTGGGAGTCATTTACAACATCAAAATACATTAGATAAAAACTGATACAATTGCAAGGAGAAATTGATGGCTCTGCTATCATAGTTGGATATTTCTACACCCTTCTGTCAGTAATTGACAGAGCTAGCAGACAGAAAATCAGTAAAGGTATAGTTGAACTGATAGCACTATCAATCAACTGGGTCCAATTGATATTTATAGACTACTTCATCCAACAACAGCAGAATACATATTCTTCTCAAGCTCACCATGATAGACCACATTCCGGGCTATGAGACACACCTTAACAAATTTAAAAGAATAGAAACTATAAAATATGCTCTCAGACCACATGGAATTAAACTAGAAGTCAATAACAGATAACTAGAAAATCTCAAAATACGTAAAGGTTAAACACAGTTTTAAATAATATATGAGTAAAAGAAGCTCAAGAGAAATTAAAAAATATTTTTAACTAAAAGAAAATGAAAGTATCACTTACCAAAATTTGTGAGATGCAGTAAAAGCAGTACTTAGACAGAAATTCATAGCATTACATTCATATACTAAAAGAGAAATCTGCTCTGCAACAGGCTACATCAAGAGAATTAGAAGGCAGGCCTGGCTAGGTGGCTCAGTTGGCTGTAACATCATCCTGTACACCGAAATATTGCAGGTTTGATTCCTAGTCAGGGCACATAGCTAGGTTGTGGGTTCGATCCCTGTTGGAGCACAGGAGGCAACCAATTGGTGTTTCTCTCGAATATTGATTTCTTACTCTCTCTCACTTCCTCTCTCTAAAATCAATAAAAACATATCCTCAGGTGAGGATTAAAAAGAAGAAGAAGCAAAGAGAATTAGAAGACAAGCCACAGACTGGGAGAAAATATTTGCAAAAGATAAATTGGATAAGGGATTATAAAACTTAACAATAGGAAAATAACCCAATTAAAAAGATGCTTAACATCATATGTCATCAGGAAAATATAAAGTAAAACAAGTGAAATACCGCTACATACCTATTACAATAGCCAGAGTCCAGAACACTGACAATAGTAAATGCTGGTGAGGATGTGGAACAATAGGAATTCTCATTCGTTGCTGGTGAGAATGTAAAATAGTGCAGCCACTTTGGAAGATAGTTGGGCAGTTCCTTACACACTAACATACTCTTACTATATGACCTAGTAATCACACTCCTTGGTATTTATTCAAATGAATTGAAAACTATGCCCAAAAATCTATACTTGGATGTTTATGGTCTTTTATTCATAATTGCCAAAACATGGAAGCAACCAAGATGTCCTTCACTTGGTGAATGGATAAAAAAAATCTGTGGTACATCCAGACAATGGAATATTATTTAGTGCAAGAAGGAAATGAATTATGAAGCCATGAGAATACATGGAGGAAACTTAAATGCATGTTATTAAATGAAAGTAGCTAATCTGAAAGGCTACATAGTCGGGAAAAAAAATATGGAGAGAATAAAAAGATCAGTGGTTGCCAGAAAGGATAGGGGACTTGGGGAGGACATGAATCAGTAGAGCACAGGATTTTTAGGAGAGTGAAACTACTTTATGATATTATAAAGATGGGTATATGTCATTATACCTTTGCCCAAATCCATGGAATGTACACCACCAAGAATGAATCCTAAGGTAAACTATGGACTTTGGCTGATTATGATGCATCAATGTAGGTTCATCCTTGGTTATGTACCAAGAAACAGAATATACCATTCTGGTGAGTGATGTTGATAATGGGGAGACTATGCATATGTGAGAGGTGGAGAAATATGGGAAAACTCTGCACTTTCCTTTTAATTTTTTTTTATAAACCTAACATTCTCTAAAAATAGTTTTAGAAAAATTGAAAAGAAGGAAGATCTAAAATCACTAACCTGAGCTTCCACTGTAGGAAACTAGAAAAAGATGCGCAAATTAAATCTTAAAGTAAGAAAAAGAAGTAAAAAATAAAAATTAGAGCAGACTCAATGAAATTGAAAACAAGTAATTAATAGGGAAAATCAATGAAACAAAAAACTGGTTCTTTGAAAAGATCAATAAAATTGATAAGCCTCTAGCGAGGCTAACCAAGAAAAAAAGAGAAGGCACAAATTACCAATATCAGAAATGAGAGAGGAGCCATCACTACTGATCTCACGAACATTAAAAGTATAATACAAGAATATTATGCTGTAGCCGGTTTGGCTCAGTGGATAGAGCGTCGGCCTGCGGACTGAGGGGGTCCCAGGTTCGATTCCGGTCAAGGGCATGTACCTTGGTTGCGGGCACATCCCCAGTAGGGGGTGTGCAGGAGGCGGCTGATCAATGTTTCTCTCTCATCGATGTTTCTGACTCTCTATCCCTCTCCCTTCCTCTCTGTAAAAAATCAATAAAAAATATATATATTAAAAAAAAAGAATATTATGAACTCTGTACCCACAAATTTGATAGCCTAGATGAAATGGACCAATTCCTTAAAAGATCTAAACTACCAAAACTCACAGTAGGAGAAATAGATAATACGAATAGGCCTACTATTATATGTGTTAAAGAAATCATTTGGTACAAACCCCTCATTTTACAGATGGAGGAACAAAAAGGCCTAGAGAAAGAGGGGAGTGATTTCTCTGAGAATTCACAGTAATATACGTACTTGCAGAGGCTGGGCTAGAACCTAAGACCCTTGGGCCATTGAATATACCTGAAACTTAGAGTTGGAAGGGACCTTAGTGATTACCTAGGACAGTGGTCATCAAACTCATTAGTCAACAGAGCCAAATATCAACAGTACAATGACTGAAATTTCTTTTGAGAGCCAAATTTTTTTGACTTAAACTATATAGGTAGGTACATTGTAATTAATTAGGGTACTACCCTAAGGCTTATGAAGAGCCACACTCAAGGGGCCAAAGAGCCGCATGTGGCTCGCGAGCCGCAGTTTGCCGACCACGAACCTAGGAGGTTTGGGCACCACTTCAAGATTGTGGGTTGAGAGAATAGAAGGAATGTAAGTGCGTGTGAGTGTGTGTGCATGCACATGTGCATGGCATATAAAGCTGTGTATATCAGAAAGGATGTGAATGTGGGAAACTTGCAGGGGTGTGTATGTGTGCAAATGTAGGAAGTGTATTAGTGTACTGGAGGTGTGTGAAATGGTTGTCCAGTGGAGTCTATGAAAGCTGTCCTGTTTGGGCCCACACCAGGAAATCCAGCTGTGCTTCCTGGATGCTTCTGATCGGCTTCCTAATGGACATGGCAGTCAGGACAATCACCAGACATTTCAATATCTGCTCCAAATCAGGTGAGTCCAGGCCTCAGACCCCTAAACCCTGACCCCAGGAGCTCCCATGTCAGGTCAGCTCCTTCATCGTATAACACTCACAGGCCTTTATCAGTCACCAGTCCTGTTTATATCCCTTGAGTATAGTAGAAGCAACCCTAGAGTTGGAGCTGGAGCCCCTCAGCCTAGATCTAGCTCCTTTGCTGGCTCGCTTACTGATCTCTGGTTATCCTTAGCCTGGCTTTCAGTTGTCTTGTCTCCCCTGAATCCCTGCTCAGAACCAATCCAAGAACTGGGAGTGGGAATGGTGGTTGTGATGGTGGGAGAGAGGGGAAATGAAAAATTACTCCAAGCAGAGCAGTTGATCAAAAAAATATTTTTGTGTCAGATTTTGCTTGAAAAAATTGTTCCATATTTTCTTAATTTGTATCCAGTTGTAGTCCAATCCTTGCATGTTAAAGGGTGGAACTAAGACCTGGGTCAGGAAAGACTTGTCTAAGGCCACATGGTCATTCTAAGGTGGAGCCAGAATAAGACCAGTCTTTGATCTATAGACACCCAGGGGAATAGATGGTACCTCCTGGGACCTCAGACGGTGCTTGTCACCATCCCAGCACCCCCACCAGAGGGGACAAATGTACAGGATGCATAAGTGTAAGTTCTAACCTTGGCATTCTGGAGCAGGAGCTGAACTGAATGACTTCGCTGTCTTCACCACCTTTGGCCTGGCCTCAGCCCTGCTCCTAGGCGTGGATGGGCCTCTGAATGGGTTCCTGGCCATCATCTATGTGTTAGCTGCTTCTTTCCGCCTGTGTTTTTATTCAGCTAGTGAGTGAAACCCAGCCTTATGTCTGAGCTTGGGAACCATGGAGGGGGAGGAACTGTTGAGTGCAGTAACTGACTCCTCTCCTTCTTTTTATAAAGTCCCTCTTCCTTCTGTTGTGCCCCAGACCCATTGGAGGCTGGAGGCTGCACTGGAAGAGCCCTAGTCTGAGGAGGTCGGGGCGCGGGGGGGGGGGGGGGAGGGGGGTGGCGGGGGAGGTTAGGGCCCTCATTCTTGGGCCAGCTATGCCTTTTTCTCACTATGTAACCTTTGGATGAAGCACATGGATTTAGACTCTCTAGACCCAGAGGTTGTACTCCAGTTTCCTAAAACAGATGGAGATACGGAGCTCTGGCAAAGGCAATTGCCTAAGATTCCAACGCAAGGGAGTGCAGATGCAGCCTAGATCTAGGGCCCGTCTACAGAGGCTTCCTAGGGCCAAGGCACACCCCTGGTCCTAGCCGTCTGCTTTATTAGTGCCTTGGGGATCCAATGCAAAGCCCATGCACCATCTCCATGAATAGCTAAATGCTTTACAGCCTGCTACTGTCCTGAGATTAAGGGGGTTTGGAGTGAGGGGTAGGGAAAACCCAAAGGGACAGGGGCTTGCTTCATGCAGATACCTTGAGATCAACAGGAAACAGCTAATCCCCATCTTTTCTTTCCCCAGGCGGCCTTTCCTTCACATACAAGGGTCTACCCTGCCCCTATGCTTCCTGTGTTCTGGCCTCCACCTCCCTTCTGACCAAAGGCAACACGTTCATTCTCTCCTGCATGGCCTCACTTATGATTCTATTCATGATGGACCAGAGCTACTACCCACATGATGAAATCCTGGAATCTGAGAATTGGAAAAAAATAGTTTATCTTGGAGGTGAGTGGGGATGAGAGAGGAGAGGGTGGGAAATACATGTAAGAAAGCTTCATAAAAACTGAGTGTTGTATTTCTTTCTCCTTCCAGGTGTCATCATACTGTTTTTTTCTCCATTCTCAATAATTGCTTTTTATTGCCTGATGTGGTCTCTCTCCTACATCTTCTTTCCAGATGTTCTGTGGGGCAAGACAGAGTGTCTTAGGCAAGAAGCGCATCTAAGAAACTAAACAGCTCTTCCCACTCCTTCTGGCTTCTGTGTGGTTTGTGCCAGCCTGTTGGGCCTTATCCTCACTAAATCTTTCCTTGTTCCTGTGTTGTGCTTGTGGTAGATACATGGTGTCTCAAACCAGAACAGCCCATAGTAGGGCCAGCAGCCTTCCCTTCTTCCCCTTTATTCAGGGATCTGAACCCCTTCAGGACAACAGTTGTTCATGTCGGATGGAACAGAATTTTTTCCAAGCTCATTTTGAGCCAGGTTTGCATTCCAGCTCTATAACCAGTTGTGTGACCTTTTGCACTAAGATTAATCCCTTGGAAAGGAAACTCATCAGAATTGGTATTGATCCAGTAATGGGGTAGGACTCAGTTCACTAAGGTATTTCTTATTTTTTTTTGGTTTTGTTTTGTTAATCCTCACCTGAGGATATTTTTCCATTGATTTTTAGAGAGAGTGGAAGGGAGGGAGAGAGGCAAAGAGAAAGAAAGTGGCCAGCAGTGGCAGTGGCAGTGGCAGCAGCAGCGGGGTGATGGGGGCGGCACCTTCCCCTGATCAGCCTGGTGGCCTCCCGCAGAGGGAGGCCAGACTGCAGCTTAGGCCCGCTCCCCCCTAAGCTGTCAGTAGGACATCCCCTGAGGGCTCTCGGACTGTGAGAGGGGGCAGGCTGAGCTGAGGGACACCCCCCCCCCCCAGTGCACAAATTTTTGTGCACCGGGCCTCTAGTTATAAATAATGCTGCAATGAATTTACATACTCTGGCTCCATAAAGCAGAGCTAGTCATAGGACAATCAGGTTGCCCAATTTGAAATTCTGTAATTATTTCAACAAAGCTTCTGCCTTTTGCTTCATTTAGAGATTAGTCATATTGTAAGCTTTAAGGATCATTTGGATTCTAGGCCCTCATTATATGCTTTTTTCCTAAGGTCTATAGTACTAAACTCTAGATATTCAAAATGCCATTCATATTCTAAAATCCAAAGTGAATAGAAATAAAGAATATCTATGGAACCCTAAAGTTACACCTCAAAAAAGAACATAGGTCTGCTAAAAGCAGCAAACCCCAGCACTCTCTTGACTTTTACCTCCAGATGGTATACAAAGGATTGCTGGCTGTCCACCTTTTCCTCAGCTGGGCACCAGAGCACTTGTACCTCAGGACTAACTTCTTGAAGTTTGCAGAACAATGTATATGGCAAATATGCTTTCAAACTGAATTGAGGATTTAAAAATAAAAATCCAGAGAAGTCCACATTGCTCTGATTTGGCTCTACAGGAACACAGTCCCTCTCCCTCCCCACTGCTCTCTATTCATCTCTCTATCATACATGTTTTTGCAGAATTAGATGACTATGTCTGTGTCTCACTATATTGTAACTTCCTTCATAAACATGCTTTTGGATTTCTGCTGTCTGCCAATACCTGGCACTCAAAAAGGTTTACTTCGGAGATGAATTGATTTAGTAGCACATTCTAGAGAGCTATATACAATGTTAGTATAATGTAGTACGAATCTTACAAACATCCATGAGCTCCGACATTCCAGCCTGAATATCCCCATCCTAAATCCGTTTCTAGGCCTGGTGAAGTCACTGCCAAATGAAAAAGCAATGCCTGCCCTCTTCTCCTGCTGGTGCAGGCCTGCTGCTAGCTGTCCACACTTGCAAGGTGAGAGGACCCTGGCTTCCAGCTCTGACCCTGAGTAGCAGCTCATCGGGGAGTAGAGGGGCACAGATTTACACTGTGTGGCTACAAACGGAGGATCAGGGGACTGCAGAGTTTCAGCTCCAGGAAGAATGAGAACTGGAAGCAGCCACAATCTTTCTCCCGCTCTCTTCCACCCCCCCTCCTGAAGGAGCAAGGGTTCCCTCTGCTTACCTCACTTTTCCTCTCTTATAACATTGATCCATTTCTTACGGCTAGGCACCCCCAACTAAAGTATGAGCAAACGCACATTTTATTTGTATTTTTGGAGATTTACAGTTTCACAAGAAACACTGATTTTTCTCAAACAATAGAAAAAGGTTTAAAAAATAAGAGTATTATCTTAGGAGAATAAAACAAGTTTCTTCAGCAAGCATTGGGCCAATTCAAATTGGAGGAACCAGTGAAGCAGAAGTTACATATAGGAAGTTCAGATTTATCCAGTTTTAGGAATAACACAAATGCCTTCTTGTCTAGTTCTGTCAGGCTCCGCATGGGCCACCTCAGCTTAAAACTGGTACTGAGCTCGCAGACAAAGCTTCAGGGGTCCCATCTGGTTTGAACACGGGTGGCTCACTCTCCAGTAGGCTGCATCTGTTTACAGAACTCATCAAACTGCTGCTGCTCCAGTTCGGTCATGACTCTGTTAAGGGCATAAATCTAAGGGGAGAAAAAGATGTGTTAGCAATGGAGGCAGCTGCTCAACCTATCTTCAGACACAACAGGCGGCGCCACTTGAAAGTGCCGGAACTGCACCAGTAAGGGAACAGGAGAAACAGATATTCATTCCATTTGGGGAATCAGGAAAGCAGTGAAGCAGGTGACTTAATCTGGCCTTTAAAGGATCTGTGGGATTTGAACAGATAGAGTCTGGGGAAGGGACTTGATAGGTGATGGGGACGGGGGATATTATGATTAAGTAAATATAATGGAAAAGTACAGGATTAATTCTGGAAACTCCAAGTATGCTCATATGAAGGATGTTATATAGGAGGTTGGGGAACTGGAGAAAGCAAGAAGAGTATGTCAGGGACTTAAATGCTCTGCCAAGGAACCTGGACTTTATCTGGCCGACTCTGGAGAGCCACCAAAGATAGGTGTGCAGGGGAGCAACCCGATTATATCTGGGCTTTGGGAAAGAGAACTGGAGACCATGTGAGGGATGGAGTGGGGGGAGGAGAGATGACAGGCCACATAGGAGGCATCTATTACATCAGTGAGAAGGGACCCAGGACAGACAGTGGGCTGGAACAAAAACTGCAACATACATTCTAAGGTGAAGAGCAGGGCCTCTACCTTAGTCCTCATCTCTGTTTGTCCTTGTAGTCTCAACCGGTCCACTACAGAACAGACACATCATGTAACTTCCCGATTTGTAGAACAAAAATAAATGAAGGGAATGTTTGTGTTTAGGGAAAATAACTCTTGATTAAGTAAAAAGACAAGAAAGGGGCAAATAAAGAAATTGAGAAGTGAGACACATAAAAGATAACAGCAGACTTAATGGAAAAGCAGCCCGAGGCACAATAGAGAGGCTCACCAAAAGGCTCTGAAAATGCTAAAGCAACCCTCCGACATGACTGATCCAAGACAAACAGGGAGTAGGCACAAACAATACTATTAGAATTAAAAAAACCACACACCGCATAAATACTGATGCAACAGAGATTACAGCAAACATTATGAACTTGGTGTCAATAAGTTTGGAAAGGTAAATGAAATAAATTCCTAGAAAGTAAAATGATCGAAACGGACTAGAATCAATAGTAAGCAGAATGATCCTATAACCTTTTTTCATAAAAACATTTTTATTGTGATAAAATCCTCTAATCTTTAAGGAAAGTGGAATTCCACAGTGACGAAAATGGTCACAAACAAGAAGACAAATAATTCTAGAAAAAACGTAATACCGGCCTGGCCGGTGTGGCTCAGGTGGTTATGGGCGACAGTTTCAACTTTTTATTCACAAGCTGATGGTAAGTGTTGACGGACCAAAGGACACACCGGTGGGGGTAGAACGTCTGTGCTGGGGTGTCTGACACGTGCTCTCTCACTGACCCCGCCCTCACATGTCCCTTTTCTTTCTCCTTTCTCCCTTCCCTCGGGTCCCTAGCACAAACCTCTGCCCCAGGAGTCACCTGGAGACCCTACACTAACGTGGCATGCCACCATGGGCTGGCACTTCACCGTCCTGGCCCTCGACGATCATCTCTCTAACCTGGAGGACGCCTGTTTTGCCTGCAGGCAGGCGGGGCTCCCCATCACAGGCGGACGATTTCTCTCTTCTGCGTCACCTCCAGCAGATGACAGGTATGCAGGCCCCCTCCTCAACCTCACCTCTGCTCTCTGTCTTTGCTTCAGCTCCTGCTGGGCTGATTTCTGCTTGGCCTTCTCAACTCTGCTGACAGGTTCTTTAACTTTGGACTTTTCTTTACGTGCAGGTGGATCCATGACTTGGCTTCTGAATACTTCTTAGTTCTGACCTGGGTGGTACAGAAAGAGGGCACAGAAGGAAAGGAGGGGAAAAAATAAAGAATTGCCAGTCATTGGCCGCCCTAACTAATCCCTTAGCTCCGCCCTTTCCTCTGACAGGTGCGGCGGAGTGGCCGGATGGAAGGGGGGCTGCGCTTGGAGGAGCAAGACCTGTCTCCCACCGCCACCACCTCGCTGGGCGTCCCCACGCACATCTCCCCATTCTGGGCCTTGGTTTTCTGTCTGCAGAATGGGACAACAGTCCATTCCCTGGCCTCCTTCCCTGAGCTCCCGTGTGAGGACCCCGTGGAAACCCACGTGAAAGCGTTTCATACACGGGTGCGCGCTGTTCCCGACAGGGGGCTGCTGTCATCATGAAGACACCGCGGCCAGAGACTGGGGCGCGCCAGCCCCAGTCCCGTAGGGGGAGGCCCGAGCCTCGCGCCGTCGCCAGCCTTCGAGCCAGGGCTTTCCCCCCCTCTGCCCGGGGACAGCGGCGTCCCAGCCCGGTCGCCAGGGCCCCGCCCTCCGCCGTCCGCGCCGGCCAAGCTGCCGCCCCCCGCCGCCCGGCCCGCCCCCCGCAGCCCCGCGCGGCCCGGCCCCACGGGAGCCTCCCCTCCCACCGCTGCGGGCTCCGGCTGCAAAATGGCGGCGGGGGCGAAGGCGCTCGGGAATCGGCACCTTCCCTCCCCGGCATCAGGCCTTCGGGGCCCCGCCACGTCGCGGACACCGCCCCACGAGGGGGATCCGCGCCTTTCCCTACCTCCCCGCCTGGAGTCCCGAGCGCCGCGCCTCAGACTGGGCGGGGCCTGGGCGGGGCCGGCGCTCTCCGAGGCCCCGCCCTCAGGCAGGCCGCGCGTGCGCAGAGGACTTATCTGCATGCCTTGCGTCGGCTCTAGGGCTAGGGCTGGGGCTGGGGGGGCAGAGGGGCAGGGGGGTGCGGGCGCGGGGAGAAGAGGGGGCAGAGGCGGTTTAACAAAAGTTTTTTCCCGGAAATATTTTGTGGGACAGCTGCTAGGCTTTGAAGGGTGAGATCTGAAACCTGGGACTAGAATTGTAACTTGTTGAGTCTCAGTTCCTTTTTTTTAAAAAAAAATGTGTTTTATTGATTTTTTACAGAGAGGAAGGGAGAGGGATAGAGAGTTAGAAACATCGATGAGAGAGAAACATCGATCAGCTGCCTCCTGCACACCCCCTACTGGGGATGTGCCCGCAACCAAGGTACATGCCCTTGATCAGAATCGAACCCCGAACCCTTGAGTCCGCAGGCCCAGCCAAACCGGCTAGGGCAAGTCTCAGTTTCTTCATTCAAAAAGCCGGGATGGCGATTGCTGTCTTATTGATTTCTGAGTTTTAATATTAGGAAGATCAAGTGAGATCCCGTTTGCCACAGTGCTTTGAAAAAGGAAATCGTTCGCAGTCCAGAAAAAAAAAAGCTGGCTGTCATTTTTCATTCATTACATTATTAAGGATTGAAGAAAATGGTAGGTAAATGCTTTGACAACAGAAACCCTGTTCAGTGCAACAACAAAAACAACTAACAACAATAATAGCCCCCTCTCTTCTGGGCTTTTTATGTTCCAGGCACTGTTTTTAGAGCTTCACATTTCTTAACTCATGTATTTCTCATAATAAGTTTGTGTAATAATGTACATGTATACTAATATATGATTATTATCCCCATTTTACAAATAGAGGAACAAAGGCATGGAGAAGTTAAGTGACTTGTCCAAGGTCACACAGCTAGCTAAGTGTCCCCAGCAAGAATTTCAGCCAGGATTCTAGGTAAGACAATGAAAACATATTCAGGCCCATTACTTTTGTTTCTTTTGAAACAAATGATGGATGCTAAGCAAACAGGGTGTGGTCTAGACACACAATTTCAAAGTGTAAATTGTCACAACTTGTTGGAAATCAGTTTAGTGCTACATATCTAAAGCCTTAAAAATGAGCACAACCTCACAAATAGACAAATACCGCCTGATTCTATTTATATGAGACATCTAAAATAGTCAAACTGCTAGAAAGTAGAATGGTGATTGCCAGGGGCTGGGAGAGGGGGGAAAAGGAAGATGTTCAATGGATAAGGAGTTTTGCAAGATGAAAATTCCTAGAGATCTGTTGCACAACAGTGTGACTATAAAAATGATTAAGAGGGTAAACCTTAAGTGCCTTCTTAAATCAGATTTAAAAAAGAGCATAGCCAGACTGGTGTAGCTCAGTGGTTGAGGGTCGACCTATGAACCAGGAGGTCAGGGTTTGATTCCCGGTCAGGGCACATGCTTGGGTTTTGGGCTCAATCCCCAGTGTGGGAAATGCAGGAGGCAGCCAATCAATGATTCTCTCTCATCATTTCTCCCAGAGAAATTCTTGCACATGTGAACCATGAAACATGGATCAAGAATGTTCAAAGCAGCACTGTTTGTAAAAGCAAAAGACCAGAAACAACCACATTTTTATCATCAAGGGAATGGACAATCTGTTGATATATTCATGCATTGGCCTACCACACAGCGGTGAATGGATGTACTGGAGGGAATGGACAATCTGTTGGTATATCCAGGCAATGTTCTACCACACAGCGGTGAATGGTGAATGAATGTAGTGAAGCTCTGTGAATGAGTCTGGATGAATTTCAGTGTCTTAATTTGCACTCCACCCATAGCAGAGTGTTTGAGACAAATCTTTCCATATTTAGGAAGTGATCCAGGGATCAGAAATGGTGAGAAGAAAAGGAAGAAAAACCAATAAAATGTGCATTACTGAGCTACTGATGACTGTGGGCTACTGTGCTCATTCCCATGGGAACTCAGAGTCGTGAAGAATACAGCTCAGAACTGTCCCTCTGAGGTTCGAGGCTGGAGTGCTTTCCTCTATCTCCTGTCCCAGCAGGTTGATCCCCTGAGGTATTAACTTTCCTGAACTCCTGAGCTGCACACAGGTCAAACAGCCTTCCCAAGTTTTGTAGAGAGCCCGAGCGAGATGAGCAAAGAACTGCTGTGGCCTCGGGGTGGCATGCTGGCAGCTTGTTGGCAAGTTTCAGTTACCCCGAAATCGAGTGGGTTGAGGGACATGGTTTGGGCCACCACAGGTGTCAGCTAGGCTCAGAAATGAATGTTGACTGAAAAAAGGAAATTACAGAGAATTAGGTGTAATGTGCTCCATTTTTATAAGGTTGAAAAACAAGTAAAAGTATATAATGCTTTGGGGTTCCCCCACATATATTTTATTATTGAAATATTATGTGATATGTGCTTCTTGTAAAAACCATGAAGAGTAAAGATGAAAGTTTCTCTCCTCTCTCTCCCCTCCCATCAATCTCATTGCCCTTTCCAGAAAGAACCATTTTTAAAATTTATTTTTTTATTTAAGTATAGTTTGTACACAATTTTATATTGTTTATATTACTTTCAGGTGTACTATATAGTGATGTGACATTTTTATACCTTACCATGTGATCACCCTACTAATTCTAGTAATCATTTGTCACGTGTGCATTTATCACAATATTATTGACTATATTCCCCTTCACCTTTTTCGTCCATCCCTCCACACCATCCCTTTTGGTAACCATGCCGTTGGTCTCCATTTCTATGAGTCTGTTTTCGTTTCGTTTGTTTGTTTTGTTTTTTAATTCATTGTTAAGGATACAATTATGGATGTTATGAATATACAGTTATGGATATTATGAAAGCTGTCAAGACAGGCAGGAAAGGGTTTATCGCAGGTTGGTAGACAGTAAGCACGTTTGCTTGTCAGGAAGCACGTGTCGGGGTGCAGCTGGAGATAAAGGTAGTGAGTTCAAGAAGGTGGCTAATTGGTAGATGTCTTTGAAACCGACCTTCAATTTTACTCAGATTTGGAAAGTAAGTGGGAGCAAGCTTTTCAGAAAGGGTGCTTTAGGGTCAAAACTTATGAAAAGGAATCGCTATGCAGTTAGCTGGGGAGGGGAAGGGTGTGAGGGCCAAAGATCCCTGACACCCGGTGGCATTTGGCGTTTCCCTCACTTTTTCAGGGAGGCCTCTCTTTGCTCTGTTCCCTTATCAGGGGCAGACAGGCAGGGCGGAACTTGTGGTGTGTAGGGGCAGCTAGAAGGGAGTCTGTGGGACAGACGAGGGAGCCCCTGGGTGAGGGCTGTTGGCATTAGAATGAAAGGAGAGCTTTTCCCAGGCCCACCTCCAGAGCCCTTCCTGACCCCTCTGCCTGATGCCTGATCTCCCTGGATGGATGGAGGGAGGCTCCGCAGCTTGGAGACTCCAGCTCTGCCGCACAAAGGGCCCTTGATTCCAAAGGTGGTGAGTGCTCCTCCCTTTCCCCTTCTTCATTCTTTTTAGTCCTTTAACTTTCTCAGGATCTTCAGGTTCGTTGGATAAACTATCCCCTTTCTCCTTACTCCCGAGAACATTTTAAAATATAAATATATACATACTTTTATTGATTTCAGAGAGGAAAGGAGAGGGAGAGAGAGATAGAAACATCAATGATGAGACAATCACTGATCGACTGCCTCCTGCATGCCCATACTGGGGATCGAGCCCATAACCTGGGCATGTGCCTTGACGGGAAATCGGACCGTGACCTCCTGGTTCATAGGTCGATGCTCAACCACTGAGCCACGCTGGCCAGGCACAAGACATTTTAAAGGACGAAATGAGGCAATGGGAAATGGGAAGCACAAAAGGGGAAGAGTGAGAAGGAGCCTGGGTGAGTTTTGTCTAAAGACTCTCATTCAAGTATTATTGTCATCATCATTGGTATTATAGCTATCATTAATTTAGTCCTTACTATTAGCCAGGCCCTGTGCTGTGTGCTTTCAGACTGATCATTTGTAGATTTGCAGGGTCTTCTGAAGTTGCTTGGAGTTATTAAGGGGACTTCTGTTGTAATGCTTTTCCTCACCCCTAGAAGTAACCACTTGTTTACTATCTACACTCTTGCCTTTTTGCTAAGCATCTTCTCCCTAAATTGTATCATACTATCCATAGCTTTTTCAAGTTACTGTTTGGGTTACAATGAAAACTTCCCAAATGTATATATATATATATATATATATATATATATATATAATTTTTTAAAATTGATTTCAGAGAGGAAGGGAGAGGGAGAGATAGAAACATCAATGATGAGAGAGAATCATTGATTGGCTGCTTCCTGCACACCCCCTACTGAGAATCGAGCCCGCAACCCAGGCATGTGCCCTTAATGGGAATCAAACCCAGGACCCTTCAGTCCGCAGGCTGATGCTCTGTCCACTGAGCAAAACCAGCTAGGGCCCAAATGCTCTTAAAGATGGTTTTAGCATGTGTGTATGAAATGCTGTGTAGTATTTCATTGCAAGAATGTGCAGCTATTAGTTAATCATTCCCATTTTAATGAACTTTCAGGTTGTTTTTAATTTTTCCTTTTCATAAGAAGCTTTGTGATAAGCATCCTCACGATCAAACCCTTATGCACATCCTTATTTATTTCCATAAAATTCTTTTCTGGAAGTAAAATTACTGGATTAAAACTTTTGCAAATTTATAAATCATTTGATACTTATTGCTAAATTACCCTGTGAAAGTTGATCTGCACTGGGCGAGTCATTTTCCCACATGTGTAATAACTCGGGGTATTATTTTTTCTAATATTTGATAATTTCAGGGAAGACAAAGTCATATCTAACTGTGGTCTTAGTCTGCATTTCTCTGATGACTAGAGAGTAAAAGTCCATTTCTGGTGTCATCCTCTCCCGGTTGGTTTGCCTCTATGGCTGCTTAACAGTGACTTGATGACGTGCTTCAGGGAGACTCCCTGGCGGAAACCACCTCAGTTGCCCTTGTCACACAGAGTGACAATCTGATGGAAAGACTTCATTTGCCTTTTCATTCTTAGAATCTGGTGCAAATCATTTCACATGTATTTTCTATGAGTCCTATCTATGAAGTAGGTACTATCATTAACTCCATTTCATGTGTGAATGAGGGAAGACTTGGAGGAGTAACCTAGACTGTCTAAGGCCACACAGCTGGCAATGGCAGGGCCGGGGCTTGGCCCCAGGCTGACTGACCTCTTAATCACAATAAGCAATCCGAATTTAGGAAGATGGGGCCATGGTCGGGGGAGGGCTCCTCTTATTTGATTTCAGGCAGCCCCAGTTCAGTTTGGAGCTCTGTGCTACTCTGGGCATGTCTACTCAGGGCGTGTTTCAAAAGCCCTTTTTAATTGAGGGTGTTGGGGATTGGGGTAACTCCAGGGGATCTTGGGCTCTGCCTACTTCTACCATCAACAATAATTGATAAGGTAGAGAGCTTTTCTCATTTACCTAACTTCTCCTGTTCAGTTTCTGAGTAGCTGGCAACCTGCAGGAAAATGAGTGGGATTGAAGCAAAAAAATATATCCTAACTATAATCCTAACCTCACTGTGTCCTAGTGGTATGTGGCCATTTGCAACACTGGGGGAGTAGAGAAGTATGCTGTATGAATCATGATTAAAAACAAAAACATGTTTGTTTTAAAAACCTGGCTGGTTTGTTCAATGGTTAGAGCAACAGAACCCTAAGACCAAAGGGTTCTGTTCCCGGCCAAGGGCATGTACCTCGGTTGCAGGTTCATCCCAGGCTCCTGTCAATGTTGTTGTTTTTTTTCTCTCTCCCTCCTCTCCCTCCCTCTTTTCTCTCTTTTTAAAAAAATCAATGGAAAAAATATCCTCAGGAGAGGATTAAAAAATAAAAAAAGCCCAATGGGAAAAAAATTAAAAAAATAAAAATAAAAAAGCCAGTGGGTTTGGTTCAGTGGTTGAGTTTCAACCCATGATACTCTGCGCCCCCCCCCCCCCCCCACACACACACACACGCCCGAGTTGTGGGCTTGATCCCCAGTAGGGGGTGTGCAGGAGGCAGCTGATGGATGTGTTTTTCTCACATTCATGTTTCTATCTCTCTATCCCTCTCCCTTTCTCTCTTTCTAAAATCAATAAAAACATATTTTAAAAAAGTAAAATAAAAACAAAACATCCCTAAACCAGTGTGCTCTTTGCCACAAGAAAAAAAGAATTGAAAGAATTGGAAATGTGTTCAAAGCTTAAGTCACTTTATGTCCCAACCTCTCTTTGACAGCCCCACCTCCTCCAAGCCCCATCTTTTTCCTTTAGGGATCTGGCCTGATAACTTTCACCAAGCCCCTCCTCTTCAGAAAGGATTTGAAGTCTTGGAGAGAATGTAAGAGATGATCTCTTCCTGAAGTATTTTATTATAGTTCTTCCCCAATGGTGACATGAAAGATTTGTTTCCTGCTATAGGAATTTCAGGCAGTCAAGGTGGTGGGAAAGACTCTTAGAGTAAGGAGTCCTTTAGGGTTTCCCTGTGGTTAATGTACTCAGTGCCCACACCGCCTGTGGATAACAGCACATTTATTGGGCACTTGTTCTGCCAGGCATTTGTGGCAAGTTCCTTTTTTCTTTTTAAATGTGTTTTTATTGATTTTTTTAGAGAGAAAGGAAGGAGAGGGATAGAGAGATAGAAATATTGATGAAAGCCATCGATTAGCTGCCTTCTGCTCGCCCCCTACAGGGGATCGAGCCTGCAACCTGGTCATGTACCCTGATCGGGAATCGAACCAAGACCTCTTGGTTCATGGGTCAATCAATGTTCAACTACTAAGCCTCACCAGCTGGGCTGTGGCAAATTCTTCTTTTTTAAAAAAATAAATCTTTATCTTTCAGATTATTACAGTTCCTCTTTTTTCCTCCCATAGCTCCCCTCCACCGGGTTCCCACCCCACCCCCTGCCCTTACCCGCCCCACTGTCCTCGTCCATAGGTGTACGATTTTTGTCCAGTCTCTTCCCGCACCCCCCCCACACCTCTTTCCCCCCGAGAATTGTCAGTCCACTCCCTTTCTATGCCCCTGATTCTATTCTATTCACCAGTTTATTCTGTTCATCAGATTTTTTTATTTACTTGATTTTTAGATTTACTTATTGATAGATATGTATTTGTTGTCACTTTGTTGTTCATAATTTTTATCTTTACCTTTTTCTTCTTCTTCCTCTTCTTAAAGAATACCTTTCAGCATTTCATATAATACTGGTTTGGTGGTGATGAACTCCTTTAGCTTTTTCTTATCTGTGAAGCTCTTTATCTGACCTTCAATTCTAAATGATAGCTTTGCTGGGTAAAGTAATCTTGGTTGTAGGTTCCTGCTATTCATCACTTTGAAAATTTCTTGCCACTCCCATCTGGCCTGCATAGTTTCTGTTGAGAAATCAGCTGACAGTCATATGGGTACTCCCTTGTAGGTAACTGTTTTTCTCTTGCTGCTTTTAAGATTCTTTCTTTGTCTTTAGCCCTTGGCATTTTAATTATGATGTGTCTTGGTGTGGTCCTCTTTGGATTCCTTTTGTTTGGGGTTTTCTGTGCTTCCTGGACTTGTAAGTCTATTTCTTTCACCAGGTAGAGGAAGTTTTCTGTCATTATTTCTTCAAATAGGTTTTCAATATCTTGCTCTCTCTCTTCTGGCACCCCCATGATTCGGATGTTGGTACGCTTGAAGTTATCCCAGAGGCTCCTTACACTATCTGTATATTTTTCTATTCTTTTTTCCTTTTGCTTTTCTGGCTGGGTGTTTTTTGCTTCTTCGTATTTCAAATCTTTGACTTGATTCTTGGGATCCTCTAGTCTGCTGTTGGATCTCTGTATATTATTCTTTATTTCAGTCAGTGTATGCTTAATTGGTCCTTTTTCATATCCTTGAGGGTCTCACTATATTTCTTGGAGGTTTCTAGAAGATTCTTGAGTAACCTTATAACCGTAGTTTTGAACTCTATATCCAGTAGTTTGCTTTCCTTCATTTCTGTCATATGTGACCTGTTTCTTTGTCTCCACATTTTGGCTGCTTTCCTGTGTTGATAGAGTGGTTTTCTGTGCTAGGTGTCCTATAGGGCCCAGTGGCTCAGCCTCCCTAATAACCTGAAGTGGACACTCTTGGTGCACCTCTTTGTGGGCTGTGTGCACAGTCTTGTTGTAGTTAAGCCTTGATTGCTGTTGGTATCACTGGGAGGACTTGACCTCCAGGCCAATTGGCTGTGAGGACCAGTTGTGTCTATAATGGGAGAACTTCTGTGCTGGAGACATCCTTATGGAGCAGGACTTGCTTCAGTGGGGCTTTGGCACTCACTGAGTCTGCCCAGGTTTTTAGGCAGAGAAAGGCCAGGCCATTCATATGCAAAAGCCTCTGCACACAGCTTGGGTGAGGTTGTAAATTGGGTGGGGTGGGGTCTCAGGGAATCACCAGGGCAGAGCAAACCACAATGGCTGCCAGTCTGCTCTGCCTCAGTGAGTTCCTGGGGTCTGTGTCCCACGGCCCTGGTCCGTGCAGGAACAATGACCGCTGCAAGCACCTCTGTGAGAAAGCCGCCTTCACGTTCCAGCTCAATGCCAGACAGTCCAGTTTCTCTCCGTATGAGTCTGGGTCCCCAAATTCTCACCCGGAACTGGATTTCAGAGCAGTCAGGAGCTTGTATCTCCCTCCCAGTTGAAAAAGACAACAGCGTACCCAGCTGCCAGCCCCTTTCACGCACGCCTCTGCACCTCTACACTTCACACCTCTGCACCTCCTACTGGGCTCAATGTGCTTTTCTCATTCCTTCTAGTTGTAGAATTTCCACTCAGCCAGCCTTCCCATGGTTCTGGATGGTATTCGTTTTGTCTTTTAGTTGTAGTTTTAATGTGGTTGTGCGCAGCAGCAAGTTCAGGTGTTTACCTTTGCCGCCATCTTGGTTGTTCTCTGTGGCAAGTTCTTCACATGCCTTTGAACCCTCTTTGAACCCTCACAGTCCCTGTGAAGAAGGTTCCTCCTTTATAGATTAAGACCTGGAGATCCACAGATGTTGTACAACTCTCCAGGGACACAGAGCTAGTACCTGGGGGAGCTGAGACTTGAACCCAGGTCTTTCTAACTCCAGACCCTGAGTTTGTAAGATAGGTGCCTTCATAATGAAATGGCGGGACCTTACTGCCTTGGTTTGTTGTTTCTCGAGAGTCAAACTGAGCCCTAACCAGTTTGGCTCAGTGGATAGAGCAGTGTGGCGAACCTTTTGAGCTCGGCGTGTCAGCATTTTGAAAAATCCTAACTTAACTCTGGTGCCGTGTCACATATAGAAATTTTTTGATATTTGCAACCATAGTAAAACAAAGATGTATATTTTTGATATTTATTGTATATATTTAAATGCCATTTAACAAAGAAAAATCAACCAAAAAAATGAGTTCGCGTGTCACCTCTGACACTCGTGTCATAGGTTCGTCATCACTGGGATAGAGCGTCGGCCTGTGTACTAAAAGGTCCCAGGTTTGATTCCAGTCAAGGGCATGCACCTTGGTTGCCAGTACATCCCCAGTAGGAGGTGTGCAGGAGGCAGCTGATCGATGTTTCTCTCTCATCTGATGTTTCTAACTCTTGATCCCTCTCCCTTCCTCTCTGTAAAAAATCAATAAAATATATTTTTTTTAAAAAGAGTCAAACTGAGAAGGCTGGCAGGAAAGAGCTCCAGGCCCCACTGTGGGTGGAAAATTGGCCTGGAGAATTTCCCAGACTTGGCTTGGGACCCTAAATGCAAAAAGAGGTCACTATCCTGGTGTTTACCAGGTTAGTTCTAGATATAAATTCTCAATCTTCCAGACTCCTCCCTGTGCCTTCTAGGGCACACACCGTGTCTCACCCTGGCTCTCACTCACGGCATTTATAGACTTAACCATGATGCCAGCCTTCATGTCGAGCACTGTCCTCCTTCAATGCTCACAATAACTCTGCAAGGAGGCAATTTTATACCCTTTTTAAAGATGGTGGAAGAGAGTTCCAAGGAAGTGAAGCCACAATGTTACGGGGAGGTAAGTAGCAGAGCTGGAACTTGAATTCTGGTCCGGGTGGTTCCAGAGCACCTGCTATGCAGCCTCCATCTCCGCCCCGCGTCCTAGGTGGTAGTTTTTCCACATCAAGCTCACGAACCTTCTCTGGTGTCTGCCTGTCTGTCCTAGTTCGGATGGAGACCGTAAGTTCCTCTGGCTCCCGGCTCTCCAGCTGCCTCATCACCCTCGTCTTCCTCCAGCTGCCCATACGCGTGTCAGGTAGGAGCTCCTGACCTCGTTCCTGCCTGGGACATCTGACCACGGCCTTCTTTCTTCGGGGGTTCTGTTGTAACCCCAGTCCTTTCCAGTGCCCTCCCCAGACTCTCTAGGAGCCTTCCCCACGTGATCTCCGTCTTCGTCCTTTGCTGAACGCTCGCATCCCTCCCAGACTGCGTTGTCCCTTTCTTGTCTTCACCGCACAGGGGACTCCGGCCAGTTCCACCTGGCCCCGCTAGGGGGCACAGCCAAGCTGCTCTGCCCTCTCTCGCTCTGGTCCGTCCCGACGCTCACCGAGGTGCGGTGGCTGCGGTCCTTGCCCCGGGGGCGCTCCCAGGTGGTTCACGTGTTCCGGGATGACAAAGTCCGCGAGGAAGATGTGGTACCGGAATTTCAGGGGAGGACGGCGCTGGAGAGAGACACGCAAGAGGGAAATGTCACGCTGGAGATCCGCCACGTGCGGCTGGAGGACCGAGGGCCGTACCGATGTCAGGTCCGGATTGCAAACCTGAGTCGAGAGGGCACCGTGATCCTGCAGGTGGCAGGTTCGTCATTTTTCGGGGAGGGGGGGCGGGGGGGCGGGGGCGGGGAGAGGTGACTGGTAGAGGTGGATGGGGTAAGGTACTAGCGTGCAGCCAGATACTCTCGTCCCTTTGCGGTGAACAGCGTGGGGTGGGGAGAGAGAGCAGGCCTTCACAGCAATTAACAGCCCGCCCCCTGCTCACCCGGAGCCGCCTTGGGAGCCAGAAGAGCGCCCTGGCGGGGACGGGACTGGGATCTTGCCAAAGCCCTGCCAGCGGCTTTCCTTTCCAGTTCTAGGCTCCGACCCTTACATCCACGTGAAGGGCTACGACGCTGGATGGATCCAGCTGGTGTGCAGGTCGGTGGGATGGTTCCCAAGGCCTTGGGCCGAGTGGAGAGACCCTCAAGGCAGGGTGCTTCCATCTGAGCCCCAGGCCCCTTCCCTGGACCGCGCTGGGCTCTTCGAAACAGCCGTATCCAGCAAAGTCAGGGACAGCACTGTGGGCAGCGTGTCCTGCACCATCCGCAACGATGCCCTGGGCCAAGAGAAGACAGCAGCGATGGTCATAGCAGGTAAAACTGGGGCAGAAAACAGGCTCGAAGCTCCTGGTGGCTCCAGAGAAAACTCTTGCCCAAGAAGAAAATTTATAAAGAATCTTTTAAATACTAAGAATAGCATGTTTATTGTAGAAAACTTAAAAAAAAAATAGGAGATTTTTAAAAAGAAAAAGAAGCCTGATTTTATAAATTGGAGAGAGCCACTGCTAACATTGTGGGGCATTTCTTTAGAATTTCTTTCATGGGTGCACCTCTGAGTGTGTATTGATACACATGTGTATTCTTCTGCCTAGGTTGTTTCCCCTTCCACTTACAAGGCCGTGACCATTTTTTGCCCATGTCCTTAAGCAGTTCTCTGCAACAGATTTTAAAGGGCCGCACCGTATTTCGTTGTGTGGGTATAGCGTAGTAAAATTAAAGCCCTATTTCTTGATACCTGAATGGTTTAGACTTTTCCTGTAACAGTGCAGTGAACAACTTTGCCCATAATTTGGGGAGTGATTCTGATTATTTTCTTAGAGTGTGTCCCTAGCAGTAGGATTAATGCACCAAGGGGTTATGAACCTTTTAAAGACCTTGAAACATGGAGCCGTGTGGCAGAGAGCGTGGTTTTGGAGCCAAGAAAGAAAGAGTGTGGCCTGGGGCCCCAGGTGCAGAAGGAGCACTGACATCTGCTAAGCCCTTCTTTTCTCTCTCTCTCACCTCTCCTCTCTTCCTACAGCCACTGCCTCTCATCGGTGCTAAGCACTTTACATCCTTCTCTCTTTAAATCTGTCACAACCCAGGGGGACTGGGATTATTATAATCCCCATTTTACAGATGACGAGCCAGGCTTGGAGGGGCTCCGTCTCCTGCGTAGGGTCCCACGAAGGATGAGCGAGGACTCACGCCCAGTTTAGCTCTGCCACTTGTCATAGTGCTTCCTCTGCTTTATTCTTGTGTCTATTTCTTCTTTCCTTTCTCCTGCCTAGGCGTTAGGCCTGCCGCGGTAGCCCCACAGAAGTAGCTTTGCTCCCGCTGATACAGCTCAGGGCAAAGGGGTCGCTGATGGCTGTTCCACAGGAGAGTGAGGACTTGAAGCAGAAGGCAGGTGGTGCTCAGGGAAGGCTGCAGGTGATTAGAGGAAGCACCTCCAGTTCTTCAAAGATCACTTTCCCACGGAATGATAGGGCAGGATGAGGTTGCGATTGGGAAGCTGAGTTTAACACATTGTTTTCAGGCAGGACCATCAAAACCACTCCTAAGAGATGACCATCTCGGTTTAAAGTCATCCCGAGTCATCCAGGGTTTGAGGCACTTAGAGAGGCAAACACCCTCACCTGTCTTGGCTGGAGGTCTCTCCCTAGAGGTGACAGAGACTGTCGGGCTGTGCCTGAGGCATCTCCCATATGAGGTGGGGTCTTTGGCCTGGAAGAAGCTCTGAGATAACTCCTGAGGGTGGTCATTGGTGGTTCTGTTTCAGCCCCATCTCCAGGGAGGATCTCCCCCGCAGCAGTGGCTCTTGCTGTGGTCCTGCCTGTCCTGGGCCTTCTCATCATGGTGGGCATTGGCCTCATCTGGAAGCAAAAGCGATCAAAAGGTAACTAAGTGGTAAAGGGCCCGGGGCGGCAGGAAGTAGGACTGTGACTTCTCTAGGAAAAGGCTGGGGGAAGGAGACATAGATGTGGCGGTTATCCATAGGTTGGAGACTCTGCAGATTGTCTGGTAGAACAATGCTCTGGGGACCCCCAATGCAGAGAAGATCAAAGAAACTGGGTCAAGTTCCTGGGAAGAGTTGTGAATTCTCAACTTTTGAGAAATTAAAAATAACTGATCATGCCATTCCTCTAATTAATTTTAAAAAATCCAATTCTATCCATTGAATAAAACTCCCATCAATATAATTGCATCTCACAGGATCTCAAGGTTGTATGGCACCTTGAAAGACACCTAATCCGGGGGGTAGGGGAGGCCAGGGGATTCTCAAGGGCAGGGAAAAAAAAGGACACATATGTAATACCCTTTGTAATACTTTAAGCAATAAAACAATTAAAAAAAATAAATAAATAAAATGATTTAAGTAAATCCATAAGTATATATAAAAAAAGAAAGACACCTAATCCAACACCCCTTTCCCTATCTGATGGTTTGAAGACCCTCTAATCCTTTCAAATGGTCACAGACCTGCAGGGACAAGGAGCAAAGTCCTCTTCAGGCAGCTTGTTGTCCCCGGACAACTCTGCCTGTTAGAAAAAGCTCTTCCTTAAGCTGAGCTGATGTCTCTCTCTCCCGCTTCCAGAGAAGCTGCTCTATGAACAGGTGATGGAGGTAGGTAAGTGTCCTGGGATGGGTGGGGATGTTTCTCAGTTTTACTCATTTTTATGACTCTAGTGTCCACTAATCTAAATTCTATACCAGAAAATCCCAACATCTGTTGTCCTTGGTGGCAGTGTTTGCTGACTCTGACTTGTAATAGCTTGTCTTTCAATATGTTTGTTGAATTTTGTCTGCGGACTCATTGCTTGATCTTATTCTGTGCGAGTCATGTAGGTCTAACATGGGGGAAGCTCTTATTCATTCAACAAATAATTGATAATTGTCTACTAGTGCCCTGGACTATACTAAATGCTGGGAATACAATGGTCAAAGCAGGCAGTCTTTGCCATCTGGGAGCTTTCAGTCCGGCCAGGGAGGTCTACATGAGTTAAATAACTGCACAAATCAATGTAAAAGTACAACCATACAAATGCCACGAGTGGAAGTTCTGGAGGCTGCGAAGATTATGACCAGGAGGAACCAACCAAGCTTCAGGGACAGGAGAAGAGTCCCCAGAGGAAGTGATATTTGATCTGGAGGAGGGGGAGGCATGGAGGGGGGGAGAGGGAATAGAAAACAATCCACAGAGAAAGACCAGCTAGAAACACAGTGCAGAAGTGAGGGGGACACTGATAGGGGACCAGGCTGCAGAGTTAGGCAGGGCCAGGCCCTGTGAGGCCTTGGAGGTCATGTGGAGAACTTTAGTTTTTCTCTCCAGGGCAGTGACAAAGCAGAGAGTGGGATATCTTGATCAGAATTGTGCTTTGAGCAGCTTTCTCTGACTGCAGTATTGGGAAGAGGCCAGAAGGAGCAAGACAGGACTGGGGGCAATTTGGGCTACTAGTTCTGTCATCCAGATGAGAGATGATGAGGGCCTGGATTAGGGAGGTGGCATGGTGATAGAGGTAAACAGGTTTAAAAGCAGGTAAAATCAGTAAGAATCAGGGACCTTCAAGGTAATGGCACAGAATCTCATTTTTTATTTTTTATTATTACTTTTCTCCCTCTAGAAACTCTTCTCTCAGACCATGCAAAAGAAAAAGGTAATTATATGAAGGGGTAGGGAACAAATAACATATTCCTTCTCCTTCTACATAAATGCTGACAGTCTATTATTATACATACACTAGGGGTTTAGTGCATGAATTCGTGCACGGGTAGGGTCCAGCTGGCCTGCCCTGATCAGGGCCCATTGGGCCAGGCTGGCCAGGGGGAGGGGCTGCAGGAGGTTGGCAGGCCGGCCCTGCCCCCATTTGGGGTGTGGGGGGGGTGATCGGGGGTGGGGCTAGCCCAGGGGAGGGGCCACAGGTGGTTGGTCAGCCGGCCCTGCCCCTGGTGGAACTCCCGGTCGAGGGGACAATTTGCATATTAGCCTTTTATTATATAGAATTATTCAGGTATACACACACATATTCTTCATTAATATTATTGGAATTTACTTTCCAGTGTGAGGGGGGTAGGGGTAGGTGGCAGTGGGTGAGGGGATGCTCATGGTAAAAAGTCATAGGTCTGAATTATCATGAGCTCCTTTTATCAGCCTTTCCACCAGTCACCTAAAAAGGCCTATATTCAATTTAAAGTCTATGAATATGCTATCTGGGATGTATGAGAATCTCAAGGATCCAAACAACATTTGCATTCAGACAGGTGGTGTGATACAGTGGGAGCCCCACAGGCTCTGGAGTCAGCGACACCTGGTCAGGTCACTGGTCTGCCTTGGATGTGTCGCTTCACTGCTGTGACCTTTAGTTTCCTCATCTGTAAAATGGGATTAAAAATCCCCTTGCCCGATTGTTTTCAGGGTTTAAAGAGACAGCTTGAAAAAAACTCTTCTATTACAGTGCCTGGTACTCCTCTTCCTTATTGCCATTTCATCTTCATTAACTGAATGTTTGTTCTGGGCCATTGAGGGTGAAAGTTCGACACCCAGGGTACAAAAAACAGGCAGTCTATGCCCCTTAAAATCTAGCTGAGAATACAAGTCACTGGCTCAGAAATGGTACACATTCAATGATTTGGGCCTCTCCTCTCCGCCCTTACCTGTCCTCCCCGCGGGTGAAAGTGTGGGGGTGCACGCAGCAGGGGCCCTCTGGCTGCTCTCTCCAGGAGTGGAAGGCACAGCGTGGTGCAGTGGCCAAGGCCTCTGACTAGGAGTCAGACACATTGGGCCTTGAAGCCTGTCTCCTTGGCCACTTGCTAACTGGATGACCTGGGCAAATTTCCATGTCCCTCTGAGCTTCAGACCTGGGAACAATAATTCTACGCACCTTACATTGTCAAGGGGGTTCAGTGCCTACATCATTATGAGAACAGGACAGAATAAATGGAGGCTAATAATAGTGGAAATATAATATGTCATTATTATATATAAATAATATAATGTTTACATAATATAATCAATCATTAATAGAGTGAACATTATATAATTATAACATTAATCAGATTAATAACATTGATATAAACATAAACCAAGAGCTCCTGAGGGGCCATATCATATCCAGCTTCATTGCTCCAGTGCCTAATGCCTAACACATGCCCAGCCCTTAGCACAGGGCTTGGCAGTGGACTCAAAGTTATAACTTCAATTCCCTGGTGGGGCCAATGCTCCCGGCAGTATGTGAAGCATATACATACATCCCAAACCATCTGGAATCTCCAAATCTGAGAATCTCTCCGTAGGACTTCAGGAGAATTACTGTAGAGAGTGAGAAAGCCATGTCCACAAGTTAGTGCTAGGCCTTCGCTGTAGATGTTATAAACAGTAGGTTATAAAAGGGCAGCAAGGCACACACTCATGTACACATGGTGACAAACATATGGAAACACTCGTACAGACAGCGTAAATGAAACCAGATAAAAAGGAAGGGAAAAGGAAGGAGGAGCCAGACCTGGGCAGCCTGGTCTTTGGAAAGTGGCACCAGCTGCACTGGCTTCCCCAGGCTGCCTTTGGGAGGCGATGCACTAGCAGCTGAGAGGCATGTCATCCTTTCCACGGGTGTTGGGGTGGGGTGGGGTGATGAACCTCCCTGGGCTCAGGGGTAAAGCAGAGCATCTGCTCACTCAGGCCTTTTTCTCTGTTTTTCAGGAAGGCTCCATAAATCCCTCAGTAAGTTCTGCTCCTCCGTGGCACGGACCTCCTTCTGCCAACATCTTTGCTTTAGGATGGGTGTCTCAGTTTCATTTCCTGGGGGCAGAAGAGAGGGGTCAGGGTGCTTTAAACCATGGGGTTGGAGATTTCTTGGCTCTCAAGGGCCTCTCTTCTCAAATATTCCCTGCTCCCCTTTCCTGCACAACAGTTACCTAGTCCAGCGGTCGCCAACCTTTCGGACCTCACAGACCAACGCTAGGTCCTAGTCTCTAAGCGGGAAATGTTAATCAGGAAGAGATGTAGCTCCCGTAGGTGAAGCCACCTGGAAGACCTTTTATCACCAGGCATGGCATTCCCTTAGGTGGGATCCCAGGCGATGGGTCCTCATTAAACTGAACATGCGGAGCAGCGCTTCTCCATCTCACGTACAAGACCCTCTTTAGTGCAAAAAAAGAATTTTCAGACATGACATGTCTACTTTATTTTACCTTGATTAAATGTACACAAGAAAATCTAATAGAAATTCAGTGATAGTTTTTGTTTGTTTGTTAATCTTCACCCAAGGATATTTTTCCATTGCTTTTCAGAAGAATGGGAGGGAGGAAGGGAGGAGGGAGAGAGAGAGAAACATCAATGTGAGAGAGACATATTAACTGGTTGCCTTCCAGGTGCCCCCACAGGGTGTGGTGGGGGCAAACCACAACCCAGGTACATGCCCTTGACCATGACTGAATCTGCAACCCTTCGGTGCAGGAGCTAACACTCTAATCATTGAGCAACACCAACCAGAGCTCAATGATAGTTTTAAATGAACTTATATTTTGTTCTTCTCTCACAATAGCTACATATATTACATTGTAGTTACCTAGATGCGTGAGATGTGCTACTCAATGAGTTGTAGTCAGGTTTGGCTTACTTGGGAATTTGCTGGCCCTCTGCAGTATCTCTGGGGATCACTGGGGTGGGGCTGGACGGTCGGGGTATTGCTAGTGAGGATCTGATGTGGGAATATGGTTGGGAGGGGACCCAAGCATGATGGAAATGTGGAAGCCCTCCTTCTGATTGGCCAAACTGTTTTTATTCTTTAGAGAAACTCCGGAGTGAACTGAGTAAGTTTCCCATGTCCTTCCATACCGAATTCTCTCCTGCTGAGTCTGTATTTTCAGTGATAGCTCACCCCGCTTGTTTCTTTTTTGTAGAGTTGAAAAGAGCTGCAGCCAACTCAGGTGAGATGCACTTTCTGGGTGTCCGACTCCCGCCCTCTGGGGGTTCTCCTTGTCTCCTTGAGTTTACAATCCCTTTTATGTCTTTCAGGCTGGAGAAGGGCCCGGCTGCACTTCGGTAAGTGACACCAGGCAAGCCCGCCTACGTTTCAGAGCCCAGTGCTCTGTACCTTGGGAATGCAGGCTGACTTTTTTGTTTGTTTGTTTTTTTTTTGTTAATCAAACCTATTTATCTGCTTATCAAATTTTAAAAAATCTTTGTGATTTTTTTTGGGGGGGAGGCTCAGTTAGACTTAGAAAGTTTATTGGTTATTTGTATGTCTTCTCGATGACTTGTCTGCTCTTATGCCTATTCTGGCTACTATTTGATTTGTGAGGATTCTTCCTATAGAAAGTGTAGAAACTCTGTCCTGTTCCTCACAAATTATTTTTGAGTTTTTCGTTTGCATTTTAATTTCCTTATATTATTTGTTTGATGCATGAGTGTCTTGTTTTTATGTAGTCCAATTTAAGAATCTCTTCCTGTGTAGTTTCCTCTGTGCTTTCAGGTTTTGGAAGTCCTTCCTATCCCACAGTTGGGTAAATAGCCAGTGCTCCTCTGTCTGTATACACACCTGCCACCTTCTTCTTGCTCTTGAGGGTTGGTGATTGAGATTCTCAGAGAAGAAGGGAAATGGTTGGGCAGGTGCCCCCCACCCCCACCCCATTGTAGACTACAAAAGGTTTTGTAGTTTTATTCTAAAAGATTTGCACATCTCTTTTAATTTGTTCCTAAATATTTGCTTTTTTTTTTTGCTGCTGTTTCAATGAGATCTGTTAACTTCCCTGCTTGAGTCCTTATCAGTTTTCCAGTCTGTTGATGCCCCTCCTGTTCACTCCCTCTTCCTTCAGGCAGGTGGAACTGATGAGTCGGCCGCTTCAGAGCACGCCTCCTCACCTTGGTTGACATTCTGGGAATTCCCAAGCCCTTCTCACACTCACAGTCTGGCTTATTCCCACCACCTGGGCAAAACACACATTTCACGGATTTAACTCTCCAAGAAGTGTCTGTTCTCTGTACTGGGGGAAGGAGGGAGACCCACCATGACCTTCCACAATTTTAAGGAAGAATCCTTCTCTCTCTGTTAACATTTAAAAATAATAATTTTGAGCAACAATTTCAGTTACCAAGATGAGCATCACACATTGTGTATGAAGGAGGCACTGCCTCACGTGTTAGCTCCTCAGATGTGCACAGCAGCTCGGCCACGTCGGGCCTGCCATTGTTCCCACTGTACGGATGAAGAGACGAAGGTTTGGAGAGGAATAGCACGCCCCAGGTCACATAACCAGCCTGCGGCAGAGCTGGGACTTCCACGTCCAGTGTGGCTTCTGGGTCTGACCTCAGAGCCAAGGTTTATTATCATACATTAGCTTCCCCTGGACCATCGGAGACCAAGGCGGTATTTCCTAAGGGATTAAGGCAGCTTCACAAAGGAAAACTTTCTCCTGTTTTATTGAACACACTAGAGGCCTGATGCACGAAAATTCATGCAAGAGTAAGCCCCCCCCCCCCCCCCCCCACCCTGGGCTGCTTCGCTCAGGCTGCCACTGCCACCCACCCGGTTCCCTGTGGTTCCCTATTCATCATGCTGTAGTCGGAGCCTGCAGGCCGAGGAGGAGGGACTGAGAGGTGGGCAATGCACCTCATAGCGACTGGTCAAGTGGTCGTTCCAGTCGTTATGGTCGCTGGCCTTTTATTATATAGGATGACCAGGAGATCCAGGAGCCCGGAAGACACTTTTCTTTGGCTCCAGTACATCTGGGGTCGAAGGAATCATACACTAAAATGGGTCCAGTGACGTGGGTTGCTGACCCAGAGGTGATTTTTCCCTCCGAAACTACCCAAACCTCTCCTCTCTGTGCCCCTCTGCAGTGGCCGTGACCCTGGACCCCGACACCGCGCATCCCAAACTCATCCTGTCCGAGGACCGCCGGCGTGTGCAGCTCGGAGACAGGAGGCAGCCTGTGCCTGACACCCCCCAGAGGTTCGATTTCGTCGTCAGCGTCCTGGGCTCCGAGGCCTTCGTGGCGGGCTGTCACTACTGGGAGGTGTACGTGGGAGACAAGACCAAATGGATCCTGGGGGTGTGCAGCGAGTCAGTGAGCAGGAAGGGCAAGGTCACCGCCTCGCCCGCCAACGGGCACTGGCTGGTGCGGCAGAGCCGCGCGGCCGAGTACGAAGCTCTCACGTCCCCGCAGACCCCCTTCCGCCTGAAGGAGGCCCCGCGCTGCGTGGGCGTCTTCCTGGACTACGAAGCAGGCATCATCTCCTTCTACAACGCGACCGACAGGTCCCACATCTTTACCTTCACCCACGCGTTCTCTGGCCCCCTGCGCCCGTTCTTTGAACCGTGCCTTCACGATGGAGGGAAAAACACGGCTCCGCTAGTCATTTGCTCGGAACTCCAGAAATCGGAGGAACCCGTGGTCCCCAAGTCAGATGGAAAAGGCCGCGCGAACGGGGATGTGGCCCTGAAGGTGGACGCTTCCCTCCGGCCCTGGTCCCCCGATCTGGGCCCAGCGCTCCAGGGGCTCAAGGTTCCTTCTTTTTAGGGAGGTGCCTCCTTGGCTGCGCCTGACCCTCGGCCCAGGGCTCTGGATTTCAGTCTCCTGGCCCGACACCGGCCTCTGGAACAGCTCATCTCCTTTCCCCAAATCCAGACCCTTTTGTGGTTCTATTCATGCCACCTTCCTCTCATTTCTAAACCCTGTTTCCTGCGGGGGACCGAAGTTCCCATTGCCCTGGAAGAATTCTTGAAAACCAGGTGAACAACCAGATTAGGGCGAGGCGGTGATGGTGAGTGGGTGTCACCGAGACCCAGGGTTCTCCACGCGAGGGGCTATTCAAGAGAACTTCATTTTATCGCATCCTGACTTGGGCTTTTAGTTGTGATGTTATGGAGCCCAGTCCCCGACTTCTACTTATGTCATCAAGAATGGCTTTTCTCTCTGTTTTAGTTCATGCCTTTAGCCCCCAAAGCCAGCTTTTTAAAAGTAATCATGCTTGGGTCACACACTCTTTCTTTATCCTTCTGGACTATGGGGTAGGGTGGATCAGGGGGTAAAACATGTCCCTTTCTAGTTCCTTGATGCTGTTGACAGCATAGTTTTGTGATATCCAGAGCTAACGTACGTTTTCAAAGCTGATTTACCTAGTGATGGTAAATCATGAGGTACAGGGACTTAGAGTGGTAGCTGTAACCCTGAAAAAGCCCCAGGTGCAAATCAGGGAACTGGTAAACACAACTTCAAACACAGCAGGCAGCTGTGTGAGGCCTTGAAGAGACAGCGATGGATAAGTTTGTCTGCTGCGCTGGCCCTTTCGAATACCCTCCTGAGATTTAGAGAGGCCCCGCTAGAAAAAGTGGCAGCTTTAACCACCAATAAAGACAGTTTCCCCCCACAAGACATTATACTGGAAGACTTGACTATTCGTGTAGCACAAGCATGTCAAACTCAAAGGCTAACTCAGGACAAATAAACAAGGCATGAGGCCCCCGGGTCGCGAGTTTGACATGCTTGGTGCAGCGGACTCCTAGGTCAGAGAGTACTGATTTCAGAAAGGAAGTTGATAGACCAGGTGTGAAGATAAAGTAATGAACCAGATTTTTTGTGTGGATTTCAGAAAGAAGCTTAGTCACTTTCAAGTCATACCACAGAGGTGATCTGGCCTCTTTTTGGAGATATTGGCTATTAGTTTTCAGATGGGTACTCAGTTCTACCCCACAAAAACTGGATCTTTCTGTCAGAAGTTCACTCTGTTACTCTGTAGTGCCTGTATTAGTCAGGGTTCTTCATGGAAATATATATATGTATATATATATGGTGAGAGAGAGAGAGAGAGAAGGAAAGATTATAAGAAATTGGCTTATGTGATTATGGAGGATGGCAAGTCCCAAGATCTGCAGGGATAGTCAGCAGGTTGGAGGGGTTCTGGGGAGCCAATGGTTTAGTTCCTGTCTGAGTCTGGAGGCCCAAGACCCAGGAGGGCCTATGATGTAATTCCAGTCTGAAGGCTGTCAGGCAGGAAGAATTTTACTAGGGAAAGAGTCAAGCTTTTTTGGTTCTATTTATGCCTTGAACTGATTGGCGAGGCCCACCATGTTAGGGAGAGGAATTTACTTTACTCAAAATAATAATTTAAATGTTAATTTCATCCAAAAATACCCTTACAGAAACATCCAGAATAATATTTGACCAAATATTGGAGCATTCTGCAGTCTAGTCAAGTTGACACACAAAATTAATCACCAAGTAAAATTTTTCTTTCTTTAAAAAAATCTTCATTACAAAATATTATTATTATTGATTTGAGAGAGAGAGAGAGAGAGAGAGAGAGAGAGAGAGAGAGAGAAAGAGAGAGAAACATCAATGTGAGAGAGAAATATCCATACCAATGCCTCCAGTATGCATACTGACTAGTGATTAAACCCGCAACCTGGGTATGTGCCCTGACTAGGAATCGAACCCGCCACCTTTTGTTGTATGGGACGACACTTCAACCAAATGAGCCACACCAGCCAGGGCTCAAGTAGAAATTTTTATTTGCTTTTGTACAGTTCTTAAATAAAAGTTTGGTATTCATTGTTGTTATTTTCATTGTGGATGAAAAGTTATAGGAAAAGGCTTTGGGCTGATAAGAGAAAAACACATTATGGGCTTGGTTTCCAAACAGCCTTGAATCCACTCAAGCAAGCTTTAACCACAGTTACAAATAAAGCTACAGTTCTATTTCTGATAGAGATATTAGCTATTAATTTTCAGATGGGTACTCAGTTCTACCCAACAAAAACTGGAGTCTGTCTTCTTAGCATTTTATTTACATCAATTTATAAACAAATAGTATATTTATAGTGGGGTATTGATATTTCACTCATCCATATGCAGTTTCAAATCCACTTTCCTGAATATCCCATGTCCACATTGTCCACATTGGATGCACCCAAGAGAATTTACCACCAGGAAAGAGACCTGACATTTGTGGGGGCAGAAGCTTGCGATGGCCTTCCGACAATTCTGCCGGGGATTTTACAGGGGAGGAAAATGCTGCTCCAAATGGCCGGGTGCTAGAACGGGATTATAGACCTGGTTTACTTAGCTCTGAAGTCAACACTCTTTGCACTGGAATAGCGTGCAGCTATGAGAAGCCTGTAGAATTTTAGCCTACTTATTCAATTAGACTTTTAAAAAGGGAAACCTGGAAAAAAAAATCCCAATCCTGGATATACATTAGTGGGCTAGTTCCGTCAGGATTGATGAACAAACAGTCAGGTTTAACTACATAGGACGCAGAAAAATCCCTGTGCAGGGGTGTTAGGAGACCTGGAGGTCTTAGGACAGGGAAGGTTTAGCTTCTCTGATAAGTGGATTGGGCTGGTTGACCTCTGAACTCCCTCCAGTTCCACAATCCTTTGACTTTAAATTATGAACCTCTATGAACTTTGACTGAGGCTCAGGACTCTAGGCTTAGGGGAATGTCTTCAGGACCAGTAAGAGTCACCAACTCATGGAGGTCATGTAGGCTAGCTCTACATAGCCTACAACTCGCAGGCTA
This sequence comes from Myotis myotis, assembly GCF_014108235.1. Taxonomy (NCBI): domain Eukaryota; kingdom Metazoa; phylum Chordata; class Mammalia; order Chiroptera; family Vespertilionidae; genus Myotis; species Myotis myotis. The sequence goes on along the minus strand of NW_023416324.1, from coordinate 28,609,005 downwards.
GCGGCCCTACATGGGGCTTTTAACGCTGAAGCACAGAAGGAAATCCGACGACCTGAGGAGGAAACCCAGCGTCCAGGCTGGGTTCCAAACTTGGCACATTTCTTCTCTGAGGCTTCGATCTTCTTCAGGACTACAACTCCCAGCAAGCCACCACCGAGTTCACAGCTGATTGGCGGGCCCGCTCGGGTTTCTTGCGTTATGGCAGCAAGTAGAGCCAATGGGAAAGAAAGGTAAGTCTCAGGAGCCAATCCTGGAAAGGCAGGGTGGGTCCTTTCTGGGTTCCGGCTCCGGCTCCGGCTCCTCCCCGGTCAGCGAGGCAGCGCTGTCCCTGACCGAGCGGCGGGAGCGAGGTGGGTTCGGGTTGGGCCCGCGGACACGGGGGGAGGTAGACGTGTTTTCGCGGGGACGCTGAGCATGGCTCCTTCTATCTCTCCGGGAAGCCGGAGGTTGTGGCTTTGCTCCCCAGACCCAGTGGGGAGCAAATAGGGCCCTGTGATCCCGACCCCGGTCCTCCCCGGCCCGCGCGCCAGCCTGCTGGCTCCAGCCCTGACCCTCGGGCCCTTCTCCTGTTGGCCTTTGAGGACTCCAGCCCCCCTGCCACTGACCATACCTTTGGGCTCAGCCCCACCTATCCCACCCCTCCGGCCCCAAGCCCTGCAGCAACTCCGAACCCAGCCCCTGTCCTCCAGAGCGCTCGTACCCGTGGGCTTCTCCCCGACGCACAACCCAGCCTCTTGGGCCGCGGTCCCCTGACACCTCCGATTGCAGCGTGTGCGCCCTGTCTCCTGACCATCTTCTTTGACCCTCCGACTCCTTTGATCCTCCTCGGTCTCCGACCCTGTGCAGTTCCCTCTTCTCTGGTCTTTCCAAGCTCCCCTACTCCTTCTTCCCCCAGTTCTCCACTTGACCCGAAAGAACCCAAACTTTGGCCCTTCACCCCAACTTCCAGCTTGGCCTGTTCCCTCTAGTCCTGGCCTTTGAACTTGAGCATCTGACCGGCCCCATCTTCTTGGCTCTTACTCTTTAGACCTGGCTCCTCCTCCACTGCCAGAGTCCCTTCCTCCTTTGGTCCTCCTTGTACCTCTGAGCCTCCCGGGAAGACAAGGGGGAAGATAAGAGGGATGGGCCCCTTTCTCACCCAAATCTCTGAAATGTGATAGGAAAGTGCCTCTGCACTTTACCTGCCACTGTCTTTTCAGTAGATGGTGGATTCCCCTCTCTGTGAGTTCCAGTCATGCCCATCCTGCAAGCCCAGCTGGAACTCCATCTTTTTCATGAAGCTGCTCATCCCTGACCTCTTCAGGGAAGTATGCCTCTGTCTTTTGAAACCCTGTGGCATTGTTTTTTCCTCTCTTTCTGCCCTCCTTTCTCCCCCCTTCCCTTCTTTCTCCTCCTTCCCTCCTTCTCTCCTCCCTTTCCCCCTCCCTCCTTCTTTCTTCCCTCTCTCCATCCCTCTCTCTCCCTCCCTCTCTCTCCCTTCCTCTCTCTCCCTTCAATGCTAGTGTGGCACTGGCTTTGGGATGATGGGCATCAGTCCTAGTTCTGCCATTCTCTGAGCCTCAGTTTCCTCATCTCTAAAATAAGTTGTGAGAATGAAAGGGGACGATTAATATTTAGTGATTAGTCTATGGCCTAGCACTTGGAATGAGCTTAACAATTGTTAACTATTATTATTGTTGGTTCCTGTAAAATGTGCCAGGTGCTGTACGAGGCACTGAGGAGTGGATACAAAGGCGACTAAGGCACAGTCCCCGTCCCCCTGGAACTTAACCTTCTACTGTACAAGAGTTTCTGGAGTTCATGGCCCATTTCGCTGCACTGAACCATAAACTGTTTGAGGGTAGTAACCACAATCCTAAATCCTTTTGCTCTTATTTTGACCCAGCATTCAGACCTGGGTAGAATCAGCTGGTAAAGTATACTAGTAAGTTCTCAGAGTAGCAGGATTCGAAGTGAGTAGAGGCTGTGTAACTTATGGCATGGAGCCCTTGGTGAGGTGGGCAGGGGTGGGGAGTGACTTAAGGACATATTCAACCACACTTAACAACATTTGAGCACTGGGCCTTGTGTTGGGAAGAGATTACCAAAATGATCCAGTCCTACCCTCAAGTTACTTAAAAACTTCTAGTGGACACAGGCATGTAAATGGTTACACTGTAATTACAAATCACTGTAAAAGCAAGTACAAGATCCTGTGGGGTCTTAAAGGAGGAAATGGGAGGAAGGAAGAGATTGCTGAGGGACAGTGGGGAGAATGGACACCAGCATGCCATGGGTTCTGGAGGCAGGCCTGGCCTTCATTTACTCAACTCATTCAAATATTTATTAAGGATCTACTCTATCTGACTGCCAGTACTCTAGGAGTTGAAGTTACATTAGTGAATAAAAAATAGAGACCCTGGCCCTCATGGGACTTATGTTTTAGCAGGGAGTAGGGAGGCAGATCATATATAAAAGACATATAAATAGGTGCAATGTTAGATTGTGAGAAGTACTGTTGGGCACAGGGACTGGAAGTGTGGGAGGGGGGTGTGATTTGTAAAAGGATGGTCAGGAAACAGTGAATAAGTATCAAGGAATAAACTTTCTGATGTTTAGCTGCATATTTGAAAGTGAAGCAAGCCTATCTTTCACATTGCTTAGCTAGGTTCTTCAAGAAACACGTTCTAACAGAGATTGGTAAACTAAGCTGGCCTCCTTTTGCTTATAAATAAAGTTTTATTCAGACACAGCCACATTGGTTTATGTATTGTCTATGGCTGCTTTTATAATACAACAGCAGAGTTGCAACAGAGATTCTGTGGCCCCAAATATTTACTAAATATTTACTCTCTGGCCCTTTACAGAAAAAGTTTTCTGATCCTACTTAAAGATTTGAGGCTCTTTCCATATTTTATAATTTAGGTTATATACAGTCTTGTACCATTTTTTTAAATCCTCACTCAAGGATATGTTTTTGAGATTTTAGAGAAAGAGAGGAAGGGAAACGGAGGGAGGGAGGGGGAGAGGGGGAGAGAGAGAGAAACATTGGTGTGTCAGAGAAACATTGATCAGTCGCCTCCTGTATGTGCTCTGACTGGGGATGGAACCCATAACCTGGGTATGTGCTCTGACTGGAAATCGTACCCGAACCCATCACCTTTTGGTGTATGGGACAACGCTCCAGCCAACTGAACCACCTAACCGGGCGTTCTTGTACCATTTTGCAATTAAGAAATGTTTTTTTCCTAATAAGATCACTGAAGGGATCTTTTCCATTCTTGTATTCCCCACAGGTCTAGGAAACAGTGCCCTCAACAACTGTAACAGTCGCTGTCGTTTGCTGAATGACGAGTACATACCACCCCCTACACTGAGCATGCCTGGCATCTTCTCTAACGCAGTGTAGGTAGGTCGTCACAATTTTAGCGATGTGGGAGCTGAGGCTCAGAGTGGTTGAATAGTTTGCAGAATTTTAAAGAGAATCACTGGGATCCAACCCTAAATGTAGTCAGTGTCCCTTCTGTTACTTTATGTCGCTGTTTTCCAAAAATACTTGCTGACCTGAAGGAAGTATCAGTCTTTCATTTTATCATCAGGGCCTCTCCATAGTGTGTGCTTCCCTCCCTCACCCTTTGTTCATGTCTCTCCTGCATCTCCAGCAGCCCGCTCTGCCTTTTGAAATGTTATTTCTCCAAGGCCCAGAGGAAACACCACACCCTCCTCGTATAAGAAGTGCTTTTTCTTCCCGTCATTCTCTGTTCTTGGCTGTAGGACCTCGAAAGAATGTATGCCCCTTAGCAAGCATTTACTGATGTTTGCATAAGTAGGCCCTGTGCTAGTCACTGTGTGTGTGTGTAGCTATGTGTGAGGGGAATGTGGTGTGTGTGTGTGTGTGTGATTTTTGTGTCTTGTCTCTTGTCTTTGTGTGTATGTAGCATGTGAGTGTATGGCTGTGTATATGTGTGTGAGATTGCATGTGGTATAAGAGTATAGCTGTATGTATGTGAGTACGTAGCCAGTTATGTGACTGTATGTGTGGGAGGACTGTGAATGGTGTATATGATATGCATGTGTGTGGCTATATGTGCTGTGAGAGTGTGGTGTATGTGTGACTGTGGTATGTATGTGTGGTGTGAGGTGGCTGAGTGTGTCTGGAATGTGACTATGGCTGTGCATATGGAGTGAGCATGTGTGTGTGCATGTGCTTCTGTATGGTGTTTGAGAGTAGAAGTGTGTACTGACCAATGAGAACAGACATGGCCCAGACCCTGCAGTAGGTCTCAGATGTTAACTCATTACTTGCTGGATTATAGTGAGGTCCGAGGAAGGGAAGGGAAGGGTACAGAACACCTAAGAGGATTCAGAACTGGGCTTGTAAACAACCAGGAGAGCCTCAAGAATGAGAGGTTCTGTTATGTTCGTTTTGAAAGCAGGCACATAGATGGATACTTTTAAGGAAGGTTAAAAAAAAGATATAAACACGAGTTTCAGTTAACTTACAGTTAGGCAGAAGAACTGAATGGAAGTCCTTCACTTGCACATAAATTATAGTGTGGACTGTATCGTTTAGTGGTATGAAGAAAAATGATATTATTCAATTGCACAAATATGATCTGTGGTAGTGGACAAAACGGTTCCTTTTCATTCTGGTTTGGTACCTTTAAATATCTGGAAGTTTGTTCACTTGAAAGTTACTAAGTAAAGGCATTCTATGCAAATTTTCCCATTAATTGAGGTTACTTCTGATGGCTGGTTCCATGGGGAAGGTGTATCCCTCTTCAAACAGAACAAGATTCCCTGTGGCCTGGCCTGACCCAAGGAATAAAGGTGTTGGCCATTTGTGTTCGTTCTCAGGGTTCAGAGATGGGCAGTGAGAAGGAGCAGAATCCAGAACAGCACCTGCCTGAGGAAGGGGAGCGGGGTAAGCCTTGGAGAGCGGATGACCCAGAGGGTTTTCGGATCCCAGATGGGGAGAAAGAGCATGGGCAAGAGAGCCTGTCAGAGAGACCACAAGGGACCCATCCCCAAAAGCCCTGGCAGAAAGCCACTGTCCCCACTGGAGAGCCAGGGGACCCTGTTGTCCATTCAAGACTTGAGGCCGATGAGAAGCCCTTTATATGTGCCCAGTGTGGCAAAACCTTCAATAACACCTCCAACCTGAGAACACACCAGCGGATCCACACGGGCGAGAAGCCTTACAAATGCTCTGAATGTGGCAAGAGCTTCTCGAGAAGCTCCAACCGCATCCGGCACGAGCGGATCCACCTGGAGGAGAAGCACTACAAATGTCCCAAGTGTCAGGAGAGCTTTCGGCGGCGCTCGGATCTCACCACACACCAGCAAGATCACCTGGGCAAGCGGCCGTACCGCTGTGACATCTGTGGCAAGAGCTTCAGCCAGAGTGCCACGCTGGCCGTGCATCACCGGACCCACCTCGAGCCGGCACCCTACATCTGCTGTGAGTGTGGGAAGAGCTTCAGCAACAGCTCCAGCTTTGGGGTGCACCACCGCACCCACACAGGCGAGAGGCCTTACGAGTGCACCGAATGTGGGCGGACCTTCAGCGATATCTCCAACTTTGGAGCGCACCAGAGGACTCACAGAGGGGAGAAGCCCTACCGGTGCACTCTGTGTGGGAAACACTTCTCTCGGAGCTCAAATCTCATCCGCCACCAGAAAACGCACATGGGAGAGCAGGCTGGGAAAGATTCTGGCTGAAGGAGTGAGGGAGAGACCTCAATGTAGTGTAGGAAGAACTTTAGGATCTGCTGCTACCCTTTGACCTCAAGCCCTTCACCCCACTTTGGAGAATGTTTCCCTGTTGCCTCTGAAGCCAGGATCTCTAGCAAGCCCTGAGAAGGGACTCTGAGTAAAAATCTTTGCCCCTTTCCAAGCCGATATTTTGCCTTGGAAAGTCAGAGGATCTGGTCTTGGCTTCATCTCCTTGGGGTGAAAGAGAAATAGGGTAGGTTTAGTAAATGCTCACGTTATTAGGGCAGCTGTCCCTGGCCTTTGAGGAAATACCTGTGCAATGGGCACCACATTGTGTATGAACTGCTGAGGGCCCATTGCAGTGGCCTGCTAGTTCCGTCCACTGTGCTCCAGCTGGGCTGGGAGGAGCCGTCTTCCCAGTGGACGGAGCCTCCTTGGCCTGGAGAGGCGGTCCTGCCTTAGAAATGGAGGGGAAGCCCTCAGGGAGCCATGATCTAGGGACCTTCACACTCCCCGTGTGTGTGACTTGTTATCCCTCTCCCAACCTGCATCTGTTCCCTGAGTGACCAGCAGTAAAACCCTTCAATGAAAAGGACCTGTGTACTTATTTGGGGGCATCAAAGAAGTGGGGAGCTGGTCTCTCTGCAGCTACTCTGAGAGTTGAATTTCAAGAAAGACAAGATGGGTGGTTGCTCAGAAAAGCAAAGGGAAGCAGGCTAAGTCTCTGGGCCTTTGGGGAGAAAGGAGAAAGGAAAGGAATTAACATTAATTGAGCACTCACCAAATGCCATAGATTCTACCAGTCACATTTCTTTTCTTTAAAAGAAATATATTTTATTGAATTCAGAGAGGAAGGGAGAGGGAGAGAGAGGGAGAAACATCAGTGGTGAGAGAATCATTGATCGGCTGCTTCCTGCACACCCCTCACTGGGGATTGAGCCCACAACCCAGGCATGTGCCCTTGACTAGAGTCGAACTTGGGACCCTTTCGTCCACAGGCTGACACTCCATCCACCAGCGGTTCTGTGGGTTGTGACCATCGGAAAACACATATAGCATATCAGATATTTACATTACGATTCATAACAGTAGCAAAATCACAGTTATGAAGTAGCAACGAAAATAATTTTATGGTTGGGGGTCACCACAACATGAGGAACTGTATTGAAGGGTTGCGGCATTAGGAAGGTTGAGAACCACTTGGTTTAGTGACTAAACCAAACTGGCTAGGGCTACCAGTCACGTTTCCATTTTTTTTTAAAAATACATATTTTTGTTGATTTCAGAGAGGAAAGGAGAGGGAGAGTGAGATAGAAACATCAATGATGAGAGAGAATCATTGATCGGCCGCCTCCTGCATGCCCCCCACCAGGGATTGAGCCTGCAACCCGGGCATGTGCCCTTGACCAGAATTGAACTCTTCAGTCCTCAGGCTGACGCTCTATCCACTGAGCCAAACCAGCCAGGGCTCCCATTTCCATTCTTTATTTCATTTAGTTGTTACAGCAACCCTCAAGGGAATAAAATGAAACAGAAGTGAGGAAAAGGGAAGTCACTTGCTGTGAAGTCACACAGCAGGTATGTGGTAGAACCAGAGTTTAAGCTTGGGCCTCCTTTGGTTCTAAGATGATGTTCTTTTCACTACATTCACCTTGTTGGCTTTGAAGAAGGAGCCTCTTAGGGGGCTGACCTGGGTCCAAGGCCTGGAGATGGGAGCTAGTATGGCCCTGGACAATTTGCTCTATAGGAAGTTAGTGCTACCTTTTCAACTTTAGACCATTTAAAAAATATCTATCTTTTTATTGATTTCAGAGAGGAAGGGAGAGATAGGAACATCAATGATGAGTGAGAAGCATTGATCGGCTGCCTCCTGCACGCCCCACACTGGGGATCGAACCCACAGCCCGGGCATATTTCTTGACTGAGAATCAAACCATGACCTCCTGGTTCATAGGTTGACACTCAACCCCTGAGCCACACCGGGCAGGCTCAACTTTAGACTCTTTATTGAGCACTTATTTGTGCCTAGGAAAAATGACAGTGGCAGGGAGTAGGGGTTGAAGGGTGGGATAAGATGAACCCATAATGAGATTCTGCCCTTAGGAGCAATAAGTTAGTACCCAAATCTGGGACAACTTAGCAGGAATTATTCCCGCTTCCTGCCCCGGTTTAGGCCTGGTTCCATACTGCAGATTTCAGTGCTTTCTGTATATAAGTTTAGTGTTGACCAGATTTCCTCCAGGAAATACAAAAGACCCTTCTCTACTTCTTGCCAATCTGGGGTCCTGCTTCTCTGGAGTGAAGGGTCCTCTTCATAGGTAGACAGTTGACAGGATGAGACTGGCATCAGGCTTGGCACTGACACTGCCCATAACCTGACGTATCACATGGGACCTTGCCACCCACCCAGGAAGGGATGTGCCCAGGAGCTTTCCACTCTTCATCCCACTGAATTCTCACAACAACCCTGTGAAGTGAGACTTATGTACATTTGACAATGGCAGAAACAGGCTGACAGAAAATGACTTAGCCAAGATTACACGGCAAGTAAATGGCAGGGTCAGGAACCGAACCTACTTCTGCCCAAATCCAAAACCTGTATATTTTCCAACTATGGAAGACTTCCCAAATGATTCCCGGACATTTGTATGGCCCTTTACAGTTTACAAAGCACTTTTATTTCACATACATTTCCCTGCTTCTTGAAAATCTCCATATTTTAAGCAGAGTCAAACAAACTGACATATATGAATGCTCACACACCTTAATAATAAAGGTTGCCATCTATCAAGCATCTGCTGAGCAACAGTTATTGAACATCTCTTACCTTTGATCTCTGTAACTATCCTCCAAGGTAGCAGTATCCACATTTTCAAGATAAGAAAATTCTGAGAGGTTAAATGACCCGACCGAATGACTGAGCTGGGATTCAAGTCAGGTACGTCTGATCCCAAGGCCAAGCTCTTCTTTATACCCATGACCAAGCCAGGTCTGTCTGTCTCCTCTCAGTCTGGGGAGCTTGGTATCATTACCTTGCAACCTTAGTGACACATACTGTGACTTTTGGGGAGTCTTTGCTGCTAGTAAGACCCAGGACCAATGTACAAGGCATCTGCTTTGATCATGGGACATAATTTGCTGACCAATCTCATTTGCCCTTTTTTGACCGAGTTCATGGCCTGGGGTTTCCGTGTTAGCAGGGGCTAGATGGGACTCTCCTAACCCATGAGAGCTCTGTAGCTTTGGCCCAGAGCCTTGCCAATTTCACGGAAGGGAAAGTTCAAACTCTCCACATGATTTCTGCAGGTTCTTGTGATTTATGCTTTATGGTCTCTTCTTATCAAAGGTTCCTGTGGTCTGTACAAGCCTTCACTGTTTTGTCCCCATTGTCCCTATCCCAGAGTTAAGCACCTTCATGGACTTCCCCGAGAAATGCTGCCATTCTAGGTATTTAGAATCCCTTTGAGACATTGGGAGTCTTGGGGAGGGGTTTCCATCATGGCATGTCACTAGCTTCCTCTCCTTCCTCCCGTTGCTGCTCTTAGCCTCTTTTTCCCAGATTCCCTGGAAACTCCAGGTTGTTTTACTCTATTATAGAAAGCCGTGTGGCTTTCCTCAGCCTCTGATGCCAATTTGCATACACAAACATCCTCAGGAGCTCAGCGGAAGAGGCCTCGCCATTTACCAGCTTGTTCCACCCCATAAAGCATTTGCAAAAATAAATATCTTCAGAGATTTGCAAAGCATGTGAACATTAAAGCTTTAAGACAGTAGTCTAAGCTCAAGTGATTTCCTCCCCTTTCTCCTAATAACCCCCCTAAAACAACAGAATGGCAGGGGAGAAGGGTGGCAGGTGCAAAGACATCAACAAATTTCTAGAAGTAGATGACATACAAGGATGGCTTCACAGACTGAAGGAAGCCATGGCCCAGAGGTGGGCAATGGAAGAGAGAGCCAGTCTTTCTGGCAAAATTCCAGAGAGGCTCTGACTTTATAATTAGCAAGTACTGAGGACAGAAAAAAAAATGGACCTAAAAACTAGGGAGTTTGTAGGTCTATGCAGAAGCTTGCACCAGTCACCCCCCTCTTATCTCCAGAATGGAGGGTGACTGGCACTTACCTCCAGACAAACAACACACACGCAACACATGTGCATGAGTGCACACACATGCACATGTAGCAAGAACCCAGAAGGGTCATTTTATAGAAATCCAATAAATCTCTAGGAAAATTCTAGTGTGTTTTTGTGTGGTGTTAGCATACCAGAATAAAACTTTTGTCATTCTGACATTTATAAACCCTCCCCCAACAATCATCCACCCTATAGTCAAGCCTGCCATAAAACTATACTCATTCTTCCTATTTAAGAGCGTGACTGTATCAGGGAAACAGATACAGCAACACAGGAAACATACAGCAGAAGAGAAAACCAACTCAGTTACTAAAATTAATCAAGTTTGTCTGTTATTTCATGAACAGGCAACCGGGAGCACCAGAATTATGAAGATAGCTAGAAGCATGAAAGAGGGAGGGGAAAGGAGAGGGAGGAAGGGAAAGAGGGAGAGAGAGAAGATAAACAGAATAAGTGACTCTAGAAAACAGAAAGTAATGGCACAGTGGAATCTTTAAAAATTCTAATTATATTCTCAGAAAGATCTGAAAAGATACTACCTCCATAAAGCAAGAAAGGTTGCTAGTGGAAAGGAGTAATTGGAAAATAAGAAATAGCTTTTGGAAATTAAACACGGTAGCTAAAATAAGATATTCAAGAGACCACTTGGAAGATAAAATCAAGAAAAGCCCCTAAAATGTAAGCAAAAACACACAGATGTGAAAAGAAGAAATAAAGGACATAGAAAATCAATCCAGAGGGTTCTTATGGTGAAGATGGTTGGTAATCCTCTCACCCTTTTTTTTTTTTTTTTTTTGGTGGAGGGCATTTAACTAACCAACATTCCCCAGTCTCCTTTGCAGTTGGACATAAACATGTGATTCAATTTCTTGCCAATGGAAAATGAGCTGAATTGTATATGACACTTCTGGACCTAGACCTCCGGAGAGCTGGTATGCCTTCACCTCATTTTCTTTCCGCCTTTCACCAGCTGTAATCTGCAGGAACCCAGCTTTGCTGGTTGTAGACTAGACAATGTCCTACTGTAGACTCACCAGATAAAACACAAGAGACCCAGTTAAATTTGAATTTCAGATGAACAGTGAATCATTTTAAGTATGTCAGATGTTGCACCCTAGTGGATGCAGAGCAACAGGATAAAAGGAACTGGGTTCTTGAATCTAGCATGTGACTATCTTACCCTACTCACCTGGACTCTCACCTCAAAGCTGTTAATGAGAGAGAAAAAGAAATACACTTCTTTTTTGTTTTGTTTTGTTTTGTTTGTTTGTTTGTGAAATACACTTCTTTCTGTCCTCCACGCCACTGCTTTCTTGGGTCTCCTTTTTTACAGCACCCTAACCGTTCACCCTAACTAATACTTGGGGTTGGCTTCTCTCATAATAAGACTGGTGCATTTTACCGTATATGGTGTCTTACTGTTGCCATTGGTTATTTTCCCTCATTTTTAACATACCCCAAATTGGGATGTGTTCAATAGTTAATGCTGTTTTAGATAAAATGAAATATCACATTATGAGAAAGAGATGAGGCTGTGATCTCAACAAGATGGCAGAATAGGAAGTCCCAGCCTTCACTGTCCAACAGAGACACCGACTTGACACCAATATATGGGCCAATATACCTTTATGAGAACCACACAAATCCACAAGCCAGCACTGCTCAGCTCAGGTTGTTCTTGGGTTGGTGGCAGGGATTCGGGGGTGGGAGGAGAAGAGTGGATGGAACATATACCCAACGTTCTGGCTTTTCAGAAGGTGGCTGGAGAGATTGGTTTCTGTCTTACATGATTTGGGACTGACAGAGAGCCACAATACTCTGATGCCACTGAGCACAACATGCCCTCCCCCTTTTTTTAAAACCAGGTTAGAGTAGGGTGAAGAAATATCTAGTAAGGGAGGAAATAAAAGTATTGCATTTAAACACCTCTTTTGAAGAACTTGGCACTGAAGATTTAAGTAAAGATTTAAATAAAATGGTGGCTGGATGCAAAAGGATTTGCCAGATTTAGCAAATAATAATATAGGAGACCCAGTTACATTGAATTTCAGGTACACAGTGAATGATTTTTAGTATAAGTATGTCTAATGAAATATTGTGGGCATACTCTAAACAAAAAAATTATTTGTGCATATATTCAGGGCATGCTTATTCTATAAAATAATTTTTTGTTCTAAAATGCAAATTTAACAGTGAGTCCTGTATTTTATCTGGGAAACTGAGATGTGGGTTCAAGATACTTTCTTATTTGAGAAATCTTGAGCATATATAACAGATAAAAATATCTGGAGAAGTTAAAAATGCAAGTGAAAGAAGGGAGATTGACTTATCAAAGAATGGAAACTTCTCCCCTGCACTGAAAACAGAGAGAAAAGGAGAGGATGGTGCTGGTGCAAGCATGTGTAGATCTGGTTTTGGAAAAATGCTGGAGCCTTCCTTTCAAGGCTTCCAATCTATATATATAAAAGCCTAAGCAACCAGCTGACCAACCGACTGGCCAGTAGCTATGGCATGCACTGACCACCAGGGGGCAGACACTCAATTCAAGTGCTGCTGAGCGACAGCAACTTTGCAGAGTGCCCTCTTGCACTCCGGGACCCCTCAGGGTATGTAGGACTGCCAGTTTTGGCCCAATCCCTGCAGGCCAGGCCAAGGGACCCCACCTGCCGGAGGGACCCCACTCACTCCGCAGGCACTCTTCAAGCCCCGGTGCTGCCCCAGGTGCGGCCTGCTGGAGGGACTGTGGGAGGTTGGCTCCAGGGCATGTCTGGCTTGTCTCATCCAGCCCCACCCTACTGGTCACCTTCTAATTAATTTACTTTCAATGTGCGTGAATCCATGCACCAAGCCTCTAGTTCTCTTTATAAAGCAGCAAGTCAATCATGAGAGCAAAGGGGGATTAGGATGAGAATGAATAGGAAGAACAAGGGAATATGAATCTAAGAGTGAGCAAAGCTGATTTAGAAAATAAGTTAAGATGCTGGTGATATTGGACAAAGTGGGGAGGTCCTTTTCCCCAATGAATTTCCTGAGACTTGCATGGGAGAGTGAGTGATTTTTATTTGTGTGGAATTCCATCCCTGGGTTTCCAAGGTCCCACTTCTCTTACTAGTAGTCCAGTCACAGAAGAAATGTAGCTGAGGTTTCAGTACAGCTAGAAGCAAAGCCAGTCTCAAGAGCTTCCTTTCCATATTGGGCCTGGGTTGCAGTCCATTACTCTGTGTATGTGTGTGTGTGTGGGGGGGGTATCCACATGGCTGTGGGCCATGTAGGCAAATGCAGGAGAGCACACCCCAAGCAACAATAGTTCCAAGGGTCCCGAGAGCACAAGAGCAACAAGAGGGTGAGTTCCTTTATTCAGGGGATTAAATATCCCAACTTTCCATGCACTTGCAGTGGCCACACCCATTCTGGCCAACCATCTCTGTCCCCAGGTGTGATTCATAGAAAGCACCTTTGCTAGTCCCCACAACTTTACTGGGCATGTGTCCACCTTCCCTTTGTTGGACCCCTGGGGAGTGTAAAGTTGTAGTTTCCTGGTGAAGCTGCTTAAGTTACATGCCTATATCTGGCCATCCCTTTGCTCCTTTCCTGTTATTAATAATTAAGTTAAATTACAACGGTATCATTGGCAGTGTTGAAGGCACAGTTAATGTTGGTGATCATGAAGAATGGTACCAAACTACCTAAAGCAGGGTTTTGTTCAGATTATTACAGATGTTCCTCTTTTTTCCCTCCATAGCTCCCCTCCACCTGGTTCCCACCCCACCCCATGACCTTACCTCCCCCCCCACTGTCCTCATCCATAGGTGTAAGATTTTTGTCCAATCTCTTCCGCACCCCCTTCCCCCTGAGAATTGTCAGTCCACTACCTTTCTATGCCCCTGCTTCTATTATATTCACCAGTTTATCCTGACTTAATTTTTAGATTCACTTGTTGATAGATGTTCATTTGTTGTCACTTTGTTGTTCATAATTTTTATCTTTACCTTTTTCTTCTTCTTCCTCTTCTTAAAGAATATCCTTCAGCATTTCACATAATCCTGGTTTGGTGGTGATGAACTCCTTTAGCTTTTTCTTGTCTGTGAAGCTCTTTATTGTATGTTCTTGTCTCCTTTGTGAAATATTAATTGAGCATAATGGCTTGGGTCGATTCCTGGGGTCTCTGTTCTGTTCCATTGATCTCTATGTCTGTTCTTGTGCTAGTACCAGGCTGTTTGATTATAATGTCTTTGTAGTGTGACTTGATATCTGGTGTTGTGAGTCCTCCAACTTTGTTTTTCTTTTTTGCAGCTATTCAGGGTCTTTTTGGTTCCATAAAAATTTTTGGAGTATTTGTTCTAGATCTGTGAAATATGCTGTTGGTAATTTAATAGGGATTGCATTGAATCGGTAGATTGCTTTGGGTAGTATGGACATTTTAATGATGTTAATTGTACCAGTGCATGAACACAATATATTCTTCCACTTGTTTATATCTTCCTCTATCTCTTTTTTCAACATTTGTAGTTTTCTGATCACAGGAGTCTTTTACCTCCTTGGTTAAGTTTATTCCCAGTTATCTTAATACTAGAGGCGCGATGCACAAAATTCCTGCAAGGGTAGGTCCTCACAGCTTCCCCAGCTGCTGCCCCAGCCCTCGTAGTCCTAGTTTCATCTGGAAGGTCATCTGGACAGTTGTTCTGTTGTTAGGTCTAATTAGTGTATTAGCTCTTTATTACATAGAATTTTTTGTTGCTATGGTAAATAGGATTGTTTATTTAGTTTCTCTTTCTGAGAATTCATTATTGGCGTATAAAAATGCCAAGTTAAGAAAGAGAGAGGATCCAAATAATTAAAATCAGAAACAAAAGTGGCCTGATCCCATGGGGAGTGGACCTCAGCCACAGTCAGACATCCTTCAGTGCTGCCAAGAAGGCAGGAGAGGCTCCCACCACTGCCGCTGTGCTTGCAGCCATCAGTTCTGCTTGTAGCTGAGCGGAGTTCCCCCTGTGGGAGCACACTGACCACCAGGAGGCAGCTCCTGCATTGAACGTCTGCCCCCTGTTGGTCAGTGAGCGTCATAGTGATTGGCCGTTCTGGTCGTTCTGCTGTTAGGGTCAATTTGCATATTACCCTTTTATTATATAGGATTATTGATTATATTCCCTTTGCTGTGGTACAGACACTTTGGAAAACAGGCAGTTTTCTATACATTTAAATATACTATAAGACTTAGCAGTTCCACTCCCACAAGAAATGAAAAGTTATGTTCCCACAAACAAACAAACAAAAGCCCTGTGCATGAACATTAATAATGGCTCTGAAAACATGACTATACTGTCGGGAATGATTAACTCTAATTACAGGAAGTCTTTTAGTTCTTTCTTGATCTCATTGGAAGTAATTCACCTCCATGTGTTTGAATGTTTTTGAGTGTTTTTACTGTATTTAATTTCTAATTTAATTTCATCATGATTTGAGAAGATTCTTGTTATGATTTCAACCCTCTTGAGTTTGTAGAGACTTGTTTTGTGTCCACAATATACTTTTGGATACTGCTGAGTGTGATTGCTTGGGGCTGTAACACCAGAAAATGTGCAGTACCACAAACAGACACCAGAGGGAGCAAGAGCCATGAAAAAGAAACCTGAAAAAGAAAGCGGCAACCTCTCTAATTGGGAAAATAGCTTCACAAGCTAGGAGAAGTTACATCTACCAAAAAAGCTTTGTGAGGTTCCCAGAATCTCCAGTCAGCTGATTATTAAAGGTCTTCCCCTGCCTCAGCCAAGTGTATTAAAAAATCAGAAAAGTGATGTCTGAACAAAATGAGAATGTCAACAAAGAGAAGCTATAGAGAAAGAACTGAACAGAAATCATGGAGCTGAAGAATACAATAACTGAATTGAAAAATTTATTAGAGAGGTTCAACAGCACATTTGATCAAACAGAAGAAATAATCGCAAACTCTAAGACAGATTATTTTATGTTATTGAGTCAAAGAAACAAAAACAAAAAAAGAATTAAGAAGAGTGAAGAAAGCCTAAGGTACTTAGAGAATACCATAAAACAGACCAACACAGGAATACCTTGGAGATATTGTGGGTTTAGTTCCAGACCACAACAATAATGTGAGTATTGCAATAAAGTGAGTCATAATATTTTTTGCTGGTGGAGTGTCTTGCCTTTAATTTGCAAAAAAAACCCCACAAAAAACAACAACAACATCTGTGAAGGCAATGAAACAAGCACAATAAAGCAAAGTATGCCTATATATGCATTATGGAAGTTCCAGAAGAACAAAAAACTAAGAAAAGGAAAGAGAACTTATTTGAAGAAATCATGGCCAAAACACTTCCAAAACTACCCATGAATCTAAAATTATTTCAAAGTAAAAAATTGAAAAAGACACAGACTTTCTGAAATAAGTGGTGTTTGGAAAATTAGTTACCTATTCGGAAGAAAATAAAATGGGATCCCTATCTTACAATAAAACAGTCTATTCCTAGGGTATTAAAAAACCATAATACGAATAGAAAAGTATTAGAAAACACAATATGGAAGATTATTTTTGTGACTGCAAGATAGGAAAATATTTCTTAACTTGGTCCAAAAAGAACAAACCAAAGGGAAGAAAATTAATATGTCTTTAAAGTTAGAGAAGGCCTAACAGTGGTTCTCAACCTTGGCTGCATATTAGAATTACTTGGAGAGCTTTGACAAATCCTGATGCCTAGGCTGCACCCAGACTGATTACATCAGAATCTCGGAAGAAGGACGAAAAGCCCTCTCAGTAGTTTAAAAATATCATAAGAGCTTAAGAATCCACTCAAATTGTGTGATAGAAGTTTCCTTTCTTGCACCCTGGGTGAGGCTGAAATGCTGATCAGATGAATTGCAGAAGGGTGTAATTTGAACCCAGGAGAAGGATATGGACTAGAAGTCCCCTGTTGTTATGGCGACTATAACAAGGGCTCACTGTATCCACCCGTGGCTCAGGTAGACTCACCTGGAAGCCTTCAAAGCTCAGGTGCTGCTCCCCAGTGTCAAATCTCTGACTGATAATGACTTTATTGGCTGATAAATTGTCAACCCAATAGCCTCTACTTTTTAAAGATGTCAACCTCAGCCTTCCTGAGCAGGTAACTATGAATTGTTGAGCCAGTCACCTCAACGTGGCCGCCCTGGATGGTAACTCTATCATGGTTGTGAATTGACCCAGTAATCTGAACTCCCTGGAGATGCTAGAACTCCTTTCTCAGTGAGTTAAGTGGGTTTTCAAACCTAGAAAGGCTTAGAATTATATATAGAGATGATAAGGAAATCAGACCTATCCTATTAATACTTATGGGTTTGAAATAATTGTGTGTGGCACTTAAAGTGTACTTTTGAAATAACATGATATATTGAAGAATTTGGTAGATTAGCCTAATTTGATAGGTTAGACTTTGAGGTGTAAGAAAATGTAATTAAGTTTGTAAATAGTATTGGCATAGTCGACAAGTAGATCTGCTAGATTGATATGTTTGATATATATAACACATTTTTGTTAAGTATCTGGAAAGGATTTGCTCATTAGGGATGAAAGTTGATTGATCAGGCATATGAAGGATGTAAAATAAAAACAATATATGAAATTTACAAATTCAGTTTAAAACGCTTAATAACTTTATATTTTATAAGTTTAAAAGTGGGATTAATTGTTTAACAGAGTTTAGAATTGTTTTGGAATTAACTGTTTAACAGAGTTTAGGTTGTTCTACCTGAATTATTACCTGAAGTATTACTAACTTCAATAACATATCCCCTTAAACCTAATTATTATTTTTATACAAATATAAGGAATTTAGAAATAGAGTAGTCTACTTGAAATTGAACTTATAAGACTTAAACAAAACCAAGGTTTTGAGTGTGTAGATGGAAAATTTAATATTAATTTAAAGCCCAAGATGCTGTAGTCTTTTAAAAAATATATTTTTATTGATTTCAGGGAGGGAGAGGGAGAGAGAGATAGAAACATCAGTGACAAGAGAGAATCATTGATCGGCTGCTTCCTGCACGCCCCCTACTGGGGATCAAGCTCGCAACCCAGGCATATGCCCTTGACCGGAATCAAACCCGGGACCCTTCAGTCTGCAGGCAGATGCTCTATCCACTGAGCCAACCTGGTTAGGGTGTAAATAGTCTTTTATGCTCACAAATCTACTCCCAGATAAGAAAAAAAAGGTCACATGGACACTATTATTACCTGCATCTAACAGACGCAGAGACTGAAGCTGGGAAAGGTTAAGAAGCTAGCAGTCAACCCCTGTGTCTGGCTCTGAAGCCCGTGCTCTTAGCCGGTGTGCATGTGGCCTCCCTGCTGGACCAACCCCGAAAAGCCAAGACTTCAGAACAATCAAATAAAATGCGTTGAATTGACTTACTCAATGGAAGTCAATATGTATAATAAGTTCATTTTATAGCTAAGCAGTCCATCTCAGCTCAAGGAAAGATACTTTACTGGCATATGTAATGGAAAAGTCTGGCTGCAGGCAGGGTGCTAGACTCAGACCCTGCTTCTCTCTGTCCATCTGTCCTTAGTGGTTCCACCCAGACAGACTGTCTTTTCCCTTGTGGTGCAAGATGACTGCAGCTATCTCTCTGGGCTCAAATACAGCTAAAAACTGTGGCTGCCCCTCTCCCAACTGTTCTCACAAAAGCACTGCATCTCATTGACTCTGATGAACTCCTGGATGTATTCTGTAACCGACCACTGTAGCTGGAGGAATGTGGTGTTTTAACTGCCCGTGCCTGGGGTCACAGGCTGACCCCTAGAGTTTAAGGTGAAGTCAACTCCACCACCAACATATGGGCTGAGAGCAGGGAAGGAGCCGTCCTCCTTGAGAAGCTTGATTGGATTACAGGCAACAAAAACCAGTTGTCTACTACAGTGGGAAAATGTACCTCTCCTACTTGAAGTTCTTGGGAGTACCTCACTATATCATTCCCATTTACTGCTGACTTATTCTCCTCTATTCTGCTAAAAATCACAATACACTATAACTTAATTGTGTAGCCTTTGTTCTTCCCATTATTTCATTTTGGGAGCAAAGATATCTGTCTTGCCTTTCTTTGTGTCCCCTTATTTCAGTGGTTCTCAACCTTCTGGCCCTTTAAATACAGTTCCTCATGTTGTGACCCAACCATAAAATTATTTTCGTTGCTACTTCATAGCTGTAATGTTGCTACTGTTATGAATCATAATGTAAATATCTGATATGCAGGATGGTCTTAGGCGACCCCTGTGAAAGGGTCGTTCGACCGCCAAAGGGGTCTCAACCCACAGGTTGAGAACCGCTGCCTTACTTCATTCAAGTCTGTGTTCAAATAGCACTTTCTTAGGAAGGCCTTCAAATGATCTTATCTAAAACTGACCCACCCACCCAAACCTGTCCCCACAAACCACCATCCTCTATCCTTTAGTTTTCCCTTGTAACACAAATCACTATCTGATACCTTATGAGACATCTGGTGTTGGGTTTTCCCCACCAGAATGTAAGCTCCATGAAGGTAAATTTTCGTTTACTGCGGTCTCCCCAGCACTGAAAAGACCAGAGCTCCACAACAGAGAACAGCCGGTGTTGGGGAACCCACACCAGATGGTTTCGGAGATGCCAACATCAGAGCCAGATGAACTTGCAAATGGAAGATCCTTATCTTAAAAAAAGAAAAGGAAAAGAAAAGAAGCCTGGCAGGCGTGGCTCAGTGGTTGAGTGTCGACCTATGAACCAGGAGGTTACGGTTCAATTCCCGGTCAGGACACATGCAGGAGGGGGCATGCAGGAGGTAGCCAATCAATGATTCTCTCTCATCATTGATGTTTCGATTTTTTTTTCTTTCCCTTCCTCTTGAAATCAATTTAAAATATATCTAGCCGAAACCGGTTTGGCTCAGTGGATAGAGCGTCGGCCTGCGGATTGAAAGGTCCCAGGTTCGATTCCGGTCAAGGGCATGTACCTGGGTTGTGGGCACATCCCCAGTAGGAGTTGTGCAGGGGGCAGCTGATCGATGTTTCTCTCTCATCAATGTTTCTAACTATCTCTCTCCCTTCCTCTCTGTAAAAAAATCAATAAAATATATTTTAAAAAAATAAAATATATCTATAATAATAAAGGTATAATATGCTAATTAGACCGACAGCCAAATGACCTTCCGGATGTCCTTCCCTATGTCCTTCCTGACGACCTTCCAGATGAAGCTGGGGCTGTGAGGGCCGAGGCAAGCCACCCGGCTGTGAGGGCCGAGCCCCTTGCACAAATTTCGTGCATCGGGCCTCTAGTATATATAAAAAAGAAAAGGGAAGACCCCTCTTTGCCTTCTGTCTGGTAGATTACATTAGACAAGTAACTATTATATTAGCCAGAGACAAGGCAAGAGAGGAGGAAGAGCAAAACATACAAAATCAGACCTAAATTAAAGAGAAAAGAAGATCCTAGGTAGGTAACAATGCAGATAGATTTCTTTTTGGAAATCCACCTATTTCTATTTGGAAATCCAACTAAATTTTAAAAGAGGGCATACATGATTTTTGGTGTAGTTTTACTTTATTATTTTGCGGGGGAAAACTCTAAAAGTACTTTAAAAATATGACTCTAGGAAAGATAAGAAGGGAGGAGTTGGGTAATCACAGAACTTTCCAGCCCTGAGGCCTTCGGTGTTTCTGAAATGACACTGAAACTTGGACTTCCATCTGCTGGTGCCTCCTGTAGAGGTAAAGCCTTTAGGCATCTCTCTCAGCACAAGATAGCTGGTGTGTAATTTTCCACAAATATACAGTAACTTTTATGTGCTTTTATTTACATATGTAGGGCAAAGAGAAGACAAGATGCAATGACTCAAAGACAGGTTTGAATAGCTCCCTTTCATGGAATACAACCTGTACTTATTTTATGCAAAACGTAAGTGTATAAACAAGGAATAACAGATATTGAGACATCTACTAGCTATTCCATCTGGATTGTATAATAAACCAGTTTCTTACATAAGCAGGCACAATAGATAAGATCCCCATTTTCTAGATGAGCAAGTTGGAGTTTTATACTCATTTAACCTAAACAAGCTTATCGGGAAAGATATCAGAGATATATGTATTGTTGAATTAATAACTTTTTTGGGGCAGGAAAGTTAAAAGAAAAAAATAAGAAAATGAAAGAGATCCCTGGGAATTCACAGAAATCTTGGTATGAGGACTGGACTTTCTGAAAGGGGGAAGGGAGAATATAGAGTAACTCCAGTTGATACCTGCATTACAAATACATTATCTTATTTCATCTTAATATCACAACACAGCTGAGGAAACTGAAGATCAGAAAGGTGAAGTGACTTACCCAAGGTTATTCAATTAAGTGGCAGAGTAGGAATCTGAAATGAGCTCAATCTGACTCTGGAAACCATGTTCTTTCCAAGATACCACAGAGCTTAGGAGAAAGCGTGGCGAAGAATGCATGTCCTGGTAACAGTTGAAGGATGAACAAATGTCTCATAGAGAACATGACAGTTAGTTTGGTCTTTTTGAGAGACCAAGGGCAGCCCAGGAGAAAGAAGACCTTGAACAAAAAGTTTTAGAATTAGATGATTAGGAACCATCCAGGGAACACTGAGTCATCCGCTCGGCTGCATCTTGGGGTGTTGAAGGAATGTATTAGGAGCTAAGGTCTCCAAAGATCAGAATGTGAAAGATCTTGTCTGCTAGATTAAGGAATTTGGGTTTCACCAATGAGACACTGGGGAGTATTAAGCGGTAGAGTAATATGGTCTGACGCTGACTTCAGAAAGTCATTGTGGGGTGCAGGGTTACCAAATGGATTTCTTGCAAGAGAAGGGTGATCTCCAAAGCAATCTGTTCTTTGAATCCCTGAGGTTGAGGTTAAAACCAGCCCTGACTTAGTTGTTCACACAACAGCCACTAGTAGGCAGCAGTGTCCCAAGAAACCGATGAGCCTGAGCTCCAAGTAGCAGCTTCCCCAGGCAATTCCTGGGACCATGATAGGATATGATCACCTGGTGGGCAATATGAGTAGGTGGAAGGGCAATCTGTGTGGAGGGAACCCCCAAGGCCCATAAGGGAAGGAGTATATGGAGGTCAGAGGACAGAGTGACCAATGGCTGGGGGAGGGTGGGGTGGGGTGGGCGGTAGTGGTGAGAGATGAGGCTGCATCTGAGCTAGAAATTGATCATGAATGGCCTTGAATTTCCAGGTTAAGGAATCTGGACATTATCCGAAGGGAACTGGGGATCCAGGGGACATTTTAAGGAGAGGCATGACTACATTTGCATTGTAGAAAGATCATCAAGACTGCAGTGTGGAGAATGAGGGAGAAGAGACAGGAGCAGAACAGTGAGGAGTTGCCTCGGTGATTTTGGAAGAGATGATAAGAGGTCCGTCCACACTAGGGCCAGCAATTGCAATGGATAGAAGGGGTAAGATTTCTAGGAGGCGTAAGAAATTATAATAATAGAATGAGAAAGGGATCATTAAAAGTGTTATGATGGAGGAGAATTAATGTTCTTTCCCTGGTACACATTCTCAATCGGATTTTCTGCCTAAAACCGCACTGGAAAAACTCAGATTGTGGAACTTCATGGAGTCCAGATTCTAGTTCATTCATCAGTCCTGCCCAGAGTCTGTGGTGGGAACTGGGGACAAAGGAGTGACTTCGCAGTTGCCTCCCCAGTCTGGTGGAAGGACAGTGTGGAGAGGGCTTTGATGGGAGAAACACAGGATGCCATGGGGGCCAGCGGGGAAACCGATCCGTAAGGTTTCCAGGGAGAGAAGAGTTCTGCGCCCAGAATATCAGATAGAGGACATCACAGAACTGTCCGCGAACTTAACTAAGCCCTGGAAAAGAAAGGGGTCTGCTCCGAAACCCGTCACCCCTTTGTCAGAAACCCTAGCATAACCAATGCGCGGCCGGCATCCCAGCGACTACTTTCCACCGATGCCGGCGCCAAACAGCAACCGTCCTTCCCTCCCGGAGCGGATGCAACTCCCAGGAGACCGGCGCGCAGCATCCCGGAGGCCCCGACGCCCGGCGCAGCCAGGCAGTGATTGGTGGGGCCCGGGGGCCGCCCCTCCTGCGGGCGACCAGAGGAGGCTGACGGGTGGGTGTGCGACCTCTGCGTGGGGCCTGGGCCGCAGCTGTTAGCTCTGGGGAGGGCGAGGGGTCGGCGGGTCCAGCACCCACGCCCGCGGGAGCCCGCGGTTCCTGGGAAAGGCCTGGGGAGGACTAGGGGTCGGCCGGCCCCGCACCCACGCCCGCGGGAGCCCGCGGTTCCTGGGAAAGGCGTCGAGGGGCCGGAAGCCGCGCCTCCCGAGCCTTGTGGGCGCGGCGGGTCGCCCAGCTCCCCGCGCCTGCGCGCACTTCCCTCGGGGGAAATGGCCGGCCCTCTCGCGTTGGTGCAAACCCAGTGCGGGAGGGGACCTGGGGGTGGGCTCTCGGGTCTTTTCAAACCCGGGATGGAGCCCAGGGCCTGGCGGGCTGGGGTGCGGCCGGGTTCTGCCCAGCTTCTGGGCCTCGGGCGCGTGGGCGCGCCGGATCGCCATCTGCTTTGCATCCTTAGCTCCTGCCGCTAGCGCGCCCCTCCCACCCCACGTGTTCTTGCATCCTTTGCCAACAGCCGCCAGGGTGCAGCCCTTGGGTTTTATGACTCGATAGCGCCCCTGACTCCTCTCTGCATCGTCCTCTGGGGGCCGCCCAGTGAAGGTCAGAGACAACTCCTTGCAGCGGGCGTGGGTGGGGGAGGGCAAGTGATAGGGCTTCCCCGTCCTACCCAATTCCTCAGGTTATCTTTACCGGATAACACACACCCCATAGGCACTTCCAATTACTCCGTACCTGCTTTCCCTTCTTCACGCTTCCTCATAACCGCGCTTCATGCCAAGATGCTATAGTTTTGCCTGTGTGCAGTTATGAAGGCTTCAACAGGAAATTCCTCCCAGATTGTCAGCTGAGCCTCTAGGGCAGTGGTTCTCAACCTTCCTAATGCCGCGACCCTTTAATACAGTTCATGTTGTGGTGACCCCCCAACCATAAAATTATTTTCGTTGCTACTTCATAACTGTCATTTTGCTACTGTTATGAATCGTCATGTAAATATCTGATATGCAGATTATTTTTCATTGTTACAAATTGAACATAAAGCATAGTGGTTAATCACAAAAACAATGTAATTATATATGTTTTCTGATTGTCTTAGGCGACCCCTGTGAAAGGGTTGTTCGACCCCAAAAGGGGTCGCGACCCACAGGTTGAGAACCGCTGCTCTAGGGACAAATTTCCTTGGTGCTTCATTTCATCAATTATTTGAGTGCCTGCTGCATGCCAAGCCCTGCATCTGTAGATCCAAATGAACCAAATAGCCTTCCCATTAACTTGAAACTAGTGGGAAAAATTAGGATTTGTGATAAGGGTGGAAGGGGATAGTGCCATAGGAAAGGAACAGAAGAAATGCTCTGGAAATTGGTGGTCGGGGGGAGAATCAAGTCTTTAGAAAGGATATAAACTGGAACCAGAGGGGGCATTTCCAAATGAAATTGATGGGAGAAGGCAGCTTAATAGCTCACTGGCCATGCAGTGAACATGATTCAATTTGTGTGTATGTGTGTGGGTGTATGAAGTAGGGGTTGTACAGTTTGTTAAAAGCAGGGTGTTTAGCATATTTGCCCTGAGACTTCAGGCGTATAACCTCTTTGAGCCTGTCAAATGTTGATATATACCTACCTCACATTTAAGATAATGCATATCAAGGCCCAAACATCAATTCTCATATTGCTATCATTTTTTTTTTTTTTTTGCAGACCAACTAGCATATATGAAGGAAAATGGGGATGCCTCGAATGCCAAGATATTTAAATTTTCTCTGGGTAATAGAGATCAGATTCTTGAACATAGAGGGTGTTGATCACAGGTGCTTCAAAGAGTCAAAAAGTCTAAACCAAGTGTAGCAGTTGCAGCTGCTTGTTTCTCTCCCACTCCCACCCAAATCTCCCTACCCTGAGCCCACAAGTATTTCAAAACCATGTTTCTAAAAACCAGCCATTTATATCTGTTTAGGTAAGTTACAGAGGAAGTATGGTGGTGTATTTACAAGTTGGTTTGTCCAGAGAGACTATAACTTAGTGTCTGTATTTAATATTGACAACCAAAAAAATATATAAATATTTCTATCTACACACAGCAGGGCAGGAGCATCCACGCGTTCTTGAGTAGTGAGTTCTCAGTCTCCCATGGCCCTCCTCTCATGGTGATCGTCTGGCCTTCAGTGCAAAGGAGACACGAATCTGGCAGTCCAGTCTGGCCCTTCCCCTCTCCTCCCTCCACTCCAGTGCTCCCAACTGGTCTCGGGCAAGGAAAAATTAATGAGTGGTTGGGTAGGAAGAGATGGAAAAGGGCGAATCCTAATGGAGCCTGACCCCTAGGGTGGGGAGATTCAGGGCCACAGGAGCGAGTGGCCATGGCCACCTCTAGGGGTAGGAGCCTTGTAGTTCATAGTTCGATTAGTGTGTCCTTGGTCATAGGTCCAGCCCTACAAATTAGCTTGGTGAAGAAGGCAAGTGTGTCTAGGCAGGACTTGGTCCCCACCCTCAGGCACTGAGCCATTCGGGGTGGAGTCTGAAGTGTGGGGTACAGGAGGCTCTGGCTGATACAAAAATAATAATAAAATCAGTAATAAAAAAAAATTATAAAATCTGTTGCTTGTCTGAATAGATCTGAGCAACAGTCTTGCTTTTGTTAAAACCCTGGAGGCGTTAAAAGTCCTGAATATTCTTCTGGACATCATTGCTGGCTGAAGAAAGGAGCCCCAGGCCCAGCTCTGCTGACATCAATGTGGAAGTGGCGTCCAGCTGCCTGTGCTCTGAGAGATCCTTGGGGCTGCTGGGAACAGGCTGGGCTGGTGGTGTGGGGTTCCTCACACCTGGGAATCAGCTCCCAGAGGGTGGAACAGCTCCTCAGGTGTCTTGTCGCTTTGGCTGGCTCCCCCCTGCCGGAAACCGGAAGCAATCTCATCGAAGGTCTTGCCTTTGGTCTCAGGAACTTTGAAGTAGGTGAAGATGAAGAACAGAACCAGGAGCACAGTGAAGATGATGAAGACGTAGGGACCACACAGTTGCTGAAAGACACAGACACACTTGGTTAGAGTCCTGACCCTACATTCTAGCCGTAGGACCTTTAATAAGTCACTTTCTTCTTAGGCCTCTGATCTGAGAAAGGGAACAGCCACCTACAACCCGGGAGTGCTGGGGTGATTAAATGAGAGTCTGCCTGCCGACAGCGGGCATGAGATAGGCTCCAGGGAACAGGTTCACATTGCAGAGCAGAATGGAGACAATTCAAAGCCAATGAAAGAACCCCGGGGTTGAAGTCAGGGTTCTTAGCTGTGTAACCTGGGCTTCTGAGTCTCGTTCCAATGGGAACAGCTGGGAGAGCACTTGGCAGGTGAGGAATGGTGTGTAGAGACAATGGGGGTTCTCACCTCCACATACTGGAAGCACATGCCCACAATGAAATTTGAGGTCCAGTTGGAGAGACCAGCAACAGCAAAGGCAGCCGGGCGAGGACCCTGGCTGAAGAGTTCGGCTACAATGAACCACGGGATGGGTCCAGGACCAACTTCAAAGAAGGCGACAAAGCCAAAGATGGCCACGATACTCAGATAGGACATCTGGGGCACCTGGTCCTGTTGAGGACAAGAGAGAGGAGGAAAGTTAGATTGGAGCCTCAGGAGACAAACTGCAGAGGCGGGCTGGGCTGGACAGCAGGAGGCCTGGGGCTGATCCTGGATTTGCAGTGTGAGTTAAGTACTCTGCCTTGGGGCTCAGTTTCCTCATCTGAACAAAATGATTTACACCCTGCCTGGTGGCTGTGAGCTCATCTATCCTTTGGGAATGGTCATGTGTGCACGCAGGAGTGCTAAGAAGAGGTCCCTGTGGTCTTGCTCAGGGTGCAAGCCAGTCTGCTTGTGGCAGGAGGATGTGGAAGGACATTTCTGTAGTGGGTGTTAGAAGCCTTGCAAGGCACCCAGCTCAAGGCCGGCACAGCACAGGCCTCAGACATGTGGTTCTATATGTAATCATTCCCGCCTCGAGGAGGCCACAGAAGAGGTTATGGGTTTTGGCTCAGAACCCAGATCTTCCACTCATCGCTGTGTGCCGGACCTCTTAGGAATCATAGGACTTTCTAGGTCTTGGTTCAGCTGTAAAAATGGTGTATTGGTGCTTTCTTTGTGCAGAGATTGGACAAATGAGTGTTCGAATATGTGACATGCCTGCACAGGTTATCACAGAGGTTCAGTCTAGGGCAGGGGTGGGCAACCCCTGGCACGCATGCCAAACATGGCACGCCAGTAACTTTTGCTGGCACGCGAAACCCTCTCATAATCTTCCATTTACAATTGTGAATCTTTGTTCTCAATGATGAATTTTGTTAAGTCTCGTAATAGGAGTAGCCTGACGGATGAAAGTAGTAGCTCGTGCATATCTCTGAAGGTCACGAAATATAAACCTGATGTAAAATCTCTGTCATCAGTGATGCAGCAGCAAAAGTCCCCTGATAATATCAAACAAAATCATAAAGTTTTCTGTCGGACTATCAGTGTACATGTATACATGAAAAAATACATGTATTTTTCATCATCATATACTGTGTTTTTGTCACTCGAATGAATTTTATTATTTCTTCAAGGTTCTTCACATACATACTCCTTAAGAGATATCAAGTAGGTGTAACATGTTCTCAAAAAATTAGGGTTGGCATGCAGAAGAATTTTGAGTCAGAGATTTTGCTGGTTTTGGCGCGCACTCACAAAAAGGTTGCCCGCCCCTGGTCGAGGGCTTGCAGCCAGCAGACCTGAGGTCAATGCCTGACTTTGTCCTTTATCTGCTGCATTGCTAACCTCACCGGGACTCGATTTCCTCACCTGTAAGGTAGGACCGACTACTGACTGAACAGCACTGAGTTGTGAGAACTGAGTGAGATCAGGCATGTTTCTACGCCTCTGGTGAGGAGGGCAATACCTTCTAGGACTGTTCTAAACATGAATTGAGGCTACAGATGAAGACATTAAAGGGTTAGCATTGGGCAAAGCAACTCACGGGGAGAGGAAACTTGGGGTCTGAGGCTGGAGTGCTGTGGTGAGACAGGGCCGTGCAGGGAGGAGCCAGCTCAGGGTAGGATATGAGTGGGTAGAGTGCAGAACTAGGGAGATCAGCAACCCCAGCCTCTGGTGCCGATGGCCAGGCTGGGGCTGAGGTAGGCACTTTGGGATCAGAAGCCCCTGTGAGCTCTGTACCCACCCCTGCCACCTCACCCCCACAGTGTGGCAACTCACTAGTAATGCCAGCGCGATGGTCATGAGCACAGCACAGCCCGCCATGCCAGCCAGGCCAATGAGGTGCAGCGTCCGCCGGCCAGCTCGTTCCACCACGAACAGCTGTGGGCAGAGAGAATGTCAGTGCCCAGCTACCCCCCCCCCACACACACACGGTGCCCTTCTGAACCCCCCACCCAGAGGTTCGCCCCAAAGTGGGAAAGCCACATGGCACTGCAGAGACCAAGGGAAGATGGTATCACCTCCTCCCGGGGACGCGGTTTTGGGGCCACACAGGTAGTGAGGGAAGGGAAGCTGGCCCTAAAGCCCGACAGAAGCAAAGGGGCTGAGAGCCGGCCCTGGCGAGCCGGATAGCTGAGCACCCTGACTGGGACCTCGGGCAAGCATCACTTTCTCTGAGCATCAGTGTCATCAGCTGTTTGATATGAGTAATGAGCTTGACGAGTTGAGGATGAAATGACATAGCACGTAGGGAGCACGTGACACACGCCTGGCTCACAGTAAATGCTGCCGTTCAGTCATGAGGCCTAGAAGCTCTAAGCTGGACCCTGGCTGCTGACTGGTGGCGGGCAAGGATGGGCACAGACTCACCGACACGACCGTGAAGGCTGTGTTGACGATGCCGGTGCCGATGGTGGCATACACAGGCTGCTGCACGCCCGCTTTCTCGAAGATGCTTGTGGAATAATAGAAAACCTGTGGACAGAGAAGTCATTGGCGCTGGGCCGGGTGCTGTGGCCTTTCCCGTCTCCGGCCTGATGGGTACAGGTACAGGGTGAGGACAGGATGAAGGGGACACTGCACCAGTTTGGTGCTGAAGGAAGGCCCCTTTGGCAGGGGCTTGTTTGTTATTTTAAGTTTGGGCTCTGCCACAGCATGTACTTGACCACAGGGTTTGGCTGGGGCCATAGGAGGGTGGGTGCGGGGCACTCACAGCGTTGATGCCCGACAGCTGCTGGGACAGCTGCAGCACCACGGCGATGAGGATGGGCTGGCGGTAGAGGTGCGAGCGGAACAGCTCCGGGATGGTGACCTTCTTCTCCCGCATCATCTGCCGACCCTCCTCCTTCATCTCCTGCAAATCTTGGGTCACGTCTGCTATTCCGCGCAGCTTCTTCAGCACTGGAGGGAGCGGAGGGAAGGCGGAGGTGGCTCAGAGCAGGACGAAGGCCCGGGCGGGGGCTGGGGAGGGGAGGTGGGGAGGGCCCGGCCATACCGTTCTTGGCCCTGTTCTCCTCGTTGCGGTTGATGAGCAGGAAGCGGGGGCTCTCGGGGCAGAAGGGCAGCATGACGCACTGCGCCAAGGCTGGGACGAAGATGATGCTCAGCAGCAGGGGCCACAGCTCCTTGTTGCCCATGATGGAGTCCAGGCCGAACACCTGGGGAAGCAGGGCGGGAGGAGGCGGCTGTGAGCGCTCCAGCCCTGGCCCTACAACCAGCCCCCTGCACCCAGCGGCCTTGCGGCTGTGTGTCCGCTGTGGCTTTAGGAAAAGGGCGCGGGTTCTGAGGCTCGGCCACTGACGTGAGGCTTTGAGTTCTCGGACCTCAATTCCCTCACTTGGAGGGTAGGACCTACTTCCTGGCACTAGTGAGAGCACAAACGGCACAGGGTATGGGGACTGCCACGCGCCACGGGACTTTCAGGCATGGGAACAGGAAAGCCCCAGAGAGGGGGTAGTGTATGTGAAGGCCTGGAGCACGGCAGAGCCCGGCCAGGTGAGCAGCCTCCGTGCCTGTGGCTGGATCCCCAGGTGAGGAGAAGGCTGAGCGAGCCGGGATGGACTGGCTCCCCTGCAACAGCGGCCCCCGGGGGAACCACGAGTGGCGGCGTGTCCTCTGGGACCTGTGCCAGGCTGTCCCATGGGGCAGGGCTGTGGAAGGCGGGGTGGGAGGTCTAGTCCGGTGCTGTCTGGACACACTTTTAAGAGCCACTGGAGCTGTGGGGGCCGTGCTAGGGGAGCAGACCCCGCCCCACTCACCTGGGCGATGAGGATGCCAACAACGATGCCCAGCTGGTGCAGGGTGCCCAGTGCCCCTCGAAGGGCTGTTGGGGACACCTCCCCCACGTACATGGGCACGAAGCCCGTGGTCAGGCCGCAGTAGACACCAATGATGAAGCGGCCCAGGATCAGCATCTCGAAGGACTTGCCCAGTTTCGAGAAGCCCATGAGCACAGCGGACATGAAGGCCAGCAGGTTTACCATCAGCATCGAGTTCCGCCTGGGGGGAGGGGGGGGTCACAGGCCAGGTGGGTCTTTGATCCCCCAGACTCCCCAAGGACTGGGTCACAGGGAATATCCTGGAACAGGCAGGGACATCTCCCCCAACCCCCACACCCATCTGGGACACCCTGGGCAGGGCCAGGGCCCCTCTGCTCACCGGCCAAAGCGGTTAACGAAAAGGCCCACTGAGAAGGAGCCGATCATGCCCCCTACGGAGAAGATGGCCACGGAGAGGGACCAGAGCGTGGTGAGCGTGGTGGGCAAGATGTTCTCCCCATAGCGGTGGATCCACGTCTGGTTGTAGAACTCCTCAATCACCTGCAGGGCGAGAAGCAGCCTGGTGGGCGAGGCCAGGGCCCAGTGGTTCTCTTCCCTGGCACTTGCCCCTCATGGATGGCCATTTTACTACAGGATGCTGGGCCCAGTACCTGGCCAGGCCCCAAATTCACTGCATGTTCCTTTTTAAAAAAATGTTTTTATTGATTTTTAGAGAGAGAAAAAGGGAGACGAACAGACAGAAACATCAATGAGAGAGAAACATCATTGATTGGCTGCCTCCTGTATGCGCCCCCCCGCCCCCATACACACCACACACAAATTGGGGATCAAGCCTGCAACCCAGGCATGTGCCCCAACCGGGATTAGAACCAGTGACCTCTTGGTTCATGGGCTGTGCCACAACGGCCAGGTCCGCTGCATGTTCTTGAGCCAAGTCCCTCCCCATTTGCGGGGCTGAATTTCCCCAGGTGAGAAACAAGGGGCTGGGCTCCACCTCCAGCTCTTCTACCCCCGGGCATGGTGCCCCGTGCCCTGTGGGGTTGTGCATGTTCAGCAGGACCTGCTGGGGACGATGGCAAATGCCCCGTGGAGGAAGTTCAGGCATAGAGCGGGGGCGCTGAGAGCAAGTGCTCCTTCCCACTTGCCCCTTTCTCCTCAAGGTACCTAAGGCCCCAGCTCCTGTCACCCAGGTCCTCTCCCAACCCCCCTGCTGGGGAGGAAATACAGCTGGACAGACAGGTTCTGCCATTCCAGAAGCCTGGGGAGGAAGGGAGGGCAGGCTCACTGGCTCTGCACTCAGGGCCCGGTGTGCCCAACCTGCACACAAGCCACGCTCATGAGACGCACACGGCTGCTCTTTTGTCTCCCGGGCCCAGCTCCTTGTGGCTGGACTGGAAGTCCCATCTTGAAGGCCATAAAGCCTCCTCCCCTCTCCCAGGTGTCCAGCTGGGAAACAGGAAAGGCTAGGATGAGGAAGTAGTTCTAGGAACTGCAGCCATCTGTCCTAGCACAGGCCTGCCCACCAGCCCTGTCCCTCCCCAGGGGAGGGCCTGGCCGGATCCCAGGAATGTGAGAGGCAGGAGGTACCGGTTAGGCCTGAGCACACTCTCTCTAACTCCAGGACACGCAGACACACACCTAGGGCCATGGGACTGGCCAGGCCTCCCCAGCCACATGTGCAGCTGGGCACAGGCCCAATGTACCCAGAAGCAGCTTCCTGTGCACACAGATCTCACACTCACATATTCATGCCCACGTCACCTGAACATTCCTGGCATCAGCCAGTCACAAACCTGACTGCCCCTCCCCCCCTCACCACTTGCAGCTCAAACCAACTCCATGCCCATCCCAGCACCCCTCCCTGCATCCTGCTGTAAGTTCATGCACACACAGCAGATGCATCTCTTATATACTCTTCACTGGCCCTGCTCTTGGCCCTCCCTCACCCTCCCAAGTCCCAGGGGTCTAGCAGAAGAGGCTGTGGGTAGGCACAACTGCCAAAGGGGAAACTGAGGCCTACAGTCCCAGGAATGCCATTGAGTAAGCTGGCCCTGGCCCTGAGGTTCCAGGGGATCTTTGACCACTAGCCATTTTTTTTCCTGCCTTGCTGCCATTATCTGTCTCAGGTCTGGAGACACCTGGCAGACTGGGCTCTAGGGAGTTAGGATAGGGGACATGGGGAGTGGGGGAGGGGAGAGGCAGCTCCAATGATCTACTTATTTATCCCAGGGAAGCCAGACAGTACAGGGTTAGGAACCTAGACACAAGTTCAGATCCCAGCTCTGTCCTTATCTCCAGCGTGATCAAGGGCTAATGATCTCATCTCAACGGACAACACTGGAAATATCTACTTTGTAGGAAATTAATGAAATATCCTTATGGTGCTTACATGGTACCTGGCACCATCACTGAGCCAAGGGACCCGACACTAAAACCTTTTGAGATCCAGTTCAAGGGATCCCAGAAGTCTGTCCTCCCTGAGGACAGGGACCTCAGTGGATTCACACCAGGGCCTTTCCCAGAGCTGGTGCTAGGGACGCCTTGTGAGTGAAGGAAGGAGTCAATGAAGAAAGGGCCTTAGGCTCTCCTTCTGGAAACCCCTGCTTCTTCTGAGGGCAGAGAGAAGGCGGGTTTCAACAAACAAAACAAAACAGAGTGCCTGTGTTCTTCAAGGGACAAAGCCACCGCAGAGGAGGACTGGCTAGGAACAGGAATGCTCCATTTATCAGCCCGGAGGAGAACAAGCTGTCCTGGATAAGGGTACCGTCCAGATAAATGACACGCCTCTGAGGCCCCAAACTCTCCTGACCTGTCATCTGGTGGAAATCTTTCTCCCTCCTGTCACTCTCTCTGCTGCCCTTAGCAACCAGACCTATCAACAGGGAGAGGTGTTTGCCCCAGAGGCTCTGAAGTTGTGCATTCTGCAGCTTTCAGAATCTTCCCGTGGTTCCGATGCTTGTCCACAGAACTCCCCACACTATCGTTTTACATTCTGCCAAGAAGTCAGCAAATGGAACTTGTTTGAGTTGTGCACAAAGAGTCAACAGGTAAGGGCTGAGTAAGGACTTACTACCTAAAGTGAGCTGAAGGATCCAGGCTGAGGTGTCTGGGCATTTCAGGTCTGTAAACCTCTTCTTGGGGCTGGCTGGAGATGTTGAGGACCATGTGCAAGTGCGGTGTTACTGGAGGCTCCCCCACCCCCGCACCCCCGCCCCAATTAACTTTCCTGCTTGTAGTGGCGAGTCAGAGGGACCATACCTTATGCAGGGCTGGCTCCTCTATGGCTCATGGTCCCCTTTGCTACTCAGGCTACTTTATGGGGTTGAGAAAAGGTGAGCAGCCCAGCCCTCCACCTTGGCCCCAGGTTCATCCTCTCTCCCCCCAGCAACACTTCCTGGCCAAGCTGAGGCTGTGCAGTGGAGTCCTGCCTTTTGATCTGAGACCTGATATTTCTGGGAAGAAGCTATGCCCAGTTTTCCATTCCTGCTGCCAGTGTGGGGGCTGTGTGTCCTCTGGCCCCTGCGGGTCCATGCCCCACGTGGGGCTCAAAGCTGGCCCTGGCCCAGGAAAGGCAGGGAGATCCCTGGAGAGTCAGAAGAATGAGAGCGGTTCTGGGATCACTGCTTCCACCCAGTTACTGCCCTCAGCACCCACCCTTGCAGCGGCTGGGAACCCCGGAAGGAAGAAGAACCTACTTACTACTCCCCTAAAAGAATCCACAGACCCAATCTCCACATGTTTACTGGCAACATCCTTGGCCCGGCTCATGTTTGAGGAGCAGCCTGGCACAGGCTTCTTCTGAACATGCCACCTCATGCGTTCCCATCCCACGTGCTCGTCACAAGCCTGGCAGACAACCTGGATCCTGCCATGCCCTCCCTCGAACCAATCACCAGGTTCTGTCAGTTCTGCACTTGCCCCTGGCACTTGCCCCTCAAGAATGGTCCTACTCTCTAGTCACGCAACATCTGCCCTGGGTCTCTCCTGGATTCTGCTCCTGACTCCTCCCATCCACTGAAGCCAGAGTCCTCTTCTCCTGAGTAATTACCCCCCAACATGGCAGGCGGGGCCCTGCCCATCCAACGCACAGGCTCAGCTGTCCCGCTTCTCCTCCACTCCCTCACAGCTCCTTCCCAACCTCTGCACCCTGCCAAGGGTCTGTGCGAGTACATGCATTCTGGGGGGGTCCTTTGAGGGGGGACTGTCAGGAGTTGGGGCTATTAGAGGTCTCTGTCCAGTTGTCCCCTCATTGAACTGGAGTGGCCCACTCGGTGACACTATAGGGGCCCACATGGAGAAGTGGGTTGGCTCTGGGCAGGTGAGATCCCTTGGTTTCCAGTTAAAAGCTAATTCTCACCCTAGCAGCGCTCCAGGGTAAATAAACATGGGGTGGGGGAGGGAGGCTTGCATCATGTCTGACTTCTTGGGAATTATCCTCTCCTGCCCCCACACTCAAGCAACCGCGGGTGATGGACCACATGTCTGCTGTCTACAGAGGAAGTTCTGACTTCCTCTGCCCTGGCATGAGGTGGAGGGCACTGCCTGGCACACAGAATAAGCTGTTACTTGCATCACCGCTAGTCTCTGGGGACCCACCGCTTTCAGAGGTTTGCCATTTGCCAATTGCAGGAAGGCAAAGCATTACCCGTAGGAATTTATACTGTAGACAAGAACCCAAAGGGAAGCTCTAGTCCAGGGGTGGGCAAACTTTTTGACTCGAGGGCCACAATGGGTTCTTAAACTGGACCGGAGGGCCGGAACAAAAGCATGGATGGAGTGTTTGTGTGAACGAATACAAATTCAAAGTAAACATCATTACATAAAAGGGTACGGTCTTTTTTTTCAATAGTTTTATTCATTTCAAATCCGGCCCGCGGGCCGTAGTTTGCACACGGCTGCCCTAGTCTCAGATTCTGCCTGGTGTACAAAGTCAGTCCAGGAGAAAAACACAGCTTCCAAGGCTTTACAGGATGTGTTGACTCACCTTACAGGCAGTGAGTTCCCTTACAGCGGGAAGCATACCAGTCACAGCTTAGGGCAGGGCTGGTGAACATTTTATATAAAAGGGTAGGTAGAAAATCTTAGGGTCTGCAGACCACATACGGCTTCTGTTGCTTCCTTTTCTCCTCCCCCGCCCCTAATCATTTAAAAACATACATTATAAACATTCTTCACTCGTGGGCCATACAAACAGGAGGCTAGCTGAATTTGGCTTTCTTGCCAACCTTGACCTAGAACTCTAGACTCTACCAATAGAAGGGGTATGTGTTTGGAACCTCTGCTGTCTCACCATCCTTCCCTGCAGGCATTCCTCTAGCTCAGGAGGCCTGGGTCTTCTAGATCATCCTGAGAGAGACTCGGAGCTCCCTCTCAACCTTCTCTTCCCTCTCGGAGACATTCCTGTGGGGATGAAGGGGTTAAACAGCCAGCCAAGCTTTGAGCTCGTTAGGAGAAGGGCCAGCTTGTCCAATTTAGTCCCTCAGTCTGAATTTGATGCCTATTTTCTGTTCTCCCTTTCTCTCCCCACCACGCCCCCACAGCTGGAGCAGCACCCCATCCTCAGCCCAGAGCTTATGTCTCTATAGCAACTCTCAGCCACACCCCAGGGCCAGCTGGTAGTTCAGAGCCAGAGGCTACAGGTGGGGCTGGACAGAGAACCCTGCCCCTTGCGTCCCCTGGGCTGCAGATGGAGCTAGAAGCTGGGCCCCACCCAGCAGCAGAGGATTGGACCACCCAGGCTGCTTCTCAGGAAGAGCCCAGACTTGGCTTCTCTCCAAACCCAGCCAGGCCTTGGTTCTGGCCTCCTCACGGGTGCCTGGCCTCCGGGGTCTCCCCTGCAGACAGCCTTTCTTAACTCAGGAGGCAGTGTCTCCTCTGCCCACACAACTCCCCCACGCTGCCGGGGTGCCCCACACCCCTGCACTTTCCTTTGTGCTGCTGCTAACCATCTTCAGAAAATGCACTAACCCTCTTCTGGAAAGCCTTCCTGATAACCGCCCTCCTTCTCTGTCTCTGTGGTTCTCAAACAGAGGACCTCTGGCAACGTGCGGACCCATTTCTGGTTGTCACACGGGTGGCTCACTACTGGCACCGAGTGGGCACAGATCAGGGATGCTGTCAGACCTCCTACCATGCATGGGGCCCCAAACGTCTAGTGCTGGGAAAACCCTGCTCTATGGACCCTCCCTCTTCTCTGCTCCCACTGGCCAGTCCACATTTCCATTATGGCCTTGAGGAAGTCACTACAAGGTACTATGTGCTCCCTCTAGACTAAATTTCAACACAAGGACAGTCTGATTCATCTGTGCCACTGGGGCTCAGCAGAGGCTGGGGGTAGGAAGGGTTGTCGAATGATATAGCTGTGACAGGGTGTAATAACGTAAGAAATTGTGTAAACTGTTGAAATGTCTCAGCATGTGACTCAGCCTGACTGGGCTTGGAAGTCAAAGCAGGAGGGGCCAGCTGGGTAGCAGCTAGAGGTGTGTGAACGGGATTTTGGTGCTCATCTAACTGTAGTATAACTGCTGGTGGATGCGGACTGGAGCCTGACTCCTTGGATTCAAATCCCAGCTCTGCCTCTTACTACCTGTGTGTCCTCGGTTTAATTGCTCAACATCTCTGTGCTCCAGTTTCTTATAAAGGAGGGACTATAGTGCTTACCTAATGGGGTTATTAAAAGAAACAATTGAATTAGAATTTCTAAAGCACTGAGAACAATGCCTGACGCACTGTAAGCTCTAAGCAGCTGTATTAGGGGAGAGGGGGGAAGGGGAGAGGGGAGCCAGGACTCTTTGGATCTAGGCCAGGGTTGGGCAAACTTTTTGACTCCAGGGCCACAATGGGTTCTTAAACTGGATGGAGGGCAGGAACAAAAGCATGGATGGAGTGTTTGTGTGAACTAATATAAATTCAAAGTAAACATTTATTCATTTCAAATGGGCTGGATCCGCCCGCAGGCCGTAGTTTGCCCACGGCTGATCTAGGCAAAGGTAAGGACAGGCTCAGCCCGAGGGGCCAGAGGGCTTGGGCTGGGACACTTTTACTCACCAAGTCACCCTGGGCGAGGCAGACCTTGCTGGCTCTCCAGGTCAAGCTCCTCCTTTGTCAAACAAGGAGGGGCAGCCCCAACTGTGTGCTTCCTGAGGATGCCTCATTCTCAGACATGCCTGACGCTGTCCCTTGGCCAGGAACTCATGGTTTAAATGGCCTTTAGTCATTCCTGTTGGCAACTCAGCCATATGCGGAGGGAGAGGCAGTTTTCTCCACCCAGTCCGATGCCCTTGTTCATTTATTTGCTCTGTGGCTGGGCTCACCCACCCCTCTCCTTCCCCAGGAGACAGGAGGCCTGACATGGAGAAGTCACGGGGATGCAATGTAGGGCAGCGGAGGGTCAAGGAGGTTGAGGCCTGGAGTCCACCTTAGGCCCAGCCCCTCTCCCTGGCCAGGTGACTTCACCTAGCCTTGGTTTCCTCCTTTATAGCCTCCGCCCCACCCACCTTGGGAAGCTGCATAAGGAGATAATTTATGGGAGTTGCTTTGTAAACATTAAAAATGATATTATGGTTAATTAACCACTTCCAGGAGGAAGCCCTTTGGGGCTGTTTTATGGAGGAGCCTGAGCTTCTGTAATGAAGAGCAGCCCCAGCATCCTTACCATCAGCAGTGGTCCTCCTGACAGCAGGCTGACCAGCAGCCCGCGCAGTTCCTGAGAGAAGGTCTCAACCGACAGGGCAGCCGCCTGACCCGTGCCGGCGGTTAGCTACTCCGCATTAGGGACACACTTCGCGCCACTGCATCTCTGCACAAGCTGTCCCCACGCCTGGGACACCTGCTCTCCCTCCCCATGGAGAACGGTGGGGAATGCCCAGCCTGTGGGCCATATAACGGCCCGAGAAATCATTTGGTCTGACCCTGAGTTAATTACATGTCTGACCAAATATAGCAAGCTCATTTTTAAGTTGATCATGTTGTATGGCCTGCGAATGATGTTATAAATATCCAAATGGCCCTTGGCAGAAAAAAGGTTCCCCACCCTGCGTTAAGGTCTAGAGCGGCTGCCAAGTCCTTCGAGAAACCCTTCCTGTCTCTCCCACCCCCACACCCAGCATCAGTCGTTCCTGCCTCTTTGCTCCCGTGGTACCTTGACGCCCTCTGTTATTTATACGCTGGCTTTTCCCAAAGAAGAACCTCCCCACCCCCTGGGAGGCTGAGTCTGTGGAGGGCAGGGGCAGAGTCCTGCTCAGACCATGTGTTAGGCAGCTGCCCGGGGACCAGGATGTGCCCACAACTCTGTCGCTCTTGTGTAGGGCACTACCTGGCACAGTCCCCGTTGAACGAACTTGTTGAATGAAGTTGCAGAATCCCCGTGCCCAGCCTGCTCTGAGCTGCACTTTCATTTCTCACTCCTTCGTACTCTCCCCTCTTCGGGTGTGAAACTTACCCCTTCTAATCTGCCTCTGGCTGGGGAACAGGCCAGGCTTGTGAGAAGTGTCTGTCAAGTGCAAGAGTAAACAGATGGGGCGCCTGAGTGCGCACCCCAGGAAGTGCCGCTGGTTCAGCGTGTGTGCTGTCGATTTCCACCACTCCGGTCCCTGGCCCCAGCCCTCAGAGGCTGGCTTCTTTAGTGACCTTTGGACAGGTGCCCATAAACGCACTGCTGCCCACCTGGCCTTCTAGATGCCCAGCCACCTGCCCCACCTGTCTTCCACAGCAGGTCTCACCTTCCACCTACTTCCGATTAGACTGGAGGCCCCAAGAACTGGAGAACTTCGCTCTGGATTTGTCCACATCCGCAACCTCAGAAGTATTAGTCCCTCCGGCCAGAAGCCGCTCCTCTGCTCTGCTCCACCATCTTCCTCCTGGAGGAGCTCCTCCCACTCCCCCTCACCCTCTTCTCCTCTGCAGATTCCTTACATGTTTAAAAATGAAGTTTGCCCCAGCGGTTTGGCTCAGTGGATCGAGCGTCGGCCTGTGGACCAAGGGGTCCTGGGTTTGATTCCAGTCAAGGGCATATACTTTGGTTACAGGCTCCTCCTGGCCTGGGCCCTGGTCGGGGCTCATGCAGGAGGCAACCAATTGATGTGTTTCTCTCACATCGATACTTCTCTCTGTCTTTCCCTCTCTCTTCCACTCTCTTTAAAAATCAATGGAAAAATATCCTTGGGTAAAGATTTAAAAATAATAATAATAATAAAATAAAATAAATGAAGTCTTCATATTTCTATCTTTTTTAAAAACATATTTTTATTGATTTCAGAGAGGAAGGGAGAGAAAGAGATAGAAACATCAATGATGAGAGAATCATCGATTGGCTGCCTCCCCACTGGGAATTGAGCCCAAAACCGGAGCATGTGCCCTTGACTGGAATCAAACCTGGGACCTTTCAGTCGGCAGGCCGACGCTCTATCCACTGAGCCAAACCAGCTAGGGCTGAAGTCTTTATATTTGAACACACACACACACACACACACACACACTTAGCCAGGTGGCCCCTCTAGCTAATACCCCTCTTTTCTCCCTTCTCCACCGAGTCTCTATCTCTACTCTTTCCCACTTCCCCTCTCTCTTCAACTGGCCGCAGGGAGGTTTCTACCCACATGGCTCCCCCAGGCAGCCTTTGCCACCACGGGGTCACCAATGGGTCTTTCACATCCAGAAATATGGGGCTGATTTGTCCAGGCTGACCTCTGGGGCCCCTGGCAGCATTCCTCCACTCCATTCCTCCACCCACTATCCCCGAGTGCCTCTTAGGATGCACAGGCTCTGCTCTAGGTCGTGGCCATGGGCAAACCCAACACCCTTGCCCTCAGGTGCTTCCATTCTTCCTTTGTCTTGGGAGGTTTTTGTCTCTCAGCTTGAAAGTGCCAGCTCTCCTCCTGCCTAGGATCCTCCTCTTCTATCAGTGAGGCTTGGCCCTCACTTCTCTCTTTATCCCAGTCTCTCTAGAACATTCTCCTCTCCTGCTATTTGGATACCAATGACCAACTTGTAACTTTTCTCCAGCTGACCACCCACCTAAGAAACAGATCCCATGTCCAAGTGCGTCTTGTACATCTCTGGTGGTGTCATACCAAACCTCCATTCCTGCACGGCACAGGCCGTCAGCGCCTCCCATAGCAGCTCCTCCTCCAAGCCAGCAACCTAGAAACAACTTTTAAACCCTACTCTCTTGTCCTCACACTGACCTGATGATCAAATCCTGCCCATCCTTCCTACTCAGTGTTTGTTTTTCTACCCCTATTGCAAGAGCGGCCTTCTCACAGTTTCCCAGGCTCTAGTCTCACATGTTTGGATCCATCCCATACCCCAGACACCTGGATCATTTCCCTAAAATGCAAATCTGATTACTTCTGTCCTCTTTAATGGGTCCCCACTGTCCTCACTCTAAAGTCCACACTCCCTAGCTTGCCCTAGAGCAGGGGTGGGCAAACTTTTTGACTCGAGGGCCACAATGGGTTCTTAAACTGGACCGGAGGGCCGGAACAAAAGCATGGATGGAGTGTTTGTGTGAACTAATATAAATTCAAAGTAAACATCATTACATAAAAGGGTACGGTCTTTTTTTTTTAGTTTTATTCATTTCAAACGGGCCGGATCCGGCCTGCGGGCCGTAGTTTGCCCACGGCTGCCCTAGGTGGTAGTGTGCACATGCCCACTCTTTTTTTTTTTTTTT
Source organism: Myotis myotis (assembly GCF_014108235.1). Taxonomy (NCBI): domain Eukaryota; kingdom Metazoa; phylum Chordata; class Mammalia; order Chiroptera; family Vespertilionidae; genus Myotis; species Myotis myotis. The sequence continues at coordinate 28,568,159 of NW_023416324.1, read as the reverse complement.
AATGTTATTATTGATTTTAGAGAGGGAGAGAGAGGGAAAGAGAGAGATGGAAACATCAATGATAAGCATCACTGATTGGCTGCCTCCTACTGGGGATCGAGCCCACAACCTGGGCATGTGCCCGAACCGGGAATGGAACCATGACCTCCTGGTTCATAGGTCGACGCTCAACCACTGAACCACACCGGCCAGGCCCACATGCCCATTCTGACTGTCTCATGCCATACTGGTGGCTGGATATTTTATAGATGAAAGCTACCCACAAGGCCCTGGGTGGCCAGGCTCAGGCTTACCTGTGGCCCTCCCAAGCTTTTCTCTCCTCCCATTCACCCAAGTCACGCCTCTGGGCATTTTATTGCCCTCTCTGCAGCTCATCCCCACCGTGTTGTTTCTGGGAAACACCTCCTGTGTCCTGATCTTAGAGCCCTAGTTCTGTCAGTAACTCACTATGTGACCAGTCAGGACATCACTTCATCCAGTAGTTCTCAACTTTGGCTGCACATTAGAATCAGCTGGGGAGCTTTAAACATTCGATGCCCAGGGGGGTGGGGGTGGCTGGGGAGAGGTCAATGGGGGAAAAAGGAGACTTATGTAATATTTTAAACAATAAAGAATTTAAATTAAAAAAAAGAGAGAGGGAAAAAAAATTCAATGCCCAAATAGAAGCCCAGACCAATGAGGTCAGAATCTGGGAGTGTCCAGGGGACCCCAATGTGCCCTCCACCTCCTTCTATAATGGTACAGTCTTCCCGTCTGTAAGGATTCCCAAATGGAGCCCGCTCCAAGGCACATACCTTGGCAAGGGCTGTTCAGAGCACTTAGCAAAGCAGGGCTGTGGCTGTACCAAGCAGGGCCCTCAGTTCCCATTCCAGACGAGCTGAGAAAAGTCCCTTCATGACTCAGCAGGCCAGGCCTTCCTGTGACCTGCTCCTCAGCATGGGGAGGCTCTGCAGCCACCCTCCTCCTGTTTGGAGGAGGCCTAGCTCTGGCTCCTGACACCGCCTCGTTCTTCCAACAGGCCCCGAGCCTTAGGAGCTACCTACTCTCACTTTCTTGTCTGAACAACGATGTCCACTCTCATGCCGTCCTCCCCCGGAAGGTACAGCATTTTGAACTCACAAGGAGCTTGGTCAGGAAGGGGTCGTGTAAACAAGAGTTTGGCTTCTGACTCCACCATTCACGAGCTACATGACCTTGAGACCATTGGTCATTGCATCCACCCTCATCTGCCCAGGGCCTGTTTTCAGGTTCATAAAGTGGGAATCACCACCCAACCTCAGAAGCATACGCAGAAGGCCTGGTGTAGAGGAGGGATGCAGTACCGTCCCCTCTCCTGACGGTGTTCTTCTTCTCTCCTCCCTAAAGCACTTGGGCTGGGATGGAGGTGATCACCAGGGTCCCTCCTAGTCTTGCCATTGGAGTGAACAAGTAGGGACAGAGCTGGGATGCGCTGGGGGGAGGAGGAAGTAAGCGCAGGCCTTCAGCCCCTGCAGTTCCCTAGGGCAAGACGCCATTTGTGTTTTGACTGGCACAGGGCCTCCAGGGAGAGGAGGCAGTTTCAGAACGAGATGCCTTATAAGGAGTGTGCTGTGAGTGGATGGGTGTGGGCACAGGCTCAGGGACCGTCCGGCCAGGAGGGCTCCATGGCAGACTGCAGCTGGACACCAGCTCCATCCCTGACTGGCTGGGTGATGCCAGACAGGTTCCTTCTCTCTGGCTACTCTCTCCATCTGCAGGATGGGCATGGTGGATGCTGCCCGCCTGCCTTTGGGGCTGCAGGTGAGCAGCAAGTGAGATAAGCACCATGAGAGCCCTCTCTAGCCCCAGGTGCCACATACATGCAGCATCATTATACCAGGGATTGCTCTGATTATTACAAATGTCTGTGTTGTATAGGAGGTTGCTCAAGGTGATCTATTAAGACCCCATGTTTCTATGGGCCCCAAGAATTTAAGGCCAATGATAAGAATCTCTGACCTGTTCGGGGCCAGAAAACAGGATACTGAGGCAGATGGTGAGTTGACATAAACGTCTGACACCTCAGAGGCAGGGCGAGTGTGTGAGGGGGTGTGCAGTGCAAGCTGGTGTTGATAAGCCAGGGAAAGCGGAGCACTCACCTTCTGGGGGGCATTGATAACGCCAGTGTTGTAGCCAAACTGCAGGGAGCCAAGCACTGCCCCTCCCACGGCCAACATAAGGGTGCCGGTCAGCTTCTGCAGAGAGAAAAACACACTGTTACAGGCAGCTCTGGGCCGGGTTACTACAGGGCAGAGCCTGGGCTGGCAGGTTCTCCTATTCAGGTATCTTGCCTGACTCCTGGCACTCCACCAGTCTTTCTCCCAGGAAACTTGGCCACTTTTTGACTTCAGGTGCCCTCCTGACTTCTAGACACCAGGCTGGCCAGACTCCTTCCGGGGTGGAGGGGATATCTGGGTCTTCTCTCTCTCTCTGCAGCTAGGTTTCGGCTAAAGATGGACAGGCCTTGGCTTCTCTGGGGTATCATTCTCTGGGTGGAGCCATGCCAGGATGCAGGTGGCCCCAGACTGATTGGGAGGCCCAGGAACCAATGCCCCTATGAAAGGGGGACCAAATTACCTGGGAGAAACTACATAGATGGGTAGGGGGGAGCCTCGGATTTGGACCCAAAGGGGCTGGCTTCTGATTCTAGCCCACCTGCCTGCCTACTTGCTCTGTGAATCCCAGCACGCTAAGTGAGTCTTCCCCACTCCTCCCAGAACCTCTGTTTGTTGCTCTGCAAAATGGGGACACTTTCAGGCTGATCAGCATTGGAAATGTGGTCCCATCTTCCCCTCCCTCCATTCACAGTGGGAAACGGAGCCCCAAGAGGCAGAGATGAGGGAGAGAAGAGTTCCAGCTCGCTCAGGGGTCTACAGAGAGCCAGGCTGGAGCCCAGGGTTCCATGATTCCCCACCTAGTGTCCCTCACAGGAGCCATCCCCAGACCCTGAGCCTCTCAGGGTTATTTGGACACAGATGACATACCGCTCAGGAATGTGCTTTGGAAAAGTACGTGACACGAGGCAAGTCAAAGCGTGGGGCCAAGTGTTTTCAATGGGCAAAGGGGAGAAAAATGATGGTGGGTTTCTGGCCCCGGGAAGCTGGGGGCCTGAGAGCAGCAGGCAGGTGGGCCCTGGGTGACAAGGCACCTTGCTAGAGAGAGGGTGCTTTGCTTGTGAGAGTCCCTCTTGTTAAAATAAGGAATCTCTTGTTAAAATAGGGACTCTTTTTTTTTCTTTTAAAACGAAGAAGTCAAGAAATGTGACATCAGGCAGGCCCTTAACTGGTAGTGAGAGAACGGAGCCACGGGAGGGACAGCAAAGAACAACTGCGGGCACCACACGGGCTGGGTCCTGGAGGAGGGGCTGGAAGCTCACGACCCTGAGTGGCGCAGCCTGTGGAGGGGAGGCTCTCAGCTCAGTCACGCCTTGCTATGGGCCTCGGTTTCCCCACAGGACCCAGATGCAGCCCTCACAGATAGCTGGCTTAGCTGTTCATCAGACATGTTCCTCGTGTGGTCTTTTCATTCTCTGCCCTCAGGCCAACGACTGAGAAAGCCAAGGTTTTCACAACAGAGGCTGAGAAAGAGGAAGGGGGCTTCTGCTAGCCCGAGCGCACAAGCTCAGAGTCCATTCTTCACCAGGTGAGCGCCGGGCCCTTCCTTCCCCCCAGCACAGCTGGCCCCTTCCTGGCCAACCTCTGGACATTCATCCTGGATGCTGGGGCTTTCTTCATGGCAGGCTGCACTCCCTTTCAACCCTGTCCTTCACTGCCCAGCTCACCCCAACCCCAAACTCAGCATGCCCCAGGGCCCCCCGAGTTCCCTTCTCTCAACTCCCGAGGAAGCCTGCAGATCCAGGGCTGTCAGTTCTGAGTGGCTGGGGAGTACCTGACAGCCCTCCTCTGGTGGGCTCCGGCCCAGCCCAATTCATAGGCTGACCACTGGGATTGAGTAAGAGGATGCCAAAGGGCACTGAGCATTGACCGAGGTAGGCCTAAACAGTGGCTGTTGAACCTCACCAAGTGAGAGTGTCCTGCCTGGTGAGTCACGTGTGTTAGCTTGGGGGGCTGTCCACTGGGTTGTCCAGAGTGTGACAAAAATGGTGTGAAAGATATGTTTCTCTCGTTCACAACAGAAGAAGTATAAAACAAGCAGTGCAGCCCTGGCCAGTGTGGCTCAGTTGGGAGGGCGTTGTCCTGTGCACTGAAAGGTTGCCGGTGGTTCGATTCCCTGGGCATGTGCTCAGGATTGTGGACTTGATCCCTGGTAGGGGGTGTGCAGGAGGTAGCCGATTGATGCTTTGCTCTTGCATCGATGTTTCTCTCCTTCTCCCTTCCTCTCTCTAAAAATTAATACAAATATTTTTTTAAAAACCTCTATAAAATGAGCAATGCAAACCTGTGATTTAATAAAACATGGCACAATTATATAATGAGATATTAACTTGGAACACAGACCAAGATATATTAAGTAAAAAAAAAAGCAAGCTTAGAGCAGTGTGTTGTATGCTACCTTTTGTGAAATAAATAGATAAATAAATAAATAAGGCTGGGGGAAGGGGAGAATATAAATATCTACTTATTTAAGGGCACACAAGAAAGGTACTTCAGGGGATCTGAGTGGCAGAGGCAGAGTGGAAGGGAGATTTTCTTTTTATAGCCTTTTGCACATTTTTGAATTTTTTTACAAGCCCTGCAGTTTCATATTACTTAGAACAAAGCAATTTAAATGAAAATATAAGTGAAAAATAATACAGATGAGATGTGCTCTGGTAATCATGCCGGTAGCACATGAATAAACGACGCTGCAGCAGGGGCTGTGAGAAGTAGTACTATTATTACAGGCCTTGTTTTCAGTCTGGCTAGGATCTTCCAGGAGCCTCTCTGGGTCTCTGAAGTCACCCCTGGGACCCCGACTAGCAGCTGTAGCCTCTGGCGGCTGCTAGGAATCAAGGACTTTGCTATTTGGCAGGTCAAGGTCAAACTCTGCGTTAGAAAACCTGACTATCCACGTCCTGAGTTATATGCACATCCACCCAGGCAGGCTGCTGCACTAGGACCTACGGAAATGCCCAGGGACCATGCCCAGGGCCCGGTCGTGACATCAAGAGAGAGGCTTCTGGTCCAGTGCACAGGCGAGTGTGGTCTGAGCTTCAACCCGTCGGTGGGAGAAGGCACTGTGGGAGTCCTGGACAGAGAGACTTGTAATTTTTCCTGGGAACCATCAAAGATGGGTTCTCAGGAGGTGACACTGGAGTTGGGCCGTGAAGGACATGTAGGGAGTCTGCCAAGCAGGGAAGGTGGTGGCAAGACTGCATTCCAGAGAGACAGAATAGTATGTGCAGGGGGAAGAGAAGGCCCCCCATATGGGGCCCCAGATGAAACAGGAGGTGCTCAGTGTGGCTAGATGCTAGGTGCCCATGCTCTTTGGTAGGCACCCATCACACATTCACACTCCCGCCCCCCTGCACCCACCAAACCCAGCTTGATCACTGCTCGACTTGGGGTCAGGAGACCCAGGCTGAAGAGCAGGGAGCTGCTTCCCCTCACCCTGGAGCTGGGATATGTGGAGGCCCTGGCTCTGGGCCTCGGTTTCTTCACATGGGAAATGGGGACAAGGGTTCCTTCCCTTCCGGGTTGCTGTCCAGGTCTGAATCAGTGCCCATCATAGAGCTCGCAGGGTTCACCTGACAAGCGTTTTCTGAATCAGGGAAGGATGGGAAGCCACCCTCGGCTGGGCCGCCATAGCACCATCTGCCCCCACCTTCCCTGTGGCTGGAAGGGAAACATGGGGATGAAATCCATTTATTCAACATGTATTTATTTTTTTTGGTGTCAAGCTGATGGACAAGTTGGTGATGCCTTAGGGAAGGGGTACAAACCCCACAGCTTGCAGTTTTCTTATGAAGCCTTTTTTTAGGGGTGCAGGAGTAATGTGGAGCCCAGAACCTGAGACCCCCCCTGGGGATGGGGCTACCTTCTGGAACATCCACATCTTCCAGGCCTTTGCCCTTGCTGTGTCTGCTACAGTCTCCAGCTTTTGCTCCAAGCAGTTGGGATACTCACCTTTATTTACCCACTAGGCTGGGAACTCATTACCATGGGCCTAGAGTGCGCAGGGTAGGACATAGCACAGAACCTTTGTAAAAGACCCACCACTTCTGAATTTAGCTTTTGGGCAAACCCGGCTCTGTGTGTATCTGTTCTGCCAGAATGGTGTTCATCCTCACAGACTTTAACTTGGCCATTTATCAGTCCTCTGATGAGTACTGAAAGCTCCGCTCTAAGACGTGGAAACAGGCCAACAGTAAATGCCTACCCCAGTGGTCGGCAAATTGCGGCCCCTTGAGTGTGGCTCTTCCACAAAATACCACGTGCGGGCGCGCACGTACAGTGCGATTGAAACTTAGTGGCCACACTCAAGGGGCCAAAGAGCCGCATGTGGCTCGCGAGCCGCAGTTTGCCGACCACTGGCCTACCCCAACCCACAGGGCTAGAGAGGAAAGACCACCAAACCGAGTTTAACCCTGACACCCCTAGAGTGCCACAGACACTCCAGTTCAGCAAAGGCCCGGGCTCAGGATCCCACACAGAGGGGGATATCACACCCCACCCCTCGTCACCTCTATACTAATCCTGGGGGTCCAGAGCCTCGCTGAGAGCTCTCCCTGCCCCAGGAGCCAGTGGGGAGGTGTCAGCATCTGGGAACTCTCCTCCCACACACACACCGAGATGATGATGGCTCTGGCCAGGTAGCACTGCGAGCAGCGTAGCCTTCTGACTTGCTCTGTGCCCTTTCCTCGGGCTTGGCCTTCAGCAGAACCTTGGTGGATACCGGCAGAGGGCGGGCATGTGGCTACTGCCATGTGGAGTCAGGATGTTGCTCCCATCCCCTTTCTCACATGGCTTCCCCAGGTGCACTGGAGCGTGGGACACAGCCTTTGTAACTTGTTGGCCCCCAGTTCTAAAGAGGCGGGGGGTGGGATGGGGTGGGGGCTTACTGGATCTGTGACAGCTCCCTTTGTATTTATTTCCTGTACATTTATTTTTTAAGATGTCATGTGAACAAAATTTGGGGCATTAAAAAAAAAAAAGCCCAATGCCGGGGCTGCATGGCTCAGTTGGTTCAAGCATCATCCCATATACCAAAAGGTTGTGGGCCTGATTCTCGGTCAGGGCATATACATACCTAGGTTGCCAGTTCACTCCCAGGTCGGGGCATGTACAGGAGACAACAGATTGGTGTTTCTCTCTCTCTCCCTCTCTCTAAGGTCAATGAACATATCCTCAGGTGAGGACTTATAAAAAAAAAAAAAAAAAAAAAAAAGGCCCAAGAAATTGCATACTGGCTTTAAAACCCTTGTTTTAATGGGAGCAGAAGGTCAGAGGCAGGGGCCCCGCCACCCAGCAAACAAAAGTGGGTGCTGGGACTGGAGTTCTTTGGATTCCTGTGCTGGCGTTTTGCCCTCTCTGACCTTTTCCTCCTAAAAGCTGAGCAATGGGTTGTATTGCTCCAATGCCTGACCTTCAGGGGACCTCAAGCATTTGCTCCCTTTGAAGTCATTTCCTTCAACCCTTCCAGTGATGTCAGGACTTGCCTGGCTGAGCCTCCCTGCACCTCATGGTGGCCCTGGAGGCAGAAGGGACTGATCAATCTTTTGTGTGTGGGGAGCGGTACTCGTAAATCTTTAAAGCAGAGGAGGAGGGAGCTGCTGAATTTAGCAGCACCAGCAGCACCAGCAGCACCAGCAGCACCAGCAGCACCAGCAGCACCTGCAGCGCCTGCAGCACCGGCAGCACCTGTAAGGGGCTAGGCGCCATACCAGGGCTGCTTCCACGTCCCAATCTAACCACTATGAACACACTCTGGGAGAGATTGCTCCCACTTTCACAGATGAGAAACCGGGAGGCTTGGAGAGAAAAATGGGTACATCCCTCGGCTTCTGTGAAATTTCAAGCTGGGAGGGGTCTCCGAAGCCAAACTCTGCCCTTCCTGCTCATGTCCTGCCCGCTTCGCTTCCGGGTACTGGTCCCTGAAGGAAACAAGGTTTCTACCTGGTGCTTTCTATGTAGGTCAGATTCCCTTCCAGCAACTCTGGGCCTTGCCCATTCTGAGTCAGAACAGCCCAGGCCCAAGCTCCTGGCTACTTGGGTGGATTCTGCTCCAAGGTCGGCAACAGTAGCCCGTGGACCACATCCAGCCTGCCGGCTAAGAATGGGTCTTACGTTTTTTTTAATTAGCTGGGAAAAAAGGACTAATATTCTGTGATACATGAAAATTACATTAAATTCAAATGTCAGTGAGCATTAATACAGTTTGATTGAAACACAGCCACACTCATTGGTTTATGTATTGTTTATGGCTGTTTTTGTGCGACGATGACAGGGATGAGTGATTGTGGCCGATGGTGACAGAGCTGATGATATTTACTTCTTTTTTTTGGGGGGGGGGGCTCTTTACAGAAAAAGTTTGCCAATTTTTCCTTTAAGCCCCCAGGTCCCCTGAACTGCTATATACAAACTCAATATGTAAACTGCACAGGATTCTCAAAGCCTTTCAGGCAAAACCAAATCATTCTCCCTAAATAAATAAAAAGGAGTTTCTCCTAAAATGAGATGTTAAATGCAAACAACTAACTCCCTGGGCTGTGTGTGTGGGCCCTGGAGAAGCTGCCACCCCGGAGGAGGTACCCTTTCGTTGGTGAGATGGGTACCGATTCAACTCTGATCAATTTAATTTGATAAGACCATGGGAATAGGCAAAGGTCCACGACACTCTCAGCAAACAAATACAAGTCCCAGCTTCTCCGCTTGTGTGACCTTGAAAATGCCCTTTCCCCTAAGACCTCCAGTTCTCAATCAGAGAGGTTTTCTACAAAAAATAAATTACATTACTAAGGAAAGGATAATGCTTGAAGGCATATTCCCAACACTATTCTAGTCAATGGGGAATTCGGCAATATACACCAAATTCCTGCCTTTCTGGAACTTGATATTTTAGTTGAGGGCGAGGACAGAAAATAAATTCCTAAGATACATCAGGTGATGAGTGGTATGGAGAAAAAGCGATGGGGGTGCTACTTTGTAAATATGGGACACGCCCGTAATGGAATACCATGCAGCTGTTGGAAAGAATGCAACACATCTGTACGCACTTGATCTGCATAGAGCCCCAGGGTAGATTTTTCAGAGAAAAAAGCAAAGTACAAAACAACGAATAGAATGTACATTTTGTGTAGAGAAGGGGAAGATAATTAGCTTGTACAATGGTACTTGCTTATACACGCAGAGAAATACTGCAAGAATTTACTTCTAAGGGGTGGCGGGCCACGCAGGACTGCACAGAACTAGGTAGAAAGTGTGATCCAAATACATAAAAATTACACTTACAGGCACACATACACACATGCACAAAACGAGGTCTGTGAGGGTAAACAGCAAACTATTTCAACTGGGGGAAGACATTTACTCTTTCACTTTGCATATTTCTCCACAGATGCCTCCAATACTTCTATCATTAAAAAAAAATAATCCACAACCTGACCCACAGAGGTATGTGCTATTTTCCTACTCAGTTGAAGAAGTAAGTTCTGTGGCTGGCCTGAGGTCGGATGGTGGAGCTGTTGCTGAGGGGGCCTTTTCCTCCCCACTCCCAACTGTCAAGATGGTGGAGACAGCTCCGGGCTAAGTGATATGGACAGATGTCCTGTCCAGCAGAGGCCTCCGTAGCCAAATGCTCCATAAACTGGGATCTGGTAAAGCTCTCTTCCCCGCCACTTCCAGGGTGCCGGGGCCCTTGGGAGGCAGAAGCCAGAAAGGTGGTCTTGGAGAGGATGAACACTGCCTTCATTCTGCCCGAATTCAAGACCATGGAGCCCTGCTCAGTTACTGTCAAGCCCCAGCATTTACGCATTAGCTACCGCTTCCCTGGCCTGGTGGCTGGATGGCAGAGCCTCCAGCTCTATTCCACCCCTCCCACGGAGGGAAGTAACAATGGAGGTTTGTTTTGGTGGCCAGGCCGGGGCCTGTGGGCCCGGACACAGCTTCTCTGAGCCCATGAGGTGCCTTCTCAGCCTCTACGATCCTGGGGACACCGGTTACCAAACTGAGTGGCTTTTTCACCTTTCTGCCCAGGAGTGACATGGGGGAAGGGCTGCAGGTTCCAAGCCAGCGCTGCACACACTTTCCCCTTTGTTCCAAGCCTTCCCACCTCTGCCAGCCTGGGGGAGGGGAGCTGGATGCCTGTACCCTTGGAGCCAGAGCAGAACTCTAGGCCGCGACACCCCGTGACCAGGAGGCACTGGGTAAAGCTGAGCTCCCTGAAGTCACAAGCTGATTACGGGGGATTTGGGGCTGACCCAGCTCTGGGGCAAGTGGGGTCGGGTCCCTGAAGGGCTCAGCCGGGGACAAGGATCATCATGGAGATGTTTACAATGCCTGCACACCCAAACAGGCCGTACAAAGGGCGTTTCTACTTAAAATAGCCACCGCTCTGATTTAGGGCTCCTGGCCTGTCTCACCACATCCACCACAGGGGAGCGAACCTCCATTTTACAGGCAAGAAACCAAAGGTCTGAGGAAAGCCACTTCCCCAAGGTCATAGTTTTGTGAGGACACATTTTGTTCCAATTCACAGAAGGGTTTCAGTTGTCAAGTTACGCCTAATCCAACGCTGAGACTCCTACTGAGCCCAGAAAGCTTGGCAAGTCCTCAGAGTCTGGGAATTCCTGCTCATTTGGGGTGAGTGCAGGATGGCACAGAGGACAGGGGTGTGGAGAAGAAAGCACCTTTTTTTTTTCATACTATAGAACATCGCAACTATTTTGTGAAAGCCTTATCTTGGTCACGTCTCTTTCTTTCTCTGGCCTCAGTTTCCTCATCTGGCAAAAGGAGGGCTGGGCCATGTACTGGAAGGTCCCTTCTTGCTCTGACTTTCCGTTACCCCCTTATGTCATCCGAGGAAGGCTGGCAGTGTGTTCTGAGGTAGGAGGCTCAGTGTGTGACCTTGGGAAAGTCATTTTTCATTGGATTGTGATTCATTTCGCCCTCACAGGGGAGGCAGGGCAGCCACATTAGCTGACTAATCTCTCACCCATGGGCTGGCTACCTCTGCAAACCCACTTCCTGACAAACCCCGACTGGAGAAGAACTAGAACCTTAACGATTCCTTGATCAAGTGGTACTCACGGCCCAGACATCCTGGGGTTCCCCCAAAGTACACACTGCCAGAATGCCAGACTTCTGGACAGAGGCCACAACTCGGGTACAGGAAACCTGAGGCCCAGGTAAGAGCAATGCATCACGGGAGCCCAAAGGGGCCAGGAAGATTTACCGAACATCTATGAGGGCACACACATTTTTTTTTTCTGAATTCTTACAGATATTCTAATGATGAAAATAATATTATTATACAGATCAGGCAACTGAGCTAAGCTGGACTTCAAAACCACCTCTGCAGGACTTCCGAAAAGCATTGACTAGCCAAGTGTCTAGCAAACTGTAAGAATGTTCTATCTCCACGCAGAATATTTATTCACTTATCCACTCAACAAATAAACACCCAGGTCCTATGTCACATGCTGAACAGACAGTTCTTACCCTTCTTGAGGAAGTAAAAAGTTATCTGTCTTACACACGGAGAAACGGAGGCCCAGAGAGGTTAAGCGGCCTACCAGGGTCCTGAATAACACAGCAAGTATGTGGACTGTGTGGTCTCAAGCCCTCACCACTAGCGCTTCTCATTTGATTTTTAGTATGTTATATCCCAGCATAATGGCTAACCTATGACTGTCAGAATACGCGTTCCCCAGGGCGGGGTGAAGCAAGCAGTCAGGATTCAACAGGTATGAAGGAGCCGTTTCCCGCTGAGGGTACAGCCTGGCGTAAATCTCAGGCGCCACTCTGCACAGCGAGACCCCCCCCCCCCTCCCTTTTAGTCCTGCCGCACTCCTCTACAGCCCACAGGCAGGGGCGGTGCACAGTTCAGCCTTACCCAGGTTTAAAAAAAAATAAAAAAAAGCGCATCCTCGCGCCTTCCCTGCCCAGGAGATGGGAACATTCAAGCGGATAAGAGGGAAAGTTTCCAAGAAAAAAGTGACTTGAGAAATGTGTCCTGCACACACGGGAGGGGCTCCATCAATACATGTTCTGGGCAGGACAAGCAACTCTTCTTTTCTCTGTAAACGGCTTCCTACCCAGAACGTGTATTGATGGAGCCCCTCCCGTGTGCAGGACATATTATTCAAGTCACTTTTTTCTTGGAAACTTTCCCTCTTATCCGCTTGAATGTTCTCATCTATTCAGAGTAGGAAGCCTCCCGTTCCTCAGTCCCCCTCCTCGGGCTCCACTTCAGCCTGGGGTCCCTCGAGCTCCCCAGTTCCCCGGGGACACGCGGCGGCGGCCCCCGTGGGGCTCTCCCCAGCCCCGCCCCGGAGGGAAACGTGCCACTTCGGACCCCATGAAGCTTTGGGGCCTGCGCTACTGGAAAGGAGGGCCTCGGCGGCCAGCTTCTTGCCCTCTAAGCCTGGAAGGAACCGGGCACCCCGGCCGGAGTCCCGGCCCTAACGGCGTGCCCTGCGCCTCGGCACCCAGGCCGCGCGAGATGTGGCGCCCCAGGAAAGGGGAGCGGCGGTTCGCTGCCAGCAGGAGGAGGGTCCCGCCTCCTCCGCACGCCGCCGGGGCCGGGCCCGGGCCGGGGGCTCGGCCCGCTCAGCCAATGGGTGCCACAGGAGGAGTCCGAGCGCCGGGAGATCGTGAGAGACGTGAGAGCCTCAAGTCCCCACGCCGCTTCCCCGGAAGCCAGATACTCAGTGCCGGCGCCAACAACGCGCGCGGCGCCTCCGAGCCCGCCAGATCCGAGCCCGCGCCACCTCCGCGCCCCCATCCCTGCGCTCTAGGCCGGCGCCCAAAGAGGTCAGAGACGCGCGCCGCCCGCCCCGGGTGCACAGCGCGGCCGGCCGGCCGGGCGGTCGGAAAGACCCAGGCAGGCCGTGCGAGCGCGCGGCTTACCTTATTGCTGGGATCCATGACCGCGCAGGGTTGCGCCGGAGGCTCTGGCTGCAACGGGTGCGCGGGCGGCTCAGGTCCCGAGGCTGCGACTGCGAGTCTGATTCCGCTCGCTCCCAGGACCCGTGGTCTTCAAGCTCCGCGAGGCCACCGCTACGGTTTATAGGACCCCAGGCATTGGCTGGCGCTACTAGTGTGTGTGTGTGTTGGAGAGGGGGAGGGGGCGCAAAGCCCGGGGCGGGGCTTGGGCACGTCAGAGGGCGGGGCTGCGCGGGGAGGGGGCCAGAGAGAGCCGGGTGGACTCCTGTCGCTCAGATGGGTGAAGGAGTGAAGGAAGGCAGGAATGAATGAACAAATGAGCAGTTAATCTGCCTGCTTCCTGCCAACTTACAAAAAATACTTTATTTCTTTTTTTAAAATTGATTTGAGAGAGAGAGTTGTTGTTCCGCTTATTTTTGCATTTATTGATTGCTTCTTGTATGTGCCCTGACCCAGGATGGATGGGCGCATCCGGAGGATGCTGTAACCAACTGACCTACCAGGCTCCCAGCAACTCTCCTAGCCTTTCCTTGAGTGCCTTTTGGGTTTTGCTACCTCCCTGCGCACATCTCTGTTCCCTAGCACATCTAGCCTACTTTGTATGCCTCTTCCCAACTGTGGGATGCTCCACTCAGCCTATGGGTCTCACTTCCCCAGGGACAGAGGCATGTGAACCTGATGCTAGCTAGCCTCACGGAGTCCCAGAACTGGAAAGGATGCAAGAGGGGAGATGCACAACAACACCAAGTTGAGTACAGGGATACGAATGCACAAAGGGGCAGAATTTGTATCACAGAGAGTAGAGATCTTCAGGGAAGGGGGAGGGCATGCTCAGCAGGGTTTAGAAGAATGAATATGAGTTCACCAGGTAGATCAGTGTAAAGGCCATTCTTGCAAAGGGAAGAACATGTGCAAAGACAGCAGACAGGCAGAGTAATTGCTGAAGGGAAGAAAGAATCTTCCCATCCAGCTCAGAGACTGATGGGGGAGCTCTGGAGTCAGACTCCTGAATCCCAGCTCTGCTATTTACTTGCCAAACATTCTTGAGCAAATCCCTTCTCTCTCTGAGCCTCAAGACCCACGTTTATAAAATGGGTATAATAATTCCCTCCTGGGTAAGCCTGAGGTAAATGGATGTGTATTAAAGTTTATCCAAATAAATGGTACGAATTCATGGTGTAGGAAATTCAATCAACCCCTTCCTATTGTCATGGTGGCCCTTGAAGGCAAAGTAGAGTGACCAATAGCCTTACCTTTGCCTTCCACACCATACCTGTTCAGACAGACAACCATTATCTGGTTGAAATTTCACTTCTAACTTTTCCCTGTAAAAGCTTTATGACCCCTGGAGGCTATGTTTAGAGGTGCAGTCATCAGAAGCTATTGACCCTGGATCAGAGATTACATTCCCAGGCGGGCTAGTCTATTTTGGGGTGGCTGAGTTCTGTCAAATAGGATTTAACTCCAACCAAGGAGGGAACACCAGAAAAAACATAAGGGAGGAGCATCGGAGCCTGGAAGGTTGGGTTTGGGGGGAGAGGGAGCATGAAGAAATAAATGCCTGAAAGTGGGTCATGAAGGTGCAGCTTAAGCCAGAGAGAGCCAGGCTAAGTAGCCCCTGGAAGGACCTGCTGTTGGGGGCTGGGAGAGGGAGGAGACGAGCATAGGGGGAATTTGAATGAGAGAAGAAGCTAAATGGTGAGGGTCACAAAGGCCCTCAAATGCCAGGTATAGGAGTTAGGACTTTATTCAGTAGGCAGTGGAGAGCCACTGGGGGTAGGGGGTGGGGGTGGGGGTGGGGGTGGGGGGTGTTTGAGCAGAGGAAGGACTTGAGGAAATCTCAGCCTCCCCTCAAGCCTCCCATACCCCCAGGCTCTAAAGAGCTGTGAAGAGGGCTGGGGAGCCCTGGCGGTCATCTTGGAGGGACCAAGTGGCCCCCTCCCCAAGCTGCGTTCACACTGGCAGCTTTGTCTCCTGAGGCTGCCAGGAAGGAACTGGAGACTTTTCTGGGTCTGATTCCAAGCAATTCCAGGCTTAGCTACTTGGAGGAAAAGAGCATTCTGGGATCGGCTGGGCGGTTCCAGGTGTCTGGGCAGAGGATGCTGGCGAGTGCGTGCCTGAGAGCACGCACGTGGGCTACGTGGGCCGCCCCCCCCCCCCCCCCGCCCCCCCCCGGGCGGCGGAGGAGGCGGCGCTGAGTCCGGTCCTAGCGGCTCCGCCTTGCGTCTCCCGAGTCATCAGTGAGTAAGCCGGCCCGGGAGAAGGCTTTTAAATTTTATATTATTTTATTTTTGCCTTTAAAGGCAAACGTCCTGGCAGTCTGGAGAAAAGGGCTGCTGAGTCAACCGCAGCTGATGCGAGGGGGGCTGGCCGGGGCTGGGATGCAGGAGTCCCAGACCGCAGGATATTTTGCAACTCAAATCCTCCCAGGCTGCAGGTAAACACGGGGTTGGACTTCCTCGAAGGCCTGATGGGCCAAGCAGGACAGTTTTTGTGTTTAATATTTTCGCTCTCATTTGCACACCTGTTCAAACCACCTGCTCCTAGAGAATTTTCCTGCTTTCCTTCTTTATCCTTTTGCGTCCTCCTCTGCAAGATCCTTCTGGGCCACCACGCACTCCCTGACGCTGGGGGCCACGGGAGGAACACATCCCTCCTCTACTCTCTCCTGAGCACCAGGCTTGTCTCTTCCAGCTATCTCCAGGACAGCCTCTTCACGTGCACAGGGACCTGGCACTGCCCATGTTTAAATCTAAATGCATCATCTTCCCCTGCCCCTTCGGGTCCCCACTCCAGAGATGGCTCCTCTAATTCACCAAATTATTGATTTTTTTTCCTTTGCCCTGAGCTTTAATATAACTCAACAGGCACTGTTACTAATCTTGTCATTATTTAAAATTTTGGTATTTTGTCATCATGGGTTTTTTTTCTTTAATTTTGGTTTTTAGAAAATATTGTGTAAAATACATTATTTATCTTTATGACTGAGCTTTTGGCACCCCCTTAAATCTTACTGGGGATATGAGTGCCTCACTTGCCACACCCTAATTCTGACCTGACTGGTAATGTTTTGTAATCAGGGTGCTGCTCACACGGGTGTGTTCGGTTTGTCAAAATTCAGCGAGCTGTACACTTCCAATTTTTGCACTTTTCTGTATGTATATTATGCTTCAATTTAAAAATTTATTATTTATTATTTTTTTTTACTTAAAATATCCCTCTCTGGTTTCAAGGGATTGTCTGCTGTCTGCTTCTTCTAGCTAGCATCCCCAGCACCAAAAAACAATCTGGCATACACTGAGACTCCGTACTTACTTGTTGTTGTTTTTTTTAAATATGTTTTTATTGATTTTAGAGAGAGGAAGGGAGAGAGAGAGAGAGAAACACCAATGTGAGAAAGAAGCATCAATCAGTTGCCTCCTGCACACACCCTGACTGGGACCAAACCCACAACCTGGGCATGTGCCCTGACTGGGAATCGAACCAGTGACCCTTTGGTGCATTGGACGATCGATGCTCTACCAATTAGGCCACATTGGCCAGGGCTCAGTACTTATTTGTTGAATGAATGAATGAATACAATATTATTTCAGTTAATTTAATCCCCACAAAAACTCCATGAGTATTTTGCTCTCCTTTTTCTAAAATGAAACACTGAGATTCAGGGAAGTGAAGTAATTTGCCAAGGATCACACAGGTAGTAGGTTTGAGTTCTAGCACCTCGATTAAAAAAATAAACAAAAACTTCTGACCAGCAGTGTACCTGGGTCTGGCCTTATCACTTAGATTACAATTATTTGAGCTGTATCTTTCTCTAGATAATGACTTCCTTGGGGCAGGGACTCAGGCATTTCTGACTTCCTTCTTCTAGCTACTTGCTTAGCACAAGGGAAAGGCTATAAATGTTTAAATGAATGAAGCAAAGAATGAATGAATAAGGCCAACAGTGATATGTGGGGGTTAGAGCACAGTTTTGAAGACAGATCTGCTAGCTGTGTGTCTTTGGGCATATTACTTAGCCTTTCTGAGTCTCAATTCCCCCGCCTATAAAATGGGAATAATGTCAGTATCTCCCTCAAAGCATTATTGAGAATATAAAGGAGAAAATGACTGTTGAGTGACAGGCATATCAAAGATTGTTGAAAAATGGTAACTGTTGTTTCTAGTGTTTAACATTTTCAACGCCTATTTACATCAGGGTGGCAGGGATTGTCTCTTTCTATGTCCAGGTATTGTTTTCTGGGGGGTCTCTGGAGGAGGATGGAGGGGACCTGATGCAGCCCACAGGAGCTTTCTTCCTCAAACTGGTCAAGAGAGCAAGTGCTGGAATAGTCCGGAAGTCTGGCCCAGCTCCTCACTGCCAGTGGTGCCACCGTTAATGAGTTGCTTCCTCTCTGCGAGCCTCAATTTTCTCTCTGTAGGATGGGGCTCAGAAAAAGCTTGATCATAATTATGGGGCTCTGTGGAGGGTCCAATGGCATGTTCCTGGGCCTACCACACAGTAGGTCCTTTATAACATTTACATCTGAAGAATTGACCTGGCACTCTGAGGTGTGGGAGAACATGGAGACAGAGGGCCTCAGAGACCCCGACAAGTCCCAGTACTGATGGGAAAAACAAACAGCCTGGCTGGGCTCCATTTCGTTCTTAGAACCTTATTTCTCCTGAGAAGTGAAATACTAATTCCCTTTATGCGGATGCAACTTTGTGCAAAACCTTCCCACATGTCATTCCTTGGTTCCTTCCTCTTCACCCCTTGTGCTGAGGGCAAGACCAAATTTTATGTATACATCCACTGGGCAGTTAAGGAGAATAAGGCATACTTGCTTTACCAAAGAAGGAAATTGGTAGCAAATTAAAGCTATGAAACCTGGACCTCACCCTTTCCCTCCCCCATACCCCAAACCCCCTCAAGGGGAACAGGAAACCTTGCTGGCATCCAGCCATGCCTGCCCCCACCTGGCAGTCAGGCACGTTCATCACATCACGGAGTTGCTGGCTGATTCACCCAGTTATACCAGAGCTGACTCACTTTAGAAGATGGACAGAGAACCGGTTGTGAGCCCGTGGAGTCCTCCCTTCCTCACTGAGGCTTAAAATTAACACCCAAATTCAGTTTAGCTCTTAAGAAAGGGAAAGCACTGTGGGCTGGCTGGAGGCAGAGATCTCTGGACTCAGAAGGGGGTGGTTCAGTTCCACTCTGGCTCTGTTACAGTTTTCTGGGTGACTTCAGGCAAGTCACTTTCTAGGTCTGTCTCTTCAGTTTTGTAATAAAGGTATTACAGTAGGTGACTCCCAAAGTCACCTTCTCTTACTAGGTTGAGAAGCCTGGTCATAATGTCATGTGTACTGACAGTGTACAATGTGCCAGGTCCAGGGTGAAGTGAGCGGTATATAATGATCTCCTTTCATTCTCATAACAAATCCTAGACATGCTGTTTTATCCCATTTCACAAAGGAGGAAACTGAGGCACAGTTTCAGACTAACATGCCCCAGGTCAAGCAAGTAAGCAAATGGTAGATGTGAGGATTCAGTTCAGTCTGTCCCCAGAACTCTCCTAATCCCATCTATACTTACTCCCTTTATTCTGCTGGACCAGTTTCCTCAAAAACAGTTATGACAGGACATACATAACATAAAATTTACATTTTAACCATTTTTAAGTAGACAGTTCAGTGGCATTAAGCACATTCACACTGTTGTGCAACCATCCCAACCATCCACGTCCAGAATTTTTTCATCTTCTCAAATAGAAATTTCATACCCAATAAAGAGTAACTTCCCATTCCCTCCCCCACCCCCACCTCCAGCCCTTGGCAACCACCATTCTACTTTCTATCCTTTGAAGTTGACTACTAGTTACCTGATAAACTTTCCTTATTTTAAAAACTATGATAATAAAGGTCAAGAGTTGTCTGGCCAGCATGGCTCAGTCGTCGAGCATCAACCTATGAATCAGGAGGTCATGATTTGATTCCCAGTCAGGGCACATGCCCAGGTTGTGGGCTTGATCCCCAGTGTGGGGTGGGCAGGAAGCAGCCAATGAGTGATTCTCTCTCATCATTGATGTTTCTTTCTCTTTCTCTCTCTCCCTCTCTGAAATCAATAAAAAAAACACACAACTTTTGTTTTTAAATGGTCAAGAGTTATTTGATCCATCTAGTTGTCTGGACTTGGATTTAAGTTCTAGTTCTTCCATTCAACAGCTGTGTGCCCTCAGGCCAAATAAATCTTGCCTGGTGGAGCTATTGATTGAATCACAGGGCACAATGCATAGGAAGGTGTTGGGAAAGTCTGATGTTACTTCTGGAGCTTGTTAAATATACCTTTTTCCTGGAGGTCTGGGTCCAGGACCCTGACTTGAGTTGATAGGTGTGAGAGCTGGAAAGAATTTAGAATTATGTGTATCAACCCATTTATAGGTAAGAAGACTGAGACCTAGAAAAGTGGTAATGACTTACCCAAAGCCATGGAACTTGATGCATCCATTCCCATCTGTGCCCTGAGCACGATGCTGTGAATATGGCAGGTGTCCAACAGATGTTTGCTGCTGAGGTTGGAAAATAGAGGCCCCGGCATAGAAGAAGGGCTTCGACTGCTTGTGTTCCAGCCTATGTACCTGGGATTGTAAAGTGGATGGTAGAGCCTCTGCTTGTAGAAGGCACTGGGGCAATATTCTTTTATCTTGGGTTCTCCTTTTTACTGGTTCCCAGAGGCCTGCCCTTGTGGCTGATGGGCTCCATTTTTCTTCTTTCCTTAGAATAATAATGTTAGGATCTTTCAGTAGCAGGTATCAGTATATTCAAGCCAACTTCAGCCAGTATAGGAGAATTTATTAAAGCATATAGAGGTGTCTCCCAAACCAGTGGCAGGGGTGCAGTCAGGAGCTGACAAAGGTAATGGGCCCCATGAGGAGACTACCACCAGGATAGTCAACATCCCTCACCACGCTTTATTCCTCTCTCTTTTCACAGATAGGTATGTTCTGTTCTACCTGGCAGGATATGACCGTCACACAATGCCAGAACTTACATGGGACCATCTCAACTACCCTCAAGGTTGACTCAGCTGTCTCCTGGTCCTGCTTCTGTTTCTAGATGAGAAAAGCAGATTGGTTCCGCTTTGGTTAGAGGTTTGCCCTGGGTCCGATTGGCTGTGGTCGGACCAACTGGCATCATAGAGCACAGACAAAGAGAACAGGGTGGGGTGGAAGAAGGGGTATGAGTCACAAAGGCAAACATGTGTATCTATTAAAAATGTTGAATAGAATATACACACACTGATATGAAAAGAAAGGCAAGCCCAATTGGTGAGGCTCAGTGGTTGAGCACTGATCTCTGTCATCATTGATGTTTCTATCTCTCCCTCTCCCTTCCTCTCTCTGAAAAATCAATAAAAACATTTTTTTTTTTAAAAAAAAATCAAGATTGTTTTGAATGGAAAAAAACAGGTTATAAAACCGTACCTTTATCACATTTTAAAACGTAAATATGCACCCTGGCCGGGTTGCTCGGTGGTAAACATTGGCCCACAGACTGAAGGGTTGCAGGTTCGATTCCCAGTCAAGGACACATACTTCAGTTGCAGGCTCAATTCCCCAGCTCTGGTCGGGGTTTGAATGGGAGGCCACCAATTGATGTGCCTCTCTCACATTGATGTTTATCTCTCTCTACCCTCCTCCACCCTCCTCCACTCTCTCTAAAAAAATCAGTGGAAAAAATATCCTCCCATGAGGATAAAAAACAAAAAAAGTCAATATGCATATGTAATATAATTGAATTTCTATACATATATGTAAGATAAATGTTCATTGAAATGATGGATAGTAGGATTGGGGATAACTTTTGTAATGCCTACATTTAAAATTTTTTTCTATAATGAAATATTAGTTGAGTTATAATAAAACAACTCTTACCTCACAGGGCTGCAGTGTGTGTTGACTAGGACAAGGATTCCCTTATTCAGTGAATATTTATTAAGGATCTTTTATGTGATGGTTTGTAGAAGCTACACAATGACTGGCCAGTGACAAAGACTCAATAATTGGTGTCACCCAGATTCTGCCTTCCAGGAGTGCACAAGGCTGGCTGCTCAGTCACAGGTCTTCTGTGTTACCGCTTTGTGTGTTCTAAAAATCTAGGAAATGGCCCAGCCGGCGGGGCTGAGTGGTTGAGCGTCAACCTATGAACTAGGAGGTCACAGTTTGATTCCCAGTCAGGGCACATGCCAGGGTTTGCCAGCTCAATCCCCAGTAGCGGGTGTGCAGGAGGCAGCTGATCAATGAGTCTCTCATCATTGATTTCTCTCTCTCTCTCCCTCTCTCCCCTCAGAAAGCAATAAAGTATTTTTAAAATTTTTTAAATAAAATAAAAATCTAGGAAATGAAAACAAGTGGGTTGTTTCAGTCATCCACTGCTCGTAAAATAACTACTCCAAAATTTAGTGGCTTTAAACTACAAGTGTATTATTTCTCATGATTGTGTGCTGTTCTGCTCCCCATGGAGCAGAGCTGTTGTTATCCACGCAGTTGCATTCAGGGGATCCTTGGCTGGGGCCATTCTCTCCATATGGCGTTGCATCCTCCTCCATCTCCAGCAGCTCAGTCCGGACTTCCGTACAGCATGGCGGCTGCGCCCAAGAGGAACATTTCAAGAGGACAATCCCTGTGAAACACTGATCAAGCCCGCTTTAATCCATGCACATCCTTCTGGCTATTGCTTGCTTTGTCTCTTTAATCTATAAGGAGCATTTTCTCTGTGAGTAAATATTCTTCCCAGCCTGAAGTTTAATGGCTGGCCAATGATCCATCATTGATTTAACCAATCCCCTATTGATGAATATTTAGGTGGCTTTCATTTGGGGGCAGTTAGGAACAACTCCAATTTTGTATCAAGAAATTGGTACAAATCCTTGAAGAAGAGGGACAACAGGATGAAAAGACAGGGGCATTTTTTAGACGTAGAGAAATCATTCTTTAAAACCATCGTACATATTGCACTTCTAGCAGCTGGAAAGGGACTGCCCTTTTCACAATCCTCTGGCCAATACTGGGAGTGTTTTTGTTTTTAGTCTTTGTCAATTAGGTAAGTGAAAAACAGTATCTCATCATTGTCTTCAAAAAAGAGAATGTTAAAAGAAAGTTGCCCAGAGCCAGATGGCTTCAGAAGAGTTCTTGCTTTTTCCTCGGAAGCAGCCTAACAAATCAGCAGGGGTGGGGGCAGTGTCTCTCAGCCCACTGACTAGGCTGGAAAAAGGGAGAACAGCCTTGACAGCTGAGCTCCTGGCTTGGGGGGTGAGGTCACTGTGTCCTTGCAGTGCAATTGACTGGGACAAGTTCCCTGCTGTCCTGTCCCGGGTCTGAGAGCTTTCCAGTGGGCACAGGGCACAGGACCTCACCTGCCATGCTCACTGCACCTATCTGGACTTGGCCCTGTCCCATATGACCCACTGGGGCTAAGGTCTGGACCTGGCCAGCTATGGCTGATGATGATTTTAAAGCAAGGTGTATAAAGTGGGACCCCAAGATCAGACCTTGGCTTTGAGCAGCCAGAGCCTTTCTTTATGGCCTAAAAAACTCCTGAATGAGGGACAATTTCCTGTGTGGAAGTGGGAGTCCTTGACTCAGAGCCAGCTCTGCTGCTTTCTAGCTGTGGAGGAAGCAATGAAGCCTTGCTGAGCTTGTTTCTTCATCTGGAATAAGTGGTAGTAGAGCTTTTAGGATTCTTATGTACTTCTTTCATGTCTGACCCTTGTAATCTTCATAGGACCCCTCCAAGACTGGGAGTATCCTGCCTGCTTTACTGGTGAGGCAAAGTGAGGTCTGGAGAAGGGAAAGAACTTGCTTAAGGCCACATAGCAAATAAGTCGCAGACTTGGAAATGAGCTCAGGCCAGTCTGGAACCAAAGCCCACGTAGATGCCTTCTGTGGGCTTTGTAAACGGTGGGTGAGAAAAGGACATGTTAAAGAGCTCTGTGCCCGGCCAGCGTAGCTCAGTGGTTGTGAACCAGGAAGTCATGGTTTGACTCCTGGTCAGGGCACATGCCTGGGTTGCGGATGGGATGTGCAGGAGGCAGCCAATCAATAATTCTCATCATTGATGTTTCTATCTTTCTCTCCCTCTCCCTTCCTCTCTGAAATCAATAAAAAAAAATTTTTTTTTAAAGAACTCTACAACTTCTTAGGAGTTAAAGAACATCTGCAATGACAGCCCAATGTACAAATCATCCCGTTACCCGGCTGGGTGGTTAACTAGCATCGTTCTCAGTGCGGGGGCTGACTGGCTGGGCACTCACCTTGGAGAGCCAGGCTTCCCACTGGAGTGCTCCAGGAAGGTGCCCGATCACAGCTACAGTTCTGCTTTAGTCTGCTCTCTCCACAGAGGCCCCTCACTCAATGCTCCGCTTTAGATAGAGGGTGCTAGGTGCCCTTGATGTGCACCTGGGCCTTGCTGCAGTCAGTTCTCACAATGATTCTGTATGGAAGGCCCATCATCTGTTGAGATCCTGTTCTTTGGATGAGGTGCTGGGGCACAGGCAGGTTAGGTGAGCTGCCAGGGCGACAGAGCTTCATTCCAGGATGACTTGGGATCTCATCCTCCTGACCAGGGCCTAGAGTGAGGTGCTCAGGGCTGGACCATCAGCTTTTATCAAGCTTTTTAACCCTGTGATCATCAGAGCCTCCTCTCAGCCCTGAAAGCTGCCAGGGCAGAGCCACTCTCTGCCTTGCAGATGGGGGAGCGGGCTCAGGCAGAGGAGAAGGCTTGCTCCCTCCACCACTGCAGCTTGTTCAGTCGGGAACAAGCATAGGAAGTAGAGG
Organism: Myotis myotis; assembly: GCF_014108235.1. Taxonomy (NCBI): domain Eukaryota; kingdom Metazoa; phylum Chordata; class Mammalia; order Chiroptera; family Vespertilionidae; genus Myotis; species Myotis myotis. The sequence goes on along the minus strand of NW_023416324.1, from coordinate 28,544,281 downwards.
AGAAAAGCTTGCCAGAGGTGTCAGACTTCTGCCTGCCAGCTGAGATGTGGCCTAAGGAATGGGGCGTTCCTTCCTGGGAACTGGTGGGGCAGAATGGGTGTGGAGTGAGATCAGAGGGCAGGCCAGGTCAGGAAGCCTGGAGGGCAGGTCTCTGGGGGGTTGTGGGAAAAGGAAAGGAGCCTGGAATGGGGCTTGGCCTCGGGATTTCTTAGCTGGAGGTGAAATAGGGGCCACGTGGAGTGTGGAGCTGGGGAACAGAGGCTCCTAGCTACAAATTATGACAGTGCTAATTATGAGAATGGTGAGATTGCACAGATAGCTCCCTGCACATCAGCGTCCTCATCTGTAAAAGGCTCGAAGCACAGGGGGTACAACCACGGTATCTGGAGCCATGGTTGATAAGTCCTGGTTCTACCACTTCCAGTGTGACTGGGGTAAGTCCTCTCTCGGCCTGTTTTCTCATGTGTCAGATGGGCCCAGTAGGAACAGTCCCCATTGCACCAGCTGTTGTGAGGATTTAAGGGCCCAGCTGCACATGTAAAGGTTTCCTGCGGGCTTTTCACCTAGTCAGTCTTTGCTTCCATCATCTTCTTCGTCCACCTCAGAGGATTCTTGGGAGGCTTCCACAGGCCACTGGTGCAGGCATCATCAGATAATGACTGGGCAGAGTGACAGGTGCTCTGAATAAGGTGGTGGGAGGAGCAGTTGGTTGGGAGGAGGAAGGGTGTGGAAGCTCCTTCAGGAGGTGGCTTTTCTGGGCCTGGAAGGATGTGTAGAAGTCCCCCAGGTAGAGAAGGCAGAAGGTAGAGAGATGAACTTGAGTGAGACAGCCTGAGCGTGTCTGGGGACCATGGAGCGGTTTCCTGAGGCTTATGTTTGGGGTGAGGGGCCAGGCATGAGGCCGCACAGGGGCACTGGGTCCAGATGGCAAAGGGCTCAGAGTGTGTTGCCCGGGGGTTTAAACTGGCTCCAGTAGGTGGGAGTTTCTATGCCTGTCTACATGGCAGAATCACCTGATTCTGTGGCTCCACCCAACAATATTCTGAGTAGTAGGTCTCAGGAAGGACCCAGGAATCTATAGTGTTTAAATCTCCCCAAGAAATTCTGATGCCCACCCAGGTCTGGGAACCCCTGCCATGGGGAGAAGGTGCCTCTAAGCAGAGAAAGGCCCCGTTGGAATACCAACCCCAGATCTCCAAGAATTGAGAGAGAGCTTGAGAAGGTGGAGATGGGGTGCAGAGCCCTCTGTTTCTGAACTCCAGCCTCCCAACACTCTCCAAGCGCATCCCACACTCTGATGGCCACATTTGCCACCAGGGTTGGCTCCCGGAGACGGAGAACCTTCCTGTTATCCATCCATCCATCCATCCATCCATCCATCCATCCATCCATCCATCCTTTCATCCATCCTTTCATTCATCCATCCATCTTTTTATTCATGCAACAAACAGTTTTTGAGCTTTCACACCATGTGTCTGTCATGGGGTTAGTTCCTGGAGTACAATGATGAATAAAGCAGATACTCTACACCCTTTGCAAAGCTTTTTGTCAGTTCTGGCTCTCTCAGTTGGCTGAGCATGGAGTGCTTTGTCATCAGGAATACGGCTAAATAAAAGAAAGCTAGGACAGGGAACTCACCAGGGGCTTTAGACAGTGGTGGTAGCAGGGCCCACTGGTCCAGCCTCCAGGCCAAGAGGGTCCTAGTGCCCAGGGTAGGCAGGAACTGTGCAGCTACTTCTCCACCCCACCCCCAAAGAGTGCAACAGGCTTGGGTAAGGCCTGAGCAACTCTTCCCAAGGGGACGGTCAAGGAGCATTTCCTTACAGGGGTAGCAGAAATAATAAACATGAGGAAATAACAGGGATTCCAAGGATTTTCAGAGCACACAGCTCTGGTACAGGATGGAGCCACCCAGAGAGATGGGGTTGTAACCTGCTGCAGCAACTTCCTGGCCTCCCTCTTGGAGCCATCTCCTGGTGTTCTCTGCTTTTGTTTCATCGTGACCCCTTGCCTGCTCCAACATCACCCACCATCCCCAGTGTGGGTATTGTGGATGTCATTGTCACAGACACTCATTGCTATTCATTCATTTCTTCATTCATTCAGCACATAGGTACTTTGTGCCAGACACTGAGAATGAAGCTAGAAGCAGAATATGGCCTCACATGGAACTCCCACTTGGGTGGGAAACGAATGCAATGAGACAACTCTAATACAGTATGATTATTGCCACCATGGTGTTGTACATAGGGTGTTATAAACCCAGGGAGGAACAAAGGGAAAGCTGATTCTTGATGAAGGAGTCGGAACTTGAGGAAAGCATGCCATGCAGTGAGGACAGCAAGAGTAAAGGAAGAGTAAAAAGATGGTTTGCCATGGCCGGAGCACAGAGAATGTTCAAAGGACAGCAGGAGTGGAGGCTGGAGAGGTCCGAAGGACAGTCCATGAAGGACCTTGAATGCTGGGCTAAGGAACTAGAATGTTCTACTGTAGGCAATGGGGAGCTTTTGGAGGATTGTGAGCAGGGAAGGGACACAGATCTGCATCTTAGAATGATGTATAGAAGCTGGTTTGGAGGGATGGACTGGAGGAGGAGAGGCCAGGCAGAGTGTCCAATAAGAGGGCAAGACTCAGTCTAGGTAGGAAAGCCAAGCCTAATCTAGGGCAGGTCGCTAAGCAGGTATAAGCACCTCTTGGCATAAGAACAAAGGCGGGTTTGGGGCAAATGGGCTATAGAGCTGGCCCTACTCAGGGCAGCTGGGTGTTTCCATGTCAAAGAGAGGCTGAAGCAGACAGGAACTCCTAAGCTTTGGACTTGAGCAGGCTCAAGGTCAGCAGATGCAGCTGGGTCTGTGTCTAGAGACAGGAGGTCCACAGCAGGACCCCAGTCTAACATAGGAATCAGGGCAAGTCTGGACCTGGGGAAGAGTTCCCATGAGCCAAGCAGGGTGTCAGATGGAGCCCTGGTCCTGAAGGGAGAAGACGCTCCAAGGCAAGGAGCAGAGGGTACCTGGCTCTAGTATCTTTGTGTCCCAGATCACCTCCCTTCTCCGGCTACTTATAGAGATAGTCTATGGGGGCACCTGGGCTATTTCTTGCTCTCTCAGATGAGGTGTCCCTCAGGCTCTTCATCCTGACTCCAGTTAACATCTGCTCCTGACCTGGGGACCCAAGGTCTGCATCAGGTCTGTCCTGCCCTTACCTTTAAGCTCCGGCGAGGGTGAACTGGGCTCCACCTTCTCAGGTGCATTTGGGAGTGTGCTTACCTTGCCAGCCCCCTTCAGAATACAATCACAAAATGATTATCTAAAGTCCATGGACACCAGAGTTCCCTGCCTAGAGCCCATTTGGCTAATTCATCACTCACACAATCCACATTTATTTACACACCCTCAGTGTGCCAGTACTTGGAGTGAGAGCTGGATTTAAATGGTTAAATCAGATTCAGTTCTTGTTCTAGAAGGTTCACAGTATCATGGAGACAAACACTTTCAGCACAACACAATCTATTGCAATACGACACAACACAGTTCAATATGACTCAACTCAACACAGCACATCTCAGATCTCAGGTCTGTTTTACAGACCCCTGACCTGGGAAAAAAGGACAGTTCATAGGCAAAAGGGCTGTACTAGGTGTACCAGTTAACGATGCGGATTTTTTTCTTTTTTTAATTTTTTTTTAATTTTTTTAATATATTTTTTATTGATTAAGATATTACATATGTGTCCTTGTCCCCACGTTACCCTCTACCCCCCCACCCTCCCTGCTCATGCCCTCACCCCCCCGTTGTCCATGTCCATTGATTAGGCCTATGTGCTTGCATATAAGTCCTTTGGTTGATCTTTCCCCCTTAACCCCACCCTCCCCTACCTTCCCTCCAAGGCCCGACAGTCCAATCAATGCCTCTCCGTCTCTGGATCAGTCCTTGTTCATCAGTTTATGTTGTTCATTATATTCCACAAATGAGTGAGATCCTGTGGTATTTATCCGCTCTCCAGTTCCATCCATGCTGTGGTAAATGGTAAGAGTTCCTTTTTCTTCTTCCTCTTCTTAAAGAATACCTTTCAGCATTTCATATAATGCTGGTTTGGTGGTGATGAACTCCTTTAGCTTTTTCTTATCCGTGAAGCTCTTTATCTGACCTTCTATTCTGAATGATAGCTTTGCTGGATAAAGTAATCTTGGTTGTAGGTTCTTGGCATTCATCACTTTGAATATTTCTTGCCACTCTCTTCTGGCCTGCATGGTTTCTGTTGAGAAATCAGCTGACAGTCGTATGGGTACTCCCTTGTAGGTAACTGACTGTCTTTCTCTTGCTGCTTTTAAGATTCTCTCTTTGTCTTTTGCTCTTGGCATTTTAATTATGATGTGTCTTGGTGTGGTCCTCTTTGGATTCCTTTTGTTTGGGGTTCTCTGCGCTTCCTGGACTTGTAAGTCCATTTCTTTCACCAGGTAGGGGAAGTTTTCTGTCATTATTTCTTCAAAAAGGTTTTCAATATCTTGCCCTCTCTCTCCTTCTGGTACCCCTATAATTCTGATGTTGGTACACTTGAAGTTGTCCCAGAGGCTCCTTACACTATCTTCATATTTTTGGAATCTCTTTTCTTTTTTCTTTTTCGGTTGGGTATTTTTTGTTTCTTTGTATTTCAAATCTTTGACTTGATTCTTGGGATCCTCTTGTCTGCTGTTGGATCTCTGTAAATTATTCTTTATTTCAGTCAGTGTATGCTTAATTTCTAGTTGGTCCTTTTTCATGTCCTCCATGGTCTCACTATACTTATTGAGGGATTCATTAAATTTAACGGCAGTTTCCTAAAATTCTTGAAAAACCTTATAAACGTGGCCTTGAACTCTATATCCAGTCGTTTGCTTTCCTCCATTTCTGCCATTTGTGACCTGTTTCTTTGTCTCTGCATTTTGGCAGCTTCCCTGTGTTGATAGAGTGGCCCTGCGCGCCAGGTGTCCTGTAGGGCCCAGTAGCTCAGCCTCCCCAGTTACCTGGGGTGGACACTCTTGGTGCACTCTTGGTGCCTTGGTTGTTGTAGGATCACTGGGAGGAATTGAACTCCAGGCCAATTGGCAGTGAGAATCAGCTGTGTCTGAAGTGGGAGAACTTCTGTGCTGAAGACACCCTTCTGGGGCAAGACTTGCTTCAGTGGGGCTTTGGTGCTCACTGAGTCTGCTCCCTGAGTGTGTCCCCTTATGGATCTGAGGAGTTGCAATCTGGATGGTCCCCCTCTGACCACTGGGTACAGTGGTTCCTGGATCTAAGGAGGTGCTAATTCAGCCTCTGCCTGAGGCCACACAGCAGGAGCCACGAAGAGGCTCAGCTGTGAAGCAATGCAAGCCGCTGCGCGGCCTTGGGCCTTCTCTTGGAAGTTCCGGGTCTGCCTGGCTCGGCTGAAGTTAGGTACATTCACATGCAAAAGCCTCTGCCGCAGCCTGGGTGGGGCGGGGTCTCAGGGAATCAAAGGGCGGATCAAGGAGCTATGGCTGATTCTCCGCCCGGAGTCGCGCGTCTCAGCGACCCGCTAATTGCTGCAAGCACCTCTGAGGGAAAGCCGCCTTCAAGTTTGCCCGCTGCCCGACAGTCCAGCTTCTCCCCGTATGAGTCCTGGGTCCCCAGAGACTTCCCGGAACCAGAGTTCAGAGCAGTCGGGAGCTTGTGATTCAAAAAGACAGCCGCGTCCTCAGGTGCCACCCCCTTTCCTCGCGCGCCCGAGCCACCGTACCTCTGCACTTCACCTCCGCAGCGCCTCTGTCTCTCAGCGTGCTTTTCTTTCCTTCTAGTTGTAGAATTTACACTCAGCCAGCCTTCCTGTTGTTCTGGATGATGTTTGCTCTGTCCTTTGCGGTAATTTTCAATTGTTGTGAGAGGCTGCAATTTCCCGGTGTTTACCTATGCCGCCATCTTAGTTCCCTTCGATGCGGATTTTTTTCAATAGATGGAGTTACACATATGTTGATATAGATGCGATTTGATATGTATGCTATTTTGTTGTATTGACAACAAGCTTCAAAACTTCATATGGCCAGAACCGGTTTGGCTCAGTGGATAGAGCGTCGGCCTGCGGACTCAAGGGTCCCGGGTTCAATTCCGGTCAAGGGCGTGTACCTTGGTTGCGGGCACATCCCCAGTGGGGGGCGTGCAGGAGGCAGCTGATCGATGTTTCTCTCTCATTGATGTTTCTGGCTCTCTACCCCTCTCCCTTCCTCTCTGTAAAAAATCAATAAAATATATTTAAAAAAAAAAAAAAAACTTCATATGTCAAATTTTCTGAAGGTGTTAACACCATAGATATTTTTATGCTTAAAAATGTCAAATTTTGCTCTAACTGGTTTGGCTCAGTGGATAGAGCATTGGCCTGCGGACTGAAGGGTCCCAGGTTCGATTCCGGTCAAGGGCATGTACTTTGGTTGTGGGCACATCCCCAGTAGGAGGTGTGCAGGAGGCAGGTGATCGATGTTTCTCTCCCATTGATGTTTCTAACTCTCTATCCCTCTCCCTTCCTCTCTGTAAAAAAAAAAAAAAAATCAATAATAATAATAAAAAAGTTGAATTTCGTGCCAAAAAAAGCATTTGCGGGAAGTTTTAATTCATTACTTTATTTTGAAGAAAAGTGCTGCTGAAAGTTATCGTATACTTCGAGAAGCTTATGGTGAACATGCTCCATCTCAAGATACTTGTGAACGCTGGTTTAAACGCTTTAAAAGTGATGATTTCGATGTGAAAGACAAAGAACATGCAGGTCAACCGAAAAAGTTTGAAGACCAATTACAAGCATTATTGGATGAAGATGCGTGTCAAACTCAAAAACAACTTGCAGACAGACTAAACGTTGCTCAGCAAACAATTTCCCATTGTTTACAAGCAATGGGAAAGATTTTAAAGCAAGGAAAATGGGTGCCACATCAACTGAATGAAAGACAAATAGAAAACCGAAAAGTCATCAGTAAAATGTTGCTTCAACGGCACGAAAGAGAGTCTTTTTTGCGTTGAATTCTGACTGGCGATGAAAAGTGGATTTATTTTGAGAATCCCAAATGCACAAAATCGTGGGTTGATCCCGGTCAACCGTCAACATTGACTGCAAGGCCAAATCGCTTCAGAAAGAAGACAATGCTCTGCCTTTGGTGGGATCAGGAAGGCATGGTGTATTATGAGCTTCTAAAACCAGGTGAAACCGTTAATACTGATCGCTACCAACAACGAATAATCAATTTGAACCACGCTTTGATCATGAAACGACCAGAATGGGCCAGACGACACAGCAAAGTAATTTTGCTTCATGATGACGCACCATCAAACACTTCAAAACCAGTTAAAGGCAAGTTAACAGATCTTGCCTGGGAAGTATTAACCCACCCGCCATATTCACCAGACCTTGCTCCTTCAGATTACGTTCTGATCGATGGCACACGCACTTTCTGAGCAGTGCTTCAAAATGTACAAAGAAGTAGAAAATCGGGTCTCTGAATGGTCTGCCTCAAAACAAGAAACATTCTATTGGGACGGTATCCACAAATTACCTGAAAGATGGGGGAGATGTGTAGCTAGCGATGGACATTACTTTGAATAAAGCACTTTTGATGTTTCTCTTGAAATTACTGTGTTTTCTTTGATTACAAAATCTGCATTATTAACCGGTAAATGTCAATCTGCATTTTTAACTGGCATCTGGATATACAAAGAGACATGTGCACCCACTCCCCCACCTTGTATCTTGCCCCCCTCACCCCCTAAACCAGTTGGCTCCTCAGAGCCTGAGCTCTCTGTCAGAAGTCTCCTAAAGCCCTCAGCAAAGCATTTTCCCCACAAAGATAGTTCCCTCTTCCCAAGAGGAATTCTGGGACATATGTTCGGGCAGTATACATCATCATATTTAGTACCACATAGAAAACCTGAGACTTACAAAACATTAAAATCAAATAATCCTAGAAATAAGAATCTTGGAATAATCTGGCTCAAGGAATGCAAGTTTTAAAAACCATGGAGATTTTTAGAATCCCCCGCATTTTACAATTAGAAGGGGCCAAATAGGATCATGGAGTCAACACCTTATTCAATGCAGACATCTCTTCTATAACAACACAGCTGGCAGCTGCTCATACTGCTTACACATACAGACTCTCTGCCTTAACACAGCTCTTTCTCTCTCACCAGGTGATCTATTTGTCCATTGTAGGATTATATCAGCAGCCCATAGAAATGCTTGAGATAAGGAGACTCTTAACTTACTTTCTTTTATACTTGTAATAACACAGGTGGAGTGGGATTTTAGAGCAATGACAGTTGAGACCCAAGAGCTGGGACCTGGGTGGTCCAATGTATGATAATCATAGTGAGCACAGATATGCTTGGGGCAGGGCTTCGGCCAGAGGGTGAGGCTAATGGTGGTGGTTAACATGTTTTTGTTTTTGTTTTTAATCCTCACCCAAGGATATTTTTCCATTGATTTTTAGAGAGAGTGGAAGAGAGAGGAAAAGACAAGGAGAGATATTGACGTGAGAGAAACATTGATTGGTTGCCTCCTGCACATGCCCTGACCAGGGCCCAGGCTAGGAAGGAGCCTGTAACAAAGGTACGTGCCCTTGACTTGAATCGAACCTGGGACCCTTTGGTCTGCACGCCTATGCTCTATCCACTGAGCCAAACCAGCTAGGGCAATGTGTATTAATTGATGAGTTGTATTTTCATTTAGTTCAAAATATTTTTTTAAAAATTTCTCTTGATTTCTTTCTTGACCCTTATGTTATTCAGAAGTGTGTTGTCTAATCTCCCAGTATTTGGGGATTTCTCAGGTAGGTTTCTTTAAAAGATTTCTAGTTTAATTCCAATGTGATCTGAGAGCAGATATTGTATGACTTCTATTCTTTTGGACTTGTGAAAGTTATGTTTTATGGACCAGAATGTGGTCTATCTTGGTGAATATGCCATGTGAGCTTGAGAAGGATGTGTATTCTACTGCTGTTGGATAGGTGGTTGATAGATATCAATTATATTCAGTTGATTAATAGTGCTGTAGAGTTCAACTATATACTTACTGAGTTTTTGCCTGCTAGATCTGTCCATTTCTGACAGGAAGGTGTTTAAGTCTCCAACTATAAGAGTGGATTTATCGACTGTATTTCTCTTTGCAATTCTTTCACATCTTATCACATGTATTTTGATGCTCTGCTGTTAGGCACATACACATGAAAGATCATGTCTTATTGGATTGTTGATCCTTTTTTCATTAAGGGGAATGCCTTTCTTTATTTCTGATAATGTTCCTTTATTTCTGATAACAGTCTGCTCTGGCTGAAATGAATACAAACTACTCCTATTTTCTTGTGATTAGTGTTAGCATAGTATATCTGTCTCCATCTATTACTTTTATTTTTTATCTGTTACTTTTAATCAATATGTGTCTTTATATTTAAAGTGGGTTTCTTTTAGACAACATATAGTTGGGTCTTGTTTTTTGATCTACTCTGACAATCTGTCTTTTAATTGGTATATTTAGACCATTAACATTAAAGTGATTACATGATAAAGTTGGATAAGTGTCTATCATATTTGTTACTATTTTTTTATTCATTGTCCTTTCTTTGTTCTTATTTTTGTCTTCCACTCTTTTTCTGCCTGATGTGGTTTTAGTTGAACATTTTATGATTCCACTTTCTCCCCTTTCTTAACTTATCAATTATACTCCTTTTTCAACTTTTTTAAATGATTGCCCTAGAGTTTGCAATATACATTTACCATCAACCCAAGTCCACTTTCAACTAAACTATTCTGCTTTACAGTGCAAGTACCTTATAATAACTAATATTTCTGATTCTTCCTTCCTGTCCCTTATATCATTGCTGTCATTCATTTCGCTTATACATGAGTTGTAATCATCAAATACATTGTTGCCATTATTTTAAACAAACCTATCTGTTAAGATCAATTAAGAAGAAAAACTTAAATATGTTATTTTCCCTTCACCTATTTCTTCTTTGATTCTCTTCCCTTTGCAACGCAGATCAAAGTTTCTGACCTATATCATCTTTCTTTTCTTTAAAGAAGTTCTTTTGACATTTCTTGCAAGACAGGTCTACTGGCAACACATTCTTTCAATTTTTATTTGTCTGAGAAGATCTTCATTTCTCCTTTACTTTGAAGGACATTTTGCAGATACAGAATTCTAGTTTGTGGTGCTGTCCTCTCAACTTTAACTATTTCACTTTGTTCTCTTCTTGCTTGCATGGTATCTGAGGAGAGGTCAGATGAAATTCTTATCTTTGCTTCCCTATAGATAAGGTGTTTGCTTTGATTTTTCTGTAGTTTATATAATATGCTTGGGTGTAGCTTTTCTTGGGGGGGGGGAGTGCATTATTCTGCTTGGTGTTTTCTGAGCTTTCTGGATCTATGGTTTGGTGTCTGACATTAATTTGGGTGAAACTGTCAGTCATTAGTCCTTCAACTATTGCTTCTGTTCCTCTCTCTTCTCTTCAGGTATTCACAGTATGTAGGTTATACCTTTTGTAGTTGTCCCACCATTCTCCCCCCACTCCCCAGCCAGTATCTTTTTTTCTGTTTGCTTTTCAGCTTTGGAAGTTTCTACTGAGATATCCTCAAGCTAGAGATTCTTTCCTCAGCTATGTCCAGTCTACTAATGAGCCCATCAAAGGCATTTTTATCTCTGTAGATATTTTTTTATCTCTAGCATTTCTTTTTGATCTTAGAAATGTCATTTCTGCTTCCATTGCTCATCTGTTCTTGATGTTGTCTACTTTTTCCATTAGAGCCCTTAACATAGCAATCATGGTTGTTTTAAATTTCCATCTGATAATTCCAACGTTCCTGCCTGATTTTGCTGCTTGCTCAATTTGTGTTTGCTCTTTGATGTGCCCTGCAAGTTTTTGTTGAAAGCTGGGCATGATGTACCGGGTAGAAGAAACGTCTAAAGAGACCGTAGTGATGTGGTGGTAAAGGTGTGGGAGATGGGAAGTGTTTTATAGTCCTATGATCATGTCTCAGTATTTTAGTGAACCTGCGTCCCTGGACTGTGAACTTCACAGGTGCTTCTCAGTCCCCCCTCACCCTCCATCTTACTTAGGCGGGAGAGGATGGCTGGAGAGGGCTAGAATTGGATATTTCCCTTCCAGGTAGGTCATACTCTGATAGAACCCCAATAGGTTGGGCTCTGATAAATAGTTTCTACTGAGGGCAGATTTTGTTAAGAAGAACAGAATGCGCTGGCGTATTTCCACCCCATGGGAGGTGGAGGGAATTTTTCTCATGTTCTCTGTGAGGACCTGGTCAAGCTACTGGAGGTAAACCCCACAAACCTGTGGGGGTATCCCTGTGATTGGGTCACCCTGGAATTTTAAACTCTCAGGCTTGTCCACATAGAGACTCCAGCAATTCTTCAATGACAGTTCAGGTTTTCCTATCTAGTCCTCATTCCTGCAGAGGTTCCCACTCGTGGGTTTCTGGTCTGGCAAGTTGTTATTCTCTGCAGTCATCTGTCTGTCTCTCCCGTGTTTGGTTCAGGGTTGGCCCTGTGACCTCACTTCTCTGACGGATTTAAGAAGACTTGTTGATTCTTCAGTTTATTCAGCTTTTAAATTTGGTTTTCTGGTAGAGTGCTGACTTCCAAACTCCTTACAGGCCAGATTGGAAATGGGGATCTTGCTTTTACCACACCAAAGCTCATGTGCCTGACCCTTCAAAAGACCAAAACTCAAAATGTCAGAGTTTGGAATAAGGGAAGGTTCATTGACCAAGAAGGTGCCAGCCAAGAAGATGGGGGACCTAGTGGTATCTCAGATTCATCTTGCTCACTAGACTAGGTTAAAGTCTTTCAGGGGCTGGGGAGCAGTGTGCGGAAGTACTGGTGGGATATGTTTTAATTGGAGGAGCTTGGAATTTGGCCATTTGTAGTAAAGGGGCATCAACACTGGATCTTCCCGGACACGGAACACTTGGCTTCTAAAAGGGTCTAGTGTTCAAGTCCTGATTCTGTCCTGGTCCTCTGGTTCGGGGGGAGGGGGACTGAGACTTTGGTTCCAGGTGCAGCTAGAGGTCTATGTTCTCTCCCCTGCACATGCTTTAGCTGCATGACTTGCGGTTTTGGTTTGTTGTCTCTGAGAAGCAACCCAGTATCTCATTAAGCAGAACAGGAATGTTTAGAGCTGGCTCTGCATTCACATCACTATCATGTATGAACACCACGCGAAGTAAGCACTTTTTATATATTATCTCATTTAATCCTGACATCAGTCCTGTGCAGTAACACCATTATTCCATTTTGTAGAAGCAATTCTTGTGGTTAGGAGGAGTAAGTGACTCCCTCAAGGCCACACAGTAAGAAAGTAGGATTTGAATTTAGGTCTGTTTAATTTGGAAGCCTGTATGTGTCTCGCCCATCATGCCACCTCCCACAACTAAGCAGATTCTGACAGGGCTTGAGGCCCAGAGGCAGACACAAGTCAGGACTAGAAACGGGCTTAGGCCAAAAGGGAGGATGGGACCCAGAGGATATGAAAGTTCCCAGGGCTCATTCCTGGCAGGCAAGACACCAGGTCTCCAAAGGTAAGTGCTAAATCCTGATTCTGCCCCTTAGGGAAGTTACTTTACCTCCTCCAGCCTCCGATTCTTAGCAAATAGCCTAGGGCCTGGAAAATGGCAACTGCTAAAAAAAAAGGGGGGGAGGGGTTACTTTTGTCGATAGGTAGTAGTTATGTTGCCAGCTAGAATGCTGCAGGTGCTAATCCCTGTTTAGCCCTGGTCAGGTGAAATCAGAAACTGGAGAAGAGGCCAGAGCTGCCAGATTCCAGCTGGGGTAGCTGGGGGAGGTGAAGGCACTGGAGGAATCATTTCATTGACAAAGTTATAATGAGATACCCCACTCTGTCTTCCCCCGGGACACACTAGTTCCCTCCTCTTCCTGGCTCCTGCCCTGGCTGGCTGGCACCCAGTGCTTGAGAGGTTGACAGAACAATAGGATCGGTCCCTCCCTGGTGCCAGGTGTGCCACCTGGTGTAAGGGAGGAAAAACCTCCTGGATCCAGCACAGAGCCAACCCTGACGCTTCCTGGTCGACTCCAATGCCGGCTCTGATGACAGGAACTTCTGCTTCTGGTTAAGATGGAGTAACCGAGACTAGATTTACTCTCCCATCTGAAACATGAGTTTTGCTATCCAGCTGAGTATTAATCAACTAGAAATTGTATTAATCAACGTAGGTGTGGGGAAAGAACCACTCAAAAGGATAAGAGGGATTAGTGCTCAGAGTTCACACAAGGCTGGGAAACAGAGCCTATTCCCGACAGCCTGATAGTCAGAATAGAAAGTCTCATCATTCAAGGGGCATCCATTAGAGTACTAAGAAGGGTCTTGGCTGAGTCCTGAGGAAAAGTAATTCCATACTAGATGCAGCTCTGGCCCACCTAACAAAATAATCACACTGTTTCCAAGGAATTTAATGACTTCCCAGAACAAAACCCAAGCTTCTTTATAGAAATACAAAACAATTCAGAGCCCAACAAGGTAAAATCCAGTGTCTGCTATCCCAATCAACAATGACTAGCCCTAGCCCTAGGTTTGGCTCAGTGGACCGAAGGGTCTCGGTTTCAATTCCGGTCAAGGGCACGTACCTCGGTTGCAGGGATTGGTTGGGGTGCTTGCAGGAGGCAACCAATCAATGTGTCTCTCTCACATCCATATTTCTCTCACTGTGTCTCTCCATTCCCTTCCAATCTCTCTAAAAATAAATGGAAAAATATCCTAGGGTGAGGACTAACAACAGCAAAAAACACAAAGAAACAGGAAAATGCTACCCATAATGAAGAGATAATCAATCAGTTGAACTGATGGTACAATTAATAGATGGTAATATGAAAATGGGTGTATTTTGCCCTAACTGGTTTGGCTCAGATAGAGCGTCAGCCTGTGGACTGAAAGGTGCCAGATTCGATTCCGGTCAAGGGCATGTACCTTGGTTGCGGGCACATCCCCAGTAGGAGGGGTGCAGGAGGCAGCTGATCGATGTTTCTCTTTCATTGATGTTTCTAACTCTCTATCCCTCTCCCTTTTTCTCTGTAAAAAATCAGTAAAATATATTTTTTTAAAAAGAAAGAAAACGGGTGTATTTTATATGTTTAACGAGAAGAGAGATTGACTATGTAGAGACATGAAATAGCTAAATAAAAAAAAAGTTTAAAAAGTGGTACTTTTAATTTTAAATTTTTAAAAAATCCAAATATAAACTTCTAGAGATGGAAACTACAATGTTGGAGATATAAAATACAGTGGATGGAAATAACAGTAGATTAGACATTGCAAAAGATTAGTGAACTTGAAAAAATAGTTATAGAAACTGCAAAATGAAACATAGAGAAAAAAGACTTTAAAAAGCCAATAGTTTAGTGAACTGTGCTACAACTTCAAACAGCCAAATAGCGAGTTCAATAAAGCGGGGGTGAGGGAGGGAAGCAATAAAAGGCAAATAAGATTGGAAAAGAAGAAGTGAAACTATATTTACAGACATGATTGCTTGTCTAGAAAATCCTATGAGGTCTACAAAAAAGATACTAGAACTAATAAGTGAGTTTAGCAAGATAAATATACAAAACTCAATTATATTTCTATACATTAGCCACAAACAATCTGAAACTGAAATTTTTAAAAACTTCAGTGGATAAAAATATGAAATATTTAGGGATAAATCTGACTGTATACTAGTATATATGAGACCTATACACTGAAAATGATAAAATATTGCTAAGATAAGTTAGCACTGTCCACAAAAAGTTGATAAATTTGACTTTATCAGAATTAAAATTTACTGCTCTTAGACATTGTAAAGAAAATGAAATGAGAGCCACAGACTGGGAGAAAAGATTACATATTTGACAAGGGACTTGTTTGTAGATGACAACAAAAAATCTTACCAGTCATGCCCTGCTGGTGTGGCTCAGTTGGTTGAGTGCTGTCCCATGCACCAAAAGGTCGCAGGTTCGATTCCTGGTCAGGGCACATGCTGGGGTTGCAGGCTTGATCCTTAGCAGGGGCATGCAGGATGCAGCTGATAGATGTTTCTCTCTCACATCTATGTCTCTCTCTCCCTCCCTCCCACCTCTCTAAAATCAATAAAAACATATTAAAAACAAAACAAAACCTTACCAGTCAACACTGAGCAAACAAGCCAATTAAAATATGGACAGAGATTTTTTGGACAAAAATTTGAGCAGACACTTCACCAAAGAAAATATATGGATGCTAATAAAACCCCTCAATATCATAGTCATTAGGGAAATGCAAATTGAAACTACAGTATGTCACAGCCACAGATCTATTAGAATGTATCGAATTAACAAGACTTGACCACACCAAGCCTTGGTGAAGATGTGAAGCAGCTGGAAGTCTTAGATGTTGCTGGTGGGAGTGTCAAATGGTATTACCACTTTGGAAAAATAGTTTGGCAGTTTAATAAAAAGTTAAACATAACCCATGTTGTGACCCAGTCATTCCTCTCTTAATTATTTACCCAAGAGAATTGAAAGCATTACAAAAACTTGTACATGAATATTCATAGCAACTATATTTGTAATAGCCAACAACTGAAAACAGTCCAAGTCCCAGGACGAAGGAAAAAGAAAAAGGGGTTGGCCTGGGATTATTGAAATGGAGGTTTAAACAGGAGCCATGGAGGCCCTGGCCAGGTAGTTCAGTTGGTTAGACCACCATCCCAATACACCAAGGTTGTAGGTTGGATCCCTGGTCAGGGCACATGCAAGGAGAAACTAGCGAAAGCATAAATAAATGGAACAACAAATCAGTGTTTTTCTAGCAGATCAATAAATAAAAGTAAACAGGGGCCATGTGGAGTGTGGAGCTGGGGGGTCAGAGGCTCCTAGCTACAAATTATGACGGTGCAACTTGTGAGAATGGTGAGTTTGGGCAGATGGTTCCCTGCCCTCAGCGTCCTCATCTGTAAAAGGCCCAAAGCACAGTGGGTACAACCACGGTATCTGGAGCCATGGCTGGTAGGTCCTGGTCGGTCCTGGCGCTGCCACTTCCAGTGTGACTGGGGCAAGTGAATTTGCCTCTCCGGGCCTCAGATTCCTCATGTGTCAGATGGGCCCGGTGAGGACAGTCCCCGCTGCACCAGCTGTTGTGAGGATTGAAGGGCCCAGCTGCACATGTAGAGGTTTCCTGTGGGCTTTTCACCTAGTCAGTCTTTGCTTCCATCATCTTCTTCGTCCACCTCAGAGGGTGCTTGGGAGGCTTTCACAGGCTACTGGTGCAGGCACCATCGGATAATGACTGGGCAGAGTGACAGGTGCTCTGAATAAGGTGGTGGGAGGAGCAGTTGGTTGGGAGAAGGAAGGGTGTGGAAGCTCCTGCAGGAGGTGGCTTTTCTGGGCCTGGAAGGATGTGTAGAAGTTCCCCGGTAGAGAAGGCAGAAGGTAGAGAGATGAACTTGAGTGAGACAGCCTGAGCGTGTCTGGGGACCATGAAGCGGTTTCATGAGGCTGGATGTTTGGGGTGAGGGGCCAGGCATGAGGCCGCACAGGGGCACTGGGTCCAGATGGCAAAGGGCTCAGAGTGCGTTGCCTGAGGGTTTAAACTGGCTCCAGTAGGTGGGAGTTCCTATGCCTGTCTACATGGCAGAATCACCTGGGGGACTTTATAAAACACAGCTTCTGTGGCCCCATCCTGCAATATTCTGAATAGTAGGTCTCAGGCGGGACTCAGGAATCTATACTGTTTAAAGCTCCCCAAGAAATTCTGATGCCCACCCAGGTCTGGGAACCCCTGGCATAGGGAGAGAGTGTCTGTAAGCAGAGAGAGGCCCCACTGACATACCAACCCCGGATCTCCAGGATCTAAGCAAGAGCTTGGGAAGGTGAGGAGGGCATGTAAGAGTCCCCTGACTCTGACCCCCAGCCTTCCAGCCCTCTCCAGGGGAGTCCCACACTCAAAATGCCACATTGACTGCCAGAAAGTTTCTGCTAAAGTGATATGTTTATATTACGACCAACAATTGAAGACATATGAAAGCACATGTCCACCCAAAGGCTTGTAAGGGAAAGCTCATAACAAGTCTGTTTTTGTCGTAGCCCACGGTTGGAAACAACACTCATGTTCACAGGGGAGTGGATATATTCATACACTGGGGCACCACGCACAATGAGAAAGGACGAGCTATGGATACTTGCAACAGCATGGACAGGTGGCGAACAAGCTGGATGAAAGAAGCCAGAGCAAAAAAATAAATAAATGAAAGAGTTCATAATGTGCAGGGCTCCATTTCTAGGAAATTCTAGGAAATGCAAACTAATCTACGGTGCCAGAGAGCAGAGCCATGGTTACGTGGATGAAGGGTGGGGGAGAGATAAGAGGGAGGGGTGACCAAGGGGAATAAGCAAGTTTTGGGGGTGATAGATATCTGCCTTATCTTGGCGCTGCTGCTGGTTTCAAGTGTGTATACATGTGTCAAAACATCAAATAGTATCATTTAAACGTGTGCTGTTTATCGGGTGTCAATTACACCCCAACGAAGCCGCTTAAAGCTGATGCCAACTCTGCGCAGTCGCGCCAGTGTGGTCTTCACACAGCTCTCCCAGCATGTCCTCTTGCGAGTAGCCAGGGCACCGTGGAGGGTTACCATGCGCGCGGCACTGTCTGCTGAATGCTGGGTGGAATTTTTCATTTAACCTCACAGCAGCCCTGTGAGGTGGTGCTGTTGTTATTAACTGTTTTACATTTGAGGAAACTGAAGCTCAGAGAGGCTAAGTCACTTTCCCCAGGAAACGTCACCTGACTGAGTCCCAGCCCCAGCGTTCACCCCTCAAGCAAATGCTGGTCTGATCTGTTCTTATGATTATACAAACATTGCGATATTTACAGAAAATAAAACTAAAATAGCTTTTAATCAATCCTTGTACATCCTGAAAATCTTAACACATCTAAGGAGTTTTATTTTCCATGTTTTTATTTTTAAATCCATATGAGGGGAGTATTTTTACCGCTATAATTCAAAAATGTACATACAAATTTGTTTTCTCCCCCTCAACCTTACAACTTCTCATGTCATCTTATTGTCTTCTCCTTAAAGAACGAAAAGAAGAACAGCTTTCACATAGGTGATTTTTCTTTTTTCAGGCAAAGTCCTGAAAAGTGGGATGCAGGGCACAAAGTGTGATGTTTTTCCTGCTTATCCTGATCTAAAAAACACAACTCAACCTTTTCACTGTCTGGTGGAAGCGGTGTCTTCTTGGAACTCTAACCTGGACCCTGGAGTTGTCAGTTTTTACCACCAAGCACCCATTTTCCCCACGGCTCTAGGAAGGAGCTCACTTCCCAATATCAAGAATAGGTTCTGAAAAGAGAAAGAGTGGAAGGAAGGAAGGAAGGAAGGAAGGAGTTCCTGATAGTTTTTTTTTAATTTTTTATTTATTGATTTTAGAGAAAGAAACATCAATTTATTGTTCCAATTATTTGTGCATTCATTGGTTGCTTCTTGTATGTGCCCTGGCCAGGATGGAACCCACATCCTTGGTATATTAGGACGATGCTCTAACCAACTGAGCTACCCAACTAGGGCTCATACTCATTTGTTGAAAAGACTATGTTTTCCTATTGAATTAACTTGGTCCATTTATAAAAAATTAATTGATTACATATGTGTGGGTCTATTTCTGGACTCTTATATCCACTGATTAAATGTCTATCCTTACATCAATACTCAGTGTCTTGACTTTTATATTAAATCTTAATCAAACTTTGTTCTTTCTTTACAAAATTGTTTTCCCTATGCTAGCACCTTCACATTTTCATTTAAATCTTGGAATCAGCTTGTTAATTTCTACAAAGACATCATGCATGTGTCTTGATTGAGGTTTTATTGAACCTATAGATCAATTTGAGAAGAAGTAACATCTTAACAGTGTTGAGTCTTCCCATCCATGAACATGCTGTATCTTTCTATCATACAATTTCTCTCAGTAATGTTTTATTGTTTCCAGGAACAATATTGGTTTTTAAAATATATTCACAAGCTATTTGTTGCACCTTCCTTGTAGAGGTGCAGACTAATTCCCCTCCCCCTGAGAACAGGCTGGACTTAGTTCCTTGACTTGCTGTAGCAGGTAGAATAAAGCAAATTGACCGTGTGGGGCCTCAGAGACCAGTTACAGAAAGCTGTGGCTTTCTGATTGGGTCGCCCTTTCTCTCCTGGCTCATTCCCTGTGGGAGAAGCCAGCTGCTATGTTAGGAGCATTCCTATGGAGACTGAGGCCTCCTGCTAACAGCCACATCAAGCTTTCACATGATCGCAGCTTTGGCTAACATCTGGGTTGCAACCTCATGAGAGACCTTGAGCTAGAAGCACTCAGACAAACTGCTCATGAATTCCTGGTCCATGGAAACTGAGCTAGTGAATGTTTGTTGTTCTAAACCACTAAGTTTGGGATGATTTGTTACACAGCAATAGATAACTAACACACATCTTGCATCTATTTTGTTAAATGTATCACTAAAGTATTTAATGTTTCTTTGATGCAGTTTTAAAATATTTTTTTAAATTTCAGTGTCCAGTTGTTTATTTGCTAGTGTGTAGAAATATAATTGGATTCAGAATATTGACTGTATCCTGGGACCTTGCTAAACTCAGTTCTGTTAGCTTTTAGAAGCTGTAATTTGATGAGTTTGGAAACCGCTGTGGTAGTCCTCAATTCCTGGTTTGGGAGCATGCTGCTCCTATTCTGCAGTCTACTTTTAACAAAGCAAGTTCTTGTTCATTCTAAGTCTGTGATCTTTCCCCTCCACACTAGGAACCGTTAGGACCACCAGTAGCAGGAGTTCATGGACTTTTCCTCTTACAGCTCAAGATGAACACAACAACGTGACTCCCACCCCAGTTCGCTTCACCTCACTCTGCTGGCTAATTTCTCTTTTCAATCACTCGGACAGGCTCAGGTCTCTGGACTTCTTCAGAGTGTGACTTCTTGCTTCCATTTTTCTGTCATGTTTTTCCATGTTTCTCTGTTGAATTTCTCAAGTGTGACCATCTGGTTTGGACCATTTCATCTTTTCCCTCCATGTCTTTGGTTGCCAAGAAACCCTAACTAGGTGGTCAGGTCCTCCCTTATTCTAGTTGGTTCTCCACTAAGGACAGGTTCCATGGTCCAAATGTACCTACTTTGTCTTTGGGGGTTGGGGACAGAGCAATCTCCCTTGACAAATGTATGATGAGTGGGCCCTGTGATGGACACCTCATATGAAATGGACATCTCTCATGCATACCTCCAACCCTTAGCTCTGCCTCCTCCTTGAATCACTCTGTGACCCTATCATTGCTCCTCCTGTAATCTGTGAGAGAAACCAAACCCCATTTATAGAATTCAACATTTCTGTACTTGGTATTGATTATCTCCCTCCTCCTTTCCAAGCTCTCTCACCCCCTTCTGTACTCTTTACAGTCAGAACTGAAAGGCCCAGAGAAATCATGCACTCCAATCCAGGCACTTAGCAGGTGAGAAAACTGTGGCCTGCAGAGCTCATGTTCGTATAGAGGCAAAATATCAATATAGGCCTCCTATTTTCCCAAGTTAGTGTTTTCCCCTGTAAGTAGTACTTGGTCCCAGCAGGCATGCCCACCTCCCACTGTGGTCTGATGGGCAGAGACACTTGTGCTGCAGTCCAATGGAGGAGCAGGTGGCAACTGTGACCCAGACAAGGCTGTGGGTGGCAGGGGTCCCATCCCACCCAGAGTCAGGCTTTTGGGCTTAGTGGATGAGGGCCTGGAAGTCTAGTCCAGGTTTGGCTAAGAAATAGAGATACAGAGGCAGGGGACTGGCTGAGTTGGAGCCAGACCAATAAACCAAGACTAGTTTTCTGTGCCTGCTGTAGCAAATTTCCACACACTGGGTTCCTTAAAGCAATAGAACATGTGTTCTCTCCGGGTTTTGTAGTTTGGAATTCTGAAAGCAAGCTGTTGGCAGGGCTCCGCTCCCTCCCTGGACTCTGGGGAAGAATTTGTTCCTTGCTTCTTCCAGCATCTGATGGCTGCAGGTGTTCCTGGCTTGTGGCCACATCACTCCGATCTCTGCCTCTTCTTCACATCTCCTTCTTCTCTATGAACGTATGTCTTCTCCTCTCTTTGTCTGTCTCTCTGCCTCTCTTTTGTAAGAACACTGGTAGAGAACCAGGATGGTGTGCAGGTAAACACCGGTACTCACCGCCTCCCACAACCACATCAAAATTACAACTAAAATACAGAACAACAATCATTCAGTGCTGCCTGAAATCTGGCTGAATGAAGTCCTACAACTAGAGAAGTAAAGAAGAAAGCATACCCCGCCAGTGTGGCTCAGTGGTTGAATATGAACATCTGAACCAGGAGATCATGGTTTAATTCCTGGTCAGGGTACATGCCTGGGTTTGGGGCTTGATCAATGATTCTTTCTCATCATTAATGTTTCCATCTCTCTTCCTCTCTGAAATCAATAAAAATATAATTTTTTTAAAAAAGAAGAAAACACATTGAGACTGGTATGAGATGCAGAATGAGCCGGTCTGACACCTACGTGTGGCGTTTTTTTTGTTTGTTTGTTTTGTTTTTTACCAGGAGGGATATCTGCACTATAGAGGGAACCCTATCCCACACCAGCCCTCCAGCCCAGGGTTCTAGAATGGTGAAGAGATTCCTCTGTAACTTTGGGCTGAACAACCAGTGGGGATTGTGGCTGACTGACACGGAGGCTGCTGGAGACCCAGGCAGTTCCTCTTGAAGGGCAACACATGGACTTACTCTAACTCCCTCCCTCTGGGCTCTAGCACTGGGTGGCTGCTTTGGGGGATTCAGGGACATATGGGGAGGAACTAGATTATCTGGCAGCAGGGCAGAAACTCAGGGGTAGCTTTCTCCCAGATAGGGTTGCTCACAAGAGTCATTGTTCCTATGCTGGGACCTCCCCCATTGCAGAGCTCAGTGGCAGCCATATACGAGTTTCCATTACCCTGCTTCACACAGTTTGCTCCATATTGGTGATTCCCTGAGACCCTGTCACATCCAATTTGCAGTCCCACCCAAGCTGTTTGCAGCAGCTTTTACATATGAATGGCCTATCTTGGCTCAGGCTTCAGACTTTTCTAAAATCTCTAAAACAAGCAGCAACTGGAGTCAGCATGCCCCAAACCTATCAATAAGAGTTCCAAGACCTGGCATTAGCACCAACCTGCCTTGCTTCACAGCTTGGCCTCACCCTGGCCCTTCCAAGCCCAATACAAGTAGCAGCCATCTGCAGATCCTCTGTAGCTCCTTCTGAGTAGCTCCAGGCAGTGGCTAACTTTGCACCTCCTGGGAGACCCCATAACCAGTGTACCTGATGGACAACTTCAGACCATACAAGATTACAACTCTACACATCCACAAGTGACACACTCAAGGGGCAGACTCAGTGAACACCAAAGCCCCACTGAAGCAATCCTGCTCCATAGGGATGTCTCTTGCACAGTAGCTATTCATTTAGCCATAGCTGGTCCTCACAGCCACTTGGCCTGGATATCAATTCCTTCCATTGATGCCAACAGCAATCAAGGCTCAACTACAAGATAGTGCACACAGCCCACAAAGGGGCACACTTAGAGTACCCACTTCAGGTGACTGCCGTGGCTGAGCCACGGGGTCCTACAGGACACCTACTACACAAGACCGCCACTCTACCAATTCCAGGAGACATAGCAGCTCTACCTAATACATAGAAACAAACACAGAGACACTGCCAAAATGTGGAGACAAAGAAACATGTGAAAGAACAGAAGAAATCTCCAGAAAAACTACTAAATGAAATGGAAGCAAGCAAACTACTAGATACAAAGCTCAAAACAATAGTTATAAGGTTGATCTTAAAGAGAGCCTCAAGAGACTTAAGAATATCAAGGAAATCAGTGAGAGCATCAAAGACATAAAAAAGAGCCAGTGAAGGGTACACTAACTGAAATGAATAATTTATAGGGAATCAACAGTACAGTAGAGGCTGCCAAGAATCAAATCAGCAATTTGGAATATGAGGAAGCAAAAAACACCCAACCAGAAGAGAAAAAAGAAAAAATAATCAAAAAATATTAAGATAGTGTAAGGAGCCTCTGGGACAACTTCAAGCATATCAACAATCACATCATGAGGGTGCCAGAAGAAGAGAGAGAGCAAGACATTGGAAACCTATTTGAAGAAATAATGACAGAAAACTTCCCCTACCTGGTGAAAGAAATAGACTTACAAGTTCAGGAAGAACAGAGTCCCAAACAAGAGGAACCCAAAGAGGTCCATACTAAGGCACATCATAATTAAAATGCCAAGGGTTAAAGACAAAGAGAGAATCTTAAAAGTATCAAGAGAGTAAGAGTTAGTTACCTAGAAGGGAGCACCCATACAACTTTCAGCTGATTTCTCAACAGAAACTTTGCAGGCCAGAAGGGAGTGGCAAGAAATACTCAAAGTGATGAATAGCAAGGACTACAACCAAGATTACTCTACCCAGCAAAGCTACCATTTAGAATTGAAGGTCAGAGAAAGAGCTTCACAGATAAGAAAAAGCTAAAGGAATTCATCACCACCAAACCAGTATTTCATGAAATGTTGAAAGGTATTCTAGAAGAAGGAGAAGAAGAAGGAGGAGGAGGAGGAGGAGGAGGAGAAAATATGAACAATAAAATGGCAATACATTCCTATCTATCATCAATTAAATCTAAAAATCAAAATAAACAAACAAGAAATCTAATGAACAAAATAAACTGATGAATAAAATAGAACCAGAGGCATGGAAATGTGGAACAGTATGATGAGTCTCAGAGGGAAGTGGGGGGTGGGAGGAGATTAACCAAAGATCTTACCTATGGATATAGACAGTAGGTTGGTGAAGGCCTGGGGTAGAACAGGAACCAGATGAAGGGGGGCAGTGGAGGGGAAAAGGGACATCTGTAATACACTCAACAATAAAGATTTAAATAATTTTTAAAAAGAGAATCATTTTTTAAAAAAAGAACATTTGTGTGATAGCAGGTATGGCTCAGTTAGTTGGAGTATTATCCTGTGCACCAAAGGGTCACTGGTTCAATTACCAGCCAATTACAAATCAATAATAAATAAATAAATAAATAAATAAATAAATAAATACCTTTGTGATGGCATTTGGGCCCACCTGGACAACTCATGTTATGCTCCTCCTCTCAACATCTTTAACTGAATCATATTTCCCCTCCCATATAAGGTGGATATCTTTTGGGATACCACTTTTGGTTTACTGCAGATCTTACCAGCCCACACCACTACTCTCCTTTCAATGTCCTCTGAACTGTGGGGGAAGGAGTGGCAGGCCAGGATTCCTTCTTTAGTCCTCCTGGGAGTAGAGGGGAAACAGGAAGTTGTCAAGAGAAAGAACAATTATGGTCTCCCTATTTATTTATTTATTTTAAAAATATATATTTTAAAATATATTTTATTGACTTCAGAGAAGAAGGAGAGGGGGAGTGCTGGGGTCCCACCCCAGTAGGTCCAGGGGTCCTCAAAGGTGTGGACGGAGTCAGCGAAGAAGGAATGACACAGAGGCAGCATTCAGTTGATCAGCATGGTTGGGTTCTCTTGCCTGGTTCTATTGCCAGGTTCTGTATGTTCTCCAGCCAGGTTCTGTCTCTAGGTTGTGGTCAGGTTCTCTTGCCATGTTGTAGCCAGGTTCTGTAGCCAGGTTCTGTCTCTAGGTTCTTCAGCCAGGTTCTCTCGCTAGGTTCTGTCTCTAGGTTCTGTGGCCAGTTTCTGTCCAGGATCTTTTGCCATGTTCTCTCCAGCGAAGTTCTTTTGTCTCTAGGTTCTGTGTCTAGGTTCTGAGTTTAGGTTCTGTGTCTAGGTTCTGTCTTCTAAGTTCTGTCTCCTGTTGTCTTGTTACATCGGTATTTATACCAGTTGATTCAATCCTATCAATCTCTATTCCAAAGGTTAGGGCATTTCTTATCTCCATTCCAGGGAGTAAAGATTATGTAGCTTAAGCATGATTGTTCGTAGTTAAAGTGATTAATTACCCACCTGGCACTTAGTTAAGGGGTATTATTCCCTCCCTAACTTCAGGGGAAAATCCCTACCTGGGGAAACAACCTTTCTCAGAGAGGTGACCTTGGTTAAAACACATAGTGCCAAGAAGGTGAGCAAACATATTAAGAACAGTATGCCATATATGCCAGGTCCCTTGAAACAGCAAGGATGGACTGGCTCCTGGCAGGGGAGAGAGAGAGAAAAACATCAATGATGAGAGAGAATCATTGATCAGCTGCCTCTTGCCTGTTCCACACTGGGGATAGAGCCCGCAACCCAGGCATGTGCCCTGACCAGGAATTGAACTATGACCTCCTGACTCATAAGTTAATGTTTAACCATCCAGCCATGCCAGCCAGCCTTGAAATATTTTTTTTTATTGATTTCAGAGAGGAAGGGAGAGGGAGAGACAGATAAAAACATCAATGATGAGAGAGAATCATTGATTGCTTGCTTCCTGCATGACCCCCATTGGGGGTTGAGCCTGCAACCTGGGCATGTGCCCTGATTGGAATCAAACTGGTTCATAGGTCGATGCTCAACCACTGAGCAATGCCACTACTTATTTAGACACTATATTAGCTTGGGCGGCCATAACAAAATACCACAGGCCAGGTGGCTTAAACAACAGACGTGCATTTTCTCATAGTTCTGGAGGGTAGACCTTTGAGATTGAAACCAAGGGACCTTATGACTGATTATATTTAGCTTTAAATCCTACCTAGCCTTTCCCCAGGATCATCAGCAACCCCCAAGGCAGCAGAAGACATTGCCCGGACCTGACTAATGATCACAAGATACAGACCCCTGGCCGGCTAAAGATAACCTGTTGACCTAAGTTATGTTTCAGCAACTGAGCCCAAGGTGGAATGACCCCCTGGCTACTTTTCCACGAGACAAGACAGAGGGACTCCAGAACAGACCTCTGAACTGTCCTCAAGATCTGAAGAAATGATTTATTACCCTTACTCATCTCCGACCAATCAGCTCCCAACAGGACGCTGAAGCCTTTACCCTTGGTGACTTGGAAGATTTGGCCTGTATAGCTGTATCTTATGTGCCATCAGAGAGTTTGGGCTTCTGAGCATTAGCTTCCTGTTCTCCTGGATGGCGGCATTCATAATAAAATAGCCAATATTTCTCCACTGCAATTCTTGATGTTTAGGATTTGGCTCTGCTAGTGCCAGGTGGGTGAACTCTTTCTGTGTGATAACAAATTCAAGGTGCCAAGGTAGTCCATTTCTGGTGAGAGTCCTTTTCCTGATGTATAGATCTGCCTTCTTGCTATGTCCCCACATGGCCTTCCCTCTGTGTGTAGAGGTCAGGGGGTAGCACGCTCATGAGCTGACTTTTCTTATAAGGACACGAATCCTATCAGATCAGGACCCCACCCTTCTGATTTCATTTAACTTTAGTTACTTCCTTAGTGGCCCCATCTCCAAATACACTCACACTAGGAGTCAGGACTCCAACATATAAACTTGGGAAGGATATAAATATTCACTCCATAATAGACTCTTTTGCTTATGTTCTTATTGAGTCATATCTATATTATCAGGTAAGGATTAATATTCTTATATTCCAGGTGAGACAACAAGCTCATAGAAGAGGTAATTCACTATCAGAGTCAGGAGTCAAAGTCAGGTTGGTCTGGCTCTGACGTCCAAGCTAAATGCATTGTCCTGGGCTCTACTGGGAACTCCCCAGCTAAGCTTCTGGCTAGTAGAACCTGCACAGGCTGCTCTCATTGCCGCTGCCTTCCACAGTGCACTCAGACTGCACAGCCTCCTTACAGCAGTGCCCCATCTTCAGCACTCATGGCTCCCAGGTGTCTTTTTTTTTTTTTTTTAAATATATTTCATTGATTTTTTACAGAGAGGAAGGGAGAGAGAGAGTTAGAAACATCGATGAGAGAGGAACATCGATCAGCTGCCTCCTGCACATCTCCCACTGGGGATGTGCCCGCAACCCAGGTACATGCCCTTGACCGGAATCGAACCTGGGACCTTTCAGTCCGCAGGCCGACGCTCTATCCACTGAGCCAAACCGGTTTCGGCGGCTCCCAGGTGTCTTGAGGAAGGCAGTGACCAGGAGTAAGGCAGGGGCTCTGGAGTTGGTCTTCCCTGTGTGTACACTGGCTTGAGCCATGCAAGGTGGGAGGATGGTCTGAGGAGAATGACCTGGGAGGGGCCATGGAGGAAGCCCTTGTCTCCAGTGAGCCAGGAAGACTTTAGATGGGCTGCAAGCAGGACAAATCAGCACAGCCTCCATGAGTGACCTCTGGCAGTCTGTTCCACAGTCTCAGCTTCCTCATCTGTCAGGTGGTCGTGGGTGTTCAGTCCATCTGTAAGATATGTTCCAGTCCTGAACTTCTATGATATAAAATACTGCCACATCGACAAAAGCCCTCATGTTTGCACAGCCCTGGAGGAGGGGGCTGGGGACCAAAAAATATTAATACTTTTCCTCCCGCCTTCTATGTGCTTTTGGCGGGCTAATAACCAAATTAACAGAGACAGATTAACAGGAGAAAATAAAAGTTTAATACATGCACATGGGGAAGTCACATAGACATTATGAATCCATGAAAACTCCAAAGACAATGAGGCATATTGGGTGTATAAGATATATATATATATATATAATTTCAGAGAGGAAGGGGGGAGAGGGAGAGGAGATAGAAACATCAATGATGGGAGGGAATAATTAATTGACTGCCTCCTACATACACTCTACTGGGGATCCAGCCCACAACCTGGGCATGTGCCCTGACTGGGAATCGAACCATGACATCCTGCTTCATAGGTTGATGCTCAACCACTGAGCCCCCGCAGCTGGGCATATAAGACATTTTTGGACAAAGGAGGAAGGGGGAGCAGGGTATTAGGTTTCAGAAGTAAGATGGGTGATTTACAGGTCGTTGAGGAAGAGCAGGAAAATCCTTGCTAGGACACTCACACAAGGGGCACAGGGAGTGCCTCGCTAACAAGCACCTGCCTGAAGAAGCTCCCTTGTTTACCACACTTAATTCTAATAAAGCTGAGAGGGCACCCTAAGATCTCCTTCCTCTAGAACAGTGGTTCTCAACCTTCCTAATGCCGCGACCCTTTAATACAGTTCCTCATGTTGGGGTGACCCCCAACCATAAAATTATTTTCGTTGCTACTTCAGAACTGTAATTTTGCTACTGTTAAGAATCGTAATGTAAATATCTGATATGCAGGATGTATTTTCATTGTTACAAATTGAACATAATTAAAGCATAGTGATTAATCACAAAAACAATATGTAATTATATATGTGTTTTCTGATGGTCTTAGGCAACCCCTGTGAAAGGGTCGTTCAACCCCCAAAGGGGAATCTCTTGTATAGGAAAGGGGGGAGGGTCCAAGGTTCTGAGTCTTTTCTTTATCTCTTTTTTTTAAAATATTTTTTTCATTGATTTTAGACAGAGAGGAAGGGAGAGGGAGAGAGAGGTAGAAACATCAGTGAGAAACATCAATTGGTTGCCTCCTGCATGCCCCTCCCCAACACTGGGGATAGAGTCCACATCATGGGCATATGCCCCGATGGGGAATCGAACCAATGACCCCTTGTTCATGGGATGACACTCCTGGCCTGAGTCCCTTATCTATATATATAAAAGCCTAAGTGATCTTTTTGACTGGACGACCACCCTGTAGCTATGATGTGCACTAACCACTAGGGGGCAGATGCTCAATGCAGGAGCTGCCCCCTGGCAGTCAGTGCACTCCCACAGCCAACCTCCCATGGCCAGCCTACCTCCCACGGTCCCTTCCCCAGCCAACCAGCCCCCATCAGCCCCAATCAGGACTGGGTGAGATGGCCCCAATCGGCCCTGATCACCAGCCAGGCAGAGGGACCCCACCCGTGCACGAATTCGTGCACCAGGCCTCTAGTCTTATCTAATAATAGAGAAACATGGTAATTAGCCGTAACTTCGCTACCCTTCCCATTGGCTAATCAGGGTGATATGCAAATTAACTTCCAACTAAGATGGCGGTTAACCGCCAACAAAGATGGTGGTTAATTTGCATATGTAGGCACAATGCTGGGAGGCGAAAGGGGAAGGACGGAAGAAGCCCCCTGCCACTGACGGTGATCGGAAACCCAGGGGTGAGCTAAGAGCCGGGGGGCAGGGCAAAGGCGGCCCTAGGGGCTGCCTTTGACCGGCCCCCCAGCCGTGATTGGAGAACTGGGCGCCTTTGCAGCCCCCCAGCCAGTTATAGTGAGAAGCAGGGGTGGAGCCAGCGATGGGAGCTGGGCAGGGAGGAGCCAGCAGTCCGGGGAGCTAGGGGTCCCTTGCCCAGGCCTAAAGCCTTAGCTACAGACGTTAGGCCTGGGCAGGGGTGGAGCCTGCAATTGCGGGGAGCTGGGGGTCCCCTGCCAAGGCCTAACACCTTGGCCAGAGGCATTAGGTCTAGGCAGGGGCAGAGTCAGCAATCATAGGGAGCTGGGGGTTAGGCCAGAGGCATTAGGCTTGGGCAAGGGCGGAACCAGCCATTGCAGGGAGCAGGGGCAGAGTCAGTGATCGTGGGCAGCTGGGCAGGGGCAGAGCCTGCAATCGCGGGGAGCTTGGGGTCCCCTGCTCAGGCCTAATGCCTTGGCCAGAGGCGTTAGGTCTAGGCAGGGGTGGAGTCAGCGATCTTAGGGAGCTGGGGGTCACCTGCCCAGGACTAATGCCTCCACCAGAGGCCTTAGGTCTGGGCAGAGGTGGTGCCAGAGATTGTGGATAGCAGGGGCAGAGCCAGGGATGGTGGGAGCTGGGGGTCCCCTGCCCAGGCCCAATGCCTTGGCCAGAGGCGTTAGGCCTGTGCAGGGGTGGAACCAGCTATAGCGGGGAGCAGGGGCGAAGTCAGTGATTGTGGGCAGGGGCAGAGCTGGCAATTGCGGGGAGCTTGGGGTCCCCTGTCCAGGCCTAATGCCTTTGCCAGAGGCGTTAGGTTGGGCAGGGGCAGAGCCAGCGATCATGGGCAGCAGGGGCTGAGCTGATGATTGAGGGAGCTGGAGGTCCCCTGCCCAGGGCTAATGACTCAGCTGAAGGCGTTAGGCCTGGACAGGGGCCAAGCCAGCAATTGGTGTGAACTACAGAGGAAACACCTTTTCTGACGGCTCATTGGCTTAGCTCCCTGTATGCCACTGGTAATATTCTTAGTAACTTGGGTAATAAGAATCCAAATAGGTGATCTAGGGTTGTTTTTTTTTACCACACTCCTGGAGAAAAAAAGGAAGGTCCGCTGCTGTAGGGCTAAGAAATGTCATATCCTGCCCTAGCTGGTTTTACTCAGTGGATAATGCCGTGGCCTGCTCACTGCTGGGTCTGGGTTCAATTCTGACCAAGGGCATGTACCTAGGTTGCAGGCTCCTCCCTGGCCTGGGCCCAGGTCAGGGCTCATGCAGGAGGCAACCAATCAAAGTGTTCCTCTCACTTTGATGTTTCTCTCTGTCTTTCCCTTTCTCTTCCACATTCTCTAAAAATCAATGGAAACATATCCTCAGGTGAGGAGAAAGGAAAGGAAGAAAGAAAGAAAGAAAGAAAGAAAGAAAGAAAGAAAGAAAGAAAGAAAGAAAGGGAGAGAGGAGGGAGGGAGGGAGGGAGGGAAGGAAGGAAGGAAGGAAAGAAGGAAGGAAGGAAGGAAGGAAGGAAGGAAGGAAGGAAGGAAGAGAAGGAAGGAAGGAAGGAAGGAAGGAAAGAGAGAAAGAAAGAAAAAGAAAGAAAGAAAGGAAGGAAGGAAGAAGGAAGGAAGGAAGAAGGAAGGAAGGAAGGAAGGAAGGAAGGAAGGAAGGAAGGAAGGAAGAAAGAAAGAGAAAGGAAGGAAGGAAGAAAGAAAGAAAGAGAAAGGAAGGAAGGAAGGAAGGTCATATCCTATGAAAGACACATCTTGAAAATGCCTAAAGAAAGTTGTCATTTTTTCATGGTAAAGGGACTGGAGTCCATGTTGATGAAAACACCTTGGTGGCTGCGGTGACTGGCAGTGGCTGCAACAGCGGGGTGATGGGGCTGGTGCCTTCCCCTGATCAGCCCAGTCGCCTCCCACAAAGGGAGGCCAGACTGTGGCTTAGGCCCGCTCCCCAAGGGGAGCAGGGAGCAGGGAGTAGGACATCCCCTGAGGGCTCCCAATATGTGATAGGGGGCAAGCTGGGCTGAGGGACCACCCCCTCCAGTGCACAAATTTTTGTGCACCGGGCCTCTAGTTTCTCAATAAACATCTTAAATTCAATATCCCAGAAAGCAGCTTCAGGGTGGCAGACTTTTGGTTAACACCTTTCTGGTTAAACAAATGCTCTCACTCATCACTTAACCATTCAGTGAACATTTACTTCCACTGCCATGTGCTCGATCATGTGTTGGGCAATCCTGGGCAATAGAGGACAGAGATGATGGAGACCCAATTCCTGCTCTCAGAGACCTGCAAGTGCAGGTATAAAGGCAGACATAAAGGGAGGAGTGGGTAAGAGGGTGACAGGTGAAGGAAGATCCTGGGCTCTGAGGGACAGGGATGTGGAGGGAGGAGTAGTGACCCTGTTATTGGTGAGGTGCCCGCTGTGTCCCCACCTGTTGCTAGTGGAAGTGGGCTTCTTGGGGTGCAGCAGGAACAAGAATTTCCTGAGGCGCCCATGGGAGGATGAGGTATCCTAGAAAGCTTTATTGATTACGTAACATGAAGGGAGCTCCCCTCCATGATCTCATCGCCCTCCATTCTGCCATAGATTCCCATTTTGCCTTTAGCAGAGCTAGAATTAAAGCCACCGCCCAGAGTCTTTGCTTCGTATTACAGCACAGTCCAGTCCTGCCTTTGGTTGGCGTAGCTTGTGCTCCCAGCTGCTGTCCATTGTGTGTGGGGTCTGCATGGGCCACATGGCATGCTAGCGTGGGTCATGGAGCAAGCGAGTGCAAGGAAGCAGAGTGAAGCCAGAGGAACAAGAGAGAGGTAACTCTTTGTCTCAGGGTTATAACCAGGAGCTTCACCAATTAAGCCTTCAGGATTTCACATGCTTGCAGTGGCTCTGCCATTCTGGCCAATGATCTTTGTTCCCCAGGCTAGACTGACAGGCAAACACCTTCCTGACATCACCCCAACTTCACGGAGCATGCACCCATCTTCCCCTTTGTTGGACCCCTTCCCCCTGTGATTTGCAGGGAATGGACAGGTGGTCCCTTGAGAAGTGTGAAATTGCAGCTTCCTGGTGAAGCTGCCCAGATGACCATACTTACAATGTCTGGCCTCTCCTTTGCTTTCTTCCTATTATTAATATTCACCAGCTAGTTATGATGGTAACAACCCCACATCTAGTAAAGCAAAGAAGGCAGTTTTGTCTGCACTTTATATAAGGAAACTTAGGCTGAGAGAGAAATGACGACCTAAGACCACATAACCAGAAAGTGGCCAGGCCTGCCTGTGATCCAGAGCCTTGTCTCTTGGCACAGTGCCTCACACTGTAGTGAACACTGGGATGGAGGGCAGCAGAAATCTGAGCCAGACACGGCAGAGCCTGCGAAGAGTTCTCAGTCTGGTGGGGAGGTAGCCATCCATACTCCACTCTCAAGAATGTTCACCAAGCACAGCTTGGTCACCTGGTGGCTGCATCAAAGGGTGTCCTGGCCCCTCCTGGGGAGCTGCAGCCTGCTGGGTGTTGAGGATGCACACCAGGGTCAGAGCAGTGACAATCCCCAAGAAGTCTCATCCTGGGCAAGCAGAGGGTTCCAACCCACATGAATTCATGGCCTCCGACGTTCATCCATCCATCCACTTGTGTGGTTCTTCATTCAGTCGCCATACAGTACTGAGAGCCATTTGTGTCCCAGCCTGTATGTACTGGGGGAGCCTTCCCTTCCTCTCCAAACACCAGTCCTGAGCCCTCAGCACGTGGGGCTGCAGCCCTGTGTCTGATTTGTGTATGTACATGACTGCTGCTCAGTGACCTGGACATTCCCAGGGCAGGGACCTGGTTTCACCCCTCCTTAGCTGACCTAGAGGAGACTGTACAGGCTCTTTGGTGCCTCGGAGCTTCTCTTTGCTGTTCCCAACATTCCCTCTCCAGGAAAGGGTGTTCTAGGCCGGATTGCAAGGGCAGAAGGTTTGTGTGAGCACAAAGAACACACTCCCTAGGTCTACTGATCAGCTCCAAAGCAGAAGTCAGAATTGGAGGGGCCCAGGTCACAGGGATTGGCTCTGTTTCCCACTGTACTGATGAGAAAACTGAGGCAGCCAATACCCTCACCCCCTACAACATAGCTCCTAGTTCTGCCAAGGCCTGAGCAGCTATCCTGGGAGGTCCTCTGGCCTCACATTTA
Organism: Myotis myotis; assembly: GCF_014108235.1. NCBI lineage: Eukaryota > Metazoa > Chordata > Mammalia > Chiroptera > Vespertilionidae > Myotis > Myotis myotis. Next base: position 28,510,894 of record NW_023416324.1, on the reverse strand, counting down.
GATGCTTTGATGGGGGATGGGAGTTCTCTCTGGAATGGGCTGCTGGTGGGTGTGATGGAGGAGGGGCAGCTGCTCCCATTCTGAGGACATTCCCTCCCAAAGTGCTTTTGATCTCTAGTGAGCCTGGCCCAAACCTCCTAATTCTGCCCCAGGATTGCCCTGCATGAAGGACAAAGAGGGGTGTGTGTGTGTGTGTGTGTGTGTGTGTGTGTGTGTGTAGGGGTGGGCTGTGGGGGAGAGTGAACAGGCAGGATAATGCCGAAGGATCATTCCAGGGTTCATTCTCCAGTCCTCCTTGACAATGGGGGCCTCTTGAATGGTTCCTGGGGTCACACACTGATCAGTGAAGTGTGAAATGAGGTGGGGACCAGGGTGTGTAGGAGTACACGGACATACAAGCTCTGCATGGTATTCGTGTGCTTGCGGGATTGTGAACACCACGAGGGCCTGGGTACATTCAATGGTGCCGCCAAGGCCGCTCCAGAGGCTTTGGCCTCCCTCTAGTCTCCATCAGCATCACAGGTGCCCCCTCCTTTGATGTGGACAGAACTATCTTGCGTCAAGAGCCACCAGCCCATTCAAGTGGACTCCTAGATAAGACATTCCGGAGCGCAGACATGAACTGTGCACAGGAATGTTCTGCAGATCAGATTCCGCTTAGAGGGCGGCGCACATCCTCACCCTGGGGGTGGGGGTGCGCTCGGGGGGCGCCCGAGTCCGGGGAGCTCTGCCCTGGCCTCCCGGGCACCACCCAGGGCTGTGCATTTCACAGCCCCCGCGGGACCCGCGAGCCAGGCCCTGTCTTTGTTTCGACAGAGACACTGGTCGTCCCAACGGGGGCCCCCGCCGCCTTCTCGGGCCCTGGGGGCCGCTGGAGGGAAACATCTGGCAGAGGAGACGGTCCTGACCCAGGCTGGGTGTGCCTGGAGCCCCCGGCCACTCCCCCGGCCTCCCCCCTTTGGGTCTTCGGGGGGGGCCCCCCCCGGAGCCGCCAGGCGGCGGGCCGGGCGGCACCCTGCGGGCGACACTGGCCCTTTGTTACCTGCTCTGCGCGGAGCGGACGAGTGCTACGTGCAGCCGGAGCGGGCGGGCTGGGGCACCCCTTTCGCTCCCCCCGCCCCGGGGTCCCCCGCCCTCCTCCGCCCTCCTCCGCCGCGGGGCCGGGGACCTCCCGTGGCATCCTGGCGAAACCGGCTCCCGCGCTGCTCTCCGCCCCTTTCGGGCACCTGCTGTCTTGCCACTCGCGGGGACTGCCCGCCCACCGTCCCCGAAACCAGACTGTACTTTCCCTCGGGATTCAGGCCGCCTGCCCTCCCCACCCCCGTTGCCTGACACACGGGCACCCCAAGGTCCAGCTCAGAGTCTGCTTCTGGGAAACCCCCTCTGACTCCCAGTTTTAGTCACTCTGCTCGGGCAACCTCTGTGTCTGGTCAATCTGGGGCGAGGCTGTCACCCCTCAAGATTCAGGGCGGGGCCAGCACCCTGGGCAGCCAGGCTCCATCTTCCCCGAAGATGTCTCCAGTGGGGGAGTGGATGAGTGGCATTGGAGCCAGGCAGGAAGGAACGCCCAGGTGCCCTGCGCCCAGGTGCCCCTGTCCACTGCCTGAGCTGTTGTCTGAGCTGCTCAGTCCTTGCCACCTACCCTTGGGACTTCTCGGGTGACCGGAGACCCTTCATTTGCATGACCTGCTCAGCCAGAACCTCTGGCCTCCCAGCCCTTGCCCAGGCTGATACACTCCAGGCACAAGTGGAAGCCAGACCCTGCCAAGGCCTGTCCCTCCTGGAGTAGCCCTGCCTGGCCGTCCGGGTTTTGTGGTGATCTGTGCCCCCGAATTTTGTGCTTTACGCATAATGTGCATTTCCCCCTCACTGCCACCCTAAAACATGCTCTTGCTCCCACTTGACACTGGTGCCTTGACACAAGGCCTCCCCAGGAACAACTGGTTCTCTGAACCGCTCCCCATTTCCCGGAGCCCCCTGCCCCCCCCTCCCCTGCCTTTCAGGCCAGAGCTGGGCAGGGCTGGGATTCTTGCACTGGCCACATCAGTCTGAGGCCCCTGTGGCTTTGCACCTGGTGGAGGAATTTGGAGGGCAGAGTGTGCAGGGCGTGGTGAGAGACCTGAGATGGGGGCCGAAGGAATGTGGGGCTTCGGGTCGGAAACCTAGCAAAAGGTAGAGAGGGCCGAGAGAGCTGGCTTTCCCAGGCCTGGGAAACAAAGACTAGTTTGAATGACAAAGGTCCCCTGGGGACCGAGGACGGCTGGTGAGGATGCGAATGTGGGAAGAGGAGGGTCAGAAGGGCGGGAAGGAAGCTGCCCTAGGGTTCCCATCTAGAGCGGCCCTTTCAAGTCCGGTTAAAGCCGTAACAATGAGAGGAACTGACAGAAGGACACTATGGGCAAAGGATGATTAACGTAATTCACTGAGGAAATGTAAAAACTTGGCGAAAATGCTAGAAGTTCCGAAGTACAAAGAAAAGGAGATGCCGGCTTTTCTTTCCTATAGAATTGGTCAAGATGAAAATAACAACGACACCAGATGTTAGCAAGGAAGCCAGTGCCTTTTCCTCTGCAGAGGAGGGGCATTATGGGATGTTTCTGCAGGACCATTGGCAGTATGTATGTGCGAACACTTTTAAAAGAATTAGACTTTTAAAAAATATATATTTTTATTGATTTTTAGAGAGAGAATGGGAGAGAGAGAGAACTATTAATGAGAGAGAAACAGGAGCAGCTGCCTCCTGCAGGCACCCTGACTGGGATCGAACCCATAACCTGGGTATGTGCCCTGACCGGGAATTGAACCCCCACCTTTTGGTGCACAGGACTGAACCAGACTGGCCAGGGCTAAAAGAGTTATCCTGTGATTTAGCAATTCAACTTCCAAAATATACCCTAAAATCAAAGATTATTTATCCCTGCCTTATTTATAACAAGGGAAAGTTGGAAATTCCCTAAATGTTCAATGACAGGAAATTGGGTAAATAGATTATACTACATTCATAGATGGAAAGCTGTGCAGAAATGAAATATTAGGCACTTGGTGAATATGAAAGATATGAGGAAGCATTCAAGATATGCTGGTAAGTGAAAAAGGGGAAGTGAAAATAGCATGATTCCAATTTTATGCAATGTCTATATAAATAGGCACAATATCTGCCATTTATGGTGCTGGGCTGGGTGCGCTACCCTGTGCTAAGAACTGGACCCAGTTTCTCATTCAAGCATCACAGCAGCTTTGCAAGGGAGATTCTAGTAACTGCATTGGAGGAGGGGGGAAATTCACCAAATTTCCTAAGTGTGAAATGAGAGGTCATGAGTTGTCTTTCCCTCAGAGATTCCACTTCCAAAGAGGAAGTGTGCTTTTAGTTTTATTTAAAAAAAAAAAAAATACGTCTTTATTCATTTTTTAGAGGGAGAGTGAGATAGACACATTGATCAGCTGCCTCCTACATGCCCCCTACTGGGGATTGAGCCCGAAACCAGGGTATGTGCCCTGACTGGGAATCAAACCCTGACCTCCTGGTGCATAGGTCAACACTGAACCACTGAGCCACTCTGGCCGGGCTAGTTTTCTTCTTTATACTTTCGGATCCTTTCCAAATTTTCTTCAATAAATGAATGTAATAATAAAAACATTAGAAATATTTAAAGTTGATTTTAAAGAGAGTGAAGAATGGAGAGAGAGAGAGAGAGAGAGAGAGAGAAACATTGATTTGTTGTTCCACTTATTTATGCATTTACTAGAGGCCCGGTGCATGAAATTCATACACTTGAGGGGAGTCCCCCAGCCTGGCCTGTGCCCTCTCATAGTGCGGGAGCCCTGTGATTGATCACCCTAAGGAGGTAGGCCCTGCCCACCCATCCGGGACTCCTCAATGGATTAATGCAAAGAGGTAAGCCGAAGCCAGGGGTCCCGCCTCCACGCCATGAGGGGCCACGGGACCCCCAGGCCTTGCGGGACCCCCAGGTCCCACAGCGCACGCAGCGTCAAGTCCCTGCCCACCCGCACACTCCTGCTACGCACGCAGCCTCCTTGTGACGGCGTAAGGGCTTCACGGCATGAGGACATGACGGCCATCTAGGCTATTATTAGTATAGATTGGTTGCTTCTTGTACTAGTATGTGCCCTGACCAGAGATCGAGCCTGAAACCTTGGCATATTGGGATGATGCTCTTAACAACTGAGCTACACAGCCAGGGCTAGAAAAATAAAATAACTTTAAAAATCCTCACTTGAGGATATGCTTATTGATTTTAGAGAGAGGGAGAGAGAGAGGAAGAAAACACACACCACATCGATGTGAGAGAAAACATCGATGTGCTGCTCTCTGTACACGCCTCGACGGGGGATTGACCTGCAACCTAGGTATGTGCCCTGACCTGTAATTGAACCCACGACCTTCAGTTATACAGGACATCACTCCAACCAACTGGGCCACAGCAGCCAGGGCTCAGGCTAGAAATTTCAAAATCACAAATATAATTTGTTTTATCCTATCTCTTCTTTTTGGGATGGGTGGCCGTTTACTTCTTTGTATTCACTTACTGGTGCTGCTATAAAAAACAGGGTGGCTTAAAAAACACACAAAAGTTTATTGCCTCACAGTTCTGGAGGCTAGAAGTCTGAAATCAAGGTATTGGCGGGGTGGGTTCCTTCTGAATGTGTGGGGGAAGGGTCTGTTCCAGGCCTCTGGCTCACCTCTGGTCGCCTCTGGTGTCCTTGTCGAGTTTTCCCCTATGTGCCTTCACATCATTTTCAACCCATAACCCTGAGCCCTCTGAGATGAGTGTGGCAGGGAGTGGGGGTAGGGGAGCCCTCCACAGGGTGAATCTGTTCTTGGACATTGTGGGTCCCCTTGGACTTGCCTCACTATGTCACCTCAGAAAGGTCTTTAGACTCTTTGGGCTTCACTCTCCTCCTTCACATATGGGAGGCGTATTACTTACCTTCCAGGGTTGTGAATGAGGTGATAGGTGATAGGTGGCTTCCTGGGGCCTAACCTTTCTCAGGAAGTGCCCTCTTTATCCCTTCTCAAAGGGGGGTGGGGGTGGGGGTGGCTGGGAGAACACTGGCCCAGGGATAGTCATTTAGGGTTGGGTTCAAGTTCTAGTCCTGTTTATCATAGCTGCATGGTCCCTGTGAGTCTCCATCTCCTTGTTTGTGGGATGGGAAAAATATCCATGCCCACCTGAGCTACTGTGATGAGTCTCAGAGCCAGAGAGGAATGAAGACTGTAGAGGCAAGACTGGGAAAGCCAATGCAGGCGGGATATGTTCAGGGTTAATGAGGCCGGAGACTATGGCAGGGGGCTGATCACAAAGGGCTATGAAAGTTAGTTTGTGCTTTCCCCCACAGAGGTGGGAAGCCAGCAGAAATCTTTGAACTGGTGAGTAAGAACATCGTCTTTGTGGTTTAGGAAGATCCTGGAGTAGTAGTTTGGAAGATGGACTGGAGAAGCCAAGAGGCAGGGAGACCTGTCGGGAGCCTATTGCAGGGTTCAGGTAAGACAGGGCGACGAGGCCTTGGGATGGAGAGAGGGAGCAGGCTCATAAGGTATTTAGGAGGCAGGAGACAGTATTTGGTGATTGACAGGATGTTTGGGACAGGCAGAGGCAGATTTGTGGCTGGTGGTTGTTGATCATCCAGTAAAGGATACAGGAGGAAGAGCCAGTTTTGGAGGGAATAAGGTGAATCCATTGGTTTTGAATCTGTAAAGGGTTGGAGGAAGGAGAGGTACTCTGGAAAGGGTCCCGAGAACGATCCAAGAGGTTGACAACCAGGGAAGACCCATCTCCTAGAAGCCCAGGCAGGAGAGTGCAAAAGGAATGTGAGCAACAGTACGAAAGTGTGCCTCCTGCTGGGTGGGGCCTCCATGAGAGGGGGTCCCCAGGCCTTCCCTGGACTCCCTGCCTCAGCTGGAGGCTCAGCGTGTCCTTTGGTAACCCCAGCTACCTGTTTAACCCCTAGGCCTTTTGGGTGTCGGTTTCTTTCTCCACCCAAGGGGTGTCATAATTCTGCTTGCCCTCCAGCAGTATTGGGAGCTTCAGATGAGAAACTGGAGGAACTGTTTTTAAACTGCTCAAGAGGTGATCTCTGGCTCAGATCTTTTAAGTCGCAGACCTTTCCAGAGTTTGGTTGGTTATGTTTTATCTTGTCTTTGGTGGCTCCTTGGCTCACTCTTTTTCTTCTCTGTTCTGACTTGTTTTGTGGCTGCTGTCAGTCTGTGGCTGGCCCATCTAGCTCGTTTTTACTGAGTCACCCATTCGGCATTCAGCCTTGACTCTGCTCTGGGGCCTGCTCCTTGCTCCACTGCATCTTTTTCTCTTTCTTGTATCTTCAAGCTCGTCCTCCTTTTCTGCCATCTTTTTTTTCTTCTTCCCTCCAAGAGGCTCAGGTAAGTGTCTACCAGCTCCCTCTCCATCCGCACTCCTTCTTAACCAAGTCTCTCCAATAATTATCTACATTTCTCATCTCCTCTTTGTCTCTTAATCCTTTGCAATCTGGCTTTAATTCACCTCTCCAGTGAAAGTTTTTGTAATGACCATTGTCGTGGGCTGAACGCTGATCCCCAAAATGCTATATCTAAGTCCTAACCCTTGGAACCCATGAAAGTGAACTTATTTAGAAAAGTATTTGTAGATGTAATTAAGTTAAGGATCTCAAGATGAAGTCATCCTGGATTTAGTGTAGGCCCTAGGTATAATGACAAGTGTCTTTATAAGAGAAAGTCAGAGGGATTTGAGACTGAGACAGAGGAGAAGGCAATGTCAATGCAAAGGCAGGCATTGGAATTATGCAGCTATAAACCAAGAAAAACCAGTGATCAGCAGCCACCAGAAGCTAGGTGGGAGGCATGAATCAATTCTCCTTCAGAGGCTCAAAAGGAGCCAACCCAGCCTGGCTGGTGTAGCTCAGTGGTTGAGCATCAACCTATGAACCAGGAGGTCATGGGTTTGATTCCTGGTTAGGGCACATGCCTGGGTTGCAGTATTGATCCCCAGTAGGGGGTGCACAGGAGGTAGCTGATCAATGATTGTATCTCATCATTGGTGTTTCTATTTCTCTCTCCCTCTACCTTCCTCTCTGAAATTAATAAAAATATATTGTAGCCGAAACCGGTTTGGCTCAGTGGATAGAGCGTCAGCCTGCGGACTGAAAGGTCCCAGGTTCGATTCCGGTCAAGGGCATGTACCTGGGTTGCGGGCACATCCCCAGTGGGAGATGTGCAGGAGGCAGCTGGTCGATGTTTCTCTCTCATCGATGTTTCTAACTCTCTATCTCTCTCCCTTCCTCTCTGTAAAAAATCAATAAAATATATTTAAAAAAAAATATATATATATATATATTGTATATGTGGAGCCAACCCAGCAGACACCTTATTTTAAGACTTCTAGCCTCCAGGACTATGAAACAATACATCTCTGTGGTTTTAAACCATTCAATTTGTGGTAATTCATTATGGTAGCCCAAGAAACAAATTCAGTAATAATGATAGCAGCCAACATTTTTGGAGTGGCTATCCTGTGCCTGGCATAATTCTAAGCGCCTTATTTTATTTAATCCCCCCACCGACCCAATGAAGTAGCCATGCAGATACAAAGGCAATGTCAACATAATCAAGTTATTGAGGGTTTGCCATATCTTGTTATAGAAACAGAACCCTCTACTTGAGTGATATGTTTTATTATTTTTCTCTTTTTCAGATGAAGAGGCTGCAGACCAAAAACTTATGTAATTTGCCCAAGGTTACACAAGTATGTAGTAGAGCCAGGGTTCTCACCCTGGTAAATCCTGTGGATGCCCTTAACCACTTTGCACTTCTTCTAAGGTCAGGAGTAGAGAGGGAACTGGGGAAGCTGATAAGTGAACTGACCCAGAACTGTTTTTTCTTTTGTTTGTTTGTTTTTAACAATTGGAGGAATGGAAGGGGCCAAGAGACAGGGAGAAGATTGGGTACCTTGATAACCTCACAGAGCTGATGTCCCTGGAGGAAGAGTATGAGAGGGGAAATATCTGTGGTGAGGGGGAGCAGACACTGCCACCCCAAAATATGCCTCTTTGGATATTGGCTATTTTAAGCAAGTTACTTTTAAGAACTAGAGGACTCAGGAAAAACCATTGACCATCTCCCTAACAGCCTAAACAAATTTAGAAAGGACCTGCTCCAGGAAGGAAGCTATCATCATACATAACCATACTTTATTACGAACCAGTAGATGACAGGTAGCAAGGCCTCTTTGATCAAAGTCCTCCAGTGTCCCCCTGTTAAAGATGGCCCAGCAAACATTTGTTTAACAAACATGTGTTTTTCCAACTCCACGTGGATTATCTTCCTTCCGTTTGCGGTCCCAAACCACAAGCCTGGTTTCTCCTGGTTTCAAGATGGCAGATCAGCCTTAATTGCCTGATCTGTCCTTGGGCCCCAAATTCTTACGGAACCCCCATATGAACATAAGTAATTAAACTTGGTTATTTTCTCTTGTTAATCTGTCTCATGTCTATTTGATTGTTAGACCAGCCAGAAGAGGGGAAATATCCCTTCCCCACAGTTGGTGAGCCAGCAGGAGACTTTACTAGCTGGACACTGTTCACACTGGCACTGTGGCAAACGAAGAGATCTTGGGGCGTCTCATGCAAACTGAAGAAGGTAAGAGTTCTTGCTATGTTAGTCTCCCCCTGCTCCCTTTCTCTGTGGGATCTGGTGGAAGTAAATGTGGTGAGATTAGACCAGCCAGAGAACTGAGAAGGAAAAAGAGGGGGAATTTTCCCCTCTCCCATATCAGCATCCCCTGGAGTTTAAAATTCCAGAGCTGGAGCAGTGCTGGGTGATAAGGTCTAGTCGTGGTTGAACCTCAGGAGTGGTGGGGGCCCCAGAAGACTGTCAGCAGATTCCACTAGGTCAAGAAGCCTGGACGGAGATCACACCAGGGGAATTTAGTGGACGCTCTGGGAGTTCAAACGGCCAAGCAATCATTCTTTGCGCTTATCATGAAATAAATGGAACCTGGGCTGGTCCTTAGAAGCAAACAAACAAAAAAGAGATGAAAGCCAGAAGGGCTTCTAGGGAACAGGCACAGAAAGAACAAAACCACAAAAGAATGAATCCATGAGGCATTTAGTTTATAATTTAAGTTGGCTATAGTTAAGGGTGCATGGAAGGGTATGATGGGACTTGAGTTTTGAAAGTGTCCTAATTGGGGGACCCTGCCAAGCAGATGCTGAATCAAGGATTTAGGTGCAAGTATTTGAGAGGATGTCCCCAGAAAGCATAGTGAAGGAGTGGGGAAGAGAGACAGAGAGGGGAGGAAAGCCAATAAAAGATGAACAAATTACCACTTGGGTAACTAGGCTCAGTTCCACTGGGGACCTTCTGAGAGATGGTGCAGAACATGCTTCAGAATTGTCCCACAGGGGGACAAGGAAATCAGAATATTTATTCACCAAATCTGATCTGTCCCTCGATCCTGCTGCCACAGAACAACCACGGAGCCAAACTGACTAGGGCATAAAGTCCATTTTAAACCACCTACTTTGTACCATGTGCTTTATCTGCATTATCACTTTTAAAAATGGGGAAACAAGGACTTAGAAAGGCCGAGCCATAGGCACCGTGGCACAGCTAGTAAGTGGAGATCAGATCTTTTTGACCAAGCCCCTTCTCTACACTATATCTACCTGCATGTGTCACATGGCCTCAGAAAGTCAGTAAAATGCCAGCAACAGTCCTGGGTGAATGCTGAGCTCTTTAAGCTTCTAAATTATGTTTGCTTATGGCTGTGCCAAGTTCCTGAGAACCCTGAGAGCCTGAGATAGGCAACGTCCACATTTGACCAATGAGAAGACCGAGATCCAGAGACACGAAATGGTTTATCCCAAGTTTCATGGCCGGTCTCTACCTTTTGACCTCAGATTGCGTTCTCTGACCTTACCCGTCCTGGACACATGTATATGTCAGCAGGGAGCCCAGAGAGGAGGAGGAGAGGTGATGGAGTGTGGCCAAGGACAGTGACAGGGAGAAGGAAAGGAGGGGATGGCGGAAGCTCATCGGGACCCAGGCACTCAGACACTATTACCAGGAGCCTTTCTCTCCAAACTCTGACTCAGCTGTCTTCTACACTGGCTTTATTTTTAGAAAGACTTTCCTTGTGCTTAGCAACCCCAGCAGAAAAAGAGCATCTCTTCCCTGACACATCCAGCATGGCACCCCAGATAGACTTTTAGTGGCTCTCCTGGGATATGTGCCCATCTCTTGGAAACATGCACAGGATGATTGAAACTGCTAACTGGCCACTCTTAGGTTACGGAACCAGCCCTGAAGTCAAGGCAAGTGGTCACCCAAACACAAAGGGAAGTCAGATGCTCTTTGTCCAGACCTTGGGAAGAAAGAAACAACAGATATCTTTTATACTACGTACCTCCATTTTCCAGATAAAAAAACGGAGGCTCAGCCTGCAGAAGTGCCCTGCCCCAGGCTGTCCAGCTAGTGTCCGGTGTGGCAGAATTCCAACCCACGTGCTGTCTCCAGAACCTGTGCTCCTCCAGAGCAGCAGACAAGGTCTTTTTCATTCTTGGGTCTCCCCATGCACCCCTCCCCTAAATCAGCCTATTTCAGTGCTATTCAGAGTGTGGTCCATGGCCTGTGCTGGTCTGCAAACTCTGTTAGCAGTCCACAGTGAGTTAAATACCACAATTCTGAGTAAGCATTTAGGAACATTTTGCAGCAATTTGGCACTGCTTTGACACTGAAGTGCAGGAATACAAAACGATGGATCTGAGATGTGTTGCAAATAATTTGAGAAACATTGCTCAATCCGGTTATCTCTTCAATAAAGGCATGAGCAAAGGAAACCATGATGGCATTAGTGGGTCCCCTATGGGGAGGCCCAGATGGAGGTTCTGTCACTCAGCCTTCCTAGGAACCCCACCCTTCACGCAGGCCTCTGCAGCTGGCTTGCCTCTCCCACCTACCAGCCCGTCAGACAGGCAGGCTCAGGCCCAAGCAGCTCCCGTGCCCAAGGGCTCTGGGTTCTATCCAGCTGGAACTGGCTGATTCTGCCCAGAGCCCACAGGCACCTAGCACTGTGAGCCAGGGCCCCGCCCACCTGTGCTTCCACACTGTGTCCTGGAGGGAGGGTAACGGCTGACATAAACTGTCTTTGAAAAGCCACGGGAAGAACAATTTCTTTCTAAGCTGAAGTAAAAGGTCGACTCCAGGATCAAGCTGCCTTCTTCCATCTTGCCACCAGGGATGTGGCATGGCTCCTACCTTTGCTTCCTCCTTGGTTGGAAAGTCTCTGATGCCAGGATCTTGGGTCAACAGAGCAGTTCCAGGCACAAGTGTTTCTCAAAGCCAGGATGATGGAAGTTGGCAAGTGTGAGTCAGGGAAGATGCCCAGAAGCCAGTTCGGTCCTTTGATGAGGGCAGAAAAACCCTTCATCTGGCTATGTTGTCACTTACCTGTTCCATCATGCCTGGTGCAATGAAAAGAGCCCGGTACCTTAGGTTAGAAACCCAGTTCTGCGATTTTGCTGAGTAATTTTGGGCTGTTTGCATCATCCCTCTGTATCTCAGCCTCTCTGTATCACGTAATCTCTCTGTATCTGCATTTGGAGAAGGGTAAACACCCACCTGACAGGCTGATTCTGAGAATGAACTGGGGTGATGCTATAGAGCACCTGGTACGCACAGACCCTCAGAGAACAGAGAGAGTATGAGCATGTTTTCTCCCCCGTCCAGGCAGCTGGGGAAACTGATAGGAACTCTGGCATAACACTAACCTGGTTCTTCTTGCTCAGGCTCAATTACCTCTGACTGTGTGACCATGGGTACGTTTCCTAGCTTCTCTGAGCCTTGATGACCTCATCTATAAAGAGCAAAATATGCACCTGCCAAGATTGTTGTGAGGATTAAATGCAAGCAGATATCCAGAAGAACATAGCACACAGGAGATGCTCACTTTATGCTCATTAATTTAATACCTACCTAGTACTGATGCTGCGGACTAGGTCCATTAGGCCAGGCATCGAGAACACCATGCTGAGTCCTTTCTGAAGAATTTAGAAAGGGAAATGTTCTTGTAAGGGGAACATTCGCACACCGAAAATCAAGTCACAACTGTGGCACATACTGCAAAGTGAGGTACAGAGTGCTAAGTGAAGATGTGACAAGGCAATTCAATCAACTAGAGAAAGTCCGGAAGGGCTTCCCTGAGGAAGTGATCATTAAACCAAGGTCTGAAGCATGAATGGGAAGAACATTCTGCACAAGAAATAACACGTGCACAGCCCTGTGATGGGGAAACCCAGTTGGTTAAAGGTACTGAAAAGAGGCCAGTCAGGTGAGAGTCCAAGGGCCAAGTAGGGCTGGAGAGGAGGAGAAGCCAGACCTCGCAGGCCTTGAAGGCTGTGTTATGGATTTCAGTCTTTGTCTATATCTTAAGTGGGGGGTGGGGATGACGCAATCACACTTTCAACAAAGATCTCTCTGGCTGCAGCTTGGAGGTGAAGTTAGAAGACCATTGCTATGGTGTGGGTGAGTGATGAAGTTTTGAGTTAAGGTGGTGATGATAGAGATGGGGAGAAGGGAAGAGAGATAATCAAGGGATGGATGGTACTTGCTAAAGCATTTCCTAAGTGTATCAAGAGCAATTCCTGTCCTGCCTGGTGTGTTCAGTGGCTAGTGTCAGCCTGTGCACTGAAGGGTCAAGGGTTTGATTCCTAGTCAAAGGCACGTACTTGGGTGGCAGTTTCAATCCCCAGCCCCGGCCCTGGTCGGGGTGTATGCAGGAAGCAGCCAATAGATGTGTCTCTCTCATATCGATGTTTCTCTCTCGCTCCCCCTCGCTCCCCCCCCCCCTTTCTAAAAATCAACGGGAAAAATATCCTCCGGTAAAGATGAACAATAACAAAAAAGAGCAATTCCTAGGCTCTTGGCTTGCACTAGCACTTGAACGGTGGTGGTAGAAGAAGAGCAGGGTAGGGGAATAAGCCCGTGAGTCTGGTTTGGACAGGCATTGCCGAGCTAAGAGGCAGCTAGCCCTTTTCCATCGGATTTAATGAGCTGCAGCTCTCTGGCACCTTTATCAGGTGTGTTTTTGTGAGTGATGGAGCATGAAGTTTATAAAAGGGCACAAAGAGACTTGCAGGGGTGTTCACTGTCTTCGTGGTGGTGGTTTCTCTGGTGTATACATATGGAGGAACTTACCAAATTATACACTTCCAACATGTCAGGTTTATTGTATCAGTTATACCTCACCAAAGCTGTCAGAAAAGGTGAGTGGAGGTGAGGACGGGAGGCAGAGTGCAGACAGCCCCTTTGAGGACGGCAGTGGAAGTAAGAAAGGCAGGTGGTTGCTGGAGGGGATGTGAGGTTGAAGAAGTAGGCTTTTGTTTTTGTCTAAGGAGGTGGTTTGACTGTATTTAAAAGCTAGTGGAGAAGTAGAGAGAGAAAATCTAAGACTAAGAAGGGATAATTAGAAACACACAGTCCCAGAAGAAGGGAGAAGGAGGGTGGCAAAATCCAGGTGGAAAATTCTCTTTTGATGAAAATGTCAGCTCCTGTGTTGAAACAGAAGGGAAAAAGAAGAGGGTGTGTGTGTGTGTGTGTGTGTGTGTGTGTGTGTGTGTGAATATAAGGATGGTGTCTTCTTTCTCTGGCACTAATGAGAATGAAGGCAAAGTAGGCAGGTTTGAGGAGTGTGGTGAAGGTGTGAAGTGGTCATTGGTAAGAGTTGATATGGGCAGTGTCCAGAGCCCATTGGAGGTGAGGGATCCCAGAGTTTCAGGGAAGCCCCCTGCCCTGTGGTATGCTGGTCTCAGCAGTGTGTGGCTGCTGGCCATAGTCCTGGAGAAAGCAGATAGGGAGGGGTTTACTCCACCAGTGAGATCTAAAGACAGAGGGCCAAGAGAATTCATGGCATTGGCAAGACTGTTATTGAAATATTGGACCTTGACTCTGAGCTGTAATAAAGAACATGATTTATACCCGTTAGAATGGCTATCATCAAAAAAACCAAAAGGTAATAAGTGTTGACGAGGATGTGGAGAAAAGGGAACCCTTGTATACCATTGGTGAGAGAGTCAGTTGGTACGGCCACTGTGGAAAACAGTATGGAGGCTCCTCACAAAATTAAAAATAGAATTACCATGTGATCCAGTAATTCTGCATCTGAGTATTTATCCAAAGGAAATGAAAACAGAATCTTAAAGAGATATCTGCACCCCATGTTTACTGCAACATTATTCACAATAGCCAAGACATGGAAACAATGTAAGTGTCCGTCAATGGATGAATGGATAAAGAAGATGTGGTATATGGAGTATGGAATATTACTCAGCCATGAAAAAGAAGGAAATCCTGCCATTTGTGACAACATGCATAGACATCGAAGGCTTATGCTAAGTGAAATAAGTCAGAGAAAGACAAATGCTGCATGGTATCGCTTTTATGTGGAATCTACAAACAACACAAAACAACGAAAGTCAAACTCATAGAAACTAAGAGTGGAAATGGTTGCTGAGGCTGGGAGGAAAAAAAAGAACATGAGGTAGAAGAGGGGTGATAGCCTGGAACAAATTAGAGGGTCAATTGCTGAAGATGCCAGTGTGATGCAGAGCAGATGCAAAGAACTTGTGGGAAGAATGGAGGTGGTGGTCAGACGGTGGGATGTTCATGTTGGGGCTTTCATGGTTGTCAAGCCAAATGGTTGTCAACAGGGTTTAAGGTGAAGTTGTTAGACTCCCAGAGTGTGAGACCCCCTGAGTAAGGACGATGGGCCAGGTACAGAAACTCATCAGGGCAGAAAGCTCTGGATGCCTAGCAAGGGGTGAAACTGGGAAAACAAGAACTTCACCCCAGGGTAGCCTTTCCTCTCCTAGCATATTGCTGGTCCGGCAGCTTAGACCCTTTGACCTTTTCCTCCTTAGAGATAACATCTAGGCCTCAGTTGTTTTTCAGCTCCAGCCCAGAAAAGCAGCAAAACCAGACAAGTGGTGCCTTGGCTGCCTCAGGACCAGCCACACTGACTAATGACCCTGCCCTGGCACCGACCAATCAGTGGAGACCATGACCCGAAAGAGCACGCCTGGAAATCTGATGAATATTCTAGTAAGACCTTTGCCTGAGGCCTCCCCTAAGATTCCCACCTGCAAGAAAGAGTTAAATATGCTCAGAACAAAGAACCCAGTGCGTGCTCTTCCTCCAAGGAGCACGCCCATTCTGTTCCTCCACTGACACGTACCTCCAACCCCTAAGGGTCCTCATGAGACTTGCAACTAGGGGAGCAATGGGCAGCGGCAGCTCATCCCAGGCTTACCCCCTGAACCTGTCTCCAAGACCCCCTTTTCTCTGACTTCTCAGTGAGCCAGAGCAGCCCAGCCTAGGCTCTCCTGGTGCTTCTTCTATGCCCTTCCTAGTTTCACTGTCCCAAGTATATTGGGCTGCCATCTTGGACCCAATGTCCCACTGGCTCTGTACTGTGCAGCCCTTCCCTTTGGATATCCCATTCCCCGTCCTTAAATAAATTCAGTTTTTCTCTTCTTTTTTCTTCTTCTTCTTATTATTTTTAAAAAATCTTTATTATTGAAAGTATTACATAGATCCTCCTTCCCCCCACCCCCCATTAACCTCTTCCAGCCCACTCCTCCCCTCTCCCCCAGGCTCAATTTTTCTTAAATCACCGTCTGCTATTTAGCCTGCCAGTGCCACACCACCATGTTAACCTTGCACAATGGGAAGTGGTGAATGACCGAGTGGGTGAATGAGTGAATATATTGATGTGGTAACCTGACACATTTTCTTTCTGTAATTAGCCTAACAGCCTGTCCTTCTCCTTCTCCTTCTCCTTCTCCTTCTCCTTCTCCTTCTCCTTCTCCTTCTCCTTCTCCTTCTCCTTCTCCTTCTCCTTCTCCTTCTCCTTCTCCTTCTCGTTCTCCTTCTCCTTCTCCTTCTCCTTCTCCTCCTCCTCCTCCTCCTCCTCCTCCTCCTCCTCCTCCTCCTCCTCCTCCTCCTCCTCCTCCTCCTCCTCCTCCTCCTCCTCCTCCTCCTCCTCCTCCTCCTCTTTCTTTTCATACTTCGATTCGCAACAACCTTGTCCCAAA
The DNA here is from genome assembly GCF_014108235.1 of Myotis myotis. Classification (NCBI taxonomy): domain Eukaryota; kingdom Metazoa; phylum Chordata; class Mammalia; order Chiroptera; family Vespertilionidae; genus Myotis; species Myotis myotis. The sequence goes on along the minus strand of NW_023416324.1, from coordinate 28,494,793 downwards.
CCCCTAGACTTTTTCTTTCAGTTTTGGCTCAAAAGGTCCCTTCCACCAAGAAGCTTTCCCTGACTCCTACTCCAGGAAGAATTAAACACCCTCTGAAGTACAGACCCCCATACCATTAACACACACCACCATTCTTCTTACCATGGTGTTCAGAGTCTAGCCAGAGGGTAGGAGGAGAGGCAGGGCAGTACAGGCATTAAGGACTAGAGTTTCTGGAGCCCAATAGGACAGATGGCAAGTCTCAGCTCTCTCATTCCAGACCTGTGTGACCTCTGGCAGTCTCTCTGAAACTCAGTCTCCTCATCAGTCTCCTCCTCTATCTTCTGCCTCCACCTCAGGTGAAGAATAAATGAGACTATGATACCGGGGCTGATGCCGTTAGCAGAGTGCCCAGCACATGGCGCTTCAGAACGGTGCATTGATGATGGTGCAGAAGATAGAGGGAGGCAGTGGGTCCTACAGTAGGAGGAGGATGACGTCTCAATCAGAAGCAGATGAGTTCAAATCCCAGCTCACTCCCTGACTAGCTGGGTCACTTTGGACAGCCAACTTTACTTCTCTGAACCTCAGTGCCCTCATCTGCAGAAATGGAGGTGCAAGGTGGTTGGGAGGACTCGTTGAATGGGTGGCATGAAAGTCCCCAGAATGGTGACAGATCCTCAACAGTTTGCTCTTGGTCCTTTCACGTATGGCATGAGCTCCTGTGTGCCAACGTAAGAAAAATTATAACCTGTGAATCATTTTTGTGAGCTTATTTAAATTAAACTGTGAACAAATGCTAGGAAGCAGATTGAGATAATGCTCCGGAGAATGGCAGTTTTGCACCTTGTTTTATACATGACAATCAAAGGAGGAGCCGGGTTACATGAGATCTCTTGGTGATAGATTAGGGAGGTGGAAGAAAGTAAAGGGGGGTGGACCTCAGGGACTGGATCAAAAGTAAAATGATAGAAACGTTTCTTTTACTTAGGTGGGTGCAGGGTAGTTAACAGTCAACAATTACCATGGTAACAATAATAGTGAGAGGATGTGTGGTCTCAGCTCTGTGCTTTGAGGGGCCTGTAAAAAGGGAAGTTACTGTTTTTCCAAAGACATGTTAATCAGCCATGCTATCCTAGATGCAAAAAGATAAGCAGGCGTAAAGTGAAAATTAACCTTTGTGAGGGAAAAATACTGCCTAAGGACATGACTCCCCACCGTAAACTTCTTTTAGTTTAAAAAAGTTTTCATTTCAGACCACCCTTTGTGGTTACTTTAAGTCTCTGAGTTTGCAAGGCTGCCACACTGGTCTCCCCTGAGCTTGTCAGGTTTAGTATGTGGCCCTTTTCGTCCACGTGTGTCTCCCTCTCCCCGAGTCAATCAGAAGGGAAGGTTGATTCCCTTGGATAGACACATGGCCACCTCCCCGAGGAACCCTTAACTGCTGTGCCTGTTTGTCACTCAAGCAAGTCTCAGAAGTTAACTCAAGGTGTCACTACAGTTTCTACTCGGCCACACTGTTGGCCCAGTTAGCCTTGTGGAATTTTCCAGGAATGTCGGGCTAGAAGTGACCTCTATGGTGAAAAGATGCTGGAGGAAGATGACCAGGACAACAACATCCTGATGCCCAGAAGGCCAAGTAGGTGAAATGCAAATCCCAGGCTGGAGATCAAACGTCTCTGCAACACCCCGCTTCCCTGGCGGACCCTGCCTTCTCCCTTTAGGGTGGGAAGGAGGTTGCTGTTTGCTTAGGGAAGCAGCTCCCACAGACAGCGCCACAACTAACTGTGGCCCCTCCTTTCCCTCTCCTCCAAGTAGTGAAAGTAGGAATAACAATCATGATCATGACAATACTGATTAAAGGTTTGCTAAGGACTTCTTTCCACACATACCCTTTCTCCCCCCAGTTAACCTTCACAATAGCCTGTGTGAGGGTGAGGAGAGGAAAGGGAAAGGGGCAGAGTGCCTCCGAGTGGGTGATCAGGACTCACCCGAACACCACTGCTAATTCTGTGGCCTCCACTCCCTTTTAAGAGGATTTATCTAAAGTAAAGGTTACTGCTACCCAAAGTTAAGTTGCAATGGAAACACTGGGGGGGGGGGGGGCTGGTGGGGGGAGGAGTATATATGAAATAGTTTTTTTAAATATATTTTATTAATTTTTTACAGAGAGGAAGGGAGAGGGATAGAGAGTTAGAAACATCGATGAGAGAGAAACATCAAGCAGCTGCCTCCTGCACATCTCCCTACTGGGCATGTGCCCGCAACCAATGTACATGCCCTTGACAGGAATCGAACCTGGGACCTTTAAGTCCGCAGGTCCACGCTCTATCCACTGAGCCAAACCGGTGAGGGCTGAAATAGTTTTTTGTTCTTGTTTTTTGTTTAAAAAAAGAGCACCCAACTTGGGGTCAGAAGGTCTCTGTTTTGGTCTGGTATCATTACCAAGGGTGAAGAGTGACACCCCCCCCCCCCCCGCCCCCCGCCGGTCCTCCCCAGCTCAAGCTGGGCTCTGGGTCCTGCTCCACCTGTTGTCTGGCTTCAGTCTCACAATCTGTGAAATGAGAGCATCTGTCACATAGTCTCTCTGACATGACTGCCCTGGCACACCCTGTGGTCTCTACCTCAGTTCTTGTCCTGATGTCCCTCTAGGTCTGCTTTGCCATCTAGGCAGGTAAAAGGGCGGGGCCACCCTGGCCTGGCCTCAGCCAGGACACAAGGGATGGGGGCTCAGGTGGGCAGAGGGCAGGAAAGGAGCACCGTGCTCTGAGGGCAGACCTCTCCTGGCTTGGCCCAGGCATCCCTCCCTTCCCCCAGTGGGGTGGGGGCCTGGCCTGAGATCAGAAGTCCACCCACGTCAGCCCACGTCAGCCCGGACCCTGCCCTCAAGTCAGGAGGCGCCTTCTGGGCGCAGAACAATGCGGGCTCTTTGAAGGAATGGGCAGCAGGGGATGGGTGTTTCTCCAAACACAGGGCCTCCTTTGCAAAACAGGCTTTGATTCCCAGGCCTGGAGGCCTCAGGTGCCTGTTGGGCGGCAGGCGGGGCTGGGGGCTTTGTTTGTCAGGAAAAGGGTTCTTGGAAATGCAGGAACAAAGCCTGGGCTGCGGGTGGTCTGAGGGAGCAGGCCAGGGCTCCGGACAGCAGTGGGGGGTGTGTGTGGGGGGTGGCCTGCACATCGGACCAGCCCCTCCTCCGGCTGGCCCAGGGTATTCCTGGCCTCCTCTCATGCTGGGTATCAGCAAGTGCTGTTGTATCTCCAGGCTGTCCTGGTGGCCCTCTGGCTCCCCAAATCCCTGTTGGGAAATGGAATGGGTAAAGTTGGAATCCAGGACACAGATTCCAAGAGGGGGCAGGAAAGAGCACTAACCCGGAGTCCACTGGCGCGTGTCCAAGGACTTAGGTCACCAAGAAGGATGACAGCTCCTGCCAGACACCATGCTGGGCACGTGACATGCATGTGTCTCTGATTTAACCCTGTTTTCTCACTTGGCAAAGGCCTGCTAGGCCCCACAGGACGCTGAGCTCATCTGCTGCCACTCCCCTCCTCGCGCACTCTTCCAGGGACACTGCCCTCCCTTCCCTTCCAGACCACGACAAACACGATCACCATCCTGCCTCACCGTCTCCACACTGGCTGCCCCCTCTGCGCAGAGCATGGGCATAGTGGCCCCTCGCCCCGCAGGCCATGGCTCAGCTCCTACACGCTCAGTGAGGTCTACCCAGCCACTCTCTGCAGGTGTACCTACCCCCCCCCTCCCCCCCCCGCTGAACTCTCATGTCCCCTAGCCTACCATTTTCCTCTTGCAATGATTTTCACCTCTTAACATAACATACAGTTACTTACTTATTATCTTGGGTATTGTCTCTCAAAAGGCACCAACGTACACTCCAACAGGCACGTCTGATCATCTCATTCACTCATGCCCTAAGCGCCTAGCACCATACCTAGTACATAACAGGCACCTGCAATGTTAATTTTATGTCAACTTGGCCAGGCCATGGTACCCAGCTGTTTGCTTAAACACTAGTGTAGATGTTGCTGTGAAGGTATTTGAAGATATGATTCATACCTAGAATCAGCTGAGTCTAAGTAAAGCAGATGTGTGGGTGGGCCTCATCCAATCAGTTGAAGGCTTTAAAAAACGAAGACAGGTTTCTTGACGAAAAAGAAATTCTCCTGAAACCTGCCACATAGAAACCTGCCTCAGTTTCTTACCTGTTGGCTTGCAAAATTCGGACTCAAGACGGCAATGTCAATTCTGACCTGAATTTCCAGCCTGTCGGCCTGCCTATAGATTTTAGATTGGCCAGTCCCCTCACATAAGGGGAACTTATCAATTCCTTATAGTAAATCTATCTATCCACCCATCTATCTATCCATCCATCACATTTCTTGGTTGTTTTTGTGGTTCTTTGGAGAACCCTGACTAGTTCAGCACTCAAGAAACAATGGAGTTAAACCACATGAAATTGCTGTTTTTATGAGTTAAAAAAAAAAAAAGGTTAAATATCAGCAATTTCATATGGTTCAACCAAATATTTGTTGAGTGAAAATGAATGAACCACAAAACAATCATGAGATAGCGTTACTTCCCTGATAAGGAAACCAAGACTCCAAGAGATAAAGCTGCTCGCTAAGAAAGGCACAGCGTACACGTGGCAGGCTGGGACTCAAACAGGCTGATTCCAAGGCCCCTCGGCAAATCTTTTGGGGCCGGCATGAAAGCTCAGGTCTAAACAAGGAATACCACCCAAAGGGCAACACACGGAAGGTATGTACCACCCAAGCAAAGCCACACTGAATCACCACAATCAGATCCTCTCCCAAAGTGCTCCTACCAGCCAACTGCGGCGGCTCCCAAGCAGGATGCATCACACTGGGAGTCAGGATGAGTTTAATGCTCTCCAGCTGCGAGCTCCGAGGCTGGGTGAGTGGCTGTGCCAAACTTGGCTCTCTCCATCTCAGGCCTGGCTTAGGGCTGCTGGTGGCCTTCCTGGTCCCAGGGTCTTTCCACAGCTGCTGGTGGCCCCTAGGACCCCATATCTATGGGAGTCTGAAGGGAGACAGACAGAAGGACATTATTTCTTATCTCCCCAAAGATAGAGGCCCCCAGGGAGGAAGGCAGCATGGTGGGCTGGAGTGTGGCGGTGAAGGTGGCCTTGAGGCCAGAGAACCTGGCTTTGCCACTTAGTAGCCAGGTGACTTTGGTCAAGAACTTGTTTAGTGTCGCTCGAATCTTAGGCTCCCCATATGTAACGTGGGATAATAATACTTTATGTCTGGTATTGCTTCAAAAAACTGTATGAAATAATACATGTAAAGTACTTAGAATCCTGAGTGCTCAGAAAATAGTAGTAGTTAGTATTATTACTTTTAGCAAATAATATAACTACTTTTTCTGGATATTGCTGGAAGCAAAGAAGTCAACACATTTGTTTTGGAGTCCTGATGACATCCCTTTGTCCCCTCCAAGCTCCCCTCTCTTTCAACGTGAAGTACCCTTGGGAGAGGATCTGACTGTGGTAATTTAGTGTGGCTTTGCTTGGGTGAGTATATACTTTTCACGTGTTACCCTGTTTGGAGCAAGGAGACGAGGGTTATTCCTTGTTTACACCTGAGCGGTTATTCCTTGTTTACACCTGAGCGTTCATTCTGGCCCTAAAAGCTTTGTTTATTCTTAAAAACAAAAACAAAAATCGCCAGCATTTCAGTCTCCTGGAAATGACACCCCACAGCAGGTAATTACAGTACTTGGCACTTTTCACAGAAGCTGGTGTTTATGGTGAAACTCTCAAGGAGGAGTGACAGTGATAGGTACCCTAGTCCAGATCTTAAAAGGCTGGAGGAACTCATGTCCAGAGAGGAGACACAGCTTGACCGAAGTGATCAGTGGGTGGGCCAGGCTGTAAGCTTCCTGCATGCTCCACTCTCTCCTTCGGTGGAGATGGCCCCGCTCCAGGCAGGGTGGTCTCCAAAGTGAGGGCGCATGACAATTCTCTGGGCTGCAGGAAGGACTTCTCTTTATCTGCATTTTTATAACAGAAAAGTAATTAAACGGAATTACTCTTTAATATTCAGATAAGCATAATATTTAGAAATAAAATATTTGAAACAGCATGCTTAGGTTATTTTTAACCAATAATGGTCTGACATCAGGGAGGTTTGAAGACCATGGCTCTAGGGAACCGCCCTGAACTTTGGCTTTCAGGATGGCTTCCTTCCTGCTTCGGAGCTCAGCTCAGGCTGGGTCACTGCAGGGGATCAAGAGGGGCCAACAGCATCATCTTTCAGACACTGAAAGATGGTCAGAGTTATCTGCTTGCCCAGGTTCCTGCATTGTCTGGCTCACAATGGCCTAGGAGGTTGTCAGTACTGGTGTCTCTAGCAGCCTTTCCTGTTTTCAGAGTGCCAGTATCCAAAAAGAGTCTGAACCTCCTGCCCTTTTCCAGTCTGTCTGTCCTTGGAGTGAGGGTAAACAGACGAGGTGACAGTGTCAATAAATGTCTCCCATGTGGCCTTGGCTAGCACCATATGGTTCTACTCAGGGACACAGGTAGATTTGTGCCCATTGTCCTTCTTATGACACAAACACACAGAATAAGTATTAAGAAGACAGGAAATACTAATAAAAATAAAGAATAGAACAAAAGGAAAAGAACGTTCCTTTATGGGCTCTGAAAGAGATGTGTGTGTGTGTGTTGCCCTTGACTGGTTTTGACAGGATAATGTTGGCCTCATAAAACGAGTGAGGAAGTATTTCCTCTTCTTCAATGTTTTTGGAAGAGGTCCAAAGGGATTGGTATAAAATCTTTGAATGTTTGGTAGAATTTACCAGCAAAGCCATTCAGGTCTGGACTTTTTGTGTGTGTAAGCATTAAAAACAACAACAACTCACCCAAGGATATGTTTTCATTGATTTTAGAGAGAGGAGGGGGGGGTGGCAGGGGAGAGAAACAGTGATCAGTTGCTTCCCGTTCCCCAACTGTGGATTGAATTCGCAACCTAGGTATGTGCCCTGACCAGGAATCAAACCTGCATCCCTCAACCTTACAGTGAAGGACGCCATGCTCCAACCAACTGAGCCACATTGGTCAGGGATGGACTCTGTCTTTGGGGGAATGTTTTGATTACTGTTTCAATTTCATTACTAGTGATCGGTCTATTTAGGGTTTCTACTTCTTCATGATTCAGACCAAGAAGGCTATATTCTACTAAGAATTTGTCCATTTCTTCTAGGTCATTGAATTTGGTGGCATATAGCCTAAAAGCGATCTTAAAAAGCTAGTTCTGGGTAATATAAAATTCTACCTCTTGAACCTCGTCACACTTCAAGTGATGGTAGCAGATTTGGGTCAGAGCCAAAGTCACCCAATAAATATGAATTTCTTCTTTTTTAATATTTTTTTTATTGATTTCAGAGAGAGGAAGAGAAAGATAGAAACATCAATGATGAAAGAGAATCATTGATCGGCTGTCTCCTGCATGCCCCACACTGGGGATCAAGCCCACAACCCAGGTATGTGCCCTGACCAGGAATGGAACTGTGACTTCCTGGTTCATAGGTCGATGCTCAACCACTGAGCCACGCTGGCCGGGCAAATATGAATATGTATCAGTTAACACATTAATTAATGAGAGAACCAGTAAGATGGTACAACTGGTTCAAAGGAAAATAAAAAGAACATCACATATATAGGTTATAAGAATGCTGGTATATTTAAAAATATTTACAAAATTGATCTACCCATGGGGCAATGGCCAATTGCATTCCACTGGATGCAATTCATTTGCATTACTGTGAGAAAGAATAATTTGCCTTATTATCAGTTTTCCACAATTTAGAGAGTTGTAAAATATCACAAGGATACTAAAATGCGAGCATAACCTAGAAGAGGACTCTAAACAGGACACCCTTTTATCTCCATGTCAAAGTCTTTCTCATAATTTTCCCTGACACCAGAAAAATAAGTTTGGCAAATGAATCCAAAGAACTTCATGAAACTTGATTCTATTTGAATTTAGCGAGAGAGAAATTGTTGCCAAGTTCCATCCTTTCACCCTATTGGTGATTTAAGAGAGGACAGTGTACTATCAAGCCAGAAAGCAGAAGGTCTGGGTCAGGTCTAACCTCATCACTACAGTTGGGTGGCCTTGGGCCATTCCCTTCTCTCTGAACCCCTGACTTTTCACTTCAGAATGGGGCCAATCACAATGAGGTCGTAGAAGGGAACAGGGTCACACCATGCCTCTCGCAGAGTGGGAGCTCAGGACACAGGGGCTTCCTTCCCCTCTTCTTGAACTATCCCCAAAGCCTCCTGAAGGTCTGTCATGTCTTTTCTAGTTGCTGCTCATTTCATCAACGTGGGACTTCAGCCTCTGAGACCTCAAGTGGAGGGAGTTCTCTCCGCGTAGCACTCCAGAGGCACCGGGCAAGCCTGTGGGAAAGGTGGCCGAAGTCTTCTTTGGGAAAAAATGGAACCTGGCACCATGGTGTCACTAAAGAGCAGATCTCTGGGGCTGGAGGGAGGGGCGAGTCAGTGAGCCCAGTGCACAGCACAGGTGAGTAGGGATGCTGGTTGAGAGGAAGGTTTGGAATAAGCCAGGTGTTCCCACCTTTGAAGAGGTGGTCAGAGACAATCTTTGAAAATTGGATGGCCCTAACCGGTTTGGCTCAGTGGATAGAGCACTGGCCTGCGGACTGAAGGGTCCCAGGTTCAATTCCGGTCAAGGGCATGTACCTGGGTTGCGGGCACATCCCCAGTGGGAGGTGTGCAGGAGGCAGCTGATCAATGTTTCTGTCTCATTGATGTTTCTAACTCTCTATCCCTCTATCTTCCTCTCCATAAAAAAATCAATAAAATATATTTTTTTTTTAAAAAAAAGAAAGAAAATTGGATGAAAACCTTACACCTTCTCCCCTGAAATGTTTGTCAGCTGGCAGATTGCAGCAGGCTCTTCCCTAGAGGTGCTGGGCCTGGAACAAGCACCCTTTGCAGAGCCCCCTTCCCTTCCCTTCCCTTCCCTTCCCTTCCCTTCCCTTCCCTTCCCTTCCCTTCCTTTCCCTTCCCTTCCCTTCCCTTCCCTTCCCTTCCCTTCCCCTTCTTTTCCCTCGGGGAGTGTCTCCTGCCTCACAGGAGAAGGAAGCCCCCAAGGGAGAGGTGTCAGATCAAACTCCTTCCCTGTCACTAAGTGATGGGGCCAGATGAGCTGCTGTGACCTAGACATGGCTCAGGCCCCTTAGAGCCTTTGTCTCTTATCTGGGGGTGGAAGCTCCCTAAGTATCCTCACCTCAGTCTTTGAGGCCACACAGCAGAGCACCAGTATGGAAGGGAGGTAGTGGAGGGGATTTCCAAAGGAGAGACATGGGGCCTTGATGATCTCCCTCCCAAGTTCATGGGCCCCCTGGGGGAGGTAAAGAATGCGGACTTTGGAGCCAGTTTGGGATTTGTGTCAACCATGGAGGTGCATCACTCATCTCTTCCTTTCAAAGGAGAACTTTTTATTCAGTGGGGTGTTTGCTTCCAAGGGCTGTCATAACAAAGTGCCGCAAATTGGGTGGCTTCGATAACAGACGTTTATTTTCTCACGGTTCCAGAGAATGGAAGTCTAAAACCGAGGGGTCAGCATGGCCATGCTCCCTCTGAAGGCGCTAGGGAAAGGTCTGTTCCCTTCTCTCTCCTGGCTTCTGCAGCCTCAAGCATGCCTCGGCTCCTAAATGCGTCGCTCCAATCCCCATCTTCACGTGGCCTTCTTCTTATAAAGACTATTCATATTGGATGAGGGGCCCTATTCCAATATGACCTCATTCATCCTAATTAGTTACATCTGCAACAATACTATTTCCAAAAAGGTCACATTCAGAGGTACTGGCGGTTAGGATTGCAGTATGTCTTTGGGGGTGGGGGTGTGGGGAGACATAATTCAACTCATAACAAGCTACCAGGAGTGCAGTGAGTGGACCCCCTCTCGCTGCAGCTCCTTTGGGTAGCCACACTTTCCCAGGCATCTCTCCACCGGTGGGACAGAGGCTTCATCAAGTAGGCATCTCAGTCAGAACCTAATCCTGTTTCTCTACCTGCCTCCATCTTTCACAGGCATCATCTCCTAATAAGCATTTCGTAGTTCTAACTCCATCACAGTGTCTGCTTCCCGAAGGAAGCACAGGAAGGAAGATGGATTTGGATCACTTCCTGCAGAGCTGTCCGTGAAGACCCCCATCCCCAGGGGTATGTGAGACACCAGGTGGTGACTCAGTTCTAAAACTCTCCTTGGGAGGGAACCCCCTGACCATGCAAGGATTCAGGTGTTTGGAAAGCACCCGGGCAACGCATAAAGGACAATGGAATTAACTGGTGCATTAACTTATGTAAGGTACATTGACCCTCAGAGAAACAATGAAAAGCTGAGGGAACTTAAAAAAATAAAAATTAAGTGTGAAGGTGTTTTGAGTGGCTTACAAGTAAGCCTTTATTTCCTGCAAAGGGAATACTATTTCAAAAAAGGTCACATTCAAAGGTACTGGGGGGGAATGGTAGATATTAACGCCATCACTAAGGATCTCAAGATGCAGGAATGATGGTCCCTATCCCATCTCTGTTCATTTATGTCTTGTCCTTGCAGAAACCAGGTGGGACCTAGAGTGTGACTGTAGACGACTGAAAGCTCTACAAAATAGTAGCCCCAAATGCAGCTGCCATGCTGGTCTAGGACAGTGGTCGGCAAACTCATTAGTCAACAGAGCCAAATATCAACAGTACAATGATTAAAATTTCTTTTGAGAGCCAAATTTTTTAAATTTAAACTATATAGGTAGGTACATTGTTATTAACTTAATTAGGGTACTCCTAAGGCTTAGGAAGAGCTATACTCAAGGAGCCAAAGAGCTGCATGTGGCTCGCGAGCCGCAGTTTGCCGACCATGGGTCTAGGGTCTTTGCTAGAGGAGATTGATAATGTGCCAAACATTCAGGTGCAGGGTATGCTGCTGTTGACTTGCCAAATGTGATATTCTCTGTCCCAATCAGGAAAGAGGGTCAGAGACAGTTCACATTCCGTGGAATGGACACCAAGGTGCATCCATAGTTTTATCCCGGGGCTGTGTTAAGTCTCTGACTCCGTCACAACAGTCCAAAGAGATGTAGACCACCTGGACTTCTTGCAGAGTGACACCAGTGCCATCAGCCTGGCCAGGAGGATGAGCAAGAGGTGGCCAGCCTACTGGAGGCCTTGATAAGACGCATGTGCTCCAGAAGGTGAGAGGGAAGTCTCACAGAGACTCACAGCCTGCCACACCAGGAAAGATTTTAGGGCTCTAGGAGTGAGAGCAAGCCGGGACACTCCATTCAAAGCAAAAGACAAATGAATGTATTTTGCTCCTGCCACCACAAATGAGGAAGCATAGGGCCAGTTAGAAGTTTTCGGGTTCTGGAGGCACACATTCTATATCGAGGGATACTGCTCTAGCTCATATACAGGGTGACATGAAAGTCTCCCAGCTTTGGGTGGAACCAGACCAGGAAAGGGCCCTGCAGGGGGTCCAGGTTGCAGTGTAAACAGCCCTGCCTCTTGGGCCATACAATCCAGCAGATCTTGTTGGAGATGCCAGTGTAGAACAAGATGTGGTGTGACATTTGTGGCAAATCCTAGAAAAAGAACTACAATGCAAGCCCTGGGATGAGGAATGAGGGCTTGGGTCACATCACCTGACCTGCCAAGGTGATAGCTGAGGTTGGAGAGGGGGGCGGGTGACGATTTGAAATATAGGGTGTCCCCAAAAAATGCATACACACCTTAACAGCTGATAGCTTGATTTTGAAAATGAAATGTATTTTAGCCCGGCTGCTGTGACCTCTTAGTCCCATGCACCAAGAGGTCACTGGTCCGATTCCCAGTCAGGGCAAATGCCCGGGTTTCGGGATTGATCCCCAGGAGGGGGCATGCAGGAGGCAGCTGATCGATATTTCTATCTCTCTCTCTCCATCTCCCTTTCTCTCAAAAAATCAATAAAAACATATTTTTAAAAACACACATTTATTTTTTTAAAAAAGAAATGTATTGCCCTGGCTGGTTTGGCTCAGTGGATAGAGCGTCAGCCTGCAGACTGAAGGGTCCCAGGTTTGATTCCGGTCAAGGGCACATGTCCATGCCCGAGTTGCTGGCTCCATCCCCAGTGGGGGGCGTGCAGGAGGCAGCCAATCAATGATTCTCTCTCATCATTGATGTTTCTATCTCTCTCTCCTCCCTTCTTCTCTGAAATCAATAAAAATATATTTTAAAATGTGTTTTAATTAACACTGCCTTTATAATGATTCAAAGTGTGCGTATACATTTTTTGGGACACCCTGCAGACAGTGGAGAAGATGAGGTGATGAGCACCAGTTGAAGCTCCAGTGGTCAGAGCTGTATTTTTGTCCCACTGACCTCTCTCTTTTAAGTATTTTCCCTCCAGGAGGAGAGGTCCACCAAAAGCCTGGAGAAGTGCATCCTTGCAGGGCATAGGTGGACTGTGGGAGCCGTGAAGGTACAGGACCTGAACCTTCAATGAAGAACTCGCTATTTAGCTTCGAAGTGTTCAGTAGGATGACAGTTTCCATCTGCAGAGTCTTCAAGCCAAGGTCATGCTCTCTGGGCAGCTCCCAGCCAAGGAGAAGCATGTACTCCCAGGATCTGGCCATTTCTGCCCAATATGGGACTCTTCTAATGGGAAGTCTTTGCTTGGGAGCTCCCCATCGCGTCGGCTGGACTTTATCAGTTTTGTTTCTCAGTCTGACAGCTGCCTGAACAACTGTCGGGATCTGAGATCACACCAGGTAACCCTGGGCTTTTGGCGTCCATTTGATGGATCTGGGAAGTGAGAGGCCCCATTGGAAAGCCACACCTTGCCCCTGGACAGCTTCTGGAAGTTGAAAGGGCGCAGGCTTTAGGGTCAGACATACCTGGGTTCCAACCTCAGTTCCTCCACCAATGGGTCGTGAAGCTTTAGTCTCTGTGTTCCCTGAAGAGGCCTCATTTTTTCATCTCTCTGTTTCTTCTCTCTTTCTCTCTCCCCTTCCCTTCACACCACACGCCCACCAAGATTCCCACAGGGGCAGATTCTTTGCCAGGAGCTGCCAATGAACTATTGAGGAAAAGTCTCTATTTCTAAGACTACCCACTCTCTCCCTGGCCCCTCATTCCCTCCCAGGATGCCAGCCTCTTTTAATTCTCCATGGAGGCCAGGCACTTGGGCAGCTGAATGAAAGTTTTGGTAAAGTTTCTTGAGTCCCTATTTTGTCCCAGGTTCCATGCTGGGTACTTTCTCATAATATCATTTACAAAACTCATTGAGGCAGGCTCTGTTATTATACCCATTTGACAAGCAAACCGAGGCTCAAAAGAGTCAGGAGGGGACGCTGAGATTGGATCCCACTCCATCATCCTCTAATGTAAGCACACCCAGGTGGGGGCACTGCCCGCATCTGTGGGGTTGGAGATAGGAGAAGCCTGATAATAAGATAACTGGGGAGCCTGGGCCACAAAGAATCCAGCCTGCCCTGGCCTGTGGTGTCTGTGCGCTGGAGGAGGCATCTGGAGGAGTTCCTGGGGTCAGGGAAGTCCTGACCAGGCCCTGAATGTTCCCTGGAATGTTTGGAACTACCAGAGCTCTTTGATAACCACAAAGTAATGCTAACAATATCAGCTGCCATTTGTTAAATTCTTACTACATGTTGACACTGAAGGCTTACAAACACAAGCTCATTTAATCCTCCAGGAACTCTAAGAGGGAGAAATTGTTATCCAGAATTCCCCATCCAGGCCTGTGTGACTCCAAAGCTTACACACTTTCCTCAATACAGATCTGTATCTGCTCCAGGAATGACTGATGACCCTCATTCCAATAGACCATGCCTCGGCCAGGCCCCGGCTCTGCCCACCACTCCTCCCTTGATCTGGCCCCTCAGAGCAAGCCTGGGTTTTGTTACTGGGAAACCCCCCTGCTGGGCTCAGGCTGCCTGTCGCAATGTCCAATAACAAAGGCAGGGTTGAATCACATAAGGTGTTTATTGAGAAGGCCAGCCAACCAAGAAGACAGGGAGCTGACAAGCATCCACAACCTGTCTTGACCATAAGGTGCAGGGGACAGGATTACATAGGAAAAATGGGCTGTGGTGAGGTTGGGAACAGAATGCCATTGCATGCAGTCCTGGACGTCAGCAGACGTCAGCCATTGTTCTTGGCTGTCTGGCAATGAGATGGCAGCTTAACTCCCGGTGGGGTTGGCCTGGTCATGCTTACCTGTTCTGCTTGCGTGTTGGGTACAGTGTACATTGCCCGCACTTGAATCACCTCCTTTGTTCAGGATCAAAGGGAGTACACAGGTGCACTGGCCGAGAAATGAAACTTAGGGGGGAAAAAAAACTTAACCCTCTGCTCCCACACATATATGTATTTCAGAATTTTAAACTAATATGATTATCTTTCAGATTAACTCAGGGGCTCTATCTCAGATTGTAGTCCCTCCTATCAGTTTTGGGCTTTGATGGTGGAAAGGCTAAGGGCTTCCTAGGTGTGGTTGAGTCCCATCCCCCTGAAACACCAAGACTTAAAGAAGATGAAAGAGATCTTCTGACCCCCATTCAGAGCAATGTCAACAGAACAGAACAAAATCCCCCAAAACTGCCATTTCTATCAAGAAAAAGCTTTCAAACCAGAGGAGAGGAGCCATCTGGCTAACAGGAAACCAAAGTCCAGGCTGGGCTGGGATCTCCAGGCCTCTAAACGCCTTTGCTCTGTGTGAAGCCCCTCCCGGCAGAGATGGGTCATTCCATGGGCCCTTATGGGGGATGGGAGAGGTACCAGGGAAAAAGCAAAATAATAAAATAAAATAAAAACGATTGCCTCGATTTGAGCAAGGGGAAAATATGGTGCATGGAGTTTATGATAATCCCAGACAAAATTCCAGAAGTTCCTTTTCTAAGCAGGGATTACTGGGCGCTGAGACAGGTTCCCTTAGGTCAGGGCATGTCTGGCTCCCCAGATTTCCCCTGTAGGGGCGGGATCCAAGCATGTTGTGGGGAAAGAACCACAAACTCAGAATTTAAAAATAAGACTTTGCTGTTGTAAGAACTACATTGAGGAAGAAAGGAGAGAGTTCATCAGCCAGGTTCTGGAATCTACCACACCCCACCTCCTTACATGTCAAAATTATAGGCTTCCCTTTGCAGCAGAGTAAACTGAAGAGTGCTGCCAAAATTTGCCTGGTGGTCAGCAACAGAGGAGGAGCCTTGGCACACTCAAGCGAAGAGGACGAGACATCCCGAGGCAATGGATGTTGGCAACATACTTTTTTAGAAAAATATATTTTATTGATTTTTTACAGAGAAGAAGGGAGAGGGAATAGAGAGCTAGAAACATGGATGAGAGAGAAACATCGATCAGCTGCCTCCTGCACACCCCCGCAACCAAGGTACATGCCCTTGACTGGAATCGAACCCGGGACCCTTGAGTCCGGAGGACGACGCTCTATCCACTGAGCCAAACCAGTTAGGGCGGCAACATACTTTTGAGAGAGGGTGATAGCATTTGTCCAATAAAGCACTCAGGATCTAGCAATTTAGAGTTTATCCAGGGGCATGAAACACCAAAAGTCTCTTAGAATACATGACCTGGGTGAAGGAGGGGCTGATTTCCTTGGCAGGCACCATTAGCACCGAAGTCAGTTTTGTGGTTGATGAGGCTTTTGAAATGTCTCTCATATTTGGAATGTTAATGGAAAAATAGGGACCAAATCTTAGGGTAGCTCAGCCTTCACATGGCTGGTTGAACCCCTACGCCAAGAGTAGAAGGAATTAATTGATTCTGTTGGATGGGACTCTGCCTCCTTTATGACCCAGAGCATCAACAGTGTGGTCCTTTCACTGCCGCTCACTGGTGTCTGCTCTGGGTGTGCCCTGGGTGGAGGGCTGGGTGCAAAGGCGGGAATGTGTATCTAATGTGTGAAGGGAAAACCCAGCTGGATGCCCCCTGGTCCCAAGATTGGTCCGGCAGGACCCCCCACCTGCCTGCATGGCACAGCCATTTCTGGTCTAGAGCCCGTGGAGAGGTTCAAAGCCAACGTTCTGGAGCCAGACTCCCATCCCATTCCAGTCCCAGCTCAGCCACTTACTGAAACATGACAATCAATGGGTCTGGGCTGCTGTCACTACTTGAGTCAATTAAGCAGAGACAGCGTTGAATCATATGAGCGTTTATTCCACTAATACTGGCAGTATGGGAGAGAGCAGGTCTTCCATAAAAATCTGCTCTGCCTCCCATAAGCCAGCTGCTTATATTGGGTAGAAGGACAAAGGTTACGTGGGGAAGTAGGTAAAAGAGATAAGAATGGGTATGCAAAACGGGCAGTTTACAGGCAATACGGCTGTGGGTATGCAAAGGCCTGGGGGTTTGCAAAGGGCTGGCGCCTCTGGTTTCTGCAACAAGGTTGTTAATCTTTCCGTGATAACAGGCAGCTCCCAGATGTGGAGGATGGGCTGAATTTCCAGGTGCAACTCCCAGCCAGGTTAGAATGTGCTCTCCTTGATCAGAACAAAGCAATCACAGTTAATAAAGCATGATTAATATTTCTTATAATTATAGCTGGTCCTCAGTATTCTATTTCTGCCCCTAACATTACCAGTGTGTGACCTTACGCTAATGACTAAATCTATGCCTCTTTTTTTTTTCCACCTGAAAATGTGGGTAAGAGTGGTGTCTGATTAATAGGGTTAGAGCACTCACTGGCTTTCATTTTTTGACTTGTGACTCACAGTAAGAAACACATTTTACATTAAGACCCGGTACACACATCTCTGCGTATATACACATACAAGTGCATGTATAACTGGAAAAAAGTTTTCCAAACTCATTGCTGGTGGCTGAACTATGGTATCTTCTGTTCTATTCTGTTCTATTCTATTCTATTCTATTCTATTCTATTCTATTCTATTCTTCATTAAGCAAAATGATAGTTAAAGCCATTAAATTGATTTTTACTATGCCCATGGGTTAGTGCCCACAGTGTGCAAAACACTGGTTTAAGATCTTTCTGGAGTATTGTGTTCAGTTCCAAAAGCTATACTTCTCTTGCACATGTCACTTTTTTAAAGAGAACCATTTTCAAGCGAGAGGGTGTCCAGAAGAGAATTACCAGGGCATTTCATTCCATTGTTCTTTCTCTTTCTTTCTTTTTCCCACCCAAACCACTCATTTGATGGTCTCTTCATGTATCCATTCATTTGCCCATTCATCACAGGCCTATATGCCTGGTTCATCTAGAAAAGAGACTCCAGGGAAAGGCCTGCTCGGTAAGTTGTGTGAAGGAGGAACCAGACCTGTTCCTTACAGTCCCCTAAGCAGAACCGGGACTTCTGGGAAAGTGACAGGGAAGCCAATTCGGGCCATCATATGGCAGGTGTTTTCCAGTCCTGGTGCTGCTGGACTGGGCTCGGCTCTCTGTGAGACCCCCCGGGAAGTGAGTGATCAGAGGCGGAAGAAGGGGAGCTATTCAGAGGCTCCCAGTACTGGGTGGAGAGTGGCCTGAGGTTGGGTCTTCACCCCACGCTCCACCCAGCCTGGGATGTGCCTGAGGCACTGCAGGGGCTGCTATGGTGATGAGGAAGAAACCATCTAGCCGGGGTTCTGTGCCTCTCCGTTACCCAAAGCTGTGTCATTTCTGTTTTATATTTTATTTTATTTTATTTTATTTTATTTTATTTTATTTTATTTTATTTTATTTTATTTTATTTTATTTTATTAGTTGGCCTCCTGGTGCTTACCACAGGCTGTGTGCTTACACTGACTGTACAGAAATAGGAGGCAGAGTAAACTCACTCATTTCTGTTTTATACAGTGGGATTCTCCATAGGGTTTATTTTAAGAGACACTGATGCTGACAGAAAAATTTAAATCCCTAAACTAGGAGCTCATTAAATCCCTAAAGGCTTAGAAGCAATCATTTCTAGGATTCAGACTCATTTTTTCCTCTAAAAACAAGTCCATTAAAATTACAGCATAAGCTTTTGTTTTGCCCTCTTAAATCCAGATCTAATTGAGAGCAAGAGTTAAAGAATTACAAGCACCCTGGACTGAGATGTCATTTGTGCCGGTTGTTTTTCTTCTGTCTGTATCCCGCCTCCCCATCTGGCCTATCCCGACCCCAGGAGGAGAGCAGAGAGCCCTGCCTTCGGGGCCGTCCCCTCAGTGGGTGCTGGGGAAGCAGACTGAAATCCGAAGTCTCCTGCAGACAAGTGGTCTTTCAGGCTTTTGTTGATTAAAGCCCGGGGAGACCGTGCTGAAAGAAAGGGAAGAAGGAACTAGAGGGAGGTGAGGGGGGGAGGGCTTGGGAGGAACTGGCAGAAGTCCCCTTAAGGAAGCTGGACCCCAGGCACCCACGCTCCTTTGACCCACCAAAGCTGTCAGCTTCCGGGAGGAATTGGGGTTGGTCTCACAATGTCTCTCAAACATGAAAGTGCCCATGATTCACCTGGGAATCTCGATCAAATGCAGATTCTGATCCAGGAGCCTGCGGTGGGTCCTGAACCTGAATTTCTCGCTAGCTCTAATCAGGGGCTCTATCGTTGCCGGTCTTAAGACAACACTTCAAGGAGCTCAGAGTCCGTCCCTTGTTTTCTGGATACAAAGAGCCTTCCAGACTCTTGTGCACCCTTAGAAGACCCTCCTAGTAATAGGGGAACTGAATTCCCCGTCAGCACAGCATCCAGCGGTGCAACATTGGTTTAACTTCGATTTGAAAGGTCTTTCATATTTGAGCTTGTGTGGCAGACTCATAGCCACGGCCCAGGTGAAGCTGCCTCTCCGGGAATTCAAGGGTTATCAACCCACTCTTGCTCCAGGGCTGGATGCACTCAGTGGAATCCACCTGCCCTCCCTGCCCAGGGTGAGGAATTCTCTGGGCATCATGTCCTTTGCTTCAGTTTCCTGGGAAGCGCTTGAGATGGGCACTTCCACCCCTCCTTTCCTATTCCAGGGGCTTAAATCCATAAAACAGCTGCTTATCTTAATGTCTTTCGGTGCAATTTTGCCTGTTCCCTATCTTGCCCTTACCTAAAAGCACAAAACCCATCCGTTTGCGTCCTTTCCCCCAGCCTGGGATACAAGATAAACCGAGGCGCCTGGAAAGAATGGCTCGGGTCACAGCAAGCCCCCTTCCTACTCTGAAGGTCTCTCTGTTCGGGAAGTGGTGTTAAGGGTCCACACTGTTTGTTTGTTCATCTTCACTTCCTTTGCGTACTTGTCCTACTTGGGCGTATACATTATTTTGTGAAGAATAGCAAAAAGCTAACCATTCCCAGCCAAGCCCTCCCCCTAGTTACCGCCAACCTCAGGAAACAATTCTTAAAAGGGACTCTGCCTTCCTCAGAGGCCCTAAACACACATTTGTAAAAGGGGCTTTGTAAATATTCCTTGCCTTGAAAGTAACAATGTCTTGTGTTTGCATAGCACTGTAAAATGTTCAAAGGGATCTAGCATTAATGGGGCATCAGCTTGTGCTGGGGGCAGCAACTCATTTTATCTGCCCAGCAACTCCTATGAGGGGGTATTCATAATTGCCCTTCTCCACAGATTCACCCACAAACAAAAGCAGAAAAAATGACATTTAAAGGGAGAGAGAGCTGGAGCTCTGCTTCCTTAGCCCACGGGGATGCCCCAGAAAATCATTTCACCCCTCTCTCCCTAAAAGTGACAGATGGAAAGTGTAGAGGTGGTGGTGGTAAGAAGAGAGGTTCCAACCTCCTCAGCCATGCAAAGCCCGGGGGCATGGGGGCGTGGGGGCGGGGAGGGATACGGCATCTCTTCCTTTGGGCCTTTAGCGAGTCAGTTCTGTGCTGGTTCTGTGCGGTGGGCAAAGTGGGTGGGCTGAATGCTGTCTGCAGCAGGAGCCCTGACATGCAGATGTGCTGGGTCTTGTATCTGGAGGGGACGAGATTAGCACCAGGCTGTGCCCAGGCTGGGAAACGAGGTGATAGCCACCAGCTTGGATGCCAGGACACCTGGAATCTAGCTCAGCAGTTCCACTGGCCACCCATGGGCCTCTGGCCAGACCGGCTCGACCCTAAGCCTCAGTTTTCTCTTTAGGAAAATGGAGCGGCTGGACAGGATGCTCTCCAAGGTCTGAGATGCTCTGATCTTTCAGCGGGAGAAGTGGCTCCTTTGTCACTGAGAGGTTGTGACCTGTTTTCTTCATGGGGTGGGATGGGGTGGTGGTGAAAGGAAAACACACACACACACACACACACACACACACACACACACACACGCACAGGGCTCATCCGGGCTACGTGCTGGGGATGCAGTAATGACCAAGACAGACACAGCTCTTAGTTCTTCCTTCCATGGAACAGCCAGAATGTCAGGAAAGGCAGGCACCGAACAAGTAACTAACCAGTTACTGCTTCACTGAGGTTAGAACAGAGACCAGAGTGATGAGAAGAAGCAAGCAAGTGAAGGCAAAAGAGAGTTCCAGGCAGAGGGAGCAGCATGTGCAAAGGAATAGACAGGAGTCATATTGCCATTTGGTAGGACAGAAGGAAGACTGAGTGGCACAGGGTGAGGGGAGATGGATGGGCAGGGACACCTCTTTCATAGTCTGGTTCAGGCTACAGAGTCGTGTTTGGAGGCAAGAGACTGGACTAAGGGGTGCTCCTGTTTCTTCTCCCCACCCCACCCCACCCCACCCCATATCACACACACACACACACACACACACACACACACACACACACACACACACCAGCCTTGGAAATAGCTGAACAGGGGCTTTGTGGTAGATCATTCAAGGCAGGAAGAACTCTGCTCTTTCCCCCCCACTCCCACTGGTGGGGGGACCTTGGGGGTTCGCCCAAGGAAAGGAAGCACTGCTTCCTGGTTTATACTGAAATGGGAAAGACTTGCCCAAGAACAATGGCATTTTTGTAAAACACCACATTGTTCTGGTGAGACCAGGAGGGGGCTTCCTTCGGGACCTTGCTGGTCCCATTGCCTGGTCTGCCAACCACAACAGCGACATGGCGTTCTCTTGGACCAGCCTTTCATCTGAGATGCTTGCTCTTACACAGCCTGGCCTGCTTAACCCTTCAGACCCACTCTGCCCAGGCAGCAGCATCCAGGGCGCCAGGAGGTCCCTGGAGATCACAGGCCATGCTGGCCGGGGAGTCTATTGGGAGAACCAATAGTTGACTTGACCGTCTCTGTTTTCTCCTTTGAAGGGATCTTCTGGAAAAGGGGTTCAAGTCTGTCCTGGGAGTGTCTCATCTCAAAAAATAAAATCTTTAAAACATGAGCCAGAAGGCCATCTTTGTTACTAGTGGCGAAACTGAGGAAGAAAGGCAGTGAGTTTGCTAAAGCCACACAGAGAGTGGTGGAATCAAGGCTAGGATCCAGGGCCAGGACGCTCAGGCCAGCACTCTACTCTATAGGGGCAGAACCGAAGTTTGGATGGTAATGGAAGAAAGTCCACACTGAAGAGACTGACAACCCTGCAGGGGCCCAGCATGCCTGGAGCGGGGTGAGGGGTGGGGAAGGGTGTGAGATGAGGGGAGTTGGACTTTTTGCTGTCACAGGCAGTAGGGAGTAACGCTTGGAACCACTCCTGTTTTTCAGGCATGCGTGGCTGGTCCTCTGTGAATCGCTAAGTGGGCAAATTCAGTGAAACAATCGAGTCTATTCAGAAGAGGATGTTAGCTGGAAGACAGCGGGCACATAAATGCATAGTCCGAACTTTGCTTTCCTCCAACTTGTTCTTTTTATATTCTGCCTGGCATAGAAAAAAGGCTCAGAAAAACAATAAACATTTCTCATTTTAATAAATGAGTAACAGTGGTGGTGACAGCGCTGAGGGTGATGAGGTATTCATGGTGGTGGAGATACTGGTGACAACTCTGCCGTGGTTACAGCAAGCATGTCAAACTTGTGGCCCGCGAGCCGCACGCCTTGTTTATATGGCCCGCGTTAGCCTTTGAGTTTGACATGCTTGGGTTACAGTTGTGGTGTAGATGTCAGTAGGAGTACCATGTTTAGTGGTGCTGATTGTAGTTATAGTAACATTGGTATTGGCTTCAGCTATGGCAGTGGTTCTCAACCTTCTGGCCCTTTAAATACAGTTCCTCATGTTGTGACCCAACCATAAAATTATTTGCATTGCCACTTCATAACTGTAATGTTGCTACTGTTATGAATCGTAATGTAAATATCTTATATGCAGGATGGTCTTAGGGGACCCCTGTGAAAGGGGCGTTTGACCGCCAAAGGGGTCACGACCCACAGGTTGAGAACCGCTGAGCTATGGTGATAGTGATAGGAATGGTGATGTTGGTGGTGTCTGGTTTAGTGGTATTTATTATAGCTATGGTAATGATGGAAGCAGTAATGGTGGGGAGAGTGATGGGATGGCGTAGTGATGTTGGTATTGGTGATGGTGGTAAAGGTGCTGGTGTTGCAGATAATGGTCATATTTTTGCTGGTAAAAATGACAATTATCTTGGATAGTGCTGACAGTGATGGTGAGCTTGGTATAAGGATAGTGTAGGGGTTGTTGGTCAAAACAATTTTTAAAAAGAATATGTTCTTATTGATTTTTTTAGAGAGAGAGGAAGAACAAGGGAGAGAGAGAGAGACATGGATCGGCTGTAACCTGGGCATTTGCCCTAACTGATCGGCGTATGGGACGCTGTTCAACAAGCTGGGCCACACCAGCCGAATGATCCAATGATTTCAGTGATGCTTTGTGCTGGTGGTGAGGATAGTGGTATTGGTGTCATTGCTGATGACAGCACTGTTCTTGACGGTGCTAGTGACATCCGCCTGTCTTAGTGGAACTGAGTGATACCATTTCTGACAGTGACCCCCTAGACTACATGAGCTGCCCTCAGCTCTCCTCTCTGCAGCTGACCGTGCTGGATGTGGGGAAAGGGTCACGCATTCCCCGAAGCCCCCTTCCCGCAGCTGCATTCCTGGGGAGACTTAGTCGTCTGTGCAGGAGATGGCTATCTGTGGGGGTCAGAGGGGCTGGCGCTGAGAAACAGGTCTGTTTCTAGGAAAGTAAACAGAGAGGGAGGCTCAAGATTGCTGATCTGGAGAGGGCTCTATGGGACAGGTCAACAGGACACAGGCACGTGAGGCAAGCCCAGGGTGGGGGCGATGCTGGGCGGGGGCAGGGAGGCAGCGGGGATGGCTGTGCAGGGGCTCACGTAGCTGGCAGAACAAGGGCTGCATTTGGCTGACTAAGCAGAGCAGGCTGGGACTGATTCTCTGGGATTAATAATGTGTCTTCTCTCTGAGATTAGCTTACTCAGTCCTGGCTGGGAAAGCAGAGGTGGGGGTGTAGGGGGTTGAGGGGGAGAGGAAGGGAGCTCTCCCAGCTCCCCAGGCTTAGGGGCCTTGGAGGAGGCTGTGGGCAATCCATGGGGCCTGGGCAGGGCCAGTGACTGATCCTGTGCATCCTTGATCTCATTCCCGATGGGACCCCATTTGGCTGGCAGGAAGCCAGGCTCCCCAGGTGTCAAGAAATCTCAGCTGCCCTACCCCCAACCCCTCCTAGCCCCACTGCACACTGTGCAGAAGGCAGCACAGCCTGGGAGTGAGCGAGGAGAGGACGCTCTGGAGCCAGAACAGCTCACCTCACTGTCCAGGCCTCCCCAGGTGAACTGTGTGACAGGCAGTCACTTTGCCTCTGTGCGTCTGGCTCTGTGTTTGTGACGGGGACAAGGGCTCTGCTGCTCACAGGCTGTCCCGAGACCAGAGGGGTTAAGGCGTACAAAGCGCTCGATGTGCTGGCCTGGGTGGGTGTTCAAAAAGCGTTTGCTCTTACTAGTACCGCTGAACACCGAGTAACTAAGGGACTCGATTCTCTGGGCCTCAGTCTTCTCACCAGTTACAGGGGATAATCCTCAACGGGAATGCTTGTTATGGAGAGTGAGGGGATTAAAGGAGGGAAATGAGCCTGTACCAGGTAGCACACTATTGTGACCCTCTTCAGTGATGTTAGTACAGGGCCGGTCCCAGTGTCCCTCCTGGAGTAGGGGCTCATGTCATGCAAGATCGGGGATCCCTGGAGCACTGTTCTCCTGTGGCTTCAGCATCTTGTGCCAGGTCTGCTTCCTCCTGACACGGAAACAAATCCCTCCTATGGCAGGGTTCCCGAGGTCAGCAGTCCCGTTCCAAGCCCTTTACCCCTTCCCCTAGTCCGGGACTCAGGCCCAGAGGTAGGGGTGGAGAAAGGAAGAGAGTGTTCTGGGAGAGCCCTCGTCACCCCTTCCTCCCTCTCTTGTTTTCTTCTTTTCCTTCACTCACTCATTCATTCACTCACTCATCACTTATTCATGGACAGGACACAGAAGTCCTGGGGTCTGCCCTTGTCTCAGAAGAAGCTAGTTCAGTCTCCAATCAGGGCTGGGAGCTAGAGCAAGAGTTGGGGTGGGGGTGAGGGTGGGGAGAGATGGGGAGGGGAAGGTGAAGAGGGAGGGAGAAAGCATCAAATAAAAATTAAACTTTTCTTTGCAGTAAGGAAAACTATCAACAGCGACGATGTTTAGATACCATAAAACCAACATCTAAATAACAGGGTGACTGCATACTGAGTTTATTCTCTCAGCTGTAAAAGAGACAAACATGATATATGGATTTGATGTTGTTTTGCTGTTCCGTTGGACTTCAGGTGCATAGAGTTGAATTAGTCATACTCCCCTCTGCTGATTTAATGCCCCTTCCCTCCCACATTCCTATCCCCATTCCTTACTCTCTTCCTCAATCCAGGAATCCAGTCCAATATATATTTTATTGTCCTTAAAATGTGTTTATCTTTATAAAATATGTATTTTGGGGGTTTAATTTACAAGAATGGTGTGATGCTGTGAATCTTTCCGGACCCTATTTTTCTTACTCAACACCATGACTTTGAGGTCTGTGTATGTGACTGTATGTACAGTGACCTGTTCCTTCTTGCTCCTGCACACTCTTGCGTTGTAAGCATCCCACTCATTCATGTCCCCCAGGATAGACACATCATCACCACAGCCGCACAGCCTTGCTGGAAGCATGAAAGAAAAAGCCCTAATGCTGAGCCTGCCCGCAGGTCCCACTCAGTGAGGTCAGCCACCCTCACTGGTATGTTATCATTGTTTATATCAAGACTTCAGGCTACACAATTTCCATAACACTTAACAGTCAGTTGCACAATGCTTCTTGTTTATACCCCATCATGATGGAGCACTATTTACTCCCTCACGTACCACCCATGCTCGTTAGGGTCCATGTCCAGTGCTGGGTACAGGATTGAAGAGGTGAATCTCGCAAGGTCCCATGTTCTCAAGGAGCGCACGGTCCAGGGAAAGGGACAATTCCGATCAGGGGTGCGACACAAAGCAGTCGGTGATCAATTCCACTGGGGAGGATGAAGAAGCCTCCCTGTGGGCAGAGCCCCCTAAGTAGGATTTTTTTTAAAAAATTGTATTTTATTGATTTTTTACAGAGAGGAAGGGAGAGGGACAGAGAGTTAGAAACATCGATGAGAGAGAAACATCGATCAGCTGCCTCCTGCACATCTCCCACTGGGGATGTGCCCACAACCCTGGTACATGCCCTTGACCAGAATCAAACCTGGGACCTTTCAGTCCGCAGGCTGATGCTCTATCCACTGAGCCAAACCGGTGCTGGCCTAAGTAGGATTTTAAAGGATGAGTAGGAGCTCACCAGGCAGATGGAGGAGGCGGTGAGAAGTGGGGAAGAGATGTCCCAAGTGGAGGAGCAGCAGGTGTGAACGGTCAGAGCCTGTAGTTGGTTGGCATGTTTAGGAAACTTGATGATTTTGTTATGGCTGAGACACTGGGTATGAAAGGGAGGGCAAGAGACAGCAGCCAGTGTTAGCTGAGTTCTTATGCATCAGGCACTCTTCTAAGTGGGTAAGTACAGAACCTTTATTCTTTTTTTGCTTTGTATTGTTAATCCTCACCTGAAGATATTTTCCCATTGATTTTCAGAGAGAGTGGAAGGGAGGGGGAGAGACACACAGAGAAAAACATTGATGTGAGAGAGACACATTGATTGGTTGCCTCCTGTACACATCCCAACCAGGGCCAGGGATTGAGCCTGCAACCGAGGTACATGCCCTTGACCAGAATCAAACCCGGGACCCTTCAGTCTGAGGTTGACATTCTATCCACTGAGCAAAACCAGCTAGGGTGAACCTTTCTTGTCTTTAAGTTCAATGGCTTCTCACATAGTGAGCATCTCGTAATCCTGATCTAAGAAGAAATAGGACCTGCCAGGACAGAACCTTTCTGAAGTCACACCACAGCCCTAGGAAGATGCTGTCATCATTTCCTTTCGACAGGAAAGGAAACAGAGGCCCAGAGGGGTTAAGAACTGGCCCAGTCACACAGCTTATAAATGGGGCGCCCAAGGACTGAAGTCAGGCTGCCTGGCTTCATAATCACAATGCTCTGACCTCTGAAAAATGAAGATGGGAGGTCAGGTGAGCTCACAGAGGACCTCACGTGCCAGCCGAGGGGCAAGAAGAAAGTAGAGGAGGCCCCATGGGAGAGCCCAGGTGCCATGATGTGAGTGTGCGAGATCACAAGTGTGTAAAGGTGTGTGTGCTGCAATTGTTGTACATGAGTGTGTGAATGTGTGTGTACATGAATGTATGCGCACGGGTGTACTTGAGTGCAAGTGTGTGTGCCAGGGTGCATGTGTCTGGGAGACGGTGCAGGTCCCACTAGGACTAGGTGAGTGTGTGTGTGTATGATGGTATTGTATGTAAGTGTGGGAATCTCTGGCTGTTCATGAGCTTGAGCATATGTCCTGTTGGTGTGAGTGTGGGTGTTGGTGTCCCTACCACCATGGGACCCCAGGGGAAGCTGTCAGAACCCATTAGCCCTGCCTGGTGTGAGGAGCCTGGGTCTTGGCCACTGAAGCTTTGGATGGGCACACATCAAAGGAAGCCTGAGCCTGGGGCAGTGGGTGGAATAATTTAATGAGGGTCCAGGAGAGAGGCGTGGCTGTGGGGGGTGGGAGGAATGCCAGTTTGTGCCCAAGGCAGCTCCCAGGCTCCACAGCCAAGCATCTGGGGCCTGCTATGTGGTGCAGGGGAGTGGGGAGGCTGTGCTGGGTGCCTGGCCATGCAAGGGGAAAGTGCGTCTGGACCCAGGGGCTCTCCACTCCTGCCTGGACACCAATCTAGCCCCCAGGGTTCCCCCCAGGAACTTCAGAGGAACCAGGACCCCAAGTCAGATGTTCTCATCTCTAAGGCTGTTCTGACATCACCATGAGATGGAACATAGAGAATCATTCCTAGATCAGCTAGTCTAAGTCCCTCACCTTACAGAGAAGTGTGTGTGTGTGTGTGTGTGTGTGTGTGTGTGTGTGTGTGTTGGGCGTTTCTTTTGTGGGGGCCTTGGGTCAAAGAGAGAAATAGGAGGACTCAATCTAGTCAGTTTTTCTATATAAGTTGTGGCTAGAAAAAAGAGGGTTTGGGTTTGGGTTTGGGGAAGGAGAAGGGGGTGAGGAAGAAGATTCATGTGAGGACAGAGTTACCCTTGCCAGGAAGCAGTTATGAGGGGACAAAGCAGAATGCTGTCCTTGTCTTTAGGGCCTTGGACAGCACACACACAGCCCTGCTATGTCCAATGGTCACAGAGAGAGAGCTTTCTCCTGGAAGCTCCTGCGACAAGTCCAGCTCTAGGGTCAGGCATAAACTCCTCAGCTCCATTTCTAGGGCCTGGGTTCTGGGGACTTGAACCAAGGTTTGCAGGTTCAGAGTCTGTCATCTGAACCCAGCCGCAAATCAGTTTTTGGCTGCCCCAGGATTGGCAAATATTCTTGGACCTAAAAGCTTTAGACAGGGCATGAACTCACTTATTAGATACAAGCCCCACCATTCCCTATTGCGTATACCCTCCTGTTTCACTCATCTATATCAGCTGAATTTGGGACCCTTGAACCTGAGCTCTTGAGAGACAGGTTTGTATATTTTGTGTGTCACAATCTAGCACACAACAGATACCTGATAAAAATTGTTTGAATGGCTGACTCCAATTGGCCTCAGTTCCTATACCTTCAGCCCCTGCCTCCCTTCCACTCCTCTACTTCAGCCCACACTGAGGCTGGTCTCTGTTCCCTGAAACACAGATACACAGATTTCCCTCTGGAAAGCTTGTTGGTGAACTCCGACTCACCACTGAGACCCAGGACAAGTGGCCCCATCTCTGGTCCAACTTGGCTTCTCCCGCCCCGTGCTCCCACCATGCTCCATCTATCTCTGCGTTAAAGCCCCCAGACCCTGCATTGTAACTATTTGTTCATGTGTCTGGTCTGTCCGGCTTGGAGCACCTGTTAGAGAACTTGGACCACTGGCACTGTTCACGGGCTAGGTTTTGGGATTAGTTTGTACTTGGTGCATACATAACACTTCAGGCAACGAGGAAGACTTCGGTGGCCTTGTTGGCCCATCTCAGTGTCCTTAGGAAGCCTGAGTTAGCTGGCTCACCAACTCTGGTAAATCCATCGGCAGCTCTGGTGGCTTTGCTCCCAGATCCTGGCACCTCAATCCTCACCCTCAGTGGCTGTAGGAAGAGGCCGCATGACTCAGGGCCTGGCCCTTTGGGGGAGGAGAGTCCATGGTACAGACCCAGGCAGAAGACAAATAGCTCACAAGCCAGGACCAGCCCTGCCACCAGCCTGGCCTGGCCACTCCTGGCTTTTGAGTCAGCACTTTCTAGAGACCTGCTAGGTCTGGCCAAGGGGAGCTGCCTAAGCCTGTGGGGAAGTGTGGGCAGAGCGACTTCCCAGGGCTGCCCATGGCCGCGCCAGGGCGCACCCAATAACGTCAGGCTCAGTATGTAGCTCCCACCCCAGCATCCAGCCTGAACGCTATCCATCCAGGGTCCACTTCTCCCTCCTGCATCAGGGGTGGGTACAGTGAGTGTGGGAGGGAGGGAACATGGATGAGTGTGTATGTATGAGTAGGTACGTGAGTGTGAAGATTGTGTGTGAATGAGTGTACATGAGTGTGCACTGTGTGATACCATACATGATGGCGTGTGTGATGAGCAGATGTGTGCAATGGCATGTGTGCAGGCATGCAGAACAAGTAAGGATTTGTGTGAGCTGGGAATGACTGCCAGTGGGTGCATTCATGGGTTTTGTGTTAGAACCCTTGGGTAGCTGTGTGGTATATGGATGTGTGTACACGTGATTCTGTGTGACAACAAATGTGAATTTCAGTTCTGGTTCTGACTCATCCTAACTGTCTTGAAAACTTAAATCCCCTCCCCTCTCTCCTTCTGTAAAATGGAATGGCATAGACAAGATGATTTCTTAAGTTACCTTCTAGCTTGGCTATTCAATGACCCTGTGTAGGGCTTGAGCAGAAGTGTGTGAAAGTTGTGTGTGTGTGTGTGTGTGTGTGTGAGAGAGAGAGAGAGAGAGAGAGAGAGAGAGAGAGAGAGAGAATATTCATGTATATGAATGTATGTGTGCAAAGGGCATGGCTTTGAATTCCGATTTCACACTTTATAGCTGTGTGTATATCTCAGCTTAGCCCCTCCCTGCTCTGAGCCTGAGTTTCCTCCTCTGCAGATGGGGCTAAGGATTCCTACAAAGCTCTGTAGGAATGTTTGTAAAGTGCCCAGCCTAGAATCTGGCTCCGTTTCCTCTCCACGAGAAGGGCATGTGCGTATCTGCGTGTGTATGCACACACGTGGACACTCATGCTCACATGGCTGACTGCAGCTGGTCCAGAGGACAGGGTAATTGCTCTGAGTCACTCCTCCCTCCGAGTTCTCTGACTCTGTCTGCTGGGTACACAGCCGCCCAGGAGAGGAAGAATTGGGCAGTCAGTGTGCGGCTACTTGCCTGGAACCACGTGGTCCTGAGGGCTCCCTGGTGCCCCAGACTGGCTGTCACATGAGTGCAGTGGCCTGGAAAGGAGGATTGGTGTGGGCAGGAGAGGGCTCCCAAATCCGCTTAGAGCCCACCCCGCCATCCGGTGTATTACAGACTAAAGAGATTTTTCTCCTTCTTAAAGGGTCACCTGCCAGCCTGGGTGGTGGCTGAGCTGAGCACGAGACCCTGTGCCCCTTGCCCAACTGGAAGGAGGTTTCAGAGTGGGGCCAGGAGGAGGCTAGCCCTGCCCTCAGAGTGCTGCCAGCAGGATGGAGAGAACCAGAAGAGGACCTGTGGCTGCCTGTGGTCTGTCTCAGAGCAAGAACAGCTCACACCCTGGGCCTGGAAAAGGGGAGAGGGGTGGAGGGAATTTTCTAGAAGAAAGAGGTTGAGGCTGGAGAGGGGAAGGAAAGATGAAGGCATTCTAGGCAGGAAGATCAGAGTGGGCAAAAGTCAAGAGGCGAGAAAGAGTACGCTGCATGACTGCGTGTAGGTGAGGACCAGGGAGAAGATGGTATAGGGGACCTTGGAGAGTATCAAATGCACTTCTTTCATTTTCGTGGGGAGGGAATTGAAGCTGGAGAAGAGACGGGACATGCCTCTGGGCAGGGTGAAGTCATGACTGATTCCCAGCTTGGTCTGGGTCTGCCTCCATTTCCTGGGCTTGAGAAGGGATGGCAAGTTGAGCTGCCAGGGGCTCTCCTTTAGCTGGCCCCACGAGGGTCTTGGTGACCTGGGGACTTAGACGTGATGTCTGCCTTCAGGCCAGTGAGAGGGTCTGGGGCCCAAACAAAACCCAAGCAGCCACTAGGGCAGGCTCCAAACCCAGACCCTGAACTCCCAGATGAGGTCCACCGCACTGGGCCTCGTACACTGGGTGGGTTTCCAACCGCCAGGCCAGAGAAAGCCCAGCAATCTGGCCTGGAGAAGACCACACGGGACTCGGCGCGCTCAGGAAGACGCCAACACCTGGACCAGGTTCACCTGGATTGGCTTCCAGTGCAGACCCGGAGTCGTCTGAGAGGACCCCCACCACTCCACCCGGGAACGCGGTGAAGATGCCAACATTCAGGCGAGAACACCCAGAGTGGGTCCCAACACCCCAACCCTGAACACAGAGAAGATCCCAATCCTGGACCAGATAACACCTGGCCTGATCTCCAGCTCAGACTGGGAACACTCTGACTGGATCACCACAACCTGACCAGGATCCCCCAGAGCCCGTCCCAACAGGAAACACACTCACCCAGGCCTCCTCTTCCCCCCTTCCCGCCCCCCCCCCCCCATCCTCAGATGAACTCATTCTGAGAGGTTCTCCCAAATTCCAAGGCTTTTTCCGGGGAAACCTGAGGTCATCTGTCAGGATGCCCAGGATGGGGGTAGGTGCAAGAGGCCAGGCCTTCACTTGGGGAGGGATAGGGGCCCAGCTTCAGGGGCAGCCTCGTTCTCCTGCCTGAGGGTAGGTGGGGTGTGAGCGGGCTGGTGGGGAGATGGGACAGGAACTGTGCGCCCTGGGAGGCTGGGGAGTGAGCGGTGTGGGAGGGGGGACCTGGGCGCAACGCCAGGCCTTGAAGCGGGCTTGGGTCAGGCTGCAGGGGGGTGGCCGCTGGCACCACGGTCTCGGGTCCCCAGAGGGACAAGGCGGCCTCTGTGCAGACACAGGCAGCCGATCAGACTCTTGGGCGGTAAATTCCTTCAGGCTGACAGCCTGCGCCTGCCGTCCAGGCTGCATGGGAACGGGAGGTGGGCGCAGAGGAGGGGAGCCGTTGGTGGGACTCCCGCCTCAGGAACTCTGCTGCAGACAGGGTGTTTCACTACCCCGGCTTGGCCAGGGTTATCACATTATCCAGACAGAGACACTGAGGCTGAGAGAGGTTGAATCATTAAACCAACGTTGTGCAGCCCATTTCTTGGTGAAAACCTGGTTCTAAGTTAGGCCCTTTGATAAACCATAGAATTGTTGAGAGCTGGGCGGCATCATCATTCCCATTTAATAAAAGAAGGAGCTGAAGCACCAAGAGTTGAAGCCACCAGCCCAAGGTTCCAAGACACATAGTGGGTGAGGCGGGAACTGGAGCCCTTGTCTGCCCACGCGGGGATGTGCATGTGGTCGCCTGCTGGACCAGGTGGCCATGGAGCAGGTGTAATCCCAGGGTCCTTCGGGGCAAGGAGTCGTGTTTCTGGTTCTTGAGTGTGGTGGACTCAGTGAAGGTATGGAGTTGATCATGAAGCAGCAGCACGGCCTTCCCTCCCACCACTCCTCAGATGGTTAACCAATGGGTTGAAGTTGGGGGATGGAGTGAGGGAGCCAGGTGTGTGGGTGGAGGAATCAGGTAGGGTGGGGGGCACAGGTGGGGGTGGAGAGGGCATTGGAGGGAAAATGAACCAAGGGAAGGGCTGCCAGATGCCTCTCTAATCTGCCTGTAGCAGCTGGGGATCCCAGGGGCTGGAGAAAAGGTCATGGAGGGGGTGGTACTCCAGAACCGCCTTCCCCTGGCCTCTGGGAACAGGGTGGGGATGGTCCAGCGAATTCTTTGGAATCAAGCGTGGTGCCTTCTCAGTGCAGAGGGAGCCTGGCTGGCGCCTGGGTTTTGTCTAGCAGAGCTCCTGTCCTGCCTCCCCAGCCTGGGGCAGCTCAGCAATTTTCTCCCTTTCCTGGACCAATGTTTGACCTACAGGCATGTGGGAGCTCAGGGGCAGGAGGGAGGATGGCAGGGGTTGATGGAGAGGTGTCTGCTGAGTGTGCACGTGAGCCTCGGTATGAACGTGCCTGTGATGAACGTGTCTGTGCATGAGATGAATAGCTCTGTGTGACAGTCTTACTAGCGCGTGACTATGAGCATGGGTCTCCATGTCCGGCAGGGTGAGTGTACACATCTGCGGGTGTTGTTTGTGTCTGGGCCTCTGCCTCACCGGGACCTGCGTTAGCTCTCTGGGTCTCTATGATTGTGGCTGTACCAGCACCTGTGAGTCTTTATGTGCGTCTGCGTCTCTGCCTCCCTGCTGCCCCGCCCCAACTGGGCCCCGAATGCCACTTTGCTGCCTGAGTGTGCAGCGGAATGTGGGGGCCAGAGGACGGGGAGCACATGTCCCGGGCTGCAGGCTGCTGGTGACGGAAAACTACCGAGGCCTCCTGGAGCTGGCAGGCCAGGCTCTGCAGCCTCTGCCCTTCAGGAGCCTCCCACCCCCTTTCTCTGGAGGCTGGGGACCTGCTGAGATGGGTCCTCCATGAAGCAGCAGCACGGCCTTCCCTCCTACCACTGCCCAGATGGTTAACCAGGCCCCTGCCCCTCCCTGGACCTCAGCATCTCTGGGGGGAAAGTGAGGGGGTGGGATTCTATTTTCTCTGAAGTCCTTCCCACTCCTAACATTCTCTCCATTCTCTGAATGTTAAAGGGATTCAAGAGGGCACATTCACTTCCATTTCAGGGATCATGAAAGCATAGGGTCCTAGACTGTTAGAGCAAGAGGGGTTCCCAAAGTTGCTCTACTCCCACCCCCTCCATCTATGGGTGGGAAAACGAGGCCTGCAGTGAGGGCTCCAGATCCTCCACTTACCTTCTGGAAGGTCAAGGGACACAAGCTCAGGTTTCCCGTCTCCCAGCACAGCCTGCTCCGCATGGAGGAGGAGGCATTTGAGATGTCTTGGAGGATGGGAGGGTTGAATATATGGAGATGGGGTTGAGCCTGACAGGCACTGGGTAGCCAGAGGACAGGTTAACTGTGAAAGTGGTAGGTGAGGGATGCAGCCAGGATGGGGGCTGGGAGGACACCAGTGGGGCACAGTGGACAATAGGACTGAAAAAGTGTGTCTGAGCTACACAGGCGGGTTCTCAGAGGCCGGTGGCTAAAGGTGGACTTTATTCTGCAGATGTTTTTGGCAAAAGATGCAAATCAGCAGCATAGCAGAATGGTTAGGGCAGGTGCTCTGCAGCCAGATCAGACCACCTGTGTCCAAGTCTGAGTTCCAAAACTTCAGTAACTATAGTTACCCATATGCCAGGAGGGGTCACAGACTGTACCTCACTTTCCTCATCTTTGAAATGGAGGTATGAATACTATTCCTCTTATATGGTGGTTTTGAGGAATAAATGAATACACAAGGACACAGATGAAGCTCTCAATTCCTGACACATAGCAACAGTTTGGTAACAGTTAGGATGATACTGGAGACGTAAGCTGCATTCTCGGCTAGGCGGGAGGGAAAGACAGTGAAAGCAGGGCGACCCGTGGGGAGTCCACAAGAATGAGAGGTGTGGCGGTCCAGGATGACACCCTGAATAAAGAAGGAAGCCAGGCGGAGGGCTCAGAAGGCCTGGTGTGTTGCAGGAAGGTGGGCAGAACCCTCCCGCTGAGTGGCTGTGGAGTGTGAGCTAGCCCTTGAGAAAGGCTCCCCAGGCACGTGGGCCTTCCCTGGAGTTTGCAGAGAAGAGTCAGGTAGATAAGTACTTGAGAGATGAGTTAACCTCCTGGGACAAGGAAGGGCTGCGGAAACTGAGGAGAGCCATGGTCAGAGAAGGCAAAGGAAGATGGGCTTCAAGGAGGAGGGTGCAGCCAAGAGAGCCCACGCTAGGGAAACAGAGAGGGCTTTGGAGAGAGAAAGAGAGAGAACTAGAGAGAAAGACATGTTGGGGCCATTGGTTTTTGCAACGAGGGGGCTGCCAGTGACCCCGGTAGATTCCAGTCTGGAAAGAGGGGCAAAACCAGAGCTGCAGCAGGTAAGGGGTTAACGAATGGAATGAGGAGAGTGGAGACAGAGGTGAGGGCTGCAACTGCCTGGGGACAAGAGGGAGCGGCTCGGAGCTGCCCAGGCAGCCAAACCGGGCAGGTTCTGAGCCTCTGGGTGAAGGGGGATGAGGGTTATCCTCCCTGTATTTCAGGTGGAGAAACTGAAACTTACAGAGGTTAGGAGGCTCTTCCAAAGCCACAATAGATAACGTGGAAGACAGCTCAAGATCCCTGACTCTTAATGTCATTTTAATTTTTTAAGTGGACAGTTGAAATAGTATAACACATATGTACACAGACATTGGTTATGATCATAGAAGTAAGACACATTTATTGGTTAAATCTAGAAGCACACAAAAGTGCAAGGGAACATACACAACCACGTGTAACTCCACTACCCAGAGATACGCATTTTCACCTTTGTGTTTTAAGACCTTCCACCCTTTCCCTCAGCCCGTGTACACAGATGCACACTAGAATGACGTGCCCACTGTTTTGTGGGTCTCTTGCCTCATCTAGCAGCATGTCACGGATGCTTTCCCATGGAAGCATGTGCTCCTCAGGAATCCCCTCTCCCCCTTTTAGCTCACAGTCTAGTTAGGGAGACAAGACTCACAGCTGGGTCCCCACAGCAAGCAGTCAGTGGTGTCTAAAAGGGTGTCGCAGGGCAGATGCCAGAGCACCCAGCTGGGAGCCCACTAGTCTGGCTCGCTGGGTCCTGGATTGGCCACTGTCGCGCTATGTAGCCTCCAGTAAAATATTTGCCCTCTCTGGGCCTCAGAATCCCGGAATCCCAAAAGGGTTAAAAGCAAGTTCCTTAAGAGAGGCCATCACTGTAAAATGGTTGAGAGAGAAGCGTGGAAAATGAAACTACTGTTATCATCAAGATTCTGCAGGTCATTAAACTCCTTTGAGCCTCAATTTCTTTATCTGAAAAATTAGAATCATGTTTACCTACTCTGCCTGCCAGGACTCTGGTGAGAATCAAATCAGATGAACTGTTATGATGCCTAAGGATACCTAACATTTGGACAATGGCAACTTGCCCACATCATCTCACTTACTCCAGAAATCCTATGAGGTAGGTGCTATTTTTGTATCCTATTTTTCCAGATGAGCAAACCGTGGCGTGGAGAGGTGAGATCACTTAGCCACGGACATAGGAAGTAAGTGGTCAAATTGGGTGTCAGGCACAGGTCTCTCTGTCCCTAAAGCCATGGACCTTTGCACTGTGTCGTTCTGATGGGTGGTGCAAGCTGAGGAGGAGAAGGGAGAAGAGGAGGCCTGGGAGGCTGTGCCCATTTCACCTGAGGTCTAGCGGCTTTGTTCCCAAGCACCGCAATTTGTGGGGAGTGGCCGCCCTCTGGTGTTCTAAATGTGACCTGTCCCGACAGGGAAGAGAGCTAGCACCCGCCTCTCAGAAGTGGAGTGGGAGGAGCTCAGAATAACCCAAACGCATCCTTCCAGAGTTTGGGAGCTCAGGGAAAGTTAGTGCACCCCTCACCCAGTGGTTTACTGGATGCAAAGCCGAGCCAAGACAGCAGCAGGTAGACGCTTTGCAGATCTCAGGCTCCACTGGGTGTCAGTTTGCAGGGGAAGTGGCCACTTTGCCAGTATTAGATTTCTGACTCGAGTTCTAGAGGAAGGGTATGGTATTATTATTATTATTATTATTATTATTATTATTATTATTATTATTACTACAACTCTGAATTAATGTTTTATATGCACTCCGTCTCTATGCTACAACTCAATAGAAAACAAATTGTTGCCAATCCTAATGGAGTAAGTTCTGCTTTCTGGGCTGATGAAAATATTGTCATTGGACTGCCATCAAATCGCAAAGTGATGCAGACAACATTTGAGGACGTGTGCTTTAAAGAACCTGACCACATGTTAGCTCATTTTATAATCAGCATAATATTTTTAATAAATATGTTTTTATTGATTTGAGAGAGAGAGAAAGGGAGAAGGAGAGAGACAGAAAGAAACATCAATGTGAGAGAGAAACATCGATCCATGGTTCCCCGTACGCTCCTGACCAGGAATCGAACAACTGGACATCGCTGGTATGTGCCCTTATTGGGAATCGAACCGGAGACCTTTCCGTGCACAGGACGACACTCAACCACCTGAGCCACACCAGCCAGGGCTAGTTACCATAATCTTATGAAGAAGGTTTTTTGATTATCTTTATATGTATATGAGAAAATTGACTCAAGGTCATCCATATCAGTTTGAAGCCAAGGACGTTTCCAAGACCCCCTACTGCCCCCCTGTGGCAGCCTTATGCCTTGCTCAGTAAATAGCAGCTACTGAGAAAGACAGTGCCTCCGATGTATTTTGCCTCCAAAACCCAAAGATGTGCTTCTTTCACTGTGATCAGAGATGCCAGATGCAACAACTATCTTTTACTTGGAGGGGATGTGCCAATGTGCACCTTAGAGGGGATATTTTAATGTGTTAGAGACTAATGGAAGGAAGAAATTTTACTAAGGTGGTAGATATCTTAATTTTTGAGGGGTTTATTTCATAAACCCACTTGTACATGTTTACAATTCTAAATTTCTATCACAATTCTCAAATTCCAAGTCTTTCTCTATCAACTCTGTAACTTTAATTATATGATAAGCCAGGGTATGAATTCAATTTGTATGTAATTTGGTTAACCACGGGAACAGGCTTCGAGTTTGGTTTTCAGAAATCCAGACTTTGTGCTACACAAAATAAGGGATTTCCTCTGGGCAGTCGTGTTTTCTAACTTCCTACCCCTTTGTTCAGCTGAGAATTTAGAGTTCTAAGCTTGTCATACTTTTTTTAAAAAAACCAGGTTCTCCAGTGTACTCAGAAGAAGACAGCTGATCCCACAGTTTCTGTATTTTTTTATTTCTGCCATAATATTTGATTTGATTATTATAGCTATTTGTTTGGTTTCTTAATGTTGAATTTTAACAGTTCTTTGTGTATTTTGGATAATAATCCTTTATCAGATGTGTCTTTTGCAAATATTTTCTCCCAGTGTGTGGCTTGTCTTCCCATTCTTGACACTGTCGTTTGCAGGGCAGAAGTTTTTAATTTTTATGAAGTCCAGCTTATCAGATTGTGTCTTTGGTGTTGGATCTAAAAAGTTGAATACATACCTAAGGCCATCTAAATTTTCTCGTGTGTTATTATCTAGGAGTTTTATAGTTCTGTGATCCATTTCTAGTTAATTTTTGCGAAATGAGTAAGGTCTGTGTCTAAATTTTTTTAATGTGGGGATGTGCAGGGTTTTTTGTTTCAGCGCCATTTGTTGCAAAGACTATCTTTGCAGTACCATGGTATTGCCTTTGTTCCTTTGTCAAAGATCAGTTGACTATATTTACGTGGGACTATTTG
Source organism: Myotis myotis (assembly GCF_014108235.1). Lineage (NCBI taxonomy): Eukaryota > Metazoa > Chordata > Mammalia > Chiroptera > Vespertilionidae > Myotis > Myotis myotis. Next base: position 28,456,794 of record NW_023416324.1, on the reverse strand, counting down.
GGGGTTCTCTACTATGTTCTATTGATCTACTTGTCTATTCTCTCACCAATACCACACTGTCTTGATTACTGTGTTTTATAGTAAGTCTTAAAGCTGGGTACTGTCAGTCTTCAAACTTTGTGGGGGTTTTTTCAATATCGTGGTGACTATTCTGGGTCTTTTGCTGCTCCGTATAAACTTTAGTATCAGTTTGTTGATATCCACAAAATAACTTGCTGGGATTTTTATTGGGATTGCCTTGAGTCGACAGATCAAGTTTGGAAGAATCGACATGTTGACAATAGTGAGTCTTCCTATGTATGAATACAGAATATTGCTCCATTTAATTTGTTCTAGTTATAGTTTAAAACATTGATGTGTGGATTAACTGTATTGTGGTAAGAGAAAATACTCCATGTGATTTTAACCCTTTGAAATTTGGGACTTGCTTTATGGTTTTGTATTGGGATTGGTTGGTTTTTGCAAATCCTTCTTGGATGCTTGGAAATTATGTGTATTCTGCAGTTTGGGGGAGGCAATGTCTATGTATGTCTCATTTTTGTTATTATCCTTTTTAAATCTTTCATATACTTTCTGAATTTTTCGATCTGCTTTTTGAATCAGTTTCTGAGAGAATTGTGTTGAAATCTCCAACATCATTTATTGAAAGACTTTTCCCACTGAATGGCCTTGGTACTCTTGTTGAAAATCATTTGACTATATATGTATGAGGTTTATTTCTGGGCTATTCTATTCTATTGGAATATATGCCTATTCTTATGCTTCTACCATACTGCTTTGATTACTGTAGTTTTGTAGGAAGTTTTAAAATCAGGAATTATAAGAGCTTTGACTTTTTAAAAAAATTATTATTGTTCTCACTATTCAGGATCCCTTCAAATTCTATCTAAATTTGGTATATATAAATTTTTCTATTTTTGCAAAAGAGATTATTAGGAGTTTGATAGGTATTATACCAACTCTGTAGACTGCTTTAGTATTGACAATAGTATTGACAAAATTTTAACAATATTATGTCTTTTAATCCATGGACATGGGATGCCTTTTCATGAATTGGGATCTGTTTAAAATTTTTTTAAATAATATTTTGTAGTCTTTAGTGTACAAGTCTTTTAACACGTGGTTAAGTTTATTCCTAAATATATATATATTGATATTATTGTAAATGGATTTTTTCTTAATTTCCTTTTTGAATTGTTCATTATTAAGTGTATAGAAAGACAATTGATTTTTGTATCTTGCAATTTTTCTGAATTTATTTATTACTTCTAACCATTGTTTTGTGGAATCTTTAGGATTTTTCTACATATAAGATCATGTTGTCTGTGAACAGAGATAATTAACTTCTTCCTTCTCAATTTGGATGCCTTTATTTATTTTTTGTGCCTGATTGTCGGGCTAGGACTTCCAGTTCTATGTTGAATAGAGTGGTGAAGGGGGCATTGTCTTGTCCCTGATCTTAAAGGAAAAGCTTTAAATATGTCATTGAGTATGATGTTATCGGTGGGCTTTTTATGTGTATACACAGCTGCTTTTAAATGTCTTAATTTCCCTACGGGTCTCGCCTCTGCTTCTTCTCGGGGCCTTAGAGGTTCTGTTTCATCCCTTTGCCTATCATCTCTTGCCTCCAAGCACCCCTGGGCCTGCAGTTCCTCTGCAGTTTTCAGATGCCATGGCATGTGCCACTGCTCACAGCAGCCTCCAAACGACGCCACTGTTCTTGTCTGAGTCAGATGGAACAGAAATCAGGCCCTTGGGCAGCCCCCAGGCATGCCTACACATTGCAAACAAATGTGTTCCATTCTTTCCCAGAGAAGAAACTAAGAATTGGGTGGCTTCCTCCTAATTGTCCTGGGCTTGGGAACGGGTCCGCTGGGGTGTGCAAAAACACCATGAAACTGCCTACTGCTTTCAGTGTTTCTTTTTTTATAAAAATCATCACCCAAGGATATGCTTTATTGGTGAAAGAGAGAGAGAGAGAGAGAGAGAGAGAGAGAGAGAGAGAGAGAGAGAGACATTAATCAGCTGCCTCATGGGACGCCCTGCCTGAGAATCAAACCTGCAACCTGGGTATGTGCTCTGCCGGGAAATTGAACCAGAAACCATCTTGGTGTCGGGATGATGCTCTAAACAACCCAGCCACCCGGCCAGGACATAGATCTGCTTTTTCTTAATTGGGCATTTGCTTGGTTGTTGCAGCCCCTCGACTGGTTTCTAGAGCTCCCACATCACTATAACCAGTCAATCTGTTGTGTTTTTAAGTGGAAGGAGAAAGGTCTGGATTTTCTGACATCACCGTCAGAAAGCTCTAATAGTTTTATTTTTAAAAAACATTCACATTTAGGTCTATAATATCCAACTTGAATTGGATTTTGTGTGATTAATTATAACTCCACTGTGTTCATGATATGTGGCATTGGGAAAATAACCTCTCCGTACTTCATTTTCGTTACCAGTAAGATGAGGGGCAAATAGTACCTACCTCATAGGGTTATGGTGAGACATCTGTATGTATGTATATGTGTAAAAGGCTCAGAAATGTTCCTGGAAAGTAGTGCAGTCTACTTGCCATACACATTTTTAAAAATATATATTTTTATTGATTTCAGAGAGGAAGGGAAAGGGAGAGAGATAGAAACATCAATGAGGAGAGAGAATCATCAATCAACTGCCTCCTGCACTCCCCCTTCTAGGGATTGAGCCTGCAACCAGGGCATGTGTCCTGACAGGGAATCCAACCATGACCTCCTGGGTTCCTAGGTTGACGTTCAACCACTGAGCCATGATGGCTGAGCTGTCTTGTTTGTTTGTTTTAGACATAGGTCAGAGTGGAGTTTTGATTCAATTGGATAATAAGGCTCATGCCTGACACATCATAAATGCATAATAAAAATTAATTGTCAGATTAAAGGGAATCAAATACACTTAGGGAAAATGCAAAAAGGCACACAAGATATGATTCCAGCTCTTGGGGGCTCTTAGTGTAGTTGGACAGATAACGCACCATCAGGAAGGAATTATATAACAGCACAAGAAGATCCGCAGTCCAAATGTTTGGAACTCTAGGGAAGAAGGGTCAGGGTTCAAAGAGAGAAATCCCTGGGATTTGGATGTGGCTGCTAAGGGAGGACTTGGGGAGGGGGAGTAGCTTAGGTTGGGCCTGGAAGGACGGACAGGTTTTAGAGAGGAGCCGAGTGGGGAGGGAGCATGTAGGATGAGCTTGGATCCTCCCAGGGGGATGTGTGGACTGCACAAGCAGAGGTGGGGAGGAGGGTTCTGATTGGTGATGGGGAGGTGGAGGGAAAGTCCAAGGGCCAAGAGCATCATTGGGAAGTCAAGGTTCTGCTCTGGCAGGCTCAAAAAGAGTAGAAAAGAACTCAATCTCGCCACCTAGACCCCATGTTGGGCCAAGATGTGAGGTCCCTGGCTCAGGCATGCAAAGATTTGTGTGCGCTGTGAGTATGTGTGGCCATTATGTGGTTTCCCGTTGCTATGGTTTGGATGTGTCCCTTTAGGAGCTTCTAGTTGTAGATGACAGAAAGTAGAGTGTGTGAATCCTTTCTCATTTGCTTGTTTCTACTACACAGAAGGAGATAATTTTCTCCGAGCAAAGGGCTGATTCTAGCATTCTCCAACCTTGATTGTTCCTTGTCCCTCCATATACAGTAGTCTCTCCTCCTTCCCCCTTATCCAGGGTTTCACTTTCCACGGTTCCGGTTACCTGTGGTCGACCATGATAAAAAAATATTAAATGGGAACTTCCGGAAACAAACAATCCATAAGTTTTTCAATTGGGTGCCATTCAGAGTAGCGTGATGAAATCTGGCTCCGTCCTGCTCTGTCCCATCTGACCCCTGAATCATCCCTTTGTTCTGTGTATCCACCTTGTCTACCCTACCGGCCCTTTAATCACTTAGTAACCACCTGGATTATCAGGTCGACTGTCATGGTATCACAGTGCTTGTGTTCAAGTCACCCTCATTTCACTTAATAATAGCCCCCAAAGCAGTGCTGCCAATTCAAGAAGGCATCAAGTGCTTCCTTTAAGTGAAAAGGTGAAAGTTCTTGACTTAATAAAGACAGACAAGAAGTCATATGCTAAGATCTATGGTAAGAACATAACATTGTGTAGAAGGAAAAATAAATTTGTTCTAGGTTTACTGTCACATCTCAAACTGTAACAGTTTGGGCACAGTGTGTGGTGAGTGCTTGGGTGAGATGGAAAAGGCATTACATGTGTGGGTGGAAGATATGAACAGATAGAGACCACACTCACATCACTTTTTTACAGTACATTGTCATAATTGTTCTATTTTATTTTTAGTTATTTTTGTTAATCTCTTACTGTGCCTATTTATAGATTAAATTTACAGTATATATGTATAGGAAAAGACATAGCACAGAGAGGGTTTGGTACTAGCTGTGGTTTCAGGCATCCACGGGGGGGGGGGGGGGGTGTCTCGTTTTTACCCCCTCTCGTGAGGGGGTCTACTGCACCCTGACTCTGCTGTTTCTCCTCAAGGGCGGGTAGGGGAGAGACACAGAAAAAGGGATGATTTTCTTGCGGACTCGCCAGCTGGGCTCATTATCTGCCATTTTGGGGGCTGCTTGAGGGCCAGGCAGACTAATGATGGCCTGTCTCCTGAGCCCCCGCCTCGCACTCCCACCTGCCAGCTGGCCCTGCCAGGTTCCCTCAGGGCCTTCTTTCCACGTCAGGAACTGTTCTGGGTGTTGGCAAAGGCCTGCCTCCTCTGGCCTCCTGGTCCACGGCAGCCTGGATGTTCCTGGCTGCCCGGAGGCCGGACTGGATGGCAGTGTCGATCCAGCCAGGGGGCAGGCAGGTGTGCTCGCCAGCAAAGTGGATGCGGCCCTCTGGCTGGGAGAGCCGCGGCACATAGTCCTTAGATTGGTAGGGAGTGAACACAGCGAAGGCGCCCCCAACGAGGGGATCCAGAGACCAGTGCTTGAGCACAGAGGAGGGGCACAGGTGCCGCAGCGCCTCCTTGGGCATCTGGTGCACCGCCGCCAGGTCCTCCAGGACGATAGCCACCACCTGCTCGTGCTTCATGGACGCGAAGAAGAGGGAATCGTCGCCCAGCGTGTAGGACGCCAGCAGGACACCCTTGCCGCTGGGAAGGCTGTGGCTGGGGTAGTAGATGTAGCGCGACGGCCCGTCGGTGATGGAGACCCCGCCGTGGATGCCATCCCGCTCCCAGAAGGGCTCCTTACAGGCCAGGACCACCTTGGTAGCGCTGACGTAATGCACCGAGCGCAGCGCGTCCACCTTGTCTAGCGAGAGTGGCGGCCTAAAGGTGATGAGGCTTGTGGCGCGGGCGGAGGCGGAGATGATGACAAAATCCGCTGTGAGGTGGTGCAGTGCAGAGTTGGACTTGCCCACCCGGTAGGAAACGTGGACCTCAGGCCCATCCCTCACTACCAGCTCCACCCTGGAGCCCAGATGGATGGTGCCAGGCTTCAAGCTGGCCCTCAGGGCTTCGGGGAGCTGGTCGAAGCCACCTGTGATCTCGGTAAAGCTGTGGAGGTGAAGAGAGCCGAGGGTGAGGGTGGGAGGCGTGAGGCCAGGTCGCCCCGTCTCCAGCAGGGATCCTGGTCTGAAAGGGGAAGAAGCTAGCTTCATATACATACTTCATACGTCATCTTAAACAGTCTCTGCGAGAGAAGGATTAGCCTTAAATTTTCTAGTTTGGAACACTGACACCAAGAGAAAAGGGTGTTTCCCACGATGACAGGCCGTGGGTTCAGCCACCATGCAATTCTGCATCCCAAGAGGAATCCTACAGACCTGGGTTTGGATTCAGGTTCCAGCCCTTGGCCCAGTTGTGCCAACTTGGCTGTTTCATAATTTCGCTGGGCCGCAGAAGCCTCACTGGCTCTGAATAATGGTACCTACCTTCTAGGTGATCATAGGATTAAATGCCATAATGCTTGGGAAGTGCTTAGGGCAGTGCCTGGCACATAGTAACTGCTCAGTAATCCAAGTTCCCTTTCTCTGCTCTGATTGGAGGAGGGGGCAGATTTGAGTTCTGATTTAGATCAGTCTTACTCATCACTTTTGGAGAAGATGATGTCAGATTTCCCGGACTCTAGGAATGACTTGAATTCAACATCCTCATTCATCATATCCCTGATCATCCTGGCTGCTCCCGGGTTCAGCATCCCTTCTTTCACCAGGTAAGCCTGTGGGGAGGTAGAAATGCCAGATGGAGGGCCCAGTGTATAGGAAGGGGCTTTAGCAGGGCCCAGGTCAGGCCAGGGGTGGGCCTGGACTCCAGGGAGGCAAAGGCATGGCAGTGGGAAGAGAGGTCCTGGTAGGCAGGGGACAACCTCCGGCAGCTACGCTGAGCACCCCATCCCTCCGTCTCTACCTTTGCCTCACTCACCTTGGTGGAGTTAGAAGAGGACATCAGGTGGCTGCAGTTGAAATTTTTCACACTTTGATTGATCTGCAAAAGGGCAGGAAGGGGAAGCAGCTTTAGGTTAAAGCTAATTGTCCAGAAGCAGTATTCCTGGGCTCTCAGGATGTCCCTTTGAAGAGGGAGGAGACAAAACGGTGGGGGAGGGAAGGACCCAAGGAAGACACTTCCAGGAGCTCCTAAATGCTTCTCTTTCTCCTAAAGTCTCCCCTTCGTTTAAAGATGTGTGAAGACTAAAGTTTAAGGTCAAGACATTCACTGCAACCTAGCAGGATTGATTCAATACCACGGGTTCCCTTTCCTTCCATTGCCACTGATCAAGCAATTTCATGGGCCACCCAGGGACAGAGAATATGGGGTTGGGTACCAGGGTTGGGTGGTAGCATTCTTAGGGAGTGTTAGAGGGAAGGCAGACCAATCAGGCGTGTATTGTTTAAGAGTCAGGTGACTGGGTCCATCCACTCACTTGCGTGGTGACTTCAGGCCAGACCCTGCTCTTTCCCATCCCTGGGAGGGGTGAGGCAGGAGGCACGTTGGCAGTGGACTGGTGGGAGAGATTCTCAGCATTCTTGCCCTTCTCTGTGGGGTTCATGGAGTAGCCCAGGATCTCTGGGTTGGCCTTGACCTCTCTCATGCGGTAGCGTTGTCCATTGATGAGGTACCAGGCGTTGTCATTGTAATGGATGAATGTGTTCAGCCTCAGGCCCAGCTTCTTGACATAGGTGTGAACCAGCCTGGAGAAAGTACAGACATCAGCATGACACCCATCCCAATGGCACCGCATTCCTGCTGGCCGCACAATAGGAGCCATTTCCGGGAAAACTAGTTTCTTTATGTGCCCAGGGAACTCAGACTAACTCCTTCCTCATCTCTACCCCTGTGTCTCCTTGCTGTGGCATTAGTTCATTTCCTTCTGTTTTTGCCCTGAGGGAGGTGGGGAGTAGGGAGTTCACCCATCACAGAATGAAGGCCCTTTAGGAAATACCAGTGTACAGGGTTCAAATATAGAACCAGAGGCCTGTTGTTTCAGACAGTATTTGAAATTCCACTTTCCGTTCCTAGGTAAGCTCGAGGCTGTATCTAAAGACTTCTAGTTTGGGCTAATTCACTTGGGTTTTGTTTTAGTTTTTGGTGGTGTTTTGAGGGAAATCTCAGGTTCCGTTTATATTTTAAAAAGAAGTCATATTTTCCCCAGCCTCACGTTTTGATTTCCAGTCAGGCAGAGCATGTGCTGGGGGGTTGGGGCTTGATCCCCAGTAGGGGGTGCAGGAGGCAGCTGATCGATGTTTCCATCTCTCTATCCCTTCCTTTCTTTCTAAAATCAATAAAAATATTTTTTAAAAAAGAGGTCTATGGGACACCAGCTGAGGGGTCTTTTTGTCTTGGAAGCCTCAGGACCAGAGGCCAGGTTCTTTTCCAGGAGCTGGGTACAGTTTTAGGGTTAGGATTAGGGTTTTGAAGTCAAGCATCTTCTTTTGTGCCAGGCATGCCCCTGCTTTTGAGGAGCGTTGTCATTTTCTCCTGGGAGAGTCTTGGGTGAGTCACTTACTATCTCTGAGTCCAGTTTCTTGATTTGTAAGTGGGAAACATAAGAGTATCAAATTGCAATAATGAAATAATGCACATAGTAAGCATTCGGCAAATGGCAGCTGTTATCATTTTTTTTTAATATATTTTATTGATTTTTTACAGAGAGGAAGGGAGAGAGATAGAGAGTTAGAAACATCGATGAGAGAGAAACATCGATCAGCTGCCTCCTGCACATCTCCTGCTGGGGATATGCCCGCAACCCAGGTACATGCCCTTGACCTGAATCGAACCTGGGACCTTTCAGTCCGCAGGCTGACGCTCTATCCACTGAGTCAAACCGGTTTCAGCCAGCTGTTATCATTTGATAGCTCACTGCGGTATAACTGACAGGTAAGAAGCTGCCCATATGTAAAGTATACAATTTGATGAGTTAATGGTCATTATTATCATTATTAGTTTAGGATCTTCCACTTTCTCTGTGACCCTGGGCTCTGAGGATATGGACTGGTCTCTGTCAAGTGGGAGACCAGTGTTAGTCCCGACTTGCAGGATCCGATCCAACGGGACAGTGAATCTGAATGGGCTCTAACTCAATGGCAGCAGGACCCACACTACCTCCTCCCAATCACCCCTACTTATCCTCCCTCCAAACCTTTCCCAGGACTTACCTGTGGGACTTTGGGATTCGCATGGGCCCCAGTTCGTGGTACCAGCCCTCCTCCTTGTTCCTGATTGTGACCACTCGACCCCCAATGCGGTTGCTGGCTTCCAAGACGGAAACCTGGGGTCCCGAGAAGCTGCTGTCATTCCCAGGGCCAGGCTCTCCCTTCTCCACCCTGTACTCCCCCCACCCAGTCACCCAGTCACAGGCTCTAATCTGGATCCCCAGCGCTAGGTCCCCGAATGTGCAAGATAACCAAACCATGGGGATACGGAGCCCTCCGGGAGGGTCCTCAGTATGTGAGTGAGGCAGAAGGTTCCGCGTGGCAGGGGACAGCGTGCCTCTTGGTCTTTACCTGTTAGCAAACCCCTTCTCTACTTTTGTTTCCAGGAGAACACAGGTTGCAGTTAAGGCCGACTCTCAGGGGAGTTTTGAGAAACAATGACTAAGGGCTAAGAGATCCAGTGGGTTACATGCAATTGTTTTCTTGATCTTTTCCCACCCAAGCAAGCAAACCCAGAGGCAAAGGGCTGAGGCCCCTCCAAAGCCGGCTCACCTGGTGGCCAGCGTCCTGCAGGGCCTGGGCTGCCACCAGGCCGGACATGCCAGCTCCCACCACCACCACGCGCCGGGGCAGTGGGGCCGTGTGGAGGCCTTCCTGGGCTGTGACAACGATGGACTCGTACTCAGGGTCCTGGAAGCACTTGGCCAGGTCCTCATGGTGGCCAAGGCAGCTGGGAGTAGCCAACAGGAGCCCCAAGACCAGTATTCCTGGGGCAGAGAAAGGAGTGGGGGCTGTTTTTCTGGGGCCCAGGCGTTTTATCCCACCTGCCCCAGGATGAGCTTGGCTGCGTGAACGCGCGGGGATGGTAAGGCCAGGCAGAGTCTGTTGAATGTGTGGTTGTAAACACTTATGTTTGTGATTGTCTCTGGTGGGTGATTGTGTTGTGTGGGTACGAATGGATGTGCGAACCATGCTGGTGTTAGTTGTGTGATTGTAATTGTGGACTGCAAGCTCATGTGTTTGCACGTGATTGGAAATCATGCAATGTATGCAGATTTGTATTTGACTGTAAATATGCCTGCTTCTGGTGGCGAGTGTGCCTGTGTGTGAGCTTGTCTGTGATACAAGTTGCTGTGACTGTGAGTTGGTGATTGTTGCACTGTATTGTGCCCAGACTGTGCATTGTCTGTGATTTTATGTGAGGGGATGTGTTTGTGGGACAGTGTGTTACCCGAGCAAATGTGTGCATGAATCTGTATGGGACAGCGAGATGGGATGTAGTGTGTGTGTATAAGCCTGGGTGTGTTGGGTGTGTGTTAGCCTGGGTTTGGAAGAGATCATTTGCTTGAGTTGGAGAGAGAATATGGTTGCTTGTGTTCTTGTATTTAATTCTGTGTGTGCATTTGAGTGTGAGGCTAGGTGGGGGGTGCGGGGGGTGGGGGGGGCCTGAAGGTATCTGTGTCCTTTGGGAATATGTACATTTGTGAAAGGATGGTGTGTCCTTTGGGAATATGTACATTTGTGAGAGGATGGTGTGTGTGTGTGTGTGTGTGTGTGTGTGTGTGTGTGTGTGTGTGTGTACGTGAGTGTGTGAAGCACATCTCCCCAGGGAAGGGAGTGGAGGAATTGTGACCAGGTTCTCAGTGACATCACTAGCCCCGGGGACCTTGGCAGTCCTGTCCCTCTTCCCCAGCCTCACAGTGTTTTTTCCAAAGCCTTCCGGGTTTCTAACGTGCAGCCGAGATTGAAACCAGTGTTGGTATAGAACATGCAATACATCCTGTTGCCTGTTCTTAAAGGGAAAGCCAGGAGCTGGGGCACGTTGTGCCCCCTTGCACTTGTGGGATTGGGGCAGGTGAGAACGCTTGGTCTAGTCTTTGTACAGGCGGGACCACCGAGGTTCACAAGAGAAAAGGGATCTCCAGGGGCTGCCCTTGAGAAGAGGCAAGCCACCCAGCTGTTCCCAGTGCAGGCCCTTCCCAATGCCAAGAGAGCCTCCTGCAGGGGTGGCTCCTCAGAAAAGTGGGGAGGGTACCCATGCCTCAGCCTCGCCCTCTTTCCCTCCCCCAGGCCTACTTCAGCCTCATTAATCCATTCTCCACCCCTGACACATTTTTCCATCTCCCTGGGCTGCCACAATTCCTCTCTCAGACCCCATGCCCTTTCTCTTGAATGGGCCCAGCCCCCAGACTCATTCCTATATCCATTCTCTTGACTCACTTTCAATACCCGGACCTCCCCATAGCCCCTAGTCTAGTTCCTGTCGCATCTCAGTCCCCATCCTCCTTCCCCTTGCGTGACCCTATATCCAGACTCCCCTTTGGATCCATCTCAACTCCCTCAGCCCATCCCACCCCTGGATATAGCTCTTGTCCCTGTTTCAGAGTTCAATCCCTCCTTCTGCTGGTGCCTCTCTCAGACGTAGAGAAAGGACTCCACTTACCCCTCATCTTGGCCATGGACTTGCAGCTCATGATGGGCCCTGGGCGGCTCTCCCTCTTTATGAGCAGCCAGCTTCACCCTGGCAGTAGCTGGCCTCATCCCACCAGCCTGCCCAGGGCACTATTGGCTGTGCCAAGCACAGAAAGAAGTATGCCCTCAAGGCCTGGGCTGTCAGGTGAGATGTCCACAGTGACTCAGTCCCATTCCCAGCCTCATCTTCTGCATCCCCACCTTCCACCAGGCCTGTCTCCCTTCCCAGAGAAACCACTTCTCCCAGCCCAGACCCTGGCACCGCACCTGAGTGCCAATGTGCAGGAGGAACCTCATTTTTTTTTTCTCAGAAAAGATGTGTGGGAGGGATCATAGAGGACCAAGTCCTCGCATGATTTGAAAATGCCTTCATTTTTAACTGACTTTATTGTTAAGGTTCATCTTAGTTTTTATTGATATTGACTTGACTGAGTACAGAATTCTACCATTTTCACTGGATCTGGGAAGGCTCAAACACTGTGCCCCAAGCCTCTACAGGGAATTCGACCTGCAAGAACATTCTTGTGCACAGTTCATGTCTGTGCTCCCGAATGTCTTCAATTTTTTAGAGTCCTGTGTTCTGGATAAAGTCTAATGCTAATTCTGTTTCTTGTTTGTGTGTGTGTTTGTTTATTTGTTGCAAGTAATCTCTCGTCTTCCCCACAACTGGAAGCATATAAGGATTTTCTCTTTTTCATAATTCTGAAATTACATGAAGACATGTTTGGATGTCAATTCTCCCCCCTCCCCCACCATCCCACCCCCGAGTCATCTGGCTGGCAGACAGGGTTCTTTGGGTCTGAAGACGTAAGACTTTGCCAGCTCCGGCAATTATCTTCCTATTTTTATCAGTTATTTCTATTTTTATCCTAAATTCCTAGTAGGCTGGATTGGAATCTTTTATTTTTTCCTTATACTTTCATTTCTTTATCATTTTATCTAAATTTTTAAAGTGACATTATATAAATTGTGTTGTACTGGGTGTATTCTGCAACTTGTTTTTCTTTTATATATATCCCATTGGAATTAATAACTACTTAATTATTTACGGCCTGAGAAGGCAGTGGGGCTCCTGTTGGAGAATGATGTCTATGGAGACAAAGGAAGGGCCTGCCCTGGGGGTTCTGCAGAAGGAGACCACGGCTGGGCTGGGAGCAGGAGCTGTGATGCACAGACCTGTGTTGTGCAGGAGAGGCCAGGGCAGTGATCCCCTGAACTCAGGTGCACCCCGACTACACCCCACCCCCAGATTGAGGATGAACACCATGCCCCAGGCCTCTAAGCAGAATTTGATCTGTAGAACATTCTTGTGCACAGTTCATGTCTGCGCTCTGGACCACTTGAACGGACTGGTCTCCAAGTGGCTCTTGAGACAAGATAGTTTTGTCCACATCAACAGAAGGGGGGCTGATGTTGCTGACGACGATTCGGGGAAGGTCAAAGCCTCTGGAAGCATCTTTCGTGGCACCATTGAATGTACCCTGGCCCTCATGGTGCTCACAATCCCCTCCAAACACACAGGTACCCACGCATATCGAGCATGTGTGTGTAATCCCACAGACCCATGTCCCCACCTCATTTCACACTTCACTGGTCAGTGTGTGCCCCCAGGTATGGGGTCAAGAGACTCCCCCTCATTGTCAAGGAGAGCTGGAGAATGAGCCCTGGAATGATCCTTCAGTATTATCCTGCCTGTTCACTCTCCCCCACAGCCCACCCCTACACACACACACCCCTCTTTGTCCTTCATGCAGGGTAATCCTGGGGCTGAATTAGGAGGTTTGGGCCAGGCTCACTAGAGATCAAAAGCACTTTGGGAGGGAATGTCCTCAGAATGGGAGCAGCTGCCCCTCCTCCATCACACCCACCAGCAGCCCATTCCAGAGAGAACTCCCATCCCCCATCAAAGCATCTAAATGTGAGGCCAGAGGACCTCCCAGGATAGCTGCTCAGGCCTTGGCAGAACTAGGAGCTATGTTTTAGGGGGTGGGGGTATTGGCTGCCTCAGTTTTCTCATCAGTACAGTGGGAAACAGAGCCAATCCCTGTGACCTGGGCCCCTCCAATTCTGACTTCTGCTTTGGAGCTGATCAGTAGACCTAGGGAGTGTGTTCTTTGTGCTCACACAAACCTTCTGCCCTTGCAATCCGGCCTAGAACACCCATTCCTGGAGAGGGAATGCTGGGAACAGCAAAGAGAAGTTCTGAGGCACCAAAGAGCCTGTACAGTCTCCTCTAGGTCAACTAGGGAGGAGTGAAACCAGGTCCCTGCCCTGGGAATGTCCAGGCCACTGAGCAGCAGTCATGTACATACACAAATCAGACACAGGGCTGCAGCCCCACGTGCTGAGGGCTCAAGACTGGTGTTTGGAGAGGAAAGGAAGGCTCCCCCAGTACATACAGGCTGGGTACGGGGCTCCCCCAGCAGATCCAGGGGTTCCCAAAGGTGTGGACAGAGTCGACGAAGAATGAAGGACACAGAGACAGCATTCAGTTGATCAGCATAGCCAGGTTCTCCAGCCAGGCTCTGTGTTTATTGTCTTGTTACATCTGTATTTATACCAGTTGATTTTAATCCTATCAATTGTATTCCAAAGGTTAGGGCGTTTCTTATCTCCATTCCAAGGTTACTCTATTGTTATATTAAGCTACAAGGAAGTAACTGAAGGAGATTAGCCTAAGTAAAGATTATGTAGTTTAAGCGTGATTGTTCATATTTAACATGATTAGCTACGCGCCTGGCACTTAGTTAAGGGGTTTTATTCCCTCCCTAACTTCAGGGAAAAATCCTCACATGGGGAAACAACCTTTCTCGGGGAGGTGGTCCTGTTTAAAACACATAGTGTTAAGAGGAGGAGCAAACATATGCCATATATCCCAGGTCCCTTGAAACATAAGCTGTGCAGATGTTTCTTCCCTGCAGCGACTGTGTCAAGCAGCAAGGGTGGACTGGCATCTGGCAGGTACACAAATGGCTCTCAGTACTGTATGGCGACTGAATGAAGAACCACACAAGTGGATGGATGAATGAACATCAGAGGCCATGAATTCATGTGGGTTGGAACCCTCTGCTTGCCCAGGATGAGACTTCTTGGGGATTGTCACTGCTCTGACCCTGGTGTGCATCCTCAACACCCAGCAGGCTGCAGCTCCCCAGGAGGGGCCAGGACACCCTTTGATACAGCCACCAGGTGAGCAAGCTGTGCTTGGTGAACATTCTTGAGAGTGGAGTATGGATGGCCACCTCCCCACCAGACTGAGAACTCTTCGCAGGCTCTGCAGTGTCTGGCTCAGATTTCTGCTGCCCTCCATCCCAGTGTTCACTACAGTGTGAGGCACTGTGCCAAGAGACAAGGCTCTGGATCACAGGCAGGCCTGGCCACTTTCTGATTATGTGGCCTTAGGTCGTCACTGCTCTCTCAGCCTAAGTTTCCTTATATAAAGTGCAGACAAAACTGCCTTCTTTGATTTACTAGATGTGGGTTTGTTACCATCATAACTAGCTGGTTAATATTAATAATAGGAAGAAAGCAAAGGAGAGGCCAGACATTGTAAGTATGGTCATCTGGGCAGCTTCACCAGGAAGCTGCAATTTCACACTTCTCAAGGGACCACCTGTCCATTCCCTGCAAATCACAGGGGGAAGGGGTCCAACAAAGGGGAAGATGGGCGCATGCTCCGTGAAGTTGGGGTGATGTCGGGAAGGTGCTTGCTTGTCAGTCTAGCCTGGGGAACAAAGATTATTGGCCAGAATGACAGAGCCACTGCAAGCATGTGAAATCCTGAAGGCTTAATTGGTGAAGCTCCTGGTTATAACCCTGAGACAAAGAGTTACCTCTCTCTTGTTCCTCTGGCTTCACTCTGCTTCCTTGCACTCGCTTGCTCCATGACCCACGCTAGCATGCCATATGGCCCATGCAGACCCCACACACAATGGACAGCGGCTTGAGCACAAGCTACGCTAGCCAAAGGCAGGACTGGACTGTGCTGTAATACGGAGCAAAGACTCTGGGCGGTGGCTTTAATTCTAGCTCTACTACAGACAAAATGGGAATCTATGACAGAATGGAGGGCGATGAGATCATGGAGGGGAGCTCCCTTCATGTTATGTCATCAATAAAGCTTTCCAGGACACCTCATCCTCCCATGGGGGCCTCAGGAAATTCTTGTTCCTGCTGCACCCCAAGAAGCCCACTTCCACCAGCAACAGGCGGGGACACAGAGGGCACCTCACCAATAACAGGGTCACTACTCCTCCCTCCACATCCCTGTCCCTCAGAGCCCAGGATCTTCCTTCACCTGTCACCCTCTTACCCACTCCTCCCTTTATGTCTGCCTTTATACCTGCACTTGCAGGTCTCTGAGAGCAGGAACTGGGTCTCCATCATCTCTGTCCTCTATTGCCCAGGATTGCCCAACACATGATCGAGCACATGGCAGTGGAAGTAAATGTTCACTGAATGGTTAAGTGATGAGTGAGAGCATTTGTTTAACCAGAAAGGTGTTAACCAAAAGTCTGCCATTCCAAATGGGATATGGATATTTAAATGTTTATTAAGAAATAAATGACTCAGAACCTTTGACCCTCCCCCTTTTCTTGCCCAAGAGATTCAGACAGAAATCTGCTTGAGGAAGGAGATCTTAGGATGCTGCCTCTGCCCAATATGAACTACGTATGGTAAACAAGGCAGCTTCAGGCAGGTGCCTGTTAGCTAGGCACTCCCTGTGCCCCATTGTTTCTGAGTTCCCCAGCAAGGATTTTCCTGCCATGTATGTTCTGCTCTTCCTCAACCACCTGTGAATCCCCCCTACCCTTCTGAAATCTAATATCCTATGTTTCCTCCCCCTTTCTTCTTTTTCCAAAAATGTCGTGTACACCCAATGTTGCCTGGCTGTCTTTGGTATTTTCACGTATGTATCATGTCTATGTGACTTCCCCATGAGCATGTATTAAACTTTTATTTTCTCCTGTTAATCTGTCTCTGTTAATTTGGTTATTAGCCCACCAAAAGCACATAGAAGGCGGGAGGAAAAGTATTAATATTTTTTGGTCCCCACGCCCCTCTCCCAGGGCTGTGCAAACATGAGGGCTTTTGTCGATGTAGCAGTATTTTATATCATAGAAGTTCAGGACTAGAACATATCTTACAGATGAACTGAACACCCACGACCACCTGACAGATGAGGAAGCTGAGACTGTGGAGCAGACTGCCAGAGGTCACTCATGGAGGCTGTGCTGATTGGTCCTGCTTGCAGCCCATCTAAAGTCTCCTGGCTCACTGGAGACAAGGGCTTCCTCCATGGCCCCTCCCAGGTCATTCTCCTCAGACCATCCTCCCACCTTGCATGGCTCAAGCCAGTGTACACACAGGGAAGACCAACTCCAGAGCCCCTGCCTTACTCCTGGTCACTGCCTTCCTCAAGACACCTGGGAGCCATGAGTGCTGAAGATGGGGCACTGCTGTAAGGAGGCTGTGCAGTCTGAGTGCACTGTGGAAGGCAGCGGCAATGAGAGCAGCCTGTGCAGGTTCTACTAGCCAGAAGCTTAGCTGGGGAGTTCCCAGTAGAGCCCAGGGCAATGCATTTAGCTTGGACGTCAGAGCCAGACCAACCTGACTTTGACTCCTGACTCTGATAGTGAATTACCTCTTCTATGAGCTTGTTGTCTCACCTGGAATGTAGGAATATTAATCCTTACCTGATAATATAGATATGACTCAATAAGAACATAAGCAAAAGAGTCTATTATGGATTGAATATTTATATCCTTCCCAAGTTTATATGTTGGAGTCCTGACTCCTAGTGTGAGTGTATTTGGAGATGGGGCCACTAAGGAAGTAACTAAAGTTAAATGAAATCAGAAGGGTGGGGTCCTGATCTGATAGGATTCGTGCCCTTATAAGAAAAGTCAGCTCATGAGCGTGCTGCCCCCTGACTCCTACAGACAGAGGTAAGGCCATGTGGGGACATAGCAAGAAGGCAGATCTATAAATCAGGAAAAAGGACTCTCACCAGAAATGGACTACGCTGGCACCTTGAATTTGTTATCACACAGAAAGAGTTAAACTAGTAGAGTTGAACACTAAACACCAAGAATTGCGGTGGAGAAATATTGGTTATTTTATTTATTATGAACTAGGGGCCCAGTGCATGAATTCATGCACCTTGAAAGGAAATGTGGGCTGCGAGTCTACAGTAGGCACAGGGGCAGGTCTTGGCCCATCCTCTATGCCCCCACTGGGCTCCTCCCACCACAGTCCTGGTCCCTTATCTGCTGGGAGCCCCCATTCCTGCCATTGCCCCTCCCACATGCTGATGGCACCAGCACCACTCACACCACTGACTGCATAGAGCAGTGATGGCAAACCTATGACATGTGTGTCAGAGGTGACATGTGAACTCAGTTTTTTGGTTGAGTTTTCTTTTTAAATGGCATTTAAATATATTAAATAAATATCAAAAATATAAATCTTTGTTTTACTATGGTTGCAAATATCAAAAAATTTCTATATGTGACACGGCACCAGAGTTTAGTTAGGGTTTTTCAAAATGCTGACACACCGAGCTCAAAAGGTTCGCCATCACTGGCATAGAGTAATTGGGGCCGGCTCCAGCACTGGGTGTGAGTGGGGCCAGCACCTTCAGCGGGTGCGAGTGGCGGCTGCTGCCCTGATCACCCCTCAGGAGCAGGGTGAGGTGGAGAAGCCCTCAGGGGCAATCAGGGCCAACAGCCGCCACTTGCACCTATTGATGGTGCTGAGTGATCAGGACCCGCACTGGGAACCAGCAGCAAGTGTGAGCAGCACTCCTGTGCCAGCTGCAGGTGCGAGTGGGGCAGGTGCTGGCAGTGGGTGCGAGTGGTGGCAGATCTGGAACCGGCAGCGGGTGCGAGTGCGGGGCAGGACTGCGGTGTGCGGGAGCAAAGAATTTTCAGTAACCACCAGCGGCTTGCCCCGATGACAGTGACTGGTGCCCCACCTTGGTCTGGCGCCCTCGCTCACCTGCTCCACCATCCTGTTGCAGCTAATGCCCGCCATGTTCCGCACACGCCCCCTGGTGGTTAGTGCACGTCATAGCGACCGGTTGTTTGGTTGTTACAGTTGTTCCACCGTTGGGTCTATTTGCATATTAGCTGTTACAGAGTAGAAACATTTTTTAGGCCTGCTTATTTACCTAGCCACCTCACCCAGGTAATTGAGCCTGTGCTAAGTTTCTAGGAACTGAGCTCACACCTGAGCAACGGCCTACAAAGAACAAACAGATCAACGCACCTGAGCAACGGCCTACAAAGCACAGACAGATCGCAATTAAGAACAGTCCTGACCTTTAAATTACCCAGAAATGAGTAACAGGAGGAGGATGAATAGCTTGGCTAAAATTACGCAATGAGCTTTTGTAACTTGGCTTTGCTTGCTATGGGAACCTGAGCACGGATGTAGTTGTCCCCTTTGAATATTGGACTCTGCAGATGGTCGGGGCCACTTCTCTCTTGGGCTTCTCGAGTGGAGGAGCGGACACTGGCCAGTCAATAAAGGCTCTAAATTTTAATCCGTCTGGAGTTTTGGTCATTCTGTCGCTCGCGCTCCACCACATTAGCCTTTTATTATATAGGATGGCGCCATCTAGGAGAATGGAAGGTAATGCTCAAAAGCCCGAACTCTCTGATGGCACATAAGATACAGCTACATAGGGCAAAACTCCCAAGTCGCAGAGGGTGAAGGCTTCAGGGTCGTGTTGGAAGCTGATTGGTTGGAGGTGAGCTAAGGGTAATAAATCATTTCTCCAGATCTTGAGGACAGTTCAGAGGTCTGTTCTGCAGCCCCGCTGTCTTGTTTCGTGGAAAAGTAGCCGGAAGATCATTCCACCTTGGGCTCAGTTGCTGAAACATAACGTAGGTCAACAGGTTATCTTTAGCCGGCCAGGGGCCTGTATCTTGTGATCATTAGTCAGGTCCGGGCAATGTCTTCTGCTGCCTTGGGGGTTGCTGATGATCCTGGGGAAAGGCTAGGTAGGATTTAAAGCTAAATATGGTCAAAGTCATAAGGACTCTCAGTTTCAATCTCAGAGTTCTAGCCCCCAGAACTGTGAGAAAATGCACGTCTGTTGTTTAAGCCACCTGGCCTGTGGTATTCTGTTATGGCCGCCCAAGCTCATACAGTATCTAAATAAGTAGGAGGCATAATCGTTCTCTCTCTTGACAGCCTCCTATTTCCCCTCTACTCCCAGAAGGACCAAGGAAGGAATCCTGGCCTGCCGCTCCTTCTCCCACAGATCAGAGGCCATTGAAAGGAGGGGAGTGGCATGGGTTGTAGTAAACTGAAAGTGATGCCCCAAAAGACATCCATGTCAAAGCCCAGGAACCTGTGAGTGTTACCTTTTATGCCAAAACATGAGATTAAGTTAAGGAACTTGAGAAGACGAGCATTTCCTGAGCTGTCCGGCTGGGCCCGAACCCCAGCACAAGTGTTCTTTTTCTTTTTTTTAAATTGACTTTTGAGAGAGAAGAAAGGAGAGGGAGGGAGAGAGAGAAACATCAATGTGAGAGAGAAACATCTATGGGTTGCCTCCTATTCTCGTCCTGAAGGGGAATCTAACCCGAAATCTGGGTCTGTGCCCTGACCGATGATCATCAACCCAGGGATCCTTCAGTGCACAGGACAACACGCAACCAACTGAGCCACGCCACCCAGAGCACAGTGTCCTTATAAGAGAGAGGCAGAGGGACAGGCAGAGAGGGGAGACATGGAGTACATGGAGAAGACGTGTACATGGAGAAGACGTGTACATGGAGAAGACATGTGTGCATGTGAAGATGGAGGCAGAGGTTGGAGTGATGTAGCCACAAGCCAGGAACACCTGCAGCCACCAGAAACGGGAAGAGGCAAGGAAAAGATTCTTCCCTGGAATGCTGTCAGAATTCCAAACTACAAAACCCGGAGAGAACACATTTTCTATTGTTTTAAGCTACCCAGTGTGTGGAAATTTGCTACAGCAGGCACAGAAAACTAATCTTGGTTTATTGGTCTGGCTCCAACTCAGCCAGTCCCCTGCCTCTGTATCTCTATTTCTTAGCCAAACCTGGACTTAGACCCCCAGGTCCTCACCCACTAAGCCCTAAAGCCTGACTCTGGGTGGGATGGGACCCCTGCCACCCACAAGCTTGTCTGGGTCACAGTTGCCACCTGCTCCCTGGCCCTGCCTACCTCCATTGGACTGCAGCACAAGTGTCTCTGCCCATCAGAACCCAGTGGGAGTGGGAGGTGGGCATGCCTGCTGGGAGCAAGTACTACTTACAGGGGAAAACACTAACTTGGGAAAATAGGAGGCCTATGTTGATATTTTGCCTCTATATGAACATGAGCTCTGCAGGCCACAGTTATCTCACTTGCTAAGTGCCTGGATGGAGTGCATGATTTCTCTGGGCCTTTCAGTTCTGACTGTAAATGAGAACAGAAGAGGGTGATAGAGCTTGGAAGGGAGGAGGGAGATAATCAATACCAACCACAGACATGTTGAATTCCATAAATGGGGCTTGGTTTCTCTCACAGATTACAGGAGGAGCAATGATAGGGTCACAGAGTGATTCAAGGAGGAGGCAGAGCCAAGGGTTGGAGGTATGCATGAGAGATGTCCATTTCATATGAGGTGTCCATCACAGGGCCCACTCATCTTACTCCTGTCAAGGGAGATTGCTCTGTCCCCAACCCCCAAAGCCGAAGTAGGTGGATCTAACCCGAAATCTGGGTATCTAACCTGAAATCTGGATTTGGACCATGGAACCTGTCCTTAGTGGAGAACCAACTAGAATAAGGGAGGACCTGACCACCTAGTTAGGGTTTCTTGGCAACCAAAGACATGGAGGGAAAAGATGAAATAGTCCAAACCAGATGGTCACACTTGAGAAATTCAACAGAGAAACATGGGCAAACATGACAGAAAAATGGAAGCAAGAAGTCACACTCTGAAGAAGTCCAGAGACCTGAGCCTGTCCGAGTGATTGAAAAGAGAAATTAGCCAGCAGAGTGAGGTGAAGCGAACTGGGGTGGGAGTCACGTTGTTGTGTTCATCTTGACCTGTAAGAGGAAAAGTCCATGAACTCCTGCTACTGGTGGTCCTAACGGTTCCTAGTGTGGAGGGGAAAGATCACAGACTTAGAATGAACAAGAACTTGGTTTGTTAAAAGTAGACTGCAGAATAGGAGCAGCATGCTCCCAAACCAGGAATTGAGGACTACCACAGCGGTTTCCTAACTCATCAAATTACAGCTTCTAAAAGCTAACAGAACTGAGTTTAGCAAGGTCCCAGGATATGGTCAATATTCTGAATCCAATTATATTTCTACACACTAGCAAATAAACAACTGGACACTGAAATTTAAAAAAATATTTTAAAACTGCATCCAAAAAATTAAATACTTAGTGATACATTTAACAAAATAGATGCAAGATGTGTGTATTAGTTATCTACTGCTGTGTAACAAATCATCCCAAACTTAGTGGTTTAAAACAACAAACATTCACTAGCTCAGTTTCCATGGACCAGGAATTCATGAGCAGCTTGGCTGGGTGCTTCTGGCTCAAGGTCTCTCATGAGGTTGCAACCCAGATGTTAGCCAAGGCTGCGATCATCTGAAGGCTTGATGTGGCTGTTAGCAGGAGGCCTCAGTCTCCACAGGAATTCTCCTAACATAGCAGCTGGCTTCTCCCACAGGGAATGAGCCAGGAGAGAAAGGGCGACCCAATCAGAAAGCCACAGCTTTCTGTAACTGGTCTCTGAGGCCCCACACGGTCAATTTGCTTTATTCTACCTGCTACAGCAAGTCAAGGAACTAAGTCCAGCCCGTTCTCAGGGGGAGGGAATTAGTCTGCACCTCTACAAGGGAGGTGCAACAAATAGCTTGTGGATATATTTAAAAAACCAAGGTAATCTGTACCCTGGAAACAATAAAACATTACTGAGAGAAATTGTATAATAGGAAGATACAGCATGTTCATGGATGGGAAGACTCAATACTGTTAAGACGTCACTTCTTCTCAGATTGATTTGTAGGTTCAATAAAACCTCAATCAAGACACATTGTTGTGGAGCGCGAGCGACAGAATGACCAGAGCTCCAGACGGATTGAAATTTAGAGCCTTTATTGACTGGCCAGTGTCCGCTCCGCCACTCGGGAAGCCCAAGAGAGAAGCGGCCACAACCATCTGCAGTGTCTAATATTTAAAGGGGACAACTACATCCGTGTTCAGGTTCCCATAGCAAGCAAAGCCAAGTTACAAAAGCTCATTGCATAGTTTTAGCCAAGCTATTTTTTTTTTAATTAGTTAAGGTATTACAAATGTGTCCTCATCCCCCCCATTAACTCCCAACCCCGCCCCCCTTTACCCCCCCCTCCCCCCCCACACACACACTCTCATGCCCCCATCCCCCTGTTGTCCATGTCCATTGGTTTGGCTTATATACATGTACACAAGTCCTTCGGTTGATCTCTTCCCCTTACCCCCACCTTCCCCTACTTTCCTTCTGGGGATTGATAGCCTGATCACTGTTTCTCTGTTTTGGAGCTGTCCCTTTTCATCAGTCTATGTTGTTCTGTATAATCCACAAATGAGTGAGATCATGTGGTATTTATCTTTCTCTGACTGTTTAGCCAAGCTATTCATCCTCCTCCTGTTACTCATTTCTGGGTAACTTAAAGGTCAGGACTGTTCTTAATTGTGATCTGTCTGTGCTTTGTGGGCCGTTGCCCAGGTGTGTTGATCTGTCTGTGCTTTGTGGGCCGTTGCCCAGGTGTGTGAGCTCAGTTCCTAGACACTTGGCACAGGCTGCCCAGCGGCTGAGGTGGCGAGGTCATAAGCAGGCCTAGGAATGTCCCTGCTCTGTAACAGCTTGCAGAATGTTTTTGCAGAAATTAACAAGCTGATTCCAAGGTTTCCATGAAAATGCCAAGTTCCTAAAATAATGAAAACAATTTCATAAAGGAAGAACAACGCTTGAGGATTACACTACCGGATGTCATGATTTAATATAAAACCGAAGGATTGATATAGTATTAGTATTGATATAAGGATAGACATAAATCAGGGTGTGACTATTCTCCCACGTCTGCGTGGTTCAGGGTTCAGTCTCTGGAAGAGGGGCCGCACGCAAATGAAAGAGACCAGACAAGAAATAATCTTAGGGGGCCAGGCGAGAGCCCATCCCAAGAGGTTGGACTCCGCTTCTGCTCAGGCCTTGCCATCCTTTCATTCAGTTTGGAATACACCCAAAGCCCTTAGGCAGACAAGTTCCAGCAACAGACAGATTATCTTATCAGTAAGGATTTACATGACCATCTGATGGGGAAGTTGCTTCAGCTACCATTGTCTGGACTAAACAGTGAGTACATAGCCCTGACCTTTTCCAGGGCTCAAAGGTCACCAGCCTTCCGGGTACCTTGTCCACACCTCTCTGCTAGTGAAGATAATGGGCGGCTTCCCGAAAGGGGAATATGAGTCCAGAAATAGACCCACACATATGGAATCAATTAATTTTTTAAAAAGAGGCCAAGATAATTCAATAGGAAAGGACAGGCTTTCCAACAGAAGGGGCTGTGCCCTGGCCCGGTAGCTCCGTTGGTTAGAGCATCGTCCTAATATGCCAAGGATGTGGGTTCCATCCTGGTCAGGGCACATCCAAGAAGCAGCCAATGAATGCATACATAAGTGGAATAACAAATTGATGTTTCTCTCTCTCTCTCTAAAATTGATAAATAAAAATTTTTTGAAAGAACTGTCAGAACCCTCCCTCCCTCCCTCCCTCCCTCCCTCCCTCCCTCCCTCCCTCCCTCCCTTCCTCCCTCCCTCCCTTCCTTCCTTCCTCCCTCCCTCCCTCCCTTCCTTCCTTCCTTCCTTTATTCCGCCAGAACCTATTCTTGTTGTTGAGGAGTGAGCTACTTCCTAGAGCCGTAGGGAAAATGGGTGCTTGGTGGTAAAAAAAGTGACAACTATCCCAGGACTCCAGGGTCCGGGTTAGAGATCCAGGAAGGTGCCGGCTCCCACCAGACGGTGAGTTGTGTTTTCTTTAGATCAGGATAAGGAGGAAAAACCTCACACTTTGTGCCCTGCACTCCACCTTTCAGGACTTTGCCTGGAAACAGAAAAATCACCTATGGGAAAGCTGTTCTTATTGTTTTTTACAGAGAAGACAATAAGACTACATGTGAAGATGTAAGGTTGGCGGGGGCGGGGTGGGGAGGAGACACAATTTTTATTACAGTCGTAAAAATACTCCATATGGATAAAAAAAAGCATGGAAAATAAAAATCCTTAGATGTGTTAAGATTTTCAGGATGTACAAGGGTGGGTTGAAAGCTATTTAAGTTTTATTTTCTGTAACTATCGCAATGTTTGTATGATCATAAGAACAGATCAGACCAGCATTTGCTTGAGGGGTGAACGCTGGGGGTGGGACTCAGTCAGGTGACGTTTCCTGGGGAAAGTGACTTAGCCTCTCTGAGCTTCCGTTCCCTCAAATGTAAAACAGTTAATAACAACAGCACCACCTCACAGGGCTGCTGTGAGGTTAAATGAAAAATTCCACTCAGCATTCAGCAGACAGTGCCGCGCGCATGGTAACCCTCCACGGTGCCCTGGCCACTCGCAAGAGGACATGCGGGGAGAGCTGTGTGAGGACCACACCGGCGCGACTGCGCAGAGCTGGCATCAGCTTTAAGCGGCTTCGTTGGGGTGTAATTGACACCCGATAAACAGCACACGTTTAAATGATACCATTGGATGTTTTGACACATGTATACACACTTGAAACCAGCAGCAGCGCCAAGATAAGGCACATATCTATCACCCCCAAAACTTGCCTATTCCCCTTGGTCACCCCTCCCTCTTATCTCTCCCCCACCCTCCATCCACGTAGCCATGGCTCTGCTCTCTGGCACCGTAGATTAGTTTGCATTTCCTAGAATTTCATAGACATGGAGCCCTGCACATTAGGAACTCTTTCATTTATTTATTTTTTTGCTCTGGCTTCTCTCATCCAGCTTGTTCGCCACCTGTCCATGCTGTTGCAAGTATCCATAGCTCGTCCTTTCTCATTGTGCGTGGTGCCCCAGTGTTTGAATATATCCACTCCCCTGTGAACATGAGTGTTGTTTCCAACCGTGGGCTACGACAAAAACAGACTTGTTATGAGCTTTCCCTTACAAACCTTTGGGTGGACATGTGCTTTCATATGTCTTCAATTGCTGGTCGTATATAAATATATCACTTTAGCAGAAACTTTCTGGCAGTCAATGTGGCATTTTGAGTGTGGGAATCCCCTGGAGAGGGCTGGGAGGCTGGGGGTCAGAGTCAGGGGACTCTTACATGCCCTCCTCACCTTCCCAAGCTCTTGCTTAGATCCTGGAGATCCGGGGTTGGTATGTCAGTGGGGCCTCTCTCTGCTTACAGACACCCTCTCCCTATGCCAGGGGTTCCCAGACCTGGGTGGCATCAGAATTTCTTGGGGAGCTTTAACCAGTATAGATTCCTGAGTCCCGCCTGAGACCTACTATTCAGAATATTGCAGGATGGGGCCACAGAAGCTGTGTTTTATAAAGTCCCCCAGGTGATTCTGCCATGTAGACAGGCATAGGAACTCCCACCTACTGGAGCCAGTTTAAACCCCCAGGCAACGCACTCTGAGCCCTTTGCCATCTGGACCCAGTGCCCCTGTGCGGCCTCACGCCTGGCCCCTCACCCCAAACATCCAGCCTCAGGAAACCGCTCCATGGTCCCCAGACACGCTCAGGCTGTCTCACTCAAGTTCATCTCTCTACCTTCTGCCTTCTCTACCCAGGGAACTTCTACACATCCTTCCAGGCCCAGAAAAAGCACCTCCTGCAGGAGCTTCCACACCCTTCCTCCTCCCAGCCAACTGCTCCTCCCACCACCTTATTCAGAGCACCTGTCACTCTGCCCAGTCATTATCTGATGGTGCCTGCACCAGTGGCCTGTGAAAGCCTCCCAAGCACCCTCTGAGGTGGACGAAGAAGATGATGGAAGCAAAGACTGACTAGGTGAAAAGCCCACAGGAAACCTCTACATGTGCAGCTGGGCCCTTTAATCCTCACAACAGCTGGTGCAGCGGGGACTGTCCTCACCGGGCCCATCTGACACATGAGGAATCTGAGGCCCCGAGAGGCAAATTCACTTGCCCCAGTCACACTGGAAGTGGCAGCGCCAGGACCTACCAGGACCTACCAGCCATGGCTCCAGATACCATGGTTGTACCCACTGAGCTTCGGGCCTTTTACAGATGAGGACGCTGAGGGCAGGGAACCATCTGCCCAAACTCACCATAAGTAGCACCGTTTAATTTGTACCTTGGGGCCTCTGATCCCCAAGCTCCACACTCCATGTGCCCCCTGGTTTTGTTTTGCTTTGTTTTGATTTGATTTATTGATTTGAGAGAGAGATTTGTTGTTCCACCTATTTATACATTCATCGGTTGCTTCTTGTAGTGCCCTGACCAGGGATCCAACCAGGAACCTTGGCATATGGGGACAATCTCTAACCAACTGGTCTATCCTGCCAGGGATCCGCAGCAATATATTTTTGAAAGTCACCCATGTTAACACGAGTGCTTCTAAAGTATTTATTTTTAATGTTTTATTAATATGTGATGATTTATTTATCTCTTTCCTTTTAATGAACATTCAATTCATTTTCCGATTTCCTCCATTACAAACAATTCTTCTATTAGTATTTTTGCATGGTCTCCTTGTGTACATGTGTGAGTTTTTTCCAGGAAATAGATCTGAAAATGGAATTGCTAGACTATACAGCATTCCCACCTTCTACTTTATTGAATAATGCTCAATTGTTCTCCAGAATAGTTGTGCCAATTTATATTCCTACCGGCAGAGTATTAAACCTCCCATTTCCTCACATCTAGCCCAACACTTGGTATTGTCAGTTTCTTATTTTTTGCTAAGTTGACAGGGATGAAATAATACTTCTTTATTATTTTATTTTGCATTTCCTTGACTATTAGTGAGGCTAAAAAACTTTTTGTATATTTGAGTATTTAGATTTCTGGTTCTGTGATATGCCTGTTTCTAATCTCTATTTATATTTCTATTGGATTTTGCCTTTTACTTATTAATTTGTGGAAGTTTTATGTATTATGGATATTAATCTTTCATTATAAACATTGCAAGCACTTCCCTCAGTCTAAAGTTTTATTTTTAACTTTATTTATGGTGTCCATTTTTCTCACATAGCCACTAATTTAATGTAGAAGTCAAAACTATCAACTTTTAAAGAAATCCTTCCTGTTCCTATGATCATAAAAATAATATCCCATACTATCTGCATTCATTCATTCAATGAATATTTGAATGATAATAAATCAAATAAGCAAGTAAAATACATAACATTTTAAATGCTGTTAATTGCTATATAGATAAAGAAATCAGTAATGAGGGAGGAATAGGGAGTTCCAGAGATGGAGTGTTTGATTTTGAATAGGGTGAGTTGGGAAGGCCTCCCTGAGAAGATGACATTTTAGCAAAGATGTGAATGAGGTGAGGAAGGGAGACATACAGAAGGCCAAGAGACATATAAAAAAATGCTCAAAGTCACTGATCATCAGAGAGATGCAAATTAAAACAACAATGAGATACCATCTCATACCTGTCAGAATGGCTACCATCAACAAATCAACAAATGGCAAGTGCTGGTGAGGATGTGGAGAAAAAGGAACCCTGCTACACTGCTAGTGGGAATGTAGACTGGTACCACCATTATGGAAAACAGCATGGAGTTTCCTCAAAAAATTAAATATGGAACTGCCATTTGACCCAGTAATCCCACTTCTGGGAATATATCCTAAGAAACTTGAAACACCAGTCAGAAAGAATGTATACACCTCTACGTTCATAGCAGCACAATTTACAATAGCTAAGATCTGGGAACAGCCCAAGTGTCCATTAGTTGATGAATGGATAAAAAATTGTGGTACATTTACACCATGGAATACTATGCAGCAGTAAAAAAGAAGGATCTCTTATCCTTTGAGACAGCATGGAGGGACCTGGAGAGTATCATGCTAAGTGAAATAAGCCAGTCAGAGAAAGGCAAGTATCATATGATCTCACTCATATGTGGAATCTAATGAACAACACATACTGATGAACAGAGTGGATCCAGAGACATGGAAGCATGTAACAGACTGTCAAATCTCAGAGGGAGTCAGCGGAGGTTGGGTGAGTGGGAGGTGATCAACCAAACAACTTGTATAGAAAAAATGTCCATAAGAGGGCACTATTGCAACTAAGCCCTTACTAGTGCTCTATTTTCAGAATGTCCACAAGAGGGCACTATTGCAATTAATCCCTTACTAGTTTGCTGTTCTCAGAATGCCCACAATAGGCACTCTTGAGACTAATCCCTTACTAGGGTGCTATTCTCAGAATTTCCACAAGAGGGCATTATTGCATCCACTCCTTTACTAGAATGCTGTTCTCCGAATAGCCACAATAGGGCACTATTGCATAATCTCCCTGCCGGGCGATTGCCCTCTAGGTCTCTCAATAGCCGTTTTCTTTTCAGACTTGCTGAATTCAATAAGAGGGTGCTGTTCTCAGAACGTCCACAAGAGGGCATTATTGCAACTTCTTTCTTACTAGGGAGCTGTTCTCAGAATGTCCACAAGAGGGCACTATTGACTGAGCTTCATCTCCTTAGGAATTTGTGTCTGAAATCCTGTTTCCTAAAATGAAGGCATATCCCAGATCTCTTTACTTGATTCCATGTTCCCTCCACCTCTCTACCAAAATCCAATATTTTTCCCAGAGGAAACACTCTTGGGTGAGTTTTTCATAACTACCTGAAATATTTCCTACTTTGATATTGGGACTACAGTGGTGGCAGATTCATTGCAAAGACTGTGTGGAAAAGGGCACAGGTGAGACCACAAAGGGCAGAGCTGACTGCCAGAAGAACACACAGAGAATGGTTCCTCTTGGGCCCATAGTGGAGTGGATACCATATAGCAGCGGTTCTCAACCTGTGGGTCGCGACCCCTTTGGGGGTCAAATGACCCTTTCACATGGGTCGCCTAAATATATCCTGCATATCAGCTATTTACATTATGATTCATAACAGTAGCAAAATTACAGTTATGAAGTAGCAACAAAAATAATTTTATGGTTGGGGGTCACCACAACATGAGGAACTGTATTAAAGGGTCGCGGCACTAGGAAGGTTGAGAACCACTGCCATACAGCAACATATCTATCATAGGCCATGGCTGCAAAAATCCAGGTCTTCGTGATGCGCAAGGTCAGGAAAACATCATCTGGACCACACACCCAACACAGGGGATGGTTTTATTCTTGCTTACAGAATGGACCAACATCTGGGGCAGTGTGGTGGTGGGCATAGCTGAGATCCAGTAGAGACAGATGCTGAGGAGGAAGTACATGGGCGTGGGGAGGTGTGCATCTACTCTGATCAGGGTAACAATAATCCCATTGCGTAGAGGAAGAGAAGAGTAAGAAAAGGATTCAGTTGGTCCTGAGATTTCTGGAGAAGCTCAGAAGAATAAACTCAGTTACTCTGTAGAGCTGGGATCTCTCCAGCCTTGGCTATGCATGGTTTTCCTTCTGAGAAAGAAGGAAAGTCTCAATGAGAAAACACCATGTGTGATCCACACGTGCAGGGACCAAAGGCATCTCAAAGCTAAACAATCAAACCAAGATATCCACCTCCATGCTCAGGGAGCGTTCTATCCAAATTGACCTCGCATTGCTCCGGCACTTAGGGATTCTATAAATATTTGTTGGTGTGTTGTTGTTGTTGTTGTTTTTAACTAACTAGCTCTGATAGAATTCCAAGGAGCTCGTGAAAGGGATTGTACATAGCAGAAAGTTTATTTTGAAGAACACACACACACACACACACACACACACACACCACATAAAGCCATGAACAGGACTCAGGCTCAAATGGATGAGAAAAATGATATTATTACATTATTACTCATGTTATAGGCGGTATGCAATATTATGGGAGCTAGCAGGATCTGAGTGGGAACAACCTAGGCTTTATTAGTAGTATATGCTGATAAATCTGAAATATATCTCCATCCTAAATCTCTTAATTCATCTATCCCATTGCCTTCTTGATACCTATATTGATGTGAATATCTAATAGGAATATTAAAATTAACAGTTTCTAAAAGCAAATTTCCGATCCCCTATAAACGTGCTCCTCTCACAGTCTTCCTCAACTCAGTTAATGGCAATTCCATCATTTGACATGGCGAAGGTTGAAAAGAAAAACCTCAAAGTCCTCCTAACTTCTCTCTTTTTACTTCCCCTATGCAAATATTGCCAGTTCCCTTTAAAATATATATCCCCCAAAAGACCACTTCTCATCATCTACACTATTACTATTCTGGTCCAAACCATTATCTTTTTTCACCAGGAATATTGCAATATTCCTTAACTAGTTTCATGGCTTCCATTCTCTTCTACCATAGTCTATTCTTTTTTTTTTCTTTATCCTCACTCAAGGATATGTTTGTTGATCTTTTAAAAATATTTTTATTGATTTCAGAGAGGAAGGGAAAGAAAGAGAGAGAGAGTCATTGATTAGCTGCCTCCTTCACGCCCCACACTGGGGATCAAGCCCACAACCTGATCATGTGCCCTGACCAGGAATCGAACTGTGACCTCCTGGTTCATAGGTCAACACTCAACCACTGAGCCACGCTGACCAGGCATGTTTATTGATTTTAGAAGAGAGAGAGAAAAACATCATGTCAGAGAGAAACATCAGTTGCTTTCCATATGCACCCCAACTGGGGATCAAACCCACAAACTAGGTATGTGCCCTGGCCGAGAATCAAACCCACAACCTTTTGATGTATGGGATGACACACCAACCAACTGAGCCACCCGGCGAGGGCCTCCATAGGCCATTCTTAGAACAGCAATTAGAATGGTCCTATTACAATTCAAACACTGTAAATCCTCTTATCAAAACACTCTAGTGGCTGCTTGTGCTCAGAAGCAAAGCCAAAGTCCTGATGAGTGCTCTAAGATCCCGCATCACCTCGCTGGTATTATATCCTATATCTCATCTCTCACTCCAGCCCACCTTTTGCTACTCCTCATTTTACTTCAGAATTTTTGACTTACTGTTCCCACTTCTAGAAAGTCTCTTTCCCCAGATATCTTATGGCTCACACTCTCATCTCCTTCAAAAGTCATGTTTTTTCTGGGAAGAGTTGAGTCTTTCTTAACCATCCCGTTTAAAACTGAACTATCTCATAGTCCATATCCCTGTCTTCTGTTTTATCTTTCTTCATGGTAGCTAACATCTTCTAATGTACTATGTAATTTTCAATTATCCTTCACAAGAATGCAGGTATTTTCATATTTTTTTGTTTATTGTATATCACTAGATTCTAGAAGGGTGCCTGGCATATAGTGAGCCTTATAAATATTGGGTAAATGAATGAACTGAATCGGGCTGGGCCCATGACGGGCGAGCTACTGGTGTTACTTGTGGTGGAACTATCCTTGGTGCTGAACTTTCTTCCTATGGAGGTAACCATTCTGAAGACTCATTCTAGAGCTTTCCCTGGGATATACATAGCTCTCAATGGATTTCTAAACACAGAGAAATCCAGAACATTTACAATACATTAACCATAAGAATCCTGAAATGCTGCCAAAAATTTAACACCTACTGTTAACTGAATTTACAACTGAGAAACCTGATATTTATCAAAGTTAAGCAAGAGCACAAGAGCTGCCCAGAACACTGTTTCTGATTCCTGGATCTACAATTTATTTATTTATTTATTTATTTTTTTGGAGTAGTGTTTTGTTTGTTTTTTAATTAAATCTTTATTGTTCAGATTATTACACTTGTTCCTCTTTTTTCCCCCCCATAACTCCCCTCCTCCCAGTTCCCGCACCAACCTCCGCCCTCACTCCCCACCCACTGTCCTCATCCATAGGTGCACGATTTTTGTCCAGTCTCTTCCCGCATCTCCCACACCCCTTTCCCCCCCAAGAATAGTCAGTCCATTCCCTTTCTATGTCCCTGATTCTATTATAATCACCAGTTCATTCTGTTCATCAGATTATTTATTCACTTGATTCTTAGATTCACTTGTTTTTTTAAATTAAATCTTTATTGTTCAGATTATTACATTTGTTCCTCTTTTTTTCCCCCCCATAACTCCCCTCCTCCCAGTTCCCCCACCAACCTCCGCCCTCACTCCCCACCCACTGTCCTCATCCATAGGTGCACGATTTTTGTCCAGTCTCTTCCCGCATCTCCCACACCCCTTTCCCCCTCAAGAATAGTCAGTCCATTCCCTTTCTATGTCCCTGATTCTATTATGATCACCAGATTATTTATTCACTTGATTCTTAGATTCACTTGTTGATAGATGCATATTTGTTGTTCATAATTTGTATCTTTACCTTTTTCTTCCTCTTCCTCTTCTTAAAGAATGCCTTTCAGCATTTCATATAATCCTGGTTTGGTGGTGATGAACTCCTTTAGCTTTTCCTTATCTGTGGAGCTCTTTATCTGACCTTCAATTCTGAATGATAGCTTTGCTGGATAAAGTAATCTTGGTTGTAGGTTCTTGGTATTCATCACTTTGAATATTTCTTGCCACTCCCTTCTGGCCTGCAAAGTTTCTGTTGAGAAATCAGCTGACAGTCATATGGGTATTCCCTTGTAGGTAACTGAGTTTCTTTCTCTTGCTGTTTTTAAGATTCTCTCTTTATCTTTTGCTCTTGGCATTTTAATTATGATGTGTCTTGGTGTGGTCCTCTTTGGATTCCTTTTGTTTGGGGTTCTCCATGCTTCTTGGACCTGTAAGTCCATTTCTTTCACCAGGTGGGGGAAGTTTTCTGTCATTATTTCTTCAAAGAGGTTTTCAATATCTTGCTCTCTCTCATCTTCTGGCACCCCTATAATTCTGATGTTGGTACGCTTGAAGCTGTCCCAGAGGCTCCTTACACTATCCTCGCATTTTTGGATTCTTTTTTCATTTTGCTTTTCCGGTTGGGTGTTTTTTGCTTCCTCGCATTTCAAATCATTGACTTGATTCTTGCGCTCCTCTGGTCTGCTGTCGGGAGTCTGTATAATATTCGTTATTTCAGTCCGTGTATGCTTAATTTCTAGTTGGTTCCCCAATATAACATCGAGGGTCTCATTAGTTTTCTTGTAGATCTCATTAAGTTTATCGGCGGCTTCTAAACAGTTCTTGAGAGACCTTAAAAGTGTGGTTCTGAACTATATATCTTCCATTGACAATTTTGTCCTGTTTCTTTGTCTCCGCATTTTGTTATGCTTCCTTGGTGCACCCCCTAGTGGTCTTTGTTCGCAGTCTTATAGTTAAACCTTGATTGTTGTGGCTAATACCAGGGAGGGTTTGACCTCCAGGCCAAGTGGCTATGAGAATCAGCTGTGTCAGCAGTGAGAGAACTTCTGTCCTCTAGGGAGGTGCTAATCTGGCCTTTGCCTGAGGCTATCCGGCAAATGCCTCTGTGCAGGGCTTGGGCGGGGCGGGTTGCACAGGATCAACAGGGTGGGCCGGAGAGAGCAGTTATGGCGGCTCTCAGTCCTGTCCCCAGGGGCTCTGCCTCTCTGAGTCCCAGCACCCGATGCAAAGCTCGGAGAGAAAGCTGCACTCGCTCTGACCGAAGCCAGACAGTCCCGCTTCTCCCGTTTGAGTCTGGGTCCCTAAAGACTCGCCCGTATCTGGAGCTCAGAGTCTGCGACTCCCTCCCGATTGAAAACGCCAACCGCGCCCTCCGCCGCCAGCCCGCTCCGCACACTCCGCACCTCAGAATTTGACTTCAGCACTGCACCTCCTCTGAGTGTCCGTATGCGTTTCTCTTTCCTCCTAGTTGTAGGACTTCCACTCAGCCAGCATTCCTGTGGTTCTGGGTGATGTCCCTTCCGTCTTTTAGTTTCACTTTTGAAGTAGTTGTTCAAGGCAGCAAACTCCGGCGTTAACCTATGCCGCCATCTTGGTTCTCTCCTCTGATTCCTGGATCTACAATTTAAAAGGGAAAAAAAGAAACTAGAGTTTGTCTATACAGAGAAAATATATTATCAGTAAGAGACCTGTGAAATTGTGTTATTTAAGGAAGAGTGGAAGAGATTGAAAAAGTGTAGCTTGATTGTAAGAAAATACTATGAACAACTATATGCCAACAAGCTGGACAATGAGGATGAAATGGACAAATTCCTAGAAAAATACAATCTACCAAAACTGAATCCGGAAGAAGCAGAAAATATGAATAGGCCAATAACAACTGATGAAATAGAAGCAGTAAAAAACAAACAAATAAACAACAACAAAAAACTCCCAGCAAACAAAGGCCCGGGTCTGGACAGCTTCACAGGGGAGTTTTACCAAATATTTAAAGAAGAACTAACACCTATACTCCTCAAACTATTCCAAAAAATCCAAGAGGAAGAAACACTTTCAAGCTCTTTTTATGAGGCCAGCATTATTCTAATTCCCAAAACAAACAAAGACACTATAAAGAAAGAGAATAACAGGTCAATGTAATTCTGACGAACATAGATGCTAAAATCCTCAACAAAATGTTAGCAAATCGGATCCAGCAATATATTAAAAAGATCATACACTGTGGCCAAGTGGGATTTGTTCCAGGGATGGAAGGCTGAGACTATATTCACAAATCAATAAATGTGATAGATCACATAAACAAACTGAAATACAAAAATCACATGATCATATCAATAGACGCAGAAAAAGCATTTGACAAAACCCAACACCCATTTTTTATAAAAACCCTCAGCAAAGTTGGAATAGAGGGAGAATATCTCAACACGATAAAAGCCATATATGACAAACCTACAGCGAACATCATACTAAATAGGCAAAAACTAAAGCCATTTCCCCTAAGAACAGGAATAAGATAGGGATGTCCACTTTCACCACTCATATTCAACATAATACTGGAAGTCCTAGCCATAGCAATCAGGCAAGAAGAAGAAATAAAAGGCATCCAAATTGGAAAGGATGAAGTAAAACTGTCCTTATTCGCAGATGACATGATATTGTACATAGAAACCCCTAAAGACTCCACCGAGAAAGTATAACTTGAAGACTCATGAGTAACCTTAGAGGTCTCAGATCTCATCAAATATTTCATGCCCCCGCCCCCCCAAAGGTGGAACTGTGTATTGTATGTTTGCAGAGGAAAAAATTAGAAATAATTAGTGAAATTTGCAGGGGTGGGGCAAACATTAAGCTCAATTTATAAAAAATACCTCAGGTGATTAATATTGCCCAATAATGAAACATTTTGCTGTTAGGGGGACAATGACATAGCAGCTCTCCATTTTTAGAATTGTTCACGGAGTCCCTGAGGATGCAGCCCAACAGCTCCCAGTGTCACCGTAGGAGCCGCCCAGTCCTAAGGGATCCCATTACTCAGGAGGAGGTTCAGCAATTAGGGAGCAATCAGGATAGAGAGAAGGGCTGCATGTGCCCCCAAAGGGAATGTGCGACTTTGGGGAATGAGAACTACATTAGGATGGTGTAAATTGGTCCTTTAGCTCACATCTCCCTTTTGGAGACCCTAGCTGGTGAGTGCAGCTAGGAGGCCAAAACCAGGACTCAAGTTTTAGCTGCCCTGCTGGTCTTATTTGAGCTTCATTTTGGTTCTTCATAGGGAAAAACTGTCAGAATTCGAAAGCTCTTAGGTATTGATTCCCAAACTCACATTTTAGATGTGGACAAACTGAGGCCCAAGTATCCTGAAATAACTGTTAAAAGTCACAGAGAACTAAGACTAGGAGTCAGGTATTCTGATTCCATGATGTAATGTTGTCTCGCTTCTACAGTTATTGGTGTATTCCACTGAATTCTGAGCTGATAGCAAACCTGCCTGTGGCCTCTTCCCATTTTTATACCTGCCCCACCCTTTTGAGCTCCCCTTTCTGGGGCCCAGGAAAATCTCTTCCCTCTGTGTCCTTACTGACTAAAGCACAAAGTAAGTATGTGAGCAAGGTGAGTATTGGTTAGGAGTGGGGTCAGCAACGGATGGGAGATGAAGCTAGAGAAATGATTAGGGCCGGTCATGGTGGGTCCTGTAGCCCAGCCTGAAGGGTTTATAGTGTATCTCAAGGGCATCAAAGATCTATTGAACTGTATTATTTGTGGTTTAGTGGTATTTTGGAGCTGACATATTAGAGCAAATTGTGCTCATTTCTTTCCATCTCTATATTCAGTGATATTACATGGTAAGTTGAAATTGATCATGGTAGGAGTATTTACACCAAAGAAATGGACAAAATACAATGAATTCGGAGCCTTTTATTTTCCCAAAAGCTGATTGTTAAATATTTAACAGTGTATCACTGGATGGTCAGATTAGTGTTTTTGAAAGATTGGTAGCCAGTTTTGCTCGTAAGACTGGAAGAAAGAAGGCCAGTAGGAGTCTTACAAAGAATCCAGGTAAGCCCTAGCAGTTTGGCTCAGTGGATAGAGCACTGGCCCACGGACTGAAGGGTCTCAGGTTCGATTCTGGCCAAGAGCATGTACCTTGGTTGCAGGTTCCCCGGCCCTGGTCGGGGTGCATGCAGGGGGCAACCAATCGATGTGTCTCTCTCACGTGGATATTCCTCTCTGTCTCTCCCTCTCCTTTCCACTCTCTAAAAATGAAAGGGAAAATATCCTCAGGTGAGGATTAACAAACAAACAACAAAAAAGAACCCAAGTAAAGAGTTTGTTAGGTGTTGGCCAGGTATAGTGGGGATGGAAAGAAGGGGACATCGGAGAAAACTAATGGGATTTAGTGGTAACTAATTGGATGTGCAGCATCAGTTGCTTTGGCTTATTGGGTGGATGGTGGTACCATTTATTGAAATGGGAAACCCATGAAGGAAACAGGTTTGAAGTGAGTGGTAATAAATTTCCTTTTGGACATGATAAGTTTGAGCTGCCTCTGAGATAGAAAGTTGAAATATCAATCAAGCAGATGAACACAGATGCATGTTTATTGGTTTGAACATCAGAGGGAACTAATATTTGCTATACTGAATCCCAATATTCAATGGAATTAGAATTTACTTTGCTTAATGGTATAGGTATAGGACTACAGAATTTCCTTCCATCTACATCTCCTCGCCCCCATCACACAAGATCTAGAAATCCCCCTTCTAGCCCCAGGGCTTCAGTGCTCTGTAGTGAGTGATGTTTATTTTCACTAAATTTAAGGGTGGGCAGCTTTGTCCTTTCAGACAGTTCACTTTTCAGAGTCACTCACACTGTCCTCTCCAATAAGGACCTCAGTTTACCTGTGTAGGTTTAGGTTGGCTTCAGTGTTTACCAGGGAGCCAAGGAGAAGAACAAATTTTAAGCAAGAGCTGAAGCCACAGGGAAGGTAATTTAAACTCTTTGAAGGTGAAGCAGATCATGCTGCATCAAAAAGAGTTCCCATCACGGAGAGGCATTTGATGTTATATCTCTGCTGCACATCACCTCACATGGACTCCGTTATTCTTAGATCTTGATATTAGTTCTCGTAATGGGCTGGGGGAAATATTGAAAACCAAGTTGAAGCAGGCTCTAGACAATTTTATTTTTATTTCAAGCCTTCTTCCCAATCACATTTTCCATAGGCTTTCTTTTTTGTGCCACTCCTTTTGGCTCCGAGTCCTATTCAGATTATTTTAAATGTTAGTGAGATAAAATTCCCATACAGTGAAATACACACATCTTTTATTTAATTTAAATTTAATTTATTTTTTATTGATTTCAGAGAAGATGGGGGAGGAAGAGAGAGATAGAAACATCAATGATGAGAGAGAATCATTGATAGGCTGCCTCCTGCATGCCCCCTATTGGGGATTGAGCCTGCAACCCAGGCATATGCCCTTGACCGGAATCAAACCCAGGACCCTTCTGTCTGTAGGTTGAGAATCTATCCACTGAGCCAAACCAGCTAGGGCAACACACATATTAAGTGTATAATATAAATGTGCATGTGCCTAATACAGGAAGCAAAACTGACAGAATTAAAGTGAAAGTGGGGCAATTTCAATCATAGTGCCAATTGTAACACTCTTCTCATAGTATTTGATAAAATAACTAGACAAAATGTAAAAATAAAGATCTGAACAATAATGTCAATCTTTATCTAATTTGTATTTAAGAGTCATTATAGACAATAACAGCATCATTTCAAGTGCCTATGGAATGTTCGCCTATATAGATCATATACTGACCCATAAAATTTCAAAAGATTGAATGAAATCTTAGATTATGTTATTTGAACACAATGCCATTCAATTAAAAATCAACAAAAGAAGATACTAGAAAAGCACCAAATATCAGAAGTTAAACAACACATTTCTAAATAATTCACATATTAAAGAAGAATCACAAAGGAAGTCAGAAAATATTTTTAACTGACTGATAATGAAAAGACAACATGTTAAAGTCTTTGAATGCACTTATATTTGAAAAAAAGAAAGGCCTTTAAAATATATATATATATTTTTACCGAAATAAACTAAACAAAAAAAATCAATGAAATAGAAATGGACAAGCAGTAAAGAAAAACAATGAAACCAAAGCTAATCTTTGAAAGGTTCCATAAAATTGACAAACTCTAGCTAATTGGAAAAGAAAAAAAGAGAGAAAACAAATTATTAATATCAGGAAGAAATAGGAGATATCACACAGGTCTTACAGATATTAAAAGAAAAATAAGGTTATATTATGACCAGTTTTGTGCCAGTAAATTCAACAGCTAATGAACAAATTCCTTGAAAAATACAACATAACAAAATAGACATGAGAGGAAATACAGAATCTGAATAGTTCTATCTGTCTTGAAGAAATTAAATTCATAACAAACTTTACCACAAAATAAAAAATAATAAACTGAGTTTCATCAAAATTAAAAATACAAAATATAATAAAAGACTCGTATCCAGAATAATAAAGAATTCCTACAAATAATTTTAATATATTTTTCTTATTATCTTAAGTCCTTTAGTGTTCTGAACTTCAGTTTCCTCATAAGACTAACAATCCAATCTCCTTCATAAGGCTATTGTGAGAATTAAGTGAGTTTTGAGTTATACAAAGCTCTTAGCATAGGACATGGAACATAATGGCAGTTCCATAAATGTTAGCTATCATTGTTATAACCATCTCAATTATTACTGTAGGAGATCTGGAAAACCCAGGAGGCATGGCCACTAACTATTGGGACCATGTCATATCTACCAGCATGCCATAGTGAGGGCTCCTTGTGCCTGGGGCGCCAATGGTTCATACCTGAGACTCCCAGAACACAGCACAGGTTGCTCTCAGGTGCCTTTAATGAAGCCTTTCCTGGGAGATAGTAAAAGTCTGTTAAATTCTCCACTGAACTAAGAAAACCTGACATGAAGATTTCCAGAGCTCTGAGTAGCAAATGCACACCGACTGTGTTAAATCCAGTCATTTCTAGACCACCCTGTGTCTGGCTTATCTCTGAAATCTGCATTTTCTTCTCCAACCCTACTAAAACTGTCATTTTCTCTTCTTTGGCCTATAAAATTGGTCTGTTAACTTGTCTCTTCTTTCCAATATCCATGTGCCTCAGATATAGAATGAATATACCTTTTAAGATATAGAATGAATCACTTTTTTATGTTGTAATCGCTTTATGGGAGAAATTTGGCCATAGGCACTGAGACAATGAAAATGTCCTCCTTGAGAGAACCAAGATGGCGGCATAGGTAAACACCCATACTTGCTGCCTCCCATAATCACATCAAAATTACAACTAAAAGACAGAACAACTATCATCCAGAACCATGGGAAAGCTGGCTGAGTGGAAGTACTACAACTAGAGAGGTAAAGAAGAAAGCACATTGAGACTGGTAGGAGGTGCGGAGGTGCAGAACGGGCTGGCACCTGGGTGTGCTGCTTTTTTAATCGGGAGGGAGATACAAACTCCAGCTTGCTCTGAACTCCAGTGCCAGGTGAGACTCTGGGGGACCCAGACACATATGGGGAGACACTGGACTGTCTGGCATTGGGGCAGGAATGCGGAGGCGGCTTTCTTCAAGATGGAGGTGCTCGCAGCAGTCATTGTTCCTGTGCTGGGACCTCCCTGGTGCAGGGCTGACTGGCAGCCATTGCTGTTTGCTCCACCCTGGAGATTCCCTGAGACCCCACCCCACCCAATTTACAACCCTACTCAAGCTGTGCACAGCAGTTTTTGCATATGAATGGCCTGTCCTTTCTCAGCCTAAAACCTATCAAACAAGCTGCAGCTGGGTCAGGGAGCCCCAAAGCTATCAAAAGAAGGCCCAAGGCCCGCACCAGCAGCAGCCTGCCTTACTTCACAGCTGGGCCTCATCTGAGTACTTCCAAACATGATACAAAGAGGAGGAATCTGAAGATCTCTCTGTTGCTCCTGCTGGGTGGCTCCAGGTAGTGGCTGACTTTGCACCTCCTTGGAGATCCAAGAGCCACTATACCCGGTGGTCAGTGTGAGACCATAGCAGATTACAACTCTTCACATCCATCCATAAGTGACACACTCAAGGGGCAGACTCAGTGAGCACCAAAGCCCCACTGAAGCAAGTCCTGCCCCATAAGGGTGTCTTCTGCACAGCAGCTCTTCCATTGTAGACACAGCTGGTCCTCACAGCCAATTGGCCTGGAGGTCAATTCCTCCCAGTGATACCAACAGCAATCAAGGCTCAACTACAACAAGACTGTGGCCACAGACCACAAAGGGGGGCACCAAGAGTGTCCACATCAGGTGACTGGGGAGGCTGAGCCACTGAGCCCTAGAGGACACCTACTACACAAGGCCACTCTATCAACTCAAGGAGACTTAGCAGCTACCCAGTGCATAGAAACAAACATAGGTAAGTATCCAAAATGCAAAGACAAAGAAACATGTCACAAATGGAAGAAAGCAAACTATTGGATATAGAGTTCAAAACTACAGTTACAAAGTTACTCAAGAATCTTTTAGAAACCTCTGAGGAACTTAGTGAGACCTTCAAGGATCTTAGTGAGAATGCCAAAAAAATGGAAAAAGACCAGTCAGAAATTAAGCATACACTGACTGAAATAAAGAATAATATACAGAGATTCAACAGTAAACTAGAGAATCCCAAGAATCAAGTCAAAGATTTGAAATATGTAGAAGCAAAAAAAACCCAACCAGGAGAGCAAAAAGAAAAAATAATCCAAAAATACGAAGATAGTGTAAGGAGTCTCTGGGACAACTTCAAGCGTACCAACATCCGAATTATGGGGGTGCCAGAAGAAGAGAGGGAGCAAGATATTGAAAACCTATTGGAAGAAATAATGACAGAAAACTTCCCCTACCTGGTGAAATAAATAGACTTACAAGTCCAGGAAGTGCAGAGGACCCCAAACAAGAGAATCCAAAGACTGCACCAAGACACATCATAATAAAAATGCTAAGGGCAAAAGACAAAGAGAGAATCTTAAAAGCAGCAAGAGAAAAACAGTTAGTTACCTACAAGGGAGTACCCATATGACTGTCAGTTGATTTCTCAACAGAAACCATGCAGGCCAGAAGGGAGTGGCAAGAAATATTCAAAGTGATGAATAGCAAGAACCTACAACCAAGATTACTTTATCCAGCAAAGCTATCATTCAGAATTGAAGGTCAGATAAAGAGCTTCACAGACAAGAAAAAGCTAAAGGAATTCATCACCACTAAACCAGTATTAGATGAAATGCTGAAGGGTATTCTTTAAGAAGGGGAGGAAGAAGAAAAAGGTAAAGATAAAAATTATGAACAAGAAATACACATCTATCAACAAGTGAATCTAAAAATCAAGTGAATAAAAAATCTGATGAACAGAATGAACTGGTGATTATAATAGAATCAGGGGCATAGAAAGGGAATGGACTGACAATTCTCAGGGGCAATAGGGGGTGCAGGAAGAGACTGGACAAAAATCGTGCACCTATGGATGAGGACAGTGGGGGAGGGTAAGGACAGGGGGTGGGGTGGGAACCGTGTGGAAGGGAGCTATGGGGGCAAAAAAGGAACATCTGTAATAATCCGAACAATAAAGATTTAAAAAAAGACAGAAAATGTCCTCCTTCTAAGAATCTACCTGCTGTGGATTGATGTTTGTGTCCTCCCACCCTAAATTCACGTGTTGAAGCCTAAATCCCCAGCATGTTGATATTTGGAGGCGGAACCCAGGAGGAAGTTTGGTCTACTGCACCAGCTGCCTGCCTTCTGGCAAACGGAAGTCCACTCGAAGGAATATAACCTCACCAGAGCCTCAAATTATCTATACATTTTATGTACA
Source organism: Myotis myotis (assembly GCF_014108235.1). NCBI lineage: Eukaryota > Metazoa > Chordata > Mammalia > Chiroptera > Vespertilionidae > Myotis > Myotis myotis. The sequence continues at coordinate 28,414,334 of NW_023416324.1, read as the reverse complement.
CAGTGTTCTGGATTTAATTAAAAAATCAGCAGGGAAACAGAACAATAAAAATTTACTCAAAATTAAAAGAAAAAAAGAGGCACTAGAAATGGACCTATGAAAAATCTAGATGTTGGAATTTTCAGATATAGACTTTAAAGTAACTATGCTTCAATAAGACAGAGACTTTCGGCAGAGACTTGGAAACCGAAAAAAACCCACAAAATTGAAATTGTAGAACTAAAAATATAATTGAGAGTTCATTTCTGGGTTTCACAGCAAATTAAACACAACTGCACAGAAAACTTAGTAAATTGAAAATCAGGTAAAAAAATATACACACTGAGGCACAGTGAAGTAAAATTATGGAAAATGTAAGTGTGTAAGAGACATATAGGTCATGATGAAAGGTTATAAAATAATATTTAAATATGATCTCACACAGACAATAGTATGGTGAAGGCCTGGGTGGGGTGGGTGCAGGGTGGAGGGGGTCAATGGGAAAAAAGGGGGGACATCTGTAACACTTTCAACAATAAAGATAATTTTTAATTAAATAAATAAAAATGTAAAATAAATATGATCTCAGTATGTCGTGATACATAGGGACATAAAGCCATGTACAATGATATTCAGAATGGTTAATTCTGAGAGGTGAGATTTGAGGTATACTTTAGTCACTTCATATTTTTGTGTATTCCCCCCCCCCCCCCCGCCAAATCTATTCAAGCATATCATAGCATTTCTCAAAATACATTTTTAGAAAATACTACTTTCTTTTGCTAATTAATGTTCAAGGAAGGAAGGGTTCAGTGGTCCAACAAGTACGGTAAATATTGTGTTAAATAGAATTAGCACAGGTGTTTTCCTTGTTTTTAATTGTTCATGTATCTATTTGCTTATTACTATTGGACTTCTCAGAGACTTTAACATACTATTGCGCACTGTGAAGCATGACAAGATCATGCTTCACAGTGTTTCTGGACAAGGAATATTTTCATTACAGAATGTTTCAGGGGGAGAACCAAGATGGCGGCATAGGTTAATGCCGGAGTTTGCTGCCTTGAACAACTACTTCAAAAGTGAAACTAAAAAACGGAATGGACATCACCCAGAACCAAAAGAACGCTGGCTGAGTGGAAGTCCTACAACTAGGAGGAAAGAGAAACGCATACGGACACTCAGAGGAGGCGCAGTGCTGAAGTCAAATTCTGAGGTGCGGAGTGCGCAGAGCGGGCTGGCGGCGGAGGGCGCAGTTGGCGTTTTCAATCGGGAGGGAGTCGCAGACTCTGAGCTCCAGATACGGGCGAGTCTTTAGGGACCCAGACTCAAACGGGAGAAGCGGGACTGTCTGGCTTCGGTCAGAGCGAGTGCAGCTTTCTCTCCGAGGTTTGCAGCGGGTCCTGGGACTCAGAGAGGCAGAGCCCCTGGGGACAGGACTGAGAGCCGCCATAACTGCTCTCTCCAGCCCGCCCTGTTGATCCTGTGCGACCCGCCCTGCCCAAGCCCTGCACAGAGGCATTTGCCGGATAGCCTCAGGCAAAGGCTAGATTAGCACCTCTCTAGAGGACAGAAGTTCTCTCACTGCAGACACAGCTGATTCTCACAGCCACTTGGCCTGGAGGTCAAACCCTCCCTGGTATTAGCTACAACAATCAAGGTTTAACTATAAGACTGCGCACAAAGACCACTAGGGGGTGCACCAAGGAAGCATAACAAAATGCGGAGACAAAGAAACAGGAAAAAATTGTCAATGGAAGATACAGAGTTCAGAACCACACTTCTAAGGTCTCTCAAGAACTGTTTAGAAGCCGCCGATAAATTTAATGAGATCTACAAGAAAACTAATGAGACCCTCGATGTTATATTGGGGAACCAACTAGAAATTAAGCATACACTAACTGAAATAACGAATATTATACAGACTCCCGACAGCAGACCAGAGGAGCGCAAGAATCAAGTCAATGATTTGAAATGCGAGGAAGCAAAAAACACCCAACCGGAAAAGCACAATGAAAAATGAATCCAAAAATGCGAGGATAGTGTAAGGAGCCTCTGGGACAGCTTCAAGCGTACCAACATCAGAATTATAGGGGTGCCAGAACATGAGAGAGAGCAAGATATTGAAAACCTATTTGAAGAAATAATGACAGAAAACTTCCCCCACCTGGTGAAAGAAATGGACTTACAGGTCCAAGAAGCACGGAGAACCCCAAACAAAAGGAATCCAAAGAGGACCACACCAAGACACATCATAATTAAAATGCCAAGAGCAAAAGATAAAGAGAGAATCTTAAAAACAGCAAGAGAAAGAAACTCAGTTACCTACAAGGGAATACCCATACGACTGTCAGCTGATTTCTCAACAGAAACTTTTCAGGCCAGAAGGGAGTGGCAAGAAATATTCAAAGTGATGAATACCAAGAACCTACAACCAAGATTACTTTATCCAGCAAAGCTATCATTCAGAATTGAAGGTCAGATAAAGAGCTTCACAGATAAGAAAAAGCTAAAGGAGTTCATCACCACCAAACCAGGATTATATGAAATGCTGAAAGGTATCCTTTAAGAAGAGGAAGAGGAAGAAAAAGGTAAAGATACAAATTATGAACAACAAATATGCATCTATCAACAAGTGAATCTAAGAAGCAAGTGAATAAGTAATCTGATGAACAGAATGAACTGGTGATTATAATAGAATCAGGGACATAGAAAGGGAATGGACTGACTCTTCTTGGGGGGGAAAGGGGTGTGGGGGGTGTGGGAAGAGACTGGACAAAAATCGTGCACCTATGGATGAGGACAGTGGGTGGGGAGTGAGGGCGGAGGTTGGTGGGGGAACTGGGAGGAGGGGAGTTATGAGGGGGGGAAAAGAGGAACAAATGTAATAATCTGAACAATAAAGATTTAATAAAAAAAAAAAAGAATGTTTCATAAAACCGGAATTTATAACAGTCCTTGGAAATATACTTGCCTAGAGGAGGTAATCCCTAAATTCTTTAACAAAGATCCTATCTGTCACACCCACTCTCTCCTGCCTGAGTCTGTATCCCAGATGACCTGTTCATTCTACATAATCTCCATGACTCTAGGTTTTCAACATCCTGTCTCCTCTGTCTGGAAATCCCTCACTCCTGCTCCCTGCCCTTTTCTCTAAGTATCAAATTTGTACTTACGCTTCCAACACCAAGCAGAAACATGGCCTCATCTGTGAAGCCAGGCCAAACACTCCTTCAGAGTATTTCCAGCAACACACTTATTATCTTACTAGAAGCCCGGTGCACGGATTCATGCACATGGAAAAGAAATTAATTAGAAGGTGGCTGGCGGGGTGGGATTGGGTGAGATGGGCTGGACACGTCCTGGAGCCAACCTCCCGGGGTCTCTCCCTGGCCAGCTGCACCTGGGGCAGCCGCGGCTCGAAGGTCATCTGCGGAGTGAGCAGGGTCCCTCAAGCAGGTGGGGTCCCTCAGCCTGGCCTGTGGGGATCTGGCCAAAACCAGCTCTCTGACATCCCCCAAGGGGTCCTGGATTGCGAGAGGGTGGTTCTCGGGTGACACACCCCAGAATCGGGCTCCCTCCTTTCTGGTTCCTGGTGCATCACCCGAGAACAACAGCTGCCAAGTCACTACAGCTTGGAAACTCCTGCATTGAGTGTCTTCCCCTGGTGGTCAGTGCGTGTCATAGCTACCAGTCATTCAGTCATTCAGTCGTTTGGTTGCTTAGGCTTTTAAATATATAACTAAAGGCCCGGTGCACAAAAATTTGTGCACTCGGGGGGATCCCTCAGCCCTGCCTGTGCCCTCTCGCAGTCTGGGACCCCTCGGGGGATGTCCACCTGCTGGCTTAGGCCAGCTCCCTAGGGGATCAGGCCTAAGCTGGCAGTCAGACATCCCTCTGGCAGCCCAGGAGCCCTCAGGGGATGTCCACTTGCCAGTGGGGAGCAGGCCTAAGTTGCAGTCGGACATCCTTAGTGCTGCTGAGGAGGCAGGAGAGGCTCCCACCACCACAGCTGTACTGGCAGCCATCAGCCTGGCTTGTGGCTGAGCAGAGCTCCCCCTGTGGGAGCCCACTGACCACCAGGGGGCAGCTCCTGCATTGAGCGTCTGCCCTCTGGTTGTCAGTGTGTGTCATAGTGACCAGTCATTCCGCTGTTAGGGTCAATTTGCATATTACCCTTTTATTATATAGGATAGAGGCCTGGTGCATGGGTGGGGGCCTGCTGGTTTGTCCTGAAGGGTGTCCCAGATCAGGGTGGGGGTCCCGCAGGGGTGCCTGGCCAGCCTGGGTGAGGGGCTGATGGCTGTTTGCAGGTTGGCCACAGCCCCTTCAGGGTGGGGGTCCCTGCTGGGGTGCCTGGCCAGCCTGGGTGAGGAGCTGAGGGCCGTTTTCAGGCTGGCCACACCTCCTTCAGGGTGGGGGATCCTGCTGGGGTACCTGGCCAGTCTGGGTGAGGAGCTGATGACTGTTTGCAGGCTGGCCACAGCCCCCAGCCACCTAAGCCCCAGCCACCTAAGTGGAGGCTGGCTGGAAGCAGGTATCTGGGATTTATTTATCTTCTATGATTGAAACTTTGTTGCCTTGAGCAGAGGCTACAGCCACCCAGGGCAGGCGGGAAGCTTGGCTTCCTCCATCGCCGGGGCAACCAAGCCTCCTGCTTGCTCCAGCTCTGTGGCTGCCAGCTGCCATCTTGGTTGGGTTAAGTCGCTCTGATTGGCTGGTGGGCGTGGCTGGTGGACATGGCTTATGAGTGTAGGGGAGGTACGGTCAATTTGCATGTTTCTCTTTTATTAGATAAGATAGAGGCCCAGTGCACAAAATTTGTGCAAGGGGGGTTGGGGGGGGGGTCCCTCAGCCCAGCCTGCACCCTCTCCAATCTGGGACCCTTCAGGGGATGTATGACTGCCAGTTTAGGCCTGATCCCGCAGGGACATCTGTCTTGCAATCTGGGACCTCTGGCTCCAAACAGCTTGCCTGCCTGCCTGCCTGATCGCCCCTAACCACCTCTGCCTGCCTGATCACCTCTAACCACCTCTGCCTGCCTGCCTGATCACCCCTAACTGCTCCCCTGATGGCCTGATTGCCCCTAACTGCCTCTGCCTCTGTCCTTGCACCTGGGCCCAGGCTTCCCTCCTCTGGCCAGCCGCAGGCACCTGGGACTGCAGGTGGCTTCAGCAGGGGTCCGACTTTGTCAGGAAGGATGTTCAGAAGATGTCCGGTCTAATTAGCTTATTACCCTTTTATTAATATAGATAGATAGCATCCTTGTCTTAGTACTTCTTGTCTCTCATCCACTACACTGGGACTTAGATTATCCATGCCTGCATCCACAGGGCCTAGTATTAGGCCTGCCATACAGTAAGCATCAATGAATGTTTGATGACTAATGAATGATGCCAACATCATGGCTAACTTTCTTTTTTTCTGACAGGACAACAAATATTTTTCAAGTAATCTTTATTTCTTCCTGAAAAAAAGAAAAAAACAAAATTGCTGATTGTAGAAATTTTACAGACTAAAATATGACCAAAAATAAAAAATTACTTATTATCTTACTACCCAGAGGTATCCAATGTTAACATGCTAATATACAGTTGACCCTAGTCAACTGTACAACACAGGTGTGAACAGCATGGGTTCACTTATACATGGATTTTTTCCCCCAATAAGTATAGTACATGGATTTTTCTTCCTTATGATTTTTTTAAAATATATTTTTATTGATTTTTTACAGAGAGGAAGGGAGAGAGATAGAGAGTCAGAAACATCGATCAGCCGCCTCCTGCACACCCCCCATTGGGGATGTGCCCACAACCCAGGTACATGCCCTTGACCAGAATCGAACCTGGGACCTTTCAGTCCGCAGGCCGACGCTCTATCCACTGAGCCAAACAGGTTTCGGCTGATTTTTAAATAACATTTTCTTTTCTATGGCTTACTTTACTATAGGCATACAATATATAATACATACAACATACAAAATATGTGTTAATTGACTGTTTATGTTATCAGGAAGGCTTCTGGTCAACAGTAGGCTATTAGTAGTTAAATTTTTGGGGAGTCAAAGTTATGCGTGGATTTTCAACTCTGCAGAGGTCAGTGCCACTAACTCCTGCATTGTTCAAGAGTCAGCTGCATATCCTTTCAGGCTTTTAAAAATGAATGTATGAATATTTTATAAAACTCGGATTAACCTATGTACACAATTTTAAATCTTGATTTTCCCCAGCTAACATTATATCATACTTTTCAATGTAATTAAATATTGCTTCAAAAACATGATAGTACATAGTATTGGTTACATAATACTTACTAAAATTAAGATAGCTTATTTACAGCTGTTTCCAACAATTCTTTGATGAACACACTTGTAGATAAAATTTTGCATTTCTGATTTTGTTCTTAGGACAAAGCCTTAGAAGTAAAATTTCTGGACCCAAGTATATAGACCCTGTAAATATTTATGGTACATACTAGAGGCCTGGTGCACGAATTCATGCACCAGCTCTCCAACATCCCCCAAGGTGTCCTGGATTGCAAGAGGGATCAGGCCAGGCCAAGGTGCATGATCAGGGCCGGGGAGGGATGCAGGAAGTTGGCCAGCTGGGGAGGGAGCCGGGAGGGCTCCTGTCTAGTCCATCTTGCTCAGTCCTGATCAGCCAGACCCCAGCAGCAAGCTAACCTACTAGTTGGAGCGTCTGCCCCCTGGTGGTCTATGTACCTTATAGCGAGCAGATGAGGAGCCTTAGCATATCATTAGCATATTATACTTTGATTGGTTGAACAGATGACCAGACACTTAGCATATTAGGCTTTTATTATATAGGACTGTTGCATGCTTTCCATTTGTTGATATTTTCATTAAATGAATATATGTAAAATTCTTAACTATATTGGCACATAAATGTTTAACCAATAGAGCCATAATTATTAGTATTATTACTATTCACTTAACAGATATGTTGAGTGTCTATTATGTGGAAGACACTGCTTCTCTGGAAAGGTAGAACCAATGATATTCTTTTCAGCAATGAAAGTGTGGCTCAGACTCACTATATCAGTGATGGCGAACCTTTTGAGCTCGGGTGTCAGCATTTTGAAAAACCCTAACTTCACTCTGGTGCCGTGTCACATATAGAAATTTTTTGATATTTGTAACCATAGTCAAACAAAGACTTATATTTTTGATATTTATTTTATATATTTAAATGCCATTTAACAAAGAAGAATCAACCAAAAAAAATGCGTTCGCGTGTCACCTCTGACACGCATGTCATAGGTTCGCCATCACTGCACTACATCCTTCCCAGCATTAAGTATCGCCATTTTTCTAAATTTTGCTAGTTTGACAAATGATATTCCACTAATTCAATTCATATTTATTAATAACAAAAGAAGATATTTTTCTCATATGATTATAGCTGAACAACAACATTTAATTCTTTTTACTATCTCCCCTTTTTGCACCTGCCACTACTTCCTGCATTTTGCTATACCTAATTTATCAACTCTCCACTCTTGGCAGTCAACTGGACAATCATGGTCCCTGCCTCATAAAACTTGCTATCTAGCAGAGAGCCCAGTTGTGACACCTCATGTCTTTATTGTTATGAGGGAGAGGTATGGGATGGTTTGGAAGGTTAACTTACTCTGAGGGCTCAAGGAAAGGCTTCTTTGAGGAGCTGCAGTTTAAGCCAAGACCTGAGAATGAACAGGAGTTAACAGTATAATGGGGTGGGAGGGAGGTGGGATGGAGTTAATGGTGACAAGAGAAGGAGTAGCATATGTCGAAGCCCTGAAATGGGAAAGAGTATGGCACATTCAAGGCAAAGATGGAGTTCAGTTTATTGGAATGAGGGGAGGAACAGAGTGACCTGATATGAGTCTGGGAAGGTCAGAGGGCTCAGATTGCACCTGGCTGCAAGCCTTCCCAACTTGTTTCCATATGCATATCTGAAGAAGCACACAAAGCCACTGCAGTGACATTTCCTTGCTCCTTCTCATTGGGCCAGGAATCCTCTGATGTCAGTGCCCTTGCCCTTCTCTCCACTTAACCTAATACTATGTGTGCAGTTTCCAAAAGATAATGATTCAGACACAGGGCATACCCCCAAACCTATTCCCTTTGTCTCAATAAAAGATTTTAATATCTAGATACCCATTTTTTGTTAACTACTAAGGCTCTAGGACAAAAGGGAACTAAAAGACTGATGCACCTGGAAGACATTTCATGGTGTCCATCTGTCAGCTAAATCATGGGCTGTCCCCCAAGGACCAGTATATTGTTGAGATCGAGGCTGAGGGGAGTGTGTACTGGTGCTACTGAGTCATGTGAATGAGTGTTTGAGCATTGGCTGTGCATCGTGAGTCTTGTTTCTCTGTCTCCAAGCTCTCCTCCCAGGGCCTCAATCTGGGTCCCTGCCCCAGCCTGTCACCTTGAGGAAAGCCCTCTTCACATCCTTGTTTCGGAGGCTGTAGATGATGGGGTTGAAGAAAGCAGAGATGACATTGTAGAACAGGGCCAACTTTTTGTCCTCTTCTGGGGAGGCCTCAGAGCCAGGCTTCATGTACATGACCATGGCGGGCACACAGAACATGGTGACCACAGTGATGTGGGAGGCACAGGTGGAGAAGGCCTTCAGCCGCCCTTGGCCTGAACGGATCCTCAAGATGGCAATGAAGATATTGACATAAATGACAAGGATAAGGGAAAGTGGAACCAGGATGACACTAAAGCCGAGAATGAAGTCTATCCGATCATTGACTGAGGTGTCTGCACAAGCCAGCTTTAAGACGGCTGGGACTTCACAGAAGAAATGGTTGATCTTGTTGGGGCCACAGTAGGGCAGTCGCATGGCAAACACAGTGTAGACAAGAGCAGCGATGACGCCCCAGAGTCCACAGAAAATGACCATTACCCCACACAGCCATGGGCTCATGATGACTTTGTACCTGAGTGGACGGCAGATGGCCACATACCTGTCTATAGACATGATGGCAAAAAGCCAGGACTCGGTGATGCCTAGCACCAAGAAAATGTACATCTGGGCTACACAGCTGGCAAAAGAGATGGTCTTCTTCTGGCTGGCCATATGTGCCAACATCTGGGGCACAGTTGTAGTGGTGTAGCTAAGATCCAACATAGAAAGGACGCCAATAAAGAAGTACATGGGTGTGTGGAGGTGCGAGTCCAGGCAGATGAGGATGGTGATTAAGCTGTTGCCCAGAATAATCAACAGGTAGGTCAGCAGGAAGGCTGTGAAGAGCAGAGGTCTGATCCTGGGGCTGAAGGAGAAGCCCAGAAGGATAAATTCAGTCACATAGGACTGGTTAGATTTTGCATGGTGTTCTACTTCTAAAGGAAAAAGAAAGGCACCGATTCAGACAGAGGGTTACTAAACTACGCACCAGGGTGAGGGCTACTGATGGGGTCAGGGTAGTGGTCAGTGTCCAGTTTTGATGAAACACCGTGATCCCCCTCAGCATGATAGCCTATTTCACCCGCTCTTGTCTACTGCCACCACTCCCAGGAAATTTATGAAGAAGAAAGGGCTTTCACATCTGATTTAGACTTTGCCTCTGACCCACCAGCAATTACCCATCTAAGCCTCCGTTTCCTCAGCTGTGAAATGAGGGCATTGGACTAGATGATCTCTACTTCCCCTTAGTATCCTCTTCTCCTTAGTTAGGCAACCAGGTGTTTAGAAATAAATATTAGTGTACGTGCTCTATGTCATTTGGCAAATTTTAGTGAGAGGACCTACTTGGTCCTGTTGAAGACATCAATTTATTTTTCCACTCTAATTTTACCCATCACAGGCCATGGAGTGTTAGAAGGAATGCTGAGTTCTAAATCCTTGGCTCTATAATTTACTGAATAAATGACCTTGAGCAAACCCTTTACCCAGCATTCTATCCATTTGAGACTACTTCCTCAAATACAAAATGAGAATAATGGTTGCTTTGTTACAAGTTTGCTGCAAGGATTGGGTGATATTTTGGCATGAAAAGGATCACACAGAAGGCCTAACATGAGGTAGGTGCGTAATAAATGTTAGCTGCATTTCTGGATGGTTCCCCACACACAGGACCGAGATTCAGGTCCAAATTACCCAAGGAAACATCCAGAGATACTCCATCATATATGATGACCACAATTTTCATTCTCCCAGATGCCCACATTCTTGCTTCTCTGAGCATTTCATTCATTTTTTTTAGCCTCTTACTGACTCTTAGGTTTTTCTCAACTTAAGTGGCCCAAGCCTTCTTTCTTCCTGAGGAATAGGGGGCAGACAGCCTTACTGAAGAGATGTCATGTGCATCGTCGGTACTTAGGGAATGGGAGCAATCTCAATGCTGTCAGTATTACTCTTTTTCCAATTTATTGGACTCAACCTACTTGTTCTGCAGTCTGCTTGTTCTCCTTTGGAACATCACGAACGAGTCTTCATAAGAACCTGTGTCTACATTTAATGCATCAGATGGTTTCTTGACTTTGGCCAAAAGACTGAATACACTTTGAACTTCCTATATATGCTAGGTATTTTTCTAGGACCTTCTCAGAGATTTCTCTATAGCTTTTAGGTAGCTGGCAGATAACTATTTTCATTAAATTCCTACCTTTCACCAAAGGTTGCATTGTCTCCCCAGGTTGGCCTTAGTTTCTGCAAAAAGTACAATGGGTTGGGCCTGGTCGTCTCGAAGGGAGAGAAACCACACAGCAGCATGGAAAGGGCGTGGGGTTAGAGACAGTGGGTTCTGCTGGAATCCTAGCTCCGGCTTTATCTGCTATGTGACTCTGGGCTGTTAGCTCACTTTGTAGGCCTCAGTTTCCTCACCTGGAAAACAGAAATAAAAATACCTACTTTGCAAGCCACATTCTTCCTGGGAAGAAGAATCCCAAAGATATGAGAATCTTCTACCTGAGGGCCAAGAATCAAAAAATGTGCTGCCATTTCTAACTTTTTTTTTTTTTTTTTTTTTTTTACACACAGCCAATGAATGGCTTGCTCTTCAGGAGTCTGATGATAAAGGGTGTTTGACCTGGTGGAACACACACGAAGGCTGAGGGCAAGCGGAACTCACTGTCTCTAAACCAGCAGCATGTGTCCAAGGGTGCTGCTCGGCAACCAGGACCCCTGGTGGGAAACTTGGGCTCCCTGGAGCCCTGGGTTCCCATCATCCTTCCCCCAACTCTCCTGAAAGGAAAACACTCTTCACTGGGAAGAAATTGCCCGACTCTCAGTCTAGGGACCAGAAACCCCACGTGAGGGAAAACAAAGGGTGACATCATTATCCACCATGAGGAGCCTGGCCTCTGTACCTCCATTTGGGCTAAAACTATAGAATTCAGCCTTTGGCCTGTACTTTGCAATATACCTTGACATTCATTCTCTCTTTGAGCCTCATGAGAGAGCTCATGATGACTCTATGAGAAGTATAGGGCAGGGATCATTATCTCCATCTCACAAATGGAGAAATGAGACTCAGAGAGGGAACATGTGGGAGAAACTGAATCTCACTCATTCTTCAGCTGCAGTAAGGTTTCTCACGAGCAGCAAAACCATAGCTAACCAGAGCTCAACTCCTCTGAGTCCTCCATGTACTGAATGTGTTCTGGCCTGGATTCTCAAAAGGGAAAAGGAAATCATGAGGGAAAGAATTTTTGGTTGGAAGAAATTGACGGCATCTCTAAGATCAATGCAATCATACCAGCCAGAACCTGGGGAAATCTCCTCATCTTTCTCATCCCACTACATCCTATCTGTCCCCAGGTTCCATTGCCACCACTTCCAAAGTGCCTCTCATACCCATCCATCCCCCTACTATCTAGTTCAGACACTGGCATCTCTCTCTCTCACTCGGATTTTATCTCAGTCCTCCAGCTGGGCCTTTGTCCAGCTCATTCTGTGCACTGGTTTGCAGAGCACTCTTTCTAAAACAAAAATTTGATGGAACCACTAGTTCAATCTTTCAATGGCTCCATTGTCTACAGGGCAAAGTCTAAGAAAGTTAGACCGATATCCTGGCTTTGTTCCTTAAAGCCAGATCCAGTTTTGGTCACCAGACTCCAAGGCAGGCCAGACACTTAGAAAAATCTCCAGCTACTGCGAGAGCTGACGCAGAAAGCGTCACAGCGGCCCAAGATACTACATGCAGAGAGGAGGCCTGGGAAGAAGATGGATCCCAGGTCAGCTCCTTGGACTCTGCCTGAGCTCAGGCAGCAAGCCCGCGTTACCTTGGAAATTCCACAAGTCGAGCACATCCCCACTGAGCGGCTCAGCTTGAAGGTGCATGATTTTATTGTTTCCCACTGTAACCTCGTTACTTAATACAGAGCCTGGCACATATTAAGACCCAATAAATACTGTGTGTCTATTCTGACCAGGAGACCTAGTGAAAAAAAAAAAAGAGAGAGAAAAGACGAGTATAGACATTCTCTCTTCCTATGCTTTTCCTTCCTGTTCCTCAGAGACCTGGAGAAAATGATGTGTGTCTGGAGGTCACAGTCCCAGGAGAAATCAGGGCACAGGTTGGTGGAGGGAGGAAGGTTGAGAGAGTTGGCACCAATGGTCATGAATCTCTCTAGCATTTCTCTCAACTTCTATCCAAGCCAATAAATAATAATATAGAATATTATTTTAAATAATAAATTCAACAACTGAATAACAATAATGTGCAATTATATATAATAATATAATTACGTTAATAATTCAATACATTATAGTATTATTGTTGCTGTAACAGCTTACTATGTGCCAAGCACTATGATCTGCTTTATTTTATCCCCATAACTGGGGTGCTGGTTGAAATATTTAACAATAATTGTGGGCACCCTCCAATCAGAACAAACACATGTCATAGGAAACAGAAGTTGTACCAGAATGCCTCCACGCTGAACACGAGCCTGCACAGAGCTACCCTGTGATGCAGGCATGATCGCTACCCCCGTTTTACACGTAAGGAAAGCGGTGACACACTTGTCCGGGGACACAGTGGTAGCCAACTGCAGTGCCTGTGCTCGTAACCACCAGGTGACACTCTCTGAGCCTCTGTGAGAATGTGGTTGGACTGACCGCCTGAACACAGGTCCTCCTCTTCCTCTGCCACTTACTTCCTCACTTGCTTTCTCATTTCCTGCCTCCTCCAGGGTAGAAACTGAAATAAAAGGGGGCAAGAGGACCGGAAATTTTGACCAAAAAGTGAAGTGACAGCTGACCAGGCAGCTGACCAGGCCAAGCAGGTGCAAGGAGGCAATAACGCCAGGGTGCCCACTCCGTGCACAGCGACACAGCCATATGCTGACCCTCCCTGAGGCTGCTTGCCGCCTTCTGCCCTCCATACCATGGTCTCCTTCATCACAGCGAGCTGCATGAGGGGAAGGTCAGAGGCCAGGCAGGTGATGCCAGAACTGGCTCTTCCCCGTGGCCTGCCATGTCCAACAGCCCCAGGAATTCTCAGTGCTGCCTGGGAAGAGGAGAGAGCACTGGTTCTGGGGTAACCGGGTGTATCCTCCTCTGAGGGCCAGGGGTCTGCCGGGCCAGGGGACAGGCGGGGTGAGCCATGAAAGCCTGGCAGGATCCGGAGATCCTGGAAGACTGAAGACAGAGCAGGTGCATAGGGGGTTCTGAGGTGGCAGATCCCCATCTACAGGCAGCATAAATGGACTAGAGCATAGACCAGAGAGACCCAGTCGGGGCAGAATAGACACAGAGGAACATCAGGAAGGATCAACGTACACAGATGGACACAGAGGACCAGAGCGGCAGGGCAGAGTAGCACCAGACTGGAAAGAGATGGAAACTGGCCGAAACCGGTTTGGCTCAGTGGATAGAGCATCAGCCTGCGGACTCAAGGGTCCCGGGTTCGATTCCGGTCAAGGGCATGTACTTGGGTTGCGGGCACATCCCTGTGGGAGATGTGCAGGAGGCAGCTGATCGATGTTTCTTTCTCATCAATGGTTCTAACTCTCTATCTCTCTCCCTTCCTCTCTGTAAAAAAATCAATAAAATATATTAAAAAAAAAAAAAAAGAGATGGAAACTGAAGATAGAATCCGAGGGTCAGAGAGGGGCCTGGAGCTGGGTCCAGGGAGCAGGTGCACCTCTGGGGCAGCAGCCGCCTTCACTCACTCACTCCTGCCAGAGCACACTTTACATGGATTTCTGAAATGTGCAACCTACCTAACACCCCATGCAGATGCTGCCTTCAGAGTGAGACCCTGCCCCAGTCCATGGCACCCCCACTCCAGGTCGTCACCTCCCAGCCTGTCTTGTACTGAGCTGAAAGCAAGTACTGTTCTCTGCTGACATCAATGATATGCTCTCTAAAGCTCCCCTCTGCCCCATATCTGCCCTCCACCCTTCCATCTCTCTCTTCTCCAGAATCCCATCTGCATTACCACGCAGTAGCCCTTACCTGCACTACTTTTCCTTGTGAGGGTGTGTGGGGCTGTCTGAGTCGCCTTCTCTCCTCTTGATAAGCCCCTGTGCCCTGATCCTGCCCACCTTCCCCAAGCTGGATCCTCACCCCCCTCCAATATCTTTAACTCCAGGCTGCAGCCCCAGCAGACACTTCCCGCTGACAGCACAGGGATGGCCCCGCCCTTCCGCTCAGCAAGAGCAAACTCTGGGGAAGCAACTGAGCACAAGAGACCCGGCGATTGTCATCAGACAGACTTGGTCACTGCGATCTGATCAAGTCTCTGAGGTTCCCAGAGCCTCAGCTTCCTCACTGTCAAATGGAGCTGTGCTCCCTGTATCATAATAATGCCTGCCATTGGGTTTGTTTTTACTCTGAGTAGTCATTATGGGCCAGATGTTTGATATATACTAAATCCTCATGGCAGTACTATCCCTATTTTACAGACACAGAAATGGAAGCTTGGAGCCTTAAGTGGGCTGTGCAGAGCTGGGATGCTGAACGCGGTTTTGTCGGGCCACACAGGCTGTGCTTCCACCCAATGCTGAACCCGGTGTCAGGATCTGGCACAAGCCAGACCAGAGGCAGGGAGGCCTCTCGACGGGAAGAACAGAGATACATGTGGAGGGGGAGGTGGTTGGCTAACACATCATTTACAAGAGCAGCAACTTTTTAAAAACATGTATTTTTTTTATTGATTTCAGAGAGGA
Organism: Myotis myotis; assembly: GCF_014108235.1. Classification (NCBI taxonomy): domain Eukaryota; kingdom Metazoa; phylum Chordata; class Mammalia; order Chiroptera; family Vespertilionidae; genus Myotis; species Myotis myotis. Next base: position 28,399,225 of record NW_023416324.1, on the reverse strand, counting down.
AGGGAGAGGGAGAGGGAGAGAAACATCAATGATGAGAGAGATCATTGATCAACTGCCTCCTACACGTCCCACACTGGGGATTGAGCCTGAAACTGGGGCATGCGCCCTGACCGGGAATTGAACTGTGACCTCCTGGTTCATAGTTTGACGCTCAACCACTGAGCCACACTGGCCGGGCAAGAGCAGCAACTTTTGAGGGCAGCAGGCTCTTTTGGGGCTTCTGCTAGATACACATTCTTCTGGGGTTAGGGAAGGAAAGGGGGAAAGGGACCGGCGTTTATTATACACCTTCATGTGCCCGACTCAGGCATCATTTCACTTAATTCTCCAACTGCTCTGTGTTACTTCCGCTGTACGGATGAGGCCACTGAAGTTCAGAGATGAAAAGACTTGTCCAAGGTCAAACAGCTGTTCCAATCTGTTTACAATCTAGGTCTGCCTGGTTGTAAAGTGCCTCCCACACACTTTGTTTTGGGGAGGGGGGGCAGGTGACAGCCAAGACCACTCAAGTCCCTAGCCTGAGGATAGGGTCCCTCCTTCAGCTGTTCTGAGCCCCTCAAGTTGGACTCCAGTCCTTCAGAGAGTTCTGTGTTGTTCACGAGGCCTCTACCTGAGCTTTAAGGTTGCAGAGCCTGAAAGAGAAATAGAGAATCCTGCTTCCCAGCCTGGAGGCCATTCCCCCGTGGAATCTTTGATACCCAGGATAATTCCTGCTGGAGTCTTCCCTGTTATCTGAGCAAAGTAATCCATGTTCATCAGATAAAATTCATAATGACAGAAAGGTAGAAAGAAGAATTTAATTAACCTCTCTGGCCAGGATGGCTCAATGGTAGAGGGTCGCCCACTCACTGAAGGGTCTCGGGTTTGATTCCTGGTCAAAGGCATGTACCTGGGTTGCAGGTTTGATCACTGGCCCAGGTGGGGCGCATGCAGGAGACAACCAATCAATGGGAGGCACATTGATGTTTTTCACTCTCCCTACTCCCTCCCTCCCACTCTCTCTGAAAATCAATGGAAAAAATATCTTCGGGTGAGGATTAACACACACAAAAAGAGAAGAATTTAATTACCCTGTAGTTTCTCACATACAACAAAGAAAATTTCTGTTATATTTCTCTCTTATTTTTTCTTTTTTTTTAATTTAGAGAATACTTTATTAGTTTCTGTAATCAAACCCATGTAGATTAAGACCTTAGATATTTAATACAGTGTGTTACCCCTGTACAAATGGAAAAAATTATGTTTAACGTTTCTAGACCAATATGGCTATTAATTTAATATTATCTGTAGCAGTGGTTCTCAACCTTGGCTGCACATTAGAATCACCTGGGAATCTTTTTAAAATCCTGATTCCTGGGCCTCATCCTCTGGAAATTGTTTCTTTGTTATGGGGTAGGGCCACAACATTAGTAACAGAGAAACAGAATTAAAACTTTATTGTGGGGAGCTGCTACAGTGTTTTGGACAGGTTCAAGCCTTGGACTGATGAGAGGATACAGTCCTCTCATTGCCATGTGCAAGTCCCAGCTTGGAGGGCAGGGCCCTCCCAGCACAATTATAGCCAACAGCTGTAGTTGTAAGCTTGAACCTATGGTCCGAACACGTGGCCCCACGTGGCTGAGTGATGTAGGCTTGATAGAGCTCAGGGGCATGTAGTTGAGTAGGATTGAAACCCAGGAGAATGTTGTAAACATCTTGGTCACACCCTTACTTTGCCTCGTAGCATCTGCTATAAAATAAAGACATGGCTGTGGGCATGGTCGCTGTCTCTCAGAGAAGCAGCATCCCACCGAGACCTGGCTTTCATTCTCTTGTCTTTCTTTTCTAAGCCTTTCGGCTGCCCCCACTCAGGTTCACCCTTGGCCGTACTGGCGCGGCACACTTTATAAAGATACTAGAGGCCCGGTGCACAAAAATTTGTGCACTCGGGGGGGAGGGGGACATCCCTCAGCCCAGCCTGTGCCCTCTTGCAGTCTGGGACCCCTCAGGGGATGACCACCTGCTGGCTTAGGCCCGCTCCCCGGGGGATTGGGCCTAAGATGGCAATCAGACATCCCTCTGGCAGCCCGGAAACCCTTGGGGGATGTCCACTTGCCAGCGGGGAGCAGGCCTAAGCTGCAGTCGGACATCCTTAGCGCTGCTGAGGAGGCAGGAGAGACTCCCACCACCACCGCTGTACTGGCAGCCATCAGCCTGGCTTGTGGCTGAGCAGAGCTCCTCCCATGTGAGAGTGCCCTGACCACCAGAGGGCAGTTCCTGCATTGAGCGTCTGCCCCCTGGTTGTCAGTGTGTGTCATAGTGACCAGTCATTCCCAGTCCTTCTGCTGTTAGGGTCAGCTTGAATATTACCCTTTTATTATATAGGATAGAGGCTTGGTGCACAGGTGGGGGCTGGCTGGTTTGCCCTGAAGGGTGTCCCGGATCAGGGTGGGGGTCCCACTTGGGTGCCTGGCCAGCCTGGATGTGGGGATGATGGCTGTTTGCAGCTGGTCACACCCCCTTCAGGGTGGGGGTCCCCACTGGGGTGCCTGGCCAGTCTGGGTGAGGGGCTGAGGGCCATTTTCAGGCTGACGGGTGACTGAAGCTCCCAACCTCTCCTTTTTTTTTTTTTATTCTGGGATTTATTTACCTTCTATGGCTGTCACTGGAGCTGAGATCCAGCTTTAGCTCTGAGGCTCAGCTCCAGCTCTGAGACCTCAGCTGCTGAAAGCAGGTATCTGGGCTTTGTTTAGCTTCTATAATTGAAACATTGTTGCAACTCCAGCTCTAAGACCTCGGCTGCTGAAAGCAGGTTTCTGGGGATTGTTTAGCTTCTATAATTGTCACACCCCCTTCAGGGTGGGGGTCCCCACTGGTGTGCCTGGCCAGTCTGGGTGAGGGGCTGAGGGCTGTTTTCAGGCTGGCGGGCAACTGAAGCTCCCAGCCTCTCCTTTTTTTCTGTTTTTTTTGTTTGTTTGTTTGTTTTTGTTTTTTGTTTTTATTCTGGGATTTATTTACCTTCTATAGCTGTCACTGGAGCTGAGAGCCAGCTCCAGCTCTGAGGCCCAGCTCCAGCTCTGAGGCTGCGGCTGGCTGAAAGCAGGTATGGGGTGTGTTTAGCTTCTATAATTGAAATATTGTTGCCATCACTGCCGCTCTAAGCTCTGAGGTTAAAGCTGGCTGAAAGCAGGTTTCTGGAGCTTGTTTAGCTTCTATAATTGCAACATTGTTTCTTAGACTGCAGCTCAGAGGCTGGCAGCTGCAGGCAGGGAAGATGGCTTCCTCCCTCACTGGAGCAAGCAAGCCTCCTGTTCATTTCAGCTGCCTGGCTGCCGGCCGCCATCTTGGTTGGCAGTTAATTTGCATATCGCCCTGATTAGTCAATGGGAAGGGTAGCGAAGTTACAGTTAACTACCATGTTTGTCTATTATTAGATAGGATGCCTCCACGCTCCCAGGGCGGGTTCCTGCCTCAAACCCCGCCCTTACAGGAAACAGCTCCGGGAAACAGCTCGGGGGAGGGTTCAGCTGTTTCCAAGACAACCCCTTCAGGACTGACTTCCTTCCGCTTGGTCGCCAGACTGGTCGTGATGAACACCACCCGGGGTTTTTATATAAGTAGATGTGCAATCCCCTCTTGAACAGGAAATCTCTGCTTCATGTTCAAGAGGTTCCTCCTTCTTGGGGGAAGGAAGAAAATTACCACCACTGTTCTCTCTCACTTGCTTGAAGCACATGTGGCCTGGGCAAGAGCCCTCCACTGCAATCCAGGCATCTGGGTTCCTGCCCCTGCTGCTGAGTGTTCTCTCTCCCTCCCCCACCCAGAGAAGAACTAGGCTGACCCTTAGGACTTCTCAGTTATTGCTGTCAGTATAGTACCTGCCATTGACTGAGCCCCTTCTGGATACCAGGACGTGTGCTAAGCACCTTATATGCACCTTCTTAACCCTCACAGCATTGTTCTCTGTTCTGATATGATGAAAGTTATACTCAGAGAGGGAAAGTGACTTGCCCAAGGTCATATGGTGAGAAAGTGGTAGAGTCAGCATTCAACCACCAGCCTGGATTATTCTCCTTCTTCTTCTTCTTCTTCTTCTTCTTCTTCTTCTTCTTCTCCTTTTTCTTCTTCTTCTGTCTGTATTGCACAACAATCCCTGGCTCTGTGTCTTGGGGATTTCAAAACCTAAGTCTGGGTAAGGGAATGATATAGAGAATAGACACAGAGTCAAGAGAGAAAATACAGCAAGATCTATGACCATCCTGTGAAACATCTACTGCCTGTGGCCCTGGCTAGAGCCTCCCCAGATCAGGTAGCTACCTGGCCTACAGCCCCCATATCTAGGAGACCATAGCATGTCAAACTCAGACACATTTTGAGAGTGAAGGGGAGTATTTTAAATAATTACAGGAGCTAATTGATCTACAACAGGAATAAACCAGAACTGTTCCATGAAAATTAAAATATGAGATCATCCTACCCAATCCCATTCTTGGCTGCCCTGCTGTCTCCCCACAGTTGGGGCCGACCACTGCAGCTGATACTTGTTAGACCTAAAAATCCGAGTTGCCTGAGTGAATGTGCTATGTTTCTGGGGACCTAAGCAGTCACAGTCCCAAACTCTGGGGAAGCATCCAGTCCTGCCCAGCTGTTGACTTGCTCACCTTTATGCTCCAGCTATACTAATAGGACTTCTTTGGACTTTGCGTTTAGAACCTGTCCTTTAGGATGACTTGCTGTGTCCAGGACTCCTGCACTTCCCAGGACTCATCCAGTTCTTCACCTCAGGTCCCATCTAGTGATCCAGGCCCTAATCCTACACACAGACACTCTTTGACCCTTGATTATCACTTGATCTGGATTCCTCATCACTGGCCTCTCTACCAAGGTAAATGTATTCCCTATTGGCCTGAAGTCCCCCAGTTCCCAAACTGAACTTCACCTTGCCTTGAACTTGACCTTCGTCACCACACCCTACAGAAGTTAAATTCTACCTTGCTGGACTGGGCCATCTCTCATAGTTGGTCAGTGCCTTCCACCGATGAGGCAGGCTCTACCCAGTGAGCTCTGTCCAACAGCAGTTAATGAGGCTGAGCCAGTCTCCTGCCTCAGGGATTCCAGAAGGAGCCAAGAGAGTGTCCTCCACGTGGGTCTGAGGAAGACTGTGCATCTGTCCTGGCCTTTGACCATCTGGCTCCTACACCAGCCTTATGGATGCCCTCCAGCCTGACTACACATACCCTGTAAACCAGTACTGCACGTTGGCCATGGAGACGCTGTAGTAGAACGATTTGGAATCTGACAGATCTAGGTTCAAGTTCAGGCCGGAAAATGTATCTGCTATGTGGTGTGAACAAGCCACTTAATTCTCTGAAACTCTGTGCCTCCTGATCTATCAAATGGCTTACTGACCTTGTTGTGAGGATTAATTGCCTGGCATAGCCTTTGATAAGAGTAAATGTTCAGCCAAAACTGGTTTGGCTCAGTGGATAGAGCGTCGGCCTGCGGACTGAAGGGTCCCAGGTTCGATTCCGGTCAAGGGCATGTACCTGGGTTGCGGGCACATCCCCAGTAGGAGATGTGCAGGAGGCAGCTGATCGATGTTTCTCTCTCATCGATGTTTCTGACTCTCTATCTCTCTCCCTTCCTCTCTGTAAAAAATCAATAAAATATATTTTTTTAAAAAAAAGAATAAATGTTCAATAGTAGGTAGTTATGCTGCAGTAATAGGTTTGGGAGCATTTATATCACCATGAGGTGTGTAGCCTTGGATAATAGGTTTCAATAAGTGGTAGTTATGAGGATATTGATAAGTATTGGCAGTATTTATATAATCTATAGTCAAGCCGTAGGTTTGCCTCTACTAGGTGTGTGGCCTTGAATAAATGCTTGAGGACATAAAAGACACACAAAGGTGCTTGGAGAGGACACAAAGCACATCTTAGTATTATCACTGTGTCACACAGAAACGTGCAGCTCAGCCACAGGACTCCTCCCTCCTCTAAGTCTCAGTGGGAAGAAAGTTCAGTCCCCAAATGGAAACTTCACAAGGATGTCCAGCTCATCTACTCTGGGGGCCACTCCTGAAATGCCTTGGGGACATTAACTTCCTGGCTGTGTTTTTCATCTTCCCAGAGGCTCTGTGCTGCATTTACCAGCATGGACAGGGAATCCCCAGGGCTTTTCAGGATTGGAAATCCACTCTCCAACCCCATTCTGATAAAAGAGGGCCCCGGGTCTGCCCGCTGGGAGCCCCTCTCTCCAGGGCTGCTGCGTCCAACACACTTAGGAGAGGCGCACATCTCCCATGTAGGGCACAGTGCCAGGGAGCGGGGTGAACTGCTTTCTGCACATAGCACACAGATCAAGAGAAACCAGGCTGATGTTGCCGCAGGAGTGAAGGAGGCTACTCAAGCAGAACAGGGTGCTGGTCATTTGTAGGTGAGACTGAGGGAGGCAATGGGAGAGTTTCCTTCCCTGGGCATCCCTAAGAATGGACAAAAGATCTACCCTAGTCTCTGTCCACTCACTGGGGGAGGAGGGAAGGGTGCTCCTGCCTTCACTGAGCAGGAGTGGGGTCTCCAGCACACTTCCCCAGATTTGCTCGCATCCTTCTCAGGGGGACCCTCACCCCTGGTGCTCCCTGATGAGGCGTCTGCTCCCTTCTTCTCTACCAGAATTGCAGAGGCAGGGAAGGAGCAGGGACGCAATGGCTGATGGAGAAGGGAGAGTGGATGTGAATATGGCATTTTCCTGGTGCGAGGTTTTGATGTAATTGTTTCTTCATGGGTGCCTTTGAGAGAGTGGCAGAGCGCAGTGGTTAAGAGCCCGCAGCCAGAGACCCAGGATTTAGGCCTGGTCCTGCCGTGTACTAGCTTGGCAGAAGGCAGAGCAGAATTTGGTGTTGAAGCCAAGGAAATTAGCACTGAAACAGGACTCCAAAAGCGGTCTGCCGATCCCTATTAGATCTGTGGAGATGCCCTGGCTGGTTTGGCTCAGTAGATAGAGCGTCCGCCTGCGGACTGAGGGGGCCCAGGTTTGATTCTGGTCAAAGGCATGTACCTTGGTTGAGGGCACATCCCCAGTCGGGGGTGTGCAGGAGGCAGCTGATTGATGTTTCTTTCTCATCGATGTTTCTCTCTATCCCGCTCCCTTCCCCTCTGTAAAAAAATCAATTATATATATATATATATATATAAAAGATCTGTGGAGAGATCTAAATGAGACAGCCTCTGCCTACAACCTGGCTGAGAAAATAGTACATGAAATCTACCAGACCAGGCTGGTGGGTAAGGAGAAGGAAGCCCCGAGCTGAGCCTTGAAGGTTGGTGGGATGTGAAGCAGGAGAAAGGATTATGGAAACATTCAAACAGATAAATACTTTAGGGAAGGGTGGTGGAGATCTGCCTGGCATATATGCCAGAACTGAGAAAGGTATCCTGGAGGTCTTTGGCTCAGAGAGGAGGCCACCCCAGGTGCCCAGACTGGGATCCTTTTGGTGGTCTTGCTGTTAACAACATGGCTCAGATGTTTCAGAGGTACTGGTGAATCACAGACTTGAAAATTGGTTAGAACCAGATGGGAAAGGCCTTAAATTCCAGCCTAAGGAGGCATGAGAAAGGGCATGAGAGATGAAACAGGACCTGCTTATGGCTGCACCAGGAAGGGAGGCCAGTAAGAGGCCACTGAAAAAATCCAGATCTGGATTGTGAACTGGTGGCTAGGAGGGTGTGAGCAGCCCTATCATCCTGGATTCAGGGTTTGCCACTTGCACTGCTGACCAATCCTTATTTATTTAAAGTTTCTCTTCTCAATGTCTAAGACTCTGAGCTTCTCTACTTCTCCTCCTCCCTTGATAAACGTTGCTTCTCTGGGACATTTTTCCTTCGTCCAATTATTGATCAGACCATCTTCTTTTGCCCATACAGCCTCAGACCGTCACCATCAACCTGCAGCAATCGGTCCTTACAATCATGTATTTAACCCCTGTCTTCTGGAACCTCAGAAGCTTGAAAATGCTATGATAGCTCCTCCCCCTCCCTCTACTCTTTCTTCCACTCAGCTTCTCATTACCTACATTGCTACCATTCACTGGGTACTTTCAATAAACCAGGTATATTTCCTGTATTCTCCCCTGTGGGGGAGGTATTATAGATGACAAGCATGAGACTCTGAGAGGCTAAGTGACTTGGGAGTAGTAAAAAGACTTCAAGACTCAGGTGCACTGACCCCTGAACCTTGCTCTATGTGCTCTCCTACGCTCTGGCCGCATGTCTCCAGCTCCCAGAAGGAATCTCCTGCCAACACAATCCCGTTCAGCTGGCTGCTCGGCTCCCCTTGGTGCTCATGGCACTGATGCAGTCATAGGTCTCCAGCCTGGTATTACTGCTATCAAAGCATAGCAGAGCCAGAGGGTCCTTTGGAGTGGTCAAGTCCAACAACTTCACTTAAACCTGGGGCTTTGAAGTTCACCGAGGGCTATGGAGTTACCCAAGGTCACACAGCAAAATCAGGGCAGAGTCAAGACCAGCCCCTCGCTCTTCTGATTTCCAGACTCGTTCCACTTATACTAATCCCTTTTACTTGCCTAGTGTTTATATACATACATATATATATATATATATATATATATATATATATATATATATATTGCAAAATGCCTTGACCTACAGTATTTCATGTGCGCCTTGCCATTCCTCTGTGCCATAGATGTTTACCTCTATCTTACAGATGCTGAGACAGGCCAGTGGAGGTGAAGAGACTTGCCCAAGGTCACACAGCAGGGTAAGTGACAACCATGGGGCATTCAGGAAGAGCTGAATTTAAAATGTGGTCCTGGGTGGTACTCGTAAGGACTCAAAAGAGAATCCCACAGATATCTAAGCATAAGAAACAAAGTTCAGACAGGCCTTAGGGGCTGGAGGTAGCAAGTCTGGAAGCAAAGTCACTCCCTGCTGCTCAGGGCTTTGAGGTGTCTCTTCTCTGCTTCCCAGCATGCCTGCTATTTTATCACCACTGCAAGACCTCCCTTTTTCTTCTCTATAGCTTCAGCTCCCCTTTTGAGTTTCCATTGCACCAGCTTTGCATTGACAATATCTCAGCCACCCATAGCCCACAGACACAGGCTTTCCGTGTCATCATTTTAAATTCTCAGCAGAGAATTGTCTTCCAGCTTGGGACAAGTGTACATCCTTAGTAGAATTTGGCAGTGGCCAGGGTTTGGCTGGGTCCGCTGCTACAAACATGGCTACCTGATGCCTTCTGTGGGTGAGGGTGGCTTCCAGAGCAGGGTCTATGGGCAGTCAGACAGCCTGTATTCTATTAAGGTCCAGATCCAGGCCTTCTGACTTTTATTTCCCAGTGCCAGGACTGCCCTAGCTTCCTTTCCCTTTTCATCCAATCAGCAAAGGTTTGACCAAATCTTTATTTGTGTGCAACTTTCTGTGCAAGATGCTGTGCGTGTGACTCAACTTCTATCAACTCTGTCCTCCCTCCCACAAGGCCAAGGACAGAACAGGGACGTTCTGTTTGTCTTTAATAAGTAGATCACCATGCAGAGCCTTGGCAAAAAGAACCACAGCTCTGTATCCGAGTTCATTCTCCTTGGCTTCTCCAGTGAGTCACAGGTCAGAATGGCCCTGTTCACTTTCTTCCTCCTCCTCTACCTCATCACCCTTCTGGGCAATGGACTCATCATCACCCTGATCTACCTGGATTCACACCTCCACACGCCCATGTATTTCTTTCTCAGTATCCTCTCCTTGGTGGACATGAGCTATGTAACCACCACCATGCCCCAGATGTTGGTTAATATGGTATGTCCAGGGATGACTATCTCTTGGGGAGCTTGTGTAGCCCAGATGTTCATCTTCTTGGTCCTGGGCATTGCTGAGTGTGTCCTCTATGCCATTATGGCCTATGACAGGTATGTAGCCATTTGCTTCCCCCTTCACTACACCCTACTCATGAGCCGTCCCGTTTGTATCAAGATGGTCACAGTCTGTTGGTCCATTAGCATAGCCGGGGCCCTTATCTACACTGTCTTCACCATGCGTCTGCCTTATTGTGGTCCCCACAAGATTAACCACTTCTTCTGTGAGGTCCCTGCTGTTCTGAAGTTGGCCTGTGCGGACACATCCCTCAATGACCAGTTGGATTTCATCTTGGGTTTCATCCTGCTTTTGGTCCCACTCTCCCTCATCCTGGCCTCTTATATTCGCATCTTTATCTCCATCTTGAGAATCCGTTCATCCCAGGGGAGGCTGAAGTCCTTCTCTACATGTGCTTCCCATGTCACTGTAGTCACCATGTTCTATGGGCCAGCCATGATCATGTACATGAGGCCTGGCTCCTGGTACAACCCAGAGCGGGACAAGAAGCTAGCCCTGTTCTACAATGTTGTCTCTGCCTTCCTTAACCCCATCGTCTATAGCCTCCGGAACAAGGATGTAAAGGGGGCCCTTCGGAAAGTACTTGGAAGACAGACGGCCCAATGACCTAGGATCTTTCAGAGTTGTCCAGACTCATGATGGAGCTTATGTGGTTTCATAAAAATACATCAGTTCTGATCACCCTGAATCTTCCTGGTTTTGTAAGAAGCTGGGAGAGGGTGTGGCCATCCCTAAACTGAAGATCCCCCCTTGGCTGGAAAACTTTCAGCTGCCACCACAGAATGACTCAGTTAAGTAGTGAAAGCAAAGGATTTCTTCTACAAAGACTATATCTTTATGGCTCAAGGCCATTGCTCTGTTGCTTTTCCTGGTTGTTTTTCTTGCCTTTGAAAATTTATGTCAGTGCAATATGATCACAGACAAATGTTTAACATGCGTACATGCTTTCCCACAGTGTAAAGGATTTGGGGATGAAAATGGCATAAAGAGTAGACAGAGGATGCAGGAAGACAGTCTTGCCTTACTGTCTGCCATGCATTTACAGATCATATTCAGCATTTTTCTTTGCACTAGATGTTATAAAATCTAAGCTACAGTTATTTTAGATATAGCTGTGTAACTGTATGGCTAATAATCGATCTGGTCTGGACTCAACTTGTGAAACTGAATCTGACCTGGTTTACATTTTAAATATTTTTTTAAAGGATGAAATAATTACAGAGAAAATTGAAGTCTTCTTCAAATATTACCAACTCCCTTGAATCAATCACTATGATTAAACTGAAGTGTATTCAATGTGTTTTTAAGTTTTTGCTACATACAATTGTATCAATGAACAATATATAGAATTATTCTTGTATAAGTTTACATTTTTTTTAATGGTAGTGTGAGGTCAGTATCACTCTGACAAAATTTTAATTCAACATCATGGTTCTGACATCCACTCATTTGATAATAATAGGCCTAGCTTATTCCCTTTGACAAGCATTTGAATATACCACACTTTATTTATCTACTATTGAACACTTGTTTATTTCCAATTTTTCACTGTTTAAATAATTCTGCATCTAATGTCTTTGGACATTTTTCCATATATAAATATTTTTTTCTAGGATTTATGTATATTAGACTTTGAAGATTGTAGAATAAAAGAAAATTTAAATTTACTAGACACTCCTAAATTATTCTTCCAAGTAATTACACCAATCTACACCTTTCATTCCCATCAGTACTTGATATTGTGTATGTATCTCTAGCATCCTAGTTTTCTTGTCTATCGCATAGATGGAAAGTGGCAACATTATTTTTTGTTTATTTGTATTTCCCTAGTTGCTAGTGAATCTAACTTCTTTTGGTAAGATTGTTGGTAGTATTGTCAAGTGAATATAGTGGGTTCTGAAGTCAGGCTTATGTGTTAATCCGAACTCTCCTACTCTTTACTGACTCAGTGAAGATGGGAAAGTTACCTCACTTCTCTGAGTTTCAGTTTCCCCTTCTGTTAATGGAAAGAACATAGTATGCACTTCGGAGAGTTGTTGGAGTATTAATAAGATAATACATGTAAAGCACTTATCACAGTAACAAATGATAAGTGTTCAATATCCACTTATATAAGATATTGTTTGCCTTTTCTTGATTTGTAGTTTTTTATATACATTTTGGATATTAATTATTTGTCTATTACATGCATTGAATATTTCTCCTTTAGCTAATTATTTGTTTTTTCTTTTTAATTGCAAAAGCCAGAGGCAAACAAAAGGAAGAAAATGAAAATTGACCATTACCTTAGACCTGGAGATAACTACTGTTAACATTTTAGTGTTTATATTTCAGTGCTTTATTAAGTGCTTGTATTAATGTTTTTGAAGCTATATAATATAATACAATTGTTAAACAATTTATTATTTGTTCTCATGATTTTAAAAATTGAATTATAAAGTATGTATTCTTCTGTAACTTGATTTAATCACTCAACAATAGGTTTGGGTATGTATCCATGATGGTTTATTTTTACTGCTGAAGAATATTTTTCACTTTCTTTAGATATATAGAATAGAATAATAACTTAATAAATAGAATTCTTAATGAACTTATGAATTTTTTTCTTTATGTTTTTTCTTACATGTCAAAAATTTCCCTGAGCCCATTAATTCATGAAGGAACCCATAAGATGTTAGGATTAGTTCAAGGAATAATTTGATTTATAGAAATTTATGTTTTCTACTGAACATTTGCATTGTTGTGAATACGAATCATTTGCATTACGCTAGATAGGAATAATTTTCATTGCTATAGTTTTCTATAACTTCACAGCTACACCTACCTAGCAAAGTCAGATAATCCTCAGAGGATCTGCTAGGCAACACCAAGAGGGGCTATTGGCCCCCAGGGAGGCGGCCCCATGCAGAATTTTGTACTCAGAGAAATATCATTAAAGACTGACGATGAAATAAAGATGTATAGAGTAACAAAAATTAAGAACATTTGTCACCAGCAGGACTCCAGCAAAGAAAATTCTGAAGCATGAACTTTGGAGGAAAGAAAGTAAATGCAGATGGAAGGTCTGAAGCAAGAAGGAATAAAGAGCAAGGAAAGCCATATGCATCTGAGTGAATCTAAATGAACATTGTCTCTGTAAACCAATATTGATAATGTCATATGGGGTTAACTAAGTAAATTAAAATTTTAAAAATGATAACCTTTATGTCAGGAGTGGGATAAATGGAAAAATATTCTAAATTTCTTACATTATCTTGGAGGCCCTTCTCTATCCTCTCCCATCTATCAAACTCCTATTCATCTTTCAGGGGCCACCTCAAGTATTGCCTCTCCTGTGAACTCTTTCCCACACCCCTCAGTGAAAAAAAGAGTCAGTGGGACCCTTCTCTGTGTTAGTACATAATTGCATGTGTACCCTTCCCCACTTTTTTACCACACCTGCATCCATCTCCATTTTTCCCTCCCTCCTCCCAGTCCTAGGCCAGCATGGACAAGGGCAGGACCAAATTTGTTCATCTTTTTGTTTCTAGTGACTAGTAATGTCTGATACACCATCAGTACCTTTGAGTGTTTGTAGAATCCGTCAGTCAGTTAGTGAAACCACAGCACAAACAGAGAGGAACAGAGGAGCAATCCTGGAGGGCTCTCAGGAAGGGAGAGCTGACAGGTAGCATGAGGTGTCAGGGAGGAGCTGTGCAGGGCATCCTAGCTGTGTGAAGTGAGGTGTGTGTCTGGGGATCTACAGGTGGTTCAGGCTGCAGGGAGTGCAGGGTGTGAGACAGGAGAGGAGGCTGGAGGGGTGGGCAGAGTCATCTCCCAAAGAACTTTGATGGTTGGACAGAGGAGCTGGGACTGAATTCCAGGGACAGGAACCATTAAAGGTTCTGGAGCAGGGGAGGAACAAAGCTAGAGCTGCAGGTTGGAAAGACGATTCCACCACCTTTGCGTGTGAACACTTGCTGCCTACAGAACTTGGTTGTTGAATTCAGGCCCTGCCACGTGGAAGGGAGATAGGCCACGGACCTAGAGTCCCTGAGGTCTCAGACTGGGCATCCCGGGAGAGAGCATCCCAGTATGAGCCAGGGAAATGCTGGAAAAGGAACAGCCCTTCAGGAGTAGGAGGTTCACTATGGAGAGGGTCTGAGAGGGAACCTAAATCAGATTCAGCTGGACATGACCCACCAGGTCCTGAGCTCCCCTTGGGTTGAGAAAGAGGCCTCCATGGCCCTGCCAAGTGCTGCAGTGGACTCCATGCTGGGGTCAGGATCAGTAGAGCAGAGCAGGGAACAGAGAGAGACCCTGTCATCAAGGAGAAAGTGCCAAGCCCTCAGCGTAGCCACAAGAGTGGCCAGTCAGGAGGGGAGGGAGGGGACTTCATTCAGGGTACAGCGAGGCTCCAGGACTCTGGCCCTGACTTCCCGCTACCCTATTATCCCAGGAGGCAGGCCCCTATGAGCGGCAATGGCCCCACCTAAGGAGCCCTCCTGTCTCTGAAGCCAGGCTCTTGGGCTCAGCTCTCACAGGCCTCTCTCCGCTGTGGCTCTCGGCTTCTTGCCCAAGCCCAGTTTGGGTCCTACAGGCACATATTGTGCCAAGTTCCAAATGTAACTCCACTCCCCCTGGGCTGGCGATAGGGCCTTCTCACGCTCAGAAAGGATGGAGCCTGAAGTTCATTCCGCCCTCCAGGCAGGACTGAATTCACTTTGGCCAGAGGGGACCCCAGGTCGCTGCCTTACTGTCTCAGGACCACAGAATGCAGATTCTTTCTGTCACCTGTCAAGTCCTTGGTGCTACAGTCCTCAGGGAGTTAGGTGCCATAGCTGGAGAGTGGCCCCTTCTCTCCTGCTTGAGAAAAGCTTCTCACCAAGGGATTTGAAATGCCAGACAGAACACACCCTCAAAGGGCTGAGACCTGAGAGGCCACTGGGCAGTTAAAGACCACCATGGGCACCATACTTCATAAGACACATATTAAAATGTACCCGTATCCCACATTCAATATAATTAATCTATCATTATATAACTATAGAGTAGGTTATATAATTCTATATCTTGTATATAATCTTACCATTATATATCTTATATACATGAGTTTCCATTGACTTTGAGGTTGACTGAAATTACCTTAGAAAAGGGGACACATTATTTTATGACCACTTGTTTCTGTTCATTGGTATTTTTATACCTTTTGATTTCCCTTTTCCTCTTGTTTCTAATAAAATCCATTTTGGAAAACCACAGCCTGTCTTGGGTGATCTCAAGGAAAAAGGACTCCACTCTGTCCACTTAAGGTTGAGGAAAGTTAGAGAGGGGAGAATGGGCCTACTGTTACCCTAGATACAAAATTTAGGTAGTCCAGAGAGAGGTTAAAGCTCAGTGGGAAGTTTTGTGCTCTGTTCCCTTTTGCTTGGAGGGACCTTCCCCCAAACTCTGTTTATTCCTAATAGAATCTTACAAAGGCACATTGTTTTTCCCCAGGCTTTGCCAATCTGCAGGTTCATGTTACTGGGCATCACCCATATTTACCGGTGTTTGCCTTTGTTTGCTGGTGCAGGAACGCCAGCATCCAACAAAGCAATCCCCATGACATTCTAGGGACAACTCCGGTAAGTTAACATGCAGCCCCTCGCGTCCTTCTTTCCCAGCCCCTTGCTGATGCACATTCCTATGAAGCTCCTTGCAAAAACCTAAATCGTACTGGCCAGAATGATTGAACATGAATGCCTGTGCCTTCTGCAAGAAACCAGTGCTACAGGTTTGCATTGTCCTCGAAGATATTATCCTACTCCACTGGAAATGCTAGAAAAGGAACAGTCCTCCAGAGGTAGGAGGTTCCCTATGGGGCAGGCAAAGGCCTCCAGCTCCGAGGCCTCTAGCCATAGTGTTGTGTAAATAATGAAGCAAAAGTAAAAGGCAGATAACAAAACAAGGTATATAACTGCAATGCTTGCAGACATCCAAAGCATATGATTAATATAGAAAGAGCTCTTATGAATTGGTAAGAAAAATTCAAACACCCCAGAAAACTGCCAATAGATATGAACAGTTCATAAAGAAATCCAAATAATCAATAAGCAAATGGGAAAATCCCACCAAAGACATGCACATTACAATACCAATGAGATACCAGGTTTTCACCTTTGAAACTGGCTAAGTTTTTAAACAATCAGGGATGACCAGAAGACAATGAATCATGGACTTTCACACATTGCTGGTGGGAGTATAAATTGATCTTTTTGCCAGAGGATCTGGCTTTATGTATCAGGAACCTTAAATACTTTGGCCTAATGCTTCCAGTGTTAAGATATTTTAGCGACTAGACATCAGAAGTGCAGGAAAAGTAATACAACAATTTTCATTGTGTTACTTAAGATATGAGAACATTGGAACCAAGGGAAAATATTTCTGTAATATTGAATGACTTAAATATATTACTTAAATGCATAACACAGGGGTGGGGAAAGTAGTTTTACAGTTATAATACAAATAATATAATAATTCATACAAAATGCAAGAATAAACTGTGTTTTGCATACTCACAACTGTAAACCTACTCCCCCCCACACACACACTGTATATTGAATATTTAACACATTTAAATTAAAAAGTCTAGAGTTTATACAAGTCTACTGAGACAGGTGGTATGATATTGTCCTTGCAGTGTTGGCTAAATCATTGTTCTCAAACTTAAGAGCACCTAAAAACCACCTATAGAATCTCCTCAAATGCAAATTCTGATTCCATAGCGGGAGGGTGCCAAGACTGCATTTCTTAACCACTCAGAAGTGATGCTGGTGATGCTAATCCACAGACGACTACCTGATTAGCAAAAGTCTAAATCACAAGGGAGAAACATTTTGCATGAACCAATGACACCTGCATCCTGATATTCATGTCCTTGTAATCCCCTCCCCTAGCATTTGGGCTGGACCTAGTATTTCATTTCTCATAATCACAATACCCCAAACGTGAGGGAGCAGTAACTTTCAATATTAGGTTGCAAAAGACCCTGGTTCAGCATTGCTCTCAATCTCTCTTGCTTACTCTCTGAAGCCAACTGCCACGTGCTGTGCTGCTCTAGGGAGAGGCCCACATGGAAGAAACTGATGGATGCTCTGAACAATAGTCAAGAAGGAAACGAGACACTCAGTCTAACAGCCTGTCAGGAACAGAATCTTAGCAACAATCAAGTGTGCTTGGAAGCAGTCCTTTCCCAGTCGAGCCTTAGGATAGCTGCAGCTCCAAATGGTACCTTCATCGAAGTCTTGTGAGGACCCATAATCCAGAGGACCCAGCTAACCACTCATATTATGGATCCACAGAAACTGCAAAAAATATATATAATAAATGTTTGTTGTCATAAGCCATGAAATTGTGTGGGGGGGTAATTTGTTACACAGCAATAAATAACTAATACAGAGGAACTGCAGAGAGTCATAGGGACACTTTGGGGAATGATGGTTTTACAGATATATATATATATATATATATATATATATATATATACACACACACACACACACACATATATATATATATATTTCAGAACTCATCAAATTGTATACTTTCAATATCTACTGTTCATTGTATATCAGTATATTTCAATAAAGTTGAAAATGCATTATGAAAATATCTGGGTGGGAGATTTTCACCCAATTTTTACTTCTTTATACAGGTATCACTTCAGTAAAGCAAAGTTCCTTTCTTTAATGACATGAGGGTTTATGTGCCTTAAATTTATACTCTAGTACTGGTGGGAAAATGACCCATATTTCACTTCCCTGAACTCTATTTTATATAATTCCCTTTTATTTATTTCAAATTTTTCTTAAGTTGAGCTATAGTGGGGTTCACTGATCTAGGAGTCATCATAAGCCCACCACTTTGATCTTATTTTATGAGTCCAGAGCTCAATCACTCAATCTCATATTCATTTAGTAATAGAAAGATGACAATTATGCCAATTCTTGGCCAGGTCTTATAAATTGGTAATTTAAAAATGAATTAAACATATGATTTGCCTCCAGTAAGTCAGTCCACTGTCTGGTGTCTTCAAGCTTGAGGAACACCTCCTGCCACAGCCTTCTGGGGGTTCTCCTTCATCATCTCACTGAGTCCCAGCCGTGGAGAAATTACGGCCTGCGGGCCGAATCCGGCCCATTTGAAATGAATAAAACTATTGAAAAAAAAGACCGTACCCTTTTATGTAATGATGTTTACTTTGAATTTATATTAGTTCACACAAACACTCCATCCATGCTTTTGTTCCGGCCCTCCGGTCCAGTTTAAGAACCCATTGTGACCCTCGAGTCAAAAAGTTTGCCCACCCCTGGCTAGCCCATTCATGTATCATATGTGCTCACTGATGTTAGAAAGAATTTGGATGGAAAAATCATGTAGGCTGTGTCCCAGGTTTGTTGCTGGTTCCCATGTTTCTGTGACTTCATTCTAGTGTTTTGGCCCAGCCTGTCACTCCTAGGAAAGCCCTCTTCACATCTTAGTTCCTAAGACTGTAGGTGATAGAGTTGAGGAAGGCAGAAATGACATTGTAGAATAGAGCCAGCTTTTTTTCCTTTTATGGGGAGGCCTCAGAGCCAGGCCTTACTTACATAACCAAAAATGGAATGAGAGCGTAGTAACCGTGGTGATGTGGGAGGCACAGGTGGAGGAGGCCTTGAGTCACCCTTGGGCAGTGATTCCTCGGGATGGCAGCAAACATACTGATGGAGACAATGATGGTGAGGAAAAGTGGGACCAACAGAAGGATGATGCCCAAGATGAAGTTCACCTGGTCACTGAGAGATGTGTCCACACAGGTTAATTTCAAGACTGCAGGTACTTCACAGAAGAAGTGATTGATCTCACTGGGACCACAATAGGGAAGAATTAGTAGCAGATGACATCCCAGAATCCACAGATGACCACCATTCACCCACACAGCAAAGAGCTCATGTTGACTTTATACCTCAGGGATGGCCAACGGCCACATACCGGTCATAAACCACCATTGCAAAAAGTCAAGACTCAGTGATTCCCAGCATCAGGAAGCTGTACATCTGGGCCGCACATCCAATGCAGGTAACGGTCTTCCTCTTGCAAACCAGATGTGCCAGCATTTGGGACACTGTGGTGGTGACATAGCCCATATTCGGAATGGATATGACTGAGGAAAAAGTGCATGGGTGTGTGGAGGCAGGAGTCCATGCACATCAAGATGATAATAAGCCCATTTCCCAGAAGGGAGATGAGGTGAAGGAGAGGAAGACAATAGAATAACGTTGATCTCTGTGTTAGTGGAGAGTCCTAGAAGAATAAACTCATTAAGAGAACTGCCGTTTCCCCAGAGGAAATCTTACATCCCTCTCCTATTGCAGAGAAAGAACAGAACCATCATTAATAAGGTGAAAGCTCCAAATCTAGTAGCAAAGTAACTGCATATTAGGACCCCTGCAAAGCTGGGAACCTAGTGATCCCACTTCTAGGAATATATCCCAAGAAACCAGAAAAACCAATCAGAAAGGATACATGCACCCTTATGTTCATAGCAGCACAATTTACAATAGCTAAGATTTGGAAACAGCCTAAGTGCCCATCAGCAGATGAGTGGATTAAAAAACTGTGGTACAGCCCTAACCGGTTTGGTTCAGTGGATAGAGCATCGGCCTGCGGACTCAAGGGTCCCAGGTTCGATTCCGCTCAGGGGCATGTACATTGGTTGCGGGCACATACCCAGTGGGGAGTGTGAAGGAGGCAGCTGATCGATGTTTCTCTCTCATCGATGTTTCTAACTCTCTATCCCTATCCCTTCCTCTCTGTAAAAAATCAATAAAGTATATTAAAAAAACAACAACTGTGATACATCTACATAATGGAATACTATGCCGCTATAAAAAAAGAAGGAACTTTTACCATTTGCAACAGCATGAATGGAACTGGAGAGCATTATGCTAAGCAAAATAAGCCAGTCAGAGAAAGATAAATATCACATGATCTCACTCATATGTGGGATATAATGATCAACATAATTTGATGAACAAGAATAGATCCAGAGACAAATGTTAGGGGAGGGGAGGTTAGAGAGCAACCAGAGGACTTGTATGCATGCATATTAGCATATCCAATGGACACAGGCACTGGGGTGGTGGGGGCTTGCCCGGGGTGGGAATGGCTTCGGGGGCGGGGAGGGGGATCAGTTGGGGAAGAAGAAGACATATGTAAAACTTTAGACAATTAAAAAAAAAAAAGCAAGTCAGAGAGATAGAGAAGTGAGCAGAGGATCAAAGGACAGAGCAAGAAGCACAGGCAGGAAGGGACACACCGATGTGAGGACTTACAGACAGTAGAAGGAGCCCCTGTCACTCTTTACCTGCTGTTGGGCTCTGTGTGAGCATGGGCCAGGAGTTTGAGGCACTCTCCTTTGAAGCTCCCTGATTCCCTGGGCAACACATCCATGACTTTCCAATGAGCTCCCAGCACCTCTGAATTCCCTGAGGTCTGAATATCAAGCGTGAACTTCATCACCTAGTAGTGAAGACTATGTACGGACAGTCTCCCTGAGCCTCCCAGCCGAGCCTCAATGCTCCCCACGGCCCTAGTTGCTCTGGTCAGGCCAGGCTTCTGCCTGTCCACGCCCTCCCAAGCTCCATGTTTTCTCTGGATTCGTGTCAGACTGCATGGCTCCCTGATTTCACACAGTTACCAGCTGTGTGACTGTGCACGTTTCAAAAACCTGTCTGGGTCTCTAGGCCTTTTGACAGTAAAATAAAACCTGCTTAATAGGGTCTTAAAATAAAATGTGTCAATAAGTATAAAGCTTTTAGGACTGCCTGGCTTATGGTACGTGACCTATAAAGTTATTAATCTCCCAATTATGCACCTGCCATGCTCCCCACCTAAAGATCCTCTTCCCTTATAACGTCAAGTCTCCCATAAATTCCAGATTCACCTTCCTCAAGAAAGCAGCTATGAAAACGTTGACCCGCTCTGTCCTCCTGCTATGCATCACTCTCCATCGCTGTTCTTGGGATTCCTGAGTGACCTGTGAGGGGTCCAAGGAGCTCAGCCCTCTAAGGCAGCGGTTCTCAACCTTCCTAATGCCCCAACTCTTTAATACAGTTCCTCATGTTGTGGTGACCCCCAACCATAAATTATTTTCGTTGCTACTTCATAACTGTAATTTTGCTACTGTTATGAATCGTAATGTAAATATTTGATATGCAGGATGTATTTTCATTGTTACAAATTGAACATAATTAAAGCATAGTGATTAATCACAAAAACAATATGTAATTATATGCTGGGAGCCGGTCCATGCTTGCTGTTTCAAGGGACCTGGCATATATGGCATACTGTTCTTAATATGTTTGCTCACCTTCTTGGCACTATGTGTTTTAACCAAGGTCTCCTCTCTGAGAAAGGTTGTTTCCCCAGGTAGGGATTTTCCCCTGAAGTTAGGGAGGGAATAAAACTTCTTAACTAAGTGCCAGGTGGGTAATTAATCACTTCAACTACAAACAATCATGCTTAAGCTACATAATCTTTACTCCCTGGAATGGAGATAAGAAACGCCCTAACCTTTGGAATAGAGATTGATAGGATTGAATCAACTGGTATAAATACAGATGTAATAAGACAGCAAGACTCAGAACTTAGAATACAGAGCTTAGAACACAGAACTTAGAACACAGAACCTACAGACAGAAGAACTTCGCTGGAGAGAACATGGCAAAAGATCCTGGACTGAACCTGACTACAGAAATTGGCAAGAGAACCTGACTAGAACCTGGTGACTGAACCTGGCTGGAGAACCTAGCAAGGGAACATGGCTACAGAACCTGGCTGGAGAACTTAGCGAGGGAACATGGCTACAGAACCTGGCTGGAGAACCTAGCAAGACAACATGGACACAGAACCTGGCTGGAGATCCTAAGCAGAACCTCTCTGAAGATCCAGACCAGAACTTGGCTGGAGATCCTGGCTGGAGATCCTGGCTAGGCTGCTGATCAACTGAACACTGTCTCCGTGTCCTTCCTTCTTCGCTGACTCCGTCCACACCTTTGGGGACCCCTGGACCTGCTGGGGTTGGACCCCGGCAATTATATATGTGTTTTCCGATGGTCTTAAGCGACCCCTGTGAAAGGGTCGTTCGACCCCCAAAGGGGTCGTGGCCCACAGATTGAGAACCGCTGCTCTAAGGGATCCAGCTGCACCCTCCAGTCTAATACAACTGAATGACTTCTGTTTCAACATATACCAGCTCCCTTGGGCACCTCCACTTTCTATCTTCCAACACACATTTCACATCTCTCCCCTGGGCCAGATCTGAAGAAAGATCATTTAGAGCCAAGAGGAAAATCTTACCCATAAATAAGCACTGACAAACCAGTGTGTCAGGGTGTTCAATGAGGTTTGCACCCAATGCAAGGGCTCTGAAGATGTAGCAACTAAGTTTTTCCAAGGGAATGACATTTACATTAGGCCTTTAGCATGCACTAAAATATTCTATAAGGAAAGGAATGAGAATCTTAGACACTGCAGGCAAATGAAGTCTGGGTAATGGCAAAAAGTACAATAGCATGTTTGGGGAACAGAAAATTCTTTGGTGGGTTGATCTGAGAGTGTACATCTGAGTTGGAATTTGGAGAGAAGTTGAAGAGGAAAGCAAGGCTAGGTTTAAAAATGCTTTTAAACCATGATAAGAATCTAGTACTCTACCTGGGCAATGTGGAGCTCCTAGATCAAAAAAAAATAGGCATAGGGTTGAATAGACATTTTTTCTAAGAAGATATACAAATGGCCAACAGGTATATGAAAAGTTGCCTCAACACCATTAATAACCAGGGAAATGAAAAGCAAAACCATAATAAGATATCACCTCACACCTTTTAGAATGGCTATAATGAAAAAGACAAGAGATGACAAGTATTGACAAGGATGCAAAGAACAGATGATCCTGGTACACCGTTGGTGGGAATGTAAATTGATGTCTCCACTAAGGAAAACAGCATGGAGGTTTCTCAAAAATCATAAAAATAGAACAACCATTTGACTCAAAAATTCCAATTCTGAATGTATATTCTGAGAGTACATCCAAAGGAAATGAAAACAGGATGTTGAAAAGATATCTGTACTCCCATATTTGATGCAGCACTATTCATAATAGCCAAGATATGGAAACAAACCAAATGTCCATCTACACTTGAATGGATAAAGGAGATGTGATATATACATACAATGGAATATTACTCAGCCACAAGAAAGAAAGGAATCTTGCCATTTGCAACAACATGGGTGGACCTTAAGGGCATTAAGTGAAATAAGACAAATAACTATGGTACCACTCATATGTGGGGTCTAAAAAACAAAAAGAAAATTTTTCAAAATCATAGAAAGAGAGGATAGAGAAGTGGTTGCCAGAGTGGGTAAGGGAAATAGGGAGAGGTTGGTAAAAGGGTACCAAATGTTAGCTATTAGATACATAAGGTCTGAGGAGCTCATGTAAAACATAATAACTGTGGTTGATAAGACAGTATTATAGCTTGGCCCTGCTGGTATGGCTTAGTGGTTAAGCATTGACCCAGGAACCAAGAGGTCACCAGTTCAATTCCCAATCAGGGCTCATGCCCGGGTTGCAGGCTGGATTCCCAGTAGGGGGCAGCAGGAGGCAGCCAATTGATGTTTGATGTTTCTATCTCTCACCCTTTCTCTCTCTCTTAAAATCAATAAAAACATTTTTAAAAAGACTATTACAGTATTGAAATTTGCTAAGACATTAGTACTTAAATGTTCTCACACACACACACAACAAAAAAGATAAATATAAGAGTTGATGGATGTGTTAATTAACTAGCTGGGGGGATCCTTCCACAATGCATCTGTATATCAAATCACCATGATGTACATTTAAATATCTTATAATTTTATGTCAATTATACCTCAATAAAGCTGAAAAAAATTAAAGTATATATACCTTTTGACCTAATAGTGAAAATGTCATTTATATCATTATTATGTTATGATATCATTAAATCCCTCCACCTTAGGAAAAAGAGAACAAGATTACATTTCTGCTTGTCCATAGGTATACAAAGTTAAAGCATATTTTTTAAAATCTGCAAACAGACTTCACTTCTGGTGTGGGTGAAAGGGCGAGGACTACGCCCTCCATCTTGCCCCAGGGTAAGGGCTGCGCCCTCCATCTTACCCTGGATCCTCCATTTTTGGGCAGCCATGTGCTCGGCAAGGCTTCTTCCCGGAAGCCCAAGCCTCTGCTAGCCACACCCAGGACTTCTTTAAACTAACCAATGACAATCAAGGGAAGTGCGCGCCATAGATATGACCACATCCTGTGTAACAAGACACCGACTTGCGTCTGGCCAATCGACAGGGTCCACAGTCCTTTCTCCTCCCCTTATTCCAACCCCCCTATAAGACCCCTCTTCCCACAGGGCTAGCTCTCTCTGCCACTTGCTGCTGCATCAGTAAGGAGGGTAGGGGAGCCAAGCCCGGGTTTGAATAAAGACTCTTATGCTTTTGCATCGGACACGGCTGGCTCCCTGGTGTGGTCTCATGGGGATCCTGAAATCTGGGCATAACAGTGGGGACTAGTATGGAAGAGAGGATCAAAGGGGACTTTTACTTATCTATATTATTTGAATGTTTATAATGAGTGTATTAATGTTTATCTGATAATTAGGAAAAAATTTTTAAAGAAATTACAAGTAATAACAATGAAAACATTTTTGAGGGGCTTCTGATGTAACCAGGCTATCACTGTCACCTTTAGGCTCCTACTAGCTCTGATCTTTAGTAACTGACTTGCACGCCAAGGTTTGTTCAAGGTGGAGAAACACCTCTCAGGCAGTGTAGCCACCGGAATTCAAGGCCTGCCTTAAGATTGTGTGTGTAGCTTTCCAGGAGCAATCATAAGCCCCCAACTTAGAGCCACGGAGAATTCCCCGTGAGTTCTGCATTAGTTTGCCACTTCCCAGGAGGATATAAGAACTATCAATTATACAGAGAACTACACTCTTCTCATCCCAATTAAGCTAGATATTCTATCTTAATCACTTTTCCTCCCCTCTACCCCCGCTGTGTGTTTCCAAGTTTACTCCCCAGTTTCTGAGAGCCACTCTTGGGTGCCTCTGCCCCAGAAGTCCTCCTTGCTGGCTATGGCCCAATTAAGCCACAGTTGAGAAGTCCTGGGAGGCTTGTTAAATTCGGTGCTTAAAATAGGGAAGGGAACATCATTAAGAACTTCAGCTTATTACTCAGCTGGGCCAACATCAGTAGCTAAGCAGGAAGATCAGAAGTGACTCAGTGTCCCTCAGAGGCATCTGAAAAACTTGTTTTAACTTTTATCTAATTTTATCCCAGGTGTGTGCACTAGCTACTAAGCACATACCCAAAGCACCTTCACTTTCACCACCACCACCCTGTTATTTTCATCATATATTACATCATCATAACCTCATCACCCCATTAGTATTCTCATTACCACTTTCATTCATCATCAGCTCCCAAGTCTCATCCTTTCTCTATTGCATTATCATTCTCAATATTACCACCTAACTCATCACCTCACCACCACCATCATCAGTATTATCATCATCCCCCTTATCACTGCAAAATCATACATGCCTTTGACCATTAAGTATAATTTCAGCTATAAAGTTTTTATAGATGCTCTTTCTCAAGTTAAAGAAGTCCCTTCTATTCCTTCATAGGTGGAGAGTTTTTATGAGAAATGGATGTTGAATTTTGTCAATGCTTTTTCTACATCTATGGAGATGGTCATATGGTTTTTAGTTTGTTACTATGATGAATTACAGTGATTGATTTTCTAATGTCAAATCAACTGTGCATCCCTACAGTGAGTCCCACTTGGTCATGATATATTGTACTTTTGTGGTAGGCAGTTAGACATGAGCAGAGCAAGGACGACAGGCCAGGTACAAAAGGTCACCAGGACAGAAAGCCCTGGGTGCTTAGCAAAGGACAATTATAGGGTGGGACCTCACCCTCAGGTGAGTTTTCCTCCCCTAGCATATCGAGGTCATGCAGTTTGGACCCCCTGACCGATTTCCTCCCTAGAGATAACATCTAGCCTCAGTTGTATTTCTGCCCCAGGCCCAGAAAAGCAGCAAAACCAGACAAGCAATACCGAGGCTGACCTCAGGACGAGCTGCATTGAATAATGACCTCCTACCCTGGCGCTCACCAATCAATCTGTGGAGACCCCTACCCTGAAAGGACACACGTGGGAAGCTGCTTACTATTCTATTGAGATCTTTCCCTGGGACCTCCCCTAAGATCTCCACCCTGAAAACCCCGAGGTGGAGGACCCAGGGCAGAGAGCTCTGTCTTCAGGGAGCACACCGAGCCTTTCCTTTCCTCCTCCTCCCCCATCCCTCCTCCTCCCTGCTCCCCAGGCACATTATCATTACCTTCCTCACTTCTAAGTTCCAAGGGCCCTTTCTTTACCTCTATAATTTGTTTCCTAAACCCATTTCATCTGTGAATTACTTCTTCTACCTCTGTGATTTTCCAAATAAATATTCTCATAGTTTGTCTGGGCTCTAAATTCTTTCCTAGCAAGAACTCAAGTGCCGAGGTTACTGAACCCAGGTCCAATCTGACCCCACCAGTCTAACACTTGGTGCTGTTCTTCCAGCCCCCAACAATATGATTGTCTGACCACTATGCTGTACACTAGTATGTTAGAAAAGTAAATGGAGAATTATATTAACTGGAAAAAAAAAAAAGGAGAAGAATCCAGTGTGTGTCCTGAATCTGAGGATTAATGAGTTTTACCATTTCTGGAACAGACTTAGTTGCTATCACTTCAAATATTTCTCTTCCTCATTCTCTTGACTTTCTCCTTTTTGTATTTATTAGACATGTTAGACTTTAAAATTTTGTTCTACATACTTCTCAATATTACTGTCATATTAAATGGCTCTGATCATCAAATTTTGATATTCAGGCGGGGGAGAGGGAGGGGGAGTGTTTACCAGCAAACAATTCAACACCAGTTAGATGTCCTACTGTGGAGTTAGATGGGATCAGGCAAGGGCCTCGAGGAGGGAAGATAGTAGATAAGGATGGAATGAGCCAGATGGTCAGAATGTGAGCAAGGTAAGCAGAATGTACCAGTCAACCGTAGAGTGCCCTTCCCCTTGAACCCAAGAGCAGGAAATAAAAGTGTGGAGATGAAGGCCAAAGGAGACTGGCTAGTGTTTTTCTGAAAGAGCCATAGAGAGCAAGAGCAGACAAATATAAACCCCTAGACCAGTGAGCTTCTCAGGCACCCAGAGCTTTGTTACTTCCGCTGTAATAAACTTCGATTCCCTTTGCGTACCCCTCCCTTGCCTGGAAATTCATTTGTCAATTTCTCGAGACTCATGTCTCACTACCATTCAACTCAATTCTGACACTATCTGCCCAGAGATGGCAACAGATTCCACAGGTAAAGTACTCAGTCCCACAAGACTGCCCTGCACATCAGATGCCAATTGCTCCTCCAGATTGTACCTGTGCTTCTGACCCACTGGCTATAAATCAGAAGTTCCCACAACCCCTTTCTTGAGTTCAGTTAACTTGCTAAAGAGGCTCACAGAACTCAGAGGAACATTTTACTTATAAGATCACCAGTGTATTATAAAAGACATGTAACTCAAGAACAGCTATCTAAGAAAGGCCACAGAGCCTCCAGGCCCTCTCCAGGCCCACTGCCCTCCCGGCACCTCCCTGTGTTCACCAGCTCAGAAGCTCTCCAAACCCGGTCCGTGGGGGCTTTTATGGAGGCTTCACTGCACAGACATAATTTATTAAATCAGTGGCCATTGGTGATTGATTTAACCTCTAACTCCTCTCCCTTCCTGAAGAACAGGGTGGGTAAGACTGAAAGTTCCAACCCTACTAGTATAATCACATGGTTGATTCCTCTGAAAACCAGCCCCCATCCTTAGGTGCTTTCCCAAAGTCACTTCACCCATGACCACCCAATTGTAGTGGAAAGGGTTATCTTAAGTGTTAAGACACCTATTTCACTTTTATGGTTCTGAAGGGATTTCAGGAACTAAGGTCAAGGGACCAGATATAAGAAAAGGTGCTCCCACTGATCTTATTGCTCAGCAAATTCTAAGAGTTTTCAGAGCTGTTTTCAGGAATTGTAGACAAAAACCAACTACATATGAGAAATATATTTGGGTTATCTGAATGGTCAAATATATGTTTCTTTTAAATCACAACATCACACATTTTTCTTTTTTGATCTCTTTGTGCTATCTCTTGATAATTCTCTCACATTTATCCTGTAGGGGTTAAAAATATTAATACTTTTCCTCCCACCTTCTAAGTTCTTCTGGCTGGGCTAATAACCAAATTAACAGAGACAGATTAACAGGAGAAAATCAAAATCAAAGTTTAATACATGTGCATGGGGAATTCACGTAGACACATTAATTCCATGAAAATTCCAAAAACAGTAGTGAAGCATTAGGTACATAAGACATTTCTAGACAAAGTGGGGAAACGAAGGGAGGGGGAACAGGGTAATAGATTTCAGAAGTGAAAATGGGCAATTTATAGGGAGAGCAGAACACACATGGCAGTAAAATTCTTGCCAGGAAACGCAGAAACAACGGGACACAGTGGGTATCTAGCTAACAGGCACGGCCTAAGCCCTCTTGTGGTTTTGGTTTTTGGTTTTGTTTTGCTTTGGGTTTTTTTGTTTGTTTGGTTGTTTGGTTGTTTTTTTCCCTCTTGTAAAGGATACTTAATTCAAGTTAGGCTAAGGCAAACATCCTAACATCTTTTGTCTTAAACAGGTTTCTCTGTCTGAATCTTTCAGGCAGGAAAGGGGGGGAGGGTCAAAAGTTCTTTCTTAATCTTTTGTTTCTTTTTTTTTTTTTTAATATATTTTTTATTGATTAAGATATTACATATGTGTCCTTGTCCCCACGTTACCCTCTACCCCCCACCCCCCTACCCCCGCTCATGCCCTCACCCCCCCGTTGTCCATGTCCATTGGTTAGGCCTATATGCTTGCATATAAGTCCTTTGGTTGATCTTTCCCCCTTACCCCCACCCTCCCCTACCTTCCCTCCAAGTCCCGACAGTCCAATCAATGCCTCTCCGTCTCTGGATCAGTCCTTGTTCATCAGCTTATGTTGTTCATTATATTCCACAAATGAGTGAGATCCTGTGGTATTTATCCGCTCTCAAGTTCCATCCATGCTGTGGAAAATGGTAAGAGTTCCTTTTTCTTCTTCCTCTTCTTAAAGAATACCTTTCAGCATTTCATATAATGCTGGTTTGGTGGTGATGAACTCCTTTAGCTTTTTCTTATCCGTGAAGCTCTTTATCTGACCTTCTATTCTGAATGATAGCTTTGCTGGATAAAGTAATCTTGGTTGCAGGTTCTTGCTATTCATCACTTTGAATATTTCTTGCCAGTCTCTTCTGGCCTGCATGGTTTCTGTTGAGAAATCAGCTGACAGTCGTATGGGTACTCCCTTGTAGGTAACTGACTGTCTTTCTCTTGCTGCTTTTAAGATTCTCTCTTTATCTTTTGCTCTTGGCATTTTAATTATGATGTGTCTTGGTGTGGTCCTCCTTGGATTCCTTTTGTTTGGGGTTCTCTGCGCTTCCTGGACTTGTAAGTCCATTTCTTTCACCAGGTAGGGGAAGTTTTCTGTCATTATTTCTTCAAAAAGGTTTTCAATATCTTGCCCTCTCTCTCCTTCTGGTACCCCTATAATTCTGATGTTGGTACGCTTGAAGTTGTCCCAGAGGTTCCTTACACTATCTTCATATTTTTGGAATCTCTTTTCTTTTTTCTTTTTCGGTTGGGTATTTTTTGCTTCTTCGCATTTCGAATCTTTGACTTGATTCTTGGGATCCTCTTGTCTGCTGCTGGATCTCTGTAAATTATTCTTTATTTCAGTCAGTGTATGCTTAATTTCTAGTTGGTCCTTTTTCATGTCCTCCATGGTCTCCCTATACTTATTGAGGGATTCATTAAATTTATCGGCGGTTTCCATAAAATTCTTGAAAAACCTTATAACCGTGGCCTTAAACTCTATATCCAATCGTTTGCTTTCCTCCTGCCATTTGTGACCTGTTTCTTTGTCTCCGCATTTTGGCAGCTTCCCTGTGTTGATAGAGTGGCCCTGTGCGCCAGGTGTCCTGTAGGGCCCAGTAGCTCAGCCTCCCCAGTTACCTGGGGTGGACACTCTTGGTGCACTCTTGGTGCCTTGGTTGTTGTAGAATCACTGGGAGGAATTGACCTCCAGGCCAATTGGCTGTGAGAATCAGCTGTGTCTAAAGTGGGAGAACTTCTGTGCTGAAGACACCCTTCTGGGGCAAGACTTGCTTCAGTGGGGCTTTGGTGCTCACTGAGTCTGCTCCCTGAGTGCGTCCCTTATGGATCTGAGGAGTTGCAGTCTGGATGGACCCCCTCTGACCACTGGGTACAGTGGCTCCTGGATCTAAGGAGGTGCTAATTCAGCCTCTGCCTGAGGCCACACAGCAGGAGCCACGAAGAGGCTCAGCTGTGAAGCAATGCAAGCCGCTGCGGGGCCTTGGGCCTTCTCTTGGAAGTTCCAGGTCTGCCTGGTTCGGCTGCAGTTAGGTACATTCACATGCAAAAGCCTCTGCCGCAGCCTGGGTGGGGCGGGGTCTCAGGGAGTCAGAGGGCGGAGAAAGTGGCCATGGCCGATTCTCCGCCCGGAGTCGCGCGTCTCAGTGTTCCGGTAACGGCTGCAAGCACCTCTGAGGGAAAGCCGCCCTCAAGTTCGCTCGCTGCCGGACAGACCAGCTTCTCCCCGTGTGAGACCTGGGTCCCCAGAGACTTCCCGGAACCGGAGTTCAGAGCCGTCAGGAGTTTGTGATTCAAAAAGACAGCCGCGTCCTCAGGCGCCACCCCCTTGCCTCGCGCGCGCGCGCGCGCGCACGCACGCGCCGCTGTACCTCTACACTTCACCTCCGCAGCGCCTCTGGCTCTCAGCGTGCTTTTCTTTCCTTCTAGTTGTGGAATTTACACTCAGCCAGCCTTCCTGTTGTTCTGGATGATGTTTGCTCAGTCCTTTACGGTAATTTTCAATTGTTGTGTGAGGCAATAATTTCCCGGTGTTTACCTATGCTGCCATCTTAGTTGCTCTCCAATCTTTTGTTTCTTAATAAACAAGCTTAAAACCAATATCCTGCAAAGTAGCTTCAGGGTGGCAGAATTTAGATCCCTTCAGTCTGGCCTCTGGAGCTTTAAATAATAAAATTTCACATTCTAGAAGCTAAGTTGGTATATTGCCCCATATTTCATTGATTCGATCAATCAGTCCCATGAATACGTCAGTTCAGTTAAATTGTTGCGTCTCATTTCAGGAGGGAGTGATGCACCTAACCTCCCAAATCAAGACCTATCCTATCTAATAAAAGAGAAACATGTTAATTAGCCATACGTCCGCTACCCTTCCCATTGGCTAATCAAGGCGAGATGCAAATTAACTGCCAGCCAAGATGGCGGCTGGCAGCCAGGCTACTGACACGAACAAGAGGCTTGCTTGCTTCAGTGACGGAGGACTCCAACGTTCCCCGCCTGCCGCTGCTGGGCTCTGAGCTTTGAAGAAACATTGTTACAAATATAGAAGCTAAACAAAACCCCAGAAACTTGTTTTCAGTCAGCCAGGATCTCAGAGCTGGAGTCGCACAAAGTTTCAAATACAGAAAGTAAACAAATCAGAAACCTGCTTTCAGCAGTGAGGTCTCACAGCTAAAGCCGGCTCTCAGCTCCAGTGACAGCCATAAATCCAAGAATAAAAAAAAAAAAAAAGGAAAAAAGGAGCAGTTGGGAGCTTCAGTCAACCGCCAGCCTGAAAACAGCCCTCAGCCCCTCACCCAGACTGGCCAGGCACCCCAGTGGGGACCCCCTCCCTGAAGGGGGTGTGACCAGATGCAAACAGCCATCATCGCCTCATCCAGGCTGGCCAGGCACCCAAGCGGGACCCCCACCCTGCTCCAGGACACACTTCAGGGCAAACCAGCCGGCCCCCACCCATGCACCAGGCCTCTATCCTATATAGTAAAAGGGTAATATGCCTCCCAGCACCGGGATCAGCGGAGCCGCGAGGCCTCCTGGCCCCTGGAGCAGCGTGACAGGGGGCAGCGCCCAAACCCCCTGATCGCCCTGGGGCTCTGTGTGTGGGGTGGGGCCACAACCTCCCAATCCGCCCTGCTCTGTGCATGACAGGGGGTGGTGCCCCAACTCCCCAATCAGCCCTGCTCTGAGCCCAACCAGGGGCTGCACCTAGGGATTGGGCCTGCCCTCTGCCACCCGGGAGCAGGCCTAAGCCAGCAGGGCGTTATCTCCCAAGGGGTCCCAGACTGCAAGAGGGCACAGGCCGGGCTGAGGGACCCCTCCTCCCCCCCGAGTGCACAAATTTTTGTGCACCGGACCTCTAGTCCTATCTAATAAAAGAGAAACATGGTAATTAGCATACATCCGCTACCCTTCCCATGGGCTAATCAGGGTGATGTGCAAATTAACTGCCAGCCAAGATGGTGGCCCGCAGCCAGGCAACTTGAAGCTAACATGAGGCTTGCTTGCTTCAGTGACGGAGGAAACCAACGTTCCCAGCCTGCCTTGCCGGCCTCTGAGCTTGCAGTTTGAAACATTGCTACAAATATAGAAGGTAAACAAAACCCCAGCCGGGCTTTCAGCCAGCCGGGATCTCAGAGCTGGAGTTGATACAGTGTTTCGATTATAGAACCCAAACAAACAAGATACCTGCTTTCAGCAGCAGAGGCCTCAGAGCTGGAGCCAGAGCTAAAGCTGGCACAGAATAAAAAAAGAAAAAAAGGAGCAGTTGGGAGCTTCAGTCACCCGCCAGCCTGAAAACAGCCCTCAGCCCCTCACCCAGACTGGCCAGGCACCCCAGTGGGGACCCCCACCCTGAAGGGTGTGTGACCAGCTGCAAACAGCCATCATCCCCTCACCCAGGCTGGCCAGGCACCCAAGCGGGACCCCCACCCTGATCCAGGACACCCTTCAGGGCAAACCAGCCGGCCCCCACCCGTGCACCAGGCCTCTATCCTATATAGTAAAAGGGTAATATGCCTCCCAGCACCGGGATCAGTGGAGCCGCGAGGCCTCCCAGCACCGGGATCAGCATGACAGGGGGCAGCGCCCAAACCCCCTGATCGCCCTGAGGCTCTGTGTGTGACAGGGTGCGGCGCCCCAACCCCCTGATGGGCCCTGTTCTGTGCATGACAGGGCTAGCGCCCCAACCCCCTGATTGGCCCTGCTCTGTGCGTGACAGAGGGTGGCGCTGCAACCTCCCAATCCACCCTGCTCTGTGCATGACAGGGGGCAGCACCCCAACTCCCCAATCGGCCCTGCTCTGAGCCCGACCAGGGGCTGCACCTAGGGATTGGGCCTGCTCTCTGCCACCTGGGAGCAGGCCTAAGCCAGCAGGTCATTATCTCCCGAGGGGTCCCAGACTGCGAGAGGGCACAGGCCGGGCTGAGGGACCACCCCCACCCCCAAGTGCACAAATTTTTGTACACCGGGCCTCTAGTATATATATATAAAATAGTATATTATATACAGTTAATTCCACTGCTTGGTCTCCAGTAAAATCGATTCTGAAATAAATGAAATGTTAAAAGTGATGCTAGCTAGTTAGAAGTTTATCCTTTAAATGCAGCTTTTCTTAAGGGAAAAAGTCTTTGCCTGGAAATACACATTATTGCAGAAATGTAGCATTCCTTTTTTAGATGTGAGTACATAGCTTGCATTTAGTTTTACATTTAGTGTCTCAATGAATTGTTTTAAAAATATGAATCACAATCATAAAAATCTCTGGCATTAAAGTCTTAGAATATGTCATTAACTGATATACATATCCAAGTGCTATTTGATACCAAGAACTTTTAAAATGTCATTAAAATAAAAAGTTGGACCCGGCTGGCATAGCTCAGTGGTTGAGCACTGACCTATGAACCAGGAGGTCACAGTTTGATTCCCAGTCAGGGCACATACCTGGGTTGCAGGCTCAATTTCCAGTGTGGGGCATGCAGGAGGCAGCCGATCAATGATTCTCTCCCATCAATGTTTCTCTCTCTCTCTCTCTCTCTCTCTCTCTCTCTCTCTCTCTCTCTCTCTCCCTCTCCCTTCCTCTCTGAAATCAATAAAAATATTTTTTTTAAAAAAAGAAAATGAAAAGTTGGAGCTCTCAACTAAACAACCAAGATTCTTCACTGAGGATTTATTGCAATTCCCAAAGCCTAGGACATTATTCTGCTGTATTTATATGGCTTTCTTATCTTTATTTGGTAGCATGAATTGCATTGACTTTTTTACTAGAGAATTTTGCTAGATCTTTGTCACTCAAGTTTTCATCTGGTTTATAATTGATACACCTTGAGGATCACATTTCCAATACTTTTACTATAATGTGGTACCACCTCAGTCCTATTTTTACCTAATGTCAAAAATCTTCTTCCAACTAACTAAAAACACAACTTAGGTACAAAAGGATTGCTTGTAAATATGCAGATAAAAAGTTCTGTTAATAATCCATGCCTTCATATTTGGTATACCTACAGTTAGCTTTCTCACTTTTCTACTTGTTTGTTCAGTCTGGATTAAAATTAGACTTTGAAAAGAAAATGGAAATAGTTTTATTTTCTCTGATAAAAAAGTACATAGAAAAGAATAGGGGACCAAAGAGACTTATGATTTGGGTGGTGCTCAAAGGAACCAGGAGTTTTAAGGAGAGAGAATTCCTACAGACAAAATAGAGAGGGAGAGTGCAGTAGTCCCTAAATCATCTGACATAAAAGTAGGCATCTCAAGTAGTAAGAAAGCTGAAAACTGGCCAATAGGCATCAGGAAAGGGCAGCCATCCCATTGGCTTTGGCCTTATGTTTCTAGTACCATCTTAGGGTCAGGCAACAAATCAATCTAGGAACCACAGGCACTAACCAGAAAGTACACTGTAAGATTCTGCTCTGAAGCACCCTTATAGCATCCTGTCCAGAAATGGAAGGAGGTCATGCTGCTTCTCAGTGCTCTGTGCCATTTTCTGCCTCTTCCTACATGCCCCTACTGCTTGATTTTTGGCCCAAGCTCTGGTCTGCTGCTTGCTATACACTTCCCTCTCTGGCTTCAATTTCCTCATCAGTCATAATATGGACATATTATCTCTTCTCTGATGCCTCATATTCATGGAGTGATATATATGATAGGAAAGGCCTTTGAAAAATGTAGTAGGTTAAATAAATGGAATATTGAGTTCTCCCCACTTTGTCCAATCCTGCCTCAGATCCATTCTCCTGGGTCCCAATACCCAAACTCTATCTTAGCCCTTTGATCAATCTTTGCCAACTGAGGGACATGGGTACACGTTTTCCCAGGGAATGTGAACAAGTAGTATAGCCTCATTTCCACTGTTATTTTCCATGATCACTAGAAACTGGGACCATTTCTCTGGTTTTATGGGGCCTCCCTGATTTGCCCAGTGGATAGCTGTGTGCATGTCATAATGGGCATTATGCCACAAGATGAGGCGAGGGCTAGTATATGAGATAACTGCAGGCCTAGGTCAGAGCTTACGTGCAGTCCCTCATTTTGACAAGATGAATAATATTTTGGAAAAATGAGAAGAAAGCTACCTCGAATTTCTCCATCTAAACTCCAGCCTCCTTATGTTCCTAAAAAAATTCATCTTCTAAGCAACCTTCCTAACCTGGATCCTTATTCTCCTGGCTCTACTCCCATGTGGCACTCACCTCTTTGTATTTTCTGCCCTACCACTCTCCCTTCTCTGAATAGTAGGAGCTCTTTCCACTACCCCATCCATGTTATTTACCTACCCAGTTCGTATGTGCCTTCCAGACTACCCACTTTCCCCTCTATTCATAGCAATCTCCTTTCTACTTAGTCCTCTATCTTTGCCCTTACTTCTCCCTACTAGCCCCTCTTTCTAGTATATTGGTCTCTGCTCCTCGCCAACACTCCAGCTCGCTCCCCATCCAGACCTCCTAATTCATAACTATAACCCTAGAAAGATACTTTCCATACTAGTGGACAGTTCTGGTGCAGTTCAGAATTTCTAGGAGAGTGGACTACATTAGCCTGACCTGGTAGACATAAAGCATTCGAGATGGTGGCCTACCAACATTCAGCTTAGAGGGTAAGCTCAATTACTTACAGGAACCCCTGTTTTCAGCCATGACTAATCTTTAATCTTGCTTGTATTTTGTCCTCATCCTCATCCTATCAGTCATCTTCAGATGTCCAAGACAACTTTAACAAAGTTTTATTTCCATAGAGACTGTTTCTTTCCTTGTTTGCCTGATCAGTCAGCCTGCAGAGGCTTCTACCTTTGCCAATAGCTTCTCCATGGAACTCATGTCTGTGACCACAGAGAAAACAGCAAGAACAGTGAAGAGTGGAAAGCATCTAATCTGATCTCTAGAAGAGTAAGTATAATAGATTTACCCCAAATTAAACTAATTGCAAGAATGGGTGGCCCCTGAGAACTCACACACAGGACACAAAAGTCCCTTTTATTGATATATAAGGACTCAAAGTTCTTTTAGGCTGGTTCCTCTAAAATGCCTTTTTTTCTTCTTTTTTGAATCTTAAAATTCTTGAACCTTGGAATTCTATAAAGTTCTGCCCTTGAAAAATGCCTACTGGAATAAAGGGAACTCCCCATTGTGTTTTCTTCACAGCTCTGAAGGTGGAGCCTCTCTCTCAGTCTGCTGCCTGCACTCCAGATTGTGGCAGGTAGCAGAATCTACAAGGAAAGGACATGTACAGATGCTGCCCAGATGACAGCATCAGAAGAATACATGATATGTATTTTTCTTAAAGTACTCTCCTCAAACTGATATATAGTCTCCATGCAATGTCAATCAAAATTCTAATATATAGTTTTGGGTAACTTCACAAGCTGACCATAATTTATATGGGAAAAGTAAAAGCGAAACAGTGGAGAAATGACTATCGTATATAATAAAAGGCTAATATGCAAATAGACCGAACACGGAACAACCAAACAACGAGTCACTATGACATGTGCTGACCACCGGGGGGTGGGCACAGAACATGGTGGGCGTCAGCAGCAGGCGGCAGAGCACAGAACATGGCAGGCGCTGGCCACGGCGGGATGGTGGAGCAGGTGAGAGGGGGTGCCAGACCAAGGCTGGGCGCTGGGCGCTGTCATCGGGGCCAGCCTTTGGTGGTACTGAAAATTCTTTGCTCCTGCGTGCAGTGGTCCTGCCCCCACTGCTGGCCCTGGCCCCGATCGCTTGGCTCCGACAGTGGGTGCAAGTGGTGGCTGCTGGCCCCAATTGCCCCTCAGGGCTTCTCCACCTACCGCTGCTCCTGAGCAGTGATCGGGGCTGGCAACTGCCTCTCGCACCTGCTACCAGCACTGGAGCCGCTGCTTGCACCCGCTGCCGGCGCTGGTCCTGATCACTCGGTGCTGTTAGTGGATATGAGCGGTGGCCACCAGCTCCAATTGCCCCTGAGGGCTTCTCCACCTGCTCCTGCTCCTGAGGGGCGATTGGGGCAGCAGCCACCGCTCGCACCCTCTGACAGTGCTGGGCCCACTCACACCCACTGCTGGCGCTGGCCCCAATTGCTCCGCACTGTCAGGGGTGTGAGTGGGGCTGGAGCTGTCAATGTATGGGAGTGGTGGCAGCGGGAGCAGGGCTGCCAGCAGAGAGGAGACCAGGGGCCAGGTGGGAGGGGCCAGGCGGGGGCGTGGAGGATGAGCCAAGACCCACCCCTGTGCCCACCACAGCATCACAGCCCACAGTTCCTTTCAAGGTACATGAATTCGTGCACTGGGCCCCTAGTCTTTTTTATAAATTGGTTCTGGGTCAATTGGAAACTCTCATGAAAAAATATTCACCTATACTTCTAGATCACACTACTCTCAAAATTCAGTTTCACATAAAACAGATCTAGTTCTAGCTGGTTTGGCTCAATGGATAGAGCATTGGCCTACAGACTGAAGGGTCCCAGGTTTGATTCTGGTCAAGGGTACATGTCCAGGTTGCAGGCTCCATCCCAGTGTGGGGCATGCAGGAGACAGCCGATCAATGATTCTCTCTCATCATTGATGTTTCTATCTCTCTCTCCCTCTCTGAAATCAATAAAATATATTTTTTAAAAAGAAATGTTTGAGGTTTAGCAATAAAAATAAAAACACAGCTTTAAAAAAAAAGATCTAAATGTGAAAGGGTAAAAACAATAACTCGTCTAGAATTGCTGTGGTCATGCCTAGCTATTGAGCACTTGAGATGTGCTATTCAGTGTAAATTTTTTTACTGGATTTTAAACACGCAGCATTTTAAAAATTGCACTAAAAATTTTTGTGTTGAAATAAGAGTTTAGATATATTGGGTTAAAGAAAACATTCTAAATGTTAATTTTGTTTCTTTTTACCCTTTACTTAGATATCAGAAAATTTTAAATTATGCATGTAGCTTTCTTCATATTTCTGGTTAAACAGTACTGAGCTAGAAGGTATTATAAGAAAATATCTTGACATATTTAATTAGGAAAAAATGTCTTAAGTGGCATTTACAAAGCACTAACCGCACAGGGAAAGACTGAGACATCTGACAACAACTAAATGTTAAAAAGACAATATTAAGTAACTTTCAGTTATCAAAATGCACTATAAAGGGACTGAAAAAGGCAAGTCATACAATGAAAACATAAATTTGCAGCACATACAACTCTGAAAGGGCCTATATACAAAGAGCTCCATTTTCTTTATATACTTGATATACTTTGTAATTCCTTCCCCTTGTTTTCTGAGTCGTGTAGGATTGGTGTTTTCTTCATTATATGTTTGTTTGCTGGAAGCTTTTTGAT
The DNA here is from genome assembly GCF_014108235.1 of Myotis myotis. NCBI lineage: Eukaryota > Metazoa > Chordata > Mammalia > Chiroptera > Vespertilionidae > Myotis > Myotis myotis. The sequence continues at coordinate 28,360,462 of NW_023416324.1, read as the reverse complement.
TACTGCTTCGATTTCCTCCATAGTTATTGGCCTATTGAGATTTTTAGCCTCTTCCTGATTAAGTTTTGGAAGGTTGTATTTTTCTATGAATATGTCCATATGTTTGATATAATAACCAGAAAAGCCATCAGGGCCTAGAGATTTTATATTATGGTTTTTCAATTAAAAATTAAATGTTTATATAAAGCATGGCAGAATTTCCACCTTTTTTCAGTTCTGGAAAATTGTATTTTTACATAAGTTATCCATTTTATCTAAATTGTCAAATTTGTTGATAAAATTGTAATATTTCCTTATTGTCCACTTAATGTCTGTATGAGGTGTAATGATGTCCCATTTTTATTCATTATAATTGTGTCTTCTTCATTTTTCCTTAGTCTAGCTTATCCATGTTGTCAGTATTTGAAATAAAGAATAGTTTTTGGCTTTCTTGGTTTTATCTATTGGTTGCCTATTTTCCATGTAATTGATTTCCACTTTTTATTCCTTCTTCTACTTATTACATTTTTATTAAATTTATTTTCTTCTTTTTTCCAGCTTCCTATGATAGAAGCCTAGTCCACCAATATTGTACTTTGGTTCTTTTCTAATATCAGCATTTAAAGCCATGAATAGTCCTCCTCCTCTCCCTCCTCTTCTTCCTCCCCTTCACTCCCTCTCCCTCTTCTCCTCCTCCTCTCCATTTTACTGTTCCACAAATTTTCACACTTCATGAACCTCAACCTATGTTCTCTCAACAATGCAATATTGCCAGGCTCAGCTTGGGTTTGCCTTTCCTCGTTTCAGAAAGTGTCTCCAGGCAGAAAAGTAAGGCAGTTGTTGAGATCGTCTCATCTGTTCCCTTCTCTCTAGAAATCACAGCCCAGCGCAGCTTGTTATCCGATGTCGTTAGCCAACAGCTGTTTCATGTATTTTGTCTACTTGTTTGTACCAGGAGGGCAAACCCAGGCCCAGTTATTCTATTGCGGTTAGAAGTAAAAGTCTTGCTTTATTTTTTCACCCTATATTTAGCCTCCCCCCTCTCTTACCCAGATATGAACTCTGTACCATGTAGAATTGGTCTTATGCCACATAGATTGGTCTATTTGTAGTGTGTGTGTGTTTTTATAACTTTTATTATTGGTGAGAGAGAGAGAGAGAGAGAGAGAGAGAGAGAGAGAGAGAGAGAGAGAGAGACATTGATTTGCTGTTCCATTTAATTATGCATTTACTGGTTGATTCTTGTATGTGCCTTGAATGGGGATCAAACCCACAACCTTGGTTTATTGGGATGATGCTCTAACCAACTGAGCTACCCTGCCAGTGTTGTTTGTAGTTTTAATTAATAATATTAGATTATAAACCTTAGTCTTTTCTAGATTTTTCAATCAACATTGTTTTTAAAGGCCTGTCCATAGTGCTGTAGTACCTCTATGTTGTGGTTCTAACTATTGCATAGTTGTTTCACCAACATATAATGTTCATCTCTTTATTTGTTACATTTTGTTTTTCTTTTTTTTGTTGTTGTTTGTTTGTTTTTCTTGCATTCCTTGTTAGGTTAATTCCTAGATAATTCAGTTTGTTGCTAATGTGAAGGCATTTGACTTTCTGGTTGATTCCCTGTTATCTGATCCTAATAGAAAAGTAACCCAGAAATTTCAAGAAAAATCTGCAACCTCAGACACTGGATGAGATGGAGGTCCAGGACAATTATGTTTTTCATCTCTTCAGTATTTCTCAATACATAGTCTCAGTGTTTAGAAGCACACTGATAGCTTGGAATGCACCAAGATAAGCAGAAGCTAGCCCCACAGGCAGTGGGATGGCCTGCACTGGACTAAGCTGTTATGTTTAGAGCTCATATCAGGGAAACACAAAAATGTGCAACTGGAATGGGAAGATGAAGCTATAGCAATTCCAACCCCTCTTCCTTCTAAGCTTCCGCCTAGCCCTAGTCCTGTGTGGAGGAAGGGCTGGACCACTGGGTCCAGGCTGAAGAAAATGTCAGTTTGGCTGGGACCTATAGTCTTGCTAATTGTCCCAAAGCTAACAGTGTGGCTTCTTAGCAGAATGATGGTTCGTTTTATCCTCAGCCTTAGGAAGGTAGTGAAGACTTTAGGAGGCTATTTGAGCCTCGCTAGGAAAAGGGACCCACGCATGGCTCACAATGACAAGTAACAAAGGTGCTTCTCCCACTCAACCAGCATGTGATGAAATGTTTGCATTTCTGATGGTTTATGTAATGATGTAAGCAGAAGAAAATCACAGTGCCAACTGGTCAGACATCCAGCCAGCCAGCAAACATTTACCAAACACCTACATCTGTCCATACTGTGCCAGGTATTAGCAATACAGAGAGGGACTAGATATAGTTCTTGTTCTCAAGTAACTTAGATATAAACAAAATAATTTAGTAAAATATTCTAGTAATTGTAGATTTGGGATAGAGCATGTCACGAAGAAAAACTAGACTAGGGTCTAGAGCAGCCGTGGGCAAACTACAGCCCGCGGGCAGGATCCAGCCCGTTTGAAATGAATAAAACTAAAAAAAAAAAAAAGACTGTACCCTTTTATGTAATGATGTTTACTTTGAATTTATATTAGTTCACACAAACACTCCATCCATGCTTTTGTTCCGGCCCTCCAGTCCAGTTTAAGAACCCATTGTGGCCCTCGAGTCAAAAAGTTTGCCCACCCTTGGTCTAGAGAGTCCAGAAAGATTTTTGAAAGATGATTACATGTGAGCTCATTATAAACATTGGGTAGGTATTCCCCAGGCAGACCACACGGGAGAAAGCAGAGCTAAAAAAGCAAGGATGACGTTGCTTGCTGGGCTCAGGAAACTGCAGACAGGTTCACACAACTGTCATGTTCAGCACTGTGTCCCCCAGACCTAAACACATCCTGGAACACACTGTGTCACGAATTAATGAGTGCATGAAGGAAGGAAGGAAGGAAAGAAGGACACACGGGAAGAGCACAGGCTTTGGAGTCAATGTTTAGATGCTTACTTTTAAAACCGACGGTGACTCCTTTCTTTATGCTAGGCCTGTTTTTTGTTCTTTAAAAATAAACTATCCTATCTAATAAAAGAGAAACATGGTAATTGGCGTACGACCGCTACCCTTCCCATTGGCTAATCAGGGCAATATGCAAATTAACTGCCAGCCAAGATGGCGGCCGGCAGCCAGGCAGCTTGAAACTAACATGAGGCTTGCTTGCTTCAGTGACGGAGGACTACAACGTTCCCCGCCTGCCGCTGCAGGCCTCTGAGCTGCAACTCTAAGCAACTATGTAACAAATATAGAAGGTAAACAAAACCCCAGAAACCTGCTTTAGTCCGCCGGGCTTCAGCCAGCAGGATCGCAACATTGTAAGCAAAGGCCAGAAACCTACTTTCAGCAGCGGAGGCCTAAGAGCTGGAGCCAAGCCTCAGAGCTAAAGCTGGCCCAGAATAAAAAAAAAGAAAAGAAAAAAAGGAGCGGTTGGGAGCTTCAGTCACCCCCAGCCTGAAAACAGCCCTCAGCCCCTCACCCAGACTGGCCAGGCACCCCAGTGGGGACCCCCACCCTGAAGGGTGTGTGACCAGCTGCAAACAGCCATCATCCCCTCATCCAGGCTGGCCAGGCATCCCAGTGGGGACCCCCACCCTGATCCAGGACACCCTTCAGGGCAAACCAGCCAGCTACCACCCATGCACCAGGCCTCTACCCTATATAGTAAAAGGGTAATATGCCTCCTAGCACCGGGATCAGCAGAGCCGCGAGGCCTCCCGGCACCGGGATCAGCGTGACAGGGGGCAGCACCAAAACCCCCTGATAGCCCTGCGGCTCTGTGTGTGACAGGGGGCGGGGCCACAACCTCCCTATCCACCCTGCTCTGTTCGTGACAGGGGAAGGCGCCCCAACCCCCTGATCAGCCCTGCTCTGTGCCTGATAGGGGGGAGCTCCCCAACCCCCTGATTACCCTGCGGCTCTGTGTGTGACAGGGTGCGGCACCCCAATCCCCTCCCCCCCGCCACGGGCCCTCTGTGTGTGACGGGGTAGAACCATAACCTCCACATCGGCCCTGCCCTGAGTGTGACAGTGGTGGTGCCCCAACTCCCTGATGGGCCCTGCTCTGTGCGTGACAGGGTACGGAGCTCCAACCCCCCTGATGGGCCCTGCTCTCTGAGTGACAGGGGGCAGTGCCCCAACCCCCTGATTGGCCCTGCTCTGTGCATGAACGGGTGGCACCGCAACCTCCCCATCGACCCTGCCTTGAGTGTGACAGGACGGTGCCCCCAACCCCCTAATCGGCCCTATCCTGAGCGTGACTGAGGGTGGCATCACAACCTCCCGATCGCCCTGCTCTGTGCATGACAGGGGGCGGTGCCCCAACTCCCCAATCGGCCCTGCTCTGAGCCCGACCAGGGGCTGCACCTAGGGATTGGGCCTGCCCTCTGCCACCTGGGAGCAGGCCTAAGCCAGCAGGTCGTTATCTCCCGAGGGGTCCCAGACTGTGAGAGGGCACAGGCCGGGCTGAGGGACCCCCCCTACCCCCTAGTGCACAAGTTTTTGTGCACAGGGCCTCTAGTATTATATAAGGTGTCTAAGAGTAGTCAAATTCATAAAAGAGAAAGTGATAGTTGTCAGGAGCTGGGGGTATGAAAAAGTTCTGGAGATGTTCTCACACAATGTGGATTCACTTCACACTACTGAACTGTGTACTTGAGAATGGTTCAGATGGTAATCTTTTATGTATATTTTATCACAATAAAAAATAAACGATAAAGTCCCCCAGTTACTTAAGGTAGGAAAGGGTTATTCTGTCTATATTATCACACGATGATCTGGGCCAGAATGTGTTCTCAGATATGAGACCCCTGCTGTTTTGTGAGATAGACATAGAGGGCTGGATTCTGGACATCAGCTTTAAAGTGGGAAAGGTTTCTTTGTTTCATATTTTTTCTCATTTGTAATTTTAATCAATGCATTGCTAATTCATTCCGTTTTAACTATTTCTTATAAGCACCAAATTTACATATATATTTTTAATATATTTCAAAGAGGGAGAGGGAGAGAAGGATAGAAACATCAATGATGAGAATCACTGATTGGCTGCCGCCTGCACGCCCACCACTGGGGATTAAACCTGCAACGCGGGCATGTGCCCTGATGGGGAATCGAACGGTTACCTCCCTGTTCATAGGATGACACCCAACCATTGAGCCACACAAGCTGGGCATAAGCACCAAATTTTAATATCTAAGTTAACTTTGGGGGGAACATCATAGAGACTTTCCTCCAGAACAAAACAATGATATTCATTCCTCCAAACAATCAAATTCAAAGTCTAACAAAACAAAAAACACAAGAAAAGCCCATACATTTTTTAAAAGTAACAAAATCACATTCTAGGGGTTCATTGAGCAGCCTTCGTCAAGCTGTCTCATTATCTTCAGCTGGCTTTCATAAACAAAAGCACCCTAGCTCATAAAAACGTACATTTTCCATTTGCTTTTTTAAATTAAAAGTAATTATTAGACTAAAAAAAAAAAAAAAAAAAAAAAAAAAAACACTTGAAGAAATTCACCAGCAACCGCCTGACTCCATTCCAAGGCATGTGCAGCATGTGCAGGTCAGGAAGGCTATCTGCAACATACAGGATAAGGGCATACTGATCTTCAAGGCTGAGCTTTCTTCCAAACGGTGTAAAATACCCACAGCTCCAAGTATGAAGGGACACAGACCACTTCCTTGGAGAATTCCACCGGGCAGTAGAGGCATCCAAGCTGCTGTTCGTAGAGTGAAAGGGCTTCCGTCAGGTTGACACCGTTTCCCTGCGTGAAGTATTTCCCGTCCTGCTTCAGGACCCTCATGGACAGGTCCAGGATCAGCCTGAGGAACTCCCACGTGGAGTCCTGCTCCGGGGCTGTGGAGATGGGAACCGCCGTCAGGTCGTTGATCACATAGTCAAACGCTCTGCCCTCGCTGGCGTACCTCTTCAGCACCGGAACGCAGTCCTCCACCAGAACCTGGTAGCAGTCTCCCGTCAGCTGGTCCAGGACGTCGCCGCACGTTTTCCGCATGTACTTCTTACACCCGTCGATCACCATCAGGTCAATCTCGACCATCGTGGCCATCCTGGGCTTCAGTTTGACTATTTCGCATAAGACGCCTCCATCCCCGCCTCCCAGGATCAGCACGTCTTTGCCAGCGTAATCCTCTCTGCCGCTGCCCATGATGGCATGGGTGTAGACCCAATCGCTCTCCGCCAGGTTGATGTCCCCGCTCAGGATGAGAATATTCCCGTACTGCTTCGAGTGCAGGATCTTAATGTTCTGATAGGGCGAGTCCTCATCATACACCACCTCGTCGATGTCGTACTCCACCAGGCGGCCGTCGGCCGTGGGCCAGTACCGGTCGATGGCCCCTCCTCGAACGATGGGTGGCAAGCGCTTCGCCCTCCCAGGGCTGCCCCGACTCAGGTCTTTCATTCTCTCCTCTACTTCGTTCAAAAGACTGTCCACCTCCGTGGCTTGCGCATCGCCGCCGTAGCTCTGAAGGTCCAGCGACACCAAGCCATGCGGGTAAATTCTCAAGTTGGCGAAGCTGCCGCTCGCGCTGGTGTAGGTCGCTAAGCAGCCATGGTCCTGCCAGGTGTGCAGCGACTCCGTCATGCCCCGCGCCCGGAACACGGGCCGCAGGGCTGCGAGGACGGTCCCGTCGCGGGCTCGGGCGCCCGGCAGGAAGTCCAGCGTGCGGTGCCGCGCGGCGGCCATCCTGCGGCCCGGCCGGAGGGGGCGGCGGCGGGACTCCGTGCGGGGGGAGAGCGCTCGGAGCCCTTCCGAAATCTTCTGTCGTAAATGACTGACCCAGGTGGGTCCCAATCGCAAGTCCACGACCGTCCCACTCGGCCGCGGCGGGGAGAGTCCTTTTCCGGTCGCATCCAGGGGCGGTCCCCGTCATCGGCTACGTCCAGAGAAGCGGCGGAAGGTGAGTCCGGCGCCCGAGGGGGCGGGGCTTGGGGAGATTCCGGGAGGCGGGGCGGGCGGAGCGTCCAGGACGCTGTTGCCTTGGAGACAGCCCAGGACTGCGTGCCCCAGGGCGGCGGGTGGCCCGGCACTCGGCGAGCGTCGAGGGGCGGTGAGAGGAAGCCGGGCCAGACCCAGCCGGGCCAAGCCCATGGCCGGACACCAGAAGGGAAAGGTGATGCTAGATGAGGTGCGTCACAACCAGATCTTGCGGGAATTGTACCTCAAAGAGTTACGAACCCAGAAACTCTACCCGGAGTATCACGTGAATCCCCTGCGCAAGGGTGAGGGGTGCCGCGGGGTTGAGGAAGGGGAAAGGGGGGCGCTGGGAGGAGGCCGGGAGTGCGGGGTGTGGGGGGCGGGGAGGAGGAGCCGCCCGGTGCGGGTCAGGGGGAGGCGGGGTTGGGGTGGAGCACGGTGGGGAGAGGCCTTCTCTGCCGCCCCCACCCCCTCCGCCTAGACTTCCGGAGTTGGGACTTCTGGCTGGGAAGAGGGGTCGGGGTGTCTCTCCCCACATCGCATCAGATATATTAGATGTGTTTAAATAGTCATGATGAAATATTTTTGTTGTAAAAAAGTTGAAAGGCTTTTTATAATTTTGTTTTTGAAGTATTCTATTTGGCAGGGTTTTATGTATTTTGTTTCGCCTGTAATTTTTTTTAAAATATATTTTACTGATTTCTTACAGAGAGGAAGGGAGAGAGACAGAGAGTTAGAAACATCGATCAGCTGCCTCCTGCACACTCCCTACTGAGTGTGTTCCTGCAACCAAGGTACATGCCCTTGACCGGAATCAAACCTGGGACCCTTGAGTCCGCAGGCCGACGCTCTATCCACTGAGCCAAACCGGTCAGGACAATTTTGGTTTGTTTTTAATGAGCAGAAGTTTGAGGGGTTGTGTGTTTTTTCCAAGTTTCTAAATTGCCATAGACGTTTGGAAAGTTCAGGGGTAGTGGACTCAGGGCCCATCGTGTCCCCTGGATAAAATGGCCCTACCTTCACTTTGCACATTCCTTGGGTGGTCCTGTAACATCAGCTCCCCCTGAATGCCATTGAGGCTCAAATGGAGCCCCAGACCCATTTGCCCAAACACTTCCTAGCTCCCCCTTCCCCTGGACAACCCTGGGTGCCTCCAATTCACCAGTTCCCCAAATAGGCACATCCTCCACCCCCTCCCTACCTGCTGCTACTTCAGAATATCCTGTCTTAGCAAAAGTCACCACAACCGTTTGCTCCCCCAAGTTAGAAGCCTGGAAGTCATCCTCCATCACTCTCTCCCTCACTCCTCATCTCAATCCTCACAGTCCTGGTTATTAACACTTCTTTCACCTGCCCCTTCCCGTGTTCCTTCCTCAGTGAAACACACCATCGTGCACATGGAGACATCTCACCTCTCCTCACTTAATTCTGCCCTCTAAATAGTGCCTGCGACTGCCTCTCTCCATGCTCACCCCTGGGCCTCAACAGAGCCTCCTCACTCCTGCCTGGCCTGCTCTGCTGGGCTCCTAACTACTCTTTTCTTCCAAGCCCCCCCTCACCTCCAACCTTGACACTGCTGGCTAGAGAGCTATGCTAAAATGCTAATTTGACCCCCACCCCCTCCCCCCCATCCCTCTGCAGAAGCCTCACTAGCCCCATAGCTTCTGAGCTGAGGTTTGAACTGATCTGTGGATCTGGCTCTGTTGCCCCCAGCTTCATCCTCACTCCCCTCCCCACCCATGCACTCTTCCTTTGAGAAATATTTCAGTGCCTACTCAGCACCAGCCACATGCTCCCTTCTCTCCCATCGTCTAAATAAATGGATTTCCTAACACATCCGGTCATTCCCAACCTCTTTACCTTCATAAAAATTGTTCCTTCTTCCTGAACGTCTACCTCAACTTCTAGGCTAAATTAACTCTAGTCCACTGCAGCCCAGATTCATAGAGAAAAATGTAATGTCATTTTTAACTTTAAAATTGTATATATTTAAGGTGTATTACATTGTTTTGATATACATAGTGAAATGATTACAACAGTCAATCTAAGTAGCATAGTCATCTCCTCACATAGTTACCCAGCGTGTGTGTGTGTGTGTGTGTGTATGTGTGTATGTGTGCATGCACACACACACAAAATCTAATGTCTTCACTTTTCTTACAATTTAACCTGGTTTTCCAGTGGGAGTCCCTAACCACTAAATTCAGGATAACAAATTAATGTCTAATTTTGTTTGAGTTTGGTCCATTCCAACAATTTAAATAATCCCTCGGCAGCCTCCAGGCTTTCTAGGGAAAGCATTGCTCTCCTAACTCTGCCCCTTGAAAACATGATGAATATGGTCCATAGCGTTGGAGTGAGAAAATATTAGAACTGGTATTTATGTTTACTTTTATGTAGAAAAAAAAGAAATTATGCTTTGTTAATTGCTGATAATCATAGGGATGTAGGCTCAGGAGTTTGAGATAAAATCACTTTGGAGACCACTGGTTCCTTCTGGCCTCTGCTCATTTCCTCCCACTCTCTACCTCGCTCCCTCCTCTTGAATTACTCTGGCCTTTTACATGTGTCTCAAAGTCACCAGGGTCACTCTCGGATTCTTCCCATGTCCTCACCCAGCACAATCCCTCACTTTATGCAAGACTCTGCTTTAGTGTATCTCCCATCCCCACTCCACCCCCAACTCTCTACCCACAGAACCTGCTTTATTGCTCTGCATCTTACTTGGATTTGCCTGAAATGGTTTATTTGTATATATCACCACAACTAGAATGGGAGCTGAGGGCGTATGGGAACCTTCCCTGTCTCCAGGGCACCAGTAACTACCAGCTGAGTAGATGTCTATGGATTCTGAACCTCTATTACCATGTGGTCTCACTCTCTGTCTAACCTTGTTTGGCTGAAGGGTGTGTCAGCATCCCCGAACAATGATGTTGTCCAAGAGAATGGTCTGCAGTGATGAAAATGCGCTGCCCAAAATGGTAGCTGTCAGCCACATGTGCTATTGAGCATTTGGAATGTGCCTAGTGTGACTTAGGAATTAATTTTTAATTGTACTTAAGTATTCAAATTCAAGTAGCCACATGTGGCTGATGGCCACGGAACTGGACAGTGACATTCTAGACTATGAGGTCCTTGAGGGCCTTCTTTCCTCATGTCCAGCGCCATACCTGACATGTGACAGTTACTGAGGAAATACCAAGTGGGTGTCTGGCCTACTGTGGGTCTTAGAGAGGGCAAGGATTAGTGTTTTAACGTGAACTTATGATGCTATTTTCTCTCTAGTTCACACAATCACCAGAAAGCCCATGTCTTGGCATGATAACCTGGAGGAACCTGCAGATGGTAGGTCCTGGGGTTTGAGAACATCACTGACATAGAACAAAGACAGGCAGATGGCTGCACAGTCCTCTCAGGGGAGTCTCATCTTGGAGCAAATAAAGTCCTCTGCTTTGATCATCTGAAAACTGGGCTCATACTATCCAAGCTCATAAGAGATGGACATACGCCACCATAGTTCCAGTTTATTAACTTTCAAGCCAACAAGCATGTTTCTAATGACCGTAACATCGCATTCATTCATTCATCAAACATTAGCTGTTATAAACACAAATTTTGGAATCATACTTAATTCAAATCCTGGTTCTGCCGCTCATGAACTGTGTGACTTTGGACAAGATTTTTTTTATTTTTTTATTTTAGGAAGAGAGAGAGGAAGGGAGGAAGGAGAGGGGAGGGAGGGAGGGAGGGAGAAAGGGAGGGAGGGAGGGAGACAGACAAACAGACATTGATTTGTTGTTCCACTTATTTATGCATTCCTTGGTTGATTCTTGTATGTTCCCTGACCAGGGCTCGAACCCAAAACCTTGGAGTACCAGGAACACACTAACCAACTGAGCTATCAGACCAGGGCCTGGGCAAGATTTTTATATCTCCCTGAGTTTATCTCTTAGGGTTGTTGTGAGGATTAAACAAAATATGTAAAGTGTTTAGAACAGTATCTGGTATATGGTGATCAGGAATTGTAGATTCATGTAATTATTTTCATCATTACTAAGTAATAGTCACTATGTGATAGTACTATGTGGTGGGGCTGGGGAGGAGATCTCATCCCGTAGTGAAGAAGAGACAGATAGATTAGAGACCAGGACTGGGATGGCAACAGCATAGAAAACAGGTGCCTAAGTCAGGCAGTGGAGTTTTGGAAAGTCTTCTTAAAGGAGGTGGGCACAGGGTGACGAGGAAAGACATTCCAAGTTACATGGAAAGGCACAGAAACGAGAGACACCACCATGGCCCTAGAACTATGAGTAGTGTGGCAGGGCCACAATATATAGGTGGACACGGGCCATGTGTGGGAATGAGGGAAGAGAAGTATTTTATGGAAAGCTGCTCTCCTTCCCCTCTATGTTCTTAGAGTAGAACACGATGGAGAAAGGATGTAGGACATGCAGGAGGATGGGTTGGGAGGTGTGGGGTGGGGGGAGCATGAATGATCACACAGCAGAGTGGAGACAGACAAGTCAAGTGAACTATCAAAAGAGCATAATTAAAAAGGTACGGTTCTCATCTGTAGTGAAGACGCCAGCCTAGGTAAAGGACAGACGCTGGGGCCTTGTAGCAATAAGAAAAATACCAGGCAGTGAGGTCCTGAAAGCCAGGCAGAAGTTCATTACTAGCTCCCTCATGCTAAAGATGAGCTTGGTCGGATGCACAGGCCCTTCAGTCACACCCCTTCAGTCCATTCTCAGTCACCTCGCTGAAGTGGGTATTTGCCTCCCATTCTACAGATGAGCAAAGTGAGACCCAGAGAAGTTAAACCCCTTGACAAGTGAATAATAGAAGATCCAGAATGTCCCACTAAAAACCCCAGTTTCTTCCTGATGTCAAACTGCCTCTCTCAAATTGAGATTTGATAAGGTATGAATTAAAAATGAAAATTCTTTTGAGTCCTTAAGCTGTGGAGCTACAAATATACCTGGCGTTGGCAGCCAGACTTATTTCAATACAAAAGGATTTGACCTTTTTTGTTTTTTGTTTTGTAATCCTCACTGGAGGATATTTTTTTCCCTATTAATTTCTAGAGAAAGTGGAAGGGAGTGAAGAGGGGGAGAGAAAGAGACACATCCATTGGTTGCCTCCCGCACCTGCAACTGAGGTGCGTACCCTTGACCCTGGAAATTGAACCCACGCCCCTTCAGTCTGTGGGCTGGCACTCTAACCACTGAGCCACCAGCCAGGGCTGACTTGACTTCTTACAGCCCTCCTCCTCACTCTTTGGGCCACAGCTACCGTGTCCAGTCTCATCCACGCCTCAGGCCTTTGTTCTCATGCCGGCAGGGGTGTACTTTGCCTCTGCCTCTTGCTCAGGGCTACCTCCCGCTTGACATCCAGAGAGGCGTCCCCTAAAGGTCCTGTGGACTTAGCCAGCTGACCTCTGTGTGCCCCTCTGACTGCCCCTTCTTCACAGTTCGCCTCACTGTTTGCCACTGTTGGGTTTGCTTGTGTACTTGTACATTGTGTCCCCTTTCCCCTCTCCTAGACTTGGGGCTCCAGGAAAGCAGGGACCATGTGTGTCTCACTCTGCTCTCCCTCCGGGACCCAGACAATGCCTGGCACAGTTTGTGCTGAACATGTATTTGTTGAAAAATGAATGGAGGAACCAGACACCCTTGGCAGGAGGCCCAAGAAAGTCTCCGAGCCCAGGTGCTCTGCCTCTAAGGAAGGAAGTGTCCAGAGTGAAAAGGGCACAGGACCAGGTGTCGCTCCCAAAGGCTGACTTTCTAACTCATGCCCCCTCCTCCAGACAGGTTTCTGAATCTTATTCACCACACTGCCCAGGGGCCCAGGAAGAAGTACCCAGAGACACAGACTGAAAGCCAAGAAATTGGGTGGTTCTCAGAGCCCTTGGTAAGTGTCTCCTTTACTCAGGAAGCTCGGAGGCAACAGAACATGGGGGCTGCGAGAGCAGAGTATGGACCTGATGCCTGGTTTCGAACTCTGGCTACCATTTGCTAGCCGTGTGACGTTGAGTAAGTGACCGAGCTATTTTATAACTCAGTTTTCTCCGTGTAAACTGGAGATATTACAGGACATATCTCAAGGTTATGAGGAATAAATGGGTTAGGATTTGTAAGGTGCAAAAACAGTGCCTGCCACATAGTAAGTCCTGTGGGGAAGGTTCGGAGTGGGCCAGGGTCATGCACCTATGACTTGAGGCCATAATGTATCAAAAGAAATTTTATGCCAGGCACCTGGGCACAGGTGGACTGAGTCCGAGAAAGGAATAGGTGGAGACAGAAGGGAGAGAAAGGTTTTTATTAGTCCTTTCTGGCTGCAAGCCATTCTGCTGACGTGAGGGTCCGGTCCGTCCTTGGCTCCTCCCTGTGCCAGATGTCTGGCTGTTTTCAGGCTATGTGGTGTTCAAGGCTGCAAGCTTTCTGCAAGATATCTGCTAAGCACAATCCGTTTTCTCTGCCCCGTTTTATTCTCGTTAACCCTTTCACTGGGTAAGTGTTGATTGAACAAAGGTTGCTGAAAACAGACTGCTGATTTGCTCTACCAGTAATTAGTAGGCTGGTCTTGGCCATGTCACTTAACACCTCTAAGTTCTGCCCCTCCCCTGTAATGTGGGAATGATAGCAACAGTACTCACCTCATTGGATTGAAAGGTCTACTACCTACAAGGAGCCTGTAGCCCGTCGTCACCCTAAATGATACAGGGCTTCTGTTACTAAAGGAAAAAATGTAGACTTTTAAAGAGACATCTCGAAGAACTTTCTGCCAGTCTTGTCTTTTAACTCCGCTCTGTCTCCATCGCATAGAGGTTTTGGTTTTTAAGGAGGCAGTGTGCCAGTGTTTTGTATGATGGTTCCTGGGTTTTGTGCCTTGCTTAGGAAAACCTTCAACATCCTGAGTTACAAAACAACTAATTTTTCTTCTACATTTCCCCCTAAATGTTGTGTTTTTTAACACTAGGATTCTAGTGCATCTGTATATTTTGTGGGTGGCAGGGTGTTCCACAGCTGTATTGGAACTTCCTTCATGGCCTCAAAGGTGCCACGAGCTTACACGCCCTGTATCTCTACATGTGCTGCTCCTGCAGCCCAGCTCCGGACCCCAGCCACTACTCCTTGGGGAAGTCCTGCTCATCCTCCGACACAGCTCTGGAGTCAAGTCGCCTCTTCCATGAAGCCCCACTAAGGGATTTCTGCCCCCCACTGGCAGAGTTGGGCACTGCCCCCTGTGCTTCTGCAGCACCCTGTGCCTCCTGCTATTATAGCTCAACTCAATTCAATGTTACATGGTGGCTCTGGAGCCAGATAGCCTAAGTTCAAATACCAGCTCCACCACTTTCTAGCTGTGTGAACTGAAACTCTGAAACTCCATTTATTTACTATCGAATGGGGATAAAAATATCAATACTTGAAGGTTTGTTGTGAGGATTAACCAGAAATGTATATAACTTGCTAGGAGAGTACCTAGCACAGGTAAGTGCTCAATAACAATGGGCTACTATGCTGTAAATGAAGAAGAGAAAAGAAGGCACATGGCCCCACCGAGAGCCGTCATGTGCTTCCCCTGCTCTTGGCTCACTCCTGGTTGTCTCTGTCCACTGAGTAATTCTGTAGTGTACACCCTTCCCTCCAACTCCCCATTCCCGGTCCTTCTCTTATTTCTATATGGGGGCCTGGCTTCTCCACTGTTTCCACTCCAGCCTGGGGCTAGTGGCTCTGCCGCAGGGCGACTGCACGGGCATGGGATGAGTGTCTCAGTAAGTCCGTTCAGCCAGTGAGGAGAGAGCTAATAGCTGCACCCTTGCAGCAGCTCCTCTTCAGACACGGGGGCCTCGCCTCGGAGAGAGGAGACTTTGGGAGACAAGGTGAGGGTTCCAGCGGGAGCCCCATCACTTTCACAGAGGAGCTGAGTCTAGAGGAAGAGGCTGGGGAAGAGACAAATGTTCAAAGGGAAGTAGGGGAGGATGTGGGCATGTAGACGGGGAGGAGTTCACTTATAGTGAATAAAAGGAGGATTGTGAAGGAAAGAAGGCGAATTAAAAATCATCCAAGTTAGATAATTTTGCAACTTCTAAAAATATTACAGAGCACAATAATTTAGCTCACTGTTCTTTGCTGTGTTTTTTTAAAGATAAAGGCCTGGCTCCCGTGGGTACAAAGTGTGCATGTGGAAATGTATCTTTGACAAGCACATCTCACAGCAGGCGCACCATGCAGTGACAGTCACTAGTGTGACTGCTGTGGCCAGCCTGCCCTGCTCAACCCCCTTCGGCCTTGCAGATAACTGATTGCGGGGGCCCTCACATCAGGTCTCCACCATGGAGTTGTGAAGAGTCTGCAAATAAGCTAGACATGTTCATCATTATAAACTGGAGGCACTGCCACAAGATGGCGCTGGTGGCATAGTGAGAAAGTATACCCCAATCCCATGACATCCATTTGTGCAAACGAAGTTAATTACGCTGGAGTTTCAGAGTGACGCACTAGAGGGCACAAAAGGCTTGATCGGCCCCAAATTCACTTAGGGCTCCCTGCCCCCTGGCAGGACCTCAGCCTGCACAGGAAGAGAACTCCCACCCCAATAATAGGACACGGGGGAAGCACACTCAGTGAATACCACTCAGCCTCTGGTCTCCTAGTAACTTGTGCTGAATGTGTGTCTGTCAGGTTAATTGCACAGTGGAGCTCCTATACCATTTACATGCCAGAGTTCTCACTCTCAGTCAGTCCTCTGTGTAATTACAACACATTCATTCGTTCATTCACAAATATGTGCAGAGTCCCTAGTGTGTGCTGCTTACTGTTCTAGGTGCAGGAATAAGCAGTGACTAAAACAGCACCTGCCCCCCTGGAGCTCACGTTCCAGTGGGGAAAGAGTCCATTGGCCTCCAGCGTGGGCAGTGGGAAGAGGAGGGCAGCAGCTTTGCAGGATATTCTCTCTCCATCCTGCATCTCTTTTGGTGTCAGGGGTGTCTTCATTTCGCAAACTGGGCTTCGCAAGGAAAAGAACCAGGGGTGGGCATCAGCAGAGTGGACCTTGATTCAAGTCCAGGCCCGTCAGCTTCAAACCCAAGTCTTCCCCCTTCCCACAGGCTGCTTTTTGACTTACATTCTCCTGTCTAGGTCAACCCAGAACGCGATGATGCCAGGCTGAATCACTTCACGGTCTACAGTGACATCACTCTGTACAAGTCTAAAATGTGGAGCTTGGGAGAAGATGATCGCCACAAGTAGTTCGCCAGCAGTGGTGTCTGCCCACCTTCCATGTGCAGAGTGTGTGCTGCCCAGATAAATAAAGGTCCTTCCTTGAAAGTCTAACCTTCTCCTATCCAGAGTCTCACCTTTTTCCTTTCTGCCCATGTCCACTGGTTCAAGTCCTTAACCTTATAAACTAGTCAGAGAAGTTCCATTAAAGATGGAAATCTAACTGCAAAAATATCTCCTCTGCCTCCCCAGACCCTAGCAAAGGAAATAAAGAGATACTGAAAGTATGAATCCACAGCAGAGAGAGAACACTGGTAACCAAGAACACTAATGGGGAGCTAGAATGCCGGTGAAAGAGGGTGTAAGCCACCAGATGCAAGCTAAATGGGACACCTCTCAGCCCAGAGCCCACACCCCAGTCCTCCTTGGACCCTTAGACAAGGCGAGTGTGAAGCAGGGAAATGACCGTGGATGTTGGTGAGGTGACTCTTGGCAGCCTCTCGATAGATCTGAAATGGGGGCTGCTCACCGGTAGGCCCACTCCACACACACCAGCATTCAGGCAGGTAACATCTCCCACACTGGAGGGTCATTCTTAGAGAAATGGGGAAAGCCCAGCATCAGGGAACTAAGGAAAGCACAGGGTAGGACGGAGGTATGAAAATCTGAGAGGGAAGGTTGAATCCCTAGCCCACACCTGTACTACATTTTTGCCAAAGGTTTGAAGCTAATGGAATCCTCTGTGGAAAAATAGAACAGCTCTAAAGAAAAGGCCCCCACGCGGACCCACTTAAAGATCCTTCAGAAGAGCCAGGGAACGGCCAGTCTGGGAACACAGGGAGGACATGGAGGCTCCATGCTCCCTCCCCACCCTAGGCCGTAATTATGCTGCAGTTTCAGAGCAAGGTGCTGTTTCTCTGCCGCTTGGCCACTGAGAGGGTGAAGCCATCTACTGCTGAAACCACTCCTGCGCTGAAAGCCTGCAAAGCTGCGAGGCCTCTCCCCGGAGGCATCTTCATACAATGTCATGGACGAGGCTAATTACTAATGCCTGTGTGGCGATCTAGAAATGGGCCAAGATCCTTTTGCTGTAAGGCAGCAATTTTCAACCTTTTTCACCTCATGGCGCACACAAACTACTAAAATTCTGCAGCACTCCAAAAAAGATAATTTTTTCCAATCTGACAAAAAATAGGTATAATTTTGATTCATTCACACCAGGCAGCTATTGGTGTGTTGACTGTCGTCATTTGACAACCTAAGGGAAATAGTCAGGTATTGCATGTTTTAAAAATTCTGAAGGACACTGGTTGAAAATCTCTGCTCTAAGGGATCCATGGTCAAAGACCAGGGGGTGGCATGGTATCATAGAAAGATATTTCCTTTCTCTGGTTCATAACACAGAGCTCCTAAATCCCCAGCAGTCTCACATGTAATAGCAGTGACAGCAATGCTTTTGTTGTAACGAGTTGACTCTTGGCAGCCTCTCTAGGTAGATCTGAAATGGGGGCTGCTCACCAGTAGGACTAAGCATTGCTTAGAACCTTGGAACTCTCAGTCCCACCACCAACTTCTGAGGAGAGAATAAGGGTTGAAGATTGACTTTCTCACTAATGGTCATGATTTAATCAGTCCTGCCTCCATGGCGAATCCTCCATAAACCCTGCTAACTATAGGGCTTCTATGTTTGCCACCACTTCGTGG
Source organism: Myotis myotis (assembly GCF_014108235.1). NCBI lineage: Eukaryota > Metazoa > Chordata > Mammalia > Chiroptera > Vespertilionidae > Myotis > Myotis myotis. The sequence goes on along the minus strand of NW_023416324.1, from coordinate 28,342,564 downwards.
TACTGGGAGGGTGGTGACCCAGAGAGGCATGGAAGCTCCTTGCACAGCCCCCAACATTTAAAAAAATGTCAAAATTTTCATTAAGGTCACTTTGTGGTCCTGCTTTACTGTGCAAAGTGAAGACTGTCTTTTTAGAGAAGCCGGTGAACAAAGTAACAGCTCGCGCGCGCTCTCTCTCTCTCTCTCTCTCTCTCTCTCTCTCGATATTGGGAAGGTGAAATGTGGCTGCTCTATTTAACGAAACACAAGCAGGAGCACCATGAGCACTTTCAGAGCTAAGAACATTATGATGAAAAGAATCTGGAATCTACTCTTACAATTTACACTGGATCACGAATAGCCTCACCTCTTCGCATATCCATTAATCCATTTTATGCTTTCCTCAAAATATATTCATGATGAATAAATTTTTCAACTTTTGTCAAACTATTAAACATCTTGTTAAATGTGTAAGAAAACAAAAACATAAAACATTGAGAATCAAATGTTTTTTGTAAAAAAAGTGCTTGCCTTCTTTTTTTTGTTGTACATGACATGGAGCAGGCATCATTTCTACTCGCCAGCAAATTGCCTTGCTCGTTTCTAAATTTGGTTTCCAACATTTCATCTTTTCTACTTTCAATGTGACCAAGTATCTCCTAGAGTCCCTTCCATGAGATTTTTGCCGGTGTCGCTATTTCTGGGACACCTTCATCGCTTCCTCATTATGTCCCCCAGTGCTTGCTGCACAGCTACTCTGGAAGGACAGCAGTGTCACCACGCCCACCTCAGCTGACTTCAACTCCATTTGCATGCTTTTCAAATTTTGCTTCTAGCCTTATCACTTTCCACTTCTTTACTGCACTTTCATCTTCATTCATCAACTCTCTCAATTATCTACTTTTGTAAAATGCCATGTAGGTTTACTGCTGGGCAAAACAGAGGCAACACAATTCCACACATTGCTTGTCTGTGCGGTGATCAATCACCTAGACTTTGTAATCGTTATGCATCTCATCTGTAATTCATGAAGTCATTTCGGACTGAAAGGCTAATAGAAGTTACTACTTTCTGCAAGTTCTCACAGTCAACAATACTCTGACAACTGAAATTTGAACAGTGTTGTTGAAAAACTATTACTTAATTGCACTTGATAACTGAAACCCATGGATATTGGAACTGAACAAACCAAGAGCAGCCTGTCCTGGGGACTGGGGACTGCTAGGTTGCTACCTTGCATTGCATGAAGCGGTATTCTAAAGAACATGAGCAATGACAGTACCTGCACCGATTACACTTTGAGGGCCGACATGTACGTAGCAGAAATAACTTACTTTTGGCCTTACCTTTGTGAAATGCTGTTAACCTATGTTCTTCTTTCTTAAAACTCTCAACATCTTCCAAACATAATTCAAAGTTTCTAACGAATTCTAAGGCTCCTTGTTTGAAATACTATGCTCTACCCCATTTGCTAATATTGTACAGACAACCAGAAACAAGTCAGGGGGAAATAATTTCATCTTCTGAAAATAGGGCCTCTTTACTCAGAATCTTATGTGAAATTAGTTTAAAAAGCTAAATTCACTTTCTTTTTGTACTAGAAACTCAACATGAAAAGGGAAACACAAATGCACAGAGAGGGGTTCAGGGAATCCCAAGGTAATAGAATGAGGGGAACAGAAGAAACCTCTTTTCAAAACCAAAACTGTAACTCATCTTCTGAGAGAGATGACTGGAGACCACATCTGTAGAATGAGTAAAATGATGTGAAAAAGAGTCAATTAGAAACAAAGAACTCTTGGGTATAAACTGAAAAATGAATGCTGACGTAAGTATTCAATAAAATGATCAGAAAAAAAAGAATCAAAGAAATCTTCCCCGGCCCTAACCGGTTTGGCTCAGTGTCAGCCTGTGAACTGAAGGGTCCCAGGTTCAATTCCGGTCAAGGGCATGTACCTTGGTTGCGGGCACATCCCCAGTACGAGGTGTGGAGGAGGCAGCTGATCGATGTTTCTCTCTCATCAATGTTTCTAACTCTCTGTCCCTCTCCCTTCCTCTCTGTAAAAAAATCAATAAAATATATTAAAAAAAGAAAAAGAAATCTTCCCCCAAAGGAGAATTTAAATATAAACACACACTTAGATCATCAGATTTCAACATCTGACTAACAGAAATTGCAGAATGAGAACAAAGAACACAGGGGGAAGCTATCCTTTATGAAATTTACCAGAATGGAAGAGCGCACATTCTTCCAAACACCCTATTCAAAGGCGCCACCAAGGCATGGCCGATGGCACTCAGATGACAGGGTGAACACTTCCAGAGACAAGAATGAGGACTGGAAGGGCGTGGGCTTCTCAGTGGCAACACTGGAGCCACGGGACAAAGAAGCGTGCCTGCAACATCCTCAGGGAAAGGCATACCCACCAAGTTAAAGGCAACTCAAGACTTGCGAAGAGGTAGGAAATTCACCCCCGCACGTTCCATTTCTTAGAAAGATACTAGAAAATGGTACAGAACAAAAGGAGGCCTAAGACACAAGAGAGTACGGGATCCAGTGGATTCAACCTAGAAGGTGTAAAAAGGGATAAGGCGACAGCTGTATGACAGACAGACCTGGGTTACAGCGGGAAAATTATATGGGTAAAATGAAACACCTAGAAAGAAGTTAACAATATAGAAGGAAAATTTGGTTCACACACAAAAAAACAAGGTGACAACCCAAGAAAAAAACAAAAACTGTACCACAAAGGAAATATTATCATAGCTCATCTAGCTCTCCAGTGATTGCTAAAGGATATTAATGATAAAAACACTGATAACTGATTTATCTCAAATCATGATGCAACTATTTGGGAGGATGGATGGGTGTTAAACCTTCATCAATCATAAAAAGAAGACAACTTGGACTCAACGTCTAAATTATCAATAAATAGAGGTATTATTTAATATGTAAAAGTAACTTCTAAATCTTTTAGTCTCAACTGTGTTTTCACCCAAGGGTTTATGCTTCTTTGGTAATTTTTTTGTTTATTGAAAATTTTTTTACAAAAAGGGACCCAATTGCATTGTGAAATCCCAAGTCTTCATCCTTTTTCTTGGAGATGCTGCTTAGCGTGCCCTGCTCTTCATTTTCTCTCTTGTCCGTTTCCCAGGTCTCTTCTACAGAAAAAGAAACACCACATGTGGTCACATGGCAGCCTGGCCTTCTGCCCATGATCAGGACGCACAGAAAAAGGAATGGAGAGGGTGGGTATGAGTCCGGCCCCTCACCTGGTCCCCAGGCTCACTTACATTTGATCCTTTCTTTCCAGGCCTCTTGAGGCCCTTGCCATGAGCTTTCTTGGCCCGGAAGCTGGATACATCATCGTAGCTCTCACGAGTGTTCCACTTGCTGCCTTTCTTCTTACCACCAAACCCAAACTTCTGGTTTTTATAGCGTCGTTTGGCATTGGGACTGGGGAAAAAGTGGTTTTACAAGTTACCCTCAGCCCTGCAAATCCTGATGAATCTTATGCCCCAACAACACCCTCAGTATTTTGTCTGCAAATAGACACTACTGTCCCCTAGAATCTCATCCTTAACCCTACATTCCCACTCAACAAACTCCCCAGGGAAGCTCATCTATTTACAGGTTTAACCACCAGAGCAGGAAAACAAAGCAAGAACCAGGAAAGCTTTGAAAAGCTTTCTATTTTAACTAAGTCTTGCTAAATCATCCTCATTTGTTTCTACTCCTCTCGGGGATATATACATGCAGTTAACATTCAAATGCAATAAATCTTAAAACTGGTCATCCCGCAGGCATCTCAGATTCAGCATTCCAAAATAACTTCTCTCCCTTCCTAGGCTGGTTTCGCCTCCTGTGCATATGCCCTAAGAGGGTGGTGGTACTGCCATCCACCCAGACACCAGACTAAATCAAAGGTGAACTAAAACCTGGGAGTCAGCCTTGGTTCTTCCTTCTTTCACTCTCTACACCCAGTTCAATTACCGAGTCCTGCTAATTGAGCGCTTGAATATTCCTTCAGTCTATTTTCCCTTCCCTGCTCCCACGACCACTTTCAGGTCTTTGTCATTGCTCATCTGGACTTCAATGGTCCCTAATTAACTTTCCTGCCTCGCTCAAATCTATCATTTACACAAGAACCACAGTATTTTTTTTAAAAAACATGACTATGGGGGATATCTGTAATACTTTCAACAATAAAATAAAATGTGACTATGACCTGCACATTATTCTGAGGAAAGCCCATCATCATCTCCCCGCTGCCTATTGGCTAAAACCCAGGCTTCTCAACAAGACAATCTCTGCCTCTGTGACTCGGCCGAGTCCCCTCCAGCTACGTCTTGCCACTTCTTGTCTCACACTGTATTCCCAGTGATACCAAATGCTTGCTGCTCCTCACAGGCCAACCTGCTGTCTTCATCTCTAAGCTTTTGCTCATCCGTGTTCTTCTGTATTCCCTAAATATGAGCCTCTTCTATTCTGATTAATTCTTACTCATCTTTCAGACTAAGCTCAGGTGGGATCCTCCTCCAGGATCATCACCATGGGCCTGGTGTCCAGGAATGCAAAAGGTGAACTAAAAGTAATAATAATAGCCAACATTATCCCTTTTAATCTTTATAACAGCATGAGGCACAATTTTCTCCTTTTCATAGAAGAGGAAATTAACACTTAAAAAAATAAAGTAACTTGATGACAGCTACCCTCCCAATGAGGGGCAGAGTTTGGATCTGACTCTTAACCATACTCTTAACCATCACACTGTTTTATTAAACATTCACTCAAATGTGCCAAATCCTTAAGTCATCTTTCTTTAATCTTCAAAGACTGATATGGCTGAAAGGACCATCACATAGCCTGGTAAGGCTGGGTCCCAGGCAGCAGTGCCACGCTCTGAACCCTGCAGCTGCTCCTATGGCAGCCCCTATACTCGTGAACTGTTGCCCAGCACACACCACAAAACGAAACAAAACAAACACTTCATACCCTTTCTTCATCTGCTGGCCTTTAGCTCCTTCCTTCGGGCCCCGTGCGACAGGTTTCTGATCTCCATCAAGGAAATCCAGTTTGTCAGAGAAGCCTAGGAGTGAACTGTATTTGATTAGTGCCATCGCATTTTAAGAAAAGCTTAAACTTCAAAAGAAGATTGTTGCTCACCGGATTTTAAGAGGTCCATCTTGTTCCCCACACCCTTCCCAAACCCTACGTCCAATAGCTCCAAATTAATCAATTCTCCAGCACACTGGGTGTCAGAATTAGCAGGGACCCTGCCCCCTGTATCCTTAGGAGAGAGAAACACTGACCTTTCTGGTATTTCTTAATGGCATTCATCATGTGAGCTTTCTCCCGCTGCCTCTTCTGAAGAACCTCTGTTTGCACCTGGGACATGGACATAGGCCTGTTACACCCACTCCAAACCATCACAGCAAGCGCCTATATTCTCCCAGTACCAACACTGTGATACACCACCACCACTGAACATTCACTGTGCGACAAAACTATGCGAACACTCAAGTTTAGCTTCTCAACAACCCAATGAGTCAGGAATTCTGAAACATCCCTGAAACTGAAGCACAGAGAGATAAGGTCACTTGCCTCAGCCACACAGCAGGAAAGGGGGGAGCTGAGGTTCACACGCAGGCAGTCTGCACTCTTCCCCCAATACACAATCCTGCCTACAAAACTGTAGCCAATCATGTTTAGGTCCACATTCAATTCTCCCCATTGATGAGTTCATTAAATATCTAACCTACTATTGCTAGGCATGAAAGTACCAACAGGAAAAAAACAATCTCCCCAAAAATCAGGAAAGAAAAGAAGCTTTAAGGACAAAAGGAGATGCTTTTACTCTAAGGGATATTTCTCAATCTCAACACTCCTGACACTTCAGACAGGAAAGCTCTCTGCAGGGGGAAAGACAGGCCGTCCAGGGCACTGTGGGATGTTTAGCAGCCTCCCCGTCCACTACCCACCAGCTGCAGCTGCACCTCCCCACCAAGATGCAACCAAAAATGTCTCCAACACTGCCCAAAACCCCTGGGAGGCAAAATCATCCCCAGTTCGGAACTAGTACCCTCAGATTCCTCAAATTAGAAAGAGTGAGCTAATGAGCCTGATTTTTTCCTTGCTTTTGATAATTTGTGTTAAACCAATTGCCCATGTTTTTGAGCTGATCTCGGCCATCGACCACCAGCTCAATGTACTAAATCCACAGCTGCCCATTTGCAAAGGACAGGATGCTAATCTACCCTCTACGGTTACTCCTCTGAGGATCTACCAGTGACATGATTCCCAAGGAGAGCAGCTCAACACCCCAAATCATGTTTATGTACAAAATATGGACAAAGTCTTAACACCCATGCTGAATCTCCTCACACACATTTCTTCCCACACCTCTAACTTTAATTCCTATCATCTTCTTTAAGTGACCATGAAATAAAGAAGAAAAACCAAAAAAAAAGTTCCATGGTATGCCTGCTCTGGTTTTACATTAGAACTCAAGGCAGTCATAGTTTAATCTCGCAGGTGCCATTTGCTTTTTCTGACCGAATGACAATCTATATGATTTCTTCAAGGACTTCACAATCATGTAGGCCAGTGATCATCTGAGAGTCTCTTGGGGGAAGGGAAGAAAACATACACAGATTCCCAGACACTAAAACCTAGAAATCTGTTTTGAAAAATTTTCCCAGTGATTCTGCTGTGAGATTGGGTTTGGAAACCACTGGTCTGGACCCCCCAACTCTTCACTGTATAGAAGTGCAAACTGGAGAGATAAATGGCTTGCTACAGTTACCACACTACCCTTGGCAACACCCTGACTGTGCTCATGAATACTAGCGCCACCACCCACCCACCCCCGACTATGAGATAACAAACACAAGCCCTAGCCGGTTTGGCTCAGTGGATAGAGCATCCGCCTGTGGACTGAAGGGTCCCAGATTCAATTCCAGTCAAGGGCACATACCTAGATTGCGGCTTGGTCCCCTACCCCAGTAGGGGGCGTGCAGAAGGCAGCTGATCAATGACTCTCTCTCATCATTGATGTTTCTATCTCTCTCCCTCTCCCTTCCTCTTTCAAATCAATAAAAATACATTAAAAAAAAGAAGAAAAGATAACACAAGCTCTAACACATACGGGTCATGGAACCAAATCAGACTGCGGCAATCTGACCTGACACACACACTCGGCATCATTCTATCCCCTGCCACTTTCCTTCTTACCTTCTTTCCGTATTTCCTAAGTGCTCGAAGTTGCTTAGCCTTTTCTGACTTCTCCATGGCAGCCTGTTTAGCCTGCAGCTTTTGTCGAATCTAAAACACAAAATGTGTCAGCTTATGTTATTTAAATCTGGGATGACTGCTCTTTTGGGTGCCCTGGAGCAGGAAACAGATATTCCTTGATCTGCAAACTATGGAGCTCAGAGAAACCTTGTAAATAATCTATTCCAAGACCTGGGTTCTACATATGAGGACAATGCAGCCCAAAGACTGAGCACTTTGCCCAGCATACCGAATGTGTCAGTGGGGAAGCAAGAACTTGAAAGCAACCTTCCCACTCCTGGTGTGCCATTTGCTCCATTATACAAAACTGCCTGCTTACAGTTTTGCCAAGAGAAAATAACTTCTGCCCATCCCTACTGTCTACCGACTGTTAAAACAGCATGCAGCCCTAGTTCCCTTCTCCAATATACCATATACATAAAAACACCAACAGATATCAGGCACGGAGCCTTTTCTATCAAACATACACATCCCAGTTAAAGGATGAGCGGCTGTCAGTGTGAATGTACAGAGATGTGTCTGAGCTCGTCTCTAGATTTCCCTAAGTACCTAAGTACCCTAAGTACCTCCAAGACAACAGCTCCCTAAAATCTGGCTTGAGACCCAAGGGAATTATTCAATTCATCTTGAACTAAATTTTGGCAATTCTTTTCCTCCCAAAGTCAAACAAGGACCAGTTGTACCTAACTCTAAATTATACTGCATCTGGGCCATATACGAATACCTCATTTTACAGAAGCGAAAACTGAAGCCCAGAGAAAATGAACTGTCTACAAGTTGCAGCACTCCCCCCCTAGCAAAAGCAGGACAAGATCTGTAATTTTTCTACGCACCAGGCCATGATCATGCCAGCTAGGAAATGGACCTCATTTCTTCCTGTTCTTTTCCTCCCCTTAGTTGTTTAAATTAGGAAAAAGTCATCCTTATACTTATCTAATTGGTGGTGACTGGCATGAGTCTGAAGTAGACAATAGAGATAATAATTGTCCTCTGACCATCAGTTCCCTATAATTAGGTTTAGTCTTCTTTTAAACATTATAGGAGATTAGCCGGGTAAATATATTTAAAAGTCCAAAGCCTCAGCTTGCCAGGAAAAAACATCTTCTCTGTTTCTTACCTTCTGCATCTGCTGATCAGACTTAGCCATCTCTGCGAAATAATCAGTGGGCCGCTTAGTAGGGACTTTGAGCTGATGGAGCCGGGGTAATACTGCAAGTACTGCAGCCTGGGCCTGACGGTAGCTGAGGATATAGGACAAAGTGTGAAATAAGCCAGGCAGCAGAGGCCTTACATTCCTTCTCACTCCGTTTCCTGAGTGATCCTAGGTCAGACGGACCCTCAACCTCTGACCTCCACCAGCAAGAAGACACACACAAACAAAAACTGTAATAAAACCTCATTAACTTGGCATCTGGAAGAAACTTAACTGTACACTCTTTTAAAAAGGGGGGGGAGGAAAAAAATAATAAAAAGGGCGGCGAGGAGTACTGCTGAAAATAAATCAGTAGTTTCAGAGAATGACCGCTCTAAAAGCACCTATCAATTTACAAACTCATTATGAATTCTTATGGAGTCAATACAAAAGTCTATATAAGGACCTTCCATAAGAAAACTTTTGTTCTAATAACTGAATAGGCACACAGGCAAACCCGTCCACCCACCCCCCCACCCCGTTACCCCGCCCCTTCCACCTCACTCACCCCCCCCCCCCCCAACTTTAGCTCTTTTTAGTCAAAAGAAGACCTCCTCCCTGCTCCTACCCTTTCGGTAATCTATGTGGAGCACAGGCTCGCCATTCTCCCCTCCCCCTGTAGCGCCGGGACCACAACTTCTCCCACATTTGAAAACAAACATACAAGCTCATCTCCCGCTGGAAGTCATCTTCGGGATCGACAGCTTTCTGGTCCTTGTTCTGCGGTGCTGACTGAGGTCCACTGATTTCCGGCACCGGACCGAGGGTGACATCAAGCCTTTCAACCCATTCCAGATCCCGCTTGAATTCTGCCAAACACTGCTTGAGGCCATTCTAAAAAATTCAGACACTGCGCCCCTAAGAAGGGGAACCCTTACGATGTCTCTCCCAAGCCCAGGGTGCTAGGCCCACGGGCAAATTGCTAACCCCCACACCCCATCGCGTAGCCGACCCTCCTGACAACGCACAGGCTGCCTCCTTCCCAGGACAAGAGCTCAACCACCCAAGCGTAACAGCCCCTTGCGCTCAGCTCACGCCCCAGTACCCCGACTCGGCGCCCGAGCTCACCACGTCGTTCACGGCTTTTTTCGGACCCTCAAGCACGACATTGAGGCCTGGCTTCAGAAGCCCTCGGGAAAACGCGTCCTGCAACTGCAGGGCACGATCGGCGTCAGTTCCAGGGGAGGAAGGACGTCCCTCTCCCCCCTCGCCCAGCCACGCGAGCGCGACTGACACTTACCTCTCTGTCTGTGACAAGAGATTCCTCAGAATCCGAGTCCGAGCCGGAGGGCAGGGGGGTGTCCATCTCGCAGCACGCACGTGCGGCACCTACCAGAGGTCCGGGTAGGCCCAGGCCCGTGCGGCGGGAAGAGGGCGCCTTCCGCCGCTGCCGCCTGCCTTCAGCCCCCTACCCTCACTCCGCGGCCCCACGTGGAGGAGAACGGCTCCAGCGGCCACTACACACCGCAGCGCAGAACTTCTAGATCAGACTTCCGCTTCCGGTCGCGGACCTTCACTTCCGGTTTTCCGTTGCTATAGGAACCGCTCCGGCGTCGGAGAGTGCCCGAGTTGTTTGGGATCCGTAGGAAAACTACCCCTAGATACACGAGTGGTCTGGTGACTTGGAGGAGAAGCGTAAGGTGGGAGGGGGGGCCCGGGGGTCGTCCGGAGGAGCAGGAAGCCGCGAAGGCTCAAAGGAAAGGGGAGAAACTAAGCCGCGGTGGGTTTGAGGGGTGCTGGCGGGGAGCGGGGTGTGTGTGTGTAGGGAGGGGGGGATGCAATCCGGCAGGACTCCGGGGGCGGGGGCGGGACAGGGGCAGGGGCAGGGGCATGTCCGGGGCGGGACGATACTCTTCCCCACGCTCACCTGCTGCGCTGGGTCTTCACAGAACTCTGGCCGGGGACCATGTCGACCGTGGTAGCACAGTCACTGCATGCTTTTGGTCTTCGATCCCACGTGGCCAACAATATATTCTTCTTCGACGAACAGATCATTATATTTCCTTCAGGGAATTACTGTGTGAAGTACAATATGGATCAGAAATGGCAAAAATTCATTCCAGGTAAAAACCCTTTCCATCTTGACACATTAACCTTATGTGGCAAAAATAACCTCATAATTCCAACATGGTGATTGAAAGGAAAGTTTTCTGGCCAACTCCCATAAACGTATAGTTCTCTAAATGTAGACGAAATACATGTCTACTTGCATTACATGCAAATATCACATGTAAAAGAATATTAATTTAAAAGCACTTTTTCACCATGATTTAATGAAAAATTATTTTAACAAGTCCCTTTTCATGCTTCTTCAATATCATTGTCTTTGTCCTCACCTAGGCCAATTTTTGAGTTGTCTAACACTAGAGCACACCGCCCTCAATCCAGCACCTTTTGAATTCATGTGTGATGAAGACACTGGAGATTTTATCCCAAGTCACAAATATAACTATTTGTACAATGTTTCATTGTTTTTGTTCATTGATGATATACATCATTTCCACAACTTAATCACTTATTTCCTTTTCTGCTCTTTGTTGCATATAGTATGACCATATATGTGTAGCCCCATGTAAGATATAGTTTTGTGTTTGCTAGTTACTAACTTTATATAAATGGAATCATAGTATATGTGTTTGATGACTTGCTTCTGTTGTTCAACATCAGGCTTTTGAGATCCTGCATATTACATGCATCTTGAATTCATTTTACTGCTACATCTATGAATCTAATGTCTCAAGTATATCTATCCATTCCAGTGTCAATGGACTTTTTGGGAAACAACAGTTTTTTGGTATTACAGATCATGCTAGCATAAAACTTATTGCATTCATATATGCTTGTCCACTTGTGCAGAGATTCTTCAGGGCACACAGCCAGGACAAAAATTACTGGGTAATATGGTAGTACCAACTTACACTCCCACCAGGAGTACACGAGACTTGCCATTCCTCCACAGCCTCACCGACCCTTGGTATTATCCACATTTCTATTTTTTTGCTACTCTAGTGATTGAGAAAGGGTATCTTGTTGTTTTTAGTGTTATATTTCTCTGTTACTAATGAGGATGAATTTTTTTCACATGCTTATGGGCTATTCCTATTTAGTCTCCTATGAAATGCTTTATTCATCTCTTTTACCCATTTTTTTTTTTTTGGTATGGGAGTTTTTGGGTAATTTTCTTATTAACTTTTGGGCACACTTTCTATATTCTTTATACCAATCTTATGTATTGCAAATAATGTCTCCCAGTTTGAGTCTTGTGTTTTCTCCCTCCTTATGGTACCTTGATGGACAGAAATTCTTCATTTTAATGAAGTTCATCAACATTTTCCTTTTTGTGTCTTCTTCAGGAATTGTTCCTTAACTCAAGCTTATGAATATATTATCCTATATTATCTCCTTTATGCTTTATACTTTTGTCTTTCACCTTTGAGGCTCTGAGTTAGGAGGGTGCTTAGTGTGTTAGGAGAATAGCAAGGAAGTCAGTGTGGCTGGAGTGGAGGGGATGGAGGAACAGGGAGCGAGAGGTGAGGCAGAGAAGTAATGAGGAGCAACATCACATAGGGCTTTGTAGGTCATAGGCTCTTACTCTGAGTCAAATGAGAAGTCATGGGGGGGATTCTGAGCAGAGAGAGTAGCATCATCTGACTTATGTTTCAACAGGTTCATTTTGACCACTGGGTAGAGAATAGCTTTAAGGAGGGACAAGGGAGGGAGCAGGAGACCAGTTGAGAAACTATTGCTACAATCCAGATGAGAGAAAATGGTGTCAAAGAGCAGGTTGTAGGTAACAGGAATGGTGAGAAGAGATCAAATCCTGGATATATTTTGAAAGTGGAGGTAACAGATTTTCTCAGAAACCAGGTGTAGGGTGGAAGAGAAAAAGAAGAAGCAAGATTTCTGGCCTGATTAAGCAGAAGGATGAAATTGCTATTAAGTGAGAAAGAGATCTTAGCCATAAAGCACAGTAGACACAGAGCCTAGGACTCAAGAGGACGTTTTCATTTTAACTTATTTTAAAATCAGGGGAAAAGTATAATAATAAATATGTCATAATGAATCGAGCCTGGCTCTATTTCTCTTTATACCAATGCAATCACAAAATATACTTTTTTAACTTTCTTTAATGGAGGAAGAGGCTCCTGAAAGCAATAGTATCTAGGGCCCATGAAAATCATAATGTGATTGCATTTCCCAATAAAGTATGTGCACTTTAGTGTTTGCCTCCGGTGCTGTATGTAGAGGACCATAACTTGCATTCTCATGTGTTATCTCATGGTTGCAAGATGACTGCTGTAATTCCAGATATCACTCCTAGATTCCAGGGAAAGGGGGAGAGAATGTATCCATCCCTGGTTTTCAAGAAAGCACAAGCTTTACCATAAAGCCAGTCCGACAAACTTCTGCATCTATCTCATGGCAAGAATGTCACATAGATCACCTAACTGCAAGGAAGGCTGAGGAATCCAGTGGTTAGCATCCCAGCCTAAGAGAGCAGAGGGAGAGTGTTGAGTGCTGCCCACTCAAGGCATAGAGGCCTATGTAATATGACCCTATCCCACTGCTCCAGGCTTACCTAATAGTGACCAACCCTGGCTCACATGAGATGCTCCAGCAATATCCCACTTTCTCACATCCACATGTTTTCTCCTCCTACCACCTGTCCCACCCCTTCCCTGTCCCATTTTGTCCTCTAGGGATTGATCCCTGACTTCTCCTCCTACCTTGGCCTGAGGGAGGTGCCCACCCTGGTCATTGTTCTAATTACCCCAGACATAGTTGTACCAAGGAGCTTCACAGCTTGACAATTACCTATTTCTGCACTTTTCTCCTATTGCATCAGCAATGCCTACCACTATGCCTGGTTCGTATTGAATCTTGGCGATCTACCCTCATTATTCCGTTTTACCTGTTTGCAGGCTCAGACAAGAGTCAAGCCATGTTAGCCTTGTCCATCAGTCCCAATCGGCGATACCTCGCTATCTCTGAGTTGGTGCAAGAAAAACCTGTCATCACCATTTATGAACTGTCATCCATCCCTTGCCGGAAGCGTAAAATCCTTAATAACTTTGACTTCCCGGTTCAGAGATTTACTTGCATGGCTTTTTCTCCAGACTCCAAATACCTATTGACTCAAACTTCGCCTCCAGAGTCCAACCTTGTCTACTGGCTATGGGAAAAACAGAAAGTAATGGCCATTGTTAAAACCGACACTCAGAACAACACTGTCTCCCAGGTACCTCCCAACATAACAAGTATCGTGCAAACTATTAAAAATAGTATGAGCTGTATTTTAGTGAATGTTTTCTATGTACTAGAAGCAGTGCTCATTTCTTAACATGCGTATTTAACTTTAGTCTCACAACAATCGTATATGGTATTCATGATTATCCCTATCATACTGATGCGGGAACTGAGGCTCTAAGAGGTTAAGTTACTCACGTAAGATCACAGAGGTATTGAATGGCAGGGCCAAGAGCCCAGTGCCTGTCTTTACTCTGGCCTAGAACTGCTTTCTGGTCCCAGGTTCAGGCCAGAGGTGAAGTGATCAAACTTGCTCTCCCTTTCTGGTTCTGGCCTCTTTTCAGCATCATGGCTAGGCAATGGGAAAATTTCCGGGAGTAATGTGAAGTGGTAGATCTTTAAGAAGCTGTCAATGAACTTGTAGTTATATGGGGAGCAGAGTTTTCTATTGTGATTTGAAGGCAAAATAAAGAGCCCCTGTTAGGAAGCTGGTTCACTGCTAAGGCAGTGGGTCCCAAGGAGTTTTATCCTGGTGCAGTCAACCCAGCGTAGGATCTAGAACTCGGTTTTACAGGCTGTCAGGAACTCGGCTCTATTCAGTGGACTCAGTCATTCCCACAGGAGGCTAGTGCATAAGTGCATAAACCAGCACCTCAAGACCAGAGCACTCACATCATTTATCCAGTGTATTTCCACCCTAGGAATAGAGAACTTGGAAGTGAAATCAGCAATTAGAAGGCTCCTTAGTGATCACAGAATCAGGGAGAGCTGAGGGTCATTTCCTCCAGGCCATAGCGAGGCCTGTGCAGCATCCCCATTCAGAGCAGAGAGCACCTTTGCTCCAATAGATGCAATGCACATTCATTAGATGTTCACTATGAACCCAGCACTGGGAATACAGAGAGGAAAAAGCCACAGCCCCTGAAGTTGCTCACCATCTAATGGGGGTGACAGGTTGACTGCCTGTCACTGTACGTGGGGATGAGGAGGGTACAGATAAAGGAAGCTCAGTTGGCAGGAGACCACATAGCAGCCCCTGACATTTGGTTCCTTCTCCCTGGTCAGGACACATAAACCCTGCCAGACCCTCCTGTTTCTGTGTTTGCAGCTGAGCCTTCATTCCTTTTTGTTGACACAGTGCTCGGCCATTGTCAAGACCTGCTCATTTTGCTTTTGGCCTCTGTAAAATTACTTTTGTAGGTTTCCTAGTTTAAAACAACTGGCCCCACAAATATAATGGATATAGATCTGTGCTCTTATTAAATATGGTATCAAAAGTGTATGATTTAGTGATGTTTCAAGGGTACTCTGAGTTACTTGAAATAAATATTAATTGGTAAAATGGGAAGTAATTCCATTAAGATTAATTTTATAAAGCTTTGTCTTTCATTCTTTCACACTCTCCAGGTGAGCTTCAGTCCTCAGGATAACACGCAGGTGTGTGTCACTGGAAATGGGATATTTAAGCTTCTTCGCTTTGCCGAGGGAACCCTGAAGCAAACCAACTTTCAGAGGGGAGAACCCCAAAACTACCTAGCCCATACCTGGGTGTCTGATGACAAGATTGTCGTTGGCACTGATACAGGCAGGCTCTTCCTCTTTGAATCTGGAGATCAACGCTGGGAGACAAGTATAATGGTCAAGGAGTCCACCAATGAGCTGAAGAACCTGGAGATGATGCAGGAATCAGAGAGGTAATGGCACCCGCTGGTGCCCCTGTAAAAATATGCTCTTCGTACTAATAGCGTCACATGAAAACCAGCATTCTTTAAAAATCACTCATTACCTCTTTACCTTAAAAGCCAACTCTTCATTTTCCCTCTGCCTTTCTAGTGTTCATCCATATTCAAGCACAAATTTGACAGTTATGACCATAGCCTAGATACAGTTCTTTTTATTTTTATACCTAACCTCATTTTAGTATGACTGGTCTTCCAAACTACAGATTTTCCAAATTATATTTTCTAATGGCTGCCTAATTTACTGAATCAATTGAATAAATGTCCACTGAGCACTTGCAGTGTGCCAGGCATCTTGCTAGATGCTGGGGACACAGATCCCCCAGGACTTTGCAATTCAGTAGGAGGCAGCAGACCAACAAAGAGGTGCAAGGAAATGTCAACAGAAGCATATGGGCTAAATTAGAGGCTCAGGGGGGAGTTATCAATCTTACCTCTACCAATAGCCTCTCACCCATATCGGGCTGTACCATTGTGTGGAGTAGGCACTGCTTATATATATTCTCATTTGAGTCTTACCCTATATAGTACATATTATTATCATGCCCATTTTATAGACAAGGAAACTGACACTCAAAGAGGTTAACTGGCTTACCCAGTTAGCACTGAGAAGTGGCAGGGTCAGGATTCAAGCCCAGATCTGTCTGACTCCAGAGCCTGAGCCCTCAACCATAATGGCATACTATAGCTCCTTCTTCCTCAATAACTTTCAGTCCACCATTTTCACCATTCCTGCCAATGATGTCTCTTCTGTTGTGATTTGCTTAAGAGCTTCCTAATAAGTTGCCATGCCCTCCAGTTTGCTGAGTTCACAATCCTTCAGTGGGTCCAAACTTCTGAACGTGGTCCACATGTCTGCTACTCTGTCCCTTCTTTACTTCTAGAGCACTGGCTCTGCCCTCTACAGACGATGCATGCCTCATGCATGCTCTTGCTTCTGAGCTTGGTAATGTGTAGTTCCCCTGCCCCCCTTCACACCCCACTCCCATGGATACATACACATATGTGACGTACTGTTGCTCGTTCTTCAGCTCTTAGCTGGGAGGGCTTAGCCTCTGTATATCTCTGGTCAGTGCACCTTCCCTATAACTGTATTCAGAAAATCCTTGCTACCTGTTGACTGGTTGTTCCCATCCTACTGAGCTACTCCCTAACAGTCCTATCACATGTGCTCTAGAACAGTGGTCACCAACCTTTGAGACCTCATGGACCACCAGTGGTCTGCAGACCACTGGTTGGCGACCACTGCTCTAGATTATAACCTTCTAAAGGTAAATAAGATGTATCAATCTTTTTTATTATTATTAGTAGTAGTAGTAAGATGTATCAACCTTATTTACCACTAGAGGTAAAATTTATGCAAGGGGTAAAATTTATGCAAGGGGCTTGGCCCTTGCAGCCCTTCACAGCCCTGGCCAGCCCTCGCAGCCCCAACTTCATCTGGAAGGTCGTCCAGACGGTCGTTCGGCTGTTTGGTCTAATTAGCATATTAGCTCTTTATTATATAGGATTATTTCACAGAGTTGTTACCACCATATAACACCATTATATCTATAATAATAGAAGCATAATATGCTAATTAGACTGGACAGCCAGACGACCTTCCGGACGAAGCTGGGGCTTTGAAGGCTGAGGCAAGCTGCCATGGCTGTAAGGGCTGATGAAAGCCACCGCAGCTGCGAGAGCCGAGCCCCTTGCATGAATTTCATGCATTGGGCCTCCAGTTATTGGATGAATGAATGAGAAGAGTAGAGAGAGAAGGAAGGAGGAAATGGATACCTTGATACAAATCTCAACTCTTCTACTTACTAAGTGTGTGATTTTAGAAAACTCAATCCCTTGAGCCACTTTTTTCTAAACACCAAAATGAGGATATTAATAATACTACTAACTAGAGGCCCAGTGCATGAAATTCGTGCATGGGTAGGGTCCCTAGGCCTGGCCCGCAATCAGAGCCAATCTGTGGAGTGACTGGCAGGGTGATTTGAGGAACCCCCACTGGCACCCACCTTGGCTGGCCTGGCGCCACCCACTTGCTGGCCCCACCTGTTCACCAGCCGGCCCCACCCCTCCACCCCCAACCCCCCATCACCCTGCAACTGCTGTCGGTCACCTTTCTCAGTGGGGCGACCAGCAGGGCAATTGAGGGGAGGGGCCCACTGGCACCCGCCTTGTTTGACCTGGGGCCTGTGAGCTGGGGGCAGCTCCCGTGTTTAGTGTCTGCCCCCTGGTGGCCAGTGCACGTCATAGTGACTGGTCATTCTGCCATTCAGTCGATTTGCATATTAGGCTTTTATTATATAGGATAATGACAATAGTAGTAGTGACCACACAGGGTTGTGAGACTACCAAATAAATGTGTAACTTTCCAATCTTCCTTTGGAGTTTGTGTGGCATTCCCAGGGCGAAGGGTAGTGTTTTGGCAATGGGAAAGGGGTTCACACTGGGTGGTTTCCTCCCACACCCAAGGGCAGCCCTTCTTTCTCATCCCTAGCAGAATTCCTCCCCTGGGGATTGTCTCTGTAAACTTTACATGCTGTTTTCTTTTTCTAGCTTGATCGAATTTCCAACACTCAGTTCCCCAGTCCCTTCCTTTGAACAGATCTTGGAGACAGATAGCCACAGCCAGCAGTCCATGCCCCAGGTGTTTGCCATTGCAGCCTACTCAAAGGGATTTGCCTGTTCTGCTGGGCCAGGGCGAGTTCTACTGTTTGAGAAGATGGAAGACAAGGATTTTTATCATGAGAGCAGGGAAATCCGGGTAAGGAGAGAAGGAATAAGCAAAACTGGGGTCCTCCTGACATTTGTTCTCCAGCAGCAGAGCACGGACAAGGAGTCTGATGGGGAGAAGGGGTGTAGCGCTGAGCAGCAAGGGGGATTTGAGCCGTTTGTCCTGAGGAAGTTTTAGGATGGGCTGGACAGAATTGGGGTTTAGAATTGGGATGATCTGGATTTCGATCCTGGGAGAGAACTTTGGCAAATTCTATTTCTCTCTGAAGCTTCGTGCTCCCATGAGAAATTGTATTACGATGATACATACTGACATTTAATGTCCGGCGTACTACCACGCACACCGCGAGCATTTAGTAAATGTGTGTGGCATAAACGATACACACTGTTTTGAAGAGAGAGCATATCTAGTTCGGGAAGAACCAGGAAGGCTTCTGGGTGTTTGATTGTAATTGTTGAAGGAAAAACCTCAGAGGATGGGTAGCACTTGACAGAAAGAAACAGATCTGGAATTCCAGGCAGAAGGAACAAATTAGCAAAGGCACCACGGACAGGGAGCGGGCGGTGTACTTGGGGTACCTTGTGTTCCCCAGTGGAGAGGGACTGGCATCACTTGAAGGGAAAAGGTGAGAGCCCGTGCGGGTGGAAGAGCTCCAGCCGAGGAGCGTGCCGGACAGCCGGTTCCTGAGTGGAGGAGCATAGGCTCCAGGGCAGCGCTCTGCCTGCGGGGGGGGGCGCGCGGGGGGGCCTGCGGGGCCGTGGACAGGAAGCCGCTAAACACACAGTGAGCGAGTTAGACGTCTCTGTTGCTTAAGATGAGCATCTGAGTCCAGCAGAATCTATGCGTCTTCAGTTTTGTGGGAGACAGCACTGGGGCAGCACACACAAGGCCCTAGGCCTGCGGCTCCCATTCTACTCTACACAGCAGGGAGTGTCACACAGATGTGACAGCAGAGGGAACTGTCAGGTGCCGTGGGCACATTGAGGGAATATCAGTGGCCGCCCAGCCCAGCGCAGTGCAGGTCAGGGGCTTCCCAGAGCCTTCGCTGTCCTGTGGAGCAGGGGCAGTTGCCTATGTGAAGAACTCCAGGCAGAGGGAGGGAAGCAGGAGGGCCCGGTGTCCTGGACCCCAGGGAGGCGGTGCCGCCATCACAGCTGCAGGCTCTAGAAAAGTCAAGAGGATGAGGACGGAGCATCTGGCTTTGGTGATAAGGACATTCCTAATGCATATGAGGACAGTGGAAGGCAATTTTATTTATCAAATGATAAGGAATTAAGAAACTGAGTGGGTGATAAGGAAGAGGAGATGGTATGTGTAGGCCAACCTTTCAAGAAGCCTGGTTGTTCATAGAAGAAAAGCAATAGCAGTGAAAAGGAAATGTAATTTTATAATGCCTACCTGGGAAGTACAGGCCCCCTCAGGGACTGCTGGCAGGAGCTGTGTGAGCCCTTCTGTTTTCTCTGCCCTGGCACCTACCCACATGGAAGAAGGGCTGTCACCTTCCCCTCTGCCGCCCTGAAGCGCACGCTGGTATCCTCGGTGCAGGTGGGCGCCTGCCCTGGGGTACACAACCTGTCCCAAGTGAATTCAAGAGTGGGAGTGAGTGGGAGTTCGACTGACACTTGTTTTCAGAGGAGATCTCAGCTGGGCAGGTGCAGATCGATCATTTCTACGTGTGCCATTGTCTTATTATTCAGCCACTAATCACGTCAAGGTGAATACGAAACCCACAGAAACAGAGGCAACTCAAGCCCTCCCTCCCCCACCTCTGAGGGGGGATTGGAGCCATGCTGGTCTGGGAGTCCTCGTTCATTACACCGGAGGGGACCCGCCGGTGATGCGGGCACGTCACTGATAGCCGTCTTGTGTCGTGGGCAGATTCCTGTGGACCCGCAGAGCAATGACCCGAGTCAGTCTGACAAACAGGACATCCTCTGCCTGTGCTTCAGCCCCTCCGAGGAAACCCTGCTTGTCAGCACCAGCAAGAACCAACTCTACAGCATCACCATGTCCCTGACGGAGATCAGCAAGGCAAGTCTCTCCCAGCAACGTTTCTGTCCAGACTTTTCTCATCTGTCTTCGTAGCAGAATTGGTCTCTAGTTTTTTTCTTGGTGCCTTTGTCTGCTTTTGGTCTCAGGGTAATACTGGCCTCATAGAATGAGGTGTAGAGATGAGGCTGAAGAGAAAGAATTTTGTTCTTAAGGTAAGCGAGATCTAAGTGTATTTAAAAGCTAAGAGGCCCATATATCAAATCATGTTGTATATCCCAAAAGAATGCAATGTTATATGTCAGTTATAGCTCGGTTTTTTTTAAAGGTGCTATCCAGTAGAGCATTTTGAAAGTATCACACATCAAATGAGTTTTTGAAAGTTTGGGAACTACTACTTAAAAGTTACTATGTGACTTTGGATAAATTTCTTTGTATTAAACCCCTCTGGGCATCACTTCCCACGTATTTTCAGCAGGAGGTTGTAAGACATAGCCTCTTTTTCTTTTTTCTTTTTTTCTTTTTTGAGGTAACATATATAAATTTCAGGTGTCTAACATTATAATTTGACATTTGTACATACTACATCGTGCTTACCACCAAAAGTCTAGTTTCCATCAACATACAATTGAACCCCTTTCCACATTCTGCCCTCCTGCCCCTCTTCACCCCAACCACCAATCTGTCATCTTCCTCTATGAGCTTGTTTTTGCTTTTTTGCTTGTTAGTTGGTTTTTAATATTCCACATACAAGTGAAGTCATATGGTACTTGTCTTTACCCATGAGGGCACCCACCTGACTTATTTTACTAGCGCGATACCCTCCAGGTCCATCCGTGTTGTGGCAAATGGCAGGATTTCACCTTTTTTATAACTGAGTAGTAGTCTGTTGTATGTATATGCCACCTCTTCTTTATTCGTCTGTCCATCAGTGGACACAGGTTGTTTTCATAAGAAGTAAGTAAAGGAGATAATGCTGTCTGCCCAGTGCTCTCAGGTGGGGTCTTTCTGGCCGCCTACACTCGTGGTACCATGAATCCAGCGCTGTTTTTAACCTGCAGATTTAGAAACTATTTTTATCATTTCACCTGGGGGAACTGATTCACTCAAAAAGGACTAATTTGATAGCCGGATCTCCAGTTTGTTCACTTTCTCTGTCTGGAGGGGTCAGCTCATTGCAGATCCTCTCTCCCTCCAGGGGGCAGGGCCTCTGAGAAGGAAGTCTGCATGGGGAGGAAAGAACTAGGCCAGAGAAGTTGGCTCTTCGAGGAGGGGAGCATTCCCATTCTCTCTCCTCCACTGTAAAAGCCTTCTGCCTGTGCCTCTGCACACGCCCTACCTTCCTGCCCCTGAGTTATACTCCATGTTGATGCTAAGTGGTCTTTTCAAAACCCATATCTGGTCATTGCAACATGCAACCTCCTCCGCCACCACCACCGTCATCACAGCTGCGACCCCTCAGTGGCCTCCCTGTGCACTTGAGGAGACCAAACCCGGCTGCCCCAGCCCAACCCATCATTCCACCTAATAAGGCTGACCTTTCCCATCACCATGAATCTGCATGTTCCTTCCTGCCAAGAGGCTTGTGCAAACACTGTCCTGTCTGCCTGGAACACTCTTCCCTCCTCTCTTCCCCATATTAGTTCTTGCTCATCCTTCAGAGAACAAAGCTAATAGAGGCAAACGTTTGAAGGTACTAGAGAAAGAAGGGGTAACAGATGGAGAAGAATGGGTGCCTGCCCCCCTCCCCAGCACAGTACCTCTTTCTCTGAGGCAGTAGAAAAGGATGGATGATGCAGAATGTGAAGGAACTCGCATCTCAGCTTTTGCTTTGTCCTGTGAACAGACCCAAAATATGTACACCTCATTATATTTCCCAATCATCACTCCCCATGCAGGTGTCCCAGGTAAAATGCCTCTGATGGCAGACATCTGGAACTTATACAAGCAGTGTAATAGGATACATTTTAATTTAAAGTCATTCACCCAAGTCTCATTGCTGCTGGAGGTAGAGTAACTGGCCTCCCTGGGGAGAAATTTGGCAGTACTTATCAAGATTCTTAAAATCATCCCTACCATGTTTCTCTGCATTCCATTCTAGGACTGTGTCCGTTGTGTCAGTCCCAGCCTATTGATAGTCATGCTATCAGCTAGGAAGGCCCCAAGCACTGGCCCAGGCCCACATGTTTGCCCCACAGGGGCCAGTGTTGTAGCTGGACTGGCCTTTGTGGTTCTTATGATTGTAGGATGCACTCCAACAAAAACCATCAGGGAACTTGGAGGAGCAGGTCTTGGTGGGTACACAGCATGTGCCCAGGGGCCTCACAGAGAGGTCACAGATGGAGAGAGAACACAGACCTGGGGCTCTCTGCCTTTAGTAGGGCACAAGGGTGGGGTGTCTAGGGTTGTTCAGGTTCATTCTTTAGTGCCTAATTGACAGTCTAAGCGTGGAAATTAGGGCATGCAGGAGAGAAGCGGTATCCCTGAAGTCATCAGTTATCTCCGTTATCCAGGGTTTTCTGAAAGAAGGGGCGGCTTGGTTCCTTATCTGGCTGTTTTGCTGGGCTTATAGAGCTGGCAATATGTTTCTTCAAGATGAGGTTTTCAAACAGATGCCTCAACAATCAAAGCTGACTGCCAGGCACTTGGTTACAATAACAAAGCTTAATGCGGCAGCATCTGAGGAAATAATCAGAGGTCCACAGACTTACCTGCAAGGAAATTAGTCTAATTATTCCCAAGTAAGGAAAATTGGAGACCACTTAAATGTCCCCACCGTAGAGGAATGGCTGAATTAAAAATTCTGGTATATTCTTGGAATAAAATATTTTATTGCCATTGGAATAATGTTTTAAAATAATATAGGCTTAGGAAAATATGCATAATATTAACATGATTGTTTCCCAGCCTGCTAATGTCCTTAGATCGTATGAAAGCTGAAATGCACAGCCAGCCTTTTGCTCACTTTGCCAGATCTCATTCTCTATGATTTCTCCAGGGGGAGCCTGCCCACTTTGAGTACCTGATGTACCCATTACACTCAGCATCCATCACCGGTCTGGCTACTTGCATCCGCAAACCCCTCATTGCCACCTGTTCTCTGGACCGATCCATACGCATCTGGAATTATGAGTCAAAGTAAGGAATGCAAAGGCTCTGTTACTTTAATATGCAGGATTTGGATTGTTAAATTTTTCATGTGAGTTATTTTAGAGAGTTTTAAATTTTAATTACTTAGAAGCTTTCAGTTGGGAAAAAAATTTTTTTTAAGTCAAGTCAGTCAACCGCCTTCTCTTTTCACTCTTATATGAGCTAGAAAATTACTTTGTGCTTTATTAAATGCTTGCTCCATGCCAGACACTGTGCTAGGCTCTAGGGACTCTGGTATCTCACCTTATTCCATGACCTCCTATGTCCTTCCAGCTCTCCTACCCCATTACTCCCACTAGATCTGCTTTTGACGTCAGAGAGCTCGCCAGACTATTATTTATCCTTTTTTCTGTCCTCATTGCCTGAAACCCCCCTCAACTCCCTAGTGATATTTTTTGCCTCCTGGCATAGCTTCCCTGAGAATCTGTGACCTAGATTGGCCCCACACTATAATTTCTTTGTTCTTGTGCGCAGTTGCTGGGGCTGCTGAAAGATAAAATGTGAAATCCTTCTGATTTGGGAAATCTAAATGGAGCTGCACATTCAGCATCACTAGATAACCCCCTGACCAGTCTCCCTACTTGCCATACTCATTGCTCCTATCTTCAAATAACCAAACTCTAGAAAAGAGGGAAAGCAATCATTGCAAGCAACAAAGTGTCTCAAATGCTGTGATAAAAATACATACCAGGGGAGGGCTCGAGGGATTTAGCAGGCTAGACTGATAAGGCAGTAATTGACCTTCCTCACAGCACTCTGGAACTCTACAAGGAATACCAGGAAGAGGCCTATACAATCAGCCTTCACCCGTCTGGTCACTTCATTGTAGTAGGGTTTGCTGACAAACTACGCCTCATGAACCTACTCATTGACGATATACGTTCATTCAAAGAATATTCTATCAGAGGATGCAAAGAGGTAAGAACTGCTGGAGATAACGGTCCAGTTTCTTGGAAAGCCAGGGCTGAAATATCAACTAACACACTCGAAGGAGGTGGGACCAAAAGGTGTCTTAGAAAACTTTAGTGGCTTTAAAAAGAAAATAATCCAGTTCTTCTCCCACCAAACTTACTGAGTATATGGCTCTGTTGCCTTTTTCTTATTCTCACCAAAATCTTTCATTGAGCCCAGCCTTGTGAGACCCACCTGCCGTAGGTCCTCTCTGTGATTGTGGAGTAATACAAAAGCATTGGAAAGGAAGACTTACCACAGAGTCAGAGTCACAGCTGGGAAGGCCAGGCTGAGGCTGGGAGAAGCTCAGAAGTCAGCAGAGAGGCAGTAAGCAGTCCATCAGCTTTCCCGGGGATGACCTGCAGGAACAAGACGTGGTTCCAGGAATCACTTCCCTACTCTGAAACTTCTACAGACAAATGAGTGCTCTGCTCTGTGAACCAAGCAGCTTCATACTTAATGCCCATGGCAGTGAGCTACAGGAGTAGTTGTCAGCCAGTTCTCAGTACAGTGGGGCTTGACTTACGAGTTTAATTCGTTCCTAGACCGAGCTCGTTAAGGAGCTCGTTAATTCAAATTACTCTATCAACTCAATGCAAAAAATCGGCCGAGAGACAGCTGGTATCTCAAAAAACTTGATAGTTGGGACACTCGTAAGTCAAGGCCCCACTGTATGTTTGTACCTTGCCCCAATTCCCACCTCCACACATGGTTTCAGCCTGAAATTATATATATATATAATTTCCCCCATTGATTTTTTTAGCGAGAGTGGAAGGGAGGGGGAGAGACAGAGACAGAGAAACATCGATGTGAGAGAGACACATCAATTTGTTGCCTCCCACACACGCCCTGACCAGGGATGGGGATCAAGCCTGCAACTGAGGTATATGCCCTTGACCAGAATCGAGCCCAGAACCCTTCAGTCAGAAGGTCAACACTCTATCCACTGAGCCAAACCAGCTAGGACTCAGCCTCAACTCTTGGAGAAAAGGAGGACTTGACGGTAACAGAAGGAGACTGCTCACTTTTCTCATGCTTGCTCTCTGGCTGTATTTCCTTGCAGTGTGCCTTTAGCAATGGAGGTCACCTGTTTGCTGCAGTCAATGGAAACGTGATTCACCTTTTCACCACCACAAGCCTGGAGAACATCACAAATCTGAAAGGACACACAGGGAAGGTGAGTGGGTGTGGAGGAGCACAGAGTCCAACATTATGCTAGCCAATGGGGAATAAGTGATGAAAAGAGAAGCGATTCCTTTCCTCTTGGAGCTCATTGTCTACTTGGGGGAAGAGACAATAAAACAGATGCACAGACAGATTTAATTACTAGTTGCCATAAATTCAATGAAAGGAAAACACGAGGTGTTATGAGAGGAAATAATGAAAGAATTGGCATAATGCAGGAAATTGGGTGTTCCCAAAGGCTTGGTCCTACAGGAATGGGTAGGGATTAACCACACAGAGCTGGTGGGATAGTCATTGCAGATAGGGCTCCAAAGACACTGAGGTGGGAGAGTGCATCGTGTGTCAGAGGAACTGAAATGTCTGTGGTGCTGGAACATAGGTATCAGGATAAAACACGGGGTGAGCCGAGATTGGAGAGGTTAGAACAGCGGTTCTCAACCTGTGGGTCGCGAGCCCTTTGGGGGTTGAACGACCCTTTCACAGGTGTCGCCTAAGACCATTGGAAAACACATATATAATTACATATTGTTTTTGTGATTAATCACTATTCTTTATGTTCAATTTGTAACAATGAAAATACATCCTGCATATCAGATATTTACATTATGATTCATAACAGTAGCAAAATTACAGTTATGATGTAGCAACGAAAATAATTTTATGGTTGGGGGTCACCACAACATGAGGAACTGTATTAAAGGGTCGCGGCATTAGGAAGGTTGAGAACCACTGGGTTAGAACCTTGTAGGCATTTAAGGGTTTTTATACTTTATCGTTGTTCCTCGAAATCACTGAGGACTCTCAGGGCAGAGAATGATATGACCAGATTTGCATTTTAAAAGCTTACTTTGGCTACAGAGTAAAGAATGCATTTAAAGAAATAAGGATGTCTACACGATAGAAGATAGTATTTTGGACCAGGGTGGAGGTGGTACAGATAGGGAGAAGTGGATGAATTTAAAAGATATTTAGGAAGTAAGACCAATAGGTAAAGAAGATAGAGTGGATATGGGGCATGAAGAAAAGGGAGGGGCCAAAGATTAAAAGGCTTAAGAAGATGTCAGCAGATGAATTTGGAGAGAAAAAGCAATAGAAAAAGAAAGGTATTCTAGGCGCGAGGACGTGTTACAGATCATAGAAGGGGAGTATAAAATAGGATGGTGGCTTGTGGTTTCTATGGCTGGCACATTGGGCACACTTGAGGAGTGATAGAAGAAAGAGCTGGAGAAATTGCCTGTATCATAGAGTGTTATATGCCCGGCCAAGGAATTGGATATTGGTCTGTAGGTGATGAGAAACAACTGAAAGAATGTAAGAAAGGACGTAATGGAATCAGAAAGGTAATTCTGCAAAATGGTATTGAGGATGGCTGAGACAGGAGGAAAGTTGAATGATGGAGCCCAGCTAGGAAGTGAGGGTGGAGGATGAGTTAGGAACTAAACCATGGCTTTAGTAGTAGAGACAGAGAGAAAAAAGATGTTAGGTCCCATTTGGACATGTTATGTTTGACATGTCCAGGAAGTACGGAGGTCAGGAAAGAAGTCAAGGCTGAAAATTAAGATTCTGGGGACTAGGGTGGAGTGGATCAGATCATCAGGGGCCTGTGTGGAATCTGAGAAGGATCTTGGGCAGGAGACAGATGGCCAACATTTAAAGGATTGTTAAAAGAACAGAAAGACTCCAAGGAAGGCGCAAAGAGAACCTAGAATCAGGGACTTATAGCAAAGAGGCCAGGGAACTAGTTCCAAAAGGATAAAGCGGTCGCTGGCATGGAATGTCAGAGAGGTCCTGCAAAGACTAAAAACTCACCATTGACTTTAGCAATGGAAGTGCTATAAACACACGCGTTATGGAGAGCTGCTTCGCAGTGGGATGGGTCTTCAAGCGACTGTGGAGACACAGATGAAAGTACACTGTGCTCTGCTCCAAATAAGTCCGTCCCCCCAAGCAGAGCTGGAGAGCTCTAGTTTTATGGCCTGGCCATCCATCCCCTGGGCAGAGTCCCTGCTCTGCTTTTCAGGAGTGACCCCTTCAGTCCGAGTGGCACTTGCAGAGGGAGAGGGATGGCAGCCCCTGGTCTTTTCAGCTCTCCCCTCATGATTGGGAACCAGCATCCGCAGACCCTCGCTATCCTTGGCCTCCTACACTCGGAGTAGAGCTCCCACCAACAGTGGGGACTGGCTGGGGGGAGGGGGACCAGTCCTCTGGGCCTTGCCTGCCTAGAATAGAGCTTCTGAGTAGGGATAAGAAACACTAGTGGTCTGCCCTTCCCAGGGTGACACCGTAGCCAAAGACGGAGAGCTGGAGAGAGGGAGCCCCATCTTTTGGCCACACCTGCCCAGAGTGCACGAGAGTAAAATTCGTGGAGCAGAGCAGGCCATGGCTCAAATGCCACAGCTTCTGTTCTTACTGAGGCCGGGTAGATTTACTTGAATGAATGTTTTTCATTTGCTATATGCCCTTAGGACAATTTCCAGAGACTTTACAGTATTATTTTTAACAGTTAACTTATTTTTTTTAGGGGGGCGGGGTCAGCTAAGAGACTTACTCTGCTATTTCAGAGTAGAGAGTTCTTTTCTACTATTTTTGCAACTTCCTGTGAATATATAATTATTTTTCCCCCCCAAAAAGTGTTTTATTAAACATAGTCATAATTGAATAGTTATAGCATTATAGGAACCATTATAATTTAGTCTTGCCATTCTAAGGTAAAAAGGAAATGGGAGTATTTCATCTACCATATTTTGCAAGCATCTTGGCAAACGGAATATGAATATTCTGTTTTGTGCTGACTGAAGGGTACGTACCAGGAAAGGACATTCTGCCTCAGTCTAGTGCCGTGGTCGGCAGACTGCGGCTCGCGAGCCACATGCGGCTCTTTGGCCCCTTGAGTGTGGCTCTTCCACAAAATACCACGTGCGGGCGCGCACGTACAGTGCGATTGAAACTTCGTGGCCCGTGTGCAGAAGTCGGTATTTTGTGGAAGAGCCACACTCAAGGGGCCAAAGAGCCACATGTGGCTCGCGAGCCACAGTTTGCCGACCGCTGGTCTAGTGGAACACGTGAAGAGTTCATGCGCCCCTGCCTGTGAGGGCTGTGCATGTGTGTGCATCCTCTTCACTGGGCATGTCTTCATCCCCTGCAGATTCGTTCCATTGCGTGGAATGCAGATGACAGCAAACTGATTTCTTGTGGCACAGACGGTGCTGTGTATGAATGGAATCTGTCCACAGGAAAGAGGGAGACGGAATGTGTGATCAAGTCCTGCAGCTACAACTGTGTAACCGTCTCCCCTGATAGCAAAATTATCTTTGCTGTTGGATCTGACCATACCCTCAAGGAGATCGCCGATTCTTCCGTGAGTCTGCCTGCCCCTGCCCGGCCGCTGGGCTGCTGCACTGACCTGCAGGGGACAACCCCTGTGGTTACCACAGAAAGAGGGCTGTGAGAACAGGGGCTCTTCTTCATGGAGTCAAACCTGGCTCCCCATTCCTTTTCGGTCATCTCAGTTCTTGTTACTTCTGGAATTTTCTGCCCAGTGCCCTACCTGACTGGGATGAATTGTGGGGCCCTTTTTCACTTGGATTTTGCTTACTACCTAGACCTTCTCTCCGCCCTCTAGGCAGGGAGCTCAGCAGCATTCAAACCTGCACCCTTACTCTAGATCTGCACTTACTTTCCTGGGGTAGAAGCAAAACTGTAGTTATTGCTGTTACCTAGGCTTGCCACCGTATTCATCTGAGACCCCCAAACTCCGAAATGGTGGCAATAACTCCCAGTGGTTGAGGGAGGAGAGAAGAGCTCAGCAAGGACGCCGCCTCCTCACGTGGCTGTGTCCTTCTCCAGGAGCCCAGCGGCAGCTGGTCTTCATTGATTTCTCTCGCTTTCCTTTGGTGCTCGTCACTCTCCGGGTCCTGATATCTGGGGAAGGACAGAGATACCACAGCAGCAAACTGACCCAAGGCAGGTTTCCCCAGGACCGAAACAGCTTGGAGCAGGGTGTCTCACCACTGTGCCCACGTAGCTTAGTCCTGGTTCTGTGGTGGCTTTCTCAGTGCGGCACCAGAGCAAAGCTCTGGGAGGGCAGAGCCATGGTTCTCCCTTCTTGATATGCCGACCAGCCAGCACCCACTGCATGGCCCACCGCAAGCATCCAATCAATGTCTGGTGGGTAGGCACGTGGGTGGGTGGGTGGGTGGGTGGTTGTGGGGGTGATTTAATATGTGCAGGAATGAGTTCCTTGATAGTATAGCTTTGTTTATGTAATGGACATGAATGAATGCTTGCTGAATGCATTTATGATCCACATCCTGTTCTGCATTTGGGGTGCATGGTAATATAGCAGCCAAGGAGCCCAATGCTACTTTCTAGGTGGGTGAGTTGAGGCAAATAACCTACCATTTCTGTGACTCTATTTCAGGGGTAACAGTTACTCCATCAAAGGGGTTTTGTGCCCTGATCGGTTTGGCTCAGTGGATAGAGCGTCAGCCTGCGGACTCAAGGGTCCCAGGTTCAATTCCGGTCGGGGGCATGTGCCTTGGTTGCGGGCACATCCCCAGTGGGGAGTGTGCAGGAGGCAGCTGATCGATGTTTCTCTCTCATTGATGTTTCTAACTCTCTGTCCCTCTCCCTTCCTCTCTGTAAAAAATCAATAAAATATATATTTTTTTTAAAGGGAGGGGGGGGGGTTGTGAGGATTTAATGAGTTACAACATACAAAAGCCATAGAATGATGCTTGGCACCTAGAAGGTGCTGTTTGAAAGGTTCCCTTTATTAGTGTTATTCCTAACTTGTAGAACTGTTTATATCAATCAAGCAGCCAAGAAATATTTAGTTTGTGCCTTTTATGTGCTGAGCACATTTGCAGATGCTGTCAGAAATAGGAGACCCCCCTCTTTTTTTTTAAATCCTCACTTGATATTTTTTTCATTGATTTTTAGAGAGAGTGGAAAAGAGAGGGAAAAGCAGAGAGAAACAGCAATGTGAGAGAAACACATCAATTGGTTGCCTCCTGCACGTGTCCTGACCAGGGCCCTGGCCAGGGAGGAACCTGCAACCCAGGTACATGCCCTTGACGGGAATCAAACCTAGGACCATTTGGTCCGCAGGCCGATGCTCTAGGCACTGAGCCAAATCGACTAGGGTGACACATTTTTAAAAAACATGTTTTTATTGGTTTCATAGAGAGGGAGCTCCAGAAACATCAATGATGAGAATCATTAATCGGCTGCCTCCTGCATGCCCCCTACTGGGGATTGAGCCCATAACCCGGGCACGTGCCCTGACCAGGAATCGAAACTTGACCTCCTGGTTCATGGGTCAAGGCTCAACCACTGCACCATACTGGACGGGCAGAGACATATTTTTTAAATACAGAACTTGCTCTAACATTGCTATTAGAGGAGAGGAAGAGAATGACTTGGGAACCTGGGGACATGGCTCACCCCTCACACTGAGCAGAGCTGTCTTTTCTCCAGGTCCTTCGGGAGATATCAGCATTTGACGTCGTCTACACAGCCATTGTTATCTCTCACTCGGGCCGCATGATATTTGTGGGAACCTCAATGGGAACCATACGTGCAATGAAGTACCCTCTGCCTTTGCCGAAAGAATTCAATGATTACCAGGCCCATGGCGGTCCTATCACCAAGGTGAGAGAGTCCCCTCTCTTCAGGGGCCCAGTCCCAGAACCAGCAGTCAGTAGATACATTTGATCCTGTCCCCACATACCTTCTTCACCCCATCAACCCCGCAGTGTCTTTTCTGTCTCCTTACTTATTCATCCAGCCATCCCTTCAATAGACATTTATTGGCTATTAATATTCTTTGTTTCACCTAATCACAGAAATTTATCCTAGGAGCCCTAACCGGTTTGGCTCAGTGGATAGAGCGTTGGCCTGTGGACTCAAGAGTCCCAGGTTCGATTCCGGTCGAGGGCATGTACCTTGGTTGTGGGCACATACCCAGTGGGGGGCGTGCAGGAGGTGGCTGATCTATGTTTCTAACTTTCTATCCCTCTCCCTTCCTCTCTGTAAAAATCAATAAAATATTAAAAAAATAAAAATTGCCGAAACCGGTTTGGCTCAGTGGATAGAGCGTCGGCCTGCGGACTGAAGGGTCCCAGGTTCGATTCCGGTCAAGGGCGTGTGCCTGGGTTGTGGGCACATCCCCAGTGGGAGATGTGCAGGAGGCGGCTGATCGATGTTTCTCTCTCATCGATGTTTCTGACTTTCTATCTCTCTCCCTTCCTCTCTGTGAAAAATCAATAAAATATATATTTTAAATAAATAAATAAATAAATAAATAAAATAAAAATTAAATAAAAAGAAATTTATCCTAGGAAATAATTGGATGCACCTAAAGATTTATGCACAGATGGTTCACCACAATATTATAGATAATAAAGGGCCATTTGAGAGATGCTGGAGGTGCCTCACCCAGACCTCCTCTCCCCCGCCAGTGCATTCCTTCCTCCCAGCTCTGAGTGTTGGCTGATCACAGCTCTCCACCTCCTCCACAGAAGGCCCTGGACTAAAAGGAGTCATAGCCCAGGAGATGAGCCCTCCCCCATCCTGAGACCTTCCTGGGGGTAACAACATGAGCACACATTTGTAAATTGTCCCTCCATTCTCCCTTCTAAAACAGCAGCGCTTCTATTTACATGGAGTTCTGAAGAACAGGCACTGGGAGAATGTGTAGCTCCTCCCCCGACCCCCCTCTTACTCCAGATTGAACAACAGCAACACCTGAGGCTTTTCACTAGGTCCCAAATCCTATTGGCTTGCCTGTAGCCACTGTCCTTACTAGGAAAGGATTTTTCATTATAAGCTGGAACATTCCTGTATTGAGCCAGTTCTTGTTCCAAAGCAGATTCCTATGACATAGCCCCTCCCACCTTCTCTTCAGATCTACTCAGTTTTATGGATAAGATGTTTTGTTTTCTGATTATAAAAGCAATGCATGTTTATTTTAGAAATAAAAATCCTCATAATATCATTAATAATTGGGTGCATTTGAAATGTCTACTCTTTTATGTATATAGTGTGTGTGTTTTACAAAAATTGAGTTTATACTATATGTACACTCTTTTGTAACCTTTTGAAAAAACTTAATGCTATTATATTCAGTAATTAAATTGTCCTCAACAGCATGATTTTAGTGCTACACAGATATTCTTTCATGTGATAACTTATTTAACTCTTCTCTTCTAACTGGGTATTTAAGTTACCTTATAAACTCTAATGAGTGTCCTAGTCTACAGATTTCCAAGGGTGTCTCTGATTATTTCCTGAGGCGAAGTCCCTAGACAGAGAATTCCTGAGGGCGAGAGCATGGCCATCTTTAAGGTTTTTTGACACATACTACTGATTGTGGGAAGATATTTTCATAGTTGGCTCTTTTTGTGTGTGTGTGTGTTTCATTTTGAAATAATAATAGATTCACAGGAAATTTTAAAGATAGCATAGAGGTCCTGTGTACCCTTCACCCAGTTTCCCCTAGTAGTTACACCTAAACTGCCTATAGTACAATACCAAACCAGAAACTTGACATTGGGACAATATGTGTGTGTAAGTCTCTGTCGTTTTATCTCATGCGTAGATCTATGTACCCACCACTGCAATCAAGATACAGAACTATGCCACCATCACAAAGAGCTCCCTCATGCTGCCCTTTTATAGTCACCCCCAGCCCCCTCCCACCCCCAGCCCTAGTCCTTGACAGCCCCTCATTTGTTTTCCATTTCTAACATTTTGTCTTCTTGGGAATGTTACATAAATGGAATCACACGTATATGACCTTCTGAGAGTGGCTTTTCCCTCTCAGCCTAATGTCCTCGAGATCCCTCTAAGGCAGCGGTTCTCAACCTGTGGGTCGCGAACAATGAAAATACACCCTGCATATCAGATATTTACATTACCATTCATAACAGTAGCAAAATTATAGTTATGAAGTAGCAACGAAAATAATTTTATGGTTGGAGGTCACCACAACATGAGGAACTGTATTAAAGGGTCGCGGCATTAGGAAGGTTGAGAACCACTGCTAAGGTATTTCATGTCTCAATAGTTTATTCCTTCTCCCCGCCGAGTAGCGTTCCATGGTAGGGCTCTACCATAGTTTTCCCAACCATCATCTATTGTAGGATATTTTTATTTCTCCCGGTTTTGGGCTATTACAAATAGTGTTATATGAACAATTATGTACAAGCTTTTGTGTGGACCTAAGTTTTCATTTCTCTGGGATAAATGCCCAGGAGTACCATTTTAAATATTTGTTTCATTTTTTAAGAGCCTGTCAGCCACCAGCAGTGCACGAGAGAGTCAGTTTCTCCACATCACAGCGTTCGGTGGTGTCACTATTTGTAGTTTAGCTGTTCTAATGGATGTGTGGTGCTAGCTCATCGTGGTCTTTATTTGCAGTTCCCTAATGGCTGACACTGTTGAACACCTTTTTGTGTCCTTATTTGCCATCTGTACATTCTCTTCTGTGAAATGTCTCCATATCTTTTGTCCACTTTCTAGTTGGACTGTTTGGGCTTTTTACTGTTGAGTTTTGAGAGTTCTTTGTACAGTCTAGATAATAACTGACTCAAAATTCCAAATCTACAGAGACCTAGTCTTGCTTCTTTTATTAATTACCAGGAACCCGTGAGGGCTCCTGTTTCATCCTTACCCAGCATTGCGTCTTCCTCCCCATGAGCTGTGCCTGGGCCTGCATGGGGGTAGGGGGGGCTTGCACAATAGCCAGTCCTATCACCCAGGGCCTCAGAGAGCCTCCTCTTCCTGGGCTTTTTCTCAGATGTTGCTCACCTTCGATGACCAATTCCTGCTGACGGCCTCCGAGGATGGCTGCCTGTTCACCTGGAAGGTCTTTGATAAGGATGGTCGGGGAATCAAGCGAGAGAGGGAGGTGGGCTTTGCCGAAGAGGTGCTTGTGACTAAAACAGACATGGAAGAGAAGGTAAGAATTGGATCTGATGAAGAGGATGTGGAAATTCTTTACAGATTGCGTCCAGACTCCTGGGCTGGCATTCGAGGCCCTCTAAAGCCTGGCTGCACCTGTGCCCAGAGCCCACTGCACGTTCTCTGCCCATATGGCCATGCTGCCCTCCTCACTGGCCCTTGGTCTGTTCCCACCGCACCTGCCTGTCACTACGCTGCGTGGCCATTTTATGCTGTGCACTAGCTTTTCTCTCCCTACTCGTTAAAGGCGGGAACTACGACAAACAATTCTCTTGTATGACCAACAGTTTCTAGCCCATGGAAGACAATCAGTAAATACTGATAAAACTGAACTGACACACTGAATATCCCAATTGTATCTGTGAAACTTAATAACTGCTAATATAGGAAGCCTTCTTAAAAAAAAAATAAAAATGGAGGTATTTATAAAACATTCCTGAAACCCATTCCTCTTAAAACAATAAAAGTAATAGCCAGTAACCAACATTTTTTTAGGTTTGCCACACACCAGGCACTGTGCTAATGATAAGCATTCTCTCATTTAAAACTCACTAGGATCCATGAGAAGATACTACTGTAATTCTCCCGTGTTTCAGGAAATGGTTTCAGAGAGGTTGAGTGATGTGTCCAAAGTCACTGAGCTAATAGGTTGCAGGACCAGAGTTCTGATCCGGATTTAGTCTAGAGTCCATTCTCTTTATCCCAAAGGGCCTTCCCTCCTGTTCATGTAAAAACTGCATCCAGATGTGTTTTGAGGGCTTCGAGGGCATAGCTGTGCCTCACTCCCTAAGGGAGGAGCTGAATGGATGATAAACTCAAGAGGCTTGGGGCAGATGGGAAAACTATGCAGTCGGTGCTGTTCACCCAGAATCCAAAGTGCATTTACCAAGTACTCACTGTTCACTAGGTGCTGGGGATGCCTGTGTGATACAGGCATGACCCTGTGCTCAGGAAACTTGCAGTCAAATGAGGGGTGGAGACAAGTAAAACCATCAGACCAGCAATGCCGAAATGGCCCCAGAGCAGGATGATGGGACCCTCGCATTTTCTGGGGGTCCCTCCTAGAGCTCCCTGGAACTTTCTGCAGGAAAGGCACAGTGGGAGGAGAGGAGGGGGAGAGCCTTTGAGAGTTGAGGTCTGACCTACTGCAGGCAGGTAAATAGGTCTCCTCTTCCTTCTCGGTTTTCTTCTCTCTTCCTCCCAGAGGGTAGGGAAGAGACTCAATAGGAGACACCAGCCTGCACTGAAAGCCTGAGGTGTCTAGGCTGCTGCCTGCCCCCTCCCGCAGCTGGGAAATGACTGGTGTGTGCACTGCTCATCCTGAAACGCCTTTCTCTCCCCGCGTCTACGGGACCACGTGCTTATTATTCCTTGTGAGCCTCTCTGACTGCTCCACCCTGGCTCTTCCTCCTCCTGACCTTTAAAAGTCACACTCCCAGACTTCCCAGACTGCTTGCTTTCTTGATGTTCTATGTCACTCTCGGGCCACGATTTACCCACTCATTCAGCCATTCACTTATTTGTTCATGCAGCTGGTATTCACAGAGGAGTCTGCTGTGTACCAGACACTGCACTAAGGCCTAGGATCACAGAAATGAAGGGCATAGAGGACCCTTTAGCTTATAACCTGGGAGGAAGTATAAGTGAAATTTAAAAAGGGAATTAAGGGTGTAATGGGCGTTATGAAGGCACAATGCTGTGAGGGCACAAGGGAGGGGACCCTGACCCAGGCCAGGTGGTACCAGAGGAAGTGAGCCTTGGATGGAGTCTTCCAGAACAAATGGGGAAGGATCTTAACACGGAGGAATAAGTGTGTGCAGAGGGATGACAGAGGGTTGCTCTGGGGAAGATTCTCCTGGCTTGGGAGGGGGGTGAGGGGGAGAAGGGGGCAGTTTGGGGGGGGGTGGCACTGAAGAAGAGAGGGAGTGTGGGAGGGAGGGTGCAGATGCTGCAGAGAGATCATGGGGGGCCTTTTATACCATGGTTTAGACTTTGGACAGTGTTCCTAAGGACCCACGGATGGACTTGATAGATTTGTGTCTTGGAGAGACTACTCTGCAGCAGCATAGAGAAGGGACCAAGGAAGGATGATGAGCAAGTACTTCATGTCAAATACCCGATCACCCCCCCAATAAATGTAGTCCACTCGTCCAAGGCAGATCCCCGGGGTCATTTATTCACTTGATAAATATTGATTTAGTGCTGACAATGTTGTGGTCCTGTGCCAGGCTCTGAGGATGAAGCAGTGAAGCAAGACAGGCCAAATGCACCCTCAGGAAACAGTCTAGCCAGAGAAACAGTCTTCATCCCCAGTCCTCTCGCCTCTTCACACCTTCACCCATACCCAGTCAGGCCCACGTTCCCTAAAATCTCTCTCGAATCTTTCCATCACTCTCTGCTCCCCCTACCCCACCTCTAATCAAGCCCCTCCCATCCCCCCACAGGCTTGTGCCGTACCCCTGCCTTCAGTCCTCTGATCTAGCCCGTGCTGCACGCTGCCATCAGAGAGGTCTTTTTAAGGCCAAAGTCAGCTTAATCAGGTTAGATGAGGGCCTTCGGAAGCCCTGTAGGTAAAATCAAAGTTTCTTAGCATGGCTTTCAGGAACCTTGATGGTCTGACCCAGTCTCAGCCTCCTCTCTCACCCTTGGCCTCCTACCTCACCAAATCACATGCAGTGCCCTGACCAGGCATCCTCGCTCTTACCTTCCTGACTTTGCACATGCAACTTGTGTTCATCTCTTCTCTCAGCACTTCCTGTGTGCCAGATTCACACTAGTCCACTGGCTAGGAAGTAGGGGAGACAGACCAGAAGAGATGAATGGGGGTGCACACACCTGTGTTCTCACCTCCTCTGTCATCAACATTAACTCTTTTTTAAGTGAGGGGGTGTGTAGTACAGTATTTTATCAGACTTGGCAATGGTGAATACTGTGGATTGGAAGAAGAAGACATTAGACATAGGAACCAGGAAGTTGGAAAGACTTAAGACCTAAATTAAAGTAATAACAGTGAGGCCAGGCAAAAGCATCACAGACCCTGAGAGGGACAAAGGAATAGTCCTCGGAACCACCCAGCTTTTGGCACCTATCACAATTCATAATGCTATGTGTATTCTCTGACTGTAAGTTCCATGGGGGCAGGAATCATGGCTCAACAAATGTTTTCGGATGCCTGCGAGGTGTTGGACACTGTTCTAGGTACTTGGGCTATATCAACGTACAAGGCCAACAAATACCTCAGACTTCTTGGAACTTAAATTCTAGTGGGGGAAGAAGACAAAGACAATAAAATGATAAAGTATATATTAGAAAGTGCCAAGATGTAAAGAAATAATTAAAAGTAGGGCAGAGTTGGGGGGAAGGGTGGTCATGTGTGCTGGGAATGAGAAGGGGAGAGTAGCAGGATAAAATGCTGTGGTCCACATAGACCTCACTGAGCAGGTGCCATTTATTGATGTTTGTAGGAGATGATTATTAGCATGATGCCTGTCACACAGCCGGGCTCACTGAATGCATGTTGTGAGGGTAGAGGAAGAAGTTCATATGTCTCCTAGTCTTTAGTCTGTGTGTCTTGTGGGGGATGATGACAAGTTCTAGTTGAGACACATGAGTTTGAGGCTAAACAGAGGTGCTGGTCTCAGAGAACTCAGGGCCACAGGTGTAAACAGTCCGAGTCACTCTCACTGTCAGTGTTCTTGATTCTGTGTCCTTCTCCCAAAGGCTCAGGTCATGTTGGAGCTGAAGACTCGTGTGGAAGAATTAAAAATGGAGAATGAGTATCAATTGCGACTAAAGGATATGAACTATTCCGAGAAGATTAAGGAGCTAACCGACAAGTTCATCCAGGAAATGGAGTCCTTGAAAACGAAAAACCAGGTCTGTTTGAGAGACAAAACCAGCAACCACAAATATCAAGAAATCTTCTTTTCACTCCCATGTACTCAAGATGGAACTGGTATATGCTCATGCAATAAGATCCATGACAATGTGTGATCTGAAAGCATAGCTGATAACATCAGAAATGATTACAACAAAGTGCTAAGTGAAAAAAAAGCAAAATATAAAACTCTGTAGTGAATAGTATTAAATAAAATAAGTACATATGGAACAATTTTTTTTTTAAATATATTTTATTGATTTTTTACAGAGAGGAAGGGAGAGAGATAGAGAGTTAGAAACATCGATGAGAGAGAAACATCGATCAGCTGCCTCCTGCACATCTCCTACTGGGGATGTGCCCGCAACCCAGGTACATGCCCTTGACCGGAATCGAACCTGGGACCCCTCAGTCCGCAGGCCGACGCTCTATCCACTGAGCCAAACCGGTTTCGGCGGAACAATTTTTTAAGAAAATAGTGTGATTATCTCTGGAAATTGGAATTATGGGTAATTTAAATGTTCTTTATACTTTTATGTAATTTTTAAATTCTCCTCAATGAGAATATATTACCTTTATGAACAAGAGAAACTTATTTTAAAATACAAGGTCACAAGAAAAAGTAAGTATAGAAAGAAAAAAGCTAGCAGAGTATTGATCTCCCGATTGTCAGTAGGTTAAATAAAATTAGTCTAAATGGTCTTCCTCTGGTTAGATTTGGTCCAGGAATCTCTCAGAATAATTTCTTTGTTCTGCACTAATCTGCCTGGCCTTTCATCCAAAACCCCCTATTTTTAGCTCACGGGATATTTGTTATTCTATGTTATCTCCGTGGGTCACACAGTTTGGCTAAAACACACACACACACACACACACACACACACACACACAAACCCACAAACCTGACTGTTGATTTAATTATTTCATTCACTTAGTCAGCACACTGATTTGGTGCCCTCCATAAGCTAAGCACAAACTTCGGTCCTGGAGATGGCCCCTCCCCTGCCTGTGAGGAGCTTCCTGCTCTGTGAAAGGAAACACTTCCTTAGATGCTGACACATTCACATATCCAAGGATTTTATTTAAAAATGTGCTGACAACAGAGAACTCCACTGAGTCCTTACTTTTTTCACCCCAAAATGCATTTGCTGCATGTCCAAAACTGACCTCATTATTAAGACCCGCTTAGTAGAAGCATATAAATAGTGAAAGTATAGAACTTTCAGAGCAGAATGTAATGTAAATGAAAAGTGGTAGCTTGGTCGCTGCCCAGAGAACAGTGCTTGGAACAACACACGGGCTTGGGAAATGTTTGTGGGTGAAGGTGGATGTCACTTGTAAAATGTGTTCTCACCTCGGCAGTGCTTTCAGCAGATGTGTAGAAACGAGAACATGTGACCTGTGTTTTAGGTTTTAAGAACAGAAAAAGACAAGCAGGATGTATTTCATCGTGAACGCATGGATGACCTCCTGGACAAACAAACCCGGGAACTGCAGGACCTGGGTGAGTCCACAGTGGAGGCCACGTGGGCAGAAGGTAGCAGATGTCTGAGAGTCCCCAGACCCGGCAGAAGTCCTGGATGGTGAGGCTTTGTCTATAAACAGGCTGCCTTTATCCCCTGGAACTCACCATGGTTTTTAACTCCTGTGTATTTCACTCATTCAGTAAACACAGATTAAACACAAGCCAGTAGGGAATACGGAAACGTGCAGGTTTGGAGCCTGAGCTACTGTCCCAGACTCACCATGTACTTGCTGGGAGCTCTGGGGAGTCACCCAACCTCCCTGGGCCTCAGTTACTCCTCTGTAAAATGAGGATACTACTGTCTATTTTGCACACTCAAAATAGACAGACATTTCTTCTTAGCCCTGAACCCCCAAGCATCCCATCGGCACTCTCTTCAAAACCTTGCTGCCTAGGCAGCAAAGAGGAGGCTGCCTGATGAGATGATGGAACTGTGGGCAGGAGAGGAAGACAGGCTCTGAGTCTTGGCTTTGGAGGCAGATGTTCTAGCTGGTGCTGGAAGCGGGTGGAAAGCACCCAAGGTTCCTAGGTGTCCCTGAGGTTGGTGCCACTGTCTCACCTTAAACACCTTCCTTGCTTCTCTTCAGAATGTTGCAACAACCAGAAGTTGCTTCTAGAATATGAGAAGTACCAGGAATTGCAGCTCAAGTCCCAAAGGATGCAGGAGGAGTATGAAAAACAGCTTCGGGATAACGATGAGACCAAGAGCCAGGCCCTGGAGGAGCTGACCGAGTTCTACGAGGCCAAACTACAGGAGAAAACCGGCCTCCTGGAAGAGGTACTCGCAGGAAGCCAAGCTGTGCCTCCCTCCCACAGTATGGCCTGCAGGCCCGACCTCTGAACAACCCAAGAGCTGTGGGAAGCCTCGCCTCACCTCCTCCCCCAACTTCCTTTCAGCACGTGTGCCCTTCGACCTCCGTTTCAGACATCTGTTTGTAGACCAGGGGACTCACTGAGCCGGGAGGTGCTCTGGTTTTGAGACTAAAATTCCTTGGATAGACTAAGTGCATGCCTAGTGTTCTATCTTAGCTGTACCCTCAAGCCTTAAGAATTGGGGCGACCTTTCTAGAAGAAGCTTATAGAACCTGGAGAGGAACAAGGGCCCTGAATGATGGGGAAGCCCCTTAATAACTTTTGTCTTACAAAATGAAGTCATTCCTCCACTGGTTTAGCAAAGACCAATAGTGTCTTGTTGGTTTACCAGCCTGAGTGCTGGGTGACCAAGAAAATAAAACATGGGGCCTGGTTCTCAGCTGGGTGAGGGAGGCGGTCACATTCACGGCCACTCATGAAGGTGTACACGCAGACGAAGGGCACCGGTGGACCACGCTGGCCTGGGAGGTCAGGGAAGGATTGCAGAGCCCATGTGATCCAGGAGGAATGTAAGTTAGCATGACCAGGAGCCAGGGAAACGCAGGAGCAAAGGCCACCCAGGCAGAGCGAAGGGATAGATGCGCAGGCAGTGTGGGTTTTGCCAAAATACCTCGTTTCCCAAGATGAAGAGAAAATCGAGAGAGGCCAGATGGCCTCCTTTTGGCATGAAACGGCAGGTGGTGTGCTGAGAGCGGGGGGCAGGAGAGTCATGAGGTATGGAGTCATTTTTGAAGAAAACGAGTCAGAGCTCTGCCTCTAGGGATATTAAATCCACCCAGAGGGAAGAGAGGCTGGCCTTCCTCCTAGCACCTCCCACACTGACCATAATGCATTTCTTCTTTTGCGTCAATAAGATTTCAAATCAGAACTTTCCTAGGGAGCCTCCACCTGGCACGCCATCTTAACTAACCTGGCTGGGCTGCTTTTATGCCTTAGCAACATCTACCAGAAAAAGAGCAGGTGTTTGTGGGCCACGGCAGGCTTCAGGCCAGAGCTGGCCTGGCCAGACTTCTGTCTGGCAGGGGTGTGGTAACGTGCGGTGGGCAAAAAGAAGCCTTTCTCAGGAGGCCACTGGGCCCAGTTTTCAAATCATCTTGTCTCTCTCAACCCTGGAAACACACAGTCCAGGGGTGGCACATGCAGCCTGGGAGAGTGAGTGCCAGGATCGATCGGCCTGGGAGGAAAGCAATTGATTCTGATATAATTGGAAATTTCCACCACTTGGTGGCAGTAAGCAAAGAGGAGTCATGCCCTAGCCACTTGCTGAACTCCACCTGGCAGAGCTGCTTGTCCCAGCATCTGAGCTCTCGGGCTTTCACTCACTCAGCACCAATGATGGACCCGATGCTGTGCTGGGTGTCCACAGTGGTGAGCAGAGAGGTGTGGTCCTGCCATTGAGGAGCTCCCATTCCAGTGGAGGATGCCGTCAAACAGGCAATTCCCATATAACCAAGTGATGGCCGAGTGGCAAGAAATGATAGCTGAGCCAAGAGCTAGGAGTGAGTCGCGGGAAGAGGGCTGAAAACAGGGACAGCGTGTGCCAAGCCCAGCAGCTGAGGGACATGCGTGTTTGGGGGAACTGAAGTTAGGTTATTCTGGCAAGAGCTTGGGGCTGGAGTGCCAGCTGAGGCTGAGAGGTGAGCTGGTGCTGTAACTCACGCACAGTCTTGTAGACCCACCTCAAGAGTCTGGACTCTATTGTGAGGACAAGGTGAGCCATGGAAGGCTTTCAAATGGGAGGTAGCATGATCAGGTGTGTGAGTTAGAAAGCTCCCTGTGGGAGTAGCTCCAGCAGAGAGTGGGAACAGGCGGGAGGGAGGCATGACTGCAGATGGGAGTCTGGTCAGGAGGCCGAGACAGCAATCCAGGCAAGTGGCTTGGGCAGTGGTGGAGGCATAAAGGGAAGTGGATGGATTCAAGAACCATGTGGGAGGTGAAAGATCAGGGTTGACTGGATTAGGATCTGGGGGGGCAGAATTAAAGGTTCACTCATTCACTCAGGTATTTTCTGCAAACCTGCTGTGTGCTGGTATGTGTTGTACACTGGGAGTTCAATGGTGGGCATGATCGACAGGGTTTCTACCCTTGAAGAACTTATATCTAATGGGAGAGACAATCAAACCATTTCACAAATAAATATAAAATCATGAGTGTCCCAAGTTCGGCGAAGGAAAGATAGAGGAGGCCTGGGTGTCCATGTGAAGGCCAGAGGTAGAAGAGGGTTTGGGGTATTGGTTGACGTGATAGGGCCTGAGGCCTAATCTGGTAGGAAAAGAAGGGAAGGTAGAAGGACAGACAGGAGGAATGTGGAAGCGTTGAGGGACCCATGGCCTCGGTTTC
Source organism: Myotis myotis (assembly GCF_014108235.1). Classification (NCBI taxonomy): domain Eukaryota; kingdom Metazoa; phylum Chordata; class Mammalia; order Chiroptera; family Vespertilionidae; genus Myotis; species Myotis myotis. The sequence goes on along the minus strand of NW_023416324.1, from coordinate 28,299,528 downwards.
CATTCCTATAATAACCTCAGTCTCCCATTCCCCACGCGGGCCCCCTATGCTCCTCTCGCCCCAGGCCCTCTTAGCACAAGGTGCCCTGCGCCCCTCCTCCCCGAGCACACACTCTCCCTCTCTCTGAGCCAGGCCCAGGAAGATGTCAGGCAGCAGCTTCGGGAGTTTGAAGAGACTAAGAAACAGATTGAAGAAGACGAAGACCGAGAAATCCAAGATATCAAAACCAAGTATGAGAAGAAGCTTCGGGAAGAAAAGGAGTCCAACCTTCGGCTCAAAGGAGAAACAGGCATCATGAGGAAGAAGGTATCGGGCTGTTCCCTCAGAGGCCTGGCGGGGGCAAGGGCAGTGCCGCAGGGAAAGCGAGGGCCGGGAGGGCCGGAGGGTGGAACGCAGTGGAGCCTGCCTGAAGGGCCTCACCTCCAGCAAGTGGGTTAGGAAAGGGGCGTGGCCTGGTGTCAGGGTTCTCTCGGCTCCGTCAGGCAGACAGATCCTTACCACGTCCTGTAACCGGGTAACCATCAGGGCTTCCCCTTCCCTTCCCAGGGATAGTGAGGTTCACGGTGGCACTGATGGGCGCTCTGGGCGTTCATCTATTGGCCAGTAGGATTTAGTCATCAGAGCTAAACCCCGATAAGAATGGAAATGAGGTCTTCTGGAGGTGAGACGGCGTTCACCTGGAGGTGTCCTCAGGCTCCTGGTGCAGGGAGCCCTGGGTGGCTCCTGTTTAGACTCCATGGGTGGGCGAAGGCTTGGGGGTATAGGATGCTTAGTTTACAGGGCAGGGAAAATGTGTTTAGCCACTGATGGTTGGGGTGAGGAGGGACTCAATTTATAGATCCGTATAGACTTGCCACAGTTTTCCCCAAATGTGCAGTGGTAGAGAAGACAAGTAAGCAAGCCCGAGTTCCTTCCTGTTAGGAATCACGCTACTAGTCAGTCCGGGGGACCATCGTGTCTTCCCTCTTGGACATGGCTAAGATGATTCGCCAGTTAAGGCTCAATCTTTGTGACCCCGATGAGGCATGGATTCCAAACTTTCAAGGCCGGTATGGTCATGGAAAACTCTGGGTCCACTCGGGGAGCTGGTCTCCGGAGCCTCCCAATGAAGACAGTCCATCCTCGCATAAAGGGATGGAACTGGATCTTATGAGAGAGAACACTACATCCTCTGTTTGGCCTGGGAAAGTCCTGACTGTCCCAAATTCTGATGGGGAGCTCTTCACATTCACAGACCGTTGGGAGGAACAGAGACAGTTCAAAGCCTTTGTTGTCCTTGTTGTTGCCATTTGTATCTTTAGTTCAGCAGCCTGCAGAAGGAGATTGAGGAGCGAGCCAATGACATCGAGAGCCTGAAGGGAGAGCAGATGAAGCTGCAAGGAGTCATTAAGTCCCTGGAGAAGGATATCCTGAGCCTCAAGCGGGAGATCCAGGAAAGGGATGAGACGATTCAAGATAAGGTGAAGGTTCAGCTCCTGTCCGTCCTCAACTGCAGTCCAGATGGACCCCGTCAATGAGGACAAGGCCCAAGAGAACATATTTATTTAACTTGATGAGGGATAAGCAGTCCGTAAAGTGCCTACTGTGTGCTTAGCACTGGGCCAATTGCTGTAAACACATCACATTGAATTCTCCCAGCAACCCCAGGGGCCATGAGCAACCCAGTTGTAAAGCTCAGGAAACTGAGTTCCAAGTGGTTGAGTATCTTGCCCAAGACCATACAGTTAGTAGGTGACAGACTTGGGATAAGAACCTGAGTCAGCTGACTGCAAGGCCCCTGCTCTCCACTGCTCCAGGTATCCTAGGGGGGCCATCCCCATGGACTGGGGGCAGCTCATCTGCCCCATGGCCCACTTGGCACCCCTGGTCAGAGAGGAGCTCCCCGGTGTTGGCCCCATGATTGCTGGGCACCCCAGAAGACTTGTACCACATTTCAGGATACCTTTTCTCACAAAACACTTAGAAGACAGACCCATCGTATTTTGTAAAACATACCAAATGATTTTATATCATCCTCCTGAGCAAATCCAGGCTCTGCCATTACTGCCGAATGTTTGAGAACGCATGGGCTTTAGCCTAGTTAGCTAGGTTCCAACACAGGCTCTTCCATTATCAGCCAAGGGATCTTAGGCAAGTTCTCTAAGCCTTTGTTTTCTCACCTGTGAAATGGGGCCCCTCAGGGCACCTGATGGGATGACAGTTCCTGCATGTAATTTCTACATGTGAGTGTTTGTGTATATATCTGGGCATATTTTTTTTAGAGGGGGGTTTAAAGCTCTCTTCAGATTCTCAAAGGGGGTGAGGGGTTGACAAGAAAGAGGTTAAGACCTTCTGACCTAGAACATTACATCAGCCTCCTAAAGGCCTTTCTTCCCACCTCCCTGCCACCACACTCTGTAATTATGTCCCTCTCCCCCTTAAGATTCTTCCCTCGCTCCCCATGGCCCATGGCAGGGGTCAGCAAGCTTTTTTCTGTAAGGGGCTAGGTAGTAAATATTGTACTCTTTGCAGGCAGTGTAGTCTCTGTCACAACTACTCAACTCTGCCATCCAAGTGTAAAATCAGCCATAGACAACCCATAAATGCATGGGCTTGGCCATGTTCCAATAAAACTATGGAAACAGGCAACGGGTCAGAATTGATCTGAGGTCTGTAGTTTTCCAACTCCTGGCCTCCTGGATAAATTCTGAACCTTTTATCCAACACGCAAGACACTTCCCTCCTTCCCCTACTTCCCTCCAGCCTCATTCTTCACTTTCCCCGTGAACCACCCACCACCTTGTGTTCAGCACCCTCAATACACACCGCACCTTCCATGCCTTCTTCTACAACACCTGCCACCGTGCAGGGTACATTTGTTGACACACCTGCTTCCCCAGCTAGTGTTTTCTCCTTAAGGGCAGGGTCTGTGTCATATTTTTATTTAGTATCCCAGACCTTAATAAAAGGTCTTCATTTAGTAAATGTTTGGTGGATAAAATAGGCCTACATTTTAGTGACTGTTGCCTTGCAACAAATTACCCCAAAACTTGGTGGTAAAAGCGAACAACTCTTTTATTCTCACAGATTCAGTGGGTCTGGAACTAGACCTGATGGGTTGTCTTTGTCCTCGGTGTCTGGGGCCTCACAGGGCCACAGCCAGGGGGACGCAAGCAGCTGGGGGTGGGAAGATCAGCATATAAGGTGGCTTCTTCATCCTCATGCCCAGCCCTTGGCAGGGACAGCTGGGAGGCTGGGGTCAGCCAAGACCATTCACCAAAGCACCTACTGTGTTCCCCAGCCTGGAGGTCTCAGTGCAGTGGGGCTGCTTACGTAGCACATGGCCTCCCCCAGAGAACCGGTGGCAGCTGCTTGGCCTTCTCTGGCCTAGCCTGGGAAGCCACACAGCATCATGTGATCTACATGCTGTGGGTTACAAGCGAGCCCTAAGCCCAGGCAGAGGCAAGGGGAGGAACCAGGTCCTACCTCCTAATGGAGGAGCGTAAGGTTGTGTTGTACAAGAACATGTGGGACGAGAAATGCTGCCAAGGCCAGCTTTGGGAAACAGCTGGCCACAGGCTGTACTTGAGTGAGTGAGCAAATGCACGCAGTCCTGGCACAGAAGCCAAGGAGTCAGAGCCACAGCCTTTGTCTCCCCAGCGAGGAGAGCTGTCTGGGGCCGCCTCAATCAGGGGGGCACAGGGTGTATGTTCTTTGCCTAACAGGATCCCAAATCCCGGGCCTCCTGACACCTGACTTTTCTCTCATCTCACCTGCAGGAGAAGCGAATTTATGACCTGAAAAAGAAAAATCAAGAACTAGAGAAATTCAAGTTTGTGCTCGACTATAAAATAAAGGAGCTAAAGAAGCAAATAGAACCTCGAGAGAATGAGATCAAGGTGATGAAGGAACAGATTCAGGAGGTGAGAAGGCATCTGCCACCCTGCCCTCCCCAGAGGATGCCAACCGGGTGTTCAGTTGTGCAAGAGCGAAATGCATTGGGATTTGGCTTTCGCGGGTCTTAGGGGTGGACTATGGCAGGACCAGCACCTCAAGGTGCGTGCTCCAGGCCCTCTAAGGGACAACGCGGCTTTTGGGCCTTAAGCCACCAGGGGGCGATGTGTGCTCAGCCACCAGCCTTGAGCACTGGAAAGGACACCCCTCCAACATTTTTTTCGCAGACTGGAAATGTTGGTTCCGGCCCTATGCAAAGCCATGTTTGGACTTCATCTGATAGGAATGGGAAGTCCTCAAAGGCTCTTGAGCAGGGGAGTGGCATAATTAAGTGTGTGTTTTGGAAAGCAAACAGGATGAAGGTAGCTAGGAGATTAGAAGCAAGAGCAACTGGAAGAGGGCTTCTGAGAGTCCATTGAGCTACAGGTGTCCCATGATCCTCCCAGGGGCTTAAGGTAGAAGGGTAGAAGTCTTCTTGGTCCTTCCCTTCCCTTAACCCCTATAGCCAATCATCACCAATCTGCTCAGTCTCCAAAAGATCTCTCAAATCCAAGCCTTCTTCCTTTCTGCTGCCATCACACTGGTCCAAGCCTCCGTCATCTCTGGCCTAGACTTGACTCCAGCCTCCAGTCGACTCCCACATAGAGGCCACAGCGAACCACAGTGGTGTCCCATCCCATCTAGAATAAACTTCAAGCTCCCTACTGAGGCCCAGGAGGCCTCTACCTGCCTCTCCAGCCTCATCTCCGGCTCCCTCCCCTGCTCCAGCCCACAGGCTTTCTGACAGTTGTTGGGGTAAGCCAAGCTCTTCCCATCTCGGGACCTTTGCAATGCTGTTTCAGAGGTTCCAGGTCTTCACATGACTGGCTTCTTTTCGTCTTTCAAGGTCTCAGCTTATAGGCCACCTCTTCAAGGAGGCCTTTCCTGACCGCCCTATGCAAAATGACCTCCTGCTCCCCTTCCATTTTCTCTAATTGTGCTGAGCAAGGATAACAAGTCAAAGGGTGTCAGAAAGCATTGGTGACCCAACTAGAATTGGATGCACAAGAGCTATGGTGGAGAAAGCAAAGCCCTTTCTCTAGGAGGCCCAGGAAAGAAGCCAGGCATGGGATCAGTCCAGGGCTGGGGCAGTCCAGAGAACATACGTCCTTTTGGCAATGACTTTCTCCCTGGCCTCTGGGACAAGGAAGGATGTCTCCTCTGGGCCTCCTGCCATTCTTGAGTGACTCCAAGGCCCAAAAATGGTAGCCAGAGAATATGAAAGAGAGAGCAGAGGTCCCCTGCCTGGAATCAATGTGCTGCAGGCCCCTGGAGATCACTGCCGGTTTCTCCCTCCTCATTTGACATATTTTTCAATTAGATTTAAGACTTAGTCGATTACTACCCACCCCAACATACCTGAGAGCTTACTCATTTCCCTTCAGTAACTGGGCCAACCATGGCATTGATTCTTGGCAGGGGATGTGCCGGAACCTGGGGAGTGATCAAACAGAGCCCTCCTACCCCACCCTGGTACCAGTTGCTGCCAGGGCTGTTAGCTGGCCTGACTCCTTCCACAAGGTCCTTTGACCTTGATGATTACTTTGGGGGGGGGGGGGGCGGGGGCGGCAGTGACACATTTAGGCTTCTCTGTCTATACAAAGTGCTTTCAATAATGAGGACAAAGTTCTTCTAAAACCTGCCCTTTTGTGTTCACAACATGAGTGTGGCTCATGAGGACCTCCTGATGCCCAGAAGGTGGCCAAGAGCCTTGAAGTCCGAGCAGAGGGCCGGAAATAGACTCAAGGGGCTACTCCATCCAGCCACGAACAAACCCAGTGAATGTCCCATCCCCCTAAACAGCGAACCTCTCCGTTAACAAGAACACTAGGGTCCACCAGATTTCATGTGAAAATGAACTTCACTTCTCCCTTTTGGGAGGAATGAAATCAACTGAGAGCTCAGCTACTGGGGGTTTCACTCTACTCAGACGCTCCAGATGTCAGTCGCATCTCTGGTCACGACAACTGCAACAACAGATAAATCTTTCCGAAGCGCCTGTGCTTCCTGCTTTTTCTTTGGAAGACGGGACACTCTCCTCAGTTGTACTTTTTAAGACCTTTTCAACAGAGCGGCGAGGCAGAGGTTCCGCCTCCGCTTCCTCTTTCCTGTCTTACGCCTTTGGCTGGGGATGCCCACATGCTGGTCCCTCAAAACTTTCTGCTTGAGGATCGATTTTGATGAGTTGTGGCCCCAGAGGGTCAAGATTCACTCACACAGTGTCACGAGGTTGGCAAGGAGGGTGCTTGTCTGAGGGACCCTGCCTCTGGCTGGAGCTGAGGTTCCAGAACTTGAGAGTTATCCATTATAAGGAATGTAAGCGAAGAAGGTAACCAGGCAACTAAGCGGGGAAAACTCGTGGCCCAGCCATGGAACACGTGACCTGGGTTAACATGTCAGCCACGAGGGTGGGGGCTTTGGAGGAGACGAGGAGTGAGAAGGAAGGTTTTGCTGCAGAGGACAGGTGGGAGCTAGAAAAGACACGTCCTGGTATCAGGGGAGACGTTCCCACGGAAAGACCTCGGTTCAAACCTAATTTTCATTCTCTCACTCTCTTATTCTTGTTTCTGTTCCTTGTTCCCTACAGATGGAATCTGAACTGGAGCGTTTCTTTAAGCAGAACACGCAGCTGGAGCTGAACATCACGGAACTGTGGCAGAAATTACGAGCCACCGATCAGGAGATGCGCAGAGAGAGACAGAAGGTGTGAGGATTTTCAGCGTCTGGCGGTTCTTGGATTCAGGTTCTGGCACCTGCCTGCAGTGGGCAGCTGGCTTCCAAAAGGCAGAGCCAGCCCACTGCTAAGAGACATTCCCATTTTAACTTGCATCCTTGCTCACAGCCCTGCCAGATTGCAGGCCCATGCAAATTCACATGACTGAATCCATCTGAGACTGTACAATGGCTTTGGGTAAAGTGACCAGGGGGTGGGAGACCAGTTTCGTGTGAATGCCCTCAGCGTTGGCTTGTTCGTCCTGGGCAGGAGCATGCTCAGAGTCATTTGTAGTCAGTGCTTAAAGGCCTTGACTATCAAATCGATGCTGCGGCTGGGAGGACCTCAGAGATCACCTATTCTAGTCCCTGTTTGTAAGAAATAAGGAAAGCCGTGCCAGAAGGATTAGGAAGTTAAGAAACTTCACCTGGCACCCATAGTTCATACAGAGCCGAGAGCCAATACTGGGAGCCAGGTCTTCTGGCCCTGGGCCAGGACTTGGCTGCACTTTCACCCACTGGCACCAGGCACCCTACAATGCTGGTTGGATCAGACTGGATTTTTCCATTCCCCACAGTAAGTATTGGCTCTGTGCTAGGTAATGCTAGAAGCTGCTACAGAGCTGCTACAAACATGAACAGGCACAGATCCCACCCTTCACAAACTGAAAAGGTTGACAGGTGATTTGTAGCATGTGCATAAAAATTATAATGCACGGTGGAAAATTGTGGAATGTGAATAAAGGGCTATGGGAGCCAGGAGGAAGGAAGGACTCGCTGTGTCATAGGTAGGGGAAGATGGGTATCAGAGAAAGCATGATGGAAGAGGGGGGGATCTAGCCCAATTTTGTCATATTTTCCCTACCCACACACACAGCCACCCTCAGGAAGGATAAACCCTGGACGAGCTTTTGTAATAAGGGGGCCTGGGAGCCCTGGCCCAGGGACCTGCAGGAGAGAATCGACGCTCCAGCTCGGCCCCGAAAGGACTAAGGGTGACTCCTGGGCTTCCTCTCATCTCTTAAGGCCCATGGTCCTGAAGGGAACACAGAGCCGATAAAGGAAGCAGTCTGTGTTGGCCTCTTAAAGCTGACGCTGTTCAGGCCAGGTGCGCGGAGGTTTAGGGCCTCCACCTCTAGGCCGTGTGCCCATCTAGGTCTCTGTGCCCCGTGTGGTCAACTGCAAGTCCCACATGTGGTGCCTCCTGTCCCTTTCTGCAGCCATTAGCCTGCAGCCCCTGCCCCTGGAGAGTCCATCCCTTCAGCACCAGAAGTAAGCGCCTCTGATTGCAGGAGCGGGACTTGGAGGCGCTGGTCAAACGGTTTAAGACGGACCTTCACAATTGCGTGGCATACATCCAGGAAGCCCGGTCCCTGAAGGAGAAGGTCCGAGGTCTCTTTGAGAAGTACGTGCAGCGGGCAGACATGGTGAGCTCTGCCTCCCTCCCCGCCCTCCCCTTCTCTCCTGGTCGCCCCTCGCTCAGAGACCCCTGTGCCCCATCAGGTGGAGATCGCAGGGCTGAACACAGACCTGCAGCTGGAGTACAGTCGCCAGCGGGAGCACCTGGAGCGGAACCTGGCCACTCTCAAGAAGAAGGTGGTCAAGGAGGGTGAGCTGCACCGCACCGATTACGTCCGCATCATGCAGGTACCTGCACGCTCCTGGTCAGCTCCCTCAGAGGCCGAGCCATCCCAGATGAGAGAGCCTGTCAAGGGCCCCTCGAGACCACCCAATACTCAGGGCTCCCCAAAGGTCCAGGGGACCCACTAGCTTTCTCTAAAACATTATCTTTGACTCCTCTCCTCTGACCTCCCAGAGCTCGTCCTGGCTGTGACATGGCCCAGAGCCCGCCAAGGAGGTTTCCTAGGCATCTCTATGCCCAGGCCTTAACCGCCCCCACCCCCCTCACTTCATCCACTTCTTTTTTCTTCTTTTTTCTGCCCCATCTTTATCTGAAGCACTCCTGTGTCCTGCCTCACTCCTCTTGTTGCCCCTGTCCCCTCTGGACCCTCATCCCCGTGATGTTAGCTCTCCTGAGTCACACTCTCCTTTTCCTCTCCTCTGTTTCCAACTCTTATTTCACCTGCTTTGTTCTGCTGCTTTTTATTCTGCTCCTGGTATCACATGGTCCCTGCTGGCCAAGTTCTGTCCTCTGAACACGCCTGTCTCCACCCACCTCCTCGTCTGACTTTTCTGGTGCCTCAGGTCCCTACCCTTATCTCTTGGGTGCAGAGCTAACCACACCCACCCGAAGAGTTGGCCTCACTCTGACTTAATGAGCTCTCCACACCCGCCTCCCGATCCTCCAGAGACTGTGCAGGGAGCCTGGCCCCATTACGGCCGCCTCCACGTAAGCGCGTTATCAGGGTTGCCAGTCGGGCTTCTCCTGCCAGATTTCTGTTTGGGTATCAGTATCGTCTGAGGCAATTAATGTGAATTAATCAGAATCCCATATATAAGGCATGTACCTTTTAATGCTTATATGTCTTTAATGCCATAATTAAAATACTGGAATGGGGTTGGGCTGCAGTTGGGTTGAAACAAACCAGTGCCCAGCTTGGCCAGCCCACACACCACTGGGCAGAGGGCACTGCAGTTCAGGCCAGGTCCAGGCACGGTAGGTCTCGTGCCATCTTACAAACAGCCCCGGTTTAAAAGCAGCCCACACCATCAATAACCACTGCCCCATGCAGGGCCCTGAAAGCAGTCAGAGGCCCAGAGACAGGCATCGATCATTGGTGGGACCCTTAGGCACGAGCAGCTGACACACAGAGCCATGGTTAAGGGTCTCAAGTGCCCCCACTCGTGAAGAGCCCACCAGGGAGTGCAACGTGCTGGGCAGTGGGGCAGTGGGACTGCAGGAGCAGCTGTCAGCAGGGGACATTGCTGAGCTCTTGTCTGCCCTGCTACCAGCGCACATGCCTGGGGGTGGGGGTGGGGGCTGGCCAGGGGCGAGGTACCTATCTCCATGCCAAGCAGATACCCAAAGTAAGTGTCAGTCCAAGGAGAAGAAGGAACAGGAAAGAAAGTGAAGACAGCAGGCTAGCCTGGAGCAAACATCCCCTGAGGCTGCTCGGGGTGGACACAATGTCCTCTTTTGCTCCTCACTACCCCAGAGGCTGTGTGCCCACTCCTGCTGGGCCAGGGTGCAAGTCGGAGTAGAAGGAGCAGAGGAGATCCGGGCAGGGCTCCTGCCCGGCCCTGCCACTCCCCAGTGGCTGGCAGAGGGAAATCCCTGGAAGAGTGTTTTCTTGAGCAGCATGGTAAACCCATGTGCCCTGGAGCCCGCAGAAGTGCCCCCAGGCAACTGCAGGGAGCAAGAGGGACCCCGTGAGGCAGGGTCCCCACCCTCAACCAGGGAGGCCTCCTTGCTTATTACAGCAGGCTCTGTAAACTTTTCTTTGGAAGATTTTTTTTTTTAAAGGAAAACTTTCAAAACCATTGGTCTGGGTTTTAAAAATTATTCCTTTCTTCAATCTTGAGTTGAAGGAGAGGGGCCAGGCCAGGGTCAGGCAAGGTGTCGGCAGGCACTGACGCTGGGCAGACCCCACTTGTCCTGCCTCAGCCACGCTCGTGGGGCCGCCATGAGTAAATTCCTTAACGTCTTCAGGAATGTCTTCCCCATCTAGAAAACGGGGAAGAAAACACCAACTTCAGCGAGGCAATGCGAGGTTTGAACGAGAGAACTAATAGGATGCTTGCGGCACTGGCCAGGTCCACAGCAGGTGCTCAGAAATGCTCTTTCCTTCCTGTCCACCGAGCAAGGGATCTGTTTACGAACCAAGGTGGAAATCCCGAGGGAGAGCCTGGAAGGCCACCACACGGACCAGGGGTACCTGTGGGCTGAGAGGACAGGAGAGGGGGCCACTCAGCTGACCCCAGACCCCCCAGCTGATGGCCTGGATGCCTGATGCCTTGGTAAGGAGCTGTGTCTGCAGGTTCCTAGGCCCTGACACTTCTGTCCAAAAAAGGGCAAGGAAGGCCAGGGCGGACATGGCATCTGAGAGATGCTCATTAGAAAACAGAAAATGAGGTCACTATCTCATTTGCATGTTCAGACGGGAGCATGGGGCCTCCCTACACATTCTCCAGCACGCTTGCAGATATGAAAATAAGAGTTGCTATGGAATACAAATATCTAGGACACATACTGTACTCTTTCAGTATACATGCTTTGAGGGCTTCTTACGTGGCAAGTTCTGGCCATCCATGGAGGATTCCAAGATGAGGTGATCGTGTGCCTACCCTCAGGGAGCTCATCGTAGGGAACTCTGTGCCAGGGAACGTGAGCAAGATACAGTAAGCACTGCTCCACACCGTGGATCCCGTGCTGTGAGCTCACCACGGAGGTGGGCTTCAGTTAGGGGACGTGGCTTTTGAGCTGGGCCGTGAAGGATGAGGAGAGCGTGGGCTGGGAGCAAATGGGGACGAGCCTTTCGGGCAGAGGGCTCAACCCGAGGACAGACAGAGAAGAGAAAGGCCGGTGGGATGTTTGGGAACTCAGGAGTCCACAGACCTTACTTTATTGCACAGCGTGGGGGCAGGGAGAAAGGACCCACTGGAACAGGATGTAGTTTAGGGTCCCCTTGAAAGGGCTTTCCATGCCACACCAAGAAGCATACGCATATCTTATAAGCAGGTGCCACCTGAGGTTTCTGAAGTAGGTAGGGGTATTACCAAGGTTAAGTCCATTGGCAGGTGGAAAGGCTGGTAGGGAAAGGCGAGTGGCAGGAAAGCCCGTGTTCAAGGAAGACGAGAAGGACTTGGAAGGGGAAAATGTCAAAAGACATTTCGGAGTAGAAATGATGAATAGAAATGTCAGATTGCACGTGAGCAGGCTGAAAGAGGAGCAGAGAAATGGCTCATTTGCGCAATTAGGCAGATGGCGAGAGCTGTGGGTTCCAGAAAAATGCCACCCATGCAGGGCTTCCACGTTCACAGAATAAATCAGTCGCCTGTTCTTTCCACCCAGCCACATTCTTAAAGATGTCAACTCATGCCGAGACTGGTTTGGCTCAGTGGATAGAGTGTCAGCCTACGGACTGAAAGGTCCCAGGTTCGATTCCGGTCAGGGGCATGTGCCTGGGTTGCGGGCACATCCCCAATAGGAGATGTGCAGGAGGCAGCTGATCGATGTTTCTCTCTCATCGATGTTTCTAACTCTCTCTATCTCTCTCCCTTCCTCTCTGTAAAAAATCGTTGAAATATATTTTTTAAAAAAAGAAAACATGGGGGGAAAAAAAGATGTCAACTCAGGAAAAGCCAGTAGGGGGTGCTATAGGCATTCTTTCCCTTCCCTGCCCAACTGCCGGTCTGTTCACATCTGTGGCTCTCCAGCGTCAGTCTCCACAAAAGGCAAACCTGGCCAGCTTGATACAGCCCCTTTATGTAGAAGGTTTTTTATATAAACAGACTTTAGCATCCCCAGCCAGTCTCTCTTACCTGCCCAATGACTTGGTACCTGATGGGCCTGTGCCAGCTTTTCTCCGCCAAAGTTGCTGAGTGGGGACCTGGAGAACTGGAGGGCTTTTGTAGGCCATCCTGACTGAGGAGGGATCAGGAACAGAAGGTTCAGCTAACGGTTGTGTTCACATTTTAAATTCACAAAGCTCCCCGAAGCATATACAGGCATACCTTGCTTTATTGAGCCTCACAGATACTGTGTTTTGTTTTGTTTTTATAAATTGAAGGTTTGTGGCAACCCCGCATCAAGCAACACCATCAGTGCCATTTTTTCCAACAGTTCAGATGAAGGTTAGCATTTTTGAGCAATAAAGTATTTTTCATTTAATGTCTATACATTGTATTTAGACATAATGCTATTGCACACTTAATAGAGACCACAGTATGGTGTAAAAATAACTTATATGCACCGGGAAACCAACAAGTTCATGCGATTTGGGTTGTGTTATTCGCTTATTGTGGTCGTTTGGAACCAAACCCGCACTACCTCCCCAAAGTACGCCTGCCTGTACAGGTGACTTCGGTGTGACCTCTGGACCCCTCAGAGCACGAACCACCCAGAAAGTACTCCTTAGGGAGCCAAATCAACCCCTGCAGTTATGATTACTTTCATCAAGTATTTAGTGCCTCATCTCCTGCTTGCTCCCTCTTGACACCAGGCCTGAAACTCTCTTCCCTGTCCCCTGCCACCCATGGAGCCTTCCTCACATGGGTGAGCACCCCTCTTCAGACCCTCAGGACATCTCTTGGCATTGGATTCAAGCTGGACCTCCTGTGTCTGGCACCATGACCAGTGCATAGTAGGCTTTCAGGAACTCCTTCTTAAGTGATTTTTTATGAATGGATGAGTGAATGAATGAATGAACAAAAGAACAAACACAACAGGGGAATCAGGCTGCATGGGTCTCGGTCACACTCTAATAAGGACTGAGCCATGTCCTGGAGGTTTATTAGGTGGCCAGCATCATGGAGGTGTCCAAGGCTGATAGTGGGGTCAGAAACAGGCATTCACACTTAAAGGTATCAGGAGCCAGAAGTCCCAGACATGTGACAGGGTTGTGGAGGGTGGAGTGGGGGAGAAAACTAGGGCAGGGTCCACTTGGGGCCATTACAGTAGCAGAGGGGAGAGATGCTGAGAGCTGGTTAGAAATCATAGCAGGAAACGTAGACACCAGATTCTATTCAGACACAAATCCACAGGGTTCAGTGACCAAATGGATGGAGATGACCAAGAAGAAGTAACTACAGAAGTTTATGGAGAGGACTGGGGAGAGGGTACCCTCAGCTTCTAATTTTTATTCTGATGCCTATTACTCCGTTGAATGAGGCAGGAGAGTGAAGCTGAGGGACACCAAGTGAGAGGAGGAGTGGAGAGCCCCGGAGGGTGCGAGTGGCCCATGAGCTCACTGCAGCTCTCCCGAGCCTCCTCTCGGTCTGCTCTCCCCTGCCTGACCTTTACCCGCTGGTTTATCATTTCCTCATTAGTAAGAATCTCATCTTATTCACCTTGCTATCCATTGCATTCGTTATTCATTTGCCTCCCCATTCCACAAATATTTATGGAGCACCTCTTACAGGCAAGGCAGAGTCCAAGGTCTTAGAACCCCATAAATACTAGTACACATTTAATTGATCGTGTCATGATACAAAGTCAGCATAGAGAAGTTTGGGGCGGGGGGAGGGCTGGCAGAGACTTTCACTGGGGAGCCTCTGGGAGGAAATGCGGCCGATTCCTCACCCAGGCCTGGGTGGGTTAAAAGGGTAAAAGATCAGGTGGAGAAAAGCTGCTGACTGTCTACAAAGACAGGCACAGGGCCTCGCCTGAGAACAAGGGGGGGGCAATGACTGGGCACCTCATCCACGAGGGAGGGAAGAGCACTGAAATGAAGTGATACACTGAAAATCGGAAGGTATGTTTGACATGCTCAGACCAAGAGGCTCTGGAGGGAAAGACAGTGATGGGGTGCTCCCTCCTGGGCGCCACGGGCACGTTCCCGTGACCCAGAAGCACTGTGAGGACGGTGCTTGGGACCAGCCCATTCTCCGGGCTCAGAGTCCATGCTCACAATGTCCCCTGTAGAAGCACAGCTTCTTCCTGGCACGAGTCCGTTCCATGCAGGTTGGGCCGCGCTGACTTTTGTGGTAGTCAGACCTCCAGGCCTTGCTGCCCACTGAGGGCCTGGCTCGCAGGCCGGCGGCAGCATCAGCCAGGAGCTGGTTAGACATGGAGAATTTCAGAACCAGCTCCAGACCTACCGAGTCCGGAGCCGCATTTAACGGAATCCTCAGGTGATTCCTTTGCATGATGTATGGGAGGTGCCGCTGTAGACAAGCCGGGTACTTGAGGCTGTGGACTCAGAGCAAAATGGCCAGTGTCTCTCTGCGCCTATGGTGAAGGGGACACCTCTGCAGAGCCACCCTTGCTGCCCTTGTGCTGAGTATGAAAAGGAAGGCAGTGATCTGAGGTGTGGGAAGGGAAGAGTGTTCCCAGGGGCAGAGCCCCCACCACCCGGCGTCCAGCAGGCTCTTCATCCTCACTCCTCGCCACTCCCCTCTCTCACTTGGTGTCCAGCGGTACAGACCTGCTGTTAGTTGCCCACCCGCCGTGTCCTACTTCTGTGCCTCACTCCTGCGGTTCCAGTTGTCTAGGACCCCTTACCTTCTCCTTGGCAGCTCCTTCAGGCCTCAGCCCACGGACCTGTTCCTAGGCGTCCACCCTGGTCATTCAGGCAGAGCTCAGCACCTGTGCTTTGTGGCCCGCTCCTGCCTCTCAGTAGGGCAGCCACACACTGCACTGTGCCAGGTCCCCCACGGAACCCTAAACTCCTCAAGACCAGGTCTCACTTTCGGTATACCTCAGGGTCAGCGCAGTGCCTGGCACATAGTTAGTAGTCATACATATGGGATGGGTGATGGATGGATAGGTGGGTGGGTGGATGGATGGATATTATCAAACACAAGAGAAGTGAACTTCAGGTGGATGTTGCAAATGTTAATTACCCACGTACTTTTCTGGGTTCCTAACTAAACAGTGTGCTGTTGGGGGCAGAAACCATGTCTTTTTTTCTGTCTGCATCTCAGGGACATGGCAGATACCCTATAAAAATAGGCTCAACAATTAATGAAAAAAATGAATAAAGGGCAGCACAGTACTTAAGAGCTTGTAACTCTCTGGAGCCAGGCTGTCAGGCTCAGAATCCTGACACGGTCACTTACTATCTATGTAATTTGAGCAAGTTACATAACCTTTCTGTGCCTCGATTTCCTCTTTTGTAAAATTTTGATTATAATAGAATCTACTTACAGGGTTATTATGCTTCTTCAATGCATTAAATTCATATGAAGTTCTTAGAAAAGTGTTGTTGTCACTGTGGGTGTTGGAAAGAGCCTGGGTGGATGGAAATAGTGTGTACTGTCTGTATCTAATGTTGCTAGAGTCCACCTGAAGGTAAGTTAGCTGATGCCTCAAGAGGCTGAGCCATGAGCTAGGAAGACTCAGACCCCAATAGAGGCACCAGATAATTAATCTGGGTTCAGGACCAACCCCACCCATTCCCCACACCCTCGGCCCCTAGCCAGGCATGCCCTGTGCCCACTGATCACTCATCCATACTCACTCTCTTTTCCTCCCTTTTATGCAGGAAAATGTCTCCCTCATCAAGGAGATTAATGAGCTCCGCAGGGAGCTGAAGCTCACCCGCTCCCAGGTCTATGACCTTGAAGCAGCTCTGAAACCGACCAAGAAATTCCAACAACAAGAGGTTCCAGAAACAGGTACTGTCCCCAGTGGCTAAAGGAGATGGGCATTGGGACAAACAGACCAATGGCAGCCATGGGCAGGTCGCCCTTTGGCTTCTGAGGTAGCCTCTCCTAAGTGTCCTCCTGGATCAGGTCACAGCCACCCCATGGCCTTCTGGGAGCCTCTTCGTGCCACACACCTGCTCTCTAAAGGATCTGTGAGGACCTACCACATTCAAATATATGCAGGTCCACAGTCCTTAGAGTTAGCCACGCTGTCAGAATTTAGAATCTTTCAGATCTTAGAGCAGCAATTTTCAACCTTTTTTCATCTTCATGGCATGCAGAAACTACTAAAATTCTGTGGCCCATCAAAAAATAAATACTAGTATATTTTGCTGATCTGACAAAAATAGGTATATGATTTATTCACCCTAGACAGCTATTTTGTTGGCTCTTGTCATTTTTTTATTTGACAGTCTAAGGGAAAAGAGGTCAGTGGCCCTGACTAAATAGTCAGGTATTGCATGTTTTAAAAATTCTTGTAGCACGCCGGTTGAAAATCATTGTCTTAGAGCATACTGTATGCTGTATATTACATGGCAGCCCTAGACTAGTGTTTCTTTTGTGAAACAGATGAATATTTACACCTCATAATTTTAAAATGCATTTCATTTTTAGAGCTTTGTGCCTCTTAGAACTATGGATAGGGATGGAAGACCTGTATAATTAAAGACACATAAAAAATCAGAGACTAGCCCTAGCCGGTGTGGTTCAGTGGATAGAGTGTCAGCCTGCGGACTGAAGGGTCCCAGGTTCGATTCCAGTCAAGGGCATGTACCTTGGTTGTGGGCACATCCCCAGTAGGGGGTGTGTAGGAGGCAGCTGATCGATGTTTCTCGCTCATCCATGTTTCTAACTCTCTATTCCTCTCCCTTCCTCTCTGTGAAAAATCAATAAAATATATTAAAAATATTTTTTTAAAAAATCAGAGACTATTTAAAGGGAGAGGGGGAAATGATATTAGAAACTGCAAATGAGTTATGACTGTAATTATATCCTAAAGTTCCTCTGAATTTCTGACAACCAAGGCAAAAAGGGAAACAAAGAAATATGATTATTTACATAGTTTTCATTTAAGGATAAAGGAATTTTCTTTTTCTGGAGAAACAAACCTTTCCCTGGCACTAAATTGCATGAAAAGCTTATCACATGGATGCTTATGAAAGGGGTGTTGAATAATATAATTGATCGTCTGCAATTATAGGTTTTCAGACAATTAAAAAAACATTCTTCAGGTGTCCATTTCTTACCTGGGCAGTCAATGAAAACCAAGAGGGTAAGGCATTTCTGTGGAAAAGTAAGCCAACGTGGTTCAAGTATATTGTGTTCTGGAGGTTTACATTCAGGGATAAAGCTTAGAAACCTTGACAAAACGTCCCATTGCTGAGGACTGGGTCTTTCACATATGAGTTGTCTCATGTACTGTGGTTATATAAGATACTATCATTGGGGGAAAGGTAGTGGAAGGATACAAAGGAACTCTCTGTACTATTTTCACAACCTCTTGTGAGTCTTAAACTTTATATATAGATAGATATAGATATAGATATAGATATAGATATTTATATAAATATATCTACACTAATAAAAGAGAAAGATGCAAATTGACTGAACCTGCATGATGCCCACCAGCCAATCAGGAGTGAGCATGCAAATTAACCCAACAAAGATGGTAGGTTGATTTGCATATGCAGATGCCTAGCAGCCAGGGGCAGGGCAGGATGCTTGTGTTGTCGCCATGGCGATGACGCAGGTGTTCCGCACCGCCCCAGCCACTCCAGGCTTCTGGGCAATGTGGGAAGGCGGAAAGGCAGCTCTGGGCTAGAATGAAGGCAGAAAGGCAGCTCCAGGCTGGAGCAAAGGTGGTGCCAGCAGCCAGGGGAAGGAAGGCCCATTCTTGCACAAATCTTCGTGCATCAGGCCTCTAGTGTGTGTGTGTGTGTGTGTGTGTGTGTGTGTGTGTGTGTGTGTTGTCTCCTGTGCCCTTGTCATTAGAGTTGATGAGAAATTAACACAATAGTAACCTCTCTGAGTAGTACCTGAGTGGCACTGTCAGGTCTAAAGAATGACATAAGAGCACATGTGTTACAAAGACCAGGCGCTTGACAATTGCAAAACTTCACTTTAGAAAATATTTCGAATATGCCCGAGTGTCCTAGCAAATAATTAATTGAGACGTCCTCAGGATGATGTATGATATATCTATGGTCTTCTTATTACAATCATGGGAATTTTCGGACATATTCAGAAATTGAGAGAAACATCTAATGAATCCATCCCCCAACTTCAACAAGCATCAATTTCTGTCACTCTTGCTTCATCAGTGTCCCTACCCCTCAGTAATTGCCCCCACACCCACCATGGATTATTTTTAAACAAAGCAAACATCATAGCACTCATGTAATATAGTTTTCGCATGGGAGATATTTATAGTTCATAACAGTTGGAGACATATATTACCAACTGCCTGCCTTGATTAGGAAGAGCCTAAGTCTGACCTCTGATTTTGAACATGGGCCCACCAAGACATGTTAGCTCAAAATTCACACCCTCAAGTCGTTTAAGGAATTGAGCAGTTTGATTGGCTTTTAAGAATTTTTTATCCAAACAGGAGAGGTTGCCATCTCCAAACCACTATTTTAGTTTTAGCAGCATTTATTATTAAGTTTTTATTCGCACAATTAACTAACAGGTCTGATAGACACACCTGCTTGCTTTCAATTATTAAAACCATATCATTAGAACTTCTAATTAAAGATGGTTAATTGAAAACCTACTAAAATGGCACAAGTAAACCATAAGATCTAAAAAAAAAACACAAAAGGAAACAAGAGACACAAAAATCTGAAAGCTGAAAATGGATACATGAGTGGTAACTCCACTTCATAGGCACAAGAAACCTGACTCCTAAGCCAGGTTTGGGAACACTAGAGGAAACCTAATCACAGAACCCTCAGCAGCGGTTCTCAACCTGTGGGTCGCGACCCCTTTGGCGGTCAAACGACCCTTTCACAGGGGTCGCCTAAGACCATCCTGCATATCAGATATTTACATTACGATTCATAACAGTAGCAACATTACAGTTACGAAGTAGCAACGAAAATAATTTTATGGTTGGGTCACAACATGAGGAACTGTGTTTAAAGGGCCAGAAGGTGAGAACCACTGCAAAAGGCTCAGGAATTAGCAGAAGCTGACAGCTCTGGAAGTGGGAGTAAAGAGGGCCTGAAAACAAAAGACATTTGATCCGCCCAGTATCTAATACAATGGTTAAAGATAGACCCTCACCAGCCCTAGATGGTTTGGCTCCATGGAGAGAGCGTTGGCCTGCAGACCTAAGGGTCCCAGGTTCAATTCTGGTCAAGGGCACATACCTCGGTTGCAGGCTCCTCCCTGGCCCAGGCCCTGGTCAGGGCACCTGCAGGAGGCAACGAATTTATGTGTTTCTCTCACATCGATATTTCTCTCTGTCTTTCCCTTTCTCTTCCACTCTCTCTAAAAATCAATGGAAAAATATCCTCAGGTAAGGATTAAAAAAAAAGGATGGACCTTCAACAGGGCCATCATCACCATCATCATTAAATGTTAGAACACCAGAGTACAAAGAAAAAAATCCTCCAGCCTTCCAAAGAAAATAAGGAGAGATTTCATGCAAAGGAGCAAAAATTCCAATTGCAAAATACAAAATCAACACACAAAAATCAGTTGCATGTCTATACACTAAAAAAAAAAAAAAAAAAAAAAAAAAAAATTCACTGCCAGCCCAGTTCTTCTATCATTGTAACTTTTTTAATTTTTGTTTTTAAAAATAATTCTTTATTGTTGAAAGTATTACATATGTCCCCTTTTTTCCCCATTGACCCCTTCCAGCGTATCCCCCCACCACCACCACCACGCTCCCCACCACCCCCATCCTAGGCCTTCAGTACCCTATTGTCTGTGTCCATGGGTTATGCATACATGCATACAAGGTCTTTGGTTGTTTACCTCCCACCAACCCACCCTCCCCCGCCTTTCCTCTGAGATCCCGCACTCTGTTCCATGCTTCCATGTCTCTGGATTCACTTCATTCATCAGTTTATTTTGTTACTTAGATTCCACATATGAGTGCGATCATGTGATGCTTGTCTTTCTCTGACTGGCTTATTTCACTTAGCATGATACTCTCCAGGTCCTTCCATGCTGTCTCAGAGAGTAAGGGTTTCTTCTTTTTTACTGCTGCATAGTATTCCATGGTATAAATGTACCACAGCTTTTTGATCCACTCATCTACTGATGGGCACTTGGGCTGTTCCCAGATCTTAGCTATTGTAAATTGTGCTGCTATGAACATAGGGGTGCATATATTCTTTCTGATTGGTGCTTCGGTTTTCTTGGGATATAGACCTAGAAGTGGGATCACTAGGTCAAATGGCAGTTCCATATTTAATTATTTGAGGAAACTCCATACTATTTTTCCACAATGGCAGCACCAATCTGCATTCCCACCAGCAGTGTACTAGGGTTCCCTTTTCTCCACATCCTCGCCAGCATTTGTCTTTTGTTGATTTGTTGATGGTAGCCATTCTGACAGATGTGAGATGGTACCTCATGGTCGTTTTGATTTGCATCTTTCGGATGATTAGTGACTTTGAGCATTTTTTCATATATCTCTTGGCTTTCTGAATGTCCTCTTTGGAGAAGTGTCTATTTAGGTCCTTTGCCCATTTTTTTATTGGATTGTTTGTCTTCCTTCTGTTAAGTTGTATGAGTTCCTTATATATTTTGGATATTAACCCTTTATCAGATGTATCATTGCCAAATATGTTCTTCCATGCAGTGGGCTCTCTTTTCCTTTTGTTGATGGTTTCTTTTGCTGTGCAGAGCTTTTTATTTTGATATAGTCCCATTTGTTCATTTTCTCCTTAGTTTCCTTTTCCCTAAGAGATGTATCTGTAAACATATGGCTATGAGAGATGTCTGAGATTTTGCTGCCTATGGTTTCTTCTAAGATTTTTATGGTTTCACAACTTACATTTAAGTCTTTTATCCATTTTGAGTTTATTGTGTATGGTGTAAGTTGGTGGCCGTGTGTGTGTGTGTGTGTGTGTGTGTGTGTGTGTGTGTGTTGCATGCAGTCATCCAATTTTCCCAACACCATTTATTGAAGAGACTCCATTGTACGCTCTTGCCTCCTCTGTCAAATATTAATTGAACATAATGGCTTGGGTCTATTTCTGGGTTCTCTGTTCTGTTCCATTGATCTATATGTCTGTTCTTATGCCAGCACCAGGCTGTTTTGATTACGGTGGCTTTGTAGTGTATGAGGAAAGTACTTTTCTTTTCTTTTTTTAAAGTACTTTTCAATGTAAATGTCTTTTGCCTCCTTGGTTAAGTTTATTCCTAAGTACTTTATTCTTTTTGATGCTATTGTAAATTGATCTAACTGGACAGAAAAGGGAGTGAGTGTAAAAAGATCCCATTTGGTAGGTAAGAAATAGAGTTGTCCAGGAAGAAGAGGTCCAAACTCAGGCAAAGAACAGGTGCCTTGAGCACAAGGCAGTAAGAGAGGTCATGATGGGAGAATGGAGACCTCGTGTGTGATAAGGGAGGGGAAACCACAGGAGTGGGTGCTGACACGGCGTGGAAGCCAAGAACATTCCTGCTGAGGGTTCAGCCTGTGAGGCGAGGTAATGGATGAGCCCTGGACCCTGGTGGACACCAGTGTTGCCCAGGATGATGGCAGCATCTGAGGATGACTGGGGACGGGAGAGTTAAGGGAAAGTCCTCAAGGAACATGAATGAGTGGCCACACCAGGAGGGGTAGAGAGGGGTCTGTCTCCAGGAGCAGGGGTTTTACCTGAGGAGGAGCACTGCAGGTTTAGAAGCCAACCAACGTCAACAGGAGAGCGCCACCCTGACTGGGGTGGGGAATGGGAGAATGAGCCACCTGCATGGGAGGGGCCACAAGGCCAGCAGCTGGGGCTTAGGAGAGGGGCTGGGCTGAGGTCATGCTTAGCACTTGGCTATCACTCTCAAGTGTGTCTCTTCACTTCTCCATCTTGTATCCCTAGCATCTGGGATTGAGTAGGTGCTCAATAGAAATTTGAGGAGGCAGGAGGGAGGAAGGGAGGATACGCTGCAGTCCAATGACAAGCCCGCATTCATCCTGCTCTGTCCCTTGCAGGGCCCAGTGAGGTCACACACCGCATCGTTCCCACCATGAGACTGAATGAGCAAGAAGAAACTGGGAGAATTATTGAAATGCAACGCCTAGAAATCCAACGTCTCAGAGACCAGATCCAAGAACAGGAGCAGGTCCCAGGGTTCCACCCCATCAGTGGATTTCGGCTTCCTTCCCTCGTAGCGACGGTTCATTCTTTGGCCAAGGTGGACGCTGAGGTGCCCAACAAGTGACTCCCTCTGGTGAGCCACCTCCAGTCACACTAGAGGAAGCACTGCGCATCTGTCCCCAGGCCAACTCTGGGCTGCAGTCCCTGCGGCACTCCCCGCACCAGCCTCTCTCCTGCCCTGGGGAGTTGGAGACTTGGTCAGAATAAAAGTGTTTGCCCACAACTGTGTCCAACTCTTTGCTTAGCCAAGGAGCTGGGGAAGGAAGAAGGGAGAGGGGGGACTCTGAAAACTGGGGGTGTCTCCAGCTCATCCAAAGCCACCTCTACCTGTGGAAATCACACTGAACTTGAAGCTGGTTCCTGCCACCCCATTCCTCTCTGGGCCCTACGGATGGGCTGCCTGCTCCCACTTTAAGTATCACTGCCCGCATGTCTGGCCTGGCTTTCTCCTCTGCCAGCCAGAACAGGACCCAACACAGTCTCCATCATTTGTTCTCCTTTATGAAACCTAAGGAGGTTTTCTGAGGATTTTTACATTTGTGTAAAGATCAGAGTAAAAGAAAGAACATGGCAAAGTTCCCTCAAGTGTCCCTTACCTGCTGACCCTGTTGTTAGAATTACAAGCAGAGCTCCCCCCTTATTTCTCTCACCTCCATGCCACTCTAGACTTGTTCTCCAAGGTCTTACCCGCCCCCCTGCATTTCTGGGGGACACCTCTTCCTCTGGGCCTCATAATGGGTGACCCAGCCACATATACCAGAAAAGGTAGTTTTTACGCACTAAAGAGCAAAGCAATATACCCAGACGGCCCTGTCTTCTCCCACCTGCGGAGGCCAGGCAACCTTCTAATACCCAAATAACAAGCATTTAAGCCCCCGGTCCCTGCTGGTCCCTGCTGGCTCTTAAGTCTGGTGTCCCCAAGGCATCTCCCCAACTTCCCCGATCTGCTCCGGGCACCGCTCTCGAGTTAGTTTCCCCAGTGAGAGCCGAGGCATGGCTGTCACACTTGGCAAGTCTCTCCAGAGGGCTGAGGAGTGCAGAAAGAAGGCACAAGGCAGAGGCCGTAAAGCAAAGTGTACACAGGACTCTCTCTCCTTAGCAATTCCCCACCCCCACCCAGCCCACACCCTGTCACAGTGGCCAGCGTATCTCCTCCAGACCAGGCCCAGGAAGCAGGACAACATTCAGGCACCTGAGAGATTCACCCACTAGGACCACAGCCATGCTGGGTACATGGGCTCTGGGAGTCAGACTTCTCCATTCCCAGCCAGCACCTTGCCTTTACTTTTGTAGAGGAAACCGACTCAAAATGAGTTTGGGGAGGTCAGCAGGGCCAGATGGTGCAGGGTGGTGAAGGCACATACAGAGGCCAGCACTGAGCCACCCAGAGTCCCTCCCCACCACCTCCCAGGCTCTTGACACACTGGCCTCCTTCCAATTCCTCCAAAAGGCCAAGTTCTTCCCTGCCTCCAGGTCTTTCCACACGTCACTCAGTGAACTTCCACTCATCCTTCAGATGATAACTGAAATGTCGGGGGCTGTCCCTCCCCCGCCCGCCCCCACCTAAATTACACCCGCCGCATTGCTTCCTTTCATAACCCCCTGTGACAGATCCGTTCAGTTGTCAGATGCTGCCTCTCCGAGGCGCTCGTTCCATGGAAGCAAGGCTCTGTCAGATTTTAAAGTTCACTTGGGTACCTGGGTGGGTCACTGATTAAGGGACCTAATAGTGGAGGCAGGGGACCAGTTGGGAGGACACTGTGGCTGACCACACGGGAGAGGACAACTGCTGGAACCAACATGGCGGCGGTGGAGATGCAGAGAAGTGAATCCTGACGTTAGGACCAGAGGGAGTTGTCCAAGCAAAGGGGTGGGGGTGGGGGTCGGGGTGGGGGAAAGACTCAGTAAGCAGGAACATGGGAAGAAATGGGCTCTTCTCAGGGCCAAAAGGAAATGAATTCACTGTTGCTATGAAGTAGCAACATTCAAATGAGATTTTTCAACGTAATGCCCTCGGATCAAGATATCACATTTCACCTGTAAGTTGAGCCTTAGGTTTCAGATGAGGAAACCAAAACCCAAGGAGGAATGAAGTCACTAGCGCAGGGTCACACTGATGGAGCCAGGATTGCAGGCCATCTACCCAATGGCCTCCACATCCCATGATCTTAAGCCTGTCCTGGAGAGGCTCCCAAACAGAGCACTGGGCCAAGTGTTGGTGGTTTTAGGAGTGTGACCTCTGGAGAGTCCAACCCAGAAGTAACAGGTGCTGACACCTGCCGGCTAAGCTTACCTGCTAGTAACCCCGAGGCTGGCTGTGGCCCAGCTAGTGAGGAGGAGGCGGAGGAGAAAGCCCAGCCAAGGAGAACCCATCACAGCAGAACCTGGCCCTGTGGCCAGTGCATCCACAAGGTGTTTTCTCAGCTGCACAAGGGTGAGCACAGCTTCTTGCTGGCAAAGCTGGTGCCAGAGGGATAATCTTGTTTTCCTCTCCATGTTCTGTCTTGTGTGTTCCTACATCACCCTGTTGGGTGGCTGCTGCACCTGAGACCTCCTTCCACTTGGCCTGTGCTGACCCCATGGGGAGGGTCTCACCTCACGGTGCCACCTCCTCCTTCACAGGGTCTCTTCAGCCTCACTGAGTGGGCCTAGCAGCCCCTCCTCCAGCAGCCTTAGGAACCTTGCTGGTCACTCAAGTGCCAGGCATTGGCATGTGGACTCCACTCTCATTCTTCTGGTTGCAGTCCATCACTGAGCTCTGGGGACTCGTTCAATGCTGGTGTGACCACGGGTGCCTTTGGAGGCTGCCTTCTGCCTGGGCCCCAGATCACCCTGTGCTCTCCTGCCCTTCTTCTAGAGTCAGCATCAGCTCTGGCCACACCATGTGAGTTCCCAGCTGAGCCTCCCCTGCCATCCTGTTCTGCCAGCACCGAAGACCTGCCCCATAGGAGGTTCTGGCATCAGTGTCTATCTTTCCCCATATAGAGTGTGAGCAGCCATTACCAACCAGCTGCTCCCAGTAGTACCTGAGGGACCCTGGTGAGTATGGGAATGACCGTGTGTCCAGGTAGGACCCCCCTGGCTCTCATTGCTCTGGATTTGGAGTGAGAGGTAAGGAGAAGACATATCAGGACCAGGATTGGGGAAAGGGAGGGAAAATTTCATAAGTTCCCTGCCCAGCTCTACCTGGGACAGCTGGACCATGGGTCTGCCCAGGATTGGCCCCTCCTTGGGATCAGGAAGATAAATAAATGTCAGACATGTGCAAGGGGAATACACAGCCAGCAAGCCTGCCAGGCCCCCTGCTCTCCTGCTCCTCCCACGGAAGGGGACACCTTTATAACGCTTTGCAAAGTGGCAAACCCATGTGGTTTCCCCCCGAGGCCCTGCCCCACAGTAGTCAGCCTACCCTAGCTTTTCCCAGGGACAGAAGCACCCAGAGCTGCACCGTCCAGTAAGGGAGCCGCAAGCCACATGTGGCGATGGAGCACTTGAAATGGGGCTAGTCTAAGGTACACAACTCATTTTCTATAATTCATACAAAATGAAATAGCTCATTTAATCATTTGTATATTACAATGAAAATATTTAGGGGTTAAGTAAAAAGTTTAACGTAGTAGTGTCTGTTTCTTTTCACTGTTTCAACGTGGCTACTGGAAATTTAAATTACATATGCAGCTCATGTTATATTCCTACTGGACAACACTGCTCTAGAGTTGGGACTGACCCCCAATCGTCTCCACAGCACAAAGCAAGAAGAAGCATGGACAGGTCAAGCATAAGTACTTTGTGAGCTGCTGGTGGAAAGATAACTTTGATTTTGTTTTCTTGTCTCTTTCAAACACATCAGGAGGAGAGAGCGCAAGAGGCATTCATTTCAAGGATCTCAATCCAGGAGATGGGTGACGGCCTACAACCAGCTCCAAGCAGCAACCGCCTTAGCCCACCCAGAGCACATGTGGTGTGTGGTGCCAGGCTCACCTGTTAGAAGCAGAGCCCTGACCATGTCCAGTTATACTTCAGGCCCCTCCATCGGTTCCTCAGATGAGACCCAGGACCTCACCATGGCATTCAAGGCCCAGTGCAGCTCATCTATTGAGCTTCATCTCACATGCTCCCTGCTCAAAACCCTGTCAGTTCACACTTCTGTTCATTCAACAAACATTTACTGACTACTGCCCATGTGCCAAGCACAGTGCTGGCTGCTGAGGTCATGATGGTTAGCAAAATAGGCATAAACCTGTACCCTTTGGGGACCACATGTCTAGTGGGGGCTAACAGGTAAGTAAATAAGGAAAATTACAGCACATGCAATATGAGCAGTTGTGAAGGAAGCACAGGAACCATGGGTGCACCAAAGAGGCACCTACACCAGACTTGAAGTCAGGGAGGGTTTCCTGGAGGAGGTAACATCTCAGTTAAAGAAGTCCTGTTGGCCAGACTGAGTCTGGGGGTGGTAAATATCCCAGGCAGAGGGAACTCTGGGTTCAAGAACTAACTGGAAGGGCAGAGCAGAGGGCAGAGCATGCTGAACTGAACTACATGCATTCTGGCTGGAGGGCAGGGACCAGTGGCAATTAGTTGGCCTGGTGTGTATGGCAGGGGCTTGTGAGCCCAGTGAAGGAGTGTGGCATTTATCTGAAGTTTATTCTGCAAGTGTTTTAAGCAAGGGAGTTCCTGTTTCCCACAGGAAGTGCCTTTGCCCCTCCTTCCTCTACTCAAATCCTGCCCCCCAGTGGGAGCTGCAGGAGGGGGGGGGGGGGGCGGGCAGACCTGCCATTGTCAGGCACTGGATGTTGTTTTGAAGGAGAATGAGCAGGGGGCTTGTGGGGGCCTCAGCCCAGGGGAAAGTGCCACGGGACTGGGGCTT
Organism: Myotis myotis; assembly: GCF_014108235.1. Classification (NCBI taxonomy): domain Eukaryota; kingdom Metazoa; phylum Chordata; class Mammalia; order Chiroptera; family Vespertilionidae; genus Myotis; species Myotis myotis. The sequence goes on along the minus strand of NW_023416324.1, from coordinate 28,272,378 downwards.
AGGGACCAGCTATGGAATTTGGGGCCGAGGCTCAGTCTGAGTCCGGATTTGGGATTTGGGGGCTGGATTCAGGAACTGAGGTGAGAGTGGGGTCCAGGACCTAATTCCAGGATTTGCAGCTGAGGTCAGGTCCAAGCTAGATTCAGGGTTGGGTTTTGGAACTGGGACAGGAATTAGATTTGCAAATGAGGCTGGGGGTTGAGATTAGGTTTCAAGACTCAGGGTTGGGGCTAAGATGTGGGGTAAGATCTGGGGTTGGAGCTAGGAGTTCTAGGTAGGGTTTGAAACTGCAGCTGGGGCTGAATCTAAGATGGGGTTGGAGCTGGGGGAACGGGCAGGGCCCAGGCGCGCGGGAAGAGACATTTCTCCTGCGGCCCAGGTCCGGGAATTCTGCTGGAGCCCAACAGCAGCTGACAGAGCCCCTCCCTTCCCAGGAATGCCTCCCCGGAGAAGGAGTGCCGCGTCAGCCAATCAGCTCAAGCCCCGACTAGGCAACACCTGTTGTTGATCTCCTCCCCCACCCCCCCCCTCGCCCACCCCTCCCCGGCTCACCAGGGTGCAGGTTAAGCAGGTGAAGCACCGCCCCGGAAACGGAGCTGGAGCACTCCACCTGCCGGGCTCGGATTGGATCCAGCACTCCCAGTCTTCTCGTGAGTGTCCCTGGGCCCCCCTACCGCCCCCCCCCCCCACCGCCTCCATCTTCTCCCACTGGCTCGTCACCTTTGAGCCTCCACCTCACCCCCAACCTGGCCCCGCGGTCCCAGCGCACCTGTGCAAGCACTTTCGGACCAGTGAAGTCACCGCCCCGGGGAAGGTGGCCCTGACACCAGCGCCCCTCCCACGGCCCCTTATCCATCTCCCTCAGGGGCATTTGCACCTGCCCCTCCTACTGGTTGCGGGGTGGCCCTGCAGAGGGGTTGTGCAGGACTGATGCCTCACCTGGGGTGCAACCCACATACAGCCTTGCAGCCACATTCCGGAAGTGACCCAGCACCTGGGTCCTAAGTCTGTAGCAGGAGTCCCGTCCTGAATTGGAGGAGAGAAGGAACATTGTGTTCTTTTATTCAAAAAGCACACTCTGGGCATCTGTGCGGGCCCCAGAATTCCCACTGAAATTCTGAAATGGAGATATCAAATGACTGGGCCTCGTCCCTCAAGATAAATGTTTTGTCCTCGATTTTAAGATAAGGAGCCTGGGGCTCTAAGAGGTGAAGGCAAGGGAGCTTCCCTGACCCTCCCCCAAAACCCTCTCCTGGTGAATCCACACCCAGCATTTATGGCCTGAACCTGCTGTAACTGAAGCTCCTTGAGGGCAAGGACCCTGGCTGCTTCATTTGCCCAGTCCTGCTGCCTGGCGCCTTCAGGACATGTTAATAAATGAGTAACCACTCTGAGGTCCCTCACCAAGTTCCCATGGTGTAAGGACTGCAGCTGGGGTTCGGGTCCGGAGCCCTTCTTTCCCTTTGCACAACTTTAGAAAAATCTTGGAGGAGGATGATGGGGTGGGGGAGGGGGGGACAGGAGGGTGAAGAGCTGGGGGACAGAAGACCCGTGAAGAGTGGGGTGTTGAAGAGTCGGGAAGCAGTGGGGATGAGGCAGGGAATGGGATGGAGAAATGTGGAGTGATGGCCTCCCTGGGACGTGCATAAGTGAGGAACAAGCATAAGAGGAGGAGCAGGTTTGGGTAAAAGGACGAGCTTGGGTTGGACCTGTTGCATCAGACGTGACTATGGGACATCAGGTGACAGTTGGCTTATGGGTCTGCAGCCCGGGAGGGAGATTGGGATTTGAGGGGCACAGGTGACTCGGGAACCTGCGGCCATGGCTGTGAGATTGGATGGGATGTTAGGGGAAGGCGAGTGTTAGGGATTAGATTCTAACCTGCAGAGAATGAACCACAGCCCTAAGAGAGAATATTCAGGGTCAGGCTGCTGGTTCCAGAAGGGTTAAGTCACCCCCCTCCCTCCCCATCACCCTCCCCCCAGGAGCCAGTGGTGACAGCTGAAGCCATGTGAGTTGGATCCTGAATGAGGCTTTATCTCTGGCTCTTCGTCATCAGCCACCGTCCACCATCCACCATGGCACCAGCTCCCTCGGCCAGCCGGGATGGGACAGGCAACTGAGAGAGCCAGAGAGGTCAGCTGGGGAAGGGGGTTCCCTGGAGGGGTGGGGTGCTTTATAGGGGGAAACTCTCCTGGGGTCATTGGGGAGGCATCCCAAGCAGCAGTGCTGGGGAGGGGGCTTTCCTGGGGGTTGTTCCAGGGGACATGGGAGGATTCCCAGGGATCATCCCCACAGCCCCTAGGAGAGACCATGGGGGGCAGGAGGGCTGGCGAGGTAACAACAGTGATTCTCCCTCACAGATGATGGTGCCTTTGCCCTGGACTGTGAGAGGAATAGGACTTCGGGCTTCCAGCTGCCAAGCAGGTGGTGGGGGCTCCAGGCCATGATCTGCACCCTCTAACCCTGGTGCTGCCCTCTGCCCTGACTTCCACCAGACCCGGCCATGTCGGAAGGAGAGGCGCCTGCCCCGCGGGGCCGGGCGCTGCCCCCAGATGTGCTGGCAGAGCAGGTGGAGCTATGGTGGTCCCAGGAGCCGCGGCGCTCGGCACTCTGCTTTGCCATGGCGGTGGGCCTCGTGGCTGGCTGCGGGGCAGGCGGCGTGGCACTGCTCGCCTCCACCAGCAGTCGCTCGGGCGAGTGGCGGCTGGCAGTGGGCACTGTGCTCTGCCTGCTGGCGCTGTTGGTTCTGGTTAAGCAGCTGATGAGCTCAGCCGTGCAGGACATGAACTGCATACGCCAGCCCCAACATGTGGCCCTGCTGCGCAGCGGCGGCGGTGCCGACGCCCTCGTGGTGCTGCTCAGTGGCCTGGTGCTGCTGGTCACCGGCCTGACGCTGGCCGGGCTGGCCGCCGCCCCAGCCCCTGCCCGGCCGCTGGCCGTCATGCTGTCCGTGGGCATCGCCCTGGCTGCCTCCGGCTCACTCTTGCTCCTGGGCTTGCTGGTGTATCAGGTGGGCGTGAGTGGACACTGCCCTCCCCTGCGCGCAGCTGCCCCCTCCATGCATAGTGACCACAGTGGCAGCGGCAGCATCTTCAGCATCTCAGGACGGCTCTCTGCTGGCCAGCGTCATGAGACCACATCCAGCATCGCCAGCCTCATCTGACCCAGCCGGCGCCCTTGCCACAGCTGCCTCAACCTCATGGACCTGTGCTGGCATGTGAGTGTGTGTGTTTGTGTGACTGTGTGTGTGCACCTCCCCAGGACTGTCCGGCCCTACGGGAAGGTGAGTGTGTGTCTTCTTGGAACTGGGTGTGTGTCCATGGAACTGTCAGAGGCTGCCTATCTGCACTGGGGTCTCCAGGCAGAAAAGTATCTGGGCCCCTGGAGATTCTGGGCTCGCTCCTATTCCCAGCACCCCTCCAAGCCAATCCTGCCCTCTCGCACTCATCAGAGACTTCCCCAGGAGTGACTGCTGCCCACCCCGGAGACCGCACCAGCAAGTCTTCATTTAGGAGAATCACTGGTGGCGGAGTGGGCTCCGGGGCGTGACAGGCCTGCGTTGGAATCCCCCTCGACCACTTCCCAGCTGGGCAACTTGGGCAAGTGACTCGGCTTCTCTGAGCCTCAGTTTTTGAGAATCATGGTTGTGGTCATCAGTTCTGAGGATCGAGTGTATGGAAGGACGGGGTACGTTACAGATGTGCATTAAAAGTGGTGGCTGCTTGTTACTGTCACTGTCTTTACATTCCAGCTCACCTAGAGACCTTCCTTCCCCTCTCTCACACCCACCCCATCCGAGTTCCGTGTCCAAAGCGCCTGCAGGTGTCCTCAGTAAGGCCTGTGGTTCCTCCTCTCAGCTGCTGTGAAGCCGAGGGGAGAGGGGGCGGAGGGGTGCTCAGCTTCGGGAAGATGGTGGGTTTCTGGCCCCAGAGAGGGCAGGGGGTCCTTGCCATTAGCTCACGTGCTGGTTCACGATGAAGCCTCGGGTATTGGGGTTTTGTCAGCTGGTGACTCAGGAGACTGCTGCTCCCTGCCCACCTCTGCAACCGGAGCATCCCGGTCCTGGTCCGTGTCCTCGCTGCACGGGCTGGCCTGACTTCGGGTTCCGGGGCACAGGAGGGCTGTGTGAAACCCCCTTGGGTGCTAAGAGTCACTTCCTGCTTGAGGTCCACCCTGGAAGGGATCTCCCGTCTCTGGTGCGGTCATCAATCTCCACTCCCTGGGTGCCCAGGGCAAAGTTTCACCAGAAGAGCATTTCATCACTTCCTGCTTCACAAGGTGCAGGTTACAGGCAGCACCTCAGCCAGCAGAGAGGTCGGGACCAGACGTGTTCAATGTAGACCTATAAGGGCTCCCACAAGAGAACATTGCTTCCAGCTGCCGAGATCAAGGCAGTCTCCTGGAGACAACACCGAGCTGCTGGATGAGGGCAAGGGTGTTGCCAAGCCAGGGAGAGAGCTGCGGGAGCAGAAGGAATAGGGCAGTGATGGCGAACCTATGACACGCGTGTCAGAGGTGACACGCGAACTCATTTTTTTGGTTGATTTTTCTTTGTTAAATGGCATTTAAATATATAAAATAAATATCAAAAATAGAAGTCTTTGTTTTACTATGGTTGCAAATATCAAAAAATTTCTATATGTGACACGGCACCAGAGTTAAGTTAGGGTTTTTCAAAATGCTGACACGCCGAGCTCAAAAGGTTCGCCATCACTGGAATAGGGCGTGTCCGGGAGCAGCAGATATTTCAAAGGCACCTCGGACCCTCCATATATATATTCAACTTGGAACCCCTCTTCTCGCTCTTAAACTAGCTCCTCCATCTCACCATTCACCCAGCATCCAGGTTGGAACCCTCAGCCAGGCCCAGACAGCACCCTCGCTCTCCCTCACCCCGTGTCCAGCACACACATCAGCTCCTGCGGACTTCCTTTGTAGATGTTCTTGTGATAATCAGACCTCCACACTCATCTCCCACAATCCTCTTCGTCTCGGCCTATTTGTGAAGCAGCCTCTCTACTGTTCTCCCTACTTTTGTTCTTTTCTCCTCTTAAATGCAACTTCCCCTCCCCAACCCCAATATGTACACAAGGGGCCCCAGTGACTGCTAAAACAGAAATGCAGATTACCTTGAGATCCTCCTATGGCCACACCTCTTGCAGGCTAAGGTGCAGACTTTAGCTGATTTGGTCTCTCCCCCCTCGAGTCACCCCGTGAGCCAGACATACTAGACTACTGCTGGGCCTCACCATGTTCTCTCCCTTCTCCCAGCCTCTGTATGTTCTTTCCTTGCCTTCATGTCCTTCTTCAAGACTCACTTCTCTGGGAGTCTTCCCTGACTCTCTCCCCGGAACTAGAGAGTTGCCCCTTTTCTAGCCCAGACACTCAATTGTAGACCAGTCTGCAATTCTTTCTCTGTGCACCTGTCTCCTTAATTGGGTGGTAAACTCCTCCTGGCAGGGTTTGGTCTTCTCACCGGTGTGTCCCTAGTTCCCAGCACAGGCTTGACACCTAGTAGGTGCTTTGTTGGATGGCAATGTGTGTGCAAGGATCAGGGAGAGACCCACCTATAATTGGGAAGGGCAGGGAAGTTAGGCTGCTGTCCACTACTGGCCCGGACTCTCCTGAGGCCCCACACTGCCCGCCCCAGAAATTCTTGCTCTTCCTGGGTTCCCAGGAGGCAGCAAGCATTATCTCAGCTCCTGGGCCATTCGAGGACCACAGGACACCCCTCCATCCTGTAACACGGGGAGGAATCATGTTTCTTTTAGGCTGAGACAGGGCTAGACTCTTCCATAATATTTCTTTTAAGAAACTAAAGGAAAACAGAAAACAGAGGCCCAGAAAATGGGGAGGGGGAGGGTTACATGGCACAGATGTGTGGATGAGCAGCTACTCCAGGCAAGGCCCGTGCCAGGCTCTTCTGGGAAGGAGGCCGCATGAAGAATATGGTTTGTGCCCCCAGATGGCCTACTTCAGACAGCAGTGGGAGTAGACCTCTGCACACCCATCTGGAACATGAGTTGGGAGGGTAAGAGCTGGGTCAAGGCACAGGCAGGGCAGAAATGCTACTGCTTCCTCAATCACTTAAGCCCACCCACAACCTCCCATCTCCAGCCGGTTTGCTCAAAGCATGTCACAAAACCCCATCTTGGTCCACATTACAACCAGCTGGCCACTGGCCCCTCTGCTATCTCTCTAAACTTTAGAGCAGGGGTCCTCAAACTACGGCCTGCGGGCCACATGCAAATACAAATATTGTATTTGTTCCCATTTTGTTTTTTTACTTCAAAATAAGATATGTGCAGTGTGCATAGGAATTTGTTCATAGTTTTTTTTTTAAACTATAGTCCGGCCCTCCAACGGTCTGAGGGACAGTGAACTGGCCCCCTGTTTAAAAAGTTTGAGGACCCCTGCTTTAGAGCCCAAAGCTTCCCCTTCCTGCCCTAGCAGGTTTGGTTCAGTGGGTAGAGTGTCAGCCCACAGATGGAAGGGTCCCAGGTTCGATGCAGGCTCAATTCCCGGCCCCAGGTTGGGGCGGGTGCTGGAGGCAACTAATCAATGTGTCTCTCTCATATCGATGCTTCTGCCTCTTTCCCTTTCTTCCACTCTCTCTAAAATTCAATGGAAGAATATCCTCGGGTGAGGATTAACAAAAAATAAATATAAAGCTGCCCCTTCCTCTCTTTCCTCCCCCTCCCGCCTTTATCTCCTGTCTGGTGATGATTCTTCGACCCGTCATTTCACCCACTCCGTGACAGAGTCCTCAACTCCTTAGCCACCTGCCCCTTTGGTCCCGCTCTCCCAGGAAACCACCTCCATGGACTAATCCACACACTGGCCTTCACTGCACCTGCCGCCCCCCAGGGAGTGGTTATTAGAGAGACCCGCACAGCCAGGCAGCAGGTGTCACCATGAATTCCTCATCACCAGTCTCAGCCGGGTCCGCAATGTAGCTCATCAGTTACAGTTTCCCTCGTCAGCTGTTCTCACAGTGACCCTCAAGTTACCTCCACGCCCTTCACATCCCAGCGTCACCTAACATCACTCTCTGCAGGTGGCTTGACCTTCCACCTCTCGAGACTGAGAGTCCTATGGAAGGAAGCCTTCACATCGCTCCCACCAAATCCCCCCTCCTTGCTCCTGTCCGGACAATGACCTTGGCAGCCCCGCTGAGGAATTTGGACTTTGTCCTCAGGACTCTGAGAAACACAGGACAAATTTAATCAGGGGAGTGAGAGTAGGATTTGGGACGCACTGGCTGCTGTGTGGAACCAGGGTGAGCTCTCCAAGAAAAAGAAGAAGAAGAAGAAATGGCCAAACAGCCCCAGAAGTGATGTCTTCGCTGGCCCTAAGCGGTAGGAAGAGTGCCCCAGAAAGAAGAAATAGCAGAAGAGCCTAGAGCAGGGGTGGGCAAACTTTTTGACTCGAGGGCCACAATGGGTTCTTAAACTGGACCGGAGGGCCGGAACAAAAGCATGGATGGAGTGTTTGTGTGAACTAATATAAATTCAAAGTAAACATCATTACGGTCTTTTTTTTTTTAGTTTTATTCATTTCAAATGGGCCGGATCCGGCCCGCGGGCCGTAGTTTGCCCATGGCTGGCCTAGGGACAAGGGAACTTGGTTCCTTCAAGGAACTACGAAGGGCCCGGCGGTGTGGCTCAGTGGTTGAGCATCGAGTTATGAACCAGAAGGTCACTGTTTGATTCCCCATTAAGGCACATGCCCGATTGCAGGCTCGATCCCCAGTAGGGGGCATGTAGGAGGCAGCCAATCAATGATTCTTATCATTGATATTTCTATCTCTCTCCCTCTCCCTTCTTCTCTGAAATCAATAAAAATATGTTTAAAAAAGAGGAACCACTAAGGGTTTGTGTGGCTGAAACATGGAGCAGTAGCTGGGAAGAGGCGAGGAGTGCTAAGGAGGGGCCCTCGGCCAGTCCCAGGCTTCAGCAGCTCCCTAGCATGTGGCAGTTTCTCAAGGCCAAGAGCAAACCAGTGAAGGGCTGTCAGCAGAGGAATGGCCGGTCAGAACGTGTTTTAGGACAATCATCCTGCTTGCAGCACAGAAACTTCATCCGAAGGGGCCAAAATGGAGGCAAGGAGGGTTGGTTGATTAATGCCATCGTCCAGATGCAAGATGATGAGGGACAGAATGAAACAGAACAGATTCTGTGGATGTTCAGAAGCTGGACTGACAGGTCTTTGTGACTGACTGGAGGGTGGGAGATGTGATGGGTTAAGGTGGATAGAAAGAGTTTTAAGATATAAGGTAGAGAAGAAGCTGCCCTTAAAAGTCCCTGAACAGGAGGCGGGGTGGGGAGGTCCAGGACACAAGATGGAGTATTGGGCTTACAAAGCCATTTTGATGAGAGAAAAGAATGGACACAGGTTACAGTTGTGGGTGTTGTAGCAGGAAATTGAGGGAGGCCTTGACCAATAACTATTGTGTCCGTGAGGCACAGGCCATTTTAAGGAGCTGCTATGGAGAGTGCGAGAGGATGGGACCAAGAAAACAGCGCGATTGCCGAAGCTGTGAGAGCCCATGAGAGGCTGGATGCCCGGCATTAATAGAGACCACAGGCTGGACAATGGTGGGTCTTACTCCACAGTACACAGAGGCCAGGCACCAGGTCCGAGGCCGGAGTTCACCTGGAGTGTGCAATGCTGAGACAATGGCATGTAAGTGGAGGAGACTGGCAAGAGAGGCTGACATATTACACCCTGAAATCTAAGCTGGTATTGAGTGAAAAGACAAGAAGGGGCCGACAGAGACAGAGGACAGTGGTGTGAAGCTAGGCAAACTACGGCCCGCGGGCCAGATCCGGCCCGTTTGAAATGAATAACTAAAAAAAAAAAAAAAAAGACTGTACCCTTTTATGTAATGATGTTTACTTTGAATTTATATTAGTTCACACAAACACTCCATCCATGCTTTTTTTCCGGCCCTCCGGTCCAGTTTAAGAACCCATTGTGGCCCTCGAGTCAAAAAGTTTGCCCACCCCTGAGCTGGAGGCTCCCACTGGGTGGAGGGTGAGGTGTAGAGAGAGATCTTGCCACATGTTCCTTCTGAGCTCAAGAGTCAAACTCTAGGTCCTCAGCCATGTCACCTGGATGCCTGGATACTGGAAGAACATGTTCCAGAAATTTCCAAATCTGTTCCAGTCCAGGTGGAGCTTATATCATATCCAAGCACATCCTACATGAGACCTCAGGCCTTCTGGGGTCACTCAGGTCTCCCCAAAGGAGCTTCCTCCAGGCTGCAGGGGACTGACACATGCCCCTCATGCTCAGCACTCTGCACAGGACAGGGGCCGCCTTCCTGACTGTCCTCAGGACCTGAGAGACTCCCCTGGGCATAGCTATGGAAGTCAGCCTCCGGGACTGGAAGGGCCCCCAGGGACGGAACAGACCGCTTCTACCCTCACAGCCTGCTCTCCCAAACCAGGAGCTTGCACCCAGAGACTTCTCAGCCCCACTCACTCAGGGAGCGGGAGGGGTGCCAGCCCTGGCAGGATGAATGCAAGAGGTTCCTTCTCTAGGTTTGTGATCATTACTTCGGACTGAGATAATGGCATTATTGCTGAGCAAAGAAGCAAGTTGCAGTTACGGTGTTTGAGCCTCAACTTCGCAGTGTATAATATGGGGCTGCCTCCCCAGCAGGACTGTTGTAAGAAGCACTAGGACATCGGTGCTATCGTTGTTATTCTATAGCATCAGAGACTCGAATTCAAGTCCTTTCTGTCCTGACCAGATCTGAGCTGAGTTCTGGGAAACAGGGAAGCTCAAACCCCAGCCCAGAGAGTGAGGAGAAAGGGGGCTTGACAAGCTCCTCCCTCAGGATTAAGCCTGGTTGTGGGAGGACCCATTGTGAGGAGTGATTGCCCTGGGGGAGCCCACAGGCAAATGGCTAACACTTGTACAGGCCGGCTCAGTTCCACTTTATTTAAGTAACTCAATCCTTCTAACCTTGTGTGGCAAGTACTCTATGATCCCGATTTTACTGAGAAGAGAGTAGCACACTGAGGGAGTAACTTGCCCAAGATCACACAGCTCTTCAAGGGCAGAGCTGGGATTTGAATCCAGGGAGTCTCAGCTCTCAACTCACCCGCTATTCTGCTGGGGCTCCTTAAACTTCACGCCTGTGGCTTGTGTGACCCCTGTCTTTGGCCTCCACATATGGACAAGGGATCTGGCTCTGCTTTGGGGACAGCAGAACAAGGCAGCTGGGAGCTGGGTTGTCCTCCACAGTCAGGTCTGGGCTGGGGTTCCCAGGACAGAGTAGGTAGTGGCAGCTGCTGGGGGTGCAGGACAGGGTGCAAGGCCAAGGCAGAGGCAGCTGCAGCCAGGGCCTCAGCTAGAGGAGGACAGACCAGAGCCAGGTCTGGCTGAGTCCCAGGCCTCCCAGCACGTTCAGCATCCTGGGCTCCTGCACCTGTGGGCCCAGGTCACGTGCCCTATTTGTGCCTGGGGCCAGGCATGTGCAGCACAATGGCAATGATTCGGCAGAGGAATCCAGCAAGGCCACTCAGGACAAGGTCCAAGGTACTCATGACCCCACGGTCCTGCTCAGCCAGGCTTGCCCTCCAGCAGGTTCTGAGAGGAAGCCCTCCCTGCTGACCCTCACTGGGGGCAGGGCTCAGGAAACGCAATTGCTCTCCTGGGATCCGGCCCATACCTTCTCCTGGATCCCTCGGACATCTTGACTCAGGTCCCAAAGAATACTTGAAAACAGGGCCAGCTGAGCTGCTTTCTGGCCCAGAACTGCAGGCAGGACGGCTCCTTCAGGTGGGCCTGCGGGAGCATTAGGTCAGGGGACAGACCCACTGTGTTCGCAGCTGCTCTCCCCTTGGAGCTAGGACATGTTCTTGGCCCTTAGTTCTGCTGCTCAGGGTCCTTCTCCAGGTCTCAGGCTGGGGCAGTTCGACCATCTCTGGACTCAGGAAAAATTGCTGGAGTTGGGGCTGTGCGTGCTGGGCTTCCCTTGTCCCTGGCCTCCTCTCTCCTGCTGACAAGTCCTTGGATGTCAGTGTTTCCCTACTCAGTTGTCAGTGCCTCTCAACTCCACTTCCAAAACCTAAACCACTCCCAGGGTGTCAGTGACAATCAGGTTGACTATTCCCAAGCCCATGTCTGCTGACAGGACTTCTCCCCTCCCTAGTGAACCCCAGCTGCCCTGGGGCACCTTTCCCTGGAAATCTACATCCGGCACTGAATCCACATTCCCAAGAAACCTGTTCCTCCATCAAGCCCGAAACCAGGGCAGCTCCCTGGACTCCTTCCGCCCCCACATCTGGTAGCCAAGCAGTGCTGTCAGCCCTGCCCCCTTCAATGTGTGGAATCTGTTCCCTACACATTAGTCTCATCTTAGTCACCTCTCTCCTGGTCTCTGTCCTCCAACCCATCGCTTAGCAGCATCCATAATGCCTTTTCTGTCATGATTACAGCATTCCCTTGCCCAAAAAGTTCACAGATGAGCCTAGGTTGCTCTCAAATTGAAGAGCAAGCTCTCTGCCTTGGCACCAAGGCACTAGCTCAGTGATGGCGAACCTATGACATACGTGTCAGAGGTGACACGCGAACTCATTTTTTTGGTTGATTTTTCTTTGTTAAATGGCATTTAAATATATAAAATAAATATCAAAAATATAAATCTTTGTTTTACTATGGTTGCAAATATCAAAACATTTCTATATGTGGCACGGCACCAGAGTTAAGTTAGGGTTTTTCAAAATGCTGACACGCCGAGCTCAAAAGGTTCGCCATCACTGCACTAGCTGATCTGGTCTACGCTTCAGCTTCATCACGGCCATGGGCACCCCTCAAACCCTATGCTCCAGCTCCAGTCCTCCTCGACCTCCTGCCTTTTTCTCAAGCACCTTCCTACATTAGTCATCCCTCCCTTTCCTCCTCTGCTGGCTCTTTCTGCAGGCTAACGTGGCATCCAGGTGGACAGTGTGGGATGGCTGCCTGGCTCATGACTTCCCCTTGTCTGGGAATGACCTGGAACAAACAGGTGGGCTCCCCAAATCACATATGTGCTACAGGAGCCTGCTCTCACTGGTCACAGCTCTGGTGGACACTGGATCCAACCTGGGCCAATCAGATTCTCTCACCTGAGTTCTTGAGACTCAGAACTGAGAGTGTAGGAGTCCCAGGCTTGGAGTCTCATCAATGCCCATAAATGACAAAGCACTAGCGGTACCACGCCTGACCTCAGGCTGCTGGGACCACCTGCTTCCTGCCCTCCTGAGTCAGCTGTCCCTTTAATTCTATGCAAAAGCCAGGATTCCTTTCCATTGCTTGCAAAAGAAGCAAAGAACCAAGGAAGCTTAACTGTCTCCCTTGCCCCAATATTCCACCAGCAGCTGTGACCCTAATCTTTTCCTGTCAAGTTCTTAATCAAGTTTTTCACAATCAACTGCACTCCCTTATCCTTCACCTACTTACTCCTGAGCCCACAGTAATTCAATAAATTTTACAAGTATTTATTTAGCATCTGCCTTGTGCAAGACTCTGAGGACACAAATGAGACATAGCCTGTGGCCTCAGGGAGCTCACAGTCTAGCTGTAAGGACAGGCACAGTAAAAAATAAGTACAAACTGCAATGAAGATTAAGGTAAAATGTGGCAAGGGTGATGGGAGAGAAGCTCACAGGGTTTTGAGAGGGAGGGGCTCACTGGAGGCTGGGCGTGTCCGAGCAGCATCTTCCAGCTCCGTGACAAAGAACACTTTTATGCACAAGTTCCAGTTCAGGAAAATAAAAATGAGCAACTTTTAATTTTTATTTGAAATAAAAATAGATTTATTAGTACCTGTGAAAAACAGAATATATTATAACTATTTAGATTACCCACTGTATTGATAGGAAAAAATTTCAATAAGAAACTTGGCACACTGGTTTTCATCTGCTAAAATGTTACCAACTGGTATATAATAATAACTAGTTAAGTAGGGAAAATGCAAACCAAGAGGCTGACAGAGGCCTCATTTCCATAGTCAGGTCCTTGGTAGGCTTTATCCTGAGAATAGCAGGGAGCCATTGAGAGTTATTGAGCAAGAGAGGGGCATTGTCACTTTGGTGGCTAGTGTCAGGGATGGGAAAATTGCTCAATCCCTGGTCAGCCCTTAAATCCTAGCCACCTCCATCCCTGAGTTCATTGTAGTATTTACAATTCTTAAGCTGTCAGGCAAAGGTTGTGCAAAGGTCGTGGCTCAGAGGGAGAAATGGTGCCTGCTACCTTCTGTCCCCAGCTCGCTGGCCCCAGGCTGAATGTAATTGTCCTCAATGAAACCATCATCATCCTCATCTTCACCGGCCTCCGGACAAATCCCCTTCCTTGTCCCGGGCAGTGGGCGATGCTGATAGCTGATGCGGTATTTGCGGCAGAGGTGGCATTTGGCAGCAAGTGCAATGAGGAGAGAGAGGACCACAGCTCCCAGCACAACCCCCACCAGCACAGGCCATGCCCGGGCCCCAGAGCCTGGCCCTGGGGTCATGGCTGATACCGTGGGGAGCTCCGAGGGTCCCACAATGGCTGCAGAGAAAGGAACAGCATTATGAATGGGCTCCAGATGGGCTCCCTGGGGAAACCGAGAGGAGTGGGGGCAGGGCCTTTCCCCCAACCCCAGCATCTAAGGGGAAACCACCCCCCCTCTTCAGCTTCCCTCACTGCTACTCACTTTGGTTTGTGTCACTCATGGAGTAGCTGGAAGACACCGTGAGCCTTGGCTTGGCCAGAAGAGCCCTGGCTCCAAGCAGATCCCAGGTGATAGGCAGGCCTGGGGCACAGATCCTGAAACATACACACATGTGTGGCTGTCAGGGGTGGCCACAGGGCACACATAGCAGGCCATACTCACAGTCGTGTTAGGGTGCTACACAAACGCTGGGGACTGGACAACTAACCATAAACAGTTGTTCACAGGAGAGAAACAAGCTGAGAAATTGGCTCTTTGGAAGGAAGTATTGCAGGGTCCAGCTCTGGAAGTGGCTGGAAACAAAAATCAATGCTGGAACTTACACTGAGCACACTGTATGATCCAGGTACCATGCTCACAGCAATCTGTAATGTCGGTGTAAACATTATTCTCTTTATAGATGAGGACTCTGAGGCCCAGAAGGGTCAACTAATTCAGCCAAAGTTCCAGCCCAGGGCCCAGTTTGCTATATTGCATGGTAAGCTGAGGATGGAAGGTGGGGGCAGAGGCAGTCCTGGCTCCCAGAGGTTGGACAACAGCAATTGCTTGGAGTTAACAAGCCAAAGTGGAAACCACACGTGGAAGACAGTACCAATCCCCACCCAGGGCAGGGGGTCTCAGCATAGCCAGGGCAGACTTGGCCCCTCTGCTCCTGAGTCAGGAGCCCCTCTTAACCCACCTTTACCCTCAGCCCTTGAGGCACATCTGTCTATTCACCTGAGCCCTCAGAGGGAGGCGGTAATCAGGAAGTAGCCAAATATAGACCACCCGAATCAGGAAATCATCTGGATGAGAATTGCTAGGGCTGGAGAAAATCTAGAGAAGGAGCACCTGAATTAAGGGAGTATTTGGAGAAGATCATCTAGAGACCAGTGGTTCTCAACCTTGGCTGCACATTAGAATCACCTGGGAATCTTTTTAAAATCCTGATTTCTGGGCCTCATTCTCCGGAAATTCTGTTTCTTTGTTACTAATGTTGTGGCCCCACCCCATAACAAAGAAACAGAATTTCTGGAGGATGAGCCCCAGAAATCTGGATTTTAAAAAGATTCCCAGGTGATTCTAATGTGCAGCCACGGTTGAGAACCACTGGACTAGACTCAGAAATGCCTGGAGGAGCACCTGAATCAGAAGGGGGGGGGCAACACCTGAATCTAGGGAGTGTCTAGAACAGCGGTTCTCAACCTGTGGGTCGCAACCCCTTTGGGGGTCGAACGACCCTTTACAGGGGTTGCCTAAGACCATGGGAAAACACATAGATAATTACATATTGTTTTTGTGATTAATCACTATGCTTTAATTATGTTCAATTTGTAACAATGAAAATACATCCTGCATATCAGATATTTACATGACGATTCATAACAGTAGCAAAATTACAGTTATGAAGTAGCAACGAAAATAATTTTATGGTTGGGGGTCACCACAACATGAGGAACTGTATTAAAGGGTCGCGGCATTAGGAAGGTTGAGAACCACTGATCTAGAGGCAGAGCACCTAGGTTAGGGAAGTACCCGTTGGAGGACCAGCTAGGGCTAGAGATTATCTGCAAGTGGAGTACCCAAATCAGATACTCCTGGGGAGGAGTATCCAACCTAAGAAAGTACCTAGAAGATAAGCACCTAGTTTAGGGGAGTACTCCCCCATAGTCTTTTACACCAATACTTTAATGAGACCTTCCCTCCTCACCACCAACTTGTCACCAAGTCCATCAGTTCTTCTAAATATCTCTGGAATGACTATTCCCTTCCTTTGCACCCCACTGCCACTTCCCCAGTCCAAGCTGCCTTCATCTTGTACCTTTACTCTAACAATAACCTCCCAACTGGTCTCGCCCCATCTCTAGTCCAATCCCCAGAGCAAAGGGCCTAAAGCCCAAATCTGGCCCCCTCACCCCCCTGTTTAAAAATCCAAGAGCTCACCACATCCAGTGCTGCATGCAAATTCCGCAGCCACACAATCCAGCACAAGGCCTTCAGGCCAAACTCTTCTTCCTCTTCCCCCAGTTCCCTCTCCCCACACAGACACCTCCCACCTCAGCCACCCCCTCCCTTCTCAGTTTTTTTGAGTCCACCATCTCGAACACTAAATCAGGCCACGCCAGTTGGTGAGGCTGTCCCAGGCCCCTCTGTATGACCCCTGTCACTGGCCTAAACCATAAACTACCAGTCAGAACTGGCCAGTTACTAGATGGGCAGCTCCCTGAGGGCAAAGACTGGGATGATTAACCTGGGCCCTGGGACGGCCAGAGAGCTTGGCACTTGGCTGCTCAGTGCCAGTTGGTGAGCTGAGTGAGGGACAGAGCTGAGAGTGAATATGGGAGTGGGGGTGAGGGGTGGGACAGGAGAGATTAGAAAGGACGGGTAAATGAGTAACATTCCGCGGGTGCCTACTGTGGGCCCCACACTGTGCACTGGGTCCTCAAAACACAGATTTTGTTTAATTGAAATGAATTGAATTCAATTTGACCTTTCTTTTACTCCTGTTCCTTTCCTTCTGCCCTGTCCCTGTAGTTTCTTCCCAAGGACATTTCCCCACCCCCTCAAGTCACATTTCTTCCACTAACACACACACACCTCCTCTGATCTTCAGACACACACCCACCCTGATCTGTAGCTCCTTTCCTGCTCCCAGCAGCCCTCAGGGGTCTGTGGGTTCCTCCTCCCAGCCCCCCAATTCTTCCCCTCTGCTACCCACCTGTAGGAACTGTGCACAGTCCGTAGAGGAAGCTTCCGGCTGGGGCCGGCGGACAGTGGGCGGGGCTTGACTCACCTGGGGACGCCCCTGGTGGGGCTGAAGCTGCCGGTGAGGGCGGAGGGCTGGGCAGCAGGCAACGCCCACAACCGGGAGGACTAACTAGTCTTACCAAGCTTTTTCGGAGAACCTTATGACACAGGCCTCACCCCCACCCCCACTACTGGGGAGAGGGGGGTCGGCTGGTGCAGTTGGGATCCTGAGAGGAAGGGGTGGTCCTATGGGCCCTAGAAGGGGCGGGCGCTTCAGCAGGCTGCTGCTCAGGCTGGCGGCCCAGATGAGCAATGACTTTACGGTGACAGGTACAAAGTCCGGAGTTGAAGAGGGAGCTTTGCAGACCTGTGAAGGCGGTGGGCCGGAACCGGGAGGGAGGGAGGGTGGGGGTTGGGGCGTGGGGGGGGGGGTGTTGGGCATTCTTCCCAGGCAAAGCCAGAGAGGCCAAGGACACACTCAAAATTGCCTGCTAGTGTGTGTGTGTGTGTGTGTGTGTGTGTGTGTGTGTGTGTGTGTGTAGAGCGGATGTGAAGGTCAATGGGGAGTGTGAGTTCAAAGGTCTTTTGGGGATGGTATATGTATCTTGGGGGTGGTGGTGGTGGTTATGGTGTGTATGTGTGTCCAGCCTTCATCTGGATCTCAAGGATCCTGTGACCCCACAAAGCTAGCTCTGAATCTCCCTTTTGTCCTACTCCTTGTCCTTGAAGAGACGGTTCAGGAGTCACTTTCCCGGAGCCCTCAGTCTGCCCCGGCAAGCTTGCTCCCTCCGGGTGGAGATGCCCAGCATTCTCTCTCATCATTCCCTCTCCTGCATGCCCTGCGCACCCTTTATCACAGCATTTCTCTGTTTATCCTGTAGTGATTTTGATAGGGGCAGAAATAGGATATTGGAGACCAGCTATAATGGTAAGAAATATTAACCATGCTCTGTTAACTGTGATTGTTTTGTTCTGGTTAAAGAAGGCGCATTCTAAGCTGGCTGGGCGTTGCACATGGGACCTGGGAGCTCACCTGGAAATGCAGCCCATGGCCCACCCTCCCCATCTGTACCCTTTTGCCTACTTCCCCACGTAATCTTTGTCCTTCTACCTAATATAAGCAGCTGGCTATGCTGGGGGGCAGAGCAGATTTTTGTGGACGACCTGCTGCTCTCCCATGCTGCCAGCATTATTGGAATAAATGCTCATATGATTCAACCCTGTCTCTGCTTAATTGACTCAAGTAGTGACAGGCAGCACAGACCCATTGATTGTCCGGTTATAATTTCTTCCTGGGCTGCCTCCCCCATTAACCCAGAAGCTCTCTAGGGTGGAACCAAGTTTTAACAGTCTCTAGCTTGCTGGCACCTGGCACAGGGCAGGCTCTCGGTGACTATGTAAGGAAGGAAGGACTGCATGAGCTAAGCCATGCGGGCACAGGATTCACAGGGTCCCTCAGGCCACAACCCGAACAAGGACTATGCCAGTGATGGCAAACCTATGACACTCATTTTTTTGGTTGATTTTTCTTTGTTAAATGGCATTTAAATATATAAAATAGATATCAAAAATATAAGTCTTTGTTTTACTATGGTTGCAAATATCAAAAATTTTCTGTATGTGACACGGCACCAGAGTTAAGTTAGGGTTTTTCAAAATGCTGACACTCCGAGCTCAAAAGGTTCGCCATCACTGGACTATGCCCAGGGGTGGCAAGTGGGGCAAGCCAGAACTGTGGCCTTGCAGGGCCTTGGATTTTTTAACATGGAATCTGAACTCTTCCAATGGCTCCTTCCTAGGTCTCCCACCCCATCTGGTGCTTGCCTTTCATACTCTCTCCTCCAGCCACACCAAACCGTTCTCCACTCCTGGAACCCACCATGCTCCATCTCCCAGGCTCTGCATGCCCCATTCCTGGGGCCCCTGATTTCCCCTATCCCTCACCTTCAGCCCTTCCCCCAAATTGTCCATCATCTCTCAGGCTGATTTTCTCCCAGACCTACTCATCACTCAGACCCTAGTTTAGGCCATCTTTATATAGATGGCCTTCCCTTACTCTTCCTAGTCTGGGTTCCTCCTCCCACCCTCGGTGCCCCCTCAGGCTTGGCACTTCTCTCCCTTTCCCCTGACCTCTACTACTGTGAATTTCTCTTTATTTGGCAGGGCCTCTTGTGAGTCTGGAAACTCTGGGGTTGGGTCTGCATCTGTCTCATTCCCCTTCAAGTCCCCAACATCTAAAACAGCAACAATAAATCCTTCTGAAAGAAGTGAATAAGAGGAAAGTGAATACTACCCGTGATGGGACAGTGAGGAGTCAGGACGTTTGGGGGTTTTGCTTTGATTTTGAAGCAAGGAAATCATAGGATTCAAAAGGTATTCATTGAACACCTGTGCTGTTTTGTTTGTTTGTTTTTAAAATTGAGGTATTAATATAACATAACCTAATTCACATCACAAAAAATTCACCATTTTAGTACACAGTTTAGTGGCACTTATTATATTCAAAAGGTTGTACAACCATCACTGTAGCTAGTTCTAAAATATTTTTGTCACACCAAAGGATACCCTCTACCCATTAAGCACTCACTCATTTCCCCTGTACTCCAGGCTCCAGCAACTACAAAAATCTGCCTTCTCTCTCTATGGATTTGCCTGCTCTGGATATTTCCTACAAATGAAACCATACCTGTGCCAGCTTTTTACTGAACTATTTCATTTAATCCTCATAACTACACTATTAGATATTAATTAGCCTGATAATAGGTGAAGAAACACAGCCATAAGAAGGGAATTAGCAAGACATTCCACAGAATAAAGCAAGGAAAGGTCTGCACATCCGTCAGTCAGTCACTTGTTTAATTAGTATTTATTGATCACCCATCACAGAGCCACAGCCAGCCCATAGACACGCATTAGAATATAGCAGAGGATGACCTGTTGGGTCCCCCACAGCATGGAGAGCAGAGAGCAGGCTGGATATCAATACCACTAGCCCCTCAGCCAGAGCTCAGTGCCGTGAACAACCTTTACCACCTTCCATGGCAGCCCTGACAACCTTGTAGTGGGCACTGTGCTAGCTGCTGGGGACAGAGTTCCCGCTACCATACAGCTTTCATTCTGGTGGGGAAGACAGACAATACACAAGAAATAAATAAGATCATTTCAGATCATGGTGACGGCTATGAAAAAATACAATAGCTTCAGGTGATAGAGAGCTGTGAAGGCGGCTGATACTTTCCATTAGTCAGAAAAAGGGGGTACTCACTGAAGAGGGGATGTTTGAGCTGAGATCTGAATAATAGGGAAACAGCAACCATGCTCATCTAGGGGAAGAGCATTCCAGGAAGAGGAAACAGCCCTGACAAAGACTGACAGCCAGGAGCAGGGCTGGCTTGTTCAAGCAATGTCAGGAGCCCAGCTGGATGGAGCACAGTAAGTGGGGAGACATGGGAGGAGTTGCCCTAGGGGGCTGTCAGCTCATGTTGGGCCTCATCAGGTCCTTCCCTCCATGAGATAGGAAACCATTGATGATCTAAGCAGAGGACTGAGGGAATATCCTCCGGCTTCTGTGTAAAGAATGGATTAGATGAGCCAGGGTAGAAGCAGGGAGGCCAGTTAGAAAGCTGTTGCTATCATCCAGGAGAGAGGGGCTGTGGCCTCAGGGTGCTCAGGTAGAAATGGGGAGAAGTGCTCAGGTCCTAGATATATATATATTTTAAATATATTTTATTGATTTTTTACAGAGAGGAAGGGAGAGAGCTAGAGAGTTAGAAACATCGATGAGAAAGAAACATCGATTAGCTGCCTCCTGCACATCTCCTGCTGGGGATATGCCCGCAACCCAGGTACATGCCCTTGACCGGAATCGAACCTGGGACCTTTCAGTCCGCAGGCCGACGCTCTATCCACTGAGCCAAACCAGTTTCAGCCCTAGATATATTTTGAAGGTGAAGCTTATGTGATTTGCTGACTGGATGCCAGGTTTGAGAAAAAGAAAGGGACCGCGAAGAACTCCAAAGTTTTGTCCTGAGCAGCTAGTAGGATAGAGATGTCCTTCACTCAAGTGGAAAGACTCCAGAAAGGAGAGGTTTGAGAGGGCAACCAGGACCTCAGTTTTGGACATGTTGCCTGTGAGATATCCAGGTAGCATCCTAAGTAGGCAGTAGCATAAATTTGGCCAGAATGCAGGGGGAGATAAAGGCTAGAAATAAAAAATTGGGGCAGCAGCAAAATGTGGATGATTTTTAAAGCCAGTTATCTAGGTGTCAAGAGAGAAGAAGGCTGAGGGCTGACTTCTAGAGCACAGCAGGAGGGGGAGAGGGGCTGAGGAGAAGCAGGAAAGGAGACTGAGGCATGGCCAGCAGCATGGTGGGAGGCAGACATGTGAGAGAGTGTCCTGGAGACCAGAGAAGAAAGTATTTCAAGGGCAAGAACTTGGCAGTTACGTCAAATGCTGGTGATAAATCAACTGAGATACAGATTGAGAACTGACTTTGAAATTGGCCAGGTAGAGGTCACTGGTGACTTTGGTAAGAGCAGTTTCACTAGTGTTGGGGACGAATGCCTGACTGGAGCAATGCACCAAGTATGGGAGCAGAGGAAGTGGTGAACACTTCTTCAAAGAATTTTGCTATAAAAGGATCAGAGAAGTCCTGGTTGGGTAGCTCAGTATCAGGACAACACCAAGGTTGCAGCTTTGATTCCTAGTCAGGGCATATATAAGAATCAACCAATGAATGCGTATATAAGTAGAACAACAAATCGATGTTTCTCTCTCTCTTTCTCCCCCTTCTCTCTCTCTCTCTCTCTCTCTCTCTCTCTCTCTCTAATAAATAAATTTTTAAAGGAGCAGAGAAGTGGTGCAGTCACTAGAGGCGGGGGTGCAATCATGGAGGATATTTTTTTAGGCTAGGAGCTGTTACACCATGTGTGTAGGCTGGCCAGAATAATCCAGGAGAGAGAGGAAATTGATGATGCAGAAGGATGAGAGAGAAGGGTGTGAAGTCCTGAAGGCATCAAGGGGTATGGGGTTAAGTGCTCTGGTGGAGGGTTGACCTTGGGCAGGAGCAGGGAGAGTCCCTCTGAGGAATGCAGAGCATACAGGTGAAATGATGGGAGCCTTAGGAAGTTTTCTTCCCAGGGCTTCTGTTTTTCCAGAGAAACAGGAAGCAATGTCATCAGCTGAGAGTACAGTGGTTCTGGGGTTCAAAGGGAAAAAGAAGGTGTGAATTGGTCATCCAGAGCCTGCCAGCATGTGATAGGCTCACCAGGTAGCACCTTGGGGTGAGCGGTCAGTTAGGGTGATTAAGTGTCTTTGTTTTCTAGCCACTCCAAGTACAGGTTGGGAGAAGATGGAGAGAGGGTGGGGATTTGTAGGCAAGCAAGTGGTTACCATGGTGGCCCATGAAATCTGGGCCCAGTAAAGAGGGAAGTGAGGACAGGTTGGGGAGGTGTGAGGAACCCTGAAAAAGTGGTTGGATCAATGGATTTTAGGAGAAATTGCTGGTGGAATAGAGAGATGAAGTTGAAAAAGTAAGAAGTGATGAGCAGATGGTGGCATAAGGAAATGGAGGTTTCCAGGAGATGCAATTCTTGATAAAGACAAGCCCAGGGATATGAACCATGGAGTGGCTCTGAGGTGGAGCCTACAGACCTATGGGGGTCTTACTGTTATCTGAAGCGTGTGATTAACTCAACCTTTTGCATGAGAGGCCTCATGATAACATGTTAATGGCTCTACTAAAAAATGGCAGAGTCAGTATTCGAATCCAGGTCTTCTGACTCTAGGTCCAGCATCTTTCCAGTTATATATCCCAACTACATCCCTTTGCTCTGTTAAACTAAAAATGTTTAATTTCCACGGCTGAAAGTCTTTTGTAAGAAAAGTTTTCCCGAGCCAAAATTGCTAGTCCAAGATGGATCTTCGGCATGGAGTCTAAACCACCAACAGCATGGCTGCATAGAAAAGACAGCACGTCTGTCCCCCATCCCAGAGTTGTGCAAGCCTTTTATACATCAAGTGGGTACAAGGGAGAAGACAGGTATACCTGTCTGAAAGAAGTTACCTGAGCTATAGGCAAAGGGTTGGGGGCAGGTAAAGAGGACCAGCTTTGGGATAGCTGAGCCCTCATAAAGAAATGTCCACACCTATAGGTTAGCTGGGGCAGCAGTCGGGAAAGCCCTTTTGTAAGCAAGCTGGCAGGGGTGCAGGGCTGGGAAGGGGGGATGCGCTCCTGGAGTGAGATGGGGCCTAACTAAAATAATCTTGGGAAAGAGCCACCTGGAAATTAATCCAAAATTCCAACAGGCAACACAGGAATTCGAGAAGTCTTTTGTTAGCTGGTCTGCAGCCATTAATAGATTAATAATAGTTCCTTCTCTTTCTCTCGGTCTCTGGCCACTGTGAATTGTTTTAGAACATCTCAGAATTTCTTTCTTAGCTCCCATGAGTAAGATTTGCCATCAAGGTGTTCGATTCCTCACAATCATTTGGAGTGACAGAAAGCTACCTCTGCCTTTCCAAGATTTGATTATATTTCCCAAAGGAAATGAATGGTGAGCAAGAAGAAGAAGGGAGTGTCTGGGTTCCCCACCTCACACGCACTTCCTCCTCCATCTGACCCAACCCCTCCCTGCTGCAGACCGGACCCGGGGTCTTCTCTTCGCCTTAGGGATATTGTAGTTCCCCTTTGAGAAGCTGATGGGACCAGGGAAATGCACATGTACATCCAGTCACAAATATGCTCACAGGCCTGGCTTGTAGTAGGTGCCCAATAAAAACTTGTCTGCTGAATGGTTAGATTTCCAGGGGCTCACTTGCTCCCTCCAGGTTAAGAAATGGTGTTAACCCTTTGCACTCTGAGTGCAGGAACCTCTCTTCTATTGTAAACAGGTGCTCCTTTGACTAGATAGAGGACCCCTTCTTTGCAACCTCTGAAGGGACCTGCCCGTTTCCATTTCCAGCCACTCCCAGGCTCCTGGCTGTAGAGTCAGCACCTCCCTAGGACACCCAGCTGTTCAGCCCCTCCCTCCCCGGAGGCTGGCCTTTCCCAACTCCTGCTCTGCCACTGATGACATGGAGTCCCCAGCATTCAGCGGGGACTGGGCTTGAAGCTTGATGAAAACATGCGGCCCACAACGAATATTTTTGCAGCCCAGCCAATATAACCGTATGTAAGAAACGTTTTAATAAAAATTCCGTAACTTAATTTTTACAATATCCAATTATACATAATTATTAATAACGAACTACAACATTCGCTAATGACTGATTACTATAATCGTGTTGCATTCATTTCCCTTATGCACCTTATGCACAGGCACACCATTTCTCTCCACTAATACTAGCAGCGAATATTTTAGCAGCCGATTGCCACGTCATTAGTCTTGTACTGACTTGTTTGGTATGTGCAACAGGAAATATTTCACTTTTGGAAAACAAGAAAAATAGGTTTATTTGCATTACGCTTATTAATTTGTGCAGCTATTTGGTGTCTGGTAAGTTAATGTTCAAGAAAAAATATTAATTTTTGTTAAAATGTTCTATTATTTTTATGTTAATAATTACTCATTTATTTCAGCCATTTGTATTCAGCCTGTCTCTCGAAATAAACCTACATTTCTATGAAAATTGAAGCTTTTCCTTTTTTTGCGGCCCACATAAATTTAAACCTTGTTTATTTGGCCCGTGTTAGCCTTTATTTATTTATTTATTTTTTTTTATTGATTTCAGAGAGGGAGAGAGAGAGATAGAAACATCAATAATGAGAGAATCATTGATCGGTTGCCTCCTGCACGCTCCCCTACTGGGGATCAAGCCCGCAACCTGGGCATGTGCCCTCGCCCGGGATCCAACCTGGGACCCTTCAGTGGGCAGGCCGACACTATCCACTGAGCCAAACCGGCTAGGGCCCGTGTTAGCCTTCGTGTTTGACATGCTTGCGCTAAGGTAAGCTCAAAGGTTATATCCCCAGAGGAGTTTCCCAGACCCAGGCCTGAGACTAAGGAAATGCCTTGAGATTGCAGCTTCTAGGGTTTGCTCACTTCCTCAACGTGGACGAGTCTGTCAGGTATTCCATGAAGCCCTGAGGGAGAGCTCACCAAGCCTCTTACATCCCCAGACACACCACCCTGAAACTGCAGTATAATTACCTCAAATGGTTACCACATCAGATCCAGCATCCAGGTTCACGGGACAACTTCGTCCCAAGCCACCAGCTCCATCTTGCCACCTTGGATATGTAATCAGACATCAGACGCACCCAGTGTAATGAGGTAGCAGTCTGTGCCCCCTCCTTGTTCAGTTATCTCTGGGGTAACTGGGTCTAGGAGAACAGAGCTCAGCAGACCTGGCAGGGAACTACCACACCCTCACCAGAGGGATGTCATGCCAGGCAAATGGCCAGAGGTGGCTGACCAGCTGGACAGCGCGTCCCCATCGTGGTGCCCCCTCCCCAACCTGCCTCCTCACACAATAGGAATAGTCATCTCTCCCACATTCCTGCTTTCTATGGGAATCGGAAACGTCCTTGCCCACCTGAAATCCCTAGAGTTTGGGGCGGTTCCTCTGGTGGCAGGCACTACGTAAGCCTGGAAGGAGGCATGTCTCTCTCCATGGGGCCCAGAATCCCACTCCCTCATCTTGTTGCACCAGCACCCCTTCATCAGGGTGGAGGCAAGAATGGAAATGGCAAAACACTAATATGTTTTCAGGTAAAAAGGGTGGGAGTTGGGTCGAATGAGTCATGAGGTTTATTGTGCTGTCGCTATCGCTAGCTTTTATCCTCAAACAACATTTAAAGTGAGATTGGCCAACCGGGAAGCAATCCTGTGATTCACCCAGGCGGTGGATGCTGCCGGAATGTGTGGCTGTGGCCTGGGGTGGCAGCTTTCTCTCATAAAATGTGCTTTGTATTCTAAGTAGGCTTGCTGTGGTTTGAAGCAGAAAAACAATGAGTCATTTGTGTCGTAGGCTATTGGTTCTAGGATTTCAGAGTGATCTGGGGTGAAGCAAGGACCTGGTGTACCTTAAAGGCAAGACACCCTGAAAATTGGTGCCTGCCCGTCTCCGCTGGTCCATCTTTGCCTTTTAAAGGGGCCCCGCTCGATCATAACACAGCACAGAGTTGAGCTTATTATTTTTCCAGAATAAAATCTCTAGTGCTTTCTAAGTACATACCGATTGGCTTTTTGAAATCATTTTTAGAGTTTGGGGGATTACACTCATAGCAGCCTCCTATAAATGCCCGCAGAGACTTTTAACCTGCTTGTCTAGGTCAGACCAGCAGGTCTGGGGTCAGAGTTGAGCTCCACCACTTAACTAACCTTAGAAAGCACCAATTTCTTCATCTGTAAAATGAGGAGAATAATAATGAAACCTACCTCAACAAGCAGAGAGTCCATGAGGCAGCATCAGTAACTGTTCCTGTCACCTGCAAATGTTCCATAACTGTTACTCATGGCCACTGAGGTGGGCTGGTGTTCTTCATAAGACCTCTGCTTACATTGTCAGGTACGTTTCATTCTGAACAAGGTCAGTATAAGTCTGCTATGTTTTAAGTAGGTCCTGAGCTTTGAACTGTCTGAGCCCTCTGTGAGGTGTTGATTCCAGCTTCTGGCCTCAATGGGGTTCCTTGGGGCCAAATGGTCTTTGTCAAGCAGTTTGTACAAAGGGGAATTTATTCAAAGCTTTGTTGGATTAACTGGGGCTTCCTTTAAATAGGGCTTGTTTTCAGAAGTTTTCTTTTTTCAACAAGGGAAAAGGACGCAATGGATTCCAAATAGTACTCTACAGTCTTCATTACAGCTTGTCATAAACACCTGGCACACCTTTCAGCCCAGAGTGAAAACACACATGCTCACCTGCTACCTTCAGGAACAGAGCTGCAGCCTGTGTTCCAAGACCATCTGCTGACAACTTCCTCTCACTATAGAAGTATTTCCTGAAAGAACAGTAAAAACTGTTTTTGAATTGACATATGGCTTTAGTTGCTACTGAAGTTAAGTGAAAGTACCATTGTTACCAACTATTAACCCCCCCCCCCCGAAAAAAAGGTAAAGTATTACTTTTTCTTTTATTTTCCTTTGCTGATCAACATGAACAATTATTTTTTTTAATTAAATCTTTATTGTTCAGATTATTACATTTGTTCCTCTTTTTTCCCCCCATAACTCCCCTCCTCCCAGTTCCCGCCCCACCCTCCGCCCTCACTCCCCACCCACTGTCCTCATCCATAGGTGCACGATTTTTGTCCAGTCTCTTCCCACACCCCCCACACCCCTTTCCCCACCAAGAATAGTCAGTCCATTCCCTTTCTATGTCCCTGATTCTATTATAATCACCAGTTCATTCTGTTCATCAGATTATTTATTCTGATTTTTAGATTCACTTGATGATAGATGTGTATTTGTTGTTCATAATTTGTATCTTTACCTTTTTCTTCTTCCTCCTCTTCTTAAAGGATACCTTTCAGCATTTCATATAATACTGGTTTGGTGGTGATGAACTCCTTTAGCTTTTTCTTATCTGTGAAGCTCTTTATCTGACCTTCAGTTCTGAATGATAATTTTGATGGATAAAGTAATCTTGGTTGTAGGTTCTTGGCATTCATCACTTTGAATATTTCTTGCCACTCCCTTCTGGCCTGCAAAGTTTCTGTTGAGAAATCAGCTGACAGTCGTATGGGTATTCCCTTGTAGGTAACTGAGTTTCTTTCTCTTGCTGCTTTTAAAATTCTCTCTTTGTCTTTTGCTCTTGGCATTTTAATTATGATGTGTCTTGGTGTGGTCCTCTTTGGATTCCTTTTGTTTGGGGTTCTCCACGCTTCTTGGACCTGTAAGTCCATTTCTTTCACCAGGTGGGGGAAGTTTTCTGTCATTATTTCTTCAAATAGGTTTTCAATATCTTGCTCTCTCTCATCTTCTGGCACCCCTATAATTCTGATGTTGGTACGCTTGAAGCTGTCCCAGAGACTCCTTACACTATCCTCGCATTTTTGGATTCTTTTTTCATTCCGCCCCTCCGGTTGGGTGTTTTTTGCTTCCTCGCATTTCAAATCATTGACTTGATTCTTGGGCTCCTCTGGTCTGCTGTCGGGAGTCTGTATAATATTCGTTATTTCAGTCCGTGTATGCTTAATTTCTAGTTGGTTCCCCATCATAACATCGAGGGTCTCATTAGTTTTCTTGTAGATCTCATTAAGTTTATCGGCGGCTTCTAAACAGTTCTTGAGAGACCTTAAAAGTGTGGTTCTGAACTCTATATCTTCCATTGACAATTTTGTCCTGTTTCTTTGTCTCCACATTTTGTTATGCTTCCTTGGTGCACCCCCTAGTGGTCTTTGTGCGCAGTCTTGTAGTTAAGCCTTGATTGTTGTAGCTAATACCAGGGAGGGTTTGACCTCCAGGCCAAGTGGCTGTGAGAATCAGCTGTGTCTGCAGTGAGAGAACTTCTGTCCTCTAGAGAGGTGCTAATCTAGCCTTTGCCTGAGGCTATCCGGCAAATGCCTCTGTGCAGGGCTTGGGTGGGGCTGGTCACACAGGATCAACAGGGTGGGCCGGAGAGAGCAGTTATGGCGGCTCTCAGTCCTGTCCCGAGGGGCTCTGCCTCTCTGAGTCCCAGCACCCGCTGCAAACCTCAGAGAGAAAGCTGCACTCACTCTGACCGAAGCCAGACAGTCCCGCTTCTCCCATTTGAGTCTGGGTCCCTAAAGACTCGCCCGTATCTGGAGCTCAGAGTCTGCGACTCCCTCCCGATTGAAAACGCCAACTGCGCCCTCCACCGCCAGCCCGCTCCGCGCACTCCACACCTCAGAATTTGACTTCAGCACTGCGCCTCCTCTGAGTGTCCGTATGCATTTCTCTTTCCTCCTAGTTGTAGGACTTCCACTCAGCCAGCGTTCCTGTGGTTCTGGGTGATGTTCGTTCCGTCTTTTAGTTTCACTTTTGAAGTAGTTGTTCAAGGCAGCAAACTCCAGCGTTAACCTATGCCGCCATCTTGGTTCTCACCACAGTGAGTTTTATCATTTGAATTTTACAAAGGACTTGGTCAAAATATAGAGAATTACTGACAGAGCAGGGATCTGAACCGTTTCTGTGGCCAAGTTCATTTTTCTTCCCAACCACACTAGCTCTTACAAATTCTGCTCTTAAAAAAAATAAAAAATGCCTTCCTGATACACCAAGGTTGCAGGTTCAATCCCTAGTAAGGACACATACAAGAATCAACCAATAATGTATTATATCATGAACAATTATTTATTGGTAAAGTCGATTTCAGGCAAAGACAGGACTTAGGAATTTTTGCTTATTTTATTTCAATAACATGTTGCTTATTCCAACCAAAAGAAAACTTTGTAATGTTGTTTGGGCAACATTTCACTTATTCCTTCACAAAGAAATTGTGACAAACAGTAGAGAGTTAAAGCATTTATGAAATATATAAAGATACCCGCATCTGGGGTTGCACATAACAAAGAAATATCTTAAATGCTTTTCAGAATATTCTAGGAGCCAAGACACAAGGGCATGCTTTAGGAGAACATAGGAATGTAATGGGGGAGGGGAGGCATATTGGAACTACCCATTTCCTTTAAAATCACCAAGGAAAACAAAGCAGCATTCAACTTCACATACTGGCCTTACACAGTTTATATATAATAGCATAACTTAAATCCAAAAAGCAAAGATGGGATTCTCACTTTGTTTATTTTGAGAAATAACTGCATGGACACTCAGGTAGTCTACCCTTGTTTGGTAGGCTTCCATGGAAGGAGTCTCTGCTACTTAGAAGAGGACCCATTTGACACTTCTTTTCAGGTGGCCTTGATGTCAATTTTGAGGGGCAACTTGGAGAGCTTAATTGTCTTCCTCTAAGTCAACCCAGCCTTAAATTTCGCCAGTGTGCGAGTGTGTGTGTGTGTGTGTGTGTGAATAATTTGCATAACAATTTCACCCAATTGGGTCTCAACTCACCACCATTTCTGCAAGACTATGTGCTAACATGTTATCTTTTCCATAATCTTTGCCCATTGGATTTTATGTTTTTATTGATTCCTAATCCTATCTAATAAAGGGGGAATATGCTAATTGACTACCCCACCTTCAATGATGGCGGCGCCCACAGCCAATAAGGAATATGCTAGTTGACTGCCATACCCTCAATGATGGTGGCGCCTACTGCCACAAGATGGTGGCACCCAGTCCCTTCAGCCCTGCCGGGGCGGCAGGTGGGTGGCAAGGCCGGGCTCACCTGGCCTGGCCGCTCCGCGTGCCTGCCTCCGGAGTCCCCCAGTCCCCTCATCCCCCCATTCACCCAGGGCTGGCCCAAGGCACAGGCAAGCCTCAGATGTTGGCTGCCCAGCCGCCCAGGGCCGCCCGAGGCTCAGGTAACCAGGGCCAGCCAAGGCTTGCGCTACCTGTAGTGGCAGCAGCAGAGGTGTGATGGGACGGCGCCTTCCCCTGATTGCTGGGTCGCCTCCTGCTCCTGAGGGCTCCTGGACTGTGAGAGGGGGCAGGCCAGGCTGAGGGACCCCCACTCCAGTGCATGAATTTTCATGCACCAGGCCTCTAGTCTATAATATGAGTTATAAATATTTTTGACATTTGTCTCTTATTTTTGCCTTTTAGGGCTTTTTATATATGCCATAAATTTCATTAATCTTTTCTTTTTTTAATTTCTTTATTGATTAAGGTATTACATATGTGCCCTTATCCCTCCATTGCCCCCTCACCCCCCTGTTGTCTATGTCCACTGTTTAGGCCTATATGCATGCATACAAGTCCTTTGGTTGATCTCTCCCCCTTACCCCCAGCCTCCTCTACCTTCCCTCTGAGGTTAGACTGTCTGATCGATGCTTCTCTGTCTCTGGATCTGTTTTTGTTCATCAGTTTATGTTGTTCATTATATTCCATAAATGAGTGAGATCATGTGATATTTATCTTTCTCTGACTGGCTTATTTCACTTAGCATAATGCTCTCCAGTTCCATCCATGCTGTTGCAAATGGTAATAATTTCTTCTTTTTTACCGAAGCATAGTATTCCGTTGTGTAGAATAGTATTTCACAGTCTTTTAATCCACTCATCTGCTGATGGGCACTTAGGCTGTTTCCAAATCTTAGCTATGGTGAATTGTGCCACTATGAACATAGGGGTGCATATATCCTTTCTGATTGGTGTTTTTAGTTTCTTGGGATATATTCCTAGAAGTGGGATTAATATTTTCTTCTAAGGTCTGTGGATTTTGAGGCTTAGTTAGACAGGGTACCCACTCCGAAGTTATAAGGTAATTCACGGGTTTTCTTCTAGTTCTTTTGTGGGTTTGATTTTTTGGTTTAATCTTAGACCCATTTGGAGTTTATCTTAATATACATGATGTAAAATATAGATCCAACTTTATTTTTTACAGACAGGTACCAGTTATTACAACATCATTTATTAAAAAGACCAACTTTTCCTGCTGATTTGAAATGCAACTTTTTATGTATGCTAAATTCCTATGTGCATTTGGGTCCATTTCTGGTTTTTCTCTTCCATTGGTCTATTTCAATGCCAGTATCACATTATTTAATTATTGAGACTTTACATATAACATGTTTTATGTTCCAGCAAATATTGGTGTGAAATAAATCACCCAAAGCTTAGTCATTTAAAACAATTGTTTTATTACATCTCACAGTCTCCACAAGTCAGGAATTCAGGAAACCCTTGGTGGGGAGATTCTCTTTTTCCTCACGTAGCTTCAATATTTCTCACTGTGGTCTCTCTGTATGAGCGAGTTTGGACTTCCTCTCAGCACGGTGGCTTCAGCGAAGTTGGACTGTGTACATGGCAGCTCAGAGTTCCATTGCAAGTGCTTCCAAGAACAAACTAGAAGCCGCCTCACCTTTCTGACCCACGCAGCATCACATCCTCTGCATTCATCTGATGACGAGTCAGTGCCATCCAAGTCCTCTCAGTGGGACAAATGTCAAGGTCACATTGTAAGAAAAACATGTGGCACAGAACAGACTGTTGTGGCCAATTTGGAAAAATACAATCTGCCATATTTTGCTTTCTGATAGGGCTTCGTTAATCTATTTCAGAGTTTTCCTGGCTATTCTGACCAGAAGAAAACTCTTCTCTTTCAGGTAGCCTTTTTATAAATCTGATCCTTGAGGTGAATTCACTGATAATCATGTGTTAACCTTTTTTTCATTTCCTTTTGGCATTAAAAAAGTAACCTTTTTTATTTTCAAAAAGCACATTTGGTCTAATTATGAATAAGTTCTCACGATTAGATGTGATTCATTTCTGAAAATATGCTTTAAAAACAAACAAACAATAGGAATGGATATTGTTTTTGGTGGGGAGAGGATAGTTCTGAGATAAAATAAAACAAAACACTGCCCCTGCCCTAGATGCTTTGGCTCAGTGGATAGAGCATTGGCCTGTGGAATGAGGGGTCTTGGGTTTGATTCTGATCAAGGGCTCGTACCTCGGTTGTAGACTTGGTAGGGACACGTGTGGGAAGCAAGGGACACGTGCAGGAGGCAACCAATCAATATCAATGTTTCTTTCTTTGTGTCTCTCCTCCTCCCTTCCACTCTTTCTAAAAATAAATGGGAAAAAAATATATTTTGGGGGTGAGGATTAACAACAGCAACAACAACAACAACAACAAACATTGCCCCTGACCCATGTGGTAATGAATTAGAGTTGGAGGCATCCTTATGAACTCATGCTTAGCTTAATGTAAAAAATTGCTAAATAAAAAATATTTATAGATATGTGTATGTTCACACATTGGTATAAACATATATATTTCCTTGCTCTGTGAGCTAAGAAGGCCTATAAGCAATGACACTCCAGTGTCAATGAGCAGACCTGGCACTCTACTTTTGGGTTCTAATGTCATTTTCAAAAGAAACCAGAGCTTCTTACAGAGACAGCTGATTCTAGAATTGAACAGGAAGGATACAAGATGAGCCTGGAGTATCTTGTTAGTGCCAGGAAGTAAGGAAGTGCTAAAGAACAAACAGACAAACAACAACAAACCTACATTGGTGGGATATGTCCAATTTGTTGGCATATAGTTGTTCATAATATTTTCTTACAATTTCTTGTGTATCCGTGGAGTCAGTTTTTACTTCTCCTTTTTCATTTCTGATTTTATTTATTTGGGTCATCCTCCTTTTTTTCTTGATGAATGTGATTAAAGGTTTGTCAATCTTGTTTAAAACCAGCTCTTGGTTTTACTGATCTTTTGTATTGTGGGGTTTTTTTAGACTCTATTTCATTTATTTCTACTCTGATCTTTTATTATTTCCTTTCTCCTACTAATTTGGGGCTTTGTTGTGCTTTTTCTAGTTCCTTTAAGTGTAAAGTTAGATTGTTTATTTGAGATTTTTCTTGTTTCTTGAGGTAGGCCAGTAATGTTATAAATTTCCCTCATAGGACTATTTTCACTGTATCCCAGAGATTTGGCGGTGGTTGTGTTCTCATTTTCATTTGTTTCAAGGTAGCTTTTGATTTCTTCCTTAATCTCATTGTTAACCTATTTATTGTTTAGCAACATGTCATTTAGCTTCCATGTCTTTGTGTGTTTTTCAGGTTTTTTTCTTGTGATTGATTTTAGTTTCATACCATTATGGTCAGAGAAGACGCTTGATATAATTTCAATCTTCTTAAATTTATTGAGACTTGTTTTGTGTCCTAACATGTTGTCTAGCCTAGAAAATTTTCCATGTGCACTGAAAGAATGTATATTCTGATGCTTTGGGGTGAAATGCTCTGAAGATATCAATTAAGTCCACCTGATCTAGTGTGTCATTGAGGCCACTCTTTCCTTGTTGATTTTCTGTCTAGAAGATCTAGCCATGGATGTCAATGGGGTGTTAAAATCCCCTATTATGATGGTATTACTGTTGCTTTCTCCCTTTATGTCCATCAAGATTTGCTTATATATTTAGGTGCTACTTTGTTGAGTGCATTATGGTTTAAGTATTCCCATTGCAATGGTGGATGTATACACAACAACCCACCTTGGTTATTGGGATGATGCTCTAGTCAACTGAGCTACCCAGCCAGGGCTGAAGAATCTGTCATTTTCAAGAAGAGATGTTGCCCAAGTGCTCTCTTTACTTTTAAAAAATAACATCAGGCCCAACAGAACCAAGGAGAAAGTTCCACAAAAGTGTACTCCACCTACAACCCTGCCAGAAAAACTGCCCCAGCATTTCCCTGCTCTGTTCTCATGCCAAATTCAAAGATCTTGGCACCAAGACGAGCTAAAGTCTAAGGCATCAACCACATTTCCCATCCCTATTCCCCACAGACCCAGGAATGGGGTGTCTGTAGACCTATAGAGTAGGGGTCTTCTCTGGTCCTTTTTCATGCTACACCAGGAGTCAAAGCTTCTCCTGGGTCTTTCCGGGATTTTCAGAAGAGCCCCAGGACTAAGCCAGCTCAACCCCCTATAGGGACTCAGCTTTTCCAGGACAGTGATTTGGAACCTGACAGGTGCAAACGAAAGTCCCGTTTTCACCCAGGAACAGACTCTGGGAAGATGTTCCAGCACCAGAGCAAGGGTTTGGACTTCCAAACCCAAGACACCTAAGCTGGAACTAGGTCTCATCCCTGCCCCAACCATCCATTCCAGGCCAGAGGGGCCATAAATCTTACCAGCAAGCCCCAGACACCTGATAACTCCAAGACCTCTCGCTCTGCTCCCTGCACACACACACACACACACACACACACACACCCTGCAGGCATTCCACACCTGCAGGTCATGGTCTGTTCTAGAAATTGCCAGTGGTGGTGCCAGGTGAAGCAGTGGTGTCAGGGCAGTGAGAGATGAGGGGGCACAGCAAAGGCAAGATCCATGGGGATTTGCCAAGGGGCTGGACTGCCCCCAGGCTGTTGTCAGCCCTCAAGAGTGTGTGTACCCCCAGGGAAGACTTCTGTGGCCCCAGTGCTCAGGGACAGGCAGGATTTGCTGTAAAACCAATGACATCAGGCAAAGAGCTGAAGCCTCTGTTAGTGGCTTCAGCTGAGGACTATAAATGCAAGACTCTCAGGGTCTGCTTAATGCATGCCAGGGAGGAGAGACTAAGTCAGAAGTTCAAGTCCCAGCTTTGCCATAACCTCAGAGTACCCTCAAGCACTGCAGGCCTCAGTTTCACATCTGTAAAATGAGAGTTACACAAGATAGAATCGAAGGTCCTTTTTGTCCTAGTATGAGTTCTTTGGTTCCCCTAAGCACATAAATTCATGGACCCACAAAGATCCTTGTGTTACATACGTGAATTGCTCTATAGGATATCCATGTAACTGTGTCCTGGGGCACATGAGGAATCGTTGGGTTGTAGTGTGTGTGTGTGTGTGTGTGTGTGTGTGTGTGTGTGTGTGTGTGTGCTGAGTGGGAGGGGAGACCCCAAAACAATATCCTCCCCCCCATCCCTCTTCAATAGGCGGAAGCCACTGGCTTCCTCCCTTTCCTGCCTCCTGTGTGCTGGCAAGACTAAGGACTGAGAGGAGAAGAGGGGATGGAAAAATCGGCCCAAAGAACAGTCTCCAGGTCTGTCTTTACCACACCCTCCCCCCACCTCTAGACCCCAATCCTGGGCCTTCTAGGCCACACCCATCCCCAGTCTATGGAGATCACACTGGGGGGCCTAGGGGCCCTGAAGAAGGATAAGTCCTTCCCACCCCTCCCCCGGGCCACCCCTCCCACCCAAGCCGTCTCATTTCCTCTTCCTCTCAGCACCAACACTCACTGACTAGCACAGGCTTAGCAGCCAGACCCAGAGTCACTGACCGTGGGCACAGCTTGTCCTGGTGGCCCGGTCAGCCTCCAGAGTATGGTCTGGCTGGGGCCCCCTTTGCTGCTCCTCATCGTCTTCCTGGCTTCTCATGTTGGTAAGTCTTCCCCATGATGCACCCAGCCCCCCAAGGCCCTGATTCTACCCCAGTAAACTCTATCATCACTGTCAACAAGTTCATCCATATTGTAATCAGTTAGAAAGTGGGATTGAGGCCAGGAAAACCTAGACAATGGGATCAGGCACTAGAAATCACTGCAGCCTGGGGCTAAATTAGGGGACGAGAAGGGAGGGGCGGGGTGGGGGGGGAAGGGCCATTAACTGTGTTGGAGATCAGTGGGGAACAGCAGGGCCTACAAAGTTTTCAGTGAGTGATCATATGGTCCTTGTGTTGCATTCATTTGATTATTCACTTGACAAACATTCATCAAGAAACAACAATATTCCAGGGGCTGTGCTAAGTGGTGGGCAGCCTCCAGAGCTGCACAGTGATTAACTGATGCTGACCTCCTATGGCCGTTATGGGGTTTAAATGAAGTAATTTACACAGAGCGATTGGCACAATGTGTGGCACTTGGTAGGGGGTTCTGAATAAGCCGTAACTGATTCCTTCAGTGTGCTGGCCAAAGAACGCACAGGCTGTCTTTGAGTGGTTCACAGTCTAGTGGGGGCTAAACACATAGGCATAAGGAGCTCCAGAATAGCGCTTACTCTGCCTTGGGCAATAGATAAAAAGGGGGTCATGAAAGACTTAACTGAGACCAGCGGTCTTCATTCCAGGCAGCCAGCAATAGATGCAAGTCTTAGAGGCATGGAAGCACCTGGGAGAGGAGGTTCCTAAAGGGAACACAGCTGGAGGAGCAGCATGTGAGCAGCAAGGGGCTTAAGAGCTTGCACTTTGTCCTGAGGGCAATAGGGGCCATGGAAAGGTGGTAGGCTAGAGAGACACAAGGTCTTAGCTGGATCACTTTTGGAGGATGTGTTGAGAAAATAGGGGTGTAGCTGTTGGGACTATAAAGGTGAGTAAGGGTGAGGGCTAAGCAAGGATGGGCTTGGAGATGGGGATAAAGTCAAGAGGCTTTGAAGAGACAGGATTTGCAGAATTTGTGACTGATTAGGGCAGACAGTATAATGCTTAAAGGTGTGGACTTGAGAGTCAGACAACCTGGTTCTGCCAGTTACTAATATTATGACCTTGGGCGAGTACTTCTCTAAGTCTTCCTTCCCTGGCTATAAAATTGGGGTAATAACACCTACCTCCCCAGATAGTTAGTATGATAAAATAAGAGAACATAAGTAAAGTGCCTGGCGTACAATTGACCTCCGATAAACATTAATTATTATGACAGTAGGAGTATAAGATGACTCCGAAGTGTGTGTCTCAGGTGGCTGGTGCCCTCCGCTGAGTCAGGGAGCACTGAAAAGAGGCAGGTTTGCCCTGGCCGGGTAGCTCAGTTGGAGGGTCACCTCGGACTCCAGAAGGTTGCGGGTTTGATTCCTGGTCAGGGCACATACCTAGGTTTCGGGTTATATCCCAAGTTGGGGCACATACAGGAGTTAACTGATCAATGTTTCTCACATTGATGTTTCGCTCGCTCTCTCTCTCTCTCTCTCTCTCTCTCTTTCTCTCTTTCCCTTCCTCTCTTTCTCAAATCAATTATATATAATATAGGTAATCTCCTCAGGTGAGGATTAAAATAAATAATATATATATATATATATATATATATATATATATATATATATATATATATATAGAAGAAGACGACGCAGGTTTGAGAAAGGCTGATGGACAAGCAAGCCCAAGCTGAGAGGCTGTCCCAGGGTTATTGACTCAGAGGTGACATTAAAGCCAAAAAAAGAGAGAACTGCCCTAGCCAGTTTGGCTCAGGGGATAGAGCAGGGGTGGGCAAACTTTTTGACTCGAGGGCCACAATGGGTTCTTAAACTGGACCGGAGGGCCGGAACCGGAACAAAAGCATGGATGGAGTGTTTGTGTGAACTAATATAAATTCAAAGTAAACATCATTACATAAAAGGGTACGGTCTTTTTTTTTTTTAGTTTTATTCATTTCAAACGGGCCGGATCCGGCCCACGGGCCATAGTTTGCCCACGGCTGGGATAGAGCATCAGCCTACGGACTGAAAGGTCCCAGGTTTGATTCTGGTCAAGGACACATGCCCAGGTTGTGGGCTCAATCCCCAGTGGAGGATGTGCAGGAGGCAGCCTATCAGTGATTCTCTCTCATCATTGATGTTTCGCTCTCTCTCTCCCTCTCCCTTCCTCTCTGAAATCAATAAACATATATTAAAAACAACAGCAACAACAATAATAACAAAGAATGAGCTGCTCAAGGAAGCCTGTAGAATAATTATCACCCTCCTCTGTAAATGGAAAGACAGTAACTTCACTGAAGGGTGTGAGGATTCCTTGGAAATCAGATGCTTGGCACATGGCAGGCGGTCATCAAATGCTAGCTTCATTTACTCGTGGTAGACTTCGGAAGAATATTAGTGGATAAGCTAAGAGGCATTTAAACTAATTACTTGGCAGTTAGCAGGCAGGGACAGAGAAGGAGGGGCTCGGAAAGGTATAGGGTCATGGGCTGAGGAGTCTGGGCTCCACATAGTCAGGCTTGGACTCTGGCTCTACTTGGTTTCTCCCACTCTCTGCCTTACATTGCATGCCCCAGACGCACTGAATTTGGACATTGCCCTATCCGTACCATAATATTTTTCATTCCATGTCTTTACTCAGGCTGTGCCCTCTGCCTAGAATACCCTTTCCTACCACTGACCTATCCCCTCACTATTCTGTTCACCCTTCTGTGTTCTCCTGCTCAGCTTTAAGACCCTCCAGGGAGGTCTCCATCTTCCAGAAGGCAGCTCTTCATCCCCTGCAATGGGTGAGGCACCCATCATCTGTGCTTCCCTGCAAGGCGCCCTGCATTTGACAGGTGTGTCCATGTCTGTTCTCCAGCAAGGCCGGGAGTTCTATGGAAGACAAAGACCTGGGGCCCACCTGTGTCTCTGCATGTTGGCCGGCGCCTGCCCAGGCCTGGCCTCTGTCTCTGGCTTTTTGCTGGGCCCACAGTTCTCTTCCTTTCTGCCCCACAACCACCTGGCTGCAGAACCCAGCCTTTCCGGCCTTAAATCCCAGCACTGCAAACACGTCTAGATTTCTGCCAGCACTCCATTCTCCTTGGCTCTCCCAGCCTGCACATTCCTAGTGGGGGGCAGGGAGAGTGCAGTGGGGGCAGGGAGAGCGGCTCCCTTGGCAGAGCCGTTTGAGAGACAGGTCAGGAAAAGGGGACTGACAGGGAATACAAAGGAAAAGGAGACAGAAGGCCTAGATCATTCTTGCCAAAGCTGGGCTGCAAAGGGAAGCCATCTGGCCGGAGAAAGGACAGGGCTTTGTTTTTGTTTTTGCTCTTTTAGGATGAAGAGACTGAAGGGAAAGGGGTCAGTGCACCCGGAAGGGTCAGGAAGGGCTGGGGACGGAAATGCCTGCTCAAGTGCAGAGCCCGAAGGTGGGGAAGAGGGGGAGGGAGGGAGCCTGGGGACCCCGTCAGATCCCAGGACTGCTGTCCCTTCCCAGGTGCAGCAGTGGACCTGACGCTGCTGGCCGACCTGCGCCGCTTGGAGCCGCACCGGTTCTACCTGACCTGTGTGTCTGGGGAGGTCGGCGCTGGCAGGGGCTCGGATGCCTGGGGCCAGGCCTTGCTGCTGGAGAAGGACGACCGCATCGTGCGCACGCCCCGGCCCCGGCCCCCGCCGCAGCTGGCCCGCAACGGCTCGCAGCAGATCACGCTGCGCGGCTTCTCCAAGCCCTCCGACCTGGTGGGCGTCTTCTCCTGCGTGGGCGGCTCCGGGGCCCGACGCACCAGCGTCCTTTACGTGCACAACAGCCCTGGGGGTGAGTCTGGCCCGCTGTCAGGAGGGAGAGGAGGGGCTGCCCTTGACCTCTGACCGCACCCTCCATCCACCCCGCAGCCCAGCTGCTCCCCGACAAAGTCACACACACGGTGAACAAAGGGGACACGGCTGTGCTTTCCGCGCGTGTGCTCAAGGAGAAGCAGACAGATGTGATCTGGAAGAGCAACGGTAAGGGGAGCATTTGAGCTGGTCGGGCAGGTAAACCCATAGATCTGACACCCCAACACCTCCATGGCCACCCCTTACCTACCCGTCATTCCCATATACCTGTTACCCCCCTGGCCAATCTCCAGGGCCCCCATATGTCCTGGACCGGGTCCATGAAAGCACCTGCATCCATCTCTAGGTCCGAGCTGTCCTCCAGCACCCAGAGGATGGGTGGCATCATGGTCACCTGCCTACTCCCCTGTCACCCCCAAATTAGCATTATGTTAAGCCTTCCCCTATGACTCTCCCCTAGGAGCTAGCAGGCACAGAGCCCAGATGGCGGGGAGCAGCAGCCCCATGAGGGAGAACTGGTAACCAAGTCCTAGTACAGGGAAAGTCTAGATCTGTCCAGATGTGTGCTGGGGCCTGGCCACACCTGGGGAACTCAGCCATCCCATGGAGGAAGCTGTTTTCCCCTATGGTCCCAGAGACCCTCAGACCCATAGCCTTTCGACTGCCTTTTGGGTCCCTGGACTCCTGAAGTCAAGGGGTTTGCCTCCTGAGCTCCAAGCCCTCTGAAGTGATGTGGATAGTCAGGTAGACCCGGGCTCTCTAGAGTCTCCATTCAGTCCTAAGCAAAGAGCCAAGCAGGGCATGGGGCAGGCACAATTGTCTAATATTAGAGTCTGCAGGTCCTGGAGGGAGAGCTCCTGAGAAAAATCCCAGACTAGATAACACCTGAACTGTGCCCTAAAGGAGGAATGGGAATTGGCCAGACAAAGAAGCAGGGAGAGCAA
Organism: Myotis myotis; assembly: GCF_014108235.1. Lineage (NCBI taxonomy): Eukaryota > Metazoa > Chordata > Mammalia > Chiroptera > Vespertilionidae > Myotis > Myotis myotis. Next base: position 28,232,261 of record NW_023416324.1, on the reverse strand, counting down.
AGGCAGGAAGAGAAACCAGCAGTTCAGGAATTCAAGAATGTTAGGAGACAGGCAGGCTGGGGAGAGGTATGGGGCCAGAGGGCTATGCAGTAGCCAAAGGGTGAAGAAAATGATGTGCTAGGGCATTAGTCTGAGGGCAGTGGAGAACTACTGAAGAGGTTAAGCAGGGAGCTGCAGCGGGCTTTGTTGCAGAAAAATACACACTGGCTGCTGAGTAGAGGGCAGATGGGAAAGGGGGAGACAGGAAGCAGAGAGACCGACCACTTAGGAGGCAGTGGAAAGTGGGGACCAGGGTGGCAGGTGGCAGTGGGCCTGGCGAGAAGAGGATGCTTTTGGAGGTGAGAGGAGACAGACTGAGCAGGACTGTGCTTTACTGGCTGGTGGATATGATGAGAGGATGCTCCCCAGCTTTCTGGCTTTTGGGTACAAACACTTTCTGTGCTTTGATGCGCATGATGCACATTGATTCGGCCCGAGCAGAGATGAGCAGAGGGAGGGGACACCAGCTCTCGCGTGGTACTGAGGCCCCTGACCCGCTTATGCCCCCTCAGGATCCTACTTCTATACCCTGGACTGGCATGAGGCCCAGGATGGGCGGTTCCTGCTGCAGCTCCCAAATGCACAGCCACCAATGAGCGGCATCTACAGTGCCACCTACCTGGAAGCCAGCCCCCTGGGCAGTGCCTTCTTTCGGCTCATCGTGCGAAGTTAGGGGCTAGGAGCAGGGGTGGGGCTGGCGTGGGAGGTTGGGAGCCCTGTGGGTACTTCCTGTGGGTCCCCAGGGCTACCCCAGCCCTTGGCAGCAGTGGTCAGGTGCGTGAGGGTCAGCTGCTGAAAGCAGATTCCTCCAGGCTGTGGGCCAGGGCGCTGGGGACCAGGCTGTACCAAGGAATGCCCAAGCTGCCTGCATGGAGGTGTTTGCCATGACCAGGATGGCGAGTGTGTATGCCCCCCTGGATTCACTGGCACCCGCTGCGAGAAGGGTAAGGAGGAGGGGGAGCTAGGACCTAGGTAGGAGAGGATGCCTGGCTGGGGGAAGAAAGACCCTTGAATCATGGGGATGGAGCTTGAAGGATGAGAGAGTACCAAGTAGGTCCCGGACCTACACCACATGGCCTCTTCCCAGCCTGCAGAGAGGGCCATTTTGGACAGAGTTGCCAGGAGCAGTGCCCAAGTACATCAGGCTGCCGGGGCCTCACCTTCTGCCTCCCAGACCCCTACGGCTGTTCTTGTGGATCTGGCTGGAGAGGAAGCCAGTGCCAGGAAGGTATGCACTAACCCACTCTCCGCAGTCCCTGACCCAGAGAACTGGCATGAGCTTGGCCTAAACCCTTTACTCTGGCCTTGACTTGCACACCAGGCCCTCCACAGTCCCCTGCTCACCGGACCAGTGCCCTCTCCACCCAGCCTGTCATTACTCAGGCCCCAGCCATGCCTTTGTTGCCCCCCTGACCTGTGCCCCTCTAACATACCCTTTCTGTTTCCAGCCTGTGCCCCTGGTCATTTCGGGGCGGATTGCAACCTCCAGTGCCAGTGTCAGAATGGCGGCACTTGTGACCGCTTCAGTGGCTGTGTCTGCCCCCCCGGATGGCATGGAGTGCACTGTGAGAAGTCAGGTATGAACACATGGGTCTCAGGTCCTTCAAAATAAGCCAGCCTTCACCAGACACATCTCCCTGTTAATGCTCTAAGTCCTGCCCTCAGGGAGCTCATGGTCTGGGAGCAGTTCTCACCACCCAATCTGTACCATCCGTATAGAGATGAGCAGAAGCCCAGAGTGAGTGGTAGCCCAGAGAGGCCCTTAACACTCTGAGGTGGTCAGAGAGGGCTTCTTGGAAAAGGTGAGATCTGAGATGGAATATGAAGGACAAAAGAGAGATGGCTGGGCAGAGAGCATGGACAAAATCTTGGGGACCAGGAGAGTGGAGTAAGGGGAGGCTGGGGAGTGGTCAGAAGAGGTCACATCTTGGGGACTTTGAATGGCAGGCAATAGTTTGCACTTAATATGATGGGGACAGGAAGGAATTATTGAAGAGGCACAGGGTAGTCAGATTTGTGTTTAAGAAAGGACCCCAGCTGCCGGGAGACCCCAAATGATTGTGCAGGGCTTGTGTTCTAGTCATGAGGCTGAGGATGTGAAGGCCGCCCTGGTTTCAGTATAAAAGGCTCTTAGGAGGGGGGGTGCAAGAGATAGACTCTGCGGCTGATCAGAGGGCCTGAGAGGACTCACACGGGACTTTGCTGGCTTTCAGGCTTGAGTGAGTGACTGGGCAGACGGCAGTGCCTCCACTGAGATGCATGACACAAGATGAAGGGCACTTTGGCGGTCATGTGTCTGCCCCTGTGATGGCTCCAGGATAAGTGTCCTTCCTCTCCCCAGACCGGATCCCCCAGATCCTAGATGTGGCCTCAGAACTGGAGTTCAACTTTGGGACGATGCCCCGTATCAACTGTGCAGCTGCTGGAAACCCCTTCCCAGTACCAGGCAACATGGAGCTCCGCAAGCCAGACGGCACCGTCCTCCTGGTCAGCCCCCGCATCCCAACCCAGGGCCCCTGACCGCCAGCCTTGCAGTTGGTCCCTCAGACCTCTGACCCCTTAAGGCTTTCTGCCAGCTCTACCCACTGGCCTGAGGAAGGTTCAAATGGGGTCTAACTGATTGTTGAGGGGCTGCCTCCTGGCCTCTGTCCCCTCATCAGTCTAGACCAGTGGTTCTCAACCTTCCTAATGCTGCGACCCTTCAATACAGTTCCTTATGTTGTGGTGACCCCCAACCATAAAATTATTTTCGTTGCTACTTCGTAACTGTAATTTTGCTACTGTTATGAATCGTAATGTAAATATCTGATATGCAGGATGTATTTAGGCAACCCCTGTGAAAGGGTCGTTCGACCGCCAAAGGGGTCGCGACCCACAGGTTGAGAACCACTGGTCTAGACAGATGTGTACCTGCCACATGGATATACATTGTCTTTGGTTTGCCCCCTTCTCCTGTCTCTCTCAGTCTACCAAGGCCATTGTGGAGCCAGATAGGACTACAGCTGAGTTTGAGGTGCCGAGTTTGGCTCTTGGGGACAGTGGACTCTGGGAATGCCGCGTGTCCACATCTGGTGGTCAAGACAGCCGGCGCTTCAAGGTCAATGTCAAAGGTCAGTGATGTCCATGGAGGATGGACACTAGCTGGTGCTACTCAGACTGGGCATCGTAGCAGAAAGGGCAAGGGCAGCTCAGGTCACAGCCCAGGCAAAGAAGAGGGCATATAGTCAACCAGAGATCTAGGCTGGACAGTACCAGAGTGGGAGTATTGCTCAGTCTCATCTGGAAAAGACATCCTGTGCCCCCAAAATGGGACACCCCCTGGCCTCACCCAGCTTCCTGCCTGGCCATGCTTGTCCTCTCCACCTCCCACAGACACACAGTGGCCTTTACCTCTCTGCCTCTGGGATGCTACTTCGCCCTCTGACCCACACCGTAGGGCACTCGTGTCAGGAGAGGGTGACCCAGAGGTGAAATGAGGAGGGAGCTTCCAGTGCCCAGGACTGCTCAGAACAGAGCATGCCCACCTGGTCCAGGTGTCCCTTCACCTTCTCCAGCACCATAAGCCTTGGCCATTCACACCCCCTGCCGCCTCTTGGTTCTTCTTTCCCTCTGGTCCCCACACTCCCTCCTCCCCACGTAAGCCCCAGACTTCTCAGTTCCCCCTTTCACTCTTCCCACTTGCTCACCATGCCCCTTCCACCACTCTGCAGCTCCCCACCACCAGGAAATATTAGCATGGCCCTAGGGCTCCACCTCCAGCCTTTCTCTTCTCACTTCCCCCAGGCTTTGTACTCAGACAATTTAGGTTCTAATCCTCACTCTACAAATTCCTAGCTTCATCGCCTTAAGCAGGTTACTTAGCCCCTCATAGCTTGTTTCTCTCTGTAAAGTGAAGATATCAGCGCTCACTTGACAGGGTTGCTATGAAGAGTAAATTAGATGATGCACTTAAACATGTATCATAGTGCTAGATCCTTGTGCCCATGCTGCCAGGGGGGCAGAACTCTGTCGTCCTTGGGCCCTGGCCACTCTGGTCATCTGTTGAAGTTGGCCTCCCCAGTCCAGATCCAAACTGAGACCCACGGTGTCTCTGTAGGCCAGAGTCCTCTCATGTTTCTGAGGACTGGGTGGGCTTTCTGGGCCATGCCTTACCCTGAGTCTCCTGGCAGTACCCCCGGTGCCCGTGACTGCTCCTGGGCTCCTGGCCAAGCAGAGCCGCCAGCTTGTGGTGTCCCCACTGGTCTCCTACTCTGGGGACGGACCCATTACCTCTGTCCGCCTGCACTACCGGCCCCAGGACAGCACCAGGGCCTGGTCCTCCATTGTGGGTGAGTGGGGAGAGAGCTGGAGTGGGACAGCAGTATTGGGTAAGAATGAGGGCAGGGAGAGTGGTGTAAGGGGAAGAAAGGGCTGAAGGGAGAATGGTGGCTTCTGGAAAAGACCGAATGATGTATGCTGTTGCACCCCACCCTCAGTGGACCCCAGTGAGAATGTGACCTTAATGAACCTGAGGCCGAAGACAGGATACAATGTCCGTGTGCAGCTGAGCCGACCAGGGGAAGGCGGGGAGGGGGCCTGGGGGCCTCCCACCCTCATGACCACAGACTGTCCTGGTGAGAAGCCAAGAGTCATTCTTTCCTGTCCCATAGGGATTACTATCCCGTGCACTCAGGGTTGTCAATCTTATCACCCCCCGGGCCCCTCCCTTTCCCATTTGAGGTTGTCCCACCTTGCCCCCTGAGGATCATTGCACTGTCCAGCCCCAAGGACTCACTGGACAGTTCTGACCCTTGACCTCTGGCCCCAGAGCCCTCGTTGCAGCCATGGCTGGAGGGCTGGCATGTGGAGGGCCCTGACCGGTTGCGAGTGAGCTGGTCCTTACCCTCGGTGCCTGGGCCACTGGTGGGCGATGGTTTCCTGCTGCGCCTGTGGGACGGGGCACGGGGACAGGAGCGGCGGGAGAACGTCTCGTCCCCCCAGGCCCGCACCACTCTCCTGACAGGACTCACACCTGGCACCCACTACCAGCTGGATGTGCGGCTCTACCACTGCACCCTCCTGGGCCCTGCCTCGCCCCCGGCACGCGTGCTTCTGCCCCTCAGCGGTATGCTCGAAAAGGGGAGAAGGGCTCAGAGTGAGGAGAGGACAGGGGACACATGAGACCCAAAAGGACAGGGGAGGTTACAGGACACTGAATGGATGTGGAGAAAACCCAGGGCACATGGAAAACATGGGCATAGGAGGACCTACAACATCAAGCATACATGGACATGGGGAGGACATGGGACAGGGGCAACACAGGGCAAGGGGGACATGAGGAGGACCTAGAACTCCTGGGATTTAAGGAGAATAAGGGGAAGCAGAAGCTCAAGGGTGAAGGAGATCATAGGGAGAGGAAGTCAGCCCAAGATGGAAGGAGGAGGTTGGCAGGGTAGCTCCCATTCTGGGGTCCTCAGAGGGGACACCACTAGAGAGGATGACCTAGCTGACCCAGCTCCATAACTTGGTCCTTTCTGAGCCCTGCCTTTCCATCCTCATCTCTTCAGGACCCCCAGCGCCCCGACACCTCCATGCTCGGGCCCTTTCGGACTCTGAGATCCAGCTCACGTGGCAGCGCCCAGAGGCTCCGGCTGGGCCTATATCCAAGTACATTGTGGAGGTGCAGGTGGCTGGAGGCTCAGGAGACCCACTGTGGATGGATGTGGACAGGCCCGAGGAGACAAACACCATCGTCCGTGGCCTCAATGCTAGCACACGCTACCTCTTCCGTGTGCGGGCCAGTGTCCAGGGTCCCGGTGACTGGAGCAAGATGGTAGAAGAGTCTACCCTGGGCAATGGTGAGAGAGCCGGGTCCATGGGGACTTCCAGGCCCTGGGGTCAGACTCAGCAATCCCTCCCTCCACATGATCCTCTGCCTTAGAGCTAGGGCATCCCAGGCAACTTCCCAACAAGTGACACAAGCCCTGGCTCTTCCCTACTTATGACCTTCTGTCCTAGTGCTGGGAAAATCATGTCACCCCAGTCACCCATGGGCCCTAGGCCTGACATCCCGGAACCCTCCATAGTACTGGGATCTCTGACCTCTCCCTCTGTGTGACCCCATGGTGGCCTCTGGGTTTCCTGACCCAGGGGTCCCCATGATCTGCCCATCTTATTATATCCAGGGCTGCAGAGCGAGGGCCCAGTCCAAGAGGTCCGGGCAGCACAAGAGGGCCTAGATCAACAGCTGATCCTGGCTGTGGTGGGCTCCATGTCTGCCACATGCCTCACCATCCTGGCTGCCCTCTTAACTCTGGTGTGCATCCGCAGAAGCTGCCTGCACCGCAGACGCACCTTCACCTACCAGTCAGGATCGGTCAGTCACCTACCTGTCTCAGCCCTGGGGCACATGCATGCAGACCCTATGTATATATGTTTCTACCTATGTACAGACAAGTACTTGTACACCCGTGCATGTGTTTGTGTGTGTGTGTGTGTGTGTGTGTGTGTGTGTGTGTGTGAGAGAGAGAGAGAGAGAGAGAGAGAGAGAGAGAGAGAGAGAGAGAATTTGTTGCAGGTATAAAACTACACCTAATGACACCGAAGGGCATAAAATACCCATTTCTTTATTTCTCTAAAACTGAACTCAGCTTATGAGCCCATTGCTATTAGTGGTGAAACATTTCATATTCCTCATTCAAAATAACTTGGTCATGTCTATATTTCACTATGGTCATTTCAGGAGTCGCCCCCTTCTCCATGGGGGTGATCTAAGCCTACGTAGCATGGTGATATTGTGGAGGGGCACCCGAACTTCATGCTGGCCTCTGTCCTGACAAGCCCTCCCCAACTTGGGAGCCGGCTTCCATCTGCATACAGCTGTGGCTGATGGTCTCAGCCCTTCTCTGGCCTCCTGCCAACAGACTACTCATTCTGTGAACTACTCATCCCATCCTCCATCCTTCCAATCCCAGGGCTTCCATGGGGAGACTTAAGGACTCTGGGTGCTTCCCTGTACCCTGCAGAGGACAGCATATCCTACGACCCTCAAACCCATTGTTACTGCCCTTTATACAGCTGTTTCTACCACCATAGCCTCGTGCTGGGCCTGCAGCCTCACCCATTGCTCCTTGAGAAAGGAAACACAAACCTCCACTCTTCCTGGCTTCCCTGCACACCTGTCTGAGTTTTCTGTCCTCCTGTAGTCCTTAGGAGTGAGGACAGGGGGCTGGCTCATCTTCCAGGACCGTGTCCGCTCATCTTGTCACCTCCATTTCTCACCTCCTCCCCGCTCTCTCCCTCTCCTTGGTCCTGTCTCCTCTGAGATCTTTGCCACTGTTGCAACTTATGACCTGAACTCTGCCCTTTTTCCTCCAAGCCTGGGCTCTTGATATTTACAACCAAACTCTGGCATTTCAAAAAAAGACCCTCTTCTCTCTCAAGGGCTAATCCTTGTGATAGAAAGCCTAGTGTCCAGAGCTATTGTCTCTGCCATGCTTTAAAAACCCCTTTCAGAGATTCAATTGGCTTCTTTGTTCAGGCTGCATGGGCCCTTCCCCTTCGGTCAGTGTGTACCAAATGCTGCCACTGCTATGGTGGGGAGGGTAATGGGTACAAATGTTGGGGAAAGGAGGTAGGAAAGCAGCTTTTAACATGTGTTATGCTAACATATACCAAGATATACCCCTGCTACATGTGCCTGTGTGGGTGGGTGCCATGTGTGCATGCACGTGTATATCCCCATGTGTGTATGCCTCTGTCCCTCTGCTTGTGCTCCTCCACGTGCACATGTCCATGTGGACCTCTGCATGGATGCACCTGCATACAGTACCACTGCTAGAACATGCATGTGCACGCTGGTGTATGCCTTCAGCTGTCCGTGTCTCATGCAAATCAGTGTGACCCATGTCCCCACCCCTTCCCCATCAAGCTGGGAACCCCCCATCATGGCTCTCTTAGCACCTCTTCCAGTTCTCATATTGGCAGCTAACCTTGTCCTATTCTACGGTTTCCTTTTTCTGCTGTCAGCCTTGCCCTGGCGGTCCAGCTCCTACTCAGTTGGGGGCAATGACAAACATTCCCCTTTGTTATGGTCTTTCTATCTTTAGGCTCCAGGGTGGTTTTAGAGCTATGGGCAAATGCCAAGTGGGTGGATGGTGATAACTCGGCTTCTACTGCTATGGAGAAGAAAGCTCCTCCACTGGCTTAGAGCTAGGAATGTGCTCAATAAATGAAACCTAGCCCTGGCCAGTGTGGCTCAGCTAGTTGGGGGGCACCAAAGGTCTCAGTCAGGGTACATGCTGGGGTTGTGGGCTCTGTCCCCAGTAGAGGGCATGCAGGAGGCAGATGATCGATGTTTCACTCTCACATTAATATTTCTCTCTCTCTCTAAGAATCAATGTAAAAAAAATAATTAAATAAGAAAGAAAGAAAGAAAGAAAGAAAGAAAGAAAGAAAGATCCCTAGCCACTGCCCTAGGCTGAAGTCCTCTCCAGAGCATCCTTGGTGACAAAAAGGCCTGGTTGTGGGATCAGCTCACTGCTTCCCATCACAACTCATTCCAATTCCTTTCTATTTCAAATGTTAGATATATCATCCTCCCATTGACTTAGATTGTGGCCTCTAGTGACTTTACCTATTCCTTGTTCTTTCAGTGCCCCACACACCTGACCCCCAGGCTACAGCCTCTCTCAGTGGACATCTGTCCACCCAACGGCCCACCCATGGCTCCATCTCCTATGGTTCTGCCTCAGTATGTTCTCTGCTGTGTGTGTGTCCCTAGCTGGCCACCAGATGCCCTCTGTCTGGGTCTCCATTATCTAACCACTCTTTGTCTATTGGTGCCTCTTGCTGACCACATGTCTCTTGCATGGACTGTCTGCCCACTTGTCCCATCCTATGAAGGGTGAGGAGACCATCCTGCAGTTCAGCTCAGGCACGTTGACGCTGACCCGGCGACCAAAACCACAGCCTGAGCCGCTGAGTTACCCGGTGCTGGAGTGGGAGGACATCACCTTTGAGGACCTCATCGGGGAGGGGAACTTCGGCCAGGTCATCCGGGCCATGATCAAGAAGGACGGGCTCAAGATGAACGCAGCGATCAAGATGCTGAAAGGTCTGCTGGGAGTGATCTTTGACCCCCCCCTTCACCCCACTCCTGACCCTCTCCTTTGTCTTACAGACCCCAGGCCCCATCTTGCTCCCTCCAGTAATTAACCTCAGCCCTTACCAGCTCATGTCCTTTCTCCAGAATTATTTCTGGCAAAAGTGATACTGGATTCTTTTCACAGAATACGCCTCTGAAAATGACCATCGTGACTTTGCGGGAGAACTGGAAGTTCTGTGCAAATTGGGGCATCACCCCAATATCATCAACCTCTTAGGAGCCTGTGAGAACCGAGGTGAGCCCCCATCTTATCACCTACCCCTTTTTCGAAACCCCCATTATCAGCCATCACCTCCTCCACATCAGTACCTTGCTGGGAGCTTAGGTTACCTAACCATCACTATTCATTCTCCTCCATGCCTTATGCTCCCTGTCTACTATTGTTGGTACTTGCTGCCACCAGCTTGCCTGTATATAAACTCCCACCATGTATCTCCCCACCCCCCAGGTTACCTGTATATTGCTATCGAATATGCCCCCTATGGAAACTTGCTAGATTTTCTGCGGAAAAGCCGGGTCCTGGAAACAGACCCAGTTTTTGCCCGAGAACATGGAACAGCCTCCACCCTCAGCTCCCGGCAGCTGCTACGTTTTGCCAGTGATGCTGCCAATGGCATGCAGTACCTGAGTGAGAAGCAGGTGTGTGTGTGTGTGTGTGTGTGAGTGTGAGAGTGCAGGGAGGGAAGGTGTGTTAGAGGGAGGAGGGGGGCCAATGGACCGACCTCAGGAGATAAAATAAGCAGGCTCTGCTTGGATCTGGGATTGAGGAATTGAGAAAAGGAAATGACCCCAAGGGCTGGCCTGGGGAGTGGGTGAGAGGACAGGACGAGAAGCAGGTCTGGAGGAGGTATTGCTTTTGAAGCATTTGAGGAACATCTTGATGGAGGTGTTGAGTTAGCTGTTGTAGATACCACCCTAGAACTCAGGAGAGAGGCTGGAGACAACAATCTGGAAACTGTCACCATTAGGTGGTGATGCTAATAGTAGGGGAGGGATGGAGACCCATCAGGAGAAGGTAAAGGAGGAGCAGAGAATGGAGGCTGTAACACAAACCCAAGGATACCCTGCTTGAATTAAAGGAGAGAGGAACAGCAGTAGTAGGGAACATGAGACTGAGAGAAGGCATTTTAAACGTAGGAAAGTTTTGAGTATCTTTGAAAGCAGAGGGACACAGCACAGAGGGAGGAGTTGATGGAAAGAGGTCTCTGAGGAAGGTGGAGGGTTGAGTGGAGACTTGGAACTCAAGATAAAGGGTCAATTTGGGAAGAGAAGGGCCTTCCCCACCCTCATCAATTAAGGGCGAGAAAGGTAGAACCATGCGAAGGGGGGAAATACCCACCATGGCCCCAGGAAGAGGGATACACCTGAGCTTGGCCATAGACATATCACAGAAAGGAAGGGATGACAGCAGGCAGCACTGTGATTTTTCTCAAGCAGGAGTTGATGTTCCAGGAGAAGACCTGGGTGGGTGGGAAGAAGGGTAAGGGCTGCTAAAGGCTCTGAGGGTGGCCATGAAAACTGGCTATGGGTTAGGACCCTTCACTGGCCCAGGAGTCCTGGGATCACTCATTCCCAGTCTTCCCTGATTTCTCACTGTGCCTCCAGTTCATCCACAGGGACCTGGCTGCCCGAAATGTGCTGGTCGGAGAGAACCTGGCCTCCAAGATTGCCGACTTCGGCCTTTCTCGTGGGGAGGAGGTCTATGTGAAGAAGACAATGGTAAGTCTCAGTCCTCCCTCAGGTTCCATGCCTGGTCCTGCTCCCCAGAGCCCTCTAAACAGGCCCTTCCTCCTCACCCAACCCCTCCAACCCACTCTCTCCCAGGGGCGGCTACCTGTGCGCTGGATGGCCATTGAGTCCCTGAACTACAGCGTCTATACCACCAAGAGTGATGTGTGAGTGTGGGGCAGGAAGGGGTAGGAGGGCTTGGTCTCCCAAGGTTGCACACAGGCATAACCTGGACACATTTCATACATGTCTCGAGTAGTCCAAGGCATGACTTGGCTGCCCCTAGGCTGTGTTCCAGGTGTGGCACAGGTGTGATGCAGGAGTATCTTGGGTATATCTTGGTGATGCCCAGCATCTTAGTGGGAAGGTAGGGGACCTAGCTGGAAGGAAATTTTGTCTTAGGAGGTGTTTCGGTGGTAGGATTGGAGTAGGGTAGTTTAAGGCAGTGTTTGTGTAAGAGACTGGGAGATGTCTTAGAGAGGTTTGGGGTGCTGGTGGATAATGCCCAGGTCAATGGGGAGAGACCACTCAGGAATGTTCTTACCTTCCTCTCTAAAGGGCAGGTCATCCCCATATGAGGGCCTAACCAGAACATGACCCCAAAGACTCCTTCTCTGTGCTCCTATCTCCAGACCTTGGCACACTCCTGCCCCTCTCTCTGGGAAAAGTAGCCTGCCCAGCCCTCCAGTCATGGCTCTGCCTATTTGCCCCAAGCCCTGGCCTGCCCGGCTCCCTGTCCACCACATGATCACCCCTCTGACCATCACTTGCCTACTTCCTTCTTCTGCTTCCAAACCCCCTAGATTCCCTCCCCCCCCACTAAAACTCCTACCCTGGCCTCACCTGGCTCTCACGTGCACGGGGGTTGTTACACTATAAGAGCCAGTTAAGAGCAAGGGCTTTGGAGTCAGATTACCAGGGTCTGAATCCCAGTTCTGCCACTTACTCTTTGTGTGACCTCGGGCAAGCCAGCTAGCCTCTCATTGCCTCAGTGTTGCCATCTATAAAATGGGGATAAGGACAGTACCTATGTCATAGGGTTGGTGTGAGGGTTAAATGTATTAACATATACATTAAATGATCAGTGCCCAGCCCATAGTAAATGTGCGATAAAAATGTTAGCCATGATTACATTGAGCCTGCACGGAACCAAGAAGGAATTTCAATGGAGCAGAGACCACAACTGGCCACGGCCAATACTTACAGAATAGACACGTGCAGAGGCTGGGATGGGTTACAAACCTGGGGTAGGTAGACACTAAAATGCTGGCCCCAGGGCCTAAAGGTAACTACGTGCATCCTCCTCGTTTCAGCTGGTCCTTTGGGGTCCTCCTCTGGGAGATCGTGAGCCTTGGTGAGTCCCATCCCCCCACCCCCCAGGGTGCCCCACATTACCCTTCTGGGGCTCTGGGCTGAGGGAGCTTTGTCCCCTCCTGCAGGGGGCACACCCTACTGTGGCATGACCTGTGCTGAGCTCTATGAGAAGCTGCCTCAGGGCTACCGCATGGAGCAGCCTCGGAACTGTGATGATGAAGTGTGAGTTGCCTCAGCCTTGAGCCTTGTGACCCCATCACCCCAGTTGGCCCAACCCCTCATCTCAGTAATGTCCCATCTGCAGGTACGAACTGATGCGTCAGTGCTGGCGAGACCGCCCAAACGAGCGACCCCCCTTTGCCCAGATTGCGCTGCAGCTGGGCCGAATGCTGGAAGCCAGGAAGGTGAGGAGGCGGGGTGATGAGGCTAGTGCTCACCAGGCTCACAGGACTGCCCTTGCATAGGAGCCAGCATCAGCCTCTGGGTGCCCATCCTCACCACTAGTTGCCACCACAGCTAGACCAGGCCCCCTTTCCACTCTCAATAGGTTGGACATTAGGTCCTTCTAAACTTTTCCAAGGCCTCTACTAGCCCCAGCAGCAAATCCCTCTCCAGGTCCCAGGTCCCAGACTGCTTGCCTGTCCTCCTCTGCTGATGCCATCAGCCCTTTCTCATCTAGGACACCTCTCCTCACCTGTCACAGAACCAGAGTGCAATGCATGGGTGGTCAGCTGAGAATATGGATGGATGAATGGATGAATGGTACAGGAAATGAATGAATAGAATTAGTGGATAGATGATATATTCACATGATATAATCATATGAATAAACACAAAGTTAAATAACTGAATCTTATAACCATGTAAATAAACAAATTATCAAGTAAATATAAATGAAGAAATATATCACAATTAATGTAATACTTTTGTAAACGCAAAGAGTTCCTCATATGAATTAATGACTAAATAGCAATAGGAATTAGTAAAGTATCTTAAGAATTAAAGAATGGTCAAAATAGCCAGGTAAATAGGTAAATTGTCAAAAATAGCTTTATAAATAAATAAGTGAATGAATGAATGAATTGAATGAATAAATGAGAAAAAAATTCATTGGATGAATGCATGAAAAAATGAACAACTGTGTCAAGGGCCTCTCACCTGAGCCTCTAACTGTGGTGGATTGCCCTGCTGTTTTGGGCTGGTGGAGGATTCTTGAGTCTCCAGAACAAACCAGTGTCTTTTAAGATACCCCAACCACATGGAAGTCAGGGACCTCCAGGCCGCCATCCCTGGCCCCCACTAAAGTTTGCTCTGCTCCCCAGGCTTATGTGAACATGTCCCTGTTCGAGAACTTCACTTACGCGGGCATCGACGCTACAGCTGAGGAGGCCTGAGCTGCTGTCCAGGCAGAACCTGGCTCTGCTGGTCAGAGCAAACCGCTCTCCAACCTGTGACTTCTGATCCTTGTAGCCTCTGACCTGAGCTGCCTCAAGGATTTTTTTTTTAACTTAAGGAAGACAAGAGGGGATCCAGGGAAGGGTGGGCTTAGGGGAATTGGGTCCTCATCCTTTGAAGTTGCTCCCCTGCCCCCTGCCTTACTCTTACAGCTGCCTTCACATCCTTCCTCCTAGTTCGCCTGCTCCACATATGTGCTCCCCTCCTACTCCCCACACTCAACCCTCTGCTTCCGCTCCTCCACCCAAGCCAGCCCTCGAATCGCTAACATCCCCTATTCAGCTGCTCCCACTCCTGGCCTTGTAATCAGAAAAAATTAAATGCTCTGAGAAGCTCCATCCAATGTGTTCCTTTTACTGCTGGCCAATCCCAGGGAAAAGCTGAACCAAAGACAGAGAAACTAGACTTTCCAGGAAAAGAAACACTTTTGTAGACCTGGTCCCCCTGTTGGGATTGCTTCTCCATGATGGGAGGTGTTCTGGAAGAACTATTTCACACCTATACCACCCCTACATCTTGGCCATATGAGAAGTCCAGTTTTCCCCTGATCTCTTCACTACTCTCCTGCCCTATCACCAACATGTCTCCCTGTATCTCTAGGTAGTTGCCAACCTAGCATTCTTTGCTCTGTCCAAACAGTCCATGTCAGGGTCAGCTGCAGTCCAGCCTCAGCTCAAACTGACATCTCAGCACCAGACAGATTCTGGCCTGTCTGGAGCTCCCATTTTTCTTTATGTCTCTAGGCAGCCTTTCCTGGCTTGGTAGCCACCTTACTGCCCAGCATATGGGCCCCAAAAGAGGAAGGCATTTTCAGCCAGCCATAGTAGAACTCCTATGCCTTCCTCGGGGTCTCCAAGTGTGTTGGGAGGTGCTCCCTGTCCTGAAAGCTAGTCCCATGTCCTACTCCATGCCATGTGGCCTTCAGGCTTGCCTATCCTTTTGGTTTCTCGCTGCTGACCTCTCACTGATCCTTAGGAAACAACACTTTTCTTGCTTCACACATTTTTTTCAGTGAATCAGATAAAATCAAAGAATGCATAACATGGTATGGTGTTATAATTAAGAGCACAGATTCTGGAATCACACAGACCCATGTCTAAGTCCTTGCTATATCATTATCTGTGTGACATTGGTCAAGTCACTTAACCTCTCTGAAAAATGGGGTTAGTAATAGCTACCTGACTATTGTGAGCACTAAATGAGATCACACAGGCACAGTTTCCACAGCACTGGGCCCCGTACATAGTGCTCAATATCAGCAGATAATACATACAAGTGCAGGAAGATAAATGAGGTGGGGTAGGGGTTGTCAGCATCTCTATTTCAAAAAGACCTGTATGGCTGGCGTGTGGAATTGAATTTAAGAAGAAGAAATTAACTGGAGTAAATGGAAAGCTATGCAGGATGAGAGAGATGGGATTTGCTAAAGTGAAATTTCATTTCAGATACACTGCAGGGATATTGCCAGGCCACGGATGTGGGGATTACAAAGTTGTCCCTGATGGGGACCAATAAACAAACAAAGATGCCCCTGTGGGGAGACAGATATGTAAACAAACAAAAAAATAGAAGAGTATGCTATAAGAGAGGGAGGGTACCTGGGTAGCACATGCAGGACGGAGATGGAGTCAGGAAAGCTTTTCCAGAGAAAGTGACATTTTAATAGGGGCCATGAAGCAGTAGCAGGGGCTCACCCGAGGAAAAATCCTGGCAGGGGAAACGACACCTGTGCCATGTGTGTGTTCGGGAGCTGCAAAGAGTTCCATGTGGCCGTAATAAGGGGAGAACATAGCTCTGTGAGGGTAATGAATCCAGAAAGGTTTCAGGGGCCAGCCTGTGCTGGACTCTATAGGCCTGATACCGGGTAGAGGGTGTGCGGGAGGCAGCCGATTGATGTTTCTCTCACATCGATGTTTCCCTCTCTCCTCTCCCTCTCCCTTCCTCTCTCTCTAAAAATAAATGAAAACATTTAAATCTTAAAAAGAAAAATAAAAGCCCTAGCTGGTTTGGCTCAGTGGAAAGAATATCAGCCTGCAGACTGAAAGGTCCCAGGTTCGTTTCCAGTCAAGGGCACATGCCCAGGTTGCTGGCTGGATCCCCAGTAGGGGGTCTACAGTAGGGGGCGTGCAGAAGGCAGCCAATCAAGGATTCTCTCTCATCATTGATGTTTCTTTATCTCCCTCTTCCTTCCTCTCTGAAATCAATAATACACACATACACACACACACATACTAGAGGCCCGGTGCACAAAAAATTGTGCACTTGGGGGGGGGGGCGTCCCTCAGCCCGGCCGGTGCCCTCTTGCAGTCTGGGACCCCTCGGGGGATGACCACCTGCTGGCTTAGGCCCGCTCCCTGGGGGATTGGGCCTAAGCAGGCAGTCAGATATCCCTCTGGCAGTCCGGGAGCCCCCGGGGGATGTCCACTTGCCAGCGGGGAGCCGGTCTAAGCTGCAGTCGGACATCCTTCGCCCTGCTGAGGAGGCAGGAGAGGCTCCCACCACCACCACTGTACTGGCAGCCATCAGCCTGGCTTGTGGCTGAGCAGAGCTCCCCCTATGGGAGCGCACTGACCACCAGGGGGCAGCTCCTGCATTGAGTGTCTGGCCCCTGGTGGGCAGTGTGTGTCATAGTGACCAGTCATTCCCAGTTGTTCTGCTGTTGGGGTCAATTTGCATATTACCCTTTTATTAAATAGGATAGAGGCCTGGTGCATGGGTGGGGGCCGGCTGGTTTGTCCGGAAGGGTGTCCCGGATCAGGGTGGGGGTCCCACTGGGGTTCCTGGCCAGCCTGGGTGAGGGTCTGATGAGTGTTTGCAGGCTGGTCACACCCCCTTCAGGGTGGGGGTACCCACTGGGGTGCCTGGCCAGCCTAGGTGAGGGTCTGATGGCTGTTTGCAAGCTGGTCAAGCCCCCCTCTCAGTGGGGACCCTCACCCCATGGAGGTTTGGCCAGCCTGGGTGAGGGGCTGATGGCTGTTTTCAGGCTGGCCATACCCCCTTTAGGGTGAGGGGTCCCCACTGGGGTGCCTGGCCAGTCTGGTTGAGGGGCTGAGGGCCGTTTTCAGGCTGGCCAAGTCCCCCCAGTGACAGAAGCTCCCATCCTCTCCTTTTTTTCTTTTTTATTCTGGGATTTATTTACCTTCTATAATTGAAACTTTGTAGCCTTGAGAGGAGCTCAGAGCCAGCCAGGGTGGGCAAGAGGGAAGCTTGGCTTCCTCCATCGCCAGGGGCAACCCAAGCTTCCTGCTTGCTCCAGCTCCTTGGCCACGGCCGGCTGAAAGCAGGTATCTGGGGTTTATTTATCTTCATAATTGAAACTTTGTTGCTTTGAGTGGAGCTCAGAGCCCGCTGCAGCAAGCGGGAAGCTTGGCTTCCTCCATCATTGGGGCAACCAAGCCTCCTGCTTGCTCCAGCTTCGTGGCTGCCGGCCGCCATTTTGGTTAGGTTAATTTGCATATAGTTGCTCTGATTGGCTGATGGGCGTGGCTTAAGGTGTAGTGAAGGTACGGTCAATTTGCATGTTTGTCTTTTATTAATATATATATATATATATATATATATATATATATATACACACACACATATTTGTATATAACTTATATGAAGTGTCCAGAATAGGTGAATCTGCTACTTTAGGGCTGGGACAAAGATGGGCACTAGGAGGGCAAGAGCTAAAAACTATGGATTTCTTTTTGAGGTGATAAAAAAGTCTAAAATTGTGGTTGCATATATATGTGAATATATTAACACATTGTTTGCGGGTAGTTTTTATTGCGCGCTAACAGGTGGCGCGGGCCATTTTTGCTAATTTTTTGCGCAAATGGCAACGTTCAGTAAAATTATGATAACTTTAGTTTACGTATTTATATGTTACCTGCATTCTACCGCTAGTCTATAAAAAAACGTATCCCGCGTCTATAAAATACGTGTCCCGCGCTCTACTACCAGTCAACGTAAAACATATAAATACGTTTCCCGCATACAATGTGTTAAAAACTACTGAATTGTACACTTTAAATGAGTGAGCTATCTATAGTAAAAAACCATAATATGCAAATTGACCGAACAGCAGAACAGCAGAACAACCATCTGGACAATCACACTATGACATGCACTGGCACCAGGCCAGCCAAGGTAGGTGTGATGCGATTGGTGGAGGGGGGCAGGCCGCCATTGCCCCACCATCTCCCCACAGAGGGAGGCCCAGGCCACTGGCCGGCAGGGCAATGAATCAGGGGGTGAGGGGGGCTCTATGATTGGGGTATCTGCAGAACCGGGGAACCAGGGGTGTGTGGCAGTGGACATGGGCAGTGCCAGGCCAAGGCTGGTGCAGGTGGGGGCTGTGGCCGCAAAGCCGGGACCGTGAAGCCGGAAGCCAGGGGAAGGAAGGCCTGCCCTTGCACAAATTTCGTGCATCAGGCCTCTAGTATCTCAATAAAGCTATTAAAGAGAGACAGAGTGAAGGCAAGGAGTTTGAATCCCACTTACTGTCTGAGCCAATTCTCAACAGTGCAGGTGAGAAATGATGGGGTGGTGGTAAACTGGAAGAAATACATGGGTAAAAAAAATGGACAGGGGTTGAATATGGGAAGGGAAGGAAAGGGTAGAGTCTATCTAGGTTTACTGCCAAGCTTCTGTTTAGAAAACTGGGTTGATGGAGATACCAGTCACTAAAAGAGCAAAAACAACTAATACTTATATGGCACTTAATTGCCAGGCACTGTTCCAAGCACTTAGCCTGCATTAATTCCTTCAATCTTCAACAGCATTAGGTAGGTACTATTATTAGGCAGGTACTATTATTATCATTCCCATTTTACAGAAGAGAAAATAAGCTGAGAGAGGCTAAGTGACTTAGCCAAAGTCTGACAACTAGTAAATGGCAGAGCTGGGATTCAAACCTGGATATTCTGACTTCAGAGTCCCTCTCTTAGCCATAGTGCTATGCTACTTCTCTGGTACAGTGAAAAGGGTTCAGATTGGGGTATAATACAACTCCCAAATTCAACACAAATACACTGATCTCATACTGCACGCCAGGTCCTGGGCTAAGGGCAGGGCCCAAGGGGCACCCTCTCCCAACAGAAGATCCCCACATTTCCACTGTAGCCCCATCGTACTCACAGCCTCACTACAAACAAGGCAGCAAACTGAGTATGAGCTACATACTCAGCCTCACCCGCCCACACCTGCCTAGCTTCAGTTCTCACTGCTTCTCTCTACAGCTATATTTTCACAGGCAATGCTCTGGGTTGGGCAGGGGGGTTGGAGCAATAGACCAGTCCAGCAGCACAAACTTGTTTCCAGAGAAATGATGGAAAAGAGGAGAAAAGGCCAAGACACATCTCTCAAAGGGTCATTAGGCAGGCAGCTGGGGGAGGCGAACCTGAGCATGATGTCCAAGGCGCCTCACTGCATCCAGTCCTGGCCCAAAAAAGGGAACTCCCACCAGTCAGCCCTGAGTCATTCTCTCTCAGCCCCCAAGGAAGGAGTGATTTCCTGCATGGCCCTCTGGGCAGCTCAGGCTCCTCCTATGCGCTGTGCATCCTCTTATCTCACTCCCAGCCCCCTCCCTAGTGGGGCAGACCAACCAGAGTTTGGCTGGAGTAGGCTGGTCCTCATGTTTCCTCAACAGGAAACATGGACTCAGGGTTCAGAGAGAGCCTGGCAGCTCAGTAAAAGCAGCTCAGAAACCAGGAAGTCTCATGGAGAATGAAAGATGGAGGGCTGACCAAATTGAGTCCCCTGCAGCTCTCTCGCTTGGGGTCACTGCTAGACATCTACTGGTCCTTTTCCCATTTACTTAAATTAAGTCTCTCTGGATGCCTATTTTGAACTTAGCCTCATACTGTGGGAGAGACTCACGCCAGGCTCTGTGCTAAGCACATAATGTTAAATCAATGCATAAAATGAGGAATCAGAGGTCCTAGTCAGGGTGTCTATGTAGTAATTAAAGAACAGACTTTGGAGTCAAACAGACCTTAATTCAAACCTCAGCTCTGCTCCTTAGTAATGACTCTAGACAACCCATTTAATTCATCACAGCCTCTATTTTCTCTTCTATAAAGTAAGGAAAAGGGCACCTAATAGAGTCATTGTGTGATGAAATGAGACATGCAAATGTTTATTAATGGTAGCTGGCAGGATAATGGTAGGATGGGAAATCAGGGAAGAAGAGCCTAACTTGGAGGAGAGAATTAAAATGACAATCCCCACTTGTTTAGCTAAGGTAGAGACAGCATGAGGCACAAAAATGTTGAGGGGACACAGAGGAAGGACAGGTTGTAAGTATGCAACCCAAATGTCCTCAAGGCAGCCTTATATTCAGTTAGAACAGCTCAGTCCCTATTCCACATTCTCAGGGAAGTCCACACCCTGCCCTGTTTTTACTAGGACTCTGTAAGGGTTTGCATCCTCATGATCATCTCTCAACCTGAATCCCTGCTTTTGCTAAATTCTTTTATTTTATTTTATTATTGTTACCAGTACTACAGATGTCCCCTATTTCCCCCCTCCACCCAGCCCTAGCCTCACCCCAGGCCTTCCCCACACTATTATTTCTGTCCATGTGCTATGCATCTATAATAATGAAAGCATAATATGCTAATTAGACCGGACAGCCGATCAACCTTCCGGACGTCCTTCCAGACAACCTTCCAGACAACCTTCCGGATGAAGCCGGGGCTGCGAGGGCCGAGGCAAGCTGCCGAACCCCTTGCACGAATTTTGTGCATTAGGCCTCTAGTATGTGCATATATGTTCCCCTCTAAGATCTGTCAGTCTGTTCCATGCATCCATGCCTCTTGCTAAATTCTTGATTACTAGGTTGCTCACTTTCCATAGCTGCATCCTCTTTCAACTCCACAGGTATCAGAAAAAGTATTTCTCCCTGTTCCCAAATCACCATGAATATCAGGTATTGTGTATAGGACACTTTTACTGAATGTCTGGGGTGTTCATGGGGAAGCTAAGCATTCACAGAAGAGGGTGTAAAGTTAAAACTGAATATTAGGCATCACTGGTATAAAATTTCCCCCCGACAGTCCTCCTTCTGGAATTTCTCTCTGGTGAAGCTTCTTCTCCTCCTCAGGTTGCTGTCATTTACTAGCCCTCCTCTTTCTCAGGAGTTAGCACAGAACACGCCAAAAGTCCCACCAACTTCATATTCAGCAAATGTAGTTCTTTTTATTTTTTAATATATTTTATTGATTTTTTTACAGAGAGGAAGGGAGAGGGATAGAGAGTTAGAAACATCGATGAGAGAGAAACATCGATCAGCTGCCTCCCGCACACTCCCCACTGGGGATGTGCCCGCCCAGAACCAAGGTACATGCCCTTGATGGGAATCGACCCCAGAACCTCTGAATCCACAGGCTGACGCTCTATCCACCGAGCCAAACTGGTTAGGGTGAGCAAATGTAGTTCTATAACACCTTCCTATCGAGGTCATGCCCGAAGGCTCACCATGTTGTTTCTGATCACAAGAGAGCTACTGATGCCTCTGAAAGGAATGTGAAATTGCAGTTGTCTTTTTAAATTAGCCTTTTCCTCCAAAAGACTCTCTAAGAAGTAGTGACTTGGGGGCTGATCTTGAATCAGAAAGAAAGTTCTAGCAGGCTGAGATTGGAGGGATGTGCCTGGGGAAGCAAGGAAACAAGCCTCTGTGGCAGGATGAGGGAGAGACTCCAAGAACTGGGAGATGAAAGGTCAAAGGGCTGTGTTCTAGCATCTTGAGATGAGTCTCGTGTGGATTCATGGAAGGAATTTAAGCAGAGAAAGAATAAAAGCAAATTTGAGCTTCAGAAAAAGGACAGAGTAAGGAGATGCCATTTGTTAACTATCAGAATGGCAGACTTAAAACAGCACTGAAAAAGATGTGGGGAAAGTAACATGCTTTAACACACTGCTAGAGGAGTAAATGGAACAAGCATTTTGGAGAGAAGTTGGGCAATTTTAGGAAAGCGATGGGGAGATGGAGAATCCAAGTGCCTGGAGCAACCTATCTCGGACTTTCCGACTGGATGAAAAAACAGGTGTTGGAAATCTGGGGAAATGGTGAGACAAGGGCAACGGCACAGGTACAGGCTCGAGAGAGCCAATTCTCTTCTCAGTCACTGTTCAGTGACATTATGTTAGTAGCTTGAAATTAGCCATGGTTGGGTATTTACACTGCAAAAAGCAGCAAATGCTACAAAACAAGACTTCATCTCTTCCTGCCCCCAGAGAGCAGTTTAACAGCATTCCACTTGCTGCCCGAGCCCATCCTCATCCAGCAACCCCTTGAGTTCTTTCAGCAATGGCTGCACTTTGACCTTACATGCCGACAGAAAGCCCAGGCCTGCTGCTCTGGGCTGGACCTTAAGAAGCCTACTGGATTCTAAGTGGTCTCCCTAGGCCTAGTCCAGTTCCTGCTTGATATTCTAAATAAGTAGAGGACTGGGGAAGGCACCTCTTTCCAGCTGTGTGGGAGCAGAGAAAAAATGGGGAAATGACAGGACAGGTAGCTGGACCTCCTTCCATGCAGGAGCAGAAGCCCTCATCTCAACTCTGACAGTCATAGACAAGCCTCTTGTCTTGTGGGCTCTGCACCCTTAACCACTACTATACCAGCTTCCTGTAGAAGTCACCGGACTTGGTAAAAGCTGGATGCTGGAGTGGAGGGAGAATGAAGAATTGAAGATCATTGTCAGATTTCAGGCGTAAATGCCCAGGTAGGCTATGGTAAGATGTGAGCATAGGAAGAAGAAGAAAAGATCTGACAGGGTGTATTGGAGTTAGTAATCGTTTTTTGGGAGGGGGCGGGGGGGACTCAGTGAGTTGAAGTGCCTGTGGAACAACAAACAGAGATGTCTAAAAAGTAACTTGAGAATTTTAAGATCAAGAGAGTGATAAAGACTTGGGAATTACTGCTATATAGATGCATGTGAAGCTATGAGATCACTTGGGCAATATAAAGGGCAAAGCAAGGCTATCTGGGGAACAGCAACATTTAAGAGAAAGAGCAAAGAAAGAAAGAAACGGGGTGGGGAGTAGGAGGAACTAGGAGAATGTGATACATCGCAGAACCCAAAGAAGGAGAAGAATATCAAATGTTGCCGAAAGGTTGAGTATGATAAGGATTAAGATGAGAGACACAATGAGGTTATTGTGGCTGGTCCAGAGTAAAGACAGTGGTAGGAGATGAGATTTAAGTAGGCAGGGACCAGGTCAGGCAGGATTTTGTGTGCCAGTAGGAGGTGTCTGGATTTTATTCTAAGTGCAGTAGGATCATTAGAGGAATTTAGCAGGGGAGCAAAGAAATACGATTTGCAGTCTAAACATAGCCCTACATTACGTGGAAGACAGATGAAAGGGGTGGAGTGGAGACAGTTAGGAAGCTATTGTAGTCATTCAGACTTGGACTGGGATGGTAGGAGAAGAGGTGGTAAAAAGTGTTCAGATTCAGGATACATTTTAAAAAGATATCTAGGTACTAATGAAAAAATAAAAGATATCTGTGAACTCAAGATAAGAGAAAGACAGAAACCAAAGAGTACTGAGATTTTGGGTTTGATCAACTGAGTAGTATTGCCATTTATAGACGTGGATAAGACTAGGAAAAAATAAAACAGGTTTAGGCATGGGAACCAGAATCAAGAGTTTTATTTTGGCCATCTTAAGAATAATATGCCCATTGGACATACAAGTGGAGACGCAATCCAAATCTGAAAGAAAGTTAGACATATTAATTTTGAAATCATCAGTATATACATAGCATCAAAGCCACGGGCCTATATGAACATTAAAGCTGTCTTTCCTCTCTCACTTGACCTGATAGAGGTTGGATGGCCATTGGTTGGGGGCTGGGAGAGGCATCCAAAATCATCCCCATTGGGCAAAGGCAGTCTTTGAACCTGAGAGCTGGACAGGAATCAGGACTAACCTGGCTCAGAGACTTTGTGCAAAGAAATGATGCCAGAGAAACTAAGACATCACAGGAAGGCTGAAGGATTTCCATTTCCCTACTCTTTCTCCCCTCCCCTTAAGGGGCCATTCCATTCCCTGTGGACTTTACAAATGTTCTATGTTAAAAGCATTAATTTGGGAGGAAGAGAGAACGGTGATATTAAGGACACTCAAATCTGTAGAGCCAGCAATGGGAGCTCCAACTCCCTGTGGGAGTTTATGTGGCATATTACACCCCCCCCCCCCCCCAGCCCCCTGTCCCAACCTGCAAGAGTCAAAGCTCCTGAGAGTTGACATAAAAGCCACCCATAGTTACAGCCCTCCAGGAGGAGGCCTGGGCTTCAGACAAGGGGTCATGCCCACTATTCTGCTGCTCATGTGAGGAAGATGAGCATGAGCTGAAGAGCTGAGACCAACCATCCTTTGATTTCAAGCCAACTAGATAAAAATACTGAAGACTAGTGCTTCTCTAACTTTAATGTGTATTCGAATCATCTGGCAATTTTGGTAAAATGCAGATTCTATTTTGGTACATTTTGGGTAGGGCCCAAGATTCTGCATTTCTAACAAGTTCCCAGGTAATGCTTTTGCTGCTGGTCTACTGACCACACTTTGAACAGCAAAGAATGGGAGGCAGCTGTGGAGCTACCCACAATGAAAGGGGCATGTCCAGTTCTAGGGAGAATGTGTTCACTTGTACACAAAGTCACAGAACCTATTAAAATGGAAATAGCCACCATTTTGTTGTGGTTGTGTGGCAGGTGGTCATTTCTGGGCACTACACTTTCCAAGAGCATCACATGGTTGTTAAGCACTTGGTTCCTGAGCTTTACCTCTGAGTAGGCATATGATCTGAGGCAAATCTTCAACTTCTCTTCATCTTAATTTGCTCACTTCTCTAATGGGAATAATAAGACTATTGTGAGGATTAGCTAAGTCAATAGATATGAAGCACTTAAAACACGGCAGCACAGTAAGTGCTTACTGTTAGTAAATGTTACTATTTTTGTTGCTAACACACCCTTCTGCAATAGTCAACTTAGACACACATGGACGCTGAGTCTCCTTTTGATACATGGTCAAATTATAACCCCCATCTCACTCCCACCAAAAAGCCTATATCCTCTTTCAAATCCCTCCTACCCGCTTGTCTCCTTCCCCCTCCCCTGGCCCCTGGCCCCAGTGTGGTCTGGATAGGCCCCACAGGGGCAGGGGCAGGGACAGGGACAGGACGTGGGGCTGTATCTGACAGGAACCTGAGGGGCTGGCCCGGGAGGGGATTGGGGCCCAGCTTCCTGAAGGGAGGATGGGCTAAGGCAGCCACACAGTGCCGGAGAAGATGCCCTCCTGGGCCCTCTTGGTGGTCACCTCCTGCCTCCTCCTGGCTCCCCCAAACCTGGCACAAGTCACCAGCCAAGGTGAGGTGTATGGAGGGTGGATCTCACCTATAGGCAGGAAGAGGGAGCCCTGGGAGGGATGCAAATTAGGAGGCTCCCACTGGTCCCCTATCTTTCTCAAACATGCCTGGAAGGAGCCAGAGCCCAACTCACCAGCTGTCCCTCAGATGCCTCCTTGCTCGCCTTGGACTCAGAGCCTCTGAAATGTTTTTCTCAAACATTTGAGGACCTCACTTGCTTCTGGGATGAGGAAGAGGCAACACCCAGTGGAACATACCAGCTGCTGTATGCCTACCCAGGGTATGTGCTGGGCTGTGCCCCACTCCCCTGCACCTGTCCTGTTCTTACCTCAGCTGAGCCCTGCTCCAGTAGCTTCCCTGCCTTTGGCCCCATAAGAGAATTACTTCAAGTACATGCCTTCAGTAGTCACTTAATGAATTCATGTGCTTTTGATAGATCCAGCTCAAGCCTCTACATAACCCCTCATCCAACCTATCCCAGGTACTGAGAAAAAAGAGACAGTAATGGAAATAGAAGTAGGGCTTGGGGCCAGCCTGGGTCCTGAGGGTGGCTGGGCAGGTAGGATGGACTTTTCCTCTGCCCACAGGGAGGAGCCCCGTGCCTGCCCCCTGAGTCCCCCGTGCCTGTTCCCTGTGTCTCCCTTTGGAATTCGATATATGTGCCAGTTAACAGCCCAGGATGAAGTTCGTCTCTTCTCCCCACTGCACCTCTGGGTGAAAAATGTGTTCTTGAACCAGAATCTGACCCAGCGGGTGCTCTTTGTGGACAATGTGGGTAAGGGCCATCCTCCGTCACCCTGGCCCCTCTATTTGCTGCCCCCAGGCTAGATCATAGAGTCAGACCAGTTGGTGCTCTTTCAGGACAACATGCATGGCCTTCATTACTAGACCCCCAGAGACACCTCAAGACACCCTATCATTCCTCCCAGCCTTGGCATCGAGACCTAGACTTCATTTCACATCACAGACACCCTGGCCTTCCCATCATTAACCTATTCATTTACACACTCATTCAACAGTGCCAGGCACTGTGCTAGGTGACAAGTATACAGAGATCCCTGCCCTTGATGAAAAGAGATCCCCACTCTTGAGGAGCACTGAGTCTAACTAACTTGGAATGAGGTCACTGTTCTCATGAGGAAAGGAAAACAGGATAAGGAGTCTCCCTGCCTGCCCTCCAAGAGAGCCAATCCAGCCTCCAGCACCCCTCTCTACAATCCATGGGTTAAACTGTAGACAGTTCTGATGTGCTCTATCTTGCCCTCAGGCCTACCAGCTCCCCCCAATATCATCAAGGCCATGGGCGGGAGCCAACCAGGGGAACTTCAGATCAGCTGGAAGGCCCCAGCTCCTGAAATCAGTGATTTCCTAAGGCATGAACTCCGCTATGGCCCCAAGGATCCCAGGAACTCCACTGGTCCCACAGTCATGCAGTTGCTGTCCACAGAAACCTGCTGCCCAGCTCAGTGGAGGCCAAACCCAGCCCCAGCTCTGGACCAGACTCCATGTGCACAGCCCCAACAGGATGGACTAGAGCAGACCTCCCCAACTAGAGAAGTATTCTGGCCTTCTTTCACTCCACTTCCTATCTCCTACCCCGAATTATTTTGCCCCAAGAAAGGACAGGCCATACTTTGGGGATACTAGATTGGGTTAGTCCTTGGGGAGTTAGTACAAACTCTGATTGGTCCTCAGGAACTGTGTCTATTTAGGGATCTTCCAGTTTGGGTCACTCACACCAATAAAATTGAGAGCTTGAGGCCTCCAAATTAATGGGGACTTCCCTAAAAACCCCTGACCACCTCCTGAAACCCACTGACCTGGCCTCCAGGCTGTGTGCGTATCTATGCAGTAAGGAACTGAGCATCTCTCCACAGGCATGCTGTGGGGCTTCAAATATAAGAGATGGAGGCTGTCTTGGCTGAGAGGCAGACCTAGATTCTGAGACTGGGATTCTTCTCTCAAGGCTCCGTCTCTGACAGTGATGAGTGGAAGCTGCCTCATCTTGGGGCTCCAGCCTGGGAATTCCTACTGGCTCCAGCTGCGCAGCCAACCTGATGGGGTCTCCCTCCATGGCTCTTGGGGACCCTGGTCCCACCCTGAGACTGTGGACCTGCCTGGAGATGCAGGTGAGTCATAAAGGAATGGGGAGATGAAGAGGAAATAAAAAGGTCTTTAGGGAGGCATGGGCTGGACATGGAAGCTCTGATAACCCTGGTCCTTCCTGATGACCTCAAACTTGCAACAGAGAGAACTGTGTTCAGGGAGAAAACAAAGAATCAGCGTAAATGTTCCAAGTTATGTATGTTAAGATGATCTGGATACCATATAGAGTAGAAGCCTGTGGGCCCTAATGTGACTTCCTTCTCTGATTCAGTGGAAATTGGACTACAATGCTTTACCCTGGACTTGAAGAATGTTACCTGTCAGTGGCAGCAACAGGACCATGCTAGCTCCCAAGGCTTCTTCTATCACAGCAGGCCGTGGTGCTGTCCCAGAGACAGGTGAGAATTGAATTGCTGGTTGAGCTTGATGTCATGGGAGAGAGGCACAATCTTGCCAAAAGAAGGGAGAGGTTGTTCTTGGTCCTCTTCACTCCCCTTCCTGTCCCAAAACCAAATGGCCTCCATGCTCTCATCCTCCAATGGGTTTTTTATCTTCTCAACCTCTCCCCATCCCCACTGTCACCTGGACCACTGCAACTGCCTATATTCTCATTCACCTCCAACTCATCCCCCATGCTGCTGACAGAGTGACCTTTGTTAATCTCAGATTTTTCCTGGCCTTCCCTTATGTACTGCAACTCTTCACTATCAAATCCAATCAAAACTTTGCCTGGTCTTCAAGAAATTCCACCAAACATCTCAGTGATTTGTCACCCCCACCATACCTAATCTATAATCAAGGCTTGTTGATCTTGTGTATTAAATATCCTAATACAGGCCACCATCAACTCTCACTTGGGTGCCTGAGAATATTCATTAACTGATCACCTCTTGAATCCTCAAATCATTCTCCACACAGGAGCTGCAGTGATCTTTTAAAAGTGAAAACATGAACATAACACTTCCTACTTAAAAACCTTCAATTGATCTTAGGATAAAGAATTCTATCATTGCTATAACTGGTTTGGCTCAGTGGATAGAGAGTCAGCCTGCGGACTGAAGGGTCCCAGGTTCGATTCCGGTCAAGGGCATGTACCTTGGTTGCGGGCACATCCCCAGTGGGGGGTGTGCAGGAGGCAGCTGATCAATGTTTCTCTCTCACCAATGTTTCTAACTCTCTATCCTTCTTCCTTCCTCTCCATAAAAAAATCAATAAAATATATTTTTAAAAAAGAAAAGAATTCTATCATGGCCTTAGAAAGTTCTAAAGACTCAGCCCTTACCTCAGCCTTAAGCCTCTGGTTATACTGTGCTGCCTTTTGCTCTCCATGCTCTAGTACTGGTCTTTTGGGTTCCCTCTTATTTGCCGTATTCCCTCCTGCCTCTGGGTCTTTGCCCATGCTGTTTACCCAGCTCTCCTGCCTTTACTTAACTTCCACTTATCCTTCAGTTAGACCTCAACTCAAATGTCACCTCCTCAGGGAACCTTCCCCTGATCTTCCAATAGCACTACTATACATCCTTGTTGTACCAGGTACCTCTCCTTCTTAAGTACTTATCATAGTTACAATTTTACATTTATAATTTATCTGGTTACTTGGTTGATAACAAAATGTTCTCTCAGCCCTGGCTAGGTAGTTCAGTTGGTTGGAGCATCATCCCACACACCAAAAAGGTAGCGGGTTTGATTCCCAGTCAGGACACATACCTAGGCTGCAGGTTTGATTCCCCCATTGGGGCACATGTAGGAGGCAACTGATCAATGTTTCTCTCTCACAGCAGTGTTTCTCTCTCTCTCTCTCTCTCTCTCTCTCTCTCTCTCTCTCTCTCTCTCTCTCTCCCTCTCTCTCTCAAATCAATAAACATATCTTCAGGTGAGGATAAAATATTTTTTTTCTGACAGAATTCCAGTTGGAAAAGGCCAATCTTGACTATACAGGATCCATGAAGGCAAAGTCAGTGTCTGTTTACACTCACCAATGTATTTTCACCTATCACAGTGCCTGGAATATAGTAGGTGTTCAGTAAAAAATTGTTGAATGAATGAATAATGAAACAACACTATTCACAGTTTTAATGTATTTTTCCAGTTTTTCTATACATTTATATATGTCTATACATAATAATTTTCAGCATAAATTGCACATATCTGTATATATATGTATATATTATATTTACTTTTTTACTTAAAAATATGCCTTGGAGATCATTAAAAAATGCAACTCATTGTTTTTAATAACTGCATAGATTTCCATGTATACAGGTGCCTTGAATGGATTCAAGGATGACAAAACTGAAGTTATCCTTTCCTCCACCAAAACCTGCTACTCCTCTTATTGTCCTCCATCCTACCATCAGCTCAATTTTTCAGGCCTGAAACATGAAAAGTACCCTGGACTTCTGCTGTTTCTATACCCTTAAAATCCAATCAGAAATACTTATTTCTACCTCTTCAGTATCTCTTGAATCCATCTATTTCCCTCAACCCCCATTGTCCACAACCCTATTTTCATATCTTCATCACTTTGCACATGGAAACCATGTGCAATGTCCTAATGGATTTCTCTCCTATTCTACCCTCACAAATCCTTTCCTACAAACTGCAGTTAGAATGATCTTCCTAAAGTATAAAGCCAATTGTGACAATTCCCTGTTTAAAATCTTTTTTAAAAAATTCATTTTATTGCTCTTTTTTTTTTTACAAAGAGGAAGGTAGAGGGATAAAGAGTTAGAAACATCGATCAGCTGCCTCCTGCACACCTCCTACTGGGTATGTGCCTACCACCAAGGTACATGGCCTTGACCGGAATCGAACCTAGGACCTTTCGGTCCTCAGGCTGACGCTCTATCCACTGAGCCAAACCAGTTGGGCCCTATTTAAAATCTTTTAATGTCTCTGTAGTTACTACATGATTGAGTTCAAGCTCCTTAGAAAGGCTACAAAGCCATTTATGACCGTGGTCTGCCTTCTCACATTTACCACTCACCACCAGGGTGCTAAAAGCATTCTACACCACTTCGAATTTCCCCCAAAGCATCATATCTCTTATCTGTGCCCAAGCATGTGCCTCAAATGCCTGTTTGTCCCCTTTGCCTCCTATTTATAGTCCAAGACTCAGTTTAAGCACTGCCTTGTCCAGGAAGTATTCTCTGACCCTCCCATTTTGGGGAAGATCATCTGCCTTGATACTCCCCAACCAGCCTGTGCACAGCACAGAAAAATACCATCTGTTTGTTTGTCTGCCTCTCCCACTGAAATGAGAGCTCCTTGAAGATTACTTCTCTATGTATTCATAGGGCCTAGCACAGTGCCAGGCACACAGTTTCAATAATTTGGTGAATGCATGAGTAAACATAAAATACATAAAATGATAAATAATTTTTGTAATAACTAGCCACTTATAGGTTAGCCAGCTACAGGAAGTCAACATGACATGATTCATTTGTTTAATAAACAATTATCAAGCACTGTGCCAAGCACTGAGGATAGAATGACAAATAAAACAGAAAAGGTTCCAACATCTGGGGGACTTATATTTTAGTGGGAGGAGGGGAGGGAGTGACAAACACGGCTATAGGATAGAGACTAAGTGGGAGGATGGGGCGTGGCTGCTAATTTAGACTGAGTGGTCAGAGAAAGTCTCACCAAGGTGACAAATGAGCTAAAACCTAAACGCAAGAAGGAATAAGTCACTGAAAATCTAGAGCCAGAGCAATCTAAGGCAAAGTGAAATGCAAAGACAGTGCATTTGGCATAACTGTAGCAGAGAAAGAAGGCCCCTGTGAATGAAGGGTGGTAAACTGGTATGAGAATTATAGAACAAGAAAATGGTGAGGTAGGGAGGAGCTAAATCATATAGAGTACTCCCTGGTATGTATGGAGTTTGGATTTTATTCCAAGTGGGATGGGAAGCCATTAAAGGATTTTAAGCGAATGAGTGACATAATATGATTTACATTTTAAAAAGATATGCTTCTTGCTCTAGCTGGTTTTGACTCAGTGGATAGAGTGTCAGCCTGCAGACACTACTCTCACCTCTTTATAATTTTGAAAAAAATATATTTTTTAAAAAAGATCTGCTTTTTAAAAAAATATATGTTTTTATTGATTTCAGAGAGGAAGGGAGAGGGAGAGAGAGAGATAGAAACATCAATGATGAGCGAGAATCATTGATCGGCTGCCTCCTGCATGCCCCCTATTGGGGATGAAGCCCGCAACCTAGGTGTGTGCCCTTGACTGGAATCGAACCCGGGACCCTTCAGTCCACAGACCAACACTCTATCCACTGAGCCAAACTGGCTAGGGCAGATCTGCTTTTTTGTGAAATTATAAAGAGGTGAGAGTAGAAGCAGGATCACCAGTTAGACATATGCATTAATCCAGGCAAAAGATAATGGTGGTTGCATCTAATGTGGCAGTGGTCAAGATAAAAAACAAATGGGCAGATTTGTGATATATTCTGGACATTGTCAGATCAACATTTTGGAAGCAAATTCTGGTAGCTGTGTGGGGGACAAATTGAAGGGAGTGGCAAAAATGGAGGTGGAAAAGCCAGTTAAGAGGTTGTTGTAATAATCTAATAGTACAATAACATATAGAGGTGACTAAGAGAACTGCTGTATGAGAACAGATTTTTGTTGTTGTTGTTGTTGTTAATCCTCGCTGGAAGATATTTTTCCCATTATTTTAAAGAGTGGTAGGGAGGGGGAGAGAGGAGAGAGAGAGAGAGAGAGAGAGAGAGAGAGAGAGAGAGAGAGAGAGAGAAACACTGATGTGAGAGAGCCACATCAATTGGTTGCCTCCCACTGGTACACCAAATGGGATGGGAAACCTGCATCCCAGGTATGTGCCGTTAACTGGAATTAAACCTGCGACCCTTCGGTTCTCGGGCTGACACTCTAACCACTTAGCACACCATCCAGGGCTGAAAACAGGTTTAAAACATAGGATGTTTTTCTGCAGAATGACGATGGCTTTTTAACCTTTGAAACAGTCCTGTGAAATAGGTATTATTAACCCATTTTACAAATGAGGAAATTGGGACAAAGATAAACCAAATAATTTGCCCAGCTATACACCAACAAGCCAAGACCTGAACTCTATATAGCCCATGCTATTTTCATGTGTCATCTAGCTCCTTTCTTAAGAGGAAGAGGCTGGGGGGGCACCAAAGCAAATGTCAGAAAACAAAACATATGGCATGAAGACAGAGCACGCCCTGGAGGCCCATCTAAGAGAGGACAATCTATGCAGGGCATAGCTCCTGTGGGATGGAGAATATCAGGATTAGTCTCTGAGACAGGCCTAATTCAATGATTCTATGTGCTGATTCTTAGAGACCCCATCTGGGAGAAGTGTGAAGAGGAAGAGAAAAATCCAGGATTACAGCCCTCCCAGGTCTCCCGCTGCCACTTCAAGTCACGAAATGACAGTGTTATTCACATCCTTGTGGAGGTGACCACAGCCCAGGGTGCTTTTCACAGCTACCTGGGCTCCCCTTTCTGGATCCATCATGCTGGTAAGAACTTTCTTCCTTTCTGCTCCCACACAGCCCCTCCCCCAACTGCATCTGACCCTGTGCCCAGAAGCACCAACTCTTGACACTTCTGACCCATGGCCCTGGTGGCATGATGTCTCATGCACAGAAGGGCTTAGGCCAGTCCCTGATGACATCCCTGTAGTGCGCATCTCCACTCCAAACTTGCACTGGAGGGAGGTCTCCAGCGGGCAGCTGGAATTGAAATGGCAGCACCCATCATCCTGGGCAGCCCAAGAGACCTGCTATCAGCTCCGATACACAGGAGAAGGCCATCAGGACTGGAAGGTGAGACCAAGGAACAAATGCCCACAGACCTCACCACACAGGGTATTCCTGAGTTTCATCATGCCTGTTATCAGGGGTGAGGGCGTCCGTGTGTCCATGTCTAGGCTTGCATATCTGTGTTTATATGATTCAACTGGTAACTTAACTTCTCTTTGGCATCTGATACTGCTGACTACTCCCATTTTATATGTTCTCTTCCCTTTGCTGCTGCGATACCTGTCTCTCCTGATTCTCATGCTCTCTCGGACCAAACCTTATTTTCCTTTCCTGGCTCTTCCTTTTCCACCCTTCCTTGATATGTTGTGCTTCCTACAGGCCCATCCTAGATTCTTTTCTAGATAAACATAGTATACGCTTTCCTTAGGAGAGTGCTTCAACTCCATGGTTTTAACAACCTTATATTAACCATCCCAGACTTACCATATGGGAACAAACTTCTACCATAGGCAAATTACTTAAACATTTGAAGTCCCACTTTTCTTATTGGTGAAATGAGAATAAATATATCTACCTTCCAGAGTTACAGTAAAGATTAATTATATAAATGTCTAGCACACTGTCTGACAGATAGAAGGTACTCATATACATTAGTTAAATCTTAGTTTCTTTCTCTACTTTTATTTTTATTTACCACCTACACAGTATATACAACTTCTTACCAGATAGATCTACCTAAAGCCCCCAGAGGCAGTTCAGACTCATACAGTAGTTCCCCCTTATCTGTGGGAGATACATTGAAAGACCCCTAGTAGAGGACTGAAACCATGGACAGTACTGAAGCATATATATACTATGTTTTTTCCTATAAATACATACATACACTTTATGGTTTCTCTATGGCATATCCAAATTACCAGCATCACTACTCTTGAACTTTGGGGCTATTTAGTAAAATAAGGGTTACTTGAACACAAGCATTGCAATACCTTGACAGCTACATAGGGACTATCAGGCAGGACACAGGGATGATTCGCATCTTGGATCAGATGGAGCAGGATGGTGTGAGCTCTCATCATGCTATTCAGAATGGCAGGCATTTAAAAACTTACAAATTAGCCCCAGCCAGTTTGGCTCAGCGGATAGAGCTTCAACCTTTGGACCAAAGGGTCCCAGGTTCGATTACAGTCAAGGGCACGTACCTTGGTTGCAGGCTCCTCCCCGGGCCCGGCCCTGGTCAGGGTTCGTGCAGGAGGCAACCAATCAATGTGTTTCTCTCACATCAGTGTTTCTCTGTCTTTCCCTCTCTCTCGCACTCTCCCTAAAAATCAATGGAAAATATCCTCGGGTGAGGATTAACTGTAGTAGGGAAGCCACTACAGTTAGGTACATTTTAAAAAATAAAATAAAAACTTACAAATTATTTATTTCTGTAATTTTTTCATTTAATATTTTTAGAACATAATTGACTAGATAACTGAAACCATGCCGAGTGAGATCATGAATAAGGAGGGGCTACTATATATCCAAAACTTAACTCATCTACAGTAAAGCATGCAAATATTATTTAACTAAGCGGTTGATTAACTTATAAATGTGTATACACCAGTGGTCGGCAAACCGCGGCTTGCAAGCCACATGCAGCTCTTTGGCCCCTTGAGTGGGGCTCTTCCACAAAATACCACATGCGGGCACGCACGTACAGTGCGAAGTTGACTTAAAACTTTAAGTAAAGTTTATTAAGTTAATTTTAGGGAATGTTGTGGAGTGAAAGAAGATGTAGTGTCGAGGATTGAGAAAGGTATGTTGAGATGGTTTGGACATATAGAGAGGATGAACGAAAGAAGATAGACAAAACAAGTATACAAGACGAGTGTGAATGGGAGAGTTGGAAGGGGTCGACCTCAGTGAACGTACCTCAATCAGATTGAGGACGTTTTTAGCAAAGGCCAGCTTAGGAGTACCCTAATTAAGTTAATAACAATGTACCTACCTATATAGTTTAAGTTTAAAAAATTTGGCTCTCAAAAGAAATTTCAATTATTGTACTGTTGATATTTGGCTCTGTTGACTAATGAGTTTGCCGACCACTGGTATACACCCATGTAACCATTATCCAGACCACAATATGTTATTTCTAGCACCCTGGAAACTCCTCACACCCCTATAGTCATAGGACCTCCCTTCCAAGGTAACCACTATTCCAACATTACTATTGATAAGTTTGACTGCTGTTGAACTTGATAAAATGGAACCATACAGTATTTCTTCCTCAAACTTATTTCTCCTCTGTACCTTGTCTCTGACCAATGGCACCACCACTTACCCAGTTATCCAAGCTTGGAATCCTCCTCAATTCTTCCTTTTGCCTTGTCTCTTCCCCCTAATTATTAACAAGTTGAATTTATTGTACTAACAGTTCTTCAATCCCTCCTACCACTGCCTTAGCCTCCTCTTTGACTGTCCAGCCTGTCTATCCAGCCTGCATACTAAACTACTCTGTAGTCCCCAGTCAAGCAACTCAGACTGTACTAAATGCTCCTTTGTGCTCCTGGTGCCTTACTTATGTCGTTACTAGAGGCCCAGTGCACAAAATTCGTGAAGGGGGCTTGGCCGTCACAGCCGCAGCGGCCACAGCAGCTGCGTCGGCCCTCACAGCCCCAGCTTCATCCGGAAGGACGTCTGGAAGGTTGTTCAGCTATCCAGTCTAATTAGCACATTACACTTTTATTATTATAGACTAGAGGCCCGGTGCACGAATTCGTGCACCGGTGAGGTCCAGCTGGCCTGCCCTGATTGGCATGGGGGGGAGGGGCAGGTCAGGGTTGGGGCTGGCTGGGGGGAGGGGCCAGCTCCACCCACTGGTTGAACTACCTGTCAAACTCCCAGTTCAGGGGACAATTTGCATATTAGCCTTTTATTATATAAGATTATAGCACTAATTACTTATAATTATTTACTTGTTTGCATATCTTCCTTAGTAGACATGCAAGAGACCATGTTTCATTTACCTCCTTCCCCAGTGCTAGCCCAATACTTGGCATTTCACAAGCAGTTCACAAAAACTTGCTAGATGATTAATAAAGCTTCCCTGCTTATACACAGGATACTTGTGCCCTCTGCTTGGAATCTGTCCTTGCAACCCCAACACTAGCATAATTCTGGCATCCTCTGCTGAATGAGTGTGACTTGGAAAGGGTCCTTAGTATTTGAGTGCCTGGGATTTCATTGCTTCTGACAGGAGGTCATGTGTCCCCGTCACTGTGCTGCACCAGGATCTCTGTCAGGGTGTATCGTGTGTATTTGTGTCGGGATAAGTAGTTCTCGGTGCAGATGAGGTCTGTGTGTCAGGGCGCTTCTTTAGAGGTGGGCTTGCCTCAGGCATAGTGCGGCTGCAGGAAGGGGGAGATGTTCTGTCTCCGGGTTTCCGCAGGGATGTGTGTTTCCTGTCCGTGAGGCATTCTGAAGGGATCCCCTGAGTTTCAAAGTGGCAGGGTTTTGGTCCAACAAATGCCGATCTCTTAAGGACCGGATGCCCGCCCATCCGCACCTGAAGCATAACCACCTTCTCGCTTCTCCTCTGCGCAGGTGCTGGAGCCGCCTCTGGGGGCCCAGGGAGAGACCTTGGAGCTGCGCCCGCGCTCCCGCTACCGGTTACAGCTGCGCGCCAGGCTCCACGGCCCCACCTACCAAGGCCCCTGGAGCGCCTGGTCCGCCCCAGTGCGGGTAGAGACCGCCTCGGAGACGGGTGAGGGCCCCGCCAGGGCAAAGGCGGTCTGCGGCTGCGCAGTTGGCGGGGCGCGCGCGAGCGGCGCCTAGGTCGACGAGGGGCGGGGCCAGGGCGGCGTGGGGCGGGCCTGGGGGCGGGGCTCCGGCCCGGGTGGCGGAGGTCTGACTCTTTTCATCCCCGTAGCCTGGATTTCTCTGGTGACCGCTCTGCTCCTGGTGCTGGGCCTCACCACTCTCCTGGGCCTGCTGCTGCTGCGGTGGCAGTTTCCTGCGCACTACAGGTACCGCCCCGGTCCGGCCGGAGACGGGGCCGTGGTCAGAGCGGGGCCAGAGGCCTCGGAATAAGCATGCCGAGCTCTTGGACACCCACTTTCTGGACAACTGCATGTCCACACCTGTGGCTTCAGCCAAAGGCTTCCTGCCGGTCTTCCCTGGGAGTCGCACTGCTTCCTATCACTCTTAACATGCACACTGTACTGGACGCTCACACTGCCACACCTCCTGACTCCTCATCTCAGGAGCAAACTACTGTCCGCCTGCCACCCGAGCCAAAACACTTAGGTGCCTCCTCCTCCTTATCCAGTCTGGTCTGGTCTGGTCATTCCGCCTCCTAAGCCTCGCTCAAACAAAGGCTCCTTTTCTCTAGCCCTACACACACTACCCGACTCACTGAAGCAGAGCCTCTTCTCCCTCCAATTTGTCTGACCCAACCATTCTTTCTAAAATGCACACATGAATTTATCATGTACCTCTTTAAATCTCTGTATCGCTCCCCAGGATAGAGTTCAGATTCTAGAATGACAAACAGAGCTCCGCCAGATCTGGCCGCTGCCAGCATTTCCATCTTCTTCCACCCTGCTCATCAGTCTTGCCAAACTGTTGATGATTTCCTCCACAAGTCAAGTGGTTTTATTTCTCAGTGCCTTTGCACCTTATGTACCCTCTATCTGGAATATCCTCCATGGATGACTAATACCCATTTATTCTATCTAATAAAAGAGAAACATGGTAATTAGCCGTAACTTCGCTACCCTTCCCATTGGCTAATCAGGGTGATATGCAAATTAACTGCCAGCCAAGATGGCGGCCAGCAGCCAGGCAACTGATCCGAAAAGGAGGCTTGCTTGCTCCAGTCACGGAGGAAGCCAACATTCTCCGCCTGCCGCTGCTGGGCTCTGAGCTGCTCTCTAAGAAACATTGTTACAAATATAGAAGCTAAACAAAACCCCAGAAACCTGCTTTCAGTCAGCCAGGATCTCAGAGCTGGAGTCACAACAAAGTTTCAAATACAGAAGGTAAACAAAGCACAGAAACCTGCTTTCAGCAGCCGAGGTCTGAGCTAAAGCCGGCTCTCAGCTCCAGTGACAGCCATAGAAGGTAAATAAATCCCAGAATAAAAAAAAAAGGAAAAAAGGAGAGGTTGGGAGGAGCTTCAGTCACCCGCCAGCCTGAAAATGGCCCTTAGCCCCTCACCCAGACTGGCCAGGCACCCCAATGGGGGCCCCACCCTGAAGGGGGTGTGACCAGCTGCAAACAGCCATCATCCCCTCACCCAGGCTGGCCAGGCACCCAAGCGGGACCCCCACCCTGATCCAGGACACCCTTCAGGGCAAACCAGTCAGCCCCCACCCGTACACCAGACCTCTATCCTATATAGTAAAAGGGTAATATGCCTCCCAGCACCGGGATCAGCGGAGCAGCAAGGCCTCCCAGCACCGGGATCAGCGGAGCCGTGAGGCCTCCCAGCACCGGGATCAGCAGAGCAGCGAGGCCTCCCAGCACTGGGATCAGCGGAGCCGAGAGGCCTCCCGGCCTGGGATCAGTGGAGGCACAAGGCCTCCCGAACCCAGGACCAGCGGAGCCGTGAGGCCTCCTGGCACCAGGATCAGCAGAGCAGTGAGGCCTCACTGCCCCTGTGTCAAGCAGAGCCACAAGGCCTCCCAGCACCAGGATCAGCGGAGCAGCGAGGCCTCCTAGCACTGGGATCAGCGGAGCAGCGAGGCCTCACTGCCCCTGTGTCAAGTGGAGCCACGAGGCCTCCCAGCACCAGGATCAGCGGAGCAGTGAGGCCTCACTGCCCCTGTTTCAAGCGGAGCCACGAGGCCTCCCAGCACCAGGATCAGCGGAGCAGCGAGGCCTCCTAGCACTGGGATCAGCGGAGCCATGAGGCCTCCTGGCCCCTGGAGCAGCGTGACAGGGGGCAGCGCCCAAACCCCCTGATTGCCCTGCGGCTCTGTGTGTGACAGGGGGCGGGGCCACAACCTCCCTATCCGCCCTGCTCTGTTCGTGAAAGGGGAAGGTGCCCCAACCCCCTGATGGCCCTGCTCTGTGCCTGATAGGGGGGAGCTCCCCAACCTCCCCATCAGCCCTGCTCTGTGTGTGATGGGGGGAGCTCCCCAACCCCCTGATCGGCCCTGCTCTGTGTGTGACAGGGGCAGCACCCCAACCCCCTGATCAGCCGGCTTTGTATGTGACAGGGGTGGCGCCACAACCCCCTGATCCACCCTGCTCTGTGTGTGACAGGAGGTGGCGCCGCAACCTCCCCATCAACCCTGCCTTGAGTGTGACAGGGGACGGTGCCCCAACCCCCCAATCGGCCCTACCCTGAGCGTGACTCAGGGTGGCATCACAACCTCCTGATCCACCCTGCTCTGTGCATGACAGGGGGCGGCGTCCCAACTCCCCAATCGGCCTTGCTCTGAGCCCGACCAGGGGCTGCACCTAGGGATTGGGCCTGCCCTCTGCCACCCGGGAGTGGGCCTAAGCCAGCAGGTCATTATCTCCCGAGGGGTCCCAGACTGTGAGAGGGCACAAGTGGGACTGAGGGATACTCCCACCTCCCCCGGGCCAGTGCACAAATTTTTGTGCACTGGGCCTCTAGTCTTTAAATAACTTTCTTCACCAACTCCTGGGAAACCTTTCCTAGCCCTCCCCTATTTGCTACTCTCTTTGTACCCCATATACAGACTTCTATCATAGTACCAGTAGCATTTTACTACATTTATTTCATTATGTCTTCCCTATTTCTCATTTGGTAATCTTTAAATCCTCAGTATAGCGTATGCCAGATAGCACACCCTTAAATAGATGTTATTAATAAATGACTTATTTATGTGGGAAGACTAAGGTTAAGGAGAAATGTCATTGGAAATTACAAACAGAAAAGATAGACTGCATACCACCTCAGTCTTTCAATTGGCAACATCTTTTGATTCTTGAAGACTCAGCTCAGAAAGCAACTCCTCCAGGCAGCTTCTTTTGGTGGTCCTAGGCTATCATCTCCCTTTGAACACGCCTGTCTTTGAACTTTTAATATGCAGGTGGGAATTAGCCTCTATGCAGGTAGCCAGATCCAAGTAAAAAGGGGAAGAGGAGGGGGTGGTGCTGCTGAACCAGACATACTCAGCTCCTTTTCCCCAGCTTACCAGATAACTCACTCCTTCTGCCCTGGAGAGCTATGAGTGAGGTTCACAGAAGAGACCGGAAATGTTGTTCAGCTAAAGTCCCTCCATGTGGAAATATGAGCCTAAAGGATTGGAAGTTCCCCAACATACCTCAATCCATACTCTTCCCAGATAGATCACCTTCCCCAGTAACTTAATAATAAGCCCCCACTGGCTCTCTTCATTCATTCATTCAGCTAATTACTTGAGCACCTACTATGGGCCACACACTGTTCTGTACACTGGAAATACAGAAGTGAGCAAATACACAAACTCTTTGCTCTCGTGGAGCTTACATTCTTCTAATGGGGCGAGACAAAAACAAATAGATACAATAATAATAAATACATAATAAGTCAAGCGTCATAAAGAAAAATAAAGCAGAGCAGAAGATAAAGTAATAGGGAAGGGAGGTGGTACTGTTTTAGACAGGGTAATCAGGGAAGACCTCTTTGTCAGGATGGCATTTGAACAGAGACCTCAATGAAGCGAGGGAATAAATTGAGTGTTCCAGAGCAAAAAGAAAGCACAAAGGCCCTGGAGCAGAATGTGTGAGGACACTCCGCACCACTCCTTTGTTTCATCTCCTCGCCACTAGCGTCCCTCCCCCACCAGAGGTTGCCTTTGCACCTAAACTCTTACTTTTATTACCTTGACTACACTCTTACCTCTCCAAGCTTTACTTGCCCACCTCAGAGCCTCCCCCACTGCCCCACCTCAATGTTCTCCTCCCTCCCAACTCACTCCCGTGACTCGGTCTCCTTTTTTCCTTCTCCCCCAGGAGCCTGAGGCATGCCCTGTGGCCCTCACTGCCAGACCTACACCGGGTCCTAGGCCAGTACCTTAGGGATACTGCAACCCTGAGTCCGGTGAGTGCACTCCTCTCCCTACCACCCACCACTAGTCCTACAAGGAGCTGGATCCTTGAACACACAACAACCTTTCTAAGACCATTGCCTACCAGTATTCCATCGTCCTGGGCCTACCCCAAGCCAGACCCTCCTTCCTACACAATCTGGGTCTTCTCGCAGAGGACCTGCTAATCCAGCCCACTTTTCCTCTCATCTCTCCCAGCCCAAGGCTGCAGTCTCAGATGTCTATGAAGAAGTGGAACCCAGCCTCCTTGAAATTCTACCTAAGTCCTCAGAGAAGACTCCCTTGCCCCTATGTTCCTCCCAGACCCAGATGGACTACCGAGGATTGCAGCCCGCTTGCCTGGGGACCATGCCCCTCTCTGGGCAACTGCCCATGGCTGAGTCGGGATCCTACTGCACCACTCACATCGCCAACCATTCCTACTTACCACTGACCTGTTGGCAGGCTCCTCACTCCCAGTACCCTGGACAGAACCAAACCCTCTAGTAGACCTTTCTTCCCACCTTTCTACTTACTACCCCCCCCCCGCCCCCACCCCCACCCCTACCACACCATACACATCTCAGACCTCATTTCCATCCTCTTTGTTGACCCTTGTAGCTGGGCTTCACAACACTGATCTTGCAATACTGCTGCTGACATAAATCCTGGAGCCTCTTTCCTCAGGCAAGGCTCATTTATTTGACTAAGCTCTAATTTCCACCTTCTTTCTCTCACCTCTTTAATGCCACACTTCCCCACTTCTCATTTGCTTTTTGGACTACTTCAATGAGTACTTCTACTACAAATTTGCTAATGAAACTGCCCAGGCAAAGTTCATCTCAAACTTTCTAATTGCAAGATCCAATAGGATCTTGTTAACCCTCCATGTACCTGATCTCTCTGTGGCATTTGCCACAGTGACTACTTGTTTCTCCTTTAAATTCTCTCCTACCTTGGCTTCTATGACATCACGGTCTCTCCTGGTTTTGTTCCTCTAGTTAAGAGCACAGACTCTGGAGTCAGCACTGAGTTCAATTCCTGTCATTCCATTTACTAGCTGAGGCCAAATAAAGTCTTTGAGCCTTAGTTTCTCATCTATAAAACAGGGGTAATGGAA
The DNA here is from genome assembly GCF_014108235.1 of Myotis myotis. Classification (NCBI taxonomy): domain Eukaryota; kingdom Metazoa; phylum Chordata; class Mammalia; order Chiroptera; family Vespertilionidae; genus Myotis; species Myotis myotis. The sequence continues at coordinate 28,190,204 of NW_023416324.1, read as the reverse complement.
CCCTACAGAGTTGTGAAGAGGATTAAGTGAGATAATCTAAGCACAGTGCCTAGGATATAGTGTTTAATATATCTGAATGGTCATAATTATTCTTTCTTGTTCTCTTAGCCTGGCATCTCTTCCACTCCTTAATTATAGCAGTCTCTCAAGAGTCCATTCTTTTTATTTATTTTTTGTTTGTTTGTTTTTTGTTTTAGTTAATCCTCACCCAAGGATATTTTTCCATTGACCTTTTAGAGAGAGTGGATGAGAGAGGGAAAGACAGAGAGAAACACATTGATTGGTTGCCTCCTGCAAGTGCCCCAACCAGGGCCTGAGCCAGGGAGGAGTCTGCAACCAAGGTACGTGCCCTTGACCAGAATCGAACCCAGTCCGCAGGCTGACACTCTATCCACTGGGCCAAACTGGCTAGGGCTCAAGAGTCCATTCTTAACAGTCTCCAATTCCATCCATTTTCATCGCCTTTACTCTATGCTAACACAAGTTCTTGTTTCCAGCCAGATTTCTACTACAGCACCTGTGATGACTATGCAAGCAACTATTTACTTGTCTGTCTCCTGCTACTAGATTGTGAGCTCCTTGAGGACAAAGGCTCTGATTTGTCTTCCTCCCCCCTCCCCCCCACCCCCCATCCCCATCCCCCGCTGCAGAGCAGTGCTTGGTGCATGGGAGTAAGCCTTCAATAAATGTTTTCTAAATGAATTAAATCTTTCTGGACACCATCACCTTAACCCCATGCCAACCTCCCTCATCCTCTAAGCCAGCGGTTCTCAACCTGTGGGTCGCAACCCCTTTGGGGATCGAACGACCCTTTCACGGGGGTCGCCTAAGACCATCGGAAAACACATATATAATTACACATTGTTTTTGTGATTAATCACTATGCTTTAATTATGTTCAATTTGTAACAATGAAAATACATCCTGCATATCAGATATTTACATGACGATTCATAACAGTAGCAAAATTACAGTTATGAAGTAGCAACGAAAATAATTTTATGGTTGGGGGTCACCACAACATGAGGAACTGTATTAAAGGGTCGCGGCATTAGGAAGGTTGAGAACCACTGCTCTAAGCCATTCATATACAGCAGTAAAATGTGCTTCAGCCATTCTGGCTATGGATTCTCCTGATCCATTCAAATTCTCAAACAAGGGTGTTTTTGATTTAGTTTTGTTTGTTTGTTTGTTTTTTCTGGCTCCAAACATACCCATTGTATCAGTCAGGGTCTTGGCAGAAATATACGGCACACTCAAACTGGGTATCTTGATGAGAGTTTAATAAAGGGAATATTTATAAAGATGAGGCAGGATTTATGAAAACCATCAAGGAACAGTGCAATAACCCAGGACTAACAGCAATTGGGAGCTGATTCCACCCCTAGGCATCAAAGGATAAGGGGAGAGAGTAGTTCCTAGACCTGGGGAGAGTAGCTGTGAAAGAGGGCTGCTTGGCTCTCCATTTAGGCAGAGATATACAGCCAACCCATGGAGACGTGGCAGGGAGGGAGCCAGGGGAATAAATAGCTCAAGGTCACTCTTCTCCCACCCTCTGATTTCTGTATTGGTTTGCTAGGGTTGCTGTAACAAAGTACCACAAACTTGGTGGCTTAAATAACAAAAATTTATTGTCTCACAGTTCTGGAGGCTGGGAGTTCAAGCTGTCAGCAGGGTTGGTTCCTTCTGAGGCTGTGAGACACAATCTGTCCCATGCCTCTCCCCTAGCTTCTGGTGGTTTCCTGGCAGTCTTTGGCGGACCTTGACTTGGGAGAAACATCACCCTTATCTCTGTCTTCATTTTCACATGGCATTCTCCTTGTGTGTGTCTGTGCCCAAATTTCCCCGTTTCATAAGGACACCAGACATACTGGATTAGGGCCCTCCCAAATGACCTCATCTTAACTAATTACATCTGCAATGAACCTATTTCCAAATAAGGTCACACTCTGAAGTACTGGGACTTAGGAATTCAACATATGAATTTGGGGGACACGATTCAACCCATAATATCCCCCCATTGGTGGAACCCAAACAAAAACTAGAGCCCAAGGAAATCCATTGACACAGGCCTTATGAATCATCTTCATAGGGCACGGGCAGGGTGGAGAAGGATGAATAGTGGGTCTGCATGGGACAAATGGATGACATCCAGTACACTCATTTTCCATCATTCCTTCCCCTAGTCATCTTCAAGGCTCCGACTTTATTCCTAGGGACTCAAGACAGGGATGAGGCCCAAACCAGTGAACCTCTCACCTTTACACCCACTCAACCATCATGTCCTGATCACTTTTACTTCTATATATATTTTTTATTGATTTTTTACAGAGAGGAAGGGAGAGGAATAGAGAGTCAGAAACATCGATGAGAGAGAAACATCGATCAGCTGCCTCCTGCACACCCCCCACTGGGTATATGCCTGCAACCAAGGTACATGCCCTTGACCAGAATTGAACCCGGGACCCCTCAGTCCGCAGGCCGACGCTCTATCCACTGAGCCAAACCGGTTAGGGTCACTTTTACTTCTTAAATTCCATTTCCTCTATCTCCACTGAACTACATACAGCCTTTTAACTAATATCTTTGCCTCTTTTAAAATATATATTTTTTATTGATTTCAAAGAGGAAGGGAGAGGGAGAGAGAGAAACATCAATGATGAAAGAGAATCATTGATTAGCTGCCTCCTGCACTGCCCCCACTGGGAATCGAGCCCACAACCTGGGCAAGTGCCCTGATCTGGAATTGAATTGTGACCTCCTGATTCATAGGTCGATGCTCAACCAGTGAGCCACACGGTAGTCTCTCTTTATATCTCTCCAGTTTCAACCTGTATGTTGCCTCCAGATTGATCTTCCTACTAATCTCACTTCTTACCTTTGACTCTTCAGAACCTGATTTCTTTCTCTTCCACTATTTGCTAATGTAAGGATTAAAAATGTTAACACAATGCCATGCATATAGTTAATACTCAGTGTTTATTGAGCTATTTTTAATATCCCAACTAAGTTGTTCCACCCCCTGAATATCACCTATATTTTATTCCTTCCATATCCTCTGCTTCCCTAGATTCAAGTCCTTCAGGTGTGAGTTCCTCCCAATCTAACCAGCTCCTCAGCCTCTAATTATCCATCTCAAAAGCCTTGTTCTCCTTGCCTCTAGCCCAAGAGGAAGTGATGTTTCTTTCCTAGACTGGAAAAGCTCCCTGTGTTTTCTACCCCATTTCTTCCTAGGGAAGGTACCCAGTTTCCTTTGTTCTGTCAGCTGGCCCTTGCCTGGCCCCTTTCACCTCCCCTGACTCTTGCCTTCACCTTCCAAAAGACATAGGCCTCGCCCTAGTCAGTTTGGCTCAGTGAATAACGCATCAGCCTGTGGACTGAAGGGTCTCGGGTTCAATTCAGGTCAAGGGCATGTACCTCTGTTGCTGGCTTGATCCTCAGCCCTAGTTGGGGCATGTGTGGGAGGCAACCAATCAATGTGTCTCTCTCTCATCTATGCTTTTTTTCTTTCTCTGTCCCTCTCCTCTCTTCTATTCTCTCTAAAAATCCATGGAAAAATATCCTTGGGTGAGGATTAACAACAACAAAAAAAGACATAGGACTCTTGGTGCTATTATTCCCTCAAACTCCCATTGCACTGCCCCTTTTCCACTCCCAGATTTCTCACACAAGTAGGCCGTGCTGCTGCCTTCGTATTCTCCCCACCCTTCTTTCTTCGAACTTTCCAATTGGAACCCGAGCACCCACTCTCCTGATCCCTCTCTCTCCAAGGTCACCGATGATTTGTTTCTCAATAGCTCTATCTGACCTCTTCTGTCATCATTCTGTTTAACTATTTTGCATCATATTAGAATTCTTCCCATTTCAAGGTCCATGTCAGTATAATCTGGCTTCTTTCATTCCTTTATTTTAAAATTATGAATTCCTTGAGGTTGTACCCTTATTTACCCTATCCTTATTCTCTGCAGTTAACCCTACTCCAGAAGCTGCAAACTCTGGCCATGTCCCACCCTCAGATATGTTTTGTTTGGCCCTTCCCTACACAGAAAACTTTCACTGATAAAACAGATCAAGTCCAAACTCCTTAGCTTAACATTTAAGGCCCTGACCAGCCTGATTCTAGACTACATTTCCTATGTATATGGGACTCCCCATTTAAAACCCAGGACATGCAACTCCTTGTTTTCCAAGGTAATTGGAAATAGAGAACATAAACACTTCAAAATCAAAGGTAACAATATTAAATTTGGGCTAAGAGCACCAGATTTTTCTCTGTCATCATCACAGTTCACTCCACTACTTATTTTTGTTTGTTTGTTCGTTGGAAGCTACCCATTGTCTTCACTATCAGAGACATGTAAACAAGGATCCTGGAACGCTGGTGAACCTTGAGCCCTGGCAAGGGCCAGAGCTATGCACCAATTGTGTAGTCGAGACAATAGTGGCTCAAGTAATTTCCTGACAAAATAGTCTCAGAGTAAATCTTTACTGACCTTTAAGATAGTCTGTCTGTTACCGGAATTGCCTGCCTAAGGGCAATATCTGTATCCAAAATTGAATAAAAGGTTGGCAAGGCGTGGGCACCAGTGGAAGTCCTTCCCCTTGCATTGGGCTTCCCGCCTGGCCCCAAATATTTCCAAATTACTATTTCTTGTCTTGTCTCTATCATTTGTGTGCGGCCCTTCTCCAGATCCTGAACCTTGAACCATGCAGGATGTGGTTCGCACATTTGTTTTGTTAATTCTCACCAGAGGATTTTTTTTTCATTGATTTTTAGTGAGTGAAAGGAAGGGAGGGGATGGAGATAAGAGACAGAGAGAGAGAGAGAGAGAGAGAGAGAGAGAGAGAGAGAGAGAAACATCCACATGAGACACATTGGTTGGATGCCTCCCACATGCACCCCAATCACCCATGGTCAAGATCGAACCTGAACCTGCAACCCAGGTGTGCCCTTGTCCAAGACCCTTCAGTGCTCAGGCAGATGATCTAACCACTGAGAAACACTGGCCAGGGAACTCCACTACTTATTATTATTGGCTGTGTGCCTTTGGGCAAGTTTCTAACCTTTTTCTGACCTAGTTTCTTTTTCTATAAAAGGGGCAAGATTATGTCTTATAGGAATAAGGATTAAAGTCAATAATGTATGCAAGCCCTTTAAACACAATAGTTAGCAGATGGCCAATAAATGGTACCTATTATTATTTTTATTATTGCTGTTTCACCTCTAAGCACATTCACACAATTCATTCAAATCATTATTAGAGCATTATTAGAACACTGGATTAAATGGGTTTTGAACCTGAATTTCCACCAATTTGTGTGAACTCTGGCACATCCCTTCCCTGGGCCTCTGTTTCTTCACCTATGAAATATGGGTGTTTCCAAGATGGGGAGGGTGCACCTCCGCAGTGGATCTCTAAAATTCCTGACACCTCTAAAGCCCCATAAGAGTAAGCCACAATGTCTTCCTCACGGCAAGTCCAACCTTACCTTCCAGTGCCGGAAGCCGGTCCATCCTTGCTGCTTAACACAGTTGCTGCAGGGAAGAAATATCTGCACAGCATATGTTTCAAGGGATCTGGCATATATGGCATACTGTTCTTAATATGTTTCCTCCCCTACTTAGTGCTATGTGTTTTAACCAAGGTCACCTCTCCGAGAAAGGTTGTTTCCCCAGGTGAGGATTTTTCCCTGGAGTTAGGGATTAACAGGACTATGGAAGGGAATAAAACAGTAAAACCCCTAACTAAGTGCCAGGCGGGTAGTTAATCACTTTAACTACGAACAATCACGATTAAGCTACATAATCTTTATTTAGGATAATCTCCTTCAGTTACTTCCTTGTAGTTTAACAGAACAATAGAGTAGCGACCTTGGAATGGAGATAACAAATGCCCTAACCTTTGGAATAGAATGGATAGGATTAAAATCAACTGGTATAAATACAGATGTAACAGGAGAATAGAACAGAACCTGGCTGGAGAACCTGACTAGAGAACCTGGCTATGCAGACCATCTGAACGCTGTCTCCGTGTCATTCCTTCAATCTTCGCCGATTCCGTTCACACCTTTGGGAATCCCTGGACCTGTTGGGGTTGGACCCCAACATTCCAGACAGGTAGGTCTGAATCCTGATTCTTTTTCTTGACTATAAGGAATTCACCCCTTTCAGCTTCATTTCCCCTGATTGTAAAACAGCAAACAAAACAATTTTAAAAACAAACACATGTACTACTTCTTTCCTAGCAGTGTTCCTGTTGTAGGCGGCAGGAATAGCACCAGGTGTATGACCAGTGGGGTCAGACCACATCTGGGTTCAGCAACCTCGGTACTTGGGTTCTGGCTAGGGAAGAAGTAACTCCAGGCCCAAACCGTAAGAGAATATTTATTGGGTCAATTACAGAAGTAGAAAAGTAATTCCTAGAAGAAATGGGCTTCAGAAACAAGTTATAGGTGTAAAGGAAGGGACCTTGGAGCTTGGGAGTGAGGAAGCTAATGGTAAGGTGCCAGGGGCAGGGAGATGGCAGGGAAGGAGAAGGGAGAGGGAAGAGCGGGTGTGTGCTCCTAGGAAGGAGAACATACTGGGGTCCTCCATCCTGAGGGTTTTAAGGGCGGAGAGTGTAGGTGACGTCCCAGGGGAAGATCTCAATAGAATATTCAGCAGTTTTACAGGTGTGTCCTTTCAGAGTCATGGTCTCCACTGATTGGCCGGCACCAGGGCAGAGGGTCATTATTCAATGCAGCCAGCTCTAAGGTCAGCCTTGGCTTTGCTTATCTGGTGTTGTTGCTTTTCTGGGCCTGGAGTTGAAATACAACTGAGGCCTAGATGCTATCTCTAGGGAGGAAAGGTCGGGGACTCCATCCATATGCTAGGGGAGGAAAGGTCACCCCTGGGGGCGGGGGGGGGGGGGGGGGGCTTCCCACCCAACAATTGTCTATTGCAGTGATGGCGAACCTATGACATGCGTGTCAGAGGTGACACGCGAACTCATTTTTTTTGGGTTGATTTTTCTTTGATAAATGGCATTTAAATATATAAAATAAATATCAAAAATGTCTGTTTTACTATGGTTGCAAATATCAAAAAATTTCTATATGTGACAAGGCACCAGAGTTAAGTTAGGGTTTTTCAAAGTGCTGACACGCCGAGCTCAAAAGGTTGGCCATCACTGGCTATTGTTAGGCACCTGGCTATTGTTACACCCCATGACTTCCTGAACCTGGCCCAACGTGCTAGCTCTGCTCACGTCTGCCTACAGCGTCCCTACTGTCGCGGGGCCAACAGCGGGTGAACCCTAACTCCTCCGGCTTCCCTCCGTGAAGCCTCTCAGCCCTTTCAGACCCCATCCCGCCCTCTCCCTCCACCCTCCCGCTTCCGTTCTCTAAAGGGGTCAGTGCTTCAGGTCGCCCCACAGCGCTCGGCACTCGGGTATCATAAATAAACCCCGCAGGGAGGGTTTAAATGTGCAGGGCGGGTGAGGGGAACCCGAGGAATGAATGGAAGCGAACCGGCCAGGAGGAGGCAGCGCGAGCCCCGCCCCCGGACGCTCCCCGCCCCGTCCCTCTCGCTTTCCGACACAAATCACGTGCCCCGGCTGAACTCTCGTGAGATCTGCGACTTGCCCCGGAAGACCCGCCCCCCGGGCCGTGGAGGCCAATGGGAAAAAGTGACGGTTACGACCGTTGGGTTTCAAAGAAGCCAATGACTGCCTGGAGCGGAGAGTTTAAGACGCTCAGGCTTGCGCTTCTCAGGTCGGTCGGGGATCGCACCGGCTCGGAGCTGACGGTGAGTGGCGGCGGGGCCCTGCCGTGGGGGGCCCGCGGCCAGGCGGCCCTGGCGGTGGGGCCGGCCTTTCCGAGCACGGACGCCTGTCTTCTTCCAGGGCTCGGCGGGCACCTTTCCCCTGCGGACGCTTCGCCCCCATGGCGCAGTTCGTGTTCGACAGCGACCTGCACTCCCTGCTGCAGCTGGACACCCCCATCCCCAATGCGCCCCCCGCGCGCTGGCAGCGCAAAGCTAAGGAAGCCTCGGGGCCCGCGCCCTCACCCATGCGGGCGGCCAATCGGTCCCACACCGCCGGCCGGACCCCGGGCCGCACTCCGGGTCAGTGGGTGCGGCGGGGCGGGGGGAGGGAGGGCGCACGGGTGACCGCGGCCTGCGGGTCCCCTCCCTCGGGAGCCGAGTGGGACTGTCTGCGTCCCTCTCTCCACCCCAGGCAAATCCGGCTCCAAGATTCAGACCACCCCCAGCAAACCTGGTGGGGACCGCTATATCCCCCATCGCAGTGCGACCCAGATGGAGGTGGCCAGCTTCCTCCTGAGTAAGGAGAACAACCATTCGGAAAACAGCCAGACGCCCACCAAGAAGGTATGCGCCCCCGAGGGACTTGGGGCCGGGGGCCCGTCTGTGCACTTCGCCCCACGCCATCCCGCCTCACCCACCGCCACCCTTCTGTGCCAGGAGCATCAGAAAGCCTGGGCTTTGAACCTGAACGGTTTTGACGTGGAGGAAGCCAAGATCCTTCGGCTCAGCGGGAAACCACAGAAAGTTCCAGAGGGTGAGACCCGAGGTTCACGGTGTTTGGAGGGAGATGTCTGCCCTTCCCACCTAAGACGGGGTGGGGGTCGGGGGGAGTGCTTATCGGCCGGCCAGGGGAGGGCCAGGGGAGGTTTCGGGTCTCCAGGTCGAGCCTCCCTCCACGGACAGGTTACGAGAACAGACTGAAAGTCCTCTACAGCCAGAAGGCCACGCCCGGCTCCAGCAAGAGGACCTGCCGGTACATCCCCTCCCTGCCGGACCGGATCCTGGATGCCCCTGAAATCCGCAACGACTATTGTAAGCGCGGCCTGCGCATGGCTGGGTGGGTGGGAAGAGGGCCTGGGCACCAGGACACAGGGCAGCGGACGTCCTTGCCTCTGCCCCTCTGGCAGACCTGAACCTGGTGGACTGGAGCTCGGGGAACGTGCTGGCCGTGGCTTTGGACAACAGTGTGTACTTGTGGAGCGCCAGCACCGGCGACATCCTGCAGCTGCTGCAGATGGAGCAGCCTGGAGACTACGTTTCCTCTGTGTCCTGGATCAAGGAGGGCAACTACCTGGCTGTGGGCACCAGCAGCGCGGAGGTCCAGGTGCGACTTGTCCCCGGACCCTGGGAGCTTGCCCAGGAGGAGGATGCTGTGCCAGGGCCCAGCCTCTGATGGTCGTGGTCCTCTCTCTCTAGCTATGGGATGTGCAGCAGCAGAAGCGGCTTCGGAACATGACCAGTCATTCTGCCCGAGTGGGCGCCCTGTGTTGGAATAGCTACATACTGTCCAGGTCAGTGGTGTTTGCTAGTCTGTTGCAAGATCAGGCTGTGATTTTTTTTTGCCCTCCCCCCACTGTACACCCCTGAAGGGAAGCAGCTCTGCCCTACGGTGGCACTTGGCGCTGCCACAGGACCTGATTCCCATCTTCCTTCTTGCAGTGGCTCACGCTCTGGTCACATCCATCACCATGATGTTCGGGTCGCAGAACACCATGTGGCCACACTGAGTGGTCACAGCCAGGAAGTGTGTGGGCTGCGCTGGTCCCCAGATGGACGACATTTGGCCAGTGGTGGCAATGATAACTTGGTCAATGTGTGGCCTAGTGCTGCTTTAGAGGCGGGCTGGGTTCCCCTGCAGACATTCACCCAGCATCAAGGGGCTGTCAAGGTAAGAGGGGCTCAGCTGGGGCCTCTGCAGACCCTCACCCAGAACCTGAGGAATATTACAGGGAGATGGGATGCTGGGATTGGACTAGGTTAGTCTAGGACCCTCTATAACTCCCTGCTGACTCCACTTTTGTCCCATCTAGGCTGTAGCTTGGTGTCCCTGGCAGTCCAATATACTGGCAACTGGAGGGGGCACCAGTGATCGGCACATTCGCATCTGGAACGTCTGCTCTGGGGCCTGTCTGAATGCTGTGGATGCCCACTCCCAGGTAGTCTTTTACCTATTCTAGTCTCTCACTCCTAGATACATTCTTACTCTTTACTTCTTCCTGGGCAACCATGTCCCCTTCAATGGCTTCACTAAGTCTGTACCCTGATGATTTCCAAACTTCTAAATCAGCTCTCACTCAGGCTCCAGATCCATATTTCCAACACCCTGTGGCCCATCTCCTGTCCCAAGTCCTATAGGTGGCACCAGCCTAATAGGTTCCTAATTAAACTTGTTGCTTCCCTTTGCCTCCCTAAAATGTGTCCCTACGCCTCCTCCACTTATATTCTTTGAGGACAGAACCTACTTAGAAATCTGAAAAAACCTAGAATCTTTCATCCTCCTCACCTAGTCACCAAGATAGCAGTTTTACCTCAGAATGTCATTCACAAGTGTTTCCTCCCCTCAGTGCACTGGTCTCAGTATTCTTAGCTCCTCTAGTCTGTCCTCTGCTGTGGTCGGGGTGGTATGTTACTGTCCTCCTTAAATCCTGCAATGGCCCCCCATCACCTACAGCATATAACCCAAATCCATTAGAATTTGATGACTTGCTGGTGAGTCTCCCTGCAACAACTCCAGCTTCTCCTTCCATTCAACACCCATTCTGCCCACCTTCATTCTAGATTTGGGCTTTTGAGCCAGAGTTCAAATTCTGGCTCTGTCACCTACTAACTTAACTTGCTTGTGATCTTAGGCAACTTGCTGAACTTCCTTCTGCTCGATTCCTCATCTGTAAATGGATAACAGTTATAATTCTCAAAAGGCTTTTGTTAGGATCATCGCCACTCAAGTCTCAGTGACCTGGCAATGTTCCTAACTCTAGAATGGACTTACTTCTGGTTTGAGTAGTCGGCTCTATGCTGTATCTACACCATCCCCTCTCCACAGGTGTGCTCCATCCTCTGGTCTTCCCACTACAAGGAACTTATCTCAGGTCATGGCTTTGCCCAGAACCAGCTGGTTATTTGGAAGTACCCAACCATGGTCAAGGTGGCTGAGCTCAAAGGTATGTGCTAAATGACAGAAGCCAGACACAAAAGACTACATATTGTATGATTATTTATATGGACTATCCAGAAGAGGCAAATGCAGAAAGATAAAACAGACTAATGGTTACCAGGGGCTGGAGGGAAAGGGTAATGTGTGCTTTTCTTTATGGAGTGATGAAAATGGTCTGGAATTATAGTTGTGACTTTATAGTCACAACTTTGTGACTATACTAAAAAGCAATGAATTGTACAATTTAAAAGAATACATTTTATGGCATGTAAATTATTATCTCAAAGCTGTTACAAAAAACAAAACCCCAAAAAAGGTAGGTTTGCCCTTAAAATTGGAGAGTTGTAGTATGTCTCCATTCATGTGCTGCTCTTACTTTTTCCTTTCTCATGCCCAGGTCACACAGCCCGGGTCCTAAGTTTGGCCATGAGTCCAGATGGAGCCACAGTGGCATCAGCAGCAGCAGATGAGACCCTACGCATGTGGCGCTGCTTTGAGTTGGACCCTGCACGGCGGCGGGAGCGGGAAAAGGCTAGTGCAACCAAAAGCAGCCTTATCCATCAAGGCATCCGTTGAGGACCAACTCATCACTTCAGTTTTTATGTTTGCTTTTTTTATTTTTCTAATAAAGTCATGTCTCTCTTCTCCTTGCATGACCTCTGTCTCTGGCTTTCTCAAGGGGCTCCTCTCCTGTGTTTGAGAGCTAAAATGTCCATCCTGTGGGAGCCTTGACAGGGATAGCAGGCTTTGTCCCCCACCTCCTCCACCTACATATACGTACACACACAGCCTCAGTAGTTTCCTCTGTCACTTTTAATGAAGACATGAGTGAGCAGCCTCCACAGGCTGTATTCCCAGGCCTCCCACCCACTCGGACGTATGGGTGGGAAGGAGGGAGCCTGGGTCCGTAGTGACAGATTATTGCTGACCTCTTCAGTGTGAGGAAAAAGGCCACAAGACCCTGGTGGGGGCCAGTCCTGAGTGCTTCTCTCCCAAGTTTAAGGCAGGGAGGGGGAAGTAAGCGTCCAGCCCTTTCAGCCCCCAGCTCAAGTGGCAGAGGGCAACGAGGCCACGTCCCTGGGGCTGGCTGGGACAAGTGGGTGAGGAACGGAAGCTGTGGTCCCTGTGTACCAGCTGTGGGGAGGGGAAGGCTTGTCCCCTGCTCAGTCCTGACCACATAATCCCTGGTCACAGGTGTAGTTGGGGAGGACAATGATGGATGCTGCCCAAGGTGCAGTCCTGAGGCACTTAGGTGGGCGCCTAGCAAGAGCATGGTTCTCAGTTGGCCTTGACTTTGGCAGTACCTGGAGCTCCATTTTGCTGAACTACACGGGGCAGCCGTTTGCCTTTGGTGTAAGAATGATACCAGAAATTGGAGAAGAGCACGAAGAAGATGGTGCCGTACATCCAGATGAGGTGGATGATGACTGGGTACTGGTAGTTACAGCTGGGCAAGAAGTAGTACTGGGAGATGTGCAGCGAGACCAGGACAAACTGGATCTAGGATAGAGAAAGGCAAGGGTCAGAGGGAATACTGAGAGGGCTGGAGGGAAGGGGTAGAGAAAGACTGAACACTGAGTGGGGGGATAGTGTCAAAGGTGAGACAGGTTGGATAAAGGAAGGATCCAGACTAGTAGTATTGGGATGGTATAGACCAGGTCCAGGCCCCTCACCAGCTGGATGGCCGTCATGTGCTTTTTCCACCAAAGGTAGGGCTGAGCCACAGGGCCGAGGGCAGATAGTCCATAGTACAGGTACATGATGACATGCACAGAGGAGTTTATCATGGCATGGAAAGAGCCCATTCCTCCTGTGGACGGACAGTGAACAGGGTCAGGAGAGTCGAGCCTCTAATCCCCAGTGCCTGCCCCTTTTTCCCCCAAAGGCGTTCACCACTCACCTGGGGCAATTTTCACTCCCCACCACCAGCTCCAGGGAAGCACTGAGTGATGGAAGACATGTAGGAAGGTCACCTGCCCATCTTTTTTCCGGAGAATAAAGATCACCTGAGCAGAGTAGGGAAAGGAGTTTCAGAGTCAGGGCCTCTCACTCCTTTCTCCCCCACCTCAAGTTCTCATTTCATATACTCTCACCGTGTCCATGAGTTCAATGAACTTGGAGAAGAGGAAGAGCCAGGCCACTCGAACCATCTGCAAGAAGTCAGGGCAGCCTTAGGACCCCGCCCCTCACTACTAACTAGAGCCTCCCTACACTGGCCCATGAACACAGGTCACACCCAAATTTCTATCCCCAGGTTGTTTACGATGTAGGCACCCCCCGACACCCCCACCCCCCAACTCCCTCCTACTTACCCTCAGTGCCTCCGGGTTGTTGGAAAAGTCCACAGGGTCACAGCGCCAGGTGTAGCTACTCAGCCAGCCAGACATCAGGAACTAGAAATGGGATGTGGATTAGACCACCAGAATGCCCTCCCTCCCCTCATTCCCTCCCGTTTTCTAGTTGAAGAGATGGATCTGAGCCTTTCTGGAAAGGAGATGCATGCTCTGGCTCTAAGGCCTGCCCCTTATCCTGCCAGCAGAAATTAAGGCCTAGGCATCCCAGGGTCCCACCTCATAGACAATGTAGAGGGAGAGTGCCACCAGTGAGAAGTTGTAGACAACCATGAAACCACGCAGTTGGAAGGGCTTCCGATTGGCCATGATTCGAGGCCCAAGTGAGAGAACGAAGTACACATAAGTCAGGAGAATGGAGGTCATTAGCAAGGGGGACCCCATCAAAGGGTAGCCCTGTATCCGGGGATCTGCAAATAAGGATCAAAGGAGTCAGGAAGTGCCACAGGGTTCAAAGGGTCCCAATCAGGTGTACAGATATGAGGTCAGGTCACAAGGGTCAAAGGGGTTGGGAGGGCTTTCCATTAGGTGACAGCCCTAGACCCAGAGATCTCAGGACAGGAGGGAGGTAGGGCAGGTGGACAGCATCTTTCTTACCCCCATGTTTCATCATGCTCTGGTACACGTTCACAAGAGCTTCCATCCTAGTTAACGACTCTGGGGAGGTATGGAAGGCGGGTGTCAGCCAGGGCTGTGTTCTCCCATCTTACCCCTGACCCACAGACAGGACAGAGACTAGACAACCCCCGATACTCATTGCAAAAGGATATAACAGAGAGAGGAAGGAATTGCTGGGGACTAGGGGTAGGAGGAGACAGTCTGGCGGGGGCATCTGCTTCCCACACATCCTGCCTGCCTGGTAAGGGCTGTTCCACCCTTCCTCTCCACACCTTCCTCTCTTCCCTTCACTCTCTGCTCTTCTCTGGTGGTTTTTACTTCATGACCTCCCCTCCCCTCTTCCTCCACAAGAAAACTCTCAATTTTGATCTCTTTCTAGAAAGTCTTACCTCTCACAGAAAATTCATCTCCCGAATGAACTGCCTCTCCCTTCCTCACCAAAGTCTCTGGCCTTTCCAGCTCTGGGTCGTTCTTCTCTCCAGGGATCCTCCCCTTCAACCTCTCCTGGCCCATTTCGGGATGCCCTTCTCCTGGGATTGTCCTTTCCAGGACTCTCCTCTCCCGAGGGTCCCTCCTTTGCCCTGCCGGGACTCTCACTTCCCAGCCCTTCCAGCCCATCCTGTCCCTTCTTGGTTGGTCCCTCCTGTCCCTTCCGGGACTCTCACCTCCCAATCCCCGCCTGCCCCTTCCTCCTCTCCCCTGCTGAGACATTCCCAGGCTCTTCTGGGCCCTCCTGAGCTCTCACCTCCAGCCTCTCGGCTCCTCTCCGGTGCTCTCCTCTTGCCCTTCCTCTCTGGGAGCCGGGCTCTTTGAGACTCCTGCCCTGGCAGCTCCACCTGTCTGACTAGATCTGGCGGCAGCCCCGCCCTCCACCCACCCCCGCTGCACTGCACATGGGGTGGAGGGTGGGTCCAGGCCACAGGTCAGTGCCTGGAGGAGCAGGACCCACGAGGATTGAGAAAGCCAAATAAAGCTGGGACTCACCGTCTACCCACCCTCTCTAGATCAGCCAGATGGTCTAAGGTTTTAGGTTTTGAATCACAAACCTGCTGAGGCTCCAGTCCCAGCCCAAACCTTGGAGCAAAGAGAACTGCAGAAAACCCACACCCAGCATCTGCTAAACTAGCCATAAATTCTCAGTTTGTCCTACTTTAAATGGGTACTATCACCCTTCTCTCCCAGGGAGGGGCAGGGAAGCCAGTGGCATGTGAGGAGGTGGGGACGTGGGGGAGGTCTCAGGAATCTTCCCCTCCCTCAGGGAGGAGTCTAATGATCTAGGCCCTCTCCCCCTCAGGACCTCAAGGAATGACGGAGGAGGGCTCACTGGGACACAAAAGTCAGACCCAGGGGAGCCTGGGGCTCTGAAGAAGTCCCAGAGGGATAATGCAGTCCCTGAACAGCCCGGGCAGCAGATGCTCTGAGAGCAACCTGCGCAGGTACTGAGTGAAGAACACACCTGACACATCCACCGAGGCTGCACATGCACCCCTCACACACACATACTGGGCCCCCATCCCACAGACGCTCCCCCAACCTCCATGTCAACCCCCAACTGCCCCACCACCGTCAGGCCCAAGTCCTTCCATACACACATGGCCTCACACACACCTGCCTCTCACACAGCTCTCCCCTCACCCACCCAATGACCATATCACCAAGGGCTAGCACACATATGCACACATGGAGCCTACACAGCGCCTGCCGGCAACAACTGCCCTCCTCTGACACACCACCCAAACAAGCCCCCGTGGACGCTGACATGCATAGTTTCTAATACTCAGACCTGCTCCAAAAATACATTCACTCTAGTGAACACACCCTAAGCACTCACACATCCTCCTAGGTCCTGCATTACCATGTGCAGATGCTTATGCTCACACATACATGAGTCACAGATAAATGTGGTCACATACATAAGCTCATACAGCCCACTTAGCAGGGAATGCATATAAAATCCCCCATACCACATGCTGACACACACCTGTCCTCGGTCAAGCACACAGATCTCTTTTCACAGATGACGATCATTCATTCATTCATTCATTCATTCACAATCATATTTTTGCTGTTTGCCTATTCTGTGGGAGGGCCGGCCAGGAGAGGGTAACATGTGCTCTAACACACAGTTCCTTCCTGACCCATGAGTTTGCCAGCTTGTTATCTCTCTCAACCACCACACTCGCATGCACCCTGGAGGTCAGGAGTGGCTCAAGGTTCTGGAAAGGACCTCTCTCCAAGCTAGAGAGGAATCTGGGTGTGTCCCCGCAGGGGAACTCGGTCCTTCCTTTTAAGATGGATGGAAGGGAAAAGGAAACAGGCAGAGGAAGGGGGAGGGGAAAAGAGGAGGGAAGAGAAGGGAGGAGGGAGGGAGGGGACAAGAGGGAAGAGGGATAAGACCTAGAGGTGGTGGAGGAAGGCCTAGGTTTGAGTAAATGGGGTCCACGCACGGGAGGGCGGTTGCTGGAGAGGCCCAGCCCCAGAGAGCTGGGACCTCCCACTCACTCTCCCCAGGAACAGCCTCGCCCACAGCCAGGGCAGGGCAGGGCTGGGCCGGGCGAGCCAGGCAGGGGGCCCCGGGCACGTGGAGCGCCCGCCCAGGAAAGGTCCAGACTCACCAGTGGGGGGCCAGGCAGGCAGCAGTGGAGGGCTCGGAGGGAGCAGGGCCAGAGAGAAGTCCCCAGGGCCAGCCTGCCTGCCACTTCCTCATCTGCTGGGCCGACTTTCTGTCACCAGAGGGGGAGGGGGCGGGCCGGGTGGGGGGCGCTTGCTGATTGGGTCTTCGGCTGAGGCAGGAGGGGCAGTCCAGCCTCAACTGGGCTCGGCCCGCAGGGCGGGAGCAGGGGCGGGCCGCCCGATCCCGGGCAGGAAGCACGCCCAGCCCCGACTCCCCACCCCTTCCCTCGGCATCACTCAGCCCGCCGCTGTCAGCTCGCGCGGCCTGGGTAGGGCCGCCAGAGTCGTAACCTGCTTCTTCCTGACATTCAGCCCATGAATGGCCTTATTCTGGGCCTTCGGGTGATTAATCCGCCAACACGACCAACACATCTGCGTGGGCAGGCAGGCCCACCCAGCTTAGGACCCTGGGAAAAGTTCCAGGGCTCAGCCCTTCCTCAAAGAGCACCCTCTAGAAAGGGGGAGACCTGGGCGGCCATGAGCCACAGGAGCAGGGAGGTCTCTGTAGGAGGGAGCAGCTGGGCATGCAAGCCTTCCCTCCGAGCCCATAGGTCTGGATGAGCCCTAGCATTAGGAGTCGCTGAGGACGTCCTGTCATGGAGGTGGGAAAATACAAGTGGCTGGGGTACAGCCCCTCTGCCCTGTACCGGCCCGGCGGCAGGTGGTGTGGTCTGAAATGCATCGAGTGAAACCCTTGTTACATGCTATGCACATGTGTGTTTTGTGTCTCACTGTGTTTGATATTATATGATATTTAAGAAAGCACTAAACTGTAATAAAGCATTTAATTTGCTTTTTATTTAAACACACACACACACATACACACACACAAGTGGCCTGGGGCAGGAACTCGGAGTGAGTCACTGGCTGGCTACACTGGCCTTCCAGGCAGTGAAAGGGAAAGAAGGAAAGTGAAGCTGGCTGTGGCTGTGGCTGAATGTAGATCTTGAAGGTCGAACCGGGCACTTTGACTTTATTCTGGAAGCAGTGGAGAAACAGTGAAGATTTTTGAGGAGGCTATAATCAAATAATTCATCAAATATTTATAGACAACCTGCCATCTGCAAGGTGCTGGTGACACATCCGCGAATAAGGCAGAGCTGTCCCTGCAGGGGTTTACCATCCAGTTGAATCACTTCACTCTGGCAGCCAGTATGAAGAGGGCATTGGAGAGACCAGTGAGAGATACAGCCTGACCTAAGAAGATCTGGAAACTGATGGGAATGGAGAGGCAGACACTGTGAGATTTCCCCGAGCCAACTGTCTATCCAGCTTTCCCTCTTCCACACTCAACTGGACTGAATTCTTGGGGGTGACTAGGTTTTAGTGAAATGAAATCTTTATCTTCAGTAGCTCCTGGAATAGTGCTTTGCATATAATGATCTAATAATTGCTTACAGGATTGGATGGTGCAAATGCAGATAGAATAAGGAATTCAGAGGAGACAGTGGTTTGGAAGAAATAATATGTTCCTAAATGGTTGGATGTAGCTATACAGTGGGGCCTTGACTTACGAGTTTAATTCGTTCAGAGACCGAGCTCGTTAAGGAGCTCATTAACTCAAATTACTCTATCAACTCAATGCAAAAAATCAGCCGAGAGACAGCTGGTATCTCAAAAAACTCGTTAGTTGGGACACTCGTAAGTCAAGGCCCCATTGTATAGAAGTTCAGTCTTAGAGGGAAGAGGTCAGAACCAAAGTATACCTATGACCCAGCCCATTAGTACCTGCCCTTAACAGGAAATGGCAGAAGAATTCAACTATTCAAAAGGCTCACACTTCAAATTGTACACTAAGGCATAACTGATCTGGCTCTGTCTCCTGTTCAACCTATGCCATTCTCCTGGGCCACATCCTATGCTTTAACCATTCCCCAGAGATGTCAGCATCTTTCATACTCCCCACTTCTCCAAGCCTTGTTGCCTGGCTCAACACAAGATACAAGGAGTCTCCTAGGCAATAAATCGATCCTCTCCCCTTTCTCATAACCTTACCACGATGTAATTATTTGTATCACCCTTCCCCCACCCCAAGTTCTTCTCAGCAGGGGCTGTTTTAGTTGTCTCTGTCTCCAGCATCCAGTCCAGCACGTGGCTCATTTGGCCCTCCATGTTTGTTGAGTGAATATTAGAGTGAATGAAACAATGTGAGAAAGGGAAGGAGGTCGAGGGACCAAGAGTCAAGGAGGGGAGGATAGTAAGAATTCGAAAGCCTTTCTACTTCCTTGGAGTAGCGGTATTCATTGAGTCAATAAATGTTTATTGAAAGCCTAATGTGTTCCAGGCATACTTCAGTGGCTTCAGGATCAGAACTGTCTCCAAAGGCTTGAGTTAAAATCTTCCAGTTAGTAGCTGTGTGACTTTCTGTAAGCTGCTGACCTTCTAGAAAATGGGGACAACAGTACCTATCTCATTGGATTGTTGTGAAGATTAAAGAGCCCGGCCAGTGTGGCTCAGTGGTTGAGCATCGACCTATGAACCAGAAGATTACGGTTTGATTCCCAGTCTGGGCATATGCTCGAGTTGCAGGCTCAATCCCTAGCTGGGGGCATGCAGGAGGCAGCTGATCAATGATTATCTCTAATCATTGATGTTTCTCTCTCTCCTTCTCCCTCTCTGAAATAAAAAATATATATATTAAAAAAAAATAAGATTAAAGGAGATAACCCACGTGAAGTGCTTAGCATTGTTCCTATCTCAACATTTAGTAGACAAGGTGGGGGGTAACCAGTATATCAAGAAGGTATACATGTGTATGTAGATTCATGAGCATTCATTTAACAAATATTTCCTAAATGCTTACTGTACAAAGCACTTTTCTGAGAGTGCTATTGAGAGGTTTTGGATTCAGTGTCCATCTAGAGATGAACTAGAGAAGAACAAAGCAGACCATTATTGACAACGAAACTATCCCAGAGCCCAATCATAGTAATAGGGAACTTCAACTACCCATGTATTCACCTGGACCACATTGGCAAAAAGACCACGGTAAGCCCTCAGTAAATGCTGATTTATTACATGAATGAACATGCTGAAAGACTCACTTCATTTGATTTTTGTCCTCGTCCTGGGAGAAAGTATCTTCAAATATCTGATATGGACCACTTAACCCCAAGTTCTACCAAATGGCATCCCCATGGCTGTGGGATTCCTGTAAAATACTCACAGTCTAGTGGGGAAGAAAGACACATAAATGAATAATTTGAGTAGCAAGTGTTACGTATTCCCAGAGATAAATCCAGAGATTATGAAAGCACACGGGTAGGGGTGGGGGACACTGTACTCTAAGGTGGGAGTTAGTTCTTGAAGGTTTCACAGAAATGACACCTTTGCTGAGCATTAAAGGACACTTTATAGAAGGCAGGGAAAGACATTACAGGCAGAGGGAAGCATGTGTTTAAAGGCATAGAAGCTAGACATGTGGCAGGTTTGGGGAGCTCGAGGTAGTTTGGTGTGGCTCTAGCTCAGAGGGCATATGGGTAAGGGCAGGAAATCTAGGCTGGCGTCAGTTTATGAAGAGCCCTGTATTCCATGGTTTGAATTTTATTCTTTATCTTTTTCAGTCCTAGAATCACCTGGGGAGCTTTTAAAAGATCAATGCCTGGCTCTCGCCTCCAGATTGATTCTGATGATCTTTTCATGGCAAGAGGCTTGAGTGTGTTTATGTACTGCGTGGAAGGAAGCAATGGGCTCCAGCACACACCTCACAGACTGAGATGTGTGAAAAGGAAGAGTAAGTTTGTCAATGGACCGGGAGGAAATGGGAGAGTTTGGGACCTGTGGGGAGGCTAGGTGGAAGGCCTTGGAGGTCAGAGGGTTCAGTGAAGGTTCCCACACCAGGGCAGGCTGATAAACTGGAGGGGTCTAGGAACTCACAGTTTTGTTTTGTTTTGTTTTTTTAATTTAAAAAATTTATTTATTGATTTGAGAGAGAGAGGGAGAAAAAGAAAGGCAGAAACATCAATCTATTGTTCCACTTATTTATGCATCCATTGATTGATTCTTGTATATGCCCTAACCAAAGATAGAACCTGCAACCTTGGCATATCAGGACAACACTAACCAACTGAGCGACCCAGCCAAGGCCAGGAACTCACAATATTGATAAGGATGACAGGAAATCAGGTGACAATTTCCTCTGGGTCCCATCCTGTCTGACTGCCTCCTCACTCACTGTTCTCTAAGGGGCCCTTCTCCATCCTCTTTCCCCAGAAGGCATGGATTTACTTTCTCCATGGGTTTAGTCTGAAAACTGTCACCTGTATAAACTCTAACAATTCTATCATTATTTTAGGCTTTATATTTCAGCGGAAAAATTAAAGGAAAGTGGAATCAAACAAACAGGAATGGCAATAAGTAAAAAATAAGGTAAATCTATATGGGAGTGAGTGAGTGACTGAGCAGGTGGAGCAGTGGAATAGAGTATGGGAGAGGCAGGAGGGTGCTGGGGGGGGGGTGGTAGTGGTGGTGGTGGCGATGGGGCTGTTGTCATCTAAGAACAATAGAAACTAAGGGTCACTCTAGGCTGAGGGACAACAGGAGTGTCAGGTAGCCTCCTAGGGGCTGTGTCAAGCTTCCCCATGCCCATCTTGTAAAGGACAAAGGGCACTTTCTACACAGCACTCACATGGGGGAGTTGAGGGGAGTGCTGAGTCTGTGAGGACAAGGGAGCCAAGATGAGGGTGAAGGGTTTGTCAGTTAATCATTCTACATGTCCCTGGGCCTTAGCCAGATAGAAGGTATACACTGCCTAAGCCTGGGACCTTGGCTGAGGAAAATGGAGCTGGAAAGACATCTGGCTGGCAGAAGGGAGAGGCTGTTTACAAACACTCATATCATCTGGAATTTGGGGGTTTGCCTGGACTCTTGAGAGGTCAGGGACAAGAGTAGGTAGCCAATGCCATGGGTATCAAAGAGTGTTCCCTGAACTGATCATTGAAAAAGAAACTCAGAAGGAAGAGGGCTGTGATAAAACCTGCAGGAAGAGCTCTGGAGAGAGAAAAGGGGAAGCTTTGGGGTAGTAGACAAACTCGGGGAGATTCTTAAAATGGAAGAGTTAGCAAAAATCTGGAAGATGTGTGAGAAGAGCCAAGAGGGTAAAAGAGAAAATGTAGCTTACTATTCAGTACTTTCTCTGGCAAGCATGGGGCCAGTTGCTTTCCAGGTGTTCTTATGGTTCAGTCTTGTAAGGTACTGTTATCACTGCTTACCAGATGAAAAGAATGGGATCAGAAAGGGTGAAGGATCTTTTCAAGGTCACATAGCAAGGTGGAAGCAAATAGGTATTCCTAGGCTGAAGGGATGGATGGAGGAAAGCACAGTGATTCTGTTTGGTTAAAGAATAAGGTGAATGAAAGGCCTACTTATGATAGAAGGTTAAAAAGTCGGGTGGCCCCCTATCATGAAGTGTTTTGAATGAAAGAATGAGGACTTTTTCCTGGCCAGTGTGGCTCAGTGGTTGAATATCGACCTATGAAACAGGAAGTCACGGTTCAATTACTGGTTGGAGGAGGCAGCCAATCGATGATTCTCTCTCATCATTGATGTTTCTATCTCTCTCTCCCTCTCCCTTCCTCTCTGAAATCAATAGCAATACAAAAAATTTTTTTTAAAGAATGAGGAGTTTCAGTTGTATTGGGTGTGTCCCTGATTTTTAAGAAAGGGGGTTGGTATGATCCCCATTGCTCTTTACGAAGATAAACCTGATGACAGTAAACTATATTATCAAGAGAAAAATGAGGAATGGAGACCATCTGAGAGAACAGCTGAGAGGCACAGATGTGACACAATGAAGGCCTGAACCAGAGCAATCAGAGTGAGAAGGAAGAAGAGAGAGGAACCAGAACTGACAGCAATGCTAAGCTGATAACCCAGGTGAAGCAGGACGGAGGCCAGGGCAAATAAGTAAGGACAATCAAGGAGAGAACTGATCATAGCTGCAGAGAGATCTCTGAGTGACGCAGGCCCTGTTTAAAAACAGAATGTAGGCAGACAATGGAACTAAGTGTTTACCTGGTTTGGACAGGGAAGAGACATAGTGTAGGAGGAATGAAATAGAACATTTCAGGTGAGGGAATTTGTCATTTGGTCTCAAATAAAAATGAAGCAATTTAAGAGACCAAACTGGGCTCATTAGGAAGAGTATAGATGACAACTAAGTAGGAGAAAAAAAATTCACAAAACTAGATTTGAAAATGTCTTATCACATCAGATAAGTCAGTGATTTGTCTGCATGAGATGCTAAGGAGACACCATGGGAAATGAAATGAGCATAAAGGGTGTCTCTGAGGCCAAACTCCTGAGATGTGAGCACAGACAAACTGCAGTGGAAAGAAAAGGTTACTTCCTCAGAAATATTGGTCAATCATTGATTTAAGCAACAATTACTGAGAGCAGAGTTCTAGACACTACCTTGAGGATAGGTAATATTTATTGAACTTCTACTATTGTCAGGCACTATTCTAAGCACTCTCTCTATATTAATCTATTTAAACTTCATAGCAAACCAATGAAATAGCCACTATTATTATCATCCCCATGAATTTAAAAAAAACTGAGGCAGAGAAGTAAATTAACTCGCCCAAAACCACACAGGTCGTGTCACAGCTAGGATTCAAACCCAAGCAGTCTGGCACTAGAACCCGCTCTTAACCCAAATGCTACATTACAGATGCTGTAATACAAGACACATTGTCTTGCCAAAGATCACACAATTCCTAGGTGGAAAAACTGGGATTCAAACCCTGAAAGTTTAATGTGTTTGAACGTGGGGGACAGTAAAGGGCAGCAAGAGCTAGACTTAGTATGCACAAGGTACAAATGTGGAGCATAAAAGAGGAGGTAATTGACCTTACCAGTGGGAGTGGCAAGGAATTGAGGACAGATTGGGTTGTTGGAAAGGTTCACAGAGGAATGACTCATGAGCTGAATTTTGAAGGATCATTGGGTATTCATCAGACAGAATGATGGGGCAAAGTGTTCCATGTAGAGGGACCAGTGGGAATAAAGAAATGAAGGCTGGACCGGCCGGTGTCGCTCAGTGGTTGAGCATTGACCCGTGAACCAGGAGGTCAAAATTCGATTGCCAGTCAGGGCACGTGCTGGGGTTGCAGGCTTGATCCTCAGTAGGGGGCGTGCAGGAAGCAGCCGATAGATGATTCTCTCTCATTACTGATGTTTCTCTCTCTCCCTTCTTCTCTCTGATATCAATAAAGACATTTTAATTTTAAAGAAATGGAGGCTGAATAAAGTCTGTATACCTGGGGAATAGAGTGAGTGATGGGATAATATAGAAAATAAGTCAGGGGCTAGATCACACAGAATCTTATTTGCCTTCCAAGAAATTTGAGCTGTTTTCCAAACTTTTTCAGTGAAGTAAATGTAATGGCAAAAAAATAAAAATAAAATAAAGATCCCTAGGGAATCCGGTGGCTTACTCCAAAGCCCTTCAGATTACAGTCATGCGCCACACATTTTGGTAAACAGACTGCATATACGATGGTCCCATAAGATTAATAGTGCTGAAAGCCTCCCTTTGCCTAGTGATGTCACAGCCATCATGTCGTGGTGCAATGCATTACTCATGTGCTTGTGGTGATGCTGGTGTCCAGTGTTGGTAAAGTCTACAGTAGTGCAGTCATGTCCTAGGCCTTCACATTCACTCGCCACTCACTCACTGACTCACTCAGCAAATCCAAGCTCCATTCATGGTAAGTGCCCTATACATTTTTTATACTATTTTTACTGTGCCTTTTCTATGTTTAGATACAAGTGCCTACCATATTTAGTATAGTAACATGCTGTACAGGCTTGTAGCCATACAGGGTGGCAAATCCCTTCCAAATGTTAGCCCCTATGTGTTCAAGGCTGTAAGGCCAGAGTCATATCAAGCCTCCCCAGTTAGGCACAATGAACTGTCAGGACTGATTAAAAAAAAGGGGGGGGGGAGCCCCTGGCCCTACTTCTGGCCTGTTGCTAAAATTCAGTAAGTTATCCCCCCAAATCTGAAGCAGATAAAAGAAAATGTACATCCCTCAGTAGTTTCTCTGGACAGTAATCAGGAGTTGACCCAGGGTGGGCGTTTGGAAGGATTCAGCCTCCGTCCTGCCTGGTGCTGGGATCAGCTCATACGGCTCCTGTGTCCACAGGGCACAGAGAACACATTGTCCATAGGATTATTCCGGACAAGAAGCTCAGACAAAGGGAGAAGTTGTTCCCAGCTGCCTGGGGGAGGTGAGATGGGGGTGGGAAAAGGGACCAGCCTTGCACTAGGGCATTCCTACAGAGTTCAGCTTCTTTCCCCAGCAGCAGGATGGGAGGTGGGCACTACACAACCTCTCCATCTCAGTTCCAATGCCAGGACCCCTTATGGAGTTGGAAGGAGCACTTAGCTACAACCTACCTATCTTGGCTGTTTCCCAAGAAAGTACAAGGTTAATTAAAGTAAGCTAGCTAGGTAAGACAACAATAAATATCAGAAGGGGAAGAAAATGGGGTGACTGGGGCAAAGATCAAAAGGGAGGCTCAACAATGACCCAATCCCAACTTTAGGACAGAGCTGCAGAAGGAGAGGTCCTAGGCAATGGGTGTCAGACAGTGATTCAGTGAGCTCCCACCTGCAGGATGAACTCAGTGCTGAGTAAGATCTTGAGATTTCACAGCTGCTGTTTTCTCCATGCTAGATATAAACCTGGAAGACAATCTCATTTGCCAGGGGCCCCAAAGAGGAGAAAGCAGAGCAGTCAGAACCTGAGGAATATTACCAGAGTAGGGCAAGAGAGCCATCTTTTGCAAATCCTAAATTTGAGCACATCATGTCCTTTTTTTTTTTTTTTTAAATATATATTTTATTGATTTCAGAGAGGAAGGGAGAGGGAGAGATAGAATGATCAATGATGAGAATCATTGATCGGCTGCCTCCGCCACACACACACACACACACACACACACACACACACACACTGGGTATTGAGCCCACAACCTAGGCATGTGCCCTTGACTAGAATCAAACCTGGAACCCTTCAGTTAACAGGCAGTTGCTCTATCCACTGACCAAACCAGCTAGGATCATCATGGCCTCTTCTTCAAAGGAAGCTCCATATATATTACCCCCTGAGGGAATGAGTATGTTAGGAGTGGGAGATACATACTCTCCACTGAGGTGGTTACTGGGTTATATGGGCCCCATAGTTGGCGATGCTACATAGGTTGTGCACTCCAGAGGATTTGGAGGTGGGAGCGGGCTTGGAAATGAGAGCATGTGCTTTCAAAGTTTAGAAGTTGGAGATGTGAATGCCTCCAGAATAAGGAGTATTTGTTTATGGGCACAAGATACATGTCAGGTTACTGCATATGTTCCTGTTGGGATAGAATATTTCCATTCTTAGAGGACAAGGAATCCATTTCAAATAGGTAGAGTGGGAATAAAGTCAGTATTAGCCATAGACAACGAAGAAACATGGCTTTGGTGCCTTTCAGCAGGAAGGAATCTTTTGGTGGAATGAAGAATAGCAGTTACCAAAAGTTTGCTTCAGGGATTTTACAGAAGCACAGCATAAACCCTAGGCCAGTGATGGCGAACCTTTTGAGCTCGGCGTGTCAGCATTTTGAAAAACCCTAACTTAACTCTGGTGCCATGTCACATATAGAAATTTTTTGATATTTGCAACCATAGTAAAACAAAGACTTATATTTTTGATATTTATTTTATATATTTAAATGCCATTTAACAAAGAAAAATCAAAAAATGAGTTCGCGTGTCACCTCTGACACGCGTGTCATAGGTTTGCCATCACTGCCCTAGGCAATATGAGAGTTAGCTTTGACAACACCAGTAGGAAGGGAAGGGATAAGAAGATAAAGAACACCTGAGTGAGCTGACAGAGTAGTAAGTGGGAGAAAGGTCTGGCTTTGCCTCAGAGCCAATGACATGACTCCCTGTGCTGCTGTGTGATATGGTCAGTGTACTTTGTGGATACCATTTCTTGTCTTGATGGAACAGAAATGAATGTGACATCTGGGACCACTTTTCCAGTCCTCTGCTGCCACAGCCTGGCAGAATTCTGCCTGGCACCGAACAAATGCCAAAGTACTAGATGTGACGAAAGAGAACAGAAAAAAAGCAGCTAGAAGGCTGTCCTCATAACTCAGGACTTTTAGATCAAAGCTAATCAGAGATAAAAACTTTTTAGGGAGAACAAATTACAATTACCTTGAAGCAACCTTGAAAGTCTCATAAATTGCTGTCAGATATGCCTGACATATGACCATCAAAATTTAAGTAACTTTATTCAGAGAAACCCTTTGGTCCACTTCTACTGACTCAACCCTTGCCCTTGCCCAAAAGGAGTGAGAAAGGCAACTTAGATTAGAGACTCAAAATCATTCTGCTCTTCAACTTAAAAACACAGGCAAAGGTACTGGTGGCTACCCATTCCCATGATTGATCCGGCTCTTCCTTGAAGCACAGGCTCATGGAGAGCAGAGCAGGCCCAAGCTTTACCAAAGCTTTAGGTAGATCGTTCACCCCAGCCCAGAAGCCTCATCGCCTAGATTGAAGACATGGCCAGGATGGAGCCGGGCAGAGACAGTGTGCCTCTAAGAACATAGAGGCTGCCACAGTTTCTAGCAGCACAAAATAAGCAGACTTTCCAACAGAACAGAGTGGTCCATGATCCTGTGTTCATCAGCTCACCACTGACATGAAGCAGTATCAGATCAGGGTCAGTTCTGGATCAAGGACTGAGGAGGGCAGTAGGGAGAAGTGGCTGTAGAAACTATGATTTATTAAATAGCAATTATTTCATACTAGAGGCCCGGTGCACAAAATTCAGGCATAGGTAGGGTCCCTAGGCCTGGCTGGCAATCAGGGCCAATCGGGGCCTTCTGGCTGCCAGCGGGGCCTTCCTTCGTTCCCTGCCACCCCCTGGTGGTCAGCGCATTTCATAGCGAGTGATTGAACTCCCAGTCTCTCGGTCGAACTCCCAAGGGGACATTTTATATATTACCTTTTATATATATAGACACTGTGCTAAGTGTTTTACATTCATTTTCTCATTTAATCCTCACAACAGTCTTATGATGTAGAGATTACTATCATTTACAGATAAGAAAACAGGCTCAGAAAAATTAGGTCACTTGCCCAAGGTCACACAGTTAGTCAGTGACAAAGCTGGGATTTGTCTGTTGCTGAAAGCCATGTCCTTTTATTGTACCCATCTAGGTCAGTTTGGGCAAAAGGCAATTTTACTGCCTAGCTCTACAAAGAGCATCTGGGAGTCGAGGTCGCTGGCCACACTCACCGCTGGTAGGGATGCATTGAAGCTGACTTGATGTTGGTTTTTATTCCACTTGGCATTTTCCCTAAAAGGAACATAAAGAAAGACACTTGATGCATGGTAAGACTTTTATGATAATTCAGAAATGTGGTCTCTTAGGTTTCCTTCTGCCACCCTCTCTATCAACTCAAAACCTCTGTAGCATCTGAACCTGGACGCCAAAGCTCAGAGGCGTGGTTGCACACCAGCTCTCTCCCTAACGGTATCAAGGAGGAAAGGGCTGTTTGTGGGGAGATGACGTGGTGGGAAGGATCAGACTCCTGCTCACCTATTCCTAGAAAAGATAGCTAAATCTGTGTGATCCCCATTCACAGGTAAAAGAATATACTTTTATTTTAATTGTCCCTTTTCTCAGACAGTGTAGAAGAAAATATCTCTTCTGGTTACTTGCATCTGAACTCCTCCAGACTGTCCTCATCCTCACTAAAAGTGAGCAGGAGACAGAATATGGAGAAAAGAATACATGTAGCACTGGGAAACTTACTGCTTATCAATTCTCAACCCACCTACCAAATGGTCTTAATTAAGGTCTGACCATCGGTTTCTCTAAGAAAAAACCCCTAACATATCTGATATGCAGAGTAAATGGAACAGAAGGGTAGCTGAGAGACAGATTTGAGATAGCGGTTGGAGGTGAGAGCAGTTTCTGCTATTCAAAGTTATTCTTCATTCTCTGGAGTTTGTTAGCGTCTCAAATGAGATTTTTACTCTCAAAAATTGTTTTCTGGATCACAATCCAGGAGAATGGGAGAAAATCTCCAGCTCTGGGGAGGCTGAAGGCTCAGACAATTCAGCTTATTCCCACCTCCTTGCTCAAGGTCTGTCTCCATGTCAATCCCTGCCACCTTACCTGGTTGACCTGCCTGGGCCATTTGTACCCCACTGAGAATTGACTGCTGCTGGCTTGGAGCACCTGTCATCTGCACCTGCTGCAATCCTGAGGCTCCTGCAAGGATTGTTCCAGTTCCTGGCTGGCCTGGCTGGCCAGATCCACTGGTGCCTGAAGGTCTCCAATTGGACAGCCCCTTTCCAAAGGCAACAGCTGCCACCAAGGCATTGGTGTCTGTAGGGTTAAAGGTCTGCTTGTTTGGCCGGAGACCTGAAGAAAAAGGTGAGTGAGGACCCTGAAGTATTCCTCTGACCCTGGATGGAACCTAGCAGTAGGAAGACCAGTATGAGTACCAGGGTTTAGCGTTCTGACTTTAGCAGCATCTAGACTCCCTGGTAGCCCAGAGGAAGAGTCAAAGAACCCCCACAACTATCTCAGAATTCTCCCTTTTCACTTTGCCCATTTCCTCCATCTGTTCTAGGGCTGGACTTAAACACAAAAAGCTAACAAAATGGATGTATACCCTTTCCTAAGCAGCTCATTCTTATGTGTCCTCACTTCGCTACTAACCACCATTCCTATAAAAGTGGTCTTATCCCTCTTTCCTGCTCCATTTTTAAAAAATTTATTTTTATTTTCAATCCTCACCTGAGGATATTTTTTCCATTGATTTTTAGAGAGAGTGGAAGGGAAGGAGGGGGAGAAAAGAGGAAAAAGTGAGAAAAACGTCGATGTGAAAGAGACATCAATTGGTTGCCTCCCACATGTGCCCTGGTAGGGGCTGGTGATGAACCTGAAACCCAGGCACATGCCCTTGACTGGGAGTCGAACCTTTGACCCTTCAGTGATAGGGACTGATGTGCTAACCACTTAGCAACACCAGCTAGGGCACTCCACTACTTATTACTATGGCTGGTGCCTTTGGGCAAGTTTCTAACCTTTTTCTATAAAAGAGGAAAGAGATCTGACTTATGGAAGTAAGGATTAAACTCAGGGCTTTCCTTCTCCATTTTGTCACCGATCCCTCCATACCTCCACTCTCTGATTCTCGTTCCTCTTTGCTGATTTTCTCCAAAAGGTTTGAGCACATTTTATTTAAACTCTGGATCTGCTTCTGTAACACACAAATTGGTAGAGAGATTAGGGCAAGCAAGAAATGACTGTGGGGAAGCTGCTTTCCTGTGCTCTTCCAGGGGGTATTTATATGCAATCAACTGTGCATCCTATGAGACAGCAATAGTAAGGCCTAGCTTCTCACGTGGGACTTGGGGGATGGGGGGCAGCAGGGCAGTGAATCAGTCCAACCTGAGCTACATCAGCACCGATGCGGGCAGCATCTGTTGTCAGTTGCTTCTCTTGCTCTTCAACCTCAGGGTCAGGCTTGGTTCTCAGATGGTCAGGGACTACCTCATGGCTGAAAACAGGTACTCGTCCTTCCGTCTGCCGCTGTTAAACACAGCTTTTATTAATCATCCTAGGCATTCCAAGAAGATTCAATCTGGACCGATATATAGGTCCTGTCACAGGCAAACAATGCATTTTCAGGAAAAATACAGCCTAAGATGTATGATACTTTGCTTCCTAGGACACCATACCCCTCACTCTATCATTCATCTCTGTTTCCTCACACTCCTATCTGTACTAGACACAGGGGCAAATCTCTCTGCTCCATTTTAATCAAAGACTAAAATATACAAAGTTACAATAGAAAATGCATTTTGCTCGAGACAGGTGTTGGATGAGAAAGGCCTTTGCCTTGGTGGCAAGTCCTCAGGTTTATTTGGGAGCAGCTCCCCAACTCCAGGACAAAAAGCAAGGCCTCCAAAATGCAGCCTCATTTTTTATTGCTCCACATTCAGAACCTCTACAATAACCAGCCAACGACTGTGCTCTAGGTCCTTACCAAAGAACTTAATTTCCCAAGTTGTACCCTTCTCCTCCTCTTACCATAAGATCTTCATCACGGTCTGGGGACAACACCAGAGGGATGATGACCTGGTTACGGAACAGTGGTGTCTTTTCATGCTTCAAGACCTTGTTCAGAGTGTTCAACTGTCCAGAGAGCAAGGCAAAGCTGTCCAGGACAGAGGGCCTGGTGGTAGTAAGAAGGTGTCAGAATATTCCCAGTAAAGTAGCCTCAAAGGGGTCCTTCAGATTAGGAATACTCAGACTCACCCCCAAAAGACTCCTAGCCCTAGAGCTGGACTAGGTAGGAACCAGCGTGTCTTATAGGGATTGTGGGGTTAGAAAAGAGGGACACACTTTCAGTTTCTGACACAGATGGAGAAAAAACTTCATTTCTTGAATGGGGTGAGGAACAGTGGCAAAATAGGAACCATGCCTACACTGTTATCACCAAAAGTTCAGAAACGGAGTAAAAGCCTCTTTTCTGGCCTGGAAATAAGATCTATATTTCCAGAGTAGGTTGGATTTAAAAGGCTCACCAATATCTATAGCAAGAGATCCAATATGACCTTTGTGTTCCTACTGTAGTGGGAGGATTTCTTTTCAAAGAAGTCAAAGGGTGAGAATCAAAAGCTAGAAAGAGCCTAGATTGGGAAACTGGGCATTTCTCTACTTCCTTGTCATGGAGGCCCTATAGTATACTTCATTCGTTAAATGTTGGGAAACCTAGCTCTTACCAAATCATAAGATGTTTGCAAACTGATACATGGTTCTATCACTGGAGGTGCCCTATTCACCAGGAGGCTTGGCCCTCCCACCCATGCAGCCCTCCCCAGATTACCCTGGCCATCCTTACCAGGTCAACCGGTCATACTCGTTCTCTAATTTGTAAATGAAACTCCCCAGTGAGTTCTTCAGATCAGCCACTTGACTCAGCAGTGCATCTAATGACGCTTCAAGCTGCTTCTCCTCCCTCTGCACCAATAGGAACAGGTTGGTTACCCAGATGAGTGTGAGTATGACACATACAAAGGAAGGCTGAAAAGCCAGGATGACAGTATGCAACACTATTAAGTAACACAGGATCTCACTGGCATAGGAGAGCCAGGTTGTTTTCTATCTTTGGTATTTGGGTTACAGACAGCATCAACTCTTAGACCTTTCAACTCATGCACCTGACCTCGATTCTTTCCACCAACTGATTCCTTTCTCCACCATTTCCTAATTCATGCCTGGTTTTTCTCTGTACTAAGTATACTCTATTCCAGTGATGGCGAACCTTTTGAGCTCGGCGTGTCAGCATTTTGAAAACCCCTAACTTAACTCTGGTGCCGTGTCACATATAGACATTTTTTGATATTTGCAACCATACTAAAACAAAGATTTATATTTATTTTATATATTTAAATGCCATTTAACAAAGAAAAATCAACCAAAAAAATGAGTTCGCGTGTCAGAGGTTCGCCATCACTGCTCTATTCTCTCATTGAGAACTTTTCTCGAGACCTAATGTCTGGGTTTATTCACTTTTGTGTACCTCTGCAGCATCGGTACGACTCTGTTCTAGAGCTTGCCTTGTGAGCCAGGCTGTTCTTGCCAATGGCACACAATCTCTGAGAAATCTACCTATACAGGAAGGTTTCTCTGACCACTGGCTGGCCTTGGACCACCACCGCAGCTCCTGCCTCAGCTCTTCATTTGCCCTTAGCATTTGATGTTTCAACCTTCTCCTTGCTGAATTAATCTGCACTCATTTTATCTCTGTGCCAACATTCCTGTGCCCCTTTCACAGACTTATAAACATTTACTGACAGACGTCCAGGTGCAAGAAACTATGACAAATGAACAACAAAACAACATAATGAATGGGGAAGGCTTGGGGTGGGGGTTGGGCAAAAAGGGAGAAAATGGGAGACATCTGTAATACTGTCAGCAATAAAATAAAAATACATTTTAAAAATGCAAATGTCGCCCCAGCTGGTTTGGTTCAGTGGACAGAGCATCGGCCTGCGGACTGAAGGGTCTCTGGATGAGTCCAGTCAAGGGCACATGCCTGGGTTGCAAGCTTGATCCTCAATAGGGGGCGTGCAGGAGGCAGCAGATCAATGATTCTCTATCATCATTGATGTTTCTATCTCTCTCCCTCTCCCTTCCTTTCTCTCTGAAATCAATAAAAATATATTTTTTAAAAATGCACACGTCCTAAGCACCAGACAAAAAACGGTAAATGCTGGGGGGAGGGGGAGAGTCCTGCAAAATAATTTTTTTCTATCCATAGCCTCCGGTTTTACTTTGGGCACAGGTTGGGAAATCGTCTTGCAAACTCGCCAATGTGCAGGGCAGGAGCCACCCACGGCCTCAGATTATAATTAGTTTAGCTTTTGGCCACAGGGGTTCCACAATTTCTTCATCCCCCGGGCTTCTCTCCGATTGCAAATTCCCTGTTATTTCGGCATCCAACAGTCGGTCACCCCGGCACTTTCTTGAGTCGTCTTCCTTAGAATGCAGCTCAACCTTCCCAAATTACAACCTGGTCCTTTCCCATAACCTAGCAAATCAGTGCTGCTTCCTCCCTCCCGAATTAGCCGTGGTTTCTCTCTGGTCACACGGGCTCCCAACCCATGTCATCTCCGCCTCTCCTCCCCCGTAGGCCTCGCCCCTCCACCCCACGTTCCCTTAAGTGTCAGCCTCGGGCTCTGCCCCCTACTCTCAGCTTCAACTCCTCATTCTCTCCTCGGTCAGCCTACTCTCGGGCCGGTTAACCGAAACTAAGTGGCTATCGATAGCCCCAACCAAACACTCACCTGCATAGCGGGGGCAGTGTCTGCGGCAACCACCTCCTCTTCCGGTTTTCAAGTCAACGAGTCACGCGGAGAGGGTTGCTTCCACCAATCAGAGAGCTCATAAGTTGTCCCGCCTACTCACTTCCTGTTCCTGCCAGGTGCGCGGCAGCCGGGTCAGGGGTCACAAGCGGAACATCTTCCCTGGCCCGGGCCGGCGCGGGAGCGCTGTGTGATGGCTTCGGAACGCCCGGAGCCGGAGGTGAGGGGCGGGCGGGCGCAGCTCTGGTCCCCGAGATCCGAGGGCCCGGCGGCCTGGTCCGGCCGTGGCCTCCTCCGGGTCTTGGGGCGACCGGGCTAGCCCCGAAAGCCTGTCAGTTGAGCCTCCTTCCCGAGGTCCGCAATTTCCTCGAGGGGAAACTCGCTGCTTTGTGTTGTTTACTGAAATTTCATCCACGTCGCCGACTCTAAGGCTCTTGGGTGATTTGACCTAATAATAGTATTAAACCCTTTATTTTGATTTTCTGTTGCAGTTTCAGGGGGCAACAGGGCGATGGACTTACTTTTCCGATTTCTGCATTTCTTCAAACATTGCAATCCCATAAACAGCATGAAATAATTTATTTCTAGCGTTCATGCTTAGGGAAAGCAGTTTTGGTTTCGTGAAAATATTTTTGACTCGGAGTGAAACCTCGTTCCACTATTGAGCTAACTTGGGGCAAGTTTTGACATCCCAGATGTTGTTTCCTTCATAAAATACCTATCTCATGGTGTGTTGTGAGGATCACAAGTATTAAACCAGAAAAATGCATTTGAGGTGTCAATTAGGTGGTAAGGACCTCGAAAGGAACGTCATATACCTTGTGTTATTCAAACTCGTGCAAGGAAGGTGGCAACACCCATTCTCGTTTACAGATAAAGGAAATTGGGACGTGAGGGAGGTTAAGTACCTTACTCAAGTGCCACTCAGCTGGCAGGTAGCAGAATTCTGCAGTTAGAAGCTCCGAGCATAAAATTGCTCAGATTTGGAAGGAACAACATCACTAGGGGAGGTGTCCAATATTACAAGAGAATATGAGTAGGTGGGAAGGGTGAGGGGTGTGTATGATGACACAAATAGTAGTCATTACTAAATGATTACTGCATACCAGGCATCATCCTAAGCACTTTACCAATACCAATGAATGCTCTCAACCCTATGAAGTCGACACTATTACCATCCCCATTTTTCAGTTGTGGAAACAGGCACAGAGAAATTCAGAGAAACAAAGTTGCACAGCTAGTAAGTAGTAGAGCCAGGACTCCAAAAACAGGGGGCCTGGCTCCAGATCTTACGTTCTTAACCATAATGTTTAATAATAATAAATATTTATAAATAATGAAGTAGCCATGGGATGGTAAATCTCCAGTTCACTGGGATTTGATGTGATGAGACTCAGGATTAAGTAGGAAATTATGCCTTATTTAAAATAATCAGACATATTCACAGGAAGAGCCCATGCATCAGAAATACCAGTATTGAGAAAAACCATGAAATAATTTATAGTCTATTTTGTTATGGATTAAAACAAGGAAATAAAATGGGGAAATACAACATACTTTCTAGGCAGATAGTCTTAAACAGCATTGTCCAGTAGAAACCTAATGCAAGCCATCTATATAAATTTCCTAGTAGCCACATTTAAAAAAGTAAAATGAAATGGAGAAAAATTAGTCATGTATTTATTTAATCCTATATTTCCAAAATATTACTTTAACTTATAATAAATATTTTTAAATTATGATATATTAACATTCTTTTTTGTGCCAAATCTATATATATATATATATATATATATATATATATATATATATATATATATATTGATTGATTGATTTTTTACAGAGAGGAAGGGAGAGGGATATAGAGTTAGAAACATCGATGAGAGAGAAACATCGATCAGCTGCCTCCTGCACACCCTCCCACTGGGGATGTGCCTGCAACCAAGGTACATGCCCTTGACTGGAATCGAACCTGAGACCCTTCAGTCCGAAGGCCGATGCTCTATCCACTGAGCCAAACCAGTTAGGGCTGTACCAAATCTTTAAAGTCTAGCATGTATTTTACACTTCAGCACATATCATTTTATACTAGCAATAATACTTCAAGTGCTTAGTAGCCCCATGCAGTAGCAGCTACCATATTGAACAGTGCAGATCTAAAGTAACAGAGTCAAAACACACTCCTGGGAATCTCATTCAGCCAAAGATTAAGCATTTGTTAAGTTCTTGATTTGCATTTCTGAAAATGTTATCTCAGGAAGTAAAGGGGTAAAGAATTCTTCCGCCTCTGGGCAGAAAAGTGACTGACCTTTAGGGTTGCTACCACCCCTAGAGAGAGCGTTTGGGCATAGTCAGATTTAAGAAATCATTCGTTCATCAAATACTTAAAATATTTTGAGTGCTGTTATGGATCCAGAATTGTACTAATTATCAGGGTGGATATGGGGCAGTGTAAGACATGTTCCTTATTTTAATGGCGTAAGCAAACATTGAATTATGATAATAAGTGCTGCAAAGGAAAAATACAGAGTGAATGAGTATTTAACAGCAGTTTTTTGTTGTTGTTTTTTTTGGAGGGACTGGTTCTTTATTTTAAAAAGATACTTGTTCAATTTTCAGTATCAAAATGTTGCACTATTGGTTTCTCTTTCTCCCAATTGGCCCCCAAAGGGACCACACCAAAGGAGAGTACATTTAAGCCAATAAGCTTTAACAACAGTTCTTAACCTACTTTGTTAAGAAATGGTGGGAGCTGAGGTGGATCAGGAAGTTGCTTCAGAGGAATAACATTTAAGCCTTAAGAATGAGAAGACTAAAGGAATAGTGAGAATTCTGAAGTGAGAAGGTTGAGCCTTTGGAGATCTGAGAGGAAGCAGCTGCTAGTGTCTACAGTGTGACAATGAGAATAGCTAACACAGGTGCTTGCTAAAGTCATATAATACTTCTAACTCCTCCACCCCCCACCCCAGAAATAGGTACTTTTATTAGTCCCCTTTCACAGAAAAGGAAACTAAGGCACAGAGAGTTTACATACCTTCACCAAGACCTTCCACCGATAAGCAGCAGAACAAGCATTTGATCCTAGGGACTCTAACTTAGGGGAAGATGGGTGAGAGATGAGGCTGGAGAAGATTCAGGTTGAGGCCATACTAGAGTTTCAGGACTATGTCATATGTATAGTGGTAAGGAGACTTCAGACAGTTCAGGGCGGGGAGGTGGGGGGGAAGTCTACATTTTTCATGGGACTCTTAACAGAAAACAGCACAAAGCTTGAATTATATCTCAACTACAAAGAGCCAGGTGCAAAAAACAAGTTAATGAGATGGGAATGTTTCCTTTATACTGATATACATGATATGCAGTGCAGTATCTGATGATGTTTTATTCATCTTGTTATAAATGGTATGTAGGCCTCAATAATTGTTCCAAAGAATGATAGGCTCCCTCTATCATTGTTCTGACTCTCCTGTTTAGTTACAACAATATCTTTATGAAATAGATATTATCCACGTTATCAGTGAAGAAACTGAGGCCTGGGAAAATTATGTAACTTGTCCAGGCTCACCTAGATAGTAAGTAGTAGAACCAGATTTAATTTCAGATCGATCTCTTGACTCCAAAACCCTGCTTTCTCTTTGCCGGACTCTTCTAAGTATAAATGCACTTCAGACTCAGGAGGATTAAATATTAGGGACTTGAAGCTCTGTATGAGTGTAGGCACTGTGAGAACATCACAGATTCAGGGATTCTCAAACATTAAAGTGGAAGAATCACTTGGGGAGCTTGTTAAGTGTAGATTCCTGAACCCTATCCACTCTAATTCAGTTGGTTTGGGGTGGTGCCCAGGAGTCTGCATTCTGATAAGAACCTCAGGTAATCCTGATGCAGCTGGCCCTTGGATCACACTTTGAAAAATACCATTGGAGCTGCTTAAATCTTTTTTTAAAAATAAATATGCTTTTAGAGGGAGAGAAACATCATGGATAGGCTGCCTCCTGCACGCCCCCTACTGGGGATCGAGCCTGAAACCCAGGCATTTGCCCTGACTGTGAATCTAACCCAGGGGTGGGCAAATTTTTTGACTCGAGGGCCACAATGGGTTCTTAAACTGGACCGGAGGGCCGGAACAAAAGCATGGATGGAATGTTTGTGTGAACTAATATAAATTCAAAGTAAACATCATTACATAAAAGGGTATGGTCTTTATTTTTTTTTAGTTTTATTCATTTCAAACAGGCCGGATCCGGCCCACAGGCCGTAGTTTGCCCACGGCTGACACCAGTAACCTCTTGGTTCATGGGTTGATACCCAACCACTGAGTCACATGGCCGGACTGCCTAAATCTTTTTAAGTCCTCCGGTTCTGATAAATTACACCTTGAAAGTGAAGAAAACATAAGGATGTTTTGAAAACATGGTTGTTGACTTTGAAGGATCACATATACGGGGGAATGTGAGAAAAATTGTTCCTGGCTTCAAGATAGTGGATTCTGTAAGAACTGATTGATGAACTAGACTCCAGCTTGGCCTTGGACAGTCAGTCCATCATTCTAAATGACTTTAGAGACAAGGCGGAAAAATGGAAGCTGTATAGTAGTGTAATTAAGCAGCCTACTAACTAATAATCTAAAGAAAGTTTTCTAATAGCACAGTGATCATACCCTCCATCTGGTTTACCCCCCTCTCCCTCCTCACTTAACAAACCCTGTTTAACCTTCAGTGTCTCTTTCTCCTAAGATCCTAGCCTGGGACAGATTATTTAGTTACATGTTATCATAGAACCCCATTCTTATCCCTTGGTGAATATATTCAGTTTATATAATAAAATAATTAGAGTAGTGACTTGATTTTTTTTTTCCATTGGGTAAATTTTGTAAGAATAGAGAATGCCAGGTTTTGCTTTCCATTGTATACTTAGGACCTAGTGCTGGTATGTGGCAGGCTTTTCATAAATTTGTTGGCTGATAAATGAATGCATGCTCACCTTGCCTTTGTCCTCTTTGGACTTGGATGAGGACGATGGCATCCTGATCAAATTAGCAGGGAAATTAAGCTGTAAAGCAGTGGTTCTCAACCTTCCTAATGCCGCGACCCTTTAATACAGTTCCTCATGTTGGGGTGACCCCCAACCATAAAATATTTTCGTTGCTACTTCATAACTGTACTTTTGCTACTGTTATGAATCGTAATGTAAATATCTGATATGAAGGATGTATTTTCATTGTTACAAATTGAACATAATTAAAGCACAGTGATTAACCACAAAAACAATATGTAATTATATATGTGTTTTCCGATGGTCTTAGGCGACCCCTGTGAAAAGGTCATTCAACCCCAAAGGGGTTGCGACCCACAGGTTGAGAACTGCTGCTGTAAAGAGACTTATTAGAAGAAAAAGGAGCCCTCTCCTAACTTCACAATAGAATAATAGACTGAATTTATCGAATATAATAGGACTAATTGAATAATTGTATGTGTCCCAAAAAGCCAGCTACATGAGGACAGATCTGAACAGCAGCACAAGAGAGAAAGTCATGGAGGTTCCTGAGTATGGGACGATAAAGCTTTTCAATATGTGAATAGAACCTCGAGGGCTCTGAATGTGTGACCTCACCTGGGTATTGTGTTCCATATCGGCCCCCACATTTTAGGTTGAGAAGTAGATCAACCAGAGTTCATTCATAGGCATATGATATAAAATAAAATAATGAGGAAATTTGAAGTCATGCTGTTGGAGACGCACTTAGAGAACCTGGAGATACTTATTACGGAAAAGCAAAGACTCCGGGCTGTCATCAGATGTTTGATAGACTCAGAAGCAACTGATTGTTGACTGACTTGTTATTATACTGATGTGTGCGTTTATATTTTCATATTTATATTTTCATATTTGGGGTAGCTGGTGGTATTTTATAGAGGAGGACTAAAGCTCAAGCCCATAGTCTCGGCTATCAAATCACACTTTCTTTCAAAACAAATCTATTAGAATGCACACCAGAACCTTCTCCCCAGATTCTAAGAACAGCAAAAAAGAAGATAATACTGAAAAAGAACAGACTAGTAAAAAACTGGCTTAAAACAAACAAACAAAAAATACCACAGCTCTCATGAAAGCAAAGGAAAACCCCAAACAATAGATTTGCTAGTTTTTCCATAAAGTGGGTGATGAGGAAGGATGGAAACTCTTGAACAACAAAGAGCAGATGTTGATAAAAGTGGAAAAGCTAAGAATAACTGGTAAATCGATTGTGAGAGCAATTTCTCTTTCATGCTTTTATTCAACAAGCATTTCAATACTTAGTGTGCTTTGGCACTGTGCTAGTTTCTTAGGATACAGCAAAGAACAATATATAGACAAAGCCCTACTTCCCTGGAGCTTCTAGACCTGTAGGAGAAACAAACATTAAAAAGTACATAAAGCCCTGGCCAGTTTGGCTCAGTTGGTTGAATATCCTCCCATGTACTCAGAGGTTGTCTGTTCCACTCTTGGTCAGGACACATGCCCAGGTTGCTAGGTTGATCTCCAGTAGGGGGTATGTAGGAGGCAGCCAAAGGATGTTTTCTCCTCTCTCCCTCTCCCTTCCTCTCTCTAAAAAAAATCAATTAAAAAATATTTTTAAAAGTGCATAAATAGCTTGCTCAGCACCTTTCCCTTCCCCTACTACCACCCTCCAGGCATGTTACCTTTGCCCTTCTCTCTCCGAGGCTCCAAGGACCCTTCTTTTGCTTCTGCAACTTGTTTCCTGAGCCTACGCAGCCCAGCCGGCTCACCTCTACTACCTCTGTGACTCTCTAAATAAACTTTCTCGTATAACTTTAATAAATAAATAAATAAAATAAAAAGTACATACATTCTTTTATTGTAAACTGTGGTGGGTGCTATGAAGAATTATAGACTGTTTTGTGAATACCCAACAGAGATACCTAACAGTGCAGGAAATCATTGCCAAGATTTTAGTTCTAGAAGATAGAGTGACCAAATGTCCCGACTGTCCTTATAGTGTTGGCCCTTGGACATGTGCTCTGACTACCAAAGAAGAACAAAAGGAAAATAGTATGGAGGCTAGTGTTAAGATTTTCTCACCCTGAGAACAATTGTACTGATTATGGTTAGTTTTAAATGTTAAGTTTACTTTGCTGAGAACATAGCGTGAATTCACTTACTTAGCAAAATTGTTTTGAGCATCTTATATGCCAGGCACTGCACTAGGCCCTGGGGATAGGGTGATAAACATGAAGGACTGCTAAATTGGGATATTCTTCCTATTGTGTGTGTGTTTTTAATTTATTTCTCTATTTAAGGGGGAGAGAGACACATCTAGATTTGTTGCTCCACCCATCCATGCATTCATTTGTTGATTCTTGTATGTGCCCCTACCAGGGATCAAACCTGCAACCTTGGTGCTTCAAGACAATGCTCCAACCAACTAAGCTACTCAGCCAGGGTGGGATATTCTTCCTGTTCTGATAATACTCTGAGCCCCAGCCTATCCTTTTTCAGATAAGAAGTTGGCAGGGATCCAGCATAGTCAACTCAAACACAAGCATGGTTACTAATCTCACACCCACGCCAGCTCGGTCAATCCTGAGGGAAAGGTTGCCCTTTTATGAGAGTATCCCACTCTGAGACCATGGATCAGAGAAAGAGAGGGCAAGTAATTGCTGCAGGTTCTTTCGTTGCCAGTAGACTCCTTTTCTGACTTTAGGGGCTTGGCAATAAGACTAATTTGATGGGACTTTTTTAGGAGGTTGTGGTTAGAAAGTGATGGTAAATATATTAATTTTTCCTAGCTAACTTGGAAATCTTTCTGCCACTTACTGGTTTCTGTCAACCCTGACACCTCCCTTTTTATCACTTTCTTTCTCACTTCCAATTAACCGCCAGTTCTTGTCTGTCTTATTCTAAAAATATCTTAAAGTACAACTAAGCTCACTTGTCTCAAAGGTTAGTTGAAGCTGACTTTTGTTTGTTTTTTCATAGCAAGACTTTCTCAATGAAAGGCAGTGGTGATTTCACGTGGTAGCACAACTCCTTGTCTCCCCTGGAACATAGAATGGCTACTTTGAGTAGCTCTGGTTTAGATGACTCATTTCCCATGGTCATTAAGGAAACTTTCTGAATCACATGGTATCCAGAGGGAATTTTTTTTTTTTTGTAATTGTAGGAATGTTATAATTATAGATACAGATTACAAAAAAGAGAAGGAATCTTGTACAATAGGAGAACAAACCATCCTCAGCCAAGTATTGCTGGTTATATTAAAGAATGTCTAACCTTTAAAACCAAAGAGGGGTGGGGGGCAAGGGAGGGTGGAGAAGGAAGTATAGAAGTTTGTGTAGATGGGTTCACCCTCGTGCCACAGGGAAGCTTGGCAGTGCCTCAGTATGAGGTTGCCACAGGACGTGCTCCAGAATGCCTTGTCTAATCAGCTGCTTGCACTTCCACCCAGGTAGAAAGTGCTGTAGTTTTTTTAAATAGGACTGAAGTGCCATCATCAACTGCAAATTCTTCAGTCTTTTAGACATCGTACTTCAGTATATAGGCATTGGGGAGGTTCATATCCCATGTAATATCCAAACCTTCATCTCCTCTCAGTGACCTCACATAAGTAGCAAAGAACTTTTTATAATGATTGAGCCATGCTATTTCTTTAGCAGACATGTGAAATCGTAAAACATTTGGCAAAACACTGCTATATTCCCACCTGAGTGGGTCATACAGGTATGCTGTCAATTTCCTAGCAAAGTACAGTGTTGAAATTTGGTGGTTGGTATCAAATTACTTCGTCCACCCAACTTCACTTCATTGGTTTTGTTCATATAAAGCTTTCATCTCCTCCAGAACTTGCCTGAGTTCATCCTCCTTTTTTTCTTATAAACCTTTTTAAGGACATTTCCAGGGAGTGATCCAGATTGGATTTCAAGCCTTAGAGGAAGGTCAGAAAGCCTAGGGTGGGAGTGGAGGGAACTTTCTGCTGCAATTCTGGCTTGGTGGGTGTTCCCTTTCTGGCCAGTGTCCTCTCCCCTCTCTAGTTGAGGCCACTGACCTGTGGGAAGGTGCCAGGAGAAGCCCCACTCCTGGGACCAAGCCCAGACCCCAGTGCAGTAAGCATCAGCCACTCAGCCTCGCTCTGACCATGACACAGTGCGGTGCTTCTTTCTCCAAGACCCAGAGGAATTTGTTTTATTAATCTTCACCCAAGGATATTTTTCCCATTGATTTTTTAGAGAGAGTGCAAAGGAGGGAAGGAGGGAGAGAGGGAGGGAAGATAGACAGGTAGGGAGGGAAAGACAGAAACATCATTATGGAAGAGATACCTTGATCAGTTGCCTCCTGCACTCGCCCTGGGGATCCAACCTGCAACCCAGGTATGTGACCTGGAATCGAACCCGTGACCCTTCAGTGCTCAGGCCAATGTTCAGTCCTCAGGCCAAGGTTAAATCCTCTGACCAGGGCAGAAGGAACTTTTAAAATGTAGATATGTTTCTGTCCTGTTGGAAGAAAAGAGTTGGATAGCTTGGCCTAATTCAGGACAAAAGCCAGAGTCCTAGCCAGGGTCTACCTCAGCCCAGAGTAGAGAAGCAGAATAATAGAGAGTAGAATTTCCCAGACCTGTGATCCTAGATGGTGTAGAGACAATATAAAATAATGCTGAATCACATAAAATCACTGTGTAAATTAGCATTTGTCTTGCTGATTTATGTTAGAGTATCCTTTCTGCTTGTAAACTCCCATTTCCTTCATATAACCACTTTAAATCTTTTCTGCTCATAAGTCGCTACTTTAATCCATTTATCACTCAATAGAAGGGCTTTGCAGCTCATCAAGCCTGGGTTTGACTTCTGACCCTGTACCTAAGCCACTTAACTTTTTTTGATCTCCGTTTTCTTCTGTTAAATGTTTTGTGTGAAGACTGAATGAGATTATCTATGTAAAGATCCTAGTGTGCATCTAGTAATAACTGCAATAGTTCAATTTTTAAAAAATATATTTTTATTGATTTCAGAGAGAAAGGAGAGGGAGAGAAAGAGAGAAACATCAATGATGAGAGAATCATTGACCGGCTGCCTCCTGCATGCCCCACACTGGGGATCTCAAGCCCAAAACTTGGACATGTGCCCTGACCAGGGAAATTGAATCGTGACCTCCTGGTTTATAGTTCGACGCTCAACCACTGAGCCACACGGGCCGGGCGCAATAGTTAAATTTTATTCTTGCTAAGTGCTAGGCACTGTGTTGAGTATTTCATATGCATGATGTCACTTAATCTGCATAACAGAATTATTAGATTAGTATTAGGATTACCTCCATTTTACAAATGAGGCCACTGAAGTTTAAAGAGGTTAACTAATAAGTGGAAAATTAGGATTCAGTCCTAAGCTGTCTAAATCTGAAATTCTTGCTCTTAACCTCTATAGTTGTATTATTGAATATATTTTAGGTCCTCAGTATGAGTTTCTCTCTTCTTTTTGCCTTCTACTTCCATCTCTGCCATTTCCCAGTATCTGTTTCTGTAGCTTTTGATGCTCACCCTCTGTCTTAGAGAAGACTTTCTTCTTCTGTAGTCATTGCACCTCTACTCTCCGTAATCTTCTCTGACTTTAGGCACCCTCTATTATTGCTTCTCCAGAACTATCTTGATCTATACTCCATTCATATTTCCCAATTTTAGAGGGACAAAAACACTTCCTTTCAACACCACAGTTCTCAACAGGCAGTCATTGGCTTCTTTCTGTTCATTCCTCTACCACCTTCAATCCTCACAGCCTGGCATTTTCCCCTTCACTAGTCAGGGACACAGGAAGAGAAATTTGCAATTTGTCTAGAGCAGGAGAGTAATCTTTTCATCTGAGGCAAGAGTAAGGTAGTAAAGCAAGCATGTCAAACTCAAAGGCTAACACGGGCCAAATAAACAAGGTTTAAGTTTAGGTGGGTTGCAAAAAAACAAAAGCTTCAATTTTCATAGAAATGGAGGTTTATTTCGATAGAATCATGCTGAATACAAAGGCCTGAAATAAATGAGTAAT
Source organism: Myotis myotis (assembly GCF_014108235.1). Classification (NCBI taxonomy): domain Eukaryota; kingdom Metazoa; phylum Chordata; class Mammalia; order Chiroptera; family Vespertilionidae; genus Myotis; species Myotis myotis. Next base: position 28,145,686 of record NW_023416324.1, on the reverse strand, counting down.
CGTTAACATAAAATAATAGAACATTTTAATAAAAATTAATTTTTTTTCTTGAACATTAACTTACCAGACACTGAGTAACTACACAAACTAATAAGTGTAACGCAAATAAACCTATTTTTCTTGTTCTCCGAAAGGGAAGTATTTCCTGTTGCGCACACCGAACAAGTCAGTCCAAGACTAATGACGTGGCAATTGGCTGCTAAAATATTCGCTGCTAATATTAGTGGAGAGAAATGGTGCGCCTGCTCATATGGCGAGTAAGGGAAATGAACGCAACACTATTATAGTAATCCATCGTTAGCGTTGTAGTTCATTATTAATAATTATGTATAACAGGATATTGTAAAACTTAAGTTACGAAATTTTTATTAACACATTTCGTACATACCGTCATATTGGCTGGGCTGCATGCGGCCTGTGGGCTGAGAGTTTGACATGCTTGGAGTAAAAGGAATGTTACATACCTATAAGGATTAGTCAGGGAGAAATGTTTGGGGATTGACCCTATTTTCTCTGTGACACCGTAGGCACATTTATCTGTCAGGACTATGGGGGTGAGGGATTGGAAAACCCTCTAAGTGCTGACCAGGGAGAAGGAAAAGGATTGGTAAAGGCCTGCCAGAGGTGGCAACTTTCTTTCTGTCAAAGGGCAGGTGGTGTGGTACATGTATGGATGAGGGAGAATGTCAACTACAGCCTGAGTCAGCATTTGGCAGGGTTTATGTAGTAAGGACAAGGACATGGGCAAGGGAACTGATGCTTGTCAGGACATTGAACCAACTGTCCATAAGGCAATGGAGGGAAGGAACTAGAGTGTTAATAACTGGCAGGTGTGGGGGTAAGAGATCGTGACCCACAGAGGTTTGATTTTGAGGTATTCAACAGGCTTACCATTTACTCAGTGATGATTTCATTAGTTCAGGGCTGGGAAACCTTTTTTTCTGCCAAGGGCCATTTGGATATTTATAACATCATTCACAGGCCATACAAAATTATCAACTTAAAAATTAGCCTGCTTGCCCTAGCCGGTTTGGCTCAGTGGGTAGAGCGTCGGCCTGTGAACTGAAAGGTCCGAGGTTCGATTCCGGTCAAGGGTACATCCCTGGGTTGTGGGCTCGATCCCCAGTGGGGGACTTGCAGGAGGCAGCCGATCAATGATCTCTCCCATCATGGATGTTTCTGTCTTTCTCTCCCTCTTCCTTCCTCTCTGAAATCAATTAAAATATATATATTTTAAAATTAGCCTGCTATATTTGGTCAAACATTTAATTAACTCATCCCTAATGCATTGGCAGGGCCAGACCAAATGATTTTTAGGGCCTTATACGGCCTGAGGGCTAGACGTTCCCCATCCCTATTTTAGTTTCTGCTGTCATTGGGGTTATTAGGAGGAACTATCTGGCATTATTGAGCATCTGTTCTGTTTTAGGCAATTTGTCAAGCACAGGGACACCAAGCTCGAACAAGATACAATCCCTGCTTTCAAGGAGCTTATAGTTTATAGGAGAAACTCACATGAACATTTGATAATGTGTAAAGGTCACTTCATCTATATAGAGATCTGCAGGGGGAATGGGAGCAGAGAGCTGAGAATTGAATCCTTGGGTACACCTTGCATGGAGGTGGGAGTAAACTTTTCACCTCTGCTGCCTTGCCTCTCACTTATGCATTGTGAGATCCTCAGACAAATTACTTGCACAGTGCCCTAGCCGGTTTGGCTCGGTGGTTAGAGTGTCGGCCTGTGGACTCAAGGGTCCCAGGTTCGATTCCGGTCAAGGGCATGTACCTTGGTTGCGGGCACATCCCCAGTAGGGAGCGTGCAGGAGGCAGCTGATCGATGTTTCTCTCTCATCGATGTTTCTAACTATCCCTCTCCTTTCCTCTCTGTAAAAATTCAATAAAATATATTTTTTTAAAATTACTTGCACAGTGACCTGTATATAGGAGGAATGCAGTGAATTTTTATAAATTTATTAATGTCTCTTTGTCCCTAGGTGGAAGAAGCTGGGCAGGTGTTTCTGTTGATGAAAAAAGATTATCGAATCTCCCGAAATGTTCGCCTGGCTTGGTTCCTCAATCACCTGCATCAAACTGTGCAGGCCACACCCCAGGAAATGTTGGTGAGGCCCAGAGACATACAGGATTTGAGGGGCCGGCTCAGAAAATCTGTTTTATTTAAGAGGGTACTGGAAAGAGGCAGGAGGGGAGACTAACTCTGGGAGGGGCAAGTGACTTTGCCCACAAGATGATTCTTCAGGGAAAATTTTGTTTCATAATTTTCCAGATAGGAAAAGTATGTGTTGGGTTGTGGGAAGTGGAGCCAGTGTTGTGTCATTTTGGCTCTGGAAGTTCAGGCCCTGGGACAAAAAGTGTGCCTCTTTCCTGATACTTTTCTTTCCTCTTCATCCTAATGGTCAGCTTCAATCTGAGCAGGAGTTGGAAGTCCTCAGTGTCTTGCCCCCTGGGTGGCAGCCAGATGAACCAGTGGTCCCAAGGCCATTCCTCCTCGTACCTTCTACTCAGGTCACCTTCTTGGCTTGGCAGTATCGATTTGTCATTGAGCTGGACCTTAGCCCATCTACTGGCATTGTGGTAAGGAGCTGGGGGAGATAGTGGAAGAAAGGATGGGGTGGGGGTGAGGAGGAGAGGGAAAGGCTTGGGAGAAATGAACAGTGGTCTCAGCCTACCATTGTGGAAGGAGACCGGCTAGGCTGTAAGGGAACGGTGGGTAAAGACAGATCCCATTCCAGTGGTGGCACTGTGTTTGGGGGTGCGATCAACCTGAAGATAAGAGGCCCACTGACCCATGAAAGCTCCTTGTCTCTGCCCTCTGTCCAGGGCTGCCTTTGCCCCCCGCCACCCCTTGAGAGATCTTTGTGTGCATTGCCCTCAGGATGATTCCACGGGGGAGATCTTGTTTGATGAAGTTTTCCACGCCCTCTCCCGCTGCCTCCGAGGGCTGCTTCGGCCCTTCCGAGTGCCTGGATCTTGCATCGACTTCCAGCCTGAGATCTACGTAACTATCCAGGCCTACTCCTCAATTATTGGCCTACAGTCCCACCAGGTATTGCATCCTTTCCAAGTTTGTACCCTCAGACCTCATTTCTGGTCGTCCTGTGACCAAGTCCTTATCCTGAGTCTACTACCTGTGCCCAAGTCCCCAGCTCTGCTAGCTTCTTAAACCTGTTTCTTAGTCATCTCTATGACTCTCTCTCTTCTTGGAAAGAATCCGTTTCCCTGGTCTTAAAAGAGCCTTCCCATGCCCAGCCGGGTGTAGCTCAGCGGTAGAGCGTCGACCTAGGAGCCAGGAGGTCACCGGTTCGATTCCCAGTTAGGGCAGATGCCTAGGTTGCGGGCTTGATCCCCAGTGGGGGGCGTGCGGGTAGCAGCCGATCAGTGATTCTCTCTCATCATTGGTGTTTCTATCTCTTTCTCCCTATCCCTTCCTCTCTGTAATCAATAAAAATATATATTAAAAAAAAAAAAAAAAGACCCATCCCATAAGCTTTAGGTCAGCTGGCATTGATTGGACAAATTTCTCTCTCACTCCTATAAGTCTCTGGTCTGGCCACTGGAGTCTATTTTTTCTGTGTGTCCTGACTCCTGGCACTAACCTTTGAAGATGGTCTTCAGGAATAGTTTTATGATTTTGAAATATAACCAATACTCAGAAACGTAATTTCTTCCAAGGACAGAAGCGAGTCATTTTCTCAGAGCCCTGTAAAGGGTTGGGTGTGATGCTGACCAGATAATTACAGGGCTTATCCAACACCCAAGCAGGCTATCACAAGACACTCCTTTTGGAGAATGGTCAAGTCGGTTACTGGAATATCTGTTTTTGGCTTAGATAAGCATGACCCAGTTTCCCCTCATCTGCTCTTAACTACCCTCTCAACTCACTGGTAGGGGCTTACCCTGAAACTGTGCCTGATGGCTACATCGTCACCTTAGCTGGTTTTGAAAGACAGGGATGCAAGGAACAGCATCTGAGGGTCTTGAAATACACAAAGCTTGCCTTAGCTGGTTTGCTCAGTGGATAGAGTGTCAGCCTAGGACTGAAGGGTCCCGGGTTCAATTCCGGTCAGGGCACATGCCCAGGTTGCAGGCTCAGTCCCCAGTCGGAGGTGTGCAGGAGGCAGCCAATCAATGATTCTCTCTCATTATTGATGTTTCTCTCTCTCTCTCCCTCTCCCTTCCTCTCTGAAATCAATAAAAATATATTTTAAAAAAAAAAGAAATATGCAAGGCCATTGGTACACACCTGAATCCCAGCTCTCTGCCCTGGATTAAAGTGCTCTCCTAGTGCAGCTGTTAGGACTGTTGGTTGTGGGCTCCATCCCCAGAGGCCAGACTTGGTAGGTGTTGAAAGCCAAGGCAGGAAAAGCATAGGTATTAGGTAATCACTCAACACTTGGTTGGGTTTGGCAAACACTTACTGAAGCCTGTTCTATTCCAGGTCTGGATTGGGTCCTGAATACATAGCTGAATCAGACACTGTCCTTATCCTGATGGGAGGAGATAGGGTTAGGGTTTAATGGAGCATACTGATATTGAAGGAGATAATTTCAGTTGAATGTGATAAGGGCACTAATAAGTTATGATTCGGGAGCAATGAGAGCAAGGTAGGGGAGCATCCAGCAAAGCCTGGATGTCTCTGCAGGAATTAGAAGTCCTCATCTTGGGACAAAGAGGCATTTGAACTGTGTCATGAAGGAAGGATTGAAATTAACCATTCAAGAACAGGGAAACGGGCTTTCCAGGCCGAGTGACCTGTGGAGCAAAGATATAGCTAGGAAACTGCTCTCATTACATGTTACTTAGTTTGACACAGTAAAGTTTGAATGTGGAGGTGAGGAGTTAAGGAGGAGACTGGTGAGATAAGGGCAGGATTATGAAAACCTTTGAATGTCATAGCTAAGAACTAATACTTATTCTATTGGGGACTTTAGTGTGGTGGGTGGTGGTGAAGGGTGCTGGGTCTTGAATCGCATTGCCTGTATTTGCTTCCTGACTGTACCACGTATTGGCTGTGTGCCCTTAGGCAAGTTACTTAACCTCTTTATGAATCTGGATCTTTTCTCCAAAATGGGGAGAAAAGAGCCTGGAAGGAAGCACAAGAACACAGATAAAAACATCTAGCAAAATTTGAGGTGTATTAATATTATGTGGTGATTAAATTAATACATGTCAAGCAGTGCCTGCCACATAGAAAACATGCAAATGAAAACTATTAGCCATAGGTAATAGGGAACCTGAGAAGGTTTTAAATGGATGGTAACAAAATCAGATTTGTACTCTAGGAAGATCACACTTGTTTGTGGCCAATGAGGAAGATGGATTAGGGAACAAATTCTGGATTGGGGAGAACAGAAGATTATTATAGCATGGGAGAGGAGATGAGGCCTGAACAAGGACAGCAACTGTGGAGAGGAGAGGACATATTTGAGCCCCAAGGGTCCCTTGGCCCTGAGCCAGCTTCCTCACCATCTCTACAGCTCTCTCAAGATGTATCCTGATATTCTTAAAAAAAAAAAAAAAAAATTAACTCACTTTACAATACATGTCTATTGAAGGAGAATTGAAAAATAATAGAATTAAAAGAAAAACAAAACTCACCCATAATATACCACTCAAAAATAACTACTATTAGCATTTTATGGAGTTTCCTTCTTGTCTTTGAGTATGTGTTTACCCTTCCTCACCACCAACCCTCATCCAAATAGAGGAGAAACATCAGGCTCATTCCAGACACACAATTTTATGTCCTGTTTTTTTTAAGTATAATATCGGTGTTTTTCTTCCTTTTTTTTTTTAAAAGATTTTTTATTGATTTCAGAGAGGAAGGGAAAGACAGAAATAGAAACATCAATGATGAGGGAGTATCATTGATCAGCTGCCTCCTGCACACCCCCTACTGGGGATCGCGCCCGCAACCCAGGCATGTGCCCTTGACCAGAATTGAACCTGAGACCCTTCAATCCTCAGGCCGGTGCTCTATCCACTGAGCCAAACCAGCAAGGGTGGGTGTTTTTCCACATTACTAAATATTCTTTAGAAACATGACTTTTAATGGCTGCTTGACTTTATCATATTTTATCATTATGTATTTAGCCAAACCTTTATTGTTGTACCCTTAGGTTGACCCAATTTTCACTCTTCTAAACAATACAGCTGTGAGCATCTTTCTCATCTTTTTATATCCCCTGATTCTATTTTGCTTCTCACAGTCTGGCATGTAGAGTGGTATAGAGTGCCCCTCTCCCCTGTTTGGGCTGTGCTCACACACTTCCCAGTTCTGAATAGGGAACGAAGAGGGAGTTGTTGTATAGGAGAGCAGGGTTGGAGTATGTGAGACAGGTTGAAGGAGTCTGATAGGGAGAGAAAAAGGAGAGATCCCAGGGCCACCAGGGATCAACAGCCCGATGTAACATTTTTAGGATGGGGGCTTTTTTTTCTTTTTCTTTTTTCAAATTATAAGAGAAAGTTTATTTAGAAAGTTACAGAGGTAGTAGAAATGACCCAGTTGGGCTGTGTAGGCTCAGGAAACAAGTTACAGAAGCAAAAGAAGGGCCCTTTGGAGCTTAGGAGAGAGAAAGGGGGGAATAAAAGAGGTATGGGAAAAGCAGGGAGAGCCCTGGATGGGAGCACTTATTTATGTTGGAAGTAGAAGAAAAGAAACCCCATGGAGAGAAAATGAAGGTATTGGAAGGAGGACCCAAAATTAGATGGAGAGATTAGCTTTAGGGAAAAAGAGGAGGAGATGAAATCTTTCCTTCAGAGCCTGGAAGGAAGCACACGAACACAGATATAAACATCTAGCAAAATTTGAGGTGTTTTCTGTGGGTTGGAGAGTAGTATACCTTCATGGTTAGGGTAAGCTGGGAATTCCTATTGAGGGGGGAAGTTATTGAGAGTAAAGGGAAGGAAGGAGCATTCATTGGGGGAATAAGAAGATTTTTAACTTAAAAAAAGAGAAAATTTCCAGACAGCCTCTGTGTGCAGTGCTTAGGAATCAACAAGAATAAAAAATATATGAGGTAGAATGAAAAAGGCATTGCTAAGCTGAGGTGGGGCAGTTTATGGACAAAGATGGAAGGAGTTGGAAGATCTTTTGTCGCCCCCATGCGGGGATATGGGGAAACCCAGTGTGGAGGACCTAAAGCGGAGGAAGGTTGTGAACCCAGATTAAGGTGACATGACCTGGGGGCAGTGAGCAGGAATACCTGGGCTGAGGAGTGATGGAGTAGATGATCCGGTGAGGGAGGAACTGGCTGTGGAATTAGCTTGCTTGGGTGGGAAGTCAGGGTTGCCTAGAGGGAGAGTAAATAGGGAGGTCAGGAGGGGTACTGCCCAGTATCCCCTGACCTTCATGTCTTGGTCTTTCCCTCATGCTTCTCAGGTACTGATCCAGGGCTGCCTTTTGGACCCTTCCCAGCGGGAAGTGTTCCTGCAGCAGGTATATGCACAGCTCTGTCTCTTTGAGGATAAGGTGGCCACCATGCTGCAGCAGCAGTATGACCCCCAGAGCCAGGTATGTGGGAGACAAAGTATGTGGGAGACAAAGCAGTTGCCATTTAGAAAGAGCAGCTGTTAAGGAACGGGGCGGGGGGAGGGGGGGGGAGGGGGAGTAAGCCTAATACAGAGGGGACAGAGAGTAGAAAAAAAGAGCCAGAGGCAGAGTGAGCCAGGATTAGAAGTGCTAGTGAGTACCCATGACAGGTTCCCTATTGGGAGGAGGGCTCGGATACTCTTTCCAGGACACAAATTCTTGCTGGGAGAAAATGTGAAGGCTCTTTGCTATGTTTTTTTTAGTCCTGGATCTTCTCCCTTGATGGATCTGAGAAGGTGATCATGGATAGCTTTGACTTCTAGTTAGTACTTTATACAGTCAAGGACAAAGCTCTTTGGGCTCACTAGAATGCATTTTCATTCCATCCAATGTCCTAGAAGTAGTCAGACAGTTGGCAGTTCTGTGTGTCTGAAACATGGTGTCAATTGATGTATAAAATATTTCATAGTGACAGTAGAAAAATATGGAAAGAGGGCCGTATTGGCAAAAGATGGGGAAGCCTTGCTCCAGTACAATCTAGTGCTACATTTGGTGCTGCATTCCCTGTCCATCTGAGGGTTAGTATCTGAACACAACTCGGGGAGGAAGCACTGTCAGGGTTTGGCTGCATAGTTGGAGGTTTGGGGTCTTCATACGATTGGGCCTATATTGGCTTGGGCAGTGCTGCTGTAAATTCGGGCTTTGCTATGGATGTGGCAATGCTGTCTGCCCCATTCTGTCTTTTCTGTTACTTGGCCAGGCAGAGGACCAGTCCCCAGACTCAGGGGAGCTCCCTGGCCGGAAGATGGGAGTCTCCATGGTGACAGCTGATCTTGGACTGGTCAGTATGATTCGTCAGGGCATCTTGGCGCTGCAGTTGCTCCCCTCAAACTCTAGTGCAGGTCAGTAGAAGGAATGTTGGTGGGATTGGGGAAATAGAATTGAGGAAGGATTTGGGAGGAGCGTTATCAGCAAAGCTAGTTTCCAGGGAATCAGTGGGCCCCAGAGGAGAGGGTCTGTTTCTTGTTTGTAAGAGTTAAGTGTGTGTTAGTGGATATCGCAGTACCCACAGCTCTGACAACCATCAGGGATCCTGTGGGAAGGAGTAGCACTCCAAGGACATCATTCAGGAAGAGACTGGGATCCAGCACTCACGAGAAAAAAGCAGGAGTGAAGGGGAAAAGAAAGGTGTTTGAATCTTATAAAACACATTTGTTGGCAGACACCAAGGTCTTCAGGGCTTCATCAGTTGAGTGCCTGGTTTTGACGGGTCAGTGTCCCTGGGCCTGAGTCTGATGTTTCCTCCTCCAGGTATCATTGTGATCACAGATGGGGTGACCAGCGTGCCTGATGTTGCTGTCTGTGAGACCTTGCTGAACCAGCTTCGCAGTGGCACTGTGGCGTGTTCCTTTGTACAGGTGAGGACTTTCTAGGATGAAGGAGGGGGAAGTATGGCATCTTACAAAGTGGGATGTGATTAGTTATTTTCTTTGCAGGTGATGATTTCCCCAGGTAAAGCCAATAGCATAATTACATGTGTGTGGTGGGAAGAGGTGCCATGTCTAGAAAGAGGTAGGTGGCAGTGGTGGGAGAGGACTCTTGTCTTTGTCCTCTGTCCTTAGGATGTGGGAAACAGCATGTTATAGTAAAAAGAACGCAGAATTTGAACTCTGGCAGTCAGCACCAGCCTCATTAGATTAGTTACTACTGTTTTGTTTGTCAGGGTCAGAAAGCCTAGCTCTAACTAGCTTAGGAGGAAAGTGGTATATTCAGGGAACTGCAGTCGATTTGGATTGATGAACTGTGGGGCAGGGGCAAAGAGCTATGGGAAACAAGGCTGGAGGCCAGAGCATGAAAAGCTGGTTCTGCTGTATTGAGTGTCAGCAAAATTCTGTGGGTGACACAGATAAATAGAAGGAAAGTCACTTGTTGGGTTTGTGTTTTATTAAGGTCACTCTTGATGCTGGGTAAAGGGCAGGGATGGAGGAAAGACCACTATTAATTGCAATGGTCAGGTGAGAGGATTAGGGCTTAAGTTAGGGGAATTAGGGTAAGAGAGAAAAGAATAGGATTGAGAAAACGAAAAGGTAGAATCAACATGACATGATTAACAAGTGGTAAGGGGTGAGGGAGAAAGAAGTTAAGGATATCTTCAATGTACTGACTTCAGTGATGAATGGGTAGCTGGCAGAGCAAACAAAGAGAAGCAGTTGGGGTGTAGTGAGGACAAGATGATGAATCCAGGTTTGAGCATGCTGCATTTGATGGGTCAACAGAATGGCCTTTGGAGTTAGGCATGCCTGGCCTGAATCCTGGCTCCACTTACTAGCCTTGTGACCCTGGGCACATCACTTCTTGGTTGGATTTATTTGTAAATAGAGATTATAATAGTACCTTCCTCATTGGATGAAAGGATGCATTTAAAGTGCTTAATGTAAAAAAAAAATAATAATAAAGTGCCGGGGTCCAACCCCAGCGGGTCCAGGGGTCCCCAAAGGTGTGGACGGAGTCAGCGAAGAAGGAATGACACAGAGACAGTGTTCAGTTGATCAGCAGCCTAGCCAGGATCTCCAGCCAGGATCTCCAGCCAGGATCTCCAGCCAAGTTCTGGTCTGGATCTCCAGAGAGGTTCTGCTTAGGATCTCCAGCTAGGTTCTGTGTCCATGTTCTCTTGCTAGGTTCTCCAGGTTCTCCAGCCAGGTTCTGTAGCCATGTTCCCTCGCTAGGTTCTCCAGCCAGGTTCAGTCACCAGGTTCTAGTCAGGTTCTTTTGTCAATTTCTGTAGTCAGGTTCAGTCCAGGATCTTTTGCCATGTTCTCTCCAGCAAAGTTCTTCTGTCTGTAGGTTCTGTGTGGGTTCTGTCTTCTAAGTTCTGTGTGTAGGTTCTGTCTCTCTTGGTTCCGTCTTCTTAGTTCTGTGTTCTAAGTTCTGTGTTTTTACATCTGTATTTATACCAGTTGATTCCAATCCTATCAATCTCTATTCCAAAGATTAGGGCGTTTCTTATCTCCATTCCAGGGAGTAAAGATTATGTAGCTTAAGCATGATTGTTCATAGTTAAAGTGATTAATTACCTGCCTGGCACTTAGTTAAGAGGTTTTATTCCCTCCCTAACTTCAGGGGAAAATCCCTACCTGGGGAAACAACCTTTCTCAGAGAGGTGACCTTGGTTAAAACACATAGTGCCAAGAAGGTGAGCAAACATATTAAGAACAGTATGCCATATATGCCAGGTCCCTTGAAACAGCAAGGATGGACCGGCTCCCGGCAATAAAGTACTTAATGTAGAACATAACCTACGTATATCAAAGCCAAGTGACTGTCTGACTGGTAGCTATGAAGCACAGTGACCACCAGGGGGCAGGCGCTCTGGCTGGTAGCTATGATGCACACTGACCATCAGAGAGCAGACATTCAATGCAGGAGCTGCCAAGCTGTGGTGACTTGGCAGCTGTGGTTCTCGGGTGACACACCGGGAACTAGAGAGGAGAAAGTCTGATTCCAGGGTGCGTTGCCCTCTCGCAATCCGGGACTCCTCGGGGGATGTTGGAGAGCCAGTTTTGCCCGATCCCCACAGGCCAGGCAGAGGGACCCCACCAGTGCATGAATCCGTGCACCAGGCTTCTAGTTACTTAAATAATGGCTGCTATTCATAGCAGTTAGCAGTTGGATATGTATATCTGATACTCAGGAGACTGCACTAGTTGAGAGATAGAGAGTGAAGAACCTGGGGAAACACTAATGTTTAAAGGTCCTTCATAGGTAGAGGGCTGAGCATACAATGAAGGGAAATAATCAGGTGAGAACCAGGAGATTCTGATGTCAGAGAATTTAGAGTTTGGGGAAGAAGAGACTAGTTAACAGTCTTTCTGTAAAATGAGGAATGAAAAGTGCCTTTTCGATTTGGTGATTAGGAGGTCATGGGGATCTTTTTCAGGCCATTTCAGTGAAGAGATGTTGAGGGAAATGATTGCAGTGGGTTGAAGAGTGGATAGGCTAGAACAGCCGTGGGCAAACTACGGCCGCGGGCCGGATAGAAATGAATAAAACTATTGAAAAAAAAGACCGTACCCTTTTATGTAATGATGTTTACTTTGAATTTATATTAGTTCACACAAACACTCCATCCATGCTTTTGTTCCGGCCCTCCAGTCCAGTTTAAGAACCCATTGTGGCCCTCGAGTCAAAAAGTTTGTCCACCCCTGGACTAGAAGGAAGTAGAGACAAGTGTTGACACAAAGAATTTGGCTATTCGGATCAAGTGGAGAGTGAGACAAGAATAGCCAGAGGGAAGTACAGGGTGGAAGAAGAGGGGTGTTTTACTATTTTGTTTTGTTTGCTTTTTAAGCTAGAGGCTTAAGCATGTTCTAAGGATCCATGGTGAAACAACTTGAAACTAAAGGAAAGAAAAGGAAGCCTGATAGAGTAAAGACCCTAAACTGACAGGAGGGCAATTGACTTAAGAAACATTTGAGGAGCAGAAGCTCAAGTCTTTCTTTGAAAGCGGGAGGATAGAAGTGAAGCCGTAGATAAATTCTACCAAGGGCCTGTGATTGATTTCTCTCTGAAATAGAAGGTGAAGATGAATACTGTAAGGGGAAGGAGGCCAGGGTGTGAGGAAGGAACAATATTGAGGACAGCATTGAAGGACTAGCTGGGTTGGGTGTCATATGTTTTGAGGTGGTATCAACCAACACAACTATGTTTTTCTCCATTTGGGATCCATTGGCATCCAACTTGGGTTTTTGAGGTAGAAGCAGAAAAAAAGTACGGAGGGCCAAGGAATTGAAAATTATGCTGATGAAGTTGCTTGAACATAGGGACCCGACTGGGTTGAGAGAGGAAGATGAGGAGGCTGGTGAACACTTGGAGAGAGCAGAGGTTCAAGGCCTGGCAGTCTTAATAAAGTCAAAGAGCAGCAGGAGAAGGAGGATGGAAGATAAAGGGATAAGGTTGTGCCCTGCTGGCTCAGTGGATGAGTGTCGACCTATGAACCAGAAGGTCACGATTCGAATCCCAGTTAGGTCACATGCCGGGGTTGCAGGCTCGATCCCCAGTGTGGGGCGTGCAGGAGGCAGCCAGTCAGTGATTCTCTTTCATCATTGATGTTTCTGTCTCCTTCTCTCTTCCTCTCTGAAATCAATAAAAATATTTTTTAAAACAAAGTATGGCCTAGCAGCATTGGCTAGCCAGTAGCATTGGCATCACCAGGGAGCTTGTTAGAAATGCAGAATCTCAGGCCCCACCCCAGACCTACTGCATTTCAAGAAAATCCTCGGGTATTTTGTAGCGTCCTAAAGTTTCAGGAGCACTTTGTTAGAGAGAGATTGAAGTCTCTCAGGATGGTGACAGAAGCCGGTGAGCCAGTTGCCAAAATAATGAATGGGGGCAGGCTGGTATTTGATTGAGGAAGAAGGGTATGACCTGATGGCACAGGCTTCAGGCAGAAGGGCTCAGGGAAGGAAAGTAACAGCCGCCTGTCCTGGGAGAACACTGGCCCACTCTCCACACCGTGGTCCAGGGGATGGGAGCAGCCACCAACCCATTCTCTTCCGCTCATACTTCATTCTCCGGTGCCTCTTTTTGAGCGAGGTCTCCAATTGTTTACTTTCTCCAGGTGGGAGGAGTTTACTCCTATGACTGCAGTTTTGGCCACGTGCCCAATGTGGAATTGATGAAGTTCATTGCAATGGCAACATTTGGCTCTTACCTGTCCACTTGTCCGGAGCCTGAGCCGGGCAACCTGGGTCTGACTGTCTACCACCGGGCATTTCTCCTCTACTCCTTCCTGCGCAGTGGGGAAGCCCTGAACCCTGAATATTATTGCGGTGAGAGGCCGACTGGGGCAGGTGCGGGAATGGGGAAGTGTAAGATGGGCTGAGATGATACGGGAATCTATCTAGGGTGTGGGTTTCTGGGGGACTGAAAATATACCTGGGGCTAACTACTCTGGTACTGTTCTCTCCCCATGATTTCAGCATAGCCCCTCTCCCATATCTCTCTCCGCTAACCGGTAACCACTGTACCCTTCTCCATCCTCACTAGGCTCTCAGCACCGACTGTTTAATGAGCACCTGGTCTCTGCCAGCAGCAACCCTGCCTTGGCCCTTCGGCGGAAGAAGCACACTGAGAAGGAGGTGCCAGCCGACCTGGTCAGCACCGTGTCTGTACGGCTTCGAGAGGGCTACAGTGTTCGAGAGGTCACACTAGCCAAAGGTAAGTGTTACTAGGCCCTGCTGTACCCACAAGTCTCTCAGACTTTGAGTGTGAGAAGACCTGCCAAACAAAGCAGAGGACACACGTATCACACACGGAAGTGTCATATGAAAGATTCTGCTTGTCATTTGAGACAAGTGGGTTCAGAACTGCCTTCAGGGCTTGGTTCTCTTAACATTTATCTGCCCAGCTCCATCTCCTTTTGCCCCAGGCGAGTCACCTGAGAGTGGTGTGATATCCTGAGCTTGGCTTTGTTTCAGATTACTGCAAAATTTTGTTTGTGTCAGTTGGCAGGCTGTGGGGCCTGAAATTAGGGAACCATGCTTGGAACCTTTGGCCAGGCTAGAGCATGAGGTAGGTGGGAGTTTCAGATAGGAATCAGTCCCAGGCCCGGAGTCCTGTGCCTGCTTCTCCTAAGTAGCCCTCCTGCTTCCCCTGCAGGAGGGTCCCAGCTGGAGGTGAAGCTGGTGCTCCTGTGGAAACACAACATGCGCATTGAGTATGTGGCTGTGGCGCCCTGGCCCCTGGAGCCTGAGGGCCCTCGAGGAACGCGGGTGGAAGTCACAATGGAAGGTGGCTATGACATTTTACATGATGTGTCCTGTGCGCTGAGGCAACCCATTCGCTCACTGTATCGCACCCACGTTATTCGGCGGTTCTGGAACACGCTGCAGAGGTGAGTGAGGTCATTGCACCCTAAGTGATGCAATTTGTTGTGTGGAGGCGCAGATGTGTGAACTTGAGGGGTGAAGAGAGATACCCTGAGCACCAGGCTTGTGTCCAGGGTCCCCTGTCCCTAGGGGCTCCCCTCTGTACCCACCAGAGTCAGTTGTGGCTCAGAATTGGCCCTTGACCTGCAGCATTAACCAGACGGACCAGATGCTGGCCCACCTCCAGTCCTTCTCTTCAGTCCCAGAACACTTCACGCTTCCGGACAGCACCAAGAGCGGGGTGCCACTCTTCTACATCCCTCCTGGCTCCACCACCCCGGTGAGTGCCTCTGATCTCATTACCCTCATTGTGTGCCCACCCTCTCAAGTCCGAGGCACCCAAACCAGAACCTCTTAAGCTTGAGAGCAATTCTCCTTCCTCCTTCCAAGCCCCTGGGGAAGGAGGAGGATCTGTAGAGAGAGACTGGCTGTCTAGGTGGTGGTATCCCAGGACTGCGAGCCCTCTTGCCCCACCTCCATCTGACATACTCTGGCCTCCCCCTCCCCTTGCCCCACCTCCATCTGGCTCCATCTGGCATACTCTGGCCTCCCCCTGCCACCCATTTTTCACCATTAACAACTACTGTGAACTGCACTTCGTGAAGACCATAGCCTCTTTGTCCTGTGCTTTCCTCACACTCGGCCCCCGGGTGTCAGCCTGACATGGCTAGGCCAGGGGCCTTATGCTAGTGAGCAATTGCTTCATCTCGGGTCCTGCCAACACTCAGTGGCTTTGCTCCAGAGTCAGTGAGAGAAGCGTGGCAGGACTCACCTTTTTCCTGGAATTAGCTTTAAAAGGCTACACACATAGTCTGAACCTGGGCTCATTCATCCTAATCTAGCCTTCACATTGGAGGCAGTTTTTACACCCAGCCCAGGCTGGGTTATGTATGAGTCCCTTTAGCCTTAAACCACTGCTGTCTCTGACCCTCCGAACTCCATGGTTCTGTGCACCGTGTGGAGGCTGTACCCTGGTTTCCTATGAATACTCACATAGGGCTTTCCTTCCCACCCCCAGGTGCTCTCCCTTCAACACAGTGGGTCCGACTCATCCCATGCCCAGTTTGCTGCCTACTGGAAGCCAGTGCTGTCCATGGATGCAAATTCATGGCAGCGTTGGCTGCACATGCATCGCCTAGTGCTAATCCTGGAGCATGACACGTGAGTAACCTCTTAGGACCGTAGTTGGGATGGAGGAGCAGGGGTGAGGGAATAGGGAAGATGGGGAAGGGGAGCAGCAGCCGAGCCCTTACCAACTGTGGCCAAGAAAAACTATGGCCTTTCTTCCTGCTCATTAGCCCCATATACTCAAATAGGTCCTAGAAGAGAGAGGTAGTAATCTGTTCAGATTGGAGCTGGGGGGTCTGACCTCAACGCTAACCCCTCTTCCCAGACCAATCCCCAAGCACTTGCACACCCCGGGCAGCAACGGCCGCTACAGCACTGTCCAGTGCAGGATCTCTCACTCCTCGCTGACCTCTCTGCTTCGGGACTGGAGCAGCTTCGTGCTAGTTGAGGGCTATTCCTATGTGAAGCTGCTCTCCAGGTGGGCAAAGTGATGTCCCTTCACTCCTCCCCCACCATCTCAACTCATGTCTCTTCCTCTAACCCCAGACTGTACCCCTACTTCCTCCTAAACTCAATTACAGCCAACCTAGGGCTGCCCACTGACTCCCATTTCTCCTCAGTGCCCCAGACCAGCCCCCCTCCTCCTTCTACATGGTCCGCATCATTTCCAAGGCCCCATGTATGGTTCTTCGCCTGGGTTTTCCCATCGGCACACCAGCACAGGCCCGGCACAAGGTGAGCTGGCCCCAAGGAGTCTGGAGTTTAGACTGGCTCCTCCTCCCCAAACCCACAGGGCCAGGGCATAGCGCGAGGAACCCCCAGATTAAGTAAGGTTCTCTCACCTTGTCTGTGGGCCCCTTCTACCAGATTTGTAGGATTTGGGAGTAGGAGAATCTAATTGCATTTTTCCTCAGATTGTGTCAGGCTTGCGGGAAGAGATCCTACGACTGCGTTTCCCCCACCGAGTGCAAAGTAAGGAACCAACACCCAAGGTGAAACGAAAAGGGCTGGGGGGCATCGGTGGGGGCAACTCTCCCTCCAAGTCTCCCCCCTTGCTGGGGCCACAGCAGGCCCTCTCTGACCGGCCCTGCCTTGTGGTCCTGCATAAGCCACTGGACAAACTACTTATCAGGTTGGTACCGAGGGTGGGGTTGGGGCCTGGAGTACATGGGAAGGCTGTGGCTTAGCCGGGTATATGCAGCAATCAACTGAGAGTTGCCCCTTCTTCCCAGGTATGAGAAGCTGCCCCTGGACTACCGGGCACCCTTCTTGCTGACACTGGAGCCACCAGGCCCACTGCCCTTGGTGTCAGGCCGCTCAGCCTCTTCTAGCCTAGCTTCGCTGTCCCGCTACCTCTACCATCAGCGCTGGCTCTGGAGCGTCCCGTCAGGACTGGCCCCCGCACTGCCGCTCAGCGCCATTGCCCAGCTCCTCTCCATCCTCACTGAGTATGTCACCTGAACCTGCCAAACAACTGGGGGCAAGGGAGAGAGCCAGTGTAGACTCTGGGTCAGGACACTGGCAGAAAGTCTATGCCAGACACTGCCCATCTCTAAGCCTCAATCTCTCTTTTTTTTTTTTTTAAATATATTTTATTGATTTTTTACAGAGAGGAAGGGAGAGAGATAGAGAGTTAGAAACATCGATGAGAGAGAAACATCGATCAGCTGCCTCCTGCACATCTCCTACTGGGGATGTGCCCACAACCCAGGTACATGCCCCTGACCGGAATCGAACCTGGGACCCTTCAGTCCGCAGGCCGACGCTCCATCCACTGAGCCAAACCGGTTTCGGCTCTAAGCCTCAATCTCTTTGCTGCTGCTGTTATGCAGAGCGTCCAGCACAGAGCAGGGCTTGCCACTGCCCTCCATCCGCCTCCTTCCACTCTTCTTATTTAGGCCTCTGGTCCTAATTGGACTTGTTACATTAGAAGGACAACTAGTGTTAGCAAGGCCACCAGCACTGAAGTCTACCTAGATGGCTGCTAGAAAGTGGGTGCATAAGTGGCATGGGGTTGGGATGTATACTCTGTGTCTCTCCCATCTCATCCTGTCCTGCCCCCACCTTTATGGGGCTTCAGAGTCCGACTCTCCGAAGGGTTCCACTTCGCCTGCAGTGGGGAAGGAATCATCAACATGGTGCTGGAGCTTCCCATTCAGGTAGGTGCTGTCCCTCATCATCCCTCCCACCTAGGCTTGTCACCATCCCAGGGGCCCTGACCTCTGATCTGGGTTGGGACCGCTGGACCAGACCCGAGGCCAGTCCCAGGACAGTGTGGCAAGGGGACTAAAGTTCTGAGGGCCAGAGCTGGGTGGGGCCAGATCTCTCTCTGGGCTGGGGTTTGCCCAGGATCTCCCATCCTATCTACCCTCAGAACGAGCCTCCGGGGCAGGCTGCAGTGGAAGAGAGGCACACATGTGTGGTCCAGTACATCCTCTTCCCCCCACACTCCACCTCCACCAAGGACAGGTGAGACCTGGCCCCTCAGAGGGTTGCCTCTCTCCACATTCCTCCTCCTCCCTGCTGTCCCCTGAAGTTCTGCCTCCCATACCTGAGGGAGTTGGGGCAGAGGGTGCTGTTTTTAGATGCTTCATCAGGCAGGCGCAGGTCTGGTAAGGCCACATGTGACTTGTGGCTGCCTTGTGTTTGCACCACCTTCCTGGCCTCCGCGGACTGACTCCAACCATGGGGTTGTGGATTGGACTCTCCTCAATCACAGGCTCAGGCCCCTTCCTCCTTTAGTTTCTCAACAGATGATGACAACGATGTGGAGGTGGAGGCCCTGGAGGGAGACTCAGAGCTCAATCTGGTCACCGAGGTGTGGGTGGAGCCTCAGTGTGGGCGAGTGGGACCAGGCCCTGATTGCTGGAAGCATCTCCAGGACTTGACATATTCTGAGATCCCGAGAGCTGTGAGTGACCTTAGCAATACCCCCCACCCCTTATAGGTGGGGTGTCCTCCCTTTGGGAGCACCACAGCCATTGGGCTTTCTGATCCCTCTGAACCTGTGTGTTCTGAGTGTCTGACCGTGTGGGCTTCCTTGGGAGCTGGAGGCCCAGGTCTCTGAGACCAGAGGAGCTACCCCTGACCTCTGCTGTTCCTCTCCTAGCTCCACCCTCGCGATGCTGCCTGCATAGGCTCAATGCTGAGCTTTGAATACCTGATACAGCTGTGCCAGAGCAAGGAATGGAGTCCCCTGCCCCCAGAGCCAAGGGTCTCTGATGGTCAGTAGGGAAGGGGCTCCTGAGGGGAGTGGGTAGGGCGAAGGCAGCACAGACAGAAAATCTGGTCTCAACGTGGGTCTTGTCTTTCTTCCCTCCCTCTTAGGATTGGACCAGCGAGGAGATGCCTGTATCCATGAAATACCTTTCCATTTTGACCTAATGGGACTGTTGCCTCGGTGCCAGCAGCTCCAGATGTTCTTCCTTTTGCTTTCTAGAGGTGGGTGAACTTTGTACCACTCACCCACACCTAGAGGGCTAGCAAGCCTGGGTGAATTAGAGCATAGAGAGCAGATGAGTCTGCGAACCAGCAGATGAGTAATAGGGCCAGAGGAGGCTTGGGAACTGCAGGAGGGGTGTGCTGGTCGGGGCTGAGCTGGGGCACTGGGCAGCAGGAGGCTCTTGGTGCTGAGTGGAGTGTGTGTCGGGCAGAGCCAGAGGGCGTCCCTCTCGCCGAGGGGCCTTGTCCCGCCAACGACATGGTGCTGTGCCTGCTGCACAGCTGCCTGGGGCAGGAGCTGAGTGACCGGGAGATCCCTCTGAGCTCCGCGGACCAGGCTACCTTCTTGAGTGAGGTGCTGCGGCGGACCCCCTACAGTCCCGGTAAGCTCCCCATCTCTTTCCAAATATGACTCTGGCCATGCCCCTTTACCCCCATCCCACAAGGTGGTTTCTGTCTTTGGGTTTTGGTCTCCCTCTCTCCTCACCTCAGAGCCTTGCCTCTCCGCTGGTACTGCCTTCTTCCACTCATCTCTGTCCTCGTTGCAGGTCCAGAGGGGCCACCAGTGGGGGGCCGTGGGATCCTGAAGGAACAGTCAGTCAGCAGCACTCAGACAACTGGAGACTTGGTGCTTCCTGCCATGGTCAGCACTGGTTCATGTCCTTGAGCCGTTTTCATACTGACCTCCTTCCATCACCACATATTCATCCCCCACTTTCTGTCACTGGGGACAGTAGGCCTCCTGCCGATGACAGGATGCCGTCATTCAGCTTTGTTCTGGGTCTTGCAAGCTATACCCTCCAGGGTGGAGGAAGGAAGAGGGGTTGTTTGCTCCCTTACAGGTTGCTCTAATTTTGTTTCTGTCTTACAGAATGTGGGCCCTCCTGAAACTCTCAAGCCTCTCATCTCGGCCCAGCCCCCTCAGTGGCGCTGCTATGCAAGGCTTGTGACCCCCCAACATGTATTTCTGACATTCCTCCCAGCTACCTTCTCAGGTACCAACCACTGACCTTCCTCACTAGCCCCTCAGATACAAACCCTGAGCTCCCTCACTGGGCCACCAGGCAGCTCTGATTGATGCCTCTCTTTTACTTCTCAGATGTCCAGCATCTGGCCACCTATGGCCTAGAGGGACCCTCTCAAGAAGAGACAAAGCCCAAGTTCGGGGATTGGAGTGGGGTCTCCAGTCTGAAAGTTCTGGGAGGAGCTGGGGTCAGGGCTCCAAAGGCCCAGGTCCCTGTCCTCAGTGTCACCCCGGTCTATGGTAAGGTGCTGCCTCTTAAGTCAGTTAAGCTGGAGCAGAAGTGGGAACAAATAGAGGGCTTGAAGATCATGTGACACCTCTTCCCATAGACAGTACCTTGAATCCAGGAGAGCTGAGCCCGCCCTTCCATCGGGACTTCCAGGCTTACACTGGGCGTCAGGCTCCACAGACGGAGGGTGCAGATGGGCCCCGGGCCCGATGTCCTGTCTTCATCTATAGCTGTGCCCTGGAAGCGCTGAGGGAGCAAATGGTTGGCATGCAGCCCCCTCAGGCGCCCCGAGACCTCATCTTTCAGTGAGTGCCCTTAACGTTGACCTAGGTTATCCCCAGTCAGGGCTCAGCTACACACTCAGGTCTGGACAGGCAGGTTGTTGGTCAGTGGCAGGAGCTCAGCTGCTTAGCCATGTCCTGCCAGCTCCTTGCTGGGCTTCCTTCAGCAAATCAGTTGAACTTGCGGGGCCATGAATACATTTGGCGGGGACCGGTGGATGATCCACTGGAATGTGGGTGGACAGTGAGTCTAAAGTGCCTCTTAGGGAAGTTGGCCAAACTCCCACTTCCCTCTCATTCTTAGGACTCAGTTTCTCGACCAGACCTCCCCCTCCTCAGCCTGGATGGAGCCCAGATACAAGGAGGCAGCCAACCATTGTGCCTTATTGCAGGAGCATGCTCAGCGATGCTACGTCCGTGGTGAGCAGGAGGGAGCATCAGGGAGGAGACATGAGGATTATAGGGCTTGGGATTGGGGAGGTGGTTCCAGAGCTTGACCCTCAAGGGCCCTTCCACTCTGTCAGGGCTGTTCCGGAGCTTGCAGCAAGCACAGAGTGTGACCTCCCAGGACTTGCTGATGGCAGTGGATGCCTGTGAGGAGCTGCTACAGGAAGTAGACATCACCCCTTTTCTGCTTGCTCTCTGTGGACACACTCAGGGTTTGCCTCACGCACCCCCAAGTCCTGGTCCTCTCAGTCCTGGTCCCTTCAGCAGCAGCATCGAGGAGGCCCCTGAGCCTCGGGAACGAGCTATCCTGGCTTCTGAGTCCAGGTTAGGATTGTCCTGGAATAACGTGGAAGGGGGCACACAAAGTCCCAATAAACTGGGACCTTTCGATCCCAGGGAATGGCCGAGCACCTGAGTGAGAGGCAGTAGCGCTTTGTTGCTGGCGTCCTGCCTCCTGCCCAGTCTTTCTCTCATTTGGCTTGGGGAGCATCCTCCCTTTTGGCTCTCCTGTCTCCTGTTCTGGTGTGGAGTGTTGAGCTGGGTTGGGGTAGGGAGTTGACAGTTGCTATCAGTGAAAGTAGAAGCTGTTCCGAGAACATTCATATGATAGCAGTGATCCCCGTGAACTACTTTGAGTTTCATAGGGGCAAAAACTTTATTGTGCCCACTGCTGAGTCCCCAGCTCACCCTTCCTAGAGACAGGCCGACACGTGTGTGCTGCTCCCAGTTGGGAAGGAGGCTCCTCCTCCAGGAGATGGTTCTTAAAACTTTAATGCCCCCACCCCCCACCCCACCCACTCAGCATAGAGACCGAGGACCTAAGTGAGCCTGAGTTTCAGAGCACCCGTGTGCCTGGCAATCCAGACCCTGGCCTGGAGATCTCTCTGACAGACGTCTGCCAGCTCAGAGGAGAGGCACATGATGTCCTTCATAGCCTCATCCAGGTAAGGGTAGGGGAGCAGAAGTCCTGCCTGTGCAGCGGGTTAATACTCTCTCCTGGGTTGAGGGTGTAGGTGTCTGTTGTAGGGTAGGGGCTGTGTTCTGAGGGACGGCTGACATTCTAGCCTCCTCCTAACCCCAAACAGGAGAAGTTCCTGGAGATTAGTGGTCTCCACTTCCGCACAGTGCCCTCCAATCCCCACTACTTCTTCTACTGCCCTCCGTCCAGCAGGCGAGAGGTGAGTAGCTTTCTCCTTTACCTTTCTCCCCCCCCTGACCTCTAGCCCCAGAGGTTCTACTTGGCCCACCCAGATTCTCTCTTTTTTAAAAAATATGCTCTTACTGATTTTTTAGAGAGGAAGTGAGGAGAGAGGGATAGAAACATCAATGATGAGAATCGTTGATTGGCTGCCTCCTGCACGTGCCCTGACCAGGAATCGAACCACTGACCTCTTGGTTCTTGGGTCGATGCTCAACACTGAGCCACACAAGCCGGGCCCATTCGGATCCTCTTGACTCTGGGTTCCCTGAGTCCTGGATGTGGCACTTGCTCTGCCTTGGATCAAGCTGTCTCTTCCTTTTCTTTTTTTTTTGCCCAGGATGAGGGCCCCCGGGACACAATAGACAGAAAAGTCAGTGACCTGGAGTTTTCAGAGGCTGAACTCATGGGAGAAGAAGGTGTGTGGGGAAGTGGATCAAGGTGGGAAAGGCTGCTTCAAGCCAGGATTCAGGGGCCTCCACGGCCAGCCTTTCCTATTGACCATGAGACCTGCATCTCTAGGAGACACATCTGCCTGCTGTGTGGTCACCGAGAGCGACCCAGAGCTGGAGGTGGAATACTGCGAGAGCCGGGAGCCGGACCTGGGGCCTGCTGGGCTAGACTCCACCTCGCTGTCAGATGCAGACACCGTGAACCCTGATGAAGACTCCTTCAGTATCCTTGGGGGCGACTCGCCCACTGGGCCTGAGAGCCTTGTGCATGACCTGCCACCGCTCTTCCTGCACCTCACGTGCTCTGTGCGGCTGCGTGGGCAGCACAGCTCAGTACCCGTGTGCAGCCTGCCCACCTGCCTGGGTGAGATGGGGGTGCCCGGGGGGGTGGGCCACAGGTCCCAGGACAGCCTGCCTGCCTGCCTGCTTGGGGAGGGTCTTTGGCTATAACTCTTTAGCACTGAGAATTTGGAATCTATGCTTGTCCTAGGGTTCTCAGTAACCCCTAACTTTCCCCCCCTCTCCCAGGCCAGGTGCTTTCCAGTCTGGAGGGCCCCCCAATTGGGGGCCGAGTACCCCTGAGGGACCTCAGTGTCACTTTGGATGTCTTTGTGCTGACCTTGCCGCTGGAAGTAGAGCTCCCCCCGGCCTCGGACCCTCAGCACCACCGGTGTGGCAGCGTGTTTGGTGGGGGGACCTGGGCCTTGGGGGAGGGGGACCATTACGGAATCTAGGGACACTTGAAATATTTCAAGAAAGGAATGCTGAGGAGGTCTTGGGAGGATATTAGTTACTGACCTTTGATCTTTGCTCCTACCTGTTCAGGTCAACATCTGAGAGCAGTGTTTCATTCCCACGGTCCCCAGGGCAACCATCATCTTTAAGATCGGATGATGGCCTGGGGCCCCCACTGCCACCCCCAGAAGAAGATAGGTATTTCTTTTTCTCCTTTAAGAGTTTCTTGCTCCCCTTCAGTTTTATTTTCTGGAAACCAGTGTCTAACCCTTTCTTCCAATTAGGCACCCAGGACTATCCAATTTGGCCACACCCCACAGATTGGCTATTGAGACCACTATGAGTGAGGTGAGGGCCTTCCCTCCCCCAACCTAAGGGACAGCCCCTCAACACTATGACTGATACCCTCTCCATCATATCAGTGGGGTAAGGCACCCCCTTATCCTGGGATTGAAGTGAGATCTTCCTCAGTCTGTGAGGCAGAGTGTCTTCTAGTATCTTCTAGTCTGGGAATGAGGTGATTTCCACTCAGCAAGGGAGGTGCCCTTTGCCACTTCCGGGATTGTCCTCTTACTCTAGATCCGCTGGTTGCTGGAGGATGAGATGGTGGGGGCACTCCGAAGAGGGGGCATCCCCCAGAGCCCTGCCCTGCACCGAGCGGCTGCCCACATCCATAGCTCTCCTGGACGCTCCACTTGCCTTCGCCAGACTCTGCCGCTGAGTTTTGTGTTTGGACCAGAGCGCTCCCTCACACAGTTCAAAGAGGTATGTTATCCTCAGAATAGTCCCTGGACTCCAGATACAGAACTGGAAAGCCCTCTCTTCGTTTGAGTCCATTGAATTACCCTTCTGCCCACCTCCTCACCACATTGTCTGTCCTTTACCCCATGCCTGGCAGCCCCAGTGGGACGAGACCTAGCTCCCAACCTTGCCACTGGCCCACTGGACTTTAAGCGAGTCATTGAACCTTTCATATAGAGGTAGTTGTGAGGGTCTGGTAAGGAAGTGTGGGGTGCCATGAAGAAGCAGGGCTGCTCCTGTCTAAATTGTAACTGTGGCTCCTATTCCTCAGGAGTTCCGCCGCCTCCACCTTCCTGGTCATGTTCTTCTCGAGGACCCTGGCAGTGGCTTCTTCTTCGTGGCAGCTGGCCAACAGCCAGGTGGACCCCATGGGGTGCCCCCTTCTGTGGCCTGGTCTTGGCACAGCCATGAGGATAAGGCTGACAACAACGAAGGGGAGGTGAGTCTTTCCTGGGCTGACCTGGGAATGGCAGGGGTGGTGGTGGTGTGTGGGGCCTGGACTCAGTCCTGACTTCCTCCCCTCAGGCCCTGACAGCTAACCTCCAAGCCCCTGGCTCCCCAGAGGATTCTGAGGGACCCTCCCTCATCAGTCTGCCCAGCCTGCCACAGGGAGGTAAGAAAAGACTTGGGCAGCTCAGCCTGAGGCCGGGACACAGGACTTGTACATCCCTGGACCTGTTTCCATTTTTGGAAGGTGGTCCTAGGTGGGATTGAGGAGGTGCTCTAGGCCTTTCTTTTCCTTCTCTTCCCAGGGAGCCAGCCTGGGCCCAGCCAGGGGCTAAGCCTCATGTCCAGTCAGGGCAGTGTGGACTCAGACCACTTAGGTAAGCGGGGGCAGCGGGAAGGACTCTAGGCTGATGGGAAGTGGACGTAGGGTTGCACAGTGGAAAGTCGGGAATGGAGCGTCAGGGGGAACTAACCTGGAGGAGCCATCGAGCCCAGTGTACTTTGGAGGCTCAGATGAGCCTCAGGACGGGGTTGAACTTCAGCACATTTGACACAGGTTATGATGGTGGCA
Organism: Myotis myotis; assembly: GCF_014108235.1. Classification (NCBI taxonomy): domain Eukaryota; kingdom Metazoa; phylum Chordata; class Mammalia; order Chiroptera; family Vespertilionidae; genus Myotis; species Myotis myotis. Next base: position 28,120,517 of record NW_023416324.1, on the reverse strand, counting down.
GCAGTGGCTCTGACAGTGAGGGTCCCAATGAGACCCTGGGTGAGAAGGCCCCCTTCACATTGCGGACCGCACCTGAGCCAACACCTGCACAGCCTTCGCTCTCAAGCCTCCCTGGGCCCTGCCTGCCTGACTTCTGGCTCATCGTCCGGATACTGCAGGACCGTGTGGAAGTGTATGCACATGCACGGTAAGGAGGAGCCAGGGCCGCACCCTCACTCTGATGGTAGCCTCCTCTGCCTGGTCCCACTTCACCCTTCCTGAATGTTATTAAAGGGTAAGACATGGGACTGAGAGTTTGGGTAGGGATCTGACTTTTATTCCAAGGTTGGGTGCTCCTGACCACTTCCCACAGCTAATAGCAAAGCATGTCACTCTGCTTTCCTAAAGGAGTTGAAAAGCTGATGGAGATTTTGGCTCCTTGCTGAGCATTAAGAGCATCTACAGTTCAGAGCAGCTTCAGAAGTTGATCTATAAAAATAAGGAATAATAGACAATATTTAACAAGTGCTTACTAAGTGGCATGCAGTGTTTAAGCTTATCTAATCTATATAACATCCCTACAAAGTATTATTATCATAAGTGAAGAAACTCAAGCACAGATAAGTTAAGTACTTCCCTAAGGTCACAGTTAGTAAGTGGCAGAGCCAGGATTCATACCTAGGCCTCTGGTTAAATAAGTACTGCTCTAATCACAGAGGTGGAGTTGAGAGAAGGGAAGGCCATCATTCGGATAAAGTGTTTCTAACTTCCCAAGGGACAAGTGTTCCTAACTGGGGTCCATGCTCAGAACCCTGAGCCCAGTGACTTAGATACCATCTCTGACCTGCCAGTGATAAAAGGAGAGCTGTATGGTAGAAGCCTCAGTGTGGTACCCATATGGAGGCTGGTGAGGCAGGCATGGAGCCTAGGCTTCCAGAATTGCCACTGAGAATTCCATCTTTCCCATTTCCCATCATGTTTACTTTCCTTTGTTCAACCTACTTCCTTTTCATGGTTCCTCTTGGCCCAGCTCCCATGACCCTTCCCCACAATTTTCTCCCCACTGCAATTCTGTGTCTGATCCACCCCTCCTTCCTAGGAGCCTGATTCGGGAAGATGGGGGGCCAGGCACTGAGTGCCGCCACCTGCAGCAGCTCTTGGTGAGGCGAGTTGGGGAGATCTGCAGGGAGGTCAACCAGGTAAGGGCAGCCAGGGACAGGGCTCTCCAGGCATGGTCACAGCCCCAGGGAGAAAGGAATTTCCAAGACCTTGACTTCCAGAGGCTGCTGATCCATCTTGGATGTTTTCTTTGATACCTACTCATTTATTAGGATGCCCCCCTCCCCAGACTCCCCACAAACTAAGGAACTCTCCCTAACCCATCCCCAGTACTGTGGGCTCCTCTCATCCCTCCAGGGACTATGAGATGTTCCTACTCATTGCACTGTGCTAGCATCTATACCAGTGGTTTTCAACCTTCCTAATGCCGCGACCCTTTAATACAGTTCCTCATGTTGTGGTGACCCCCAATTTCATTGTTACAAATTGAACATAATTAAAGCAGTGATTAATCACAAAAACAATATGTAATTATATATGTGTTTTCCGATGGTCTTAGGCGACCTGTGTGAAAGGGTCATTCGACCCCCAAAGGGGTCGCGACCCACAGGTTGAGAACCGCTGATCTATACTAATAAAAGGGTAATATGCTAATTAGACCTGGAGACCTTCCGGACAAAGCCATGGTGGTGGTGCCGAGGCAGAGGCTCTTAGGGTGATCAGGCCGGCAGGGGAGGGCAGTTGAGGATGAGCAGGCCAGCGGGGGTGGCATTTCGGGGTGATCAGGCCAACAGGCAGAGTGGTTAGGGGTGATCAGGCAGGCAGGCAGGCAGGTAAGCGGTTAGGAGCCAGCGGTCCCAGATTGCAAGAGGGATGTCCGACTGCCAGTTTAGTCGGACATTCCCTGAGGGGGTCCCAGATTGGAGAGGGTGCAGACCAGGCTGAGGGACACTGCCCCCTCCCCCTCCCCCCCGTGCACATACCTTGTGCACCGGGCCACTAGTTAGGGATATAATGGTGAACAAGAGGGAAAGCGTGACTCTCTCGGGCTTGTGTTGAGTGGGGGAGATAAACATTGAACAACTAAATCACACAAATTATTTTCATTACAATTGTGAAGACTTCTACAGAGGAAAAGTAGAGACTGTTATGAGAGCATATAACTGGATCTGACCCTCTAAAGCAGCGGTTCTCAACCTTGGCTGCACATTGGAATCACCTGGGATGAGGCCCAGAAATCAGGATTTTAAAAAGATTCCCAGGTGATTCTAAGTGTCAAGGAAAGTTTCTTAGAAGAACTTATTTTTAAGCTGAGACCTGAAGGATGGTGAACAGACTCTGGCAATGAAGAAGGACAAGTATTCCTAACGGGACCAATGCTCAGAGCCCTAAGCCCAGTGACTTAGATACCATCTCTGACCTGCCAGTGATCACTGATGCTCTTTTTGACCTCTGACCCTCCCACCCCTGAGATAATGGGCATTCTCTCTGGCCTTTGATTACCTCTCAGTACCACCACCAGTTTATGAGGGAATCCATTCCAGTTCCTTGATACCTTGCTCCTTCTCCTAGCGGCTGCTGCTTCAGGACCTTCATGACAGTCACGTGTGTAACTCTCTCCTGGTGGCCGAGAGTGAAGAAGATCTGTGGCGCAGCGAGACCCCCTTCCACTCCCGTCAGCGGGCACCCCTGCCCAGCGATGGTAAGGTTCCACCCAGGAGCCTTCCTTTCCTTTATCAAAGACTGGGAGAAGCCGAGGGCTTCTCCATTGCTTGCTCATTGGTGGCAAGTAATACAGTGAGAGCGAGGAGAGGACACAAAGGATCACTAGACTTGGGTATTTCAAGTTCATCAGAGACTTCAGTGGAAGTACTTTCAGTGGAGAGACGGGAATACAAACTAGAGGAAATTGAAAAGTGAAAGGATGTTAGGTCGAGCAGAGAATAACTAATCTTTCAAGTGGCTTGGTAGTGAAGGGAGAGAGGAAATAGATATGGCAGGAACTAACGGAAATGGAGGTCAAGGCAGCAATTTTAAACTATGGCAGAGACTGGAGCACATTTATGTTCCACAGCGAAAGAGCCAGGAGAGGGGGAAAGGTTGAAGAATACTGGAGAGAGGGGTCAGTGAAAGGGCACTGGCTGTCACCTGTCTTCCTAAGGGCCTGGTCCTGTCTTGTTTTCCAAAATGATCGTCTTTCTCCTACAGGGTAATAGACTGGGCAAGCAGTGGGTGTGGGGGACAAGTAGGCCAGTTGACAGGTGAGAGAAGGCCAGCGGAGTGGAGCCTGAGACCCGGTAGGAGGTCTTTCTGATTGGCTGTCCCTCCAAACAGGCAGGCACAGGACCCCTTGGGGATTTCTGGTCATGGTTAAGGAACATGGTAATCTACTCGAGGTGGTAATTGAGGTCTCCACACTTCTGCTCCCTTCTTTTATTCCTGATGACCTCTCACCCCAACTCAGAGCAGTGATTTTTCAACCAGTGTGCCACAAGAATTTTTAAAATATGCAATATCTAAAAAGAGATTAGGACCACTAACCTCTTCTCCCTTAAATTGTCAAATTAATAAATGACAACAGCGAACACAACAATAGCTGTCCAGTGTGAATGAGTCAAAACTATACCTTTTTTTTGTTTTTTTTGGTCAGGTCGGCAAAAAATATATTTTTTGGTGTGCTGCAGAATTTTAGCAAATAGTTTGTGTGTCATAAGATGAAATGCCATTCCTTTGTAGTTCTCCCTTCTGGTTTAAAAGTAAAATCAGACCACTCCTTATTTTTAACATTCTCAGCAAGTCTGTAGACGAACCTTCCTGGCAGCTTCAGAGAGTGCATCTCTCAGCACATCCTGGGATGTATTCCATATCAAAGCAGAATTCCTGTAATTAGTGGGCTTCCCAGGGTTTTGATGGCATCTTCTGCAAATTGAGCATGAGCGAGGACAGCCCAGCACTTTCACTTCACAATGACTCCCAGCAGTCTGAGGTGTAAGACCAGGCAGAAGCCAGACCGAGCCCTTCCTCATTTTAGTCTCTCCATGTGGTTTTGCTGAAACCCTTAGCAACCAGCATTCCATTCCAGACTCTGCAGCCTCCTGGGTTTTCTCTAACTGCTCACATCTGACAGCAGCTTCTCTGGGAAACCAAATTGCCACCTTTGGGCTACTGTAAGGTTCCATGTCAACCAGGAAAGGGTCAAACAAGGCATTGGACTGTGGCTGTGGACTCTCGCATATGTCACGCCACCCTCTGGGTTCTTTGGGATCGCTATCCTCCAAAGCACAGGACACAGCTCTCCCCACTCTGCAGTGGGTGTGTACAAGTAGTCTATCTTTTGTTTAAATGGGGTTATTGTTGTAACTCCCAGTGAGTACACAGATGGGGTGCATATTGCATCATGAGGTATATCGGGACAGGGTCAGGGTGCTGTGGCATTAACTTCAGGATTTTCTCGTGCTTTGCCTCCCCTGACACCTCTTCTTGGCTTCTTTCCCACATCTCCCTAAGATAGTTCTGAAAACCTTTGTGCTATGACCTGTCTTCCTAGGAGCATGGTCCTGCCTTATTTCCCAAAATAACCCTCTTTGCCCTGCAGAGTAATAGACAGGGCTGAGGAGCCTGGGAAGGGGGGATGGGTCGACCAGTTCACAGGTGAGAAGTCTGTGAGGGCAGAGGGCTGTGTGCCATTTCTGATCCACGTCTCCGTTCCCCCGTCAGATTATGCTGCTGATGAGAGCTGTGCACCCCGAGGATACCTCGCAGCCACAATGCAGTTTGTCCCTGGCCATTTCTCCTGTGACGTTGTGTGGGGAACCGTGATTCGAGTCCATTCACGCCTCAAAATGGGGCCCAGCATGGGGGTCTCTCGTGGTACATGATGGCATGAGAGGGCAGGTGGAGTGTGTAGGGGGGTCTGGAGAAGAGTTCCCTGAGCCCCCGTCACTCCTACAGCCATCCAGGCCCTGCGCTCTGTGCTCAATGCCTTCTCCGTGGTGAACCGGAAGAATATGTTTGTTTATCAGGAGCGAGCAACGAAGGCTGTGTATTATCTTCGGTACGTGAGTCCTGCAAAGATGGGGTAAAGCGTGGTCCCTGGAAGGTGCAGGAGGCGGTATGTCCAAAGACCTTGCCACTCTTTCCCAGGCTCCTGGAGACATCCTGCAGCGAGCGGCCGCCAGAAGGCGATGCTATGCCCCCCTCCCTCGCCCTGTCCCGAAGCCAGGAGCCCATCTACTCTGAGGAAGCCTCGGCATGTATCACCTTCACTCCCTGAGGCCCTGTTCTCCATCAGACTTCGCTCTCTGAAGCCGGGCCCTGACAGGGTTTTCTTACAGGGTCCTCGTTCTCCCCTCGACTTGGCTTCCAGCCGCAGTGCAGATGCTGCTCGTCCTGTGGGCCAAGTGGACAGACATATCCAGTTGCTGGTGCATGGTGTAGGGCAGGCTGGTAAGGACTGCAGGGAGAGGGTAGGGAGTGGCCAGATGAGGTTCCAGAATTCTCTGGGACTTCTCTTGGAGCCTTCCTACTCCAGCTCATGCTGTGCTCTGGGCTTCCTTTGAGTAGGAGCTGGGTGGAAAAGGACAGACTGCTGTGATATTTAGAGGCCAGGACTTAGAGCTGATTGAAATGCAGCTTGGGGAAGGGGTCATTAAAGTTGATATCAGGTATCTGTCCTGGGTAACTATGGGTAGATAGTGGCCCCACTGGCTGGATACCAGGGGTGAGTTGGGGGTGAAGGTGATTGGTTCAATTTGAGATATGTTGAGCCTGAGGTGTCTATTAGGCAAATGGATTTTCCAGCTAAAGTTTATGGCCCAATTACTGTGTGTGCTAGGTCTTCAGCTAAGATTGTTACATATGAGGTAGATACTGTTGCTATCCCCATTTTATGGCTAAGGGCACTGAGGCTTTGAGAGGTAAAACTCACTTGTCCACAGTCACACAGTGAGTAGCTTGGCAGAACTAAAACCTAGTGCTGGCTGCCTCTGGTGTGTGGGAGGATGTGAGTCTGGGGTTAAGGGCTGGTTGGGGTAGCTGGGTCCTCCGCAGGGTCTCCACCTTCCCACCACGGCTGTATCAAGGTCCCGAGATCACAGATGAGCTAGTGCGGGTTCTGCGTCGGCGCCTGGATGAGGCCACTCTGGACGTCATCACAGTCATGCTTGTTCGGAACTGCAAGCTGACGCCAGCTGATGTAGAGGTCAGCTCCCTCCCAGACTCCAACATCCTCCATGGCAACCGCAGATCCAGGACAGTCTCGGCCAGAACCTCTTCATCCAGCTCTGACTCCCCTTCCCACTCTCTGCAGTTCATCCAGCCCCCTGGAAGTCTCCCCTCAGAGGTGTTGCATCTGGCCTTACCCCCCTCCTGCAGGCCCTGGCTTCCGGCCTTGGCCTGGTACCTACGGCAAAACCTGCTTATCTTCCTGCACTCTCCCAAGTACACAGACAGCAATGGCCGGAACCACTTCCAGGTGAGGTTTCACCCACCTCATTCAACACCCACACGCACCCAAATACCCCCTCCCCCCCCCCACACACCCTTCCTGTATAATTTTTATACAGATGCCCCATGTATACCTTGTCCCATGGACCTGTGTACACCCCCTCCCCCCACATATACCTTTATGATCCACCTGTGTCTTCCTGTGCTTCCCATTCCACACTGTGGACACCCATTCCCTGATGGCTTTTGTCCATTTGCCTAGTCTTAGTTCTCTGGCTCTTCTCTCTCCAGCATCCACTCCCACCACAGGGTAGCCTCCCCGACTTGGACATTTACTTGTATAACAAGCCTGGTGGACAGGGCACCGGTGGCAAAGGTACAGGATAGGGCACTGCCAGGTGTGGGAAAGCCTTTTCTGTGGTGGCTGCGAGGGCCTTTCCCAGCCTTGCAGCTAAGGGGGGGTTTGGGGAGATGAGGAGAGGGGATCCGGAAGTCCCAGACCTGAGTTTTCCTGTGGATTCTATCTAGGAGTTGCCTGCATCACTCTATCCTTTGTGGATGAGGGAGGGGCCCCCATCTCACTGGCATCATGGCCCCCCTCTTCTCCGGGGCCCCCAGATCTACTGCGAGAGGAGGAATTTGAGCAGCTGACCATGGTCACTCGCTGCCCAGTCCTGCCGGACAGTTCTTCAGGTGGGGCAGCTTGGTGAGAGGAGGGGTGTTCGGTTATGCTGTAGGAATTAGGGACACCCTTAAGTGACCTTCATTCTTTCCTCCAGCTCAGAGTGGCGCCCCACGGCTTCGACTAGATGTGTGGGAAAAAGGGAATATCAGTATCGTGCAACTGGAAGAGAAGCTCCGAGGAGCAGCTCGTCAGGCCTTGGCTGATGCTGTCATGGAGCTGCAGCTACTGCCAGCCTCCCTATGCACAGAGGACATGTCCCCAGGTATGTGGGGGCCAGAGAGCCTCACGGGTCCAGGCAAGATGGTGTTTCAGGTGAGGGTGCAAAGGTGGGATTCTGGAAGACATCACAGGGGCCCCATCTGAAATACACATTCTTAATTGTCCCTTACCTTCCTTGCGTCGGCAAGTCCCTGGCAGAAATGTGCCCAGGCTTAGGGTTACCTGCCTAGAGTGGGAAATATAGCAACTCCACACAAAATCTGCAGCCACACTCAATTGCATATGCTGTCATTCACTAACCCACAGAGAAAGTGTGAAGTCACTGTCATACCCTGGGGCTAGGGTTTCTGGAATGGGGATTGATGGCCAGTGACAAAATTTGTATTGTCTGGTGTCCACAGGAAGTCTCAGGAGTGGGTCCTTGGAAACCAAGAGCCCCGCAGGCCGAGCTAGCACCTTTCCCCCTGGGCCTGCCCCTGGGGAGCCTGTGACTCCCCCCAGCAAAGCTGGCCGGCGTAGCTTCTGGGATATGCTGGTAAGGGGGGAATGGGAGGAGGTGATGAAGTTGGCATCTGCTTTCCTGCCTGCCTCCTAGTTCTACCTGCACTCCCCTGCAGGCCTTGCCTCGCATCTCCTGTTATATAAAACTACCCTGTCCCTTGGGTAGGAGCTTGCAGAATGTAGCAAGTTCTCACTGACAGAGAGAGCTTCAGCTTATTAAGTGCCCTCCCTTCCACTTTTCTTACCCTATCCTCACAACCTGCAGGATAAGCAGGGCTTTGACCAGTGAGACAACTGGGCTGGAAAGTTGAGTAGCTTGTCCGAGGCTGCTTAGTCAGCCTGCAGTGAAACCAGGGCCTGAACCTGAGCCTCCAAATCCTCCAGGCTCTTGTTACCATTCCATCCTCTACCCTGTTCCCCTTCCCTATAGCCCTCCTCATTCACTGCATTGCCTCCAGAATAAAACAGAATCTGGGGACTTGGGTTCCCCCAAAACAACTGATGACATTGTCCTGGATCGGCCGGAAGACACTCGGGGCCGGAGACGTCACAAAACTGAAAATGTTCGCACTCCAGGTGGAACCGAGCGGGCGTCGGGCCTGGATTCTGGAGCCCAGAGACACAGGTGTGTATGTGTGACGTGTCCGGAGGGTGTGGTGTGAAATCATAGTTGATAACGGATTTATGTAAACACATACATATCGAGTATCAGTGTGCGGTTCTTACTCCTGCTGTGTCTTCAGACGCCGGACCACGCAGCTGGAGGAGGGCGAGGTGGGGACCCTGCAGCCGGTGTTCGCTCGGGTTACTCAGCGCTGGATGGAATTCATGGTTCAGACTGGTGAGACCCCGCCCCCCCCCCTCCTCTGCCTGCCCCCCCCCCCTTACACACACACACACACACACACACACACACACACACCGACCAGGACTTCTTTGCCCCGATCTAGGTTGCACCTCAGTGTCCAGGAGCTCCACCCACATGGTATCCCGGTTCCTCCTTTCGTCCATCTTGTCTGAGTTCACCACTCTGGTCACCTCAATGGCTGGAGACACCAGTGTCCGCATCTTTGAGCAGCATTTGTGAGTTTGGGGTCTCACAGAGGCTGAGCTAGGAGAGCTGGGGGCCTAGGCTCAGGAGGTGATGGCCGGAGAGGAGGCCATGGATGGTCTGCCTTCTGAGCGTCCCTCCCTCCCAATAGGAGTTCAGAGCCAGACATCTTCAGTCCTTGTTCCCTGGGACAACTGGGCCCAACACCCCGCCCTGCAGCTGAGCGGCATCTGCTGCTTCTGGGAAGGAACTTCTCGCAGTGGAGGAGACCCACCCAGCAGGGTGAGGGCATGGCCTAGGGGAGCTGGGTTTGCAGTGACTGAAGGTAGTGTCTGATCTTGCGGGGGACAGGATGGGATTGAGGGGGACCTGCCTCCAGGCCCCCATTATGACCCTCCCCCACCCTGTAGCTCCCAAAGCCTTGCAGCGCTTCGAGCCTGGAAGCGACGGGAGCTCTGGACGAAATGCTCCCCGGCAGAGGTTCTTGCTACTGGAGGTCGTGGATAAGAAGGTAGATGTGGGGTCAGGGGCTGGGTCAGGGAAGAGGTTCTGTGATCTCACTAACCCTGACCCCTGACTTCCAGCTGCAGCTGCTGACTTACAACTGGGCTCCAGACCTAGGGGCAGCATTGGGGCGAGCACTGGTTCGCCTCGTGCAGTGGCAGAACGCTCGTGCCCACCTCATCTTCTGCCTCCTCAGCCAGAAGCTTGGCCTCTTCCATCATTATGGCCAGTTGGACTTCCCAGTGCGGGATGAAAAGGTGCCTGCTGCTCCGCTCCCTCCTCTAGTTCTGGCTCCCAGGGTTTTAAGGAAGTACTGGCTCAGAAGCAGGGGAAGGCGACAGACTAAAAGCAGAGGTAGTGGGGAAGGAGAGACAGAGAGGAGGCCAGGGCAGGAGAGAAGGTCTGAGGACAAAAGCCAGGCACTCATTGTGAGGCTCCATCTTTCTCAGGAGCCAAACCCATTCCTAGTGCCGACCGTGGAAGCAGAGACCCTCATCCGGAGTGCAAGCCCCCCACTGAGCCGTGAGCAAGGCCGGCTGAGTGGGTCCTCTCGGGGCGGGGGCCCCCTGCCCCTGGACACATTCCCCTTTGATGAGGCCCTGAGGGATATCTCAGCTGCCCGCCCCAGCTCCTCGCTTGGCCCTGTGCCCAGACCCCCTGATCCCGTCACCTACCATGGACAACAGTTCCTGGAGATCAAGATGACAGAGCGCAGAGGTGAGGGCACTGGGCGTTCAGTGGGCAGGGGCAGACTGGAGTCTGGGAGGGACAGGGGCAGCAGGTCCTGGTGGCCACTACTGGTGCTTCCCATCCCCAGAGCTGGAGCGGCAGATGAAGATGGAGAACCTGTTTGTAACCTGGCAGCAGCGCTCCACCCCCGCCAGCATGCCCATCAGTGTGAGTGGCCCGACCCCCATCCTCCAGGAGCATCCTCTGACCCTTCCCTGGCCACCACTCCAGTGTTCACTGCCCCGTTTCCTCAGGCCGGGGAGCTGGAGACCCTGAAGCAGTCATCCCGCCTGGTGCATTACTGTGCAACAGCCCTGCTCTTCGACCCAGCTGCCTGGCTGCATGGGCCGCCAGAGACCTGTGGGCCCCCCGAGGGGCAGGTGAGGCTCAAGAATCCTGGATTTCTCCCCTGGGATCTCCCTTTACAGTGACCTCCATTCCTCCACTCCTGGTGGTTGACAGTGTGTAGAGCCTTCCTTAATATCCACTCCTGCAGCGGCGCCATCGCCCTGAGGCAGGGCCTGGGAGCCGAGAGGCCCCCATAAGCTGTGAGGCCTTGGATGTGCCCCCGCCGGGTGCGCGTGAGGAGCCTTGGCTGAAGGAGCTGAGCCTGGCCTTCCTGCAGCAGTACGTGCAGTATCTGCAGAGCATGGGCTTTGTGCTAGTGCCACTGCGGCCCCCCTCGCCTGCCCGAAGGTGAGCCCATCTCTTCCTTTTCCTCCTCCTCCTTTTCTTCCCCTCCCTTCCTCCACTGCAGGTGAGGCTCCGCCTGGCCTTCCTGTCTTCACATAGGTCCCGTGAGGACAGTTCGGGCCTTATTAATGTTCACCCCTCTAGGCCAGCACACACACACACGAGGATCTTGGACACTTCCGTGCAGCCCTCATTCACATCCTTAAACCTCTCTCTCTCAGGGAACTCACAGAACTGTGTACATTCTCACAGAGCTTATGCCCAGGTACATTACATCTCATGTGCTTACATGCTGGTGTACAGCCATGCACATGGATCTGGTACCACTCCTAAGCCCCTGGACCTGGGCCTTAATGATGGCTGTCCTGATCACCCCACTGTCCTCTCCTGAGATTTTACATGGTTCATGACCTAGGAAGTCCCTTACTCACCAGGGGTAGTGTCTTTCTCACCTAGGACCCCTGCACTGGACCTGCTTGCATCACTGCACTCTGGCCTGTTCTTGGTCATGTTCATTCACTGGCTACTACAGTCTTGGAAAGTTGGCAGCTCCTCTATCACCACCGTCCTTCTCCCCAGAGCTCAGTGACAAGTTCACAACCACCTTTTCCTCTGTATTGAATCTCAAATCCCCATTTCTGTGGCCCTGCTCTGTGTTCTTCTCAACATCTGAGCCTCCAGATTCTGTGTTCCCACCTCTTCCCAGTGGCTGATGGGAAAGTACCTGTTACAGTTACTTTTGTGTCTCTGGATTTGTGAGTTTATTTTCTCCCTTCTCTTACTTCAAGTATGATGCACTTTCAAGTTAATAAATATAATTGTGTCCTTAATCAAGATCCCACCTTGAACCAGAAAGCCAGTTCCAACTCCTTAGTGTTTGTAACCAGCTCTCCACCTCCCAGGATGCCCCTCTTTTCCAGGCCTTAGGAAGAGAGGACAGGCCTGGGCTTTGTGCTGGTGCCACTGCCCCTCATTGCTCAGTGACAACAGGAGGAGTAGCTGTTCAGCTTGCTGCCCTCGGCCAGGTCCCAGCTGTAGGAGCTTCTCTGAGAGACTTGTTTGCTTACTTTCTATTTATCAAAAATCTAAATTCCTTTTTAAACAAAAGATACACTAGCTTAAAAAACATGTTTCTAGAGCAAAATGTAAAGTCAGGCCTTTCTTTGTCACCAGTCTTTAAGTATCACCAGTCACTAGCTGGTCTTGTCCCTGTCTTCTTAAGGATGAAATGGCACATTTCACCAGAGGCTTAGGCACCCCCTCCCCACCCCTAGCAAGAGTTCTGGTGGTTTGTACCTCGTAAGTATAATAATTGGGTCCCCTTGGCCCTTTCTGTTTTGTCCTTGTTCACAGTCCTGTCCCTGCTTCTCTTCTCCCCTGGCCTCTGAGTCGAGAAATGAAGAACAGTGGGCCTGTGGAATGCTGGGAGTACCATTCCCCAGTTGAGAGAGAACTGCTTTTCCCTCTCAGAGGAAAGTTCCTAACCAGGGCTTCAAGCATCTCCTTGAATTTTCCTAATGAAATCTTAGACATACAGTCCCCTGGCCCCTCCCGCCTCCCCTGCTGCCCCCAGTAAACAGATCTCCCTGCCCTCATGGGTGTCTCAGCAGCCTCTCTGGCCCTACCCTCATCCTCTCACTGGTAGAGAAAGGCCTGGCATCCACATCTGCACTGAGCACTGCTCACTGCCCCTTAAAGCAGCAGTTACTAGAGAGCCTTGCCACTTCCTCACCGTGGTGTCCCGAGCAGGCCCTCTCTGGGCTGTCTGCTCTCCTACAGACAAGTCCACATAAAATGGACTGAGTCAGATAGCTGTAATCCTTCACCCACTGGCTGGATGCATCTTCTTGTCCCTCTTCCTTTCCTACAGCACCAGCCGGCCGCGGGCCATGGCCATCCTTGGAACAGACGGTCGGAGCTCCTTCTCCTGCCCCAAAAGCAAGACTGAAGGGAGCCCCAAGGTAACATGTCATTACATACCTTCCCTGATAGTGAAATCAGTGATGTCCCAGATACCGGTGTCACTGAGCCTGAATTATTTTCCCAAGGCCAGAGGTCAGTGACCCTGGGTGATGACTAAGGTTGTTGATCCCAGCCTGACATCATGAAAGTCACCCGCCCCAGAGACTTCTTCCCTGCTGATCTGCAGCCGGTGAACCTCCAACTCTTGCCGCTGAAGCCGTCTTTTTTTCTTTCTTCAGAGCACTGGCTCTCCGGTCACCACCTACCACCTACAGCGGGCACTGCCCGGAGGCATCATCCTCATGGAGCTGGCTTTCCAGGTGAGCAGGGGGAGCCCTGAGTGAGGAGAGCCAGACCCACCTGTCTTACCCTCCTGACCTCACTTCACCCTCTCTCCAGGGCTGTTACTTCTGTGTCAAACAGTTTGCCCTAGAGTGTTCCCGAATCCCCATGGGGCAAGCCGTCAATTCTCAGGTATGTGGCGGGGGCAGGAATATGGGGTCTCAGGTGTGGTCCGTGCATCCCTGGTATGCTGTGGCCAATGAGAATAATGCCTGGGCAGTCTGGCTGATCTGGTGCTGTGGGCTGGCTAGGTTAGTGGTCCTTCTGGTGACTGGACCATCGACCAGTGTCACTCTGCAGGTAGTCCAGAGTTGTCTTCAGCTGTAACAAGAGGGCAGAAGGCAGTCCAGCACAGTGGCTGAGCTAGCCGTGGTCATTGGGCACTGACAGCCTGGCACTGTGTCAATCCATAACCATAGACCAGCCGTGGGCAAACTACGGCCCGCGGGCCGGATTCGGCCCGTTTGAAATGAATAAAACTAAAAAAAAAAAAAAAAGACCGTACCCTTTTATGTAATGATGTTTACTTTGAATTTATATTAGTTCACACAAACACTCCATCCATGCTTTTGTTCCGGCCCTCCGGTCCAGTTTAAGAATCCATTGTGGCCCTCGAGTCAAAAAGTGTGCCCACCCCTGCCATAGATGGTTAGTGCAGACATTTGAGCATAGGGGCTAATCTGACACATGGGTAGGTCGGTGCCATGGGCAGTCCTGGCCTGATCTAGAGCTGGCAATAGCCTTTGCATCGCGTAGAGTCACTAACACTTAGAATGTGGGCTGGAGTTCCCACCCACACAGCATCCCCGCCAGTTACTATTCAGGCCTGTCTGTCTGCCTCAAGGCAGGGCCTCTGCACCCCATGAGGGCCGAGCCTGAGGAGCGCTCAGTGAGTGAGCGGTTCAGTGAGGTCAGGGCCCTGGAGCCCTCAGTACTTCCATGATTCAGCTTCGTCAGGGTGCCCATGTCATGCGAAGGCCCAGGCCTTCCTCATGCCTCCCATTTAGTTTCCAAGAGATCAGGATCTGCCTGGGTCCAGTCTGTTGCCTTCCAGCACAGACAACACAGATTCCTCTCCTGTCTGGATAGCTCCTATCAGCCCATAGATGGTTGCCTTTGACTTGCTGTGGATACCAATCCAGTCATCACAGGATAATGTGATCCAGGAAAGCTTGGCGACTGTGCAGGAACCTCCTGGAGCCTGTGTGCTCAGAAGGGAGCTGTGGGCCGCAGGGATTTTCACATTGGGCTATTGTATTAATGGGAAGGACCCCTCCCCCCCCCCCATTACTCTCAAGCTTTCTGAAGTCCTGACTTCCCTGCTCCCTGGTCTCTATCCAGCTTGGCTCTCTGCCTCTACATATCTAATCGCTAACCCTACTTGGGTTTCTAAATTGCTGTATTATTATTATTGTTTAAGTGCTTAGTATATATACTGAAGTGGAGTTTTATTTCTCTGGTACAGATCAGGAAACTGAGGCTCATGGACGCTCATTAATTTGCCCCAGGTACAGAGCTAGTTGGGGGCAGTACTGACTCTGAGGCTCCTCCCTGGCTGTGGAAGTTGTTCACACTGCCTCTAGCTTTAGGGAGACCTTTACTTCATCTCCATGATAGGAAACTGAAGCAGATAATGTGACTTCCCCAGCATCGTGCAGCTACTCTGACTCCTAGGCTATTGCTTCTTCTACAGTCATTTCTCCTTTCCTATTAACTCCTATGCCCAGGGCCCCCAAGGAAGTGCTCATGTAGATCCTGCCATTCGGGCACCATTGATCCAATTGTTAACACTTTCACTAATGGTGATTTCCACCAAGAGAAGCTCAGCTCAGTCTCTCTACCACCCTTCATTCACTCATTCACAGGTCAGTTAGAGGAGGCCCACCCTGGCCTAGTCATGGCAGGATGTCCTAGACCAGTGATGGCGAACCTTTTGAGCTCGGCGTGTCAGCATTTTGAAAAACCCTAACTTAACTCTGGTGCCGTGTCACATATAGAAAATTTTTGATATTTGCAACCATAGTAAAACAAAGATGTATATTTTTGATATTTATTTTATATATTTAAATGCCATTTAACAAAGAAACATCAACCAAAAAAATGAGTTCGCGTGTCACCTCTGACACGTGTATCATAGGTTCGCCATCACTGGCCTAGACAAAGCTTTATCCAAGAGAAGTTAGCCAGGTTTGAGGACCAGGGAGGGCAGCATCCAGGCAGAGAACAGCAGCAGGTACAAAAGTGGAGAGAGAATGTGATGTACTTGGGAAGAATGAGTATTTTGACGGGAAAATAAAGCTGGAGAAATGGGAAGGTGACAGCAAAAACTTTCGAATAATAAATAATTACACACCTGGCCTACCCTGACCACCTTGTTTAAAATGGCAACTGCTTTACTTCTTGATTTTCCATAACACCATCTTCTAACCTACTGTGTACTCATTTTCTCTGTCTAGTGTTTATTGTATTATCTCCCCACCACTCAAATGTAAGCTTCCTGAGGGCTTGGGTTTGTTGGCCAGTGTATCCCCAGCACCTAGAATGGTACCAGGTAGGCACTCAGCAAGTATTTGTTGCATCAGTGAATCTGTGCCAGACTTTAGCAGACTCTGGGCTTCAGAATAAAAAGTCATCTCTCAAAAGGGTCAGTTTCATGTCCACAGGGTTACAATACGGTATAAAAGAGAATATAATGAGGAGGGCGTCCCTGAGCTGTTTGGGCAATAGGGTGAGTCCTGAGCTGTCCTCTCCCATGGAAGAGGAGGAAATGGGAATGTGCTGGGCAGCCTGTGCTACCATTTCCTAACCCAGCCCGTGCCTCCCCAGCTGTCCATGCTGTTCACCGAGGAGTGTGACAAGGTGCGGGACCTGATGCACGTGCACTCATTCAGCTATGACTTCCACCTGCGCCTCGTGCACCAGCACGTGCTGGGCGCCCACCTGGTGCTGCGGCACGGCTACCACCTCACCACCTTCCTGAGGCACTTCCTGGCCCACCACCCTGATGGGCCCCACTTTGGTCGCAATCACATTTACCAAGGTGGGTTGGTGCCCAAGGGCAAGCCAGTGAAGCTGAAAAAGAACAGGCCACAAAGGTGTGGGCCGATGGGATCACTTCCTAGGGCCAGACTTCGACTTTCTATCCCATGTTGTTAGTTGCCTCATATGGCTTGGACCCTGCCCCCACGTCTCTGTCTTAACTTCTTCACAGTCTGTTTCATATCAAAGTTTATATCCTATGTTGTATACCCTGCCCTGCCTGTCCTGAGCCACTTTGTCCCATCTTGATGTTCTGCAGGACCTTAGGAGCTCCCCAGAAAAGCAGGGCCAGTCTGCTTGTCAGAGCCTTAGGACCTCCTAATCCCCCAGCCCATCCGATCAGTGTGTCTATCCCAGGCTCACTGTCTCCTGTAACTTGCCCCTTAGGGACCCTGGAGCTTCCCACACAGCTCATTGCTGCCCACCAGCTGTACAACTACGTGGCTGACCATGCTAGCTCCTACCACATGAAGCCATTGCGGATGGCTCGGCCAGGGGGCCCAGAACATAATGAATACGCCCTGGTGTCAGCATGGCACAGGTATGGAGGAGAGGGGACACCAGCATGTTAACTGGTGTAGCTGCGGTCAGAACCATCCTCACAGTTGGGAGACGTGTGTTTTCTTGGGCAGAAGGGGTGAGGTTGACTTCATTAGGACCTCAGGCTGACATCTCATCCCCACCGCACAGCTCCGGCTCCTACCTGGACTCTGAGGGGCTTCGTCATCAGGATGACTTTGATGTGTCTCTGCTTGTCTGTCACTGTGCCGCACCCTTTGAGGAGCAAGGAGAGGCTGAGCGGCATGTTCTGCGGTCAGCAGATCCCCTACCTTGAATGTGCCCATTGTCCAGCCTGCCCCCTGCCCTTTCCCTGTTTCCTGCTGTAACCGCCACTCTGGCCCCCTCCCCATTCCAGGCTGAAGTTCTTCGTGGTGCTCACCAGCCAACGAGAGCTCTTTCCCAGACTAACTGCTGACATGCGCAGGTTCCGGAAGCCACCCAGACTTCCCCCTGAGCCAGAGGCTTCTGGGAGCTCCGCTGGTAGCCCTAGGGAGGCCTCAGGGGTTGGTCCGGTGCCTGGCCCAGCTCCTCTGTTCCCTCCGCTGGCTACAGAGGTGGGCGTGGCACGGGCGCGACTGGCTCAGCTGGTACGGCTAGCTGGAGGGCACTGCCGCAGGGACACCCTCTGGAAGCGCCTCTTCTTGCTGGAGCCACCAGGGCCTGATCGGCTGCGGCTAGGGGGGCGCTTGGCCCTGGCTGAGCTGGAGGAGCTCTTAGAGGCGGTCCATGCCAAATCCATTGCAGACATTGACCCCCAGCTGGTAAGGAACTGTGGGTTCCAGAGGGGCTGGGCTGGACGTTAGGAATTCCATGGGCAGCCAGGGTGGAGGGTGCAGGGTGGCTCTGGGACAGCAGGTCCAGGCCTGTGGACCTCCCCCAGGACTGCTTCCTGTCCATGACGGTCTCCTGGTACCAGAGCCTGATCAAGGTTCTCCTGAGCCGCTTTCCCCAGAGCTGCCGCCACTTCCAGAGCCCAGACTTGGGAACGCAGTACCTGGTAAGTCTCCTTGACCCGCCTCAAAAACAAACCTTCCTTGGCTAGAGATCCTCAGGGCCAACTTCTGGAACCTCATCGGTGGTTGGTCTTAGAGGCTGCAGTCCCAGAAAGGACCTCTTGGGCGTTAAGCCGTCTTATTCTCCCCAAAATGTGGCCCTCGCACCAGCAACACCTGGGAGCTTGCCAAAATGCACTCACCCCTGACTGAGAATCCGCCTCTCAGCCAGATCCCCAGGGAACTGTGTGCACTGAAGCTGAAAGCGCTGCCAGGGAGGCCAGGGAGAGAAGAGCTGTGGTGATAGGCGCACACACGGGGGGAGTAAAAGGTTAGAGATGAGCCAATGAGAGCAGTGTCCAGGAAAGGACACTTAAGAGAAGACTTCAAAGCATAACCAGTGGACATAAGACATGGGGGGATAGGGGAGGCTAGGGGACTGTCTAGGGCGGGGGGATAAAATGGACACATATGTAATACCCTTTGTAATACTTTAAGCAATAAAAAATAAATAAATAAATAAATAATAATAAAGAGAAGACTTCACAAGAAAAAGTAGGAGTTGGTTCGTGGTGATGGGTCCTGCAACCTGTTGTGGGGAAGATTAGTTTCAAGGTGTTCTGAAGGGACATCGGGGATTGGCACTCAGGAGAGAGATCTGGGCAGCATCTGTATGGACAGGGTGTCCCTGCAGCCTGGGAGTGGAAGAGATTGCCCAGGGACAGACAGACAGGAGGGGACAGTCCAGGGCAGTCAGAGAGATATAAAACCTGGGATAGCACAGGAGGCAAGGAGGGGCCTGTCAAGGGTAGAGAACTCCCCGTGGTGGTTGGGCTGCGGTGCCAGCTCTGTGCAGCGCCTCCAGATAGATGACTTCAGGAACCTCCCAGTCAAGCCCCCCTCCCCTTCACTCTGATGAAGCTGGACAGGCTGACCAGGGGCCAGTGAGGATGAGGACTGAGGTTGCGTTTGAAGGTGAGGTTCTAGGTGACGGTGGAGTGAGTGCAGGTGGGTTCGGGTGTGGTGATGGAAGCAGCCCTTCTTCAGACTGGCCCCCCCCACGTCCAGGAGGCCCTCAGGAGGGTCTGTCCTTCCTCAGGTGAGACAAACCTCCCTCCTCATCTCATTTTGTCTTCTGCTACAGGTTGTGTTAAATCAGAAGTTCACTGACTGTTTTGTGCTAGTGTTTCTGGATTCCCACTTGGGAAAGACGGTGAGAACAGGGGGTGTGGGACTCTGTGTCAGCCTGGTGGGAAGCTGTACCCCAAATGCTGCACCCGAGCCTGCTGAGGTTGGGATGCCTACCTGCCCTTCTCTCACCAGTGGACCCCCACTGTGTTCCCCAGTCTCTGACAGTGGTTTTCCGAGAGCCCTTCCCAGTACAGCCCCAGGACAGCGAGAGCCCCCCTGCCCAGCTGGTCTCCACCTACCATCACCTTGAGTCTGTCATCAACACAGCCTGTTTCACCCTCTGGACCCGTCTCCTCTGAGGAATGGACCGCTGAATGTCACTGTTCCTCGAATCATGATCTATAAGATTACCCACTTGAAGCAGGACTGACCAGCCCTGTGTACCCCAGCACAAGCCTGGACACTGAGGGATACCAACAGCTTTGTGCATCTCTCTGCGGGGTCTGTAGCCTCAGCTTGGCAGCAGGGACTACCCTCCCTAAAGACTCACAGGGCTCTAGCAGGTCAGGTCACCTCCCTGAGGTTCCCATCTCTCAGGCCCCTGGGCCCTTCCAGGGGGGACTCCTTCCTGCTTACCTGGTGGAGTCCAGGACTTCTTCACACCAGGTGGCAAGCGCTCACCCGAGGGCTCCTCTGCCTGAATCCCGCCTCCAAGTCACCCACCTCCCACCTTGAGCTCTCTGGTCCTCACTACCCACCGAGACATCACTGATGGACATTGCCATTGAGATAAGACACCTGGGCTCCAATCCCAGCTCTGTCTTTGGAGCACCTGAGCCTGAGCAAGTCCCTTTGCTTCCGACCCCTGGGGTCTCAAATGTACGTGAGGAGGTGGACTCAAAGCTCTCCCTTCTCCACAGCAACACTGCAGACTGGAAGACTCAGATGTGAGCCGTGTGTCCCTTCCCAACAGGAGGGAAGCGATCAGGGAAAGTGAAGGGTTAGACACTGTGTGTCCCAATAACATACATGTATGAAAATGTTCAGCAAGTTGTCTTTAATTCCAGAGGATACTCAGGAAGCTCAATTCACTGTCCCAGAGAGGCAAGTTGGTGGACTGCAGGACCTCACTGGCCAGCCTGTGAGCGGCCCCGCCTATCCCAGTAGGAACGTAGCCAACTCAAGCCCTCCACTGTGTCTCCTGAGGGGAGAGTGGGGCAGCAGCATCTCAACCCATGAGGAGGAAAACAGCTCCTGTCCAATACCTGTCCCCCAGTTCTCCCGTTCCCAGGGCCAAGCCTGGAGCCTCAGCCCGCCCCTCACCTTGAGGCTGGTACTCGCAGCCTACAAAGCCGTTGTAGCCTTCGTCTTCCAGCAGTTGGAATAGATAGGAGAAGTTCAGCTCTCCAGGGCTGCCAGGGTCCCCCCGGCCTGGGACCTGTGCCACCTGCACATGCCCTGGGGACAGATATGGGCAGATGTGAGGCTCAGGCCTGAAGGACAGGTGTGTGTGTGGGTGTGGGGGGGGGGTGCGGATTGGAAGAGTGGGAGAACAAAGGAAGCAGCACAGCAGATGAGGAAGGAGCAAAGAAAGGGGACCCTCTCACCAACGATGGGCAGGAACTCGCGGATGTTTCCTGTCAGATTCCCATCCATGATCTGCCAGTGGAATATGTCCTGGGCGGAGATTACTACAGTCAGAACTGCCTCAGGCCCCACCATGCTGCCCAGTTGGAGAGCATGGGCCCTGAGAAGCACTCCTTTTCTTCACGTACCATTTGTAACTGGAGGTTGGGCCTTCCAACCTTCTGTAAGATGGCTGCCGCTGGAGAGAAACCGGGGGGGGGGGGGGGGGGGGGGTGACACTCAAGGAGGGCACAAGAATCAAAGGGACAGGAGGCAGCACAGGGCGGGGGTCCTACCCTGCTGGGGCGAATCCAGGAAGTACTGGGGGTCAGTGATGCGGGTATTAATGGGCTCCAGCAGTCCCACGAGGTTCTCCTAGCACCGGGTTGGATCTGTGAATAGAGCTCTTCCCCCCAGGTTTGGCCTCTATTTTTGTCACTGACCAAGCCCCTCACCAGTCCCTCTGACCTCGGCCAGTGCCCAGCCTTATGCCGGCTGCTCTCCGCACTGTGCACCCTTCCCTGCACTCGGACACGTTCGTGTGAGTATGTGTGTCAGTCTTCACTGTCATCTCACCTGAGCCAAAACCCCGGCTGCGTGCCTCAGGTTCTCCAGAAAAACTGTCTCCATTTCACCCCTGACTGCTGCTCGGTCGGCACCCCGGGGTACGCGGCCGGCCAACAGGTGAATCCTGTGGGGAAAAGGGGACCGGAAGGGGCTGTGGAGTCCATCCCAGAGCAGGCCTTTGCTCCCTCAGCTCCTCTTCCGGCTGCCCTCCTCCCATCCCCCAAAGGTCTCTGGTCCATACCACTTGGCCCTGATGCTCAGGCCTCAGACACACCTGTGTCAGCTTTTGGGCAAGCCTTTTCCCACAATCCTGAGGGTCAATCCTCCTGCCTCAGAGTCCAGTTCCTCACTTAGCCCCTCCTGTACTTTCAGCCTCCTTTCCAGGGGCCCTTCTCAGCCTTGAAACATGCTGAAGTCCCATTTTTAGACATTTTGACCCAAACCCTTCTTGAGAATTCCATGCTGCTTTGTCTCTATTTCCTGAATGTTTTTTAGCTGCTTCTCGTCTGATTTCTGACCCCACCCCACCCCTACCAATAGCGACCCCTTACTGCCAGTTCCTTCTCAGCCTATTTAGACCCGCAGGATTTGACATTTGATCAGCCCCACTTAGAGCCTTGCACCTCCCATCACCACCTGATCTTTCTCAGCCACATCCAGCCTCTTGAACTTTGCTGAACACACCAAGCCGCCTCTTGCCTCTGGCCACAGCATCCCTGCCTGGAATGCTCCTACATCAAGCAAATGCCCACTCCTTAAGACCCAGTTCAACATCACACCTGTGGGAAGCTTCCTCTAATCCCAGACAGGTGCCTACTCTGCTCCCACTGCCTCCGCCTCCGTGCATTGACCTGTTCTCAAATGTATCCCTCCTCCGTTTTCTGTTTACTTTGCTATCTCCCAGGTCGGACTGAGCTCCCAGCATGGGATCCCAGCAGGGGAGAAGCATGAAAGAGTTGCCAACTGAGAATGACACACAACAAATATGAAAGGCAATTTACAAAGCACCAGGACTGCAGGGGTGTAGAAGCGCCAGCGCGCTCAGACTTCTGAGCCTCTCAAAACCTGGCGTCCTCATCCGCCACCCCCCAAACACGTGCGGTAGGGTCTTGGGTCTTAGAAGGGGAAGAGGAAAGGGCAGGATACCTGGGACAGCCCAGAGCCTTAGCGTACAGCACCGCCTGCTCCAGCCCCTCGCGGAAGGCCGCCTGCCTCCCGGGAACGGCCCCCAGCCCCATTTCCCCCTTCTCTCGGTCTCCTGCAGAGAGAACGGACCTCAGCGCCCGGCTCAGGCGCCTGGCCCCCACCTCCCGGGCCCGGGCCCGGGCCCGGGCCCCACGGCGCACCCGGAGGCGTGTTGATCAGCACCAGCTGCAGCCCCGCTTCTTGCGCCGCGCGCGCCAGCGCCTCCGGCGGCTCCGCGTACGGCCAGGCGACCTCGGCGGCCTCGAAGCCCGAGCTGCCCGCTGCCCGCAAACGTGCGGGGAGGCCGGGGAGCTCGGGGAACAGCCAGGACACATTGGCCGAGAAGCGCAGCGGAGCCATGACCGGCTGGGAGCGCGGGGCAGAGTCCGCGGCGCCCGAAGGCGGAAGCGGGTGGGGCGCTAGCGAGGGCGCGTCCGGAGCTCGCGGAGGTGCACTGCCCCGGCCGACCGACAGGGGGCGCGCTGGAGCCGCGAGTCAGGGTCGTGAGCGCTGTGGGCAGTTTTTGGTAAGCAATGTGTTGTAAAAACCGTGGACAGTGCAGAAAAGTGAAATATTTCAAAATAGGAGAAAGGGAAGCGCAGGGAGTGGAGAGAGGGCAGAGCGAGGGAAGCGCGGCCAGGAGGCAGACAGAGAGAAGGTGGGGTGCCCAGTGGCCCTTTGAGGTTGCAGTGGCAAGTAAGAAGCCAGCCTGCCTCCAAGGCCATTAAAATGAAGGAATGAGCCCTAGCCGCTGTGGCTCAGTGGATAGAGCGTCGGCCTGCGGACTGAAGGGTCCCGGGTTCGAATCCGGTCAGGGGCATGTACCTTGGTTGCGGGCACATCCCCAGTAGGGGGTGTGCAGGAGGCAGCTGATCAATGTTTCTCTCTCATCTGTTTCTGACTCTCTATCCCTCTCCCTTCCTCTCTGTAAACAATCAATAAAATATATTTTTAAAAAAAAATGAAGGAATGAGACTTTAGCAAACACTTACTAGTAAGTATTTTTCCTCATTGTAAAAATGGCACCTGTTCATTACAGAACATTTGAAAGCTTATAACCAAGTAAGAACATTTAAACCACCAGTTATCACACCAATCACCCATTAACTTTCCCTTACAGATTAAAAAAATTAAAGTGCAGTTTTTTCTTAGAAAATTTTGATCATATTTTATATATGGTTTTATAGTCTGCTTTTCATTTATTATTATTAATTATTATTATTATTATTTTAAATCTTTGCCGGAGAAGTAAGGATATTTTTTTCCATTGAATTTCAGAGAGATTGGAAGTGAGAAAGGGAGTGGGAGACAGGGAGACAGGAGAGAAACATCAGTGTGAGGGAGACACATCAATTGGTTGCCTCCCACACGTGCCCCAACTGGGAGCAGGCATCAAACCTGCAACCCAGTTATGTGCCCTTAAGTGGGAATCAAACTAGGACCCTTCCAGGTGCAGGCCGAGGCTCTGACCACTGAGCATGCTGGCTAGAGTGTCATTTAATATTATTTTGTGAGCATTTGTCATGCCATAAAATAAAAATTATCTTAGTAAATTTGAAGAACTAATTGGCTTTATTAAACAATTCATGGGTCGGGCAACATCTCATCTAGCAAGGAGAGAGACCCACAGGAGTGACACAAGATGAAAGACATTTTTAGAAAGGAGGGTGGGGCAAGAAAGTGTTAACCCTGAGAAAAATATACTTGCCAAAAAGGATTCATCGTAATTGGGCTCAAATTCATAACCAGAGTCGAGTAGTCACTGTTTCTACTGCATTTCAGGGAAAACCACGCACCTCACTGCCAAGCATTGGTTGACTCTCAGCTGAGTCAACCCCTATAAAAGAGCTTCTAGGATCAAACTCAACCAATAGAACTGAGATTTCCCCCATCCAATCTTCACTAACCAATTAGAGGGGCTCCATTCCATCCAATCAAGACAGTGCTCTTGGGACAAATCAAACTGTGATAATTTGGAGTCCTCATTTTCATGAGAAGAACCAATCCCAGACTGAGGTGGGAACTCTTCTCTTTATAAGCCAGCTTCCCCCGTCTCCATTGAGCACACTACCAGTTTCCACTGAAGACTACGCCTTCCCCTGCTGAAATGCAACCCAGGATTGTAACACCAAGTCATGCTGTTTCATGACTGAGCTGTCACTAAGTTCTTTCACAATTGAGCTGTTTTCATTGAATAAAGCCTCTCCCTTCACCACACCCCAAATTGGAAACTCCTGTTGGCGTTGATGACAACCTTCTGTTGACAAAAGTCACTAGCAGAAGAAAAATGAAAGTTTATTGGAGGAAAGTACAAGTTCAGGGTAACCATGAATTATTGGCTGAGTTGTAGTGTTTTCCATTGGTTGGGTTTGTTGCTGGGTGAGAAGAAAATCTTCCTCCTTCATGGGTGGTAGATACAGCTTCCTCTTGGAGACACAGGTATGTCTTTTCCTGTTGGGGATAATTGATGAGGAGTGGTAGGGGGTGAGATATTCCTCTCCACACAAGTTTTAGCTGAGGTGTCCTTCATTTTCATGCCTGTGTTCTTCAATGGTCTTAAAAAGCATTGCATTAGCTGCTCATTGTTCCACGCCCAGACAGCCTGGAATTTATCATACTACTGTGTTGATGGACATTAGGGTTTTTCAATGTGTGTGTGCACACTGTAAAAGCACTTTAATGCATCTCTCAATCCCATCTCTGAATTGTTTTCTTGGGTTCCTTGTGTGCAGATGCTCATTACAGTGCTTGCCTGCCAAAAGTACTTTACAGTCCTGTGCACATAAAGTTGTTTAGGTCAACAAGGAACCACATATATGACAGTGGTCCCATCCTATATAATAAAAGGCTACTGTGCAAATTGACCGAATGGCTGAACAACCGGTCGCTATGACATGCGCTGACCACCAGGGGTCGCGTGCGGAACATGGTGGGCATTGGCAGTGGGCGGCAGAGCATAGAACATGCAGGTGGCCGTCGTGGTGGGATAGTGGAGCAGGTGAGCAGGGGCGCCAGACCAAGGTGGGGCACAGGTCACTGTCATCTGTGAGCCTCTGGTGGTTACTGAAAATTCTTTGCTCCTGCGTGCCACAGCCCTGCCCAGTGCTCACACCTGCTGCTGGTGCTGGCCCCAGTTGCTCTGTGCAGTCAGTGGATAAGATCAGGGCCAGCTCCGTCAGCACTTGGGACCAGGGCCGGCAGTGGGAGCAGGGCTGCCAGCAGACAGGGGACAGTGTGCTGCCATGTGAGGGGCCTGGCAGAGGCCCTTGTGCCCATGCAGCCTCACGGCCCACAGTTCCTTTCAAGGTGCACGAATTCGTGCACTGGGCCCCTAGTAAGATTATAATGGACTATAGGCAAAAAGTTAGTTTGTGATGTTGAAAGAAAGTGCTGGACCCAGCTATAATGTTGAAGTTACTACTAGCTCTCTGTGATATGAGGAGGCTCAGCATGCTGTCCACCCACCATGTGCCTTCCTGAAGCTGGGGCAGGCAGTTGGCAAGGGAGTAAGTAGGGAGGGCTAAGGAGGAGGGGGAACTGGGAGCCTGCTGTCCATCCACACTTGTTCACACCATCGTTGCACTCACACACACAAATACTTGTGTGCACAAACTCCCCACCCTCCATTTCTCCTTCTCTCTCTTTCCTCCCAGTATGAGTCCTTTTTGCCCTGCCTCTACTCTCCCTCTCTGATTGGGCAGATTCCTAAGGTTGGAATTACATGGTCAAAAAATAGTAATATGTTTAAATTCTTCATGGCTGAGCTAAATTGCATTTCAAAAACGCTGTACATTTATTCCCCAACAATACATGAGTAGAAATCATCTTGTCTATTTTCTGTGCTAGCATTGACAGACGGAAGCTCAAAGTGCAACATTAGGAACACCCAACACCCAGCCTCCAAACCAAGGCAGGCCCAGGCTGATCTCAAAGTGGTTGGCAGTTTCCATTTCAGTTCTGCCTGTAAGAACAGGCTGCCACCAGCTATTACAGATCACCTGACTTCTTGCCCGTTTGCAGCTGGCATTATACTTGGCACTTTGACTTGTCCTGGAACATGTTTCTTGGGTGTGGTCCAATCAGGATGTGACCTCACCGAGCCTAACAATTTAATCAATCCGAACTTCAGCACGTTTACGATCCAATGTTGACCAAACAGAGGAACGTCTAAAGGAAGTAATTTCTTTATTAATCCTTCACTGTAAATCTCTGAGCATGAAAATCCTAAGACTTTAGAAAAGCACCATCATCTGCTGGGGTTTGTAACAGGAACAAAATTTGTCCCATTCTCAGTGGTCCACTCCTTCTTTACTGTATACCGTTTAGGGCAGCAGAGATGGTGTCTGAACTAGATAGGCATGACTCACTTTCCCCCTTAATTCCCTTAAAAACATCTTCACTTAATATACCAAAATAAATACAAAAGGAGAACAATGCACATGAAAATTATTTTCTTTATTCATCGTTTGACTATTTATACCTTATACCACTTTGTAACATAGGCATTACACTAAATTATTATTACAAATCTTCTTTTAAAAATATATATTTTATTGATTTTTTTTTACAGAGAGGAAGGGAGAAAGATAGAGAGTTAGAAACATCAATGAGAGAGAAACATCAATCAGCCGCCTCCTGCACACCCCCGACTGGGGATGTGCCCGCAACCAAGGTACATGCCCTTGACCGGAATCAAACCTGAGACCCTTCAGTCCACAGGCCGATGCTCTGTCCACTGAGCCCTGAGTCAGGGCTATTATTACAAATCTTGATTCTTTGAAGTTAACTCCTAACCAAAGAATTTGTACCGGTATGACAATTAGTTAAGGTAGCAATAATTTGTAAATAGTTACATGGATAATGGCTAAACCTTGAGTGTACAACTGAGTCTCATTTGATCATTGGATTGCACCTGCCAATGTGGTAAAAAAAAAAAATAACCCAAGTGAAAAGGAAATAAAAATCTCAATGAAATTCCATTTTATACCTCCCAGATTGGCAAACATTTAAAAGACAGACAATATCAAATACTGGGTAGGATTGGAAACAACTAGAACATTTATTTATTGGAGATAGGAGTATAAATCACTTCAACCACTTTGGAAAACAATGTACATTGTCTCTTAAAGCTGGACATTCAGATGCCCTTGATCAGCAGTTCCTCTCCTCGGTGCATTCCCTGGATACACTTTTGCACCAGTATATCAGGAAATAAGTTCAGTGATGTTCATTGCAGCACTATTTATGTAGCAAAAATATGGAACTAACCCAAACCATATATAGGTGACTTGTGGTATAGCCATACATTGTTGTTTATAAAAGTGAAGAGCCAGCTGGTGGCTCACAGGAGAAAATTGAGTTTGCTTTGTATTAAAGTAATATACGAAGAGCCTAGTGAAGCTTTGGCCAAATTGAAAATATCTGTGTGAACACATCAGATGGATAAATCTCAGAAGCATAATCTTGAATGAAAGAAGCAAATCACAGAGAAATATATACAGTATGATTCCATCCCTATTCAGTCAAGCAAAGAAAACCAAACAATATTTTGTGTAAGACACATCTGTAAAACTATGAAGAAGAGCAGGTGAATAATGGTCACATAATTCAGGATGATGGTGACCTCTGCAGGGGGAGGGGAGGGGGTGAACATTGGAAACTTCAAAGGTACTGATCATCCCCTTTCTCTTCCACTGGATGGTGTGGTCCTGTATCTTCATTTTATCACTCTTTTTTATATCTTCTATTTTATAAATATCATTTTATATCTGTTTCATATTTTATAAAAACAAAATGTAAAACGTCTATATGCATTACTACCACCTGTTAGCACATGTTATCGTAACATCTTTTTTGTAATGCTTTTCATCTTGAAATATTTATTTATTGATTTCTTTTCAAAAAATATGTTTTTATTGATTTTTAGAGAGAGAGAGGAAGGGACAGGGATAGAGAGATAGAAACATCATCAATTGACTGCCTCCTGCACGCCTTCTTCTGAGGATCAAACCCACAACCCAGGCATGTGCCCTGACAGGAAACTGAACCTCGATCTCTTTGGTTCCTGGGTCGATGCTCAACCACTGAGCCACACCAGCCGGGCTTAACATCTTTCTTGTTGTAGTATCATCATAATCTCAAGGTGTTTCTACAGACTCAGCTTACTTGTATTCAACTATAATTACCACTTTTTAGATTCAACGTGTCACTGCTCAATTTAGTGGTCTTTTATTGCATTACCTGCTCAGAACCTATGGTTGGCAGCCTGTAAAATGTACCAATGATCTCTACCTCCTGCAAATCCCCTCCTCTTGAACCTAGCAACTCATTTCTAATAAATAGAATACAGCAAAAGTGGTACAGTGTCACCTCAGAGATTAGTTACAAAAAGGCTGTAGCTTTGGCCTTGGGCGCCCTCTCTCACTCCGATCATTTGCTCTGAGAAAAACCAGCGGCCACGTTGTGAGCTACCGACCCTATTGTCAGACCTGCATGTCAAGGGACTGATGTCTCTGGCCAACAGCCAGCAAGGACCTGAGGCTGCCAACAGCCATGTGAGTGAGCTTGGAAGCAAGTCTGCTCCTATTGAGCCTCAAGATGATTGTACCCTGGCCAGCACCTTGATTGCAGCCTGTGACAGACGAGGTTTGAGTCAGAGACAGCTGAGCCACACCCCATTCCTGACCTATGGAAACTCTTGGATAATAAATGTTTGTTGTTTCAAGCCACTGAGTTTTGGGGTAATTTTTAGCAGCAATAGGTAACTAATAGAGGATCTCTTTCTTCTTCTGGGTACAGTTCCCTTGTTTGGGGAAACTATGTCACTTTCATTACTTGTTCACCTTAAGGTGTAAATGAGTGGTGCCATCTCCTTACATGATTCTGTCTTCGAAGACACAATGATTGGTCAATGAGTGGACACTTGACCCATGATGGACCAACCACGGCACCTGTTGTAGACATTGTAGGTTGCCTACCCAACACTGTTCCCTCCTCTCTCCTTCCTAATAGAACCATATCTCATGGGGACAGTCAGCCAGAGAGAATAAAGCTCATGTACAAGCGAAGTGGCAAAGAAAACTCAAGGGAGGCATTTTGTTCAGCACTTGGAACCTCTGCAAGGGAACCAACAAGGCTGGCCTTCATTGCTTCATTTTTTAAAAAAATAATCCTTTCTATTCTCTTGTTTTGTTTTTAAATATATTTTTATTGATTTCAGAGAGGAAGGAAGAGGGACAGAGAGAGAGAAACATCAATGATGAGAGAGCATCATGGATCAGCTGCCTCCTACAAGTCCTCCACTGGGGATCGAGCCCACAACCCGGGCATGTGCCCTTGACTGGAATCAAACCTGGGATCTTTCAGTTTGCAGGTCGACGCTCTGTCCATTGAGCCGAACCAGCTAGGGCTGCTTCATCTTAACTCTTTCCAAAAACAAGATGGGCCAAAACTAACTTGCTATTCCCATCCCAAGATCCAGCATTGTGAACATTCAAGAAACACTGGTTCTCTTAGTTAAAACACACACACACACACACACACACACACACACGAACAATTTAAAATCTGAACCCTGGACACTGAGGCTATGTATTTATATCATTTCATTAATTTATATAATTTCTTATAGATTGTAGGAATAGGCTAGATGACCCCACAACATCTTAGGGATTTCAGTGTCTAAGAGGGAGTCTTTTTAAAATATATGTATTTTTATTGATTTCAGAGAGGAAGGAAAGGAAGAGAGAGATAGAAACATCAATGGTGAGAGAGAATCATTGATTGGCTGCCTCCTGCACACCTCCTACTAGGGATTGAGCCCGCAACCCTGGCATGTGCCCTGATCAGGAATCTAACCATGACCTCCTGGTTCATAGGTCAATGCTCAAACACTGAGCAACACCAGCCAGGATAAAGGGGTCTTTATCTTTCAAAGTCATGAGTTTCTGATGATGTTTTTTTATTTCATCCACTCTTCATTACGTGCTTTTCTATCTTGCTCTAATACAAGAGCATTTTCCTTTCTATTTCACTTTCTTTTTTGAGCTACCAGTCTTTTTATCATTTCTCTATAGCTTGCTCAAATCAGATTTTATATATCATGTTATGTATTTTCACATCCAACCATGTGTTCAGTTGCAGTTGCCTAGATTTAAGAATATCAACATTCAAGTGTCACTCTATTATGTATTTTTTTGAGCCATTGAGCCTGCATTTCTAAGGCTTTGGATTTTAACTCTCCTACTTTACTCAGTTTTACCAGTAATAGTCCATATCGCATGGATTCATGAGAGCTTGTAACTGTGTCAAGAAGGAAACTAAATCTTTGGTTAAATTTTTCTTTCATAGGTTTCTATTGTATTCAAGCATGTCAGAGGAATATCTGTGGTACATCTACATTAGGACTCTATAACTAAAATTTCAGCAATTCAAATAGAATCATCTCACACACAGTGTATTGAATAACGTCATTATACAAAACGGCATTGAATCACTCTACGAAATTTGTGCTTGCGTGAGCGATCATCTATATTCTTGGAAGAATATTATAATATTTTCCCTTCTATGTTATACACCCTTATCTTTAAAAGGAAGTGGAACTTTATCTTTAGTTTCTATTCTATTACTGGGTGGTTGGATCACATCCAGAGACTCTTCTTGCGTCCCTCCCTTCTATATGCATGCTGTTAGTAACACAAGATGCTCTTGCAGCCTTAACTAGTGGAGTGTTAACTAATTACACACCCATCCACATGCAAACTTTAAACTTAGTTAAGTACAACCAGTGTGGACTCAAAGGGTACAAGTGTGAATATTCAAAAAGTTAAATTTTTTTCTTTTACATTTGGAATTTTGAATAATCTCAGTAACCCTGACTATGGAATCTTCTTCTCTCATTTAATTATTACACTTATGAATTCTTTTGATGATGTTACATATACACTTTTTGCAACTTACTTTTTCCATATAGCTATATATTTATATAGGAAGTCTTTCTTGGGGGGGAAAATGTATGTAAACTCAATCTACCTTACTGTGTTTCTCCCTTTCTTTGGCCATTCTTTTAACTGCATTTTATTCCAGATTATGCAGATTTTGTCGTTCCCTATTGATAGACAGCAAGATGGTTTCCAATTTATCACTATTACAAACAGTAAGCACCCTTATATATGCCATTTTGTGTGTGTACAGATATGGGTATTTCTCCAATACAGATCCTTAGAAGTGGACTTGCCAGGCCAAAGAATCTGTACAAAGTTCTAACTCACTGTCATATTGCCCTTCAAAAGGCTTTGTCAATTTATGTTTCTACTAACAGTCTATGAGTGCCTGCTTCCCTACATCTTTTTTTTTTTAAGGTATCTTTATTGATTTCATAGAGGAAGGGAGAGGGAGAGAGAGATAGAAACAGCATTGATGAGAGAGAATCATCGATCACCTGCCTCCTGCACGCCCCCCATGGGGGATGGAGCCTGCACCTGGGGCATGGACCCTGATGGGGAATGGAACCGTGGCCGCCTGGCTCATAGTCAGCGCTCAATCACTGAGCCACACCACCTGGGCTGCTCCCCCACATCTTCATCAACACTGGATAACATCAGCCTTTAAGATTTTTGCCAATCCGAAGGGGTAAAAACATTTCAAAAAGCAAATTCTTGATCATTACTGAGGTTGAACGTTTTTCCAGATGTTTATTTGCCATTAATATTCCCTCTTTTGTAACTTATCTGTAGCAAATGTCCTCAACTGGACTGTTTGTGTTTTAATTAATAAGTTTGTAGGTGTTCTGGAGAGAAATTCTGGAGATTAAGTCTTTGGCTGTTTTACTTATCTTCGACTTTATTTCAAGTATTACTTGCTGTTCAAGTATTGGAATGCCGCCTTCCTGTCAAGCTTACTATGTTCCCGTGCAGAAGGAGCGTGCCCTTCCGTGTGGAGGGCTCCTGGCCTCCTGCTCCACCTTTTCCGTCTTCCCCGAGGGAAGGAGAACGCCTCAACTTGTTGGCAACTTTGGCAAAAAGAAGGAACCAAGCCCTGACCGGTTTGGCTCAGTGGATAGAGTGTCGGCCTGCGGACTGGGGGGTCCGGGTTCGATTCCAGTCAAGGGCATGTACCTGGGTTTCGGGCACATCCCCAGTGGGGGTTGTGCAGGAGGCAGCTGATCGATGTTTCTCTCTCATTGATGTTTCTAGTTCTCTGTCCCTCTCCCTTCCTCTCTGTAAAAAAAAAATCAATAAAATATATTTTAATAAATAAATAAATAAACAAACAAACAAAGAGAAGGAGCCAAAATGCTCGGCTCCGCCCCATGGTCCGTCCCCTGTGAAAAAGCACACATCCTCTCCGTTCCTCGGGACCAGGAGTGTCACAGGGGAAAGCCTTGCCCGGCTGACCTGGGGGTGAGATATCAGCAAACCTGCTTGCCTAACAGACCGCAGCCATGTGGTCCAGTCTCCGTTGTGGTGGTAATAAGAGTAATATTTCTATCTCCATCTGCCACACTCCTGCGTCTATCTCTTAGTAGGTTCTTGTGTCAGTTAGAGTCCAAACAGAAAACAGAAGGCACATTCAAATTAGAATAATTCAGGAGATTTAATAAAGGGACTATTTACGAAGGTGTGGGCAGGGTGTAGGAGAGATAAGCAGGATAGTGCCGCAACCGAGGGCTAAGAACAGCAAGCAGAGCTTTTGCCACTCCTAGGCCTAAAAGAGTGCGGGGGAAGGGCTCGTGGCTACTGAAATCCCGGAGAAGAGGGTCCCGTAGAGCTAGCTGCCCTCAGCTGGAGGACACAGGCAGCCCGAGGCAGCCTGCAGGGCGGAAGCCTGAGAAATAAACACCCTGACGGTTCTCTCCTTCCCCTCTCTCATCTCCTCCTCCCCACTAGACACACCAACCAGAGCCAGAGGACAAGGGAGGCCATTGCTGTAATCAGCACAGATCTTTCTACAGAGAGCAAGGAGGAAACGCGTTCTGGAGGGACAAACAGACTATCTCTGGCACAGTTCACCTCTCTCCTCCCTCAGGGTACACTGTCATCCTTCATCTGGGTGAAAAACGGATGTTTCCATCAACAGGATGCACAAAGCCCCCTTGGCTACCATTTTATCACTAGGAGATCTGGCATCATCCCCTCCTGAAACCTAAAGGGTTACTCCCACTGGTGTTCTTCCAGCAAAGAATTGAGCAAAAGTGAGGAGAGGTGTGGTAGGCAGAATTCAGAGATGGCTTCCCAAAATTCCCGCCCACCAGGTGTACACACACCCTCTCTCAGCTATTCGATCCAACACCACTCTAGGTACTGAAGGAATTTTGCAGATGTAACTAAAGTCCCAGCTTTGAAAGGGAGATTACCCTGGGTGAGCCTGACTTAATCAGGTGAGCCCTTAAAAGGGCCAGGGCTCTTCCTGATGAAAGAGATTTGAATGTGATGCATGAGAAATTCTCCATTGGTGGCTCTGAAGATGGAGAAGGAATGTGGCCAGACAGCCATCAGGAATATGGAGGCCTCAATCCTATGGCCACAGGAAACTGAATTCTGCCACAACCATGTGAGCTGAGAAAGGACCCTGAACTCCAGATGAGAAGGCAGCCCTTATTTCAGCCTTTTGAAACTTTTGAGTAGAGAACCCAGCCATGTGCCCCGTGCCTGGACTTCTGACCTGCAGAACTGTGAGCTAGTACATGGATGTGGTTTTAAGCTGCTAGATTTGTGATATTTTGTCAATACCTGGGACGAGAAGTAGCACAGCTGTTAAGGCCCCCGTTTTGTAGCTGGGAATAGGGCCTAAGTTGGTAATCAGAGCTGTCTTCTTTCATCACTCAATGCAAGTTCTCGTCCTCATGCAGCACCTCAGCTGGATAAGTTTCTTGACCTGGTGGACTGACTCAGACCTTCATTCCTATAGGAACTGAGTCTTTGGTGGTCTTGACATTGAGTTGTCAAATTTCCATTGACCAGAACTTTAGAGCAAGAGAGGACTCAGAGGTGCCCTGAACAAAGTCCTCCCCATTCTCATTGTGTAGCAGCCACACAATTTCCCAGGGGTGATCAGGGTCAGTTACCAGCCACCCTAGAGAACCTCTTCTCTGTTAGTTTGTGTTTAGTGGCATGAGAAGCCTATAATGAACGGGGTGAATCTCCGCTTCTAGTTTATTTTTGAACCATGACCATGTTTCCTGGTGCAGAATTACTACCGTGGACACTAGAAACTCCAGCTCCAGCGAGCCTGAAATTTCAAGGATGGAAACAAAAAAGTCTTCTAGGGAATGACTCGGTGTAACAGGGAGAGGGGCCACTCCTAGCGCTAGCCCTTGTTCTGGGACACATGCATCCTGGCCTTCGGGGAGATGCCCCATGTATTAACCTCGGGTTTAAAGCTTGAACTATTTGGAGGGTGTTGTCTTCCCAGTAACTGAGCCTTTAGTAATCCACTTCACCATCCTCTCAAGCTAATTAATTCTGGGCAATAAGCCACATGGTCACACCAGCGAATTTAACGGGGATGAACCCTCCGCCACATTTCTTACGCTGTAGAATATGTCCCGTTGTCAGAGGTGATGTTGAGTTTAATACCATGATGAAGGATAAGGCATTCTGTAAATTTAAAAATGATGCTGGAAGAAGCCCTTCAAGCAGAAAAGACAAATAAGTGATTATGTATTTACCCTATGAGAACAAAGCTTGGCTCCCTCCAAGATGGAGGGGTTCAAGATGCTTTCCCTCCAACCCCAGTTTGTTTGTTTGTTTGTTTGTTTCTTCATGGTGGGAAACTCGAAAGGCAGAAACTTGTCTCTCACTTCAGAAGGATGCCCCAGCCCTGGCTGGTGTGGCTCAGTTAGTTCATTGGGCAACAGCCTATGCACCAAAGGTTGCCAGTTCGATTCCCAGTCAGGGCACATGGCCAGTAGGGAGCATGCAGGAGGCAGCCAATCAGCAGACTGATGTTTTGCTCTCACATGGATCTCTCTCTCCCTCTCCCTTTCCCTTCCTGTCTTTCTAAAAATAAAATAAAATAACATAAATAACATAAATAAAATAAAATAAATAAAATGAAGGATGCCTCAGACCCCTAGAAATTTTATCTACATGGCAGGCTCCTCAGCTTCAGGCACATATATCTTACAAAGGCATCTAGTGGTCTTAACATTGAGTTGTCAAATTTCCATTGACCAGAACTTTAGAGCAAGAGAGGACTCAGAGGTGCCCTGAACAAAGTCCTCCCTATTCCCATTGTGTAGCAGCCACACAATTTCCACTCACCAGGTTGAGTTATTGTAACACCACCCATGTAGTGAACTAGGATGTTCTATAGGATATCAAACTGACCGAGTTTCCCCTCACATCGTATTATGACAGTGAGGAGGAGACTTGATATTATCCTGGTGCAAGATGGTAAAGACATTCTATTTGCCCTGCTGTGTAAATGCAAACTGCCTCATGTTTTCATGCAAAGAAAATGGTTTCCAGGTCAAAAGCTGGATGCCAGGGGCCACGGGCTGTGTTGAATGGCCACAGTAAAAATTCCACAGCTTGGTGCTTTAGTGGTGATTGGCACCACTACCTGACTAAGCTTGCAAAGATTTACTATCTTTCTCCATGCCCCATCCAGCTTCTGCACTAGCCAGATAAGCGAGTTAAAGGTGGATATGTTGGGAATCACCACCCTTGCATATCTCAAGTTTTCGATGGTAGCACTAATCTCTGTAATTTTCCCCATGATTGAAGTATTACTGCTCTTGACTTACTTGCTTGGTGTGGTGGGGCTGGGAGTGAGGGAGGTTGTTTCAGGAGCTTTCCCTTTGCCCTTCTCATCATGATAGCCTTCATTTCATGGGTGAGCAAATCAATATAAGAATTCTGCCAGTTATCAAGTATCTTTCTTTTCACTGTATATTCTGGGAACGGAGGAAAACTACAGGGTAGGTACATGAGCTCAGGAGACTGTATTAGACAGACTTTGGCTAGGTTTACTTATGTGACCTGACTTTCATAAGTGCCCAGTCTCACTGGCAGATCACGGTGTCACCTTAGGGCCCTGGGGACAGTGAATTCAGAGCCAACATCTGTTAACCTCGGGAAGATCTCGCCTTTCCCTTTCACCAGTGCATGGTTACCCTGTAAATGGCTGCAGGTCGTTTAGGGAAGACACACAGTTCCTGTGGCCCCATGGCAGGACACGTGCTCAGTTGAGGACCTCTGGGTCTGTGAACTGACAACTGGGTCCGGGAATTGGGTAAGAGGCCACGAATACCCCCTCCAGTTTCTACCCAGAAACTCTGAATTTTTTATTTGTGCTTGGCAAGCAGCACCTTCATAGGCTGCCCAACTATTTCATTTCTAGAAATCTTTGCCACAGTTTCCTACAGATCAGAGCACCCAACTGTCCTTCTGTTTCTGTGGCTTATTGTTGGCCTGCCTCATCTCTGACTTTTCTACTCTGGCATCCCGTATTCCCACTGAGATCAAGGAACCCAGTTCCTTTGCATCATCCCCAACTGTCGTCTCCAATCGATAGATGACAGTCACCACAAGCTTTTCAAGCACTTCTTAATGCCTCGCAGGGCGGGGGGAGAGGGGGGTGTCCTCTAGGCCTTCCTGAGGGCTTTGGTTAGGGAGAAGTGAGCAGGACTACACAGTACAGTCATTCTCAAAGAGTGGTGATTCTGTGTAGAGCAGGGCTTCTCAAACTTTTAAGAGGATTTTTTCTATTCTTTTTTCTCACCCAAGGATATGCTTTTTATTGATTTTGGAGAGAAGAAGGGGGCGGGGGAGAGAGAGAGAGAGAGAGAGAAACATTAATTGGGTGCCTCCCACATGCACCCTGACTGGGGATCATACCAGCAACCTGGACATGTGCCCTCACCTGAAATTGAACCCACCACCTTTCAGTGCATGGGACACGCTCCAACCACTGACTAGGGCTGCCTTCTCAAACTTTAATGTGCATACAAATCACATGGGGATTTGTTTTGTTTGTTAATCCTCACCCGAAGATATTTTTCCATTGATTTCCAAGGAGAGTGGAAGAGAGGGGGAAAGATAGAGAGAAACATCGATGTAGGGAAACACATTGATTGGTTGTCTCCTGCATGAGCCCCAACCAGGGCCCAGGGCTGAGGAGGAGCCTGCAACCAAGGTACAAGCCCTTGATCGGAATTGAATCCAGGACCCTTTGGTCCGCAGGCCAACGCCCTATCCACTGAGCCAAACCAACTAGGATCATGGGGATTTTTTTAAAACATAAAATCTGATTTAGTTCAGTTTGGGGAAGGGCCCAAGATTCTGCATTTTCTAACAAGCTCTTAGGTGATGCCAGTGCTTCTGATCGGAGACCACAAGCTTGAGCAATAATGCTGAAGAGGTGGGCGTAGACTCAGGACATGGAATAGAATGACTCTATTATATCAGTGGTTGTCAACTTCAGGGTGTGTCAGAATCACCCGGAGAGCTTGTTACACATAGATTTCTGAGTCTTCTTCCCAGAGTTTATGATTCCATAGATCTGAGGTGGGGCCCAGGAATTTGAATTTCCAACA
The DNA here is from genome assembly GCF_014108235.1 of Myotis myotis. NCBI lineage: Eukaryota > Metazoa > Chordata > Mammalia > Chiroptera > Vespertilionidae > Myotis > Myotis myotis. Next base: position 28,082,709 of record NW_023416324.1, on the reverse strand, counting down.
TGTTTACAGGTGATGCTGATGTTATGGGTCCAAGGACCACAACTTGAGAACCTCTCATCTATCATCCTTATAGTCCACTCCACACATTTCCCTTAGATTCTTGACTCTGCACCGTGCAAGGTTCTGCGATTCTTTAAATGCACAGGCCATGCTTTTCTGCAGCAGACCTTTTAGTGATAAGAGGCAAGGAGATGGGGCCTAAGGAGACCTGGCCTCAGCTTATGAGGCAACGGCCCCGAGTGAAATTATTGTTAGGCTTTTATGCAAAGGAGAGCACACTCCGTCAGCCAGCAGAAGAGGTCTGGAGGAATATGAAGGGTCAAAATTCTCAGCCCATCTCCTGGCATTTAGGCATCATGTATCCCCTTCCCATGTCTCAGAGCTCCCTGTTCCCACCAGGAATGTTGCCTGGGTGTTAGAGGCTTGGCAGAGTTCAGCATTTCACTGGCGCTACAACCCTTACAATCAGACTCTAGGCTTGGTTCTTAGCCACATTTGCGCCACAATTACTGAAAACGAGACTCCTTCAGTGCCACTGTGGAGGTATCCTGGTTTTTCGTGTGTCTTTTATATTGTATCTCCATAGCTTTATTTTCTCTTTTTCCCTTTGTATACGTTCCCTCTGTGGTAAAAAGAATCCAGTTGGTTCGACTATTTTATAACCACTGTTGTTGCCATAGCAATTAAGTGTCAGAGCCACTGATTTCTTACTGCCTTACCCTCCACCTGCATTTCATCACACGCTGCCGCCATTGATAATTTGGGCAATGATGAAGCCACCACATGCCACGGATTACCCATTTCCACATTCTCCCCAGCAAGGTTATCCCTGTGCTCCTCGAACATATGCGCAACTGAATTCTAGGATCCCATGTTGAGAGAGTATTTTCTGATCCCACAATTACTGCATTAGTCTGAGTCCAAATAGGAAACAGATGGCACACTGAAATTAGGAGAACTCAAGGAGGGCGTCATGAAGAGACTATTTATTAAGGTTTGGGCAGTGTATAGGGGATGCACAAGAGATAATGCATTAATCCAGAACTAATGAAAGCAAAACTATTAGTACCCCTAGGTCTGAAGAGATGAAGAGAGGGAGTGGTTTCTGGAATCCAAAAGGAAATTCCTATAGTGTGGGCCCATTGGAGAGAAAGTAATGGTTTTTGGTCGAGTGACATGGACAACCCAAGTGGACTTCTAAGGGAGATGTCTCGCTGGGAATCTTCATTGGCTGAGCCCAAGAAGAAGCCAGGAAGGGAGGCATCCACTGACATAGTCCATGCAGGTCAGCCCTGAGGCAGAGAGCAGGGTGGGAAAGGGCAGACGGTGGCTCTGGAGAGGCGAATGTTCTGTTTTTGTTCTGACCCTCTCACAGTTTATTTTTCTTTATATATAAATCTACCATTTTGTTCTTTGTTTTCTACTCGGCTCATCAAGTTTTTGTTCCTTTGTGTCTCCTTTCTTGCCTTCTTTGGGAGGAATTATTTTTTATTTTTTCTATTCCTTTTTTAGTTTCACATTCTTTTCTATTTCTTTCAGTGGTTATTATAGAGATTGAATACATCTCCTTACATCAGTATAAACTCATGTTTAGCTTGATATAGATACAGATGGTTACATATACAAACATATATTTATAAATATATAGACACATACATATGTGTGTCCGCACAGGCTGGTATACACACGTATATATATTTTTTGCTCCGTCAGCTGAGAGGAGTGACACCCCATTAGCAAGAAGCACACCTAGCACCAGACTCTGGTTTCTAATACCATTCTAAAATCAAAGAGACTGGGACTCCTTGGAGAGATGGCTGACTAAAATTGGTAAAGAAAATATACAAGATGAGCCTATATCACCTTTTTAAAAAAGATATATATTTTATTGATTTTTTTTACAGTGGGGAAGGGAGAAAGAGTTAGAAACATTGATGAGAGAGAAACATCGATCAGCTGCCTCTTGCATACCCCCTACTGGGGATGTGCCCGCAACCAAGGTACATGCCCTTGACTGGAATCGAACCTGGGACTCCTCAGTCCACAGGCCGACGCTCTATCCACTGTGCCAAACCAGTGAAGGCAAGCCTACATCATCTTATACTGCCAGAAAGTGAAGAGGTGTTTTCTAAAAAAAGATGAGGGGATGTCAGAAGGACACAGGGATCAAATGAAGAGCTTTCAGCGGCCAATGGTGGAACAATTTGAGCAAAATAATAACAGGCAAAATGGTACTACATTATAACCAAAAGTATAAAATAATAACCCATGAGTCCATACTGTTGTAAATAAACGAATACATAAATTGGCTAGAAGAAAGAAATCTCCCTTGCACAAAAATTCCAAGTAATTTATATAAATATTTCACCTTCAAGGAGATAGACGATAACTCCCACTCCTTAAATACATACAGAGTTATCTCCTTCCAAAACACACAGTGTAGAAAGGAGGAAAAGAATACTTTTACAGCAAAGCAATCTGATAAACACTCTCTTAGCCAAGTGATCCTAATTAACATCAACAGTGATGTCATGTTGATAGTGGGTGCCCCTTGGTATGTGAAAAAAATGAGACTTTACCATTGGGTTTTTCCACTCTGAAACAGACAATCCGATCTAATCATGAGAAAAAAATCAACAAATCTCCATTGAGGGTCATTTTATAAAATACTGACCAAGTGCTCCTCAGAACTGTCAAGGTCATAAAAAAACAAGGAAAGGCAGAAACTGTGACAGGCAAGGGTTGCCTAAAGACACATAAAGGCAATGTGGTATCACAGGTTGAATCCTGGACAGAAGAAGGATATTAGGTCAAAACTAAAAAAAAAAAAAAGTAAATAAAATGTGAACTCTAGTTAATAATAATGTGTCCATATTGGTTCATTAATTGTGACAAATGTACCAGAATAACATAAGATGTTGATAATAGCCCTAACTGGTTTGGCTCAGTGGATAAGAGCATCCGCCTGCGGACTGAAGGGTTCCAGGTTCGATTCTGGTCAAAGGCATGTACCTTTGTTGCGGGCACATCCCCAGTAGGAGGTGTGCAGGAGGCAGCTGATCGATGTTTCTCTCTCATTGGTGTTTCTAGCTCTCTATCCCTCTCCCTTCCTCTCTGTAAAAAATAAATAAAATGTATTTTTTTAAAAAGATGTTGATAATAGAGGAGACCGGGCGAAGGGTATATGGGAACTCTCTGTACTATCTTCTCAACTTTTCTGTAAATCTAAAAGTATTTTAAATTAAGAAGTGTATTTTAAAAATATGATTCCAACACTAAGTGTTTTTCATTGTTAGAACATTTATTATTCATCTTTGTCCTTGTGTGTACTTTTATAATTCTCAAGTGTGCATTCATTTGCTTTTCTATCAGAAAAACAATAAATTCTGCTTTAAAAAATAAAACAAAATAAAATAAAAATATGGCTCCTTGGCTGAGTAAAGTCTACCTTAAATTAGTACTTTTGTTACTTACCAAAACTCCTCCTCCCCACTTTTGGTGCAATTTTTTGTCACTTGTTTTATTTCTGATAGAAATAAAGAGGGATGGAGGAGCAATTTAAATAAACAATCACTGTTTATTTAAACACGCACACACACACATATATGTTTCTGTGTGTTTTTTTTGCCCTTTCTAGTGTTTTACATTCCTTCCTGCAATGCTATGCTTCCACTCTGGATCATTTTCCTTCAGCCTGACACTCTCTTAATTGTTAGTGTGGATCAGATGGTCTTGATTGTGGTGATGGTGATATCAGAATGTATCAAATCATACACTTTATTTAAAGCCCTAAAAATGTTTCCTTATGTTCATTGATGATCACTTCCTCCAGCCCCTCCCTGCTCCTGCCCCATCCTTAGCAACCACTGGTCTGTTTTCCTGTCACTAAACATCTTTTTGCATAGTCTAGGATTTTCTATAAAAGGAATGATATTGCGTATTCTCTTAGGTCTGGTTTTTTCCCCAGAATCATGTTGTGTGCATCCGTCCTGTGTGTGGCAACAGCTCATCCTTTTTCATTGCTAAATAGTGTTCCATTATATGGCTATACATCGTTCATTTATTTGTTCACCTCTTTATGGACTTTGGATTATTTGCAGTTTTTTGCTATTGCAAACAAAGCTTCTGTAAACAGTAGTACAAGTCTTTGTATGGACATATATTTGCCTTTCTCTTATGTAAATATCAAAGAGTGGAATGGCTGGATTATATGGTTGGTGTGTGTTTAACTTTTTACAAAACTGCCAAGCTGTTCTTTGAGGAGGTTGGGCATTTTCCATCAGCAGTGTATGAGAGCTTCATTTGGTCCACTTTCTCACTAACACTTGATGTGGTTGGTCAGTCTTTTCACATTTTAGCCCTTCCAGGGGGTGTGTAGTGCTGTCATTGTGGCTTTAATTTATGTCCCTAATGACTATTGAAAATGAGTATTTCATGTGCTTAACCTTTGGCAGCTTTTTTAGTCACTTGAAATTACTTTGTTTTTGTTTGTACAGAAATGCCTTTATTTTGCCCTTACTTTTGAAAGAAAATTTTGCTAAGCATATAATTAAACAACAGTCACTTTCTCCCAGCACTTTGCAGATAATATTCTCCCATTTTTTAACTTCCATTGTGGCTGCTGAAAAGACAGCTTTTAGTCTAAATCTTGTCCCCTTGTCATGATTTCTTTTTAAATCTTTCATATACATAATAGAGGCCTGGTGCACGACATTCATGCACTGGGGTGGTGGTGGTGGGGGCGGGGATTGCCTCAGCCTGGCCTGTGCCCTCTCGCAGTTTGGGACCCCTCAAGGGATGTCCACCTGCTGGCTTAGGCCCACTCCTTAGTGCTGCCTCAGAGATGGGAGAGGCTCCCACTGTCACCGCTGCACTCGCCAGCCATGAGCCCGGCTTCTGGCTGAGTGGTGCTCCCCCTGTGGGAGCGCACTGACCACCAGGGGGCAGCTCCTGCATTAAGCATCTGCCCCCTGGTGGTCAGTGTGCATCATAGCGACCAGTCATTCAGCCATTTGGTTGATTTGCGTATTAGGGTTTTATTATATAGGACTAGAGTCCCAGTGCACAAAATTTATGCACGGGGGCGGGGAGGGGTCCCTCAGCCCAGCCTGCACCCTCTCCAATCAGGGACATCCCTCTCGCAATCCAGGACCACTGGCTCTTAACCACTCACCTGCCTGCAGGCCTGATCCCCCTAACTGCTCTCCCCTACAGGCCTGATCGCCCCTATCCACCTCTGTCTCAGCCCCGCCAGCATGACTTTATCTGGAAGGACATCCAGAAGGTCGTCTGGAAGATGTCTGGTCTAATTAGCATATTACCCTTTTATTAGTATAGATATTATTTTTATTAATCCTGTTTGGGAATTATTTGTCTTTCTGAATCTCATACTGATCATTAGCTTCTCTGGTCTGTTTTAGAAATTCTCGCCACCATCTCTGAATATTGCAGCTCCCATTCCTTCTAGAACTCCTAATAAGGTTTGTGTTAGATCTTCTCAATTGCTCCTCCGTCCCTCTTAATCTTTCACATTTTCACTATATTTGTCTCTTCTTAATGCAGTCTGGGTAATTTCCTAGATTTATCTTCTCCTTCCACCTGTGTACAATCTACCCATTAAGCCTTCTATTTTTCTACTTTATTTTTAATTCCCAGCAGTTCTGTTTGCTTCTTTTTCAACTCTGCCTAATTCCTCTTGAAGGTCTGTTACTCCCATGTCAAATTTTTGATGTCTTTTGTATTTATTTAAACACTAGGGGCCTGGTGCACGAAGATTCGTGCATGGGGGGTGGGACCCTCAGCCAGACTTGCACCCGCTCCAATCCGGGAGTTTCTGTCTGTCTTTGCAATGTGACTGAATTGTCTGAGACCCCAACTCAATTTGGTTTTGTGTTCACAGAATAGTAGAGGTGTTTTTTTTTCTTTGCTCCATTGGCGGAGATTTCTTAGAAGTTGCAGGATATCTTCCTTTTAATTTTTCCTTGACACTCTGACTTTACTTATGTCTCTCGCCTTTGCTCTCCCTCCATCCCCCACTGCAACAGTAACTTGCTCCAGGCTCACTTTGCTCTAGTGTCTAGGACCATGGTTGGCAAACTGCGGCTTGCAAGCCACATGCGGCTCTTTGGCCCCTTGAGTGTGGCTCTTCCAAGCCTTAGGAGTACCCTAATTAAATTAATAACAATGTGCCTACCTATATAGTTTAAGTTTAAAAAATTTGGCTCTCAAAAGAAATTTCAATCGTTGTACTGTTGATATTTGGCACTGTTGACTAATGAGTTTGCTGACCACTGGTCTAGGAGATCCCACAATGCGTCTGCCACCAGAACTATGATTCCCAGCATTCCTGGTGCTCCCTGCACTCTGGGCTTCCACTTCCAGTCCAGGGGCTGCCACCAGAACTACAATTCCCAGAATTCCTGGTGCTCCCCACACTCTTGGTTTTTTCACTGTCACGCCCTGCTCCCCGGCCACTCCACATGTGTGCGCTGTCCACAGGCCCACCACGGTGACACAGAGGGCATTCCTGCCCTGCCCCCGGCTGCTTGGTGCCTGTGTGCATAGGCCCGCAATGGCCGGGGGTCTTTCTGGGACCCCGGCTGTTCCAGACCTATTCACGGGCCTACAGGCTCAGAGTGGCCTGGGTCCTGAGGACACCCATCCCCGGGACCCAGGCTGCTTGGCGCCCGCGTATACAAATTAACCTGCCATCTTTGTTGGGTTAATTTGCATACTCACTCCTGATTGGCTGGTGGGCGTCACAAAGGTATGGTCAATTTGCACCTTTCTCTTTTATTAGTGTAGATATTAAATGTATATTTTGTATCCTGTATCTGATAATTCTGGTAACTATCATATGTATGGGCCTGATTCTGCTGTGTATCCTTTCTGCTGATTCACATACATCATGTTTTATTACCTCCTATGTTTAAGGAAGAAGAGAGAGAGAGAGAGAGAGAGAGAGAGAAGACTCAAGTGCTTTGGAGGTATATCTGTGGGAATTGAGGCCTAGGGGAAAATGTGTTCATCCTTGAAAAACAATCCTTCATGTTTGCTAGGCAGTTGGGGCACTACAAACCCAGAAGTACTTTAACCAAGTTTTAGGCTTAAGATTTTTTTTTCGAGAGGAGAACCAAGATGGCGGCATAGGTTAACGCCGGAGTTTGCTGCCTTGAACAACTACTTCAAAAGTGAAACTAAAAGACTGAACGGACGTCACCCAGAACCACAGGAATGCTGGCTGAGTGGAAGTCCTACAACTAGGAGGAAAGAGAAATGCATACGGACACTCAGAGGAGGCGCAGTGCTGAAGTCAAATTCTGAGGTGCGGAGTGCGTGGAGCGGGCTGGCGGCGGAGGGCGCGGTTGGCGTTTTCAATCGGGAGGGAGTCGCAGACTCTGAGCTCCAAATACGGGCGAGTCTTTAGGGACCCAGACTCAAACGGGAGAAGCGGGACTGTCTGGCTTCGGTCAGAGCGAGTGCAGCTTTCTCTCTGAGCTTTGCAGTGGGTGCTGGGACTCAGAGAGGCAGAGCCCCTGGGGACAGGACTGAGAGCCACCATAACTGCTCTCTCCGGCCCACCCTGCTGATCCTGTGTGACCCGCCCCGCCCAAGCCCTGCACAGAGGCATTTGCCGGATAGCCTCAGGCAAAGGCTAGATTAGCACCTCCCTAGAGGACAGAAGTTCTCTCACTGCAGACACAGCTGATTCTCATAGCCACTTGGCCTGGAGGTCAAACCCTCCCTGGTATTAGCTACAACAATCAAGGCTTAACTATAAGACTGCGCACAAAGACCACTAGGGGGTGCACCAAGAAAGCATAACAAAATGCGGAGACAAAGAAACAGGACAAAATTGTCAAAGGAAGATATAGAGTTCAGAACCACACTTTTAAGGTCTCTCAAGAACTGTTTAGGCCGAAACTGGTTTGGCTCAGTGGATAGAGCGTCGGCCTGCGGACTGAAAGGCCCCAGGTTCGATTCCGGTCAAGGGCATGTACCTGGGTTGTGGGCATATCCCCAGTAGGAGATGTGCAGGAGGCAGCTGATCGATGTTTCTCTCTCATCGATGTTTCTAACTCTCTATCTCTTTCCCTTCCTCTCTGTACAAAATCAATAAAATATATTTAAAAAAAAAAAAAAGAACTGTTTAGAAGCCGCCGATAAACTTAATGAGATCTACAAGAAAAATAATGAGGCCCTCGATGCTATGATGGGGAACCAACTAGAAATTAAGCATACACGGACTGAAATAACGAATATTATACAGACTCCCGACAGCAGACCAGAGGAGCGCAAGAATCAAGTCAATGATTTGAAATGCGAGGAAGCAAAAAACACCCAACCGGAGGGGCGGAATGAAAAAAGAATCCAAAAATGCGAGGATAGTGTAAGGAGCCTCTGGGACAGCTTCAGCGTACCAACATCAGAATTATAGTGGTGCCAGAAGATGAGAGAGAGCAAGATATTGAAAACCTCTTTGAAGAAATAATGACAGAAAACTTCCCCCACCTGGTGAAAGAAATGGACTTACAGGTCCAAGAAGTGCGGAGAACCCCAAACAAAAGGAATCCAAAGAGGACCACACCAAGACACATCATAATTAAAATGCCAAGAGCAAAAGACAAAGAGAGAATCTTAAAAGCAGCAAGAGAAAGAAACTCAGTTACCTACAAGGGAATACCCATACGACTGTCAGCTGATTTCTCAACAGAAACTTTGCAGGCCAGAAGGGAGTAGCAAGAAATATTCAAAGTGATGAATACCAAGAACCTACAACCAAGATTACTTTATCCAGCAAAGCTATCCTTCAGAATTGAAGGTCAGATAAAGAGCTTCACAGATAAGGAAAAGCTAAAGGAGTTCATCACCACTAAACCAGTATTATATGAAATGCTGAAAGGTATCCTTTAAGAAGATGAAGAGGAAGAAAAAGGTAAAGATACAAATTATGAACAACAAATATGCATCTATCAACAAGTGAATCTAAGAATCAAGTGAATAAATAATCTGATGAACAGAATGAACTGGTGATTATAATAGAATCAGGGACATAGAAAGGGAATGGACTGACTATTCTTGGGGGGAAAGGGGTGTGGGAGATGCAGGAAGAGACTGGACAAAAATCGTGCACCTATGGATGAGGACAGTGGGTGGGGAGTGAGGGCGGAGGGTGGGGCGGGAACTGGGAGGAGGGGAGTTATGGGGGGAAAAAAGAGGAATAAATGTAATAATCTGAACAATAAAGATTTAATTTAAAAAAAAAAGATTTTTTTTTCTTGAGGATATGTTTTCATTGATTTTTAGAGAGGAAGGAAGAGAGGGAGAGGGAGAAACATCTATCAGTTGCCTTTTGTCCATGCCCCAACTGGGGATCAAACCCACAACCTAGGTATGTGCCTTGACTAGGAATGGAACCCACACCTTTCAGTGTACAAGATGATGCTCCAACTAACTGAGCCACCCAGCCAGGGCGAGAATTTTTTTTTTTTTTTTTAACACGCAGTTATGTGTCATCACTTTCAAGCGACCACAGGCCCAGGTTTGGAGACAAGTATCCTCATTGTCTTTCTCTGTTGGTGGTATTTTTCCAGTTCAATTGCTTTTCTACTTCATCCACAGGGAATCCCAGCTTTCTCTGGAAGTTCCCAATGCAAACTCCTTGCCCTTAGGCCTCAAGCTTAAGCTACTGTTCTCTGAATTTGGCTAAGCCTACCAGAAATGGACTGATGTCCCCACGCACCCAGCAGCTCCAGTTAGAATTTTTCTGGAGTGGAACTTTCTTCTTATTTTTGATAATTTCCCTTTCTTTTCTGACAGCATTGCCATGCCTTTAAAAAGAAAGATGCTTTTTGTATTTCATCCAGCATTTTAAATGCTCTGCACTAGGAAGTTTTCTCCAGACAGCTATTCTGGAAAGAAACTATTTACATTTTTACCCATCTGGAATTTATTTTTATATATGGTGTAAGGCAGAGGTCTAAAACCTCTGCCATCATTTTAACTTCCCCCTCAAAAGTAGTACCTTTTTATTTTATTTTATTTACTTTAGAGAGAAAGGGGAAAGGGATGGAGGGAGGCAGGGGGGGGGGGGAGAGAGAGAGAGAGAGAGAGAGAGAGAGAGAGAGAGAGAGAGAGATCAATTTGTTGTTCCACTTATTTCTGCATTCATTGGTTGATTCTTGTATGTGCCCTGACCAGAGATGGAACCCACAGCCTTGGCATATGGGTAGGACACTAACCAACTGAGCTACCTGGCCAGGGCAGAAGTGATATCTTTAAATCAACTTTTAAAACATTTCTCCCTATTTTCTGTTTCTCATTACCAGCTGGATATCTAAAAGAGTCATAGAAACCTACTTTTAAGGGAAATATTCCTAAAATAAAAATTATAACACTATTGCCTACTTTAGTGGCGCTGGGTTTCTTACTCCTGTGCATCGCTTTATGAATAAATAAAAAATCTCACCCTAGCCGGTTTGGCTCAGTGGATAAAGCGTGACTCCTCATACTGAAAGGTCCAAGGTTTGATTCTGGTCAAGGGCATGTAGCTGGGTTGCAGGCTCTATCCCTGGCCTTGGTCCCAGAGCTTCTAGGCAGCAATCAATCGATGTGTCTCACATCAATGTTTCTCTTTCTCTATCTCTCCCCCTCCCTTCCACTCTCTCTAAAAATCAATGGTAAAATATCCTCAGGCCCTAGCTCAGCGGTTCTCAACCTGTGAATTGCGACCCCTTTGAGGGTCGAACGACCCTTTCACAGGGGTCGCCTAAGACCATTGGAAAACACATATAGAATTACATATTGTTTTTGTGATTAATCACTATGCTTTAATTATGTTCAATTTGTAACAATGAAAATACATCCTGCATATCAGATATTTACATTACGATTCATAACAGTAGCAAAATTACAGTTATGAAGTAGCAATGAAAATAATTTTATGGTTGGGGGTCACCACAACATGAGCAACTGTATTAAAGGGTCGCGGCATTAGGAAGGTTGAGAGCCACTGCCCTAGCTGGTTTTGCTCAGTGGATAGAGCATTGGCCTGCAGACTGAAGGGTCCTAGGTTTGGTACCGGCCAAGGGCACATGCCCAGGTTGTAGGCTCTATCCCCAGTGTGGGGTGTGCAGGAGGCGGCGGATTGATGATTCTCTCTCATCATTGATGTTTCTATATCTCTCTCCCTCTCCCTTCCTCTCTGAAATCAATAAAAAAATATATTTTTTTAAAAAAAGAAAAACATCCTCAGGTGAGGATTGACAAAAGAAACAAAAAAATCTCTCAGAATCCATATAATGAAGTCCTTTTCCAACAATCCAATTTTACCACCTGATCAGAGGCCAAAGGGAACTAGGTTTTCTGACATATAGATGAAGCAAAAACAGGCCAACAGCATTTTGCATTAAACATCATAAATTTGAAAGAGGGAAGAATTCTTTTCTTTTTTTTTTTTAAATATATTTTTTATTGATTAAGATATTACATATGTGTCCTTGTCCCCACATTACCCTCTACCCCCCCCCCCCCCCCCCCGCTCATGCCCTCACGCCCCCGTTGTCCATGTCCATTGATTAGGCCTATATGCTTGCATATAAGTCCTTTGGTTGATCTTTCCCCCTTACCCCCACCCTCCCCTACCTTCCCTCCAAGTCCCGACAGTCCAATCAATGCCTCTCCGTCTCTGGATCAGTCCTTGTTCATCAGCTTATGTTGTTCATTATATTCCACAAATGAGTGAGATCCTGTGGTATTTATCCGCTCTCCAGTTCCATCCATGCTGTGGCAAATGGTAAGAGTTCCTTTTTCTTCTTCCTCTTCTTAAAGAATACCTTTCAGCATTTCATATAATGCTGGTTTGGTGGTGATGAACTCCTTTAGCTTTTTCTTATCCGTGAAGCTCTTTATCTGACCTTCTATTCTGAATGATAGCTTTGCTGGATAAAGTAATCTTGGTTGCAGGTTCTTGCTATTCATCACTTTGAATATTTCTTGCCACTCCCTTCTGGCCTGCATGGTTTCTGTTGAGAAATCAGCTGACAGTCGTATGGGTACTCCCTTGTAGGTAACTGACTGTCTTTCTCTTGCTGCTTTTAAGATTCTCTCTTTATCTTTTGCTCTTGGCATTTTAATTATGATGTGTCTTGGTGTGGTCCTCTTTGGATTCCTTTTGTTTGGGGTTCTCTGCGCTTCCTGGACTTGTAAGTCCATTTCTTTCACCAGGTAGGGGAAGTTTTCTGTCATTATTTCTTCAAAAAGGTTTTCAATATCTTGCCCTCTCTCTCCTTCTGGTACCCCTATAATTCTGATGTTGATACGCTTGAAGTTGTCCCAGAGGTTCCTTACACTATCTTCATATTTTTGGAATCTCTTTTCTTTTTTCTTTTTCGGTTGGGTATTTTTTGTTTCTTTGTATTTCAAATCTTTGACTTGATTCTTGGGATCCTCTTGTCTGCTGCTGGATCTCTGTAAATTATTCTTTATTTCAGTCAGTGTATGCTTAATTTCTAGTTGGTCCTTTTTCATGTCCTCCATGGTCTCACTATACTTATTGAGGGATTCATTAAATTTATCGGCGGTTTCCATAAAATTCTTGAAAAACCTTATAAACGTGGCCTTGAACTCTATATCCAATCGTTTGCTTTCCTCCATTTCTGCCATTTGTGACCTGTTTCTTTGTCTCCGCATTTTGGCAGCTTCCCTGTGTTGATAGAGTGGCCCTGCGCGCCAGGTGTCCTGTAGGGCTCAGTAGCTCAGCCTCCCCAGTTACCTGGGGTGGACACTCTTGGTGCACTCTTGGTGCCTTGGTTGTTGTAGAATCACTGGGAGGAATTGACCTCCAGGCCAATTGGCTGTGAGAATCAGCTGTGTCTAAAGTGGGAGAACTTCTGTGCTGAAGACACCCTTCTGGGGCAAGACTTGCTTCAGTGGGGCTTTGGTGCTCACTGAATCTGCTCCCTGAGTGCGTCCCTTATGGATCTGAGGAGTTGCAGTCTGGATGGACCCCCTCTGACCACTGGGTACAGTGGCTCCTGGATCTAAGGAGGTGCTAATTCAGCCTCTGCCTGAGGCCACACAGCAGGAGCCACGAAGAGGCTCAGCTGTGAAGCAATGCAAGCTGCTGCGGGGCCTTGGGCCTTCTCTTGGAAGTTCCGGGTCTGCCTGGCTCAGCTGCAGTTAGGTACATTCACATGCAAAAGCCTCTGCCGCAGCCTGGGTGGGGCGGGGTCTCAGGGAATCAAAGGGCGGATCAGGGAGCTATGGCTGATTCTCCGCCCGGAGTCGCGGGTCTCAGTGACCCGCTAATTGCTGCAAACACCTCTGAGGGAAAGCCGCCTTCAAGTTCGCCCGCTGCCGGACAGACCAGCTTCTCCCCGTATGAGTCCTGGGTCCCCAGAGACTTCCCGGAACCGGAGTTCAGAGCAGTCGGGAGCTTGTGATTCAAAAAGACAGCCACGTCCTCAGGCGCCACCCCCTTTCCTCGCGCGCCCGCGAGCCGCCGTACCTCTGCACTTCACCTCTGCAGGGCCTCTGGCTCTCAGCGTGCTTTTCTTTCCTTCTAGTTGTAGAATTTACACTCAGCCAGCCTTTCTGTTGTTCTGGATGATGTTTGCTCAGTCCTTTGCGGTAATTTTCAATTGTTGTGTGAGGCGACAATTTCCCGGTGTTTACCTATGCCGCCATCTTAGTTTCTCCGGGAAGAATTCTTTTTCTTTTCTTTTTCTTTCTTTTTTTTTTTTTTGTTGTTGTTGTTTTTGTTTTGTTTGTTTTTTTAATTTTTTTTAATTAAATCTTTATTGTTCAGATTATTACATTTGTTCCTCTTTTTTCCCCCCCAAAACTCCCCTCCTCCCAGTTCCCGCCCTACCCTCTGCCCTCACTCCCCACCCACTGTCCTCATCCATAGGTGCATGATTTTTGTCCAGTCTTTTCCCGCATCTCCCACACCCCTTTCCCCCCCAAGAATAGTCAGTCCATTCCCTTTCTATGTCCCTGATTCTATTATAATTACCAGTTCATTCTGTTCATCAGATTATTTATTCACTTGATTCTTAGATTCACTTGTTGATAGATGCATATTTGTTGTTCATAATTTGTATCTTTACCTTTTTCTTCCTCTTCTTAAAGGATACCTTTCAGCATTTCATATAATCCTGGTTTGGTGGTGATGAACTCCTTTAGCTTTTCCTTGTCTGTGAAGCACTTTATCTGACCTTCAATTCTGAATGATAGCTTTGCTGGATAAAGTAATCTTGGTTGTAGGTTCTTGGTATTCATCACTTTGAATATTTCTTGCCACTCCCTTCTGGCCTGCAAAGTTTCTGTTGAGAAATCAGCTGACAGTCGTATGGGTATTCCCTTGTAGGTAACTGAGTTTCTTTCTCTTGCTGCTTTTAAGATTCTCTCTTTGTCTTTTGCTCTTGGCATTTTAATTATGATGTGTCTTGGTGTGGTCCTCTTTGGATTCCTTTTGTTTGGGGTTCTCCGCGCTTCTTGGACCTGTAAGTCCATTTCTTTCACCAGGTGGGGGAAGTTTTCTGTCATTATTTCTTCAAATAGGTTTTCAATATCTTGCTCTCTCTCTTCTTCTGGTACCCCTATAATTCTGATGTTGGTACGCTTGAAGCTGCCCCAGAGGCTCCTTACACTATCCTCGCATTTTTGGATTCTTTTTTCATTTTGCTTTTCCGGTTGGGTGTTTTTTGCTTCCTCGCATTTCAAATCATTGACTTGATTCTTGCGCTCCTCTGGTCTGCTGTCGGGAGTCTGTATAATATTCGTTATTTCAGTCCGTGTATGCTTAATTTCTAGTTGGTTCCCCAATATAACATCGAGGGTCTCATTAGTTTTCTTGTAGATCTCATTAAGTTTATCGGCGGCTTCTAAACAGTTCTTGAGAGACCTTAAAAGTGTGGTTCTGAACTCTATATCTTCCTTTGACAATTTTGTCCTGTTTCTTTGTCTCCGCATTTTGTTATGCTTCCTTGGTGCACCCCCTAGTGGTCTTTGTGCGCAGCTTATAGTTAAACCTTGATTGTTGTAGCTAATACCAGGGAGGGTTTGACCTCCAGGCCAAGTGGCTATGAGAATCAGCTGTGTCAGCAGTGAGAGAACTTCTGTCCTCTAGGGAGGTGCTAATCTAGCCTTTGCCTGAGGCTATCTGGCAAATGCCTCTGTGCAGGGCTTGGGCAGGGCGGGCCGCACAGGATCAACAGGGTGGGCCGGAGAGAGCAGTTATGGTGGCTCTCAGTCCTGTCCCCAGGGGCTCTGCCTCTCTGAGTCCCAGCACCCGCTGCAAAGCTCAGAGAGAAAGCTGCACTCGCTCTGACCGAAGCCAGACAGTCCCGCTTCTCCCGTTTGAGTCTGGGTCCCTAAAGACTCGCCCGGATCTGGAGCTCAGAGTCTGCGACTCCCTCCCGATTGAAAACGCCAACCGCGCCCTCCGCCACCAGCCCGCTCCGCGCACTCCGCACCTCAGAATTTGACTTCAGCACTGCGCCTCCTCTGAGTGTCCGTATGCGTTTCTCTTTCCTCCTAGTTGTAGGACTTCCACTCAGCCAGCGTTCCTGTGGTTCTGGGTGATGTCCCTTCCGTCTTTTAGTTTCACTGTTGAAGTAGTTGTTCAAAGCAGCAAACTCCAGCGTTAACCTATGCCGCCATCTTTTTCTTTTCTTTCTTTCTTTTTTTTTTTGGTTAATCCTCACCCAAGGATACTTTCTCATTGATTCCTAGGAGAGTGGAAGAGCGAGGGAAAGATGGAGAGAAACATTGATGTGAGAGAAACACATTGTTTGGTTGCCTCCTGCACACAACCCAATCAGGGAGAAGTCTGCAACCAAGGCATGTACCCTTGACTGGAATTGAACCTGGGGCCCTTCAGTCTGCAGGCTAACACTATCCGCTGAGCCAAACAGCTAGGACAGAAGGAAGTATTCTTAACTTTGGATTCTCAAAACTAAAAATCATACTGGGATATAATTTAAAATCAGTTTAAAGACCAAGTTAATTTACTATCAGCCAAATTCGCATCGGTGGACGGAAAACAGAACGTGATGCAAAATGCTCTACCCTATGTTTTTCATGAGTGTTCACGTAAGTGGAGATAATACGCTGCTCAGCCCTATTCACTTACAGACAGACAAACATTAGAGCATCTGTTGCAGTTTTCACTACATAAATTTATATTTTCAATCACGTTAAACTGTTACTTGGGAAGCACAATCCCAAGGAAACAATAATTTCTGAAGCTCAGTAAACACTGGTTTTTATTTGATTAGCTTTCAATCAAGCTAAAAATATCAAAGAAGACCTCTAGAACAAAGCTCCTTATTGAAAATATCAATTCTACTTAAAAGGAAAGCTATGGAGAGGGGAGTGAAACATATATTCTTAATGCTTTTTTAATCTTAATCAGTGAATGCAACTCATGGAGGGGAAAAAGACCTCCTGGTTCTTCTATTAAGGTAAAATTTATGTACAATAAAATGTGTTTTTTTAATTTTTTTATCCTCACTCAAAGATATGTTTATTAATTTTAGAGAGAGGGGGAGGGAGAGAGAGAGAGAGAGAGCAATAGGTTGTCTCCCATCGTGCCCCAACCCGGGATGGAACTTGCAACCTAGGTATGTGCACTTGACTGGGAATCGAACCTGCAACCTTTCAGTGTACAGGAGGATACTCCAACCAACTGAGCCAACCGGCCAGGGCATATTTTAATGTTTTGACAAGAATATATATCCAAGTAACCATCATGATCAAAATATTAAACATTTTCATTACACAGAGCATTCCTTGGTGTCCTGATCCAATTTCCTCCCACCCTTCCTCCCCCACCTTTCCTGCCAGAGGTAACCACTACTTTCATTTCTGTTCCCATAGCTTAGTTTGCGTTGATCACACATTGGAAAACTTTTCTGTAAAGGAACAATTAGTGAATATTTTAGGCTTTACAGGCTACATATGATTTCTGTCACTACTACTTCTCCTCTTCTTTCTTCTTCTTGACAACCTTCTAAAAATGTAAAAAAACCATTCTTACTAGTAACTCAAGGTCATTAAAAAAAACAGGCATTGGGCTAGATTTGACCAATGGGTCACAGCCTAGAATCCCAGATAAATGAAATCATATTCTTTTGCTCTGGCTTCTTTCACTTAACATGATTTTTAGATCAACCCATGGTATTTCACGTATCAATGGTTCTTTTTAATGATTTTAGTTTCATTGATTTTTTTCTGTAGTTGTTTGTTTTTCTTTCATTCATTTCTACTCTTATCTCTTTTCCTTTGTCCTCCTTACTTTGAGTTTAATTTGCTCTTCTTTTTCTAGTATCTTAAGGTGAAAGCTTAGATCATTGGTTTTACAAAACTTTCTTTTTTTTTTTGTTAATCCTCACCCAAGACTATTTTTCCATTGATTTTTAGAGAGAGTGGAAAGGAGGGGGAGAGACAGAGATTTGTTGTGAGATTTGTTGTCTCCCACATGCGCCCTGACCAGGGCCGGGTTCAAGCCACAACCGGTATGTGACTTTGACTGGAATCGAACCCAGGACCCTTCAGTCCGCAGGCTGATGCTCTATCCACCGAGCAAAACCAGCCAGGGAGAAACTTTCTCCTTTTTTTAAACATTAACACTTAAAGCTATAAATTTCTTTCTAGGCCCTGGCTTGGTAGCTCAGTTGGTTAGAGCATCGTCCAGATACTCCAAGGTTCCAGGTTCAATTCCCCAAACAGGGATCAACCAATAAATGCGTAAGTAAGTGAAACAACAACTCGATGTTTCTTTCTCTTTCTCCTCTCTCTCTCTCTGAAATCAATAAATAAATATTTTTAAAAATAATTTTCTTTCTAAGTGTTATTTTAGCTGCATCCCTCAAATTTTCTTGTTATACTTTCATTATCATTCAGTTAAAAATATTTTCATATACCTTGTAATTTTTTTTATCTTTATTGTTGAGATAGTTATAAATGTCTCTCTTTTTCCCCCCCCATTGCCTCCCTCCACCTGGTTCCTGCCTCGCCTCAGGCCTTCACTACCCTATTGTCCATAGGTAATGCATATATGCATATAAGATCTTTGTTTAATCTCTTCCCACTCCCCCACCTCTTCTCTCTGAAAATCGTCAGTCTGTTCTATTTCCATGCCTCTGATTCTATTTTATTCACCAGTTTATTCTGTTCATTAGATTTCTTATTCATTTATTTTGATTTTTAGATTCTAATTGTTGATAGGTATGTATTTGTTGCCATTTTGTTGTTCATATTTTTTATCTTCTTCCTCTTCTTCTTCCTCTTCTTAAAGAATAGGTGGTGAACTACTTTAGCTTTTTTTTTTGTCTGTGAAGCTCTTTATCTGACCTTCAATTCTAAATGATAGCTTTGCTGGGTAAAGTAATCTTGGTTGTAGGTCCTTGCTATTCATCACTTTGAATATTTCTTGCCACTCCCTTCTGGCCTGCATAATTTCTGTTGAGAAATCATCTGACAGTCGTATGGGCATTCCCTTGTAGGTAACTAACTGCTTTTCTCTTGTTGCTTTTAAGATTCTCTTTTTGTCTTTAGCCCTTGGCATTTTAATTATGATGTGTCTCAGTGTGGTCCTTTTTGGGTTCCTCTTGTTTGAGACTCTCTGTGCTTCTTGGACTTGTAAGTCTATTTCTTTCACTGGGTATGAAAAGTTTTCTGTCATTATTTCTTTAAATAGGTTTTCAATATCTTGCTCTCTCTCTTCTCCTGGCACCCCCATAATTCAGATGCTGGTATGCTCAAAGTTGTCCCAGAGGCTCCTTACATTATCTTCATCTTTTTGGATTCTTATTTCTTTCTGCTCTTCTGGTTGGGTGTTTTTTGCTTCCTCATATTTCAAATTGTTGATTTGAGTCTCAGAATCCTTACTCTACTGTTGAATCCCTGTATATTATTCTTTATTTCAATCAGTATATACTTAATTTCTGACTGGTCCTTTTTCATGTGTTTAGCATTCTCACTAAGATCCTTAAAAGTCTTACTAAGTTCCTTGGAGGTTTCTATAAATTCTTGAGTACCCTTATAACTGTAGTTTTGAACTCTATATCCAGTAGTTTGCTTTCTTCCATTTCTTTCATTTGTGACATGTTTCTTTGTCTCCACATTTTGACTGCTTCCCTGTGTTTGTTTCTATGTATTGGGTAGAGCTGCTATGTCACCTTGAGTTGGTAGAGTGGCCTTGTGTAGTAGGTGTTCTATAGGGCCCAGTGGCTCAGCCTCCCCAGTCACCTGAGCTGGGAACTCTAGGTGCATCCCTTTGTGGGCTGTGAGCAGTCTTGTTGTAGTTGAGACTTGATTGCTATTGGTATCACTGGGAGGAATTGACTTCCAGGCCAATTTACTATGAGAACCAGCTGCGACTATAGTGGGAGAGCTGCTATGCAGGAGACACCCCTATGAAGCAAGAGTTGCTTCAGTGGTGCTTTGGTGCTCACTGAGTCTGCTCCTTGCATGTGTCACTTATGGATGTGTAGAGTTGTAATCTTGACACTGACCACTGGGTACACTGGCTCTTAGGTCTCCAGGGAGGTGCAAAGTCAGCCACTGCCTGGGTCCACCCAGCAGGCGCTACAGAGAGGTCTGCAGATTCCTCCTCTTTGTATCGGTTTGGAAGGGAGCAGATGAGGCCCAGCTGTGAAGCAAGGTAGGCTGGTGCTGGTGCCAGGTCTTGGCCTGTTATTGATAGGTTTGGGGCTCTCTGACCCAGCTGCAGCTTGTTTGAGATTTTCAAGGACAAGCCATTCATATGCAAAAGCCACTGCAGGCAGCTTGGGTGGGGTTGTAAATTGGAGGAGGCGGGGTCTTAGGGAATCATCAGGCAGATGGAGCAAACAGAAATGGCTGCCAGTCAGCCCTGCAACTGGGGAAGTCCCAGCATAGGAACAATGAACCCTGTGAGTAACTCTGTCTGGGAGAAAGCTGCCCCCAAGTTTCTGCTCCAATGCCAGGCAAATGTGTCCCCCAGAGCCTCGCACTGATGCTGGAGCTCAGAGGAAGCAGGACCTTGTAAGTTCAGCTCATGATGACAGCTTTTTAAGAGGAACAGCTGGCTCTCCAGCAGCCTCTGTGTCACTGAGATCCAATCCGCACTGGTTTTTATAGCCGTTAGTTATGGGGACTTCTTTTCCCAGCTCTGGGTCCCTGGGCCGGGGGTCTGATGTGGGGCTGGGACCCCTTGTTCTTCCAGGTGGCCTCCGCAGAGACAGTCCCTCTCCTGATTAAAAAAGCGGTGCACATGGGTGCCGGACCAGCCATTCCGCACCTCTGCACCTCCCACCAGTCTCTGTGCTTTCTTCTTTACTTCTCCACTTGTAGGACTTCCATTCAACCAGCTTTCCGGCGGTTCTGGGTGACGGTTGTTCTGTATTTTAGTTGTAATTTAGATGTGGTTGTGGGAGGCGTTGAGTACAGGTGTTTACCTACACTGCCATCTTTCTCATACCTTGTAATTTCTTATTGCCTTCAGGTTAAAAATGTGTTTTTTAATATCCAAATATTTGGGGATTTTCTGATTTTTTAAATTTATGTTTGTTCCTAATTTAATACAATGGTATTCAGAGAACATACTCTGTATGGTTTCAGTCCTTTGAAATTTACTGAGGCTTGTCTTATTGCCCAGTATATGATCTACCTTAGTAAATGCCCCTTGTGCACTTAAAAAAAAAAGTGTATTCTGAAGTTGAATCAGTGTTCTATGAGTGTCAATTAGGTCAAATTGGTTGATAATGTTGTTCAAATTTATTGTGTCCTTACTATTTTAAGTGTGCTTGTTTTATCGATTGGTGAGAAGATATAACAATTTAAAATATGTCCTAGTATATGCACCTGCATCAGTCAGCATGGGCTGCCATAACAAATACCACAGATGGGGTGGTTTAAACAACAGATGTTTATTTCTCACAGTCTGCAGGCTGAGGAGTCTGATATCAAAGTGCCAGCAGATTCCGTTCATAGGAAGAGCCCTCTCCCTGGCTTGCAGACCGGCCGTCTTCTTGCTGTATCCTAACATGGTGGGGCGAGAAAGAGTTCTGGTCTCTTCCTCTTCTTATACGGACACTAATCCCATCATGGGGCCCACCCTCAGGTTCTCATTTTAACCTAGTTACCTCCCCAAGGCCCTACCTCCAAATACCATCATTTTGGGGGTTGTCCTCAACATATACATTTGGGGAGGACACAAATACGCAGTCCATAATAGAACTTTATAACAGAGCTTCGAAATACATAAAGTAAAAATGGGCAGGTTATTGGGAGAACTAGTCAAATTCACAATCATTGGTGATTTCAGCACCCTCTCTTGAATAGTTGATCCTTGTATCACTAAGAAATGACATCTTTAGCTCTAATAATACACCTTATCTTTAAGTCTATTTTTTTCTAATATTAATATTAATGTTAATATTAATATTAATATTAATATCTTGGCTTTCTTACACTTTTAGCCAAGATAGAATAACAGGGACCAGATTTACCTAAAACAAACAAAAACAGACACAATACATGAAACAGAAGTTTTAAAGACACTGGACATCAAGGGAAGGAAGGAAGGAAGGAAAGAAGGAAGGAAGGAAGGAAGGAAGGAAGGAAGGAAGGAAGGAAGGAAGGAAGGAAGGAAGGAAGGAAGGAAGGAAGGGAGGGAGGGAGGAAGGAAGGAAGGAAAACAGAGATCCCTAAGAGATGGGAAACAAATGAGGTAAGCTCTATGATTGCCCAAACTTACTGTCTTCAGAGAGCTTCTAGGACATGGCATAAGTCGAGGACTTTGACAGAACTCAGAGATGCCCTGAGTTGAGAAGATGGAACTGAGTCTGGAGATGAGGCATCTAGAGTTTATAGGAGAGAGTGAAAGGGAGTGGAGAGCTGCAGACAGAGAGGATCCTGGGGGTTCACAGAGGATCCCACTCCAGTGTTCAGCAGAGTACTAGTCAACAGATGTGTGTGAAGAAACGTTCTGAGACTGGAAAAATAACCATCCAAAAGTATTAGAAGGAACAATGCCTGGCCCTCACACAAGGCCAGACTGGAAAATTCTAAATTTACCAGGCATTGGACAGAGCATTCAGGCAATGCATAGAATGACTCAGAGTGGGGAATATTTAGCCTTAGCGTGAGCACTTCTGCAGACTTACATAGCTCATCATAAAAGCAAGATCTGCAAGGATCACGCTATTTAAAAGTAACTTGGTTGCATCTCAGAATAAAGTTTAAGAAGAATTGAAGGTTCCTCCTTTTTTAAAAATAAAGTTTGTCTGTTTACACATTTTAATCAAGAGATTTAGTCCATTTGCAGTTAATATAATTACAGATGGGGTTGGGTTTTAGCTGACCGTCCTGTTATTTGTTTGCCATTTATTCCCTATGTTCTTTCCCCTTGTTCTTTTTCTGACTTCTTTTGGATTCATCAAGTATTTTTAGTATTTCATTTTCATCTTCTGCACTGGTATTTTAAAAATACAGTTTTATTGATATGTAATTCGCATGCCATGCAATTCACCTATTTAAAGTATACAAGTCAATGGTTTTTTGTTTGTTTTTTAAATATATTTTATTGATTTTTTTTACAGAGAGGAAGGAAGAGGGATAGAGAGCTAGAAACATCAATGAGAGAGAAACATCGATCAGCTGCCTCCTGCACACCCCCACTGGGGATGTGCCTGCAACCAAGGTACATGCCCTTGACCGGAATCGAACCTGGGACCCTTCAGTCTGCAGGCCAATGCTCTATCCACTGAGCCAAACTGGTGACGACAAGTCAATGGTTTTTTGTATATTCAAAGAGTTGTGCAACCATCACCACAGTCAATTTTAGAACATTTTCATCACTCCTTCAAACCACCTCATACCCTTTAATTCCTTTTCCCTCTGCTACCAGCCCTCTCCCAACCCTAGTCAACCACTGATCTACTTTCTGTGTCTATAGAATTGCCTCTTCTGGACATCTATATATATAAAAGCATAATATGTAATTAGACCAGACATCCTCCCGGACAACCTTCCGGACAACCTTCCTGACGAAGCTGGGGCTGCGAGGGAAGCCTGGGTCCCGCACGCCAGAGGGAACTGGTGCTGGCAGCCGGGGGAAGGAAGGCCTACCCTTGCACAAATTTCGTGCATTGGAACTCTAGTTTCATATAAATGGCGTCATAGAATATGTGGCCTTTAGTGTGCTGCTTCTTTCATTTAGCATAATATTCTCAAGTTTCATCCACATTGCAGCAGGCATCAGTACTTCATTTTTTATTGTCAGATAATATTCCATTGTATGAATATACCAAATTTTATTTGTTCATTTGTTGGACACCAAATTGTCTCAATCTTTTGGCTACAGTGAATGATATGCTATAGACTTTTGTGGGTAAGTTTTGTGTGAACACATGTTTTCATTTCTCTTGGGTATATATCTAGGAGTTTAAGTGTTAGGTCATATGGTAATTCTGTGTTTAAACTTTTGGTGAACTGCCAGATTGTTTTTCAAAGTGACCCATTTTACATTCCACCAGCAATGTATAAGGATTCTGATTTCCCTCATCCTTGCCAATATTTATTATCTGTCTTTTCAATGATAGCAATCCCAGTGAGTGTGAAATGATATCTCAATGTGATTTTGATTTGCATTTCCCTGATGCTGAATGATGTTGAGATCGCTCTATGTGCTTATTGGCCATTTATATATCTTCTTTGGATTCTATAGGCTTTTTACCTATACCTCTTTATATTTTTATTTAGTGGTTTCTCTAGGAATTAAAATATTCATCTATAACTTACCATAACCTTTGCTGAATGTATGTTATACCACATTATATATAAGACTAGAGGCCTGATGCATGAATTTGTGCACCAGTGGGAGTCCCTCCGCCTGGCCTGCAGGATCAGGCTGAAACCGGCTCTCCGACATCCCCCGAGGGGTCCCGGATTGTGAGAGGGTGCAGGCCAGGCCGAGGGACCCCACCAGTGCACAATCAGGGCTGGGGAAGGACGCGGGAGGTTGGCCAGCTGGGAAGGGACCGCAGGAGGGCTCCAGAGCATGTCTGGCCCATCTCGCTCAGTCCTGATCAGCAGGACCCCAGCAGCAAGCTAAGCTATGAGTTGGAGCGTCTGTCCCCTGGTGGTCAGTGCATGTCATAGCGAGCAGTTGAGTGGCCTTAGCATATGATTAGCATATTACACTTTGATTGGTTGAATGGACAACTGGACACTTAGCACATTAGGCTTTTATTATATAGGATAATATACAATGATTTAATTACATTTATACCCTATCCTATCTTTTATGCTATTGATGCCATATGTTTTACCTCTGCATATTATAAACACCACAATATATTATTACTGTTAACAATTGACTTTAAAATATTTTTTAAATAAAAATAGTCATTTTATATTTAAATGTATATACTGTATATCCTTTCCAGTACTCTTTATTCCTTCCATAGATCCATCTGATAACACTTCCCTTCCACCTGAAGAACTTCCTTTGGTAGTTCTTGTGTAGTTTGTGAACAATGAATACTTTCAGCTTTTGCTTACCTAAAAATGTCCTTATTTCCCTCAATATAGAATTTGAGGTTAACAATCTTCCCCGCCCTGCGCCCCCCCGCCCCCCCCCCCCAACACTTACAGATGTCATTCCATTGTCTTCTGGGCTCTGCTTTTTCTGATGAGGAGTCAGCCGACATTTTCATCATTGTTCTCCTGTATATAATGTGTCTTTTTCTCTGATAGCTTTTAAGATTTTTCTTTGTTATATTTGATTTTCAACAGTTTTGCTATGATGTGCACAGGTGTGATTTTTTTTGTATTTATCTGAGCTTCCTGGATCTGGATTTGCTATGTATTTCTAATCAAATCTGGAGTATATTCAGGCAAAACTTCTCCAAACATGTTTTCTGCTCCATTCTATTTCTCTTCTTCTTATGGGACACCAATTACATGGGTGCTGCCCCTTGATTCTATCTCACATGTTACTAATAAGTTGTTTTCTTTCTTTTCAAGCTTTTTAAATCTCTGTGCTTCAGTTTAGATTATGTGAATCAAGTTCCCTAATCTTTGATTCTGTTTTGTCCATTCTGCTCATTTTTAATTGAGATGGAATTTACATACCATAAAATTCACCATTTTAAAGTGTATAATTAGGGGGGTTTTAAGTATATTTGCAAAGCTGTACAACTACTATCACTATCTAATTCCAGAATATTTTCATCACTTTAAAAAGAAGTCCCAGTCATTAGCAGTCACTTCTTTTTCTTTTTTAATCCTCATCCAAGGATATGATTTTATTGATTTTGAGAGAGAGAGAGAGAGAGAGAGAGAGAGAGAGAGAGAGAGAGAGAGAGAGAAACATCGATGTGAGTGAGAAACATCGATCGGTTGCCTCCCGTACATGCCCTGACCGAGGATCGAACCTACAACCTAGGTAAGTGCTGGGATCAGGAATTGAACCCACAACATTTTGATGCCACGGGACAACACTCCAACCAACTGAGCCACCCAGCCAGGGCAGCAGTCACTTCTTATTCTCCACTTCTCTCTGGGAAACTAATCTACTCTCAGTCTCTATGAATTTGCCAGTTTGGGACATTTCATATCAATGAAACCATAAAATATTTGACTTTGTGGCTGGCTCCTTTCACATAATTATTACTTTTCAAGGCTCATTCATGTTGTAACATGAATCAGCACTTCATTCCTTTTCATGCCCAAACACTATTTCATTGTGTGGATCTGCCACATTCTGTTTATCTGTTCATTAGTTGATGAACATTTGGGTTGTTTCCATTTTGGGTTGTATTATGAATAATGCAGCTATTCATGTACACATTTTTATGGACATATGTTTTCATTTCTCTTGAATATATACTTAGGAGTGGAATTGCTGGGTCCTATTGTAGCTCTATGTTTAACGTTTTAATGAACGGCCAGACTGTTTTCTACAGCAGCAGCGCCATTTTACCTTCCCACCAACATTGCAGGAGGGTTCCAGTTTCCCCACAGCTGCAGCATTTGTTATTGTCCTGTTAAAATCATTATTTTAACCATCCTAGTGGGTGTACCATGGTACCTCACGGTGGTCTTGATTTGCATTTCCCTGATGACTATGATGTCAAACATTTTTTCATGTGCTTTTCGCCATTTATAGATCTTCTTCAGAGAAATATTTATTTAGGTTTTTTTTTTATTATTTTGGGTTAACAATAACCTAATTTTAAAACTGGGTTATTTGTCCTTTTTATCATTGAGTTGTCAGAGTTCTTTATATATTCTAGGCACAAGTCCTTGGTCAGATGTGATTCACAAAGATTTTCTCCCATTCTATTGTTTGTCTTTTCACTTTCTTGATAATGTCCTTTGATGCACAAAAGGTTTTAATTTTGATGAAGTCCAATTTACCTGTTTGGTTTTTTTTCCTTTGGTTGCTTGTGCTTTGGGTGTAATATTTAAGAAACCATTGCCTAGCCCTGGCTGGTTTGGCTCACTGGATAGAGCGTTGGCCTGGGGACTGAAGGGTCCCAGGCTCGATTCCAGTCAAGGGCATGTACCTTGGTTGCGGGCACATCCCCAATAGGGGGTGTGCAAGAGGCAGCTGATTGATGCTTCTCTCTCATTGATGTTTCTAACTCTCTATCCCTCTCCCTTCCGCTCTGTAAAAAATCAATAAAATATATATATTTTTTAAAAGAAACCATTGCCTAATCCATGGTCATGAAAATTTACCTACTATATTTTCTTTCAAGAGTTAGATCCATTTTGAGTTATTTTTTGTATAGGATGTGAGGAGGGGTCCAAATTCAATCTTTTGCATGTGGAGAATCAGTTGTCCGACCACCATTTGTTGAAAAGACTGTTTTTTCCCCCCTGTTGAATGATCTTGGCATCCTTGTCAAAAATCAATCTACCATAGACTTTCCAATTCTATTCCATTTGTCTATATGGCACTCCTTATATCAGAACAACACTGTCTTGATTACTGTAGCTTTGAAGTTTTGAAATTAGGAAGTGTAAGTTCTCTAACTTTGTTCTATTTTTTCAAGATTTTTCTTGGCTATTCTGGGTCCCTTGCAGTTCTATGTGAATTTTAGGATCTTTTTATCTATTTATACAAAAGAGGTGGTTGAAATTTTGACAGGGGTTGTATTGAATCTCTAGATCAATTGGAGAGTATTGCCATCTTAATATATTGTCTTCCAAACCATGAAAATGGGATTTTTAAATTGAGACCTTCTTTAATTTTCTTCAACAATGTTTTGTAGTCTTCGGTGTAGAAGCCTTGCAAATATTTTATTAAATTTATATCTAAGTACTATATTCATTTTGATGCTACTGTAGATAGAATTGTTTTTTCATTTTCAGAGTTCATTGCTAGTGTATAGAAATATAATTGATTTTTGTGTATGATTTGAATCCTGTACCCTTACTTAACCCATTTATTAGTTCTAACAGGTTTTTAGTGAATTCCTTAGAATTTTCTGCATACAACATCATGTTGTCTACTGACAGAGATGTTTACATCTTCCTTAACAATTGTGATGCCTTTTATTTCTTTTCTTGTGCTCAACTGTCCTGACTAGAACCTCTAGTACAATGTTGGTTAGAAGCAGCAAGAGTGAACATTGTCTTGTTTCCGATTTTAGGGGAAAACATCCGGTCTTTCACCATTAAGTTGGATGTCAGCTGTGGGTTTTTCAGAGTTGTTCCCATATAATACTGAGGAAGTCCTCTTCTATTCCTAGTGTGTTGAGTACTTTATCATGAAAAGAGGTTGGATTTTGTCACATGTGTTTTTTTGTGCCTGTTGAGATGCTCATGTAGTTTTAGGTTGTGTGTGTGTGTGTGTGTGTGTGTGTGTGTGTGTGTTTATATGGTATATCACATTAATTGGTTTGGAGGTATTAAATTAACATTTTAATTGCATTCCTGGAAAAAATTCCCACTTGGTCAAAGTGTATAATTCTTTTTATATGCTGTGGATTCAGATTGTTAATATTTTGTTGAGGATTCTTGCATCCATATTTATAATAGATATTCGTCTCTGCTAAGCTCTTTCATGTTCACAGCTGTTATTTTTCTCCTAATCTCTTTGGAGTCTCCCCATTCATGTAGTTTAGGGGTCAGCCAAAGATTCAAGCAATATTTATATATAGATTTGGTGCATCCCCCTTTGTAGCTCCCTCCTTTGGGGTTTTTCCTCCTTAATTTCCTGCTGCTCTGACAGCCCCAAACTCTGTCCTATGCCTCCTTAGGGTGCAGCTTTTTCTTTCTTCGCTAGCCTCATGCTCTGCAATGAGAAACCACATAAATATGGATCTCACCCAGCATGGCTCCCTTCTTTCAAGAATCGAATTCCCTCATGTTTCTGCCTGCTCTTTGTCATTCTCTAGTAGCTTCAAATAATTTCACAAAAATATTTTGGCCAGCCCTGGCCGGTATGGCTCAGCTGGTTGAGTGTCATCCCATGCACTAAGAGGTCACCAGTTCTATTCCCAGTCAGGGCACATGCCCGGGTTGTGGGCTTGATCCCTAGACCAGCATGTGCAGGAGACAGATGTTTCTCTCATCGACGTTTTTCTCTCTCCTTCTCCCTTCCTCTCTCTCTAAAAATCAATAAAAACATTTAAAAATATTTTTGCCAGATTTTATAACATTTATCTGTAAGAGGACTAATCTGATATCAACTACTCTCCAATACCAAAGATCAGGACCTTGTTCCAGAACTGTTACCCTTTAATATTAGTAATAAGAAGTATTCATTGATTATCTATTTTATTATATAACTAATAAATATTCATATTTTAAATTGCCAAATGATACAGAAGCATACAAAGGGAAAATTAATTTTAACTAATTAAAAATAAAGCACTTAATTACTCCCATCCTACTCTCCTCTTCATAACAGTTTTCTATTTATCCTTTACACACACACACACACACACACACACACACACATTATTTTTACACAAATGGTGTGATACTACTTACATGTTATTTGGCAATCTGCTTTTTTTCACTTATTACATATTTTAGAATTTTCTATGCATACCTGTTTATTGTTTCATCAAATACTCATAAAGTATTTGCTATGTATCAAGCGCTGTTCTAGGTCCTGGGGATGGATCAGTGAACCAATCATAAAAAAATGTGACTCATGGAGCTTACATTCTTGGGAAGGTAGGAAGTGGTGGATCTGAAATAAACAAAATTAATAAGTGAAGTGTTAAGTACTTTGAAGAAAATTTAAGTAAGAAAGGTCAAATACAACTTAACAATAGGAAGATAAACGATCCAATCAAAAAATGGGCAAAGGACCTAAATAGACACTTTTCGAAAGAGGACATACAGAAGGCCAAGAGACATATGAAAACATGCTCAGAGTCACTAATCATCTGAGAGATGCGACTCAAAACAACAATGAGCCCTAACCGGTTTGGCTCAGTGGATAGAGCGTCGGCCTGTGGACTGAGGGGTCCTGGGTTTGATTCCGGTCAAGGGCATGTGCCTTGGCTGTGGGCACATCCCCAGTGCGGGGTGTGCAGGAGGCAGCTGATCAATGTTTCTGACTCTCTGTCCCTCTCCCTTCCTCTCTGTAAAAAAACAACAACAACAATGAGATACCATCTCACACCTATCAGAATGGCTATCATAACAAATCCACAAAGGACAAGTGCTGGCGAGGATATGTAGAAAACGGAACTCTCATGCATGCTGGTGGGAGTCCAAACTGGTGCAGACAATGTGGAGAACAGTATGGAGTTTCCTCAAAAAATTAAAAATGAAACTCCCATTTGACCTAGTGATCCCACTTCTAGGAATATATCCCAAGAAAACAGAAACACCAATCAGAAAGATATATGCACCCCTATGTTCATAGCAGCACAATTTGCAATAGCGAAGATTTGGCAACAACCTAAGTGCCCATCAGCAGATGAGCAGCTTAAAAAACTGTGGTACATCTACACAATGGAATACTACGCCGCTATAAAAAAGAAGGAACTTTTACCATTTGCAACAGCTTGGATGGAACTGGAGAGCATTATGCTAAGCGAAATAAGCCAGTCGGAGAAAGATAAATATCACATGATTTCACTCATATGTGGGATATAATGATCAACATAATTTGATGAACAAAAATAGATCCAGAGATAAATGGCAGGGGAGGTGGGAGTGGGGGGTGGTTAGAGAGCAACCAAAGGACTTGTATGCATGCATATTAGCATAACCAATGGACACAGACCCTGGGGCGGTGGGGGCTTGCCTGGGGTGGGAATGGCTGGAGGGGTGAGGGTCAATGGGCTTGGGGGGCGGGGAGAGGAGACATATGTAAAACTTTAGACAATAATAATAATAATAATAAAAAGGTCAAAGGGAGTACTAGCTATCTGGGAGAGAAAGGAGTTTGCAATGTTTCAAAGGGTGGAAATGGAAAACCTGACTCAAAAGGTGATGTTTAAGCAGACCTGTAGGAAGTGAGGTGATGAGAAAGAACTTTCCAGGCAGTGGCAAGAGCAAGAACAAAAACGCAGCAGGAAAATGCTGGCATGTTTGGGGAACAATAAAGAGGTTATGTGTCTGAAGCAGAGTGAGTGAGGGGGACAGTAACTGGAGATAAGGTCATATCGCTATAGGGGGCCATGGAACAACGGGCCTTGCAGGCCACCATAGCTATCTATCTTCACACGATATTTCATTTCTTCAGTTAATACCACATGGTGTTTCTACTGAATCTGGTCCCCACAATCAATGAATGCTTTTCTGCTGTGGTAATGACCTTGTTGGCCAGGTCTTTCTTAGTAGAGCTACCATTCAACTGTAGTTTCTCCAAAACAATACCATGCCAAGGTACTTGGCCTAAAGGCATAGCTTCCCCTAAAATCTCTTAGATACTTGTTTTGAGCCCAGATTCTTCCTCCCTTCATGGCAATTTCTTCATTGGGAACCCTGGTGTTATTCCTACCAGCAGACCTGCATCAAGACTTTAGCACTCCCCTGATCATCAAATATCAGAGAGGAGGGGCTACACTCACCATGCCTTCCTTCTCAAGCTGTGGCCTTCTGATGGAAATCTGGTTCCCTTCTCCCCAAGTCCAAGCCTCCACATGCTAAGGGCATATGTAAGGGGAGCCTATCTAACACACCCTGCCATAAACAATGGCTCCCACCAAGGCTATCCTTCCTGAATAGAGAAGGTTTGTTTCAAGGTGAAGTATTAAGTCCACCTAAGCAGAAAAGAGGCAGCTGCTTGCTACTTTCTTACATATGGGTATAT
The DNA here is from genome assembly GCF_014108235.1 of Myotis myotis. Taxonomy (NCBI): domain Eukaryota; kingdom Metazoa; phylum Chordata; class Mammalia; order Chiroptera; family Vespertilionidae; genus Myotis; species Myotis myotis. Next base: position 28,051,427 of record NW_023416324.1, on the reverse strand, counting down.
TGTAGGTTAATTGATCATTCCTCCACTTTTAGGCATTTGTTTCCTTCCTTTATTATTATTATAAGTTATTTTCTGTAAAATAGGCTCTTGAAAGCAGAATTGCTGGGTCAAAAGACATTTAAATTTAAAACATTGCAAAATTGCCCTACAAAAATGATTTACTGCTTTTTATTCCTATGAGAATGTCTGCTTCCCCACTCCATCACCATCACTAAGCATTAAGTGAACCATTTTTCACTTTTGATATTAATATTGTTTCAATTTCCATATCTCTGATTACTAGTGAAATTGAACATGTTTTTATGTTTATTGACCATCTTTCTTTTCCTGTGAATTGACTGTTTATAGACTTTGCTTATATTTCTATTGGGTAGTTTGCTATTTCCTTATCCTGAACACATTGTTTTAAGTTTATTCCTAGGTGTTTTGAAGTTGTTGTTGTTAATCGATTACTACAGACAAATAGAAAAGCTATTGATTTTGGTATTTTTGGCATCCTTCCTGAACATTTTTCTTGGTTTTAATAGTTTTTCAGTTGAATATCATTTCTTTCCTAGGGAGACCATCATATTATTTGCAAATAATGGTGTATTGTGATGTATTTGGACTTTTGCCTAATATTTTATTCTATATTTTCTAGCAATCATGCTTTCTGGCTTCCTGCTTTTTGAGGGCGTAATAGTATATCTTTGCTCCTTTTGTGGTCTGGAAGTTCTGCATTCTGTGTCTACACGTTGTTCTTGCATATTTTGTTGAATATTGAAACAAATTTTTCTATCAGTGTCAAAAATCCAATCAATTAATAACTCCCCCCAAACAAGATAAGATCATTAGAACACCTGAAATCTACTCCTCACCTGTCATTTTCCCTGTTTTATTGAAGTCACTTGAAATCTTAGTACCAGATAATTTTTTAAATATTTTTTCAATTTTCATCTCTATTATTTAGGAATCCTTTATTTTCTGCGTTTTTCCTTATAGAATGTTGTTTTCTTTTTGTCATCTATCATCATTTAAAAGGTAGGAATCCTATTTTTTTTAATTTTACTAGTGATTGACTTTTACATTTACCACATATATTATTAAACCTCAATTTCTCTGATTAGGAAAGTTAAGAACAGCCAGTATCTCCTAACTCTTTTACTTTATGTCAAGGGAAGATTTTAGTAGATCTTTACTTGCCTTACTCCTCACTCATTTTCTAGTCTTTTAAAATGTACTGTGAGTTTATAAATTAAACTTGCATTCCATATTTTTAAGAATAGTTTTTTTGTTCAATTCTTATGATAGATGAGATTAGTGTTAAAACTTGCAACCAAATCTTTTATAATATCTCATTTTCAAGTGTTTAATTCTAATTCATCTCTTGAGCAACTGAAGTGTAGCTTCAAGTTGTTTACTTAAGGAGAACACATGAGTGGTACATTTTCTACATCCTGCTCTGTGAATCTGGAATACAGTTCTGCTATTTTGCACATGAGTGACAATTTTCTGGGTACAGAATTCTTGCGTCACAATCTTTCTCACTCAAAACTATAACCATTGCTCCCTGTTTTCTAGCATTTAGAAATGCTGAGGCAAAGCCTAAGACCAACCTAAACTTTCCCCTTTGCAGCCCATCCTAATTTACAGATCTGTGTAATGTTTTTCCTTCATCTTAGGAAAAAAGAGAAGTTTTTCATTGCCAGGATACATCCTAGTATGTAATTTTTTATTATTTTTTCCTGGAAGTCATTGATTTATTTACCCAATCATTTTTCAGCTCAGGAAGTCAGTTCCTATCGACTATGTGAGTATTACTTCCCTTCCTTTAATTGTAATGATTATAAATATCTCTTGGCTATGCCCTCCTCTCCATCAAGCTTCAAACTAGTCTCTCTGCTCTCACTCAGCCTCCTATTCCTTTTTCATTCTCTACTTCCATTTATGAAACTTGAGGGTGAGGCCCCTGACTGCTTTGTTCGCTGCTGTGATCACCAGTTTCCCCCTGCTCTGGAGATATGACCAAATCCTGAGTGTGGCCACTGCAGCCCCTGCTGAGTGCCCCACCCACTGCCTCACCTCCACCACATCCCGTCTGCTCCCTGCACTCCAGCCATGCTTGCCTCCTCTTCCTCCTTCATGGAGGCCTACTCCAGCTACCCCACCTCCACACTTTCTGCTCTTTCTGCCAACTCCTCTGCGTGCGTGTGTGTGTGTGTGTGTGTGTGTGTGTGTGTGTGTGTGTAGAGAGAGAGAGAAGGAGGGGGAGAGAGAGAGAGAGAAAGAGCAAGAGAGAGAGAGAGAGAGAGAGAGAGAGAGAGAGAGAGAAACATCAATGATGAAAGAGAATTATTGATTGGCTGTCTCCTGCATCCCCCACTCTGGGGATAGAGCCCACAACCCGGGCATGTGCCCTGATTGGGAATCAAACTGTGACCTCCTGGTTCATAGGTCAATGCTTAACCATTGAACCACACTGGCCAGGCTATTCTGTGTTCTTTAGATCTTGGCTTAAATGTTGCTTCCTGGGGAAACTCCCTGACTCTCACACCTCCTCACTGCTATGTCCAGAACTTTGTCTTCTGTTCATTTTTTCAGTAAGTATTGATTGAGTGTCCACTATATGCCAGGCACTGTTCTAGACCCTAGAACACATCAGTGAGCAAAAGAGACAGAGGTTCCTGCCCTCGTGGAGCTTAATTCCACAGGTATTTCTTCATAGCACTTCTTAGAATTATTAATTAAAGTAACGGGTTATGGAATTGTTTTACTCTGCCTCTCCCACAGAATGGTAAGCTCTCTGAGGGCAGGGACCAAATTCACTGTTTACTCTTGGAGCTGGAGGATATAGAAGGCAATGCCTGGTATGTGATGAATGAATTAATGCTATTTGTAGAAGCTAGGACTCTTCTAGTTACAATCCATCTCAAACTAGCTAGAGCAGAAAGAGAAGGGAGGAGGTATGTAGGTATGGACCCATCAGCTTGTTCCACTGGGAAGGTTGTGGGCAGTTCTGGCATGCTGCACAACTGGATCCAGAGCCTCGCTCAATGCCAGCAGGGCTCCCCCTACTTCCCTCTGTGTGTTGAACTGATCCGCTCCAGCTCTAGATGGATATCCTCCATGTTGCCAGGGGAGATGGGTGCTGACAGTTCCAAATTCACATATTCTCTGCTTACTCACACCAGGGGAAAAGCATGTGTTTCTCTCAGCATCTGCATGTTTGCAAGGCCCAGACAACTGGTGATTGGTCCAGCTTAGGTCACATGATCACTGTGTCCCTGAAAACGGGCCCTTCTGATTGGCCAGACATGAAGAGCACACCTCTTGCTGAGGATCTGGAGGAAGTCAGGTGGGCAGAACACCAGGTCCTTCACACCAAGATGTCTTCAGAGTCCAGGAGGTATAACCCAGAGGAATAACAGGTGTAACCAACAAGAAGACAGAAATGTGCCGCTCATTCAAATGCAGCATTTGCTCCATCATCGCATGATGGGTTTTCTTGCATTCTTTACTTTTGGCAGCCAGGGCTTTGCATCTCTTTCCCTCTTAGCCTCTGCCTCTGCCTTCTCCTGAGTACCTGTGTCCTGGGGGGCTCCCTCTGCTGAAGATAGGTGATGAGGGAACCTTGAGCCTGCTATACCCACAACTACCTTCTGAGGACAATGCCTTCAAGCCCCTCTTTTATGCACTGGGGAGCTCTGTCCCACATGATATTCCACTGGGGACGTGGCTCAGTCCCAATCAAATCATTTGGCTTGGAACCTCTGTAATCGGGACCTGATGGCCAGGTTAGGAGAACTTTGGGTCTGATTTCATGTGTTGCAGAGCTGGCTCTTCATCTCGAATGAGGCTGTCCAGATGGCCAGTTCCCCAGCTGTGTTCTAGGCCCAGGCCCAGGTCAGGCTCTCCTTTGTGCGTGTGCTGAGCCCTCAGCGTCCGCTGCCCCCATGTAGAGGCAGCAACTCCCAGGGCCACACTTTTTTGAGGGCGCTGCACACTTTGTTGCCATGTAACACAGAGTGAGGGCCTAGGTTCAGGTCATTGTCACCCGGTTATTTACTTGCATGACAGTCCAGGGAGCTGTTCCCAAGTTGGCCAGGCTATAGGGCAGCTCTTCACTGTGCAGGACTGTCCTGAATTTGCAGAGCATCCAGCATCCCTGGCCCCTGAGCACAAAATGCAAGAACACCCCTTCTTCATTAGGACAACCGAAAATGCCCCCACGAAGTTTCTAAAACCTCCTAAGGGTTGTTTACACACTGCCCCCCATCTTGTGAAGACTTTGAACTGGGGCTTACTGTTCACCACCCCAACCCCCAGGTCCTGCCAGTATTCTGAGGGACTTGGCTGCCCTCAGGTTACCCCCTGCAGGAATGCACCAACTACAGTGGAGACCCAGGGAAAGTGGACCTTTGTTTTGCTTAGAATCTTCCTAATAGCTGCTCACATTTTGGAAAACTACTAAGAACAAAGCCCCTTGAGGTACTTCCATGCCAAACACTGCATTTGTAGCCTTGCCGTTCACACTGACCTCACATTCACGTACAAGCATCTGACCCTCATTATGTGTCAGTGCAGGCTGCCTGCACACTTACATACTGAGGCACAGAGAGCCTCTCATTGCGTATCACACGCCCTTTATTTCTCCTTCCTATTACTTGGGGGTGGGGGGCTTATTTGGACATTTTTTACTTTTGAACTATTTGAACACTTGGAACTAGGTATATACTGTAGAAGGTAATACTACCCATGCATTTATTTCAGAATGGTAAAGGGGGTGTTACAAAGCATTTATTACAAATGGGTGTTGGGTGTGATGGAGTTGAGAATGACAAGTCTAGAAGCTTGGCAGATGTCAGCAACAAGAGGGAATATTTTCTGTTCAGAACTATCTTACTTTCTTTAATAAGAGATCCATAGTAAAGGCATAACCTGCCTTTCCCCAGGCTTCTCATCCTCTCATACTATTGGGGTTCCGATGGGACCATAGTTCCGATTTCTCCACTTGCTCGTCTCACAAACATCACACCCGGACGTTCCTGTCCCCTGCGTGGCCAGCCTGGAGAGAGTGATAGTGACAGGCTCACATCGAGGGGAGACAGAGCTCCTCCTTCACCCACCAGTGGCCTGAATGACTCGCTCAAGCCCACTGCCAAATCCTTCCATGTTGCCCCCTGAAGCCTTTATAGTTCTGAAGGACACTTCATGGACCTAGAGTCAAATTCAAGGCAGACACTATGGGAGCCCCAGCCCCCTTTCCCCCAGGTCTGTGGTGACACTCTGAAATGTCACACAGCCGGGTCTGTCTGATGCAGCCAAGGCTGCAGCCAGAACCAGGCAGGCTGGAGGTGAGAGGGTTATAGTGCTCCCACTCCAAGCAGCAAAGCCTCCCTCTAGGCCTAGCTGGGGCCCTTCTCCAGCCCCAAAGCCGTTGTTCTTCCACACTGACACCCCCTCGGGCTGCGTGGAGTCCTGTTTGTCCCGGGGAAAAAGGGAAAGAGAAACAGGAGGTCCTCCTTTGAATTCCAGACACGGGGCCTCTCTCAGGCCCCCACTTGAACCTCGATTTCACTGGCTCATGTCACCTCCGTGTGAGCGGGCTGCCTGGGACTGCGCCTGCTCTCCCTCGGACAGCCTTGAGGCCAGTCCCTGCATCTCGGATAAACCGAGTTCCAGCTCCACACGCAGAGATGGGGGATGTGGTTTTTCCTGAGGGTTTGTGAGGTGAGAGGGGTTATAATGCTCCCCACATGCTCCTTCCCCCAAATCCGCCTGCTCACAGGGGCTGCCCATCCCTCTGCGCTCTCTGCAACCTTCCTTTCTTAGTCTCTCTCCCTCTGTGGTGCCTCCAGCCTCCTCCCCAATCGCTTTCAAAGTCAGAGTGTAAAATCCCAGAACCCTTAGACTGACTGAGGCCACCGGCCACTCACCCAGTGTTCCCTGGAGGCCTTGGTTCATTGCCCCACCCTCTCCTGCTCAGGAAATGAGGTCTTCAGCAAAGAGAAGTGGGTGTGTTATTTGCTTGTGTCCTGGCGTCCCTCCTGGCTCATTCCCAGCCTCCTGCCCCTCCTCCCTTCCCACATTAGCCGTGCCCTCATCCCTGAAGCTTCCATTAGGGACGTGCTTGCTGCCCAGACTGGCTCTTCAGTTACTCTCTCCTCCAGGGCCTCCTCGCAGACCCCCGCTGGCCCGCAGAGGACCCTGAGCAGTCACCACGCGGCGGTGACGCCCTGGCGTTAAGGAACGTGTGACTGCTGTGGAAGCAAACACACATGTCAAACGTCCGGGATTCACTGGGAACTGAGCCTTCTGCGCGGCTCCAGTGCCCTTGGTCCAGGCCCCGTTCCACGTTCTCTTTCCCCAGTCCAAAGGAGCAGCCGGCCATCACTCTGCACCTCAGCCTCCCCTCCCCAAGAAAAGCCCTTCTCCCACGGCACAGTCTGCTAGAAGATACCCTTCACCGCCACAGTCCATGTGCTGGTATGTTTACAGAGCAGGAGAGAGTGGAGGGTTTCATCCCACGGAGCCCTGGGCCGTTCCGAGTGGGCCCGAGGCTGTCTCGCCTTTGCTGAGGCCTGTGGGGTGCCTGTGAAGATACCCAGTAGTTCCCAAGGACCGAACTGGCCACCCCAAAGACAATCTAGAGGTGTCTCTAGCCAGGTCCAGGGCCAGTCTCCAGGGCACTCAGATTAGGAGCTTCTCTCTCCCCTCCCCAGGCCTCATCTACTGAAAATTTCACCTCCGTCACCTCCAGCTCCCCATGTCTGTCCTCCTCTGACCCAGCCCCATCCCAATCCCCTCTCCGCCTCCCTTCACAAGAGCCAGATTCTTGAGGGGCTAAGATTGTTCAGGAAAACCTGGCCAGAGTGTTCCCACAGTGACTGGCTTCAGCCTCCCCCGCTTCTCCAAGCTGTAGATGTTTCTGGAGCCCATGTACCCTGTGAGAGCACCTCGCCACTCCCCGTGAGCAGGGGTTCCTCACAGCGTCCTCACAGGGCCGCCGAAATGCGGTTGGGTCCCCAGAAGCAACCGAGGATTAGTGTGCAGGTGATTTAAGAGTTCTGGGGCCGGGAGGGAGAGGGTCGAGTGAGGTGGGGTATTGAGCAGTCTCAGGAGGGTAATCCCCCAGCACAGCTTTGAGGCCACCCCCCAGGGTCACCTGGCCCAGAGAGCAGGGGAGCACTTGGTGGCTGGTACAGGCTGCTGCTGCCCCTTGTCAATCCCCAGGCCCTCGCCTGAGCTCAGTCTCTGACAAAGATGGAGTGCAGGCTGCTGGATTGAAAGCACTCCGTGAGCTGGTGTGCAAAAAACAATCCAGGGGAATGTGGGCAGAGCACCAACAACATCAGTTGCGGTCTCTCTGTAATTACTTCCAAATGCAAACTCTTCATCTCTGAGACCCGCCACGCTGTCACATTCTCTGATGGGTTCTAGCCACCACCCTAAGTCATCTTGCATCCCGGAGCAGAGGGCCTCTTTGCTCCATAGCCTGTCCCGGGCACCTGCTCAGCCAGCAGGTGAAATGGCATTGGACCCCATATCAGTCCAGGTATCTTCTCTCAGCTCCTCTCCCCTCCATGAAAAGATTCAACCCCTTAAGGCAGCGGTTCTCAACCTGTGGGTCACGACCTCTTTGGCGAACGACCCTTTCACAGGGGTCGCCTAAGACCATCCTGCATATCAGATATTTACATTACAATTCATAACAGTAGCAACATTACAGCTATGAAGTAGCAACGAAAATAATTTTATGGTTGGGTCACAACATGAGGAACTGTATTTAAAGGGTTGAGAACCACTGCCTTAAGGGATTGTAAGTCTGTTGAGGCTGGAGTTTCCGATTTTCTCACAGAGGGGGATGCAGATCCCTTCCATGTGAAGTGTAGCAAGGGCCTGGCCATACCACATGCCCACAGAGCAGGCAGCCTCTAGGTAGCTGGGGGTGTTGGTCTTGGGCAAAATGGTCCTTATTCATCAATTAAGTGACTGGATTTCCTGGTGCCCCATGGAGGCTAAACTTACCCCTCCACTCTTTTCTCCTCCCGTATTCTCTGCTGTCTCCAGATTAAGTGTTGGGGAGTGGGCTCCCCACATCCTCATTGAAGAGGGAGGGTATCTCACCTCCCCACCTGGGATCAAGGCACCACTGGGCTCCATTCCAAAGGTTCTCCGGGCACCACCGCTCCCCGCCATTCACCATCCTTCTTCTCCCATCCATCTCCCACCAAGTCCTCACAGAGAGAGGCCTGGCTTCTCCTTGGCCTCCTTGGGGCATTTCCGGTTCATCTGCTCATGGGGGTTAGATCGATGTCCTCAGGCAGGTGTTTGCCCACCGCTCCCGTCTCCCGTGGGTGGAAGTGGTTTGGCTTCTGGCTGCAGGTTATAAACTCTCAGGTAACCTGAGCAGTCCCCAATCAGATATGGTTTCCTTTGTGCTAAGTTGTCTCCTGTCTCCCCGGGGCCACCAGATCCATTGTGAAACCCCACCTCCTGCCTGTACCTTGGTGAGTCCATAAGAAACTTCTCCATTGTGTTGACAAAAACACCCACTCCGATTGCTTTCAGTAAAAGATGAATGCACTGGTTTATCAACTGGAAAGGCACAAGGGCGGTTAGCTTCGGGCTCAGCTGGATCCAGGTGCTTAAACCAAGGGTTGGTAAACTACAGCCTGTAGGCCACGTGGAGCTTGCCACCTGTGTTATATACATAACTGTTTATTGGAACACAGCCAGGCGTTTTACTTCCATGTTGTTTACGGCTGCTGTCACTCTGCGACTGCAGTTGAGACGTAGCAACAGAGACCGACCGTATGGCCCACCGAGCTGAGAATATTTGCTACTGATCCTGCATAGAACAGCTCTGCCAACGCCAATGTCATCAGAAATCCCCTTGATTTTCTGCCTGAAGATTGTCAGTTCCCCTCACCCCTGGCCCCTAAACTCCACAGACTGAGAGTGGCTTAGGTGTGGCTCCCCCAGTGAAAATTGGGGTGTGGTCACCAGGGGAGGGCTGCACAGCTTCCAAACAGCTGTCTGCCCTCCAGGCTCTGATCTTGTTTTCTGTGCAGCGAAGCCACCATGGAGCCTATCCTTCAGCTTGGTGGCATCCTGAGTGAGACAGTCTCTGTGTCCCCTTGTTGTCAAGCCCCAAACCAGATGAACATGTGGCCGAGGTGGAGAACACAGTCAGCAACAGAGTTCCCAGGGTGTAGCATGAATTAGAGCGTCTGTCCTGGCCCACTGCGACTTCTGATCTGGACGGAGCATTCCACACACTTTGCATAAAGTTCTGTGAAATCCTTTGGGTGGGGGGAGGGGGGGTCCCTTGGGGAAGCAGTCCTAGCTTTGCCAATTACAATTCTGCTGGAAAAACACTTCTCAAAATCTCAGAGAACCCATAAACTGGGAACTTCTCCCACTACACCCCTGACACAGAGGACGCTTCTTGATCCCTGGTGGGTTTGATCCCAGGCACGGGAGGAGCTGTGCCACCCAATTTTGACTGTCCGCTTTCAGAAGACAATGCTCGAAGCACACCGTCTCTACGAGCGTGCCACTGTGAGTCATCCCCACACAGGCTGGTTGGTGAGCAGGGCTGTCCACGTCATGCACTGGGCGCAGGTGTCCCATTTTATTTGGATGTCCCCTGTCTTGGGCCAGAGGAACCATGCCCTAATTAGCCCCAGCATCTGCTCCCTCCCCAAGGCCCAGAGTCATCACGCATGGACCTCAGTGCCGTGGGGCAGCCTTTTTGAAACAGTACCAACTGCTTCCACAATCCGTTTATGAGGCACGTGGAATCCTGTGCTATACCCAATAATCAGAGCGATCCCTGTCTTTCATAGAGTAGCACGTTCAGGCCATAAGAGGAGCTCTGTGCCCTCCCTGCCCCCAGGACCCACTGTCTTCCCCTTCACTATCAACCACTGCTCATTTCCTATGAAAGCCCTGTGCTGACTCCCCACCTCCATCGGGGCCAGGGAGATAGATCTGGGTTATGTAATTCAAGGTTGTAAGTACAGCTTCTGAGGGTTGCCCCGGGCTGTCAGCCAAGCCTCTTTTCCAGACCGATTTGCCATTCCAAATGGCCTTCACTCCCTCATTAAAAACGGTCTCAGTGACCTGAGGATGTGACCTTCCTCACACAGCAGCTGCCCCTTCAGAGCAGACGATAACAGTGCTGGGATTACAGGCCACTGGAGCTTCTATCCAGCATGTCTCCTAATATCCAATTCAGCGCCAGTACGTGAGGCAGGTAGCAGCCCACACCTGGAAGGGTGCTCTGCACTCATCTTCCTTAAATGTGTTCTTGATCATCCACTTCACCATGCAAAACTCTAGTCTGTTGATGGGGTATCGGGCCTCACTGCCAGATGGGCCTTGATGAGCAAACGTCACAGTTACTTTTTATCTCCATTGACCTAATATAACACCACCTTTCATCCTTTTGTCTTAGACCAAGGTTATTTGTCTGTCTGGCATCCTTTCCTTTGGGGAAAGGACCCTAATTCTATGTGGTTTAGGTAACACTGATCTCCGCTCAGCCCCCATTCCCCAGAGCCCAAAGGTGGGTAGGTGGAACCAGCTTACAGATTACTCCATTTTTCTAGTCATCATGATTAGTTCAGGGATGGGCCAACCTGAGAGTTTCTGTCAGACCTACCAAGAGAATGTTGTCCCACTCTCTAGGAGTGCAGCTGGACTCCCCGTGGCCATTTCACTGTCCCACAGAGGAAAACTCTACAACCGAAGGGAATGAGGCCACAAACCAACTGGATCGGAGATAAAGGAGAGATGAGAGATGGAAACAGAGACAAAGGGATAAGTTTGATCACCATTTGAGCCCCTGGACCCAGCCATTTTTCAGGAAATAAAAATATTATAAGCTCCTAATCTCTTACTTTATCTGTTTAAAACTGTAGTTGAAACCAGAGGTTTCAATAACCATAAATAAGGAAGCTTGAGAGAATGAAAAGTTATTGGCATGAAGGCCTTTGAGATGGGAAAGCATTGGGCTGGATATAATTTTTTGTGTGGTAAAGATTAGGAATAAGTTGAAAGGTACAAGGAAGAGAGAGAGCAAGACAGAGTTAACCAGACAGAGTTTAAATCTTATTTCAAATTTGTTCTTTTATATCTTGTGACGATGAGATTGAGTCATTTGTATGCAAGAAGCTTTCCTATAATATTCTACTCTAACTACAATGGTTTATTGTTTTATAACCCTTAACCTTAAGACTGTGATGCTTGTTTATTGTAGAAAATTGTATTTACTCATTGCAAGGTTGTTATAGGAAATTGAACTTTCTATCTAATATTTAACCTGACGAGTATGATGTCAGTGCTCTTGTTTTATTTAAAGCAACTGGCAGGACAAGAATGATAGAGTTTCTGGGCATTTGGGAAAAGTATTTTATTTTATTTAACTTTATTTTTATTGTTGCCATGATTACAGATGTCCCCATTTTCCCTTCCTTTGCCCACTTCCACCCAGCCCCCATGGAAAAAGTATTTTTAAGTTTTTTCTCTTTTGCAGAAGTTATAGAAGAAAAACAAATACTTGTTATAGCAGAAAACGTTTTTTAAATCTTTATTTATTAAATTGTTTGGGGAGATGTTGGTCAACATGAACATATAGGTTTTGGGTGTGGATTTCTATGTTACAAGATCTGTGTATTGCAGTGGTGCCCACTGACCAAAGTCAAATCTTTTCCTGTCACCTTATATTAGTACCCCCTCGCCACCCCCACCCCGAAAACATTTTTAAAAACACAACAGAGCCCTGGCCGGTGTGGCTCAGTTGGTGGGGTGTCATCTCATGCACTGAAAGGTTGCGGGCTCAGGGCACATGCCCACGCTGTGAGGCTCGATCCTTGGTAGGGGACATGCATGAGACAGCCGATCACTTTCACATTGATGTTTCTCTCTCTCCCTCTCCCCCTCTCTCCAAAGGCAATAAAAAATCTTTCTTTAAAAATAAAATAAAAAACACAATGGAGAATTTAAACATTTTCTTGTATATTCTGGACTTTTACACTTTCTCTGCCATGTGCCATGAAAAAAGTCCTGACTAATACACCTTCCAAGGTGAAGTGGTGAGAGAGGCCAAGGCCAGGTGAATCCGCTGAGTCAGCACAGGAGCCCAGACAAGCTGACCCCTGGGGCCTGAATACTCTGCCCTCTTTCAGGGCCTGTGGCTACCCAGGCATTTCAGAGGCACTGGGCACTGGCACTGACCCAACATTGATTCCTAGAGCTCTGGATGCCACTGGGGTCCACTAGCCAGAGTGGGAGTGCATGGGGTTCGGAGCAAATGGAGAGCTGAACTGAGTCCGCCTCACAGAAGGCCCGGTGAGGCCCCAACCCCATCCCGCAGTCACTCTCCTAGCTCCCGAAGGTGCCACCAGAGCCCACAGAGCAGCAGCTCCTGGTCCCCACCTAGATCCCTGACCCGTACGGATTCAGAGCTTTTGTCATAGAAAGGACCTACTGTGAGCTTCTAGATCCTCCCTCTCCATCTAAATACAATAAAAGGCGTAATTATATTAGTAAAACCACAAGCAACTTGAAATATACAAAATTAGTGATTCCCATCACACACCAGCTAATTCTTCAATTCGTTTGGCCGCAGCCAGAGGAGGCCGGGCTTGGAGAATGGCAGTGGGGCGTCACACGTTTCCTTAGTGAAGACTGTTAGCAGCTGCTGCTCCAGACTTGGTCAGATCATTTGTGTCCTCACAGCTCCCTGCACGAGCCGCCTCCCCTCCGTGTTGCCTGTGGCTGTCAGGTTTCACCCTCCGTTCTCACCAACTGCACCCTCTGTTCTCACCTACTGCGCCCTCCAGCAGCTCCAGAGGCAGGTATGACAGTGGCCTCCACCTCCTCTCTTCTTATTCCTTCAGGCCAGATGCCCCTTGCTCCTCAGTACACCCCTTCCCTCTCCCCAGAGGCCACAGCGGGGCACACTGGCTCAAATCGCTGGGATGGTGGGGCCTCGTCACAGCAGACACTGGCCTTGGTCAGTACTTCTGCGTGGTTTTCACTCCAACACTATACTCTCAACGTGAAAGGGAGGAAGAAGCACAGCTTACTCAGAACAACTGTACTCTTCGCCAGAAAAACATGCACCCAAAGCACAGGAAAATGGACAAAGCCGATGTTGACTTCTGGCTTGCGTTTGCTTCCACCCAGCAGGAATATGCAGAGAACCGTTTTCAGGGACGGCCGCACCCTAACAGCGCCTCAGTAAGAAGGGCCTATTCATGCAGGATTGCACTGTCCCCAAAATGACCACTCTCTCGACACTGGGAGGAAAAACAGCCCCTCCAGCCCTCTCACTCTCTTCCTTGGCTCCACCAGTTTTTGTCCTATAAGCCCTTTCCTTCCCTCCTGCAGGAGCCTGCCTCCCTGGACTCTGGTACAAGCGGTCAGCTGTTCAGTCTGTCTGGTTTCACTCTGGATAAGAAAGGGTGGGAATAGGGATGGGGCCGTTGGTTGGTAAAATATCTGCAAGAAAGACAGACATTTCATATTACTATCTCAATCTCCTCTTGGCACCTGGCCTGCATGTTCTCTTGTGTCGAGGCCCCTGATGGGCCTCAGTTTACCCCACCATTCCATGTGCAAATGTTAGAAAAAGTATGTCAACCCTCATCCTATTTTTTAAATGAAATTTCCACTCCTATCCCCAACCCGTCTTTCTGCCCCTGTACTGAATGTGTGAAGGTATGAAAGTAGGTTGAAAGGTCTCTCCTTGCCAAGGTTGGAACAGAATCACTTTCACCAGCATTCCAAACTCCAAACTTTTACTTGTTTTTACTGAACTACGCTCTAACCTAGCGCTACCCAGAAGAACCTTCTGCAGTGACGGGAATGCCCTATAGATGCGCCGTCCATTGTAGCAGCCACTGGCCCATGTGGCTATTGAGCACTTGGAATGTGGTTAGGGTAACTACATTTCTAAAATTATGTGATTTTAATTATTTTATTGGGCATCCATATAGAGTAGCACAACTCTACCAATGACAATGAAGGACATTATATGAAACTGTTCAAAAAACCTGGAAATGAAATGACTGTAGGATAGTAAGGAGGATATTAACTAGTTCATATATTGTCCTCTCACTAGGAAAACATTTTCTCAGGTCTAAGGACTGAAAAAAGCAAAGCTCTTTTTTTTTTTTTTAAAAGCAAAGCTCTTAAACTAAAACTAGTTTCGTTTTGTTTTGAATTTGAAAGACACTATGGATTGCATGCCCAATTAGGTTTCCTTTTTTCCTTTGACTGTCAGGAAGCTCAGCCAAATTTAAAGCCCGCCTCTACCATGTGTACCCTTGTATACTAGCATCACCCTCAGTTCCATTTATCTCTTTCCTGTCCTGTTGTCTTTTTTTTTTTTTTTTTTTAGTGTATTAGTTAATGATTTTTAGTAAATTTACAACATTGTGCAACTATCATCACAAAACATGTCCATCAGCCTCAAAGGCATCCTTGTGCCCAGCCAGCGTGACTCCGTGGTTGAGTGTGGGCCTATGAACCAGGAGGTGGTGGTTTGACTCTGCCAGTCAGGACACACGCCCTGGTTGTGGGCTCGATCCCCTGTGTGGGGCATGCAGGAGGCAGCTGGTCAATGATTCTCTCCTCAAGGATGTTTCTGTCTCTCTCTCCCTCTCCCTTCCTCTCTGAAATCAATAATATATATATATGTGTGTGTGTGTGTGTGTTTAAAAGCATCCTTGTACTCATTTCAGTCACTCCATATTCCCATAGGCAACCACTACAATCTACTTTCTGTTTGATGTAGATTTGCTTTTCCTGGATATTTTATATAAATGGAATCATATAATATGTGATCTTTTGTGTTTGGCTTCTTTCACTGAGTATAATGTTTTTGAAGTTCATCTGTAGACTCTATCGGTAGTTTATTCCTTTTTATTGCCAAATAGTATTCTACTATATGGATATACTAGTACTACATTTTATTTATCATCGATTCACCAGTTGATAAACATTTGAGCTCTTTCTATTTTTTGGCTGTTACAAATACTGCTGTTACGAACTTGCACATAGAAGTCCTTCTGTAGACATATGTTTTCATTTCTCTTGGGCAGATACCTAGATGCGAAATTGTTGGGTCACATGGTGAATTTATGTTAAGAATCTGCCAAGCTGTTTTCCCAAGTGCCGCGCCATTTCACGTTCCCACGAGCAATGTGTGAAGGCTCCAGTTCCTCCACATCCTCATCAACACTTGTTATTGCCTGTCTTTTTTATTATAGCCATTCTAGTGGGTGTGTAGTGGTTTCAATTTGCATTTCCCTACAGACTAATGATGAGCCTGTTTTCATGTGCTTATTGGCCATGTATTTGGTGAAATGTCTGTTTAATTCTTTTTCCCATTTTTAAAGTGAGTTATTTGTCTTATTATTGAGTTGTGAGTTCTTTATATATTCTAGATGCAAATCCTTTTATCAGACATACGATTTACAAATATTTTCTCCTCCTCTGTCACTTGTTTTCACTTAATTAGTGGATTTTTTATCAAAAAAATTTTAATTTTTATGCAGTCCAACTTATCGTTTTTTTCTTATATTACTTGTGTTTTTGGTGTCATATCTAATAACTTGCCCTAACCCAAAGTCATGAAGATTTACTCCTATGTTTTCTTCTAAGAATTTAATTGGTTTTTTTTTTCTCTTACATTTAGATCTAACCCATTTTGAGTTAATTTTTGGATATGGCATGGAGTAAGAGTCTAAATTAATATTTTTGCATTTGGATATCCACTTGTACCAGAACCATTTGTTGAAAAAAACAAACAAGCTATTTTTTCCCCATTGATGCTTTGGCACCTTTGCCAAAAATCAATTGACAAGGTAGGGGAGGGTGAGGGTAAGGGGGAGAGATCAACCAAAGGACTTGTATGCATGCATATAAGCCTAACCAATGGACACAGACACCAGGGGTGGGGGGGTCAGGGCATTAGTGGGGGGGGGGGGCAATCGGGCAATAAGGACACATATGTAATACCTTAATCAATAAAGAAAAAAATTATTTAAAAATATTAATTGACCATACGTGTAAGGGTTTATTTCTGGACTCTGAGTTCTGTTCCATTGATCTGTATGTCTATCCAATGCCACTATCACAATGTCTTGATTACTGTCCTTGTTTTTTCTTTTTTTTTTCTTTTCAGTTTCTTCATATACTTACCTTTAATTTTATTTAACTGGGAGAATAGGTCATCTCTTTTCTCTCTCCCCATTGATATTAGCTCTTGGCAAGAATGTACTGGTAATGGAGGCTTTCTAAAATCAAGTCATCAAAGCCTCTCCTGTGAGAATCAAGAAGTCATTAAAGGGACTATGACCATATTCTTATTCAAACACATCCCAAAGGGGATCAAGAAAGGAGTAGGCATTCTATCCTCGCCACAATAATCGGATTTACTGATTCCCAGGGAAAAGGGAATAATTACTGCTAATTATGAGGTAGTTAAGGAATTACTTCCTTTCTCAATATGGCTTTAGAATGTACTGGACCTGAGAAGTGATGTCTGTCTTTGAGCTACGGGTATGAGTGTATTTGTTTAGCAGGCTCAATATTTAAAGACATCAGTGTGGATATTGGATATCGAAAAGAAAGCTGCTGAAAAAAAGAAACCCACCTTGAAAGATGGGATGTAGAATGCCAACGCTCTCCCTCACTAGAATGACCTCTGGGAGGAGGTGCCAATTCAAACATTACTGATCGACTTGATGAGCCCTGCAGACATGACTCATGAGTTTTCTTGACTTGGGAACTGAATAGGGGGAAGGAAAGGATCCAGAGAGATACACCCCTTCCTGGTGGGGAACGCAGGGATTTTCTGAAAGTGGATTGCCAGGGGTGTTGATGAAGGATGCCGCCCAGAGAGAAGCTGTATAACGGAGGACAGCAGAGTGAATTCAGCATTTAACTCTTGAGATGCTTGTCTCCTTGGTTCCCGGGAAAACCCTAGTTCTTACCCAGCTGTAGTTTTCTCTTTCTGTCCTGTAATTCCTTTTTAAGCTGCCCAACTCTTCATTAAAGCAAGTCACACATGGCAGCCCCGCCTCATACGATGGTCTCGGGGAGAATAAAAACCTGCTGTGGTGAAGGGGCGAAGGGGACGCTCCATCCCCTATCTCTTTCCTGGGGCCCATGGGGAGAAAACACAGTTTTCTTGAGGTACCTACATCCCAAACTCCGGGTGGTGGCCAGCATTATGAGATGAGATTCCCTGCAGAATTAGAACCTTTAAAATGGTGAACCGGCTCCCAACTGAACAACTCAGAACTCAGGGGGTGCCCAAGACTGAACCTCCTACTTCTCTGTTCATGTTTAATGAGACCTACCTCTGAAGGGGGAACTGGGAAGAGATGAACAACTGTGTGAACTTTTAAATGTATTCATTTGTTCAAAAAGACAGAGTCCTACTATGTACCAGGCATCTTGTATCGCATGTTTTTTACGTCACCTAAATCCTTTCTGAAAGAAAGTAAAGTGAAGAAAGAGAGGGAAAAGCACTTAATAAATCTTGATTGAATGAATGAATTGCAAGAGCCAGATGGCATGAGCCTTAAATGAGCAGGAATTTTTCCATGAGGCTGAAGGAATAATGATCTGGGAGTGGCTTTTGAGAGCACAGAAGGCTCTGCCCCTCCTCCTTACTCTGTGGTGGGGAGGATGGCAGCTTCCCTGAAAACAGTTGCTGGGTCCTCAGTTAGGCAGGAGTTGGAAGAAGGGCCTCTTAAAGGGCTGAATGCTTCTGGAGGGCACCAGGGGAAGATTGGAGAGGGAGCAGTGGGAAGCTGGATCAGGGGAGAGGAAGTAGAGAAGGTTGATAGATGATGAACCAGGGTCTCATTTAGACACTAGCTGAGGATTACTGGGATACTGGGCCCAGTGGGATTAGCTTTTAAATGGTCCTCCAAGCCTGCACTATTAGAGGCTTAATTATGCTAATTCTAATAATCATCAAATAGCTTCTATTTTCAAGAACCTGTGATGTGAAGCTCTGGAAAAGCTCTGGTAAAGCTCTTTATGAACACAATTTTATATCATTCTTATAATACTGCCGTAAGTAATATTCCCCTTTTACAGAAGAGGAAGCTGAGGCTTAGAGAGAGAAGTAATTTGCCCAAAACCAAGCAGCTAATAAGTGCCATGGGTAATATTCAGACTAGGTTTGTATGTCTCCAAATGCCAGGCTGCCTAGCAGCTGATCTGTGCTGACTGGGGCCAGTTCAGCTGGTCTGTCCTGGCTGTGGCCTTTGTGGCACTGGCAGCATAAGGAGCGTCCTTGGAAACCTAGAGGTGTCCGTGATACACACCTATGCAACTCCAAGCCTCTGGCCAGAGCCCCCACAACACTTCTGAATCACATTGCCCACATTGCCTGGAACCCGCATGGACTCTACTCAACTTCCACACAGGGCTGGGGTCCCAGAGAAGCACGTAAGCATGATTATATGTGGGGGAAACAGAGCTCTGTGAAATGTCTACCAAACAACCCAGATCTAGACTACGGGCCAGGGCAGGCTGCCCCAAAGAAATCGTGCCTGAGCCAAAAGTGAAGAATGAGCTAAAAACTGAAGTGGGCAGGGTGGGAAAATCCTCCAAAAAGAATGGTGCAAAGGCTGGGTGGTTGGGGGTGGGGGCACATGTGTATTTGAGGAACTGAAAGGAAGCTGGAGGGAACGCAGGAGAAGGGAGTGTAATGCTAAATGATGATAGAAGGTAGGTAAGGGGAGGCCATTTAAGGAGTTGGCTCTTTATCCCAGGAGCAATGGGAAGTTAGTAGAGGGTTTTAATGGGAGTGACATGGTAAGATGGGAGAAGGACAGAGCTATGCAGTAAGATCAGTTAGGAGTTCCTCAGGAATCCAGATGAGAGGTACTAATAAGGGTTTGAAACATGGTGGTCAATGATGTGGACCAGCAACTAACTACCAACAGGTAGAAGAGTCCCTGGACCTCATCAGACTCAGCTTGGATGAGCGGATTTATGTGAAAATGAGAAATGACAGAGAGCCTTGAGGCAGATCACCTGCTTATGGTCAACATTTAAATATGGTATTAGAAGATTTGGAAGAAACTGTGACTACTACAGAAATTGATGAAGAAACATATGAAGAGATATAAAAATCAACAAAATGGCATGTTCCAATGCTCTTTGTGGGGGGATGGTGTTGTACTAGTTGCCCCTCCATGGAGAGTTGGCTGAGACAAATAATTTATCTTGCATGGAAATTAGGAGACTTTGTACGAGTGTTTCTTTAAATGTAGAAGATATTGAAAAGAGAAACCTGTGTAAATTTTGATATTAAGAAATGAGTAAGGAATCTTCCACTCCTGAAATGAGTTGATTTGCAGATAACTCACAAATTCTTAAGTTAAATGGCACTTTTATTTTTCTCCAATCCTTCCAGTAAATGTGATCACCAAGATGCAGCCCTCTTTTTTAGGAGTTGATTTGCTCTACTCATTTTTTCCCCCCGGACAATTTCTGAATTTTTAAATTTAAATTAAATGTCTCCTTTTTTTATTTTTTTTTAAATGCAAAAAAAAAAAAAAAAAAAAGGAGGTAATAATGGCTTGGACCAGCAAGGCATCAGTAGAGGTGAAGAGAAGGGGGTAGAGGAAAGAGATGCTTTGGAGGTAAAATTAACAGGATTTGGTGATGGTTCCTAGGATTCTGGCTTGCCTATTTGGTGGCAAATTCACCGAGACAGAGAAGAGTGGAAAGGTTCACAGAGTGTGATCATGAGTTAGGTCTTGGACATGTTGGGACTGAAGTGCCATTGAGACACTGAGGTAGAGATGTTTACTAGGTAGTGGGCTGGGCTCCTGTTGGTCGGGAGCTTAGATAGGACGTTCTCCAGGATGGAGACATAAAGGTGTGAATCATCACCAAATGGATTGCAGTCAAAGTTGTAGGCAGGGATGAGATCACCGGGGGAAAAGTCCACAGGGAGTGAGCGCAAAGGCTTAGGAATAGGCCTTGAAGAGCATGAGTATTTAATGACTGAATGGAGGAGGATGGCCCTGCAAAGGAGACAGAGAAAGAGACCAACCAGGTGAATATGATGCCATAGGGGTCAAAGAAGCTAGTGTTTTAAGAATGAAGTAATCAGCCCAGCTGGCATGGCTCAATGGCTGAGCATCAACCTATGAACCAAGAGGTCACCGGTTCGATTCCCTGTCAGGGCACATGCCTAGTTGCAGGTTCAATCCCCGGTTGGGGGCATGCAGGAGGCAGCCAATAGATGATTCTCATCATGGATGTTTCTATCCCTCTCTCCCTCTCCCTTCCTCTCTGAAATCAATAATATATATATATATTATTGATAATTATATATATATATATATTTAACTGAAGTAATCAAAAGATCTAACAGATGAATACTGGGGGAAAAATCCCATCCAATTTTGAGACATGGAAGTCATAGCTCAAACATCGTGTTTCAGGGGAGCTGTGAGAGGTGAAAGCCAAATCCAAATGAATGTCGGAGTGAGTAAGAATGCCATATAGCCAAGAGCGGGGAAGGAAGCTGGGGTTAAGGTTGCAGGGAGCAGAAAGATGGGAAGAATCCAATTGAGAGGGTGGGATCCAGCGCTCAGAGAGGGAGGGGATTCTGGATAGAGTGAGGTGCCTGAGAAGCAGAGGGGCTCGGAATCAAGGCTAGGCAGGAGCACTGGCCTGAGGTAGGAGGAGGGGTGCTTTCTTTAATGCATCGGGAGAGAGGACAGATGTAGGGAGATGTGTGAACGTGCTAGTGGGTAACTGGGGGAGCTCCTGTCTAGTGGCTGAATCCTCTCTATAAAGGAAGGGGCAAGATCACATGTGCCAGGGAGGAAAGGGAGGTGTAAAGAGGATGGGGAAGGTTAGAAACAACCATTGCAGAGAGTAGGGTTCCAAGCTGACTGGAGAAATGTGTCCAGGGCCCAGTTGCAGTCAATGGCTATGGGTTATGGGAACATCAATCTGACCTGTGGAGTCACTTGGCTGCTGGCGCATGGCACTAAAAGGCAGACAGGGGGCTCATCTGTGGCTGGGGACTTGCCAGACAGATATGATCAAAAGGCAGAAAGGCAAAGGGGCTTGGGATATTGACAAGCAAATTATTAAAATGTTGGGCCTTGGCATCTAAGTTAGACAAACAAGAAGAAAAGGGAAAGAAGGAGAGGGCTGATACATTAGGAGAACACAGATGGGTCAACATGGAAGAAGCCTGAGGAGACTGAACCGTTAGTTACCTTGAGGGTGCATGAGTAAGGTTCGAGCAGCAAAGGCGTGGTTAGGGCTGGGACAAGGCCCAGTGTGTGATGGTGAGAATGAGGTGCCCAAGTGGCCCCTAGGAGATGGCCATGGTGATGAGGAGCTCAAGGTCTGCCTTCTCTGGCACGGAAGTAACCCAGGCACATGGCAGGAAGCAGCAAAGGCCACTGAGAAGTTCAATAAGCTGAAAACATACTAGTAGGCACAGTCATTGGATCTGGCAAAACGGAGGTGAATAGTCATTATGTCAAGAGCAATTTCAGTGGAGAGTTGGTCCCAAAAGCCGGTTGTAGTGGGCTGCGTGTGAGCAGGAGATGGAAGAGTGGAGGCTTCATCTATAAACAGCTCTTGGATTTGTTGTGAGCGGAGCAGAGAAATGTTCAGTCTCTCCCACTGGCGGGGGGGAGGGGGGGAGGGGCGGTGAGGGAGGGTCAGGGAAGCAGATTATTTTCTAGGATGAGAAAGAATTAAGAATAACTATGAGCCTATGGGAATGATATAGCAAAGGGGAGGGGATGGGTGAGGGGAGAGAAGCGAAGTCCTGGAGGAGCCAAAGCATCCTGGGGATCAGTGCCCACTACTGCGGGGCACGTCCTCCTGGGAAGCAGGAGGGAGATGGCGAGGAAGGCTAGGACGTGGGTTTTGGTAGTGGGGGATGAGGAAGCCCTCCCCTGGCAGCTTCTGTTTGCTCAGAGAAGCTGGGGCTGAAGTCTCCAGCAGAGTGTTCTATTGAGAAATTAACCTGGGCCTCATCCCCAACCCCCACTGACTCATCAGGAGGGAATGAAAGGGCTTTTGTGTTCTGAGGCCATTTTTTCTCCCACCGCACACCTGAGAAGGTAAACAGACTGTTTTCCTTTCAGGTGTCAGAGTGCCTTCTGACTGGCTAAGAGGGAGAACCACTTAGGGAGCTGCCCCTCCAGCATGGAAGTGAGGGGCAGAACAGGTACTCCCATCCCCCCCTGAAACAGGCCCCCACGGATGTGGCTGTGTGTCACTACAGATGCCAAAGACTAAGGGCTGCAACTTTGTTGGCCTATAGGAGAGGCTCTTTTGAAAGAGCCTGGGCTGGAAAGAATGGGGGGTCCCCTTCCCAAGGACTGGGGGACACATAGTAGAAGCCCCATGGCGGTGACAGCGAATGTCTGCAAAAGCGGTCCCAAAAGGACCTCAGCCTTCGCCCACAAGACTGTGCAGCACAGACCAACCACCTCTGGGACTGTTCGAGCCCCTGGAGTTCTTGGACAATTGAAGGGAGTTGAAGGAGGGCTGTGAGTGATATGGAATTCTTACTGATCTGGTTAGGGTAAGGACTCAAGCTGAATTTAATTTGATTTAGAGCAACTAAGATGTATTTACATCATGGGTTTGAGCAGAGTGTCCAGTGGGCCAGGACCTGGACAAAGGGTGAACAGTCAGGGGGAGCTGACATCTGGCTCTCCCCTCACCCTGCACCCTGGGGCCAGAACACGGCAGACACAGAACTACCACGTGGTACCATTTGGCCTTCACAGATGAGCACAAGGACGTCCCTCCCCGCAGGCCCAGGAGCAGGGCAGCAGGGCAGACCCACACGGACCCCGTGCTCAGAGCTGGGCAGTCTGGACAGAGCCTGGGCCTCTCTGTCCGTGGCTGTTATGCACTCACACTTGAGATTCTTGTCTGTGTGGACAGAAAGGGAACATCTACCTGTTCATTCTTTTAAATATGTGTTGAGCACCTATTGTGTGTCTGGTTCCCATGCTGGCCACTGGGATATGGCAGTGGGCAAGGCAGGCTCGTTCCTCCTGCCCTCAAGGAACCCACAGTTTGGGGTGGGGGACAGACATAGGTATAGGTAGTGGTGATACCTAATGCTTAGAGCTTCAGCAGGTAAGCCCCAACCCAGCCAGTGGTTAGGGGTAGCTTCCTGGAAGAAGTGATGGTTCTAAACAGGATCCAGGGTACTGAAACCCACTCAAGTAGAGCAAGTCTTGCCCTAGCTGGTTTGGCTCAGTGGATAGAGTGTTGGCCTGCGGACCGAAGGGCCCCAGGTTCCATTCCAGTCAAGGGCACATACCTGGGTTGCAGGCTCAGTCCAACATGCAGAAGGCAGCCAATCAATGATTCCCTCTCATCATTGACGTTTCTATCTCTCTCTTCCTCTCCCTTCTTCTCTGAAATCAATTAAAAAATATATATATATTTTTAAAAAGATAGAGCAGGTCTTAAGAGGTGCTTTTCTATGATTATGTGCAAGAGATTCTATGACCAACTTGGTTCTGTGTGGTCAGAAGCTCTTTGTCTCTGTCTCTCTCCCTCTACCACTCTTTCTCTTTCCCTCTCCCCAACCACTTCTGGGGCTCCTTCCTCAGTCTGATGCATTCCTCACAGAGCTACATGGTCTCTAGGGATGCAGGAGAGATGTATTTCTGGCCCAGAGACTGAATGAATGAGGATGCCACTGCCTGAGATGGGGTCAATTAAAGACCAGTGGCTCTAGGTGGGAGAAAGAGTGAATTCTGTTTACCTGAGGGATGTGCAGAGAGTGGTATGAAAAAAGGTTCTTGGTTACGTGGGTCCTGAGCTCAGAAGAGGGGCCCAGACTAGAGATAGAGATTTGGAAGTTAGTATTTGGTTGGTGGTGCTTGAGATGGTCCAGGGAGAAGGGACAGAGGGAGAGAAGGGACAGGATAGGACAGACCCCAGGAGGAGCAGGAGATGGTACAAGAGATTGAGAAAGGGTGGCCATCGCGGAAAGTCCAGGCCATCAAGCCAAGGGGAAGGACTGTTTTCACAAGTCAGCAATGAGCTGGCCTAATTGGCTAAAAATAATACTTTTCTAAATTGGGGGGAGGGGTGGAGAAGGAAGCCCCGAACAAAAACCTAGCGCCGTCCTAAATTCTGAAACACCTAAATTATGGCAAAAATGTATAAAGCTGCATAACATTCTCAATACCTCCTCCACAGTACACCAAAATGACCAATGGGCAAAAAGCCACTGACAAGGAATATTCATCTTTCCGTTTGTCATCAGGATCTAATTGTTTGCCCAGAATCACGGGAGTCAGTCCCATCCCCTTCTTACACACCAGGGGGCGCAGACACACTGTTTCTGAATCCAAGTCCCGCAAAAGCAGGCAGTGATTACCAGAACTTGACCTCTCAGCTGAATCCTTAGGCCCCACCTTCACCCCTGCCCTGCACCTGTGAACCCTGAATCCAGGTGCTTCAACAATCCTCAAACTCTGTTTATTTCTCATCTGACTCCCAAACTCATAGAGGTATCAGAGAGGCCCTGCAGAAAATCAGACACTCCACAGGGGTCCTCACCTGACCTACGGCAGTACAGGTAGGTTCCCCATCTTTCATGAGAGGGGCGGGCAGAGAGGGCAGTTGTGGTTTTGGCTGACTTTTACGTGGTGGTGGCACGGACTGGGAAGGTGGGTCTGACGCTGAGGGCTTTGCTGCCGAGGTGTGGCTCTAGCTTCGGAGCTCACCCAAGTCCCTAGGAGTCAGGGCTCAGAATAAATCTTCAGGTACATGATCGGTTTAGTCCAGAAATTTATAGGGTCCGCATATGAGTTTGGTATGAGGAGTCAGAGACCCAATACCAAGGTTTATATCAAGTTTGGAGGACATTATCAAGTCTTGAACTCAAGGGCTAATTCAAGACTTGATTCAGGCTCACAGTTGAAATTGATATAAATATTGGGGTATTGGCCAGCCTGAGGTGGGGTTGACATCTGATCAGAGAAGTAGAGAGTGAGTATGGAGACGAAGTGGATTTGCATGGAGTTTCTGCAAAGCCAGTCTCATTAATCTTGGGTTCCAAGATGATTATTATTAGAGTTGGGTCAAGTTAGGGTCCGAAATGGTCCCAAGGATGGGTGGGGTTTGGGGTCGGTATTTGTGTTAGGTCCTTTTCTGCTGACCCAATCTCAATTCAGGAATTGGGCATCCCAGCTCAGAAAGTGTGTTGGCGTTGACCTAAGGTTGGGATTGGAGTTTTATGAAAGGTTTGGGGTTCAGAAGAGAGCACTGGGGTTCATAACAAGGTAGCTATTGGACTTTAGGGTTCATCTAGGAATGGGGGCTCAGTATTGGTACCAGGGTTGGTGCTATTGTCACTATCAAGCTTAAAGCTCAGGTAGTGAGAGGTGATCAGGAGGTTTAGAGTCAGAACTGGTATTTGGGCTCCATATGGGGCTTCAGATTTAAATCACTGCTTGAGCCAATTTCAGATTCAGGGGTTTGAACTCAATATTGAGTTGGGGGGTGGGTCAGGGCTCAATATTCGATTTGCATCAGTATGGGGAGGACTTGGGGGTAGTATCAGATTCATATTGGGCCTGGGAACCACTAGTAGGATCTGGACCTCGTATGGGAGTTTGGATCTGTACGTGCTCATTGTCGGGGTTCCGGTTCCATACCGGGAGTTCCAGTCGTTTGCGCCCGGGGTTGGGCTGCGGCCTCGCTGGGCCTACTTGGCTCCGCGGCTCTCTGAGCGAGAGTGCACGAGGGGAGGGGCGGCGCCGGGCACGAGCACGGCAGGGCAGGGGCGCGGGCGCGGCGAGCGGGGGCGCGCGGCTGGAGCTGGCGCGGGAGCGGGAGCGGCGGGAGCGCTGGCGGCGGCGGCGGCGGCGGCGGCCGAGGCGGCGGCTCCAGCTCCGGCTCTAGCTCGGGTGGCGGTGGCGGGAGTGGGACCCGGGGGCGGCGGCGGCGGCGGCGGAGGCAGAAGAGGAGAGAGAGCAGCAGCCTCAGCGGCTCGTGGGGGACATGCGGACCGACGGCCCCTGGAGAGGCGGTGAGTGGCCCCCCTGGCCCCCCGACAGTCCCCTCCGCATTTGTTCCTGCCCCACAGCCCCCGCCCTCTTCCCGCGTCCGCCTAGTGGAGCTGGTGGCGGTCCCGGGGGGCTTGGGGCGCCGCTGAGGCCGGGCCGCGCCCCCACCTGCCGCGCCCGCAGCCTCTGCTCGGTCCCCCCTCACCCGGCGACTCCTCCTCGCGCTCACCGCCCCCCCCCCACCCCGCCCGCGGCAGACGCGCCCCCCACCGCCGCCGGCCGACCGGCTCCTCGTCGCCCTCCCCCGCCTCTGCCGGCCTCCCCGCCGCACCTGAGCCGCAGCCCGCGCCCCCCCAGTGCAAAGTTTCCCTTTTGCATTGGTGCTCCCCCTCCCCCGCCCCGCCCCACCGCCCCCCTCCCCCGGCGCGGACGCGCTCTGGGGGCGGCCCTCCGCCTCCCCCGACCACCCTGGCCCCGGGTGGGTCCAGGCCGCGCCCCCGCCGCACCGGCGCCCCCTCCCAGCCGGCAGGGGATCCGCAGCGACGCGTCCCCGTCTCGCTCGCTCGCTCGCGGCCCTGGCGCACGTGCGGTCCCGGGGTGCGCCAGGCGCGAGTTTGGAACCCTCACCCCCCTCCGTCGCCAGCGCGGGCTGGGGAGGGGCCGGGGCGGGCTGTCCCCACCCCCACCCCGTGCAGGGTCCAGAAGGCCCTGGAGCGACCTGCCCCGGGAGGACGTGTCCACTCGCACCCTCTCCGGAAAGTTCACTCAGTCGCCCGCGTCCCGTCCCGTCCCGTCCCGTCCCGGTGTGCCCCAGTCCTCATCGCGGTGCCCACGTTTATCTCCGCTTCTTTCTCGCTTTCCTTGTGTGTCCCTGTCTCTATCTCTGCCCTTCAACATCTCTGTATCTCCGTCTCCCTGTGTCACTGCCTCCCAAAATCACCTCTCCCCCCCCCCCCCCCCCCCCCAATCTCAGGGTCTGTCTCTGCTCTCCCTCCTCGGTCTCTGTTCTCTCCTCCCGGGCCTCTGTGCTCCTCCTCGGGGCTCGCTGTGGCCCCCACCCCCACCTCTGAGTCTCCCTTCCTGGGTCTCTCTGTCTGGTCTCTCCCTGGTCTCTTGGCGTCTCCGCATTCCTCTGCTAGGCCCCCTCCCCATTTCTGTGGAATGCTGCCCCTCTGGTTCTTCCATCCCAGGGTGGGGGAAGGGCCGGCCTTTCTCCCCATTTCAACATTCCCCCAACACCCCAGTGCAGGGCCCCTCGGTGGGTGGAACAGGTTGGGGAGTGGGAGCCCTGCCCCTGTGTGAGCCGGGGAATGGAAGGGAGGCTGCCAGTGTGAGGGGATCCTCTGGATTCCCCTGGGGACAGCGACGCAGAGCTTGGGCGGCCCGACTGCTGAGTGTTGGTGATTAAGGCTCCACTTTGGCTCCTGAACAGACAAGGGCAGGGATCCAGAGTGACCCTGTGCGGGATCTGGCTGGAGAATCCAGGAAGTGCCCTGGGGTGAGAGGCTGGAAAAGGAGCCCCGTGGTGCTTCCAGTGGGGCCTTGGTTAGTGAGGGATCCCCTGAGAAGGGAAAGGGTCTGCGGAGGGATTCTTTCGGAGGCAGCAGGGATCTGTTGTGATCCAGAGGACGGTTCTGGCAGGAAATCTCGGGAAATTCTATGCTTGGCTCCTTGTTAACTCTTGCTTCAAGAGAGCAAGAAAATCCCGGTTTTTCACTGATTATATGTACAAACCTAGGACTTCAGGAAGCAGCAGGTGTAACTCCCCAAGCACAGCTCCCCACATCCGCAGCCCCGGGCACAGGCCACACACTCACACCCCCTCATCTCCACACTCAGCTCCCTCCGCTTACACATCCGTTTGCCTCACTGCCCTCACACTTGCACACTTGGGCCTGCATGGCAGCCAGAGAGCAGAAATCTGCTGTGCTTGCATGCCCTGCACCAACCACTTCATGCTTGTGCTCTCACAGCACCACCGTGCACACCCAGGGAGGGGCGTGTGCACACTCACAGTCTTGTGCATCCTCGTGCCCACTTTCTTGCACATTTTTGCTTGCTCAACGTCCTCATCATTTGAAATGTCTCTGTAGTCGTGTTTTCTTTTCCATGTGTTCTTCCTCTTTCCTCTTTTCTTCCCTTTAACAAGGAAGTTGTTTTGATATCATTCCTTCCTTCCTCTCTGTCTTTCTCCCCCCAGCAGCTCCTCACCTTCTCTCTGTCCAGCTTTGTGCACTCTGTGAGGTGGATGTGGTATTGGGACTTCTAAGAGAGGAGGCTGGATCTGAGTGGTGGTGAAGCAGGGGTTGGTTTTTTTTGGGGGGGGGGGGCGCAGGGGAGTATAGTAAGCAGAGACTGGCTAAAATTTTTCTTGGAAATTGTATTGGAATGCAACAAAATGCTGGCCCTGGCAATCTGTGCTCCCCTCACTCTCCCCTCTCACCCTGACTGTGCAAGTCCATTACTGAGGGCCCTTGGTCAGGGGCAGGTGGGAGCTAGACCTTCTCCACAGAGGCTGTGACACACAATATAGCTCTTTCACTTTCTGACTTGAGACCTAGAGGAGCTCATTTCCTCCCTAAGGCTCAGTTTTACCCCCTGTAAAATGGGGCAGCTAATCCAAGGCTGTTGTGAGAATCCAAGGGAACTGGATGATAGTTCAGTCAGCAGCAGTGGCATTTGCTTCCATTGTGGTTATGACACTGCTGTGTGCTTGGGCCAGGCTTGCAGCCAGGGTCTTGCCCTTGAGAAGCTCATGGTCCCTGGGGGAACAGATTGCATCATGGGAATGTAGAGCAATTCAGTAACCTCTTATTGATTGCTAACTGTGTGCCAAACTCTGGGCTAGGCACTTTCAGCCAGGCTGCTTTGCTTCCTATGGGACTGACAGCTGTGTGGAAGAGGCAGCCCACCACCCCTTAGGAGCTACTGATATTGAGTTCATCATGAGTTCACCTAAAGCAACTTACATTCTGAGCTGAGGTTAGAAAGTTAGGGGTATTTAACATGAAAAGGCAGAGGGGAGAGTCCAGAGGCCAAAGTGAGATAAGTCTCAGAGGAGACCAAGAAGGGGCTATCTGAATTGGGTTTTGAGAGATGAGTAGGAGTTTTCCAATTGAAGAAAGAGCATTCCAGACAGGAAAAAACAGTACGAGTGAAGACTCAGAGGTCTTGTTATTTGTGGGGTATCAGAGATATAGTGGATCACAGAGGGCCTTGAATGCCCGCTTAAGTAGCTGTGACTTTATTCTGAGAACACAGAAGGGCGACCCAAAGGATTAAAGCCTGGGAGTGGGAGGTGCGGAGTGTGTTATGATCAGATTTGTTTCTGGAAGAGGATTCTGTGGTTATGGGAAATGGATGAAGGTAGGATGCTCAGTGAGGAGGAGGAGGAGGGATCAGGTAAGTCAGGTGAGAGGATGGTGGCTTGGATAGGGCAGTGGCATGGAGCCATTTAGACGGCACATTTATTAAGACAGGATGATTTGTTGGATGTGGGGGTGAGGAAGAGGAAGGAGTCCAGGTTCTTGGAAGTGAAAAGTGGGGCCTTCACAGAGCTAGGGACTTAGGCGGAGAGGTAGATTTGGAAGGCAGATAATGAGCTCAGGGTTGGACACATTGCTTTGAGATGCAGCATTTGAGGTTGGGGCAGGGTGGGCGGACCTCCAGCAGGGGGTTGAGTGTGAGCATCTGGAGCTTGAGAGAGAAGCCTCGGCCTGTGAAAGGATGGAGTTATGTGAGTGTAGAGCTGTGCTCATCAAGAGAAGACAACCTCAGTGGTTAAGACCACAGACTCTGGTTTCTAACTGCTGGGGTTCAACTCCACTTAATGGCCGTGTAACTTTGAGCAAGCTTAACATCTCTGAGTCAGTTTTCTCATTTGTCAACTGTGTGTAATAAAATTCGGTGCCGTATAGGGTTGTTGTGAGGATTAAAGTTAATGTGCCGCAAGTGCTTAGGACAGGGCCTGGCATCTAGTAAGCACCA
Organism: Myotis myotis; assembly: GCF_014108235.1. Classification (NCBI taxonomy): domain Eukaryota; kingdom Metazoa; phylum Chordata; class Mammalia; order Chiroptera; family Vespertilionidae; genus Myotis; species Myotis myotis. The sequence goes on along the minus strand of NW_023416324.1, from coordinate 28,021,392 downwards.
GGTCAGTGTTAGCCATTGTTACTGTGATCAACATGGGTGGTGCACACCCACCTCCATCAGAATGAGGGGCCTTTACAAACCACCTTGTTAAGGTGAGGGCACCTGCTCATCTAAAGTAGCTGCAGTTCTGAGCTTAGGCTAGCAAGTTGGGGGAGCGCACAAAGGGAGTGCCCAGCTCTCATCCCTCATCGTGTTTATGCGACTGTGTGTGTTGCTTGGGTATTTTTGATCTACAGACGGGCCCATATGGGGAGACTAGGGGAAGAAGCCCTGGACAAGAGACCCTGTGTTTGGGGCGGATGGAGGGGATTCTCAGAGGGGCAGACTCAGCATGCTCACTTGCCCATTTCCCTCACCCCGCCTGAACCCTGGGTATCTAGTGAGGTTCTTTATTCCCACATCTGCCTCTGAGGTTCAGGTGCACCAGTATTGCGTGTGTCCCCAACCTCCAGATCTGAAAAGGATGGTTCTCACTCCTCAGCAGTGTTGTAGCTGCTGCATCCAGGAGCTGTTCCTGGTGCAGCCCAAGGGGCTTGCCTGAGGGTTGCTCTGGGGGCGCATCTGTGCTTCTCTACATTTCAAGTTGTTCCTGGTCCCGCTGCCAGGCCACGACGAAGAGCCCTGCTGGGGGCCAGCCCCAGGTTGCTGCCAAGGCCTTCTTACCTGATCTTGGTCCTGGCCACCAACCTCAGCCCTTCTGAGGCCTTTCTGGATGCCAGTCAGAGATAGCTAACCTGTTTCCGGTACCGGTCAGGTTCCCTCTGAGTAGCTTTCTAGTTGATCTTCTGGGTGTATGCAGTCGTTCTGATTGTTCTGGCTTATCTTAGGATGAGTCTCTAGAGTAATTCTGGTGAAGCTGAGGGGTGATTCTGATTGTCTGTCTAGGTGGGTTGGGGGCCGGTCTGATCCTGGCCTGGTGTGGTTCCAGGTGCTGTTGAATCCTGCCCTGATGCCAATCTGTGTGCTCTAGGGTCTTTCCAAATGCCCGTTTCATCTGTTCTCGGACCGCCTTTGGCCATTTGGAGCACATACCTTTTTCCAGGTGTGGCTCCTGCTCAGTTTAGGTCCCATCTGTGGACACCAGCCCCAGTCTCCTGGTGTGGCCGTGGCAGTATTGCCAGCGGGCTTGGGGGTGCGGGGGTGGGGATCGGATCCTCCCTGTTCTCGCCTGGGACTCTGCTCCTCTGCCCCAGGGTCCCTGAGCAGCGGTAGAGCCAACAGCCTCACATCTGGCACTGTGAGGCCCCGCTGGCGTCCCCAGACAAATGGGCCTTTGAGTTTCGGACACGGAAGCTGGTTTGTCTGGCCAGACCCGCCTGACGGCCTGTGTGCTAGGAGCAGTGGCCAAAGGGAACTTTGTGGAGAAACTCAACCGTCTGGGGGAGGGGAGCCGTCCTGAGTGAGTCCCAGGACTATTGGTTCTTGGGGGCTGGGGGTGATGGAGGCAGGAGAGGGTGAGGCCCACAGGGTCAGCGCGGATGGTACTGGGCTGGTGGGTCTTCCATCAGTGAGGACATCTCCCGCGTTGGCAAAGGTGGTCAGTCTCAAGTGAGGACGATTCCCAGACACAGGAGGCTGGCCCGGGCTGGTGAGGACCCCCTCCCTGAGCCCCATTCCGTGTGTCGGCTTTGGGAGGAACTAAGATGGCATTGCTGTGGGGCGGGGATCCATGTGCATGTGGGGGCGGGAGGTTGAGGATAAGCCCGTTTCGAGGTGTAGCTTATGTCTAATGGGCACCAGCGGTGCCAAGTCGCTGAGCTGTGGTGAGGTGGTGATGAGATGGAGTGGGCGTGCCTGGCCCCTACCCCCACCCAGGATGGTGCCCACACTGGTGGAGGCTCAGTAATGGTTCTAGAAGGAAGGGGCCGGGCTTTGTTGCTCTATGTGTGCCAGCGGAGGAGGCATCCAGGGCATGCCTTCATTTTAAAAATTATAGAGAAGCAGGAAGTCAAAAATAAATATTGTTTCTAAAGCTTCTTTGAAGGCTGCATGTATGCTGGTGTGGTTCTTCGAAGCTGGCCTGTTTTCTGTGAACTCATTCATGCATTCATCCACTCATTCCGCAGACCTGGATGAAGCACCTACTATGTGCCAGCTCTCTGCTGGGTATTGGGGATACAGAGCTGGACCGGGCACACACCCAGCTTCGGGGTGTGACTCAGCGACCACTCAGCAAATGTGTAAATAAATAAATCATCACACTTGTGGTCACTGCTCCAAGGCAAGGCCCAGCATGTCGTCTAGGACTTCATGTGAGAAAGAACCATTGGCCCTGAGATCTGAGGGGTAATTGGCTAGAAAAACATGGCTAGTGTGTTCCTGGCAGTGGCATAGGCTGGGAGATTGGAAGAAACGTGGCACATCTGAGGATCAGAAGAGGAAGCTCTTGCAGTTGGCTGGTGGGAGGGAAGGGAGCATGGGCAGGTAGTGCTGTAGAGGGGGGCCTCGCCAGCTGCTCCACTGGCTGGATGGTTATGCCGAGGAGCTTGGACACAGTTTTACTACTGAAGCCAGGGACTTGGTCTGTGTTGTTTACAGCTGTATCCTGGGTGGCTGGGAGCAAGTCTGGCACACAGTAGGTGCTCAGGAGTATCGAATAAGCGAGTGAATGAGTGAAGTAAAGGGCATTGTCACCAAATGGGGATCTTCCTTCAGGAACAATTCCATAACCTGCTTTTTCCCCTCCCTGCATAAACAGTAACTTTTGAATGTCTTTCTGTGTCAGTAGTTATTCTGCTATGAGGAAATTCTTAATGTTCTCATTCTATCCACTCTCTCCAGGAAGGAGCAGAGGCCTCGGTTATCCAAGAGTGCTGGTTGTCCAAGAGTAACTGGTGTGAGCAAGCAAAGAACTGGTGAGTGTGCCCAAAGTGTGCGGGGTGTGCGTGTGGCTGAGAGACGACGGAGGCCTGGACCAGGGCGGCGGTGATGGAGGTGGAGAGAGGGGTTTTGAGTTCTCTGAGGGAGGTGGAGTAGATAGGACAGGGTGAAGGATTGAATATGGGGCATGAGGGAGGGGAGGTGTCAGGGATGCTGCCCGGGTTTCTGACCGGAATGGATGATGGAGGTGGGTGGGGACTGATACACAGCATGTCGGCTGCTGTAGGTGTGAAATAGGCTTCTGGGTGACATCCTGGGATCGCTGCTTTTCCTTTTACCGTGTTTCTATAGAAAAGACTGTTCTCTTCAACTGTCGATTGTGGTAGGAGGAGTAGGGTACCCATAGGATCCGGAGCACCTCATTCCTAGTCTCCTTGAGGTCCACTTCTCTTTTCTTTCCGCTAGAAGCACAAGTGGGTGGGTTGGAGGGTTAGGTTGGAATCAGAGCATGATGGGCCTTGGATGCCGGGCTAAAGACTGGACTGTTTGCTGAGGGTGATATGGCGGCATTGAAGGCTCTTGAGCAGAGAAGCAGCATTGGTGCATTCCTCTACCTATTTTCCCGTCCTTTTGTCTACTTAGGAAACATTGTGTCTACTGTGAAATAAAGCAGCCAAGCAAAGTGAGCTAAAAAGGGGGCATTGGTTTGCGTGCACAATGGATTGGGAGGGAGTGACCAGAGGCACGGAGCCCACTTAAAAGGTAGGCGGTTGCCCTGGCCAGGTAGCTTGGAGTGTCATCCCGTGCACCAAAAGGTTGCAGAAGGTCAGGGCGCATACCTAGGTTGTGGGTTCTATTCCCAGTTGGGGCGTGTACAGGGGCAACCAATCAGTTTTTCTCACATCAATGGCCCTCTCTCTCTCTCTAAAAATCAATAAATGTATTCTCGAGTGAGGATTTTAAAAAAAAGAGGGCGGTGGTGAAGGTCTTACTGACGTGGTGGTTGGATGGGTGCAGGGCAGATTCAAACGTATTGACCCGCTATTGACCCGCTGGGTGTGTGGGATGAGGAAAAGGGAGCATTTGAGGAGGACTGGTTGGCTTGGGTGACCGGGTCACGGTGGCACTGTCACTGAGATGGGGACCTGGAGGAGGAGCGGGATGGGGGAGGATGAGTTCCTGTCGCGCCATCCTCTGAGAGCTTGAAGGCAGAGCCCAAGACTGTCTTGTTCATCATCCTGCCTCCTGGCTCAGGGCCCAGCAGGGCTCACTGAACAGTTCTGCACAGACGGCTGAAGGAAGAGGGCGTGGAAGAGAGGGGTCTGGCCTGGGCAGGGGAGGGGAATGAGCGTGTATTGGGTATCTGCTGGGGGCCAGGTCCTGTGCGGTGAGATGGACATTGAGGTTATTTAGAAGCAGCAGCAAGAAAGGACTTGTCACAGGTGAGAAGGGTCAGACGGGGAGGGTGGGTGTGGGAATACCTTATATCCCTTTACCTGTCCATTCTGAGATGATGGATCTTACCTACCTGGGAGCCCAATCTTACCAGAAAAGGTGCCTGCAAGTGAAACGCCCTGTCTTCTGGGGAGGCCACTTGCTGCTGGTATGTGTGAAGGTGGGGTTCCTGTAAAGCTCTGTTTCTGGAGGCAGTGCTGACTTGGAGGGGGAGGGGAAGATGCACTGAGGCCCAGGGACAGCTGGTATAAGCGTTTAGCCAGGCTGAGGCCTCCTTGGGTACGGGCCCAGGGTGCTCGTAGGGGACTGGGCTCTGGGGCAGGGTCCAGGGCAGGTGCTAGGCTACGGCAGCGAAAGATCGTGCTGTCTACATCAGGGTTTTTCAACTTCAGTGCTGTTGACATTGACCAGATAATCCTTTGTTGTGGAGGCTGGCCTCTTATAGGATGTCTGTAGGATATCTAGCAGCCTCCCTTGTTTCTTCCCACTAGACGCCAGTAGCACCTGTCCCCCACCCCTGTCCTCAGTGTTGACAAATGTCTCCAGGCATTGTGTAATGTCCCACGGGGGATGGAACCACCCTGGATTGATATCACCTCTTGCTGCCTTTACTAATCTGTACAAACCTGGAAAACTGGGGGTGGCCAGTCCAGGGAGCTAGTTAGTGATGGGTGGGTCACTTGAGCTGCGTTCTGAAAGGTGAGCAGGTGGGGACAGGAGAAGGGCCTTCTTCTCAGTAGAGAGAGCGCCAAGTGCAGAGGCCCCGGGGGCAGCCACATCGGTGAGCATTACCCAAGGGAGGCTCCACTCCCCTGCGGAGGGAGGCTGAGGGCTGGTGGCTTGGGATTATGGCTGTAGGAAGGTGCCTCTGCTGGTCCCTTGGGTCTGCCCCCAGAGCTAAGCCTCTGCTGGACCTTATGCCCTCCTCTTCCCTCCCCGCCCCGCCCCCCCGAGACTCTGGGACACTCTTTCTCATCCCCCCTCCATTCTCAGGGGAGCCCGGGAAGCTGAGGGGGTCCAGCTGTGGGCGGGCAGGCGGGCTGTGGCTGCGCTCAATGACAGGCCAGCTGGCTGGAAGAGAGACAGGCAGCCTGCTGTCGGCTGCCTCCTTCCCCAGGGCTGGGGTCCCGGCTGAGCCTGTGATTTATTCCGGTCCTAATTCGGCGGTTGGTTTGGTGAGAGTTGGAAACATGTTGGTTTCCCCTTCCCAAGTGTAACAAGCCTGTTTCCGCCTCCGCGGCCGCTGCTGCAGTGCCACGCCGTGAACTGTCCAGGACGTGACAAAAGGGCTCGGCTGGCTGCCGGCTGATTAGAAGATGAACAGCTTCCAGCTCTCGCTGCCCTCAGGCTCCTCTTGCTCAAACACCAGCCTCTCCCCTTGGCCGGCGCTCTGTGGGGCCCTGGAGACCCCTCCTTCTGCTGATGTCCATTTTGGGGCCCCAGCCTCCTGGGAACCAGGATTCCGGCCTGGGGAGGCGACTGAAGGAACAGGTGGTATTTGGAGATTAATTAATATTTGTGAATAACAACACGTGCCGAAAGGAAACAAATCAATCTGTGTTTGCATATTCACGAGGAGGTCAGAATGATCCCCTCTCTGCTCCAGCCAGGGAACCCCCCTCCCCCCCATTTCTGGCGTCACAGGGCCCCCGGGGGTGGGGCTCTAAGGCTGACAAGGGTGGCTAGGTTGGGCTGCATGAAGGTGACGTGACCTCTGTGTAACATGCATTTCCATGACGATTGTATTGAGTCCCGTGGCTTGGTGTGGTGCCTGCTCCCTCCTCCCTTTTCCCTCAGAGAAGTGACTCCCAGGGTCTTTGATTTCACAAACCAGTACAGTTTCCAAAAGCACTTGGGGGCCTGACATGGGGTTGGCAATTTTTTATTTTGCCAAATAAAGACATTATTTATAAAAAACAAAAAACTGCTATCTGCTACCACCATCATTTCATACCAGAAAGGACATTTTAACACCAAGGACAAAATTTGAAAATAAAGGACAGTTCTTCCCAAGAAAGGGCAGTTGGCAGTTTCACACTGACAGCAAAGAAAAAGGGTATATTGTATATTAAAAGCCATTCTGAATGTAGGAAAATTAGATTTAATTATATTCTGCAGCATCATACAGTGTGGAGTTTGTTTTCCTGTCCATGTCAGTTCGTTAGAACCGATGGTCCACAGTGCAGTTCGGAGATGCGCCTGAGTGTACAAATGTTCAGGCCTTGTTTCATCTCAGGTGTTAAAAGCCCAGACTCACCCAGCCGTGGTGGCGAAAGTGGACGCCCTGCTCTTAACACTGTCACGCCGGATTCTCTGCAACCCCAGCACAGCTGGCATCGTCCCCTCCCTGCTCCTCGCCCACCTTTTTCCCACAGGTGACCCTGAGCACTCTGGAGCGGGGGCCGCCCAGGGGTCGGGGACTCTTGACGAGGTGGCCCCAGAGCTGGGAGTGGCCTGCACCACCTGACACGGGACAGGCTCTGTGCCCAGAATCTGGGGCGGGAGGGCAGCTTGCTCATGCCAGGAGCTGGTGAGGGAGAGGCCCTGCTTCGGACAGCTACATGGTTGCCTGAGTAGTTCCTTGAGAAAGTGTCTGTGTTTGTGTGGCCCCGTACCTCCTCTCTGGGCAGCCATGTCCCTGTGTCCATGGGCTGCTGGACGAGCTCTCTGGGGAGGAAATGTCTTTTCAGCTTCTCCACCTTTGTCTGTTCTGCTTTCTGGACCTGAACAGTGTCACGAATACCCTAGACCCAGAAACACAGGGGGTCCTGGAGTCCCCAAGTAAGAGCCACTTGTCTTTTGTCACATCCAGCTGAGGTTACCAGAAGCCCAGGTTCTCTGACACCATGGTCAGAATCTCATCCAACATTGTCCCTCGTGCTGTCTGCTCTGTGTTTTATCCCCATGGTGGCTGTGTTATGGACATAGAACCCTTTCAGTCTATAACGGGTGACACCTCTACGATAAAGTACTGGAGAGTAATACAACTGTAATGTCTACCAGGCAGCTGCACTCCCATGATGTGTGGAACCCCTACACTATGTTGATGTCTGGACCAGACAACTACCTCTGATGTCTGCACCTGGTTGTTGCATTGCTGTGTGCACCAAGGCAGCTACAGGGGATTAACCCTCTGTGATAATTATATTGGGGAGTTACATTTCAGGGTGACTGCTGTGTAATTGTACCTCCATAATACCTGTTTTATGTAGTTTCATCCCCTTTACGTCCGAACCAAGAAGCTATGCTCCCAGGATGTTGTTCCTCAGGGTTGAGTCCCTGTGATATCTGCACTGCGGGGGTTCACACCGGCTGCTTTCCCTGAGGTTAAACCTTTGTGAATGTTGTATTGTTGCCCCCATGACATCTGTATAAGCCCCTCTCCCTGTCTTTTGGTGCAACACTCCACTGAGCTATGAGCCATGATATCTGTCCAAGGGACTACAGGAGGTTGTGTCGGGACCATACCTGCTTGTCAGCCTGACAGGGCGTTTCGCCTCTTGATGTCTGCTGGGATGTTGAATTCTGTTGTTGGCTGCACCGCTGAGCACAGCGCCATGATGACCAAGCCCAGATAGGGCTCTGTGATATGTGACCTCCATCCCTAAATGGCCATGCAGGGAGGGCATAATTGTGGGGGCTCCCTCTCCTGGTCTCAGCCACCTGAGCTCTGTGATCATTGAGCGGAACCCCAGGGGTTATATAGATGGGGCTGGATGCCCATATACCCCTTTCAACCTACTTTCACAGCTCAGCTCCTGTCTCAGACTTCCGGCAAGATTCAGGACAAGGGACATCTCCCACCCATTTCCCTTTGTGTTCAGCCCGCTCCACTTCAGAGTCCTGCTTGCTTTGTCCCAGCCTCTTTGCTCACCTACTGCCCTCTGATCTCATGACCTTTGACTTTCTCACTTGAGACTAGGATTCAAGTTCTAGGAAGGAATAGAGCCATCTTTGAGCCCTGTCCTTTCGTGTTCACCTCTATGAAGGCCTCTTATACTCTCTCCCTATAGTCCTGTCACCTCCTTGCAAATTTTCTTATTGTGGGTCAACTGTGATCACAACTCTCCCACCAGAGTCAGTGCATACCACTGTAGGGCCATGAGGTATGTTCACTATCACTCACTCGCCCTCTGTGTCTGGTGGCATTTTTAGAGCATCAGTGAGGGACTTATGTGCCAGCCCCTGCCCAGAGGAAAGTAGAAACAAAGCTGGTGGTCACTGGTGTGAATCCCCTGAAGCCCTCCATGTGGGGACATGGAAGAGGCCCTCAGGAGTTCCCCAGTGGGGCTGGGCCACGGACGCAGTGCATCTGTACTTCGTGGTGTGAGCAAAGGCCTGAAGGCATTCAGTTGGCCCAAATGTGATCTTCCCCATGCACAGGGTCCTGTCTGTGTGGGTGACACTTTGGAGCCTGTAGCTCTGTGAAGTTTGCCCATGTCCCTGCTGGGACAAGAGCAGAGGAGGTGTGGGTTGAATCTAGGGTTCAGCACCCCCATCCCTGGCCACTAGGGCCTCCCTGTAGTTTCCCATTGGAATGGGAAGGTGCCATGGGAATTGGTAGGACGGGGGTAGCCAGGTGGGCAGCTGCAACTTGTCAAGAGCGTGTCCTGGCGAACCTGGACAGGTTGTGGCTTTGACTTCAAGCCTCTGATTCCTGGATCCTATCAGCCACTATCAAGTTTGTGCTCAGGTCTGCACTCAGCATGTGGGGTCTGGCCTCCTGCCTGTTCCCTCCCTGTTGAGACAGGAGGGGGAGCAGGATGCCCCAGGGGCTCTGGAGTCCCTAGCCTGTATGGGTCTGCTAACTTCTCCCTGATCTCTGTCTCTGTCTTGTTTTGTTTAGTCTCTATCTCTCACCTCCTTTCCCTGTCCCTGCCCCTTATGGAGGCCAGTTGGGAAGGCAGGATCTGGGGTGGAGCGTCCCTGCCCCCTATTCAGGTTTAGGGAATGACCTGAAGGCCTCTTATACTCTCTCCCTACAGTGTGACTATTGGGCTATTTTGGGGGCGGTCACTGGAGGGTCAGTGAGGCGCCTAGGTGGTCACAGGGGTCAGAAGGTGATCATTGAATAGTACAAGGGGGGATCTGTTGAACTGGGCTCTGGATGGTCAGTGAAGATGAGCGGGTGTCTGGGTGGTAAGGCCAGGAGGTGGCATGGGTGGGCAATAGGGACATTGGTGGATAAAAGCTAACTAGCTTGCCCTTCTCTCTCTCTCTTTTTTTTTTATTGATTAAGTTATTACATATGTGTCCTTATCCCCATGTTACCCCCTACCCCCCCTTCATGCCCTCACCCCCCTGTTGTCTGTGTCCATTGGTTAGGCCTATATGCTTGCATATAAATCCTTTGGTTGATTAGCTTGCCCTTCTCTCCGTCACAGGTAGATTGTCCTGGGCTGTGGCTGGCCGTGGCACTGGAGCTCTGGATGGCCCCTGAACCAGCACCAAGGAGGAGGATGGTGCCCCTTGTGCCCGCACTCGTGATGCTTGGTTTGGTGGCGGGCGCCCATGGCGACAGTAAGTCTGACCCTTCAAGGTGTGGGCTCTCCCAGCTCAAAAGGTGGTGTCCCTCCTAGCGGGACTCTGGGATGGGGGCAGGACCAGCTACTAGGAAAGACAGGATGGCTAGCTACCCCTCCAGACCTTCTGTCCTAGAGAGAACCCCTCACGGAGAGCCCCCATCCATGCTTCCTGGGAGCATCCTGTGGAATGCCACATGTCCCTTAAGGCACTGCAGGATCGGGCATGTTTGAGTGTTACCCTGTTTTATGGGCTGACGGTACGACATGTCCAAGATTCATGTGGTCATTGGGTGACATGCTCAGGCGTGTATTGTGTCCGCCACTGCAAATCTGTGCAGAAGGCACAGCGTGAGCCATGTCGGGGGTTGGCGTGGGAATGGGGGGTGATGCACCAGGAATGTGAATGACCATGGAATGCCACTTGTATCCACAGATACAGAGAGGGCTCAGAAGGCAGAGCCATTATAGCTCTTCCCTGGGCTGGACCCTGGAGATTGAGGTGTGGAGACACTGAGCCCCTCCTTCCCTCTCCCCTGAATCTTCAAGACAAAGGGGCATCCCCCTCTCCCCGGCCCTCTGCACTTGTCCAGGAGGCAGCTGGGCTCCAGCACCCCTGTGTGTGTGTTGCGGGAGGTGGGACTGTCCCCTGCCCAGATCCAACTCCGAACTTTCATCCCTTTCCTGCCGCCCTTCCCCCTGCCTGGCACTACGAGACTGGCCGCCCCGTCACCATGGTTACCATTGCTTGGTTACTGGTGGGAGGCGGGGCACAGGGCGGATTTAGCCAATCTGCACACTGAGGGGGAGGGGCGAGGTCGGAGCCAAGGTCCCTGGGGGAAGGGGCTGTTCCCAGCCTGTTCTGAGCCCAGAGGTGGCTCAGGGCCAACCCAGGGGTCAGCAGGCCATAGGGTTTTCCACACCCCCCTCTCCAAGTCGCTAGGCAAAGATCTCTCTCCTTGCTCCACACAGGCCCTTTCTCCTAATGGCTCATTAATTATTCAGGACCAGATCTGGAGAGGGGTTGGACTGGAGCTCCTGCCCTTTGTCCTCCCTGGTGGGGCTAGAAGGGCAAGAGGGAGGGGAGGTATTCCTCCCAGGGCATGGGGGTGAGGGGTAATGGGAGCACTGAGGTGCAGGCAGTGAGAGGGCTGGACAAGCCGGAGTAGGGTGGGGATCGGGGGTGGTTGGAGGCTGCTTGAGCCTGTAGGGGCAGGTTGGGGTAAAAGTCATCAGGTGTCTCCCGCATTGGCAGGGAGGCGAAGGCTTGTCAGGACTTAGGTGTGGTCAGCAGCCCTTGGACATTGTGGCCCTTGGACATTGCTCTCCCTCCCCCACCCTGGACACACTCAGGGCCTTCAGACAGGGAGCATGAAGGCAGAGGGAGGACCGCCCAGCTGGGCTTTCGGAGTCAACACATCCTGGGAGAATAACTGCCTTTCCCCCTGCTTCAGACCCAACATGCCCCAGCCTGTACCCCTCACTCTCATCCCCCCAAACCTGCTCGTCTTCCTGTGCTTTCTCTCCTGGCGCATGGCATTACCACCCACCCAGCCACCCAAGTCAGACACCTCGGCCTCCTCCGAGCCTCCTCCCTCTCATGCCCCACATCTAATCCATCACCAAGTTCTGTTGTTTCTGCCTTCTAAATATCTCTGGAATGCATCCACTTCTCTCTCTGCTCCCTTCACCCAAGCCACCCTCAGCTCTGGTTTGGGCCCTCCGCTCTCTTTTCTCATAATCCATTCTTCATTCCAAAGTAAGAGTCACGTTGCAAAATGAAAGCCTAATCATGTCACCCCCCTCACCCCCCCAGTTTAAAACCCCTCACTGCCCTAGCTGGTTTGGCTCAGTGGATAGAGCACCGGCCTGCGGACTTAAGGGTCCTGGGTTCGATTCCAGTCAAGGGCACATGCCCGGGTTGCGGCCTCTAGCCAACCAATGATTCTCATCATTGATGTTTCTCTCTCTCTCTCCCTTCCTCTCTGAAGCCAATAAAAATATATTTTAAAATAATAATAAAACCCCTCACTCGCCTCTCTGTTGCCTTCAGGGTCAAGCCTAAGGGTCTCAGCTCTTCTTTAGGCCCTGCATTGTCAAGCATCTGCCAACCTTATCCTGCACTCTGGACCCTCCCCTCCCACACCCTCCTCCCCCCATGCTGACCTCACTCAGTGCTCAGTTCTCCCCAGGCCTCTGTTCCTCTTGTTTCCTCTGCTTGGAACACTCCTCCCCATCCCCTTCCCTGACCAGTTCCTGCTCACCTGGAGCCATCACTTCCTCCATGTGCTAGTCCTCTGTGCTCGCCTCAGATTGCATGATTGTGACTCTCTGCTTTGGGTCTGCCTGACCTATTGGACTGTGAGCTCTGAGGGATCAGGCCATGTCCAGCTCAGATCCTGGTGAATGAAGGGGTGGGTTAGGCCTGGACCCCTGGTAGGAATTGGTGCAGAGCAGAACAGTTTTTAGAGCAGAGTCAACAAAACCTTCACACCGGTCCCTTAAGAACCAGAGGTCAGGGTCTTGAATGTAGGAACCAGCCAGAGACCCTGAAATAGGTGAATTGGACTCTGCTCCCAGGCAGAGAACCATGAGACAGGGGCCTGGGCTGGGCCATGGTGACCTGACCGGGGAGGCAGGGTCTGTCTTCCAGGCCTGCCTTGTACTGCACACATTTTTGGATCTGTCCCCCTGCTGTGGCCAGGCTTGAGCTGGGCTTGGGAGACTTCTAGCCAGGGGCGAGCCGCAAACGTGGGCAGGGCTGCCGCAAAAGGTAGGGCACGCACCCCAGAGAATTGACGACCGGAGCAGTGAAGCATGGAGCGGACAAATGTGTTTCTATAGGACTCTTAACGAGACGAATGGGGGCCCTGGCCTCTGAGGGGAGCTGAGGGAAGGGAGGTGGAGAAGCAGCTGCCAGAGGTAGCCCAGAGGCCCCAGCATCAATGCCTCATCAGATCCAATGGAGACCTGGGCACCTGGGGCTTGGGCAGTTCCCCCAGCTTCTCAAGGGGAGGCTGTGGGGCCAGAGGTGGTCCTGAGCAGGAGGAGGTTTCTGCTGATCTGCCATGCAGGTCAGGTGCTAGACGGGAAGCATCCACACAGGCCTGCCTTCGGAACCTGCAGAGTGGGTTACTACTGCGGGCGCTGTGACCTAAGGATCTTGGGAGGAGGGTGGGAGACTTCCTGGAAGAGGGGGAGCCCCTGCAGGGTGAGTGGGCATTTGCTGATGGGGGTATCACATAATGAGATGAGATTGGGGGAAGAAGCGCTGGTGGGCCTAGGCTTCTCCATGGAGCTCATGGGAGAGCCACAGTGAGAACCATGCCCCTTTTGTCCCCAGACCTCGCAGGATAGACAGGGATGCAGGCACCCTGGTTATGGCTCAGTTACTTGGAATCTTAGGAGCCGAGAGTCGGATGCCTGATGGCTGGAGGGGTAGGTGGTGGGTGGGGACCAGGGTCTGAGTAGCTGAGGATGTGTCTGCCATATCATCCCCCGCCCCCCAGAGCCTGTGGAGCTGGAGCATGCAGGGTGCTGCACGCAGCTCTGCTGTGCCTCCCACCTGTCCTTACGGATAGCGAAGACCTGGACTCCCGTCTAGACTCTGCCCTCTGTGGGACTTCCAGCAGGCGGTTTTCTCTCTCAGGGCCTGTTTTCCTATTGCGCAATGAGGGTAATCACTGAACAGGTTAACCGAGGTCACCTGTTCAAGGCACCTGGCACGTAGTATGTACTTCCCCCATCGGAGACCATGACCTAGGGCTCCCTGTGTGTCCCCAAGAACCCAGGGTTGTCTTTGAGCCTGCTTCCTGGGTGGGGGGCAGGGGCGGTCACCGGAGCCAGGACTAATGAGTCCCCAGCTCATTAGGCGGCTGGGGGCCTTGGGAAATCACCTCTCCAGGAGCTCCCTCCCCTGCCTGGCAGTCCCTCGCTACTGCGTGTCTGCTCTCCGCTTCCGTGTGCTGTTTGTGTAGTGTGCATGGGTACTCCGCAGGGAAGGCACAAAATAGCAGCGAGTCTCGGTGGAGGAGCCTTGGAGGGGCCCAGTTTGGCTGTCCCCAGGGCCGGACCCTGGGGGGGCCGGGTGCCCACCCACTACTAGGCCAGCCCACCATTTCCTCTCAGCAGCCCAAGGGTTTCTGGATGCTGAACAGGCTCCCACAGGCTTGGGGGGTGGGACGCCCAAGAGGGGCAGGGCACACACAAAGACGAGGAGGTGCCCACGGGCCTGGCCTGTCGGAGCAGGCCTGGGTGGGGGGCTGAGCTGTGTTCCAGAACACAGTGCGTGGCCCATGGTAGATGCTGTTTTTTTGTGTGTTTTTTTAAAGAGTCAAGATAGGTGAGCCTGGAGACGGGGGTTAGCAGGAGCAAGTGTGGGGAAGGGAGTGGGGAGACAGGCACAGGGTTTGGGGCTGGGGAGAGACATTGTCAGGTTTCTGCTACCTACTCACAGGTCTGCCCGGTGAACAAAAGGGGCGAGGGCTTGGCAGGGCTTTGGGACGAGGATGAGCTGGAGTTTGGTTTGGCTCCTGTGCTGTGTGAGGTGCCCTCAGGTGGGGGGCGCTTGAGGGTGTTGAGGAAAACCAGAGCTGGACCAGACTGAGGGGGAGGGACCTGCCCCCTGGGCTGCCTGAGGCTTGGGCTGCACTGCTAGTCTTGCCAAACTCTGGTGGGTGGGTGGGTGGGTGGCCAGGTGGGGCACTGGCCCCACTCCAGACTCCAAGGGGTGTTCTGCCTCCTACGTGCCCCAGGCCTTGGGCCCAGTCCAGCCTCCACACAGTACTAAGGCCTTTCCCCTTCCTGCTTTCTCCTGACCCATACCTGTCTGAGAGCCACTCCCCCAGTTTCTGGTGCTTTGTTTGGTGCTGAGGCCCTGCCCCGCCCCCCGGCACACCTGCCTGGCCATTCTGGTTCAGCAGGTTCCAGCTCCGGTTTCTGTGCAGACTCGTTGAGACTGAGCCTCGCAGGGTTTGAGGGTTCCTACCCGGGCTTCCCTCCCTGCTGGAGGGGGCTTCCCCCTGGTGTGTGAGGGGCTGCAGACTCCATCCTCCGCAGGCCTCCTCTTGTCTGTTGCCTCTTCACTTGTTCCGCACCCCTGCGTGCCAGGAACTGGGTCGGGCACTGCAACAGGACAGGAGGCAAGGGAGGCATGGTGCCTGCCCTGCCCAGGGCTATTGTCCTAGGTGGGGAAGCAGCTATGACTCAAATACTCCCCAAAATGTGGAAAAAGTGATAACCTTACACACGTACACCACACACACAGGAGCAGTGCTATGGAGAGGCAGGTGGAATGACCAGAGATCTTTAAACCAGGAACTGAGCTCATGGAGGTGGGGACGATGACGGGGGGACCGAAGAACATTTCCTGAGGAAATGAGTTTTAAATTGAGTTCAGAAAGGCAAATAGGCGTTAGTGGGTAAAGAGGTTTGTGGAAGAGAACCAGCCTATGCAAAGGCCCTGAGGCCGCAGGGGATGTTGCTTACCCAGGGGATGGGAAGCCAGGGCTCTGGGGTCAGGCCTGTCAGGGCTCTGACTGCCATGATAGTTTAGATTTTGTTTTGAGAGCAGCGGGAGGCCTTTGGAAAGTTTTGATCAGGGAAGAGAGGCTGTAAGTTCACCCTGGCTGCTGAATGAGGAACAGGCTGGAGGGGGCAAGACTAGAGGCAGGAACACTGCCTATTAGGTTGGTGGAAGGTCCAATTAGGGGAAAGGGTGCCTGGGCCAAGGTGGTGGCAGTGCAGGAGGAGAGGAGGACGGTCTGGAGGTCCTCAGGTGTGAGGAAGGGCACACAGTGTGTGTAGCGATGGACAGGAGGTGCCCCCCGCCTATGGAGCCTGGGTGGACAGTCCTGTCGCCCATCTGAACGAGTCCTGAGGACCTATCTGAAAGAGACAGGCCGAGCAGACGACTGCAGACTGGGGGCGTCCTTAGCCTCCTTCAGAGGACAGCCGGGAGAAGGGGGGACAGACAGGCTTCCTGAACCTTGGTGTTGTCCCCATGGCACTCTGGCCCCCAGCAGGCTTGTGTGTTTCCCCAGCAAGGCTGTGCCTGGCTCCTCCAACTCCTTCAAGAGCAGTCGGGTGAGTCCCTGACTTGAGGATTCGGAACTCCAGATCCAACCCTGGCTCTACCCCCAAATCACTCTGTGATTTGTCCTTTATTTAACCTCCCGAGTCTCCATTTTAGAAATGGGGATGATAATACAACCTACCTCCTGGGATTGTTTTAAGACTTACAGTGCTAAGGGCCGCCCTCACGCACGGCCCACCGTGTGCGGAGCCTGTGGGAGCAGTGTACAGGCATCCCATTTCATCTGCACAGACCCTGTCACCAGCACCATTGTGCAGATGAGAACATGGAGGCTCAGAAAACGTGGTTGGCTCAGTAATTACATAAAGCCTCTGGAGCCCACTGGGCCCTGGGGCGCTCAGTAAGATGGGTTCCTCCATGCTCCCCACAAAGCTAAGCCCCCCTTACTCTCTGTACCTGCAGCTTCACTCCTGACCCCTGTGCTCCCCCTGAACCCTCCCCTCCTCGGGGACCTGCCCCATCTGCTGCCCCTTCTCTCTCCACTGGATTGGCACCCTCTTCCTCTCTGCTGGCTTCTTCCCATCAGCATTTAAACATTGTCTTTAACTTCTTAGAAAAGAAAAATGTAAAAAATCTCCTCCAACCCTCAGGCTCTCCAGGTGCCATATTTTCTTTATCTTCCCCGTTCTCAGCCCGTCTTGTGTACATGGTCACTTAACTCCTCTCTCCACTTCTTCACCTCACACTCCCTCCTCGGCCTTCTTTGGTCTGGCTCTGGCACCCACCACTGGCCCTGCTCTTGATGAGGCCTCCGCCAATACCACGAGCACTGTCTTGTGCCTGGTGCTTTGGAATCAAACAGGCTTGAATTCCAGCCTCGGATGTGCCACTCATTGGCTGTGTGACCTTGGACAAGTGACTTGACCTTTCTGAGTCTGTAATTGGGGGTAATACTGACGAAGGACTAAATGAGATAAAGTACCTGGTGCAGCGTGGGTGCTTAGCGAAGTACTATCGTCATTCCACACACACGTTTCGGTGCCAGGGACCCGGCCAAGCCTGGATGCACCCACACTGAGCAGGTGGACTGAAAGGTCATTTCCCACGGTATTAGCCTTCCTGGAGCTGTTCATTGGCCTGATTAATAGGAAATGGATCCTCTGTCAGGATTAACGAGGTGTTGCTATGTCTTAGTGAGGGCCGGGTTTCTCTGGTCCTGTGACCCTGGGTGGTGGGGTTCACAGGGAACTGGTGCTCCAGGTGGGCTCCTGGTGATGTGGGCATGGCAGTACAGGGGCTGGACCCCCTCCTCTCTCTGCCTCCCCGCCTCCCTGTGGACACTTTGGGGAGACATCCAGGCTGTCAGAAGGCAATAATCCTATCAGTGGGGGCAGGATGAGGGGGCAGATTTACAGGAAAGCATTCACCTGGGAAAACGTCCAGAGACACTTAGGGAGGTGGAATGTCTAGACCTCTGGGACTGCTGGTATGTGGGGGCCGGAGGAGTCATGGTTTCTCGCTTGAGCCTTGGGGTAGATGAAGGTACCATCACTGAGGGGGAAAGCAGTGTGGGAGAAACAAATCTGGGGGAGATGCTGGGGCTGTTCCTAGCAGCTCTCAGCATGCCTTTGTCCTAGAGCTTGGAATTGATGGGGGGGATGGGAGACAGATGTGTAGTAGTTAAAGCATGGACTCCAGACTCAGAATACCTGAGTTCAAATCTCAGCTCCACCACTAACCTGCTGTGTCACATTGGGCAAATCCCTTAACCTCTCTGTGCCTTATTTTTCTTCTTTATATAAGCAGAGGTAATTATAGCACCCACCTTATATGCCTACAGCTGTCTGAAGTGTGCCTGGCACATAGCACTGTATAAGGGTTAGGTGTTAACATTATTTCTTCTGTAGGTCTTTTTTGCCACGACCCCATCCCCATGACTGCCACCTAGTGTTGGCCATGTCTGTAGTGACTGCCTTGTGCTAACTTGGTGTCTCCATCTCTCCAGGCAAACCTGTCTTCGTTAAGGTCCCTGAGGACCAGACTGGGCTGTCGGGAGGGGTGGCCTCCTTCGTGTGCCAAGCCACGGGGGAACCCAAGCCGCGTATCACATGGATGAAGAAGGGGAAAAAAGTCAGCTCCCAGCGCTTTGAGGTACGCCCTCGGGCGGGAGGTGTCAGATCGGGCTCAGGGTCTGCCTACTGCAGCGTCTGGTCCCACATCTACTTCCCGCGATCTCTCTCTCCGGGGGCCTTTTGGAGGCAGGAGGATGGCTGGCCCAGAGCAAGTTGTGACCAAGTGTCTGTCCTCTGACAGGTAATTGAGTTTGATGACGGGGCAGGGTCCGTGCTGCGGATCCAGCCGTTACGGGTGCAGCGAGATGAAGCCATCTATGAGTGCACGGCCACCAACAGTCTGGGAGAGATCAACACGAGTGCCAAGCTCTCAGTGCTGGAAGGTAAGTGCCATGGAAGGACATGGCATGGTGGGTGGGGAGACAGATGTCTGGGAAGAACCAGCCGGCCAGCCCTGTCCCTGCCCTGCCCCTGCCCTGTGTGTTTGGGAGAAAGAACTGGACATTCTGTGGTTGAGCAGTGGACAGGGACGGTTGCTGGATCTGACCTGGATTGTTTGGCTTGTGCTGAGGCTGTGTGCCTAGTGTCTTTGTATTCTGCTGAGATGGGGCATTTATCTGGGGGCGGTCTAGGGTCTGACTTGAAGTGTGGGCTACAGCTGTGTATCGCTTGGGTTACATGGCTCTTCGCAGTGGATCAGATTTTCCCGTGGGTTTCAGAGAGCTGTGTTCCTGTTGCAAGGGCCCTAGATGGGGATTGGGGCCGTGTGTGGATTTTAGTGTCTTCTCTGCCTGATGGCTCCTCCATTCATTCACAAACATTCCCTAATGCTGCCTTGTATTCAGAGGGTCTTCTGACCAGGCCCTCTAAACTTCAATCTCCAGTAAGTGCTGTGGCGCAGCCCAGGGGGCTGGGGGAGCACAGGGGAGAGGGAGCTGCTGTCTAAGCTGACTCCTGAGGGTAAGTGGGATTTGAGGTGGGTAGGCAGGAAGAACAGCATCAGCATGTGCCAAGGTCCAGAGGCAGGAGGGAACGGAGCTTCTTCGATGGTGTGTGGAGCTGGAGAGCACAGAGAGAAGAGTGGAAGAACAATTTAGCACTTTCCTGGGGACATAGGAAGCCATGATCAGCCCCCAGCCACCATGGATTCATCAGTTTGAGTGTGTCTGCATGTATTTTCAAAATATAGTATTGATTGTTGCTTTTTTTTAAAAAAAAAATTACAATGACATTATCTGTTCACTATTGAATACTTGATAAGTATAAAATAGTGCACAGGAAAAAATAAAAATCACCTGTTACCTTACCTCTGCGATTAACATTTGGTTAGTTCCTCATAGTCCGTTCTCTGTGCATGCAGTATCTATATAACAAAAATGGGATCGCACTCTGCCCAATGATTTGCAGACTGCCTTATAAAGAAACCTATCGTGAACATCTTCCTCAGCATTAAGTATTCTTCTGCATCATTATTTTTAATGGCTGTGGGTAAGTGTCACATGGAAGTGCCCTCATTTATTTAGCCATTCCCTTATTGTTGGACACACATGGTGTTCCCGGGTTTTTGCTTTTACAAATAAGGTGCTCTGCACGTCCTTGCAGATAAGATGTGTTCCCCTTCCTGATTATTTCCTTATTCTACATTCATGGAACTGGAATTGCTGGATCAAAATGGCACATTCGTTTCCAAGGTTTTCAATATTTCCAGAAGATTGTGTCAGTTTACACTCCCACCAAGCAGGTCATAAGGGGCCTCTTTTCTGCACATTCTTACCAGCAGTGGGAATTATCATTAAAAAAAAAATCTTTGCCAAGTTAATAGACAAAAAATGGCATCTCAATTTAATTTGCATTTCTTTGATTACAAGAGCAGTTGAGCATCTTTTCACATTGGCCGTTTTTGCGCTATGGCTTTATGGGTTCACACACGCATCCATTCAGTCATTCCCTCGGTCTGTGTGCCTCCTGTGAGGCAGGGCTGGGCCTCCCCCTTCGAGGAGCAGTGGAAGACAGTGGTTAAGAGCAGGGGCTCTGACGTCTCTCACCTCGTGACCTTGGGCAAGTAACTATACCTCTGAGCTTCACTTGCTCCACCTGTAAATAGAGATACCCTACCTAGCATCCAAGCTGGTTGGGAGGGTCACGTATGATGTAGTTAAGCATTTCACAGGATTCCACATGAACAGTAGCTGCTGGAGTGTTGGGCTAGAAGCTGCACATCCTGGGGCCTAGGCAGCTGAGCTGGCGGTGCCTGGCTTCTGTGCTGCTTGGCTTTATCTGGTGGTGCAGCTCCTACCTTTTACTCCCATGGGTGGTACATGCCTGTGGGGCGGGGGCCCAGAGGACAGGCCTGGGGCCAGGATCACTGATTGCTCAGTGTTCTGACCTGGCCACCCCTGATCTCAGGTTCCCCACTCATGACCTGAGGCCAAGTATTCCAACACTGTCCTCCCTTCTGTTGGTGTCTGCTCCAGCAGTGAGCCATCAGCCTGGCCCTGGCATTTGGGAAATGACCGAAGGGCCAAACTCTGGTTCCTGCCCCAGAGGGCATCTTCTCAGGCTCTCATATTGGGGAAAGGGCCTCCTTGTTAGTATTGAAAGAGAAGGGCCCCCTTTGCCCCAACTCTGGCCTGACTCTCCCCACAGGTCCTCTGTGGGCACCCTCTTACCCTCACCACTGCCCTGGGCAGCTTTAACTTTTAAAGGATTGAGGAGGAGGAGGAGGAGGAAAAGGATCTTTCAGAGCCTGGGGTGAGGGGGATTCAGACTTGCAGAGGGTCTCCGTCCCAGGGGGGCCTTCTTGGTCAGGGTTTCTTTAGCAGGGTCTGGGGTATGTGTGTGCTTCTGGAGTAGGAGAGGTAGCTGATGATGTTGGAGAGTGAGGCAGGTCCCTGTGGGCCTTCACGAGCCCCTCCTGCTGAAACACAGCACCCGGAAGACAAAATGCTGACTTACCGTGTTGGTCTGTGTAACCTTGACCAGCTCTAGGCTTGGCAGAGAGGAGTGGATTGGGAGGCCTCAAAGGTGCCAGGGGGTGGGGCCAGAGGAAAGCAGCCCAGACTGTGACTGCCCCGCCACTCGCCCCGCCCTGGCCCTCCAGGCCTCCTGTGTCGGCCAGGAAAGCCCGAAAGCCCAAGCCCAGCCCAAGCCCAGTGTGTGTAAGAATGACTGGCACATTGGCCTGGAGCCAATCACCACAAGCTGGGCTCTTTAAGGGAGTGGCTCAGGGCTGCCCAGGGAGACCTGGCTCTGGTGAGGGGTTGGTGCCCCTCTAAAAGGGAGCTCGTGCCCCCTGCCCGCCTTGCTCCGCATCTGGCCCAGCTTCCCTCACACTCTGTTCCACTGGTGCTTCTGGGAGCGCCCTGATCACGGCCTTTGCACCCAGCTCCCCGGTAGAGTCCCCACTGCCCTGTGATGCCCAGGCGGCTGCTCGGCAGCACAAGTTGGCGGGGGGCGAGCCCGTCCTGGGCTGTGAGGAGTGCAGAGCCCGCCGCCCAGCGTTCCTGTCTGAGTGGTAATTGAAGCCATTAGCAAGCTAGCCTCTCCCTCGCTGGGTAATGGCAGGAAAAGCTCTTCTCACTCCGCACTCTTGAGGCAGCTGAATCACTCCCCCTCCAACCCGCCCGCTGCCACCACTGAGACAGGGAATCTGACATTTTCTCTCTTGAGGGAGGGGAGCAGAGGGGGAAGGGAGGCAGGCCTTGCTGCTTGGCCTTTCCCTCCAGGAGGAGGGAGGAGGGGGAGGGAGAGTCTTGGAGCTCAGCTAGGAGGCCACAGATTCATCCGGGCCAGTGGGGTGCAGGCCAGGCAGGACAGTGGCCAGGAAAGCCCCGGAGACCAGACACAGAGGTGTGGCAGGGCCTGGTGACTGGAGAAGGTTCTGGAAGGGTCAAGAAGGAGGGAGAAGTGGCGGGGGAAAGGCTGAGGGCACAGATGAGCCGTTTCTGACTTTGTCCTGGGGGTCTGGCTCTGAGGGCTCTGGGTGCAGTGGCAGCGTTAGCCTTATGGTCATGGATACAGCAGGTGATTGTGTACCCTGTGTGTGGTGTGGGGGCCCTGTGTGCCATGTGTAAGGCAGTATGTGTGTAAAGTGTGTGGTGCAGTGTGTACAGCAGGTGTGTGCCTTACAGGTGGTATGTATAGCAGGGGATGTGCAGCAGACTGTGTGTGTGTGTGTGTGTGTGTGTGTGTGTGTGTGTGTGCATCACGCATGTTCGGGGTATGGTGTATACAGCAGGTGGTGTGTGGAACGCAGAGCCTGCCATCATGCAGTGTATGCGCATTAGACTGTGGGAGTGTGGTGTGTATAGCAGGTGGTGTACATCATGGAGTGTGTGTGTGTGTGTGTGTGTGTTTGTGTGTGTGTTGTATGTGTTGTGTATGTGGGGTGGGGTGCACATACAAGGTCTGCACCTTATAGGCTATGTGTACAGCAAAGGGCTTATGAAGCAAGTAGTCTGGGCCCATTGTCTCTGGGACCCCACAGGATCCCTGCTCAGAGCTGTTGGCCGCTGGGACAGAGATGAACTCAGGACAGAGTGGTTGGTCTGACCACTCTGTCCCCATCATGACCACAGCAGCATCTGAGACTCGGCATCCATTTCCCGGAGAGTTCTGTGCCCCAGGCCTGTGGGTGGGAAAGATGTCAGGTAGGAGGGCACTTCCAGTAGGACCTTGAAGTTCACACTCTGGGTTTCCTGATACCTAGTATCCCCCATTTTTTCTAGTTCTGATCTGCCTTCAAAATGCCCAAGGGGAGCCCAGCCGGTAGGCTCAGTGGTTGAACATCAACTTATGAACCAGGAGGTCAGGGTTCAATTCCTGGTCAGGGCACATGCCCAGGTTGCAGGATCGATACCCAGTAGGGGGCGTGCAGGAGGCAGCTCATTCATGATTCTCATTGATGTTTCTGTCCCTCTTTCCCTGTCCCTTCCTCTCTGAAAGCAATAAAAAAATTGTTTTTGAAAGGCCCAAGTGGGCTTCCTTCTGCCTCCTGTGGGTGGGCACAACATCCACCTCCCCTCAGCCACAGGCACACCAGGCACCTCCCCTGTGCCCGCCATGGCCCTTCTACACCTCTAGTCACAAGGACTTACAAAGCCTTGCAGCAGGTAGCCAAGGTGGAGGTTTTAAATGACCGTGTGTGTGCCCTGGCCAGTGCGGCTCAGTTGGTTGGAGCATCATCCCGTACACCCAAAGGTCTCAGGTCTGATTTCCAGTCAGGGCACATGCAGTAGGCAGCCGATCAATATTTCTGACGTGCATGTTTCTCTCTCTTTGTTCCTCTTCCTTCCTCTCTCTCTAAAATCAATAGAGGCATGTCCTTGGGTGAGGATTAGAAAAAGGAAAAACAAAAAACTTCAAATGACTCTGTGCGTGCACCTCCTCCATCCTTGGTGAGGTGCCCTATCTCTCTGGTTGCCAGAGGAGAGAGGATTTCAATCAGGGGAATGACATGATCAACTGTATGCATCAGAAAGGTCTCTGAGAGCACAGAGGCGGGTGGAAGGAGACCAATGAGAGGTTGGGGCAGCCTTGTAGCCCAGACAACAGGTGGCCATGGGCCAAACCCAAGCGGTGGGTAGGAGAGGAAGGGACACTGGGTTACAAGCAGTTCAGAAAGCGAGGTGGCCTGCCTGGCTACCTGTGGGTTTGGGGCGGTTGAGCCTCTGGGTTACTGCCTCTGCAGCCAGGTAGATGGTGGTGCTGTTGGCCGCAATGCAGGTATGGGAGGGCGACCAGGTTTGAAGGGGCAGGTTGATGAGTCTTGTTGGGAACCTGTTGTACCAGGCATGTGAGGCATCCAGGGGAGGCGTCAAGGAGGCCTTGTTCAGATCCGCCTGGCAGTCCAAGGGACATCTGGAGATGGAGTTTTGAAGGCCAAGAAATGGCAAATCTCAGAGAACGAGAGCCAAGAGAGGAAGAAGGGGGGCCTGGACGGAGCCCCAGAAGCTAACTCTTCCTGTTGGGAGGGGAGCTGGCAGAGGAAGCTGTTGAAGAGGGGCCTGGGAGGTGGGAGGGGAACGAGTGAGACCATGGAAGTCAACGAGGAAAGAGGACTTGAAGGAGGAGGGGGTGGTCAGCAGGGTGGGGTGCTGTCCAGAGGTCAGGCAGGATGATGCTGAGAAGTGTCCTTTTGGTTTATCTCCATGGAGTCATGGTTGACCTTGGGGAGCATGCAGGCAGGAAGCAGTGAGGGTGACAGCTGGGCTGCAGGGGCCCGAGGAGTGAGTGGGAGGCTGTCACTGGTCTGGAGTGACTGGGCCCAAACCTGATGGAGGGGGGTAAATGGACCAGAGGAATTTCCTGAAGTGGGATGGAGGTGGGGAGCTCCAAGAGGAGAGTCTAGCATGGGCCAGGGCCCGGAAGCTGAGTGTGGGTAGGATGTGTGCCCAGCGAATGCCCCTCCCCGCAGCCAGCTTGGTGTGCGTGGTAGGGAGACCTCACCGGCCAGGGTGAGTAGGGCTGTGTGAGGTGCCAGGGAAGCCCTGGGTTGAGAGTGGGGACTGGGAGGGGGGAGCCACAGCTGCCAACAGGCCCCAAACAGCTCAGATTAAAAAACAAAACAGGCTTTTAAGATGCCAAGTTTGATGAAATCTGAGTGCTGGAAGAGGTGGGAGTTTTCTCTTGGAAAAGCTGAAAATCAAGACTGCAAGCTGCGAAGGGAGATGGGCCCAAGTCTCAGTCAGGCTCCCCTTACTTCCTGGAACCTGGGGGTGGGGCTAGGCTCTCAGGAGAGAGTGGGATCCTGCCTGTCTGGGGAGGCCTTTGACTTGCTGTGGGGGCGGGGAGGGGGTCTTTGGCCTGCCCCTGCTGAGGTGGAGCTGCCTCAGGGCCAGGCCAGAGGCGGCCTTGGTTTCCTGTGAGTGCATGAGGGCTGAGGGAGCCGGCAGCTACCCACGAAGTTCCTTTCTGTGTCTCTCCACATCTTTTCGGTGTCCATGTCTGTGTCTTGTGTGCGTCTTCAGTTGCACGTGTCTCAGTACATGTGTATCTCTGACTGCATGTCTCCACATGTGTGTTTGCATGAGTCTGTTTCCACAGGTGCTTGTCACTGCCCCTCCACACACACACAGAGGTTTCTGTTTTTGCACCTCTCTTTTTCACCACGTGTATCTGTGGCTGTGCATGTTTCTAGGTGTCTGTGTGTTCAGAGACAGGGTGAGGCCAGGCCCAGCACTCACACACAGGGAGGGGACAGACAGTGCCACCCCAGGGAGCCTGTGTATGTGTGTGCCTGCATGTGCACAGAGATGCCAGGAAGCTGGGTAAACAAGGGTGAGAAGGTCGTGCTGACAGACGGCGCTGCCCACCCTGAGACCCTGCAAGGCGCCTCCATCTGTCAGCTTCCCTGGTGCAGCCCCCTCCTCTGGCCCAGACTCCCCCTCAGGCATCTCAGGCTGAGCTCAACAAAGAGACCTGTGTGTGCTTTGTAGGGGGCCCCCGCAGCCTCCCTCTCCCAGTCACTGCCACCAGCCTAAGCGGATGCCCTGTCCAGCCCCTCCCTCGTCTCGTCTATCAGGACCCCTACATTTTCCTTAGCTTCAACCAGATGCACCTTTCCCACCCTCCCACGGCCTTTCCTCAGGAGCCCTCCCTCGCCCATGAAAGCTCTCCCTGCCTCCCGTGTCAGGTGTTTCCTGTCCTTGTGTCTCCTTCCTCCTCCAGGAAGCCGCCGAGGTAGCAGGTGGGCTGTGGAGTTGAACTGATCCACTCCACCACGGCTCCCAACACTCCCAACACACACACACACACACCCCGTCATCTCCTCTACCCCAGTGGGGACAGCAGGAAAGGGGCCAGGTCTCCCTCCGTCGTACGTGAAAACCAGCACAGTTTGGAGCAGGAGCCATTCATGTACACATGTGCACCCACCACAGATACACAGCGGTCTGGGGGGCAGACCCTGGGAAAATGTGTGTGCACCCAGTATGTGCGTATGTGCCACAGCTGGAATCCACAGACAGCTGTAGAGACAGGCTCCGGGTACCTCCAAAGTCCCCAAGGGCTCCTCTTTCCATTCCTTATCAGAGGATGGAGGACCTCAGCCCCACTGGGGCAGACGCTGCAGATGCCCAGGTGTTGAGGCTGCAGATGTGTGGGCACCTCCCCTACCCTCGTGCAGTGGCGCTATCTTAGTTTTGCTTGAGCAGGAAGGACTTCTAGGAGGGAGGGTTCCCCGGAATTGGGAAGTGGGGTTCCTGGGAGGGGTCACCGCGACTCCACCCAGGAGGGGAGGGAGGGAGGGACGGGAGGGGCGGCAGCTGCGCACGGAACCACATGGACTCGGGCGCGCGCAGCCCTTCCAACAGCAGCGCCTGCCGCTGTTGCTATGGTTACCGGGTGGCCTGCAAGGGGGAGGGGAAGGGGCTCGGCAGGACAGGTTTGAAGACTCAAGACTGGTCAGAGGGTACATCTGGATGCGTTGGAACCTGGGTCGGTGGCCACTGCCCGGGTGTAGCCACGTGTGGGCGCTGTGGGGTTCCTTTTGCAGTAAATAAAAAACGCGGAGGCTTGTGTGCAAGGGGGTTGCAGTGGAGTGGCTGAGCCCTGGAAGATGGCAGAGGGCGTGGTTTGGGAAGGGGCTGCGCCAGCCTTGGAGAGGTGAGCCAGAATGATGGTGGGTTGCCCCCAGGGGTGCTCTTACCTCCGCTAGCCCTGCCCTGGCCCAGCCCTGCCAGGCAATTGGTCCCAACACCTAGTCTCATCCCAGCCCCATCTCCCATCAAACTGTGTGACCTTGGGCAGGTGTCTAGATCTCTCTAAGCCCCCATTTGTTTATATACCTCAGAGTTTGGGAGAAGATTAAATCATTTTGTAAAGCATTTTAACTCAGTGCCTATAAGGTAGTAAATGCTCCATTAGCACAGCCTTTTCTCCCTCCTATCTGGGCCTCAGTTTGCCCATTTGTTGATGGGTTTGGAAGTGATCGTGTGACATCTTCAGGAGGAATTTGCCCTGGTCTTTAGCCTGAGTGGTTCTCCTGCCTGCCCCTCACCATGGCCCCCAGTTCCTATGGGTATCTGGGGGGAGGGGGGGAGATAAATGAGTCAGTCGGCGGTTGGGTCAGTTTACGACAGCATACTCAGCGCTTAGCTTGTCCAGGCACACAGTGGGCATCAGTAACCCATAATCAGTATGAATGTGCCGGAGGGGCCCAGGTGAGCATAGAAGGAAGAGAGAGCAGTTGTCACTCCTAAGGGACCAGAACCCTCCTGCAAGACACACTTCTCTTTCCTGAGGTGCAGAACGGAAGCCTCCTTGGCACAAGGGAATGGCTTTGGGGTCCTGCTGTTTTGTGGACAGCTCTGTGCACATGCCCGTTTTAGACTCTGGCAGCAGTGCCTGAGGGATGATGATCTGAGCCAAGGATGGAGCCGTTGAGGGCGCGATAATTGAGGGAGGAAAATTAATTGTCCTTAATTTGGCGTAAATCCCAAAGACCTTCTCTGTGTTAGGAATTCAGAGTAGATTCCTGGGACACGAGCTGCAGATGTTTGCACTCCTTCCCTTCTCCTTGGTCAGTACCCTCCTGGTAGAGTTGGAGTCAGCTGGCTCCTGGACCCTAACTCTGGCAGGCCCTGTCCTGCTGTCCACTCTCACCTCCACTGCTCAGGAGGGCTTAGCAGGGAGGATTGAGGTCTGGGAGGAACTAGACAGGTGCCCTGGTAGGCTAGGATGGCTCTGGCCGTCCTGTGTGCCCCCAGCTGCTGGGGAGAACAGAAAGGGTGGGAGGGGAACCCCAGGCCTCGGGCCCTGCCTGGGCCTTCCTGTGAGAGCAAGTTGTAGCAGAGCTAAAGGAAGCTGCTCCCCTGCCTGGTGCATCCCAAGACCTGCCTCGTTTCCATCCTCTCTTTTCTTGCCACTGTTTAACATGCTCCTTTTAAAAATCAGAGCTGAAAGTTAGGACTCTGGGGTCATATTTACAGCCACAGAGATGCGTGGGTCATGCCTGGAATCTATAGGGCTGCAGGCGGGGAAGCGTACTGCCAGCTACCGTACCAGGAGAGCTGGGGAGGTGAGGCTGTGCTGGAAGTCCTGCTGCTCCCCATCCCCAAACCCCATCTCCTGAGGGATCACAGTCCCTGTGGGATGCCCCTGGCAGGTGGGTCAGGGTCAAGGCTGTCGTAGAGTATGGGTCAGAGTCAGGATTGAGGGTCAAGGGTGGCTCATTGGTAGTGCAGGTGGTGTTCAGGGACAGAACCTAGGCTGTGACATGTGGCTCTGCTGTGGGGTGGAGCTGAAGGCTGGATGCTGGCAATGGTGGGAGCATACAAGGTGGGGGGTGGGGTGCTGGACAGCACAGGGAGCCTCTGGGGTGAATGTGGCTGTTAATGCCACCGAGTCAGCTGTGAGCCCGCATCTGGGTAGTCAGGGGTCGGGGAGAGAAGAATCTTGAGGATCCCAGCCAACCTGGGAGTCAGGAGCAGCCGCCCACAGAGCGGGGTCCTGGCCCTAACGTGCACATCTGCTCTTTGTCTGCAGAGGACCAGCTGCCCCCCGGCTTCCCCTCCATCGACATGGGGCCCCAGCTGAAGGTGGTGGAGAAGGCGCGCACGGCCACCATGTTGTGCGCAGCAGGCGGGAATCCAGACCCTGAGATCTCTTGGTTCAAGGACTTCCTCCCTGTGGATCCCACCACAAGCAATGGTCGCATCAAGCAGCTGCGTTCAGGTGAGTAGAGGGCTGCACAGACGTGAGGAAAGGTGTGGGGCCCGCACCCAGCACAGCCTTCCCTCTGGGGCCTGGGTGCCTGGGAGCCACAGGAGGCGTCAGCCTGGGGCTGACCCTCCAGGGCTGAGCATGGGGCACCTGGCCCAGGACGAGAGCTCGGCACTGAGGGCTCGTCATCGGTGATTCTTTTACCGTCCATCCTGATGTTGTCAGGCTCAGACTTCGGGCCAGTTCTGCTCCTCACAGGACAAGGGTCATGCTCAGCCTGGCGTTGGGCTCTGCATAGTGACTGTGGGAGTTCCTCCTCCAGCCCGGCCTGAGAGGGGGCCTGGGTTGTGCTTCTCTTTGCTTCTCCAGACGGCAGGGAAAGAGGCCAAAGATGCCTGATTCATCAGGCATCCAAAGGCTGGACCTCAGAGCTTGGAGCCAGGGAGAGTTGGTGCCATCCCTCGGCCACCAGGGCCACCTGTCTCCTCTGGATGTCTCAGTAGAGCCAGCTCGGAGCCCTGGGAGCAAGGATACCATCTTGACCAGGCGGGAGGTGCCGCCCCATTGATCGATCTGCCTGCGAGGCTCCCGCCAAGATAATTGATTCAGTTTTTGTGGAGTGGGGCAGGCGGGAAAGGAGGTTCAGGTTCCACTTAGCTGCATTCGGCATCTGCCGCCGGCATGGCTGGACCGGTAGGCCTTGGTCCAAAGTCCTCCTGGTAGCTGCGGGATGGGGGCTCAGGCAGGATGGCCAGTGCCGGCCGGCGCCCCTGTGATGCCAGCACTGCGAAGGAGGACGTGACTGCTCCTTTCAGACCTGCCGCTCCAGAGGCTCTCCTGCCACTCCCTGTGGTGCCCAAGGGGGAGGGAGAGCTGATGTGCCCGGCAGGGGCAGGATTCCGGCCCCAGCCACGGCCGCCTGAGACAGCCTATGAAGTGTTAGCTCATTTAATTTAATTAAAACTCAACAAGATGGAGGCAGCTGTAGAGCAGTTAATTAAAACAGCCATAATCAAGGCAGGAAACAGTCCGGCAGCGTTTGCAGTCGTTGCCCAGCGCTGCCCAGCGGCCGGTACAGTCCAGCTCCTCTGCGTTGCCCCCCAGCCCCCCAGGCAGGCTCCCCAAGCAGCCAGATGGTCCTCCCCGCAGGTCTGGCCTCCACCCCAGTGGCATTGCCCGTCCGTGGCAGCAGTTCTGGGAAGGCACGCTGTCCTGCGCGTGCGTCCATCAAGTATTTATGTCGTGCTTGCTGTGTGCCGGGCCCTGTGCCACCCGTTCACTGCCCTGTGAGTTGGCTGCCGCCCAGTACTCCACCCAGTTGCTGCCCAGGCCTCAGCCTCCCGTCCTCTCAGCAGCAGTTCACACCCTCCCTCCTTCCCCACCACTCCCTCCCAGGCCTCCCTGGCTTTTCTCTTCCTTCTCTGTCTGCCCTGCAGTCCCCCTCTTCCTCTGCTTGTTCCTCAGCCGGGGAGCCCGTGAGCCCTCCCCTTGCCCCGTGGACAGAGCCTGCTCACCTTTTCCTGTAGCTCCTGGTACCATCTCCACTCCTGTAACTCCCAGATCCGTCTCTCCAGCCCAGACATCTTCCCTGTGCTCTAGACCAAAAACTGCACCTGCCTTCTGGTGCACCCTGACCGTGATGAGTGGTGACCTTCCCAGACAGCCGTAGCCGCCTCTGTGCGTGACAGCTTCCCAGCCTGAAACCCTGACGCCTCCTCCGATAAGGAACCACCAGGTCCTCTTGATTTGGCACCATCACGACCCTCAAGTTGGTGCCCTTCCTCCTGTTGCCGCCTGCCTTGGCCATGTCCCAGGTCACCAACTCACCCTGCCTCCAGGCTCCCCCCTCGAATCCATCCTCCAGCAGCCTCAGAGTTTTCTGCTCCTGTCCCTCTGCACTCTGGCACCCTCTTTGCCTACCTGAACAGGGCACACACCCTTCTCTATCTCCCCCTGCTCACATCTCCAGCTTTCTTTCATTGGGTCCTGGCTGCACCCCTTACGAGCTCTGTGGCCTCAGTTATTTAACTCCTTTGAGTTTCAGTGTTTTCATCTTTAAAAAGGGGTTTCAGGGAGCACTGAGTGAGACAGTGGCAGTCAGAGCTTTACTTTCCTGCCTGGTGTATCTTATGGTGAGGGCTCTGGGAACGGGGCTTGAGCCTCTTGCCCTGAGCCTCCCTGGCCCCATCCTGGCCCTCTGCTCACATTCGCC
This sequence comes from Myotis myotis, assembly GCF_014108235.1. Taxonomy (NCBI): domain Eukaryota; kingdom Metazoa; phylum Chordata; class Mammalia; order Chiroptera; family Vespertilionidae; genus Myotis; species Myotis myotis. Next base: position 27,990,615 of record NW_023416324.1, on the reverse strand, counting down.
AAGATGTAACGCCCCACCTCCTCCGCCTAAAACCTCCTTCAGGACTCATCCCGCTTCTCATGTTTACCACCTGGCTCCAGCTCTGCTCACTTCGTCCTTACAGGGAGGGCCTGGGGCTGGCTCCCCTCTACGAAGTCTCCCCAGTGTCCCCCACAAGCCTGGCTATGGGACAGGTATCTCTGAGCCCTTGTTGATGAATTATTTCATGAACATGACCTTCGACCCTGTCCTTACGGACTGATGTCTACTCCTTCTGCTTCCCAGGTCCAGGAAAGACCTCTTTGTTAGACCTTTCTGCCCCTGGCAGCTGTGACCTGAGGTTTGTAGGCCCAAAATCCAGCTGCCAGGATAGAATCAGATGGTGCCTGAGGGGACTCAGCCATCTCACCTCTGGTAGAGGTAATGGACAGGACTCTCTCCATCACTGCCTGACCCTGGCCCCTGATCCCAGTAGCAGCTGCCCCTATCCTCTTGTCCCTTCAGAATGTGCTGGGGCTGTTCCATGCACATTGACAGAGACATCCCTTCTTAGAGTGGAATCAGGCCCTGAGCACTCGGCTGTTTACAGGGACTTTCACGGTTTACGCATCACCGACAGTTTACAAAGCGCCTTCCTGCCTTTGGTTGCACTGGATTCTCCAGCAACCCTGAGAAGTGGGACAGACTGTGCTTATCATGCCCACTTTATGGCTGAGTTAAGAAGGTCACCTGGGGTCACATGTGGAAGTGCAGGGCCAGGGAGCTCCCTGTGTGAGGTTCCCCCAGGAGCCTTCTAGTATCACATATGCAGGACCTGGGGCCTGGGGAATGGCTGGGCCCTGCGAGGGCTGCAGAGCGCCACGGTCCCATTGTGTCCAGACCTCAGGCCCCTCCTGACCAGTGCCCAGAACTCCTCAGGCATCTTTGGGCCAAGCCACAGCACATGTCACCAGGGTTTGGCCCTAGAGCTGCGCTGGGTAGGAGGGCAGCTGGTTGGTGGATGCCCAGGTGTGAGCTCTGCACCACAGGCGTGTTCCTCACTGAAGGGCTGTGACCTGCTACCACATGAGTCTCTTGGAGAGTTTGAACTTGGGAGCCAGAGTGGGCCCAGCAGGAATGGGACAGGCTCAGAGAGAGTGGCAATCGAGTCAGGAGCAGGCGGTGTCTCCGGGGCAGTGAGTGGGGACTCACCTCCCACATGGGGCTCTGAGAGGAGCTGTTGGCCACTTGCTGTGCCTGGACAGAGCCCCAAAGGGCATCCTGTGCTCCACTCATCCCGGTGGCCTGAGTGTGTGAGCCGCCATCCTGTCATGGTTTGCGCATCGAGGACAACAATAACATACATGTCCGCCAGCTCACTCAGAGAGCCGTCTCCTTCCACACCCCCCAGCACCGAGCTGAGACTGAGATGCCAGGGTATGGCTGCCGGAGGAAGCCCACAGACCCCAGATTGGAGTGGGCCTGAGCCCGCCCCCACACACACTCTCTGCTGGCCAGCCCCAGCCTGTCCCCCCATTCTGCCCTGCCATCCATCCTCCAAGTGTGCCAGGAGGACATACTGTGGGCTCGTGGTCACAGTTGCCCTTTGGTGGGCACACTGGCAGCTCCCGGGCAGTCCTGACTCCCAGGTTCCCTCTAGTCTCCCACAGCCACCTTGTCAAATGGAAAAGGCAAATTCTTATTTCAGTTTAACGGAAAAATGGCTGTTCTGAGATGTCCAGAGACTGATCACACCGCAGGCTAGGTTTTAATTCCTTTTTTAATTTTTGAATTTGATTTTAGAGAAAGGAAGGGAGAAGGAGAACCATCAATGTGAGAGAGACACATCGATCAATTTGCCTCCCTCACACACCCCGACTAAGGAGCAAATCTGCAACCTGGGTATGTGCCCTGACCGGGAATCAAATCCACAACCCTTTGGTGTACAGGACGATGCTCCAACCATCTGAGCCACCCGGCCAGGATGCAAGTTGGGTTTTAGAAGAGCTGAGGCCAGGAGCTAGGGGTCCCAGACTGGACCGTTTACACGGCCACCCCTCCCAGGTCAGGCTGGACTGCAGGCGTAGGTCAGCGGTTGTCAACTTTTTGATCTCAGGACCGCTGATTGTAAATATCAGAAGACCTCAAAGAGCTTTTGTTTGTGTGGGTTTTATCTATCAGTATTTGCCATATTAGATAATAAGACTGAGAAGATTTAAGTATTTGTTAATCTACTTTAAAATAACTTAAAACCCCATTACATGTTAAGATAAACAATATAAATTTAATGAAAAATAATCATATTTTCTCAAACAAAAGGTTTAGTGAGAAGAGAGCAGCATTGTTGTACACTCTTACAGATCTTCTTTAATTTTGGGCTTACTAGAGGACGGCTGGATTATCACGTCTGCTTCTGTGTTCGGTCGGTTGCGATATCGCACATCGTGGAGCCTCTGGAAAACTCCACCGCATGTTTATGAGAGAGCAAGAGTGAAAAAGGCAAATAATTTCTTAGTCTTATGAAAATTACTCTGACCTTGTGGACCCCTGCCAGGGTTTGGGGGACAGTGAAGGTCCGTGGTCCGAGTTTGGAGGGTCATTATGACGATGGCTCTTTCTAGACAATCTCTGCACCGCCCCGCCCCCCCCTCCCCCCCCCCACACACGCCAGGTCCCGATAGCTGCCTTTGCCTTCTCCCTAGCCTCTGTGTTCGCAGGAGGGCCCTGAGCCAGACAAACTAAGTCCATTCCTGCCACTTCACTCAAAAGCTATGTGACCTTGAGCTTTGGGCAGGTCACTGGTTTTTCTCAGCCTCTGTTAACTCATTCCTCTGTGGAGATGGAATAAGTCCCCCTGGGCGGGTGATGGATGATAACTCCTCGGGGTGTGTGTCATCAGGTCCATGGGATAGTGATCAGTTTTGTCTCTGGGCACTTCCCTCCCCCAGAAGTGGACAGAGACGAGCAGGGGAGGCAGTGTTGGGCCTGGGCCCACCCCTGGCTCCTTGCTCCTCAGGATGGGGGAGAAGGGGGCTGTGCACAGCCTCAGAGGAGGCCCCGTTGGGAAGAGAGCCTGCTCAGACCTCACACTAGCCCTGCATTGGGCATTTGGAGGGTGAGCACTTGGCTACTGCTCCCAGGATTACGAAGCACTGAACAGACACAGGGCAGGTCTGGCCTCTGGCTCTCGCCAGTCAGGTCGGGGAGAAGCTCAATAGCCACTGAGTTTGTAGAGGGATGAGTGGGCTTTACAGGGTCTGCCGCTAGGTTGTAAGCTCACCTGGACTGGCGGCAGGGTGAGCTGGTGTTTGTTCAGGGAGACCTGGTGATCACCTATGGTGAGCCCTCCTTTTTGCCCTTCTGTCTGCTTAAATGCCCGGGTTTGTTTTGGTAAGTGCTTTGTTTTGAGATCTACCCCACCTGTGGATTTGGGTGACCCTGCGGGGTGGAGCTGCTACCGCTTTTCTTCACCTCCCCCCTCCGTTGGCCTCAGCCAGTGGGGTCTGCAGGAACCCCGACTCACCATCCTGATGCCCATCACCCCCAGCCCTGCCACCCCCACCCCACTCCCCCACTCCTCAGAGCAGTGCCAGTGACGCGGGGGACACAGCTTCACCCACACAGCTCTGGTGCTTGCACACACATGACCTGCGTCAGCCTGACTCAGGCCTCAGTTTCTCCGTGTATATAAGGCCCTTTCTCGCGTTTTATTTTATCTGATTTGGCTTTTTGTGGCTTTCCTTCCTTCTGTACTAATGCTTCTCTCTGATCTTATTTGCATTCAAATTACCTCGCCAGGTGGTTCACCAATTAGAGGTAAGAATGCTGTCCGTGCATCTCGCCACGCCACACCACGCCTCGCCACTGCGTCACCACCACTCCATCCCGTCCCGTCCCGTCCGTCACCTCCCCCATCCCCATCCTGACCTCATCTCCAGCTCTGGCCCCTCAGCACCACCGGCCGCCACACACATCCACACTTGGTCATTCCCTCCTGTGGACTCATCCATTGCAAGTCTGATTGTGAAGACAGCTGAGCCCCACCTGGGGGACGGCAAGCCCTGCGGCCTGGCCTCCCAGGCCAGCCCCACAGAAGGGCTCCTGCCGTGAAGCCAAGCCCTGGTCCTCACGGCTGGCCCAGAGGGAGGGCCTTCCTGTGAGGTGGGGGAGCATGACGAGGCCTTTCCTTTCCTCCCAAGAACCTCCTTTGTCTTGGGTCCCTCCATTATTACTGAACTCCCTTTAACATCCTGGCCCCATGGTGAAAGGAGGGCCAGCCCGTAAGTGCCTCAGCCCAGCACACACAGGAGGAACAGGCAGTGAAGATGGTAGTGTAGGTGGTGGGGTGACAGCTGAGAAATACAGGTCCTGTGTGACTAGACCCCTGACCTGTTAACCCCTGGCTCCGTTCCTGCAGGAGCCCAAGGGTTCAAAGCTCAGGCTCTGGACTAAAAGATTCGGGTTCAAGTGTGACTCACCACCTATGTTACCTTCAGAAAAGCGATTGTTCTCTCAGAAGTCTGTGTCCTCCTCTTTAAATCAGGGCCAAGGCCCCACCTCACGGGACTGTGAGAATCAGAGGAGAGGATAAGGATTTGGGCAGCGTCTGGCACAGAGCGGACACCCTGCAAAGTGGTTGCTTCTATCCTGTATTTACATCATTTTCTTCCCACCTCACAAGTGTCCTTGGGCACATCTAGTCCCTCGGAGTTCAGGGCCAGGGTGGTCTCAGGACTGAAGTTGGGGCTGGGAAGAGCCGCTGCCACGCTATGGAGGTTGGTTCCAGATTTGGGGGTTTCTGTGTACAGATAGGCTCAGGGTCTGTGTGGGTCCCCTGGACAGTCCTGGCTCTCAGCGCAGGGGAGCCTCCTCTCCCAGCAGGGCTCTCACCCAGGCACTGCTTCCTGTTCCTGCCTGGCACCCCTCCCGCCCCAGCTGAGCTGAACTTAGTGCAGCCCCCCTGCCAACCCCACCTGTTTGAATGAACATTTTCTGTAACAGCGTCCATCCATCCCATGAACATCACCTACTGGGTGCCCGTTGGGCTGCTCTCACAGGAGAAGGGTGTTTGGCATGGACCCCGGGCCCTCACGCTCCCCGATGCCCACTGAAGCCAGGACCGCCGAGCAGGCCAGCCCTTTGCCTGCATCAGGACTGAGCCTGGGAAGCCCCTTCTCCCATCTCCAGCTCCCAAGCTCCCAAGCTCCCAGCCCCTCCTGCTGCCCTGGGTCTGGGTGGTGGGAGAGGGACGTCAGGCAGTAAAGGGGCTGCAGCTTGGGTCCTCCCCGGGGGCCTGGGCTGTGAGAGCGTGGCTTGGACCTCTTCCTGTGGCTCCTGTCCAGACCAGTCAGTTGGGGTCCACAAGTTCTGTCTGTGTCCTCTGTGGGTATGACCGTCAGCCGGCCTGGACCCTGGGAGGGGCAGGCTGTTAGGGTCACCCTGGCTGTCGTGTGCAGGCGGTGGTTTTCTGTCAGGCTGTGTCCTGTGGGGTTATTCACTGTCCGTTGGACTGTCCTCTGTGGGTGTGATCATCTGTCGGCTTGTTCCAGGGAAGCGGTGTTACCTGTGCCTCAGGGAGTTACCGTCAGACAGTTTGCCCAGTGTGCTCTCACCGGCAGCTTTCTCAAGTGTTTATTGCCAGGACTGGGGGCGTGGCCAAGTCATGTGGTTTCACTCTCCCACCACCACCCTTGTGTTGGGCTCCTCCACCTGGACCTACCAGGATGGGCCCCAAGCCCAAGTTTCCTCCACCCTCTGTGCCCCCCCAGTCCTGGCTCCTGTCTGTCCGTCTGCGGCCAGAGCAGCCCCTCAGGGCGCCGGCCCGGGTGGGAGCTACAGCCTCCATTAGCCTCCTGAATTATGCAGGAGCCGTGGTGGGTCGAAGCACTTTAGTGGGACCAGGCTGAGGAGAGGAGCCGGAATGGGTGGGGCCAGTGGGAGGGGGTGGGGTGGGAGGGGAGGATGGGTGCTGTGAGCAGAGGCAGCTGGACACCAGGCCCTCAGGGCAAGCCCCTTCCTGTGGGATTCTAGTGGGTGGCAGATTCCCAGGCTCTTGCCCGGTGAGGGCATTGCATGCCTGCACATCCTAGGCCAGCAGGTCTGCAGGCTGTTCCCTCCCACGCCTGGCTGCGTGGCCTGGCACAGCCGGGAGCATTAATGGGGATGCTCCCTGGCAGACAGGCTTCAGTATTGGCTGGAGGGTAGTGGACACTCAGTGGCTGGCAGTAGAGCCCCTGGCAGAGCCGATGGGTGGGGCAGGATTGTGCTTCAGACTACAACCCTTGGTTCCAGCCAGGAGACCACTGGGCTAGTCAGGGAGAACTTCCTGAAAGCAGCACTGACTTGGGGTGTGGCCCCGATGTCTGCAGCATCTGATCAACACAAGCCACAAATGCTGTCAAGACTCCTCCCATGTTCCAGGCCTGACCCTTGTCTTTATGTCCCCGCAGGTGCCTTGCAGATTGAGAGCAGCGAGGAGTCAGACCAAGGCAAGTACGAGTGTGTGGCGACCAACTCTGCAGGCACACGCTACTCGGCCCCCGCCAACCTGTATGTGCGAGGTAAGGACTCGGGCATTGCAGTGCGGGCCCTGTCTCCAAGGAGCTGAGCTGCCTCTGCTGGCTGTGGACACATGGGGGCTGCCGAGCCCAGTCTCCTCCTTCCCGCCTCTTTCTGCAGCTGTCACAGCAGCAGCAGCAGCGCCCACTGAACAAGCTCACAGTGTCCACCACCACTCTGTCTGTCTTCCCTGCAGGCCCTTTGGGAAGCAGCCGCTCTTGGGAGCATTTGTATCTCTTATAGGTCCTGCACATGGGCCCAGAGCCCCATGGGAGTCCAGAGCCTTCCGAGCAGACGTGTGTGTGTGTGTGTGTGTGTATGAGTGTGTGTGCAGCCACACACATTAGTGTGTAAACGTGCACACTAATCTGCCTAGTCTTCCTAGAGTCTGCCCTTCTCCCTTCCCCCCATGCAGGGTGGGCTCCAGGCCAGGTGTGCCTGCCGTCTGGCCAGGCCTGCCTGGAGCCTTCCTGGAGGGGAAGCCAGCTGTACTGTTACCAGCCAGGGCCCTTGTGTGGGGGTCAGGCCGAGGCAGCCCTGCAGGTGATGGCCGTGTCCCAGGTGTTCCTTGCTGGGACCGAGAGGCTTGTGCATTTCCCCAAGTCCAGATACCCAGCGGAGAGGCCTGGGGACGGTTTGGAGTGTCCAGTTTCTGCTGTGCTCACAGCCCTCGGGCAATTAAGCTGGCCACCTGCTGCTTCCCATGAACATGCTGAGTCTGGTGTGCATTTATGCCCAGGAGGGGCCCTGGGAACCCCTCGTCTCTCCCACCGTCCTCTCCTTTAGCCTCCTGCACAGATGGGCAGCATTAAAAGTGAAACCAGCTCCCTTGGGGATTGTAAAGGAAAGTGGATGGGGTTTCCTCACGGTGATGGTTTCAGCACACCAAGTGCTCAATGCAGCCTCACGAGGGCTGTCCACCTATCCACCCAGGGCCAGGCATGGGGTGGGGCGATGGCAGTGGCCTGTCCCACTCTTTGGGGGTCACAAGGTCAGACAGGGCAAAGACCACCTGTGTCCTTACGGAAGGGCTGCTCCATGTCAGGGCACCGGTTACTGACAGACTACGGGCTACCAGCCCCTTTGGTGATGGGCATATTATGCTTCACTGGAGTTGGCGTGGGATGGGAGGTCCGCGCTGGCTCCCTTGTCAGGTGTGCTGCTCCTTGAGGCTCACCTGGGCCATCCCAGGACCTGCCTTAAGGAACGGCATTAGAGCAGGGAGACCTGGAGCACCAAAGCCACCCCACAGGCCAAGAGGAGGGTTGTAAATAGCACAGCCTTCCCCCTACACTGCTCCAGACGGAGGTTCTGGCAGGCGTGCAGGGGCCTGACAAGTCCCCTCTGAGAGACAAGCAGCTGGAAAGAACCTTCCTTGTCAAAGACCCGTCTGCTTCCACCTGGACCTTTCCATGTGCCCGGTGGTCCTGACCAAGCATTTCTTGGGGGCAGAGCTGCCAGAGGCTGTACAAAGGCAGGAGGGGACCTAGACCCATGGTGGATGGACCCTGCATTGCCATCGGGGTGGGGAGGGGGCAGCTTTCTCTGAAGTCACCATCACACTGGCCTCAGCCCTGAGAAAGGGCAGTGGGTCTCTTTGGATGACCTGAGTGTGACTGCCCCAGCCAGCAGCTTGAGCGCTGACCAGGGAGCTCTGACCCTCAGCCCCTTGGAGCTTCCCTGTCTGCAGGGCCCCCCCGCTGTCCGTCCATGCTGGACTCAGGCAGAACCCTGACTGGCTCTTGCCATGGCCCATTCCCTACCCCTACCTCTACCCCTACCCCCACCAGGTCTTTTGGAATTGCCTTCTTGGCCCACTGCCATAAGCCTTTTGGGCAGGGCATGTGAGTTCCTTTAGTTCTAGCCTCATTTGGCGTGGGACCCTAAAACAGGCTGTTTCAACCTGGCTTTGGTTGTCTCTGCGTCTCTCTGTCACACACGCATTCCAGTGAGCTCTGGTATCTCAGGGCCAGTCCTAAGTCTCTGTCCCCAGGCCCCACCTGAACCTGCGCTTGCCCTGCTTTGCCGGGAGCGGCCTGCTCTACAGCCCCAGGACAGGCCCTCCCTTCCAGACTGAAGACAGCAGGACAGCCCTGCTCCTCAGGCCCTTCCTCGGGTCTCTCTCCCATCCTCATCTCAGTCCTGGCAGAGCCCCTGCTTTCTGCCCCAGCTCCTCTAGGGAAGCTCCCGTTGTGCTAGCCACCAGCTCTGTGTCCTGAACCCCAGTGCTGGCCTGCCTGCTGGTCTGCATCCACTCGCCCCCGCCGCCCAGCAGAGCGGCTCCCTGTTACCCTCCAGGCCGGGGGCACCAGCCATCAGTACCTAAACCTCAGCATCCAGATCGGTGCGACTCCCTCCCAGGGTTTCTCAGCTTGGGCACTATTGACGTTTCGGGCTGGATCACCCTCAGTTGTGCAGGGCTGTCCTATGCAATGTTGTCAGGTGTTTAGCGGCATCTCAGGCCCACTAGATGCCCGTAATAGCCCCTCGTCATGACAATTCAGAATGTCTCCAGGCCTCGCCCAGTGTTGCCTGGGGGAACCCCTGCGGGTGAGAACGGCGCTGCATGGACGGCCTCCCATGGGCAGTCATCTCCATCCATCTCTTGTCCACTAAGCTCGAGGGCATGTCTCCTCCTCCAGTTTGGCTTCAGTGTCTACCTCACTTCCTGCCTCTTCTCCCCCAGACTCTCAGGGCTCCCACTGCCTCTCTGAGGCCCTGCGGTTGCTGCATTTAATGGGACAGCGAGTGTAAAGTTCCCAGCGTGTCACCAGGCACGCAGGAAATGCTTGGCAGTCAGTAGCCACGGCTGCTGTCAGGATAGCACCGGTGGGGGAAGGATGCGTCATCCAGTTACTCTGACTTTGCTTGTAGTTGCCCGCAGCGCCACCCACAGTCTCTCGGGCCCAGGCATGCCTGGTGGGCCAGCCTCTCTCCCTCACCGTCTGACTTTCCCGAGTGACTCACTCTTTCCTTCCATCCACAGCGTTTCTCTCCTCCAGCTCTCAGGACGTACAGCTGCCAGGAGCCAGGGCAAGGCCACACCCTCTGCAGAGCCTGCCCTACTTGCCCTTGACTTTCCCCTTCTCTGCAGGGAGCTGGCCACTAGGTCACAACGGTCTCTAAACAGGGCGATGTCTTCGCAGCCTTTCTCCCCACAGGTGCCCAGACCAGCTCCTCACACTAGTGCTGTGCAGCGTGGGGCTTCCTCAAGGTGGCGGGATGCTGGCGGCTCGTGTGCTTCGTGGGTTTGTGGGCTGGGGGGGCCCTGACTCCAGAGCCCAGCTCTCTGGGTCTGTCCAAGCCATGGGGTGTGCGTGAGGCATGGGGGCCGTTCTGTGCCCCACTTCCACCCCTCCCGGTCCCGCCCTTGGCGTCCCAGCCCCTGCCAGGGGACTCAGCCCTATCCACTGTGTCCTCCATGAGTCCTGAGTCTTTCGTGAGCGGCGTGGTCCGCGCGCACCTGTGTGCACGTGCGTGTGCGTGGGGCACAAGAGTCTTGTCTCGTTTCCGTGCTGTGTGGGCAGATGAAGGTTGGCCTGTTTTTACTCTCTCTGTGTTTCTCCTTGTCTTTTTTTTATTCCCTCCTCATCCTCATCGCACTCTGCCATCAACCCAAACTCTCATCTCTCAGATCAGCGAGAAGGTTGGTCCTTTTCACTTCTTATCCATCTACAGTTCTCCCGTCGATGGGATGCTCCCGTCTGTAGGGACCAGCGGGCACGGCCAGCTCCCTCGGGCTCGCTCCAGCCTGGCCTGCCCGCCAGTCGGGCTCTGCTGTCTATTGTTTGGGCCGACAGGCGGGCAGGACCAGGGGTGGGTGGGCAGATCCCCCTGCCCCGCATGTTCCTGCCGCTTGGGTCCCTGATAAACCTTGTGTCTGCATGTTCCTTTAGTTGGGCTACCCTACAGGGTTGGGCGAGTCTGGTGCATGGCACGAAGCTGCACTTCACCTTTTGCCCGGGCTAAGCCAGCTGTCTGTTCCAGGTGAAATTCAGGTGTGGTTGTGGGAGTTATGAGCTGAGGTGCTCTATGTGGACCTGTGGGCCTTCCAGTCACTTAACTCCACGTTTGCCTGAACTCAGCTGAAACCCTTGGGAAGACAAAGGGAAAAGGCTCATCTGGAAGGAGCTCACCCTCTCAAAACCATGCAGCGCAGGACAGAAGTCCTGCAGCGTGTGCCCTGTCCTGGCCCAGCAAGACTCAGTAGAGCAACAGCCCTGGCGTGCCTCCTGAGCTTCGTGTCCGTGGCTGTCTCAGGCCCACTAGATGCCCGTAATTCCCACATGGGTGGCACATGGTATACTCTGGTCTCTTTCCTCCCTGGCCAGAGCCAAACGAAAAGCTTCCCACCTGCCCCAGGCCCCTCTCTCTGCCCGAGCCTGCCAGGCAGCTCCCATTTCCTCAGCCCCACACTGGGTTACACCTCGAATGATCTCTTGCAACTCTGAGGCCCACTTGGGAGCCCTGAAGAGGCCCTGTCCCAGCCACAGGTTGGAAAGGGCTTCCTGGAGACTCCGCTCCAGCCCTTCCCAGAGCAGGCTCACATGGGCTGTTCTCAGCCCACCCGCAGGGGCTGGCGGTTCTTTCTGTGCCCAGTGGTCTGAGTGGTAGAGGAGGCCCACCTGTCCGCAGGGCTTTGGGCTGAACCCCAAGGAGCTGAGCTGGGCCACCTGGTCCCCTTGGAATCATCTCTGTGGCTTGAGTTTCCTCCATGAGGGAGAGGGAGCCAGTTGAGAGGAGGGCTGCAGCCTCAGCTCAGATATCAGCCCTGAGCATCCAGCCATATGCACTCCTGAGCTCTGGGGCATCTGGGTTACACCATTTCGCTGACCGGGCGATCTGCCCGTGCAGTCAGAAAACAGCCATCAGCAGAGATGGCGCAGCCTGCAGCCGCCTCCCTGTACGCCCCTCTCCCCCGCCCTCCTGGTCCCTGGTCCCTCCCCCTCCCCCTCCGTGGTCCCACCAAAAATAAGCACGGACACAAATATTTAACAGGAAGGCAGAAGTGAGTTTCTAAATATTCCGGGGGGATTTGCTGGGCTGGTAATTTGTTTGGCGCTGATAATTACATCTTACATTTTTCCAGCTTTACTTAAAACTGTGCGCCGAGTGTGCCGGCATTTAATTACTGCTCTGCGGCAGCCACAAGGTTATTTATTAAAGAGTTATTTTATCTTGATACAGTGGATCCTGCCCCTTTATCCCCTCCTTAATGTTGTGTTATTTTCATCAGAGAAATTTCCGCGCGTGAATGCAGATTGCGGGGCGGCCTCCCCCTGCTATTAGGCTGTCACTCCACTGAATGCTGGTGTCTCCGGGTGCCGCCCCGCCCCATTAGAGGGGTTGTCAGCGCAAATAATTAGACTTAAAAGTTACAGCTAAAATATAATCCAGAAATGGCAGGGCCCTGTTTTGGAAACTGTCTGTAAAATGTCAGCACTCAGGATGCACGGGGAACAGTAAGGGACCGGCGTTGTTGGAGCTCAAGATTAGACCCTGAGTGCATTTTTCCCAGCTCTGGGTTTTCCTTCCCTACTGTCACTTCTGTCAAAGACCGAGTCCAGGGTGAGTCCTGTTCCTTTTGGAGGCCTCGTGTCTGAGAGCAGGAGGAATGACAGCGGGGCTGCTGTAGTGAGGCGCCAGCCCCTCTGGGCTGTGGGAATGGGGATGGTTGTCTAAGCAGGTCCAGGATGCACGGCCCCACGGGCACTGGCGACCCCAGCAGGTTGTCTCTCGCCTCTCTTGCCATGTGGCTGAAGCGCAGTGTCCTTGTGAAAGCATCAAGGTTCGCACACCCAGGAACGTCTGGGCTGGAGGCCCTTGCCTGCTGCAAGGGGTGACAGTGGAGCAGAATACCTTGTCCTCCGGGGACATGGGGGATAAAGTCCAGTCAGCTTTCCGTGCTGCTTAGGTTGGAACCCAGGGTTGATTGATCAAGGACCTACTTCCTTTTCCTGGGGCTCTTTGTTCTTATAGTCAGGGATCGGACCAGACCCCAAGATTCTGCCACTGACGGGGGTCAAGCTTGCAGCCAAGCGCTCGCACGTGGCACAGGCTCTCTACGTCCCACCCATGTGCCGCCTGGAGAGCCTTGGCTAACCCAGAAACCAGCACGCTTCAGAAGCTTCTCTCTGGAGTCACCAGGTGTCTCTTTTCAGCCCTGTCAGCCTGGGCTCAGAAGGGCATGCATTTTCCACCAGGCAGACCAACCTAGTACCTGGGTAAACTCGGGCATGTCACTAAAGTATCAGACTTTTTAAAAATCCTCACTCGAGGATATTTTCCAACTGATGATTAGAGAGAGTGGAAGAAAGGGAGGAGGAAGGGTGGGAGTATGGGGGTGGGGGGTGGGGGAGAGAGGGTCAGGAATCGAGCCTGCAACCGAGGTATGCACCCTTGACTGGGAATCGAACCCAGGACCCTTTGGTCCGAGGGCCGAGGCTCTCACCACTGAGAAAGCCGGCTGGGGCTAAATATCAGCCTTAAGCCAGTCCCCTTGTCTGTAATTGGAAGGTGATAGCCATGGAGACCTTTGGCACATGGCAGGTGCTCCAGAGCGGTCTCCCTTCCCTGAAATGCATGAGCGAAGAGGAGATGAGGCAGCCCCTGGCTGAGAGTAGAGAAGATTTGGTCAGTTAAAACTGCCCCCTGTGCTGTGCTGGACCCTCTACAGGCCTGGGCCTGGCCTGCACACAGACCTGCCTGCGTCTCTGCTCCCCTGGCCTGCTCCTCAGGCCTAGCTCCAGAGGGCAAGGGGTGCCCGCACCACCAGCTGCCCACTGCTCCTTTCCATGCCTCCTGACCTCACCTTTGTGCCGTCTGTGGAGTGTATGCAAAGGGAGCTGGGTCGAGGCTTCCTCTTGCCAGCCAAGCTCCGGGGTCCGCCTGTTCTCTACCACACAGACCTGCTCTTCCTGCGACCTGCTGCTGTCATTCGGTGTAGACTCCCAGCTTTAGGACAGATGGCAGAAACCCACTTATATGAGCTTAATCACAACAAGGAAACTTGCTAGCCTTACCAGACAGAAAAATGTAGTAGATTTGGCGTCAGGCAGGACTGGATCCAGGCATTGAACGTTTGGGTGGGCCTTTGCCTGCCTTGTCTCTTAGCTCTGCTCCCCTCCGTTAGTTCACAAGCAGGTCCTCTCATCCTGTGAAATATGGTCCCTGGTCCCCTAAGCTTAGCCACCATAGTAGAGAAGGAAGTTCGCTCTTCTAATCATTTTTGCAAAAGTCTAAAGGCTGCATGTTGTTAGCCAGGTCTGGGTCACATGCCCCATATGGCAAGAACGGGTTGGTTCCCCTGAAGGAAATGAGGATGCCAGTTCTAGAAGGTAGAATGGTATATGTCTATGAGACATGCTGAGACCCCAGTGAGCCTGGGGACACAGGGAAGTGAGCAAGCCCGTGACATTGGTCGTTCCTGGCCCGCTCAGGCGACTGGCAGTGTTTCTGTTGTCTGGAGGCCTCAGAGTGAGGTGGTGTAGATGGAGGCGAGGCCGGGGCTGGGTAAGGTAGGGTTCTGTTAATCTGAGCTGAGGAGTCATTGGGGACCCATGCAGGAATTTTTTAACGGGGAAGTGATGTGAGCAGATTTGTGCCAACTGTTGGTTGGAGGGCCAATTATGGGAGGGGGCCTGGGGGACGACAAGGCAGGAGAACAATGAGGAACCCGAGGCAGCAATCCAGGGAGAGATGGTGGTGGCTTAGACCTTGGGATACCAGTTGCCGGGGATTTGGAGAGAAATTAGTGGGTCTGAAAGATATTTTAGGCGGCAATAGGGCACAGTGATCTATTTACTGGGCATCTGGTCCCTGGGCCGCAGCTTGACCCTGTTCAGGGAAGTCAGAGGTTGGACCGGGTGGTCTCTGCATTTGTTTCCAGCTCTGATTCTGTGGCTCTAGGCTGTGCAAGCAGCAGAGCCTGAAACCCATAGTGGAGGTGCTCCTGGTGGGGCACCATGGTCTTGCATGCCTGGACTCCCCAGCAAGGGTCCTCTGAGACCCGAACTCTCAGTGGTGCCCTCTGGTCATTTAGCCTTGCTGCCTGCCTTCTCCAGCCCTGTCTGCAGGGGTGCCCAGGAAGGACACACCCTAGCCTCTGCCACCAGCTGCATGACCCGTCTGCGTGCCAAGCATGCCTGCCCATGGCTAGGTCTTGCCTGCCTTCCCCCTCTGCATGTTCCGAATGTCTGTGCCAAGCTTGCAGTTTGGGGGCGGGGAGGTCACTGGGCTGCACCTTGGACTGAGAAGCTCAGAGCAGCTTCTGATCTGCGGAGCCCAAGGCTGGAGGCTGTGGCCAGACACAGCCACCCTCCCCCTTGAGGTCCTGTTCATTGGCGTGGAAAGCCGTCTGCTCGGCACCCTCATCATGTTACTGCCATCATCATGCCCATCCTGCCCGTGGACCACGTCCCTGGCCCTGTCCGACCCTTTGCCCCTGCCCAGACCCTCCTGAGGGGCAGCCCCTCCCATTGGGTTCCTCGGCTGTGCCTTGAGCATGGCTGAGGTCCCAGCAGGTGGCATGCCACTACCTTCGTCTCTTCCCCTTGGGCTTGGAGGTGGAGGCAGTGACTCCAGAGAAGGTGGCCGTGTCACTCCCAGACTGACCCTCTGCCCTGCTCCAGCCATGCTCCAGGCCCTCTACCTTAGGGTGCCTGGACTTCTCTCACTAGTGCCCCACTCGCCCCTCTCGAGACCCTTGGTGGGGCGTGGGGGGTGAGGAGCAGGTAGGGGCAGGCACTGGAAGGTGACCTGGATTGTGGCCTTGAATAGACCTGGCCTTTGCGCTGAGTCCCTATATGGCCCTGGGCAGATGGACTCTTCTGGGCCTCAGTTTCCTAGGCTGTAAAATAAGAGCTTGGTTGCGGAATCTCTCGTGTTCCAGACAGTCCCTGAGTGTAGGTGCTGCGTCTAGCCTGAAAGTGGGGTGGGAGGTGGTAAGCCAGGGCCCAGGGACTCCGCCCCTCCTATCTCTGAGGTGGGATTGGCTCTGAACAAGAGGGGCTGCCTGGATGAGGGGCCCCTGCCCTTCCATCCTCCTGCGTCTCCTGCCCAGCCTGTGAGTGCCTCTCTCCTCCTCCCGCAGTGCGCCGTGTGGCTCCTCGTTTCTCCATCCCTCCCACTAGCCAGGAGGTGATGCCGGGCGGCAGCGTGAACCTGACATGCGTCGCCGTGGGCGCACCCATGCCCTACGTGAAGTGGATGATGGGGGCCGAGGAACTCACCAAGGAAGACGAGATGCCAGTTGGCCGCAACGTGCTCGAGCTCAACAATGTCGTGCGTTCCGCCAACTACACCTGTGTGGCCATCTCCTCGCTGGGTATGATTGAGGCCGTGGCCCAGGTCACAGTGAAAGGTGAGTGCCAGGGTGCACGCTGCTGTGGGGCCGGGCCAGACCACGTCATTGCTCTCTCCGGGGTGCATCGGCCCTGGGGTCCTCCTGGCCCTCAATAGTGGAGGGAGGGGTTTTGTTAATAGTCTTAATAATAATGGCTAACTGGTCCTGAGTCCTGAGGGCAGACGCCAGGCTGGGAAGTACAGATTACATTATTCAGTCTCAGTGTCACCCTGGGGGGTAGATCCTCTCATCATCCCCTTTTACAAGTGAAGAAATGGAGATGCAGGGTCCACAGAGTAATAATGGAGCAGCCACTTGAACCCTGGGAGGTCTGACTCCACAGCAAGCCCTTCTAACCCTGCGTAGCGCCAGACCTGGGTTTCCCAGCCTCTCAGCAAGAAGGATGTGAAGTAAGATAAATAGCAGCCAAGGAGGGTGTTGGCTCCCGGGAGCCCTGGAACAGGCTCTCGTATATAGCAGACCCCTCGGCGCGCCCGGCCTCCACTCTGCCCCTCTGGCCCTCCCCCTCCCTCTGCAGCCTGAGTGATCCGTGTAACATGTACAGCAGGATCATGCCGCTCCCTTTAAAGAAAGAGAGAAAGCCTTCCAGTGTCTCCCCACGGCTTTTAGGATGAAGACCAGGGATCCCCACTGCAGCCTCCTCGCTGCTGCCCACCCCTGGCCGTCGCTGGCTCCATCTTGCTCCCTGGGTCTTAGCCCTGTGAGACCTTCCCTGGTCACCCCATCTAAGGAGATTCCCTGGATTTTTTTCCCCATCGAGCACCTTGCTCTCTTCTGTCCTTGCACATACCAGAGTCATCCTCAACGTGTTGATTGCGGCTCTCGCACTGGAACTTTAAACTCCATGGAAGCAGGAACCTGTCTTTGTGACACGTGCCCTTGGCCCTAGCTTAGTGCCTGACACACAATAATAATTTGTTGAATGTTGACTGTGGGCCTGGAACTTCTCTATCTTTAATGTTAGCCAAGTCACTGCGCCTGTGGGGCCAACAGCCCATCACTCTTTCTAAAGCCCAGGGCTACTCCCTGAGGAAAGATCTCCCCCTCCCCAGCCTGTTATGCATAGGGACCAACAGGTGAGCCCAGGCCAGCTGCAGAAGCAGGTCCCTACCCCCCAGCCTGTGTGCCTCCCATCTGCATGGGACCCGCGCAGGCAACGTCTCGTCTGGGTCTGATTGTCAGAGGAGTCACAGGGGCTGAGGTGAGGATCCAGGGAGCCCCGGAAGTGACGTGCCTCGACACCAGAGGACCCCAGGCCCCTGGAGGCACTGCCAGCACCGTCCCCGCTTGGTGCCCTCCGAGGTCACTGCAGACATTCCAGGCCGTTCTTCAGGGTGGGCTGTGGGGGTCAACTACACTTTGGTTAGATGACCCCCGAGAGCAGGGTGGGCCCCTGAGGTCATGACCTCGGGTAACCCTGAGCCTCCCGCTTTGTCCCCAGCTTTGCCGAACCCTCCAATTGACCTTGTGGTGACAGAGACAACGGCCACCAGCGTCACCCTCACCTGGGACTCTGGGAACTCAGAGCCCGTGTCCTACTATGGCATTCAGTACCGTGCATCGGGCACGGAGGGCCCCTTCCAGGAGGTGGACGGTGTGGCCACTACTCGCTACAGCATTGGCGGCCTCAGCCCCTTCTCAGAATACGCCTTCCGTGTGCTGGCGGTGAACAGCATCGGGCGAGGGCCGCCGAGTGAAGCAGTGCGGGCGCGGACGGGAGAGCAGGCGCCCTCCAGCCCGCCGCGCCGAGTGCAGGCGCGCATGCTGAGCGCCAGCACCATGCTGGTGCAGTGGGAGCCCCCTGAGGAGCCCAATGGCCTCGTGCGGGGGTACCGCGTCTACTATACTCCGGACTCCCGCCGCCCCCTGAGCGCCTGGCATAAGCACAACACCGACGAGGGGCTCCTCACCACTGTGGGCAGCCTGCTGCCTGGCATCACCTACAGCCTGCGCGTACTGGCCTTCACCGCTGTGGGCGATGGCCCCCCCAGCCCCACCATCCAGGTCAAGACACAGCAAGGAGGTAGGTGGGGGCAGCATGCTGGCTGGAAGGCCCTGGCAGAGCAAGGGTCGGGGGGTGGGCAAGGCTGTGGTGGCACCTCCTTCCACAGACTGTGTACTTGGGGTTCAGGGAGGATGAGGGCCTGTATTCCACACATGCATGGTCCCTTGGAATGCAGGATAAGGGTGTGGGGGGTACAGATCTGCCTTCCCCTGCTCCTTCCCCGGTGCCCTGCCCTCGGGGGTACCAGTGAAGCTGATGGTGCCTGGCATGGGGTGTTGCAGTGCCTGCCCAGCCCACGGACTTCCAGGCCGAGGTGGAGTCCGACACCAGGATCCAGCTCTCATGGCTGCTGCCCCCGCAGGAGCGGATCATCAAGTATGAGCTGGTGTACTGGGCAGCAGAGGATGAAGGCCAGCAGGTGAGCGCCTCGCAAGGACAGGAGGAGGGAGGAGGGCTTCTGGTCCCTGGGGGTCTGTGGTGGGCTTACCCGGGCAGGCCTTTCTAGAATGGTGTAACCCCTGGGGTCCTCCTTGGGCCTCTGTGGCTTATGAGGCCTTTATGCTTCTTAGTCTTCGTCACCCTGTGCTGGGGGCAAAGTCATTAGATCTGTCCTTGAGTGTCCCAGGCTGTGTGGCCCACGTGACACTGGCAGAGCCTAAATCTCCCCTGGGGCTACATGTCCCAGGTGTTCCCCTGCCCACGTGGCCCTTGTGTGGTCCAGGTGGCCATGTGGCATGGAGCCAGCACCGGAGCCACACTGGCTCCAGAGGGGTTAGCTGCACCCATGTTGGGGAACAGCCTCTGCGTGACCTTGAAGGTCAGAGCGGTCAGTGAGTGCTCCCTGCTCTTCCAGCACAAGGTGACCTTCGATCCTACCTCCTCCTACACCCTAGAGGACTTGAAGCCCGACACGCTGTACCACTTCCAGCTGGCCGCCCGTTCTGAGATGGGGTTGGGCGTCTTCACCCCCACCATTGAGGCCCGCACGGCACAGTCCAGTAAGTGTCTTCTGAGACTGCTGCGTGCTGCAGCTGGGCTGGGACACACACACACACACACTCCCCCTTGACCAGGCAGGCGGTCAGGTCAGCTGGGCCCTGGACTGGACTCTGGTCTAGGCTTCATAGAGAGGGACAGGTAAGTGCCCTCTAGTCTGTGTCCAGGTGGCTACTGCACTCATTGCTTCCTGCCTGACTTCTGCCCCTACCACGCCCCCTCGCCCCACCCAGGTAAGTTCTGTGTCTGTGACTCATCTCCTTCCTCCACCCGCCTCTGCGATGGTCACACCAGCTGGCTAGGCATCCTCAGTGGTGGGACCACTACACTCGCTGTGGCCAGACCAGCCATCTCCCTCCCTGTAGCCCCACATTTCATCTCCTCCTCACCCATATTCCCGCCCTCATGCCCCCACCATGAGTATGTGTGGGCCATGCAGTCCTGCCAAGCCAATTGGACACAGGGCACACCTGTGAGAATGGGACCATGTGACTGAGCATGTCCATGTGCCTGCACTGCGATCACGTGGCCATATGTGTGGAACCAACCGCAAGGCTGTTTGTGATAACTGTGGCGTGTGTATTGCTGTACTCCCGCATGAGTGCGACTGATTCCGTGAGCGGGCGTGTTACCCCATCTGACCACCTGACTGCAGTCCTGCAGGTGTTTGTCATTGAGTCTGTGCCCCTGTGATTGGGTCTGTAAAGCTGTTCTTAGGATTGGGACCCAGCAAGTGTGTCTCTGGGTATTTGACCCCTGACCCTGTCTGTGGGTCTCTGCAGCTCTCCTGATGACACACCATGGACCACGGCTGTCTGGTCACGTGGCCACAGCAGGCCACTGTCCACAGGCTCTGGGTGATGGCAGTGCTGTGGGTATATGGCTGGATGGGACCGTGGCATTGGGACAGGAAGTGTGTGTGATAACCTTAATGCACGGCAGCATCTGTGAGAGGTCCGTGTCACAGCGACCACTCAAATGTGCCAGTGATGTCAGGGAGCCACGTGTGACGTGATGCTCATGGATTCGTTCCACAAGCACCTCTTGTGGTCCTGCTGGGCGCCAGGCCCCACACACAGTGCAGGTCTGGCAGCACGACCCTGGCACAGCCTCTGCCCACGGGAATCCTAGTCTGCTGTTAAACCTGCAATTATCCAAATGAGCTTTTAATTACATTTGTGTAAAGTGCTGTGGAGGAGACAGGCAGTGGAGAGATGGTGGGACAGGAAGAACCTCATCTGGTCTACGGGTTCAGGGAGGGCTCCCTGGGGTGACACAAGGCCTCGGGCAGGGGGTCAGCAGGTGCCAGGGCCTGAAGGAGGCTGGTGTTTGGTTGTGGTCAGGGGCAAGCAGCAGGCCAATGTGGCTGGAGCAGCAGCCAGACCACGGGGACAGAAGGCAGGTGGGAGTGCTGACTGACTGGCTGCTGCAAGCGGATGCGTGGAGTTGCCTGACAGGATGCCAGGGACCAGTGAGGAGGCTGTGCGACTGTTGGCAAAAGGCGGCAGCTCAGGTGAGGTGTTGCTGAGGTGTTCGCAGTGGATGTGCGGGCTGTCTGGGATGCTTACTGGCCAGGATCTGGTGATGGATGAGTCTAGGGGGCTGAGTGGGAACCGTCAGGTGAAGCCTCTGTTTCTGATGTATAGACCTGGGAGGAGGGTGGTAGCTCTCCTGAGGGTAGGCAATGGGACAGAAGCAAGCACTCAAGCTCCAGATAATATTCTCCATCCGCTTGGCAGGCTGCCGGAGCCCGGGTGGAGATGGAGGGCCTTGAGGAGGACGGCCGGAGGTGGGAGGAGGTCCAAGAGAGAGGGGGTGTTGGAGGTGGAAGAAGAGAGTTTCAAGAAGCAGACCAGGTGATGCTGCTGAGAGGTCAGGACCAGAGGAACGGGGAGGAATGGGTCTGGAAGAGAATTTTGGTGGTTTGAGGGTCTGACGCCGATTGGATTTCACAAGGCAAGACGGGCGGTAAGAACATAGAGACGGAAAACTCAGGCGTCGATGTTTAGTCGGGGGCGAAGGGGACCCCTGTAGCTGGTGGGACATGGGCTGAGGACGGGGCCTGTCTTTTCTAATGGGAAGTCTTAAGCATATTTAAACTCTGCTGGAGGGGAAAGGGGAATGGAAGGCTCGGAGGGGCAGAGCCCAGGTGCTGGGAGTGATTGGCCTCGGGCAGGAAGCGGAGGAAAGGAGAGAATGCAGTTTGTTGGTGGATGTGGCAGCAAGAGGTGGATGGAGCTGCTTTGGAGAAGCTGGTTTTCTCTGCGGAGTAGGAGAGAGGGTCAGATGCTGAGGGAGGGGGGTCGTGGGAGCCGGAGGTTTGAGGGGCATGGAGGAGGTTGAAACTACCCTGTGTCACGTGGGAGAGTGAGGTGGACAGGAAACAGGCTGTCGGGCAGCGTGGAGGGCCCAGGCGAGGCCATGGGGATGGGATCAGAGGATGCCACCCTGACTGGCCAGTTGGCTCTCCCGCCCCAGTGCCGCTGTAGAGAAGGTGGAGAGTTGGGTTTATTCAGAGCTCAGGGGCAGGCCGGGCAGGAGCCTGGGGCAGGAAGGGGGAGAGGGAGTTGGAGTGTTGGTAAGACGGAGGACTTCAGTGTTCAGGCTGAATGCTAAGGACGGTAAGGATGGGGTCGATGGGCAGAGGTCTCCAGGAGGTACAGAGCAGGCACAGTGCTGGGGGCCTTGAGCAGCTGAGCTGGGAAAGAGGTGAGGCCTGCGAGGGAGCTTTGGAGCCACGGTTTGGGAGGTAGGGCTGTTCCCGGTCACAGCATTATCCAGGGCATGAGCACGGCAGTGCTGGGGAGGAGCAAGCCTTGGGGTGCGGAGGCTGTGAAGTCACGTGGGCAGGGGTGGTGGCAGCACCTGAGATGCAAGAAGCCCATGGGGTGGCAGCAGTCCTGAGTGGGAATAGGGCCTGGAATGTCACTGAAGGCAAGGAAGGCATCGACCTGCCTCCTGACCCCCAAGGAGCCCATTGAGAGAGCACCTTTCTCAGGAACTTTTTCTCTAAACTACCCGGGGCCATTGTCCACCTTTGCATCTGGTCTCCAGTCTTTGTCACCTGTGGCTCCGGCATAGACCCCTGTCCAGGCAGGCACACGCCAGGGGCATCCTTGTTCCAGAAAGGCCATTGCAGCCTCTTGTCCTCAGAAGAGAAGAGCTGTGTGCAGTTGCGTGCTCGGGGTGGGGGTGGCATGGCCCCATGCTTGTGTGTGCCTGATGCTGTGTGTGTTTTGGGCGAGACACCATATGTGTGAGGCACTGTGTGAGAGACACCATATGTATGTGTGGGAGATACCGTTTGTGTGTGTGTGTGTGTGTGTGTGTGTGTGAGAGAGAGAGAGAGAGAGAGAGAGAGAGAGAGAGAGAGAGAGAGAGACAGCTGGCGTGCACATGCCTATGGTCCAGGGGTAGCCAGGCTGTCTGGCAGCAGTGGCTGTAGTCTGCCTGGGGGGCCCTCGGATAGCCATTGCCCCTCAGGGAATGACCTTCCTGGGTGAGTTCCCCTCCTCTGTGACTTGTCACCGTGCCTGTGACCCCCCCTCCATCTGCCTGCTTCCCCCCATTTGTCTTCCCCAGCCCCCTCCGCCCCTCCCCAGAAGGTGACGTGTGTGAGCACGGGCTCCACCACAGTCCGGGTAAGTTGGGTCCCACCACCGGCCGACAGCCGCAACGGTGTTATCACCCAATACTCGGTGGCCTACGAGGCGGTGGACGGCGAGGACCGCCGGCGGCAGGTGGTGAACGGCATCAGCCGCGAACACTCCAGCTGGGACCTGGTGGGCCTGGAGAAGTGGACGGAGTACCGGGTGTGGGTGCGGGCGCACACGGACGTGGGCCCCGGGCCCGAGAGCAGCCCGGTGCTGGTGCGCACCAACGAGGACGGTAGGCAGCGACACCGGGGGACGGGCGGGAGGGAGGCCTGCAGCCGGGGCCTTTGTCTCTCACAGGCCCAGGACTCCTCTTCCTGGTGTAGGCGTAATGGCCAAAACCGGGGAGATGTAGCTTATGGGAGAGCCTGTTATGGGATAGCCTATGCCCAAATTCCAGCCTTTGGGGCTATTTCCAGGGCAGCCAGAGCCTTAAAAGGCTAAGATGAAAGAAGTAGCTCCCCTTCTCTAAGATTTGAGAGATGAGGACCAGGAAGATTGGTGCCAGAGACACTCAAACCACAAGGGAGACTCCACCTGTCCTGGACATTGGCATGATATGGGGCCCAGGAGGAGATACAACAGGCTGTGCTGACTTTGGGGTCATCAAAGACCTCTCCCCAAGTGAAGTAGCCCTAAGCCAGAGGGGTCACAGGGTCCTGGGTTCTCCCCACTGCCTGGCAGAGGGAGCCCTCCGTGTTCTTCTCCAGGGACAGGCGGTCTAAAGAAGTTATATCAGGGCCTCTCCTGGGGCAGTGAGGTGGAAGGGCAAGGCCCTGGAGTGTGCTGTGCCCACCCGAGCCAGGACCCGTACCTCCAGGACTGACTTCCTTGTCTCCCTGATCCCCAGTGCCCAGTGGGCCACCACGGAAGGTGGAGGTGGAGCCACTGAACTCCACCGCCGTGCACGTCTCCTGGAAGCTGCCGGTCCCCAGCAAGCAGCACGGCCAGATCCGAGGCTACCAGGTCACCTATGTGCGGCTGGAGAATGGCGAGCCCCGAGGCCCACCCATCATCCAGGACGTCATGCTGGCTGAGGCCCAGGTACGCCCCTGCGAGATGGTGGGGTGGGAGGGTGGGCGAGACCAACACGCCGGCTTCCTCTCTGGAGCCCAGGTTTGCTCCCTCCCCTGCCTGCTCCCAGAGGGACGGTGGCACTGAGACCAGGAGGTTAGGGCTAGGTTCCAGAAATAGGCCCTGCCGGCCCCCTCCGCCCTGTGCCAGTCCTGGCCTGGCCGTCACCTCTGTGGCTCAGCCCCCAGCACCAGCACTGAATAGCTCTGTCTCCGCAGACCCAGGCCTCCGTTGTCACCGCCACCTGGGCTCCCGCCCCTCCAAGTCCTCCTGTGAGCCTTCGCTGTCACATTAGGCAAGGCTTTCGAGATATACCTTCCTCCTAGACAGTGCTGAGCTGGCCAGCTACTGCTCCCACAGGGCCGGGAAAGCCCTCCTGGGCAGTCTTCTCCCCCAGCTTGGCCCTTGGCCATTGCCGCGTTCTGTGAATGGCCAAGCTGGGATGTTACTCTGTGCCAGGCCCCCAGGAGGATGGCTCAGTCCCTTATGCTTACTCTCAAGAGCTGGGCCTGCCAGCAAGCCTCACATCTCCCTCTGTATTCTGTCCTGGGGGGTGATGATTCTGCCCCTGAGCTTGGGGTGAGGTCCCTGGGGTATCCTCAGCACTGGGTTGCTGTTCAGATGAAGAACCTGGGGTCCTGGGAGGGGGTGTGATGGTCCAGAATTCCCAGTAAGTAGGTGGCTGAGCTTGGATAAGAAGCCAGGTCTCTGGAGTCCTGGGGAAAGGGCTGTGATTGCTATTGCAAGCTCCCTCCCAACATATTCTGCTGAAAAGACCTAACATCTGGCGTGGTGTGCTCTCAGCATCTCCCCATCTAGAATCCGGGCCTTCAGGGAGCCAGCCCTCAGGAAAGGAGCCCTGATTCCCTCCAGAACCATGCACCCTCCCCATCCAGCTTCCCACCCTACCTGGGCTGGGATCGGAGGTGCAGGCACTTGCCCTGCTCTGTGCTTACTGGCGGTCTCACCCACATAGACAGGGGCCTTCATGCCTCCCGCTGGGCTCAGCCCTCTGAACAAGATTCCTTTTTCCCTAGGAGATACCCTCTTCCTCCCCTCAGCCTGTTGGGTGCTGAGAGAACAAGGGGGTGGAGGAGGCAGGCATGTATACCCGCCGCATTCCTGGGGCAGGTTGAGGGCTCCTCCTGGAGCCTCAGTGGACACACCCACCCAGAAACATCCCGGGAATGGGCTCTCTCCAGCCCCTCCCGCCCTAGGGGCCAGCACACAGCTGCAGCCAGTGGGGTTCTGGAGAAGCCTCTTCGGGTGCCCCCTTCTGGTCCGAGGTGGTTTAAAGGGAGCTGGGCTGTAGGAGGAGGGACATTGCCCTCTTGGCCTCAATCATCCTGTGACCTGGGTGGGGGTGGGGGTTAAGCATGAGCTCAGGCTCCAGGGAAGCCCCCGTGGGACTGGGTCATTCTGCTCTGAGCCAGTAGGAGAGCAGATGGGCCTGGTCCCCAGTCTGGCCACAGGGCCCAGCTGTCCCCTGAGTGGTCTGTCAAGGGCACCACAGCCTGTCCTTCACCCAGCAGCACCATCT
The DNA here is from genome assembly GCF_014108235.1 of Myotis myotis. Taxonomy (NCBI): domain Eukaryota; kingdom Metazoa; phylum Chordata; class Mammalia; order Chiroptera; family Vespertilionidae; genus Myotis; species Myotis myotis. The sequence continues at coordinate 27,965,467 of NW_023416324.1, read as the reverse complement.
GCTAGGCTCAGGGCCCCCATCCATTCTGAAAGAACCGTGGGGTATGTGCTCCCGAGAGTGTGTAGCCAGACCAGTCTGCTTCTGTGCATGTCTCAGGTTTGTCTCTGTTTCTCATGGTCTCTGACTGTACCTCCCTGTGTCCTTCTGTCCCTTTCTCGTGGTCTCTTTCTCCTTTGTTTCCGTTTCTCCCTCTCAACTGTGCTTCTGTCTGTTTCATCTCTTCTCTCTCCTTTCCTCTGATCCCTTCCTGTTCTCCTTCCTCGTTATTTTGCTCTACTTGTTTTGTATTTCCCTTCCTCTCTCTCACTCGGCCTCCAACACAGGAGAGGGGCCCTGTGAGAACCTCCCTGCCCAGGCCTGCCTTGCACAGTGCATGCCTCCCATCAGGCAGGGAGCCTAGAGCAGAGGTGGGCCCAGCCATGGCTGGTAGGGGTCTGCCAGTGGCCTCCCCCCATATCCTGTCCCACTCTCCTTGCAAGTCCTTCCCAGCAGCGCTTCCCAGAACAGAAAGGACTGGGCGCAGTGTGCAGAGGCCAGACCAGCACTGTGAGGATGGCTGGGCTGGAGGACCCGTGGTACCTCCCTCTTGGAGATGTCACAGACCGTTACCCTGCGCTGTGCTGTGCTGTGCACCTGCCAATCCCCAGCACTCCAGTGCCATAGGATTGCAGGATGGAGACGTTACTTCCTCCACCTGTCCAGCCTACCACCTACTGCATCATGAACTAAAGAAGAATGCACCAAGAAGTAGCAACACTGCAGCCCTGATGCATGCCTCCCTACCTTGATGAGATCTTCGGCATCCCAGGGAGGAACAGGGGTCTCAGTGCCTCCCCCGTGCCAGAGGGGCAGGGCCCGGGCTCTGAGTTTGGCATTCACACCTCTGTCACCTTGCTGTCCGGCCTGCCCCGGGCTCCACCCTCAGCCATGGTGCAGTTCCCCAGGACAGTCCTCCTGCCTAGGATGACTGTATAATCTGTTGTCCCAACCGGGATACTTTTGAAGGTAAAGGGATACTTTTGCGAGTTAGTAATCATACCATGGCGACAAGTGTAGGCCAAGCCTGTCCCAGGCAAACCAGGTTGTGCAGCCACCCTCTCTGCTCATCCCGTGATGTCTTCCCTCCCCGCTGCCTGAGCTGTCCTGCCCACCCCCATGTCAGGCAGCCTGGCCCTCAGAGAACCTTCAGTAGCCTAGAGCACTCCCTTCCTCAGCCCTGACACACACAGTTGGGCTCATGAGGCAGGGGCTGGGATCTTCAGGTGGAGAGTTGTTTTGGGGTGCTGCCCTCATGGGCACGTCTGAGGCCCATGTCCTCCATCTGCCCTCCCTGGGCCAGACTCTCTCCAGGCCAGAGTCTTTCACATCCTATCTCCCTTTCTCTCCCTCTCCCGCGGTCAGTGGCAGCCAGAGGAGTCCGAGGACTATGTAAGTAACAGGTGTGCGGATGCGGGCGAAACCTGGGTCAGGCTGGGCTCTTGGGTCACTCCCTCTCTTCCGCCTTTCCTCCCAGCCTGAGCCGCCAAGATCCTCAGGGCACCAGCCACATCTGGAGAAAATAGGCATCTAGACAGAAGCCCCGAGCCGAGCCGCCATTGGCCTTGCCTCTAATCCTTTCTTCTCGCCTGTTGAGCAGCAATTTCTGGCCAATGTTTGTGATTGACCAGGGCCTGGCCACTGCTCTGGCCAGACGGGGATGGAGTTAAATCCAATCCTGATTGTTAGGCCTTATTGATCCCTGGAATGAAAAGTCACCTGCTCTGGGCCCAGGCTGGGAGGGGAATCCGGGGAGCCAGGTTCCATCATCGGTGCATTCTGGAGTCCCAGCCCTGGGAGACCCTCCAGCTGGGGCAGGAGGAGGCCTGCAAGGGTTTGGTGGTGGCTGCAGTGACCCATCCGAGGCTCAGAGCTGGAGGGACACCAGGGCTGGTGGTGACAGCTCTGTTCCCAGTGCACGTTGGTCCCTCCCTTCTTCCCTCTGTGTGGCGTGGCTTGGTCTCCCGTGGTTTCTCAACATGTCCGAAAACGATGCCTTGGCTGGACAAGGGCATATGGGCAGGGCCTGCCGAGGCAGGGAGGACAATGCCTTGGCTGACTCCTCAGGCATCATTGGACTGATGGGTTAGTGCATTCCCCAGTGTGGGGGTTCCCTGTCCTTGTCTCTCCTCCCTGTCTCAGGAGGCATTGCAGGGCATAAGGTGTTTGTGGAGCCAGTGCCTCGATGGGGGTCAGATTGGGGTCCTGACTTGATCCTGCAGGGTGGTACTTTGGCCCATTCCTCTACCTTGCTCTGTGGGTGTGCATGGGTGTGTGTGCCAGGAGCCACGCAAGGTGCTGTGTGCGTGCGAGGCCCTGTGTGTCATGTGTGCACAGACCTCACGAGGTGTTATTCACAGAACAATGGAGTGAAAGAACAGTGTGGCCCTTTGTTCTTGTCTGAAAGGAAGAACAAGCTGTCTGCCCCAGGCGTGCGGATCCTGGGACGGGCGGGGTCCTCCTGGGCACACACCCCACCTGCCTGGTCCCGCCTCTAGCAGAGGCCAGCTTTGCACAGCACCCTCCCAGGACCTCCGGCCCTCTGAGCCTGGGGACTCCCCACCGGCTGAGAACCTGGGGTGGCTGGCCTGGTCTGGCCTCTCCTTGCTCTCCCGTGATGGGCATGGGCTCCTCCTCCTCCCTTAGGAAACCACCATCAGCGGCCTGACCCCCGAGACCACCTACTCCATTACTGTCGCTGCCTACACCACCAAAGGGGACGGTGCCCGAAGCAAGCCCAAAATTGTCATGACGACGGGGGCAGGTGAGTAAGGGGTCCTGGACAGCTGAGGGAGGGGCTGCGAGGAGGGCAGTGCCAGAGCCCAGTGCGTGGTTGTTCAGTCCCAGGCCGGCCCACCATGATGGTCAGCACCACAGCCATGAACACTGCCCTGCTCCAGTGGAACCCACCCAAGGAGCTGCCTGGCGAGCTACTGGGCTACCGGCTGCAATACTACCGGGCTGACGAGACAAGGCCCAACACCATAGATTTTGGCAAGGATGACCAGCACTTTACGGTCACTGGCCTGCACAAGGGGGCCACCTACATCTTTCGGCTTGCCGCCAAGAACCGGGCCGGCCTAGGTGAGGAGTTCAAGAAGGAGATCATGACCCCCGAGGACGTGCCCAGCGGCTTCCCACAAAACCTGCACGTGATAGGGCTGACTACCTCCACCACGGAACTGGCCTGGGACCCCCCAGTGCTGGCGGAACAGAACGGGCACATCACCAGCTACACCGTGGTTTACCACGACATCAACAGCCAGCAGGAGCTGCAGAACACCACGGCCGACACGCACCTGACTCTGTCCGGCCTCAAGCCAGACACCACTTACGACATCAAGGTCCGCGCACATACCAGCAAAGGCGCCGGCCCACTCAGCCCCAGCATCCAGTCGCGGACCATGCCCGTGGAGCAAGGTGTGTGCTGCGGGCACGTAGCTGCTCCTGGGGAACTCTGCTGCTTTTGACCCACTGACTTCTGGCCACTGATCCACCGGCCTCTGCTCTGTGACCCTCCAGTCTCTCATGGCCATGACCACTAACCTCTAGCAGATGGGCACTGCATTCTCCGTGTGTGACCTCTGACCTCTGCTGTCTTGACCTACTGACCTCTGCTGTGTGACTCTCCAGTCTCTTGTGACCTTGACCCACTGATCTCTCTTGACTGTATCACCGTTCTTGGGTATGCGACACTAATCTCTTGGGGCCACAACCCACTGACCTCTTAATGGACGTGCTGCACTGTCTCTGGTGTTTGGCTATATGCTTCTCATGACCAAAACCCACTGACCTGTGGCCACTCTGACCTGGTGCCTGTGAGCGCCAGCTTTGACCCAAGCACTCTTGGAGATCCTGGCCATGGGTGCTGTGGCATCTGCCAGCTGGGTGCTCACTGTGTGGAATTGCTGGGCCTGGGGGCTGAGCTGTTTGATTTGAAGCCAGCTGGGAGTGGGATACCTGGTTTTCTGCAACTATTCCTAACCCCTGCACCTCAATAAGTGTCTCTTCCTGGCTGGGAACCTTTCAGGCCCATTCACTCCACCCCAGTGACCACAGCAGCACTGACTCCCTGCTTATATGTTCCACAGTGTTTGCCAAGAACTTCCATGTGGCGGCCGCAATGAAGACGTCTGTGCTGCTCAGCTGGGAGGTTCCTGACTCCTACAAGTCGGCTGTACCCTTCAAGGTGGGTGAGGGCCACAGCCAGTCCAGCCTGCATGCGGGACGGCACGGCCACAATTCCAGTCCCGTTGTGGGCACGTGTATGTGTGCGTGGCGCAGGACCCTGGTTAGGTGTGTGCGCGCGAGCTCCATCCTGCAGGCCTGTGACGGGGCGCCCTCCCCTCCCCTTTCCCCGCAGATTCTGTACAACGGGCAGAGTGTGGAGGTGGATGGGCACTCGATGCGGAAGCTGATCGCAAACCTGGAGCCAAACACAGAGTACTCGTTCGTGCTGATGAACCGGGGCAGCAGCGCCGGGGGCCTGCAGCACCTGGTGTCCATCCGCACAGCCCCTGACCTCCTGCCGCACAAGCCGGAGCCCGCCTCTGCCTACATGGAGGACGGCCGCTTCACCCTCTCCATGCCCCACGTGCAGGACCCCTCCCTCATCAGGTGTGCAGACGAGGCCTTGGGCAGGAGGACAGGGCTGGTGACGTGGGCATGGACAATGACAGACCTGTTTCCTGCTCTGCCCGCCCAGGTGGTTCTACATCGTGGTGGTGCCCATTGACCGTGTGGGTGGGAGCATGCTGACGGCAAGGTGGAGCACACCTGAGGAGCTGGAGCTGGACGAGGTGCGGGCTGGGGCAGGGCAGGGCTCCGACAGCCCCGTGGCAGTGGTTCGCTGTGGCCCCAGGGGCTCCCCTAAATTGGAATCACTCTCTGGTTGCTCTTGTTGGCAGCCAGGCCCCTCCGGGGAAGAGGGACTCTGAGATGGCTCCCAGGAGTTCAGAGAACTGGCTTGTGGAGGATTCCCTGGAGGAGTTTGCCAAGGATCCCTGGAGTGGGAGAAGGCAGAAACATCTCTGTGGCTCTAGAGAACCTTGAGTTCTGTAGGCTCTAGAGCAGTGGTTCTCAACCTTCTGGCCCTTTAAATACAGTTCCTCATGTTGTGACCCAGCCATAAAGTTATTTCCGTTGCTACTTCATAACTGTAATCTTGCTACTGTTACGAATCGTAATGTAAATATCTGATATGCAGGATGGTCTTAGGCGACCCCTGTGAAAGGGTCTTCGACCACCAAAGGGGTCACGACCCACAGGTTGAGAACCGCTGCTCTAGAGGGTCTCCAGGGTCTAGAGTGGAACCCCCGGGGCCTAGGGGAGCCTCGTCTTGTCCTAGCAGCGTGGAACCGGCAGAGGCAGGTTACCCAAAGGGAAGGAGCGGCACTGCTATTACTGGGTTGGCGGGAAGGAGTAGCATTGCCGGATCCGGTGTCTAGCATTTTTCTGCGAGGAAAGCAGGCTCAGGCCCCTTACACAGACGGTGAGCCCTGGTCTCGGCTCAGGGACACGTGCTCCGGGGCCGGTGTGACTGTGCTCTGCTCTGTCAGCTCCTGGAGGCCATCGAACAGGGCGGCGGGGAGCGGCGGCGGCGGCGGCGGCAGACAGAGCGGCTAAAGCCTTACGTGGCTGCTCAGGTGGACGTGCTCCCTGAGACCTTCACCCTGGGGGACAAGAAGAGCTACCAAGGCTTCTACAACCGGCCCCTGTCCCCGGACCTGAGCTACCAGTGCTTTGTGCTCGCCTCCCTGAAGGAGCCCGTGGACCAGGTCTGCCTGAGCCACCTGGGCCCCCAGCACCCCGAGACCCCAGGCCTGACCTCAGACCAGGCCAGGCTCAAAACACCCTGAGATCCCAGGCGTGAGGCAGCCCCAGAAATCCCAGACCTACATAAGAGATCGTAAGACACCAGCCTCTAGGATCCAGAAAGCCAGGCCTAATCTATCCTAGGCACCCAGTCAGCTGACCAGGCTCTCAGGTCCGGGAGACCAGGCCCAGCCCCAGAGCCCTCTCTCGAGGTTTGGTGGGCAGCGGGTGGGAGATCTCACACCGAGCTCACCGCCTGTGCTGTTCCCCCACTGGGCCACAGAAGCGCTATGCCGCCAGCCCCTACTCCGATGAGATTGTGGTCCAGGTGGCGCCAGCCCAGCAGCAGGAGGAGCCTGAGATGCTGTGGGTGACGGGCCCCGTCCTGGCGGTCATCCTCATCATCCTCATTGTCATCGCCATCCTCCTGTTCAAGAGGTGAGTATTGCGCTCAGGACTCCAGGGCGGCCACCCGTCCCCAGACTCCCAGGCCCTCCCCAGGCGTGGTGCATTCGGGCACAGGGCAGCCACACCCGCCCGGGGCTCGGTGGGAAGCCAGAAAGAGCAGAAGCAGCGTTTGTGCACATGTGTCTGTTACCTAGGTTGATAAGAAGCCGCGGCTTCACAGAGGCCTGGTTCACGTGCATCCGTGGGTGTGTCTGTCCATTAGTCTCTGTCCGGCAGGCGTGAGCATGTCTGTCTCAGATACTGCCCTCTCCTGGTCTCCTACCGTCAGCAGTTCCTCTGCCGCCATTCCCAGATGCCTCCCCAGCCTGGCTCTTCCGCTTAGGCCTAGGGAGGTCCAGGCCCAGCTGGAGGCCCCCCTGCCCACGGATGTTTACTTGGCAGACATTGAGTGCTTGCTGCGATTGCAGCACTCACAGCTGTCCTAACTCAGTGCATCTTGAACTTTCCTCGAAACCCTCTTCCCATCGCCCTAATTACCAACCAAACCTGGGCGTCACCCTCACCCTTCCTCTCCCTCTCCCTCCACTGCCTCCTCTGAGCCCTGTCCTGAATACCTATGGATCTACTCCCCCTGTCCCGCTGGGCTCCCCACGGATCAGGCACGTGCAGGCAGCTGGGACCTAGCACACAGCACATCTTAGTTGTCTCCCCACCTAGTTGTAGCCACCTGCTCTTGGGGTCCCCCTTTCTATCCTTTAATCTTGCAGCCTGAATGGTATTACCAAAGATTAAAATTTGTCGCCTCAGTTTAAATCTTTTTAGTGATTCCCAAGATAAACCCTCACCTCAGTAACCTGACAGTCAAACGCCTGGCTAGCCTGGCCCCTGCCACCACTCCCGGACATTGTCACACAACTGATGCAGCCCCCCCCCCAGCTCAGACTGTGCCCCCCTCCACTCTGCAGCTGCCCCATCCCTGCCCACCTACCAGCTGCCATCTCATCCCCTAAGGCTCCCCCGGGCCCCACCTCTTCCCCACACTGTCCCTCATCTGCCCCAGCGATAAGGCAGGTGCTGGGCCTGCATATCCAGCACCCAACACAAGGCTGGGCCTGCAAGACACATCAGTGAGCGCGTGTTGGTCTGTGTGTCTGAACACATCTCCATGTATGAGTTCCTGTGTTCTGTGCCCCATCTCTGCCCAGACCCCTGGCCCCTGACCTGCACCCATTGCCTCTTCCCCGAAGATTTAGCGCCTTCCTCCCAGGGTGAATAGGACGGACTGTCCCAGTCCAGGGCATGGAGACCTCTGGGCGGGGACCTGAGGAGCGTCCCCACACCCACTCATCCTCCTTCCCACTCCGTCTGGGTCCTGGTGTCTGTCAGGAGAGGCAGCCCCCTCCCCTCTCTGTGGGTGCCATAGGTAGGTCCCACAGTGTCCCCCATGTCCTGAGAGGGCCTGAGTTCTTGGTGGAAATAGTGACCGTTCCTTTCTTCTGTCCTTGCCTGTCTTTCGGGACCTAGTAAACAAGAAAGGTAGGAGTCATTCCTTCTGTCTTCACACGCCTCCCCTTTCACTGATGATCCCTGTGCATATTTCGGGCCCAGCAGGGAGGGGCGGTGCTTTGACCAGGAGCGTCCTGGCCTGTGGCTGTCCTGTCAGCGCAGCAGGCTCTGGGGCAGGCTCTGGCACTCTCTCCACTTGCACCCTGTACAAGGAACGCCCTTTCTCCAGGGCCCGGCCACAGCACAGACTCGATGCTTCCCTGTGTGCACGGACTGGCTCCCTGTTCTGAGTTATCTAAGCGCTGCAGGAGACAGTCTTGTGTGTATGCAAAGAGCACTGCTTGCAAGGCACTGGGGAAGTGTGTACCGCTACACACTCATGCAAACTCACACAAGTTCTTCCCTCTAGACATGCCCTCGCCTCCTGAGCAGAAGCAGACCCTGGTTGCTTGTCAGCAGCTAGACCCCGTAGTCTGTCTCTGACCCTGTCCTTGTAAGCGGGAACTGAGGCCATCAAGGGAGGACTCTGCTGGCTAGGGTGATGCGTGCCCTGTCCTGCCCCTGCTGCTCTGAGCATTTACCCTGATACCGAGAATCAGATAGCTGGGGCCCAGCGCCCTGTGATGTTTGTGTATCTTACGTGTCGTTTGCATGTTTACTCCTGGTGGCTCCTGCTGTCTCAGCTGTGGCGGCCTTAGGGACAGCAGCTACTGCCCAACGGTGACCTGCCCTCTATCGGGAGGAGCCACCAGCCTCCGCAACCCCTTCTCCCTCGCTGCACCTCCCTCCACTCCCCACACCTGCTGTCTCCCCACCCCTACCCTGTGTTCTCCCTGTCGAAGCTGCTCTGCCCCTGGCTCCCCTGTGCTCAGAGACTCCAGGAGCGGGCGGGCGGGGGACAGAGCCATGAACTCGGGGGCTCCGTGGCAGCCAGCCACACCATCCATCTCCATCCTCTGCCTGGACCTCGGGTTCTCACCCGCTGTCCTTCTGCCTCTTCAGGAAAAGGACCCACTCCCCATCGTCCAAGGACGAGCAGTCCATTGGGCTGAAGGACTCTTTGCTGGCCCACTCCTCCGACCCCGTGGAGATGCGCAGGCTCAACTACCAGACCCCAGGTAGGCAGTTCCTCCGGCCGGCCTGCCCAGCCCGGGCCTGCGGGTCCCCGGGGTCTCCACTGAGGGACCCTGGCCGTGTGCCCCATTTCCTGTTCCTCCTTTTTGCCCTTCTCCCTGTACCGTCCGCTTTGTTGCAGTGACTGAGGAGCCCCTATCACCAACAGCTGGACGGGCACTCCGGGCCCTAGGAGCTTGACGGGAGGCCCAGCTGTTTAGGCCCTGCCTTGTCTTTGGTCTGTCTGAATATGGGCTAGGGACCCTCACAGAGCCCACATCCCAGGCACGGGGTGGCCAGCGCCTGCACTCTAGCCCCTCCACATGAAAGAGGGGTGTGTTGGTAGAAAACACCCCATCAGACACTTGTGGGATGGGGTGCCCACATGGGATTCTTCCTGGAGCTGGCCCCAGCTCTCCCATGAGAGCACAGGGGCCCTGCACAGGGCGTGGTGTCTGCCCTTCCTTTCCCAGCCACACTCACGTGGCTCCCTTGTTCCTCCACCTGTCTTTCCTTTCCCAGGCCTCAGCAGACACCTCTCCCCTGGGTGGCACCTCCCGGACTGCCCAGCCCCCACACAGGCTTGCGGGGGCGGCGGGGGGGGGGTGTCTCTCTTGGGCCCCAGAACCTCTCTGCGTCTTCCAGCATGACACCTCTCACGCTGGGCTGGAATCGCCGCAGTGTCAGTCTGAGCTCTGTGGAGCCAGGAGCTGTGTCTGTTCACCCGCCGCCCCTGGTCTTGTGGGCGCGGTGGGTTCTTGTTGAATGCCTGTGAAACAAACGCACAGGCAGCTGAAGGGAGGCATGAACTAGCACATCCACACAGGGTCTGTGTATATACGAGCTAATTATTACTGCATATTAAATTACCCCAAAACTTAATGGCTTAAAACAACAATAATTATGTATTGTCTGTCACAGTCTTTGTGAGTCAGAGATTCAGACGGCAGCGCAGCGGGAACAGCTTGTCTCTATTGTAGAGTGTCTGGGCCCTCAGCTGGACGACTTGAAGTCTGGGAGCTAGAATCCTTTAAAGCAGGGGTCAGCAAACTGGCCCACGGCCAGAGTCAGCCCACCACTTGTTTTTGCCAATAAAGCTTTATTGGAACACAGCCATGCCCATTTACTTAGGCATTGTAACAACAACTGTCACAGCACAGTTAAGTAGATGTGGTAGATACCTTTTGCCCACAGAGCCAAAAATATTTACTCCCTGGTCCTTTATAGCAAAGTTTGCTGATCGCTGAATTCTGAAGACTAGTTTATTCCCGTGTCTGGCGGTTGACGCTAGAATCAGCTCTGAGCCCACCTGGGGCTGCCAGCTGTGACAACCACCTGAAGCCTCTTCATGTGGCGTGGGCTCCCTTACACCATGGTGACTGAGTTCGGGGGCACATGTCCTGAGAGAGGGAGACCCAGGCAGACCGAGCAGGCTGTTGCAACCTCGGTATCTGAAGCATCACAGCTCCAGGGTGCTGGGGCTCTGGAGGGCAGAGAGCCTCCGGAGAGGGGATGCCAAGCCATGTGGTCATTACGCGAGCGAACGGGGTGGGAGGGAGCTCTCATTGGTGGACACGGCACACGCAGGAGCAGCTCAGAGGCGTTGAGTGTTCTGCCGCATTGGAACTGGGGTTATGGAGAACCCAGAGACGAACTGGAGGGTTACATGGAGGTCCCGTCAGAGGAACCTGAGCAGCAGGCTCCGGAGTTTGGACTTCATCTTCAGGGGCCAGGGAGGCATTAAAGGTTTCAGCAGAGGCCGGGCAGGGTTGCACTGTGCTCTAGAAATAGCTCTCTGGCTGCCGTGCGGGAGACAGGCTGAAGGGGGAGACGTCGGGAGGGAGGCTGTTTAGAAGGCCGCCGGGTGAGTGACAGGAGCTGGAACCTGGGCTTGGAAGGTGGAGGGAAGCGCACTCAGAGAAGCGCGAAGGAAGGAGACCGGCAGCTGGGCTTGGGCTTGATTGCACATGGGAGTGGGGGGGCGAGGGGGGGGGAGCGTGCAAAGATGGCTCCTGGTTGCTGGCTAGCAGTGGGATGTGGGTTCCAGGCAGCAGCCGAGTCTGGGTCTGGACCTTCGCACGAACATCCAGGCTGAAACCATGGGTGCGGGAGGTGCCAAGGAGCATTAAGTGGTCCAAGCCTGAGGGTAGGTGGGCGCTCCCAGGAGAAGGTGAGGGGGACGGGGGGCGGCGGAAAGAGCAGCCAGGGAAGGAGGTGATGAAACGCTGAGGAAGGATGAGTGAATAGTAGCCAAGGAGGTTAAGATGTTGCAACTAGAGATAGAGAGAGGCCGGAGACCCAGAGGAGGGGCCATCGGCGGCTTGGCCGTTGGCATCTTGGAGAGAGCATGGTGACCGAATCCTGAGGGCAGAAGCGTTCCAGTGATTTCCATCAGTGAGCGGGGAAAGAGCAAGTGAAGAAACCTCTTCCAGAGGCTGAGTGTGAAGGACGGGAAGGGCCGGAGCACCGCCAGGGAGGAGAGAGAGGTGTGGGATCCAAAAAGGATTTCCTTTCCAGTTTGGCCTTGTTTATGGACAGTGGTCATTTGAGTGAGCATTTGTGACGCAGGGTCCAAGCCCTGGGTGAGGGGTATGACTTAGCCTGGGGAAGGCGGGCGGGGGTGCCTTTGAGCTCCAGGCCAGGAGGGTGGGAGGCGGGTGAGGGTGTGTAGGGAATGTGCTGCTGGAGTTCTCTGCCCAAGGCCTGTTTCCTCCAGGCTGAGAGGCAGTGGTTAGAGCAGGGTCATGAGAAGCCGTGGCCTGGTATGTGCGTCCTGGGAGGATTGCAGAGCAGCCGGAGGGCCCTGGGGACAACAGCTCCTGAATTCCTGTGGCTGCAGGGGCCCAGGGAAATGGCAGGGATCTGAGAGGAAAGGAGGGACGACGAAGAGGCTGGCAGTGGTGGTAAAGGCCAAGTGCAGGAGACTGTAGCCCAGGTCGGGCAGTGGGAAGGGGCATGGCAGGCGTCACCAAGAATCTGCAGGTCAAGGAACAGGCTGCTGACTGGACACGGACAGCGCCGAGTGACCCGGGGGCAGTGGGAGCGGCAGCACTTTCCAGGGCTCACGGTGTTTTTCGTTGAGTAAACATTATTTTTTTTTCTCTTATCACTTAATGTTTCTTCTGAAAATAAATTTTTCAGCCCCACAGAAAAGCTGCAAGAGGGACCCGGCATCTGCATGTTCTCGTGCAGACTGACCCTTTCGCTTCTTGCCATATGCGCCTCGTCTCTCTGTATAAAAGCACACTTTGCTTTTGCCAAATCCTCTGAAAATAGCCAAGGTCTAATTTTATTACCAGAGGGGACAGGGTTGGTCTGGACCAAGAATGTAGTCATAAAAAGAGGCTTCCCAGGCCCCTGGGAGTCGAGAGCACTTGCCTCTGGGTGGGAGTCCGTCTGTGTTCCCCTGGAGGCAGGAGGCCTGCGTGGGACTGGCTTTGCTGCCCCTGACCCTCCCCCTCCTCCTCCCCCTCCTCCTCCTCCTCCTCCTCCTCCCCTCCCAAGCCCCCTCAGCCCCTTCACCACGTCACCGCCCCTCCGCTGTGTCCCACCGTGATGTGACCAGGGAAGGTTAACCAGCTTTCTTCTCTTGCCCTGCTGTTTTTTGTTTTTTTCTCTGCAGGTTCCAGTGCCCCCAGTTGCCCGAATATCTCAAGTTAGTTTTCCAAGTTCCCATGTTTGGGGCCTACTCTGGCTTCCGTGTCTTTCCTCTGCTTTACTCACCCAGTCGCCCCCCCTTCTCCCTTGATTTCTTCTCTCCTTTCCTCTCTTCTTTTCCCCCTTCTCGCTGTCTCCTCTTTTCCCTTCTCCATCCTCCTCCTCCCCTATCTGCTTCCTTCAGTGTCGTGTTCCCTCCCACCGGCCCCTTCTCTGAGTCTCCGCCTCTCTGTTCTCCAGCCTCAATCTGACACCTTTCTGCTTCCCTGTCTCTACACCTCCTCCTCACCTCTGCTTCTCTCTCCGTGTTCTTCCGCGTCATCCTCCCTGTCTCTGTACTTCATGGTCACTCCATCCACATGCTTGATGCTGGGGCGATGATGTCACGGAGTCTCCCATGGTGACCCGCGCCAGTGAGGGGCAGGAGGGCTGCCCACAGCGGGGTGCAGGCTGAGGAAGCCACAGCCCCCGCCTGGGAGGGAGGAAGCCTCTCACCCCTCTTGAGACCCCACCAGGTGGGGCCCTGGTGCCCCCACTCAGCGCCACGTCACACAGACATGCTCCCACGTGCTCACGGCACACACACGCCCTCTCCGTCCTCTCCCCACCTCCGGCCACTGTGTGCTCTGCCATCCTGTCGCCGCATGCGCCGCTGTCTCCATGCCACCAGTGCCGAGTGCTCCATGGTCCCACGTTCACATGTGCACAAACATGCGTTGGAGCTGTCTCTGCCACCTCGCTCGGGCCTCGTGCTAACTCAGCCTGTGTGTGCCCCCAGGTATGCGGGACCACCCGCCCATCCCCATCACTGACCTAGCGGACAACATTGAGCGCCTCAAAGCCAACGATGGCCTCAAGTTCTCCCAGGAGTATGAGGTGAGACGTCCCCACCCCGGCCATGTGCCTGGCCCCACGCCAGCTTCCCTCCTGCCTCGGGTCCCAGCTGTGGGTCAGGGGCTCCAGGCTTCCCCAGAGCACGCCAGCAGTGGCAAGTCAGGAACTCGGCTACTCGGGCGCTGGGCCTGGCTGCGGCCCTCCCAGCACTCCAGACCTGGACACTCAGACACATGCCCAGATGCTCACAGAGCAGGCAAAAGGTCACACACACACACACACACACACCAATGATAATGGCTGGCATGTCCCAAGAACTTACTCTGGGCCAGCACTGGGTTAAGTACTTTCCATGCATCGTTGCGTTTAGTCCTTTCCACAATCCTGTGAAATGTGTATTGTTATTACGCCGTCTTACCGAGGAGGAAGCTGAGGCTGAGGGGGCAAGTGGCCTGCCCAAGGTCAAACAGCTGATGGGTCATAGAGCCAAGATTCACACCCAGGCCTGCCTGACACAGAGGCACAGCCTGTGCCCTGCACAAGCTTGTACTCACGTGTTATCAGGGCTGCACAGATCACAGCGATGGGGAGTCAGGGGACTCGGCTCAGGCTGCACAAACCCTCCTCTCAGGGCCCTCCACATGCGCCCTGCACTCTGGCCTCGACTCCTGCCTGCTGGAGGCTCAGACTTCGAGCACTGTTCCCTGGGCCTGGGGTCTGAGGGCTTCCAAGTTGCCCAGCTGGGAAGGGCCTGGCTAGGGAAGGTGAGAGCAGAGCCCCGCCCCTCTGAGGAGCACAGAGGGAGCTGTCCCTGTGGCTCAGCCCCGGTTCCCCTGCTGCTGGCACAGATCTCGCCTGCGATTAACCTCTATCAGTGAAGGATGAAGAGGTGATAGAAGGGCTGGCTCAGCCCAGCCTGGGCTTTGTTCCACTCCCATCAGCTGTCCATCCTCAGCTGTGTCCACCCTCACCGCGGGCACCGTGATTCCCCTTCCACAGGCTGTGAGCCAGGCAGATTCCAAGGGGTGTGTCTGAGCTCTGCAGAGGATGCTGAGCTTGGCAGACAGATTGAGGAACGTGTCTGCCATAGGCAAGCTTCCTGCCTCTGCCTGTGGAGCACCCTGGGGCCTGCTTTGCATAAGGTCCTGCTTCGAGGGTAACAAATCCAGCGCGTTGGGCTCCCTGCCTTCAGTTTTTCACTGGCCAGGAGGGCCTTTCATGGCCTTCAGCCCATACACATTGAGTTCCATGTCCCATACCTGCCCTTCCTCCCAACAGAGCTCTGTGCCCCCTGTCCAGGCTCTGTGTCTCCCCTTCCACCTTCTGCCCCCTTTCCTCCTCCAGCATGAGCTTTCCTTGCAAGACCCTCTTCCTCCAGGAAGTTTTCTCTGGCTTCCCTGGCCTGCGAGGGCTTCCCCTCTGCTAGGGTCCCATGGTTCCGTTATCTTTAATGGTCAGTCAGTCATGCACTCATTGTCAAGCACCTGCCCTGTGCTATCCCTGTGCTGGGTGCTGGGATACGGAGACAAATGGCCTCTGGGAGCTCAGTCACTGGGGAGATGAGTGCAGACGGATGATCGACATGGAATAGAACAGTGTGCTTTGTCAATGTGGCGGACGTGTGTGGGGAAGGGGGGCTGCGAGGTGGGCTGCGCTGGGGGGACTTACAGAAGTGGTACAGGCTGCCCTGTGGAGAGGGGCAGGCTGGCTCCAAAACATGGGGAACGTCGTGTGCTGGGAACCGGATTGTATCCATCTGTAAAGAGAGGGTAATTATAGAACCTGCTTCATGGCAGGATTAGGTGAGGGAATACATGCAAAGTGCTTAGCACAGTGCCAGGCAGCCAGTGAGCTCTCGCTAGGATGGAGCCGCTATTATTATCATCGTCTGAGGTGAGGCAGTGAGGAGCCCTGGAAGTCATGAAGCAGGAAATTGGTCATCAGATCTGCGTGGTATAAGGAAGGAGGCCGCTGGCTCTTTAGACTGGAGGCCCAGGGGAGACTGCACTGCCGGCTGGGTTCTGGGAGCTCCAGCATGTGGGCGTAAGATCCTGCGAGCAAATGAAGTCACTCAGGGAAGGTTGTGGAGATCAGAGAGGGCCCGGGAGTGAACCCTGAAAGAGCCCTATGTCCTGCCTGCGGAAAAGCAGGTGGAAGGGGAGGAGGCAGAAGAAACAGCCAGAGAGGTGGGAGAGCCAGACAGGGCCTTGTGGTGGATGCCCAGAGCCTTGGGCACTGTCGGGTACTGCATGGCTGGCGGCCTTTGCTCCCTCTCGTTCTGCACTCATTTCATTAGTGCAGGGCCTGAGGGAGTTTCCCCTGCCCTCACCTCACCCCCAGTCGCTCTGCAGGCAAGGGGCTTTGTTCCATGGCCAGAAGAGGCTTTGATTCTTTCCCTTCCTGACAAGTGACGTGGCAGCCCCTGAACTTCATGGCTGGGGCAGCAGGAGTCCACCCTTCACTGGAACCGTGGACAGAGGGGCTGGCTGTGGCCTAGGAGTGAAATGGGATGTGGGCACCACCTGGAAGGCTGAATCCCCCTTGGGGGCCGTAGGGAGACCTCCGCTCTTACCCACTCCACCTGCCTCCTCCATTCTCTGCAGTCCATTGACCCTGGACAGCAGTTCACGTGGGAGAACTCAAACCTGGAGGTAAACAAGCCCAAGAACCGCTACGCAAATGTCATTGCCTACGACCACTCTCGTGTCATCCTTACCTCCATCGATGGTGAGCCAGGGGCGAGCCCTTCCCATCCCCTGCTCTCCTCCTTGCTGTCTGGGGTGATCGTTCATCCTGCAGAAAGGCCCACGAGTCCTGGGGTGCACTGGGGTGTGGTGGGTGGGGAAGGGGACCCTAGGATAATGCTCTCCCATGACCCTTCCTATCCACAGGCGTCCCGGGCAGCGACTACATCAATGCCAACTACATCGATGGCTACCGCAAGCAGAATGCCTACATTGCCACACAGGGCCCACTGCCCGAGACCATGGGCGATTTCTGGCGGATGGTGTGGGAACAGCGCACAGCCACTGTGGTCATGATGACGCGGCTGGAGGAGAAGTCCCGGGTAAGACTGGGCAGGGCTCTGCCAGGAGGTGGGGTGGGAAACAGCCACCAGATGACTCAAGCACCTTTTGTGTCCCTGTGGGACGAAGTTCCCCAAGGGAATTCCCAAGTGCTGCTATTTTCCTGGGGTATTACCGTGGTCCCCAGACACGAGTGGGTTCCTAGGATGTTAATATATTGCACCAGATGCTACATTTTCTGGGAATGTGAGTATGTTCCCCAGTTGCTGGCATGTTCCCGGGATGTTCACATGTTCCCCAGATGCTGGATGTTCCTGGGGCATTAACACATCTCCAAGTTAATTAGTGGAAAGAGCCACTGTTATCTGCTTTTGCACTGCAAAGCATTGACTGGAACGTAAAATTTACAGAGCTTGAAAATGGCACATAAACATTATGGGTAAATTTGGCAGAAAACGTGCCTGGTGCGATCTGGTCATGAATAAATAAATTTCAATTACGGCCCTCGTTCCCCCGGCAAGGGCAGGGTTGGCGATGTAGTGTGAGAACCGGCTGTGGGGCCCCCAAGAGACTTGGGGTGAGGGGGTGGCACAGTGGATCTGAGAGCTTGGGCTGGGAGCCTTGTATCTTCCCACCCCGCTTCTGCCCCAGGGCCCCTGCCCCTTCGAGCCTTTGGGCACTTCCGCACACCCTGGCATCGGCCTGGCTTGTCCCTTTGCAGGTGAAGTGTGATCAGTACTGGCCGCTCCGTGGCACTGAGACCTACGGCCTCATTCAGGTGACGCTGCTGGACACGGTGGAGCTGGCCACGTACACCGTGCGCACCTTCGCACTCCACAAGGTATGGGCCTGTCCCGTGCTCCTCTGAGCGAGGTGTGCCGGGTGGGCGAGCGGGAACTCGGCGTCGGAGGTGGGGGCTCGGGCGTCGGCTCAGACCTGTGGCGTGCACTGTGGCGGCCAGCCCTGCCTCATCGGCCCTGAGCCTGTAGCAGGCAGACTCCCCTCACCACACGTCCTCTCCCCACCCTTCTCCCCAGAGTGGCTCCAGTGAGAAGCGGGAGCTGCGCCAGTTCCAGTTCATGGCCTGGCCAGACCATGGAGTTCCCGAGTACCCGACCCCCATCCTGGCCTTCCTGCGGCGCGTCAAGGCCTGCAACCCGCTGGACGCGGGGCCCATGGTGGTGCACTGCAGGTGAGAGGCACGGCACCGCCCAGGGGCGGGGGGAGGTGGGTGGACCTGTGCCCCAAGCCGAGCCCGTGTCCTGCAGCGCGGGTGTGGGCCGCACGGGCTGCTTCATCGTAATCGACGCCATGCTGGAGCGCATGAAGCACGAGAAGACGGTTGACATCTACGGCCACGTGACGTGCATGCGATCCCAGCGCAACTACATGGTGCAGACAGAGGACCAGTACGTGTTCATCCACGAGGCGCTGCTGGAGGCCGCCACGTGCGGACACACAGAGGTGCCCGCCCGCAACCTCTACGCCCACATCCAGAAGCTGGGCCAAGTGCCTCCTGGGGAGAGTGTGACCGCCATGGAGCTCGAGTTCAAGGTGGGCCAAGGGCTGGGCCTGGATTGGGTCATGGGGATGAGTCCCGCCCCCCCCAGGAAGCCAGGCCTAACCAGTCCCTCCCTCTCGCTAGTTGCTGGCCAGCTCCAAGGCCCACACATCCCGCTTCATCAGCGCCAACCTGCCCTGCAACAAGTTCAAGAACCGCCTGGTGAACATCATGCCCTATGAGTTGACCCGAGTGTGTCTGCAGCCCATCCGGGGCGTGGAGGGCTCTGACTACATCAATGCCAGCTTCCTGGATGGCTACAGGTTAGCGTGCTTGTGTCTGCCCACCACACTCTGGGTGCCTAGGCCTGTGCCTGGCTGGCTGGGGGTACCACAGAGTAGGGCCAGCCCAGGCGGTTAGAGTCGGTTTCCTGGAGGAGGGGTGATCTGAGTGGAGCTCCAAGAGACTCTGCAGTCTTGGGGAGACTCGGGGAGCACAGCACCTCCAGCATGTCCAGTCTTATGTCCACCCCAGGCAGCAAAAGGCCTACATAGCCACACAGGGGCCTCTGGCAGAGAGCACCGAGGACTTCTGGCGCATGCTGTGGGAGCACAACTCCACCATCATCGTCATGCTGACCAGGCTTCGGGAGATGGGCAGGGTGAGCCCACCCCCAGGGCCCTTCTGATACCTGGGAGCATACCAGCCCCCCCTCACTCTTCTCTCCTCTCATACCCAGCCTCCCATCAGCATAACCTCTGGTCCCCTCCCCCCCCTCCCCCCAATTATCACCACCTCTTTGGGGTCCGGCCTCAGAATCCTGTGATCCTGGGAGCCCCTCCCTTTTTCCTCCCCACCTGATCATGGCGGCGGGCCCTTTGTCCACAGGAGAAATGCCACCAGTACTGGCCAGCAGAGCGCTCTGCTCGCTACCAGTACTTTGTTGTTGACCCGATGGCTGAGTACAACATGCCACAGTATATCCTGCGTGAGTTCAAGGTCACGGACGCCCGGGTGAGTTTGGACAGGGGGACCATGTCTGTAACTGCCTGAGCACGTGGGGCTGGGGGCTGCCTGCATGTGCCCTGGCTCCCAGGGTGCTCACCTGTGTCATCGTGCTACCCTCCTGGTCTGGTGGGGCTGCCGCCCGCGGCACTCACCCCGTTCCCTTCCTGCCTCTCCCAGGATGGGCAGTCGAGGACAATCCGGCAGTTCCAGTTCACGGACTGGCCAGAGCAGGGTGTGCCCAAGACCGGGGAGGGCTTCATTGACTTCATCGGGCAGGTGCACAAGACCAAGGAGCAGTTTGGGCAGGACGGGCCCATCACGGTGCATTGCAGGTGGGGCTGGCCCCCGGAGGGGGTGGCAGGGGCGGGGGTGGCCTGCGGGCCTGGTAGATGGGGCCCCTGACCCAGTGCTGTCCCTGAGCAGTGCTGGCGTGGGCCGCACCGGGGTGTTCATCACCCTGAGCATCGTCCTGGAGCGGATGCGCTACGAGGGTGTGGTGGACATGTTCCAGACCGTGAAGACGCTGCGCACACAGCGCCCAGCCATGGTGCAGACGGAGGTACGTGGGCCGGTGCGCGAGCTCACCGCCAACACTGAGCAGGCGAGCTGCCGGGGCCTCGAGGGCAGGATGGTGGGAGCCCGACTCCACCGTAGGACGTGCTCCTCATTCGGCAGCTCTGCCCTGAGCACCCGTGGTGTCCCTGGCTCCGGCTGGGGTTGGACATAGCAGTCCCTACAGGGTAACTCGGGGGCAGTAGGTGGATGTGGACAGCGGGAAAGGGAGCGAGAGATGAGCCTTCAGGGATTCTTTCAGGCCCTCTGGATGCTGCCTGGGGCGGAGGTCTGGGTCCAGCACCTGCTCTTGGCCAGCAGAGGCTAAGTCTATGGCCCACTGGCTGCAGTGTGAGTGCCCTTGGCAGTACGTTGGGGAACCCACTGGCACTGCCCGTGCTCACCATCCCCCTCTCCCGGCAGGACCAGTACCAGCTGTGCTACCGTGCAGCCTTGGAGTACCTCGGCAGCTTTGACCACTATGCAACGTAACTACCGCCCCCTCTCCTTCGCCGCCCCTGCCTAGGGGCTCCGGAGGGGACCAGCTCCTCTGAGCCATACCGACCATCATCCAGCCCTCCTGCACGGATGCCGTTGCTGACAGAGCACAGCCCCGGGGATCACAGCGTTTCAGGAACATTGCCACAACAGAGAGCTCAGAACCCCTGGCCACTGGGTGGGCCGGCAGGCAGGCGCGGCAGCCGTCTCGATCCACCAGGCCCGCCCAGAGCCCACCTCGAACTCTCTGCTCCGCTGTCGCATTTCTCATGCTTCTTCTCATGGGGTGGGGATGGGGCAAAAGCCTCTTTTTTATACATTAAGTGGAGAAGACTGAGGGATTCTAGCCTCTTCTCTCGGATGTTTCCTTTTGCAAATTCTTCACTGCAGAGTGGGCTGCCATGGGGGTTGGGGTGTAGTCTATTTTCTGTTTTGAGTTACTTGGGTCCTTTTTTGTGTAACTTCTAATGCTGAAGGACGATCATGCCTTCTTCACGCATGTGGAGCCGGGGCCGCCAGCCTACGCGGGGGCCTCACCGCTCCGCTGCTCTTCCAGGCCTTCAGACAAGATCTTGTTTCAGCCAAATGCAGGGAACAATTTTTTTTTTAAAGTTTTGTTTTGTTTCTCCTTAAGAGCCTTATTTTAGGCCCCACAGACAGTGGTGGGCGAGGAAGAGATAGGAAACACTCAGCCCAGTCATCTATTCCAGTGTGTGTTTAACGTTCACAGCCCAGAACCCCAGACGTGTCGGGGGAGCCTGGCAAGGCGTTCCTCATCACCATCGTGTTTGCAAAGGTTATAAAAAGCAACAACAAAAAACAAAAACAACAATCCAAAAAATCAAAAAAAAGGAGAAAAAAAAAAAAAAAAACAAGGAAAAAAAGAGAGTCATTTCCTGGCCTCTGCTTCAAACCCCTGAGAGGGGAGGCGGCTCGGTGCCCCTGGGGCTCCCTGCGAGCTGCCGGGATGACCTCAGGACCCGCGGAGGCTGGCATTTGTCCCCGGCACTGCGGGGTGCGGTGCGGTGCGGTGCGGTGCGGTGCGGTGTGGTGGTGGGAGGCTGTGGGTCTGGCCATGTGGCCGAAGCAGTTGGCACAGGTCAGGGTGTGTGCCACACCCTGCACACCTCAGGGCCAAGCAGGGGCACGGCTGGCCCTTCAGGTCCAGGCCAGTAGGCCTGGTAGCACATGTCTGTTCTCAGAGAAGGGCCGGATGGTTTTCCTCCCTGGTTTGCAGCTATTTTGAAAGCCCGTGAGAATTGCTCTTTTCCACTCCTTCAAGATGCCCTCATGAACCAATGTGGCAAGACTACTGGACTTTTCTCAATGGTACTATAATCAATCCTTATAATCTTGGCTTGCTGAGGGGCAGGGAGAGGGCCTCTTCCTCTGGGCAGCACTATCTAGGTAGGTAAGTGGGGGCGGGGAAGGGTGCATAGCTGTTTTAGCCGAGGGACGCGAAGCAGACGTCCCAAGATCTAGCTAGGCTCGGTCAAGATCAACAATCCAGGGTTGGTAATGTTGGATGCGACATTCATTTTTACCTTGTGGATGCTAGTGCTGTAGAGTTCACTGTTGTACACAGTCTGTTTTCTATTTGTTAAGAAAACTACAGCATCATTGCATAAAACTTGATGGTAATAAATTTGAATAATCAGATTTCTTACAAACCCGGCCTTTGTCTCTGCTCTTTCTGGAACCAGAGTCTGGCCTCTGGAAGTCAAGACCTAGGGGTAGGTTCTGGTTGCCTTCCTGCTCCTAAGGAGACAGGGAGGCTGTCCTAAGGAGACAGGGAGGCTGTCCGGAGTGTCTGCCACAGGGTGGACGCTCAGCATGGTGCCCACTCTCTGAGAGGAGAGGTTACAGACCCAGAAGACGGAGCCACCGGTGCCTGTAAAGAGTCCCCCACGGAACAGCTCCCCGATTGGGAACATACGTACCCTTGCCTCTCCTCACCCTTAGGATATCCTGCGTCCCCATGTCAGAGGTACTGGGACTCCCAGGTGCCACACTCTCCCATGACCTGCCTCTCTGCTTCCCCACTGCCACTGCGGCAGTGGAGGCTGTGACAGTATGGAAATTGGCCAGTGAGGATCCTTGTCATCTTGCGATGTAGATACTGGGCATGGTGTGGCCTTCTGGCCCCTGGACGCAGCAGTATCCACTCGTTGAGTCCTGTGGCCGCTCCACTAGTGATCAGGCAAGTCCTATCGTTGTCAAACCATGGAACTTCTGGGGACACAGAGATGAATGAGACCCAGAACAAGTGGGGAAGAAAAATACCTAAGTTGGCAATGACCAGACTGTAGACAATCGTGATGAGCCCACCACAGATGCTGTGGGTGCACTGAGGCAGCACCTGACTCTGTAGCAGGGTCAAGGAAGGCTTCCTGGAGGAGGTGGCATAAAGTGGGTTCTGAGTGTTCATGAGTAATGGATACCTTTATTTTTTATTTCACCACTCCAAGTCTCCTTCCATCACCATTTACCCCCCCTTTTACCCTCTTACCTCCCCCTCCACCCCTTTCCCTCTGGTAATCATACTGTTGTCTGTGCCTGTGAACAGCTGTCAGTCTGTTCTCTGTATCTATGAGTCTGTTTCTGTTTCGTTAGTTCATTTTGCTCATTAGATTCCACATATAAATGAGATCAGATGGTACTTGTCTTTCCCTCACTGGCTGGCTTATTTCACTTAGCAACCAGTTAGCACCCAGTCAGGGAAAGACATGTAATCCTCACAGCACAGTACAGGGTGGGTCCTATTATGCTCTTTGTGTAGAAGAGAAAATAACAGTTCATCCACTCATTCAACACAGACCTAGTGAGCGTTTGCTATGCACTAGTCCTACCAGTGAGCTGAACAAAGGCTAATGCCCTCGTGGCATTTACACTCTAGTAAGATGAAACATACGATGCATGTGAAAAACCAGGAAGTTCGTTAGAAAGTGAGACGTGTGGGCGTGGGGGATTAGGAGGAATCAGGCACGTGGGGAAGCTTTGATTTTTAGGGTGGTCAGAGGAAGCCTCATCAAAACAATGGGATTTGAGGAAAGACGGGAAGCTGCTGAGAGATTTTGCCTAAACATCTTCAAAATGAGCATCCAGGATGAGGGAGCAGATAGCAAAATCCCTGGCTGGGGGGCAGTGTGCCAGAGGTGTGGAGGCTGGTGTAGCTGCAGCTGTGAGCGTGTGAGCAGGGGGAAGGAAGTAGAGGAGGGGGTAAGGTCAGAGAGGAAATGGCAGATCCAGGTGTGGTGAGTAGTCAGATACTGGCTATATCTTGGAGGTGGAAGTAAGGGTTTGCTTATGGAGTGGATGAGAGAAAGAGGAGTCTGGGTTAACCCCACAGTTTTGGTCTGGGCAACTCGAAGGATGAGGTTGCCATTTATGGAGATGGGGAGGGTGGACCGTGAGGACTGAGTAACCTACTCCAGGCTCCTAACTGGAACATGGAGTTGCCATCACGCGGTCATTCCACACCTTAAGCTGGAAACGGAGGCAGGTGCATTGAGAAAAAGTATTTGGAAGGAAATACACCAAGAGTTGTGAGGTTGGTTGATTTCTTTCTTTGTAATTTTCCTAAAGTTCTGTGAAGAATGAATAGCACCCAAAAAGAAAAGAATTAATAGCACTTTAATTTCTAAAATGACAAATGTTTAAAATTACACAATGTTTTTAGAAACAAAAATCTTTCAAAACAGGATAGAAATTGTAAAACATTACAGTCCCATTCTCTCCCTGTTCCCCAGCTCCCTGGAGGGAGTTACAGTTTAGTCTCTATTCTTCTGGGCATTTTCTATGGATATACAAACATGTTTATAAACTTTATTTTTTATACCAGAATCATGTTACTTACATCTTTCTGCAAATTGCCCTTTTCATTTAAGTATTGTGAATTTCTTTCTCTGTCAGTACCTCATTTTTTAACCTGCTACATACTCTTCTGTTATCGATGTGCCATAGGTTTTTGTTTGTTTTCCTATATGTTTTTATTGCTTTTTGAAAGGAAGGGAGAGATAAACAGCCATGGGCTGCCTCCTGTACGCCACCTACTGGGGATTAAACCTGCAAGCCAGGCATGGAATCGAACTGGTGACTTCTCTGTATAGGACAATGATGCACAACCAACTGAGCCACATGGGCCAGCACCCATCATTTTTTTAAGTGGTTATCTTCATAGGTTTTGTTGTTGTTAATCCTTGCCTGAGAATATCTTTCCATTGATTTCTAGAGAAAGTGGAAGGGAGAGGGAAAGACAGAGAGAGAAACATTGATGTGAGAGGGACACATCGATTGGTTGCCTCCTGAACATGCCCCAACCAGGGCTGGGGATTGAGCCTGCAAATGAGATATGTGCCCTTGACTGGAATCGAACTCAGGACTCTTCAGTCTGCAGGCTGACGCTCTATCCACTGAGTCAAACTGATTAGGGCCATTATAGTTTTTTTTATTTATAAAATGGATGTAGCCGAAACCGGTTTGGCTCAGTGGATAGAGCGTCGGCCTGCGGACTGAAAGGTCCCAGGTTTGATTCCGGTCAAGGGCATGTACCTGGGTTGCGAGCACATCCCCAGTGGGAGATGTGCAGGAGGCAGCTGATCGATGTTTCTCTCGCATCAATGTTTCTAACTCTCTATCTCTCTCCCTTCCTCTCTGTAAAAAAATCAATAAAATATATATTTTTTTAAAAATGGATGCACATGATAAAACAGGTAAAAATAATTCTGTCTTGAAGGATACAGAATAAAGGGTAAGCTTTCCTTTTCTCCTCTCCCCAACGCCAGTTTCACTCCCTGGAGCTTTAGTTCTTTGGGTAGTGAGCATCATATCTTCCGTAGGTGGCACTTTCAGTAGATGGTCCCTGGAGACGCCACAGTAAAATGTGGGAGATTTAATTCATGTATATGGTCTCCCCCTGTAGCTCCTGGTTCCGTTTGCTGTATTATTTCCATTCTTCTGGAGCTCCTTCATGACTTGAAACAATATCTTTAAACATCTATTTCTTTGTTGATCACCAGAGGCAGTATCTATTGATTACCCTCTATGAAGAATGAGGGAATTAGCTCACTCTCCTTGATCCCACTCCCCCCTCCTCCAACTACCTTTTTTAAAATTATAGCACATTGTCAAGGTTTATAATACTTTCTGTTCTATTTCTGTAATTAAGTCTTTCATTCTGAAAATTGAAAACCAATAAACAGCGTTTTCATTTCATGTTCATGAAAAATCTTTCAAGCATTAATTTCGAATAAGTCTTCCAGCTTTTTCTTCCTTCCCTTCACCCTGGATCAGACTCAGCTGCCACTGTTTCTGGTGCAGCCTGTTCGTCTTTTTCTTTGGTGTAGTACTCCCTTGTGAAAATTTTTCACAAAGGATTGTAACATTTCTGATTCTTATAGGTCTGAAAATCTCTCTTTTATACTTTCTCTCAGTTTTAACTTTGCCATCTTTATAAACAAAATTTCCCCAGGAACTGAGAAGATACTGTGTCCGGTTCTGTATGAACCCACTGCTGAAGGAGGAGGGCTGTATGGCAACTGTTTAGATCACCCTCCTCCCTGCACTGATTTGTAATGCCTCCTTTAAAAAAACAAACACAAATCACATACGAAGTTACAAGCACAGCGTTTGCTTGTGGGCCTTGAGTCTCTCATCGGTCTGTGTTGTCTGAGCCAGAACTACTCATTTATTTTTGTGGTTTTATCACCTGACAGAGCTAGTCCCCTGATTTTCTTCCAAGTGGATATTAGATTAATTTTGGAAAATCCCCCTCCCTCAATTTTGGTTACAGATGTTATTGTTCCTCGATTAAATGAACAATAAGGTATCGGAAGAATACCTTTCAGCATAAAGACAGGCTGGGTGGGATCTAATGGAACCCTTGGGAGCAAAGTAGGCTGTGCTCACCCAGCCCCGCTGGACCGGAGGGGATGCTGTGGGATGAGGGCAGCCACCCAGGCTCCAGAGTGAGAGGCCTGATGTAACGAGGATGCTGGCTGCAGCCTCTGCGCCCGCTGGGATGACAGTCTGGACCCTTAAACTCTTCAAACTCTTCTGTGACACTTGCCCCACCTCTCTCCCTGAACCCTGTATCCCAGCCTTATCTAAATACTTGCCTTTTCTTAAGCACACAAATATCCTCACCTGTGGATATTTTTTCCATTGATTGTTGGAGAGAGTGGAAGGGAGGGGGCGAGACAGAGAAACATCAATGTGAGAGAGGTACATCAATGGGTTGCCCCATACACACACCCCAACTGGGTCCGGGGATCAAGCCCGTGACTGAGGCACGTGCCCTTGACCAGAATCTAACTTGGAACCCTAAAGTCCACGGGCTGACACTAACCACTGAGCACAACCAGCTAGGGCAGGGCTGACACTAACCACTGAGCACAACCAGCTAGGGCACAGCTTTTCTTAAACACACTTGTAAAAAGGGTTAAATCCCTAATAAATAGAACTTTCAAATCAGTAAGAACAAAACTAAATGCCCTAATAGAAAAATGGACAAGAACACAAATAGGCAACTTACAAAAGATACACAAATTTCCTGAAAGTATGGAAGATACGGAGCCTTACTATTTTTCTTTTTGTGTGTGTTTATTTTTTCTTGCTTTTTAAATTTCTTTTTTCTTTTTGTTCTTGTTTTGTTTTGTTTCTACAGTGCCTCCCATTAATCAAAGAAATACACATTGAAGAAAAAAAAGATCAGGTACTATTATATATCCAATTGTTAATAGTTATGTGTTGCCAAAACCGGTTTAGCTCGGTGGATGGAGCGTCGGCCTGCGGACTGAAGGGTCCCGGGTTCGATTCCGGTCAAGGGCATGTACCTTGGTTGCGGGCACATCCCCAGTGGGAGGTGTGCGGGAGGCAGCTGGTCGATGTTTCTCTCTCATCAATGTTTCTAACTCTCTATCCCTCTCCCTTCCTCTCTGTAAAAAATCAATAAAAATATATTTTTAAAAAAAATAGTTATGTGTTAACATTGGTGTGGGGAATTGGGCACTCACATTGCTAGTGGGGGTCTATGCTGGTTCTTCCTTTTGGAGGAGAAACTGCAGTATCAGAAGTCTTAAAATATGCTTTACCTTTAACCCTGTGATACACATTTAGGAATTTATATAGTTAACAAGCAGACAAATATTTTTTAAATCTATGGGCAAAGATCCACTGCAGCATTGTTCATAACACTTTTATTGTTAATTGATTTTAGCCCAGCCAGTGTGGTTCAGTGGTTGAGCATTAATCTATGAACAGAAGGTCAGTTCTATTCCCTGTCAGGGGACATGCCTGGGTTTCAGGATCGATCCCAGTAGGGGATTCTCTTCATTGATTGGTTCAATGATTCTCTTCATTGATGTTTCTATCTCTCCCTCTCCTTCCTCTCTGAAATCAATAAAAATATATATTTTGATTAAAAATTGATTATAGAGAGCCCTGGCCGGTGTTCCCAGCGGTTAGAGTGTTGACCTGCACACCAAAGGGTCCTTCCTGGGTTCGCTTTCTGGTCAAGGGCACATACCTGGATTGCAGGTTCTAGCCTCAGCCCCAGTGGGGGCATGTGAAGCAACCAACCAATTGATGTGTCTCTCCCATCGATGTAACTCTCTCTCC
Organism: Myotis myotis; assembly: GCF_014108235.1. Classification (NCBI taxonomy): domain Eukaryota; kingdom Metazoa; phylum Chordata; class Mammalia; order Chiroptera; family Vespertilionidae; genus Myotis; species Myotis myotis. The sequence goes on along the minus strand of NW_023416324.1, from coordinate 27,937,897 downwards.
CCCTCCTCTGACTCCTTCAACTCTCTCTAAAAATCAATGGGAAAATGCCCAGCTGGCATGGCTCAATAGTTGAGCATCGACCTATGAACCAGGAGGTCACGGTTTCGTTCCCAGTCAGGCCATATGCCAGGGTTGCAGGCTCGATCCCCAGTGTGGGGCGTGCAGGAGGCAGCCAATCAATGATTCTTTCTCACCATTGATGTTTCTATCTCTCCCTCACCCTTCCTCCCTTTTAAAAATATATATTAAAAAAAGAAAAAACAGCCCTAGCCCGTTCGGCTCAGTGGATAGAGCTTTGGCCTCTGGACTGAAGGGTCCTGGATTCTACTCCAGTCAAGGGCACATGCCCAGGTTGAGGTCTTGTCCCCAGTAGGGGGCGTGGGGAGTGTGCAGGTAGCAACCAATCAATGATTCCCTCTCATCATTGATGTTTCTCTCTCCCTCTCCCTTCCTCTCTGAAATCAATAAAAATATATCAAAAAATAAAATAATTCTTATTTAAAAAAAAAACACAATGGGAAAATTATTCTCAGGTGAGGATTAACCAAAAACCATGTGATTTTAGAGAGGGAGAGGAATGGGAGAGAGAAAGAGAAACATCAATTTGTTGTTCCACCTACTCATGCATTCATTTGTTGCTCCCTGTATGTGCCCTGACTGGGGATTGAACCTACAACCTTGATGTATCAGGATAATGCTCTAACTACTTAGATACCCAGCCAGCGCTGCTCATAATACTGAAAAGTTGGAAACAACCCAAAATATACACACACATCTATCGTCTACAATCTTGTTCAAGTGAATTTGGAGACTATCACTATCTGCAGCTGAAATATTTTAGAAACAATCGCAGGCCCCAGACCTACTGAATCAGAATTTGCATTTTGACAGTTCCTTGGGGCATTTGAGGGAACATTAAAATTAGAGAAGCTCTGGCAAGGACATGCACCAAAATGTCAGCAGTTCCTTTCTGGGGGGTGATGCTCCCTATTTTAAAGGCATTTTCTAGTTTGCTACGGTTGACATACATTTTCTTTCATAAGATTGTGTTCGTGGCAGAAAAGCACACCAGGCTGTGGTTGCATATGCCTGGGCACCCACGTCCTCTGGGAATCCCACCTCAGCCCCTCCTCCCCACACTCACCCAGACAGCCGCACATCCAGCTGTATTGTTGGGCCAGTAACCATAGCACCGCGCTGAAATTATTCTGTTCCTTCAGCTGTTCACATACTAAAATAAGGGGGAAATACCAAAGAAATTACCCAGGCTGCAGAGCAGAAACTAAATGCAAATTGACAGGATAATTATGGTTTGATTTATCTGTCTCCTCCACTGGACTGTGAACTTTTTTTTTTTCTTTTTGAGGGCCTTCTGGTAAAAACCGGAAGACCTACTAGACAAATTCAAAAAGAACTGTAAGCGCTGGACTGTGAATTTTTTTTTAAAATGTTTTTATTGATTTCAGAGAGGAAGGAAGAGGAAGAGAGAAATAGAAACATCAATGATGAGAGAAAATCATTGATTGGCTGCCTCCTGCACACCCCCTACTGGGGATCGAGCCCACAATCCCCCCCCCCCCCCCCCCCCGCATGTGCTCTTGACTAATCGAACCCAGGACCCTTCTATCCACTGAGCCAAACCAGTTAGGGCTGGATTGTGAACTTCTTGAAAGCAAGGGCCATGTCTTCCTTGCCTCCCAGCCTTGTCTGGCCCAAAGCAGGGATAAAAGTTTGCTAACCAGACCAAAAGGGAAGTGTTTGACCTGGCCCTACGGCGAGAAATAAATCTGACTGTGGGAGGATTACAGCTGGAGCTGCCTGAGCAGTCACCCAGGCCTCAGAACCGTCCCGCCCAGCTCCTCAGGAGGCCCAGCTTTTGCTCTGACCCTGAGCCCACATCCCAGTCAGCCCTGGGAGGACTTCCCATCCCCAACCACCCCCACTCAGAAGGCTCCTGCATCCTCACCAAACTGCCTCTCCCTGATGAGCTGAGTTTCTCCTCACTTCACACACCAGTGGTAGCAATGGCTCAAATGGAGACTTACCAGCAACATTTTTAAGATAAATAGGGGTCACCTAGAACCTGGACTGAACTTTGACCTGGGGGGAGGTTATTGGCCCCAGAACTGGGATGCTCTCAATCTCCTCCCAAAGACCTGTGTCCAGACTCCTTTCCAGGGATGGCTCCCTCCAGCCTCTTTGGCCCATTTTCAGGGCATTCTCTGCAGTTGCTCTTGTGTAAGCTCCCATGTGGTCCTAAAGATTTAATCCAACAAACACATGGTATACACCTCTTACATGTTACATAATACCTGTTAACATTACTATGCACTTTGATGTGACATACATTTTACCCGAATTGTTAAAATTTAATTCCCCCAACAGCCCTGTATAGTAGCTTGTGTTATATAGCTCCTTTTGCAGCTGAAGGCTAAGATTCAGAGAGGTCAAGCAGCTCACCCTAAGTCCCAAAGCTAGGAAGGGAGCAGAATCTAGATTTGAACCTGGATCTGTGTGACTCCAGAGCCCGAATGCTTTACTATGCAAATTGCAATCCATGTCGCTTCATTTATCTATTCTTTTCACAAACAGTGTTCTGGGAATGTTTACTGAGCACTTGCTATGAACCAGGCATGCACAGGCCAATGGACCCAATAGAGGAAAACCGAAGTCCCTGCTCTTAGAGGCTTAGTCTGTGGGAAACAGACATAAGTCACAGAAATCGTACACGTGTATAATTACAAAGTTGGATGCTCTGAGGAAGATTGCCTGACGCGGTGAGAGCAATACAGGAAACAGGACGTTAGAGAGGCTGCTGCGAGGAGATGGTCTTTCGTAAAGGCCTTGTGGCAGAAGGGAGTATAACTCTTTATAGAAAAACAACAGCCTAGCTGGCGGGGCTCAGTGGTTCAGCGTCCACTTAGGAGCCAGGAGATCACGGTTTGATTCCCAGGCAGGGAACATACCCAGGTTGTGGACTCGATCCCCAGTAGGGGACGTGCAGGAGGCAGCCGATCCATGATTCTCTCTCATCATTGATGTTTCTCTCCCTCTCCCTTTCTCTCTGAAATCAATAAAAATGTATTTTTAAAAGGAAAAAAACAACAACACAGAAATAAGGCCAGCATGGCTGGAGCCCAGAGAGCAAAGGAAATATGGGGCAGGATGGGGTGGAGAGTGGGCAGGGGCCTGGGAGGCCAGGACAAGGGACTTGGGATTCACAGTGAGGGCACAGGAAGTGTTAAAGGGTTTTCAAGAGAGCAATTAATTCAGCTTTGCTTTTTAGCAAGGTCACTCTGGCTGCTGTTTGGAGAACAGATTTAGAAACAAAACAGATTGGTTGCAGTGGGCCAGGTGAAAGGTGCTTGAAGTGGGATGGTAGTGACAAAGGAGGTAAAAAGAGTAGAATTCAGTATGTAGTTTGGAAGTAGGGCCAGAAGCGGTGGACATGGCTGCAAGAGAGAAGAATCAAGGATGACTGCACACCTGGACGTGTCCTGGTGCCGCTCCTGTGGTGGGGAACAGTGGGGGGAGCAGATTTAGGGGAGGACCAAGGGTTGGCTTTTGAGTTCTGAGGGTGCCTGTAATTGTCCAGGTGGGGAGACAGAGTTGTCAGGTGTTTATTTTAAACTCTTTAAATAAAAAATGCACAAATAGGTAGAACTTGAATGATGCCTTGAAGAATGGGTGGGATTTAGCCTTGAGGCAGAGGTATGTTGGTGGCTGAGATCAAAACAAAAACCCAACAGAACAGTTAGTGGAAACAAAGAGAAGGACTGAATGGGATGTAGAAACAGCCAGTGGGGCGCCTGTTGGTGCTACTCACTGGGGCTTTTTGCCTGTAACACTGAGCCATCCTCCCCAGAGCTGGAGAATAAAACAGCTAGAGAGAAAGGCTATGTTTTTGTTAAACAGAGGAATCCAGGGTGTGGTTGTGGGCACGTGCATGTCTGGTGTAAACATTTTTATATTTCTATTGTATTTCATAGGCTAGAAGGTCCTGGTCTTTCCCAGCTGACCTTCTCTGCAAAGCTGAGTTAGGCTGAATTCTCTATTTGCATGGACTGACCTACCTATTTGCAGAGGCCCCTCCCCACACCCTTCCCATTGAACCCAAGCAGGTCAGGGTGTGCCAACGTGTTCACGGTGCTTGGGGATCAGGGCTTTGCCTGCAGCTCACTGAGTCCCTTTGACCAGAGCCTCCAAAGCTCCAGAAAAAAATGTTCAGCAGCTGGTGCCCCAGGCAAAGTGGGACGTGAGTGACCCAGAGGTGAAGGCCAAAGGCATCATTAAAGTATAAACACAACCCTTCCTGTTTGTTTACTCATTCAGTTCATCATTCATGCATTTACTCAACAGATATCCTCAGGCCCAGTGTTCATTTCAGGTTGCTTAACCTCCCTGCATCCCAGGTTCCTCAGCTATAAAATGGCGTCAGAAATGAAGCTCCATTCCCAGCTGACCTTGTTCATTGTGAGGATGAAGTGAAGGAGTATCACTTGTTCACTCAACAAGTACTTAGTAAGCTCATACAAAGAGCCAGGGCTGTCCTAAGTGGTGAGGACAGCGATGAACAAAACACAGAGCCCGGCCTCATGGAGAAGACATTCGAATGAGTAGAAAACCAGAGTGTACAGCCTGGCTGGCAGGGCTCAGTGGTTGGGCACTGACCTATGGACCAGAAGTGCTGATCTGATTCCAGGTCAGATCGCAGGTCCGGCTTGAGAGCTCAGTCCCCAGTGTGGGGCGTGCAGGAGGCAACCGATCAATGATTCTCTCTCATCACTGATGTTTCTCTCTCTCTCTCTCTCTCTCCCTTACTCTCTGAAATCAATAAAAAAAAATATATATATATAAAAGTAAAGCATATAGTGGTGGTCAGGGAAGGTTTCACTCAGGAGGTATCTTGTCAGCAAGACCCTGAGTAGGTGGGGAGCAAGCCATTCTCACATGGGATGGAATGAGGGTGGGGGAAGATTGTAGGCCTTTTTATGTGTATTCTTTCAAATTAGAAAAGAATATTTATTTAGAAAGTTACAGAGGCAGTGGAAGAGCCCTTGGAGTTTAGGAGAAAGAAAGGCAGATGTAATGCCTGAGGGAGGGGAGGAGAGGGGGGAAGGGAAAGGTGTGGGCGGGCGTGCTCCCCAGAGGGAGAGCCCCCCTGGGCCATTACGAGGGCTTGGCCTCTATCCAGAATGATATGGAAGTCATTTGATGGTTTTAAAAGGAGTAACACGATCTGGCTTTAAGTATTCAAGAGTCACTGCCTTGGAGGAGATGGCAGGGGGCAAGGGCAGAAGCAAGAATTATCCTCATCAGGCTACAGAGGAGAGTGGCTGGGAGCAGGCTGCTGGCCGTGGTGGTGGAGGGATTCTGGAGGCAGCACAGAACCACATAAATGTTCATGTTAACATGCCAAAGGCACAATTCATAAAAGAATAAGACTGATAAATTAGGCTTCATCAAAATTAAAAACTCTTGCACTTCAAAAGACACAATTAGAATGAAAAGACAAGCCACAGAATGAGAGAAAATATTTACAACGCCTCTATCTGATAAAGGACTTGTATCCAGAATATATAAAGGACTCTTACAACTCAATATTAAGACAAACAACCTAATTAAAAAATTGACAAAAGATTTGAATAGACATTTCACCAAAGAAGATATGTGCATGGCTAATAAGCATATCAAAAGATGCTCAACATCATTAGTCATTAGGGAAATGCAAACTAAACCCCCAATGAGATGCCACTTCATACCCACTAGAATAACTATAATCAGAAAGACAGATAATAACAAATGTTGGCAAAGATATGGAGAAACGGGAATCCTCACATATTGTTGCTGGGAATGCAAAATGGTACAGCCACTTTGAAAAACAGTTTGGCAGTTTCTTAAACAGATAAACAAATTTACTGTACAACACAAATTCCACTCCTAATTATCTAAACAAGAGAAATGAAAACATACATTTACACTAAGACTCACACATAAATGCTGATAGGAGCTCTGTTCATAATAGCAAAAATGTAGAAACAACCCCAATGTCAATCAGTACTACAATGGGATACTATTCAACATTAAAAAGAAATGAAATACTGATGCAATACGAGTAAATCTCAAAAATATTATGCTAAGTGAAAGAAAGCCAGACACAAAAAAGCACATATTGCATGGTTCTATTTATATGAAAAGTCACATCTGGATAGACAGAAAGTAGATGAATGGCTGCCTGGGCTGGGAGTGGGAACAGAGAGTGATTGTAATTGGGCACAAGGGATCTTGTCCAGGTGATGGAAATGTTCTAAAACTGGATTGGGTGATGGTTGCATGACTTGGTAAATTATTTAAAATCATCACATTAGCCCTGGCCAGGTAGCTCAATTAGTTGGAGTAACGTCCGGATGCAGCAGGTTTGCAGGTTCGATCCCCGAATGGGGCACATATAAGAATCAACCAACAATGCCCTGGCCCGTTGCTCATTGGTTACAGCATCCGCCCACGGACAGAAGGGTCTTGTGTTCCATTCCCGGTCAAGGGCACGTACCTCGGTTGCAGGTTCGATCCTGGCCCCAGTCAGGGCATGTGTGGGAGTCAACCAGTGGGTGTGTCTCTCTCACATCAATGTTTCTCTCTTTATCTCTCTCTCCCTTCCTTCCACTCTTTAAAAATCAATGGATCCCGGCCAGCGTGGCTCAGTGGTTGAGTGTCAACTTATTGAACCAGGAGGTCCCGGTTCAATTCCTGGTCAGGGCACATGCCTGGGTTGCGGGCTCCATCCCCAGTGTGGGGTGTGCAGGAGGCAACAGATCAATGATTCTCTCTCATCATTGATGTTTCAATCTCTCTCTCCCTCTCCCTTCCTCTCTGAAATCAATAAAAATTTTTAAAAAATTTAAAAATAAAAATCGATGGAAAAAATATCTTGGGGTGTGGATTAAAAAGAATCAACCAGCCAATGACTACATAAATGAGTGGAACAACATATCAATTTTCCTCTCTCGCTCTCATCAATTAAAAAATAATTACATTATACCCTTTAAATGGGCCAATTTATGGTATGTAAATTATACTTCAATAAAGTTTTTATAAAAAGAAAAATGTTAGTGACAATGTAAACACCTTTTGTGTATATAAAATATTTAGTATAGGATCTGGAACATAATATGGCTGAGCACATATAGTTAACTTTGAAAGCCAGGAATACTGCCTTTATAATTACTGATGTAATGCTTCCTGTGTGCTGGGAGCTGGATCAAGGGAAGCTCCAGGAGAGCATCCGTGAGGTAGGAGCATGGCATGTACTTTATGCCGTAATGACAGGGTTTTATCTCCAAATCCTGCCACCACCGCTAATTCACTCTAAGAGGTGTTCTCCCCTGTTTTTTCCCTTCATAGCAAGCACAACTGTTGTGGTTCTCTTTTTCTTTTCTTTTTTTTTTTAAAATATATTTTTATTGATTTTAGACAGGAAGGGAGAGGGAGAGAGAAAGATAGAAACATCAGTGATGAGAGAGAACCATTGATTGGCCGCCCCCTGCACCCCCGCCCCCCCCAATGGGGATCGAGCCTGTAACTGGGCATGTGCCCTTGACTGGAATCGAACCTGGACCCTTTAGTCTGCAGGCCGATGCTCTATCCACTGAGCCAAACCAGCTAGGGCTGTTGTGGTTTTATTTTGCTTGAGCGCTTGTTTCAGGTCCGTCCCCCTCACTAGATTGTAAACGCCATGAAGTCAGGGAAGGGATTGTCCCACTCCTTCAGTGACGGTGGGCATTCAGTAACAGTGGGCAGGTGTTCCTGATAGGGTTCCTTCCTTCCTCATCCCCATGAGCATAGACAGGATGCCGGGAGCTGCAGCTATCACCCTACAACCAGGAAGTGCATCCATGAGGGCCAAACCCAGGTTGTGAAGTATGATGGAGAGAGCTGGAAGGAGCCTTTGATAAACACCGAGACCCTGCCAATAAATGCCCCCTTCAGACTTCTTACTACGGTACATGGAAAAATAACTTTATGTTCGTTTAAGCCACTGCTGCTCGCGTTATTTCCGACAAGGAAACGCATTTCTACGTGACACTGCCAACAAGACTGATGGGATTCTCTGGAGAGATTTTGTCCAGTGGAGGAAGATGGGCATGCAAACAAACCACAAACTTGTGGAACTCAAAGATGAGGTAATGGACCCGTGAAGGAGTTCCTAGCTCAGGGGTCGGCAAACTGCGGCTCGCGAGCCACATGCGGCTCTTTGGCCCCTTGAGTGTGGCTCTTCCTAAGCCTTAGGAGTACCCTAATTCAGTTAATAACAATGACCTACTTATATAGTTTAAGTTTAAAAAATTTGGCTCTCAAAAGAAATTTCAATCGTTGTACTGTTGATATTTGGCTCTGTTGACTAATGAGTTTGCTGACCACTGTCCTAGCTGTATACTGGTTTCTGGCTTACTAGTAGGTGATTGGGTGGGTGGCTGCCCCACTAGCTGAGAGAGGAAACTTAGGTAGTAGAGTTCACTTGTGAGCTAGAGAGTAGTTCTTTATTGGGCAAGTGAGTTTTAGGTACTTGTAGGACACCCAGGGGGAGGAGTCTAAACTTAGGAGGATAGATGGATCTGAACTCAGGGGAGAAGATTGTGCTGGCGTACAGGACGGGTGTCATCAGCGGGCATATGAGTGAGGCAGAGTGAACGTGTATTGAGCTCTTGCTTCAAACTTTATGCTGAGTGCTTTGTATCATTACCATCATCACCATTGTCACCATCATCATCCATCATCCAGCAGTGCAACTGACATTTACTAAGCACGTACTACATGCCAGTTCAACGTCAAAGTGCTTTGCCTGCCTTATCCCATTTAATTCTCACAACCAAGAAAGGGAAGTACTGTTCAGTTTTAGTTATTAGACGACCTTAGGGGATACTGTGGTGAGCTGTGAAACTAGAAGCACCGAAGGAGACTTTGTAGCATGAGAGAAGAGGACGAAGGACACGGAGAACATCAACGTGATTTTCTTTCTTTTTAAAAGGACTTAAAATAAAAATTATTAATTTTGTAATAAATTTAAAAATTAGGTATGCTATGTACAACTTACATATTCAAGGAATATTTTTAATTTTTAAATATATGTATATATTTTATTGACTTCAGAGAGGAAGGGAGAGGGAGAGAGAGAGAGAAACATCAATGATGAGATAGAAGCATTGATTGGCTGCTTCCTGCATGCCCCTCAACCTGGGCATGTGCCCCGACCAGGGATCCAACCATGACCTACTGGTTCATAGGTCGACACTCAACCACTGAACTATGCCAGCTGGGCTCAAATAATTTTTATAATGTGAACACACCAGTGTAATGACCAACATCCAGATTAAGAAATAGTACATTATCAACACCCCCAGAAGCACTATTTATGCTATCCAGGCTTCCCTTCTCTTTGTCACCTACCCAAAGGTAACCACAACTTTGACTTTTTGCTTTGAATATCAACATTTAAGGAGTGGAAAAGGAAAGCTGGGCATAAAAAGGTAACTGAGAGCCCAGCCGGCATGGCTCAGTGGTTGAGCATTAACCTGTGAACAGGAGGTCAAGGTTAAATTCCCAGTTGGGGCACATGCCTGGGTTGCAGGCTCGATCCCTAGTGTGGGGCGTACAGGAGGCAGCCAATTAATGGTTCTCTCTCATCATTGATGTTTCTACCTCTCCCTTCCTCTCTGAAATCAATAAAAATAAATATTTTTTAAAAAGGTAACAGATAGCCGTGACTGGTTTGGCTCAGTGGATAGAGCGTCGGCCTGCGGACTGAAGGGTCCCAGGTTCGATTCCGATCAAGGGCATGTACCTTGGTTATGGGCACATCCCCAGTGGGAGGTGTGCAGGAGGCAGCTGATCGATGTTTCTCTCTCATCGATGTTTCTAACTCTCTATTGCTCTCCCTTCCTCTCTGTAAAAAATCAATAAAATATATTAAAAAAAAAAAAGGTAACAGATAAACTGGTCAGAAATGGGAGGATGTCAAGAGAAGTTAATCTAAGCTCCACTTACCACACACACACACTCTCAAGCACACTCCAGTTGAAGGCTGGTGATACAAAGTAGCACTGATTTTAGAAGATCCTCTTTGGCAGCAGCAGGAAATGTAAGGAGATTATCATGAAGTAGATGGTAGTGGCAGCAGTGCTAGTAACTACATCCATGTGCAGGGCAGTGGAGTCTGTGAAGCGAGATGAATCTTGTGCTTGGTGGCAGCAGCAAGGACAGTGGTGGGTGATGACTTCGTGCTATTCTCCTCATGCTATATGCCCCAAGTTGGGTTCTTCAGACTCAGCAATTTTGTGAGCTATCCAACATAATTTTTTTTTTAAATCCTCACCAAGGATATTTTTCTTCACTAATTTTTTTTAGAGACAGTGGAAGAGAGGGGAGATAGACAAACACTGGTGTGAGAGAGACAACGATTCTTTGCCTCCCGCAAGCGACCAGGCTGGGAAACCTGAAACCCAGGTACGTGCCCTTGACCAGGAATCGAACCCACGACCCTTCAGTCTGTGGGCTGATGCTCTAACCACTGAGCACCAGCTAGAGCCCCAACATAATCTATAATAATAAAAGGGTAATATGCTAATTAGACCGGACAGCCAAACCACCTTCTGGACGAAGCTGGGGCTGTGAGGGCCAAGGCAAGCCGAGGCTGTGGGGGCTGAGCCCCTTGCAGGAATTTCATGCAACTAGGTCAAGAGAGAAAAACCTTATAATTGTGAAAAACGATTGGTTGACTACTTAACAGTCATTCCCTTGTCTTTCTGGAAACAGAACTCTGCTTTTGGGGAGGAGGAGGAGGAGGGAAGCATGGGGTATATTATGTATGACTGGTCCAAGTCCATACCATTGTATGTTATACCATTTTTTTTGCCAGCATATATGAGCTCTCATCTACATAACCATCTTGCAAGGGTAGTATTATCTTTTCCATTTTACTGACAGGAAATTCCAGACTCAGAGGATCACTGGTTTGGAACACAAATCTGACTCCATAGCCCTTTCCAGCACTCTACAGCATTACTCATCCATGGATAATTTTGTGCATTTTTTATGACTGGTTGTGGGTATTCTACTTTTCTCTGACCCATCAAAGCGTCATGTACGCCTCCTTCCCCATCCATCTGGGAGCTCCTCGATTAAGGTGACTCACTACCCCTCAGGAACTGCTCCTAAACTTCTAGGAATCTCCTCCCCCCTCCCCCCCGCTCCCCCCCACCCCACCCCGCGTGTCTAAAGACTCCCAGGACCTCCTCCCCAAGAGCTGCTCCTAATGACCCCCAAATCCTCGCTCACTGGGGAACTGCTTTTTAATGACTCTTAAGGACATCGCCCCTTAGGGCTGTCCTAATGACCCACAGAGCTTGTCCCATTCAGGAACTGCTCTCTTCAAGAAATGCCTGGGTGTGCCAGCGAATGAGGGGGTTCCCAGAGCACGGGACTTTCGGTTTTAAAACCGAGCCAGTCCCGGGCAAGTCAGGACAAGTTGGTCACCTTACCAGGAGCTCCTAGACCTCGGAAGCTGCCCCTTCAGGACTCCCAGCAAGCACACTTCTGCCTTAGGCAAGGGCCTTACAAAAGCCTCTGCCCACCCCTGCATAGAAGCACCCTGCAGGAAGCCCCTCGCCCGCCCCCCTCCCCACTACCCACGGCTAGGCACTCGCCTCTTTCTGTCCTCATTAGCGGGGGGCGGCCAGACGCCCGCCTCCGATAGGCCAGCTCCGCACTCGGCGGAGATGCTCAGTGGCCGCGGTCCCGAGGCCCCGCGTTTCCTCCTGGCAACAGCCCGAGCGGGTGCTCATAGGCAGAGCCGATTGATACGCCCAGACTTTGGGGCGCTTGCAGCGCGTGCTCATTGGTTGTTTGAAGGCTTATAGTGGCCCTCGGATTGGCTCACTTTGTGGGGCGCTGTGCGGCTGCGCCGAGGCCGACTTTAGGGGAGGCGGGGCTTCGTCCTTCTCAGGCAGGAGAAGCGGCGAGATCGGCTGGTGCGGCAGCAGAAGCCGGGTCTTAGCCCTGCCGGGCCGGTGGGCTTTCGGCGAGAACCGTAAGGTTTCGGAATCTTTTTCGAGTTGTTGCTGCTGTGGCCTTGACCGTGAGATCCTGTGGGGGAGGGGGGGGGAGTGAGTGATGGGCACGGTTCTCACCCAATGGAAGCAGGAGCTTCTGAAATGCATCCTGGGATTGGTCCTTTCCAATTTCTTATGGCCAATGGTCGTCGGGAAGGGGGGCGGGTGTACTGGGCAGTATTTTCTTCCTGCGGCCGGGCCCCCTTCGCCTGGGCGGCGGGGCTAGGAGGGGCTGGGCCTCGATACGGTGAGGTTTGGGGATCTTGGGAGCGATACCCGGGGGAGCTGCCGAGTGGGGAGGGGGCGGGCGTTTGAAGTGGTTCTTAGCAATAGCTGCCTTTACAGAGCGGCTAAGTACCGGGCCTAGTGCTTAGCATTTTGCTTGCATCATCTGAGTTAATCACAGCGACCCTGCCAGCAAGGAGGTTGGGATCCCCGTCTTACGGTGGGGAAACTGAGGCCCTGGCAGCTCACACAGCCCAGGGCACACAGCTGGTAAATGGCAGAGGCCGGATTTGTAGTCAGAGTTGCTTGGACTCCGGAGCGGTGCTCTGGAACCACCAGGCTTTGTTGCTGGATGGGAGCAGGAAGGTGTTGGGGGAACAGGAGCTTTCCCCAGGGGATAGGTTGGGGGAAGGGAATCCGAGGGTTGAAGAAAGGAAATGAGCAACGGAGGCGAGGGCAGGGAATCAGTTATTCAAGTTTCTGAGTGCCTACTCTGTGCCGTGCATTGTTCTAGGTTCCGGGCACACAGAAATGAGCAAGTCCAGAGGCGATGGGCCACACGGGGGATGGGCCTTAACACTGTTTTCACGTGATTGTATGTTCTGTTAAAATTTGCAAAAGTAAGGTGTTTTGTATTCTTTTTAAAAGAGAGGGTCTTCAAAATTGAATAAACTTCCGGCTCCTCTACCATTGGGTCTGCCCTTCTAATGGGTTTAGTCTAGCTGGAGATTATTATTATGTAGGCAGCACAGAGCAATGGAAGGAGCGCCAGGAGTTCATTACAGGACTGGGGGCAGATTTCCTGGTATGTAAATCAGGGATAATAGTATACTGCCATGCAAAGGCTTGGCAAGGTACATGAAGAGCACCTGGCGGGGCGCAAATGGAAGCCGGAGAGATAGGTGTTTGTGTGCGGGGGTGGGGGGGGAAAGGGTGGGGAGGGAGGGGTTTGAGTTGTCTTCTCTCTTACCTGAGACAGCTCTCCTCCATGCTGTCTTCCCATGGAAACTTGGAGGCAGTTTCCTCACTTCTGAGCTCTCGAGCTCCCAAAGGCACTCTTGGAGCTGAACTGCCATGGCTTTGGGGCCCAGATTGGGGGAGTTCTAGAATTTCCTTTTGCTTTTTAACTGGCTCCTTTGAGCCGATATGCTTGGTTTTTATTCAGTTGTAATAGTCTTTTGTAGTGCCTGGTAACGGGGATGTATCCACTCAGCTGGAGGCCTCATCTAAAAACAAAGTATTTCCCCTTTTCTAGTCAGTTATGAAGTTTGCCCTGTGTTGCCAGTTTATTGCCTGTTTAAATTCTGTCCTTTGAGTTCTGGGTACAGTGCAATCACACCAGTCTCTACTTGACTTCATTAAGTGCTGCTGAAACTGCATTTTGGTTTAGATATAGTTTTAAAAATCATAGCTTATGCTACTAATATCAAAGTACTTTTAAAAAAAAGTATATCTTTTCTTTTTAAAATTTTATTTATTGATTTGAGTGAGAGGGAAACATCGATTTGCTGTTCCACTTATTTATACATTCATTGGTTGCTTCTTATATGTGCCCCGGCCGGAAATGTATCACGATGATGATACTCTAGCCAACGGGAGCTACCCAGCCAGGGCTCAAAGTACTTTAATTACATGAAACTTTATTTTGTAATCTTGTAACTAAGTAACTTTTCTTAGGAATCTGTAATCCTATTTTAAAGCTGTTCCTGAGGAGGGAGCCCATAGGTTGCTTTTTAAATCTGGTTATCGTAGATTATATTTAATACTCTGAAAAGCAGTTAGCAAGGTGAGAATAAGGGAGCGGAGTGACTTGGAAGGTAAGGGTGAAATATGGGCAGGGTGGCTGTATTGCTAGATAGGACCAACAATCAAATAGTTACCACTTCCCTTTATTAGTTTAAACAATGTCTCCATTTAAATAAGATTTGAGTACATGCAATGTTGATGCATCAGGTTCTTTTAAGCAGAGCCTTTTCTGTCTATTTCTGGTTCATTTAAATAACTTATCTAGAGGCAGGTTCCAGGTGTGAAGTCTTTTTTTTTTTTGATCTTCACCCTAGGATATATGTGTTGTTGTTCTTCATTGATTCTGGAGAGGGAGGGAAGGAGAGGAGGACCATTGATGTGAGAGAGAAACATCAATAGGTTGCCTCCCCTTTGCACCCCGACGGGTAATCGAACCCAAGACTCTTTGGTGCGCAGGAACATGCTCTAACCACTGAGCACACATGCCAGGGCCAGGTGTGAGGTCTTAATACTTCTTCAGAATTTCTAAGTTATCGTTTACTGTTTTCAGCACTGACAGTCCCAGCATTTAATTTTAATTACAACTTTGTGCTCTTATGAATTTCTTCAGATTCCTGCCTGACCAACGTGACCTCAAAAAGGAGGGAAAATGGCTTCTGAATCTGAAACCCTGAATCCCAGCGCTCGGATAATGACCTTTTACCCGACTATGGAGGAGTTCCGGAACTTCAGTCGATACATTGCCTACATCGAATCCCAAGGAGCTCATCGGGCTGGGCTGGCCAAGGTGAGGGGTGGGCTTGTTCGGCAATGGCTTCTGTGCCAGGGCAGCAGGAAGGTGGAAGAACTGAGTTTTGCTGAAAGGCTGGCAGGGTGATGAGCTGCGGGGGCTGTCCTCTTTGCAAGTTAATTCCGTTCGTTAGCATCTGAAGCATTTCCTTTCTGTAGGGGGAGAGCTGCTTGGAATCCGTGAAAGGGCCATTAAGAGCCAGTGTGTCAGGGCCACTGCTGGGGTGCCTCCTCCTCTGGTGGAGATGGTGCTTGAGTGCTTTTATCTGTCATTGCGCGCTTGTGCCGTTAAACTTCCCTTGTTCTCATTTCACAGCCAGCACTCTCATAGTGATCTGGCTTCCCGTGTGGACTGTTCAGTGAGAGAGAATCAGCTCTTCATCCTCCTCTCTTGGTGCCCAGATGAGACACTGAGGCTGAGAAACAGTATTACTTACCTTAGTGCCGTGGTTGGCAAACTGCGGCTCACGAGCCACATGCGGCTCTTGGCCCCTTAAGTGTGGCTCTTCCACAAAATACGGGCGCGCACGTACAGTGCGATTGAAACTTCGTGGCCCATGCGCAGAAGTCGGTATTTTGTGGAAGAGCCACACTCAAGGGGCCAAAGAGCCGCAGTTTGCCGACCACTGCCTTAGTGCATGGCAACCAGGCAGCTAGTCGGTGGCAGAACTGGATCAGGGTTAGCATGACGGTGTGACTGGCTGCATTTGGATGGGCCTGGCTAAAGCAAAGTAACTTTCTAGTAAAATTGACTGTTACCATTGGGTAGCAGCCTGCACACTGCCGGGACGCCGACCAGCTCGCCAGGTTTCCGACCCGTCTCTGTTTCTTGTGTTCCCGACAGGTTGTTCCTCCCAAGGAGTGGAAGCCTCGAGCGTCCTATGATGACATTGATGAGCTGGTCATTCCGGCTCCCATCCAGCAGCTGGTGACCGGGCAGTCTGGGCTCTTCACTCAGTACAACATTCAGAAGAAAGCCATGACTGTTCGAGAGTTCCGCAAGATAGCCAATAGTGATAAGTGAGTGGAAACACGTTTCTTCCTTTATCTGTCCTAGCGTCTAGTACTTAACTTTTCCTCAAAGCTGTCTTCAAGACGGCTGCTGTCTGGCTGAAGACCAGTGTCCCAGCTCTAGCTTCTGTCTCCCTTTCTGACCTTTTAATGGAAGCATTCCCTCCTCTCAGGACTGTGTCACAGTCTCAACTTGTCCATATTCTCACATAAAGTAGTCCCATTGTTTTTCCATCAAAAGGAGAACCATTTTCTGACTCCGTAAGTTGCAGATTTCCGAAGGAGAATGCTGGAGTTGGTTCAAAGGGAGCTTTTGCCAGATGTATTGATAATCACTTGCTGATCTGAAAGTGGTCTCAGTAGTTTAATCTCTTCCTTCTGGGTCCTTCTGTCTTTAGTCATGCTCAAAATCCTCACTACCCATAAAACTGCTTTCTCCTTTCCACTTTTTGTTTGTTTGTTGTCGTCGTTGTTAATCCTCACCCAACAACATTTTCCCACTCATTTTTAGAGAGAATGGAAGGGAGGGGGAGAGGCAGAGAGAGAAATATTGAGGTGAGAGAGACACATCTATTGGTTGCCTCCTATGCCCTGACCAAGACAGGGGATTGAGCCTGCAACCAAGGTACATGCCCTTGACTGAAATCGAAGCCGGAACCCTTCACTTGGCGCTCTATCCACTGAGCCAACCCGGCCACGACTTCTTTCCACTTTGACATTAACAGGATGTGAATGAACTGCCAAGCTGGTTGCTATTTTCTGACTCCATTCTTCCTCATGTGTACATTCTTGTCTGTGTTAGAAACGTCTGTCTTTGTTGAGGCCTGCTGTTTTCAGTTGATTTTCTCTGCCGTTTGTAACATTTAGCTCTCATTTGATCTCAGCGAATGAATTTTGTCTTCTCCTCATCAGCTCTCACTGCTCTTTCTTAATCCTTTCCCTTGGATCTTCTCCTTTCCCGTGCCACTCCATAATTTTGAGTTTCCACAAGGGATTCCTTCCTTTCCCCTTTTCTCCTGAGCCTTACGGATCTACGCATGTCTGATTTCAGCCAGTCAGACATGTGCCTTCACTGTGAACGGGCCCAGAGCTGGATCTGAAGCTTGCCAGCCTTCACACTTTGGGGGCGTGACTTCATGTGCTTTATCATCTCTCTCTCTCACATCAGATCTCACTCTTTCTATTTCTGCGCTTTGCCTTCTTTTCCGTTGGCTTATGATTCTAAATATGGTCTTCCAGTTTTATTGACAGCTTAACGCTTAAACGTCTGCTAGTATAGTGCTGGCCAACTGCTGTCTAATGAGATAATTTATGTGCAAGCGTGTTGAAGAAGTGTGACATGCTCTGTGGACGAAAGGCTGTGTCACCCTGTGTCTGGTTTCTGTCTGTGTGGTGTGTCTGTGGGGTGGCAGCACCCAGCACACCTGCTTTCTGTTTCACATGGGCCTCAGCCTCCTGTGCCCGCCTTCTCTTCTTGTCAACATATGGTAGGCCTTTTCTCCTCTCACAATACCGCCTTTCTTTTTAAGTTCACCAGCCCGTGTCTTTTCTTTTCATCTGACATACAACAAAGTCTTACCCTTGGTTTCTATCTGCATGGTCAGCAGAACGCAGTGGGTAAAAAAATCTAAATTTATAAAGCAGATCAGTTGGAGGTGGAAAAGTTATTTATGTTTAAAAGGGAACTTCAGAGTTCTAAACATTATTATTCACTAGGTTGACATTAACACATAAGCCAGTATCTAAAGTAAGATTTGTTTTTCCTCACTCATCCCATTATCTCCACACAATTTCATTTTGGTCTCTGCTTCCACTCTTTATCTGCTCATGATATTTTTTGCCATTCGAGTTATAATGTTCGTTTTCAAATACCCTTTAGGTTTATATATTATTCTTTTTAAAATTGCTGTGTAATCATTTTTAAGGGGTTTTGAACTGTTTTGTTTGTAAGTACGATTATTTGTTGAATGTTAGCTGCTGCATTGGATGCTGGAAGTGTGGCAGTGATGGTACACACGAGCCTCTGGGAGCCGCTTCCTTCACTTACCAGGGAAGCGAGCCGTGGAAGGCCTCCGCTCTTCCCAGGCTGCTGGGTTTCGGTTGTCTGTTGATATGCAGTTGACCTTGATCAATGTTGGAGTGGGCGTCAACTCCCCATTCCCACCCCCACCCTGTGAAGTCAAATTTGCCTATAACTTTTGACTCCCCCAAATCTTAACTACTAATAAATAGCCTACTGTTGATCGGAAGTCTTACTGGTAACATAAATAGTCTATTAACACATTTTGTGTATGTATTGTATACTGTATTCTTTTTTTTTTAAAATATATTTTATTTATTTTTTACAGAGAGGAAGGGAGAGGGATAGAGAGTTAGAAACATCGATGAGAGAGAAACATTGATCAGCTGCCTCCTGCACACCACCTACTGGGGATGTGCCTGCAACCAAGGTACATGCCCTTGACTGGAATCGAACCTGGGACTCTTCAGTCCGCAGGCTGACGCTCCATCCACTGAGCCAAACCGGTCAGGGCTGTATACTGTATTCCTATAATAATAAGTAAGCTAGAGAAAATAAAACGTTAACAAAATCATAAGGAAGAGAAAATATGTTTACAGAAAAATAACCCGCATGTAAGTGGACCTGCACAGGTCAAACCTGTGTTGTTCACAGGTCAGCTGTATAGGGATTTGCAGTTTTGGGATCTCACAAATTTGTCAGCTGTTTTCTCCTTGGGTGGCCAGGCTACTTCTGATTCTAGCTGGGTGTATAGCTTTAGTAGATTCTCTTCAAAGACTTGAAGATACCATGCTTCTTAAGGAAGATGCGCTTATATATTCATGTACATCACCTTCCTTGGGCCCAGAGCTCACGGAAGGGATATTGAGGGAGTTACTATCTTAGAGTCTTGAAGGCTGAGGTTATGTCATATTCGTTTGAAATAGCTTGCTGTTTCTGGAATAGGAGATTGTGTCTTGTGCTGTTCAAGAATTTAGTCCCTTATAAGTGGTTAACACTTCTTTTATGTTTGAAAGGTACTGTACCCCACGCTATAGTGAGTTTGAAGAGCTTGAACGGAAATACTGGAAAAATCTTACTTTCAATCCGCCAATCTATGGCGCAGACGTGAATGGCACTCTCTATGAAAAGGTGAGGCTCTCTGGCGACTCTCTGCGCAGCATTTTTGTAGTTTTGTAGTGGAATGACATTTTATCTGCCCAGCGCTCAGTAGGCCCCTGAAAGCTGCTTGCTGATGGGGGAATGATCCACCACCAGCTGATGTGCCGTGCTCGCTTAATTGGGGGTAGTTTTGCATGTGACTGAATGCTACTTCTCCCACTCTACATGTGAATCGGGTGGTGTGGTGTTCTTTGCCAGGGCTGTTAGAATAGTCTGTGGGTGGTAGCTGATGAGTTCTTGAAAGGGTGGGATCACAGTAGATGAATTGTTGGGGGAGAAGCAGTGTGGTTTCTGCAGAAAAAAGATCACTGACTATAATAAAAGTAATATATATTTAAGAAGTGAAACTTACTTAGATTTTCAGAACCAGCAAACAACGTTCTGTAGCAAAAACTGTTTTAACCAGTTGCACTGGCTTGGAATGTAAAAGGAAGGAATGTTTGGAAGGTTTTTTTGGACGTTTAAAAAATTTGTAGCACATTTCAAGGATTATCACTCAGATTAATTCCAATTTTTTTTGTAAATTATTGGAAGGAAGAAGTTTAAAAAGTGAATTCCAAGTTTATAGATGAGTTTTTTTGGGTGGTGGGGAAGTGAAGCAGGGACATTAATTGTGGGAAGATGCTGTAAGGACCTGGGATGGGGAGACACAAGCAGGGAATAATAATCCATAACATGCCATGGGCGGTGGGCGCCTTGCTGACCATTACAACTCAGAAAAGGACTGGGTAAAACTTTTTACCGAGAACACTGCTCAGTGGAAAGTGGGGCTAGAAAAGTCACAGATTGATCTAGTTCATGCTCATGTTTTGTATATTTTATGGTTTAAGAGTTTCTATTTTGTCATAAGTTTCTTTAGCTTCAGTTCAAAACTCTTTATTCTGGGGTTTAGAACATGTGGCTGTCACTGCTTTATTCATCTTTCATATACGAGTGCTCACCAAGTGGTATTTGTCCTTCAGAGGTTATAATGGCATCGTTTCCAGTGGTGGTGTAAAGAGTGGGTGAGGGATGCTGTGGTCTTCATGTCCATGCTGTTTTGACATTATTCCACATCTTCGTTAGAGGTGACAGCTCACCTGGGACCTACTCCATGATTTGTAGGTTCGGAGCCTCGATTTATAATCTTGATAACTTGCCCTGGACTGTCATTTCCTTTGCAGCATGTTGATGAGTGGAATATTGGCCGGCTGAAAACCATCCTGGACTTGGTGGAAAAGGAGAGTGGGATCACCATCGAGGGTGTGAACACCCCGTACCTGTACTTTGGCATGTGGAAGACATCCTTTGCCTGGCACACTGAAGATATGGACCTATACAGCATCAATTACCTGCACTTCGGAGAACCCAAGTCCTGGTACAGTCAGCCTGCAGTTGGCGCTGGAGCTTCTCGGGAGGGAGGGGGCTCCTCAGCTCTCCTGTGCCCAGAAAACGCCTCCAGAGCTTGTTAAAATGCAGGCTCGGGTTCAGTAGGCTTAGGGTGGGAGTGGCATTTTACATTTTAAACAGACTTCCAAGTGCTGAGATGCTTTTGGAGCTCAGACTGCCTTTGGAGTAGCAGGCTTTACAGTAGAGGGCGGGGCACTTCGTACCACTGTGTGCAAGCGTGAGCTGGCTGAGTGACTGAGAGCCACAGAGGCTATTCCCACCTCTCCCACCGCTTTCTGGTTTCTTTTTCTGAGCAGGCCTGAGTTATTTCTTAGAGGCAGACTTCCAAGGCTAGAGCCCCGCCTGCAGATGATAGAAAACTTCCTTTTCCTCATGGAAAAAAATATTTGGTGAGCAGCAGTGTGTGCTTAACGCAAGAGGGGATGCAAGGCTATTCAGCATATGCTTCCTGCTCTCCAGGATGTCCTTAGTCTAGTTGGGGAGACAAAGATGTGTTCTCTCTTCTCTCCCTCTGCCGGTCCATCACTAACTGGCTCAGCAGTTAGTGAAGGTGCTGCATTCAACGGCAGTGAATAAGACAGGTGAGGTAGCTACCGTCACAGACAGGAGATGCAAAGTGTGAGGGAAGCTCTGATGGGAGACGGTGGATGCTGTAGGTCCATGTGGAGAGGGCACATGAGGGGTGGCGATCAGAGAGGGTGTCCCTGAAGGAGGTGACAATGAAGCTGAGACCTAGCAAATGAGAAAGACGTAGCTGAGTAGCTGGTTGGGACGATGGTGGGTTCAGGAGAAGGGAGGCTGCGGGAAGTGTGTCTCAGTGGTTGGAAAACCTGGGCAAAGATCCTGAGTTGAGAGACAGCGTGATGTCTTTAGTGAACTAGGGGAAGATCATAGTGGTTTGGGTGCCAGGTACTATGATTGAAGTGAGTGAGGAAGCCAGAGGAACAGCATGGGCCTGGCCATGAGGAGTCATGGGCACTGGATCCATCTTCCTGCCCTTTTCCAGCATCTAAAGTCACATCCCTTCCCAGGGGTTTTCCTTCCTTCTTTCAAATAATTTTGGCAAAATTTTTTGACCTACTGTCCCATGACCTTCCTTAGTTGGCTAGACTTGGAGACTCTGTCAGTGTAGCTTTTGTGTCTTCACCACGTTTACGCCAAAGTTCCCTGAGAATGGATTTCTGTTGCCGTGTCAAGAACAGGTTTTCTGGTTATACATGCACTCTTCAGGCCATCAGGGGGACCTCCAGAGTTGGGCTTGCACGGTTGCCCACAGTGCTTCCAGTGACAAACATCCGCATCTGTTTTGTTTCATAATGAAGCTTTTGGGATGGGAAGTGTTTGTTGTGGAATAATCTTTAGACTTGCTTATAAAGGTTAGAATAGACTTTCTGTGCTTTTCAGACTGTAAAGTTTAGCAGTTTAGCGAAAGTTTTGAATAGTCTTACCTGGTTTTTTGGCCTTTTTTTATGAAGAGCAGTTTCTATGGTGTCTGGGTGGAGGAGTAACTACTGGGTGATCAGTATATCTGGGGACAAGGGGAGATGGGTTCAACAGCAGATATGGGGCCAGGTCTAATCCATTTTGCCTTGTTTTTTATTCTTTATCCTGTCACTGTTCGGCCATCAGGTCTGCCTGGGGCACTTTAATGCCATCCTTCTCCCATTTCATTTTCATTTTCATTTCATTCCATTGCATTTCATTTCATGTCATTTAGGACATCATAGAGAGCGACACTGAGTGCATACCTAAATCCTGGCTCACAGTAAACAGCAATGTCTCATTAATGAATAGAAAAGAGGAATTCACTGACACTTCTCTCTGGGCTCCCCGCTGCTCTGCCCAAACAGTCTAATATTTCATTTCTCCAGGTTTCCTTTCTCGTTTTTGTAGTTGGGAGGTTGAAAAACCTGATAGCTTGAGCTGTTTTGAGAGTGGGAACCAGCCCCTTCCGCTCCCGTCCTGTCCTCTGCTCAGCGTCCAATGCCTTTATGTGATTGCAGGTACTCTGTTCCCCCTGAGCACGGGAAGCGGTTGGAGCGCCTCGCCAAAGGTACTGTGTCTCCTCCACAGCGGGCTCACACCCTCCTGTGCGCTGTGCTCATTGCTCTAATGCGTCCATTCTCTGTGGTCAGATTCTCTCGTGTCCCTTCTCAGGCCTGCAGGTGGGGGGTAAGCCAGACTGCCAGGCTAGTTATCCGAATGGAGCAACTAAAAACAGAGCCTTTCCGCACTTTGTCCTGGGAAGGGACTCGGCAATTCCTTCTTAGACGGTCTTTGCCTTGGTTTTATCGAGCACGGATTCATTTGACCGGAGATAGTATACCTGTCATATTGGGTCTGACTCTTCTGCCAGAAACCCAAATGTTCAAGTCAGGATGGAATTATTTAATGCGTTGACTCCTTAAAGTGGCCTTTGATAGATGATTCCTCCAGAGAGCCCATTTCAGGAGAGCTGGGTAGTCTGTTCTGTAGTAGACATGTTACTAACAAAGACTGAGGATGCAGCTGCATGGAGGAAGGTCTGAAAGCGTGTCAAAGCTGTTTATCAGAAAACGGGCTGCTGGGTCATCTCACGTCCCCAAACAGAATCTGATTACCCACGGGCGGCCTACCCGCGAGAGCCCAGAGGTTCACTGTGGAATCTTGGAGCTGGGCTGGGGCTGAAGGATCCATAGAGATCACCTTGGTGATTTATCCCCGTATTGTCCAGGCGGGATGCACAGGGGTAGGATGCTAGGGTTACAGAGCGAGTGTGGAGCACCGTTCACGTGTGCCTATTTTCAATTAAACAGGCTTTTTCCCAGGAAGTGCTCAAAGCTGTGAGGCTTTTCTCCGCCATAAGATGACCTTGATTTCCCCTTTAATGCTGAAGAAATACGGAATTCCCTTTGACAAGGTGAGCTGACTTTACATATGGAAATCCTTAGCCTCACACGGAAACCGCCCTTTCTGGTCTGTGTTTCACAGAGAGGAGCTTTATTCTCGTTCATTACCCTGTGCCAGGTGTGGGCCAAAGCTGACATATATAACAACACTTTGGCATCAGGGTATTAAAGGTGGGGCTGCTAGACCTTCCCGGGACCAGATGGGAGTCAAATCCCCGTGAACAGAGTTCCTTTGGAAGAATGGTTATTATAGTCGTGGCATTCTAATCTATATTAATAAAGAGCTAATATGCTGATGGTCGATCCGCTGTAAGGGTAACGACTAGGTCATTAGCATATTAGCTGGTGCATATTAGCTGGTGCATATTAGCTGGTGCGTTGCTCTGGAGACGGGCGGAAGTGGGGAGGTGCCAGGAGGAGGCGAAACCATCCCGTGCCGGGAAGGGCAGGGGTGAGAGCCCATAGCGCCCCCCTCACCAGTCCTTCGCCACCCACACCACTCCTGCAGTTGGATGCAGCTGCTTCAACTCTGCTCTTGCGCAGGTCACTCAGGAAGCTGGAGAGTTCATGATCACATTTCCTTATGGCTACCACGCCGGCTTCAACCACGGCTTCAACTGTGCAGAGTCTACCAATTTTGCTACGCGGCGGTGGATTGAGTATGGCAAACAGGCAGTGCTGGTGAGTGCTTGGCCTCTCTGTCCCTCTGCCTCAACATGTCTGGTTCTTGTTAGGTGCACTGGCTGCTGGTTAGAACGTCTCTTTGATCTTCTGCAGTTCAGAAACCAAGTGCCTGGGAATGTGCAAAAGTGCCCAACATCTTGCGTTCGTTAAAAATTTGTTCAGATTCGGGACGTATAAAGTGAGGTTTTCGTGTGTAAGTCCATTGGGCATTCAGACCACACCCACACACATTGATACTCGGGCTTTAGCCACTCGGGGATTTCTCTGTTGAGAAGTTCTGAGGGGTTTACTTTTACTTGAGGGAAGCAGAGGGCTGGACCTTTGATTGGGAGTAGCCTTGCTCGTGTGGTCCTGGCCTTGGATAGATACCAACGCGAAGGTGGCTGTTGACCATCTGGGGTCTGAGTGCCGAGTTTCCTATCGATCGGTTCTCACGCATCCTTGTAGTGCCTGGGCGGACTGCCCAGCGCCATGCATTCTCCGCCCTTCTCCCCTGCTTCCCTCCCTGTCTGAAGCTCTGCAAGGACAATATG
The DNA here is from genome assembly GCF_014108235.1 of Myotis myotis. Lineage (NCBI taxonomy): Eukaryota > Metazoa > Chordata > Mammalia > Chiroptera > Vespertilionidae > Myotis > Myotis myotis. The sequence goes on along the minus strand of NW_023416324.1, from coordinate 27,913,347 downwards.
CCTTCAGCCTCTGAACCCAAAATGGTTTGGCTTTAAGCTTCTTGGACCTTTGTCCACCTGAGGGGAGGAGATGGGATATGGGGTCAGGTGGGAGCAGGTGAAGTGTGCTCACCTGGGGCTCGTCTGGTTACTCGTGGCAGTGCTCCTGTAGGAAGGATATGGTGAAGATCTCCATGGACGTGTTTGTGAGGAAGTTCCAGCCAGAAAGGTACAAACTTTGGAAAGCTGGGAAGGACAGCACAGTTATCGACCACACGCTGCCCACGCCAGAAGCCGCTGAGTTTCTTAAGGAGAGTGAACTGCCTCCAAGGGCCGCGAGTGAGGAGGAGTGCCCAGAGGAGGACATGGAGGGAGTCGAGGACGGCGAGGACGGCCACCTGAAGAGAAGGTAAGGCGGCAGCCCTCGGGGCCCAGCTGTCTGAGGAGGCACGTGGAGGCAGCTACTGAGAGGCTGTTACTAAGTGAGGCGTTTGAGCCACAGATGAGGGAGTTTCCTTTTTGGTACGGGCTCCAGAGTCCTCAGAGTGAGGGCATTTAGGCCCCCGGTGGCTGTTACCAGGAGCGATGGCATGGTGGTGCGCCCGTGGTCTGCTGGAGCGAGGGGCACACATGTGCCAGGGTACCGCTCCCTCTGGGCCAGAAAAGTCACAATTTCTCATCTTCATCATGAGAGCTTTTTTAAAAAAATATTTTTATTGATTTCAGAGAGGAAGGGAGAAGGAGAGAGAGAGAGAGAAACATCAGTGAGAGAGCATCATTGATTGCCTGCTTCCTGCATGACCCCTATTGGGGATTGGGCCTGCCACCCGGGCATGTGCCCTGACCGGGAATCGAACCCTGACCTCCTGGTTGATAGGTCGATGCTCAACCCCTGAGCCACACTGGCCGGGCGTGAGAGCTTTTTAAAGAAGGAGAGTGTGAGCATTATGCTAAGTGAAATAAGCCAGTCAGAGAAAGATAAATACCACATGATCTCACTCATTTGTGGATTATAGAGAACTACATAGACTGATGAAAAGGGACAGACTCAAAGACTGAGAAACAGCAATCAGGCTATCAATCCCCAGAAGGAAAGTAGGGGAGGGCGGGGGTAAGGGGAAGAGATCAACCGAAGGACTTGTATACATGTATATAAGCCATACCAATGGACATGGACAACAGGGGGATGGGAGCATGAGTGTGTGTGGGGGGGAGGTTGGGGGTTAATGGGGGGGATGAGGACACATTTGTAATACCTTAACTAATAATTAAAAAAAAAAAAAAAAGGAGAGTGTGGTGCTCGCTACGGGAAGATTAATTAGCATGTCCCCTGCACAAGGACGACATACCAATTTGTGAAGCGGTTCATATTAAAAAAAAAGAAAGAAAGAAAGAAAGAAAAAAGAGCGTGTGGTAGTGGAAATGAGATTCCTGGCCTTGTCAGTGTTTGAGCCAGAGGATCTCTCTCCTAAGGCTCGTTTATCCTAGGCCCCGTGGGGAAGGAAGGAGGGACTTTGACGGGCTCCTGCTTTACACCAGGTGCTTTCGGGTACTCTGCTTGCCTTTTCTTAAGCCTCGTGGTGGGTGGTGATATCCCTGTTTTCCATTTGATGGGACGCGCTCAGGTCCCACAAATGGGGGACTGTAGGCTCTGGGCACTGGTTTTGGGGTTGTGTGTGGATGTGTTTGTGTAAGTGGATATATACATGGGCCCTTACACAGCTCACTCTCCTCCTTGCAGCCTCGCCAAGCACCGCATAGGGACAAAGAGGCACCGAGTTTGTCTCGAAATTCCGCAGGAGGTCAGTCAGAGCGAGCTCTTCCCCAAGGAGGAGCTGAGTTCCGGCCAGTACGACCTGACGGCGTGCCAGGCCGCGCTCGCCCCCGTGAGGCCCACCCACAGCTCCGTGCGGCAGGTCGAGGATGGCCTCCCCTTCCCAGGTCAGCTGGTTACGGTATTCTCCCCCACCCTGACTGTTCTGTTCTCTGTTGGGTGCCATGTTAGTGCTGGGTCACCAATGAGAAAAAGGGGAGAGACAGGCCCGGGTGTGAGGAGCACTTTGGTTGGGAACACACAGGGCAGGTGCGGAACGTAGGGGAAAGCCCCCACCCCTCCTTTTGCCTGGTGAGGGGTCCAGGAGACACTGAAGGTTTTGGTGAAGTGACGATGAACCGAAGGGGAGAAGATCAGTAGGAATTTTCCAGGCAGCACTGGTGACATACAAAGGGCATCCTCGAGAGGCACAGCGGGGGCCAAGGCATGAAGCTGTGAAAGGACAGAGCTGTTTGTGGGGCTGGTAGTGATTTCCTGCCATTTGAATATGGGGGCGGAAGACAGGTGTGTTACCAGGAAATGAGCTATAGATATAGAAGCGAGAGGATGTAGGGACTGCCTGTCATCTTAGCTTGGCTCACACGGAGGCCCGGGAGCCAGTTGTATTTCAGGGGGGAGTGGTATGGTCACAGTGTTCTAGAGCAGCGGTCGCCAACCTTTCGGACCTCATGGACCGCCAGTGGTCCGCGGACCTCCGGTTGCCCACCGCTGTTCTAGAGCAGTCCCTCGGGCGGATGGTTGTGAGGGTAGATTTGTTGGGCACAGGCTGTATCAGTGTCCAGTCAGGCTTGACAACACCTTGTCGGTACCTCTGCTGAAAGCCAGACAGCTCTATGGACTCGACCTGGGTCTGGGCTACCTTCGTTCAGGTTGTCCAGCCTGGGGTGCTAGGTCTCTCCTGTGCTCGGCCTTCATTTCCTGCCAGACTTCTGAGGACATGGCAGCTGTCACTTAATGAGCGTCTGCCATGTGTGCCAGGCTGTGCTCCATCTTACGCAGAGCCCTGGTGGTACCTTGCATTAGAGAGGGTGGAACTGGAGTCCCAGAGAGGATCAGCAGCCGCCCATCACACAGTGACCTGTGGGTGACAGCCGGGATTCAAGGCCGGGCCTCACCCTGCCCCTGTTCTTTGTGCTTTGTCACTGCCTTTCTCGAGGTTCAGACGTGCGGGAGGAAGTTGGCTCTGTCCAATGTGTATGTGTGTTGCAGATTATTCTGACTCGACTGAAGTCAAATTTGAAGAGCTGAAAAACGTCAAACTCGAAGAGGAGGAGGAGGAGGAGGAGGCGGAGGAAGAGGAGGAGGAAGCAGCTGCTGCCTTGGATCTTTCTGTGAATCCTGCCTCTATAGGGGGACGCCTTGTCTTCTCAGCCTCCAAAAAGAAATCATCTTCCAGCCTGGGCTCCAGTTCATCACAGGATTCTGTTTCTTCCGATTCAGAAACCAGTGAGCCCCTGTCCTGCCCAGGCCCAGGGCAGACGGGAGTCCTCACCGTGCACAGCTATGCCAGAGGGGACGGCAGGGTCGCTGCGGGAGAGCCGTGCACGCGGAAGAAAAGGAGCGCCAGCAGGAGTATCAGCGAGCGGGAGCTGGCGGAGGTAGGCTGCCTGGAAGGGACCCTGTGGGTGGGGTGCAGCGGTGCCCAGGATGCAGGAGTAACCGTAGGGTGGACCTCCAGTCTGCCGTGGTGTGGAGTAGAAAGCCAGGTGGCACTGGCTCACTTCCAGGAAGGAGTTCCTTTCTCTTATCTCTGTGTGACACAGCAGCCTCCCGGACAGAGGCGGATCAGTTGGGTGCATCCTCTGACCCTCCTTGCCTTAGAGGCACAGGGTTTTAGAGTGGTAGTGATTGCAGCCCAAATATTTGAGGGTTGGGAATGAGATGGCCTTTCTTGTTCTAAAATTCGTTTTTTCCCCTTAAAAATCGTGACTTCCCTGTAGACTCCCATGAGAATTCTCCCTCCACTCCCCCCCCCCCCCCCCACGTGATTCTTCATCTCCCAGAATTACCTTGTTGGTAGAGTATCCTTGTGGAGACTGGGATGAATCCCCAAAGCCATCCACGTGGACGTTTGTCCAGGCTTCCTCCTGGAACACGCTTGCTGGGTCTGAGTGGGACGGAGCAGAGCTGGGCTGGATGCGGCCAGGCTCACACCTACCCAAGTGACCTGCTCTTCCTCCCCAGCCTCATAGCTTCTGTGGGTCCAGTTGCAGCCGTGGGTGAGGCGGGTGTGCAGAAGGTCTTCTTTATTCCCCATCCCCTCACCTTACCTTCGAGAATTTATCTTTTAAAAGTTGTGATTATGAAACATTTCTAAAGTATATTCAGCTCGGATACCATCACAAGCCCCCTATGTATATTCATTGCCCACACATAAACATTCGGCCTCTTGGCTTTATCTCTTTGGCTGAAGTACCAACAGTCCATATGAAAATCCCTCTGGTGCCCTTTTGTGGTTGGTTTGCCCCCTGCCTTTAATATGCGTGTAATTTTCTTTCTGCTGTCTCTGAACCTCGGGGTTCAGTGTCTGTAGACTTTTTCCAGGTGCCCCCTCCCTCCTCCTCGCAGTGGGTGCAGGCTCCTGAGCCCATGCCCCTCACCTCCTCCTCATGGCCTCTGATTGCTGCTCTCTGTCTCTGTACGGCAGCTCCCGCACAAGAGGGCTTCTCAGCTTAGAAGCTGGAATCCCTCACATTCCTGTTACCGCATCCGTATTCTTCCTTCACCAAGCTCCATGCCCTCTTCTTCATCCTGCTGTCACACCACAGGTCGCGCTGTTCCTCTCTCGCAGTGTCGTCTTGACTTCCTTGCCTCCAGTTGGAATCACAACCACAAAAGCAGTTAACAATAGCAAGGACTTACTGTATGCGGATACTTCCTATGCATTGCTTAGGCTAGCGGTCGCGACTGCTGGTTTAAGGAAACCTTCGGCACAGCGGTCGCCAACCAGTGACCTGTGAGGTTTGAAAGGTTGGCGACCGCTGGCTTAGACTATGTATTACTGCTTAATCTAACCACAGGGGGGAGCCAATAAATAACACCCATCTTTTTAAAAATTTTTATTTATTGATTTTGAAAGAGAGAGAAACGTCTATTTGTTGTTCCACCCATTCATGCATTCATTGGTTGACTTGTATGTGCCCTTGACCAGGGATCGAACCCACAACCTGGGTGTCTCGGGACAGTCCTCTAACCAACTGAGCTACCTGGCCAGGGCAACACTATCTTTTTCCTCCCAAATTACGAACCAGTTAAGTAATGGATATAGGAGTGTGGCATTTGGAGCTCAGAGTGTCACTTTATTACCAGTTATAATGATTGAAGGAAGTGGATTTTAACCCGTGGCCAGGTGGCCCTGCTGCTCATTTGCCCTCGGTGAGACAGATGACCTACCTCGTCACAGGCAGTCCTGGAGGACGCAGGCCCTCTCGTCCTGCAGAGTGTTCTCCACTCGTCTCCCATGTGTCGTGGACGCAGATCAGGACGCACTCCTGCCAAAGGCAGGTCCCAGCTAAGTGATGCTCACTAACATCCCAGAGCTGGGAGGAGAGCCGGGGCCTCCCTGAGGAATATGCCGGGGAAGGAGGCCACTGTCCAGCATGCCTCTCTTGTTGGATTCCTGCTCAGACACCATCGAGTGCCTTCCTGGCTCCTTTTTATTTTATTTTTTAATACATTTTTATTGCTTTCAGAGAGGAAGGGAGAGGGAGAGAGAGAGAGAAACATCAATGATGAGAGAGAATCATCGATCGGCTGCCTTCTGCATGCCCCCTACTGGGGATCAAGCCCGCAACCCGGGCATGTGCCCCTGACTGGAATCGAACTCGGGACCCTTCAGTCTGCAGGTCGATGCTCTATCCACTGACCCAAACCGGCTAGGGCTCCTTTTATTTCTGTATCGACTTAGCTGTTGTGTGATGGTGACACCCTTCACTCCACACCAGCCATCTCTCCTCTGCCTCCCCTTGATGTGCTAGAATCTTTGAACTACTTCAACTTCTCTAAAAATACCTTGGCTGCCTACCTCTTCGCTTTACTCTGTCGTCGTTACGGCGTGCCTACTCTGGGCTAGGACAGTGCCTTCAAGGAGCTCACAGTCTAGATGAGTGGACAGATGGGAGCAAATGATTCTGATACTTAGTGATCCATGATGTGGCACAGGCAGAGGAGTTAACAGCCTGCCTGGGGTTGGGATGAGGTGTTCAGGGACACTGCAGAGAAGGAAGCGTTCTAGGCCTGAGGCACAGGAGTATGCCAGGTGGGTAGAAGGAAACTGGAGGGGGAGTCGGAGAGGAGAGCATCCTCTGTGGTGGTGGTAGTTCATGCCAAGGTCAGAGCACGTGGTGGGGAGGCCTAAGTGGTTCCATTTGCCTCAGGCATATGGGGCTGGAGAGGCCAGGGAGGTGTTGGTGGAGGGTGAGTCAGGACCCAGGTCAGGGAGGTTCTGCTGTGAGAAGCAATCTGACCTCAGAGTTTTGGTGTGGGGAGCAGTGGGAGGTTTTCCGCCATGTGTTTTAGAGATTGAAGATTCCCATAGTACATTTTAAAAATATATTTTTATTGATTTCAGAGAGGAAGGGAGAGAGAGAGAAACATCAGTGATGACAGGGAATCATTGATCAGCTGCCTCCTGCATGCCCCCCACTGGGGATTGAGCCCACAACCCAGGCATGTGCCCTGACCGGGAATCGAACTGTGACCTGGTTCATAGGTCGACGCTCAACCACTGAGCCACGCCAGCTGGGCTCCATAGTACATTTTTTAAATGCACAAAGATGTGTACAGAATAATATAGTGAACCCACAAATTCTCATCACCTAGGTTTGACAGTTCTCAATATCTTGTCACAGTTGCTTCATCTATTTTTTTTTTATTTGCTGAAGTATTTTAAAGAAAATCCGAGATATGTCATTTCCCTCTACTTCAGTGTGTATCTCTAAAAAATGAATATTTTATTTTTATTTATTTATTTGTTTGTTTATGTATTTATTTACTAGAGACCTGGTGCATGAAATTCGTGCACTGGGGGGGGGGTGTGCCCCTCAGCCCGGCCTGCACCCTCTCATAGTCCAGGAGCCCTTGGAGGATGTCCGATTGCCGGCTTAGGCCCGCTCCTGTCAGTTGGACATCCTTAGCACTGCCACGGGGGTGGGAGAGGCTCCCGCCACTGCCGCTGCGCTTGCCAGCCATGAGCCTGGCTTCTGGCTGAGCAGCGTTCCCCCTTTGGGAGTGCGCTGACCACCCAGGGGCAGCTCCTGCATTGAGTGCCTGCCCCCTGGTGGTCAGTGTGTGTCATAGCAACCGGTCTTTCTGCCATTTGGTTGATTTACATATTAGCCTTTTATTATATAGGATTTTTATTTGTTAATCCTCACCCGAGGATATTTTTCCATTGATTTTCAGAGAGAGTAGAAGGGAGGGAGAAAGAGAGAGAAACATCGATGTTAGAGAAACACATCGATTGGTTACCTCCCGCATGCATCTCGACTGGGGCGGAGATTGAGCCTGCAACTGAGCTACGTGCCCTTGATCAGAATTGAACCCGGGACCCTTTAGTTTGAGGGCTAATACTCTATCCACTGATCCAAACCAGCTAGGGCCAAAATATGGATATTTTCTTAATCCCTATGCCATTATTACATCCAACAATATTATAAAAGTTCTTTAGCATCATCTAATACCCACTCCATAATTAAATTTTCCCAATTGTTTAAACATTTATTTTATGGTAGGTTTGTTTGAGTGAAGGTTTAATCTAGTCTTACACTTTACATTTGTTTATTATGTCTCTTAAGTCTATGTTATTCTAGCAAAGTGTTCCCCTCCCTTTTTACTACCATTGACTTACTCGAGACCATGCTAATTCTTTAGATTGTCCAGTGGAGGGGTTTTAAAGCTCTTTACTGATATTTCAGAAGTTCATTTTGGAATCAGTATAAAGGTTTTTGAGGCGGTGTGGGGGACGGGGGGAATGAGTCAAAATTAGAAACAGCAGAGGGTTCTCTTGAAGGTGGAGTTATGGATTATTTTCACTTCCTACATTTATGCATTGCTCAAATATTTTTGTGATTAACGTGTTATTTTTATAATCGAATACTTCTTCAGGAAAGGAGGGAAAGGGCTTGCAATAGGGAAACCCATTTGGAGTCCGTTCTTGAAAGCAGGACAGTGAGGACCTGAGCTGTGGGGTGGAGGAAGGGATGGGGTAGGCGGTGGCCCGGAGCTGCTCAGAAGGGAAGAACACAGGACTGGGCGCTGGCTGAGGAAGAGGGCAGACTGGGCTTGACTGGGATTCTGGCCTGAGTTACTGGATGGAGGGGGAGCATCAGTGGAAAGTGAAGGGATCCATGGGTGTGACTCAGGAGGGGACTTCAGTCTGCGCCATGTGGAGTGTGACCTGCTTGTGAGGCAGGCTGTGGAGGTGTGTACACACCGATCTGAAGCTAAGGAGGGGTCCTCAGGTTTGGGAGTCACCGAGTGGGTATCAGTGGGCATGGAAGAGCTCTTGTGTGAAACGGGAGGGCCAATTTTCACAGTGTGGGTGGAGCTAGAGGCCCAGGCAGAAGAAGGGGAATGTGAAGAACAGCCAGAGGTTTTGAAGAACTAGGAGAGACCTAGGAGTGTGTGTCCAGAGCCAAGGGAGGAGGAAGATTGAAGACAGTGGGAGCTGTGGCCAAGCTCACCTCTGGTGGAGGAGGAGCTGGAGCAGGGTGGGGGTTGGGGGTGGGGGGACTGCTGGGGGAGGTTTGGAGGTAATGAAGGCCAGGGGAGGGACCTGATCTTCAGGTCTGAGCAGGAGGGAGGGAGTGGGGCCTCCAGCACAGGTGGAGACAGGAGGGGGTGGCTGAGGTTGGGTTAATTTGGTTTTTAATTGTGATAAAATACTGTGTACATGACACAAAATCTTTTCATTTTAACCAGATTTTAGTGCACAGTTCAGTGGCCGTACCTGCATTCACTGTGCTGTGCAGCTATCACCAGGCTGCAGATGGCCTCGAGGTGGGAGGGACAGGGAGTTGTCTCCACGGGTCTCCTGAACAGTCAGACACCTTCCTCTGCTCACGGGGGCCCAGCCCTTTGCAGAAGCCTCTGCTCTCAGAAACCTTTCGTGGCCTCCCATCACTTCCCTTCCTTTCTCCTTTGGATCCCTGTCACCCTTGACTTCTTTTTTCTGACCGTCTTGGTCTCAGTACAGTTATCGTAGGTTGGTGAGGAAGAGAAGCTTCCAGGAGCCAGGCCCTGTGCCACATTCAGCTTTGCTTCTTGAGGGCTTGGCCCATGAGCCTTCCGTAAGCTTGGAAGGAATGGGGGATTCGTTTTAGTGAGGCGCTGCCATTCACATTAATTGATAGGGTGGAATGGGGGCCGACAGTCAAGCTAGGGGCAGGAGCTGAGTCACTTGGCCTGTGCCTAGAGAGTTCTGATAACATTGTATCTATATTTGGAAACGGCTGGGTTTCTAAGAGCACCCTTGTGTACCCCCTCCTTTAGCCACCCCCAAGGTATAATTTGGGCCTCTTGGTAATCAGCTTGTGTGCCACGTCTTATGTCAGGGGCCCTGGTAAAAGCGCCTTGGTGACTGACTGCCGGAGCACCAAAGCCTTAGGGATTCATTTACGAGCACACTTGCCACCGCAGTGTGTTGGCTCTGAAAGTTCTCGCTAGTGTTCCCCAAGCAAGGAGAGAACAACTGGTCCCTCCTGTAAGGAACATTGACATTGGCCGAGGGTGCCCAATGTGAGAAGGAGGCACAGAGGACTGGAGGGGGGAGGGGGGCTTGAGCTCCAGCTCTCAGGGGGCAGGGGCCTGGCAGACCCTACATGCTCCCCGCTCCATCCTCACACAGAGCCCTGTGGGGCGGCACTCCTGACCCCCATGTTACCAGTGGGTTGCTGCTTGCCTGAGCTCACTCCGCCAGTTGGTTAAATTGGGGTTTCTGGGCTGCTGAGGGAGTTGAGAAGTCCCAGCACATTGCCCCAGAGGTCACCCTGTGAGGAAGGGTGTGGATGCCCTGAGGCAGCCGGAGCATTTAACCCGGAGATGATCTTCGAATTTGAATAGACCCGACTGCTTTATTCAGAGGCAGCTTGATGGTCGGGGGAAGGGCACAGACTTGAGGCTGGCGCACCAGGCCGCCCTCCGGCTGGGTCCTAAGCTCCTGGAGGTAGGAGATGACGTCTCCTCTGTCTCTGCATCGCCACATCACCCAGTGTGCGTCCTGGGTACGGAGGTGCTGGGTGTGTAGGAGGCCCCGAAGCGACGTGAATAAAGGCGTCCTCCTCTCCCAGAGCTGCACTCGGGGGCTCTCAGTCGCGGCCCCTCCACTTCCAGTCCTTGGACCTATGGAGGGATCTGTCTTCACCTCCCACCCCTTATTTGTTTCCTGTTGCTGCTTTAACAAGTTAACCACAAACTTAAAGTCGTAAAACACAAATTTATCATCTTCTAGTTGTGCAGTTCAGAAGTCTGAAATGGGCCTCACTGTGCAAAGTCAAGGTGTCCGCAGGGCTGTGGCCTGGCCCTCCTGCCGGCTCTCAGCAGAGCGGGGTCCTTGCCTGGCCTGCGCCCTCTTCCACCTTCAAAGGCAGCAGCATCCGGCCAGGTTTCTCCATCACTTCACTGACTTCATTGTTAAGTGTGGTCTGATGTGTTGGGCCCGCCTGGGTAATCCAGGATTATCTCACTACTTTCAGGTCATCTAATTAGCAACCTCAACTATCCTTTGTCATGTTAACACATTCTCGAGGATTAGGACTGGCCATTTGGGGCGGGGGATCGTTCCTGATACCTCTTCTCTCACAAACTTCTTTGCTCTCTGCCTATAGACCGTACTCACATAGCCCTTATCCTAAAATATGATTGGAGGAAATTTCCTTCCCAAACTATGATATTCCTTCCCTTGATCCTCCAAAATAGCCTCTGTGATGTATTTACTCCTTCATTCCTTACTCTTTCTGCTGGAATTTATCTCTCAAAAAACGTCCTCTCCTCCCCCTCCCAGGCCATTGGCCACTTCCTGCTCAGTAGTTCTGTATTCTTTGTCCCTGCGGATTTTCCCTGCTGGCAGCCCACCCTCCTTGTTTTGTGTTCCTCTTACCCACCTACTGCCACATCTTTCTTTTCTTCCTTCCTGGCCTGGTAGGCTTGGTCTTCCATCAATTTATCTCCTAGTGATAATCTTCTCCACTCCCATAATCTCTATGAATGTGTTAACATGACAAAGGATTGTTAAGGTTGCTAATTAGATGCTGAGGATTCCCAGATCCATAGCTCTTACTCTGACCTCGTTTCTGAACCCGTCTCAATTCTTTTATTAAGTCTCTGTTGCCAAATGAAGGGCCACAGCTACAGGCTGTGTGAACCCCATGCAGCATGTGCCACTCCCTCTCCATCCCCGTGAGTTCTCGCAAGTTTCCCCCTTGGTGACTCAGGCTAGGAATCCCCACCACCTCTGGTTCCTTTTTCTTACTCCTTTACTTCTAGTCTCTGCACTTCCCAGTTTAGGCCTGTTGTCTAGATGGTTTTCAAAGTGGGGAATGCAGGAAGATTACTGGGGTGCAGGAATAAGAATGGAACTTAAAAAATTCTTTTACAGTCTATTTTTGTTTTAAAATGTGTCTAAGTACCTTAGTGTATATAATTCATTAGTGAATATACATATGTTGGGGTGCGTGTTCCTAAATTTTTTATTTTTATGATAGCACTATCAAATTTGAGTATGGGTTTTCCTGTTTGTTTTAGCCAAAGGATCCTTTGGCTAAGTGAGATCTTAATCATTTTATGAAGTGAATTCATAAAATGTGAATCAAAAGCAGGGTTGTTCTGGTGGGATGGAGGCGGGGCCTGCAGCCCTGTGCCCTGCCCCCTGCCTGCTCACTCCAGTGGAGGCTCTTGAGGGGCCTTTTTGATGTACATTTGGAGACACTGGCACTAATCAGTGTGGTTCAGATCTGACTAAAAGTCTGATCATCTGAGACAGGGACATCAGTTAAGAGGTCCCTGACGTCCTCACTCTTCCAGCACATTCCTGCACACGGAGTCGGCATCACTCCTGCATGCAGGGGTCACGTTCTCTTAGACCATTTCCCCACACCTTGCTCTTTTCTCGGCCAGGCCTTTCTTTGTAAATATTTGTCTAAAACTTGTTGGTTACATGTATGTTTGGGAGAGCAGGCTCTGTTCTGTTTGGATGTGGCCTGCTCAGAGTTTTTCCTGACATTCCAAGTGCGGTTCTTAAGTCCTGGGGTTCTGTGCGGTCACAGGGGCGTCTGCAGGCCCAGGCACTCCGCGGTGGCCCTGCAGTGCTGTTGCGTCTCCGCCGCACTCGGGTGTTCCCCACAGTTGCAAGGTGGCCCTCTTCCAGGCCTCATTTTATTCCCTTGCTTAATAGGTTTTGCTTAACCCCGTGTCTCCCAATGTCAGCATAACCAAGTTTTATAAACATGTGGATGAGAAAGAAACTCTATGTCGTATTACTGACTCAATCCTATACGTCTTAAACCTCATCACATTTGCTCTGACTTTATGTCAATGCAGCGTTAAATCCACCTTCCCCTTTGCAGCTAGGCCAGAATTTAAGATGTGCTCTCTGTCCTGGCTGATGTTCTCTCCTCTGGAGAAATAGGAATGAGTGGCGTTAGCTAGAGCTGAGGTCTCGACAGTGCACTTCATGACAGGCCTATTTTTCCTTTACTGGGTCAGCTGCTCCTCACCCTTTTAAATGTCCTCTAGCCTTTCAAACCTAGGTGGTCAGCTGCCTGGCACTTTGTAACAGGTGCCTGCTGGCCTTCGGTCCAAGGAGAGGGGTACCTGGCTTTCTCTGGGGCTTATGGCAGTGAGCTTGGGAGCGGGGCGGGGGGCATACTCTCCTTTAGAGCTGGAGTAGGTTTCTTTTTGGTACATTGGTTTCGGGCTGCCAGGACCCACACTTACGAGATACAAATGTTGCTGCAAAGTGTTCACATAATCCTAGTTTAGACTAGTTTGCATCAAGGCACTGTCATTTTGTTTTTCTAAAACAGGTGTTTTCTGTTTGGTTTTCTATTTTTGTGTTTCTCTGTGCCTGATCTTTCCCTTGGCTTTCATTGTAAGACTAACTTTTGCTGTGTCCCCAAGTGGAGACAAGACCAATTTGATGTCTTCTGTGGTTTGCCCAGGTTGCGAATGAATACATGTTTTCCCTGGAGGAGAATAAGAAGTCCAAAGGCCGGCGTCAGCCCTTGAGCAAGCTCCCCCGCCACCATCCGCTTGTGTTGCAGGATTGCGGCAGTGATGATGGTAAGTGTTGTCTTCTCTCTTCACCAGGAGGAAAGCAGCTCGCCGCACTAGCACTTGGTCTCACAACTCATCCGGAGGCCACGCTGAGGGCCGAGGGTGGGCCTTTGGCTTAGCTCTTCCTCCAGATAGTCCATAAAGAGGGCAGGGTTTCATTTGATACCTGATTTGTTTGAAGCATTTTAAGCAGAAGAGTGACATGGTCAAATTTACAGGAGAAAGATTGCTCCGAGTGTTTGCATCTTGAGAATGGCTTTGAGAGGAGCAGATGGGCTCCTGTCGTGGTCTCTGTGAGGTCTGAGGGTCTGAAGGGGACGGAGGAAGTAGGCATGGGGAAGGGGATGTAATGAAGATGTGGGGATAAAGTCAGCTGGATTTGGCAATTGGGTGTGGAGCTGTGAAGGTGGTAGGAGGGGAGAGGCAGGAGTTGAGTGCTTCCCTGGTTTCTAGCTGGGGTTGGGTTTGGACACCTCCAATCAGTGTCTGGAGGGTGTAGACTTGGGGTTGTGCAGAGCTGGCCCCTCAGGGAGAGGTACCGAGGGCAGTGAGCAGAGGCTGGGGTTGGGAGGACAGAGGAGGAAGAGGAGCCTGTGAAGGAGACAGGGGAGTAGGTGGGGATGTGGGGAACCGGAAGGGTGTTGTTGGAGCGCAGGTAGTGGTTGTCCCCTGTGCTGCCTGGAGCCCAGAGGTCCAGTAAGATTAGCGCTGACGAGCCTCTGTCCGTGACCAGGCCCCCTGTCACTCCTGACGGCTGCCAGACCCTTTCCTCCTCTGTCCTGTCCTGTCCTTCCTCATGCCACAGGCTGGGTGGGAAGGTCCAGGGCCTTACCAGCTTTCTGTACAGGTCCCACTGTCCTTTTTGATCTAATGTCAGTCCCATCTCCACTGCTTTCCTTGGTAGGAGGGTCCTGATAAGCTGGGTGGGGAAAGTGTCTTGAGACCCTAGAGTCGGAAATAGGCCGGACCTTGAGCCAGAGTCTTAGGAAATCCTCTGGTCTTCCTCTCGCCCCCTGGGGGCTTCAGGTTCTCTGGGTGGCAGCAGCCTCGCTTCGTAATCCCCCCGGTGTTCTGAAGCAGTATAGGTTGCAGGGGAGCAGAAAAGTTATAAGGAGGACAACAGAATGACCCTGTAAAGGTCATTTTACTTCATACTGAACATTTTAAAGCGTCAATCTTACTGACTTTTCTGGTCAGATATTATGTCCATGTATAGCTTCATAATAATGTAATTGAGATCATAATATACAGCCCCCCAACTTTTTATGATAAACATTTCAAATGTAGAAAAGTTGAAAGAATAAAAACCCATGCCGCCTCCTGTATTCAGTAGCTGTTACTACTGTGCCGTAATGGCTTGTCCCACTTGCAGTATTTATATGCGTACTGCGTACGTATTTGCCATGTTGCTGGAAAGTAACTTGTAGTCATAAAGCCACTTCACTTAAAATACACTGACAGCTTCTGCTAAGAAGGATGGCCTCCTATATAAACACTGCTGTGATCACACCTAGGAAAATAGGCACTGATTCCATAATAGCCACCAGTCCTCGGTCCATCTTCATTTTTCCCTGCCTAGCCCCAAAATGTGTTTTATAGCTTTTCCCCTTTAAACCAGTACAATCCAAACTGGGGTCACACTTTTGGAAGTTGTGTTTCTTCAGTCTCTTTTAGCCTCGTGTGCCCCTCCCCACTGAAATTTTTTTCATGTGAGGCATAACCTTTAGTGAAATGCACACGTCTTAACTGTACAGCTCAATGAAGTTTATATATGTAAACTGTAAACCTTTGAGTCCTGCAATTTTCACATAACACAGTGAACATTTCTCTACATCATTTAATATTCACAAACGGGATGATTTTTGGCCACTTCATGGTTTTGTAACCAGAACAGATGTCGGTGCGTTAGCTTTTCTCTTGTGATTGTGAGGCTGTTCCGTTTCTTCGGTCCTGTCTTGGTCACTCTTAGTTTGGCCGGGATGCAGAAAATGCCTGTGCTTTGGGTTGACACCATGGTTCCTGGTGGGGCCTGGGGCTGATTTTAATTGTCTGCATTGGCCTCAGGTCGCTCCGATTTGCTCCTTCCCTGAGGTCACACTCACGGCAGCTGCCAGATCCCCGTAAACTAAACGTGACTATAAAGGTGGACTAGATAGCCTATAAAGGTGGACTAGATAGCGGTTTATCTGCACTGAGCCCTGAGCTGGAGCTGCCAGAGGGAACAAGTGGATGGGCACCTGGTGCACCGTATGCCAGAGCGTTCCTGGGCTGCGCTGCACGGTCTCCAGGGCCTCTTGGAAAGCACTTCCGTGTGGGAAGAACCGAGAAGGCCCTCGGAGGGGCTGTAGCTGGGGATTGCTGTGCCCACACAAGGCGAGGTGTAGTGCTCCCATGAGGCCCTCATGTGGGGCTGGCACAGCCAGGCTCCTGTCAGGGGCTTCATACGGGAGCCTTTTTTTGAATACTTGTCAAAGAGGGGCATCCCGATTATAATTTCTCAGACTTCCCTCACTGGGGGAGCACAAGGAGAAACACTGGGCATCAGTTTATTGGGGATTGGCTGCTGCTTCTGGCCATGATTGCCCTCATTCATCATGTTAGAGTTATGGGGCTTCCCTTACCTTCTTTTCTTTGTTTTGTTTGTTTTTTAAATATGTTTTTATTGATTTTAGAGAGGGAGGGAGGGAGAGAGAGAGAGAGAGAAAGAGAGAGAGAGAGGGAGAGAAGGAAACATCAGTGATGAGAGAGAATCATTGATCAGCTGCCTCCTGCACACCCCACACTGGGGATTGACCCGCAACCTGGGCATGTGCCCTTGATAGGAATTGAACCCGGGACCCTTCAGTCCACAGGCTGACGCTCTATCCACTGAGCCAAATCGGCTAGGCAGGGGTCCTCAAACTATGGCCCGCGGGCCATGTGCAAATACAAATACTGTATTTGTTCCCGTTTTGTTTTTTTACTTCAAAATAAGATATGTTCAGTATGCATAGGAATTTGTTCATAGTTTTTTTTTTAAACTATAGTCCGGCCCTCCAGCGGTCTGAGGGACAGTGAACTGGCCCCCTGTTTAAAAAGTTTGAGGACCCCTGCGCTAGGGCTCCTTACCTTCTTGACTTTATTTCTACTGGGAGCAGCTAGTGTGCTGTGCCATCTTCTTTTGATGATTTGGGGGAACTGGAAAGTGTGCAGCTTGTTTTGTGAGCAGTTTTTTGTGTTCATTCGGTGTGTGTCCCTTTCTTTTGGGAAGATGTGCCCAGAGGGGGTTTCCTCTGTAGGCAGTACTGAGGCCCGATCAAGTATGTGCTCTGCTGTCTAGAGTAATGAAGAGAGATGCCTTGCTCTCTAGATGAGGGGTTGTGAGGGACCAGATAGAAGTATTTCAGGCTTGTGGGCCTCATCTCCGTCACACATTCTGGCTTTCACCCAGCCCTTTGAAAATGCAAAAACAATTCTTTTTTTCCTTTACAGACACAAAGGTGGTTTTTTAATTAGGAAAGAAATAAGCCTTATTTTAATACAACACCACCATTTGTGAGCACAAACAATTCTTAGCTCCCTGAGTGGGCTGGATTTGGTCCCTAGCCAGCCCCTGGTCTAGACTCAGGTGTTACTCCTGCAGCTGGGCCAAAGCTTCATCTTGGGCACACTCTGCCTTCCTCGGAGGCAGAGCCAGCTGGGTTGGTGAGCCTGGTCCAGAAAAGGCAGAGAGCCCACTGACCTTTCCGGAGGGAGCCGGAAAGTTCTGACCAGAGGCAGTGATCTAAACACTCATAAGCCTTGGCATTTCCCTGTTGTTTTTTATCCTTGTTTCCCTTCAGTGCAACTAGAGAAAAAACTTGAAAGGTAAGGACTCAACATGCTGACATTGGAGGCAGCAAGTAGCACGGCTTCTAGGCAGGGTTTCACTCCGCTGCCCTTGGGCAGAGGAGTGAGTGCGGGCAGCCGGCGGGCAGGCGGACTTCTGCGCCAAGCGGGAGAGCAGAGACCCTGAACGGTTCTGGCCAGAGAAAGGGCTGCTGCAGGCAGGACTCCCCGCACCGTCACCCAAGTATTGACAGTTTGTGGAAAATCACTTCTGCCCTTTGCCTTTATCACCGTAGGGTCTTGGGTTCAGGCCACACCTGGGACCAAGAGTCCTGGCTGAGCCCATGTGCTCCCCGGCAGAGCCGTGGATGTGCTAACTCCTGCTCTGCTTCCTTCTCTAGAGGCATCTGAGCAGCTGACCCCCGAGGAGGAGGCTGAGGAGACCGAGGCCTGGGCTAAGCCCCTGAGCCAACTATGGCAGAACCGACCCCCGAACTTCGAGGCCGAAAAGGAATTCAATGAGACCATGGCCCAGCAGGCCCCTCACTGCTCTGTCTGTATGATCTTTCAGACTTACCATCAGGTGAGCCCACTCCATCCCCTGTTTGCCGAGGACCAGCAGTCAGAGGGAAGCGAGGTTTAATTGTGGGTACACAGCTTGTCACTGGCGGCCTTGGGAAGGCACGCTTTGCTGCTGTTCTCCGCCCCCTCCACGTGCCAGTCATCGTTCGTGGGCAGATAACCCGACCATGCGAGTCTTCATGGGAGAGTGCTTTGGAGAAGAGCTGATGATGGGGCGTAGGTGTGGGGGTGCCCCTGGGCACGCACACTGTTTGCAGAGGAATCTGCTCTTTCGTCATCATTCTAGTCAGTAATTATTCCTTCCAGGTGGTTGGTAGTCCTGACCAGTCAGCCTGGAGGATGAAGTGTTTCTTTAGTCTGGATTTCAGATGAAAAGCCAGATCCTCTCCTTTCCTGTCCCGTTTCCACAGTGGATATTGGCAGTAGTGAAAAGGAGCTTGGGAGGGTAGGAGCCGAAGGCTTATGGGTGAGAGGGGGTGGGAGGTGCTGAGGCTGAGTCCGGCTGTGCCCCTCCCGTTCCTGGACATTTGATGGCTTCACCGTTATGGGTCTCTCTGGGTCCAGCTCTCGGAGGCCAGGAAGGCATCCACAGCAGCATGTCCCAGGTGACCAGCTCCGTCTCAGCTGTGGCCTGCCCAGGGTGGCATGTAAATAACCAGTCTTCCGATGGTGGTTAAAGTGGCGTGGCTGCCACTGAGCCTGGCAGGGCACCAGGTTCATGCTTGCCAAAGAATGGAACTTCAGACCAACACATTTTGGGTTGAACTCACTGCTTCTTTCCATTGACGAAAAGCAAAACAAAAAGGTCTGCGTGTGCCCTTGCCTTTGAGGTGAAGTAAAAGTCCTGGCTGTACTGTCAGCAGATCCACCGAGTGCGGCTCACTTTCATGAGTGGCGTGGGCTTAGGGATGACATGTTTCTGGGTTCCATCCTTGCAGTGGGGGTGATGGTGCCACCCAGCGGCAGAGCCGGCAGATATTTGTAGTCAGGATGTTTGCCAGGAGAAGTATGTGGACATAATGCTTTTCTGAAGGGCCCCCAGGCGGGAATCGCAGGCTTCCCTGCAGCGCAGGTGACCTGAGGACATGGACCACCCGGGAAATCAGTGCTGGCCCGTAGGGGGCACCTGCTCTGGGCGAGCTGCCTGGGTGGGGCTGCTGTGCGGTGCAGCACATAGGGGAGCCCACAGTAGCAGCCTTGCTAACGTCTCGGTGCATTTTATTACCATTTGGTTTGGGAAGATTGAAATCCCAGTTGCCTCTTACCTCGCTCCCGTTTCCCAGTTGTCCCCGAGGGGCCTTTGTTTGGTGCTGCTGTGAGAAATTGAATTTGAGTCATTAGAGGTAACTTCAATTAGCAGCTCGGGGATAATGGCTGTGCACCCGGGAGCCGCAGCCACAGTCATATCAGTGAGAGAGCCAGCTTCCTGCTGACGGAGCAGGTGGAGGCCCAGGGCGCAGGCATGTTCACTGAGGTGTGCTCTCGCTCTCTCGTAGGTTGAGTTTGGAGGCCTCAGTCAGAACTGTGCAGATGCTCCAGATTTAGCCCCCCAGAAGCAGAGGACCAAGCCATTGATTCCAGAAATGTGCTTCACCACCACTGGCTGTAGCACGGACATCAACCTTTCCACCCCTTACCTCGAGGAGGATGGCACCAGCATGCTCGTTTCCTGCAAGAAGTGCAGTGTCCGGGTCCACGCCAGTGAGTGCCTCACCTTTTCCCTGTTTCCGGTCCGGGGGGCGTGGGCCTGCTCGTCGGAAGTCCTTGCCCCCATTGGCTTCTCCCCCAGCCTCCCCGTGGCCTCCCCAGTCCCCCAGGCTCCCAGAGCAAAGGTTGCTTGTCGTCCTTGGGGAGTTGGTTATGGTTGAGTTTGAGTTTCCTGTGACTCCGGGTCTGTGCTTTCACAGCCGGCTCTGTGCTGGCCTCTTGGTTCACTTACTGGGAGGGATTTGTCCTCACTCCTCACTAGGTGTTGGAACCAGTGAATCTACAGTTTCTGACCGTTTGAGGCTAAACCTTAGGGGCCTTGCTGGAATTTAGGGGTTTCTGTAAAATTTGGTTGTAGCTTTGGGACGTGCTGTATAGAATAGTGTTGCAAATCTTCATTCTGACTCTGGCCTCTGGGTTTCATTTGCTCACCTCGGTATCCCTGTTAGGTTGCTATGGCGTCCCCCCTGCCAAGGCTTCTGAAGACTGGATGTGTTCTCGATGTTCAGCCAACGCCCTGGAGGAGGTGAGTGCGCCCACACTGTTCCTCTCTTCCCTGTGAGACCTGGGGCCCGCTCAGGGCCAGACTATTTCCTGTGGACTTCCTCTCCCCGGCAGTCTGCACGGGGCCTGAGCGAGGATTCTCAGAATAAATCGCCGTGACAGTGAGATGGGTGCTGCCCGCCCATGGCAGGGCCTGGCTGGAATCTGGAAGCTGTGTTTGCTCTGTGGTGTCAGGACCAAGTAGAGATCCTCTTGTGGACGAGCCCTAACCCCCTTTAAAGAACTTAGCCCTGGGTTCGAGCACTAGAATGGGGCTCGGATGGTTCATTTTTAAGCTTTCTCTTCATCACCCCCTACCCCCCAAACCTGGCAGTACCCACATAAGAGGCAGTCAGAACCCCACGGTGCCTCTGGTTTGAACAGGGTGCCCTTCGTGACTTTGCTTATAGTTGTTGTTATTAACAGTAACAGCAAAGAGGATTATGTTAAGTCAAGCGAACACTTGGTGCACTTTAGCCCCGACTGGCCTCTCCGTCTTCCTCCGGGGAGTCCTGGTTACAGACTCGCCCACGCAGCCCACATGACACTTGGCTGCTTTCTTATGTGGAGGCTGCAGCTGCCCAAAGGAAGTCGAGGGGGAGCAGACTGGGTGTTGATGACTTGGTGGTAACCATCCCCTCCCCTCCCTTCTTGGCAGGACTGCTGTTTATGCTCATTACGAGGAGGAGCCCTGCAGAGAGCCAACGACGACAGGTGAGCTTGGAGCAGTGTCTGAAACATGCAGTTCCGCGGCAGCGTGCGAGGCACTCGGGCTGTGGCTGCTCATCAGCATGACTGAGGAGGTTTGGAGCTGGAGTAGCATCTTCAAGACTAATTTAGAAATGAGAGGCCGGGGGAGTCAAGAGGTCCCCTTTCCAAGTCCATCTTCCCATGTGAGGAAGAGCTGTGAGCAGCTCCTTGGCAGGTGCTGAGATGGACGCTCGAGGCCGAGAGGATCCTGTTGAGATGGTTGCCGGGCTTTGTGGGCTGGAAGTGAGGGCAGTTATTTTGTGGCCGGGCCGGTGCAGAGGTGCCACAGCCATGGCTAGTGAGCGCTTTCCACAGGCAGGCTCTCCCTCCTCACACCTGTTCAGAACGAGGGCGAGTGTCCTTAAGGAGGAGAGGGGGACATTGGAGGAGAGCTCAGCCAGGACTACTCACTGCTGAACCAAACCTACAGAACTCTCTGGCCTTAGCCCGGAGCTGGGCTTCTCGCCTGTCAGGAGCCCATTTTCACTGAGCTGAGTCTTTGTGCTTGGTCTTCGCTTACTGGTTCTGAGGTGAACGGGGTTTGGTGCACGCAGGTTGGTGGGCAGCCGTGGTTCATACCCTGCTTCTAGCTAAAATCCTGTGGGAACCTGGAGCAGCATTCTGTCCAGCCTCCTGCCGCACAGGGACCGCCTTCATGCTGTTCAGATGGGCGCTGCTCTGCTTGCTGCTCCCACTCCTTTAAAGGCACTTGCTGGCATTACTTGAGGTCATCGTGTTCCTCACAATTGCAAGATAGCGCTACTAAAGTCCTTCCGTATTTGGAGTGGAATTGGCTCGGCTTGAGCTTTGCACCTTTACTTTATGATCCCTGTTCGGCCCTGTAGGGCCATGCAAAAAAATCTGTTCCCACTCTCATATAATAGCCCTGTTACAGAGCAGACAGCTCCATGTAGTCCCAACTACCGCTGTCTGTGGTAGGTTTCCACCTGGCTGATTGTAAGTGCTTTCACCATCTTCATTCTCATCTTCGGGCACGACAGTTTCCTGTAATGCCCAGAACTTACTTCACCCTCTGAGGATGTCCGTTGAACAGACCTGTCGAGTAAGTGGGTGCTTGGGCCAGACCTTAAAGAGTGAGTCTGCTGTGGATGAAGGGAGCAGAAGGAAGAGGTCATTTCAGCCCAGGGGAGGGTTTGAGCAAAGGCTGCAGGGGAAAGCTGTGAGTATTGGCAGATGGGGCACAGTTGGAGATCATTTGAGGAAGCACCCAGGTCTTAAAGTAAAAGAGGTGTAGCTAGAGCTCTCTAATTTATTCTCACTTCCCCAAACCTGCCACACTCAATTAGCTCTGCTCATCGTGCAACAGATTGTGAGCACGTTAGTGTAGAAGATGTGCAGCCCCGTGCTAACCCAGGGCAGACCTGTTTGCACACTCATTGTGGAGACACTGTGGTTCTTACCTCACGGGGTCCCGGGAGCCTGCTGGTGGAGTTGGAGGTCATGTTGGGCAAGGGCGGAAGCACCGTCTGCGGGCCAGCCTGAGTGAGGAGGCCGCAGGGCGTTGGAGCCAGACGTGACTGAGGTAGCCTTTCCCTTCTGGCAGGTGGGTCCATGTCTCCTGTGCTGTGGCAATTCTGGAAGCGAGGTTTGTCAACATCGCAGAAAGAAGTCCCGTGGACGTGAGCAAAATTCCCCTGCCACGCTTCAAGCTGGTAAGGAAGACAAGATGGGCCTGCAGACTCACATCCTCACTCTGTTTCCTAGTCACTTAGCACTTCTGAGGGCAATCTCTGCTTGGCCAGTGGCCAGCCTTTACCCCTTGGTTATTTTATTTTATTTTATTTTAATTCTATGTTTTTTATTTTATTTTTTTATTATTTATTTTTATTTTTTTATAGCCCTTGGTTTTGGCCAGGGTTTGTGATACTCACCCTGTGGTTAAAGTACTTGATGAGGACACCCAGAATCAGACATGAGATCAAGAGGGTGTGTGCGCCCCCCTGTTTGGGAAGGAGGTTGACTCCTGCTGGCCTGGCTCTGCATTGGGGTGGGGGGTGGGGGCGAAGAGGTAGAGGAGACTGCATTGCTGGTTCTGGAATCATCAGCTTGCTTCCTGTGTCGTAGAAATGCGTCTTCTGTAAGAAGCGGAGGAAAAGAACTGCCGGCTGCTGTGTGCAGTGTTCTCACGGCCGCTGCCCAACTGCCTTCCACGTGAGCTGTGCCCAGGCTGCAGGAGTGATGATGCAGCCGGATGACTGGCCTTTTGTCGTCTTCATTACCTGCTTTCGGCACAGGATTCCTAATTTGGAGGTGAGGGAGGGTGCCATTCTAGCATCCTCTTGACAGCTTCCAGGATCATTTTCTCTGCAGGCTGTTCGCTTATTGTGTCAGCAAATATTCCTCAAGCATTGTGCTTTATGAAGAGCGCTAATGAGGAAGGCATTAAGAGATGGCCCCTGTCCATCTCTGCTCCCTGCCTGGCGCTTTCTAATTCAGTGGCACCAAACTGCTTGTGGTTGATTCATTCTGATCATCTGTTTACTTGTTTGCCTCTCCTCCAAGATAAACTCCTTGAGGTCCAAATTTTATTAATCCGAGTGTCCCTACTACTTAACACAGTGTCAGGGACATAGCAGAAGCGCTGTAATGTGAACTGATGGGGAGCGCTTCCAGCAGTTAACCATCTGCTACCATACAGTGGAAATTTTGAACTTCTCTAAATGTTGAAGCTCAGTGAAAGGTCCATGTAATTTTAGCTAGAGGAGTTTCATGGAAGAGTGTGGGTAGAAAGTAGTGTTTGAAGTGCGTCTTAAACAATAAGTAGTAATTGGGAGTGGGAGGGCATTCCAGGCTTCAGAAACAGAACAGGTAAGTCTCAGGAGAATGAACATGTAAGATTGGTCCTGAGCCCCTGGCGGGGACAATACTGAAGGGCAAGCAGCTCTGTAGGGTGAACGCCGGGACTCTGTAATGCCATTAGACGAGGAGAACTGTTCCAATATTATGATTTTGAGCTACATTTTAAAAATTTGTCAGTCTGGATAGTTGTGGATTAAAGGAATAATAAGACTTTGAGTCAGGGAGACCAGTTAGCTTAGGAGAGACATGAGGTCTGAAATGGGAACATATAGGTAGAGCTTTGGGGTCACATCTAACCCTTTCCCTCTACTAAAGTCCTGTTGGCTGGCTGGATTCTCGTCTTCCATAGAAGCATTTTTTTCTGAGCATGAGTGGTGGTCTGCGGTTAGTTAGGAGCTTAGGAAGATGGAAAAATAGTTGATGTAAGAATGAGACTCTGGAGGAGTAAAAGCCTGAGGTAGCATTGAGTCCTGGCTCTGGGAGGGAAGTAGAAGTTTTGTTGTGAAACGGTAGTGATTTTGTGATTATCAGTTGCACTTACATCCTTAAATGGGTGGCCTTAGGCTGCTGATGCTGTGAGAAAACGGGGATACTGTTGAGTATTTCTTTTATTAATTCATTCTTCACATATTTATTGGGCATGTACTACATGTCATGAAACAAGTAGACTTATATCCAATGGGAGAAGTACGATGGATAAAATTGAGGCAGGATGAGGGGAGTGGAAGAGGAGGTCGTGAGGAATGGCATCAATGAGTTGACATTTGGCTGTGAGGGAACAGCATGCATAGAACTGGGGAATCGCATTTCAGGTAGAGGGAACAGCAGTGCAAACACGCCAAGGTGGAGCATGCTTGGCACATGTGCTCCGTGAACAGCAGGAAGACCAGCATGGGCAGTGCATGGGCAGTTTGGGGAAGAGTGGACATGAGACCACAGGTGCTCTGGGAGCCCATTCACGTCAAAGACGAGTTGAGAATGAGAAGGGTGACGTGCAGGTCCCAGAGACGGCAGGGCACTTGCACTGGAGAGCCACTGTCGTGTGCAACCGAGGGCGTCCAGGGAAACGCAGTGTTTGTGCCCTCGCGGCGAGGCCGAGCTAGTGCTCAGGTCTGTGTGGAGCACTGTCGGGGGCCTGGACCTCGGATCACCTGTTGGAGGCCTACGTTGATGTGCTGTGTGTTAGTAGGTGCTCTTTGGTCAGTTCCTGTCAACAAATAGGGAAGTCAGAGGAGTCTGTTCAGGGAGTTTGGGGTAAGACAGTATGGTACGAAGATAGTTGTGGACTAGGAACTAGAAAAGAGCTACATTTATGCAGGCAAGTAGGAGATTAGTCTCTTCCATTGTCCTAGCTGGGGTGTAGATATCTGGAAAGACCTATTTCAATTCCCATCTCTTACTCCTGTTTACTGTTTCATTCCTTTGCTATCTTTCCCTGGTAAAGAGGGACCAGTTGATTTTGGGCCCCATTTGCCAGACCTATCAAGTCCATGTGGGAGTAACTCAAGCCTCTGTTTTTTCCAGCGTGCCAAGGGGGCCTTGCAGAGCATCACCGCAGGCCAGAAGGTCATTAGCAAGCACAAGAACGGCCGCTTCTACCAGTGTGAGGTGGTCAGGCTCACCACCGAGACCTTCTATGAAGTCAACTTTGATGATGGCTCCTTCAGCGACAATCTCTATCCTGAGGACATAGTGGTAACTTCTGAAAGGAGCCTCTTGGGCAGTTTGGGACTGGAGTATTTCTAGGTCTGGCTGGGAGACTGGTTGTGGGCCTTCCTTTTTCAGTCAAACCCATGATTTCATCAGTTGGGCCCAGAACAAAAAAAGCCTTTGTACTGTACTGGTCTTTCCATGCAAATGAAGTTGCCTGCTGCTGGGGTACGGAGCTTCCTCCAGCACAGAGGTGGGAATGTCTGGCCTGCGGGCTGCGTAAGGCCTGAGAAATCATTTGGTCTGGGCCTGCCAAGGCTTTAGACGTGAGGTAATTAATTAAATGTTTGACAAAATATAGCAGGCTAATTTTTTAAGTTGGTAATTTTGTATGGCCTGTGAATGATATAAATATCCAAATGGCCCTTGGCAGAAAAGGTTCCCTGCACCTGCTCTAGGAGCTCATAGGAGTCAGCATTTTCTGCATTTCTCTGAAACATGCTTGTATTTCGGTCTAAACTACCCTTGAAGGCATTCTGCCGTGAGGGGGCCCAGGCTTTGGGATCAGGCCCGTGTTCATGAACCAGCACCATTGCTTAGTAGCTGTGTGGATTTGGGAGAATTACCCAGCTAACTCTCTCTTTTTGTTTTTATTTTTTTAAAATATGTTTTTATTGATTTCAGAGAGGAAGGGAGAGGGAGAAATAGAAACATCAGTGATGAGAGAGAATCATTGATCTGCTGCCTCCTGCATGTCCCCAACTGGGGATGGACCCGAAATCGTGTGCTCTGATCAGGAATTAAACCGTGACCTCCTGGTTTATAAGGTTGATGCTCAACCACTGAGCCACACCTACTGGGCAGCTTTTGGGGTTTTACAGCAGAAGGTTTTGGGTCTGAGCAGAAACTGCTTGGAGACACCTCTGGCCGGCTTATCTCATCAACACCTGAGACACAAGCCCTGCCTGGACCCAATCCTAGCTTTCCTGGCTCAGTATTCAGGACTTAGTTCAGGTTTCCCCTACCCCTGCCTTGCTTTTTCATGTGTTAAACTAAGCATCAAGGTAGTGGGACTGAGCCACTCCTTTTAACAAATCAGGTATTTTCCCCGTTTATGCCACATTAGCAATGCAGTTACTAAAAGCACATTCATTAGTTATAACAAGGTAGAAAAGATGATAATAACAGTGTTTATGGGAATAAAATATGTATGATTTATTAAGCTCTCCAATGTGCCCGGCAGTATGCTAAGTGCTTTACGTCAAGTGTCTCTGTCAGCTCTCATACCCACTCTGAGAAGTGGGTGGTATTATCTCTAACTTACAGACAGTGATCTCGGGACTCTCCCTACAAGTTACTGAGGACCTCAAACAACTTGTGTTTTGTGGGTTGTGTCTATCAGTATTTACTCTATTAGAAGTTAAAATTGAGATTGATTGATTTGAAATAATCTATAATGAAAAATAACTTTCTTTTATTTAATTTTTTTTAAAGTTTACTTATCTTTATTGTTGAGGGTAAAAATAACTTCCTTTTAAAACAAAAATATTAGGAAGAATGCCATTTTTTATAATTTTAAAAATATCTTTAATGTCATGTCTTCATTCCGTTGCAATTTATTGTTTTGGTTAAAATATATGAAGAAAATTTAGTCTTGCAGACAAATGGAATTGGAAAGGGGAGGAGTATTTTACTAGCCTTTCAGATAATTGAGTCTGAAAGCAGGTCAGTGAACTTTGCATGTCTGTTACATTAAAGTCCATTGGTCTGTCTGTACTGAGAATGGATTTCTCACCTGTGCATGATTTTATAACATTGTACATATTGGTGCAATGGGCTCTGCAGACCTTTCCAATGTTAAATTTTCTTATACACTCTCAAAATCACATTCATTTGTATAACTAATCTCAGAAAAATCTTTAAATTTTGGGAGGCTTCAAGCTCAATTTGGTGATAAAACTTTACTGAAATTCTAATTTGTGTTTGAAAGCTTAGATTTTTGTCATTGGCAATACTTGATAATGTCAGTTGTTTTCTTTGAAGTGACAGGTTCACTTCATTCATTTTCAAGATGTCTGCCAATACCCAATCTGAATACGTTTGTACCCGTAACCATAGTTAGTTGTTCTGTCATTTTTTCAAGTAAAGCTTATGTTCCATGCAATGAGCAGCTGCTTCAACTCACAACTCAAACAGTTACACAGTATTTTCGCTTAAGACCAGCATCATGCCTCGGCATGAGCCAGTGCCTGAGTATTTCCACAGGAGCAGGAATTCGTCCTGGCCTATTCTTTCCTGAGGTAGATGGTGGTTACCACTGTGTTCAGATGGACATCCTTTCACTCTTTTCTCTTACTGTTCCCTCAGAGTCAGGATTGTCTCCAGTTGGGTCCTCCTGCTGAAGGGGAAGTGGTTCAAGTGCGGTGGACAGATGGCCAAGTCTATGGAGCCAAGTTCGTGGCCTCCCACCCCATCCAGATGTACCAGGTAGCCAAAGGTTTGGGGGTTGGGAAAGTACCTGATTAATTCAGTGTTTCCTCTCGGGCCAGAGGTGTGTCTTTGCTCTTCAGAGAGCTGAGGGACTCAGGAATAACCCTTTCAGAGCTAGGGGCTGCTCTGTGTCCAGCTGTGGCTTCTAACATGGCAGTCCTTCAGTGTTCTGATTTCTTCCCATGACTGCAGGAAATGGCCAGTGTGCATGGTGGCCCAGAGAGAGAGTCAGGGATATCTTAGCAAAGCCTGTGTTTCCTTGGTAGGTGGAGTTTGAGGACGGCTCACAGCTTGTGGTTAAGAGAGATGATGTATACACGCTGGACGAAGAGCTTCCCAAGAGAGTCAAGTCTAGACTGGTGAGTGTGTTCTTTGTGCCCTTGGTCCCTGACTGGGGGGAAGGGAACAAGGCAAGGGTGTGCCCTTTGTTCTTTTCTCATGGTGGTTGGCCACAAAGTGCTCATTTGGCTTGCCTGTTCTCCTGTAGTCAGTAGCCTCAGACATGCGCTTCAACGAGATTTTCACAGAGAAGGAGGTTAAACAGGAAAAGAAACGGCAGCGAGTTATCAACTCAAGATACCGGGAAGATTACATTGAGCCTGCACTCTACCGGGCCATCATGGAGTAGGTGCTTCCAGGAGCCAAGAGATTCCCAGCCACCAAGGCGAGAACACTCTGGAGGCTCCACAGCACAGCAGACCCTTCGAACTCTGAAGTCTCTAAAATGAAGTTGTAAAATGCAAAGGAATGAAATAACCAACCCCATCGTCTTCTCACCCCACCCTCATCGCATTCACCTCTAGTGAAAGGATAAGCCGTTCTTGGACTTGTGGCAACAGCCGCTGAGCTCCCACCGAGGGGCTGAGCACAGGAATGCTGTGGCCGCATGGTCTCTAATGGGGTCGACTCTGCTAGCTGGACTGGTTGCCCTGTTCTCGGCCTAGAACTTAGTTTCCTAATGATCACCTGCACCAACTAGGAAGAGGTGCTGGTGCTTGCTCCCTCCCTTCCCCCTTTTGTATTTATGTGTGTGTGTGTGTGTGTGTGTGTGTGTGTGTGTGTGTGTGTGTGTTTGGTCTGGACCAGCTTTTGCCAGCCCCTGGCCTTTACTTCCTTCCTTTGCCTATCCAGGGCAAACAAAATGTGAAATTCTGCCCTCAGCTGAGCTGAATAAGGGCCCCTGGGGTTGGCTGGAGATGGGTGTGGCGTCTGTCCCTTGAACTGCCTCAAGGGAATGCTGGCAGAGCTGCAGTGTTGCGATACTAAGGAGCTAAGGCCACCTCTTCTGTCCCCTCTTGAAGAAGAGAGGGGTCACATGGGTGTGTGCCCACATCTCTCTAGACACAGAGCCCCTGTGGCACAGTATTAGAGGGTGTGGGTGGGGAATACCATGCAGGAGGATCTTAATGATGGAAGCAGGCAGAGCCTGGTGGTGATTCGACAGAAAATTGCAATCAGTGTGGGAGCTGGGAGGGTTAAGATGAATTGGGGCCACTGGTGGCCAGGGGCAGGTTTGCCCCTGGTCTGGGGATGGGAGGGAGTGGATATGGGGGGGTGAGGGTGGGGCTGGGGGGCAACACTGAAGGGGCCCACTGATTTTGCTCCTCATGAATTTGTTTGCCTGGGCCCAGGATTGGAGGTCTTCACACCTGTACCCTGTGTATACAAGAATCAAATTTATAATATTTCCCTGGTTTTTGTTACTTATGAACGCTATAAACCAAATTATTTTGAAAACTGGTGCATCACCTTGTCCTTAGCAATAACATGTCTTGAGCAGAGGATTGGCTGTGTCTGCCCCCAGGAGCTGGAGTGGCCCAAGGTCAGGCTGAGAGTGTGTCTAGAGCAGTGGTCGGCAAACTGCGGCTCGCGAGCCACATGCAGCTCTTTGGCCCCTTGAGTGTGGCCACGAAGTTTCAATCGCACTGTACATGCGTGCCCACACGTGGTATTTTGTGGAAGAGCCACACTCAAGGGTCACAGTTTGCCGACCACTGGTCTAGAGGCATAGGCTCTGGCGCAGGGCCATGTATTAAGAAGACTCCTGAACATGGGTTCCTCGTCAAGTTCTGGTGCTGTAGTGTGGTGGGACGGGGACAGATGCACCTCTGGCCTGAGTACCCGTTGTTTCCCCCACTTTAGAGGTTGGAAGGAGGAGGAGTAAAGGAAAGACCAGACCACCACTCAGCCTGTAGAACTGAATTTGATCTCTCACTTCTGGCTCATTCCTGAGCTGGTCAAGTTCATCCCAGAATCTCTATTCCGTACAAATTGTGGAGCCAGCTGGAAAGGGAGTACATTTTAGGTGCTAGAAGAGCAAGGGACTTGAACCCCAGAGGAACCCCAGGGGGGTCTTGAAACTGCTCTGAGCTGTCTAGTTGGTGAGAAGCTTTCCTGCAGGAAGACCTGGTCCCTGTGCCTGGTGGGCCCCTGAGGTCCAGGTGGACGGGGAGAGCACATCAGCAGGCCAGGGAGGCGCGGGGAATAGGTGCTGGACCTGGCACAACACAGCTGCTCTTGTTGGTCCCTGGGTGGCCTCTTGGTTCCATGGCCAGTCCAGGTGCAGGAGAGGCGTGGGTCAGCTCAGCAATTCTCAGTGCTTCTCTGGTCCTGGGGCTTGGGAGGCGGCTGCTTCCTGGGGTCTCATTCTGGGGCACGGAGCAGCAGGTCTCAAAAACACTATTCTATGCCAGCTCCCTCCTGGGGCCAAGAAAGGAGGCTGGCCTTTTTGTGCAGCACCCACTGATTCCCAGGGGTCACTGGTAAGATGGGCAGAGGCAAGCCTTAGTGG
Source organism: Myotis myotis (assembly GCF_014108235.1). Taxonomy (NCBI): domain Eukaryota; kingdom Metazoa; phylum Chordata; class Mammalia; order Chiroptera; family Vespertilionidae; genus Myotis; species Myotis myotis. Next base: position 27,883,123 of record NW_023416324.1, on the reverse strand, counting down.
ATTGGCGAGCCTGGGGAGCAGTACCTTTGGAGAGGAACACTTCCTCAGACTTGGCAGGGTCCCACCACCTCCACGGCCAACTGCCTTCGAGCACCTGCATAGCTGGGATTCTTGCTCTTATCCCAGCAGAGTTCTTATCAATTTTTCTAGAAAGTTTATGCTTTTATTTTGGTCAGCCTGGTAACGACGGGGAAACAAACGATTAAAGGGGTAATGAGATTTTATTTAGATCACACACAGCCTGCAGTTCGGAACTCCCTCACTGTGCCAGCCTGTCAGGCAGGCTCCTCCCCCGAGGCCTGTTTGCCAGGGCAAACTGCCTTCCTTTTAGGATTTTTGGGTTGGCAACCAAGGATTGCAGCCGGGCGGACCTCTTCCCACCTGCCGGGCTGAGGGGGGGAAGTGGGAGAGGGCTGGAACCTCCAGAGCTGCAAAAGCTAAACGGACTGGGCCGGGACGGGACAGGGCGGAGTGGTCCTGTCCCCCGACAAAATCTTTTTGCGAGGCTCTGAAACTGATGGTACTGAAGCGCAGCTTGGGAACCCCGTCCACTCTCATCCCACAAGATGGGGCAGGGTCGCCCAGCCCCTGGAGGTCCAAAGCCCCGGGCCTCGGGAAACACTGGCAGCATTCCTCGGCGTGGAACGCCCGTGGCCACCGCGCGGGTGAAGAAACAGGCCCTAGGGAGGCTGGGTCGTGCCGGAGGCCAGCGAGGCCTGCGGGCACCAGAACGCGCGAAGGCTGGGCAGTGAAGCCAGGCGAGAAGGTAGCCTCCAGCGGGACGTGCTGCCGGGGCGCTTGCCGAGCGCGCACGCCGGGACCGCGGCGTCCGCAGGCAGCCCCGCACCGCCCGCATCCCCAGCCCCCGAGGAGGGCGCGGTGGGCGGGGCGGGAAAGTCGGGGCTGCCGTGCCATTGGGCCGCTGGTGCCCGCGCCTGCCCACTGCCCGGCCTGGGCGCGCCGATTGGCCGCGGACGCCCGACTCCCGGCGAGGCGCTGAGGCGGAGAGCGGGATTGGTGGTCCCGCCGTCCCCGGGTCGCGGCCGCGCGCTCCGCCTGGCGCTGCGTCCCCACTATGGCGGCGCCCATGCCGCCCACCGTGTCCCGGGCGCCCTCCGGGGTCCCCCGCGGCTGCCGCCGCCGTCGCCTCCGCCGTCGCCTCCGCCTTCCCGCCCGCGACGGGCCGGGCGCCGCCTCCCCGCTGCCGTCCTCTCCGCTGCGGTAAGGGCCCGTCCTGCGTGCGTCGGGGTGCAGCCGCCACCGCAGCTAACGGTCACCGAGCTCCCCGCTCTCCCCTCCCCCGCCGTCCCGGGCTGGGCCGGGCGCGGAGCCGGCGCGCGCTAACGCAGGGGAATAATGAGGTCCGGGTGGGCCTGGGGGTTCGGGCGGGAAGACGCGTCCCTGGACGGCCACCCCGGGGCTGCCAGGCCTGCGGGAGAGGACGGCTGGCCCAGACCGAACGGCGTGAGGTCATCGCGCGCGAGACCCCGCCGCGCCGCGCACCTGGGCGCGGAGGGAGGACGCGGTCAGGCCGGCCTGGCCGTGGGGAGGGGAGGGAAAGTGCAGGGCAGCCGAGCGGGCCTCGGCGGACGGGGAGCGGGCTCGGTGCTCATGCCCTGCTGGCACCAGGTGTTCGGGGCCGGGGCCAGTTTGATCGGCAAGTACGCCGCCCCGGCTTCCTCTCCTGCGACACTTCTCCCCGCTGTTGACTCGCTCGCGCTTGCACGAGGAAATGTCTTAGTGATGAGGTTTGGTTAGGACAGTGTCCCACGAATATTTTGGATTCCTTTTTACAGCAGGGCTATTTTTATAATTCCTTAATAAACGTTATTTCTATTTGTGTTCCCCTGACACGAGGAAGGAGTGAAACGGAATTGAATCATTGTAGTTAATTGGGAGAGGGACCAGCGAAGACAGCTGTTACTTTGTTAACACACACACACACACACACACACACACACACAACACTTTTCTATGGATACACCTTGAGTGATCCATACCAGCGATTTTCAGCCAGTGTTCGGCAAGAACTTTTAAAACGTGCAGTAACTCACTATAGAGTCAGGGGTACTGACTCTTTTCCCTTAGGCTGTAAAATAACAAAGGACATCAGCCAACACAACAATAGCTATCCGGTGTGAACGAATCAAAATGTCACCATTTTTTTTTTTTTGGTCTGATCAGCAAAAAACGTAACATTTTCTGGTGTGCCGCAGAATTTTAGTAGTTAGTTTATGTGTGCCATGAGATGAAAAAGGTTGAAAATCCATAATCTATACATATACTTTAGCGAGTTGAACAGGAAGGTGGGGAAAATGCACTTATTAGGATTCTGAAAGTAAAATAATCAGCATGGAAAATTCGGTTATTTCTAGGTCATAATCACCCTGCAGTGATGATCACTGAACTGTGGTATACCTTCAAGTCAAAAGGATTAAAAGGAAGCTGGCACAAAGATTTATGACAAAATGATATTTTCAAATAATTTCTTAAGGCAATAGCATCTCCTAAGATTAAAGACTAACTAAAGGACATTTTGAAGTATTAAGTGATGAATCTCTCCATTTCACATGTTACATGAGGAAATAAGATGTGCATATTCTTAGAAACCAATTGATTTTGGATAATCCATAGTGTCTATTGAGTATATATTGGGTGCAAAGCAATACAGATGTGGGGAACTCGAGACCTACTCTAATGGGCCTGTAAGTTGTGGGGATAAAGAGCACACTGGAAATTGGTTAAGTAATGATATGGTCTCTAGGATTCTGAGGCAGTGGACACTATAAGACTGCAGGAAAAGGAGTGCAGTTGAGCACGGGTGGGAAGGCCTGGGTGGGTGATGAGGAAGGAGAAGTGAAGAGATGAGAAAGTGAGGATGGTAGAGGATGGAGGATGGTGGAGGATGGTAATGGCGGCAGGGGAGAACCTGGAATGCCTGTGGTGGTTCCAGGGAGTTTCCTGTTGGAAAAAGCAGGCTGTAAGCTAGTAACAAATTAAGAGGCAACTTTTCCTAGATGGAGCAAAAGATAAACAAGTAGTATTTACTTCAGATGACGCTGGAGCCAGCCATTAGGAAAGAGGCACAGCGCCACCTTTTTTGCCTTGTGACTTTGCTGATTAACCTCAGCTGTGTGGAATAACAGTGCTCTCCACTACTCGGGGTTCATGCTTCAAGAATCATTCTTGCCTTTTTTCTCCCCCTGGGTTCAGCTGGTGGCTGGGTCTTTTTTTCTTTTTTCTTCTTTTTTTTTTTTTAACCCTCACCCGAAGATATTTTTCCATTGATTTTTAGAGAGAGTGGAAGGGAGGGGGAGAGACACAGAGGGAGAAACATCAGTGTGAGGGAGACACATTGATTGGTTGCCTCCCAAGCCTGCAACCAAGGTACGTGCCCTTGACCGGAATTGAACCCAGAATCCTTCAGTCCATAGGCTGGCGCTCTACCCATTGAGCCAAACCAGCTGGGACGCAGAGTCTTTTGCTACTGCCTCTGCGCTATTTCTGGGATCTGCTTCTTTCTGTTCCTCCTCTCATCACACTGATTTAGGGCCTTCGATATACCATTCCCTTGAATTATTGCAGAAACCCCCTAAATTATTTTCTTTCTTCCCATTCATCTTGTGTACTACCATCACTTCCCCAGCCAAGATTTAATGGCTCTTTACTGTCTGTTGAATTAAGCACAGACCAAGCCTGGCATGGGCAGTATGGGCAAATTCATTTTTTGCCATTCCCTTAGATTTCATTATATTTTCCAGATCAGTGGAACTGTTTGCTCTTTGTGCTCTATATCTTTGCTCATGTTGCTTTTTCTATCTTAAATGACCCCTTTCAATCTCTAGTTGTTGGTTCTCATGTTTCAGGGCCATTTGATAAGAAATTTCCTTTGTGAAACCTTTCTGTACTCTTCTCCCCACCTAGATGGGACTTGCCTCTCGTTTAAACCATTATAACACCAGAGTCTGCCTTTTTGGGCACAGTTGCCAATCCCAGACTGAAGTTCTTTCAAGACATGGGTTGTCTTCTTTCTCATCTAGCGCAGTGTTTTGTACATAGTAGGTGTTTGGCCAATATATTTTATTTTATTTTTATTTTTTTTATTTTTTTAAATATATTTTATTGATTTTTTACAGAGAGGAAGGGAGAGAGATAGAGAGTTAGAAACATCGATGAGAGAGAAACATCGATCAGCTGCCTCCTGCACATCTCCCACTGGGGATATGCCCGCAACCCAGATACATGCCCTTGACCGGAATCGAACCTGGGACCTTTCAGTCCGCAGGCCGACGCTCTATCCACTGAGCCAAACTGGTTTCGGCTGGCCAATATATTTTATATTGAATATAGCTTTGAACCAGGATGGCTGCAAAGGAAAATTCTTTGTACCAAAAAAATATTCATCATAAAATCTGCAAATAAAGTGACTTGTGTGCGAGAATTGCTTCCTGAGAGATCTGGGGTATTGGTTTGGAGCCTGTGTTAGGCTCCATTAACAAAAACCTCAAGACTTCAGTGGCTTCACAGAATAAAAGTAGACTTCTCTTTCAGTCCACATGTCCCATACGAGTGCACAGGGAGCTCTGCTCCTCACAGTCACACGGACCCGGGCTGATGGAAACTCCATTTGACATGATATTTCCATGTTAATTTTGATCGACTGAAAGATGGTGCTCAGGGTAACTGACTTTTAAAGTTTCTGTCCCAAAGTGGCATATGTCACTTTTATTCACATTTCATTGGCTGACATGGCCATGCCTAACTTTAGATTTAAATTATTTTTAATTTATTGATGGGAAAGGAAGAGGGAGGGAGGGAGGGAGAGAGAGAGAGAGAGAATGATTGATTTATTGATTGATTTCTTTTCCTTGACCAGGAATCAAACCCATTTCCTTGGCATATCGGGATGATGCTCAATCCATCTGAGCTACTTGGCCAGGGCTGGCCATGCCTAACTTTAAAAAGCACAGGGAGTTGCAGTCTTGGCATGTGCTTGGGAAGCAAAGAGCCAGAAATGATTTGTGAATAGCACAAATGACTGTTACATCTCTGTGGGTATCATGGCTCATAGAAGATTAGAGGTAGCAAAAGCAGATTGGCTACTAGAGACAAACTTTGACAGTAGCAAGAAATAATAGCTCAACTAGGCATGGGCATGAGGGTGGATTGGGAACTCCATTATGAGCATTATACGTGCTCACAGGATACAAGGGCAATCGGTTATACCCCAGCGCAGTCATTCCTAAGGGGACACTGTTTCACAGCATCCTCTGTGATGAGCACAGGAATGGTCATGAGGCATCCACAAAAGTTAAATTACATTTAAGATATTCAACTTAAGCCAGGCCAGGCCGGTGTGGTTCAGTTGTTGAGCGTCGATCCATGAAACAAGAGGTTGCTGGTTTGATTCCTGGCCAGGGCACATGTCTGGGTTGCAGACTCCATCCCCACTAGGGGGTGTGCAGGAGGCAGCTGATCAATGATGTTTCTCATCGATGTTTCTACCTCTCTAAAAATCAAATAATAATAATTTTAAAAAGCCCAGAGGTGTGTAATAACTTGAGATACATTTTCACTTGAATGGTTAACATCAAAAGGCATCTTACTTCAACCTTACTGGTTTAACTGGGTTCAGTTGAGTCTCTCCAACTTTGATAACTGGGGAGGAGATTTCACTTTTGATGAAGAATAGCAGCATAGGGTGCTCTTTGGAGCCTTGGTTCAGGAGATAAGGCCTGGTTTGAAATCGTGGCTCTGCCACCAATCGTCTGACGCTGAGCAAGTGCCTTCTTCTTGAGCCTGAGTTTCCTTATCAATGAAGTGCAGTTAGGAGGATTCAGTGAGTTTGTTGATGTAAAGTGCTTCACACAGCCCTGTCAGAGTACACACTCATGGTCATGTTTATTGTCATTATCAGCGGCGGCAGCAGGATTTGAAGAAACTGAGAAATCAGGTAAGGTGACTCCGGGGATGTAGGTAGAAGGTCCCCTCAGGGCTTCCTACTGTTTTTTCCCTTTCTTGGATAGCATTCTTGCCATCTAGCTTACTTTACTTAGTTGTATATATGTTTGTGTCTCCCACTAGACTAGGCACTCTTGTCATCCCACAAATATTTATTGAACACAAGTTCTGTGCTAGGCTCTATGCTAGGTGCTGGCATGATAAACATGAGAGGTATGTCCCTGGCCTCAAAGACCCTATAGTTGGTGGAACCAGAAGCCAGTAAAGTAGCAGTTAGAATACATTGTAACAAGGGTGTTTGTGGGTCCTGTGGGACTCTCCTGTATTCACACTGGGAATGTAAATAATGGTTTTCCAGAAGTTAAGACCTAACCTCAGTCTTGAAGAATCACTAGTTATTAGCTGGGTGGATGTGGGTTTAAAAGGCTTTTCAGACAGGAAACAATGTGTACAGTGGCCTAGATACACAAAAGAGTGACTACATCCTGAAGATGCTTGAATGGTAAGAGATCAGGCTGTGTTTGGGGAGTGTGTGGAGGCTGCAGAGTCAGATGGTGAAGGCTTTGAAAGTCCTGGAGTTACAGCTCTGTGTTGCAGATGATCAGGAGCCACTTGAAGGATTCAAAGGTAGGAAATTATCAGCTTTACCTCCTCAGAAGATTACTGCACGCGAAGGAAGCAGAGTAGCGAATATCCTATTTCCCTGACATGGGAAGTTGTGAGGTTTGCAAACATAGTACCGTGCCTCCTACACAAGGGCCATAAAATATTTATGTATGAGGAGAGATTAGAATGAGGCGAGACTGGCGGGAAGGATACCAGTTAGGCCGCTGCAGTGACATGAGGACTGAGTCCATGTCCTTCCTAGGAGGAGAAGAGAGGACTATATATTAGAGTCAGTAGGCCAGGGTTTTGGTCACGGCTTCACCAGTTTCTATGGTGTAACTATGGGCAGAACCTCTGTTTCTTCTTGGTTCTGGTTCTCAAATTTGTTAAATTGGGATTAAAATACTCATCTTTCAAGGTTGCTTGGCTCAGTGAAATGCATAGGTACTGTGCTGTTAGACATATCCTATATAATAAAAGCCTAATATGCTAAGTGTCCGGTGGTCTGGTTGTCCGTTCAACCAATCAAAGTGTAATATGCTAATGATATGCTAAGGTTACTCAATTGCTCGCTATGATGTGCACTGACCACCAGCAGGCAGACAGTCGACCGGTCAAGCAGTTGCTATGACATGCACTGACCACTAGGGGACAGACGCTCCGACTGGTAGGTTAGCTTGCTGCTGGGGTGCAGCCGATTGGGGACTGAGCCAGACGGGCCGGACACGCCCTGGAGCCCTCCTGCGGTCCCTTCCGGCTGGCCAACCTTCCATGTCCTTCCCCAGCCCCCATCGTGCACCGGTGGGGTCCCTCGGCCTGGCCTGCATCCTCTTGCAATCTGGGAGACCCCTTGGGGGATGTCGGAGAGCTGGTTTCATCCTGATCCTGCAGGCCAGGCCAAGGAACCCCACTGGTGCATGAATTCGTGCACTGGGCCTCTAGTACCTCTTATAATAAAAAAACCCTGGTACTGTGCTATTAGACACATAAAGTAGTATGCTATTAGACACATAAGATACCTCTTATAATAAAAGTACTAGCTTTAGAATTCCTAATGTTTAGTATATTACCTGGTTCATAATAAGTGATCATTAGCCTTAAATCCCACCACCTAGAGATAACCATTGCCAACATTGTTGTTTTACTTATACATCTTAAATGATTGATGCTGCTGGTTTGGGAGTGTTACGCCTGAGGGAATTATTCTGAGATCGAGAAGGGAAGAATTGATATGAATATCATACCAACTTAAACATTCTTTAAGTGCCAGTAGATTGCATATGGCTATTCAGCTGTCCCAGCCCTCACTCAGAAGTCCCACATGCATGTGTGCATACACTTGTGACACTGATGTTATTATGTGCTCACTGCTTGGGCTGCTAAAATGTATGCCCTTTTCCTTCAGCCTGTCGTCATTGTTACTGTTGCCTGCCTCCCCCTGAAATGTTGCTCCTCCTCAGTCTTCTGAACATGTTTTTAAAGACAGTAATGGGGTTTTAATTTAGATTTGTTCTCCATTAGGTTCCTCCCTGGTCATCCTGGCTGACAGGAATTCCTCCTCTCTGAACTCCTGTACAACTTAATTTATGTTATTCTGATTGAATGTCATCTACTGCCTTATTATTTGTCTACATGTCAGTAAATTTCCCTTTTTCTTGATGTCAGTTTTCTTTCAGAACAATGGAAAGATGGCATGTTAATGTATTCTTAACATGACTTGAAAAGCCACTGAAACCTTGTGTTTGAAATATGTTGAACATAGGTTAGAAAATTCAGTTACTAAGTTTTAAAGTGTATATCAGTGATTCTCAGACTTCTTGGTCTCAGGACTCCTTTACAAATTAAGAAATTATTCACGACTCCAAAGAACTTTCATTTTTGTAGGTTTGTCTATTGATATTTAATGTCCCAAAATTACTGAGAAGATTTTAAATCACAAGCATACACAAGCACGCACTCCATTAGCCTCTGGAAAACTCTGCTGGACCCTTGTGAGAGAATGAGTGTGAACAAGGCAGATACTGTCTGGTAATTATTATGAAAATGGTTTTAAACCTGTGGACTCACTGGAAGGGTTTTGGGGTCTTGGATCACAGTTTGAAAATTCCTGGCATACAGATGTGAGAGTTTTTATTTTATTATTTTTTAAAAATTGATTTTAAAGAGAGAGGAAGAAAAGGGCGGGGGGAGAGAGAGAGAGAATCATCAATTGCTTACCTCCTGAGAGAGAGAGAGAGAGAGAGAGAGAGAGAGAGAGAGAGAGAGAGAGAGAGAAACATCAATTGCTTACCTCCTGTACACACTCCAAATGGGTATCGAACCTGAAACCTATGTATGTGTCCTGACCAAGAATCAAACCCGCCACCCTTTGGTGTATGGGATGATGCTCCAACCAACTGAGCCACCTGGGCAGGGCAGATGTGAGAGTTTTTATGTGTGGTTCAAACCAAAAAAACTCTTTTACATCTTTTTAAAATATATATATATTTTATTGATTTTTTACAGAGAGGGATAGAGAGTTAGAAACATCGATGAGAGAGAAACATCGATCAGCTGCCTCCTGCACACCCCCCACTGGGGATGTGCCCACAACCAAGGTACATGCCCTTGACCAGAATCGAACCTGGGACCCTTGAGTCCGCAGGCCGATGCTCTATCCACTGAGCCGAACCGGTTAGGGCCTTTTACATCTTTTTTGCAACAAAAATATAAGGATAGAAAAATTGACACATTTTCAAAATGTACTCAGCATATTTTATTATTTTAAAGTTTCCACCTCTTGTTAGACCTCCTTTATTCTGAAAGGACAGATGTGTGTATTTTTGGAATATCTGCTAGGCACATCCTTCTAATAGACATTTGTCATCCCAGAAGAGGTCATTCATTGAACTTGGAACACTAGTATTTTTGCACGAGAAAAATATACATATGCTCTTTAAGTCCCAGAAATCTTATATGCACTTGACCAGATGATAACCAGAGAACTTCTTTGAGCTGCAAGAGTTTCATGGTTACTCACCATCTCATTGTCAAGTTTGGTTGTGATCTTATTGAAAAGATCCGTTTTTTTCTGAAACTGACCACATTGATGTCATTGTGTGGCACATGAACTGCACTGCATCACAAAACAAATGAGTGATGACACCACCGCCCCCCAGGCTGTGGAGCTTCCACACTTCCTGAACCCCATGTGCCACAGACATATGACATAGGGATTGTGTGAGGAGGCCAGTGTCAATAAAGTTCATAAACAAGAGTTCTGGTATTTTCTTCTTTAAAAAATAATTCTTTATTGTTGAAAGTATTACATATGCCCCCCCCCCCCCCATTAACCTCCTCCCATGTGCCCCGCCCCGCCTCAGGCCTTCAGCACCCTGTTCTCTGTGTCCATGGGTTATGCATACATGCATACAGGGTCTTTGGTTGATTACCTCCCACCCACCCACCCTCCCCCCGCCTTCCCTCTGAGATCCCGTACTCTGTTCCATGCTTCCATGTCTCTGGATCCACTCCGTTCATCAGTTTATTTTGTTACTTAGATTCCATATATGAGTGTGATCATGTGATACTTGTCTTTCTGTAACTGACTTATTTCACTTAGCATGATACTCTTCAGGTTGAGTGCTGGTATTTTCCTTTGCTCCGTGGTGAATCATTTTGCCTACCCTTTGAGATAACAGTTGGCTTGCTCTGTCTGTGGATTCAATCAACAGAGGCTCAAACATTTGGGGCGTGGGGGTGGTGAAGTGTTACGTTGTTGCTGACATGTACTATGTAGTTAGGAATAGGTAGTTGAGTCTGTGCTGAACATGCACAGACTTTTTTCTTGTCATTATTCCCTAAGCAATACAGTGTAACAACTATTATTTACAGTGCATTAGGTATTATAAAAAATTTGGGGTGATTTAAAGTATATGTGGGAATGTGCATAGGTTTTATGCAAATACTCAGCCATCTTATGTAAGGCCCTTGGGCATCCACGGAATCTTAGGGGTGTACATCCTTTGTGAAGCGAAGGGCCTGGCTGTTACGTGGTGTCTTCTTGCTCTCGCCTGAGCCTTCTCCAGGCTGCCCTCCATGTTGTTACTTGAGTGACCTTTCTACAATACAGATCTGACGAGGTCATTTCTCTACTTAATCCCTTAAGTGGTTCTTCACTGCCAGTGGGATACATTTCAGACTCCTTAGCGTGGCATCCCAGGCCTCTCTCTGCTAGCCTTTTGCTGCTTCATCTACTTCACTGAAGCTTTTCCTAGCCCTCACAGCCAGTTACTAATTTCCACTGTCTCATAATGCCTGTACCTTGTTTATACTCTAGCTGCATGCATCACACTGTGTTCCCAATGCTCTATTCAGGTGCATAATAATGGCTTCCGCCTGGACTGATAAGATGGCATAGCTTCCAGCACAGTTCAGTATAATAATTCTGCAATATTAATTTCTTTCCCTGCTTTTTTTTTTTTTTAAAGATATGGGCAGATAAATAGTATGGAACTACTACCTAGGTCTAAGACATCTAAAGTCTCAGAGAAATAATAGTAATGAAAGGGAACATTTATGTCATATATTCTTATGATATATTTCACACATACAAGAACAGAACAATATGGTGATAGCTATCATTAAATCTTAATATTCCTATTGTGTCAGGTTTTTAAAAAAATAAATAGAATATTACATTTCTAGCAAATGCCTCTTGTGTATTTCCTGCCAGTCTCCTCCCTGTTTCACCAGAGAATACACTGTGTTGAATTTAAAGTGTTAAATTCTCACACGTGTTCTTATGCTTTTGCTACATGTTGTGTGTCCATATACAGAACATAGCAGAGGTTGGCCACCTGGCCTGCAGGCTTTATTGAAACACAGCCATGCCCATTCGTTTCAGTATTGGTATTGACTGTTTTCGTGCTACAATTTTCTGCTGCTAGTTTTCTGGACATATTGCCATCTCCCTTTAACACTAGCCATCCTTTTAGTTCATTTGGCCTGGCAAAGGAAGGTTATCTTTTCTAACATTCCAGGTAAACTTTCTCAAGACCGATTGCATTCAGCATTTTAAATCTTTCACATAGAAGTCACCTTTCTGCAGTTAAAAACAGTATGCCTAGAACCCTTATCCTCTGAACACCGTTCAAAAAATCAGCAAAAACCCAATAAAACCAAACCTTCACAGCTCCTATTCAGAAAGTTTGTTTTTGGTTTGAAAAAAAAGATACAAAATGAAAGCTTTCGTTTCCTTGGACTTTTACCCCCCCCCGCCCCCGCCCCCCCAGGCTTTTTCTTAGTACTTCTAAAGGGAGCATTTGATCAGGGACAAAATATTTTTCAGCTTTTCTGTCTTCTATTTTCTAATACATTTTTATTGATTTCAGAGAGGAAGGGAGAGGGAGAAAGAGATAGAAACATCAATGATGAGAGAGAATCTATCCGCTGCCTCCTGCACACCCACACTAGAGATGGAGCCCGTAACCCAGGCATGTGCCCTGACCGGTAATCAAGCTGCAACCTCCTGGTTTGTAGGTTGACGCTCAACCACTGAACCACACCGGCCATGACTGTTTTCTATTTTTTAAACCTTGGTAGATATCTGAGTTCTAGTTAGAAAGTTACTGACTGCCCATATTTACAGGAGTCTGGGTTCAGTCAGGAGAATGAAACCACATGGTACTTTGAGCAGGTAAACTTGAGTGTAAGAATTATTAGCTATAACAGAATTGGAGCAACACGAGACAGGCTGATAAGAAATAAAGAATTAAGCACATAGGAGATGCCCAACATCATCAGCCATCAGGGGGATGCAAAGCAAAACCACAGTGAGATGCTTACCCCTTCGCCCATCTCCATCCATTTTTGCATATCTTTTTTGGTTCCATTTGCTTGGTTCTGTTTTTCAGATACCAGTTATGCTTATGCTGGGTCTCCTATGGCTGCCATTGCTACATATTTTTTGGGGTTTGTTTTGGCATTCCTTTTAAACTTATTTTTCATGTTAACTTGCTCTTTTTTTTTTTTTTTTTTTTAATCCAGCATGGCCTTCATGACTCGTATTTTCAGCTATGTCCACTATGCTCTCTTCCATTGAAGATTTTGTTCACTTTTATGAGGGCTAATTGAATTTTATTTTTAAAATGTTGTTTTACTGGTTTTTCCCTGAGCTCTGCCTTTAATCTCTCTCTGCTCTCAGTTTGCTCTTGGCTTATAGAGCCATTTGGGTGTGGGCCAGCGGGGAGGATCTTTGTTAATGACCTTTATCTGTTCTGTGACAAAATTTTTTCTACCATGTTCCTCCTTCCCCTTCCCCATTCCTTTTTTTCACTTTTGTTGCAGTATTTTTGTTTAAATCCTGTACTGATTCCTTCTTATTACTGTTCGGATAAACTCTTGCCTCTTCAAATGAAAAATGTTATATAACTGAAGCCAGGTCATTTGGATTTGAATCCTGGCGCTGCCACTTACTAACACTATGACCTTAGGTAAGATAATTTGACCTTTCTGGGCCTCAGTTTCTTCTCTATATAATGGGAATGATAACTTCATAGGATTGTTGAGAAGATTCAGTGAGTTAAATCATACAAAATGCTTAGAACTGTAGTTGGTTTATAGTAAGTGATATATGAATATTAGCCGTATGAATTATTTTATCTCTTACATTGACTTGCAGTTAGAAAACGTACAGTTCTTCTGCATAGGATAATTTAATATATTGCATATTAATTGACTACTTAAATCTGCTTAGTCATGCATAAAGTCTGAATAGGAGGTGTGCATTCAACAAAAATGTTATAAAAAAATTAATGAGCTTTTCAGTAACTTGTTTGGGAAGCTGGATAATAGATAGTACATAATAACTTCTAATTAGCTTGCCTCAAAAATATTCACAGGAGACATGCTCAGGAAATACTTTGTGGTTTTTGCTCTGTGTAATTTTATTATAATTGAGTTCATATCCATTATGGCTGATATTTGAAAGTTGGCAAAATTCTGACATTTCAGACAAAAAGTTGTTGCCTGGTATAATTCTGGAAAAAAAAAAAAAAAAAAAGAACAAACAAAACTACAAACCCTATTGTAGAATGTTTCAGAAATGACAGGAGTTTCGTGAGTTTGTTTCAGTGAGTTTAAATTTTAGTTTTCTTTTTATGGTTAATTATAATAACCTAGCTTTATGTACCTTACTCCCTTTTTACCTTTTTTGTGCATACTATTACTGACTGACTATTCGGTCAGTGAACAGATAATTTTTGAATACCTAGCAGTGATACAATAGACATGTTTCCTGCCTGGATTAATCAGAATATAAATGTTTAACAAATACTCTTCTATATATATAAAAGCCTAAGCAACCATCGACCGGTAGCTATAATGCACACTGACCATCAGGGGTTAGATGCTCAATGCAGGAGTGGAAACCACAGGCATGGAAACATGGAACAGACTGATGAATCTCAGAGGAAGGGGGCAAGGGAGGAAGGCGGGAAGAGATTAACCAAAGATTTTATATGCGTACTAGAGGCCTGGTGCATGGATTCATGCACCAGTGGGGTCCCTCAGCCTGGCCTGTGCCCTCTCGCAATCCAGAACCCCTCGGGGGATGTCGGAGAGCCAGTTTTGGCCCGATCCCTGCAGGCCAGGCCGAGGGACCCCACTGGTACACGAATCTGTGCACTGGGCCTCTAGTAAGATTATAAGTGTATTAAGTAACGGGATGGGAATATACAGGGGTTGTGAGAATTTATAAGAGAGAGACCTAACCTGAAGTGTAGAGACAGGTGAGGCTCCTCAGGAATTAGCCTTTAAGCTGAGACTTAAAGAATGATTGGGAGTTGGTTAGATGAAATGCTGGGCTCAAGGAAGATTTAGCCTGACGTTGGGAGAGAACCTGTTCAAAACATGCCATGTTGCAGACTCACAGAGGGGAGGTGGTGAGAGATGGCAAGAGATGTGGGACGAGAGGTGGGCAGGGGCCAGATTATGCAGAGTCTTTATTTATTTATTTTTTTTATTGATTTCAGAGAGGAAAGGAGAGGGAGAGATAGAAACATCAATGATGATGAGAAAGAATCATTGATCAGCTAGCTGCCTCCGGCACGCCCTGTACTGGGGATTGAGCCCGCAACCCAGGCATGTGCCCTTGACCAAATTGGACCTGGGACCCGTTGGTCTGCAGGGGGACGCTCTGTCTATTGAGACAAACTGGCCAGGGCTATGCAGAGTCTTATAGGCCTTGTTAAGGGGTTTGGGACTTACCCTACAGATAGTGGGAATTTTACAAAGTGAAATAAATTCACATTGGCTACTATGTGGAGAATGAATTAGGATCAAGAATAGATATGGGAGGCTTATTAGGAGGTTATAGTAGTAGGCCAAGCAAAAGATTATGGTGACTTGAAATGGGATGGTGGCAGGACGGATTTCAGAAGTATTTAACAGGCAAAACTCATAGGACCTGATGATTGATTATATTTGGAAGGTGAGATGAGAGTGAGAAGGAGATTGGTGTCAAGGATAATTTCCAGGCTTCTGACAAAAACATCTGTGAAGGTGTTGCCTTTTATTGAGATAGTGAACACAGGGAAAGAGGAGGCTTAAGGGGAAGTCTGAGGCATCTGTGAAACATCTAGATCAAGCATGTCAAACTCGCGGCCCATGGGCCGCATACCTCATTTATTTGGCTCGTGTTAGCCTTTGAGTTTGACGTGCTTGATCTTCGTATAGAGTAGGAAGTTAAAAAATGGACATGGAACTTAGAGATATCTAGACAGAATATGTAAAGTTCGGGATAATGATGGTAAACGAAGTCACAGAAGTGGAATGAGATTGCCTTGGAGATATCTGTAGAATGAGAATTTTAAAAAGCCTTAGCATTCCAAACCTTTCTCTATTTTTAAAATTTATATACATATAAATTTTATATATATACATAGACATACACAAATTATACCTCTAGTATATATTACTTTTTAGAATGTGTACAAACTATATTAATTATGTCTACATTGGGCCATTAATTAGAAATTTATTTAATTTAAACACACTGTTGCTATGCCTTAGATGCTATGCTGTTAAATGCAGATGATTCAGAGACCTAAGTTATGGATTCTGCTTTTAAACTGTATGCTGATTCTTTGCAAAGACAAAAATAAACAACTTTTTTTATAAATGCCGTGACAGAGGTAGCATGGGGTGTTACGGGAGCACACACAGCCATAGGAGAGGGCTGTATTTAAGGAAAGCGTCCCGAAGGAGCTAAGACTTGGACAGAGGCCTGGAAGGTGGGTTGGCATTGTGAGACAAAGAAAGCAGAGAAGGGGCTCTCGGCACCATGCTGTATCTCTTCTCACAGTTTCAGATGCCAGGCGGAAGCCAGGTCGGATCGTGTTGGGTTGAAGAATGAACAGGAAGTGAGAAGACAGACAGCGCCTAGGGCAGGGGTCTGAGTTGGATGGTCTTAGCGTCCTCTGTGCCTCGCACAATCTCTGGCACTAGTGTTTGAGGCATTGGTTTTGGACAGAAGAGAGACACCACCTCTGAGATAAGATGAGTATGTGAGCAGGGGCTATGTCCAGACTGCTGTGCGCCTGGTCCACGCTGAGGAGCCTCCTGTGAGCAGCTGCCCCCTTTACCTGTGTGCCTTTATGGCTGTGCAAGGCGGCCAGGTGCATCCCACCAGCCAGAAAAGTCCTCAGCACTAATCGGTTAGCCTTTTATGTTTCATTCTAGTCTATTTTTTAGTTGAGTATATGATACTTGTATCTTAATATTATTAAAATATTTTCAAGACGGTTCTAGAAGTGACATCACCATGGCCGCCCAAAGTTCAGTTCAAACTTGTATTGGTTGGTGACGGTGGGACTGGGACAGTGACCTGGGTGAAACATCACCTGACGGGTGAATTTGAGAAGAAGTACGTAGCCACCCTGGGTATGGAGGTGCACTCCCTCGTGTGCCACACCGACAAAGGGAACACGGCCGGCCCGGAGAAGCTCAGGGGACTGCGAGACGGCTGTGACATCCAAGTAACTTGGAGAGTTACTGAGAAGAATGTGCCTAACTGGCATAGCCACCTGGTGCGAGTGTGTGAGAACATCCCCATCGTGTTGTGTGGCAACAAAGTGGACATCGAGGACAGGAAAGTGAAGGCAAAATCAATGGTCTTGCCGAAACCGGTTTGGCTCAGTGGATACAGCGTTGGCCTGCGGACTGAAGGGTCCCAGGTTCGATTCCGGTCAGGGGCATGTGCCTGGGTTGTGGGCACTTCCCCAGTGGGGGATGTGCGGGAGGCAGCTGATCGATGTTTCTCTCTCACCGATGTTTCTAACTCTCTATCTCTCTCCTTTCCTCTCTGTAAAAAATCAATAAAATATATTAAAAAAAAAATTAAAAAAATCAATGGTCTTCACCGAAAGGAGAATCTCTGGTACTACGACATTTCTGCCAGGAGGAACCGCAGCTTTGGAAAGCCCTTCCCCTGGCTTGCTGGAAGGCGAGGCGGAGACCCTCGCTTGGAGTTTGTTGCCGTGCCTGCTCTTGCCCCTCCAGAGGTGGTCGTGGTCCCAGCACTGGCAGCGCGGTGTGAGCACGCTCTAGAGCAGCGGTTCTCAACCTGTGGGTCGCGACCCCTTTGGGGGTCGAATGACCCTTTCACAGGGGTTGCCTAAGACCATCGGAAAACACATATATAATTACATATTGTTTTTGTGATTAATCACTATGCTTTAATTATGTTCAATTTGTAACAATGAAATTGGGGCTCACCACAACATGAGGAACTGTATTAAAGGGTCGCGGCATTAGGAAGGTTGAGAACCACTGGTCTAGAGGTTGTGTTCAGGCCACCGCCCTCCCGGACCAAGATGACGAGCTGTGAGAGGGAAGCTGGAGCCCCGCGTCAGAAGTCTAGTTTTATAGGCAACTGTCCTGTGATGCCACTTTATTATATAGCGAAGCAGAACCTGTGCTGGATCTTTGGGATGCCGAAAGAGAGGAGTGGGCTTCAGAGTGAATGTGGCAGTTACAAAATACCTTCACTTTTTGGACCTGCATGTTTAGCTATATTGGAACACAGTTGTTTTCTGATAAAAATGCTGCAGTCGAATCACAATACTCAGTGGTGAAACCTTGTTTGTTACTGTCATTCCCGTTTCTTTTTATTTAGAATCAGAATAAAGTTGTATTTCAAATACCTTTAAAAAATATATATATATATATATATATTTTCATAAACGTCTATTAGTAAAGTGGCTACATAATCTCTTATTTGGATTGGATGTCTATTCGAACATTTCTTTGAGCATTTAGTTTAAAAACATTTTTCTTTTTTTAACTTTTATTTTAAAAATAATTTTAGACTTAAAAAAGTTGCAAAAATATTTCAAAGAACTTCCACATATCATACCTTCAGCTAGTTTATGGTAGTGTCTCTCATAGTTCCCCGTTGTAAAGTTAACTTTTTCCCTCTCTATAATTAATAAGTATCTTGTGGGGAGATACTTTAAGACTGTACTATATACGATCCCATTGCTCAAAATTTTACCCACTAATTTTAGCATCCTTTGCTTTTTTTTTTTTTTTTAGCTGAATTATTACTAAAATGGTTGCTAAATGGTGACCTTTCTAATTACATTATCCCTCCTCTGTTCCTTACTTGATCTTCCACTCTGCAGGAGGGTTCTCTCCTCTCCACACGTACTACATCCTGGTTAGTGGGTTACAGTGCTCCAGATCTGAGAATTATTGCCCCTGAGCCCCTGAGCTGGCTGCTTTTCCGTTTTACGTGTCCTCACCCTGAGCATTTTCCCACTTTCAGGCACAACGGTTGGTTTTGCTATCTGGTAAAGCAAATCCTCATCTCGTTATTTTCACTTAAAGAAAAATCTTGGCTTCTCTTGGGCATGAAGTATTTGGATTAATTTTATATTTAAAAAATAGTCATGGATTTTGACTGGAGTTAGACAATTTATAGAGAACTGACCTTTCAGAAGAACTGACATATTTCCATGATTGAATCTTCTCACTTAAGGAGCCTATTTTATCTCTGTATGTATTTGTATCTTTTATGTCCTTAGGTGAAAATCTTGCCCATTCCCTCCTAAGTTTATTTTTAGATATTTTATAGATTTTGTTGCCATCATGAATGGAATTTTTCCCCTTTATATTTTCTAATTGGTTATTGCTGGTACAGTTTTTAAGAAGCTTTTGATTTAATCTAATAATCACTTACTTCCTATTAGTTATAATGCTTTTACAATCGATTCTCTTGGCTTTTCTAGGTAGACAGTTATATAACCTGCCAGTGATAACTTTTTATCACTTCATTTATAATATTTATACATAATTTCTCTTTGTATGTTATCTCATGGCTAAGATATCTGAGTGTGGGTGGGGAAGGGTGATCTTGGGAATTCTTCTTGACTGATGTTACATTTAAGGGAGTATCAGAGAATGTGCAACAGGTGAAGCAAGGTGGTGGAGAATGTATTCCAGATAGGCTCGGGGGAGAGGAACAGTATGCCAGTGTCCAGTGAGTAGATAGAATGGCTAGAGCATAGGACACAAATGAGGTTGGGAGAAGCAAGAGAGTAAATGGGGCACAGTCTGAAGCTGCTGGATTCTGAGAGCAATTACTTTATTCTAAAGGAAATGAGAATTTAATGAAAGGGATGTTAGGTAGAATGGCCCCCCAAAGATGTTCATGCCCTAATCCCCAGGATCTGTAAATATGTTACCTTACATGGCAAAAAGGACTTTGCAGATAAAATTAAGGCTATGGATCTTAAAATTGGGTCAGGGAGGAGGAAATTATCCTGGGTTATTTATTTGTTTGTTTACGGTTAATCCTCACCCAAGGATATTTTTCCATTGATTTTTTTTTTTTTTGAAAATACATTTTTATTGCTTTCAGAAAGGAAGGGAGAGGGAGAGGGAGAGAGAGAAACATCAATGATGAAAGAGAATCATTGATCGGTTGCCTCCTGTACGCCCCCTACTGGGGATCAAGCCCACAACCCAGGCATGTGCCCTTGACCAGAATCGAACTCGGGACCCTTCAGTCTGCAGACCAACACTCTATCCACTGAGCCAAACCAGCTAGGCCTCCATTGATTTTTAAAGAGAGTGGAAGGGAAGGGGAGAGACAGAGAAAGAGAACCATTGATGTGAGAGAGACACATTGACTGGTTGCCTCCCTCATGTGCCCCAACTGGGGCTGGGGATCAAGCCTGCCCAAGGCCAGGGATTGAGCCTTGACTGGAATCGAACCCTAGACCCTTCAGCCTGCATGTGCTCACATGCTCTATCCACTGAGACAAACTGGCTAGGTCCCGAATTATTTATTTAAATATTTTTATTGATTTCAGAGAGGAAGGGAGAGGGAAAGAGAGAGGGAAACATCAGTGATGAGAGAGAATCATTGATCTGCTTCCTGCACGCACCCTACTGGGGATCAAGCCCACAAGCCAGGCATGTGCCCTTGACCAGAATTGAACCCGGGACCCTTCAGTCCTCAGGCCGACACTCTAGCCACTGAGTCAAACCAGCTAGGGCATGGATTATTTATTTTTTCATTGATTTTAGAGAGAGGAAGGGAGAGAAGAAACATTGATGTGAGAAACATTGATCGGCTGCCTCCTGCATGCACCCCGACCAGGGATCGAACTGGGATTGAACCTGCAACCTAGGTATATGCCCTGAGCAGAATTGAACCCAAAACCTTTTGGTGTACGCTCCAGCCAACTGAGCCACCCCGGCCAGGGCTATCCTGGGTTATGCAAGTGGGCCCCATCTAATCACATGAGCTGGAAAAGCAAAAAAGTTTATCTGGCTGGTGGTAGAAGGGGAAGTTGGAGAGATTCAGAGTCAGAGGAACTTGACCTACCATGGCTGAGGGGGGCCACATGGAAAACATGAGAAGGAACGCAGGAGCAAAGACTGTCTGACAGCCCAGCAAGGAAACGGGACCTCTGTCCTTCAGCTGCAAGGAACTGAATTTGGCCAACAGCCTGAATGACTCTGGAAACAGATCCATCTCTTGTCTCCAGAAAGCCCTGCCGACTGCTTGGTTTTGGCCTTGTGAGACTGTGCAGAGGACCCAGCTACAAAACTCAGAGAAAATAAATTTGTGTTATTTTAAGCTGCTAAATCTGTAGTACTTTGTTACAGCAGCAGCAGAATACTAATACTGAGGGGTTTAGGTAGGGAAGTAATGTCAAATTTTGTGTTATTATCAGACAACTGCTGTGCTGTGTGGAAAATGGATTTGGGAGAATGCAAATTTGGAGGCAGGGAAACTTGTCTTTGGGAATATAGTGGTCACAAGGATGGAGGGTAGTGATGGTGGGGAGGGGGATATGATTTGATACTTATTTGGGAGGTTGGAATTACCAGAATTTGGTCATTGATTGGATGTCAGGAATGAGGGAGAGACAGGACACAGATGACTGCTGAGTGACTGGTGAAGCTGTCCTAAGACACGGATGAGCAGGTGGGAACGTGCCGTGTCATGAACTTACTGGTAATTCCAGGTTCTTCATTTGAAAATTCTTCTATAAAGACTTACTTCAAGGTAGAGTATATCAGTAAGATGATTGCTTTTTCTTTTCAGACCTCAATTGGTTTTGTTTTGTGGTTTTGTTTTTTAGGTCATGTAGGACATTGTAAATCATGTGAAGATGGGCCTCTTGGTGTTTGTGCGCAATCTGCTGCTAGCCCTCTGCCTTTTCCTGGTCCTGGGGTTTTTGTATTATTCTGCATGGAAGCTACATTTTCTCCAGTGGGAGGACTCCAGTAAGTATGGTCGCTCTAGCCTGTCCCCCGAAAAGCCTGCTGCAGATCAGCGATGGGATTTTCACGTAGCTGCAATGTTCTCAGATTCTTCAGAGATGGGCAGTGAGAGTAAACTAACCATTTCTGGGATTTAGGCTTAGAAGTTGACTACTTTTGTTACTGTAAGTTAAGAACTTACAAAAAAAACAAACAAAAACAACAACTGCATGCCATGGCAAATTCTTATATGAACCCAGTGAAAAAGTGCTATTTTTTCGATAAAAACTAGAACTGTACTAGTATTTCTAGTCCTTGGATGTTGTTCTTAATGACTTAGTGAATTGCTGCTCCCATTGGCCATTTATTGCCTTAGGGCTTGGGAGTGAAGTTGGTTTTCTTTTTCCCTTCAAACTTCATCTTTATCTTTTCCTTGGATTTTCAATTTAATATTGTCTTTGTTTTATTTTCCTAAAGAAGATCTGTCTGCTTCATCTTTGTAGCCTTTGCTGGTCCTGAACTTGTGCTGGCTTTCCAGTCAATAACTCCTAATCCCTTTCTTCCATTTGTACCTCAGGCCTCATGTGTCACCCAGCATGTTCTGTATACCTGCCTGAACCCTTCAGACTTGGTTTTCGTTCACCCAGTGTTGCCTGTGTTGTGGTTTAGGCTTGCCGTTGAAGGTTTGCACTGAGCAACACCAGCTTTGCACATTCTCTTTTTGAACACAAGTAGTTTTCCTTTTGGTTCTTTGGTCTGAAGGCTTGTTGCAGGAAATACCAGGTAATCTGTTCTGATTCTTAGTCAATGTCTCTTCTCTGAAGTAGTTTTATTTTCCCAAACATCTACCTGATAAAAGTGTAGAATTCACTTGAGAGTAGAGTTAGTCTCTCAATATGAGGTCAAAATGCTAGAATGAGTTGGAAGAGGCATCTGACAGTTGGCCTCGTGTTGAGACCTTAACACGGGAACTGTTCCTATGAAGTAGTTCACTTATTTCTCACATGGCCCAAACTACTGAAGCAGTTGCAAGCCCATTTTTAAAATAGAGTGTTATGTCTTCATTGTTTTATATGGAATGTTTAAATGCCTTTTAACTGCTTAGCTTATAATTGCCAGTAATTACTTTGTGTTTCCGGAGTTTACTTAAATTTGTGTCCCAACTTATTTTTAAAATCAAGGAGACTACCCACAATAAGGAGTGTTTATATCAGTGCAGTGCAAAAGTCTGTGGTTAGAGGCATTGTCTGTAGCCATAATGGATAAATTAATCTGTATCCATAAAATAGATGGAAACATGTGCAAGGGATGGGGGTCTCTATTTCCGATAAGAGCTACTGACCTGTAGAAGACATAATCAAGGATTAGATAGTATTATGCGGGAGAAGTTAAGAAAGATACTAACTTTATGGAAGACCTGTTGTTTGTCAGGCCTCATACATTTAATTTTATTTAATTTACTTCTTACTATAACCATATGAATATGCTATTATTATCTCTATTTTCCAGTTGAGCAACTGAAGTATTTAGTTTCATTAGTTTATCTAAGTTACACAGTTAATGGCTGTTGGAATTTGTCAAATGCTTTTTCTGCATCTATTGTTATGATCATATGTTTTTATCCTTTAATCTGTTTATGTGGTGTATCACATTGATTTGTGGCTATTGAACCAATCTTGCATCCCAGGAATAAATTTCACTTGATTATGGTATATGATCTTTCTAATGTATTGCTGAATTAAGTTTGCTGATATTTTGTTGAGTTTTGCATTTATGTTCATCAGGGATATTGGCCTATAATTTTCTTTTTTTGTAGTGTCTTTGTTTTTGTTATCAGGGTAATGCTGGCCTCATAAAATAATTTTGGTAGCCTTTTCTCGTCTTTAATATTTGGAATAGTTTGAGAAGGATAGTTTTTTTGTGTGTTGTTGTTGTTTTTTAGAGACAGTAGGAGGGAGGAAGGAACGGGAGAGAGAGACACACACACACACACATCAATTGGTTGCTTCCCACACATGCACGGATGAGCCTGCAACCAAGGTATGTGTCTTTGACCAGGAATTGAACCCAGGACCCTTCAGTCCATGGGCTGATGCTCTAACCACTGAGCAATCAAACAGGGTGAGAAGGATAGGTATTAATTTTTCATTGAACGCTTGGTAAAATTCTCTTGTGAAGCCATTTAGTCCAGGACCCTTATTTGTTGGGAGTTTTGATTACTCATTTGATCTTTTAATAATTATTGGTCTGTTCAGATATTCTGTTTCTAATTCAGTCTTGGACAATTGTACAGTCCTAGGAATTTATCCATTTCTTCCACATTGTCCGATTTGTTGTTATATAATTGTTCGTAGTATTTTTTTTTTTTTAATAATGGCTTTGTTTTCTGTGGTGTTGGCTGTCATTTCTCTTTCATTTCTGATTTTACATATTTGGGCCCTTTTTTTTCTTTTTTAAATATATTTTATTGATTTTTTACAGAGAGGAAGGTAGAGAGACAGAGAGTTAGAAACATCGATGAGAGAGAAACACCGATCAGCTGCCTCCTGCACATCTCCCACTGGGGATGTGCCCGCAACCCAGGTACATGCCCCCGACCGGAATCGAACCCGGGACCCCTCAGTCCGCAGGCCGACGCTCTATCCACCGAGCCAAACCGGTTAGGGCCCCTTTTTTTCTTGATGAGTCTGATTAAAGGTTTATCAATCTTGTTTATCTTTTAAAAGAACCAGTTATTTGTTTCATTGATCTTTTCTATTGTTTTTAAGTCTCTCCTTGGTTTTTTTTTTCACACTGTGATTTTTATTATTTCCTTCCACTTACTTTGGGTTTTGTTTGTTCTTCTTTTTCCTTTATATGTAAGGTAAGGGTTTTTTTTTGGAGATTTTTCTTGTTTCTCAGGGTGGTAGGTCTGTATTGCTATGAATTTCTCTTTTAGAACTGCTTTGGTTGTGTCCCACAGATTTTTGAGATCATGTTTTCAGTTCTGTTTGTCTCAAGGTATGTTTATTTTCCTCTTTGATCTCATTTTTATCTGTTCATTATTTAGTAGCTTGTTATTTAGCCTCCATGTGTTTTTCAATTTTCTTCTTATGGTTGATTTCTAGTATCATATCATTGTGATCAAAGAAGGTACTTGATAGATTTTAGCCTTTTTAAATTTCTTGAGACTTGTTTTGCAGCCTAACATGCAGTCTGTCCTGGAAAATGTTTCTGTGCACTTGAAAAGAAGGTATATTCTATTGCTTTTGGGTGAGATGCTCTAAAATTATCTGTTAAGTCCGTTTGATCTAATGTGTCATTTAAAACTTCTCTTTCCTTAATTTTCTCTCTGGATGATCTATCCATTGATGTCAGTGGGATGTTACTGTCAATCTCTCCCTTTGTTTGTCAGTGTTTACTTTATATACTTAACTGTTCCTACATTGAGTGCATAGTCAAAACAAATGTTTTACAACAGATTGAATTAGAAACTGGTGAAAATCCAAATTTCTTTTATTAACTTGTAAATTAAAGAGATTTGCAGAAATGTAAAATTACGCTTTCCTACTTGTTCTGTTTCAGAAAAGTTATTTTTTCTATTGTTAATTTTAAATGAATTCATACTTTTAAAATGTTTTAATATAACAAATCCTATCTAATAAAGAGGGAATATGCTAATTGTCTGCCCTGCCCTCAAAGATGGTGGCACCCACAACCAATAAGGAGGGAATATGCTAATTGACTGCCCCGCCCTAAAAGGTGGCAGTGCCACAGCCACAAGATGGCTAGCAGGGGAGGGCAGTTAGGGGTGATCAGGCCTGCAGAAGAGGGCAGTTGGGGGCAACCAGGCCGGCAGGGGAGGGCAGTTGGGGGTGACCAGGCTGGCAGGGAGGGCAGTTAGGAGTGACCGGGCCAGCAGGGGAGGGCAGTTGAGGGCAATCACGCCTGCAGGGGAGGACAGTTAGGGGCAACCAGGCCAGCAGGGGAGGGCAGTTGGGGGCGACCAGGCCTGCAGAGGAGGGCAGTTGGGGGCGACCGGGCTGGCAGGGGAGGGCAGTTGGGGTGATCGGGCCGGCAGGGGAGGGTAGTTGGGCGTGATCAGGCAGGCAGGCAGGAGAGCGGTTGGGAGCCAGCAGTCCTGGATTGTGAGAGGGATGTCCGACTCCCGGTGTAGGCCTGATCCTATAAACCAGCAGTCGGACATCCCCCGAGGGGTTCCAGATTGGAGCGGGTGCAGGCTGGGCTGAGGGACACTCCCTGCCCTCCCACCCCCCGTGCACAAATTTTGTGCACCAGGCCTCTAGTATTAATAAAATCATTCATCCACATACACAAACACTTTGGAGTCCTTAGTAAGTTTTAAGAGTGTGAAAGGGTCTAATATCAGAAATCTAAGAACCACTGTATTCTTGAGTCTTCAAAAAAGTGGAGTTCAGGGATTGGGGGACTTTCAGAAGTGAGAGTGTTTAGGGATTGGTTGACCTTTAGCTGTGGATTCCCAATTCCATGAATAAGGCTGTTGTTGAATAGGATGACTTTCAGAGCAGTGGTCACTGAAGTGAAGCTGTTGTTGATGGATTTGGTTGGGTTTTAAAGTAGTTCTGGTGGTTACTTTTTGCTATAGGAAAAAAACAATCAATGCTCTTTTTGATGGTTAGCAACCTTTTATTCTCAATGGAAAAAATGGGAAAGAATAGAAGGCATAACTCTTATAATTCAACAATAAGAAGACAATCCAATTTTTAAAATGGGCAAAGGACCTGGATAGCCATTTCTCCAACAAAGATATACAAATGGTCAATAAGCACTTGAAAAGATGTCCAACATCAATAGTCACTAGGGAAATGCAAATTTGCAATGAGATACCACTTAACACCCACTGGAATGGTTATAATAAAAATGACAGATAGTAGCAAGTGTTGGCGAGGATGTGGAGAAATTGGAGCCCTCATACCCAGATCGTGGGAATGTAAAATGGTGTAGCCATTTTGGAAAACAGTCTGGCAGTTCCTTAAAAAGTTAAATATAGAGTTACCATTTGACCCAGCAGTTCCACTCCTAGGTATATAAACTCAAGAGAAATGAAAACATATGTCCACATTAAAACTTGTATGTGAGCTTTCATAGAAGCATTATTCCTAATAGCCAAAAAGTGTAAATAACCCAATAGTCCACCAGCTGGTGAATGGGATAAATAAAAGTGGTATGTCTGCCGGCGATTTTCAACTGGTGTGCCATGCCAGGCATACTGGTGTGCCACAAGAATTTTTAAAAAACATGCAATACCTTGCTATTTTTATCTCTTTTCCCTTAGATTGTCAAATAAAAAAATGAGAACAGCCAACACAACAATAGCTGTCTGGTGTAACTGAATCAAAATTATACTTTTTTTTTGGTCAGATTGGCAAGAAGTATATTTTTTGGTGTGCTGCAGAATTTTAGTAGTTTATGTGTACTGTGAGATGAAAACGGTTGAAGATTGCTGGTCTATACAATGGGATGTTATTCAGCAATAAAAATGAATGAGATACTGATGTCCTACAATATGAATGAAGCTTGAAAACATTATGCTAAGTGAAAGAAGCTAGTCCCAAAGGACCATATATTATATGAAATGTTCAAAATAGGCAAACCTGTGGAGACAGCAGATTCCTGGTCATTTAGGACTGGTGGGCTAGAAGGAAGAAACTAAAGGGTATAGGATGGTTCTTCTTTAACTGTTCCCTGCCAAGGCCACGTCAGGGTGGGCCATCAGGCCGGCCGTGGGAGGAACGCCCCTCCTGGAAGTGTACAACTTGAGCAGTTCATTTCCTGTTGGTGGGGGTTTGAGACTGGGAATTCTGTTAAGATTTAATAGTCACGGGCTATTGCTGGCTGGGTATGGAATTTCTTTGGCTATATAGTTCCATTAAAACTTAAGAGGCTCACTGTAAAAAGATTTTTTTTAAATAATTGAAATATGAATGTGGACTGAGCTAAGAAGTTACTAACTTTGTTAGATGTGATAATGATATTGGGATCATGTAAGAAAATGTATTTTATAATTGTGACCAGAAGAACTATTTAGGGATGAAACAGCATGATGTCAGGGACTTGATAAAACTATGTAGCCAAAAAACAGAGAGGGAGAAAGAAAGAGGGGCCAGGGAAGGAAGGGGAGAGAATGAAGGAATAAAACCAGGAAGCCAGTAGCAAAATGTTTTGCATAATTGTTTAATCTGTAGGACAGGGCTTATTACACTCTTCTCTTTACTTTTATGTAGTTAGAAAACTTTCATTAAGAAAAAGTGAAGTCAAACAAAAATTTTTCCTACATGACTAACCACAGCTGCCAAAGATCATATTTAGACTCTGATCTTTTACTTATTGACCTCTGCTCCATACTTCCTCTAGCTCTTGAATTAATTTGTGGGTACTTTCCGAGACCTTTTGAAATAGTAGGCCAGGGTGGGAGACAATACGTTTTATTTTTTATTTATTGATTTTGAGAGAGAGAGAGAGAGAAACATCTGTTGTTTCACTTATTTGTGCATTCATTGGTTGGTTCTTTTTTTTTTAAATTGGACTTGATTTGCATTTTCTTTCTTTTTTAAAAAAAATATATTTTATTGACTTTTTACAGAGAGGAAGGGAGAGGGATAGAGAGTTAGAAACATTGACGAGAGAGAAACATTGACCAGCTGCCTCCTTCACACCCCCTACTGGGGATGTGTCTGCAACCAAAGTACATGCCCTTGAACGGAATCGAACCTGTGACCCTTTAGTCCACAGGCCGACGCTCTATCCATTGAGCCAAACCGATTAGGGCAGTGGTCGGCAAACTCATTAGTCAACAGAGCCAAATATCAACAGTACGATTGAAATTTCTTTTGAGAGCCAAATTTTTTAAACTTAAACTATATAAGTAGGTACATTGTTATTAACTTAATTAGGGTACTCCTAAAGCTTAGGAAGAGCCACAGTCAAGGGGCCAAAGAGCTGCATGTGGCTCGTGAGCCACAGTTTGCCAACCCCGGGATTAGGGCATTGGTTAATTCTTACATGTGCCTTGAGCGGGATTGAACCTGCGCCTGGGTATGTGCCCTGACTTTTTAGTGTACAGGACGATATCCAACCAACTGAGCCACACTGGCCAGGGCAGATAGTCCCTTTAATCTGATCTCCTCCTTCAGGTTCACTCCAGTTGTCAGGCAAATAACTATTGTTTGAAAATGTTTTGGACCACAATTTTATCTCCTGTGATGGCTGCTGCTTGGAGGTATCCCTTTAAAACTGCTTCAATTTGAGATGGAAATGCTATCCTGTACAATAAAAGCCTAATATGCAAATTGACCAAACGGCAGAATGACCAGCAGAACAACCGGTTGTTATGAGGCGCACTGACCACCAGGGGGCAGACGCTCAATGCAAGAGCTGCCTACAGCCCACAGGCCCCAGGCCAACCAAGGCGGGTGCCAGTGGGGGCCCCCCGATTGCCCCACAGATGGGCCCTGATCGCCAGCCAGGCCTAGGGACCCTACCGTGCGTAAATTTTGTGCACCGGGCCTCTAGTTATTTATATAAAAGGGGGGGAAGTCTTGTATATGTATGTTCATATTTGTACATACACAGGCATATGTATTATATATGTACTAGAGGCCCAGTGCACAAAAATTTGTGCACTCGGGAGGTTCCTCAGCCCGGCCTGTGCCCTCTCGCAGTCTGGGACCCCTCAGGGGATGTCTACCTGCTAGGTTAGGCCTGCTTCCCGGGGGATCGGGCCTAAGCTGGCAGTCAGACATCCCTCTGGCAGCCCGGGAGCCCTCGGGGGATGTCCACTTGCCAGCGGGGAGCAGGCCTAAGCTGCAGTTGGACATCCTTAGCGCTGCTGAGGAGGCGGGAGAGGCTCCCACCACCACCGCTGTGCTGGCAGCCATCAGCCTGGCTTGCGGCTGAGCAGAGCTCCCCCTGTGGGAGCGCACTGACCACCAGGGGGCAGCTCCTGCATTGAGCGTCTGCCCCCTGGTGGTCAGTGTGTGTCATAGTGACCAGTCATTCCCAGTCATTCTGCTGTTAGGGTCAATTTGCATATTTCCCTTTTATTATAGGATTTGCACACCTGTATGTAACATAACTCTGGAAGCACAATACCCAGAAATAATAACTTTGGTTGTCTTCAAGGAAAAAAACTGATAGCTGGGAGAGAGGATACAGGATGAAAGAGGACAAGGATCAAAACTTTGGGAGCTACCAACTAAGGGGTGAGCAGCATGTGGTCACTCCTTCAAAGTCACCCTGAATAAACAGTGGTTCTTAAACTTTTAAAAATATATATTTTTATTAATTTCAGAGAGGAAGAGAGAGATGGAAACATCAGTGATGGGAGGGAATCATTGATCAGCTGCCTTTTGCATGTCCCACATTGGGGATTGAGGCCGCAACCCAAGCATGTGCCCTTGATCAGAATCAAACCCGGAAACCTTCAGTCCCCAGTCTGAGGCTATATCCACTGAGCAAGACCGGTTAGGGCAGTGGTTCTTAAACTTTTAAGAAGCCTGAGCAGTCATAGAGAGAGGGAAAGTTGTAGAAAGAAGTTTCAAAAAGGAAGGAATGCGAGGGCATGTGTGCGCCCTTTGACCCAGCATTTCCACTTCTAGGAATTCATCTACAGGCATTTCTGGGTACTTGCGAAATGATCTATGTACAGTAGTACTCACTGCAGCATTTTTTGTTTGTTTGTTGCATCATTGGTTTTACATATATATATATATATATATATATATCAATAATATATATATATTTATATATATTTTATTGAATTTTTACAGAGAGGAAGGGAGAGGGATAGAGAGTTAGAAACATCGATGAGAGAGAAACATCGATCAGCTGCCTCCTGCACAACCCCTACTGGGGATGTGCCCGCAACCAAGGTACATGCCCTTGACCAGAATCGAACCTGGGACCCTTCAGTCTGCAGGCCGACACTATCCCAGTGATGGCGAACCTATGACACTCATTTTTTGGTTGATTTTTCTTTGTTAAATGGCATTTAAATACATAAAATAAATATCAAAAATATAAACCTTTGTTTTACTATGGTTGCAAATATCAAAAAATTTCTATATGTGACACGGCACCAGAGTTAAGTTAGGGTTTTTCAAAATGCTGCCATGCTGAGCTCAAAAGGTTCGCCATCACTGCTCTATCCACTGAGCCAAACTGGTCAGGGCGCATCATTGTTTTTAATAACAAAAGCTTGGAAGTAACTTAACTGTTCATCAGTAGAGGCCAAGTTCAGCTATCCAATGGGGTGTTCTGCACCTGAAGAATGAGGAGGCTCTGTATATGCTGATAGGATAAGATTTCTAAAATACAGGGTGTCCCCCCAAAATGTACACACGCTTTAACAGCTGGTAGCTCAATTTTGAAAATGAAGTATATTTTAATAAACACTACCCTGATAATTATTCAGAGTGTGTGTATACATTTGGGGGGGATAGTCTTTATATTATGTGTAAAAAGCAAGGATCAGGAGTTTTGTTTGGGGTTTAGAATGTTTTAAATTTTTATCATTGTTCTGAATACATATAGCTAGTTATTATTTTTAAATATATTTTTATTGATTTCAGAGAGGAAGGAAGAGGGAGAGAGCGAGAGAAACATCCATGATGAGAGAAGAATCATGGATTGGCTGCCTCCTGCAAGTCCCCCACTGGGGATGGAGCCCACAGTCCGGGCATGTGCCCTTGACCGAAATTGAACCTGGGACCTTTCAGTTCGCAGGCCGATGCTCTGTCCACTGAGTCAAACAGGTTAGGGCATGGTTATTATTCTTTATTACCATTGCAGAATACTGATTTTTTTCTTTGAGCTCCAGTATTCTTATTCTTATTATGAGCTTTTTTATTACCAGCAATAGTTGGCACGGAAAAGTGGAAAAATCAGATTTTTACATTATTAAATTTACTCCATTTTGAGCCAATCACAGTTGTCTCCTGCTGTTTTGGTTTGACTGCCAAGTGCCTTTATATGGTATTTTAGCTTTTTAATAGAGCTTTGCTATGTAGCAGTCGCCTGGAGCCACAAGAGGGCAGGAGAACCTTTGGATTGCCACAGGACAGGCTTGTGCTGCGTATCTTCCTTCTGGCAACGTGGTGTATGGGATTGTTCTTTAACTCATTCATTAAACCATGTGCACCTATATCTGTCACCAGTGGAAGCAATAGCGAGGTGAAGGAGAGAACATAGATTTTGGAATGACATACAGGGCATCCCAAAAGATGTATACACACTTGAACAGCTGATAGCTCAATTTTGAAAATGAAATGTATTTTAATAAACCCTGCCTTTATAATTATTCAAAGTGTTTGTACACTTTTTTGGGGGATACCCTAATACTGCCTTTTGCTCTCCCTCCCTTCTTGCAAATTACTTAGTGAACTAGTTACAGTACTTGAACTGTCTCAGAGCTTAACTATGCAAGAGATAATTGCAATGTGCAAGACATACCAGAGAGTTGAGGCTTTGGAGTAAACTTATTCTGGCTTTGAGTCCTAGTCTGTGACTTGGTAATTTATTTGCTCTTTGAACCTGAGTTTTATCACCTGCAGAACGAGTGAAAGATTTAATGAGTGAGTGTGTGTAAAGCTCTTAGCACTGTGTTGTGGTGAGCACGCAAGAAGTAACTGCCCTAATTGTAATACCAGGTACCCGCACAGATGGATAATAGATCCTCAGTAACTTTTGTTACATGGCTCTTCGTTATATACTTAATAATTTCTTTATTTGATGACAAGCAAGGTGGTAATATTATTGTTGGGATAATTTCAAAGCTCCCTTTCTCAAAGGGGCTGTCAAAATGTGGTCTCATTTATTTTCTTGCAAAGCATTAGTCTTTTAATAGTATAATACATTCTGAATTTCTCTGGAGAGTCTCAGTTTTTAAGCTTCCATCCCAGTGTGATTTTGCATATGTTCATTTTTGATTGGAAAAGCTGGGATTGGTGCCATATACTGAGGCAGAGTTGGGTAACATGATACTGCATCAAGGATACAGTGCCTGTCTCAGGTTGGGTCATAGGGAAGTGATTCTGAGATAGAGATTAGAGTGTGGAAAGCTTATTAGGGAGTGGTTTTGGGACCAATGATCCTGCAAGGAAACAGATGGGAAGGGAGGAGAAGGAAGCATGATTGTACAGAGGACAAGTTGGACTGGGATTCAGCCCCAAGAAAGGTCTCAGCCAGCCCCGCAGGGATGTGAAATTGGGCTAGTCCGTCTGAGTTAGGGGAAGGGGGCTGTGCCTTTATACCGGGAGTTTCTCCTTGACCTGTCATTGGACACCACTAGTCAGTAAAGGAGGCCACCCTGGAAAGACATGACTCTGGGCAAGACAGCTGTCTCAGCCAAGGCATTTCCTGAAAAGGGCTGACGCTGATCCCAGCAGCAGACCGGTCCTTCCAATCTGAGGGGCACACTGTAGCTTCCACTGTGCCCAAGTCACCTGGAAGGGAAAATAGTAATATGGCTAGTGTGGCGTAACCAAGGATCGCTGTAGACAGAGTTGCTTGTAAGTAAAACGTAGGAATAATTGTTATTTTTAACTTTAAGAATTCATGATAATGTCATTTCAGTCAGGGCTGGCTCCCTCCTGTTACCGACTACCCCCAAAATGCCAATGGCCGGACAGTGAAGGTTTTTTTCTTTCCTGTCACAATCTAGTGCAGATGTGTGGGGGTTGGGGAAGGAGTTCTGTTCCACCTCATACATTCAGGGACACAGATTCCTCCCATCTGGTCACCCCGCCCACTCCTAGGGCCTTGAATCCTCCACGGGGTCCTCTGATCTGGCGCACAGAGGAGAAAGGGGCGAGAACTTGGAGGATACGCAGAGGGCCTCTCTGGGCCAGGCCTGCAGGTGATGTCCTGCAAACCGTGGTTCATTGACCAGACCCCAGTCACGGGCCTTCCTGTCTCCCGGGGATCTGCTAGAGCAGTAGTGTGGTCAGGGGAGAAGGAAGGAATATAACCCTCATTGCTACAGTATTATGTTGCTCATACCCTTGTGGTGGCCAGATTTCATCATTACTGATGAATTAAAGACACTTCAAAACTATATGTTTTTTAATTTCCCAGAGTTACATATTTAAATTTCCACCATCATAATATTATGGTTTTCTTTACCTGGGGGTATTTTAACAGACTGGGAAAGCAAAATTTTACTAGAGAGAAGGGATGGAGCAGAGTATTAAAGAACTGAAAACTTAAGAATTCTTAGCTCAGGAAAGGCAAAAAGGCAAAATAACTTCAGGTGTGTGTGTGCGGGCGGCTATGTTTATTTTCAGTGGTACAGAAGAAAACTGCAAAGCCTCTGATCCTGTCACGTGGCTATGAAAACAGGTCTTCTCTCTCCCTCAGCTACAGCAGGAATGTCTTCCTCGTGGTGACGCGGAGGTAGCCGTGAGATAGGGACTACAAAGAAATGCTCATGTATATAGCACTGAAAGCTGCTTGCGGGGATTCATGTAAATACCACCCAGGCAGCGCTGAGTGGGTGTGAGAGAAGCCAGGGCAGAGATATCAGTGACATTCTGTCACTCAACAGTAGTTCAGCTTTGGTCTGGGCTGTGTGGGGCACATAGGAGGGAGGGACGGGGCCTGAGAAGTTTGCACACTGAACGCTGAGGCTCACAGGAAGGAGCCAAGGGTGAGACGGGGCCAGGTAAAGTGTGTCAGAGATCAGAAGGAAGAAGCGAAGTCCAGAGAGCCTTTGGGGAAGAGGGGCTCTGACGCAGGGACCCTGGCAGGTGGGGTGTGGCATCTTGGCACCTGGGGAAGGGACTCCAGAGAAGTAGAACGTTGGCAGTATTTCTGAAGCAAGTATGATCGCTGAGAATGACGTGAAGAACGGTGTGGGTGAGGGGTAGTGAGACAGAAGATGGGAGAGGGAGGGTGGAGGCAGATATCGAGGGCCTCAGTGTCCGGTATGCAGGTTCATATTTGATGCAGCAGGGCCATTGAAGGTCCTTCCACTTAATGGAGATGCCTGGTGGAAATTCTGGGCTTCTGTGTGGAGGAGAATGACCAGAACACAGAAGTTTCTTCTGGCATTTCTATTTGAGTACCTAGAATTCAAAATTGTCCTTTATTATTTCCTCAGCGAAGTTCATTTCAATGCCGCTTAATTATACTTATTAAGATAGTTACTGTACTAGTCTCTTAAGATCAAAACTAAATAAGCCTCAGTCCCTACTTTTGAGGAATTATAATCTGATGAGATCTGTTTAAAAAGAAGTGCTCCAAATGTTACCTATGCTAAGACAGAGGGATGTAGAGCTTGTGGACAGTGCTCACTAACCTTCTAAAAAGCCCCTACTCTCCTGTAAAAACACTGAAATCTTACAGTCTTCGTTAATTGATATTTAAAAATAAAGTAAATACCATAATAAAAAATTAATGAGCCGAAACCGGTTTGGCTCAGTGGATGGAGCGTCGGCCTGTGGACTGAGGGGTCCTGGGTTCGATTCCGGTCGGGGGCATGTGCCTGGGTTGCGGGCGTGTCCCCAGTGGGAGATGTGCAGGAGGCAGCTGATTGATGTTTCTCTCTCATCGATGTTTCTGACTCTCTGTCTCTCTCCCTTCCTCTCTGTAAAATATCAATAAAATATATTTAAAAAAAAATTAATGAAGGGGATTGTGGGGCACGTAGGAAGGGAGACTGGTACTGTTACACAAGGAGTGGGTCATTGGATCTTGAAGTGCAGTGTTAGGGGGTGGGTGTAGGAAAGGCTTTGTAGAGGAAGAGGCTCTCAAGCCTGGACTTGAAGTATGAATGAATAGGTGAGAAGTGCATTTTAGGCAGAAAGAATCCCCTGAATAAAGGTGTAGGGACCTGGAAAAGAGCCAGGAGACAGTGTTGAATGGAATGCTGAGTTTGGACTTTGTGCCAGACGGAAGCTGCTGGTGAAAGCATGTGAGCAGGAAACGAATGTGGTCAGATTTGCATTTTAGGAAGGTAACTGGCAGCAGAGTGGAGTACGGGTGAGACAGAGTGTGGGAGGTAGGGATACTAACTGCCCCAGTGTTTCACCAGCTGGGGAAATTCAGGGATGGAGAGAATGCCTGGAGAGGCTGCTCGGTGGAGGGGGTATCTGAGCTGAGTAGAGAAGCATAAAGAGGAGTGCAGAGAGCACACTTACTTATCCTATATAATAAAAGGCTAATATGCAAATCGACCAAACGGTGGAATGACTGGTTGCTATGACACACACTGACCACCAGGGGGCAGATGCTCAACGCAGGAGCTGCCCCCTGGTGGTCAGTGCGCTCCTAAAGGGGGAGCGCCGCTCAGCCAGAAGCCAGGCTCATGGCTGGCGAGTGCAGCAGCAGTGGCGGGAGCCTCTCCTACCTCTGTGGCAGCGCTAAGGACTACTCCGGGGATGTCCGACTGCTGGCTTAGGCCTGCTCTCCCCCCCCCTCCCCCACAGGCCTAACTCGGCAGTCGGACACCCCCTGAGGGGTCCCAGACTGCGAGAGGGCACAGGCCGGGCTGAGGGACCCCCCCCCCAAATGTCATGCATTGGGCCTCTAGTATATACATAAAAATTGGGAATATATTTTATATCCAAAATGAGTGCTTAAATATATATGCAATAAATAGATTGGCTTAGAACACATAAATTAGGGGCAATTTTGGCAAAGGCACAAAGTGTGAAAGAGCATGGCATATTTGGAAAACTATGGAAAGTCTAGCATGGCTGGCATGGGGGATATAAAAGGACTAGACCAGCCGTGGGCAAACTACGGCCTGTGGGCCAGATCCGGCCCGTTTGAAATGAATAAAACTATTGAAAAAAAAGACCGTACCCTTTTATGTAATGATGTTTACTTTGAATTTATATTAGTTCACACAAACACTCCATCCATGCTTTTGTTCCGGCCCTCCGGTCCAGTTTAAGAACCCATTGTGGCCCTCGAGTCAAAAAGTTTGCCCACCCCTGGACTAGACAGTTACTGGAGAAAAAGAAACTATCTTGGAAGTGAGAATAGGAATGAAAGTTATTTGAGAAGTTACTGACTGACTGTTAATACTAAAAACAAAGCATCTGACAACATCTTGTCTTGTTCTTGTAGCTTAGAAGGGAGAATAAATTATTCATTTTAGCAAACATTTCTGAATACCAGATACTTCGCCAAGTCCTTGGGATATTAAATCAAGTGAAGTTCAGTCTCAGAGCCAAAGCCCTGAGTTCTGCTCTCTAGCAGGAAGTGTCAGGAACTTCCTCTTGTGCCGTAGAAAGCCCTTCATGTTCTGATCTCAGACTGTCCTGGCAGCCCCATCTGTCACAGTCACAAGGCTATCATCCACAGCATTTCAGTGCTTTGCATCCCTGACTGCCTCAATCAGGTCTTCGCCCTCCCAGTTTTTTCCAGTGGTCAAGCCCAGTGGAATTCTTTTGTCCCTCATTTAATTGTCTCTAACCATCAGTTCTCTCCAACATTTCCATCCTCCACTTTTTCCTGGCTCTTTCCCTTTAAGCAATAAGCATGTGCACTTATTTATATGATAGGGGCCCAGTGCACAAATTTGTGCACCTTGAATGGAACTGTGGGCTGCGAGGCTGAGGTGGGCACAGGGGTGGGTCGGCTCATCCTCCGCACCCCCACTGGGCCCTCCCGCCACGGTCCCCTGCAGCCCCACTCTCAATGCTGGTGCTCCCGCATGCTGATGGCACTGGCTGCGCAGAGCAATTGGGGCCCGGCGCCAGCAGCAGTTGCAAGCGGGGCAGTGCTGCCAGCAGGTGTGAGTGGTGGCTGCTGCCCTGATCGCCCCTCAGGAGCAGGGGAAGTGGTGAAGCACTTAGGGGTGATGGGGGCCGGCAGCCGCCGCTTGGTGCTTGAACAATAAGTATGTGCACTTATTTATATATACATAAAAATTTGGAATATATCTTATATCTAAAATGAATGCTGAACTACATCTGCAATAAATAGATTGGTTTAGAACACAAGTTAGAGACCTTTTTCCATCCTAATAAAAGAGAAACATGGTAATTAGCGTACGACCGGTACCCTTCCCATTGGCTAATCAGGGCAATATGCAAATTAACTGCCAGCCAAGATGGTGGCCGGCAGCCAGGCAGCTTGAAACTAACATGAGGCTTGCTTGCTTCAGTGAGGGAGGACTCCAACGTTCCCCGCCTGCCGCTGCAGGCCTCTGAGCTGCAACTCTAAGCAACTATTGAACAAATATAGAAGCTAAACAAAACCCCAGAAACCTGCTTTAGTCTGCTGGGCTTCAGCCAGCAGGATCGCAACATTGTAAGCAAAGGCCAGAAACCTACTTTAAGCAGCGGAGGCCTAAGAGCTGGAGCCAAGCCTCAAAGCTAAAGCTGGCCCAGAATAAAAAAAAGAAAAAGAAAAAAAGGAGCGGTTGGGAGCTTCAGTCACCCCCAGCCTGAAAACAGCCCTCAGCCCCTCACCCAGACTGGCCAGGCACCCCAGTGGGGACCCCCACCCTGATGGGTGTGTGACCAGCTGCGAACAGCCATCATCCCCTCACCCAGGCTGGCCAGGCACCCCAGTGGGGACCCCCACCCTGAACCAGGACACCCTTCAGGGCAAACCAGCCAGCACCCACCCATGCACCAGACCTCTATCCTATATAGTAAAAGGGTAATATGCCTCCTAGCACCGGGATCAGCGGAGCCGTGAGGCCTCCTGGCACCGGGATCAGCGTGACAGAGGGCAGCGCCCAACCCCCCTGATCGCCCTGCGGCTCTGTGTGTGACAGGGGGCGGGGCCACAACCTCCCTATCCGCCCTGCTCTGTTCGTGACAGGGGAAGGCGCCCCAACCCCCTGATCAGCCCTGCTCTGTGCCTGATGAGGGGAGTTCCCCAACCCCCTGATCGCCCTGCGGCTCTGTGTGTGACAGGGTGCGGCGCCCCAACACCCCCCTCCCTCACGGGCCCTGCTCTGTGTGTGACAGGGTAGAGCCATAACCTCCCCATTGGCCCTTCCCCGAGTGTGAGAGTGGCGGTGCTCCAACCCCCTGATCGACCCTGCTCTGTGGGTGATAGAGGGCGGCGCCCCAACCCCCCTGATGGGCCCTGCTCTGTGCGTGACAGTGGGTGGCACCGCAACCTCCCCATTGACCCTGCCTTGAGTGTGACAGGGGACGGTGCCCCAACCCCCCAATCGGCCCTACCCTGAGTGTGACTGAGGGTGGCATCACAACCTCCCGATCGCCCTGCTCTGTGCATGACAGGGGGCGGCGCCCCAACTCCCCAATCGGCCCTGCTCTGAGCCCAACCAGGGGCTGCACCTAGGGATTGGGCCTGCCCTCTGCCACCCGGGAGCAGGCCTAAGCCAGCAGGTCATTATCTCCTGAGGGGTCCCAGACTGCGAGAGGGCACAGGCCAGGCTGAGGGACCCTCCCCTCCCCCGCGAGTACACAAATTTTTGTGCACCGGGCCTCTAATATGTTATAAAATAGATTCTTGCCCTGGCCAGTGTGACTCGGTTGGAGAGCCATCCATACATGAAGAGGTGGTGGGTTTGATCCCCAATGGGGGCTCGTGTGTTAGGCCACTGATCAGTGTTTCTCTTTCTCTAAAAAACCAAAAAACAAAAACCCCCCACAAAATATATAAAAGAGACTCTTGGAAATCATTTATATTTAAATAAGGAAGATTTTTGGGTGGTATCGTTTTGGAAATCACTTTTGACTCAGTGACCTAAAAATTAGACCAGAACTCAGAAATTATAGTTTTTAATAAAACTGTGTTCGAGCCATTACAAAATAAGGCTCATTTTAGAATAAACACCTAAAGTTCAGAGGCAATATGAGCTAATTTTCATTTTATTTTCTCCTGAACTTTTTCCTATGTCTTGTCTTTCCCCCTTTTTGTATATAATGAGTCATATTGATGTAGATATCACATTTTTAAAAGTTTTTAAAATTGTGTAACATATGCTACAGCATTAATAGTCTGAAATTATAAGATACAATGCCTTATAAAATTAGATATACATGAATGCATGCTCATCTAAATAACTTCAACAAATAAATATACAGAATAAACTAGAAAAGTTAGATATCCCATCCTTAAAAGTTTGGGGTGTCTCTTTCTAGGCCATTTTTTCGTGGCTGTGTGTTTTGTGTATGTGAGTGTAGTACTTCACCCTCCAGGCTAATGGTGGGTATAGTTGCGATGATTATACCATTAATTTCAGGAAAACAGATTTCTTAGACAAATGGACACTTCTTGTTTTACAGAAGATTGTTCCCTTTCAAGGGGTGTGCTCCTAGATTTGGGACATTATTTTTCTCTCCCCCAAGGACGTGGAAGTTAAAAGAAAAAATAAGAAAAGAGGGAATACAGAAGTCGGCTCACTTGAAACTGAACATTATCTAGCAGCGGCAGCCCAGGTTTTCATCCTCTGTGTGTATGCACTTTTGCTCCTGACACACAAACTTCCTGAGATCTAGAACTCTGACAGAACCAACCTTCCTTTCTGATTGCTTACGCCTTTCTCTTTCTCAACATTCTCTGTGCCCTTTCCTATTCTATGTGGTTTTTTATTTTAATGATTTTTACTTTCATTTAGTGCAGTTGGTCAATAGATTGAAAAAATGGGGAAATATTTTTTTCTCTTTTGGCTAATACTGCCTTTATTTTTTTAATTTTTATTTTTTAAATTATATTTTATTGATTTTTTTTTTTACAGAAAAGAAGGAAGAGGGATAGAGAGTTAGAAACATCGATGAGAGAGAAACATCAATCAGCTGCCTCCTGCACACTCCCTACTGGGGATGTGCCCGCAACCGAAGTACACGCCCTTGACTGGAATCGAACCTGGGACCCTTGAGTCCGCAGGCCAACACTCTATCCACCGAGCCAAACCGGTCAGGGCAACACTGCCTTTATTTTTTTTAAAAACCACTATATTAATGGATTTCTGAATTAGTTTCGCATGCTCTCATAAGTAGGAAAATGGAAGTGAGAAAGGAGGAAGTGGACGGGGCTTAAGTGTTCTAACTGCAGGTCAATGCCTTCTCAGGCACCGCAGTCTGTAGATTGACATCTAATCTAACTCTAGTGGCTATATTTTTGACTTCTGGTTGCATCCTGCCTATGATTTTTTTTTTTTAATCTTCACCCGAGCATATTTTTCAATTGATAGAGAGAATGGCAGGGACGGGAAGAGACAGAGAGAGAGATAAACATCAATGTAAGAGAGACATCGATTGGTTACCTCTCATACAAGCCCCAGCCAGGGCCTGTGATGGAGCCTGCAACCGAGGTATGTGCCCTTGACCAGAATTGAACTCAGGACCCGTCAGTCCGCAGGCCAATGCTCTATCCACTGAGCCAAACTGGCCAGGGCTACCTGTGATTTTTTTTTTTTTTAAATATACTTTATTGATTTTTACAGAGAGGTAGGGAGAGGGATAGAGAGTTAGAAACATCAATGAGAGAGAGACATAGATCAGCTGCCTCCTGCACACCCCCCACTGGGGATGTGCCCGCAACCAAGGTACATGCCCTTGACCGGAATCGAACCTGGGACCCTTCAGTCCACAGGCCGACGCTCTATCCACTGAGCCAAACCAGTTAGGGCTCCCTGTGATTTTTTACATTCTCTTCCCCAAAGAGTGGAGAGATTTTGGCTCAGACTTCAGCATCTCAGTGTTGCCCTGCATGCTCTGGTCTGAGGGCTTTGTTAATCCTTTTTATTTGTTTCACCTCAACCTTTGCTTTGGACAAATTACAAACCAGTGGAAAAGTTGAAAGAACAGTAGTACAATGAATGTCAGAGTCCTTTCAACTGGAGTCTCTAGTTAACATTTTAAGGTTTTGCCACATTGTTCTATATCTATCTATCTATCTGTTTATCTATCTATCTATCTATGCAGATAGATAGACACACATTTTTCGGTATTATTTGAAACTAAGTTGCAGAGTTCTCATTTTTAAGACTCTTTTTTTAGAGCAGTTTTAGGTTCATAGCAAAACCGAAGGGAAAGCACAGAGATGTTCATTAACCCCCTCCCCCACTCTCAACATCCCTCCAGAGGGGTACATTTGTTACAGTTCATGAACCTCCAGTGACCCATCACCATCACTCAAAGTCCATGGTTACATTAGGGCAGTGGTCAGCAAACTGCAGCTCGGCAAACCACGGCTCGCGAGCCACATGCGGCTCTTCCACAAAATACCGACTTCTGCTCATGGGCCACGAAGTTTCCGTCACACTGTACGTGCGTGCCAGCACGTAGTATTTTGTGGAAGAGCCACACTCAAGGGGACATAGAGCCACATGTGGCTTGCGAGCCGCAGTTTGCCGACCACGGCATTAGGGTTTACTCTTGGTGTTAACATTCTATGGTTTTGGAGAAATCTATACTAATTAGACCGGGTCGACCAGACATCTTCCGGACACCCGACTTCCTTCCAGACACTTAGGGGGCGACCAGGCCAGCAGGGGGGCAGTTAGGGGGCCAGTTAGGGGGCAACCAGGCCGGTAAGCAGAAGCAGTTAGGGGTGATCAGGCAGGCAGGCAGGCAGAGTGGCTAGGGGTGATCAGGCAGGCAGGCAGGTGAGTGGTTAGGGGCCAGCGGTCCTGGATTGTGAGGGTATGTCTGACTGCCTGGAGCCTAAACTGGCAGTCGGACATCCCCGGAGGGGTCCCAGATTGGAGAGGGTGCAGGCTGGGCTGAGGGACCTCCCCCCCACCCCCGTGCATGAATTTCGTGCACCAGGCCTCTAGTGTCTAATAAAAAACAAAGCATTATAGTATCATACAGAATGATTTCACTGCCGTAAAAGTCCTCTGTGCCCCACCTGTTCATCAATTTCTTCCCCCATCTCCTCGATCCACTGATATTTTTACTACTTCTATAGTTTTTTGCCTTTTCCAGAATGTCATATATTGGAATCCTACAGTACGTAGCATTTGCAGATTGGTTTCTTTTACTTAGCAGTATATATTTAAGGTTCTTTCAAGTCTTTTCATAGTTCGATAGCTCATTTCTTTTTAGCATTTATTATTATATGAATTTATTCTGTTGTTTGGCGGTACCACAGTTTATTCATTCACATACTAAACAATATCTTGGTTGCTTCCAAGTTTTGGCAATTATGAATAAAGCTACTATAAACATCCGTGTGTGGGTTTTTGTGTGGACATAAGTTTTCATCTCCTTTGGATAAATACTAAGAAATGTGATCGCTGGATCATATGGTAAGAGTATATTTAGTTTTGTAAGAAACTGCCAAACTATCTTTCAGAGTGGCCGTATCGTTTTGCATTCCCACTAGCCATGAATGAGAGTTCTTGTTGCTCTACATCCTCATCAGCTTTTGGTCTTG
Source organism: Myotis myotis (assembly GCF_014108235.1). Lineage (NCBI taxonomy): Eukaryota > Metazoa > Chordata > Mammalia > Chiroptera > Vespertilionidae > Myotis > Myotis myotis. The sequence goes on along the minus strand of NW_023416324.1, from coordinate 27,840,466 downwards.
TTGTGTTCCAGATTTTGGCCATGTTAGTAAGTGCATAGTATCTCGTTGTTGTTTTAATGTACTATTCCCTTTTGACATGATATGGGGCACCTTTTTATAGATAGTACTTATTTGCCATCTGTATATCTTGTTTCATGAGGTCTTCAAGTCAGTTGTGTTTGTTAAGGTCTTTGTCCTATTTTAAAAATTGGGTTGTCTTTGTCCTCATTGTTGAGTTTTAAGAGTTCTTTGTATATTTTGGATAATAGTTCTTTATCAGATAACAGTTCTTTATCTTTTACAAATGTTTTCTTTCATACTGTGGCTTGTCTTTCATCCTCTTCACAGAGCACATGTTTTTAATTTGAATGAAGTCCAGTTTGTCTGTTCTTTCTTCCATGGATCATACCTGTGGTGTTATATCTAAAAGTCACCGCCACGCCCAAGATCATCTAGGTTTTCTCCTCTGTCTTCTAAAAATGTTGTAGTTTTGTGTTATCCATTTTGAGTTAATTTTATGAAAGGTGTAAGGCCTGTCTTTAGAATCTTTTTTTTTTTTTTTGCATTTGGGTGTCCTGTTGGTCCAGCATCACTCTTTGAAAAGACTATCTTTTTCTCCATATTATTATTGCCTTTGCTCCTTTGTCAACGATCAGTTAACTATATTTATTTGAGTCTATATCTGAGCTCTCTATTCTGTTCCTCTTATCCATTTGTTTACTTTTTTGCCAATACCACACTATCTTGATTTTACTGTAGCTTTATAGTAAGAATTGAAGTTGGGTAGTGCCAGTCTTCCAACTTAGGCCTTCTTCTACAATATTGTGTTGGCTATTCTGGGTCTTTTGCCTCTCCATATAAACTTTGCAATCGGTTTGTTGATGTCAACAAAACTTGCTGGGAGTTTGACTAGGATTTCCTTGAATCTATGGATCAATTTGGGAAGTACTGACATCTTAACAATATTGAGTCTCCCTACCCATTAACATGGAATATCTATCTCTCCATTTCTTTAGTTCATCCTTGATTTTGTTCATCAGAGTTTTGTAGTTTCCCTTATCTAGATCTTGTACATATTTTGGTAGATTTATACACAACTATTTCATTTGGGAGAGGTACTAATGTAAATGATATTGTGCATTAAATTTCAAATTTCACTTGTTCAGTGCTGGTTTATAGGAAAGTGATTGACTTTTGTCTGTTAACTTTGTATTCTGCAACCTTGCTATAATTGCTTATTAGTTCCAGGAGTTGTTTTGTGTGTGTGTGTGTGTGTGTGTGTGTGTGTATGTTGTCAGTTCTTTCAGATTTTCTACATAGGTGATCATGCCATCTGCAAAGACAGTTTTATTTCTTCCTTCCCTATCAGTATGCCTTTTATTTCCTTTTCCTGTTTTATTGCATTAGCTAGGACTTCTAGTACCATGTTGAAAAGGACTGGCGAGAGGGGACATCCTGTCCTTGTTCTTGATCTTAGAAGGGAAGCTTCTAGCTTCTTTGTAATTATGTGATGTTATCAGTAGATTTTTTTGGTATATAATTATCTATCAAGTTGAGGAAATTCTTCTCTTGGTTTATACTAAGGTTTTAAAAATCATGACTGGGTATTAGATTGTGTCAAATGCCTTTTCTGCATCTACTGATGTGATCATATAATTTTATTCTTTAGCCTGTGATGGATTACATTAATTTATTGTCAAATGTTGAACCAGTCCTGCATACCTGTGATAAGTCCCACTTGGTTGTGGTGTATAATTCTTTTTATACATTGCTAGATCCAATTTGCTAATATTTTGTTGAGGATTTTTATATCTATATGTTCATGAAAGATATTGATCTGTAGTTTTCTTTGTATATTTTTGGCATTAGTGTAATGCTGACCTCATAGAATGAATTGGGAAGTATTCCTTCTGCTTCTCTTTTCTGAAAGATTGTAGAGAATTAATTTAATTTCTCCCTTAAGTGTTCAGTAGAATTTACCAGTGAACCCATCTGGGCCTGGCGCTTTCTGTTTTCAATTATTATTTTATTAATAATTTATCCAATTTCTTGACTAGATCTAGACCTATTTAGATTGTCAATTTCTTCTTGTGTGAGTTTTGGCACATTGTGTCTTTCAAGGAATTGCTCCATCTCATCTAGGTTGTCACATTTGTGGGCAACTAGAGTTGCTCAAGTATTCTTTATTTGCAAGTAAGTTGCAGTTTTTGACATTTTCTTATAAATATCCCAACTTGCATCTCCTAAAAATAAAAATATTCTCCTACATAGCCACGTACCATTATCACACTAAGAAAATTAGCTTAAAATTTTTGTATTAATACTTAATTATTAACTTACTAATTACAAGGGGAAAAATGTTTTGAGGGTTAACACAAACAAAAGACCAAATTTAACATCATCAATGTGGTAATCTGACATTCTACACCTTCTGATGTGATGCAACAAGAAATACTCATCACTTACAGTGTTTGTGTCAAAAATGTAAACCTGAATCTAATCATGAGGAAATAATCAAATATAAGCCAGCTGCCCTAAACTCTGGGGAAAAAAAAAAAAGTTAGAGACACGAGGAAAAATGGAAGCGGCGGGCTGTTCCTAACTAAAAGAGGCTAAAGAGACAAAATTGCCAAATGCCATTTTGAACTTTAATTGGAATCCAGATATGAGGAAAAAGACAAAAAAGACATTTGGGGGCCAGTCGGGTAAATTTTAATATGGACTGTATATGATGATATTGAATCCTTGATAAAATATAAAATAATGTAGTTGTGATCCCAGTTCTGACTTTTTTGATGTTTTCATTCTGGTTTTACTGAGAAAATGGAACTCTATACCTTAAAATAGACTTTAATAAAAATCAAAGCTGTTTTCTGTTCCTCTCCCTGTGGAGTTTTGCAGTGACCGTTTGCAAGGGCTGCGCCTTGCTGTGTGCGCGGGTGTTGTGGGGGCCACCACGCACACAGCACCGCTCGGGCAGGTTCAGGACCTTTGCATTGCTGATCGTGAAATGGAATTTTAGGATAGGGGCCAGAGAAAGGACTGGAATAGTAAAGGCCAAGTCTGGGAAAGCCCTGTATAAAGCAGTGAATTAATTATCTCCTCAAGGGTGGCAGAACCCAGCATCCTGCGGATATTCCAAACCTACAGGCTTCTAACTATTTGTAGTAACTCTATGCCAACTCATGTGATCCTTTCCTTCACAGTGAGAAAGGGCATAGGAGGATTTTTGTCTCCTAAAGATTGCCTGTTTCCTGATCCCTTTCCACTTCATTTGTTCACTCATTTGTTATCATTCAACAATATTTATTGTCTACTGTGTCAGGTGCTGTGCTAAACGAAGAGTAGTGAAAAAGACCGTATGTGTCACCTGGAGTTTTTAATCTAGATGGGGGAACAAGCATGAAACACAACTAAATATTCAGTTACACCTGCGATAAAAAAAAGTTAGAGGTGCCAAGAGAGGGAATAGTAGGATTTTTAATATACTTTGTGGGCTAAACATCACACATCTGTTAACCTCTAGTCTGCAACATTGTCTTGAGAGGTCACAGCAGTATAGGTAGAGGAGAACCTAAGTCAAAGATTAGCTGAAACGTTATTCTGATCGTCCAGCCCTAAATAAAAAAAAATAAAAAAGTGGCTGAATGGCTCTCTGCTGGTGAGGTTTCTTTCTTGCTTTCATTAAAAAAAAAAAAAAAAATCAAGCAGTCAAGTTCCATCTACTTTACAAGGGGAAGATAAAAGGTTTGTCCATGGTTGGCCTCATGACCATAGGGGTCCATGTTTCCTTAGAGGTGTGGTGACCAGCCTTCCACTCTTTTTTTTTTTTTAAGGTAACAGCCCCCGCCCCCCCCCACCCTTTCTATTTTCATTTAGTTAGTTATTATTGAGGTATAATTGACATATAACATTATATTTCATTTATACAGTGTAATGATTTCATATTATATATTGCAAAATAACCACCACAATAAGTCTAATTAACATCTGTCACCACACATAGTTATATAATTTTTTTTAAACGTTTTTATTGAACTTATTGGGGTGACATTGGTTAATAACATAAAGGTTTTAGGTGTACAATTCTATAATACATTATCTGTACATTGTGTGTTCACCACCCCAAGTCACGTCTCCTTCCATCACCATTATCCCCCCTATATCCTCTTCTACCTCCCCCGCACCCCTTCCCTCCTGGTAATCACCATGCTATCCTGTTGTCTGTGTCTGTGAGTTCTTATTTGTTTGTTTGTTTGTTTTTTGCTTAATCCTTTTACTTTTTCATTCAACCCCCCAACCCTCCTCCCGTCTGACAACTGTCTGTTCTCTATATGAGTCTGTTTCTATATTTACCTATTTTTTCCCACTGTGCAACCTGCTTCACTGTGTTTAGCCTGTAGGCAGAGGCTGGGCAATAGTTCAAGGCCATGGTTTGCCCTGGCATGGGGTACTATGAGAGACTCAGGAGGACGGGCCTGCCATAAATCCAAACCCATGCATGTGTTTCCATTTTGTTTGTCAGTTTATTTTGCTCATGAGATTCCACATACGAGTGAAATCATACGGTACTTGTCTTTCTCTGACTGGCTTATTTCACTTAGCATAATACTCTCCAGGTCCATCCATGCTGTCGCAAAAGGTAAGATTTACTGTCTTAGCACCTTTCAAATATGCAGTACAATATTATTAACTAGTCACACTGCTGCATGTTACATCCCCATGACTATAGATTTGCCTATTCTGGACATTCCATATAAATGGAATCATCCAATATGTGGCATTTTGTGACTGGCTTCTTTCGTTTCACATAATATTTCAAGATTCATCCATGTTGAATCATGTACCAATACTTTACTCCTTCTTATGGTGAAATAGTGTTTGGTTGTATGGATATACCACATTCTATTTATCCATTCATCAGTTGATGGGCATTTAGGTTGCTTCCACTTTTTGGCTATTCTGAATAAACTGCTATAAACATTTAAAGTTCAAGTTTTTGTAACATTTTTATGTCTCAGTAGAATTGCTGAGTCATGTGGTAACACTATATTTAACCTATCGAGGAACTCCCAGAATGTTTTCCAAAGCTGCTTCACTGTTTTACATTTCCACCAGGGATGTGTTTCATTTCTCTCCATGCCTTCCACTCTTAATACTTAAGATGAATGACAGTGATGACAACAAATTATAACTTTTCCTTTCTCAGCATGGGCACTGAGAGGTGTATGTCCTCTTTAAAAATAGAAATATTGCAAAGTAATAAGTATACATACTTTATCATGACAGTATAAAAACTTTGTTGAGCAACTTTTTATTTTGTTCCCTCCCTTTTTCATAAACGAAGTTATTTCTTGAGAATGGAATGGTACCATGTTCTTTTAATTATAGCCTGTCAAGTACATCTTTTTCCCAGATGAAGGAAAGAATGTCATATGGCAAATGACTTAAGACTCGTATCCTGTCCAAGGGTCTCTGGCACATGTGAATAATCCAAGCCCTGCTCCCACAGAGATTCATATCTTTTTTTTAAATATTTGGGTTTTTAAAATTACACTGGATTTTAAAGTAAATCCCAGACATCATGTCATTTTAACATAAGTACTTCATTATGCCTCTCTGACAGATAAGAACTTTTAAAAATGTGACCATCATGTTGTTATCTCACATTATCTAGTTCCTTAATGTCTTCTTTTTAAAGTACATTTTGACATGGGAATTTATTTTTTTAAGTTGATTTAACAAAATATTCATGAATTTTATTCACCACAGCTATATTTATATGAGCACAAATTTGCAATGAAGTCTTGATTATGGGCAAACAGTTAAATGATGGAAATATATATAATTTTTTTAGAGGGTTAGTGTCGAGGCATTAGAAATTATGATATGACAGAATAGGTCCAGAGACATGGATGCATGGAATAAACTGACAGAACTTAGAGGGGAGGGGAAGGTTTGGGGGGATAGGAAGAGATTAACCAAAGAAAAAAAAAAAAAATATATATATATATATATATTTATTTATTTATTTATTTATTTATTTATTTATTTATATTTTCCTTGGACACAGACAGTAGTGTGATGAAGGCCTGGGTGAGGGGGCAAGGGCTGGGTGGAGAGGGATCAAGGATGGGGGTTATAGGGGACACCTATAATACTGTCAACAATAAAAAAAATTACAATATGAAATATTTTTAATAACCCAAGGAAAAGGTAATGCTAAAATGTTAAATAAAAAGGCACAATACACAAATATATAAAAAGTATTAATATGATGTTTCATTTACACACATGCATGTATACATAGATGTATTTATGTATACATCCAGAGAGAAAGAACTGACTGAAATGAAGACATCTTTGCTAAAATTTTAATAGTACCTAATTCTGCTGATTATTATACTTTTAATAGGTAAAGTCCATGCTTTACTCAGCTAGAGTAAAGTTTTTTACCGAATGTCCTTTTTCTGTTCCTGGGACCCATCCAGGATCTCATGTTACATTTCACTGTCACTTCTCCTTAGGCTGCTCTTGGCTATGGCATTTTCTTAGACTTTCTTTGTTTTTGATGATCTTGACAGTTTCTTTTAATTTGTCAATTGCAGTTCACATTCAGTATTATTTGGTATAATTTCAGGTGTACAGCATAGTAGTTAGACATTTATGTAATTTACAAAGGGATCCGATAAGTCTAGTACCCACGTGGCACCATACATAGTTATTACAATACTAGAGGCCCGGTGCACGAATTCGTGCAGCAATGGGATCCCTCGGCCTGGCCTGCAGGTTCGGGCCGAAATCGGCTGACAACCCCTGAGGGGTCCCAAATTGCAAGAGGGCACAGGCCAGGCCGAGGGACCCCACTGGTCCACGATCAGGGCTGGAGAAGGATGTGGGAGGTTGGCCAGCCAGGGAGGGAACGTGGGAGGGCTCCAGGACATGTCCGGCCTGTCTCGCTCAGTCCCGATCGGCCAGACCCCAGCAGCAAACTAACCTATTGGTTGGAGCTCTGCCCCTGGTGGTCAATGCACAACATAGCGACTGGTTGACCGGTCGACTGTCTGCCCCTTGGTGGCCAGTGCACATCATAGCGAGCAGTTGAGCGGCCTTAGCATACCATCAGCATATTACTCTTTGATTGGTTGAACGGCCGACCGGTCGACCAGACACTTAGCATATTAGGCTTTTATTATATAGGATTATTAACTATATTCTCTATGCTGTACTTTACATCCCTGTGATTATTTTATAACTACCAATTTTTACTTTTTAATATCTTCATTTTTTTTACCCAGTCCCCCAACCATTTCCCCTTCTGGTAACCATCAGTTTATTCTCTGTATCTATGGATCTGTTTCTGTTTTGTTTGCTTGTTTATTTTGTTCTTTAGATTCCACATGTAAGTAAAATCATCATATTTATCTTTCTTCAATTTATTTCACTTAGCATAATACCTTCTATGTCCACACATGTTATTGCAAATAGTAAGATTTCATTCTTTTTTATATAGGATAGAGGCCTGGTGCACGGGTGGGGGTCCCTCTTGGGTGCCTGGCCAGCCTAGATGAGGGGATGATGGCTGTTTGCAGCTGGTCACACCCCCATCAGGGTGAGGGTCCCCACTGGGGTGCCTGGCCAGTCTGGGTGAGGGGCTGAGGGCCGTTTTCAGGCTGGTGGGTGACTGAAGCTCCCAACCTCTCCTTTTTTTCTTTTTTTTTTTATTCTGGGATTTATTTACCTTCTATAGCTGTCACTGGAACTGAGAGCCGGCTTTATCTCTGAGGCTCGGCTCCAGCTCTGAGACCTCGGCTGCTGAAAGCAGGTATCTGGGTTTGTTTGGCTTCTATAATTGAAACTCTGTTGCAGCTCCAGCTCTGAGGCCCGGCTGGCTGAAAGCAGGTTTCTGGGGTTTGTTTAGCTTCTATAATTGCAACATTGTTTCTTAGACTGCAGCTCAGAGGCCAGCAGTGGCAGGCGGGAACCTTGGCTTCCTCCATCACTGGAGCAAGCAAGCCTCCTGTTTCCTTCAGCTGCCTGGCTGCCAGCTGCCATCTTGGTTGGCAGTTAATTTGCATATCTCCCTGATTAGCCAATGGGAAGCGTGTCGGAGGTACGGTTAATTACCATGTTTGTCTATTATTAGATAGGACACCTAATCCATATTCAGATGTCCCTAATTATCTTAAATATGCCTTTTTGTGGTCCAAACAAGGTCTATATACTTGGTGGTTTTGTCTTAATTTTTTATTCTAAACTAATTATTTTTACAAATTTAGATCAATTAGATTTGAAGCCTCAGCCCTATTACCTCTGTAGGTTGTATAATATTGTGCAAATTAATTTAGTGTTTGTTCTTCTTAAAGTTATACCTATGCCTAGTTCAGAGAGACAGTTCTTCAAGGCTTGTCACCAACAAAAACAAACAACAAAAAAGTACTCCCCCGTTACCACCATGACTTGATTTCCTACCTCTAATAGGCATCTGTTTTCAACTCTTTTAACCTAACTTGTTTGGTATTTTCCTCTGAATCTCTAAATAACATACTTATATTGTCAGTTCTTGATATTTCTATTTTGAGTATTATATATTGACTTTATATAGTGTAAGATGAAGATTTAGTACTCTATCACACTCACTACTTTTCTACCACATACGTGAAGTCTAGCATAATTCTTCTAATATAATTAGAACAGCATTCAGTCTGTTTACTATGACCATAAAAATGCTATATTTAGATACCATGTTTACAGTGTTTTCATTGCACATTCTGTTTTTTTCTGAAGTCAATAATAGTTTTACTTAGCTTTCTATGTACTTATCGCTATGCAACCCTAAATGCTTCCCCAGTTATATGAATCCTTTCTCCATGTGTTTGAACACATTAGAGTATCTGTCAGTTCCATTTTTTTTCTTTTTTCCCCCCATTTTCTTCTATTTTTTAGAGATTTTATTCTAGAAGAAAAGACAGATAATAAATAAATAATTACATGGTGATTTTAAAACATTTGTGATAAACATAAAGATGATGAAGTCCAGCCCTAGCTGGTTTGGCTCAGTGGATAGAGGGTTGGCCTGCAGACTGAAGGACCCCAGGTTTGATTCTGGTCAAGGGCACATGAGCAGTAGGGGGCATGCAGGCGGCAGTTGATCAGTGATTCTCTCTCGTCATTGATGTTTCAGTCTCTCTCTCCCTCTTTATTCCTCTGTGAAATAAATTTAAAAAATAAAATAAAAAAAGATGATAAAGTCTAGGGTATTAGTAGACTATTCACAGCAGACTTGAAGGGGGCTGGGTGATCTTTCTCTCCTATGCCCCAAGAAATAAATGAGTTGCCCAAAGTTAGTCAACCAGTAAAAGAGGGACGACCAGAATCTTGTCCTCCTACTTAGGCATTCTGTCGTCTTTGGCCAAAACTTTAATGTACGTTATATTTAGGCCAGTAACCTTCATTTCACTGTTTATATTCAGAGAGAGGACTAGCTGGAATTTGGATGAATAAACATACCTGAGATTTTAAAAAATATTCAAAACACAAGTATCACTAAAATTGGGTCAGTGAAACCATCACTGTTCCTGAAGACTGATGCCATATCCTTGATTTTCATAAGAATACCGAAGTTAAAACAGTCAACATACCCAAGCTGGGCCACAAACAAATGTCCTGCCTCAGAATAGCACAGTAACAGCAACACAGCCCACCGCATGTTTTCCTTACATGGGTTGAAACATTTTGTCTGAAAGTGATAATCTTCGATGTTGCAATTTTGCCAAATTTTTTTATTTTCCTTAGGGGCCTGGTGCATGAATTCATGCACTGGTGGGGTCCCTCGGCCTGGCCTGCAGAGATTAGGCCGAAACTGGCAGTCTGACATCCCCCAAGGGGTTCCAGATTGAGAGAGGATGCAGGCCAGGCCAAGAGACCCCACCAGTGCATGAGCCTCTAGTACAGCCATGGGCAAACTACAGCCTGCGGGCCGGATCCGGCCCGTTTGAAATGAATAAAACTAAAAAAAAAAAAGACCGTACCCTTTTATGTAATGATGTTTACTTTGAATTTATATTAGTTCACACAAACACTCCATCCATGCTTTTGTTCCGGCCCTCCGGTCCAGTTTAAGAACCCATTGTGGCCCTCGAGTCAAAAAGTTTGCCCACCCCTGCTCTAGTCTAATCTAATAAAAGAGAAACATGGTAATTGGCATACAACCGCTACCCTTCCCATTGGCTAATCGGCGAGATATGCAAATTAACTGCCAGCCAAGATGGCAGCCGGCAGCCAGGCAGCTTGAAACTAACATGAGGCTTGCTTGCTTCAGTGACGGAGGACTCCAACGTTCCCCGCCTGCCTTGCCGGCCTCTGAGCCTGCAGTTTAAGAAACATTGTAACAAATATAGAAGCTAAAAAACCCCCCCAGAAACCAGCTTTCAGCGAGCTGGGATCTCAGAGCTGGAGTCAGAGCTGGAGTTATACATTGTTTCGATTACCTACTTTCAGCAGCGGAGGCCTAAGAGCTGGAGCCTCAGAGCTAAAGCTGGCCCAGAATTAAAAAAAAAAAAAAGAAAGAAAGAAAGAAAGAAAGAAAGGAGCGGTTGGGAGCTTCCGTCACCCGCCAGCCTGAAAACAGCCCTCAGCCCCTCACCCAGACTGGCCAGGCACCCCAGTAGGGACCCCCACCCTGAAGGGTGTGTGACCAGCTGCAAACAGCCTTCAGCCCCTGACCCAGGCTGGCCAGGCACCCCAGTGGGGACCCCAACCCTGAAGGGTGTGTGACCAGCTGCAAACAGCCCTCAGCCCCTCACCCAGGCTGGCCAGGCACCCCAGTGGGGACCCCAACCCTGAAGGGTGTGTGACCAGCTGCAAACAGCCATCATCCCCTCACCCAGGCTGGCCAAGACCCCCACCCTGATCCAGAACACCCTTCAGGGCAAACCAGCCAGCCCCACCCATGCACCAGGCCTCTATCCTATATAGTAAAAGGGTAATATGCCTCCCAGCACCGGGATCAACAGAGCCGCGAGGCCTCCCGGCACCGGGATCAGCGTGACAGGGGGCAGCGCCCAAACCCCCTGATCGCCCTGTGACTCTGGGTGTGACAGGGGGTGGGGCCCCAACCCCCTGATCGGCCCTGCTCTGTGTGTGACAGGGTAGAGCCATAACCTCCCCATCGGCCCTGCCCTGAGTGTGAGAGTGGTGGCATCCCAACCCTCTGATCGGCCCTGCTCTGTGGGTGATAGAGGGCGGCACCCCAACCCCCTAATCCGCCCTGCTCTCTGTGTGACAGGGGGCGGTGCCCCAACTCCCCTATCGGCCCTACTCTGTGAGTGACAGGGGGGAGCTCCTCAACCCCCTGATCGGCCCCGTTCTGTGCGTGACAGGGGGAGCTCCCCAACCCCCTGATCCGCCCTGCTCTGTGCGTGACGGGGCAGTGCCCCAACCCCCAGATTGGCCCTGCTCTGTGCGTGACAGGGGGTGGCGCCGCAACCTCCCCATCGACCCTGCCTTGAGTGTGACGGGGGGCGGTGCCCCAACCCCCCAATCGGCCCTACCCTGAGCGTGACTGGGGGTGGCATCGCAACCTCCCAATCCGCCCTGCTCTGTGCATGACAGGGGGCGGCGCCCCAACTCCCCAATCGGCCCTACTCTGAGCCCGACCAGGGACTGCACCTAGGGATTGGGCCTACCCTCTGCCACCCGGAAGCAGGCTTAAGCCAGCAGGTCGTTATCTCCCGAGGGATCCCAGACTGCGAGAGGGCACAGGCCAGGCTGAGGGGCCCCCCCCTTCCCCCCGAGTGCACAAACTTTTGTGCACTGGGCCTCTAGTATGTATATAAGATCTTTGGTTAATCTCTTCCTGCCTTCCCCCCTCCCTCCTCCTTTCTGAGATTCATCAGTCTGTTCCATGTTTCCATACCTGTGTATTGAGCATCTGGCCCCTGGTGGTCAGTGTTTATCATAGCTACTAGTTGAATGGTCAGACACTTAGCATTTTAGCTTTTTATAAAAGCCTAATATGCTAAGTGTCTGACCTAGCAGTTGACCAACCGGTCACTATGGCTCGCACTGACCACCAGGGGCAGATGCTCCAACCGGCAGGTTAGCTTGCTGCTGGGGTCCCACCGATAGGGACAGGGCGAGATGGGGCCGGACATGCCCTGGAGCCCTCCCGCGGTCCCTTCCCAGCCATTGGCCCTGATCGGCCCCTATCACTGGCCAGGTGGAGGGACACCACCAATGCACGAATTTTATGCACTGGGCCTCTAGTCCAGGGGTGGGCAAACTTTTTGACTCGAGGGCCACAATGGGTTCTTAAACTGGACCGGAGGGCTGGAACAAAAGCATGGATGGAGTGTTTGTGTGAACTAATATAAATTCAAAGTAAACATCATTACATAAAAGGGTACGGTCTTTTTTTTTTTTTTTAGTTTTATTCATTTCAAACGGGCCGGATCCGGCCCACGGGCCGTAGTTTGCCCACGGCTGGGATAATCTAGGAATTATTCTGATTTGGCATTATTCAATTCTAAAGTTTCCTATGCGATTACTATGTGCCTAATTGTAGGGATACAGGAGAAATAAAACGCAGTCTCTGCTCCTAAGGAAATCACAGTCTAGTAATAAAGTCAGTAACAAATGAAGAACTGCTTGATTATTAGCCAGTTATTGGCCTGTCAGCTGACACAAGGAATCAAGAGAAGTCACCTTATATTTTACTTCTTTATTTCCATTTCTTAGTGCTTATTTGCCTTCATACCTTCAAGTTGGGCATAATATGCTTGACAACGTGACTCTCCATTAAAATCCAAGTCCTTGACATCCTGCCTCCAACAAGATGTGTTTAGAAGCCCCTAAGCCTTGTTTATTGGGGGGGGGGGGGGGGGTTGTTTGAGTATTTCTAAGGTCCGCCTCAAAATCTCAAGTGTGTTCTAGCACTAAGACTCCTTCCCTTGCTTTGAAATTCCTATCCCTAGTTACTACCATGAAAAAAAAGTTAAGCATTCCAAGAAGCCCTCTTGCAATTCGGTCAATCTTGACTCAGCAGGCACGGAAGCAAAGGTGGTCCTGCAGTATTTCCTGCTTCCTCAGAGTCCGTCCCAGGGGGTCCTGCAGTATTTCCTGCTTCCTCAGCGTCCGTCCCAGGGGGTCCTGCAGTATTTCCTGCTTCCTCAGCGTCCGTCCCAGGGGGTCCTGCAGTATTTCCTGCTTCCTCAGAGTCCGTCCCAGGGGGTCCTGCAGTATTTCCTGCTTCCTCAGCGTCCGTCCCAGGGGGTCCTGCAGTATTTCCTGCTTCCTCAGCGTCCCAGGTGGTCCTGCAGTATTTCCTGCTTCCTCAGCGTCCCAGGGGGTCCTGCAGTATTTCCTGCTTCCTCAGAGTCCGTCCCAGGGGGTCCTGCAGTATTTCCTGCTTCCTCAGCGTCCCAGGTGGTCCTGCAGTATTTCCTGCTTCCTCAGCGTCCCCGAGGGTCCTGCAGTATTTCCTGCTTCCTCAGAGTCCGTCCCAGGGGGTCCTGCAGTATTTCCTGCTTCCTCAGCGTCCCAGGTGGTCCTTCAGTATTTCCTGCTTCCTCAGCGTCCCAAAGGGTCCTGCAGTATTTCCTGCTTACTCAGAGTCCGTCCCAGGGGGTCCTGCAGTATTTCCTGCTTCCTCAGCGTCCCAGGGGGTCCTGCAGTATTTCCTGTTTCCTCAGCGTCCCAGGGGGTTCTGCAGTATTTCCTGCTTCCTCAGAGTCCCAGGGGGTCCTGCAGTATTTCCTGCTTCCTCAGCGTCCCCGAGGGTCCTGCAGTATTTCCTGCTTCCTCAGAGTCCGTCCCAGGGGGTCCTGCAGTATTTCCTGCTTCCTCAGAGTCCGTCCCAGGGGGTTCTGCAGTATTTCCTGCTTCCTCAGCGTCCCAGGTGGTCCTTCAGTATTTCCTGCTTCCTCAGCGTCCCCGAGGGTCCTGCAGTATTTCCTGCTTCCTCAGCGTCCCAGGGGGTCCTGCAGTATTTCCTGCTTCCTCAGCGTCCCAGGGGGTCCTGCAGTATTTCCTGCTTCCTCAGCGTCCCAGGGGGTCCTGCAGTATTTCCTGCTTCCTCAGCGTCCCAGGGGGTCCTGCAGTATTTCCTGCTTCCTCAGCGTCCCAGGGGGTCCTGCAGTATTTCCTGCTTCCTCAGCGTCCCAGGGGGTCCTGCAGTATTTCCTGCTTCCTCAGCGTCCGTCCTAGGGGGTCCTGCAGTATTTCCTGCTTCCTCAGAGTCCGTCCCAGGGGGTCCTGCAGTATTTCCTGCTTCCTCAGCGTCCGTCCCAGAGGGTCCTGCAGTATTTCCTGCTTCCTCAGAGTCCGTCCCAGGGGGTCCTGCAGTATTTCCTGCTTCCTCAGAGTCCGTCCCAGGGGGTCCTGCAGTATTTCCTGCTTCCTCAGCGTCCGTCCCAGGGGGTCCTGCAGTATTTCCTGCTTCCTCAGCGTCCCAGGGGGTCCTGCAGTATTTCCTGCTTCCTCAGCGTCCGTCCCAGGGGGTCCTGCAGTATTTCCTGCTTCCTCAGCGTCCGTCCCAGGGGGTCCTGCAGTATTTCCTGCTTCCTCAGCGTCCCAGGGGGTCCTGCAGTATTTCCTGCTTCCTCAGCGTCCGTCCCAGGGGGTCCTGCAGTATTTCCTGCTTCCTCAGCGTCCGTCCCAGGGGGTCCTGCAGTATTTCCTGCTTCCTCAGCGTCCGTCCCAGGGGGTCCTGCAGTATTTCCTGCTTCCTCAGCGTCCGTCCCAGGGGGTCCTGCAGTATTTCCTGCTTCCTCAGAGTCCCAGGGGGTCCTGCAGTATTTCCTGCTTCCTCAGAGTCCCAGGGGGTCCTGCAGTATTTCCTGCTTCCTCAGCGTCCCAGGGGGTCCTGCAGTATTTCCTGCTTCCTCAGCGTCCGTCCCAGGGGGTCCTGCAGTATTTCCTGCTTCCTCAGCGTCCCAGGGGGTCCTGCAGTATTTCCTGCTTCCTCAGCGTCCGTCCCAGGGGGTCCTGCAGTATTTCCTGCTTCCTCAGCGTCCGTCCCAGGGGGTCCTGCAGTATTTCCTGCTTCCTCAGAGTCCCAGGGGGTCCTGCAGTATTTCCTGCTTCCTCAGAGTCCGTCCCAGGGGGTCCTGCAGTATTTCCTGCTTCCTCAGCGTCCGTCCCAGGGGGTCCTGCAGTATTTCCTGCTTCCTCAGCGTCCGTCCCAGGGGGTCCTGCAGTATTTCCTGCTTCCTCAGAGTCCCAGGGGGTCCTGCAGTATTTCCTGCTTCCTCAGAGTCCCAGGGGGTCCTGCAGTATTTCCTGCTTCCTCAGCGTCCGTCCCAGGGGGTCCTGCAGTATTTCCTGCTTCCTCAGCGTCCCAGGGGGTCCTGCAGTATTTCCTGCTTCCTCAGCGTCCCAGGGGGTCCTGCAGTATTTCCTGCTTCCTCAGCGTCCGTCCCAGGGGGTCCTGCAGTATTTCCTGCTTCCTCAGCGTCCGTCCCAGGGGGTCCTGCAGTATTTCCTGCTTCCTCAGCGTCCCAGGGGGTCCTGCAGTATTTCCTGCTTCCTCAGCGTCCCAGGGGGTCCTGCAGTATTTCCTGCTTCCTCAGCGTCCGTCCCAGGGGGTCCTGCAGTATTTCCTGCTTCCTCAGCGTCCGTCCCAGGGGGTCCTGCAGTATTTCCTGCTTCCTCAGCGTCCGTCCCAGGGGGTCCTGCAGTATTTCCTGCTTCCTCAGCGTCCGTCCCAGGGGGTCCTGCAGTATTTCCTGCTTCCTCAGAGTCCCAGGGGGTCCTGCAGTATTTCCTGCTTCCTCAGAGTCCGTCCCAGGGGGTCCTGCAGTATTTCCTGCTTCCTCAGAGTCCCAGGGGGTCCTGCAGTATTTCCTGCTTCCTCAGAGTCCCAGAGTAAGGAATGGGTAAAGGACATCATGATGGTTTTCCAGTGAAAGGATCCTTCTTGAGGTGAGTGGTGTTAGCCCATCCTTAAGCAAACTGATCACGGTGCAAGAACTTGGGCAGGGACTCCCTGCAGACATGGTGCACTGACTTTTGTGGTGCTGTTCTTTGCCCTCCATCTCAGAGCGCTCAGTTCCAGTATCCCAAACGAAGGCCATTTCCAGGAGGGCTGCCAGGCTCAGGCTCCTAGTGAACCAGCACTGCTTGGTTCGGCACGGTCCCCTCAGAGGCCCCTGACCTTTCGGAGAATCCTCCTTACAGACGTCCCAACCAAGTCCCGTGCTTGGGAGAGCTATGTCACTATTTTCTCGGTTTTCAAATGGACACTGCGGGCCACATCCTGGACCAAATCACGTGTGGGGAGGGGGGGCCACAACTCATCCTTTGAGAACTGATGGTGGCCTTGCCTGTTGTGCCCCCCCTGCGGCCCCACCCCCACTTCCGGTTTTTAGAAAATTCATCTTTTACCTGTTTCATGAATAAAATATCTCCTCTGAGGATTTTAATTCTTTCCCCTAAGTTTTCATTGTGTGTGTGTGTGTGTGTGTGTGTGTGTGTTTTTTTTTTTTTTTTTTTGAGAGAGAGAGAGACAGAGAGACATCGATTTGTTGTTCCACTTACTTACGCACTCATTGGTTGATTCTTACACGTGCCCTGACTAGAGATTGAACCTGCAGCCTTGGCATATGAGGGGGATGCTCTAACGAGCTAAGCTCCTACCGTGCCAGGGCCTCTGAGTTTTCACCTCTGCGTGTATTTTTTGGTTTTCCACATTGCATTTATTTTTTTATTTGTTTTGGTTTACATTACTTTTCTCTCATGCCTTTTGATCTTGGCTATCAGCCCATATTTAAGAGTGTGGTGTCTTGTTTTCAGTTTTGTCTTCTCTCTCACTTTCACTGATAGCCGGTGTGCCGGCGCTGACCCGCAGGCCCTGAGCGATGAGCGATTACTCTGACACACGTTTCTGTGAAAGAGATGCTGAGGCGCTACTTGGCTGTCGCCCCCAAGTAGCGCCAAGTAGCCCTGTTCGCCTGCCGCCTTTGGCTTTTATTGTCATAACAGCTTGAACTAAAATTAACCTCTCGATACAGATACAATCAGCAGGGTAAGTATCCTTGAGAAAGCACATGCTTCTACAAGGTCGGGTGTTTAAAGACTAAACCTAGAGATTCTAGCAAAACACCCCGGGGGATCGGACTTGTTTGGAAAAGTCAAGGTAGGGGCTGCTGCCTTCGGCAGGGTCCCCTCAGAGGCCCCTGACCTTTCGGAGAATCCTCCTTACAGACATTCCAACCAAGTCCCGTGCTGCCCCAGCCGGTGCTGCCAGCAGTGGAGTCTTTATGGAACTCTGTAGTGTATTATAGGTTGCTTTTCCCACTGCGAGCATAGGATTCAGCTTTCATGGGCTTGCTGAATCAGTTCTACTTGTTTGCTTTCCAGCTTCCAAACTTTTGTTGCTGATGTCTCCTCTCCTGTTTTGTTTGTTCCTGTGTACTTTGACTCTACAATAAACAATCGTGTCTGTCATTTAAGGGTTTTAGAAAAGATCAGAGGGGTGTGTGTGTGTGTGTGTGTGTGTGTGTGTGTGTGTGTAATCTAAGTCTGGGTTCAGCAAGCTATGGTTCCAGTGCAAAATTCATCCCTTTCTTATTTCTAGTTCAGTGGTCGGCAAACTCATTAGTCAACAGAGCCAAATATCAACAGTACAATGATTGAAATTTCTTTTGAGAGCCAAATTTTTAAACTTAAACTATATAAGTAGGTACATTGTTGTTAACTTAATTAGGGTACTCCTACGGCTTAGGAAGAGCCACACTCAAGGGGCCAAAGAGCCGCATGTGGCTCGCGAGCCACAGTTTGCCGACCACTGTTCTAGGGCATCAGTACTAAAACTTCCCCATGCCCCAAGCTCACATTTGCTTTCAGTTTCAGCACATGCCTACTTCCATTTTTTATTCCGGCTGCTTCTGTTGCATGCACAGGTATTTGTAAGCATTGCCACCCTTCCTGCATTGCCCCACCTCCTAGAGGGCAGTGGCTAGTAGGATTCCAGCTACTCCCAGACTTGTTGGTCTCCCTGTGGGTACTGATGTCCCAGCGGTTGCCATGCCCCTGATCCTCAGCCAAGTGCCTTTTGTCTCCTGAATGACAGAGCAGTTTCTTTCTCAATGTAATGGTGACTCACTTTTTAAAAATAGTCTTTGATGTGTCAGAGCCTTTTTTGAAAATCTAAACAGATTGTATTGACTAGTTCCCTTTTAGTCAGATGCCTTTTTACCTTCTGAAAGTGGTGATGTAGTCATTAGGTATGATTTTACCTTCCCAAACCCACACAGCCCTCACTTTCCATGCTTCAGTGCTTTTCCTTAGATGTTCCCACCCTCCCAGCACAGCCTGTCCTACCAGGTCATCCCATCCCCGCTCACATACTCTCTCCTCCTCGTCTTCCCAGGTTCTCCCAGCGAAAATTCTTTCTCTTGCATCTGAACTCCTATAGCAACGTTAAAGGCTTGTGATGCCATTACTTCTCTCTCTGTATTATCCTCTTAAGAGTTCATGAATTCATGTCCGGGACCATGCTTAATCATGTCATACAGTCTGTTGAGCCTAGTAAGAACTCCATGTATGTTTGGTAAGTTAAATTAATGAGATAAATCTAAGGAAAAACTTCTTGAAAAAAATCTACTCTATCAGTAGCCTCCACTTAACTCATTCATAGCGGCATCCCCAAAGTCTGATCATTGCAGAGAATTGTTCCCACTAAAGTTACAAATGCCTTTCTAGTGAAGAATTCTGGGACATCTTTTCATCCATCAGCTTCTTCCACCTCTTTGCCACCTTTGAATATACCTTTCTGTAACCAGTTCTCACCACCCCTGGCTTCCTCTATCTTTTTTATTACTTCACTGATTTTGTTCTTTATGCCACATTCCCATAAATTAATGCTTTTTAAAATTTCTCTGTCCTCTCTTTTTTTTTTCCTCTCTCTCTCTTTCTCTCTATGTATCTTCAGGAATCTCATTAATCAGGTTTTGTTTGTTTGAGATTGGGGTTAGGGAAGAAATTGAGGGGCTTAAATGAGGGGTTAGTTTCTCTCAGGATCTAAGCAATGGAGAAAGTAAAATAAGACACAGGTAGCTATATGGCTACTAATAAACTGTTGCCAGGATAGTCCATTTAGTTCCCACACAGCAATCAAAGTTTATATTGAAAATATAAATAAGATTATGTTACTCCCCTGGTTTTCAGCAGAAGTTTTTCACTGCTGTTGAGATACAATGCAGACATCTTTCTATGGCCTCCTCTGCTCGGCCTCCTATGGGTCTGCTTCCTGTTTGCCTCTCTGATCTTATTTCCCACCCTTCTTGTGTTTCCCACACTCTGTGTTCCAGCCACACTGGTCGTCTCTCTGTTCCTTAAATGCACCACAACTTACTTTTCCTTCTGCATAGAATTCTTTTACCCTTGATCTTTTCTTGGCTGGCTCCTGTCTTCAGGTCTCAGCCCGTATGTCACTTCCTCAGAGAATCCTTACCGAAACACCCTATCTAGTATTGCCTGTACTTCCACCCTCGGCCACTATTACATTGTTGAATAGTCTTCATACTTATCACTGTCAGAAATTACTTTATTCATTTATATGTTTACTTGTTTGTTTTATTTTATTTTATTGATTTTTTTAGAGATAGAGGAGGGGAGAGGGATAGAGAGATAGAAACATTGATGACAGAGAAACATTGATGAGCTGCTTCCTGCATGCCCCCCCCACAGGGGATCAAGCCCGCAACCTGGGCAAATGCCCTGACCAGGAACTGAACCAGTGGCCTTTCTTGGTTCCTGGCTCAATACTCAACCACTGAGCTATACCAATCGTGCTGTTTATTTGTTTGTTTTAACCTCCCAGACCAAATTATAAATTTCTTTAAAAAAAAAATATTTCGCCCTAACTGGTTTGGCTCAGTGGAGAGAGCGTCAGCCTGCGGATTAAAAGGTCCCAGGTTCGATTCAGGTCAAGGGCATGTACCTTGGTTGCGGGCACATCCCCAGTAGGAGGTGTGCAGGAGGCAGCTGATCGATGTTTCTCTCTCATTGATGTTTCTAACTCTCTATCCCTCTCCCTTCTCCTCTGTAAAAAATCAATAAAATATATAAAAAAAGATAAGCTCTGCAAACCAACATTAGTGAACATACATTAGTGAATATACATTAGTGAATATACATAGTGAACCAACATTAGTGAATATACATTCTGCTTAATATATATATATATATATATATATATATATATATATGTATATATATTTCTTTATTGATTTCAGAGAGGAAGAGAGAAGAGAGAGAGAAACATCAATGATGAGAGAGAATCATTGATCGGCTGCCTCCCGCACACCCCCCACTGGGGATTGAGCCACAACCCAGGCATGTGCCCTCAGCTGGAATCGAACCTGGGACCCTTCAGTCCACAGGCTGATGCTCTATCCACTGAGCCAAGCCGGCCAGGGCTATAAATTTCTTGAGAGTAGGAATATTCTTGTTCTTGCTTATGATTATATCCCCAAGTCTAGTGTGAAATACAGTAGTTGCTTAATAAATATGTTAAATTAATGAACAGAGAAATATCTTTTTCATTACTTCCATCCCTATATGTTATACTTAGCTTTTCTCTCTAGCTTTATTGTGATATAATTGACAGATAACATTGTGTAAGTTTAAGGTGTACGATACGATGATTTAATATACAAATATATATATATTTATATATATAAAGTATGCAGATTAGGCTGGGATGCTGTATCGGGTAACAACCACACAGGAGGAGGTTGCGCGCTCAGGTGAGGCCCAGAGCGGAGACAGAGACAGAGACGGGGCCGGTGAGCTGCCGTGCCCTGGCTCTCACCGGCCCCCCAGAGCCAGAGCAGACAGGGATGGGGGACTGGCCCGCAGCCTTCTCGGCTGAGCGCAGGCCTGGAGAGGAGACAGCGGGCCCACCTCCCATGGAAGCAGCGCAGCTCCCTCCCCGCTCCCGTGGGCACCAGCGGCTTGCTTCCACCTCCCGCGGAAGCTGCACCTGCACAGCTTCCGTGGAAGCAGTGCGGCTCCCGGTGGCACGCTGCGGTTCCCGCTGGCTCCTGCGTAAGTGGTGGGCGGCCTACTGCGCTCGATATCACACAATGGGCTACTAGTCGTATCTAATAAAAGAGATACATGGTAATTAGCCGTACCTCTGCTACCATTCCCATTGGCTAATCAGCGAGATATGCAAATTAACTGCCAGCCAAGATGTCGGCCGACAGCCAGGCAGCTTGAAGCGAACATGAGGCTTGCTTGCTTCAGTGACAGAGGAAGCCAAAGTTCCCTGCCTGCCGCTGCTGGCCTCTGAGCTTGCAGTTTGAAACATTGTTGCAAATATAGAAACTAAACAAAACCCCAGAAACCTGCTTTCAGCAAGCCGGGATCTCAGAGCTGGAGTTGAAACAGTGTTTCGATTATAGAACCCAAACAAACCAGATACCTGCTTTCAGCAGCCGAGGCCTCAGAGCTGGAGCCAAGCCTCAGAGCTAAAGCTGGCCCAGAATAAAAGAAAAAAAGGAGCGGTTGGGAGCTTCAGTCACCCGCCAGCCTGAAAACAGCCCTCAGCCCCTCACCCAGACTGGCCAGGCACCCCAGTGGGGACCCCCACCGTGAAGGGGGTGTGACTAGCTGTAAACAGCCATCATCCCCTCATCCAGGCTGGCTAGGCACCCAAGCGGGACCCCCACCCTGATCCGGGACACCCTTCAGGGCAAACCAGCCGGCCCCCACCCGTGCACCAGGCCTCTATCCTATATACTAAAAGGGTAATATGCCTCACAGCACCAGGATCAGTGGAGCCACAAGGCCTCCCAGCACCGGGATCAGCGTGACAGGGGGCAGCGCCCAAACCCCCTGATCGCCTTGTGGCTCTGTGTGTGACAGGGGGTGGGGCCACAAACTCCCTATCCGCCCTGCTCTGTTTGTGACAGGGGAAGGCACCCCAACCCCCTGATCAGCCCTGCTCTGTGCCTGATAGGGGGGAGCTCCCCAACCCCCTGATCGCCCTGCGGCTCTGTGTGTGACAGGGTGCAGCGCCCCAACCCCCTGATCGGCCCTGCTCTGTGTGTGACGGGGTAGAGCCATAACCTCCCCATCGGCCCTGCCCTGAGTGTGACAGTGGCGGCGCCCCAACCCCCTGATCGGCCCTGCTCTATGGGTGATAGAGGGCGGCGCCCCAACCGCCCCCCACGGGCCCTGCTCTGTGTGTGATGAGGTAGAGCCATAACCTCCCCATCGGCCCTGCCCTGAGTATGACAGGGTGCGGCGCCCCAACCCCCTGATCCGCCCTGCTCTGTGTGTGACAGGGGGTGGTGCCCCAATTCCCCTATCGGCCCTACCCTGTGAGTGACAGGGGGGAGCTCCTCAACCCCCTGATCGGCCCCGTTCTGTGCGTGACGGGGGGAGCTCCCCAACCCCCTGATCCGCCCTGCTCTGTGCGTGACAGGGAGTGGCACCACAACCTCCCCATCGACCCTGCCTTGAGTGTGACGGGGCGGCGCCCCAACTCCCCAATCAGCCCTGCTCTGAGCCCGACCAGGGGCTGCACCTAGGGATTGGGCCTGCCCTCTGCCACCCGGAAGCAGGCCTAAGCCAGCAGGTCGTTATCTCCTGAGGGGTCCCAGACTGCGAGAGGGCACAGGCCGGGCTGAGGGACCCTCCCTCCCCCCCGAATGCACAAATTTTTGTGCACCGGGCCTCTAGTATATAATAAAATGATTACATTACCACAATAAGGTTAGTTAGCACATCCATCACCTTACATCGTTACCTTTGTGTGTGTGTGTGTATACGTGTGTCAAGAACATTTAAGATCTCTCTTAACAGATTTCAAGTGTACAATACAGTTTTATTAACTATAGAATGCTTAGCTTTACATGTGCTTTTATTTTACCTGTTGGCTACTTAAGGGGAGTTTTTGAAAATGCTTGCATCTCTAAGACATAGACATGGTAGCTAGCAGAATATACGTGTTGAATGTATACCATGACAGGTGAGATCTGAAAATGGAGCTTGTTCACTGCATAATTGGAGCTTTGCAAGCCTCTCCAATGACTGGAAAGACTGAGCCCCATTCTTCATACTTTCTTTATGTTCCTTTTATCCACTTCAGAAACCAGACTCAGGAAACATCTGACCATAATAAAAGATTTCCAGTAAATGCTAGGTTTCCTCATTGGACAAAGTCATGTGCAGCAATGCTCTGTTGGACTTTGGTCTGGAATTCTGTTCGGTCACCTGTTAACACACCACATGGCCACCTCTGGCCTGTGAACCAGGAACAGCTGGAGCCGGGGCTGCTTGAATGAAAACAACATATTCGTTAGCCTGAGAAGTCTGATTATTCTTGCTCTGTTTCTTGCAAAACAAACTTCTCACCTTGTTGAATACTGAATTCTCTCTGTTGTTGTCAAAGTGGTTTATAACTAAAGTGATCTTACATGCTTTAGAATAAACACAAATAATAATTGGCCAAACGAATTCTCAAGTCTGTGGCTTTAATGCTCAAAGTGACACCAAAACTGACACAAAACATGAATATGTCACAAACTTCCTTCAGAAATTTCTACTCTCTTATTTGCATCTTCTGCAGTTTAAAGACACAACCCGCTGCCACTGGGAATGACATTTGTGGAAACTCTGACTTTTCATCTGCTTGGTGTTTGCATTCCCATGTCACACTTTATTTTAAGTGGATATTAACTCGTCTGTCTTCCTTGGCTGGAAGGCAAAAACGGTCTCTTACTTTGGCTCCCTACCTCTAGTGCAGGCATACCTCGAAGATACGGCAGGTTTGGTTCCAAACCGCTGCAGTAAAGAACACCACAATAAAGCAAGTTGCAGTCTCTTCGCTGATGGAGGGACTTGCCTTCAGTTTGCAGAAAGACACAATAGCCCTTGCCGAGCGGCTCAGCTGATTAGGGCGCCACCCATGCACCAAAAGGCGGACTCGACTCCAGGTCGGGGCGCATGCCTAGCTTGGGGCTCCGTCCCCAGTCGGGAGTGTAACAGCTGACCAGCGTTCCTCTCTCACATTGATGTTTCTCGCTCGCTCTCTCTCTCTCTCTTAAATCAATAAATAGCACATAAAATGAGGCATGCCAGGACGTAATAGGGACTTGATAATATTTGTGGGAAGGAGGGAAGAATTTTTGAAAAGCTCAGGATATTTAGGAATTGATGCACTGAGGTATATTTAAGTGGCATGTAACAAGGATGCCTCAGGAACTAAGCAGAAGAGCTGCACAGTGAAGGTGGACGAGCACCTTCCATCCTTCTGCATGATGCCAGAGATCAGAGGTTAAAAACCTGGAGCTGGATTAGAGTTCTCTTCTTAACTTTTTCCCCTGATGATGTAACTAATGCATGTTTACTGTAGAAAATTTTCAAGAATACAGAGAAGAAACACCACCTATCATTCTTAGTATTTGCTAACATTGTTATTGTCTTTTTTCTTTTAGTCTTAGGTAAGTTTTAGTCTGTTAGTTAACTTTTAGCCTTTTTTCTTTATGTTTAGATGGAAAAGTTTAAGACGTTATCTCATGACTGCTCGTGAGTACAAAGTGGATAAAATACCATTGGAAAAATACTTGTCAAGTGCAATAAAAATTTGCGATGTTGTTTTTATTGTTGTTAATCTGGGCAGTGAGCTCCTCAGAAAGCCTTTCCTAATCTTCTGGTGAATGTGATCTATCACCTAGAAAGTTCCTTGGGCACTTTTCTTATCCCCCCACACTGATTTGTGGGAATGTTTGTTCCTTCCTAGGATGAGGCCAGTTCAAGGTTGACTTGAATTGAATGAGAATTTATATGCATCATGGATTTCCCCCTAACCTGTGAAATATCACTCAGATGATATCACCTTTGAAAGAAAGCAAGGGCATTTACTAGTTTACTCCTTTGTTTAATATATTGACTGCTCTCTGTGTGTTAGTCACTGAGCTAGGCATCAAAGCCTCAAAATGAACAGACAATGCTTGTCCTCAGGGAACTTGCAGTTTAATGAGAGAAAAAAGAACTAAACAAGGATTATGACACAATATAATAATGCCATAATAGCAGCTCAGTGATGGCCTAGATAAAAGAACACGCAGAATTCATCAGCGGAGGCTTCCAGATGAGGGATGGTTGAGTTGGGTCATATTGGAAACATGGGGTGTTGTTTTCCCATGTGAACAGAACAGTATGTTCCATGTAGAAAATAGGAGGTACACATCTCTTTGGGGGAATGGAAGTAGTTTGGCATATCTAGAACATGAGGTATATTAGAGGTAGCAAATGAGGCAAAATAGTGAAGAACTTGAATGTTAGAGCTTAGACTTTTTGTATAGGCTATGGGGGACCACCGAAGCATTTTAATCAAAAGCAAAGACACAGTGAGGTATACCTTTTAGAAAAATCATGCATCAGTATAAGGATGATGGAAGTGGGCTAAGTTGAAGGTAGGTGTGTGGTTAGGAGGCTATCAGAACAGGCCCGGCAAAAAATAGGCAGATGTCTAGAAACAAATCTATAGAGACGGTAAGAAAATGAGTGGTTGCTTGAGCTTTTTAGAGTGAAGGGAATGTTCTCAATCTTCATGTGGTGATGGTTGCACAGCTCTGTAAACTTTCTGAAAATCACTGAATTGTACACTTAAAATGAGTGAATGTTAGAGTATGTAATTATACCTTAATAAAACTCAGAGAGAGTGACGGTGGGGGGAGCGTCAGGGGCTTCTTTTCTGAAGCAGCAATAGCATTAAGAGGAGACAGATGTGAGAAACGGTGATAAAGACGTATAATTTGTAAGAGTTAGAGGTTGATTGTCTCTCATATGGTGGTCACCTATCTATTCAGCTAAGTGTCCTAATTGTGCTTTCTCAGTTTTGTAAAAAGATGTGGGTTTCAAAGCGTATGGATCTGCCCTTAACTAGCAATACAGAATATCTGCCTCTGGATTATTATAAAAATCATACCCTCTAGTTCTCTGCCACCCACTTCGTCGTAAACACTTGGTTATGGGGGGGAGGGGAGTGTGAAAGATTGCCTGAAGGATATGTGGTCCATTCACTTACCTAGGATTGTTACTCGGCAGTAGTTACTGAGTCCAGATCTTACCCTGGTAACGTAGCAATGAAAAAACAAATACAGTGTCTGTCCTAATGGGGCGTAGAGTCCAGCAGTGGGGATAGATGTTACTTACAGTTATGGTAACTATCGTGTCATATGTCCATGTGCACTAAGAGAAAATGTGATACTAATTGAGATCTGAAGAATAATACTGGGGTGGGGTGTGGCTATAGACACTGGTCCTATAGCCATTCAACTGGCATTCTTTTGTAGTGAGTGAACCATTTGAGTATCATCTCTTTTAAGTCTGGAGTCTCTGAGTGATCCTGGGCCTTAAATTATCTTGGTGTCCCTTTTAATTGTTTTTATTGAACTATACACTGGCTTTATGCCATCATTTCTATTGGTTCATGCTATAAGAAACAGCCATTCAAGATTCACAATTACTTATTATACTAGGAATGTTGTAAAAGATACAGGCTTTGACATCATGTTTCATCTCCCTTAGTTAAAACCCAGGAGAGGAACTTCTTTGTGATCACTGTAGAGTATTTGCTTTTATGTTTTGGTCATTCAGTTGCTCTGAACCACCCTGTTACATCTTGCTCCAGTTCTCCACAAGGGACATTCTCTCAGCCTGCAGTGCCCCGTTCCATTCTTGTTAGGTTCAACCCTTACTTCTCCTTCAGCTGTTAGTTCAAGTGTCACTTCTTTCTAACCAACATCCATTCTCCTTCTAAACTAGGTCTGGTTGCAGACAGAAACTTTCACAGCATTCTTTCCCTTTTTGCTTAATTAGTTTTTAGTTGAGTGATTTGTTGTTTGGTAACTTTTTTTCTCTTCTAGACTGATGACAGGTAGATCCATGAGGGTAGAGACCGCGCTTTTTTTTGCTTGCTGCTGCATCTCAAAGTATAGTATCTTGCACATCGTAGATGCCCAATAAATATTTCCTGAACAGTGAGTGAATGAATGAATGTGGGCACTGAATCTTGTAAGTGTTCGTGTTCTCCTTTGGCTGTTTGGGAGCTCAGGCCTCCTTGATTCTAGCTATAGGGTTTGTATAGGTCCTCATGGCATGCATTTTGTGCACTAACATTTCCCAATTACTTAATGTTTTTCCTTTCTTTGACTTCATTTTTTAAATTCCATTGCGTACTATAAATTCCTAGAGGCCACGTTAAGCCTTTTGGAGAAAAGAAATAATAAACAATTGGGTGTATGGATAAGAAAAGAAAGGGAGAATTCACAGGGAAATGTTAGTGTCTAACTAGATGCAGGAGGGAAGTTTTCTTTTGCTTTTTGAAATTTTATTTTCACTGAGAAAGAAAAAGAAGTAAATCTGTCCCTGATCTGGCAGAAGATGCCTCTGAAGAACTCAGGGCCTGTCTCTGCCCTGAGATGTTCCTCCCTGTGGCAGGAGGCTCGGGCGGGGCTCAGCAGGGCCTCCGGGCCCAGTGGTCGGGTGGGCATGGACCTGTGGAGGCCGTCTGTGCAGCTGGATCCCGTTCCAGTTGATTTCCCTTGGGGAGGGTTTGGGCAGAGCCAGTGGGAGCTTGCTTTCTTACTGTGAGAAGGAGAAAGAAATGAACTTGTCCTCTTGTGTTGCAGATTCAGTGGTTCTATCCTTTGACTCCGCTGGACAAACTCTAGGCTCAGGTACCAGTTCCTTCCCTTCTGTCACCCTTTCAGCACTCAACACTGACCACATTTGAAGTGGAGCCTAAAGAGGTGGGGGTGCCTGGGGGTGGGCAGTGGAATATCTCAGAATTGTGGGGAAGTCTCAGGAGCCTTTCTAGGGAGACATG
The DNA here is from genome assembly GCF_014108235.1 of Myotis myotis. Lineage (NCBI taxonomy): Eukaryota > Metazoa > Chordata > Mammalia > Chiroptera > Vespertilionidae > Myotis > Myotis myotis. Next base: position 27,812,640 of record NW_023416324.1, on the reverse strand, counting down.
GTCTGGGAAGCAGAGTGGGATACAACACCCAGAAGACTTTGCTAGTGGCTTTAAAAGTGTGCACTGCAGAGTTTGTAGGAGTGCTCTTCCCTCACTCAGAATGGTCCGGGTTTCTATACAAAGGTATGATTTCTGTCACAGAGAGTTGGGCAGAGGGCGCTGAGAGATGCTAAGCTCTGGGTATGCTGGAGTAGATAACCATCAGGGCCTCCAGCAGAATGCCAGGCTGGTGAGAGCATCGCAGCTTCCTGAGGACACACACCTCACTGCACACTTCCACACACACCCTCCAGGAGGTGCACTCTGTCATGCACTTTTCCTTACTTGCACTCAAGCCAAAACTCATGCAGGCCGGCACACTCCCACTCTTCCCTGTATCTACGGTGCAGCACACACAGATCAGCACACCTGCCCCTTTTACACAAAGTCACCCAGGCTCCTTTGGGCTTGGCTTTTACACGACTGTGCTGTCAGCAGTGAGCGAAAGAGAGGCTACTTTGATTCTTCCGCTTGCTGCCGTTGTGTCCCTGTGGGAGCCCTGGAATGACATTACTTTGTCAGAAAAGCATCTCTGCATTAAGCCTGTGTTTTTTAGTTGAAGGTGGTGGTGGGGGCTGCTTGCAAATAACAGGGTGGCTTTGCTGGCCTACTGAGAACAGTTAATCCTTGAACGCAGTAGATAGATGTTTCACAAAGCAGCCAGGAGGGTCAGGCAGTTGTGGCAGAGAATATGGTCACAGCTACCACTGTTTCCTGAGGACCTCCTGTAAGCCAACAGTGTGCTGAATGCTTTACACACATTGTGCAAGGTACACAGGGTAGCTTTAGTTACAGATAAGAAACGAATGCTGAAAGAGGTGATCTGGACTGATCTCTGTCCGGCTCTGGAGCCTATTCTCTCTCCTTTGCCATCTTTTTTTTTTTTTTTAACATGTTTATATTGATTTTAGGAAAGAGAAAGGGAGAGGGATAGAGAGATGGAAACATCGATGAGAGAGAAACATAGTCAATTGGCTGCCTCCTGCGCATCCCCTACTGGGACTCAAACCAGTGAGCTCGTGGTTCATGGGTCGATGCTCAACCACTGAGCAACACTGGCCCAGCTCTCCTTTGCCATCTTGCAGTCAGTCTCCTGCCTGATATGCTTGAGGTGTCCCCGGTCAAAATGCTGAGACAAGAGAAGTCACTTTAAGACAAAGTGGGCAGATAGTGGTTTTATTCATATAGGAAAGATTAATCAATTTTATTACATTAGAGTTAAGAAATTCTGTTAATTGAAAGATCTATTAAGAGTGAAAAGGCAATCTAGAGTGAAAAAAGGTATTTACAGCACAAATAACCAATCAAGGGCTTGTTTCCAGAATAGAGAACTACAACAAATCAGTAGGAATAAAGAAACAATGCAGTAGAGAAACAAGTAAAAGATCGAATAGGCACTTCACAAAAGAGGAATCCACATGGCCAGTAGACCTATGAAAAGGTGTTTGAGTTAGTATGTAGGGGGATGCAAATTAGAATTACAGTGAGATACTATGACACATATACCAAAATGGCAAAACTTAAAAGGCTTGATGTTCCAGTGTTGGTAACGATGTGGTACAGTGAAAACTGAGTTTCTACTGGCCGGAGGATGAATTGGTTACAACCACTTTGGAAAAGACTAGCTAAATTTGAATATACCCCATGACCTGGCAGTTTCTCCCCTCGAATGGATGATGCTTATATCCACACCAGGATATATGGTCAAGATACATATGTAAGAATCTATCTCTGTCATTGAATGCAGCTAAAGGCCTAGACATAAAGCATTTAGCAGCTATTTGAGGACTCTCAAATATAAATAGTAGCAGATAAATTGAGGGAAAAGACACTGGCAGTGAATTTTTCATTTTTCTTCTGGATCCCATGTCATGGGATCTCTGTGCATGGGATGCTGGTGGTGCATGTCATGGACTTGAGAAAGCCCAAAACCCAGCAGTGGACACCAGGGCACAGAGAGAATTCCAGAAGACCTCTAGCTATGACTGTGGGGCAAGAAAGGGATTCTAACGCACGAACAGAGGGGAAAATCCCAGGGGTTTTTTGTTTTTTTTTAAAAAAAATATATATATATTTTTATTGCTTTCAGAGAGGAAAGGAGAAGGAGAGAGAGAGAAACATTAATGATGAGAGAGAATCATTGATCAGCTGCCTCCTGCAACCCAGGCTTGTGCCCTGACCCAGGATCAAACCCTGACCTCCTGGTTCATAGGTATATGCTCAACCACTGAACCATACCAGCCGGGCCCAAGGGTTGTTTTTTGCTCTGTTCTCTCATGCCCTAGTTCCCAGGCAGTCCCACGGTGGTGGTGGAAGTGCCAGTGGCAGCCATGGGGCTTCAAGCATCTAAAGCAGAGAGGGAAACCTTTCTCTCTAATTAAAGGAGCTGTAATCTTAAGAGGGTGGCATGAAATCTGGTTGCTTTTTTCTCGCTCTGCCTTCTTGCTGCTTGGCCCCAGATTTGGGTATAATTCAGGAAACAGGTGGCAGAATATGGTAACGAAAATCCCAGCTTTCTGGCCAGAGGACTGGGAAGGGGAAGCCCAATGAATTGGAAAGTACAGGAGGAAACAGAGGGAGGTTATCAGGAAAGTGACTCCATGAAGTTGTTGGTGAACTTTCACGCCAACCCCTGAGCTGTGCATGTGATTCTAAAGAGTGCATTTGATTCTAACCAACCTAACAAAGACTTCGAGAACTGAACTTAGGAATAGACCACGGCCTGAGACCCAGAGTGGACGCTGGTGATACATATAGAATATACACCTGAATAGGTTGTGAAAATGGAACTGGTATTGAAACCAAAACCCATAGAAGGCTGCTCAGAACTTGCCACCTAAATCCAACCAGGTTGGTTGATTATCTGGTAAAACAAAAAGTAACATTCTCCACCGGATTTAAACAAGACCTCAGGTTGCATAACATAATATTCAAAACATCAAAAATTAATCATCATATGAAGAACCAAGAAAAATCTCAACTTGCATGGGAAAGACAATCGAGATGCCAGTGCTGAAATGATACAGATGTTGGAATAAGCAGACAAAGACTTGAAAGTAGCTGTTATAAAAATGCTCCCAAAACTAAGGGCAAACACTGTTGAGATGAATGGGAAAGCAGAGTGTTAGCCAAAAAATAAAAAAACCAATAAAAAAGAAAATAAAGAAGAACCAAATAGAGATATAAGAAAAAAATACAGTAACCAAAATTTTTAAAATTCAACTGATAGACTCAACAACAAAATGGAGATGACAGAGGAAAGCATCAGTGAACTTGAAAATAAAGCAATAGAAATAACCAATCTGAACAACAACAACAACAAAAATTTAAAAAGTTGAGCAGAGCCTTGGGGACTTGTGGGACAATACCAGAAGGTTTACCATCTGTGTCATTGGACTCCCAAAAAGAAAGAGTGCTGTACAGAAGAAATATTCGGTGAAATAATGACTAAAAACTTCCCAAATTTGTTGCCCAAGAGGGGCTTATCCTGGGAATGAAAGGTTTAACATTAAAAAAACCAGTCAGTGTAATCTAACTTATTAACTGTCAGAACAGAAACAGATGGTCATGTTGATTGGTGAAGAAAAAGCATCTGACAAACATATACTTTAAAAAAAAAACAACCCACAAAAAACTCTCAGCAAGCTTAGGAGGGAACTTCCTCAGCCTGATGTAGGGCCTCTACGAAAAGCCTATAGCAAACGTCATACTTAATGGTAAAAAAGCTGCCCTCCCCCTAGGTCAGGAGCCACTGCTGAAAGTCCTCACTAGTACAAAAGAAATGAAAAGAATACTGTATTGGAAAGAAAGAAATAACATTAACCCTCCTCATAGGTGACATGATTGTCTACATAGAAAATGCAAGGAATCTAAAAAAAAACACCCACCAACCTCCTAGAACTAATAACCGAGTTTAGCAAGATGACAGGATACAAAGCCCAAACACAAGAAAATTAATTGTATTTCTGTATACTAGCAATGAACAACTAAAAATCAAACATTAAAGAAACATTTTACAGTACCCCCCCAAACCAGAATACTTACGCATACATCTAATGAATTGTATAGTATCTGTATGTTGATACTTGTTCCTTTCCCATTTTTTCTTCCTCATGGACCCAACTCCTGAAGCCACGACCTAGGAATCTCTTGGTTGTTCCTCTTCCTCGCCCCTTTCTGCTTTTTAAAATCTTCACAGTGTGTCCTTGTGCAGCCACTTCCTTCTGGCACCACTGTCCCAGCTACCATCACCTCTCCCGTAGACAAGTGAACATCTAACTGGTTGGTCTCTCTGTGTTCCACTTGTTGCCTCCCGGCAGTCCATTCTCCACATTGTAGCCGGAGTGATCTTTTAAAAATGTAAATCAAATCATATCTTGTTCACACTGGAATCTCTCCAGTGACTCCATGGTTCCCTTAAAATAAATCCAAACTGTGACTTACAGGGCCCTCCCTCGTTGCTGGCGCTTACTTCAGTTTCTCTCTGCGTTAGTCTGTTAGCCCCTACTGACCTCAGACCACATTGGCGCTCCTGCTATTCCATGACTATGCTGGGTCTCTTCCTGCCTCGGGGTCTTTGTAGTTACTGTTTCCTCTACCTAGAACGCTCAGATCTCCTGCTTTGCCTGACTCTCAGGTTTCTGTTCAAATGTCACCTCTGCAGGAAGGCCTTCCCAGACCACTTTATCTGAAGTCGTCTGCTTTCTTGACACCTAGACCTTCTCTGAGAAGGGAGCTCTTTATATCCTTCTCAGCCTTCATCCTTGCTTTAAATTATATGTTTATTTCCTGTGTACTGTCATTCTTCCCTCCCAGGATGGAGGCTTCATTCGGCCAGGGACCTTGCCTATCTTGTTCATCGCGGTGTCCCTGGTACTTAAAACAGTACTAGTGCATAATAGATACTCAGTAAATATTTGTTGAATGAAGAATAGAAAAATAATGTCCATTGCTTAATGAATAAAAAAGGACTACATAAATAATAGCACATCCATGTAGTGGAATACTACAGGGGGCCATTGAAAACGATGCAATTTTATATTTATTGACACAGAAGAGGATATTGTTGAGTGAACAAAACAGGAAAAAACCATGCGTATTGAGGCCACATGTAAGTAAAATTATATATGCACCTTTATACGCGTATTTTTAGAAAGATTTTTGGGAAGATGTTCACCAAAATGTTTGTAGCAATTAACTTTAGATAAGAGTTTCACTTGATTCTTTGTACATTTTTTGCATTTTGATTTTTGCAGTGAGCATGTTACTCCTACAGCTGGGAAAAGTAAAATTATTTTTGTTTGGATGTTGGCATGGGGGAAGGGAGAGGCCTAGCAAGAAGTTCCCGATAAGCCCGGGTCCCCTATGACGAGGGGCCCTCCCTCCAAGCACAGCACAGCTCTTCTGCAGTGTGACACGGCTGGGGAGAGGGACTCTGTCTTGTTTTATGTATTAATTGCTTGGTGGTTATTTATACTTACCTACCTACTAGGTGGCAAGCTCCATAAAATTTAAGGTACAAACTATTTCCTGGCCCAGCTGTCTGTTGTTGTTTAATCCTCACCTGAGGATATGTTTATTGATTTTTTTATTTCTTTTTAGAGAAAGAGAGAGAGACAGAGAGAGAGGGAGAGACAGACAGAGAGAGAAACATCGATTGGCTGCCTCTCATATTCACCCCAACTGGGGACCAAACCTGCACCTAGGTGTGTGCCCTGGCTGAGAATTGAACCCAAGACCTTTCAGTGTATGGGATGAAGTTCCAACCAGCCGAGCCACACCGTGCAGGGCCCAGCTGTTCTTTTGGCATGCTCTTCCTCATAATTCTTTTGCAGGATGCCCTGGCGTGGTCTGGACACACTTAATAATCATGAATCGAATTGAATTCACTGCATGCCCAGCTCTAAACAGCTGCTGTTCTCCCAGGATAGAGGGGAAATTGGTGCATGACCACTTTGCCTTCACCAGGATGGGCTTCTCCCTTCCACTGTCCATTGGCCCAGCAGTGTCACACTGCAGAAGAGCTGTGCTGTGCTTGGAGGGAGGGCTCCTACTCATAGGGGATCCGGGCTTACCGGGAACTTCTTGCTAGGCCTCTCCCTTCCCCCATGCCAACATCCATCCATTTGAGGCTGGGTTTCAGTTTGTGAACCTCCAAGTTATTTACTAGGTCAGTTAATTTAGTCTAGGTCAGCGGATTTTTCTGTGTTTATTTTATAAAACTGCTTTTTCTATTTTAGTTTGTCTTTGATTAATTGATCCTATGTTATGATTTATTTCCCTGACTTGGGATGATGGTGGGAGCTGTTTGCACTTTGGCCAGCCCCTCTCGGGCCTCTGTGGACTCCCACAATTCATGCGTGGGCAGGACTAGGGCCTTGTGACACCACCCTGGGGTGGGGGGTGGGACATAAATAGTAGGTGATCGCTCTCATGGCAGCTGCTCTTCTAATATGAGGGTCGCCTTTTTTCTTTCCTCTGAGTGTCAGTGTGGCATAACATAAAGATGCTTCAGAGTCAGACCTGGGCTGGATCAGCAACATCCCAGCTAGTCCACTTATTGGTTGGGAATATCAAACGTGTTATTTCCTCTCTCTAAATCTGTTTTCCTCATCTGTAAAATGGAGATAATACCTACCTCACAGGGTTGTAAGGAGTAAATTGGGAGTGTAGGCGGAGGTCCTGACTACACTGTATGCTCAACAAATAGTAGTTCCCCTCAGTTTTTCCCTTTGTCTGACATGTCTAACAGTCCATTTGTGACTGTCGCCAACTTCCTCCTCCACCCAAACCATGACGTATATTCCTTAAGTTTAATATAGCTCATGACTTTCATTAGAGACTGTGCAGTGCCATTTCTTCAGAAATGAGGGACCTATTTTGGTTAAGATCGGTCCTCATTCTTTTGCCCTTTGCACTTAGCAATTCATCATAGCTCGGAGGTTGGAGCCAGACACCCTTTTCGAGAAAATCTGGCGGCAGAGCTTCTCCTGCCCAGTGGCCTCTCCTGCCTTCCTGGCTTTGTGTACTCCAATACGAAGCACTGCCGTTTTCTGAGAGAACGAAGTCCATAGTTTTAGTCTGTAAACTAACTTCATAGACCTCAGTAAGAGTCTTCAAACTGGTCTTCGTGGGAAATACGCATTGTTGTCAACAGCAGTAGTTATCTAGTGAGCACCTGCTTTGTGCAAAAGCACGGTGATGGGAATTTATGGTGGTTCTTTAGAACAAAAAAAAGGAAGTAGATCACTGGGGAACAAAATTGCCAGTAGCACTGTTGGCTCATGATGTACACATGTAGTCCCTGAAATTCCATTTTGGGACTCAGTGGCATGAAGGTGAGCCTAGAATAGGACACTGGGTTCAGGGAACCTTCAGGGTCTCCTTTCATCCTGGAATAGGATCTCACTGTTATGTGCTCCCCGCTGTTGACATGAGAGCATAGGTAGAAAGTGGTAACATTTTACACCATGCTGACATAAGCAGGAGGGGACTTAGGCTACCTAAATAGGGCATTGTGAAAACATTTCTAATTTTCTCTACATTGTAGAATTATGATGAGCAAAATGCAATACAAAGTTTTACGGAATATATTAAATGTTGAATAAAAAGGAGCTTATTTCAATATTCATAAATTTGTATGTCAGGTTTTATGCCTCACAGGTGGTCAGTGTTCATAAATGTTCATATGGAAATGTCAGTTTTCATATATGCTTGAAAAGAATATTCATTCTGTACTTGTTGGACGTAAGGTACTCTGTATCAGTTAGTTCACATTTATTCATTGGTCAAATCTTCTAAATTCTCACTGACAGTGAGCCTGTTTTTTTAGTGGTGTATGTGTTTCCATTGTGATGACAGGAGACCCATTGTGTATTTCTTCTTGTGATTCTGTTCATTTTGCCTTATATACAGAGAAGTTCATTATTAGGTACATACACACTTTAGTGCATGGCCTCCTTTTGTTCATGTCCAATTTCTGAACCTCCTAGGACAGTGGTTCTCAACCTGTGGGTCACGACCCCTTTGGGAGTCCAACGACCCTTTCACAGGGGTCGCCTAAGACCATCGGAAAACACATATATAATTACATATTCTTTTTGTGATTAATCACTATGCTTTAATTATGTTCAATTTGTAACAATGAAAATACATCCTGCATATCAGATATTTACATTACGATTCATAACAGTAGCAAAATTACAGTTATGAAGTAGCAACGAAAATAGTTTTATGGTTGGGGATCACCACAACATGAGGAACTGTAAAGGGTCGCGGCATTAGGAAGGTTGAGAACCACTGTCCTAGGAGTTTACATGAGGTAGAACACCAGTTTATCCCTTGAAATGGCAATGGGAGAGTTAATGATTAATTTCAAAGGCTTTAGGTGTCTGAAGAAGCATTTTATGCATTCACAGGTCTGACTGGGTGCAAGTGCAGAAGGAGGAGAGCAGAGATTTGCGTCATTGATGCCCTTTCCACCTGGAGCCAGGCAAAGGACACACATGTGCTCCTCACTCAGGGGTTCTGGTAATGCTGGGCTTTCCAGCCTGGCTGAGACAGGAAGCCTAAACCACCAGACTAAACATCTCTCCTTCGCTGCGTGGCTGCAGACTTGCTGAGTTGGCACCTGGGAGTAGGGTCCCCTCAGAGACTTACACTGCTGGGAGAGCGTAAGTGCACATTGGTGCACACTGTGCCAGGCTGACCTGGGAGTCCCAGAGTCTTCTGTTCTTACTACGGATTTGGGATCAGCGGACTGCCTGGGAGACCTGGGCTTGACTGCCAGCTTCCCCAGGGGTGAATTGTCCCTGAGAGTTGAAACACTCCAAATAGCATTTCCATTGGATAAGCTGAACTCACATCAAGAACACATTTGTAGCCCTAGCCGGTTTGGCTCAGTGGATAGAGCATCGGGCTGGGGACTGAAGGGTCCCAGGTTCGATTCCGGTCAAGGGCATGTACCTTGGTTGCAGGCACATCCCCAGTAGGGGGTGTGCAGGAGGCAGCTGATCGATGCTTCTCTCTCATTGATGTTTCTAACTCTCTATCCCTCTCCCTTCCTCTCTGTAAAAAAATCAATAAAATATATTTTTTTAAAAAAAGAACACATTTGTACACAGTGAGATGCTGTGGGATCCACAGCCTTGCCCAAACCCGACAGTAAGAAGCTGTGCACCTGTACTCGCAGAGCAGCATGCCTGGGCCTTCCTGATCGCTTCTGCTCTAGTTTGCATGTAAGATTATACTTCCACTTTCCTCTGGCTGGGGACTCTGTGAGGAACTGCACAGATTAGACCATCAGTAACAGCTATGACCATGTGGCATATTCAGTAACAGCCTATGAATATGAGAGTAGAGTGCTTGTCAGGTAAGATCCCTGCTGTGTTGGAGATGGGGCAATTGCTGGTTACACAGGAGCCTCTAAAGCAGTGGTTCTCAACCTCCCTAAAGCCGTGACCCTTTACTACAGTTCCTCATGTTGTGGTGATCCCAAATTTCATTGTTACAAATTGAACATAATTAAAGCATAGTGATTAATCACAAAAACAATATGTAATTATATATGTTTTCCAATGGTCTTAGGCGACCCCTGTGAAAGGGTCGTTGGACCCCCAAAGGGGTCGCGACCCACAGGTTGAAAACTGCCGCTCTAAAGCCTTGGTGGAGGAAGTTAAATTTTACGCTTTTATAAATGACCAGAGGCCCAGTGCACGAATTTGTGCACTGGTGGGGTTCCTCAGCCTGGCCTGTGCCCTCTTGCATCCCTGTGGGGATCAGGCTGGTCCAACATCCCCCCGAGGGATGTAGCAGTGCGGGAAGCTGCAGGTGGCTGGGGGGAGCCTGAGCCCAGGCTGGGCGCAGCTCCCACTCATCCCGGCCCAGTTGTGCCTGCCTCTGCTGCCGCTGCTCAGTAGCGCTGCCCTGGAGGCGGGAGAGGCTCGCGCCACTGCAGCTGTGATCTCCAGCCGTGAGCCCGGAGTCTGGCATCCATTGGTCAGCTGAGCAGCGCTCCCGCCTGGGAGCACACTGACCACCAGGGGGCAGCTCCTGCACTGAGTGTCTGCCCCCTGGTGGTCAGTGCACATCATCTGCTCAACCGGCCGCTTAGGGTTTTATATATATAGGTGGGAGGGAATTACTGTGGAAAATTTGGAGTCATCAAAAGGGAACCACAGCCCTAACTGGTTTGGCTCAGTGGATAGAGCGTCAGCCTGTGGACTGAAGGGTCCTGGATTTGATTCCAGTCAAGGGTACGTGCCTGGTGCTGAGCTTGATCCCCAGTAGGGGGCGTGCAGGAGGCAGCCAATCAATGATTCTCTCTCGATGTTTCTCTCTCCCTTCCTCTCTGAAACTAAAAAAAAAAAAAAAAAAGTTGTAGGGAACCACAAAGTAAAAGCCAAGAATGGCCAGAGCCAGGGAAGCACTAGTGTACAAGGTGATCGGACTAGTGAGGAGAAGCAGCTACCGCTGCCGCCACTGCTGCACCTCTAACATTGCCCCTCACAGTACAGGGAGGAGGAAGACAGAGAATCCAGGACTTTGTAGGCTCCTTGTTAGGCTCCTTTGGTCATTTGGTTACTCCGTTTATTTTCCCATTTATCCAGCACATTTGCGGCACACCAACTCTGTACCAGACCCTAATTAGGTGCTGGAGAAACAGAGAACATATAAAGTTAGGATTGTTTAATTGTAAGCAACAGAAACTGACCCTGGCTAACTTAAAAAAGAAAAAAGAAAAGAAAAAGTAATTTACTGGAAAGACGTGGATACCCACAGAATCAAATTAAAAGCCTAACAGCTGGCCCTCAAAAAGGACATGAAGGGCAGTGCCAGGAATCTAGATGGCAACAAATGGTCCATCTCTTCAGCACACTGTTTTCTCCCAGGTGTCACTCAGCTTAAGAAAGAGTCCAACCAACCTAGCATTTGCCAAGCATCTGCGCTTTGAGTAGGGAAAACCCAGGGACAGTCTCACCACTTGCCAGCAATGTTAGAAGAGCTGTTCCCTGAAAGAAATTTAAGGGGCTTATTTCTAAAAAGAGAGCATAAACAGTAGATGTGCACTACAGACTCATGAGCAACTAACGGCAGAACTGCATTAAGTTCTAAACATTTGGTGATGGGCACAGATATGGGGCTCTTGGCCTAACAGAGAAGGTGTTCATTCACCATTCTTTGAACACGGCAAGCACAGTGTTAGTGATGATGCCTCAGTAGACCTTCTAGTCCCCTGGAGGAGAAACATGAGTCAGAGTCTGAGAAATGTGTAATTCCAAACTGGAATTTAAGGGCTCAGCTGATCAGTGCATCTGTGTGAGGAAACAACTGGAAGTCAGGGAAAGAACCACTAGGAAGGAACAGACAGAATAAATCCCGGCAACAGCATTCTAGTCACTCTTAGTCATCCCTGAGCCCTCTGCACCTGGCCCTTCCCACACTTTGGCTATATGAACCATTAAATGTCCTATTTGCCTAAGTTAATGCAACCACTACTCGTATATTGAATGTGGAAGCATTAGGGGATAAAGCACAGACAACTTCACTTTGTCTCCATCTGTCCCCTTAAACTGTTTTCAGTGTAGGAAGTCCAGAGAATTTTTGTTACCTTTGAGGTAATAAGAATCCCATGGTCACATTGAGTCACCAAGTCCAAAATTAGTGTATCCAGACGTTTGCAATAGTCAGAGCTTTCAATTTATTCAGTTATAGTAACTTCCCCTCCTTGCATTAGGGCTTAGTATAGTGATGGCGAACCTTTTGAGCTCGGCATGTCAGCATTTTGAAAAACCCTAACTTAACTCTGGTACCGTGTCACATATAGAAATTTTTTGATATTTGCAACCATAGTAAAACAAAGACTTATTTTTTTTAACATATATTTCTTTATTGATTTCACAGAGGAAGAGAGAAGGAGAGAGAGATAGAAACATCAACGATGAGAGAGAATCATTAATCGGCTGCCTCCTGCACGCCCCCTACTGGGGATGGAGCCCGCAACCCAACCATGTGCCCTTGTCCGGAATCGAACCCGGGACTCTTCAGTCCGCAGGCTGACGCTCAATCCACTGAGCCAAGCCGGCTAGGGCAAGACTTATATTTTTGATATTTATTTTATATATTTAAATGCCATTTAACAAAGAAAAATCAACCAAAAAAATGAGTTCGCGTGTCACCTCTGACATGCGTGTCATAGGTTCGCCATCACTGGCTTAGGACCAGTGGTGCCTGACCCCGGAAGAGGGTGTACTCTGCTTGTCTTTCTCCGCCCCCACTGCTGGCTACTGTTTCTGGCCTCTTTGGAATTGGTGGGGAAGGGAAGGAGACTGTGACCAGAAAAGACGTAAGGTAGTGTTGGCACTCTCTGAGCTGGCTTTCCTGTGGGGTGTTCTCGTAGGCATTTTGGAGACCCCCTCCAAGATGGGACCTCCCCTCTGCAGCTCCCGATGTGGGTAATGCATGCACCAAAGCCTTTCACTCACTCCTTCTGCCGCTCCTGGGACTCCCTGCGTCTTCCCCTGTTACTGAAGACCTGTCAACCCACTGGGCAGACCTTTTGAAAAGGACCTAAAACAACCCCACTAGCTCAGTCCTGCATCCCTTTCTGCAGCCAATTCTGGTAGTGCAGGCCAGTCCCAGTGCAGCTTGCTCCTTCGCCGTCAGCTGTCTCGTGGCCTTTACACTTGTCAGGTAGGAGACAGGCAGCTGGCAGTCCATGGTGTCCCCTTTCTTCAGTGGTTATGTTCTGCTTCCCTCACCAGGCTTGGCTGACACATGTATGTACTACCCGTTCTGCCCCTTAAGAGAGATGGTGTTCATAATACTGCTCTCTCCAAAGAAAGTCTTCAAATCCGTTCTCCCTTAACCTCACAACCAGTTACTTTTATACTTGATGTGGGGAGGGCCTTTGGAATTGTATAACAAGTATTCAGATATTTCCTTTGAAAATTTGCATCTTAGTCTAGCACCCTACTGTAGTGTCTGAAACTTACTGTTCTAGAGGCTTGGCTGAAACTTTTCTTTTTGGCATTTGGGTAGAGTAATTGGATTTTGTTTTATGAACATTGTGACCAAATAATCCTGATAACAGTCAGCAGATATTTACTGACCAGGTACTGTGTGCAGCCACAAAAGAGAAGTGCTTCCAGCCCTGGTGAGCTGCCCGCCTAGGACAGAGTATGTCAGTCGTTAGCCTGCTGGCTGTGTTCTGCCCATGCACATATTCTCAGCCTCGTAATCTTTTCAATTCCCCTCACATCTGTTGCCAATATTTACAAACAGAGAGATTTTATCTTAAAAGATCCAGATTCTTGGCTTTGAAAAAATCAGAAGATGTGGCATTGCTGGGCCCGCCTGGCACAGTCCGCTGTTAGCTGGAGCTGGCGGAGGCTGCCCCTTAGACAAGGCGTGCGGTCTCCAAATGGACGCCCTTCCCCCTTGGCTGAAGCCAGTGTCAGTCCCCATTTATCATCATTGAGCCACACAGATACTTTTTCTTAAATTAAAGAATAAATGAAATATTTCTGGTCATCATGTCTCTTAACAAAAGAGAGAAAACAGGAGGGGACATAATTTCTTAAAGAACGCATATTAGCCCTGACCGGTTTGGCTCAGTGGATAGAGCATCAGCCTGCGGACTCAAGGGTCCCAGGTTCGATTCCGGTCAAGGGCGTGTACCTTGGATGCGGGTGCATATCCAGTGGGGAGTGTGCAGGAGGCAGCTGATTGATGTTTCTCTCTCATCAATGTTTCTAACTCTCTATTCCTCTCTGTAAAAAATCAATAAAATATATATTTTTTAAAAAGAATGCATATTAAACACGTAAGAACACTTTGCAATTTGTGTGTGTGTGTGTGTGTGTGTGTGTGTGTGTGTGTGTGTGTAAAACACAACTTAAGATGCCATGGCAGGTGAGAAACTAAGATGGCGGCATAGATAAACACCGGGAAATTGCTGCTTCCCACAACAATCGATAAATGCATCAAAAACACAAGGTGGACACCATCCAGAACTACAGGAGGGCTGGCTGAGTGTAAATTCTACAACTAGAAGGAAAGAAAAGCACACTGCGAGCGGGAGGAGCTGCGGAGGTGGAGTGCAGAGGTACGGGGGCTCGCGCGCGGAAAGGGTCTGGCACCTGAGGACGCGGCTGTCTTTTTGAATCCGGAGGGAGACACAAGCTCCCGACGGCTCTGAAATCCGGTTCCGGGAAGTCTCTGGGGACCCAGGACTCATACGGGGAGACACTGGACTGTCTAGCAGCGGGCGAGCTTGAGAGCAGCTTTCCCTCAGAGGTGCTTGCAGCCATTGCCGGGACACTGGGACTCGTGACTCCTTAGGGCGGGACTGAGGCTCCGCCATAGCTGCTTTCTCCGCCCTTTGATTTCTTGAGACCCCGCCCCGCCCAGGCTGCGGCAGAGGCTTTTGCATATGAATGCCCCGGCCATTTGCAACCTGTAATTACCTAACCACAGCTGGGCCAGATAGACCCAGAGCTTCCAGGAGAAGGCCCAAGGCCCCACAGCGGCTTGCATTGCTACACAGGTGAGCATCATCAGGGCACTTCCAAACTCCAAAAAAAAAAAAAAAAAAAGGAAGGGGAATCTGCAGCTCTCTTCGTAGATCCATAAGGGACACACTCAGGGTGCAGTCTCAGTGAGCACCAAAGCCCCACTGAAGCAAGTCTTGCCCCAGAAGGGTGTCTCCAGCACAGAAGTTCTCCCACTGCAGACACAGCTGATTCTCGCTGCCAATTGCCCTGGAGGTCGATTCCTCCCAGTGATCCTACAACAACCAAGGCATAGCTACAACAAGACTGTGCACAAAGCCCACGAGGGGGTGCACCAAGAGTGTCCACCTCAGGTAACTGGGGAGGCTGAGCCACTGGGCCCTACAGGACACCTAGCACACAAAGCCACTCTATCAACACAGGGAAGCAGCCAAAATGCGGAGACAAAGAAACAGGTCACAAATGGCAGAAATGGAGGAAAGCAAACGACTGGATATAGAGTTCAAGGCCACGTTTATAAGGTTTTTCAAGAATTTTATGGAAACCGCTGATAAATTTAATGAGTCCCTCAATAAGTACAGTGAGACCATGGAGGACATGAAAAAGGACCAACTAGAAATTAAGCATACACTGACTGAAATAAAGAATAATCTACGGAGATCCAACAGCAGACAAGAGGATCCCAAAAATCAAGTCAAAGATTTGAAATACAAAGAAACAAAAAATACCCAACTGAAAAAGAAAAAAGAAAAGAGATTCCAAAAATATGAAGATAGTGTAAGGAGCCTCTGGGACAACTTCAAGCGCACCAACATCCGAATTATAGGGGTACCAGAAGAAGAGAGAGGGCAAGATATTAAAAACCTATTTGAAGAAATAATGACAGAAAACTTCCCCCACCTGGTGAAAGAAATAGACTTCCAAGTCCAGGAAGCGCAGAGAACCCCAAACAAAAGGAATCCAAAGAGGACCACACCAAGACACATCATAATTAAAATGCCAAGAGCAAAAGACAAAGAGAGAATCTTAAAAGCAGCAAGAGAAAGACAGTCAGTTACCTACAAGGGAGTACCCATACAACTGTCAGCTGATTTCTCAACAGAAACCATGCAGGCCAGAAGAGAGTGGCAAGAAATATTCAAAGTGATGAATAGCATAAACCTGCAACCAAGATTACTTTATCCAGCAAAGCTATCATTCAGAATAGAAGGTCAGAGAAAGAGCTTCACGGATGAGAAAAAGCTAAAGGAGTTCATCACCACCAAACCAGCATTATATGAAATGCTGAAAGGTATTCTTTAAGAAGAGGAAGAAGAAAAAGGAACTCTTACCATTTGCCACAGCATGGATGGAACTGGAGAGCGGATAAATACCACATGATCTCACTCATTTGTGGAATATAATGAACAACATAAACTGATGAACAAGGACTGATCCAGAGACGGAGAGGCATTGATTGGACTGTCGGGCTTTGGAGGGAGGGTAGGGGAGGGTGGGGGTAAGGGGGAAAGATCAACCAAAGGACTTACATGCAGGCATATAGGCCTAACCAATGGACACGGACAACGGGGGGGAGGGGGGGGTAGAGGGTAACGTGGGGACAAGGACACATATGTAATATCTTAATCAATAAAAATATATTTAAAAAAAAAAAAAGATGCCATGGCAAACTAAACCATCAATATGATTACCATACAGAAAATATGTGGTTAAAAATAAGACATTTCAACAATTTGTTTTTAATTCAACCAAAATAAATAATGTGAGCTGCTATGGGATGGTATTACATTCTCCAGCTTCCCTTGTTTATCTCATGTTCTTCCTTGCCCCCTGACATTTGAGTTTGCAACAGGGAGAAAACATTCTCTGGCCTTTCTGGAAGGAATCAGCCGAAGTGTGGATTCATCCTACATCCAGCGGGTCCAAGGGAGTCAACACTCGGGTCTGAGGAACAACAGCAGGACAGTTGCCACAAGGTTATGACTACCTAGGGGGAAAGCGACAGGTGTTTGGCAAGTTAATGAAGTTTTCTTTTCCAGGGGATGATACAACAGGATTGTTGAGACTGTTAAACTTTGGAAACTAACTTTTTTGAAAATTTTGTTTTTAGTTTAGTTTTTCAATTGAAACCTTCTTTTGTTTTTAGTTTAGTTTAAGTTCTGATTATTATTGAGCTAAGCCTCTAATCCATTTATCTGATTTAGCGCAAAACCAGAACTATTTTGAGGAAAGGATTTCATTTGCCAAGTCTGTGCTCTTGGGAGGCAGGCCTTCTGTTGAGTTGTGTGTCCTAGTCGGGATCTTCAGTTTTAAGAAGAGGAATTATTCTCTCACCACAGCTTAGCTGCTTATGAAAGCACACAAGTGTGGCCGTAACCCGGGTTGCAGAATGACTCCGGGGAGGGACTTGCCAGTAGGTGGGACTGTCCTGTGTGCTCATTCATTGCTTACTGAAGTCTGAGTTCCTCGAGGCCTTGCTGCCTAGTCTTTTCCATGTGGTTGTTTGGTCTTAAGTGTTCTGTTTTATCCTCATATGAAGCTAGGCCAGCTGAGAACCGCATTCATAGAACCCTTATTTTGGTGAAGCCATTCTACACACACACACTCTCTCTCTCTCTCTCTCTCTCTCTCTCTCTCTCTCTCTCTCACTGCAATCATTGAACAAAGTTATAAGAAACGGTTCTGTGACACTTCCTGTATTTTCCGTCTACCAATATTTTTGGGAACACAGCGGGATTCCTTCAAGTCTTAGTATCAGGAATAACTGATTCTCCAGGTTTATTTGTGGACACTGTAAACCATTTGTATCAATTCTTTGCATTTCGTTTTAGCTGTGAGAAATCTGGGGGAACAGATCTTTAATCCTCCTCTGGCAAGCACAGAGGACCTCAGCACATCCACTTTGGGTATTTTTGTCCTGGCTGCATTTTATTATTTTTCCTATGCTTATTTACGTTTTGGTTCCCTTATTTATTCTTTTCAAAACCTGTACTTCATACAGTTGTTTTTTTAAAAGCTACTTCAACTTCATTTTCAAATGAGGCAAGACATAAAGAATTAAATAAAATATTAATTTATCATTTCTTACAAACATCAATTTGTTTTTGGATTTTATTTTAAATTTCCTATTTCATGTAATCAAATATATCAATTCTTTTTTATTGATTTTTAAATTTATGTTTAGAGAGAGAGGAAGGGAGAGGGAGAGAGAGAAACATCAGTGTGAGAGTGAAACACCTATCAGCTGCTTCCTGCACACCCCCTATCGGGGATCGAGCCTACAACCCAGACTGACTGGGAATCGAACCAGCAACCTTTCAGTGCATGGGACGATGCCCAGCCAGCTGAGCCACACTAGCCAGGGCAGGTCTATCAATTCTTTGTGATTGTTATGAAGAGAATCATTGACATGGATTTGAGAACCTCTTGGCTGCCACATCTTCTCCCCATAGTTAATGTGCTGATTGAGCAAAAATTGTGCTTAGAGCTTAGAGAAAGCAGAGATTACTTCTGACCCTCTTACTTTTCCAGGGGTCCGGTTTTGTGGTTTTCTAAATTTAAGTTTCAAGCCCTACATTTAAACAGGAAGGCAGTCACAAACCAGCAGAGGACTGGTCAGCCTAGACGTCCTGGTAAATATCTGGCTTGAACCTGGTCCTTCACAGAACAGGTGGTCAGTGAGGGTTTTGTGACATAAATTTGGTTGTGGCTGTGTATTTGATCTGTTCTCTGGAGCAGTTGTCTGTCCCCGTGGTCTGGGTCTGGGGGATGCAGTCTGCTAGTGTCAGCAGGGGCCTGCCTTAGGTGATATTTTCTGCTTTCTTTTCTTTTTCAGAGTATGATCGGTTGGGCTTCCTCCTGAAGCTGGACTCTAAACTGTGAGTAGAATGAGAAAACGCCTGTGGTTGTTGGGTTCCCAGGGGCCTCTGTCCTCAGTCTGTCAGCAGAATTTTGGAGTACGTTAGAGTCTGCAGGGGCCTGCGGAGGATGGGATTGTGGGTGTCCATGAGGCCTTAGATTTGGCTGGCACAGGCAGCCACTGCAAGGAGTTTGAGGGACAAGGAGGCCTCCAAAAAGGCTTCTGCTCCCAGACTGGAGGGTTATTGGGTTGCAGCAGGAGTCAGTGGCCTCTCAAAGATGCTCTGCAGCCTGGTCTGCAAAGCCAGCCGTGATCAGGCCCCTGTCTTCCTCCTGTTGTTCTCCCACAGGTATACCCTCCGTTTTCCAATGCCTTTGCATATGTTTGTTATCTGTGCCTCAAATTTTCCTTCCTTGCTTGTCCACTAGGAAAACTCAAAGACGACCTCCTTTTTATACAAAATTATCTCTTTCTCCATGTTTCCTGTGAATTTTCTACCTCCGTCACCAATTATCTCATTATACTTAATTAACTGTGGAATGATTATTATTTTATTAAGGGCACAGGCTCAGAGCCAGGCAAAGCTTCATTCAAATCCCAGACTGCCATTTACTCTCCGTGTGATTTGGGACAAGCTACTCTGAGTCTGGTTTCTTCTGTCATATGAGGATTTAATTGAAATGAATTGATTCATAGTGGCTTTCAGAGTAACTGGTGTCTAATCCTTCCAGATCCTCCCCTGTTCTCGCCTTCTTGGTCTCCCCAGCGCCTAGACAGTGCTGGCATATGTTCACTACGTGCTCAGTAAGCACTGTACACTTGGCTGTGAGGATGGGTGACAGGTGGATGACGAGATCAGGAAGCCTTGATCAGGCTCTGTCCTCCATGTGTGTCCATGCCCTGCACAGGACCTCTCACGTGGTTGATGTGCAATACATGGTTGCAACACTGCCGGTGGCTTTTCTCTGTTGTTACTCACCTGAGTATACCTGTGGCCTCTCCCTGTATGAGACAGACACGGAAGATCAGACTGTGCCTCCTCTTCCTCTCGTGCATGAGGCCTTGACCACACCTGCCTAACACGTCGAATCTGGGGCTCTTTGGTTTTCCCACTGAATTGTCTGGCATCTGGCCCTCTTTTCCTGGCATCTGGCTTCTTGGCTCTGGTGCCTCGTACTGTGAGTTCAGGAGTTGTCATTGTCCCAGCTTTTATACGTCGTGCAGGCAGCCATGAGGGAAGAATGGTCTGCTCTTTATACCAAGCTAATAGAGACGTCAGTTACGTGCAACACCCTGGAGAATGGGGCTTCATTAAGCCACAGCCTTCCCTTTTTTATTTTATTATTTCAATTTTTTGTTAATCCTCACCCAAGGATATTTTTCCTTTTTTTTTTTTAGAGAGAGAGTGGAGGGAGGGGGAGCTACAGAGAGAGAGAGAGAAACATCAGTGTGAAAGAGACACATCGATTGGTTGCCTCCTGCACACACCCCGACCAGGACCAGAGATTGAGCCTGCAACCGAGGTATGTGCCCTTGACTGGAATAGAACCCGTGGACTGCAGGGTTCGATGCTCTACCCACTGAGCCGCTGGCTAGGTCAGTCTTCACTTTAAAAAAAGCCTTAATTTAGTGCTCTGGGCCAAAAAACAAATCAAGTGTAAGCTAATAAGCCAGTGAAATGCCACCAGAATGGAAGTTGTAGTAATTACTCCTGATGAACAAAAGACATGCGATGTGGGATACAGTAACTACAGTATTCAAACTGCCTTCAAGAGTGCAAGGCGGGGGGGTGGGGGGGCGGTTAGGGGGACTCCGTGCCCTGCTGTCCTGACCGTTGGATGGTATACAGTAGGCTGTATGTAGCTTTTTGTTGTGTATCAGGCTGGTTCCACGAACCCTTTGAGGCAGCTTGGCTTCGTTTGATTTAACTCACAATTTAATGTACAAGATAGACTTTTCTTTCTTACTACTAAGGCTTTCTCAGCCCAGTGCTGCCTGCAGAAGAAAGCGCAGTTAGGTGGGAAAGGTTTTTACGTGCTTCCAGGGAGAAGTTTCCAAGTTAGGGGTTCTGGTTTTTGTTTGTTTTTTTAAAAATATATTTTATTGATATTTTACAGAGAGAAAGGGAGAGGGCTAGAGAGTTAGCAGCATCGATGAGAGAGAAACATCCATCAGCTGCCTCCTGCACACCTCCTAATGGGGATGTGCCCGCAACCAAGGTACATGCCCTTGACCGGAATCGAACCTGGGACCTTTCAGTCCGCAGGCCGACGCTCTATCCACTGAGCCAAACCGGTTAGGGGAGGGGGGGTTTCTGTTTTTGAGGTTTGGTTCCTTAGCGATATTCAGATCTACCCTTACAAATTCTTCTCTGCTATGTCGTTTCTAATGTACTAGTATAGGAAATGAGTTGAACTTGGGTCAGAACTGAATTTGACTTTTGCCCCTGCTGCTAATTTAAAGGACCTTAGATAATTCACTTTTGATGTCTGATCCCAGTTTTGCCTTATGAAAAGCGTAAATAACAGTACCTAGTGCTAAGGTTTAATGAGGAATAAAAGAGAGCGTTCTATAAAGTATGAATAAGTATGCAAATGTAAGAATTTGCTTTCATTTATTTTGATTGGATTTATTTAGCTTCTTAGGTATAAGAATTTATATGTCCTGAAAAAATATTCAGCCATTTCTCTTTAAATATTGCCTCTGCCTCACTTTCCCTCAACTCCTCTTTTGAAACACTGATGAAATGTTCGACCTCCTCATTCTAGCCTCCAGGTCGGTTATATTTCATATGTCCATCTTTGGTCCATGCGACATTAAATTGGAATCCCAAAAGACTCAACATAAGGATGACCTAGAACTAAGCCTGCACACCCAGACCAGGACAGCAGGGAAGGTTGCCAGAGCACCGAGAGGATCAGGGCAGTAAGGCAAAAGAACCGAAACACGGGGCATTCACAGCCAGAGTTCTCATCCCTCAGGTGATCCATGAACTCTAAGTTTAAGGTGTTTCAGACTGGCAGTGCCTCCAAATCCTGGCAGAAGCAAACGCAAAACCTTTCTGGGAAAAGACATGAATTCCTCACGGATAACTTTTCAAGGAAGTGAGCCGCTGACAGTAAAAAATAACTAGCACACAAGGAATCAGGCTCCATTAGTGAGAACCAGGAAAGAGAGAGCAGAGAGGGACTCCCAAAGACTTATGACATTGGGATTACCAGACACAGTTTATAAAGCAGTTATAGTTCCTATAATTGTACTGTATGTACTATAGTTAAAAAATAAAAGACAAGATTAAGCTATATACGTGGAATACGGAACTATAAAAAGTAAAATATTAGATTTGAAAGAACTTCTAAGTTGAAAACCACAGTAACCAGAATTAACTCAGTGATTTATTTATTAATTATTATTATTTTTTTAATCCTATTGATTTCTTTTTTTTTAGAGAGAGAGAGGTAGGGGGGAGGGAGAGAGAGACACTGATGTGACAAACATCAGTTGCCTCCAATATGCACCCCTACCAGGGACTGAACCCACAACCTGGGTATATGCCCCGACTGGGAATCCAACCTAGCAACCCTTTGGTGTATGGGACAACACTTAAATGAACTGAGCCACTGGCCAGGGCAAAAATGCAATAGGATTTAGCAGTAGATTAGATACAACAGAAGGCAGTTACTGAACTGGAAGATAAATCAGAGGAAATGACCTGTCACAGTGGTTGGTTAGCTTTTTACTGTAAAAAGCCAGATGGTAAATATTTTAGGGTTTGGGGGGGGCCTTATTGTCTCTGTCCCAACTACAGTGCTCAGCTCTGCTGCTGTGACATGAAAGCAGCCATAGACAACATATAGGCAAATGAGTATTGCTGTTTTCCAATAAAACTTTATTTATTGACACTGAAATTTTAATTTCATATAATTTTTATGTCATGAAATATACTCCCCAACCATTAAAAATTTTTTAAACATTATTTTCTTTTTCACTGTTAAAATGTTTTAATATCAATGTAAAATGAGATCAGAGTTTCACAAGCAAAAAGACATTCTTAACTCAAGGGCCATACTAAAAACCGATAGAGGGTTGGATTTGACCCACAAATCATAGTTGGCTGACCCCAATTAAGAATGCAGCACAGGTATAGCTGCATGAGGATCATCTCTCCACCTCAGGCGCTTTCTATTCTTGAGATCCTATTATATATAAAAATGCTCTTAAAATATCTCTATATCCTATGATACTCAAAAAAAATCTAGAAATAGATGCTTTGGATTTTTTATCTTTACGATACTCTTTTAATCGTGCCTTTGTGGAATAAATCGTTTTCTGTTTCCTTTGAGACGTCCCTGCTGCTTATATCTGCATGACAGAATCACTTGTGAGCACTGAAAATGTCGGGCTACCTAGATGCAGTGAGCTGTACAAACCTTGCCTTTTAACTGCAAGCTCTGTTGTTCAGGGGGGCAGTGGTTTTTGGAGGTTAAAAACATGGGCTGTGAAGTCAGACATGAATTTTTAAAGCCCAGTTCCATATCTTACTCGCTGTGAGTTGTTTAACTCCTAAGCCTCAGTTTCCCACTATAAAGTGGGAATAATAGTAATCGCCCAAGGATGACATTCAGCATGTCCTGTACCCTTATCGGTGTCTGGTAAACTGGGAAGGATATAGCCCCAAAATGAGACTTGAACCTCAGCTTGCCTCTTGTTCCATTCCCCAGATTTCATTTTCTCACTTATTCATTTAGTAAATATTTCTTGAGCACCAGCCATGAGCAATGAACAGGTTTTTGTTTTGTTTTTAAATAGGGTGGCTTGTAACCCTACATGGAGTACAAGGAGTTCACAAGGGGTTCTCAGGTGCATGGGGAATAGTAGAAGGAGCAGCCTCCATCGCACAGGGCAGTGGAGAATCCAGTGTTTTCAGGGATACCAAGGTTACTGTGAAAGCAGAAGGTAGGAGGAACGTTCACTGTAAAAGAGCAAGGCTCCAGAGAACACAGTGGAAAGTCAGAGTATGGTTCAGGGGGGAGAGAAGTGGGAGAGTGGGCCACACAGAAGAAGCAGAGAGCAGTGACTTAAGGATGAGGAAACTGACAAGGATATAATTGAAGGAATGAACAGGAAGAACCAGGACGTTAGGCTGGTGAGTTGGGTATTGCTGGCCTTTAGGAGCCTACGAATTAATCTTGTATTCCCTTGGGGGTGGGCACCCTGGCTGCTCAGTGCACTCAGGGACAGCCCAATTGGATGATGCCTCCAGGAGGTTCAGGTCTGGTCCCTGGGGAGGCTCTGGGTTCTCTGAAAGAGTTCAAAGTTGAGGGACCTGGGGTAAGGTTCAGGGCTACAGGCTGCTGCCCTAACATTAAAGTAAGCACTTCCTTATTCATTCAACAAATTTCTTGAGCAATTGCCATGCATCAGACCATATTCTATGCTCTGAGGATATACCAGGGAACAAGATAGTTAATAAACAAAATGTAATAAATAAGTAATGTTTTCACTATCATGGAAGATGATAAGTACTATGACAAAGGACAAAGGCATGCTGGAGAAGCGAGTGCAAGTTTAAATGGGGTAGCCAGGGCAGGCCTTACTGAGAAAGTAACATTTGAGCACAGAATCAAAGGAAGAGATGGGGTTAGCCTGCCATTATCTGGAGGCAGAACATTCTAGACAGAACCCTAGGGGTATCTGTCTCAGTCTCAGTTGTGAAGAGGAATATGACCCCATGAGCCAGGAAAGTGCCCATTAGTCCCGCAGAGAGAAGAGCCATCTGGAGCCATGAAGGAGCCAGACCCTGGTGCCGGGCGTGTGTTTCCTGAGCTGATGTCAGCCTTCTGGGAGCCGATTTAACTGAGCGGAGGTTTCATCTGTTTCTGCAGGTGTGGGTAGGTGCTCCGCACTCCAGGTAATCTCTGGTCCGCTGTGACAGTGTGGCGCCTTGGGCATTTGCAGACATAGGGAGTTTAAGGCTCAGACTCATTTCATAAGGAATTACATGTGAAGATACAAAGACCTGAAAGCTGAAACCAACATCGTTTAACCCCCCAAAGGCTTGTGAAAACCAAAATTGTGAAAAGCCTAAATGCATGGGGCAGTGCAAGTTATACCCTGAGGCATAGTTTCCTGTTTCCGGAGGAGCCTGGCAGGTTCCCTGTAGCTGCGATGGAAAGTGTTTATTGAGCATGTATTGTGTGCTAATGCCATCCTAGGTACTTTCTGTATTACTTATGCCTCACAACAGCCACTTAGATGATCTCATGACTCTCAAATTTATAGTTCAAGCCCAGTCCTCTTTCCTCACACTCTAGACTCATTTATGCAATTACTTGCTTTACTTGTATTAGGCATCTCATACCTAACATGTCCAAAACCCAGCTACTGATTCATACCCCCTGCCTCCCAGAATCTTTCCTACCCCAGTAAATGGCAATTTCATCCTTCTGGTTGGTAAAAAATCTTAATAGCTCTGGCTGGTGTTGCTCAGTGATTAGAGTGTTGGCCTGCACACAGAGGAGTTGCCGGTTTGATTCCCGGTCAGGGCACATGCCCAGGTTACATACTGGAATCACTTGAGAAGCTTAAAAATTTACTGATGCCTTCATCCACCACCTAGAGCAGGGGTGGGGAACATCTGGCCGGCCGTATAAGGCTGCGAAATCATTTGGTCTGGCTCTGCCAAGGCATTAGGAGTGAGTTAATGAAATGTTTGGCCAAATAGAGCAGGCTAATTTTTAAGTTAATAATTTTGTATGATCCGAGAATGATGTTATAAGTATCCAAATGGCCCTTGGCAGGAAAAAGGTTGCCCACCCCTGCCCCAGAGATTGTAAAGTCATTGGTTGAGGAGTAGCCAGGGCATTGGGTTTTTTAAGCTCCCCATGTAAGTCTGATATGCAGTTGAGAACCACTGCTCTAAAAATTCCCTTTCTGGTCTGAGGAACTCTCCACTTTCCCAGGTGATTGATACTCAGAATAAACTCACCTTTGAGATAAGGCCCCTGCCTACGTGTCAGAATATGTCTATATAGTGTTTCTCAACACAGGACCTCATCACCCAGAGATTCTGATTTAGTTGATCAGAAATCTGACCTGAGTACCTTAATGTTTGAAAGTTCCCCCAAGTGATTCTAACATGCCAGGGTTTAGGGCAGTGGTCGGCAAACTGCGGCTCGCGAGCCACATGCAGCTCTTTGGCCCCTTGAGTGTGGCTCTTCCACAAAATACCACGTGCGGGCGTGCATGTACAGTGCGATTGAAACTTCGTGGCCCATGCGCAGGTATTTTGTGGAAGAGCCACACTCAAGGGGCCAAAGAGCTGCATGTGGCTCGCGAGCCGCAGTTTGCCGACCACTGGTTTAGGGTCATTGGGGGTATAGCCTTCAAGCCTGTCACTGTAATTATATCTGAATATAGCGTAATAACTACTGCAGAATGTAATAGTGGTTATGATAGTGGGGTTGTGGGTACTTCTTTTCTTTTGAGTTTACATTTTCTGTATTGTCCTTATATACCTTCACAGAGGAAAAAATATTTGAATGCACCCTTTTTCTGCATTTTTTTTCATGATTTCATTATCTCTTGTTCTCTAACACTATTTTTTAAAATCCATTTTATATTAAGTTTTGACTACCAGCCCTTTTTTTTTAGTTTTTTCTTTTTTTTTCTTTTTCTTTTTTTTTAATTAAATCTTTATTGTTCAGATTATTACATTTGTTCCTCTTTTTTTTCCCCCCATAACTCCCCTCCTCCCAGCTCCCGCCCCACCCTCCGCCCTCACTCCCCACCCACTGTCCTCTTCCATAGGTGCACGATTTTTGTCCAGTCTCTTCCCGCATCTCCCACACCCCTTTCCCCCCCAAGAATAGTCAGTCCATTCCCTTTCTATGTCCCTGATTCTATTATGATCACCAGATTATTTATTCACTTGATTCTTAGATTCACTTGTTGATAGATGCATATTTGTTGTTCATAATTTGTATCTTTACCTTTTTTTTTTCTTCTTCCTCTTCTTAAAGGATACCTTTCAGCATTTCATATAATACTGGTTTGGTGGTGATGAACTCCTTTAGCTTTTCCTTATCTGTGAAGCTCTTTATCTGACCTTCCGTTCTGAATGATAGCTTTGCTGGATAAAGTAATCTTGGTTGTAGGTTCTTGGTATTCATCACTTTGAATATTTCTTGCCATTCCCTTCTGGCCTGCAAAGTTTCTGTTGAGAAATCAGCTGACAGTCGTATGGGTATTCCCTTGTAGGTAACTGGGTTTCTTTCTCTTGCTGCTTTTAAGATTCTCTCTTTGTCTTTTGCTCTTGGCATTTTAATTATGATGTGTCTTGGTGTGGTCCTCTTTGGATTCCTTTTGTTTGGGGTTCTCTGCGCTTCCTGGACCTGTAGGTCTATTTCTTTCACCAGGTGGGGGAAGTTTTCTGTCATTATTTCTTTAAATAGGTTTTCAATATCTTGCTCTCTCTCATCTTCTGGCACCCCTATAATTCTGATGTTGGTGCGCTTGAAGCTGTCCCAGAGGCTCCTTACACTATCTTCATATTTTCAGATTCTTTTTTCATTTTGCTTTTCCAGTTGGGTGTTTTTTGCTTCTTCGCATTTCGAATCTTTGACTTGATTCTTGCGCTCCTCTGGTCTGCTGTTGGGTGTCTGTATAATATTCTTTATTTCAGTCAGTGTATGCTTAATTTCTAGTTGGTTCTTTATCACAACATCGAGGGTCTCATTAGATTTCTTGAGGATCTCACTACATTTATCGGCGGTCTCACCAGTCTTTTCGAGGGCCTTACTAAGTTTATCGGCAGCTTCTAGACAGTTCTTAAGAGACCTTAAAAGTGTGGTTCTGATCTCAATATCCTCCATTGACAGTTTTGTCCTGTTTCTTTGTCTCCGCATTTTTTATGCTTTCTTGGTGCACCCCCTAGTGGTCTTTGTCCGCAGTCTTGTTGCCTTTAAGCCTTGATTGATGTCGGCAATACCGGGGTGATTTGACCTCCAGGCTAACTGGCTATGAGAGTCGGCTGTGTCTGTAGTGGGAGGGCTTCTGTGCTGGATCTCTAGGGCGGTGCTAATCTAGTGTTTGCCTGAGGCTATCCGGCAAATGGTTCTGTGCAGGGCTTGGGCGGGGCGGGTCCCCGGGGATCTACAGGGCGGGCGGAACAAGCAGTTATGGCGACTCTCAGTTCCTTCCCCAGGGGCTCTGCCTCTCAGAGCCCCAGCAATGGCTGCAAACCTCGGAGAGAAAGCTGCCTTCGAGTTCCGACCGAAGCCAGACAGTCCCGTTTCTCCCGTTTGAGTCTCGGTCCCCAGAGACTCGCCCGGATCTGGAGCTCAGAGTCCGAAACTCCCTCCCGATTGAAAACAACAACCGCGCCCTCTGCCGCCAGCCCGCTCCGCGCGCACACTCCGCACCTGAGTATTTCACTTCAGCACTGCGCCTCCTCTGAGTCTGGGTATGATATTCTCTTTCCTCCTAGTTGTAGAATTTCCACTCAGCCAGCCTTCCCGTGGTTCTGGGTGATGTCCGTTCTGTCCTTTAGTTATATCTCTGAAGTGGTTGTTTGAGGCAGCGGTCTCCGGCGTTAACCTATGCCGCCATCTTGGTTTCTCCTAGTTTTTTCTTTATGGTCTTTTAAAATATGAATCAGTTGAAGAGTTTCCAGTACATTCTGTTGGCCTATTTAAGTATCTTTTATCTACAATTGAAATGCATGTTTGTATAGAGACTTTATATTTGTTTTTTCTGTGTTGTCAAAGTTCTAAGAGGCCTGAGGGTGAAACATGGTACATCTGAGGAATGGGCAGACCAAATCATGCAGGGCTGTGGTGATAATAGTAAGAAGTGGGCTTCATTTTGAGGGCAGAAGATGCCACCGGAGTATTTTAAGCAGATGAAAAATAATCAGTTTTGACCTATAGGAAAATGACCTTAGCTGTGAGATGGTAGAAGGATTGGAGAGGAGCAGAAGTGGAAAGGGAAATAGTATCTAAGAGGCTGTCATAGAAGTAAAGAGCAGAAATCAGTAGAAAAAAATCCAACAAAACTAAAAGCTGATTCTTTGGAAATATTAATAAAATTGAAAATCCTCTTGCTAGGTTAACCAAGAAAAAAAAGAGAAGATACAAATTACTGCTACCAGAAATGAAAAAGAGATCAGCACCACTGATCCCATGGATCAGTATGTTATGAACAACTTTATGCCTACAAATAGTAAAGGGATATTATGAATAACTTTATGCCTACAAATTTTATAACTTAGATGCAATGGACCAATTTCTTAGAAGACACAAACTACCAAAATTTACACGGGAAGAAATAAATCATCTGAATAGGTCTATGTCTATTAAAGATAATTGAATCCATAATTGATAACCTTCCAAAACAGAAAACATTAGGCTCAGATGGTTTCACTGGTGAATTCTATCAAAAATTTAAGGAAAAGATGATAGCAATTCTCTACAGCCTTTTCCAGAAAATGGAAGCAAAGGGAACACTTCCTAACTTGTTCTGTAAAGCCAGCATTACCTTAAAACCATAAAGATAAAGAATTGTAAGAGAAGAAAACCACTGACTAGTATCTCTTATGAACATCATGTAAAAATCCTCAACAAAATATTAGCATATTGAATATAACAATGCATAAAAGGAGTCACACACCACAGCTAAGTGGGATTTCTTCCAGGTACACAAATTATAAATACAGTAATTATAAAGTCAGTTGCTGTATTACATTACATCAACAGGGCTGAAAAAGAAAAATCGTATGATTATATCTATAAGTTGTAGAATAAGCATTGATACAGTCACATCCAATCGTTATTTTGGAAAAAACTCTCAGAAAACTAGGAAAGAGAAACTTTCTCACTTTGATAAAGAACACCTACAAAAATCTATAGCTAACATTACACTTAATGATGAGAAACTAGATGCTTTTCCCTAAAACTGGGAAAAGGCAAGCATGTCCCCTTTCACCACTCCTATTCAACATTATACTGAAAGCTCTAACTAATTCAATCAGAAAAGAAAGAAAAGGTATAGAGATTAGGAAGGTAGAAATAAAACCTCCTTTGTTCACAGACAGCATGTTGTCTATGTAGGAAATCCCAGAGAATTGGGATTTCGTGGAACTAATTAGCAATTATAGCAAGGTTGCAGGATATAAGGTTAATATACAAAAGTCAGTTGCTTTTCTACATACCAGCAAGTGAACAGTTGGAATTTGAAGTTAAAAACACAATATTAGCCCTAGCCAGTTTAGCTCAGTGGATAGAGCAGCCTGCGACTGAAGGGTCCTGGGTTGGATTCTGGTAAAGTGCACATGCCCAGGTTGTGGACTTAATCCCCAGTTGGGGGCAGGCAGCCAATTAGTGATTCTCATCATTGATGTTTCTATCTCTCTCTCCCTCTCCCTTCCTCTCTGAAATCAATGAAAACATATTTAAAAACAAAACACAATATTATTTACATGAACATACATAAAGAAATACTTAGGTATAAATCTGACAAAATATACTTACATATATATGGAAAACTACAAAACTCTAATGAAAGAAATTTTTTAAAAAACTAGATAAATGGAGATATATTCCATGTTTATGGATTAGAAGACTCAATATTGTTTAAATATCAGTTCTTCCAAACTTGATCTGTAGATTCAACATAATTGGTGTTACTCAGTGGTTAGTGTTGGCCATGCACCACAGGGTTGCAGATTCAACTCCTGGTCAGGGGCATGAACCTAGGTTGCATGGATTGAACGGCCCCAGTTGCGGTGTGTGTAGTAAGCAACCAGTTGATGTGTCTCTCTCACATCAGTGGTTTTTTTCCTCTCTCTCCTCCTTCTCTTTCTCTCCCTCTTCCCTCCCCTTCCCTTGCACTCCCTCTAAAGATCAATGGAGAAAATATCCTCAGATGAGGATTAACAACAACAATAATGAAAATCCCAGCAAGTTATTTAGTGGATAGCAACAAACTTCTAGTTTACTAGAGGCCCAGCGCATGAAATTCATGCATGGGTAGGTACCTAGGCCTGGCCTGCGATCAGGGCCGATCTTCCCCAGCTGCCAGCAGCCGGCTTGCACCGCTTTGGCCTGGCGCCGCCCATGTCCACCGCCACCCACCCCAGTTCCCCGTTCCCCATCAGGCGATCGGAGCCTGCTGGCAAGGGGGGAGGACTGAGAGGTTGGCTGGCAGGCCCCAATCAGGCTATTGGGGCCTACGGCTGCGGGCAGCTCCTGTGTTGAGTATTTGCCCTCTGGTGGTCAGTGCGCATCATAGCAATCGGTCGTTCCGCCATTCAGTCGATTTGCATATTACACTTTTATTATATAGGATATCGAAAGGCAAAAGACCTAAAATAGGCCACAAAATGCTAACAAAGAACAAAGTTGCTGGACCGATGCTGTATGACTTCAGACTTACAATAATGCTACAGTAATCAAGTATTCTGTTCCATGGTATTGGTAATAGAATAGAAAGCATAGAAGTGGACATACACAAATAGCTATACAGATGCTCCTTGACTTATTGTTGAAAATATTGTTAAGTTGAAAATGTATATAATATACCTAACCTACCAAACATCATAGTTTAGCCTAGCCTATCTTAAACGTGCTCAGAACACAATATCCTCAAAATGCTGGCAACATAGTACATCGTGGCATATCAGTTATTTACCATTGCAGTCACCTGTCTGACTGGGAGATACAGCTTGCTGCTGCTGCCCAGCATCGAGAGAGAGTGTCATACATCATATGGCTAGCCTACAGCTGACATCATACTCAGTGGGAAAAGCTGGAAATTTTTTCCTCTAAAATCAGGAAAAAGATAAGGATGCTCACTCTTACTTATTCATTATAGTACTGAAAGGCCTAGTCAAAGTAATTGGGCAAGAAAAAGAAATAAAAGGCATCCAAATCCAAAAAGAAGTAAGACTGTCAGTATTTGCAGATGACAAGATATAAAAAAAACCCTTAAAAGTCCACCATAAAATGGTTAGAAGTATTAAACAGATTTAGTAAAGTTGCAGGACACAAAATCAATACACAAAAATTAGTTGCATTTCTATACATGAATAATGAACTATAAGAAAGAGAAATTAAGAAAATAGTCCATCCCCTTTACAATTTGCATCAAAGAGAATAAAGTACCTAGGAATAAGTTTAACTAACTCAGGAGGCAAAAGACCCAGACACTGAAAACTATAAGACATCCATGAAAGAAACTGAAGAGGACACAAATAAATGGAAAAATATTCATCTCATGGATCGGAAGAATATTGTTAAAATGTCCCTACTACTGAAAGCGATCTATAGATTGAATGCAATCTCTATAAAAATGTATCATTTGAAATTTCATAGTTTAGACATGGAACAGCACATCTTTCAACTATGTCCTCTGGGTCTAAGGGCTATCCTGTCATAGAGGATTATTGTAAAGCTAAATTAGATAATTAGGTCAACTGTCTGGCACATGGTTTATGCTCAATAAATCTTAGTTTCTTTGCTCTTTTCAGTACCACCCAGAAAGAGGATGTGTCTTTTAATTTTCAAAGAAACGAGATTGAACTGGAGAGGTCACAACAGAGCCCTGGTGGAGAGTCTGTGAGAATTGCCTACGTAGCTCAGGCTAAGCAAGAGCCTACTGGATGGAGAGCGTGCTAACCAGTCAAAATGAAATACATTGCAAGACCCTGGAGATGAAGTTAAAATGCAGTCATCACTGAATCAAATAGTAGAGTAGCCTGGTATGTTGAAAATCTGTTGCTGTGCCCAGTACCCAGAGATGGAAAGCAGGGCCTCCAGCGCTGGGAAATACCACAAATTCCAGATGGCTCAGATCAAGTAGTTCCTCTTAAAGTGATGGAAGAAACATGAGAGAGCGTTGTCGGGTTTATCGCTGATCGCTGTGAGGCAGAAACTGTATAGAAGCCCAAGTCTGCTCTGGAGTTCACGAAGAGCAAAGGGTCCGTGATAACTCAGGGTAGGATTGAACGACAGCACCCCGAATGTGAGTGAATGAAGAGACTCATGATGTTGCAACAAGAGCCAGCAGACCTGTAGCAATGGGGTCATGGGGTTGGAGGGGAGAGGGAGTCAGAGGAGATAAAATTGTCCTTAAGAAGAAAAGTTTCCATCTTGGAGCTTAAAAGGATCTATGGCAGTATTACCTTTTCTTACATAAAAGCTATTTCTGAAAATAAGTTAAAATAAAAATGCGTAGTTACAGAATAAGATTACTAAATCTAACCTAAGCAGCGTCTTTCATTTCTGAAGTAATGTCATTGCCCCAGAAACAACCCTCTAGTTATCGGAGAAAAGCATCTTCGTAAGGACGGGGAGAGGGAACAGACCTGAAGAAGCAGTGGGAGGTGAGGTCTGTGCTGAGGCTTCTTATCTGTGTTCATGCAAGCCCTCCCAGCACAGTAATGTTGGCTGCCTTTAAGTTGCTGTATTTGCTTGAAAGGAAACTGGTATTTATTAACTATTATTTGCCAGGCAGTGTGAATGGTTTCTTACATGGTCTTACTTCATGCTCACAGTCAGTTTCTTGACCTGCACATCAGTAAACTAGCAGATAGAACGAGGGAGGGTGCATAGTAGGGGCTGATCTGAGTTCAGTCCTCTCTGAGAGGATCATAGGAATTAGACTATTGGTCACAGACGCCCATCACTGATCTCTTGAGTCCTCAGGAATAACTGTTGAAGTCCCGTTTCCATTTTCCTCAGCTGTCCCCACCGCTCCCCCCCACACTTCTTGTCAATTAACTTTCAAGTCAAGTTAACCAGTTGGGTTTAGTCTAACAAACATTTCGTTAGGTACTTATGTATTCTGTGCTACGCATGGTGCTCTGTGCTATGCACTAGGCTCAATTTTCACACTTAGGACAGTGGTTCCCAACATGGTGCACACCCTCCTCAGGGGGGCAATTTGATTTTTAAGAAAGGCAATTCGAGAATGAGTTACTAACAGTGATTTTTTTTGCATTTCTTATGGTTCTAGGGGCCTTATGTATAATATATACTACTAAATACATATTGTAATATGTTTATGCATTTCAGTTCTCTATTATATGTTTTGAAACTTTATTTGCTATTTTTTCATATCACTTCATATTATTATTTTTTTAAAATATATTTTATTGATTTTTACAGAGAGGAAGGGAGAGGGATAGAGAGTTAGAAACATCGATGAGAGAGACACATCGATCAGCTGCCTCCTGCACACCCCCTACTGGGGATGCGCCCGCAACCAAGGTACATGCCCTTGACCAGAATCGAACCCGGGACCTTTCAGTCCGCAGGCCGATGCTCCATCCACCGAGCCAAACCGGTTAGGGTCATATTATTATTTTTTAACAATTTCTTAGTGATTTCTTCTTCAATACTTCAACTGTCCTTTCGTTCTTTATTTTTCTCTTTTATGGATTCCATGTCTTTGGAAGCTTGTTTAGATCACGTTCATGGCCTTTTAGGCTTCCTCCACGTGAATAGGAGTTCACATTTGAATAATAAGAATTATGTGTCACAGCAGGGGCATCAGGATTTTAGAGATGCTTAGGTGAGGCGTGGCACAAAAAAATGTGGCAACCTCTGGTCTAGGAGAAAAAGATAAGTAGATGCCCTGGTGAGCATGGCTCTGTGGTTAGAGTGTCAACCTGTGCACCGAAGGGTCGTGAGTTCCGTTTCTAGTCAAGGGCACATACCTGGGTTGCAGGTTCAACCCCTGCCCCCAGTCGGGGCATACGTGTCTCTGTCACATCAATGTTTCTCTCTCTCTTCCTCTCCCCTGCCTCATCCTCTTTAATAATCAATGGAAAAAATATCCTCACTCCTTGGGTGAGGATAAAGAATTAAATTAATTAATTAATTGATTTTTTAAAATATATGTAAATGGATCATTACTTCTTAGTATAAGGAGTGCCAGGCCATGACTGCTCTGGTCATTTTAGCCCTAATCCCAGGCCAGTGTCTGGCAGATAACAATAAGACTGTCACTGTTAACATGTATTTAGAAAGAAACTATGTGCCAGGCATTGTAGTAAGCACCTTTTTCTCAACATAATCCTCACAACAACTTTATGAAGTACTACTGTAATCCCAGTTTTAAAGATGTGGAAATTAAGGCACAGAGTAATTAAATAACGTGCCCAAAGTCACTCTGTAGCCTCTACATATTTGTTGATTGAATGAATGAATGAGAGGAAGGAAGGGAGGGAGGTGGGAGAGAAAGAGAGTGTGTGGAGACAAGTGGGCAAGCTGAAGGTGGAAGTCAGCTCTAGGTAAGATGGGGTCCACAGGCAGAAAGGGCTGGTCCTACTCCGGAAGGGAAGTAATCATGAAAAGCTTCATAAAGGAAGCAGTGCTTGAACTGAATATTGCAGGATGCATAGGTGATCACAGAGAAGGGCAGGGTGAGCAGAGATAAGGCCAACCCTTCTTTTGTATTAAGTCCTTTCCCCTCACCTACGCAAAGGCATTTTTCCTACAGCTGTTCCATCTCAACTACTCATGAGTTTTTCTCTTATTCTGAGCAGCTTATAAACATGCTAAAATATTGCCTTGCTTCTCTCATCCAGCTAATTGCCTCATTTCTCTGTCTTCCTTTATAGCAAAACTCTAGTTTATATTCCATGTCTCCAATTCTTCCGTTTCTCTTAAATCCAATGAAATAAGCATTTCGTCCCCTCGCCCTCACCCCTTCAGTGAAACAGCTCTTTTCAAGGTCTGGAGTAACTTCATGTTGCCAAATCCAGCTGTCAGTCCTGGGGCCACACCAGGCCTACCCCTATGTTTGACACAGCTGGTCCCTCTGCCCTTCTTGAGATAACTTCCTTCCCTTGGCAACTGAGACATCACACTCTCTCCTCTTGCAGTGCTAAATGCTAAAGCTACTCTTTGTCTCCCAGATGTTGAGCCTTAAAATGCACTCTTCCACTGGAAATCACCCAGTGACTCTCCCGGTGACAGAACCCCAACTTGAGCCAAGTGTTCAAAGCCTGGCTGCCGGCCGCTGCCACCTCATCTCTCACAGCACATGTGTGGTGCTGCCCTCCACGTGGGCTTTCTCACCACATCCCCCCAAGATCCCTGGGACCTGAGGGTTTCCCATTTGCAGATGAGGAAGCTGAGAATCCGATTTTCCATCGCTTGCCCAAGGCCACACAGCTCGCCGATGTCCTCTGAGAACGCTTCTGATTCCAGATCCTGCGCTTCTTACTTACAACCCATTGCTTGGCCTGGTTCCTTCAACATGGTGCTTCTGAGTGAAGCTGGGGAGTGAGGTCTGGTTCCTTCTTTCAGATTCCAGGCTGTCCATCTGGATTTCCTTGTGTGAGTGCAGCGGTTTCCACTCTTCACCCCAGGGGCTTGGTAGTCACGTGTGTGGGACAATGGGTGCTCTTACTGTTTGAAATGCTAAAGCTCCCGAAATGAAAGGCCAGCTGCAGAGTCTGAGAAGAACAAGGGCTGCATGATTGGATCAGACATCTGTGGGGGCCTCCTGGCATTTGGAGTGTGAGTGCCTTAGAGAAACTAACCATTCTGGCCTCAGGGAGTTGGCGACTGTTAGTCTTGGTGGTTTTGACCGCTAACTGCCCCAGGGGTCCCAGCCTGCTGTATGACTCAGAGTTCCCAACACTCCCCCTATTCTTCTCTTACTGGGATAGTCAGAAGGCCATCTCTAAGGCATTTTAATTTGGT
Source organism: Myotis myotis (assembly GCF_014108235.1). Lineage (NCBI taxonomy): Eukaryota > Metazoa > Chordata > Mammalia > Chiroptera > Vespertilionidae > Myotis > Myotis myotis. The sequence continues at coordinate 27,776,521 of NW_023416324.1, read as the reverse complement.
AATAATTTGACCCACCCACTGTACCCAGGGCCCTGTGTTTTTGAAGTTACTGTTGGTTTTTGAATTGGGCGGAGGCAGAAGCCGATCATCCTTGATGTGTGACTACCTTGCACTGCCATGAAAAGAGCCTTTCCTGCCGGGTTCTGGCTCCCTGTGCTCCATCTTGCGGGTGCTCCCTCTTCTCTGCCCAAGGTTACCTGAGCCCATGGACCCTGGACTGTCCCATAGCCCTTATTCTTAAAGCACCTTGCCAAAAGTTGATGGTGTAAACTAGAGAGGAAAGAGGCGGCCAAAGGTTTGTCTCTTATTGTACGTGTATTTATGCAGTGCACTGTGTTAAAGAGGCAACTGCCATTCATCTTTCATATTCTTTGTGAAACTTACTAGAATTCAGAAGGACCGCAGGTACCCACTGTACAAGGTGGGCAGGCAGGTGGCGGGGGATCGGGAGACAAGGATATGAGGGACACAAGGTGCCTCGCTGCTCATATACACACTTTTGACCCTCTTCCCATCTCTTGCCACTTGCGCACTAGCCCTAGACTGCGCTTCCCTGTGATGGCACTTCCTGCGATCCACGCTGCTGGCAATGCCATGTTAAGAGCTCCTGCACTGGTGTTAGAAACAGGTTCAAATCCAGTATCTGTCACTTACTAGCTGTGTGATTTTGGATAAGTCTCTTCATCTTCCTGAGCTTGTGTATAAATTAATAATGAATAGCACATGGCTATTGAGAGGAGTAATTTAAAAAATCTATAGTTTTCATCACTGTGGCTAGTCCAAACTTCCAGTAAGTTTAGTAATTGAAATGTAGTTTCCATTTTGTTTCTGAAATAGAGTTGTTTCCATAAGAAAAATATTGTTATGTAAATTTTCTTATTAAGCTTTGACTTTCTTTTGCCTACCAAATAAAGTCCCTGCCCTGGCCTGTCACTACTCATTTGCTTTTGCATTTCAGGCTTTAAATTTCATTGGTAGGGACGGCTAAAAAATACATGGATTTCTAGAAGAAATTGCACATGGATACAGAAGAGTTTGTCTAAATTCATTGAGCAGTTACTCTGTGTACTACCCTGGGATAGGCCCTTAGGGGCACATGAGTAAGTCACACGTGGCCCATGATAGGCAGTGCCCCATTGTTTCTGGCTATCTAGTGCAGGTGCCAGCCCCTCCCCCCGCAACACCACCACCTTATATGACCCCACCCAGTCCCTGCGGGAGGCGGCTCTAAGGGAAATTTGCCACAGGGCCCCAGCACAGTAGAGCAGCTGGGCATCAGAATGATCAGTTTTGGCAGCAGGTCCAAGGGCGGCGGTGGGGGGAGGCTGGGACTGGGAACTGGCAGCCAGCCGGGACTTCCTCAGGTGCCCCAGCAGGCAGGGCCTCCAGCCCCAGCAGTCACTGAAAGTATCCTGGTCTTCCCATGTAGTTTTCTCTAAACTACTCCAGCCCCACACTGAACACACAAAGGCATTGAATCCCAAAGGTATGAGGTGACTTGTCTACAGCCACACGGCAACAAAGCCAGGGCTAAAACACACAAGTCTTCTGAAAAATACTCAGCCACCTCTGACTTGTGGGTTCCCAAGACTGTCTTGGTTCCAGTCCAAGTACAGTGAGACTTTCAGGGTCATTTTGTTCCTTAATAAAATTATAAGGGTCTTTGTTTGCCCATTTCTGTGTAAGGTACTGGGGCGTAGGGTTCAATCAGACTGAGTTCAGGAAATTACAGTGTAAAGAGGGAGACATGCTACCAACAATGACGGCACAGGACAGCGAGTGCTGATGGGAGTTAGCATGTAGTGTGGGTGGTGGGGGGCAGTCTGGAGGTCAGGGAATTACTCACACTGAAGTTGACATCGGAGCTTAGTTTTGAAAACCCAGTGGGCATAGCCAAGTAGAGAAGGACAAGGAAGAACACTCTAGGCAGAGAGAATAGAAGAGCACGAGAGCTTTCTCAACTAAATGTCTGACGGGCACAGTAAATAGCCCCAGCGTACATGTGATCTGTATTCAGGGCACCCTGAGCGGCTCCCAAGGCTGGAGAGCATCGAGGCAGATGAGGCTGGCCGGGGGCATATCGAGGATGTGGAAAGGGCAGTGCCGCTGACTTGACCGAAGCCTGAGCAGCTCTCTCTTCAGATGTCCAGGCTCTACTTTCCCAGTCTGGGAGCCGGGATGGAGTTCCTGATTTCCTCGGTATCAGAGTTACTGCAGAGAATCTATGCGAACCCAGTGAGTTCTTTTTACCAAGTTCCAGGATGGGCCTTGCTTATTTACCTACCTAGTCCTTTAGGGCTTTTTGATTCGGGAGGGTTTGCCTCCCCTGAAGCCTTGGTGTAGAAGAAGGACTTACGTGCTGATGGTAGGGAATGAAGCTTTATTCAAGGCTTAACACCTACAGCTCTTCACAAACCGGTAACCCCCTGGCTGCTGAGTACCTGGCAGGCTGTGACTCTCCTTCTCCTCCCACAGGCCTGCGGAGTTAGCCACCAAGTACGCAAACTTCTCAGAGGGAGCTTGCAAGCCTGGCTATGCTTCAGCCTTGATGACTGCCATCTTCCCCCGGTAAGTGCCCCTTTCTTCCCACCACCGAGACAGCCTGCCTGGCCCCTGGCGTGGGAGTCAGAAACCCTGCCCTCAGGGCAAGTGATGCGCTCCAGAGGAAACAAGATTCTGTCGTAACTTCCCTTCTGTGTCCTTGAATCTGTGGGTCCCTGGAAAGGACTTTGCTTTTAGTTAGTTCCCACCCCAATCCCACTCCGTGCCCTTGCTGTATCTCATCCCCTGTTCACCTACCTGCACAGCTTGTTCTGTGGGAGAGGCAGAGGGAGAACCTGTGTGGTGCCCTGTGGAAACCAGGCATCCAGAGGCAGCCAGGCAAGGCAGTGGCCCAGTCATACATAGTACAGGAGAGCCTAGTCATAGTATCAGTGGCCAAACTGTTTATTTATTTATTTTAATTTTTAAAGGTTTTTTTGTTTGTTTGTTTTGTTGTTTTTTACTGAGAGAGAAGAAAGGAGTGGGGGAGAGAGAGAGAGAAACATCAATGTGAGAGTGAAACATCGATTGACTGTTTCCTGCATGCCCCCACTACTGGGGATTGAGCTGGCAACCCGGGCAGACATGTGCCCTGACCAGGAATTGAACTGGAATGATGCCCAACCAAACTGAGCCTACCAGCCAGGGCAATGGTCAAACATTTTTGGAAGCTAGGAGCGGCAAGGCCAAATAAAGCAGGGATCAAAGAGGAGTCTCTGAGGCTGGCTATTTTGACACCATCTCTCCTTGTCCACTTTGCATTCTGGATTGCTGATTCCCTTGATAACAGGCTTGCTGAACAAAGCTGTGCCAAACCCTGGGAGCTCCTTTTACCAAATGCTGCCGAGGGCCTTGGTTACTTACCTGCCTTTTCCTTTCGGGTTTTCTTTCACTGAAGCCTTCGTGTGGAGCTGGGCCTGACCGTGCAGAGATTGTCTTGTCTGCAGCCTGGAGCGCAGGGAGACTGTCAGAAAATTATGGGAGTGTCTGACCTGGGGGGCCGGGGAAAGGCTGCTCAGGACCCTCCGGGCATATGAATAGCTCTTGGGCCACCGGAGCAGCCCTGGGGTGGGCTGCACTCCCTGGGGAAAGGGCTTGCACCCCATCCCTCGGAAGGCTGCGGTTAGGGCACAGAGTGTGCTGCACAAGGGCGCTGAGAAACATAAAGCCTGCCCAAGCATAAATCCAGGGTATGTGGGTTTTATGCTCCTTTTCTTTTTCTAACTGAGCGATGCAAACTCAGCTACTTGTGTAAAACAGGGGCCCTTCTGGCTGAAAATCTGGTGTTGAGATTGTCCTGGATTTGCCTCTGAATTGATTCCAAATATTTTGCTTCCCCCAGCTATTTACTGAGCACCTCTTAAGTATCTGGCACTATGCTCCATATTCTTACCTGTGTTTTCTCAGTCCTCTGGGCCAGACACCTGTGAGTTTTCCTTGACCTGTAAATAGTTTCTTTTACTTTTTCTAATTGAAAGTAATGTGAGCATGCGATTTAAAAAAAGTAAATAACTCAAACAGGCCAAAGGATATGTACTCCCACTCTAGGTCCCTTCCCCAGAGATAGTCAGTATTACCATAAATGGGGACATACTGTATTTATTGTTCTGTATCTTGCTTTTTACTCCTAATAGTATATGTTAGAGATTATCCTTTTACCAGTATAAATGGATCCATCTTATTTTTTAAATGATTTCATAATATATAATTGTAGGGATGTATCATACTTTTAGTAAAAATAAGGTTTGTTAAAGTGTAATTTACAAGCAGTAAAAATGGCTTCTTAGTGTAGTTGTGTGAATTGGGTAAATGCATGCCTGTTGCAGAACCATCAGTAGAACATTTCTGTCAGCATCCCCCTAAGTTTCCTTGTGCTCCTATACACTTAACCTTCCCCTGACCCCCCGCCCCCCCAGCCGCCGGCCCTGATAACCACTAATCAGTTTTCTGTCCCTATAATATTTCCAGAATTTCATATAAATGGGATCATACAGTACGTAGCCTTTTGAGTCTGCCTCTTTCACTTATTAAAATGCATTTGAGATTCACCCATGTGTTGTGTGGATCCGTTGTTCCTTTTTGTTGCTAAGTAGTATTCCCTGGTATGGATGTAATAGTCTGTTTATCTGTTCAGCACTCAAAAGACATTTGGGTTAATTCCAGTTTTTAGCTTTTAAAATAGAGACACTATACACATTTGTGGACAAGATGTATGCTTCACTTTATATAAGAAATTGCAAACTTTTTAAAAATTAACTACGTCATTTTGCTTTCCTGCCAGCAGTATATGAGAGTTTTAGGTTTTCTATATCAGTGTCATCAGTGTTTTTAGTTTTAGCTATTCTAGTAGGTTTTTACTTTGTTTATAATGTTTTTATTTTCCTTTGGCTGCTTTTTGAGTGTTTCTTCTTATCACTGATTTTCAATAATTTGATTATAATGATCTTGTTATGGTTTTCTTTACAAACCCTAGCTTGTGTTTATTTTTCTCCTTGGATCTATGGATCCATACTTAATTTTTAAAATCAAATCTGGGAGTTTTGACATTGTTTTCAAATATTTTTTTCTGTCCCACCTCCCTTCTCAGGGTTCCAATTACATGTATTATACCATCAGTCCCACAGGTGGGGTTTTTGTTCTTTGTTTGTTTTTATTTGTTTGTTTTTTTCCCAACCTTATTTCACTCTCACTCCATCCTAAGCCTCCTTCCTCCTTGTGCTCACCCAGTCACTGACTCCCACACCTGCACACAGGTAGTGGATCAGGCAGTGGTAATGGAAGGGATGCTGATGTGCCGTGTAGTCCAGGCTGCAGAGTCCTGCTCCTCTGGGAAGCCGGCTTGTTCCCTCTCATATGTTTGTGCTCTCTGTTGGGAGATCCTCCTTTCATTCCTTATTCTTGAAACTTGCCTGCCTGGATACATCTTTGGGCAGAAGATCCAAAGGAACTCAAATTTATTGAGCATCTTCTCTGCTCTAAACATTGGATTGAGGCCCTTCATCTGTTGGTCTCATGGAATGGAAAAGTCGTCTGTGACCTCCACCCCTTTGCATGCACCCAGTTACTCTTTTCTCAATCTGTATTACCAGTGCTACAGACATAGCTCTTTATTGTATTTTTAATTTGTTGATGTTTCTTCTGCCATAGTAGGTTCTGCACTTCTTAGAATAGAGACATTCATGGATGCCAACACTTAGCAGAGCCTTTAGCACATAGTAGGCACTTATTGTTTGTTTTATGAATGGATATTAATATCTGCCCTCAGGAAAGTGAGGGTGTGAGGAATGTTGATAAAACACTGTTCCCATGGAGAGAGCTACTAGAAAAAAAATAATTATTTTGACACATACCAATGCACAGTAGATTGGAAAGACTTGAGATTTGGAGACAGAAAGTTCTCATATCTTAACAGGCTGTGTGATCTTTGGAAAGTCTGAGCATTACTTAACTCATTAGTCAAGAGGATGAATTGAGATGATATATCTTGGGGCTATAAATGTAAGATCACTTCAGCATAATTGTTAGACACTTACTAAGTGAATTGTCATCTTCTCAATGACTTTTTTATAATCAGGTAAGTTTTTTAGAAAGAAATAAAGATTTCAGATAGGTCAAGGTAAACATTTTGCACTGTAGGTTTAAAGAAAAAAATACAACTCATAAAACCTTAATCAACACACCCATTTTCCTGGCAGTGCTTTGCTACATGTGTTTGAGTGGCGTTTTTTGTGCTTTGGTGAAAGATTGAGTATCGTGTCTTTTAGATGGTGGCCAGAGGGGCCGCTCAGCATTGGGAGCAGTTGCGGCACCCACAGGCTAAAAGCCCTTGGCAGACACCGTCAGCCGGAAGCAGAACCCAACCCCAGACCATGGCCATGCTGCGGAGCACTGCCAGCAGCAGCGACCAGGATAGCTAACATCTAGTGATGGATCAGTATTGATGTATCAGGTCCTATGCTAAGGCCTTTTCCTATTTTTTTCCTGTTTTAATCCTTCCATCAATCATATGAGATGGGTATTGTTATTAATCCTTTTTTAAATCGGGGGAGATAAGGGGTAGAGAAGCCGAGCGATTTGCACACCGATAGGAAGTGATGAAGCCAAGTTTTAACCCAAGCCCTCTAACCACAGACTCCACACGCTTACCTGCTGCATTCTGCATCCTCTCCCGGCTGCTCTCTCATGGCAGGCTGGCTAGTTATCAAAGTGCAGAGGTCTACCAGATGCCTGGTGGTGGCAAATGAGGTATCAATGTAGAATTGCTACAGCTCTACGAAAGGAAAGCCTCACTTCTCCTAAGACACGCTTTGCTCTCGGACGGACAGGGTGCATGGTGTTTATCTGTGATTGTGTGTGTCTGTGATTCTCACTGCTGAGGAGTCATTGCCTGGTCCAAACCAGATGAATTCCCCAGAGCACAAGGATGGCCTTTGAAACCTTTCTGAGCTCTCGGAGGCAGCACGTCTGGAGTATTGACAGAGTCCCAGCTGCCTGTTTTAGGACCCTCGCGTGAGAAGGTACAGGAGGCCTATTACACTGCCCTGGGGGCTTTGAGAGCTTGTGGGCTCCTGGCCAGGGTAGCTGGGTGTCTGGTATCCCCACATTCCAAAACCCCTCCCTCTCTGCCATTCCAGAAAAGGATCCTGGGACTTTTATCACTGCAGCGCTGGGGGAGGGGGAGGCGGGGAGGGCGCAGCTAAGATTGAGAGGCATCCTTCTAAGCTTGTCCTGTACCATAAATTACAGAGGAGAGCAGAGCACTGTCCACTTCTACAGAATCACTGTCCTTCCATACCAGGGGCAAACTGAGCCCCCGCCCCACCCCTGCGTGTGCAGAAGGCTTGCTATAATTGCTTTCTCCGCTTCCTCACATCCCGCTAACGCTTCATGTCTATAGTCTAGCTTCCTCTCCCACTCTCCCCTCCCTGCAGTGCTCTAGTCCAGGTCACCAAAAGGACTACCTGCCACATCCAGTGGATAGACCTTATCCTTTTTATTTTGACATCTCTGAGCATGTGACAGTAATGATCTCTTCCTCCATTTTGAGCATTTGAAACTCTCCTCATAAAGTCTTTGACCAAGCTCCCTTCCAGTTCTACTACTTCTCTGATTGTTCCTTCTCAGTCTCTTTTGCAAACAATCTCCTTCTTTTGTGCCCACCCTTAACTGTTGATGTCTGCCAGGGCTCATTATGGCTCCCTTCTCCCTCCACTGCTTCAGCTAACACGTGTGTGCTGATGACTCCCAAATCTGTTTGAGCCCAGACCTCTCCTGATCTGTAGACTCAAATACCCAACTTCCTGCTGGACAGCTCCACTTGGATGACTCTCCAACATCTCAACATTAGTGTCTCCACCTCATTGAATTTTCAGTAAATCAGATCAGTCCAAGCACGTTGCCTATTTCAGTGAATGACACCACTATCCATCACTCTGTCACCTGAGCCAAAAATCCGGGAGTCTTTCTTTCTCCTTTCTTTCTCAAGAAACTATCCAATTAGTCACTGAGTCCTGTCACTTCTACCCTCTAGAACAGTGATGGCAAACCTATGACATGCGTGTCAGAGGTGACACGCGAACTCATTTTTTTGGTTGATTTTTCTTTGTTAAATGGCATTTAAATATATAAAATAAATATCAAAAATATAAGTCTTTGTTTTACTATGGTTGCAAATATCAAAAAATTTCTATATGTGACACGGCACCAGAGTTAAGTTAGGGTTTTTCAAAATGTTGACACGCCGAGCTCAAAAGGTTCGCCATCACTGCTCTAGAATATCTCTTCTCTAAGGTCAGTCCCTTCCCCATACTCTGGTTTCCTCAGCCTCTCCTGGATCTTGGACCTGAAGATCCAGAAACCTAGATCTTCATTCTCTTTACTGACTCCTTTATATCACTATTTAATCATACTCAAGTTTCTCCCATTCCTTAAGTTGCCACATCAACTCTACTCTCCTATAAACCTAGTGATAATAGCTACCATGTCATTCATTCAACATATCTTTTTTTGAATATGTTTTTATTGATTTTAGAGAAAGAGAGGACGAGAGAGAGAGAGGGAGAGAGAGAGAGAGAGAGAGAGAGAGACAGACATCAATGGGAGAGAACCACTGATCCACTGCCTCCTGTGTGCCCTCTACTGGGGATCAAGCCTATAAGCTGGGCATCTGCCCTGACCAGGAATTAAGCCAGTGATCTCTGGGTGCATGGGATGACACTCAACCAGCAGAGCCACAGTGGCTGGGACTCATTCAACATATCTTTATTGAGCACCTACTGTGTGCCAGACACTTTTTTAGGGCTAGATGCCCAAGCATTGTATAAGATACATTGTATACAAAGAGCCTCCATTTCTTTTTTTTTTAAATTAAATCTTTATTGTTCAGATTATTACAGTTGTTCCTCTTTTTTCCCCCCATAGCTCCCCTCCACCCAGTTCCCACCCTACCCTCTGCTCTTACCCGCCCCCACTGTCCTCATCCATAGGTGTACGATTTTTTTCCAGTCTCTTCCTGCACCCCCCACACCCCTTTCCCCCTGAGAATTGTCAGTCCATTCCCTTTCTATGCCCCTTATTCTATTATATTCACCAGTTTATTCTGCTCATCAGATTATTTATTCACTTGCTTTTTAGATTCACTTGTTGATAGATATGTATTTGTTGTTCATAATTTTTATCTTTACCTTTTTCTTCTTCTTCCTCTTCTTAAAGGATACCTTTCCGCATTTCATATAATACTGGTTTGGTGGTAATGAACTCCTTTAGCTTTTTCTTATCTGTGCAGCTCTTTATCTGACCTTCAATCCTGAATGCTACCTTTGCTGGGTAAAGTAATCTTGGTTGTAGGTTCTTGGCATTCATCACTTTGAATATTTCTTGCCACTCCCTTCTGGCCTGCAAAGTTTCTGTTGAGAAATCAGCTGATAGTCGTATGGGTACTCCCTTGTAGGTAACTGACTGTTTTTCTCTTGCTGCTTTTAAGATTCTCTCTTTGTCTTTTGCTCTTGGCATTTTAATTATGATGTGTCTTGGTGTGGTCCTCTTTGGATTCCTTTTGTTTGGGGTTCTCTGCACTTCCTGGACTTGTAAGTCTATTTCTTTCACCAGGTAGGGGAAGTTTTCTGTCATGATTTCTTCAAATAGGTTTTCAATATCTTGCTCTCTCTCTTCTTCTGGCACCCCTATAATTCGGATGTTGGTACACTTGAAGTTGTCCCAGAGGCTCTTTACACTATCTTCATATTTTTGGATTCTTTCTTGTTTTTGTTTTTCCGGTTAGGTGTTTTTTGCCTCTTCGTATTTCAGATCGTTGACTTGATTCTTGCGATCCTCTAGTCTGCTGTTGGATCTCTGTATAATATTCTTTATTTCAGTCAGTGTATGCTTAATTTCTAGTTGGTCCTTTTTCATATCCTCGAGGGTCTCACTAGATTTATTGAGGGTCTCACTAAATTTATTGGTGGTTTCTAGAAAATTCTTGAAAAACCTTATAACCGTGGTTTTGAACTCTATATCCAATAGTTTGCTTTCCTCCATTTCTGTCATTTGTGACCTGTTTCTTTGTCTCTGCATTTTGGCTGCTTCCCTGTGTTGATGGAGTGGCTTTCTGTGCTAGGTGTCCTATAGGGCCCAGTGGCTCAGCCTTCCCAATTACCTGAGGTGGACACTCTAGGTGCACCCCTTTGTGGGCTTTGTGCACAGTCTTGTTGTAGTTAAGCCTTGATTGTTGTAGGTATCACTGGGAGGAATTGACCTCCAGGTCAATTGGCTGTGAGAATCAGCTGTGTCTACAGTGGGAGAACTTTTGTGCTGAAGACACCTTATGGAGCAAGACTTGCTTCAGTGGGGCTTTGGTGCTCACTGAGTCTGCCCCCTAAGTGTGTCCCTTATGGATATGAGGAGTTGTAATCTGGATGGTCCCACTCTGACCACTGGGTATACTGGCTCTTGGATCTCTAAGGAGGTGCTAATTTAGCCTCTGCCTGAGGCTACCCAGCAGGAGCTATGGAGAGATCTGCAGATTCCTCATGTGTTTGAGGTTTGGAGGTGCCCAGATGAGGCCCAGCTCTGCACTTTACTTCCGCACCTCCTCTGAGTCTTAGTGTGCTTTTCTCTTTCCTTCTAGTTACAGAATTTCCACTCAGCCAGCCTTCCTGTGGTTCTGGATGATGTCCGTTTTGTCTTTTAGTTGTATTTTTGAAGTGGTTGTGTGAGGCAGCAATTTCAGGTGTTTACCTATCCTGCCATCTTGGTTTCTCAAGAGCCTCCATTTCATTGGGAAACAAAGACAGCCTGTGTATATAGAATGTCACAGTTTTATAGAGCACTTACTATGTGCCAATCACTGTGCTAAACACCGTAAATTCATTATCTCATTTAGTCTTTTCAACAACCCTGTGGAGTAAGTGTTGTTATGCCCCACTGTACAGATGAAAAAAAGCTGTAACTTACCGAAGGTCACAGTAGCACAGAACCAGGAATCAAACCCACCAATCCCACTTTATGTCCTGTGTCAGGCCCTGGACCATCAGCCTGTAGGGGAATGCAGATCCATTTTGCTTGGAGAATATTTTTAATATTTTCAGTAGGTACCCCCTAAAGTGAAATCCTTGGGTGCTGGGCCTTTCCAGGAAGAGCAGAGAGCGCCTCTCTGCAGAGTGTTCAGGGTTGACAGCCCTGTGTGGGCTAGACAGACTAAGTGCCCGTCCTTGGCCTGGACTTCAACTTGAAACGGGAGGAATGGCCATCTGTGTCCTCTTGAATTCTTGGCCATCAATTTTTTTTCATGTGTTCCTCAGTGTTAGTTGTTCTGACCTCTTCCAGGAACTGATCCATGTTCTGCTTTTAAATTAATTTCACTTGTTGTCTCAGCCTCCCTCTTCTGCCTCCCCCACCATTCAAGGAATGCAGCCCCAGAGTACCTGACAGTTATATACCCCATCGTCTTCCTCTTTCCTCGGTGTTCCAACCCTCATAGGTGGGTCTGCAGTGGATGGCCAGAAGTTGTGTTTTCTTTGAACAAATCTCCTTCCCTAGATGACTAGGGACCCACACTTTTTTGCACAGGTAGATACTGTAGACCCACCTGTTGGTTTTTTCCTGGTTATAAATTCATCTGCTGCTGGCGAAGTGGGAGGCCTCAGACTGCTAACTGCTCCTGATGGTGTATCTGTTCTCCTGCCCCCAGTTCAGGACCTGAGGAGCTATATCTAGTCTTTTCTCTAATTTTCCTGAAGGTGAGCACTGGGCATACCTTGAGAAAATTCCCCTGCAGGGCATCTGTCAGTTGGGAGCCTGTTGTGTGCAATGAAATCAAAAGTGATGTGAGCTGGTCTAATTTTTGAGAAATTGATAATAAAGTTTTAGGAATATCTATAGCAATTAGAGAAAGTAAATTTATATCAGTTGACCCTAATAATTTAAAAATAAAGTTTTATGTTTTAATTTTTCTAGTGATTCATTTTTTTATACTTTTATGAAAGTGTCACTCTGTGACAGAGTTGAAATTTAAAAAGCCAAACAAACTGGTCCTTCTTCATAGATTGTGTGATAAGCATTGGACTGTGGTGATCAGAGCACAGGCTTTGGGTTGGCTTAACCTTTCCCGTCCTCCCTTTCCTCATCTGCACTTGGGGTTATGGGAGGCAGTGCATGGACACAAACGCATATCCAGGCAGCTGTGCCCTGGAAGAGGTGAGGACAGAGGAGGCCCTTAGCGGGAAGGGGTGATAAGAGATTGATCAGGGGAACTCCCTGGTGCAGGTGATGTCTGAGCTGTGCCCGGAAGGATGGGACCTCAGTAGCAAGGTCAGACACTTGGGGGAGGGGGCAGTTTCTTCCCCTGCAGACACAGCTCCGGGCACTATGGGAAGTAGGAACCGCAGATGTGCTTAGAGCTGAGCGGAGTCTCTGATGGGAGCAGGCAGGCAGGCTGCATTCCTGTGGTATTTGGAGATTGATCTTGTCAGATTAGCAGCTTTGCTTTTCTTGGTTCAGGTACAAGATCCCCACGTGGGGAGCTGTGCTGCTGGGGAAGAGCGAGAGCTGAGGAAAGCAGAGAACGTGATCCTGGCCCCTCTCCCAGTCTGTGCGAGGCTCCAGGCCAGGAACCGCCCTGCACCGGCTCCTCAGTGAGGGAGCGCCCGGGTCTGAGCTCCACTCACACAGTTTCCAGGGTGAGGCAGGAGCGCTGCAGAAAGGAGGATGCTGGCATTTGGGGACTTGGTCCGCTCTCTCTACGCTGTCTGCACCAGGGGCTGGGGTAGGGGGGCCACAGCTGCATACAGGGTGCCTCCCCACATAAATAGCCAGGCTACAGGAGAGAAGCAGGGCTGCAGCCTCACCTCTCCCAGATGCAGGCAGGACACCAGTCCTTGGCCGCCTCCTGCCATCTGAGCTTTCTACTCCCTGCTCCCATTCCATTCACGGAGTCATGAATTACTCGTAGGCAAATGAAGGAGCCAGAGGAAAGCCACAGCCCCACCCAGGGAACCTGAGTTCAGCGAATCTCTCAGGAAAGAGGTCTGGCTGGAGGGAAAAAGTTAGAGATAATCCTTGCGGAAACCTCAGAGGATAGATGAGATTGTCCAGGGTGATGTGGAGGGTAATGGGCAATGCGGCCCCTGCTCTTGGGAGACCCTGATGGGGAAAATGCAAGCCTGACCGCGGGCAGCATGACAAAGGCAGGCCTGTGACAGCTGGCCAGTGACATCTCTGTGCCTCTTGTGTTGGGATTGACCCATTCTCCCTTTCCGTGTTCTGTGGGCTTAGTTTGGGGAAGTTTTCCATACAACTTGAGAACACAGTTTGAAAACAGATGGTTGGCAGAAACAAAAGGACACCTTGCACTCTTGCTCAGCCCCTGAAGAAAGAGTGTCTAGGCTGGAGGCCAGCCGCAGAGCTTGCTCCAAGAAGCATACCCCAGTGGAGCAAGAGCCCCCAAATGGGCCAAGGCATGTGCATGGGGCTCAGGAACAGCTCTCTGGGGCCTGATTAGAGATGGTTCGGTGACTGCTGTCCCCCACTGGCCTTGCTCCCACATGTCCATGGGTGGCTGTGATCAGCGAGGTTCCAGCCAGATAAAGGGCTGCCTCCACCTCATTCCCCATCCCCTCCATCCCCCCCACCCCCCTGCACACCCTCAGGACAAGCAAGAAGGATTAAGGGCGGGACTTTGTTCAGCTCTGTGTGTGTCCTTAGAACCTTTTGTGCCCTCTCTAAAACCACTGCCCACACACCTGTGCCTTTGTCTTTCTGCTCAGAGGTTGTTGCATGCACAGGTGCCCCTGAAATCCAGGTCCCTTCCCCCATGCTGGGCTTGTCTCCCCTCCTCCCCTACACCTGAGGGAGGATGCAGTGAGAATGAGCACTGCTTGGATTAGTTTCTCCTGACGGAGAGAATCCTTCCTCAGAGGCAGTGACCTTTGGAAAACATAGTGTAGCCAGTTCTGCTGTAGCCTAGCGTTCCTGAGCAGGATGAAGAGCACTACAAGCGGCAGCAGGGCAGCGCACAGCAGGCCATCCCCCGGTGCTGGCGGCTGCGGGGAAAGACTGCTCATCCCAGGGACTTGGCCCCTGACCCAGCCCTGTCTCCAGTGAGCTCCGACAAAGACACTCACCCTCATGGAGATGCGTTCCTTTGCTGCCACTCAAATTACTGGGAGGAAGCTAAGAGTTCAGGGGCTGCAGTCTGGCCAAGGAGAGCTGCATATAGGGTGCAGGTTCAGGAGAGCCTGGCTCCATCCCCCTCTGTCTGGTACTCACTCAGGAGCTCCCTGGAGGAGTGTTTGCTGAAGGGAGAAAGGCAGGACCGGCCATTCTCTGCCCTGCATCTGGATCCCCAGGCTGACCTGGGTGAGCAGCAGGTCTCGTCGCTATCCAGCCTTGATCCCTTTTCAGGCAGGACTTGGGAGTTGGATGCAAAGAGAGTAGGATGGGAACCCAGGTTACAAGGCCCCAGCCATTGTGTTCCCTCCAGCAGGAGGCTGTTCATTTTCTTTCTTTAAAAAAAAAAAATATTGCCGAAACCGGTTTGGCTCAGTGGATAGAGCGTCGGCTTGCGGACTGAAAGGTCCCAGGTTCGATTCCGGTCAAGGGCATGTACCTGGGTTGCGGGCACATCTCCAGTAGGAGATGTGCGGGAGGCAGCTGATCGATGTTTCTCTCTCATCGATGTTTCTAACTCTCTATCTCTCTCCCTTCCTCTCTGTAAAAAATCAATAAAAATATATTAAAAAATATATATATATATATATACACACACACGTACACACACACGTGTGTGTGTGTGTTTATTGATTTCAGAGAGAGGGAGAGAGAGAGAGAAACATCAATGATGAGAGAATCATCAACCAGCTGCCTCCTGCACACCCTATACTGGGGATCAAGCCTACAACCCAGGCATGTGCCCTGACCAAGAATCGAACTGTAACCTCCTGGTTCATAGGTCAATGCTCAACCACTGAGCTGCACCGGCTGGGCTAGGCTGTTCATTTTCTTTCCAGGCCATGGCTGGGCCTAATTACTGGCTCGCTTTCAGCCTTTCCTGAGGCTGGCGTGGATTTCAGGAAGTAGAGTGCTTTATAGCTGGGGCAGAAGTGGTCCAGCCCACTCAGACAATCATTGCTTGGTGCTGGGGTGCAGTTGGTCAGGGGAAGTGGAGAGGGGCTTCTCTGCCACCTGACTTCACCACTGGGTCAGGGAGCCTTGAGGTCGAGGCCTCGCCAGTGCCCACGCCAGGTTCACAGAGTCTCTTCATGCCATCTTAGCAAAGATTGAGTGTGGCTGGGACTCCCCTTCCTCAGTCTGGGCAGATGAAAGAGCTGGGTTTGGAGTCGGGTGAACCTGAATCCCAGCTTTGCCACTTAGGTAGCCGAGTGACCTTGGACCGGTTCCTGAGTCATGCCCAGCTTCACCTTCCTCGCCTGCAGAGTGGGAGTGACAGTCCCTGCTTCCTGGCAGTTTGGGGGCTCCACAAGCTGACGCCCCTGAGGCCTCGGGCCTGGTGCTGACCTACAGTGATGCTCAGGCAGTGGCGGTGCTTGTTGTTGCCGTTCTGTCTCCTCGCACCCAGGCGGCCACGGCTCTTATCGAGACCTTCTGGTATGTGTCTTGACGGGAGCCGTCAGGACTTGTGTAGACTGTGCCTACAAACCCCGGTGATTGGCGTTTGTTGATACAGGAATGCCTCCGCGTATCGGAAAGTGTGACTTTTGGAAAATCCAGCCACACAGGATGCAACTGATATCTTGTAATTTAGTAAAAAAGGCTTCTGACCACCCGACAGGGCCATGGGCCGTCAGAGCCGCAGAGAACTGATGCCTCCCAGTGCCCTAACCACTGGGTGGCCTTGCCCTGCAACCCATAGTCTTTTACACCTTTGGGTTGTGCACATGCTGCTTCCCAACTTGAAACGCTCATCTCCCAATTCCCTGCCCGTAGACCCACTGCCTTGACTTTAACAAGCAGCTCACTGTCACCTGGCACAAAGCTCGGCGATCGCTGATCAAAGAGCTGCTTGTGGCAGGCTCTCCCTCCGAAGGGGCCTGGATGGGGCACGCACTCAACCTGGGGGGCACGTGTGCATGTGCTGCCTGGCATGTCCCTCCTCACAGTCTCCACATTTCAACTCCAGCTCAGATGTCCCTCCTCAGTGAAGCTTCTCCCCGGGTCCCCAGGCAGTTAGACTCGGGGCTCCCACAGCCCCGTGTGCGTCTCCATCAGTAACACTTCACACGCTGCTCCGTCGCTCCCTCCTGAGTCCTCCACTAATCCTTGCCTAACTTCCACCTTTAGTTTACCCTGTGCCGCTTACTGAGGATCAATTGGGACAGCTCCCATTTCCCTTGCCTTCGTCCGTCCTGCCAGCACGGTTGTCACAGCAGCCTTGGCTGGGAGAGGGAAATACAAGTGGGGCATCCGCTGGCCTCGGGCCACATCCAGGCCCAACCCGCTGCTCGGCCCAACTCGCTGGGCTTCCTTCCCAGCAGCCACACCACCGGCATCAACCGTGGGAAGAGTCTGAATGATTCTAAGAAGACAGTAAATTCTAAATAATTTTCCTGTAGGAGCATTTAGTTTGATGGGCTCCTTCAGTTAGCTCAAATAATTAGGAATTGCATATCTGTTCACTTGTTTAATGCGTTTTTATTAAATGCCTGTGTTAGACACTGGGGAAATGGTTTTGAAAAATGTAGGCAGGGTGCCAGATCACCGGCTGGGGGGTATACGTTGAACTTGTCCCTCTGGGTCCTTAGTGACATTCAGACCAAGTGGAAAAGCGAGAGACCTGACTGAGGGTCCCCACCCCTGGGGACCTGGGGACCTGGGATGGCAATAGCACGCTCCGTGGCCGAGTAAGTGTCACATAGCAGCTCTGTGGGCTGTGGCAGGACTGAGAGGGTGGCAGCTTTGGAGCCTCAGGAAAACTGTGAGTAGCTTTCATGGAACAGGGTTACAGAGAGACAGAAAGGACATCTGAAAAGACTCTGAGCAAGACTTCTTGGCATGTTCCCCCAAGTCAAGCCCAAACAAAAGGCTGTTGATGGCATGTCTTCCGCATAGTCACGAAAAGCTTCAGACGAAGGGTGAACAGTTTCTGTTTCTGCAGTTCAGAGGCCGTAAAGAATGAAGAATGGCTTGGGGAAATGATGGCTTCATCATTAAGCCAGCATCCGCTCCAGAAGTGAGCCCGTTTGCACAGCCTGTGATCTTAATCCCTGCGTCCCTGCAGAGGCTCCCATGTGGCAGAGAGTGCCCGCGGGCATGGGACAAAGCCTCCCACATCCTCCACCTCCGTGGGGGCCAGAACCAGGCTTCGCAGATCCCCATTTAGACCTTGCCCGGGGTGAATGCTTGCCCCACTCCTGACCCTCCCCCTCCCCCTAAGCACCCCCATTGCAAGCCTCTTGTAGAGCTTTTGGGGGACTGTGATAAGTAATGGTTGTTGCCCCCACCCCCCACCCCCAGGGGCTGAGTGGATGAGAAAGACAAGCCGAACAGTGTGATGACTGCAGTAACAGAGCAAGCCAGGAAGTATGCACACCCAGCTTAGGGGCCCTGACCAAGCGGAGGGCAGGAAAGGCTTCCTAGAGGAGGTGCCACCTGCGCTACTGTCGGAGGACAGTTGGAAACCGCCAAGCAGAGAACCTAGGATAGGCAGTCACACCGAGGGAAGGAGGCCCACTGGCAAGTAGTTTGGGCTTTCCAGAGTAGAGAGGGCTGGGATGGGAAGAGGCCATGAAGGCCATGCTGAGGAGTTTGCTATTTTATTTTATTTCCCATTACAGTTGATATGCAATATTGTTTTATATTAGCTTCAGGCGTTTAACACAGTGGTTAGACATTTATACAATTTAGGAAGTGATTGCCTCGTAAGATTTTCCCCACCCACCTGGCGCCGTACATAGTTACTACAACATTGTTGACTGTATTCCCTATGCTGTACTTCAGGGCATTACCTGACGTGGAGGAGAGAGGGTTAGAGGAGGTGACACTGGGGAGGGAGATGCTGGGAGGCGGTGATAAGGCAAGAGGGGCTTGGTGAGATGTTAGGGAAGGAGAAGTGACATTCGGTGGCTGGTGTAGGGATGAGTGAGAGGGAGGGTTAAGAACAGATCCCCAGATTCTGTCTCACACAGTGGGGTTGGTGGCTGCACCACTTCCTAACCTAGAGATCAAAGGGGCGGGCAAGTTTGGGGGCAGCTGTTGAGTTCATTTGGGGAAATGCTGACCTTGAAGTTCCTGTGGAGCATCCCATAGAGAGGTGAGCACCAATGTCCTTTTAATTTTGTTTCCCAATTTCTTTCTGTTATAAACAACATTGCTATGAATAATATTCATGTAAATAAGTCATTATAAAGTTCCCTGACAATTCCCTCATGTCGCTGGCATAGTGAAAGAAATGTTTTCATGATATTGCCCTGGCTTGTTGTATTTATCCCTCTTTATCACCAGACATCTCAACTTGAAATGTATTTGCCTAAACTTCTTTCCCACTGCTTCCCCTGTCATTAATCTTATAAGCATTTCCATATAGTGGGTACCATGCTAAGTACTAAGGATGCAGAGTAATACATAATTTTACCCTAGAACTTCAGTCTAGAAGGGGTGTCAGACACAAAAACAAAATTGTCACACAGAGGGTTGATGCTATGGTAGCTGAAAGTATAGGATGCTGTGAATACACAAGAAAGGAGGCACCAAATTAAACTGAGGGAGTCAGAGAAAGCTTTTGTTTTTCTAAGGAGGATTTTCTGAGGATTCCTCTTCTGTCATTATTGACAGTACGTACCTCTTGATCTTCATTGTAATTATTTGCTTCTAGCATTTAAAAGCCAGAGATGATCCTCTCATTGGTTCATTGATAAGTGATATCTCACCATCATTCAGTTGAAAACATTTTTTCTGTTTTGGTTTTGTATTTAGCCACGGTAGGGGCTACAAATGTCAGTGGATGGGATAGATTATGTCAATAGTCACTCAATATATGTGGTCTGTGAACCTGAAATTTTCATGGGCCCCTCAAGGCCATACCCAACCAGAGCCAAAGAACTATGCCTTTTCCTGGGGCCCTGACCTCTTCTGGAATCACTCACTATCTGCCCCACACCCCTGTATTCTCTCAGCACTGCCTGTTCCCCAAGACATCCACATAAAGACATTGTCATGTCCCCTTCAGCAGCCTGGACAAGATGCCGGCAGTTCCTTTCCCTCCCGACTGTAAGCCAGCTGCTCTGGGAGTGTATGTAACAGAGAACACCTTGAGAAGCCATCTTTTTTGGGCAAAGTGGTTAGAGAAGGATTTTTGAAGGAAGTGGTATTTTATCCAAGTCTTAAAGATTTCATAGGACTTAAGCAGTTGAAAAATGATGGGTGTTTTCTAGACAGAGGGAATGTATAAACTAAGAGCATGGGAGCCACAGGACACTCAGAGAACTGCAAGTGTTTCAGCATATCTGGGGCACAGTGCCGTGCCCTAGAATGCTGGGAGACAAGGCTGGAGAAGCCATCCAGCGCCTGGGACCCTTTTACAAGTCGCTCTAAAAGGATGTTTATTACAATCTGAGGAAAATGGGAAATTATTGCCATGTTTTAGACAAGAGTCAAGAGAGTTAACGTGATCAGACTTGCTGTTTGGAGAGACTGTTCTAACCTAACAATGGAAGATGAATTGGAGGAGGGAACTTAGAAACATGAAGGCAGTTAGGAGACTTTTACAGTAACTGCTGAAGGCGGTCCCTTAGGGATGGAGAAGAGAGACTTGGTAACACATAGGAAATACAATCAAAGTGTCCCTTCTCTCTTCCCAGAACATCTTGTGTGGCATTTCTCCCTCCACCACCACATCTGATCATGACACCGTTATTCTACCCCTCCAGGACAGGAGCCTGTCATTCCTCTTTGTGGGCAACCCTTGCACCTATTTTGCCTACTGAATTGCTTTGATGATTAACTGGGTGAGGAAGGCTGGGCTGAGGGAAGAATCTGGAATGGCTCCCAGGTTTTTGGCTTTAAAGATAGAAAAAAAATAGGGATGCCATTCATTGAGATTGGGAACCCAAAAAGAAGGGTAGTTGTTTCTGATTTTGTCAGAAAAGAGGAAAGGGCAGAGATTGTGAATTTGGTTGTGGACGTAATGATTTGAGATGCCTGTAGAACACGGAAGGAGAGAGGTGGAGTGATCACGTGCTTGTGTGAGCCTCGAGTCCAGGAAGAAAGATCAGAGGTCGAGCCAGGCAGTGGGAGCTGTCAGCACGTAGAGGAAGCTTTGGCGGTGGGTGAGGCAGTAGAGGGTAGGTGTGTAGACTGGTCCCAAACTGGCAGCTTATAAGCTACATCCATTTTAGGGATGGAGTCCATTCTAGCTTGTTATAACCCTGCCTCTTCTTGTTGTCTTACATCTGGTCCAACTAATATATTTATAGTATCTTGTTGGCTCTTGTAGGCATCTGAGGTTATAAGTTTTAGAGGGAGAAGAAGAGAGCAGAAGGACATAACTCTGGGGAATACCAACTCAAAAGGGATTCATAGGAGGAAAAACTAATGAGGAATAGGAAAGAATAGCCAGAGAGATTGGAGGAAATCATAAGAACAGTATTTTATTCTCTTCAAAATTATGGGAGGCAATGTAGGGAATATGTACTAAAGTATAAAATGTGGATTCCATTTGATGCAACAATTCCACTTCTAAATATTTCACATAAGGAAATAATCATATCTGTGCACGCAAGTTATTGTAATATGATGCTTGTTGCAGCATGTTTATAATAGCAAAAAAATTGGAAACAACATCAGTGTCTCCTAGTTGAGAATGATTAAGTAAATGTTGCATGTCCATATGATGAAATAATATGTAGTCATTAAAAATGATGATGTCAGACTATATTTACTAACTTGTCCCCACAGTTTTTTTTTTTATTAATTTTTCAAGAGCAAGTTATAGAACAGGACATGTAATTCCATTTATGTGAAATGTCTAGTTATAGAAGGAAATGTCTGGAAGCCTTCACATACAAAGTTCCCAATAGCTAAATCTAGTAGAACTTGCTCTGGGGTCTGTGACCTTTGACCTTTCTGTGGCTTATGACATTGTTAAACTTTCTTGGTTTCTGCTCCTTGTCGTCTTTCCCTGACCTTTGTCCCATAGGCTGGCAATCGGGACTGAAAAGTGGCAGACTTGGTCCTGGGAGAATCCTTCAAAACTGGCAGCTTGTTCGTATCCTAGACACACCCCAAGCAGGGCAGTTACCAGACAGTTCTCTGGAAAGGAGCGGTTATGGACAGCATTTCCCTGGACCTTAGTCCCTTTGAGTCTACATAACTCTTCAGGAAAGAAACCCTTCCCAGGGTCTCTGGGTACACGTTTCCTCTCCTTGCCCACTTCCCACACCCTCTAGCAAAATTGCCTGGCTATCCCCTCTCTCCCATGCCTTCTGTTCAATCAAAGGGTTATTTTTAACAGTGTTGTGTATACCATGCTTAAATCCTGGCAAAACACCAGAGCTTTGGAATAGACACCGAGATAGAAATAGTCTCCCACAACCCCTCTCTTTTTTAAAGTTTTTCCTTTTAAAGTGAGAAAACAAGTTCTCTAAACTGCAGGCAGCCCTACCAGGAAAGTCCCCAACACTAGCACCGAGAGGCTGGACCTACTGCCACTTTGGGACTTGCTTCAGCCCAGGGGTAGACGGTTCCTGCCACTTTCCTGGGCTTGGTGGGTCCAGAATCTGTGTGTCTCGGAATCACAGAGAGTACCTAGTCCATCCCCCATGCCCAGTAGCCAGAGGCTCTTAACTTCCAGAAGCAGCCCATCCACTTCAAGATACTCAGTAACTGGAGAGTTTTAACTAAGAAAAACCAAACTCTGCCTTTGTATAACTTCCACCTGTGGGCCTAGTTCCGCTTGCCTGGGACACAGAGCAAGTCTAGTCCCTCCTCTCTGTCAGACTTCAGATTGGACGCTGGCGATCGTGTGCCTTCAAGTCCTCCATAGCCAGACATCTCTGCTCTGGAAGGCCCTCCCCCTCATGTGGGTTCTCTCCTGTGGGTCAGGCCCGCTTTCCTGCTGTTCCTTTAGGGGGCACCCAGGGTGGAGTTCCTGCTGCTCACAGGTGGCCTGCCACATGGTAAGCGTCAGGATAAGCTCTCCTCCCATTTTTTAATGTTCCTCAGAGAGACACTACTTTAGAGGTCATGTCACATTGACCGTAAGCCTATTCTTGACATGCTGTTGCTAGTCCCCATCTCCTTCCTACTCAAGACTGTGATAGAATTTATGGGCCCAAACCAGGCCTGCCCACGTAGCTGCCTATTCAGAGCTCTTTGGATCATCCTTGGATTTCCAGCATAAGCTGTTTCTTTCCTCTCTGTTGATTTCATGATTAAGCCATTCTATCTTTATCCAAACAGTATTCATAAAACAGAGACGAAGACAAGCCTAGAACAGTCTTGTCACTTACTTGGCAGGCGTGAGCAAAACTGTTCACCAGCTACCAAACTTGCAAACCATCCTGCCATTAGCCCAGATTGCTATTGCTCTCTCATACCTCCAGTCATCTTCTACATGCTCTTCAACAGTCCACAGTAATGTCTGAGAGCTCCGTGCACAGATTCCTCCTTTACGAGAGCACCGCCAACTTTAAAATCAGAAATCTCAGGTTTCAGACCTGGTCTGTCCCCTTCTCACCTAGGACAAATCACTTTAACTCTTTGAATCTCAGTTTCTGCATCTGTAAATTAAGGGAAATACCCATCCTGCTTATTTCAAATGGCGTTTGTGAAGATGAAAGGATTACAGCATAATGAGAAACAGTAGGTAAGAGTAAGCTGATGATAATTCATAAACATTTATTGAAAACCGGAGTGCTTACAAATGCCTGGGGAGGGGGTGTCAGCGCTCAGGGACCTGGGACAACACAGAATAGGGCTTCCCGAGAGGGTCTTAAAGCAGGGTGAGAACAGTAAGCCTTCGCTGGTCGGGTCTGCTGTCAGGATACGTGCTGAGAGGCCTATCAGGAGGCAAGGCAGATGGGACCTCAGGGTTTGGACCTAGAGATGGAGATGTCCTTGGTGAGAGCTGTGTCTCTGCAGTGGTGGGGGTGGAAGCCAGCTGACCTCAAGCTGAATCATGAGGTGAGGATCTGTGGTTGGTGCGTGTGGACTGTTCCCAAGGAACGTGCCTGTGAAGGGAGAAGAAAGACAGTCTGGAAGCTCGGCGAGCGTGGCCGTGAGTGGGTATCTGGACGGCCAGTGGGAAGCATCCTGTACACAGCCAGGAAAAATGGAGCTACAGAGAAGAAGGCTGGCATAAATAGTATAACAGGTCCTTAGAACAGTGAGGGCAGGGGTTGGCCTTTGATCTCCAGAAGGGTGCTGAGAGAGAAGCTTGAGAAGGGTGGCCATGTGTGTAAGACTACTGTGGGGCGTGTAAGAGACTGCTTACTAAGGCGGCCAAAGACTGTCAGGCAGCAGAGCAGGCCATGTGGGAGACATGACTCTGCAGTGGCTCCAGCTCATGTACGTGTGCGTGTTTTCTCCAGCAGGCTTAGTCCTCCAGGTGTAGGGACAGGGATTCTGAAAGAAGTAACTCCAGACCGGAAATCCCACCCCAGATTAACCGTGCTTCCCAGAGGATTCATCTGTAGGAAATAGCTTCTGTTCCTAAAGTGAGGAGAAAGGCGCTGGGAGTTGGGGTAGAGACAGGACTCAGGCCACTCCAGGGGGAGCAGCCATGGCCAGACCCATTGCTGCCAGATGAACAGCTGGCCAAGGATGGTTAGTTCCCAGGAGCCTCCCGGCATGTGGGAGCAGTAGTCTGGTGGTTAGACCACTCTGGCTTCCCTGTGATGAGGTGGCCAAGTCCTTGTCAGGTTGTGCGCTGAACGTGGAGGGGCCCAGAAGAACCCTGGTAGAGAACCCTGGAGAGGGGCTAGGGAAGCAGTCAGGCAGTGTTGCAGCATAGCCTGTGAGACTAAGCAACACGTGCCCATGGGTGAGGGCTGCTGGAGCTGTGTCGGTGGAGTATATGCAAGAGGCTGGGGTAGGAGGCACAACAGTCCCTGGGCCCTTGATACAAAGATCTGGTCTGAGGACAGTGCTTCTGAGCACCTCACGTCATTCTGGAGCCTTCAGCTTCCTGAGTTAAAGCAAGGTGGCTCACCTCTAACCCGAGGAATCAACGTCTGAGAGCAGGGCCCAGCCTGGCCCGGCACTGAGGGAGTCCTGGGGGTGCTGTTGGCAGTTATTGGTAAGTCAGGTACTACCATCAACCCTACCTCTGACCTGGCACTCCCTTTGGGAGAAGGAGGGCATGGCTGATACCAAAACTGGGAGGGGAGGGAAGGAAGTAAGGAACAGACAGTTATTGAGCAACGTGGTGTGCCACGAACTTTGCATGCTTATCTCATTTCATCTGTGAGGTAGAGGTACTATTAGCCCTGTTTTTTATTCATTCATTAAACAAATATTTATTGAGTGCTTGCTAGGTGTCAGGTGCTGCTGTGTGTGCTGGAAATACAGCTGTGAGCAAAACAGACAAACATCCCGGCCTTTGTGGGGCTCATAATTGGGAAGCAGCCAAACCCAGATATATAAATAAAATATATAGTATATGAGACTGTAGGGAGACTGCTAGAGAAAAATAAAGCAGGAATGGGGAATAGAAAGTTGGAGAGGGTAACTGGGAAAGGTGACATTTACGTATGCTGATATGGGGTGTTGGGGGGTCGGGGAGAGATCCTTCCAGACAGAAGAAACAGCCAATGCAAAAGCTCTGAGGTAGGATCCACAAACAGAAAAGAAGCCTGTGTTGCTACAAAATAGTAAGAGATGAAATCAGAAAATTAAGAGAAGTCTAAAGCATAAGGACATTGTAGGTCATTATAAGGATGGAGGATTTTGAGCAGAGGTGTTCAAGGATCACTCTGGCTACTTTGATGAGAATAGACTGTTGTGAGGCAGGGAGTCCAATAGGAAGGAGGCTTTCGTAATAATCTGTGAGAGAGATAGTGGCTTGGACCACAGTAGAAGTAGTAGAGGTGGTGAGATATTGTCATGTCCAGGATATATTCTGAAGGTAGAGCTGACGGGTTTGCTGACATCTCAGCAGTGGTTATAAGAGAAAGAGAAGAATGTAGGCTCACTTCAGGAATTTAGCCTGAGCAACTGGAGGAATGAAGTACTACTTACCAAGAAGGAGAAATGACTGCAAGAAGAACCGGTTTTAGGGGGAGTATTAGGAACTCAAGTTTAAACGTGCAAAGTTTGAGATGCCTCTTAGACATCCACGTGGAGAAGTCCAGTCTATGAAGTGAGTGAGTTTAGACCAGCCGTGGGCAAACTACGGCCCGTGGGCGGGATCCGGCCCGTTTGAAATGAATAAAACTAAAAAAAAAAAAAAAGACCGTACCCTTTTATGTAATGATGTTTACTTTGAATTTATATTAGTTCACACAAACACTCCATCCATGCTTTTGTTCCGGCCCTCAGGTCCAGTTTAAGAACCCATTGTGGCCCTCGAGTCAAAAGTTTGCCCACCCCTGGTCTAGACGGAGCCCTAGGGCATACCCACACTTAGTGGTGCAGGAGAGGAGAAAACTGCAAAGGAGGAATGCTCAGTGTGACGGCAGGAAAACGTGGTATTCTGGAAACCAAATTAAGGAAGTATTTCAAGAGGAGTAATAATGTAATATGTTGCTGCTAGGTAGGGTAATCATATAAGTTATTGTCCAAACTCGACACTTTTGAGAGTAAAAGTGGACATTATTAAAAATTGCTTCAGGATAAAACACATAAACCAACATCGTCCCAGGCAAATCAGAGTGTTGTATGGTTGCTTTACTGATAAGTCAATAAGAATTGGCCATTGGGGAATAATCCTCGGCCATAAAAAAGAATGAAATCTTACCTTTTGCAGTAGCATGGATGAACCTAGAAGGTTTTATACTAAGTGAAATAAGTCAGTCAGAGAAAGACAAATACCATATGATTTCACTTCAATGTGAATCTAAAGAACAAAATAAATGAACAAACAAAACAGACTCATAGATACAGAGAACAGACTGGTGGTTGCCAGAGGGAAGGGGTGTTGGGGGAAAAAGTTGAAGGAATTAAGAAGTACAGATTGATAGTTATAGAATAGTCATGGGGATGTGAAGTACAGCATAGGAAATATAGTCAATAATATTGTAATAGCTATTATGGTGCCAGATGGGTACTGGAAATATCAGGGGAACACTTTGTAAAGTATGTGATTGTCTAACCACTATGCTGTACACCTGAAACTAATACAGAATAATAGTGAATGTAAACTGTAATTGAAGAAAAAATATTTTTTTGTTTTTCAGATAATCCAGTTAAGGGCAGTTAAAGTGTCTATGCTATAGTCTTCCCAAACCAGCAACATATTGTAGGTGGGAAAATCATTTGGAGAGAGACACTGTAGTGAATTTTTCCAGCAGCGAATACATACAGTGCAGTGGGGAAAGTGGGACAGTAAATAAGAAAGGAGCTAAGGTAGCCGTGTGTGCTGTCAGTGTTTGGAGATACCAAAAGTCTAACAAAGCATGTCAT
The DNA here is from genome assembly GCF_014108235.1 of Myotis myotis. Taxonomy (NCBI): domain Eukaryota; kingdom Metazoa; phylum Chordata; class Mammalia; order Chiroptera; family Vespertilionidae; genus Myotis; species Myotis myotis. The sequence continues at coordinate 27,749,911 of NW_023416324.1, read as the reverse complement.
GATGAGTTGGCTCCCCTTTCCAAGTGCATAACTACACCAGTGGATGCTCTTGCTTTCTGTTGCTATTGTGCTTTCCTCTATTTCTGTGTTTCCCTCTGTTAGTTGCTTTAAGTTATTATACTAGACGTTAGATTGGTTTTAAAGCTTTCTCTGGTAGATTCATAAAACGTATGCGATGGGGGTACCATGAGAAACTGATAACAGAGTTTGATCAGGACTCTCTCATCATAAAGAAATAAGTTTCATTTCAGAATGAGGATGGTTGGATCCAACTGGATCATCCTCACTGTAGGGTTTGAATATAGAGACTATTTCATTTAAAAAAATTGACCATTGGATTTAGCAACATGAAAATCATTGGTGACCTTAAGTGATTAATTTAGGAGTCAGAATGGATTTGTGAGAAATGAGAGAAGAACAGTCAGCAATGGCAAGTGTAGATAACTCTTTCAGGGCGTGTTTCAGTAAAGAGAAAGAAATGTGTGGTGGCTGAGTCGAGGAGGCAGGTGTTTAGGTTATCATTGTACTGTTCTTCCAACTCTTCTGTTTTTTTGAGGTTTTTTTCATATATAGGGTAGGAAAAGTGAAAAAATTTAAAGCTTTAATGAAAGGGAGTGTTTAATATGAGAAAAATAACACATTTGCATGCTAATGGGAAGGATAAGGTCTTGGGAGCAAACGTTCGCCTTAGTTACAAGTATAAGCAGTTTAAATAAGCAATTTAAATTGAAAGGGAAGTAGAGAATGTAGTCACAATGCAGGCAAGTAGTGGTGTGGAGCGTGTAGAAGTTCTGTTCTGATTGTTTCCGTTATGTCAGTGCAGTGGTAAGTGAAGTCATCTATTGAAATAAGGAGGAGGAAGAAGGTGTTGGAAATGTGAGTAAAAAGGAGAAAGTATGAATAGTTTTCTAAGAGAATGGGAGAATAACTGGGCTAGTAGCATATGGTACAATTTCCAGATAGCATAAGGGCCTCACTCACTTGAAAAATTTTTTAATGTTTTTTATTGATTTCAGAGAGGAAGGGAAAGGGAGATATAGATAGAAACATCAGTGATAAGAGAGAATCATTAATCAGCTGCCCCCTGCACACCCCCACACTGGGGATCAAACCTGCAACCCAGGCATGTGCCCTGATCAGGAATTGAACCATTGACCTCCCAGTTTATAGGTCAATGCTCAACTACTAAGCCACACTTGCTGGACTCACTTTAATTTTTTAAAGAAAATTTTTTCTGGCTTTATTGAGATATTTAAAAATTAAGGTATAATTGCTATGTAAAGTTATATTAGTTTCAGGTGTACAACATGATTCAATCCTTGTATACGTTGTGAAATTATCACAGTAAGTCTAGTTAACATTCATCACCATACAGTTATAGAATTCTTTTTTTTTAATATATTTTATTGATTTTTTACCGAGAGGAAGGGAGAGGGATAGAGAGTTAGAAACATCGATGAGAGAGAAACATCGATCAGCTGCCTCCTGCACACTCCCCACTGGGTATGTGCCCGCAACCAAGGTACATGCCCTTGACCGGAATCGAACCTGGGACCCTTGAGTCCGCAGGCCAATGCTCTATCCACTGAGCCAAACCGGTTAGGGCAAATTCTTTATAGAGTTTTTTTTCTTATGCTAAGAACTAGAACTGGAAGCTTGTACCTTTTGATTCCCTTCACTCATGCAGCTCACCCCCACCCCTGCCTCTGGCAACCACTAGTCTGTTCTCTGTATCTATGAGTTTGGGGTTTTGTTTGTTTTTAAGATTCCACATATAAGTGAGATCATATGGTGTTTATCTTACCGTCTGAGGTATTTCACTTAGCATATTGCCCTCAAGGTCTATCCACGTTGTCACAAGTGGCAAGATTTAATTCTTTTTTATGGCTGAATAGGATTCCAGTGTGTGTGTGGGTGGGTGTGGGTGTGGGTGTGTGTGACATTTTCTTTATTCATTCACTCATCAATGGACACTTAGGTTGTTTTCATATCTTTCACTTGAACCTAAGGTGAGATGAAGGAGCATGTGTTTTTCTCTAGCCAGCTGCATTTTTCTGTGCAGGTATATGCCCAGAGTAGGTAGGAAATTGAATTTAACCAGAGTTGTGTTTTAACCAAGTGAGAGAGGAGCAAACAAGTTGAGGATGAATGCAAGGAAGTGATTATAATGATTGATTTGGAATTTAAGGTGAGTAAGAATTGCAGTAAGAACATAAGGAGGTGAAGGACACAGAAAAGATGAGGGACTGTTGAAGTTTAGCTGCAAGAGCAGGTGAGCTATCAGTATATGGATAGGTGAAGGCAGTCAGAGTGGGAGATTGAGATTGAGATTAGAGAAGGTTTTGGTTATTAGTAATGACCTGATCTAGGATACAATTGAGGAATAAATAGCTGAGGTAGGGTAGAGAATAAGATCACTGAAGGGGGGTGGGGGGGTTGGCGGGGGGTGGTAAAGGCAGATCTGCCTTGGAGTTACTAGTTTCTAGGTATAGAAGGAAGCTCATCTCTCCTATTTCCTGCTTTTTGAAGAAGGAATACACTAAAAATATTGAGACTGGTGATCATTGCTTCCAAATTTCTCTTCACTTTTTTTTCACTTGAGCCTGTACTGAGGGGAGAGGGACCTGCCAAGGAAGGTGGTGCTGGACTGTGCCAAACACTGGGATCTATATCCTTAGGCTGGCAGAGATCAGAAAGGCAGCTAAGGTCATAGAGCAGAGCCTGGGGGACAAAAGCCAGTCAAGCATCAGAAGTGCGTCTTGGCTGTCAGGTGTGAGTGATTAGGTCACAGAAGCCCGCATAAGGTACTGAGGGCAGGAAAGGCTAGGGATTGGAGCCTAAGTCAGTAACAACAATAATAAGGTGCTTATGAAGATCTTCCAAGGAAGGAACAAGATGGGAGGGGGCTTGTTTGTTTCCAGAATCCTTCACTACTAGACATAGGCAGTGTCAAGGGAAGATGCCTAGAATGACCTATAGCAAGTCTCTGGTCCTCTTCCTGGTGGTTAGTTGGATGGCCAGGGGATGTGGAGTATGGCAAGGAGCTCAGAGTGGGTGGGTGTGAAAGAGGAAATTGAATGTCACGGCTCAGGGGTTTAAGGCTGTGACAGGTTCCTGTCCCATGTGCAGGGCCCATTGTTGTGGCTATTTATTCACTTGTCCATTGATTCTCTACAGTATGCTACGTGCAATTCTAAGCATTAGGGATGTGATAATAAAGATAAGACACAGTGATAAGACCATCTCAAAGTGACTCTTAGCTTGTCATGAGTTCAGATATAGGACCTTTTTGGTTGGCAGGGGCCAGGACATCTGTGTAGAGGTGAGAAATGGCCAAAGTGGTGGAAGTAGCAGCATGTGAGTTGGTCCAGGGGCTGGAATTTTTATTGTAGGACAAGTCTTCCTATGCATCTTAAAAATAGGACTAGGCCAGTAGGGTTCCCATCTACCACTAGCTTGACCCATTCTATTTGGCAGTTCATCTGGTATTTGGGGAGACAGAATTCGGCTCCTGCAGCCTCACCCAAAATTTCCAAAGTCAAGAAAAATCTGGAGCCCCTGGACTAAAGAAGGTAGCTAGAGTATTTCCTGTAGGAACAGAGTGCCCAGCTAGGGAAATTCCAAGACCAGTCTTCAGTAATGCATTGCTCACTGGGGCGGTGAAGAGGTGTGTGATGTAATCCACCTAGGTGGTTCAAGGGCTTCAGACTTCCCTGGCCAACACAGTAGACACACCCTTCACACTTTCCTACAGAGAAAAGCAGTTAGGCCACACTCAGGCCCCAGAGGCAGTGAACAGCCAGATGGTTTGTCCCCTAGTCTGTGACTTGGGTACTCTTTGTTGGAAAAAAAATAAAAAGGAGGAAGAATAGGTTTAGGGGAAGATAATGGACTTCTTTTAAAAAAATATTTTGAGCTAGCATGCCAGTAAGACACGGGGCAAGATGGTCCAGATGCAGTTGTGTATGTAATTCTTGAACTCAGAATATAGGCCTGAGTTTGATAGGAAGACTTAGCAGCCACCAATTGGTCATATGCATCTGAATGTTTGGAACTTGAACCCTCCTGAAACAGTCATATTTTTCAGTCTTTTTTTTTTTTTCCAGTCCTTCCTGGGACTGTACACAGTGGTGGGATACAGAGCAGATGGTGGTCAGCCACGACTGCCCTTGTGCCCTTCACTAAGGCTGTCTTCCTCAACCCCCTCCTCTGAAGGCAGGTGGTATTATCTGACAGGTCAGTTTCTGCTCATTCACTGGCATTCTGTCTCATTCCTAAGCAGAGGAAAAATATGGCCTTCCCCTTTCTCTGGAAATTCTATTTACCTATGGGGCTCAGAAAATAATATAACTGTATTAGTTTCCTGTCGCTCTGTAGCAAATTATTCTCTCACAGTTCTGGATGGCAGAAGTCAAAATCAGTATCCCCAGACTGGAATCAAGGTCAGTAGGACCATGCTCCCTCTGGATGCTTTGGGAGGGTATCTGTTCCTTGCCTCTTTCAGCTTCTGGTGGCTGCTGGCATTCCTTGGCTTGTGGCTGCATCACTCTAGTCTCTGCTCCTATGTCTACATTGCCTTTCCTTCTTTATGTGGTAAAATCTCCCTCTGCCTCTCTCTCCTAAGGACACTTGTGAATGCATTTAGGGTCCGCTTGGATAATCCAGGGTAATTGCCTCATCTCAAAATCCTATCTTTATGAAGCCTATATTCTAACAGGTAAACACACACATTAAACAACTAATAAGTAAATTGTCTAGTAAATCAGAGGAAGATAATACTTAGAGGGAAAGAAAGAGTATGGCGAGGTGATTGGAGCAGATTGCAGTGTTAGATAGGATGATCGGAGTTCACCTCATGGGAAAGGTGAAGTCTCAGTAAAGACTAGAAGGAGGTGAGTGAGTAAGCCAAATGATTACCTGGAAGAAGAATATTTCAGTACAGACTGCGTGGCTCAGTGGTTGAGCATCGACCTATGAATCAGGAGGTCAAGGTTTGATTCCCAGTCAGAGCACATGTGTGGATTGTGGGCTCTATCCCCAGTGGGGGGTCATGCAGGAGGCAGCCGATCAATGATTCTCTCTCATCATTGATGTTTCTATCTCTCTCTCCCTCCCCCTTCCTCTCTGAAATAAAAATATATTTTTTAAGAAAAGAATATTCCAGGCAGAGGAAACAGTTCAAGTGAGGACCCGAAGTCAGGGAGGAGTGTGACTGATAAAGTGAGCAGGGGGAGAGTAGTAGGGAGATGAAATTAAAGAAGAAACGGGGAGTGGGGTGTCAGGTTCATGGATGGCTTTATAGGCCATTGTAAGGACTTGACGCTTTACCCTGATTGAGACAGGAAGGCATTGCACGTGTGGAAAGATTGATCTTTGATAGAAAAAGGGGAAGTTTCTCAGTTTTATCAAGAGGGAAGGAGGAGGAAGTAAGTAGATGCAGGTAGTTTGCAGACTGGGTATAAGGTAGACTAATCTCACTTAGCACGTATTTGTTCAGCACAGCTCTCGGTCCTGAGGAATATGGCAGTGAACAAATTCAGCAGGTCCTATTCACATAGAGCTTACATTCCCCATATTATTATAGAGAACCTAGTACACAGAAACTAAGCAAATGAACAAGAGTATGTGAAATAGTGCTAAATGTTGATGAAGGAAATAAAATGAGTGATATTGACAGGAGGAGGAAACCCACATTCAACACAGGAACTAGAGAAGACCGCTCAGAGGAGGTGACATTTGAACAGAGATCTGAATGAAAACAAAGAGCCAGCCTTGGAGAGATCCAGAGGTGTTCTGGAAAGGTCTGGGTGTAGGAAAAAAAGCGTATAGTATTCAAGGACTGGACAGAAGTCCGGTATACTGTGGCAGAGTGAGTACAGGGGAGGACCTGAAATGAGGTGAGAGGTAGGTAAGGATTAGGCCATGTAACCTGTTGTTTGGTTTTATTCACAGGGCAGTGAGAAGGTTTTAAGCAGAGGAATGGCACAATATGGTTGATATTTAGGAGTACCATTCTGACCTTTCTAGATAATGGATTGAGGGGCAAGAGCAGAAGCTGGTCACTGACCATTGCAATAGTTAAGAAGTTATTATTTGAGCCCTGCCAGGTAGCTCAGTTGGTTAGAGCACCATCCCGATACACCAAGGTTGCGGGTTCGATCCCCTGACCAAGAATCAACCAATGAGTGCATAAATAAGTGGAACAACAAATCAATCTCTTTTCACTTCCCTCAAATAAATTTTGTAAAATTAAGGGGGGGGGGGGAAGGTGATGAATTGGATCTGGGTGGTAGCAGTGAAAATAGATAAGTAGATGGATTTAAAATATATTTAGAGATTAACAGGATTTGCTGATGAATTGGATGAAAGGCAGCCAAGAGAAAGAGATGAGTCAAGAATGACTCCAGTTGTTTATTTGTGAAATAGGTGTTCCTCTTTGTAAAATGTGATGATCCTGGGCTAATGGGTAAAAAGAAAAAGAATGACTCCTGGGTTTTGCTTGATCAACTACATTAACCCAGCCTTGCCTTCCTCACCATCAGAGCCAGAACCTCCACCCCACACATGGTCCTATGCACCATTGGTATTCTCACCATTTCTTCGAGTCTCCATCACACTCCTGTCCTTACAACTAATCTCGCACAGCAGTGCCCAACAGTGAAATCTATCCAGCCACCTTTTTTGCTTCTGGGCTGCTGAACTGTTAACAGAGACATACAAACATTTGCGTTGATCCCTCTATGGCAGTGGTTCTCAACCTTCTGGCCCTTTAAATACAGTTCCTCATGTTGTGACCCAACCATAAAATTATTTTCGTTGCTACTTCATAACTGTAATGTTGCTACTGTTATGAATCGTAATGTAAATATCTGATATGCAGGATGGTCTTAAGCGACCCCTGTGAAAGGGTCTTTCGACCGCCAAAGGGGTCGCGACCCACAGGTTGAGAACCACTGCTCTATGGCTTCATGGTGTCCAGCCTCTGCCAAGTACTCAGCACTGCTCAGCAGTCCTTGTCCCTGGCTGACTTAGCATGGTGACTGTTGCAAACCTTTGCCATTCATAAATTACTACAGTCCACTCTTTCACACCCCAACCCCTAACCCCAGAGATTTCCAAGAGAAAAGAGGCAATCTGGTGAGCATCCTCTCAGGTTCCTCCTTTCTCTAAACACACCTACCAGAGTAGCCATCTCCACATCCTCCCTCTTTTTTCCAGGGTAAAGGCATCCTGCCTTCCGTGTCCCTCCACTCACATTCTGGCTCGTCACCTTCCACTCCTTGGAGCTTCACTCTGCTGTTACCTCTGTCTCTTGCACCCCTCCCCCTTCTCTGCTTGTCTTCATCGCACAGGAATACAAGCATGCTCCATTCTCCCTTCTCCACTCCAATCTCTAGCTACCATTCCATTTTCTTCCTTTCCTCCACCACCAAGTTTCTTTAGAAATTGTCTGATCTCTCTTGAACACTTACTTTCTCACTTCTCTTTCTCCTCAACCCCCTTCACTCTGCTTCTCTTGCCACTCCGCCCCTGATGTATGCTCCCTAAGGGGCCAGTGACTTTAATACATTCCCAAAAGCAATGCGATAAATAAAAATATGGATGTAAATTGTGTCAATCCATGAGAATATTATGAGAGTGAAAAAAGATAATGTGCATAGAGCACTTAGAACAGTGTCTAGAACAGTGATGGTGAACCTTTTGAGCTCGGCGAGGCAGCATTTTGAAAAACCCTAACTTAACTCTGGTGCTGTGTCACATGTAGAAATTTTTTGATATTTGCAACCATAGTAAAACAAAGACTTATATTTTTCATATTTATTTTATATATTGAAATGCCATTTAACAAAGAAAAATCAACCAAAAAAATGAGTTCGCGTGTCACCTCTGACACGCATGTCAAAGATTTGCCATCACTGGTCTAGAACATAGTAAGAGCTCAATACCTGTAAATTACTGTTGTTGTTGTTATTGTTACTGTGGCATACATCATATATTTCACAATTGCCTCTGTATTTGGCTGGCATGACCATTATCTGTGAAGGCAGGGACTCAGAGCTGTTTATTGTCATACTAGAGGCCGGGTGCACAAAATATATGCACTCGGGGGGTGGGGGGGGGTCCCTCAGCCCGGCCTGTGCCCTCTCGCAGTCTGGGACCCCTTGGGAGATAACGAACTGCTGGCTTAGGCCTGCTCCCGGTGGCAGAGGGCAGGCCCAATCCCTAGGTGCAGCCCCTGGTCGGGCTCAGAGCAGGGCCTATTGGGGAGTTGGGGCGCCGCCCCCTGTCATGCACAAAGCAGGGCGGATTGGGAGGTTGCGATGCCACCCTCAGTCATGCTCAGGGTAGGGCCGATTGGGGGGTTGGGGCACCGCCCCCTGTCACACTCAAGGCAGAGTCGATGGGGAGGTTGTGGTGCCACCCCCTGTCACGCACAGAGCAGGGCCCATCAGGGGGTTGAGGAGCTCCCCCCTGTCACTCACAGAGTAGGGCCGATAGGGGAGTTGGCGCACCGCCCCGTCACACACAGAGCAGGGCTGATCAGGGGGTTGGGACGCCTTCACCTGTCACGAACAGAGCAGGGCCGATAGGGAGGTTGTGGCCCTGCCCCCTGTCACACACAGAGCCGCAGGGCGATCAGGGGGTTTGGGCGCTGCCCCCTGTCACACTGATTCCGGTGCCGGGAGGCCTCTCAGCTCCGCTGATCCCAGTGCTGGGAGGCATATTACCCTTTTACTATATAGAATAGAGGCCTGGTGCATGGGTGGGGGCTGGCTGGTTTGCCCTGAAGGTTGTCCTGGATCAGGGTGGGGGTCCCCACTGGGGTGCCTAGCCAGCCTGGATGAGGGGATGATGGCTGTTTGCAGCTGGTCACACACCCTTCAGGGTGGGGGTCCCCACTGGGGTGCCTGGCCAGTCTGGGTGAGGGGCTGAGGGCTGTTTTCAGGCTGACTGAAGCTCCCAACTGCTCCTTTTTTTCTTTTTTCTTTTTTTTTTAATTCTGGGCCAGCTTTAGCTCTAGCTCCAGCTCTTAGGCCTCCGCTCCTGAAAGCAGGTATCTGGTTTGTTTCGGTTCTATAATCGAAACTCTGTATCAACTCCAGCTCTGAGATCCCGGCTCGCTGAAAGCAGGTTTCTGGGGTTTTGTTTAGCGTCTATATTTGTTACAATGTTTGAAACTGCAGGCTCAGAGGCCGGCAAGGCAGGCGGGGAACGTTGCAGTCCTCTGTCACTGAAGCAAGCAAGCCTCATGTTAGTTTCAAGCTGCCTGGCTGTCGGCCGCCATCTTGGCTGGCAGTTAATTTGCATATCTCGCTGATTAGCCAATGGGAAGGGTAGCGGTTGTACGCCAATTACCATGTTTCTCTTTTATTAGATAGGATTTTCAAAAACTAGCACAGTGCCAGGGATAAGCTGGGCTCACCACATATTAGAGAGATGAATGGTGGGCACTGGAGACAGATGGGACCGTGTCCCTGGGCTTTGGGTTCTACAGCCTCTGTTGACAGTCCAGCTATCATGCAGGCTCTCAGTGGGGGAGGGGCACTTGCCTCATAGCATCTTCTCAGCTCATAGTTCTCTCTTCCACCTCCCTTCCCTCCCCTGACTAGGAAGTTTGGCCCCTTCCCTTCCTCCTCTGTCCACACTCGGTACAGGCTGTCAGCAGTCAGTGGGAGCCCTGTCAGTGGGAGCCGAGGCACTGCCCCCTCGAGGGCCTCTGTCTCAGCCTCTCCATTCCTCCTTCAGCACAGGCCTCCCTGCCTGTCATACATGTTATGCATGTGGCTCCAGCCTGTCTGGACACAGATGGGGCCACAGTCCCTAAGCAGGCAGTGGGGCAGCAGCTGGCAGTATTTCTGACCTGGAAGGGGTTTGCTCTGAAACAGTAGAGACATCATTGGAAGCCTGGCCCTTTGAGCAGGGAATTCAAAGTGAAGAGCCACACAAAGGCAGTCCCCCACCCCCAGACCTCCACAGTTGAGCAGAAATTTGGCCACACAATGGAGCCTGTCAGCCTGGGCTGCTCCTCCCTCTTCCAGCCAACTGGCATTTACCGAGCACCTGCTGTGTGCTTGGCTGTGTGCTGGGGGTGGAAGCAGAGGGGTGTATCAGTGTGTGGCAAGCACTGTGAGGACGGAGTGCGTGACGAAGGGTGGAGACCTGAGGAGGGCTTAGTCAGCCCCTTGTGACCCAGGAAGACTCCTACCTATAGAGAGGCTGGAGTCCTCTGAAGAATGGGCAGAAAGGCAGCGTGGGGATGGGAAGGGAGGAGAATTCCAGGCAAAGGGAGCAGCGAGTATAAAGGAGCGTTAAGAAGCTGGCAGAGTCTAGAATCTCTAGTAGTTGGATATGGCTAGAGCTTAGAGAAAGGGAGGAGAGAAAGGGGGCGTCTGAGGAGGGAGAGGTGCCACACCACAGGTGCCAGACTGGGAGGTGAAACGTTGTCCTCTAGTAGCAGGTGCAGTTGGTAGAAACCCTTACAAAACTGTTAAGTCCGGGGCTAAACTATCTGAATCTAGGACTCAGTGTCTTTCTCCCCGTATCTTGGCTCTGCTTTTCTCCCGGTTTGACTGTTGTGTAGACGGTTTCTCTGCGCACTCACAGGATGGCCTCAGCAGTTTCAGGCCCAGGCGTGGCAGATTTTTTCTATAAAGGTCCAGGTAGTAGGTATTTTCAGCTTTGCAGGTCACAGCTACTCAGTTCTGCTGTTGTAGCATTAAATGAAGCAGCCATAGGTAAAATGAATGAGTGTGGCTGTGCTTTAGTATAGCTTGATTTATAAATACAGGCAGCTGGCCTATGGACTGTAGTTTGCACAAGCCCTGTTCTAGGCTTACATGAGCTGTACAGCTCACTATCTCAGAAAAATAGAGAGACTCCCACACCCCCCATTGCCCAAATAGTAAATCTCAGAGAAGAATTTGATTTGTTCCACTTGGGTCAGGTGTCCATTGTTGAGCGAATTGCTATGGTTCTGAGGGCCGAAGTATCTTGATTGGCTAGCCTGGGACATATGCCCATCCCAGTAGTAGTGGTGGGGTCAGCTCTACTGGGACCATATGGAATGAAATGTGGGATGCACTTACAGAGAAAGGGAAAGAAATGCAGATATCCACTGCAGTGTGTCAACAAGAAAGAGCATGAACTGAGTGCCCCAAGTTACCAGCCTTGATCCAGCTTGAAATTGGTCCTGACACAGTCTCAGGGCACCACGCCAACCCCGACAGCGCTGATGGCACGCCCTGCCCTGGCTTTTCCCTCTGTGCAGAGTTTGCGCCTCCTCCGCTGCTTGATTTACACCCAGTCAGAACGCACTTGCCCACTCACTCCTTCACACTTTGCTCCACCTGCCTGGGTGGGACTAGGGGGCAGATTCACCGGGAGGGGGTGCCTGGCAGAAGCTCCTCTGCCCTGGGCGGGTGCTGCTTCACTCTGTCCAGCCTCAGCAGTCTCTTTCCTTGTCTTGATGAGAAGGTTCTCTTCTCCGTTGTGCCTTCGCCTACACTACCCTTGTCCTTGAATACCCTTCCCAACATTATTCACAGCTCACATTTACCTGTCTTTCAAGGCTCAGGTCTGTCTTGCCATCTCCCTCGAGATTCTCCTATACCCCTAAGTTTGTGTAAGGCCTTTGAATCCCTACCTTATCCAGAACACAGGATGTGCAGCCGTTTTATGATTATTTGTTTACCTGTGTCTACCATCAGCTCCTTAGGGGAAGGTCCACGGCTGATTGACCTTTAGGTCCCCAGCCAGCACTCAGCACAGGACCTGGCACTGAGTAAGCAAGTCGTTTTGGACGGGGCAGGAGCTTCGTGCTCATGGTTGGAATGGTACTTGGGGTGATGCCTGCAGTTTGTCTTCTCTACCTTTGGGCTGCTTCCCCCGGACATATGCCCACCTGCCCTCCAGAGCTACCATCCTTTCTCCTCAGACGCCTGCTGTCCCATGGGATTCATTTAGGTGGTCAGCGGTGGGAGTGGCAGCAAGGCGTTAAGCTTGACAAAGCATTTAGAAAGTGCTCACTTTGCTTGCTTGTTTGCTTGCTTGGACATGTACCAAGGTCTTACTGTGCAGGGCTATTTATGGTGGGGCTGCCGTAGCAAGATCCCAAATAAGGCCAAGGTAGATTCTAGAAACCTCTGACCCTCTGCTTTGTCCACCTGCCACTTCCCAGAGCAGGTTCTAGGAAGATGGATCTGTGGGGTTTGGCTTTTACCCCATTGAATGACAGTCTCACTTTTGGAGGGACCAAGGCCTATGGCTGAATCTAATAGGCTAATTGCTGTGGCCCTGTTCTCAGGACCCACTGCTGGGCTCTGCCTTCCCTTTGTCTCTTGGGCATCTTGGGCTGCTCACACTTACTAGGCACAGTGGCTAGAGAGTTAGAGGCTTTGCAGGCTCTGAGCCACCTCATGGGGGCTGAATAAAACATAGTGGAAACGTTAGAGGAAGAGCACGGTGCCTAGAGGGCTGGCCACTCAAGCAAACAGGCACAGATGGAGAGCTGGCGCTGTTGCCCTAATACAGCAAACCCACATCTGGAGGCACCTTTTTCAGTTGAGTTGGTGGGATGAAGACCTTACTGTGAGGCTGCTGGTGCCCACATTCAACTAGTCCCCAACCTCTAATAAGACCCAGTCAGCTTTCCTGCTGCTCTCTGGGTACAGGCTGATGTCCTGGGCCTTAGGGAATGGTTTAGGTCGATGAGCTAGAGTTGGAGACTACCTTCTACACAGCACCTCAGCCTTACCATTGGGCACTAAATGAGCAAGAAGATCCGTTTACCCTTCCTGACTGGTCAGAGTCTGTAGGTTCTATGGGCAGGTCAGCCTCTTGGGTCTGGGGTCCCAGCCTGGCTGTGAGAGGCACGGGGCTAGACCCACCCACAGCACTTGCCTTTCTAAAGCTCCAAGTCCCCAAACTACTATGCTCTAGGATCTAGGGGAAAAGACAGGCAGGTCCCAGTGCAACTTCCGTCTTCTCCTTCCCCTGTTCCTTCTCACGCACTCACACACACCCTCCTGAAACCTAATCCTGGGGCTGCCTCTCGTGCTGGTGCTCTCCCCAGGGCTGGCGGGCTGGGGCCTGCCTACTGGAGCCTGCCCCACCCTGCCCTGTTACCCCCTAGGCCAGGGCCAGCAGGTCAGGCATCCCACACCCCGCTAGTCTGACCAGTCATTCTGCACCTCAGGGGCCACCTCCGCCCTCACCCGGCTCCCAAACTGGCACCCTAGTCTGGACAGAAGCCCCTGGATTCTATTCCAGGTACAGCGTGAGGCTCTGCCCAGGCCACCTGCAGAATTAACACAAACACACACACATACACCACCTCTACCATCACCCCACCCCATTTCCTGTTGTTTACTGCCAGGCTCAGCTTCCAAGGCTCTGCAGGCTCTGAGCCACCCCGTGGGGGCTAAACAAAACTAGTGAAAACACTAGAGGGAGAGTACAAGTCTCTCTGTGGGAGTCAGGCAAGACTGTCCCGAGGAAGTAGCGTTTGGACTTAAAGAAGGGATTTTCCAGGCAAATAGACAGGGAAAGGTGTATCCTTGTACATTTGATTTTTGGAGAGTTGATTTGTGACAGATTACCAGCAACTTACGGTTATTTGGCCTATTGTGAATTAGGAGAAAGTTGTGTCCATTTGCATAGCAGTGTTTTTATGATATTATAAAGTAAAAAAAAAAATAATCTACAGAGCTGTTTAAAAAACAATACGGGAAAAGGAAAATCAGTGCAGATATATACCAAAAAGTTAATTGTCTCTGTATTGTAGGACTGTGGATATTTTTCATTAAGTTTGTGCGTGCACCTATCTGTCTGTTTCTCCAAAATTAACATATAAGTGACATTAAAAATGAGGGGATTTTAGCCCTGGCTGGTGTGGCTCAGTTGGTTAGGTGTCAGTCATCCTGTGCACCAGAAGGTTCGATTCCAGGTCAGGGCACATGCCCTGGTTGCCTGCTTGTTCCTCCAGTAGGGGGCGTGCAGGAGGCAGCCAGTGGATGTTTCTTTCTCTCTTCCTTCCTCTCTCTAAAAATCAATTTGTCACACTACAATGGGAAGGCTGGGGAGTGTTGGGTGAGGGAGGTAAGAAATCAACCGAAGGACTTGTATGCAGGCATATAAGCAAAACCAATGGAAACAAGACACTGGGGGGCGGGGGGTCAATGTGCGGGGCGGGGGAGGTAGGGGAAAGGTCAATGGGGGGAAAAGGAGACATGTACTATCTGTAATACTTTAAACAAAAAATTCTTTTTTTAAAAAGGTGTTATTTTTTTTAAGTGAAAATTAGCATCATGAACTTTCTTATCAGCTGAAAAAGAGGGAAGGGAGAGGAAAATGAAAAAAATTGGCTAGATCAGAGGAGATTTCATTAGCACATGACATCCAGTACATATTGGAAGCAGATAAAATCCTGTCCAAGCCTGACTGAGAAACTTTGTAAAACTTTTGTCAGCTGAGCTCCAACACAGAAGGAGAGGTTCTTGCTGTAGGCTTTTCCAGGGACCTTGTTTCCTTTGCTCTTACACGTGGACTATGGCCAGGATCCTCCGTGCCTCTAGTGTAGCGTCAAACCTATCCATCACTCAGGTTTTGTAGGCTAGGTATGAGAAACACGCGTGACCCTTGACACAGAGGGGAGTGTGCTAACTCAGAAGTGCAAAGGAAAGCTGCGGAGCGGGGCTGGGCTGTCCATGCTATCAAGTGTGACAACATCTTCCCAAAGGTGAGAAAGAGGGACGGAGCAGGAGTGAAAGTTTTCTGCCTCTTTCAGGTTCACTTCAAAATCTCTAATATTCGACGTCCAAGCGGTTACTGATAGAATTTCCCCTGGGCGTGGAGATTGTCCTGGTGTTAGTGATGGTGGGAATAGGAAATGCAAAGTTGAATTAGAGAATTTGGGAGGGTAAGTTCTAGCTTCTGAGCTTACAGGGCCTCTTCTCCAGCCTTCAGTTTTTCAGTGGCTGATTCAGTTGAACTGGAAACAAAGAGACAGAGCCACAAGGCCTAGGCCTCCACACATTCACTCTTGGCCAGGGAGGCCCTCAGCCCGCCCCCCAACCAGACTCGGCACATAGTAGATGCCCAGGCGCCGGCCACCTTCCAGGCTGCTGGGTGCCCTGACAAAGGCCTCGCCGCCGGGGTGCTGGGCTCCATGTGAAGCCGCGCTGTCCACGCGTCTCTGAGGAGCTTGTTCCTCCTGTGCCTTCGCACTCTGCCCTCGCTCCCTCCGCATCCTGTGTGGCCGTCCCGTCCTCCCGGCCTGCACCCTGCCTGCCCACTCTCCGCTTTCCCAGGAAAGGTGAAACTTGCCTTTTCCCTTCCCCTCAACTCAGCATCACTTCCCCCTTCCTCCGTTCTCTTGTCCCTCCCATCTTTCCTCCAGGCCAAGTCACCCCTCTCCGTAAGCTCTGTAACACTCCCTCGCCTCCCGAGGAGCTCTGCGTTCCCGCTGTCCTCCTCTCTGCCAGCAAATGTGCTCAGGCTCCTGCTTGTCTGAAGCCTCCCCTCGGCCCTGCCTCCCAGCCTCCGGGTCCTGCCGTTTCTCTCTTCTCTTCCAGATCTCTGTCTCCTGTGGCTGTTCACCAGCTCTGCCCGCTCATCATGAACTCCCCTCCTCCGCACCCTGGGTGGTCCACCTCTCAGGATGCTCTCCAGGGTTCTGTCTCCCTGCACTGGCTGTTTTGGGTTCTTTTCCTGCCCCATGGGGCAGTGCCTCCTCTCTGTGTTCCCAGATTGCAGGAACGGTGTGGGCAGCAGTGACTGTTGGATGGGTGGCATGCCTGGACAGCCTGCCAGGGAGCTGCCAGCTCAGAAAGGCTGATCCCTGACGAGGGGTCTGGGCTCTCCACTCCTGTAGCTGGCCACATCGGACTGGCCGGCCCTGCTCCTTTAGACTCAGGCCCTGCTGAACACCATCTGTCAGACACACACAGCAGCTACCCAGTGAGCAGGTGGAGGTAGGAAGGGTATGCTGAGGTGTGAACGGTGGCTTCCAGCAGAGCCATTGGCAAGACACATGTACAGAAGAGCCAGCCAGCACTCCAGCCTATTGCATCTGGGAATCCTCAGCAGCCCTGTTGTATTCCAGGTTCTCCAAGCCAGCACCCATGTTCCTGGATGACTCTTTCCGCAAGTGGGCAAGGATCCGAGAATTTGTGCCGCCTTTTGGGATCAAAGGCCAAGGTATGTTGAGAACCCTGACCCACTCTACGTTGACATCTCATCTTCCAGACTTACCTCCCTACATTTCAGGCAGGGCTGTATCCTCAGAAGTGCCCATGCTGGGGGTCCACCCCCTCCCCTGCTCTCAACAATGCCTTACATTCTCTTCCTCTTTCCCTTCTTGCCTTTTTTCTTACTTCTTTAATGGAATATTTACTCAGAGCCCAGCACTTTGTCAAGCCTAAGTATACAACAGTGGAGTCGACAGATAGGGTCCCTGTCTTCAGAAAGCTTCAGGCTGGTGGAGATAAGACATTCAGAGTGCAGGACAGTAAGGGATCTGATGAGGGAAGAACATGGAGCTGTGAAAAGGTGGTGCCAGAGATATTGGCGCTAGAGAACTAGGTATAAGATGGAAAATCCCAGAGCAAATCGAGGCCGTCCCTCACAAATGCCCCCAGGCTCCTTCCTCACCCCTCCCGATGTTTTTCACCTAGTCCCTGTCCAGGCCTTTCCTATCCTGCCCAAAGCCAGTCTTTCCCATCCTGAGAGTAACAGTTCCATTTCTGTGTCAGGTTCCTGCTCTGTTTCGTGGCATGATAGAGTATGAGCTTTAGGGTCAGACACAGAAGGATCAGATCCCACTGCTGCCTTTTTACTAGCTGTGACCTTGGACAAGTTGCTTAACCTGCCTGTGCTTTAGCTTCTTAATCAGTTAAGTGGAGAGAAGAGTACCATTGTATTGGGATGTGGTCAGAATTAAATAAGATAACTATTAAATGGGAGATATCATGTGGCCAGGGGATCCAAGAATACCTCAGCCCTCTACTGAGCCAGCCCAGCCCTTCCTGGGCAAGTCCCAGGCCTGACTTCAGAGCCTCCCAAAGCCAAGTAAGACTGCCAGGGAAGGGCTGGGGAAGAACCTGCATGCCAGTGCTGGGGACTGGCTCCAGGCAGAGCCAAGTGTGTCTGCCTGTTCTCCTGCGCCCTCTCCTTTTCTCAGGGAGAAAGGAAAGCCAGCAGCCCAGCCAACCTGTGCCCAGAGCTCCCTCTCCCCTCCTCCACCTCCACCCTACCCGGAAAACATTTCATGGGAACCTAAGTGCTCCTCCAACGTTAGCCTCCCTCTTCTCTCCACAGATAATCTAATCAAAGCCATCTTGTCAGTCACCAAAGAGTACCGCCTGACCCCTGCCTTGGACAGGTGAGCTACTCACTGCCCGGCCTCCTGCCCCTCAGCTGCCTTGTGCAGAGATGTTGAGGCCCAGCTGGCCTTTCCTGGACATGAGCAGATTCTCCGACGTATCCACATATGCACACACAGTACACACGCTGGGGTGGGGGAGCAGAGAAGTGGGGCCGTCTAGCTGGGCTTGCACCCGTGGGCTGTAAGCACTTGGCAAGACATCTCACTCCTCAGACAGCAGAGGTCTGAGGGTAAAAGCTGAGGACTCTGGGCTGGGATGTGCCTGCCATTGGGACTGCGGAGCTAGGTGGTAGGTACAGCTAAAAGGGCCAAGGCTTACACCCAGAAGGCAGTAATACCTCCGACGCCATCAGAACCCAGATAGAAGGACCCCCAGGGTCAGGGGCTGGAGAGAAAAGTGAGTAGGGTTCCCTCGTGGCTTTATGGGAGCACGGGGGCTTCTGGATTGAATATAAGCCCAGCCCCAAGTCCTGGAGCCTCCGGAGCCTCCAGTCCATTTCTCTGTCCTTGCTTTTCTGGCATAGCCCTCAAGCTCAGCCCACTTCCCTCTCCTGAAAGCTGCCTAAACCCCACTAACTCTTGGGTAATCTTTAACCCAGAGTGCCATCTTACCAGAGCCTCCTTTCTCACCTACACGGAGCTAGTTTCCGAGCCCTTTTCACACCCATGTTTTTCTGGAGAAGTGTCAGGGACTAGGGATGTCTGAGAGTTTCCAGGTGGCCCAGCTGCCTGCAGTTTGGTTCTGGCCTCTTCAGAAATACTGCCAGAAGCCCATTCGTTTTCTTCTTCTATCCCAGCCTGTGCCTGGTCAAGGGCATGGGGTCAAGGACCAAAAGGGTAGGGGAGAAGGATACCTGATGGACAGCTCTCCAGAGGTCTCTGCCTTTCTCCCTCAGCCTTAGCTGCCGCCGCTGCATCATCGTAGGCAACGGAGGTGTCCTTGCCAACAAGTCTCTGGGGTCACGAATTGATGACTATGACATTGTGGTCAGGTAAACTCCCCAAAGCAGTGCCTCGGGCACCTGCATGTCCTGGCCCAGACCCTGGTGCCTGCGCCCACTGAGAATTGTCTGGCCATCTGGCCAGTTGGGCTGGAGGTCAGCAGAAGCCTGAAGAAGAGTCCTGGGTTGGAGGATTTTGGATCAGAAAGCTAGATGGCTCCCGGTGACTTGGGCTCCCCATTCTCTGAACCTGGGGTATTCTGGGGTCAGAGTGCTTCCCCAAACATAGACCGCATGCAGTGAGCCCAAGGCTCTGACTGGGGCTGCTCTCTGTAGACTGAACTCAGCACCAGTGAAAGGCTTTGAGAGGGACGTGGGCAGCAAGACTACACTGCGCATCACCTACCCTGAGGGCGCCATGCAGCGACCTGAGCAGTATGAACGCGATTCTCTCTTCGTCCTCGCTGGCTTCAAGTGGCAGGACTTCAAGTGGTTGAAGTACATCGTCTACAAAGAGAGAGTGGTGAGCTCCCTGTACACCAGCTCCTTCCCTGCTCTTCTTGCCCTGGCCTTGCCCAGCTTCCAGGTCAGTCCCTTCCTCTGAACCCAGCAGAGAGCAAAGAGGAACCTTTCAAGAGAAGCATTAATGACCCAGAGTTGAAAGACACTCAGACTCAACCAAGGGTGGCTGCCCCAGGCTTCTGGAGTTGATATGCCTGGTATCTGCTCCCTGCCTCTAGGTACCCAGGCTGTGGGGCAGTGGTTCTCAACCTTCCTAATGCTGCGACCCTTTAATACAGTTCCTCATGTTGTGGTGACCCCCAACCATAAAATTATTTTCGTTGCTACTTCATAACTGTAATTCTGCTACTGTTATGAATCGTAATGTAAATATCTGATATGCTATATGTGTTTTCTGATGGTCGCGACCCACAGGTTGAGAACCGCTGCTAGGGCCTTGCTCAGCTTTCTCTAGCCACACCCCCAACCCAGCTCCCAAGTCCCTCCCCAACAGCCCCTGCAGGCCTTCTCTGCTTTAGATCCTCTGGTAAGGAAAGCTATTATGTGTAAGCTCTAGCGTTACTCCTACTCTTCATATTCTCCTGCCCTGACCTTGTACCTGCCTCCCCGAGTCCCTCTTCCTCGCTGTGAGGTCTCTCTGACTCTGGTCAAATGGGTCCACCCTCATTCCCAGCCAAAGGAGGAAGGCCTGTTTGGACCCTGGGGCCATTCTGCAGGGACAGCAGAGCCCTCAACTTGAGAGTGCTAATTCCCAAACTCATGTATAATGGTCTCTCTCTACTTAGTACTTTCACCACTGACCTGCAGTTCAGTACCCAACTTGCCATTGAGTCTGGTTCCACTCTGAGAATAATCAGATTCTATAGTCATGTTCCAGGCAGGCAAAGGTCAGAGCCTGTTTCTTCAGGGAGCTTATGTGGCCAAGTAGGCTCAGACTGCTCCTTAGGGGACCACACACCGAGTCCCCTCCTGAGTCCTCTATATCTCAGCTCTGGATCTATAGGGACACCTGCCAACTTGTGCAGGCCCATTCCCCCTCTCCCCTCAACCAGCTGTCACCAGCCACCCCACGGGAGGGGCACTGCAGAGCTCAGCCCATTCATCTTTCGATACCCATGCCTCCTACCAGAGAGAATGATGACAGACGGCCTCTGCCTTCAGTAAGAAGCTAATTCTTTCTGGACGTTTAAAGGAGAATTGGGAGGCGGGAACAGCTTAACCTGCCCATGGAGGTCTCAGTGCAATTTGGTTTAACTCCACAGCCCTTTTCCAGGCAAGGCCAAGTACAGGCAGTGTCAAATAGGTAGCAAGCGAGGGAGAAGACAGAAGTCAGGTCCAGAAATTCAGGTAGGTGGGACAGTGGGGAAGGGGAACCCACCTCAGAGCCAGGCTGCTGGTTCAGCTTGGCTCCCGAAGGGGAGGAAAGGGTTTGGCTTCAGCCAGCCCCAGCTGCAAGCAGGCCCACCCACTGCCACGCAAACCAGGTGGAGAGGGGGCCGAGCGAGCACTTCTCTGGTTTTAGGACCCTCGTGTCCTCAGAGCCCTTCTCTTTGTCCTGAAGGCAATAGAATTGGGTTCACGGGTAGGTACTCTTAAGGGAGAAATGGGAGCAAATTGGGTCTGCTGTGGTGAACCCTAGGGAGCCTGGAGGCTGCTTTCTCACTCTGGTCTTCTTACCATCGGCCCAACCCCCTCCTGGCACATCTTTTCCTCTGCCCATAGACACCTGTCAGAGGAGCTCCCAGAGGGCAGGACCCTGGTCCCATTTGCCTTTTTTACCCTCAGTGCCCAGCCACCATAAATGATCTGGAATTGGCTCAAATACCAGGTCTTGCCTCCTGCTAGGATAGGACAGGCAGCAGGTGGGCCAGGGCCAGCCAGGTGGGTGTTTATCATATGTTCCTTCCAAGAACATCAAGATCAGTTAATTCAGGGTTCTTACAATTCATCCAATGGAGTAAGGAAAGAAAGAAGAAAAGGAAGGAAGCCAACTAGAGTCAGAAAACTCATTGTACTCAGGCCCTCAGGGGGCCGGCGGCAGGGCCTCACTTTTCCCGGGAAAACTCTGAGGAGCTCGCGCCCAGCCTGGCCTCGGCAGCAAGACCATCAAAGGCACTGGAGCAGTTGGGATGAAGACGTGTGGCTGTGCGCAGGCACACGCTCACCCGTGCTGATGTCTGTGCCCTGTCCTATGCAGGCCATGCCCAGGGATCTGGAACCAGACTTGTGTCAGTGAGAACTCCTTGCAGGGTTGGTGGGGTGAGTGGGAAGGAGAGAGAAGAGGCAGGAGGGACCCTCTGAAGTTCCGTGAGTTTTCCCAGGCTCTAATGTCAAAGATAATGTGGGTCTTGAGATGAGCTGGCAGAGGGAAGCCAATGATGCCCAGGGCCTCATCAGCCCCAGCACTAGAGCGGACCTGCCTGGGCCCTCCTGGCTACGCAGGAAGCCTCCTCTTAGGACCCTTTCCCGACCCAAGCCCAGGGCTAATGCCTTCCGAGGACCTCCCTGCTCTTCATTTCTCTGGGCTCCAAGCCCCACGTAAACCTGGGAGAGGCTGCTTCCCCAGGCCCCTCCCATCTGGTGCCCAGCCACAGGCTTGTCCTGCTCCTGCAGCCACCGGAGAGCTCTCTACACCTGTCTGGAGCCTCACCTGCAGAATTCTGGCAGGAGGCAGCTCTGTGTTCAGGAGCCAAGGCCAGGCTGGGCAGGGCGAGAACAGGTATTAGGCCTCAGTCATGGCTGCTACCTGCCGCTTGCTATGTGAGCAGTTGCTCGTTGTGTATAACTTTCTGGTACCCACAAAACAGCCTGTGTTAGGACTGGCCATACTTACTTCATCCATACGGGACCTCTACTCGTCACTATTTGTGGTCATTTGGTTCCCTATTCACTGAACAGTAGCACCGAAAACTCCACAAATAAGTTACCCAGGGCCTTTTATTTATTTATTTTTTAAATTTATTTTTATTGATTTTTTACAGAGAGGAAGGGGGAGGGATAGAGAGTTAGAAACATCGATCAGCTGCTTCCTGCACACCCCCTACTGGGGATGTGCCCACAGGTCATGTATGCTCAGAGCACCAGTGGACTTTTGACAGGGGAAGCTGAGGTTGGCAGGGAGGGTGTAGGTATATGAAGGTGTAGGTATATGTAAGTCCATGGTGAGAGGGGGCAGCCTCCAGCTCTTGTGAAATTCTCAGAAATACACCTGGCTCCATCTTGCACACACTCACTGGCTGGCCAGGTATCATTGAGCTGCTCCCTAGGAAGACAAAGATGAATTAAACACAGTCTTTGACCCATAGTCACTTACAGTCTGAGGGGAGAGACAATCCTGAAACTAGAGATATAATGCAGTGTGGGGGGTGCTGTGGCCTGTGCATCCTCCTCCTGATGTTTGATGAAGGCTAGAGACTCCCTCCCCCTTTACGGCCCAAGGCCTGGAGAGAACAGGACACGTGAGAGGCAGGGCTTGCCATGCGGTCACTTAGGCTCCATTCCTCCGACCTCTGCTCCCCCAACCCCTTTCCCAGGCTGCCTGGGCTTTAGAGGCCCCCCGGGAGCTGCCTTCCCAATCCCCTTGGCTGCCTCCCCTTCCTCCATTTCCCTCCTCGTCCTCACTCCTGAAACTGGGAGACTGGCCTCACTGCTGAGGGGCTTCTGGCTGGTGATCAGTTCAGGGTGGTTAGAGACCTGGGCTGGGTTGTGGGAGTGGTTCCAGCCCAGCAGGGAGAGGGGAGGGGATGAGGGTTGGGGTTGGCCTCTGGGTAGTCTTGGCACAGGCCTGACCTTCCAGCTGTAGTTCAGTCCTTGGGTAAGGAGGGAGGAACTTCAGAGGCTGGCCAGGACCCCACATTCATGCAAAGGGGGACTGAGGCCCTGAATTTGGGAGAGACAAAATGGTTTAAGAGGGAAAGGCAATTGTGGAGTTATGTAGACTTAGCTTGAAATTTGAACATTGTCACTTAGCTGGGTTACCTTAGGCAAATGACTTAGGCCCCTCAGATTTAGTCCCATCTGTGAAATATGAGTGGTACTGCCCATCGTTCAGAGTTTTAAAAATTAAACGAGGTGAAAGATAGAAGTACCTAGCACAGCCCTGCCGGCGTGGCTCTGTGGTTGAGTGTCGACCTATGAGCCAGGAAGTCACAGTTCGGTCCCAGTCAGGGCACATGCCCAGGTTGCAGGGTCAATCCCCAGTGTGGGGTATGTGGAAGGCAGCCAGTGAATGATTCTCTCACATCATTGATGTTTCTTTCTCTCCCTCTCCCATCCTCTCTGAAATCAATAAACATTTTTTTTTTAAAGTACCAACACAGTGCTTGACACAGAAAGTGCTATCTGTGCCATGTATTAATGCTATTTGTTACTTTATTATTATTGGTGGTGTTGCTGTTAGGAAAGTCCTATTGCACTAGGGAGTGAAACATTTGTCTGTCTAGGCTATAGAGCCTGACCTGGGAAATAACCTAAAAGTAGAGGTCAGAGGCCAGGTCTAGAGGAGGGAGAAACTCAGACCTCCTGGGAAAGGCACGGGTGTGCTCACAGTCTGGGAAATCTACAGGCAGAGAGGGCCACCAGGTCCCTGTAATAGGAGACCTTATTGGCCCAGACCCAAGGTGGGGATTGAATGTCCATCTTCACCTACGTGTATATTCTGACCCGAGCCTGAGAGGGATGCAGAGCCTTGAGATGGGCTCTGCCCGGAAGGAGCTCAGCATTCACACTCCCTCACCTTAGGGGCACTTAGTAAAAAGGGTGATGAGGCTGGGACACACCACAGCCTCTACTGCTTGACGAGGGTTCTGCTGGGGGACCAGCATCCATGGTCTCCACCCACCACAGTCTCCTTTCCAAACCTCTGAGACAAGCTCTCCTGGGATTCCATTTCCTTCGCAGCCACCTCCAGTGGATACTGCTCTTTACGTGTACCTCTTATCCCCATCTTTATTCACTGTTACCACACCCTAACCATTGCTCCTCCACCCTTAGATAAAAAATGCTCAGGAGCCCTAACCAGTTTGGCTCAGTGGATAGAGCGTCAGCCTGCAGACTGAAGGGTCCCAGGTTCGATTCCGGTCAAGAGCATGTACCTGGGTTGCGGGCACATCCCCAGTAGGGGGTGTGCAGGAGGCAGCTCATCAATGTTTCTCACTCATCGATGTTTCTAACTCTCTATCCCTCTCCCTTCCTCTCTGTAAAAAATCAATAAAATATTTTTTTTTAATGATCAGGAAGTGGGCTCATGTCAGTACCACCCTCTGCTCCTCTTCGTCACTCTCATCTATGACCTCTTGGTTACTCTATTTCATAATCATCAGCAGTCATCTCCTCTTCCTGCCTCTCTCCCTCCTTTTCATCCTCCTCATCCTCTTCCTCCTCTGTCCATCATCCTCATAGCTGTCATTTATTAAACTTTTCAGTTTACTAGCCTTTGAATCCCTTCATCCCATTCTCATAGTGACCCTATTAGATGGGTGGGTACTGTTATTATCCCCGTTTGTGGGTGTTAGGAAACTGACGCACAGAGAGGATGAGTTACATGCTCAAGAGCACAAAACCAGTTAAGTGATAGAGCTAAATTCAGACTCAGCTCTGACGGTCCCAGGGATCTTCCTGAGAAATCCATCTGATCACATCACCCTCCTGTGTAGAATCCTCCATTGATTGGCTCCTACCTGCCATGGCCTCGTGCTAGAGCAGCGTTTTGGACTAAAGCTGTCCCACTTTAACCACCGCACTATAACACCTCTCGTTTATTCATTGATTCAGTCATTCAGCAAGTCCAGGTCAATCACCATAATCACTTGGAGCCCCATGCTTCCAATATTGTCTTTCTCACTTGACCGCTTTCTCTTCGCATGACTTCTCGTCCGGCCATTCCAGTACCAGGGAGTTACCGTGGAGGGAGAAACTATAGCTGAGACGGCAGCGCTTGCTGGTACTACCTCACTAGCATCTTGCTGCTGCTTGCCACTCCTGTGTCCTGTCCCTGGTAGTTCTTCTCAGAACCTACTCTCACCATCTTCAGTTCTGCTCTACCTCCATCCCTATTTTAAGCAGACATCTCACATCGAACCTGCAGAGAAAATAAAGGTCATCACCAGTCAAGAACTCAACTTCCCAGCCTTTAATCCACAAACTTACCTGTATTCCCATCCACCCCTACGTACCTCCACCATCATCCTTTCTCTGCCTCCCCCGTTCAAAGCCAGTGGTCTCCTGTGCTCTGGGTGCCTCTCCTCCCACCTTCTCCGGAGCTGTCTTATCTTGTTTATCTCTTTTGTCACCTTCCTACTGGATGCTCCTCTCACATCTATAAATCTGTCCAGGTCTCCCTCTCTCCTTAAAAATAAAGTCCTTCTCTTTAGCTTGTGTTCACCCTCTCTCCTTCCCTTCTCCTTCAGGTTTCTAGAGAGGGCATCACCTGTCCATGATGCGTCTCCATGTTTCCATGTTTTTTCCTTCTATTTCTCAACCCTTTCCAGCCTAGCTTCCAAGCCTCTCCACTAGCAGTGACCTTCTGGTTCTAAATCCAATGGACTCAGTCTCTATCTTCCTTTAAAGCAAGGGCATTTGGATATTTATAACATTCACAGGCCATGCAAAATCATCAGCTTAAAAATGAGCCTGCTGTATTTGGTAAAACATTTCATTAACTCACCCCTAATGCCGTGGCAGAGCCAGACCAAGTGATGTCACCAGCCTATGCGGCCCATGGGCCAGACGTAACCACCCCGGCTTCAAAGGAACAACTTGTGAGCAATATTCAGTGAGCATTTACTGTGCACAGTGCTTCGTTCTAGGGATGGCCCTTGACTCTTAAAAGCTCACGGTCAGAATCTGGGAAGCATGCTCAGTTCCTCTGATTCTCTGTAGCAGTCCTTACTCTCTATTATACCTGAGGGTTTACTTACCTGTTAACTCTTACAAGCCCCTGGAGGGCAGTAACTGTCCCGTTTATCTCTGTAAGTCCATCACCTCCATAGTTGACATATATAAATCAATAAGTAAACGTGGAAACTGGAGCCCAGAGTAAGCAGTCACTCCTGGCAAAGTCAAGATTCCAGCCCAAATCTTCTGCCTCGCGGTGAGGTCTCTCTGCTCTTTCGTTGCCCTGGGAGATCATTCTTTTAGATTCAGAATCTTCCTGTGTCCTTTTGCTCTCTGCTTTGCCTCTCCCAGGCATCTCTTTCCTCTTAGCCATGTTTGATCTCCTTTCTGCGGTTCCAAGATCATTGTCCTTGATAACGAAGTGAAAACTAAACAGTCCCTGGCGCTCTGCCTCTTTCAGCTTGTCTGTCAGCATCACAAAATCGGCCCCAAGCCGGCTCCTCTTTTTGTTCGTTGCGTTTTCCAAATATAGCTTTGGAGCCGGGCGCGGTGGCGCGCGCCTGTAGTCCCAGCTACTCGGGAGGCTGAGGCTGGAGGATCGCTTGAGTCCAGGAGTTCTGGGCTGTAGTGCGCTATGCCGATCGGGTGTCCGCACTAAGTTCGGCATCAATATGGTGACCTCCCGGGAGCGGGGGGCCACCAGGTTGCCTAAGGAGGGGTGAACCGGCCCAGGTCGGAGACGGAGCAGGTCAAAGCTCCCGTGCTGATCAAATATAGCTTTGGAAAAGGTTTTGACCCTCCTCATAGTGTACATCAAAATAAATTCCAAAAAGTAAGGCATACAAATACAACCAAAGGAAATTTTGAAGAAAGTAAAATAGAAATTGAATCCCTGGAGGGAAAAGAATTTGTAAGGGACAGTAATGCTAGGAGAAATCAGATGTATGGAATATAAAAATACATGAAACTATAAATTAGCAACAACAAAAAAGAATGAGTACCACCAAGATGCTTAAAAGTCTAGGAAATGTGACAGACATGGTTATTATTGGGAACGTTGACAAGAAAACCATTAGGACCCTGGCAGATAACAGGCAGGAGACTGAACAGATCACACAGAAGTAAATAAAACTAGTAAACAACAGAAATATGTTTAACTTTCCTCGCAGCCAGAGAAATTCATGTGAAGGCAACAGGATGCCATTTATCACCCACCACATCTTTAAAGGATGTGTTTAAATTGTAATGCGTGATCTTGGCAAGAGTGCAGTGACAGATGCGCTCAAAGCTACTGGTCAGGGTGTAAATGGGGTCAAGCTTTTTGGAAAGGAAATGATAACTTGGTACCAAGAGCCATCACCCAAAGGAAGGAAAAATCTGCATGCAAAGATTTTTTAAAATACTTTTATTAATGTCAGAGAGGAAGGGAAAGGAAGAGAGAAATAGAAACGTCAATGATGAGAGGGAATTATTGATCGGCTGCCTCCTGCACGCCTCCCACTGGGGACCAAGCCCGCAACCCAGGCAGATGCCCTTGACCGGAATTGAACTCAGGACCCCTGTGTCTGCAGGCCGATGCTCTATTCACTGAGCCAAACCGGCCAGGGCGCAAAGCTTTTTATTATAGTATTATTTGTAATGGCCAAACCCAGATGTAACCTAAGGAGTTTATTGTGCAAATTATGGTTCTATCTGCTGTCTTGTAGAGCTGCGTCCAGGGGTCTACAGAGAGTGTGGCACTTGGAGCAGCCATCACTGCCATTCTCGCCCTTGTCCTTTGGTGCAGGTAAAGCTGGGGAAACAGCACTGGACTCAGTATTTTTTCAATACGTTTTTTGCCGGGGTCCAACCCCAGCGGGTCCAGGGGTCCCCAAAGGTGTAGACGGAGTCGGCGAAGAAGGAAGGACACGGAGACAGTGTTCAGTTGATCAGCAGCCTAGCCAGGATCTCCAGCCAGGATCTCCAGCCAAGTTCTGGTCTGGATCTCCAGCGAAGTTCTGCTGTTTATTGTCTTGTTACATCCGTATTTATACCAGTTGATTTTAATCCTGTCAATTTCTATTACAAAGGTTAGGGCGTTTCTTATCTCCATTCCAGGGAGTAAAGATTATGTAGCTTAAGCATGATTGTTTGTAGTGATTAACTACCCGCCTGGCACTTAGTTAAGGAGTTTCATCCCCTCCCTGACTTCAGGGAAAAATTCCTACCTGGGGAAACAACCTTTCTAGGAGAGGCATCCCCTCCCTGACTTCAGGGAAAAATTCCTACCTGGGGAAACAACCTTTCTTGGAGAGGTGACCTTGGTTAAAACACACAGCGCTAAGGGGAGCAAACATATTAAGAACAGTATGCTATAAACGCCAGGTCCCTTGAAACATATGCTGTGCAGATGTTTCTTTCCTGCAGCGACTGTGTCAAGCAGCAAGGATGGACCGGCTTCCGGCAAATTCCCCCTTTTTTATTTTTTAAATGATAGCGCATGCAAATCAGTGGCCACCTCTCAGATTGGGCCATTTAAGTCTCGGAAGAAGAGTGGCAAGCAATGATAGTGAGCATAGCTATAAACATAGTGGATGGAGCGCAGAAGGAGCCCCATTCCTGTAGAAGGTTGCCAGCCTCTTCAGTCAAGGGATTTCAGCTGTCCTCAAGTTGTTGGTTTGGTTGTCTTTGTTGGTCTGGCTAGCGGGCGGCGTCACTGGCGACAGGCTTCCCAAAGCGTCAGCAAGTTGAAGGGCTGCATCAAAGGGTCCATCAGGGCCGTGGTTGATGGTGGTGTCGATGTCCGAGGAGGAGTAAGCTGTGCCCTCTGGATCCAGCTGATATGGAAAATGGAGGGTAGTAGAAAAAGAAGAGAAAGCAAAAGAACTACAAGGCATGGAAGTGTTTAGAAAAAAGAGGGAGAAGAAAGGGAAGAATGCAGCATCCTGACACAGCCCTTTCCTTCAGCTGCCCCTTTCCCTGTGGTCCAAGGTAGAAATGGGAAACAAGTCCTGTTGCAGTGAGAGGGCAGCTGCTGTCAGCCAGTCTCTGTCTTTACCTGGGTCCCGATCTGAGCTGGGCATGGGAAGCAGGAAGCAGCCATGGGGACAGGAGACCTTCCTCAGAAGGGCCGAGTGTTCAAGCCCCTGCACCATTGGGGAGGGGGGTCTGTGCCCCACCTTTGTTGCACCCCAAGTTTTCTCCTACTGGCCCCCGACTGTGCCTGTCTTAGGTTGCCCCACCCTGTGGAGTCTTACCCGTCGTTGACTACCAGCCATCTCTGGGCCAAGTAGGGTGATGTGAGGTTCAGTTTTGTCTCCTTGATAGCCTATGTCCCTCTGGCCTCCATGCCCAGCAACTGCCTTGGGATCCCCTTGCCTGCTGGCGGGGCTCTGGCATTGATCATAGGGAACTCAGGTTTCTTCTCTAGAGAGGGCCCAGCTTACGCCATTGGGCCAGAGACAGATCCATGGTACCAGCCACCATGCAGCTTCAACCTCAGCATGAACAGAGAGCTCAGGCAACAGCTATGGGCAATTGGATTGTAAGAAGAGGGTCCCTCTTGACACAAGGGTAAGAGGGGCCAATACAGGACAAAGGAGAGTCCTGGAACAGGGCTTTCTCAGCCCAGGATGTCAGGCTCTTGGCCCAAGACAACTCCATGTATGGGGCATATACCAAACACCCCTAGTCACGGCATAAAAGGGAGATGCCCTTCCTGGAACAGTAGGGTAGGGAGATTCTAGAAAAGGCTGTGTTCAGGAAAGAAGGAGAAAGGCCAAAGAACCAGCAAACAAGTAGTTAGATTTTAAAAAAAGGAAAAAGGAAAGGAGATGTGGGGCAAAGCTGGGACATGTGGAAAGACAAAACGGAGGCACATGTGATCCTCCCAATGGACAGATTGTTCCAGCTCAGGGCTGCACATCTGCTGCAGACGGGCACTGGTCAAGTGTGCTATGATGAGGCAGAGATGGCGGGCGGTGAGACATAAGGTCGGACTAGACGGTCTGGAATCCACACAGGTGAGTCTGCGTCCTGTGGAAATATACAAGCATATCCTCTCCCCCGGGTTAAAAGTACATCAGGTCCCTTCCAGGCTCCTGTAAGCAAGTCTCTCCATTTGACGAGGGCTTTAGGTTTAGTTAGATCAGGGTTCCAATGCCTGTACATCGGGGAATTTCCCTCAGAATCTACAGTTAGTATATTAATTACAAATTGAGCATGCTGTAGAACATGATGAGGAGAGGAATATTTAAACTCATTTTCTTGTAATTTTTTAATTTGTGTTTTTAAAGTTTGGTGAGCCCTTTCTACTATTGCTTGGCCTTGAGGATTGTAGGGTATTCCTGTAGTATGTGCGATGCCGAATGTAGAGCATAAGTTTTTAAAAGCTCTAGAGGTATAGGCAGGCCCATTGTCAGTTTTAAGTGCCCTTGGTATTCCTAGGTAGGAAAAGCATTGGAATAGATGTTGACTTACATCTTTAAAGGCTTCTCCTGTACGTGCAGAAGCAAGGATAACATGAGAAAAGGTATCAATACAAACATGCACATAGCAAAGTTTGCCAAAAGATGGGACATGAGTAATATCCATCTGCCATAAGTCACAGGGTCTAAGTCCTCTTGGATTAACTCCAGTAGCAGGGCTAGGAAAATGAGTAGGACAATGGCCGCAGTCACGCACAATACTTCGAGCAGCTTCTCTAGATATGCGATAATATAGACGGAGAGCAGAAGCATTTTGATGGTGAATGGCATGAGACCGCCGGGCTTCTTCTAGAGCTGTACAAACTACTGGGCGAGTTAGTAAATCCGCCTGATAATTTCCTTCGCTTAAGGGTCCTGGTAGGCAGGAATGAGCTCTAATATGTCCAATATAGAAAGCCTTTTCTCGTTTGTGAATGCAAGTTTGTAGCTGAGTTAACAAAGAGAAAATGGCTGTTCTTCCTTGTGGGAGAGAGGCGGTCTCAATATGAGGAAATAATTTAACTATATATTGAGAGTCAGTGTACAAGTTAAAGGGAACCTGTTGCAATTGTTCAAAAGCATAAATGACTGCCAAAAGCTCTGTTCTCTGAGCTGACGTCTCTAGAGTTTGTTGAACATGGGTTATTGAGTCAATGATTGTTACTGCCCTACCATTAGAGGAACCATCTGTGAATACTAAGGAGGCAGGAGGTGATAATGGTTCTTTTGAACATTTGATAGGAAATATAAACGGATGTAGGGAGAGAAATTGCAATATAGGTGATCTTGGCAAATGATGTAAAATTTGTCCTGGGAAGTTACCTATAGCTATTTGCCACTCTTCTTCAAATTGTAATAGTGTGTCTAATTGTTCTCTTTTATAAGGTATTATTATCTCAGTAACTTCTCTTCCAAAGAGTTCGATACTGCGTCGTCTACCTTTGATAATGAGAGTGGCCACTAGGGAGGGATAGGGTGGTACAATCTTCCTAGGAGTGACAGGTAAATGTATCCATTCTAATGGTCCTTCCTGCCACAAGCATCCTGTAGGAGTATATTTAGTGGCTAGAATAATTAAGGCCCAAGATTTGGAATAATCTAGATACTATAGGTGCTGTTTATTGATGGCCTGTTCTATTTTTGCTATAGCCTTTTCTCCTTCTACAGTTAATTGTCGGGGAGACTTAGGGTTAGAATCTCCCTTTAAAATGTCAAATAGAGGTTTTAAGTCAAGAGTGGTTATTTTTAGATATGGCCTGACCCAGTTGATATCACCTAATAGTTTCTGATAATCATTCAATATGTTTAAATGATCTTTTCTTAATTGTAAAGGCTGATGGGTGATAGTAGAGGTATGTAATATTCTGCCTAAGTAGGAAAAAGAAGGTTCAGTCTGAATCTTTTCTGGGGCTATTTTTAGACCATGTTCTTCTAAAGCAAGGATGGTCTGAGTAAGAATTTACTGTAAAGTAGCCCGATCTTTATGAGCTAGTAAAATATCATCCATGTAATGAATAAGATATAGATCTGAAAATTTCTTTCTAATACCTTGCAATGCCTGATCTACAAACTTTTGACATAATGTAGGACTATTTTTCATCCCTTGTGGGAGAACCTTCCATTGATATCTCTGATAAGGCTGTTTAAAGTTTTCTGATGGTATGCTGAATGCAAATCTTTGACAATCAGCCGGGTGAAGAGGTATAGTGAAAAAACAATCCTGTAAGTCAATAACAACAACACAATACTCCTGTGGAATTGCCACAGGGGAGGGCAATCCAGGTTGTAAGGAGCCCATATCTTCCATGGTGGCATTTATGGCTCTTAGATCTTGCAAAAGTCTCCACTTGCCTGATTTCTTTCTTATTACAAATATGGGTGTGTTCCAGGGACTATTTGATGGCTCTATATGTCCCTCTGCTAATTGCTGATCAATTAATTGTCGGGCTGCTGATATTTTCTCAGATGTTAAGGGCCATTGCTCAACCCATACTGGTTGTGACGATTTCCAGACTATGGGATCAGCAGTCCTAAGGGCAATGGCCCCAATTACAGATCCTGTCGAGGAGTGTGAGGTATTACTTTCCTTTCCTAATCCCTTTCCTGGATTAAATCTCGTGTCTAGCATCTGTGATGTTACTCTATCACTGGGGCTATATAATACAACTCCCATTTGAGACAAGATATCTCTTCCCCATAATGTAAAGGGGATAGTCGTAATTACATAGGGACAGAATGTTCCTGAATGTTGATCTTCATCAGTCCAAGTTAGAATCTGAGAACTCTTTTTTACATTAGATGCCTTGCCTAGTCCTACTAGGGAAGTGGAGGTGGTGTGCGTGGGCCATGAAGAGGGCCAATCCTTTTCTGCTATGCAGGAAACATCTGCTCCTGTATCCAATAGACCTTCAATTGGTTTTCCCTGAATTTGTAAAATTTTTGTAGGTCTAGTAGCATGGATTTCTTGTATCCAAAATGCTGCATCACTAGATCCAAAGCCTCCGGCCCCTCTAGCTTCCTGGGTAACAGCTGTCCCTATTTTATGTATTGGTAACAGGATTAATTGGGCAATTCTCTGGTTGGGCTGAATCTGTATAGTTGTGGTGGGTGGGGAAAGTAAAATCTGTATTTCTCCTGTGTAGTCTGCATCAACAACTCCTGGGATGACTAAGATCCCCTGTAACGAGGTAGAGCTCCGTCCTAATATTAAACCTACAGTTCCCTCAGGCAGTGGCCCAGACACTCCTGTAGGAATGGCTGCTACTGGCGAGTCTGGGGTTAGTACTGCATGGGTGGTTGAGTGGAGGTCCAATCCTGCACTGCCTGGGGTTGCCCTGAAGAGGTCACTGACTGATCGAAATTTGCAAAGGGGTTGAAGGTTGATGCCCCTATTATTGCAGGGGCCTGGGGCTGGCCCCTTCTCAAGTTTCCCGATTGAGGTGATGGGATATAACCTCCTTGGGAGCTATTTGTAGAGTTTAAAGGCCGACCATTTTTATGGTATTTTGATCTACATTCCTTTGCCCAATGGAATCCTTTCTGACATCGGGGACAAACGGTTTTTGGAGGATTAATATTATTCCCTAATGTATTTCCAGGCTGTCGAGGAGCTTGCCATCTGGCCTGAGTATTATTATTTTTATTTGGGCATTCTCTGCTAAAGTGCCCAGATAAGCCACAAGAGTAGCAGTTCATATTTCTTTTATTACCTGTATTATTGCTGGCTTGTCCTATACCCTGTACATATTGAGGGTATGTCTCCCCTTTGAGAGCTGCAGCTATAGCTACACCCTGTATAAATGCTGGACTTACATCAGCACACTGTTTTATAAAATCATTTATAGTTCCTGTTCTGCGAATCAGCCTTAATAAAGCCTGACAGGTATTATTAGCATTTTCAAAAGCCAGTTGTTTGATTAGGATATCGGCTGCCTCTTTGTTATTGATTACTCTCTTGACTGCCTGTATGAGGCGAGAAAGGAAATCCTGATATGGTTCCTCGACCTTCTGTTTAACCTCTGTAAGGGTGGTTGTTTCTCCTGCTGTATAAGGTAGGGATTTCCAGGCACTTACTGCACAACTGGTTACTTTGGTAAGTGCCTCTGTGGGCATATTCATTTGCTCCTCAGCCGTGTTAAAATCACCTTCTCCTAATATCATGTCTAGGGTTATTCCTTTTCTGGTTTTTTCGCTAGTGGCTACAGCTTTCTTAGCAAGATCTTCATATTCAGTTTTCCATAATAAGTAATCGCCTCCTGAGAGACAGGATTTACAAACCTGTGACCAATCATAAGGAGTCATCCATTTACTGGCTAGGGTTTCTACCAAGGTTTGTGTGTAAGGAGCTAGAGGTCCATATTCAGAGCAGGCCAATTTTAATTCTTTAAGTACTTTGTAAGGTATAGGCTCCAAGGTGGGGTTTCTATTCCCACCAGACTCATTCTCATATGTAACTGGGAAGCAGAGTGAGAATTCAAGATCTCCATTAGCTTCAGCTTCTCTTATGGCCCTTTGAAATTTAGACATGGAGCTCATAGGAGCCACAGGACCTGGTTTAGGCTTCCTTTCTAATTTGGGGAGCCTGTTTTGAATGGGAGGGCCATTCTCCTCTCTACTGCCTGGAAAGGACCAATGGTCATGTTTATGATATTTATTCTCCTCCCGATCACTAGGCATAGCTAAATTGCTTTTAGATTGAGCTGGAGACAATGATGATGTATCCTCTCTGGGTGGAGCCGAGGGACTATTTAAATTTTGAGAAAGTTCAACCGTTTTTGCCTCTGGTGCCAAGGTGTCACAGATTGAATCCCAGAGGGAAAAGAAACATGGCAGGACCTTGTCAGATTCATGGTGTTTCTTTAATTGCTTTCCTACTTCAACCCAAGTTTTTAAATTAACAGTTCCATCCTCTGGAAGCCATTGACATACTTCTTCTATAAAACTTTCTGTCTCACTGGGAAAAACCTCAACTCCAATTCTGCTAGTAAGCATATGGGTTAAAAGATTAATACAGAGTCTTTTTTCTTTAGACTCAGTATGACCCATCTTGTCAATCTAAGTTCTGTACTAACTACCCGCTTACCCTACTTATCCTCTATAGGGGGGGTCTGAAGCACCCTACGGTGCAGTCCTATCCGTCCCAAGTACGGGGGGACTTACCTAAGGGAACCCTGTTAGGGCGCCAGATGCCGGGGTCCAACCCCAGCGGGTCCAGGGGTCCCCAAAGGTGTAGACGGAGTCGGCGAAGAAGGAAGGACACGGAGACAGTGTTCAGTTGATCAGCAGCCTAGCCAGGATCTCCAGCCAGGATCTCCAGCCAAGTTCTGGTCTGGATCTCCAGCGAAGTTCTGCTGTTTATTGTCTTGTTACATCCGTATTTATACCAGTTGATTTTAATCCTGTCAATTTCTATTACAAAGGTTAGGGCGTTTCTTATCTCCATTCCAGGGAGTAAAGATTATGTAGCTTAAGCATGATTGTTTGTAGTGATTAACTACCCGCCTGGCACTTAGTTAAGGAGTTTCATCCCCTCCCTGACTTCAGGGAAAAATTCCTACCTGGGGAAACAACCTTTCTAGGAGAGGCATCCCCTCCCTGACTTCAGGGAAAAATTCCTACCTGGGGAAACAACCTTTCTTGGAGAGGTGACCTTGGTTAAAACACACAGCGCTAAGGGGAGCAAACATATTAAGAACAGTATGCTATAAACGCCAGGTCCCTTGAAACATATGCTGTGCAGATGTTTCTTTCCTGCAGCGACTGTGTCAAGCAGCAAGGATGGACCGGCTTCCGGCAGTTTTTATTGATTTTTACTTAATATATTTTTTATTTTTTTTTTAATCCTCACGCAAGGATATTTTTCCCATTGGTTTTTAGAGAGAGTGGAAGAGAGGGGGAAAGACAGAAATATTGATGTGAGAGAAACACATCGCTTGGTTGCTTCCTACATACACCCCAACCAGGGAAGGAGACTGCAACCGACGTACGTGCCCTTGACCAGAATGGAACCCAGGACCCTTTGGTCCACAGGCTGACGCTCTATCCACGGAGCCAAACCGGCTGGGGCTAGAATCAGTATTGAAAACAGAAACCAGTCTCTTGCTCTGCCTCAGCCCACATCTTTGAGGTTCATTTTCTCCTGCTGAACAATGGGGAGAGTAAACGCTTCCCTGAGTGGCTCCCCATTGCACCACGGTAAGGAGTGAGTGCGATCGTGCACGAGACGGTGCTCATCTGCAGATGACGATCACCTTCAGAGACGTGAGATTCAGCAAGGCAAGCGCTGCCTGCCCACTGGGCGGAATGCCAGCCACAGGGCCCAGGGGTGAGCGTGGAAGTGAGATCAGCAGCGCCTGGCACAGAGTAGCACATGCCACCCCGCTCCAGAGGTGCAGGCACCCACTTTTGGGCTCCAGGACACTTACGTAAGCCCTGATCCCTATCAAGCTGCTTGCCCCAGTTTCTTGTAGTGGTTGGCCAGATGATGATGAAGTTTCAGGCACAGAGAACAGCTTTGGCAATAAGCGGTAGATTTAGTGAATTAGAAATAATTGAGTATAACTGCTGGGTAGCATGGCTGCAGTACTGCCCTGAGACCTGGGCAATGAGGGCGCCTGCCTCTCCACCACACTCTCTGCCATGGAGTGAAGAGGAACGTGCAGGGTCAACAGGGAAATGGCCGCTCCAGGCCCACCCACCCTCTCTTGCTAGACTATTACCAGGTTCTAGAGACCTTAGAATTTCTTGCCCTCACAGCCAGTACCAAGTTCATTTCCATCCCCCTGAGGGCAGAATGCACCTCCCTCAGCCCAAGGAAGGCTGTTTGCAGAGGCTGTGAGTAGCACTTGGATGTGCGGGCTGGGCAGTCCACACACACATGCACAGTACTTGTCATGTGTGGGCTGGGACCAAGAAGGGAAACAGAAGGGAGGCAGGCTGGGCCTCGCTCTCCATACACCACCGTGGTCCAGCACAGATCTCTCAGAGGCAGAAGTTTAAATTCAGACCTGGCCTTCCAGGTCGTTTTTCAGGGAGGATAGAATACATTTCATTTACCAGTTTGATACCTTGATTTGTGACTTTCAAATATTTTAGAGTCTAAAATGTGATACATGGACTTATATTTGTAATTTTGCCCCTGGCTGCACAAATATTGAGGATGAGCCTACATGGATGTGGGAGTGAAGGCTGGAGATGAGTCTGGGTAGGCAGGGAACAGACAGTGGAGGTTCTTACAAGCCAAAGCCACATCAGTGAGCTTGGACTTTATCTTGAGGACCAATGATAGCAGAAGCTAAGGAGCTAACTTTGTGCCAAACGTATTATGTGCCTGACTTCTAATTGTCATAGCACACACGCACTGCGGGGTACAAATTAACTAGTCTTATTTCCTGCATTTTGTAGATGAGGATAATGAGACTTAGGAAGGGGCAAGAACTTGCCAAGGGACACAGAATTAGCAGTTAGGACATCAGGGTTCAAAAATAATTACTGGGGCAGCCTGATCTGCAGCCAGAGGTGGGCTGACAGCAAGCGTTATGGTGGGAAGGGTACAGTGTGGGATGGGTCCACCAGATGCCATAGCCACAGATGGGTATTTGCTTGGTTCCCGGGGACGAGGGAAAGGGAAAGGTCAAAGGAGAATGAGGACTCCAGCCTGAGTTGTTAGGGGGGAAATGGTGGCTAGCTCCCTCATAGGAAATAGGTTTCTTAATGAAGCAAGCCTATTGGGCCTTCGTTTCTTTAGGAGAAGACTGGACAAGACATTCTTAAAGGTCTCTTTTTATATTATTGCAATCCATGTTTTGAGGGTTGTTCATTGTTTACAATATTATCCTATATAATAAAAGGCTAATATGCAAATCGGACAACGGAACAGCCGGTTGCCATGACTCGCACTGACCACCAGGGGGCAGATGCTCAACACAGGAGCTACCCCCTGGTGGTCAGTGCGCTCCCACAGGTGGTCAGAAGCCAGGCTCATGACTGGCGAGCGCAGCGGCACTGGCAGGAGCCTCTTCTGCCTCCGTGGCAGTGCTAAGCCATCAGTCGGACATCCCCTGAGGGCTCCCAGACTGCGAGAGGGCACAAGCTGGGCTGAGGGACCACACACGCACACGCACGCACACGCATGCACGTGCACAAATTTCGTGCACTGGGCCTCTAGTAGCATATATTTGTACAAAAAGTAAGTGGCTTATATGTAACAAGCACTCGTGTATTTGTAGATTGGTTGATCCAGGTTAATCCTTAGCCCTGAAACATTTACATCTGTAAGTAGCCTTCTTTTAGAGCTCTTCTTCATTTTGCTTATATTTCTCTTAGTATGTTACCTGGCTCTCCTTCCATTCATGTGCTATGCATGTGAACATTTTTGGATATGTCTTATATGTATATATTTTAAATAATTATAGCAGATATTTAATCCTATCTTTATTTCTTTCTCACTTCATCATAATCATACCATGTACTGAGATATTTCTACACAACCCTGTCTTTTCTACTGGACTACATCTCCTTTGGAGTAAGGAAAACAGAAACCAGACATACACTCTTTTTTTTTCTTTTTTTTAATTTCAGAGAGGAAGAGAGAGAGAGAGAAATATAAATGGTGAGAGAAAATCATTGATTGGCTGCCTCTTGCACGCCCCACACTGGGGATCCTGTCCACAACCCGGGCATATGCCCTGACCGGGGATCAAATCGTGACCTCCTACTTCATAGGTCAACACTCAACCACTCACACCGGCCATGCCAGACCTACACTTTTAATTATTCAGACAAGCTGTCTCAGTGGGCAGTGGAAAGCCATGGAAGATTTTAGCCCTGAGAAGGTCAAGATCAGATTTGTGTAGGGAAGTGAAGGAATTGAAGGAAGGCATGATGGAGGCAGGGAGGACTGGTGGCTGCGAGGGTGAGAGTTGGGGACCTGGCCTGAGGTGTGAGCAGCAGGGAGCAGAAGGAGCAAACCCATCTGCCCTACTTGTGGCTGCAGGAACCAGCCCTGGTGGCCCTGAGACGGCTTCTTCTAACAGCAGGAGGAAGAGGCTGCAGAATAGCCTGCGGGGGCCAGGGCAACGCTGCAGTGCCTGGCTGGGAAGGCGCTCTCTTCCCAGATGCCTTCCCCCATTGCTCCCGGCTGTTCTGACAAGAGCAGAACAAGTTGCATCAGCAGGAGGCTGGCGGCTGCACACAGATGAGCTGGGTCCAGACTTGACTGAGGCAGGGACATTCCTGAAGGAGGAGGGATTCAACAAAGAATGCAGTCCACAGCTGGACTTGAGGAGGGGTTTGACCATCCCGGGCCAATGTCACTGGAGGCTTTACAGGCCTCTGTGCTATGTCCTGTGGGTCAAGGGAATGAGATGTGAGAGGCCTTGGGCCATATCTGATGAGGCCTTCTGGGGCAGGACTGTGTCCTAGGGGCAGGCTGGGCAGTGTGGCCCAGCAGCAGGAAGGCCTCCAGTGCCCACCGCCCCCGCAGGGGCCCAGAGGGAGAATCTGGCTCCCCATTTGAATATGTCTGTTTGTGGACTGGCCGCCTACTGGCACCTGGCATCGCCAACCACACCCTCCGCTTCACTCTCTTGGCTTCTGTGACACTCACTCATGACCATCATAGGTATGATTTATTGAGCTCTTACTATGTGCCAAATGTGGTATGTAATCTTCACAACTGTCTGGGAAGTAGGTCTTGTCATTCCTGTTATGTATGAGGAACATGAAGCCTCAAGAAATTACAGGACGTGCCCAGGTCACACAGATGTGGGATCCAGGTGTGACCCAGGCTTTCCAGACTCCAGGACCCATGGTCTCCCCTGCACCATACACTCCCCAGTGCCTCTGACCTCTCTCTCTCTGTTTGTCCTCAGTCTCCTCTATTGGCCCCTCTGTGTCAACCTGCCCCTTACATGGTGGTGTTGACAGGATTCTGTTCAGGGTTCCCGTCTCTTCTCGCCCCATACCAGAGATTCTTAATCTCAAGTTAGCTGATGCCCTTGACTTCGGGGATTCTGTCACCTTCTACAGTAGGGTGCACACTGTAATGTGTGTGTGCCTGTGTGTGTTTCTGAAAAGAGAAGCCATAGCTTTTCTTATAGGAGACAGACTGAGGTTTTGTTAGTACTTGATTTATTTTTTATTTTTTTTTTTATGGCTGGGGAAACACGGAAATGCCCAAATCATATTGTGGTCCTACTTTCCCTTAAATTCCTCAAGGGGCTCTGCCTCAGGACAGTGACAGTTGGGGAAAATAAAATAGAAGCCCTGGGCTGTTCATTGCGCCAGTTCCCACTGCTCCAATGCAGGCTGACTGGGGCTTGAGACCCAACGAGGCAGAGACCAGGATGCTGCTCCCAGGGGTCAGGCTCTGCCTCCACATACTCCCTGCCCAGGAACAGGTGAGGGTGGGAGAGGCAGAAGGTCTACCCTTCCCACTGAAGCTTTTGTCAGATTCTCAGAGTGTAACCTCCTACAGTTTCACATGGTGGTTACATCCGGGACTTTCGGCGCTTGGGAAAAGCCGAGAGACATGGTTTCAGAGATGGCATCTCACGTCACGGAAATACCCAGGTTCTGAGGTTGGATCCAGCTCTGATTCTCCAGCTGTATGTGCATCGTGGGCAGGTCTCCTCTGTGAAACGGAGTGTGGGACCCTTACCTTCGACTTCTGAGGGGGGAACAGCAGTGACGATAACGTATGTTATGGCAGAAAGAACACCCATCTTGGAGTCAGGACGCTGTGTTTGAATCTTGGCATAGCCCTTGCATCACCTTGAACATATTGCTTCATCTTGAGTCCGTACCTGTGAAGTTGGTGAAGGTTGATGAGATGTAAATAATGTCTGTGAAAACTAGCCTGGAGCCTGGCACACCCCCAGCTGTGCCCATTCCTGGCTCTCCCTCCCCCTCCCAAGCAGCCCCTGCGCTTTTTCCTCCTCAGGTGTGTGTGGGGCACGCATGGGCAGGAACCCCAGGTGGGGCACTGTTGGGGCCTGCCAGGCCCTGGAGAGGGGACAGGGGCTGTGCCTCACCTGGCACAGGCTGGCACCTGCCATTCCTTTCGGTCCACATCTGGGCCTCCCAGGAGGGGCTTCTCCCCAGCTCTGTATCAGATCTAGGCCGTTTCTCTACCCTCCCCTTTCCTACTGGGTCCTGGTGTCCCTATCTTTACCCCCTTGCACACGCACCTCTCCTGGACACAGGGAGACACGGGAGCAAGACGGACTGGAGGCTGCCCTCAGTCTCACAGGTGCTGGGACACAGGGAAGCTGCTCCAAGAGCCTGCGCTGGGAGGACAGATAGACTTGACCAGAGAACGAGATGTTGCCACAGAGGTGGGGAGACATGGGCGGTGTGGCTGGAGCAGAGTCAGCCCACAGAAGGCAGTGGAAGATAAGCCGAAGGAGTCCTGACCAGTGGGGAGCTCTTTGTTGCTGCTGAGAGCAATGGAGGAGCCTCAGAGGGACTTCATGCCCCCTTAACACTCACGGCCAGGGGCTGTGCTGGGCTACAGACATGGATCAGGTGTGACCCTCGGCCCTGCATGGCTTAGGGTCGCGATACACCACTAACGACGGTGATGAAAACAGCCGATCGGGTGGCTGTGAGCTGGCACTCAGCGCGAATTACCTAATTCCCACAACAGACCGTAAGATAAACCCTGATAGTATCCTGGCTTACCCAGAGGAAATGGTGAGCTCCTTGCCCAGGGTCTCCCCACAGTGAGGAACTAGAGCTGAAGCTGCCTCCAGTCTGTTCAGGCTCCTATAACAAAACACCACAGCCTGGGTGGCATATAAACAACAGACATTTGTGTCCACCCTTTTGGAGACTGGGAAGTCCAGGATCCTGGCGCTGGCAGAGCTGGTATTTGCTGAGGGCTGCCTGGTTCCTAGACTGCCTTCTTTTTGGTATGTCCTCACTTGGTGGAAGGGGCAAGGGATCCCTCTGGGACCTCATTTATAAGGGCATGGATCCCACTCATGAGGGCTCCCCCCTCATGAACTAATCACTTCCTAAAGGCTCACCTCCTAATACCACCAC
This sequence comes from Myotis myotis, assembly GCF_014108235.1. Taxonomy (NCBI): domain Eukaryota; kingdom Metazoa; phylum Chordata; class Mammalia; order Chiroptera; family Vespertilionidae; genus Myotis; species Myotis myotis. Next base: position 27,708,242 of record NW_023416324.1, on the reverse strand, counting down.
CTTGACTTTGGGGATTTAGGGGGAGGAGGGTTACCTTCAAACCATAGCAGATATAACTCTATATTCTATCACCTCCCAAAGGGTAGAGGTCATTTATGCCTTGGGAGGAATGGGGCCAGGAAAGACATGAGGAAGAAGGATATGCTGAGTCTTAAAAAAGTGGGTGGGATGAGGTGGATAGATGTGGGAAGGCCATTGGAGACAGAAGGAGCAGCACAGCAAATGCATGGAGTCGTGAGTTAGCAGGTGGGGACCTCAGGTGGGTGGAATGGAAACGGGGGGCAGACGGCTTACTGGCTGGAAAGCTCAGGTCTGTGGGCAGTGGCGATGCGATCTGCTTTGTACATAGAACGAGCATCTGGCAGAGAGAGGACAGTGGTTTCGAGGCAGAGGCAGCCCATCCAGGCACTCATTACATGTTCGTTCACTAAATGGATGGAATTTAACAATTACTGTATGTTCCAGTCACTGTACTCGACTCTGGGCTCTGAGCAGGCAACAACACGGATGCTGTAAATGGCCAGCTGTTAGGGTAGTCCCATTGGAAGATGATGAGACCCGGATTTCCATGAAGCAGTGTGTGTGGGAGGAAGGGGTGGGTCTGTGGCGTTCTCAGAAGATAAAATCAAAAGAACTAGATGACCAGTGGGACAGAGTGGGCTGGGGAGATGAAGACTCTGAAGTCGAACCTGAGGTTTCTGGTTCATTGGAGGGAGCACAGGAGGAGCAGGAGCAGATGTGGGGAAATACGTTAAATACGTTATGTACATCCCCGTGACAGAATCCTTAGGAAACATACATTTGATGTCTAACATTTATTTCGAGAGATGTATTGTTTAACCAAATCTCCGTTACACACTTCTGTATTTTTTTCAGGTTTTTCACTCTTATAAATAACCCTGTATTAAACAGCTTTTTACAGAGGTCTTCTCCACGCAGTCATCAGTATGAACAGCCTTGAAGCTTTTGTTTCATATTCAGATTGCAGTGTAGGCGAGTTCTACCTCAACTCAGCACTGCAAGCTGAGAGGCGCGCGCGCACGCACACACACACACAGGGTGGGGCAAAAGCAGGTTTACAATTGTGAGCACACAAAACAGTTTATTCTTGTATTAGCATTTGTTAATTATTGTATTTTCCATACAAACAACTGTAAACTTTTGCCACACCCTGTATTTTAGAGGATAAAAATAGTATCTGGTTACACAAATTTGCATTTTTATCACTAATGAGTTTTTCATGCTTACTAACCTTATTTTATGTTCTTTTCCCATTTTGGGGGGTCTCGTTGACTTTTTATGAATTTTTTAAATATGTATTATTTATGACAATATTTCCCACTTCTTTGTTTCCTTCCTAATTTTGCATACTATATTTTTTATGAACCAAAGCACTAAAAGTGTTTACAAAGTCAGAATTCATTGACCTTCTTCTTCATTTCTAACATTGCAGTAGTGTTTAAGAAGCTCAGTGATAAAATATGCAGCTAAATTTCCTTTTCCTTTTCCTTTTAGCAGGAGAGGCAGTGAGTGGCTCTTTTTTTCCTAAGTAGCAGATTTTCAAATGTCACTTGCTGAGAAAGTCGCCTTGTTCCCGCCGACGGTGCAGCTTCCCTTCATATCACCTAAGCGCGGGCATGCAGACTGACCTGCTTCTGGGCTGTCTTGGCTCATCGATCTTTGTGTTGATTCTTAGACATCTGTCCGTGCTTTAATCGTTGCAGACTTATAATATACTCCATATCTAACTTTTAAGTTTATCTGTTAAATATTTGGATGGGTTTTTAGAATCCTTTTGGTACATTTCAAAAAAGAAATCCTGTTGGGATTTTTCTTAGAATTAAGTTAAGCCTACTTTAATCTGGGAGGAAGTGGCATTGTGTTAATGTTCAGCCTTCTCATCCAAGATATGGCTTGTCTCCCATTTTTTTTCAAGTAATTTTTTAGATCTCTCAAAGGATTGCAGCTTTTTTTTTTTTTCCTTTTTACTACAGATCCCACAGACTTAAGTTTATTGATCAGTATTTGATTATTTTTTTGTTCGGATTGCAAATGGGATCTCTTTTATATTATATCTAGTGACTTTCCTATTGGAGTACAGATCCTATTACTAAATTATTTTACCCATTAAGTTTATTGATTCTTTTAGGTTTTCTAGGCAAATAACAAACTCCCTGCGAATAACAGGCTGGAGCCCCTGGCGTGGCGATGCCTCCAGTCTGAGGGCCGGTCTGTGAGTTCCTCCAGCAGTACTCAGGAGCCCAGCTGTAAGGGTGGTAAAGAGCCGATGCCAAGTTCAGGGCTTTCCTGGGCTGGGGCAATAGGGAGGCAGGGGGCAGGGAGTTGACTCATGAGAGGGTAGCTGAAGTGTATGCTTCAGGGTCTTGAACAGAAAGGCAGGGCTGAGGACTAGAGGGAGGGAGAGTGAGGAGGGGAAGGGGTGGCCCTGGACTGCACACAGGATGTCAGGTTTCAGAGCGGAAGCCGGTCCTGTATGGTCCTGAGATCACGGAGGGAAGAATGGTCCCATCCTGCAGCTACGGGAACTGAAGCTCAGAGAGCTTGCCACGTGACCACCAGCTCTGGTCGGTGGCAGGACTGGGCCTGGAGTGTTGTTCTGGGTCCCGTACTAGCTGACGTTCTGTCTTTATTTTTCAGGTTCACTTTAGAACAGTTGGCTGAGAGCCAGGAGAGACAACACAAGGGAAAGGAGGCGAGCCCAGCAGAGCAGATAGGAGAGAGAGGGCAGGCTCCTCCTGGGCCCCTAGTAGCTGCGCAGGGTGGGGGCCAGCTGGGCCGTTGGGTCTTCCTGATGACCCAAGAACCCCCTCGGGCAGAGCAGCTCACCTGAGCGTCCCACACCCTCTGCTCGGCCATGCAGCTCACTCTGGACCCTCATTACACACTGTGGCACCACTGTTTGCTCACTGTTCCCACCACACACCCTTGTCTCTCACACATTCTGCGTCCCCAGCACACACCACGTCCTCCCTCTCCCCGCTGTGTTTATCCCACCTGCCCCGGGTCCTCCAGTACACGTCACGCCCCCACCTCGTTTCTCATTTGCCTTTGCCTGTAAACACTGTGAGTCCTGCCACTCACACTGTCCCCTCACGGCTGTGTGCCCAGCTCACGTCCAGCTGTGCTGTGTCCACAGAGTGCATCGGACGGCTTCTGGAAATCTGTGGCCACTCGAGTGCCCAAGGAGCCCCCTGAGATTCGTATCCTCAACCCGTATTTCATCCAGGAAGCTGCCTTCACCCTCATCGGACTGCCCTTCAACAATGGCCTCATGGGCCGCGGGGTGAGAGGCTAGGCCAGGAGAGGGTGGGGAACTGGGTCAGAAGGACCTCGGGAAGAAAGGACAGACGGACGGGGTGGGGGGTGGGAGGAGGAACGGAGCGGCGGCGGGGGTCCAGTCCTCAGGAATGGAGCTCAGCTCTGGGGAGCTTAACTGAGGATCTCAGCCTCGCCCAGCCCTCCAGCTGAACTCTGCACCTGTCCCTCCTGCAGAACATCCCGACCCTGGGCAGTGTGGCCGTGACCATGGCGCTGCATGGCTGTGACGAAGTGGCAGTCGCAGGCTTTGGCTACGACATGAGCACACCCAACGCACCCCTGCACTACTATGAGACCGTGCGCATGTCAGCCATCAAAGAGGTGAGGGGCTGGGTGGGCAGGGCCAAGGGGGGCACTTCCAGCACTGAGGACAGGCTCCGACTGTTCACCGTGAATGGTGATGAGATGAGCCAGCGGCTGCTCCGGCTGCCCAGAGCTCCAGGAAGGTGCCACTACCCAGCTAAGGAGGCCCATTCCTGCCTGCGGGCCTCTGACCACGAAGCACCCTCTTGCCCCTCCCCAAGAACTCAGAACCCTGTCCCGTTTCCTTCCTGAACCTTCCCTCTCCAGCTTGCTCCCTGCCCTGGTCCCGCACCTGCCGCCTCCTTGCAGTTCCCCAGCCGTCATACGCTAATCTTGGCAGCAGCTCAGAGCCACCCTCTCTACCTCAAGTCATCTTTCTCCCAGAGGACTCCTTGACCCCTCAGACAACCCACAGACATTGCCTCCAGGTCTCAGGATACCCTGTACCTCCTCCACCCTCCCCATGGCCAAGCCCTGAAGCTTGTTATAACCCAGAATTACCTCCCAGGTGATCCATGTGCTCAGGCTCCTTAAAGTGGAAAAAGCCTTACAGGTCTCCCAGCCTGTCGCCATCTCCCGCATCTCTCCCTCACGGCAAGAGCTCACGCGGAAAATCAATCCCTCTTCTACCTTCACTTCTACCACTAGCCTTGCCCTGGTCCCAGCCTAGAACCTGGACCTCTGGGGTTAGCACGTTGAGGAGCTTCTCTGCTCCTGCACTGGTGTGGGGTTGCTGGAGGAACTCTGTCATAGTTCTCATCTCAGCCAGCCCTCATTCCTGCTTCCCGGTCCTCGCACGCCCTTCTCCAGCCCCCTGCCCCTCCCGTGAGAACACGGCTGCAGTGGGGACTGTCGGCTCCTGCTGGGTGTCCCCTGTGCACTCCTCACTCCCACTTGGTCTTTCGCCCCGCGCAGTCTGGCTGCCCCTTCACTTGACACGACTCCCACCAAGGTCACCAGTGACTTACCTCCAGGCTCCAAATCCGATGGACACGTGGAAGTCCCACCTTTCCCGGTCTCTCAAACACTTGTGCTGACCACTCCTTCCTCTTTGAAACCCTCTCCTGCTGAGGCTTCTGAGTCAGTAGCTTCTGGTGTTGATTCACTCGCCAGGCTCTCTCGTTCTCTGGCTCAGTGTCCTTGATTGCGGTCCACCCCTTAAGAACCAGCATCAGCCTGGGCTCCAGCCCAGGCCGCCTCTCCTCACCCTGCAGGTTCTCCAGGAGACTGCTGTCCCCAGCCATGGCCCCAGTCACCATCTGGACTGTCTGCAGCTCTTTCGGTTCGTTCAGGCTACCTCAAGTAATGGGAGCTTATTTCAAGTTTATAAGAAAGACTTGGGAGTCTCATGGGAAATCAGAAACGGTCTTCCCCAGGCCTCCCGTTGCCAGGAATGGGATTCAGGAGCGGAAAGCGCCTCCTGGTCGGTTCCAGAACCGTCTTGCCCTCACCAGCGGCTCCTGCCTCCTCATTACCCCGACTCCATTAGTCATCCAGCTCTGTCTCTCTTGATGTGTCTTGTTGCTTCTTTGTCCCCTGCCGGCACCCACTCCAAACTCTTCTCACAGCTTTTACCTGCCCCCGGCGTCTGTTTACTTATATATTTGCTCTCTTACACAAATACTGTGAACACTGTCAGACATATTCATAAACGTAGAGAATAACATAATGAACTTCCATGTAAACTTGAGAGACTGTAGACGTAAGCAGTCGCTGGATCATGAGGGGCTGTCTCTGCCATGGCGAGGAGTTTGGGCTTCGCTCTGAAGGCTGGAGGGAGCCACAGAGGCAGAAGCATTTTAAGCCGAGGATTAGCAGGTAGTGGCCTTGCTGTGGCTGCAGTGTGACATCGAGGCGTGCAAGGCAGGAATAGAAACCAGTTAGCAGGCTGCCCAGCAGTCGAGGCAAGAGATGAAGACTCCTGACCCGGACACAGCGGAGAAATCCAGGCTGGAAATGTACATCTGTGAGTTGTGAGCACAACTGCATGTCCAGACACAGGCCAGGCGTGTGTGAAATTTCCCAGGGAGACGGTAGACTGGGACGTGCAGGCAGTCGCCACCCGAGGAGCACCAACATTTAGTGACGGGGTGAGGGAGGAGGAGCAGACATCAGACAGAAAAAGAGCTGTCCGGAGGAAGGCTCTCCGAGAGTGGCCGCTGAGTGGGATGGACATCTGCCTCCAAAATCAGAGGTCCCGGTGAGGCTGGGGACACGGGACCAGAATCACACCCCGGGCCGTAGACAGTGCAGACAGTGCAGTGCCGAGGGCTCCGGTCATCTGTGCGCCTGCCCGGAGGAGGAGTTGAGAGAGCACCCGAGAGGTGGCATTGCCTGGGCAAGAGAGCTACATCCCAGGCAGACGTGTTTACTCTTTTATAGTGAACACTGTCAAACGTCAACACAGAGAATGATAGAACGAACTTCCATGTAGCTGCCACTTGGCCCTGCCCCCATCCCTCACCCCCCAGTGATCAGCACACAGCCAGTGTTGTTTCATCTGTTTCTTCCTCTTACCTTTACTCCCCACTGATGATTTGGAAACAAGTCTCAGATAGATCATTTCAGCCAAAAACATTTCAGTAAGTTTTTCAAAAAGATAAGGACTATTTTCTACTATCACAGTACCACGATGACACCTCGAAAAATTAATAATTCCTTCATATCATCAAATACCCAGTCCTTTGCTGACCTTTCACTCCTCAGTGACTCGCAGGGGGCGCCCTTGAAGCTGATCTGTCAGACTGGTTACTTCTCCCTGGGGGTAGTGAAGGGGTGGGTAAGGAAAGAGCTGTATGAGTGTCTCCATTTGCTGGGATCCTGGCCCTGCCATTCCTCCAGGCCTCCATTGTCTTACCTATAAAATCTAATTCCATTCGACACATACTGAGCACCTGCTCTGTGCCAGATTGTCCCTGCCTTCAGAGCGGTGAGACAGATGCTTGCATCTCTAAGAAATGAGGGCACGTCACCTAGGGGTCTGCAACAGCAGGGGCAACGCGCTGAAGGCAGAGAGTATAGTGACAGGTTGGAGAGAGTTACTGGATCAGAGTAAGGACCAGACAGGGCTGTAAGGTCTCAGCACCGCGATCTCGCGCCTGTGGTATCACTGTGGTGAGGCTCAGTGCCAACAGACGCAGCAGAGCAGTCGGGTGGGTACAAGCTCTGCACCCGACGATGTGATGAATGCCCAAACCAGGCTATTGGCGTTCATTCATTCACTTAATCCTTTTTCTTCCTTTGAGAGACTTAGTCACCAAAGCTTCCTGATGAGGACTGGGGTTGGAAAGAACCTGAGCCTGGGTGCAGTCTCACCCAAGGAGAAGGCAGCATCCTCCCTGTAATTTCCACATTAACAGTGACATGGGCCCGCTGCCCTGTGGCCTCTGGGCTCCTCTGACCTGAGAGGCAGGGTTTCATCAGCGGCCCCCAGGCCCGGAGAAGTGGATTGCATCAGGCCAGAGAGTGACTAAGCCACCCCAAGAGGCTCTTTTCAGCAGGTCCACCCCCAGGCCTGGGCAGGGCCTGGTGACTCACATTGCCAGTCCTCAGGGTGCCTAGGACTTAGGTGCCCCAGACCTGCTGCTGGACAAGGAGGGTTGAGGTCTTTGCGAACACGGTTGGAAAGCCTGTATCTCCTAAGGTTACAAGAAGTTAAGAGGCAGTTCTGGGGAGGGAGGGGGGTGAGCTGTGGCACAGAGCGTCGGAGGGTGGTGGTCAGAACAGGGCACTGAACCCTGGGAGGTACCTGTTAGTGGGGCCGTGCCCTAGCAGCCACCAAGGCTGCCCCACTGACCGCTTCTCCATCTCTCTCCTCCCAGTCCTGGACACACAATATTGAGCGGGAGAAAGAGTTTCTGCGGAAGCTGGTGAAAGCGCGCGTCATCACTGACCTAACCAGTGGCATCTGAGATGGGCCCAGCACGTGGCACGGAGGTCCCAGCACCACCACCAGCAGGCAGCAGCCACCGCCACCCGCCCAGTTCATTGGCCTTGGTCTGGCTCTGCCTGAGAGGCACAGAAGTGTTGAGACCCAGAGAAGGACAGTGCCAAGTGGCCCCAGGGGTGGCGAAGCCTTGGCAGGGCAGCCAGAGCTGTGTCTGCTCAGAGACCAGCCCTCGGCCTCACTCTCAGCCTGGATCCTTGAAGCCAGAGCGCCAGGAGGCCGCTGGCCGTGCCCCGCGGGCCCAGCATGCCAGAGGTGGACGTTAGGCAGCAAGGCGGCTGCCGGAATTATTTCTCCAATCAGTGTTTGGTGTACTATCATTTTGTGAATTGGGGTGGGGGGTGGGGATAATTTATTTTTAAATAAGGTTGGAGATGTCGAGTTTGGTACACTTGCCATGCAGAGAGAGGGCCCACCAGGCGGGGGTGCCATAGGCTCCCTGTGGAGTGGGAGTGCCATGACTAGCCTGTACTCTGCTCAAGAGCTGCAAGGAGCTGGGCGGGAGCTCATGCCAGCCCCCTGCAGCTCATGACATTGCTTGGCCTTTCTTGAGGAGAAGATGGGATACTCCCACATACCAGCTGCCCACTGTCCACAGGGAAACCCCGGAGCCATTCTTTAAGCCAACAAGACAGCCCCTGGGCTAGAGCAAAGAGAACTCGGAGCTCAGGAGGCGAGGCCTGGCCCAGCCCGAAGGGAATGGCCCCTCCCCAGCTGCTACTGATCCGTAGGACAGTGCCCAGGCCTGGACTGACCAACTTGGCAGCTGTTCTGGGTTTCAGCAGGACTGCCAGGTCCTTGGGTTCTGCCTTGAGCCTGGACCAGAGGGAAGTGAGGCTTAAGGACCTTACCCAGGCTGCGGCAGCCATCCTGGGCAGCCATCCTGGAAGCAATAAAGCTCTTCCCTGAGCCTGGCCTCCCTTGCTTTCTCTTTCCTGTAAGAAACAGGACCCTGGGGCCTCAGCAGCTATGCTAAACCCAAGGGTCATCTCTTCAGCTCAGATTCCTGGGTTCCTTTCATTTCGGTGCCAACTGCAGGCCCAGGGGCATTCTGGAGCCTCTCTCCTCCCACACAGTCCTGCACCCTCTTTGCCTGAGAGAAGTAGCCCAGGGGCCTCGGGGCCTGCCCAAAGGGCAGGGGATTGAAGCCCATGGTTCCAGGACAGTGCCTCTGGGCCCCACAGCCCCATCACTGCAGGGACAGGTCCCTGCAAGTACAGGAAGGATACCCTGCTGAGCCCCCAACACAAGCCCACAGACCTCACCCATTCCTGGCACCCCTGGCTGAGCCTGGAAAGGGCTGTCCTACCCCCACCTGAGCACACAGGCACACCCTCTCTCCTCTGCCCCCTCTTCTCTCTCAGAACAGGAAGGCACAGCCCAGCTCTATGCACTCTGGCGACTATTAGAATGGATGTCTCTTCCCACCTTACCCCCTAGAGCCCTGGAACCTGACCCCTGACCCTTCCCTAGATTCCCCATGCAGGCCTGAGAATGGGCCCAGCGCAGGCCAGCAGCTGAGACCATGGAGTGAGCTTCCGGCCAGAGCTGCCGCCTTGGCTGGGACCCTTGCCTCTCACCTGCCATCCCCATCCACTCCGCCGCCTTCCCACGTGTGCCCTTACTGCTGTGGTTGGTTCTCAGGCAGGAGCCTCCTCCACTGAGGGGCAAGTCAAGGCCCTGACTGAGGGGACAGGCAAAACCAGAAACTCCCTCTGATCTGCTGGGCGGCTGCGAAGCACTCGAATGCACGTCGTATTCTGCGTGAATGGTGCCCCCTAGAGTTGTACAGGGCATAGGCAGCATGCCTGCAAGCCACAGCCAGGGCTGGTAAAGCCCCAGGGAAGCCACCCAACTGGGCAGCCAGTTGTGAGAGGCAGCAGACAGTGGAGCTGCTCACCACCTGGCCTCCTGCCCCTCAGGGGTCCTCGGGCCCACAGACAGCCCCCACACCACCCGCAGTTCTCTGCAGTCTGGCTTGTAGCCTCCCCCTGTGCACAGAAACTGCTCTCACGAAAGCAGTGGTCTCAGCCCTGGCTGGCACCAGAAACACCTGTGGACTTGGGAACCAGCACATGCGCACACCAAGGTTCTGATGCAGGGCTGGGGTGGGGCCCGGAGGCGGGCAGTTTTAAGAGGTCCTAAGGGTGTTCTAACGCATGGCCAGGCCATAGCTGGTCCACACACACTCCCTGAGCACTTCCATTTCCACCCACGGTTTCCAATTGTCAGTTGGTCCACAGTTCCCGAAGTGCCATCTCCAGCCCAGCTCCCTCCACTCCACTCCAGGCTGCAAGTTCAGCAGCATCCTGAACTTTTCCAGGAGGAGAATCCGCAGGTCCTCCCCTCCCCCCCCCCCCCCCCCCCCCGCCCCCAGGGAGTTCTCCTGCCAGAATGCATCCCGTCCACCTGGTCACCCAGCCTGCAGCATGCCAGTGTCTGCCCTCCCTCAGCCCATCAGTCAGGCACCAGCTGGGTTCTCAAAGAGCTATGATTCAGAAAGACCCGTGCAGTACCCCCCACTCTCCCCGCTACTCTGCTTCCCACTCACTCCCTCAGCAGCCTCCTGACATCTCCACCCCTCTTCTCCAAAACACTCTCCCCACTGCAGCAGTCAGAGAAATGTAAGTCTGATGCACCATTATTCTGCCTGAAACCCTTCTGTGGTCCCGTGTCATCAGGATAAAGTCCAGACTCGCGGGTATGACACAGCATCTGGCCTTTCCTTACCTCTATGCATGTTACTCACCCTACTTCCACCCCACCTGCCAACTTGCCATAATTAGGCTTCTGAAATACTATCCCCCAGCTCATGAGCACATGAAATACTCCTCCTCCGTGAACCACACCCCCCGCCCCCTTCTTCAGCACTGGGCACCCACTCCTAGCGGCAGTGTTTGCAGGTGTGTCTCTCTACTCCAAGCCCCAGGCTGCCAGGGTGAAGGGTGGTGGGACGGCTGGAGCAGGGTCAGACTTGAAAGCCCCGGCACAGGGCCTGGCCCACCCAAGGAGTTCCGCGGGTCTGCTGAAGGAAGAAACTAGCAGTGGACCAGAGAGCAGAGAGCAGTCACTGCAGGGTGGCCAGCCAGGGCCCTGAGACGGCGCCAACTGGAGGGCCGGTGGCCCAAGGCTGGGACTATCCTGTCTCCTCCCTCTCCCGCCCTCAGCCCGGCCTCCCAACTCCCTACTTCGCGTGTCTATAAACTGAACGCCCACTTTCCTCGCCTCTCCGCCGCTCAAGTTCTCCACGCTGTGTCCTGGGTTTTCCACTTCCCAGTGTCCGCCCCTTCACCTTGGGGGACTTAGCTGAGCCAGGGGGGGACCGGATCCCAGCGGGTGGAGCAACCAGGTGAACCCTGAAAGGTAGGGCGGGGCGGGGGCGCTTGGGCCCCACCCCGGGATCCGGTGACGCCGGGACTGGAATTTGACACCGGTCGGCGGCGGCAGGCATGAGGCTGCTGAGGGATGGAGTTGGGCCCGGCCCCCAGACACGGCCCACGGGCTCCACAAGCAGCAGGTCCCTCGGGCCCCAGCCCTCGCTGCATCCTGGACCCAGAGCCCTGCACTTGAGGTAAGCCGGCTGTTGGCCCACCCTCATCCCAGCCTGGAGTTAGGGGGAGCGGGCAGGAGAGGCCCCACCACTTTCTCACATCCTCCCTCTCCTGGCCCCAGTGCAGCTCTTTGCCCCTCCCAGCCCCCTCAGTCCTTCTGGTCGCTTGAGGGACTGTGCTAGCCCTGCCAACCCACTGTAATGTGAGGCTCTTGCTGCCGCTACTGGGTGCAGACTGGCTGCCAAGGCCACGCTTTTGGCTAAAAGAGGCACCGCCAGGTGCATAGCCCTGGGCATGAGCCTTTCAGCTGCGGGGAAAGTCCAGCACTGGTCCCAAGGACGGTGCCTAGAAGAACAGGGTGCAGGACCCTCATGGTGAGTCTCTGGCTGCAGATGGGGAGGCAAAGGCTGGGGGACCGAGTGGCCCCAAACCACCAGGAGGAAGAGAGGGGCTAGCTGCCCTCAAGACACCTGCTCCTGGGGTCCCCCTAGCACAGGAGGTCCTGAGGGCTGGCTTGCCTGGCTTGCCTGGCTTTCCCTCGAGCAATGAGAAAAGTCACTGGCCCGGCCACTCCGTGGCCCTATTCAGTTAGTTGAACACACCTGGACCTGAGATGGACCACACCAGGAAGGCCTGTGGAGGTCTGACCCACACACATGCAGGTGACAGTTGGGACCCAACAGCAGGCCAGCTAGTGGGGCCCCAAGGGTGTCTGGGGTTCAGGAAATCTGGTGGGGCTCAGAAAGGCTAGCTGGGCTCAGGAAAGAAGCTTCATGCAGGAAACTTCTAAGAGTGGGACCAGCTGTTAGATCCACAGGAAAGTGGAAGGAAGGGGGACAGACCTGCACCAGCGCTCGGGGCAGCTCAGCTCTCAGACCAGGCTGGTGTGGAGCTTTGGCTGGCCCCCGGGGGAGTTGCTCAGGCCTGGGTCTGGCTGAGGGTAGGGAAAAGCCCACCCCACTTTGAGTCTGCGTGCTTGACAGATGCTGCCCCCTGGTGGCCATAGGGAACCATGGCCCAGGCCCCAGGTTCTTAGAGGGCCCATCTGCTGGCTCTTGAAGGACATCTGTGATCAAAAGAGACAACTCATGTGGCTCTGGGTCCAAAGATCACAGAAGAACAAGGTTCGGCAGCATTGGGTGGGCAGCACAGGCCGAGGCCTGAACCTCACTATCATAAGAAAACTTGGACCAACCAGCAAGCACCCTAATTCTTCAGGCCACAGCTGCTTCTTGTATGGCATGGAGAGAACGCTGTCTGGGGGACCAGAGGGGTCCAGCTACTCCCTTCTGGCAGCTCCAGCCCTGCAGCAGGAAGGCTGGGGAGGGGGGTAGGATACTTCCAAATACCCCCTCCCCCAGCTGTGTGAGTCTAGCCTTGTGACCTTAACTTGTTGACCTTCTCTGAGCTCATTTGGAAAATGGGGATTATGCCATTTACCTCATGGGGTTGTAAGGACAGAGAGAGAAGAGAGAACAGGTGCAAAGCACCAACACAGAGTTAAGTTCCTGATGCAGCTACTTCTCCCGGGTTGAGTCCGCCTATCCAACCCCTTGTTCCTCACCTGGGGAAACTGAAATGGAGGGATGACCTTCTCAAAGATAACTCCTCTCTCAATGTTCCAAGCTGCCTCAAGAAGAGGGTGGGGGAACAAGTCGACTAGGCTGATGGGAGATCCTGGTATTGACAGAGATGGAGCCTGGACGTGGAGGCCCTTCCGTGCTGCCCCGCTGGCCCCCGCCTAGGCGGCAGGTGAGTGGTTCTCCCAACGACTCCCACCTGGTATTGAGGGAGGTGGCTGGATCCGGGAGGGAGAGCCGGTTTGCCCTGGGCAGGAGTCAGAAGTGAAAAGGAAAGTGGTCAGGGAGGGACCAGGAGTGTGGAGCAGTGGTTCTCAACCTTCCTAATGCCGCGACCCTTTAATTCAGTTCCTCATGTTGTGGTGACCCCCAACCATAGAATTATTTTCGTTGCTACTTTGTAACTGTAATTTTGCTACTGTTATGAATCGTAAGGTAAATATCTGATACGCAGGATGTATTTTCATTGTTACAAATTGAACATAATTAAAGCATAGTGATTAATCACAAAAACAATATGTAATTGTATATGTGTTTTCCGATGGTCTTAGGCGACCCCTGTGAAAGGGTCATTCGACCCCCAAAGGGATCGCGACCCACAGGTTGAGAACCGCTGGTGTGGCGGCAGGTTGATGCCCTCAGGTGATTTCTCCTCTTGGCTCCCTTAGGCAGCAGACTCCAACCTAAGCCCTTCCCGACTCTCCCCACCCAACTAGAAGCCCCGCTCTGAGCTCTGCGGCCCCAGCCCCTCCTGGGCTCCCTCCACCCTGAGACCACCTGGGTGCCCTCTTCCTCCCTGAGGCTCCACCTTGTCTCTCTGCGCAGCCTGCCCTGTGGCCATCGCTGGCCACTCTGGTGCTGCTGAGCAGTGTTGCTGAGGCCTCCCTGGGCCTCGCGCCCCGCAGCCCCGCCGCCCTCGAAGGCCCCGCGCCCGCCCCGGCGCCCCCCGCCGGCCACCTGACCGGTAAGTGAGAGGGCAGGGGCCGGGTGGCTGCGGGGCGGCGGGGAATCCCGCGCACGCATGACTCCGTCTCTTTCTAGGTGGCCGCGCTTCCCGTTTCTGCAGCGGAAGAGCCCGACGGCCGCCCCCCAAGCCGTCCCGGCCCGCGCCCCCGCCGCCCGCGCCCTCGCCCGCGCCCTCCCGCGGCGGCCGGGCCGCGCGTGCCTGGGTCCGAGGTGTCCGCGCCAGCCGGCGGAGCCGCGCGCGGGCCGTGGGGGAGCGGGGCTGCCGCCTGCGCTTGCAGCTGGTGCCGGTGGGCGCGCTCGGCCTGGGCCACAGCTCCGACGAGCTGGTGCGTTTTGGCTTCTGCAGCGGTTCTTGCCGCCGCGCGCGCTCCCAGCACGACCTCAGCCTCGCCAACCTGCTGGACAAGGGGGCCCTGCAGCTGCCTCCGGGCTCCCGGCCGGTCAGGCAGCCCTGCTGCCGACCCACGCGCTACGAGGCTGTCTCCTTCATGGATGTCAACAGCACCTGGAGGACCGTGGAGCAGCTCTCAGCCACTGCCTGCGACTGCGTGGGCTGAGAGCTCTCTCCAAGGATTTGCGGATGGCACCCTGATATGGGGACGCTTCCTGCCTGGAAGGGACCACGGGCCTCAACCAGAGATGGACGCCATAGGCCTCAGCCGGGCTGGTGATGGGCATCAGCCCTGGAGGATGAGGGACGACAGTCCTCACCTTGCTAGTCCCAGCCCTACAGACACCAGACACCTCAGCTACGGAGACCTCAGGACCGCTTCGCACAGACTCTGGCACTGAGCAGGCCACGGAGCCAGGACTCCTCCTCCGGGAACCCAGCAGAGTTTGCGGTCCCAGCCTCCGCCCTGGTCCTGGGGGGACAGAATGGGAGGCGACACACTGCAGTCGCATTGCTGAAGTGCCGGTGGTGGAGCGGCCTGGTACTCACTCCTGGGACCTGGACCCCTATTTATTATTTCTAAGTTATTTATTTACTTCTGTGGTTTGTCAGATCCTTTCCTGGGCAGTGGAGGCTGGATGGGTAGAAGCAGCTGGCTGGAGATCATGCCCCGACCTTCCCACTCACCACTGCAGGCTGACTCAGCAATCCCAGGCCTGGCCATCCGGCATCTCCAGCTGCTTCCTCTAACCAGCAGCGCTGGGAAGTGGGGCCATGGCACACAGAGTGGGTGGCCAAGGTTCACTCACCAGTCCTGGCAGGCTGGCTTACGACCCCTTGCACTGTCCCCAGCACTTGGGACTTGGGGCTTCTGGTAGAGAAAGCCCAACCCTTGTGACCTCAGGCATCCTGGGGGCCTTGCTTCATGGGTAACGATACAGAAAACCACACATTACCACACCCCAGGCACTGATCAATCAGTGCCCTACCCTCAGGGCACTCTGACAGGAGTATTCACTGCCTCTGATTGCAGATGGTCCAGTATGGCGAGCTCACCACCCACATTGCATGAAGCAATCCAGGGCAAGAGAGCATCTGAAAAGGCCAGTGGGAGGCTAGGTTGGGGGGACGAAGCGCAGAGCATCAAAGGGCTAGGAATGCAGGAAAAGACTGAGGGCCCCGAGAGGGACCTGCATCTTGGGTGATGAACAAGACATTCATTTATTCATTCTACAAATATTTATTAAGTATCTCTCATATGTCAGACTCTGGGTAGACATCAGGGACACAGAAGAGAAGGGGCCATGAGCTCTGCCCTAAGGTTAAACTAGGAGAGACTGACATTAAATAATTACATAAATAATTATTTAAATGCAGCTTGGCAAAGAGTATGAGAAGGGACAAGAAGCTAAGAGTCACACACCTTCATCGGGAAGGGGGAAGAGGTTAATGCTGACCCTGGCCTTCCACACTGTCCCTGAGTCACCTCCAAAAAGGCAGTGCAATCCCTCTAAGTGTCTCTGCATGTCCCACAAAACCTTGTTTCCTGGGTCGTATTCGTTTGTCCTGGGTGGTTTTCTCCTTTGGGAATACGATGGGGGTGTGTATTTGGAAAGGATGCTGAGTCTGAGGAACCATGGGACACCCAGAGGGGCGGTCAGGAGGCAGTGAGCTATGCTGGTCTGGGACTGAAGAGGGAGATTTGGGCTGGAGGCCGTTTGGGCAGCTGTGAGCACAGAGGCAGTAGCTGCAGCCAGGGTGCACGAGAGCATCATGAGAGTGAGGCGGGTCCGGGTGGGATCCCTCCGGCATTTGACACTGCTGACCAACATTGCTTCCAGACTGCCCACGTGCCTGCCTGAGGGCTGTGCTCATTCTGGGTCAAGGAGGAGAAAGCTGTGCTTCCACTCTTCTGTGTTCACTGCCCCAGTTCTAGGTGCTCCCCAAACGTTGGTGCGCTCTTGCTACCCTCACACACCCCCTTGGTCCCTCTACCTCCAAACTGATTCAGGATCCTCAGTCTCCAAACACCCTTGCAACTCCCAACCCCCGCAAAGAAAATGGCACTAGTGCCACACAGTTGACACACACCTCCTTGGCCCTGGTTGAGGGTAAAGGGGGACATCCTGTTAATTCCAGGGTCAGTGGGGCCAGGGAGCCCTGCTGGAAAGACTTGAACGCTTGGCCTAGTTCCCATATCCCCCAACCCCCGCCCCTCAGTGCCACTTAAGGAGACAGACTAAAGCCATCTCTGACAATGCTCACAGCAAGAGGCAGGTCTGAACCCAAGCCAAAGGTGCTGGCTCGCAACATCCCCGAATTGCCAGTTCTTGAGGGAGTAGGGTCCCCCCAACTCAAGGCTACATTGTGGACACCAGGGAGATTGTACCCAACATCTCACAAAGTCCCAGATGAAATGGCAACATCTCCAAGAGGAACATTCCCACAGAGCTAGTCTGTTTGCAGCTCACCACAACTCAAATCCCTCTTTTAAACAAGACACAAAATAATAAAGCCATTTTCCCCAAAGAAAACAGAGCTGCACTAAAAAAAGAAAGAAAGAAAGAAAGAAAACAGAGCTGCACTTCTTTTCATACAATTCAGCAGAGGGCACCTGGCACCTGACCTCACCAGGCAGAGAACTTCCACCCCGGGGGCCACAGGTGGCTTTAGTGTCTCCATTTTCAACTGTAGTCTTTGTTTTACTTTCAAAACGACATGGCCCATTTGAGTGGCCCTCCCAGAACAACGGTACGGTCTCCTCCAAAGGGTATCAAGTCACTACCTCTTGTAAGACAGAGAACTACAAACCTCTTTGACGTGACTGTTTCTCCACTTCAGGGAGCAACCAAAACTGTCCTCTAGATTTATTTCATTCAAGAATCAAGGTTCAGCGTTCCGTGTGCTCCTTCCACCCTTGCCAATTGCTTCTCCTCTCTTGCCCCGGGACTGCCGTTTTCCCCGGCTGAAGACCCCTGTGATTGAATGTGTGTGGACTGGGTGACTGAGGTCTCATCTTGAAAAGCATAAGATGCGTAGAAAGTTGAGAGATCAGAGAACAATCTAGAATTGTGCCATATGAGATCACCTTTCTTGTTCACAGGAGTGCTTCTTAACCTGTTTTGGAGTTGGAGAATCCTTAGAGAATATGATAAAAGCCAAGGATCTTCCGCTACCCCCCACAAAAAAAGAAAAGAAAAGAAAAGAAATGCTTGAAAACCTCTGATGTGGAGATCTGGTAAACAATTTTAGGGGGTTCACAGATGCTGCAGCTCATTCAAATTCCTTAGGAGTTGCCCAGCCAGCGTAGCTCAGTGGTTGAGTGTCGAACTATGAACCAGGAGGTCACAGTTGGATTCCTGGTCAGGGCACATGCCCGGGTTGCAGGCTCGATCCCCAGTGTGCGACCTGCAGTCGATCAATGATTCCCTCTCATCACTGATGTTTCTATCTGTCTCTCCCTCTCCCTTCCTCACTAAAATCAGTAAAAATATATTTTAAAAAAACATTCCTGCCCTAACTGGTTTGGCTTAGTGGATAGAGCGTCGGCCTGCGGACTGAAGGGTCACAGGTTCGATTCCAATCAATGGCATGTACCTTGGTTGCAGGCACATCCCCAGTAGGGGGTGTGCAGGAGGCAGCTGGTTGATGTTTCTCTCTCATTGATGTTTCTAACTCTCTATCCCTCTCCCTTCCTCTCTGTAAAAAATCAATAAAATATATTTTTAAAAAATTCCCCAAATTAGGCGTCCATGGCCCTTGAGGTGTCATACTCTGTTCTAGATACTATCATTAGTGTCCTCCTGTAGCTAAAATAATTCCTCCATCTGTAGTCAGGACTCCATATCAGGGCACTCGGTCTCAATTATTTACAAGCCTCCCCATTCTTCAACCTTTTAAAATTGAATATCTCCTTTCCCTCTTACTTTAAACCTGCTCAAATAAAACCCAGCATTAAATAAAACTGACACTGTGAAAGTATATATATACTGTCCTCCTTCACCAAAAGAGCCCTTGCTGGGGTCACCCGTGACCTCATCATTACTAAACCCAATGGCTACGTCTCAGCCTTGTCCTCTGAACTCTCAGACGTACTCCAATTTGTCATCCCTCCTTGAACACCTGTCTCCCATCGACTGTCTTGAGCCCATACCCTCTTTTCCTTCTGTCCCTCCAGCTGCTCATTCTCAGGCGACGCCTGGCCTTCTTTTCCTCTCTCTGCCTCGCAAGTGTTCCTCGAGGCTTTGATCTAGGCCGTCCTCTCTTCCCATTCTACTCTCTCCCTGAGCAACATTATCTACCCCCATGATTTCAGTTACCACTTCCATGCCGACGGTGGTTACATTATATCTCCGGCCTGGACCTTTCTCCTGAGCGCCAAGTCCATCTTTCCAATACTTCTGTCTAACTATCCTCTGAAAACTCAAACTTAACATATTTGTCCTGGAAATCTTCTGTTCTCTCCTTCAGATTCACTCTCCACACTTTTCTACACATCCATGATATCCCCTGCTTACAGCTTCCAAACCCCCTCCAGTGCGCCCCTGTGTGTGAATGGCACCAACTTCCATCCACGGATACAAGCCAGACACTTGGGAAACATCCTAGACTCCCTGAGCTCGGTCACTTCCCATTAGTCCCCAGATCTTTAGATCTCACAAAACCATCCTCTATTATGTTGAAGCCTTAATATTTGGGGAATGGTTTCTTGCTCATCCTCCTGTCTGGTCTGTTTCCAGTCTCAACCCTGTAGCCAGAGAAGTCACTATTTTTTTATTTTATTTTATTTTTTTACCATTAATTGAGCACTAACTGTAATGCATTGGGCTAGTTATGGGAATTCAGAGGTCAGCCAGAAACATGTTCTGCCATGAAGGAGACCATAGTTGGAGGTGGAGGAAGGGTGTTAAGCTTGGCAAATTAAAATATAGGATATCCAGTTAAACTTGAACTTCAGATAAACAATAAACACTTTTTAAAATCAGTGTGCCTCGTGCAATAGATTATATTCAAATTTAACTGGGTGTCCTGTATTTTTTCTGGAAACCCTAGGTGAGGGTAAACAGGTAAAAAAAGTGCAACTAGCCATCATAAGTCCCCCAATGGAAGTATGACTAGGGTAATGTAAGTCAGGGTGGGCAAGGATTCTACCTGAAAGGGGACGAAGAGCCACAGAAGTCTTCATGGAGTAGAGTAGGTGGCACTTGAACCAAGCCTTGAAAAATTAAATATTTGCACAAGGTGGATGAGGGACATTGGGCCTTTACTGGTTATCCTTCATCACCTCATTGCCTCTCAGCTATAAATTCGCCCTTTTCACTGACCATACCCTGTCTACCAAGGTCTGGATCTCAGCCTTGGACAGGGTTATGGATGAGGGCCTTCCTTATCTCTTGTCTCAGCCCCAAGATTCTACTGCTCCTAAATTCTTTAGAGTTCTTTTCACTCCTTACCAGCCAATCCCTCTTTACCTCAATGCCCTGTTACAGTTCAAAATTCTTATATTAAACTGTCCCATGCCCTAGCCAGCTTGGCTCAGTGGATAGAGCATCAGCCTTCGGACTGAAGGGTCCCAGGTTCGATTCCAGCCAAGGGCACATGCCTGGGTTGCAGGCTCAATCCCCAGAGGGGGGTGTGCAGGAGGCAACCAATCAATGATTCTCTCTCATCACTGATGTTTCTATCTCTCTTTCTCCCTTCCTCTCTGAAATCAATAAAGAAATATACTTTAAAAAAAAACAAAACAAAAACTGTCCCTGTGTACTTACTGGGTGGTTTCTCCTAATTGGCCCCAACCTGACACAGAGCCTTCTCAGCAGAGGCAGTAGCATGGACAAAGGCAGGGAAATGTGGCACAGCCTGGTGTGTCCCAGGATAGCCAGCGGTTTCACATAGAATTGGAGTAAGGCCCTCATCAAGACAAAACGGCTGAGAGATTATGAAGGTCCTTGCATGCTATACTAAGGAGCTTGGACTTTGTCCTGAGAGGAGCCACTGAAGGCTTTTAAGTGGGATTGGCTAGAGATGTGTTTCAGATGGATCATTGGCTGCTGTGTCTGATATGAACTAGAAGGGGTAAGACAGTGGACACCAGTTACAGCTGCTACAATGAAAACTGTTCAGGAAACAAATGCTGGTCTTGATCTAGAGCAGAAGCAGTGTGGAAGGACAGAAGAGATGTGAGACTCAATAAACCGGACTTGGTGATGGACTGGTTGTGAGGGCTTGATGACAGGGAGAGTTTCCAAGGCTCTCGCTTGGGTGGCTGGTAAGGAACTTAGGGGATGTAGAATTTTTAGCATGTGGTGGGAGTAAGGTGGGAGGGGGAGGTCATGAGTTCAACTTGAGGTGTCTAGGACACCTTCAGAGGGCAAGGAACCTGGTGGCAGCTGGATATGAGGGTTGGGAATTCAGAAAAGTCTGGGCAAGAGAGACCTGGGCAGCACAGCTCAAAGCCAAAGGAGTAGTGAGATATTGATGAAGAAGAGGAGAAGCAGAGGACAAAGCCTGGAGAACCAGCGTTTAAGGAACAGGGAGAGGGAGAGGGGCAAGCCTGTGAAGGAGACCAAAACGAGCATGAGAGTAGTAGAAAAGAAAAGAAAACAGAACAGGGCCAAATGCAGCAGAAAAATCAAGTCACACAAGCACTGAAACTGCCCATTGGGTTTTCTTGCAACATGGTAGCCTAGGGACTCAGGCTAACCTTTCTGCTGAAAACAACTAAAAATATTAGACAAAATATATATTTTAAAAGTTTAATGCATCTATGAACTGGAAAACACAAGAAATATTCAGGCTAATAATCTATACTAATAATAGAGGAATATGCAAATTGTCCAGGACACCATCACAGTAATAGTAATGACCAAACAGCAGGCTGTGTGGGGCGACCAAGCCGGTGGGGGGGGGGGCAGTTGGGGGCGAACAGGCCGGCGGGGGTGGGGGGTGCAGTGAGGGGCGACCAGGCTGGCAGGGAATGGCAGTTGGGGGCAACCAGGACGGCAGGGGGGCAGTTAGGGGCAACCAGGCCATCAGGGGGACAGTGAAGGGCAACCAGGCCAGTGGGGGGGCAGTGAAGGGCAATCAGGCCAGTGGGGGGGGGCAGTTGGGGGCAACCAGGCCGTCAGGGGGGGCAGTTAGGGGCGATCAGGCAGGCACACAGGTGAGCAGTTAGGAGCCAGCTGTCCTGGATTATGAGAGGGATGTCCTGGGGATCGGGCCTAAGCCAGCAGTCGGACGTCCCCCTGAGGGGTCCCGGATTGGAGAGGGTGCAGGCTGGGCTGAGGGGATGCCCCCCCCTCCTGTGCAGGAATTTCATGCACTGGGCCTCTAGTAATAATAAATGAAAGTAGGAAGCTTAGTAGTTGGCTTTCACCTTGAGGGCATGTTTTTTTTTTTCTTAGATAAAAAATATTTAATCTACCTTCCCTGTACATTATTGATGTGCTAATTAATATGCAATATGACAATACAGTGAGGGCATGTTTCTTACCTGGTGAACCTGAGCATTGGCTTGTGAGGGCTCCTGAGCTTATGGCATCTACCCAGAAACTTCTCCATAAGGCCAGGACCCCAAAGGCCATGCCCACACTTAAGGATGAAATAGAAATAAATCGGCCCACTCCTCTACCTAACCTCTCTCCCTCAAACCTGGGGACTACAGAGAAAATTGCCTTTATTTCACCTTGGTGCTAAGTGGAAGCGGGAAACCTTCCCTGAGAATGCTTAACTATAAGCACTCCTTTTTTGGTTTTGCAGACCAAATTCACACTATTTTGGAAGGCTGAAAAACTTCAAACTGAGAAGTTAATTTGTCGTAGATACAGCTTTAGAATGCTCTCTCCTGAATCTGAGGACCCGTCCCAGGGTTGTCACAGGTTCTGGCTCCTATATATCCTACTCCTGTCCCTTAGAAGAGCCCGTGTCATTCTCCACTTGGCTCTAAGTCAGTGGTTCTCAACCTTCCTAATGCCATGACCCTTTAATACAGTTTCTCATGTTGTGGTGACCCCCGATTTCATTGTTACAAATTGAACATAATTAAAGCATAGTGATTAATCACAAAAACAATATGTAATTATATATGTGTTTTCCGATGGTCTTAGGCGACCCCTGTGAAAGGGTCGTTCGACCCCCAAAAGGGCTGCGACCCACAGGTTGAGAACCGCTGCTCTAAGTTATCCTGGAATGCTATCCACATCTTAGATGTCCCTTTTGGTCTGGCACCCCAACGTATCTCCAACATCCCCAGGCTTATTTTCTTCCTTTTTTCTTTTTTAAAATATATTTTATTGATTTTCCACAGAGAGGAAGGGAGAGGGATAGAGAGTCAGAAACATCAATGAGAGAGAAACATCGATCAGCTGCCTCCTGCACACCCCCCACTGGGGATGTGCCCACAACCAAGGTACATGCCCTTGACTGGAATCGAACCTGGGACACTTGAGTCCACAGGCTGACGCTCTATCCACTGAGCCAAACCGGTCAGGGTCCAGGCCTATTTTCAATTGTCCTAGGTGGTGTTTGTGAAACATGTTCAGGAGCCACTGTTAATGAGATTGGCAGTTTTCTCTCCAGGGGAGCCCCAGGGATGAGGAGAGTCCTGGATTGGAAGCAGGAAGAAAACTAACATTCACCTAATTGTCGCCTTTAGGTCCAGCTCTATTCATACACCATCTCAGTTTTTCCTTCACCGGAGGAATTACCGTTCTCATTTTTATTTTTACTTAGAGAGAGAGAGAGAGAGAGAGATTTGTTGTTCCACTTATTTATGCATTCATTGGTTGATTCCTGACCAAGGATTGAATTCATAACCTTGGTGTATCGGGATGACACTCTATCAGCGGTTCTCAACCTGTGGTTCGCGACCCCTTTGGGGTCGAACGACCCTTTCACAGGGGTCGCCTAAGACCATCCTGCATATCAGATATTTACATTACGATTCATAACAGTAGCAACATTACAGTTATGAAGTAGCAACGAAAATAATTTTATGGTTGAGTCACAACATGAGGAACTGTATTTAAAGGGCCAGAAGGTTGAGAACCACTAACTAATTAAGCTACTCAGCCAGGGCTTGTTGTCAATCTTTTAAAGTGAGTTTCAGAAGAAGTCAAGGTCTATGGCTAGAAAGAGGCAAAGACGGGTTTTGAACATAGGCCCAAGTCCTGTAACCCTCCCCCTCGGCCTCCTTCTGGCACAGTGAAATCTCCAGTCCGCATCAGAGCCATGGCATTTCACAGCCCTAGGCACAGACCTGGAATCAGTTACTTTATTTTGGCCTTCCTGCTTCCTCCTTCCAAATCTCCCCTACTTCTACTCTTTCCTCCTTCAATTTATCCTACATACTACAGGTAGACTTTTCTAAAATGCAAATCCAGTCGTCAACGCCCAGTTGAAATCCCATGACTGCTTCATATTGCATTTAGGATAAAGTCTAAACTCATTCAAATGCCTACTGCTCCCAACTTGTCTTTCGAACCTCACCTGTTACTCATCCCTCCCTCTTCCTCACCTCACCTATATCCCCTTAGGCCAGTGGTTCTCAACCTTCCTAATGTCATGACCCTTTAATACAGTTCCTCATGTTGTGGTGACCCCCAATGTCATTGCTACAAATTGAACATGATTAATCACAAAAACAGTATGTAATTATATATGTGTTTTCCGATGGTCTTAGGCGACCCCTGTGAAAGGGTCGTTCGACCGCCAAAGGGGTCGCGACCCACAGGTTGAGAACCACTGCCTTAGACTGAACACAGATTACTAGCTGTACTTTAAACATTTTCTTGATAAAGATTTGTTGTGACTGGATTCCACCTGGACTTTGCTAACCCGCTAATTGAGCACCCCCTCCCCCATTCAAGTTTCTCCTCCTCAGGGAAGCCTTCCTCTGCTTTCTCAGGCCTAGGTGGCTATTGCCAATGCTATTTTCCTCCATTGAACACAGGTATTAGAGGTCCTCTCCACTAGCCCCCTCCGGGGTAGCTGGCAAGAGTTAATAAAAGGATACGTGATGCCCTGGCTGGTGTGGCTCAGTTGGTTGGCCGTCGTGAGTGCACCAAGAAGTTGCTGGTTTGATTCCCGGCCAGGGCACAGGCCAGGGTTGCTGGCTCTATCCCCGATAGGGGGCGTGCAGGAGGCCGCCTATCAATGTTTCACTCTCACATCAATGTTTCTTCTCTCTCTCTCTCTCTCTCATCAATAAAATTTTTTTTTTTTTAAGGAAAAAGTACAAGTGGTAAAGAAAAGGGACTGCTGGGGTCTGCCCCTGAGCATATCTATTGGCGATCTCTGATACCCTGAGTGTCCAGGGCCAAGATGAGGTCCACTTTCCCCAACCTGTTTCCTCATCTGAAAATGGTGCATAAAATTCCCCGCCTTGTAGTTGTTGAGAACTGATGAGTAAGGGTATGCAAAGTACTGTTCGTAGCACTTAGGTGTGAGCTGGTCTTATTCTAATTACACATCAATAGAAGTTGCTTCCAAGAACCTTATGAAATTCTCCGAGCACTGTCCATGGTATGTGGTTCCCTGGTTGCTCACTGGGTGGTTCCGAGAGCCGTCCTTCTCCTTCCTGAGGCGCACCGAGCCTCCTTTCTTCTCCTAGTACTGACGCCTCCTTCCACCCGGCCCCGTTCCTGGGCCTCCGGGTGCACCCGCAGCGGAGCACCAGAGCGACCGATCCTCCACACCGCCCCCCGCCTCGCCCCCAACACACACACCTTTTCCTCCGACCTGGGCTCCCACCTCCAGCCATCCGCCCCAGAGTCACACACTCCTAAGGAGCTGCTTCCCCGCCAGTTTGACTGGGAGTGCCTGTCGGCCCTGGTAAGCCTGGGGCTCCCGGGGCCCCGCGGTGCCCCAGCCCACGTGCTCCCGGCCTCCGCCGCGAGGCGCCGCCCTCCCGCTAGGCGCAGTATAGACTACATTTCCCAGGGTGCGTAGCGACGGGACCTTGGCTCGGCGGGGGCCTCGAGCGGCGCGCCGCTCCGTCGCCTGATCAGGGGCGCGAGGGCTGGCACGAGGACAGGCCCAAAGACCCGGAATGAGTTTCCGCGCAGTTCCGCTGGGCCGAGCCGGGCGGTGCCGGGCCGGTCGGGTCAGGGCAGGCGCGGGGGAGGGTCGGCGCCTGAGTCGGCGGTGCCGGGAACAGGCGCTCGGGGCAGCCCGCGCCTCGCTGAGGTCCCCGCCCCGTCCCGGCCGGGCCGGCTAGCCTGTCAGTCACTGGGGCGGAGGCAGCGGCGGTAGCGGGGCCGGAGCCGGGCGGTGAGAAGAGTGAGGGCCGGGCCCAGCGGAGGGGATCTGCCACCGCCCCTCAACATTACGGACTCTTCGCCCCAGAGTGTCGATGCTGCACCTCCGCGCTTCGTTGGAACGCCTTCCGTAACCCGCCAAGGGCTCTCTCTCTCTCGTGACCTCCCACCCCAGTGACCTCCTCGTAGGACCCGGGAGCGCACTCCGACGAGGGTGTTGTGGGTACAGGCCATCGACCCTGTGACCTCTCACGGGCTGGGGCTCGGTTTCCCCCACAGGCCTCCCTCCCCTATGACTTCCTCCTCGTAGATTCTGGAAACAGAGTCGTGACCTACCACTGGGACCCCCGCCTGAGAACTCCTCCCTGAGGGCTCCCCCTCGGCACCCCACTCAGTGGATCTCCTCCTAAGACCACCCCTTTTGGTTTCTGGCCAGCCCCCTCCCCCCCAGTCGAGGTGGGGAGGCCTCGGCAGCCATGCCCATCCTGGGTCCCCTGTCACCACACCACTCCCTGGGCCCTCAAGCCGGGGTCTAGCCAGGGGGCCGGCAGCCAAGGGGCTGGGGCAGGAGTCAGGTCAGGGTCCCCCTCCCTGCTGGGGAGGAGCCGAGATGGACCGGCGGGAGGAGCAGCCGGGGGCTGCAGGGGCTGGAGCAGCACCAGCCTTGGACTTCACTGTGGAGAACGTGGAGAAGGTATGAGGGCCCCGGGGTGGGCACTCCGGTGACAGAGCAGAAGTTCTGGGCACCGATGCGAAGGCCAGAGCCCAGGCCTGGGCTGGGTGCCCGCTGGGCTGGTGCCCCCAGGACACCTGGCATTTGCTGTCTCGGGGCAGGCAGGACAGCAGTGTTAACAGTGTCGTAAGGGGCTGTATGTGGCTTTCCTCAGACATGGGTCCTCTGTGGAGACATACTCGGGTGTCTGTTGGCTTAGACCTGCAGCCAGGCTGGCTGTTCTCCAGCTCCAGTGCAGTGGGAACCCAGGAACCCAGGAGACCTGCGGCTCAGTCCCCAGGAACCATGCCGATGCTGAGCCGTCTTGGACCCTCTTTGTTGAGCCAGGGGCTCAGAAAATAAGCGGGGACTAAAACAGTCTGGGTTGTTTTC
Organism: Myotis myotis; assembly: GCF_014108235.1. NCBI lineage: Eukaryota > Metazoa > Chordata > Mammalia > Chiroptera > Vespertilionidae > Myotis > Myotis myotis. Next base: position 27,681,806 of record NW_023416324.1, on the reverse strand, counting down.
AGCCTCTCTTGGAGAAGGGTCCTTCCTTGATTGGACGAAGGCGGGCAGGAGCCTTGCTGGGCCCCCTTTGTTTTGCGCTGGGTCCCAGGGGTCTGGTTCTGCTGGCAGCCTCAGGGTTCTTTTCTACCCACCTGCCCATTAAGCTTCCTGCCAACGCCCTCCCAGACTGCCCAGTCCATCTCTTTTGGACACTACTTCTCTGGTTCTCTTCTGGGTTCGCCCACAGAGGCCTGGAGTGCAGAATGACCTCCTCCACCCCCCAGGATTAATGGGGAGGTGGGGCTGCCCTGATGGGAAATGAGGAATAGCTGCGGATACTCATTTGTTACTCTGGAGCCCTGTTTGCCATACCCAGCGGTGAGGATGCGTCCCTTCGGCTTCTGTTCTCTGCCTCCTGGAGCAGCCAAACAGCAACAGTGGCTGTAACTGGCGGTCAGAGGGACAGATAGGGCTAAGCCTACTTGGATGGGGACTGCTGAGGCCGCCAGAGGCCTGGTCTCACTCTTCCACCCCATGGGGCTGGGCAGTGTTGGCATGGTGGTGCACTGTTCCGTGTGCTACCAGGGAGATAAACCTCTATTTTCTTGCTGTGTGAAGTCCCAAGGGAATGGGGACCCTGGGGATTCAGCTAGTTGAGAATTCCAGGCTGGGCACTTGCCAGGGCAGCAGGCTAAGACTTCTCTGGACCAGTTCTGTGGATCTTCCAGGCGCTCTATGAGGGCTTTTCTCATCCCCTTCTCCACTTTGTTTCTGCACAAGGGCTGCCTGGCAAAGTCTTAGTCCTTCTCAGATTTCACACTGGCTGTGGTGCCAGCATCTGGAGTGACCTAGGGATGATCCTGGGGGAGCTAAATGGAGCTTTTGGAGTTGATTGGAACAGCTGTGCCTGGGAGGGTCAGGGCCCCTCAGGCTGTTTCATGTTCTTCTCAGGCTTAGCTTCATCCCTGTGGAGCCATTCCTTCCACCTGGGCCTTGCCCTTTACCTCACATGCCTCCCCTTTGATGAGCTCAGCCTCCTCTTTGTGTGTGTATGTGTGTGTGTGTGCGCTATCCTGTGGAGGTTCACTCTTTGAATCCATAATGTTTTGCTATAAGGAGAAGAGGATATAGTAGAGCATGAAGAAAGTTCAGGTTCTCAAAATATGGCAGGACCCTGGGCCCAGGAAACTGCAGAGCCCTGAGCTCTCCCTTTCTGTTCAGGCCCCCCCAAGTCAGAAAGAGAGAGCGGTATTGCGGGACCAAATCACACCCTGTTTTCTGGGCTCTGGCAGGATCCAGGGTGGCCAGCACCTGCTCAATCCTGTGCTGTCCTGCAGGCGCTGCACCAGCTCTACTACGACCCCAACATTGAGAACAAGAACCTGGCTCAGAAGTGGCTGATGCAGGCCCAGGTCTCCCCACAGGCCTGGCACTTCAGCTGGCAGTTACTACAGCCTGACAAGGTGCCTGAGATCCAGTACTTTGGGGCCAGTGCCCTGCACATCAAGATCTCTCGCTACTGGAGTGACATCCCCACTGACCAATATGAAAGTCTGAAGGCGCAGCTCTTCACTCAGATCACTCGCTTTGCCAGTGGTTCCAAGATTGTGCTGACTCGGCTGTGTGTGGCGCTGGCCTCGTTAGCTCTCAGCATGATGCCTGACGCTTGGCCATGTGCTGTGGCAGATATGGTACGACTCTTCCAGGCTGAAGACTCACCGGTGGATGGCCAGGGGCGCTGCCTGGCTCTGCTGGAGCTGCTGACAGTGCTGCCTGAGGAATTTCAGACCAGCCGCCTGCCCCAGTATCGCAAAGGCCTGGTGCGGGCCAGCCTGGCCGTGGAGTGTGGGGCTGTCTTCCCGTTGCTGGAGCAGCTGCTGCAGCAGCCCAGCTCACCCAGCTGTGTGCGTCAAAAGGTACTCAAGTGCTTTTCCAGCTGGGTGCAGCTGGAGGTGCCGTTGCAGGACTGTGAGGCTCTCATTCAGGCCGCCTTCGCTGCTCTGCAGGACTCAGAGCTCTTCGACAGCAGTGTGGAGGCCATTGTCAATGCCATCTCACAGCCTGATGCCCAGAGGTGAGCTGGTCCCCACCTTCCCAGAGTGGGGCAGTCTGCTTGGCCATCCATGCATCTATCCACCCATCTGTTCAGTAAACACTATTTGAGTGCCTACTGCATGCATGGTCCTATGCTGGAGATACAGCAGGGAACCAATCAAGACATGGTTCCTGTCCCATGGTTCAGAGAGGGAGACAGACAGACACTAGACAACTAACCATCCAATGAATTATTCAGTTAAAATAGTTGACTCTCTTTTTTCTCTCAGCCAAGTTCTGGCTGTTCTGCCCCTGACCGTATTGCAAATCTATTTTTTCCATTTCCACTGCCACCACTCTAGTTCAAGCTGTCATCACCTCTCCCCAGGTTATTGTAGAGCTTTCTCGCTAATCCCCTGGTTTTTACTCTTGTACCCTCCCTTCATTGTCCACCCAGCAGCCAGAGTGATCTTTTGAAAATGAGTATGCAATATTTCCTTTCTGCTCAGAACCCTTCTGTGGCTTCTCACTGCTCATAGGGGAAAGGTCAGGGTCCTTCATTTGATTCACAGAGGTGCTGCACAATATGACATCTCTAGCCTCATCTCAGAACCCTTCTGTGGCTTCTCACTGCTCATAGGGGCAAGTTCAGGGTCCTTCATTTGATTCACAGAGGTGCTGCACAATATGACATCTCTAGCCTCATCTCATGCCGATCTCCTTGCTTTCTTCACTCTCACAGTCCTCTCAATTCCTTGAATGTCCCATGCTCCTTCCAGGCTCTGAACCATCGCATGTACTTGACACATCACTTCTGTCTCAGTTTAAACTTCACGTTCTTCATGATTTTTAAGACTAAGTTTGGTGTTTTCTATTCTTTTTATCTCAGAGCTCCCAGTGTTTTTCCTTCTTAGTCCATAACATGGTTTCATTATAAATTAATGTGTATCTCCCCATTAGCCTCTCAGCGCTGTGAGGAAGGCACTCTGTCATTTTATTTGGTCATATTGTGCCTGCAGCACTTGGTAGCATTCAATATTTTTTGAACAGATGAAAAGTAGGAGCTGCCAAAGTGACAAGGGGTGGAAGAGGTTGGGGGAGTAGGGAATGTTACAAGCTTCAGAAACAACAGCAGGTGCAAAGACCTGTGTCGGACACACCATGCACATTCAAGGACTCAGAAGAAAATGAGAGTAGTAAGGTGTTCAGCAAACATTTGCTGTGCACCTGTTTGTGCATTGGGCCCTGTAGTGAGGACTAGGAGCATAAAGATAAATGAGTTGATTTTTGCAAGTCAGGAGCTCATAACCTAGTAGATACATGAATGGGCAAGTATAGTCAACGTGATGAATACTCTAATGGAGAGAGCAGAGGGGCTGTAAGAACCAAGTCTGTGGGTTGTGAAGGGCTGCCCAGAAAAGGTGACAACTGAGTTATTCTTTGAAGGCTATGTAAGAGTTAGTCAGATGGAGGTGATGGATATGGCGAGGACATTTCAGACAGATGACGGGTATGACTAGACAGCAGGGTTTAAGGGCCGGTTATAGGAGATCTGGGCCCAGATCATGTAGGACCTTATCAGCCTTAATCTTGTCAGTTTAAGATTTCAGTTTCCATCCTGAGGATGATGTAAAGATATGAAAGGATTTTAAGCAGAGAAAATGGCATGATGAGATTTTTGGAATAAGGTGAATTGGCCGGGGGAAGACTGGAGGCCTGACACTAACATTTCAGAGATGGGACTTTGGGAACCCCTGGCAGAATTGGAGGGGAAAATAACACTGAACGAGACAGCATAGGGGAGTGGTTAATGGCACTAGCCTTGGCAGTTCATCACATCTGAGCTTGAATCCCAGACGGTCCATCTACTAGATCTGAGACCTTGGGTAAACCTGTTTCTTCATTAGTAAAATGTATGTGATCATACTGACCTCACAGAGTTTTAATTATTTAACTAGAATAATGTACACAGGGCCTGTCCCTGGTATTCTGTAAAGAATATTTTGTTATGAGGATTAAATAAGAGGAGGTCTGTGAAAGGCCTAGCATGGTTCTTGTGTACTCCAGAAACGGCATTTGCTAGTATTTAGTATCATTGTTGCATTAGCAGTTACTATGACGCCTTTCCCCTGGTTTCCCACGTTTTCAACTTAAGGTGGGTAGCAAGTCTCAGGTCAAGGCCTTCCTTGGAAGCCAGAGCTCAAGTGCTGGCTAGGCTCAGACAGTTGGGTCAGGGGAATTGGCCAGGGCCAGTGCCTGGGTGATGTGGGATGTCCTTACACCCAGGTTTACCCGCCCAGCCAGTCTCTAGGGCTTGGCAGGTAATTGATGCCTCTTCTTCTATGAACCAATGAGCAAGCAAGAAGCCAGTGAGAAAGCACACAGCCTCCAAAGTGCCTATTGGCTGCAGTTCCCTTTGTTGCTTAGCAACTCTTCCCCTTTTCAGTTCTGCTCCTGGATCTGTAATTGCAGGTCTGGGCTGAGCTCAGTGTGAGTGGCAGCTAAGGAGTCCCAGCAGCCCTGCCCCAGCAGCTCCAGCTAACGAACTGCAATCAGCCCACTTGAACCCAGTCTCAGCCATGGCACTAAAGACATCCTCTCTTATCTCCCTCCCCAAACTTTAGGGGCTTTGGGTGTGCTTTCCTGTCTACTCACAAGTCTCAGGCACAGGTGCCCAGGGATAAGAAATCTATGCAAGAGTTTCCCCAGTGGGTGGGCTGCACCCAGCTTGGAGTTTGAGTTTGGACCTTGCTGTGTTGTAGTCTTAGTTTCTTAGCTTTGGCTTGAGAAAGTCACCTTCAGTGGTTTTGACTTCTGGGTCATCCATCCACCGCCTCACCCAGGTTTCCTGACATCAGCCCTCCCCTTGACTAAGCTTGTACTTGCCACCCTTTTCCCTCTCCTCCACAACTGCTGCTACTTGCCTGACTCTCCTTTGAAATGCCCCCCCCCCCCAATATGTTTTTAATTCTGGAAAAGCTTTTCATTGGTGACTGGGGGAGGAGAGAAGGTGAGTTGGGCTTTTGGAAGCCCCCATCAGTTAGGACTTGAGATATGGGCTGAGATCAGTATAGATCCTTTGAGGAAATTCAGGTTGGACCCTGAAAGAGATGTAGACCTACAGCAGTATAAGGGCCTTTCTCAGCCTGGAACCTATCTCTAACTTGCTATATGACCTTGAGTAATACTCTGAGTCCTTCTGGGCTATATTGTCCTTGATTTATCTTATTATAAAGCTCAGATAAGAGAAATTAAGAAAATTATTGAGGACCTATTGTATACAAGAATTTTGGCAGGTGTGAGCAGCTTTGGAATGCAGTGGGAGTGCTAGGGGGCAGGGCACTACCTCCTGCCCCCATCTCAGCAGCTGGGAACTCAGGGATCTTGGCCTTGGCCCTGCCCCTGCTCTTTGTGCCAGATCTGGCCTGAAGGTGCCCATTGTCTGGTGGTACAGCCTGTGTCAGGGTCATGAGACTGAAGCTATCCCAGCTGTCTCTAGGCAGCGCCCTCTGGGGCTGTCTCTGGTCTGAGATATCCTGGTATGGACGTCTTATCTCACCAAAAGGGGTGTGTGGAGAAGACCAACATATTGGACTGGTTGCCTCTGTCCACATTTTACCCCTAAGGTTATTAGGTTACTTACCTAACAACCTGCTTGAGGCAAGTCCATGTTGAACTCCTGGGCACGCAGTTTCTCCCTACCTCGTCTCCATAGATTGGTATGGTGACGGCATGATTGACAGCAGAGGAGTCCCAAGCATCTGATTCCCCGATGAGAGTGTCACTCACTTCCTCTGTTTAATCTTGTCTCCACAGAGCAGGCTACTGGGGAGGAGACCAGTGGGAGGGAGCTAGCCTTCTCTCAGTCTCTTTTGTGTACTGTGCTTCCTCTGCCCCTCCTTTAGGGTCCTCTGCCCCTCCTTTAGGGGTCATTGTGCTTCTGGGCTCTGACCTGGACGTCTTCTCTCATTCAACACTTTCTTCCTGAGCAGTTCTCATTTACTCCTATAACCTCAATTACCAGCTCTTCTCTGATGACTCCAACATCTATGTCTCTTGCTCTAACCTCTCTGTTGAGTTTCATGTTTTTATAGCCAACTCTCTGGACACTTCTACCTGCATATCTCATCAGGTACCTCTGATTCAACATGCCTAACACTGAACTTACTGCCCTCAGCCTCTCATTAAATTTGGTACTGTCCCTCTCCACCCACCCCTCCAGGACTATAGTCCTACTATCTACCTGGTTGTTTAGTCAGTAACCTGAGGGTTTTCCCTGACTCTTTCCCATCTTCACATCCAGTTAATCATCAAGTCCTGTTCACTTTGCCCTAGCTCTCGCTGAGTTCATCATCTGCTTTCCCTTCTTACTGCTACCAGATTATATAGGAGTCAGGGTTTGGTAGGGGGTGAAGTGGAAAATGGGGATTGATGCTTGTAGGAGCTGTTGCTGCCTTTTAAAGTCTTTAACATGGTTCCTGTTAACTCTTCTATCTCCCATCCTTTCCAGTCTCCCCAAACAGTATCTGTGTTTGTTTCTTAGACCTACTGTCATAAAGTACCACACACTGGGTAAACAACAGAAATTTACTGTCTCACACTTGTAGAGGCTAGAGGTCTGAAATCAAGGTATCAGCTCCCTCTGAAACCTATAGGAGATTCCTTCCTTGCCTCCTCTTAGCTTCTGGTGGTTTGCTGGCAACCTTTGGTATTCCTTGGCATGAGCTGTATAACTCCCATCTCTGCCTTTGTTATCACATGTCATTCTCCCTGTAGGCCTCAGTCTTCACATGGATGCCTTCTTTTAAGGATACCAGTCATATTAGGAGCCCCCCTACTCTGTGACCTTATCTGCATTGACCCTATTTCCAAATAAGATTACATTCTGAGGTACTAGGAACTAGAGGGTAAGACTTATTCAATCTCCCCCAAAGTCTTAATGCATTCCAGCATCAATTCTAATAGGAAGATACAATTCAACCCATAATACTGACCTTATACTTCCTTTCCAGAGTTTTCCTGGAGGTCTCTGACCTAAGCTTCTTCCTAACATGGGCAGCTGCCATGTAGGCCCTGATCTCTCTTTTGCTTTGGAGTTGATGTGAGGAGGGGGACTTGAATGGAAAACTGGGCGAATGTACCTTTCTTTCAAATCTGGTGAGGGATGGGCAGACAGCTCTGATGCGTCTCCTCCCCTCATGCCTCCAGGTATGTGAACACACTCCTGAAACTCATCCCACTGGTGCTGGGACTGCAGGAGCAACTGCGACAGGCAGTGCAGAATGGGGACATGGAGACCTCCCATGGCATCTGTCGCATTGCTGTGGCCCTGGGCGAGAACCACTCTCGGTGAGGAGTGGAGCAGCTGGGGATGGGATAGCAGGGCACTGTAAGGAGGGGAGGTTATGGCGCCTTCTTGAGTGACCTTCTATATCTCCTTCCTCCAAGGGCCTTGCTTGACCAAGTGGAGCACTGGCAGAGCTTCCTGGCCCTTGTCAACATGATCATGTTCTGCACGGGTATCCCTGGCCACTATCCTGTCAATGAGACCACCAGCTCCCTGACACTCACCTTCTGGTATACACTGCAGGTGTGTCTATGTGACCTCCAGTAGGAGGGGGCCATGATGGAAGAAGGTGGCTAATGGGCTTCTGTGGCTGCTGGTGAGGTGGCTAATACTCTTCCCTGGCTCTCAGGATGACATTCTGTCCTTTGAGGCAGAGAAGCAGGCTGTGTACCAGCAAGTGTACAGGCCAGTCTACTTCCAGCTGGTGGATGTGCTTCTGCACAAGGCCCAGTTCCCTCCTGATGAGGAATATGGATTCTGGTCCTCAGATGAGAAGGAGCAGTTCCGAATTTACAGGTGATGGTAGCAGGTCAATCCTAGCTCTAAGTGGAGTCCTGAAATAATGAAGGCAATGAGGGGAGGGGCCCAAGCACAGGCTTCCTGAATCCTGGGGCTCCTTTCTCTATTTTCTAGGTACTTTTACATGGTTGTGAGGTTACCAGGGTGGGTTCCTGGGCTTGGGGGCAAGATCCAGGCTGTGTACAAGGTCTTCATCTGCTTCTCAGGGTGGACATCTCAGACACGCTCATGTATGTTTATGAAATGCTGGGGGCCGAGCTGCTCAGCAACCTCTATGACAAGCTGGGCCGTTTGCTCACCAGCTCAGAGGAGCCCTACTCCTGGCAGGTACCCCTCAAGCCTGATTCCCTCAGCCCTCCTAGATCTGTCGCACCCTGCTCTTCGGCCAAGCCAGTGGCACCCTCTTTCCCCAGCACACAGAAGCCCTGCTCTATGGCTTCCAATCCATCGCAGAGACCATTGATGTCAACTATTCTGATGTGGTGCCTGGGCTCATTGGCCTCATCCCACGGATCAGCATCAGCAACGTGCAGCTGGCGGATACCGTCATGTTCACCATTGGTGAGACCTGGTACACACCCATGAGCACATTCTAGAGCCATAGGCACCCATCCCCTGCTACAGCCAGCCTCCTGGGTCCCATCCAAAATGAGAGATACACATGGCCACACACACAGTTGGTTTTGCAGCCCACTAACTGTCCTGGCACATGTAAGGGTCCTTCCTAGTGAGTGTACTGAGCTGCAGTTCAGTGAGGCTAGTCCTGCTTCTCAGCTTTAAGGATCATGTTTGATCATGTGCATGCATATTTGCCCATTCAGTCCTCTGAATGAACAGTGCTCTGTATTGGGGCTGCAACTCGACCCTGCCCGGCAGCTCTGCCTGCCTCACAGGGACATGGTCTGCCTCAACTATCCTTTCCTCTCTCTCTCTCCCTTCTTCCTCCAGGAGCTCTGTCTGAATGGCTGGCTGACCACCCCGTCATGATCAACAGCGTTCTTCCCCTTGTACTGCACGCCCTAGGCAATCCTGAGCTCTCTGTCTCTTCTGTGTCCACCCTCAAAAAGATCTGCCGAGAATGCAAGTATGACCTGCCACCCTATGCTGCCAACATCGTGGCAGTCTCCCAGGTATGCAGGGGCCCCGGGAGGACCTGGGCCTCAGGCACACTCTGCACTGCTCTGATACAGTATTTCTTCTTTTTATCCCTAGGATGTGCTAATGAAACAGATCCACAAGGTGAGCTCAAAAGTTTCTAGGGGGCTCCCTGGGGATATTGCAGGAACCCACAGAAATCCTGTCTTCTGCCTTGTTCTTTACTCTCTGTTCTTGGAAGCTTTCCAGTTGGTTCATTCTCCCATCCACAACCAGATGTATCCAGGACTGACCCTCCATCTTCTGTCCCACAGACAAGTCAGTGCATGTGGCTGATGCAGGCATTGGGCTTCCTGCTGTCAGCCCTGCAGGTGGAGGAGATCCTTAAGAACCTGCACTCGCTCATCTCGCCCTATATCCAGCAGCTGGAGAAGCTGGCAGAGGAGATAGTGAGTGAGAGCTGGTGTGTGTGTGTGTGTGTGTGTGTGTGTGGCCAGGGAGGAGCAGGGGTGGGATTCTGGGGCTACCCTTTGTGTAGATTATGCTGCTGAGGGATAGGGTTGGAGCTGGCAGCCAGGGCTGGGGCCAGGGGGCCAAGCTGGGACTGGAAGATCCAGAACTTGGTTCTCTTCTCCCCACAGCCTAATCCCTCCAACAAGCTGGCCATTGTCCACATCTTGGGGCTTCTCTCCAACCTCTTCACCACGCTGGATGTCAGTCATCATGAGGATGATCATGAAGGCTCTGAGCTCCGGAAGCTGCCAGTGCCGCAGGGACCCAACCCCGTGGGTGATGTTGTCATTGCCATTGCCCCCACCTCCCAACCCTGTGGGAATGTCATTGTCACCTCCAATTCTATGGGTAATATTGTCATTGTCCCCTGTGGCATGATGCATTTGGTCCTGTGAACGATCTTATCATTGCCTCCCTCTCTCTGGGGAGTGATGTCATTATCTCACCCTGTGGGTGGTGTCTTTGTCCCCAGCCCAACTAGGATGATGTCATTGTGGTTCCCCACCCCATAACGGACACTGACATTATCTTTCAACCCCTAAGTGATGTGATTATGGGCCCCTGTTTAACCCCTAATTCCAGGGCCTTTCTACTTCAGCATTCACTGTTCCCTGTGGGCACCAAGGATGCTTACGGCACATGCTCTGCATGTAATAGTTTTTACCTTCGAGTTGCTCCCAATGTAGAGGAAATACATGTAAACAGATTGTCACAAAGCAGTGTGATAAATGCTGTGGTAAGCTCGGGCAGGCACAGGGTGTTGGGTGGCCACTATAAGCTATTTGATCTGGGGCAAGCTTTAGCTTCCCACTCAAAACTGTGAACATCAGAATATTGGCTTGCTCATCTCATAGAACTGTTGGGTAGCAGATATGGTCTTGAGCGAAAGTACTCTGCATACTGTGAAGTTTTGTACAAATGTGATGGACTGCTTTGATCATTGTTCCCTGTACCCCCTTTAGTGTGTCTCCTGAAGAGAAGGGAGCCACAGTGTCCTGGCCCCTCTGCTCAACTCCCCACCCTAGTTTCAGTTACTCTTTGGCTCCAGATTAAATCTCTGCCACAGAGCCCCTTCTATGGTAGTCATCATCCTGCCTTCCCTCACCTCCCAGGACCTCATTCTGCGCTCTGCTCCTGCATAAGCTGCCCGTATTATGCATCCCTTGGGCTGTCTACTCTAAGCCTATCTAGGGCAAGCCTGTAGGCTTTTGGCACTAAGAGTTTTACTGAGCAGAAATAGAGAAGAAGTTGCAAAGTTTTAGTAATCTTTTTTTTCTTCTTTCCTCTTTTTTTTTTTTTTGTCCCATCACCATTTATCCCCTGTATACCTTCCTCACCTCCACCGACTCAATACCCCTTACAATTTAGTAATCTTATAAAGCACTCATAATATCCCTGCTTTACAATTTGAGGCTTCTTCTAAGAGGATCCCTAGTACTCAAATATCCTCTTTCATTCATAGTGCATTGAGCAAACACTCCTTCTGCCAGGGTCCCATGCATTGAATCTTCAATACGCAGTCTGGGGTAATAGGTTTGAATTTGAACTCCTGGCCTACTTCCTGCTACCAGGTCCTTCTCCAGTGGGTGACAGTGGTTGTGGGGGCATCTTCTTCCTGTGTCTGCAGGTGGTAGTGGTGCTGCAGCAGGTCTTCCAGCTTATCCAGAAGGTGCTGAGCAAGTGGCTGAATGATGCCCAGGTGGTGGAGGTGAGCCCCAACCCTTGCTCTCTGCCCCATGGTGCCTTTTCTCAGAGGTGGAGCAGGAGGAAGGTATTGCTGCCCCTCTTAAGCCTGCGATGGTCTTGAGGAAATAAAGGAGGCAAATCCTTTTCCATAGATACATGGAATCCTCTGGGAAGGCATTCAGAACTTCCCAGTATCACAGGAAATGCTCAACCAAAGGACTATGATGTGGCTGAGTGACAGCCAGGGATCCACTTTCGCATCAGAGACCTGCCTTTGGTCTCTTTTTAACTCAGGATTTTGTTGCTGTTGCTGCTCCCTGAGAGGAAATAGTGGAGATGTGAGTAGGAAGAGTTACAGAGTTCCATCTGTGCCCCTCTGAAAAGGGCCTTTTTGCCTCCTGCCTTTCAGGGTGAGGGTGAGACTTCCTTACCTTCCTTGGTTCGCAGAGCCAGGCAAGGCTCATAGGTAAGGGCCCCTTCCAGGCCTCCTCTGTGCCAGGCCTCCATTCTGTTCCAGCCTATTGTGACTTGCTGACCAGGGCCCCTTTTCTTTTTCTTTTTTTTCAATTGAAATATATATGGCATATAACAATGTGTAAATTTAAGGTCTACAACATATTAATTTGATACATTTCTATATTGTAACATGATAAAATTGCCATTATAGCCATAATTAGCTCCTCTGTCGTGTCACATAATTAGCATTTCTTTTTAGTAGTTAGAATAATTAAGATCTAGTGTCTTAGCAAATTTGATGATTATAATACAATATTTTTTTCTCTTTCATGGGCCCCTTTGCTTCCCCCCAAGGCGGTGTGCGCTATTTTCGAGAAGTCTGTTAAGACGCTATTGGATGACTTTGCCCCCATGGTGCCACAGCTGTGTGAGATGCTGGGTCGGATGTACAGCACCATCCCCCAGGCCTCTGCTCTTGACCTCACTCGACAGGTGGGCCTTCTGATTGGGACAACAGTCTTCTGGATTTCATCCTAATTAGAGATCTGTCTGACCAGGATGGGGTAGGTGGGTGGAGTGGGTTGATGATTGCCCTGCCAGAGGTCCTCACCTGCATTCCAGGGATGCAGGGCCTCAGCTGACCAGCATTCCTTGCTTTGTTGTAGCTGGTCCACATCTTTGCCCACGAGCCTGCCCACTTTCCCCCAATCGAGGCCCTCTTCCTGCTCGTCACCTCCGTCACACTCACTCTCTTCCAGCAAGGTAGGTCCTGACCAGGGTCTCTGCTGCCGCCGCCACTGCCACTGCCTCTGCTTCCCTGACTGGGGAGCCAAAGCTGCCACTATGTTCTCCTCTGTCCCCTGAGTTGCACATGGGACTTGATGGGAAACTTACGGGATCAAGCACAGCATAATTGTCAACCTTGCAAATAGTTGACACCTTAGATTGAAGTGGATAAGAGAGTGAATGATGTCTTCTACTGGCCTGCTGGGCTAAGGGCCAGTCTGGATGATGGGAAAGATGGGGCCAGAAGCTCTGAGGGGCTTGGGTACCAGGCTGGCTCCTTTTCTTTGGGATATAATGAAAAGTAGAAAGAGCATGGGCTTTGAAATCAGGCACACCTAGATTCTAAGCTCATCACCACCAACTAGTTGTGTGACCTTGGGCAAGTCACTTACCTTTGTAGAGCCTTTGTTTCCATATCTGTGAAATGGAGATTTCTTATATTTGATAGGATTATTGTGGGCATTAAGTAGCATCTTTTGGGCCTTTGGCTTGGGGCTTTTACACATAAAGTTTATTCCCTTCCAGGCCAAAAGCCTATGGCTGTGGTCCCACCCCCTGTCCCCATTCACTGGCCCTTAGCCTGAGAGAATTGGCAAAAGGGAGCTCCAAGCTTCCCCTGCTGTCTAATCAGGCTTCTAACTTGGAAATGAAACTCACTGCTCTCCAGCAGCCTCATGAATCGTGCCTGGACTCGTGGTTGCAGGATTGAGGCTCACCAAGGGTCTCAGCTGGAGCCAGAGTGCTCTCTGCTTGTGTCCTTGGTGTCTGGTCACATGACACTGGCCTCTGCTGTGGTGGGCTCTGGGTAGGTCCAAAGTGTGGAGAGAGCTGAGCCAGAAGGCCAGATGTGGGTATCCTCAACTCTACTCCTTTCACTCCTCCTATCTAGTTGGAGACAAGTCTTGGTGGTCCTGCCCCCTATTATCCCACAGTCTGTCCCCTGCTCCCCACCCTCTATGTCCAAAGTCTCGGTATAGGGTGTCCGGATTACCTCAACAATTTTCTGACTGGTTTTCCTGGCATCTGCCCTTCTCTCCAATCCATTCTGCACCCTGCAGCTGTAATGTTCTTTATAAAACACAAATCTGAGCATTTTCCCTCCCTGGCTTAAAACCCTTTCATTGCTCCCAATTGCCCTCATCCCATTCCTACCCACATGGTGTAGCGCCTGCATACCTCTCGCCGTCCTCTCCTCCCAGTGTCCCCATGACTCCAGCTGTCCAGCCACACTGACTCTTCCCTTATCATGTCCCGTTTGATCCCTATGCCTTGCTCCCTTTCAGGAGTACCCTAAGCTCTTTTACTGGGTGAGCTCGCATTCCTTCACACCTTACCCATGCATCATTCCTCAGAAGCTTCTCTGAATCTAACTTCCTGCTGAAACTGCATCATGTACACACTGTTGATACAGCGCCAGTTACACTCAATAATCAGTCTTCACGTCTGTCACTCTCCCTCTCCCTAAACTAAGCCCCTGAAGGACAAGGCTAGGTCTCTTCTCTCTGCATCCCCAGTGTCCAGAATGAGGCCAGCATGGAGCAGGTACCAGACACTGTTAAAGAAAGGAGGGTGAGGGCTCCCTGACCTCAGAATCTTTCTCCTTCACTGTCTGGCCCAAGCCAGCAGGGCGACTGTTGAATATCAAACCTATTGTCTGCAGTGTGACCCATGCATGGGGCACATCAGGCCTCACTTTCCAGGACTTGAGTAACTCGGGGTTCAGATGTGAAAGGGGCGGGCTTTATCAGTGGCCTGGAGAAGGAAACAAGGAAGAGATTATTATCTGCTTTACAGTGGGGAAACCAAGTGTTTGTGGCTTGCGCAAGATCACACAGCTCCTTAGTGGTGTCTCAGGCAGGTGTTCCTGCAGTGTCTGCAACTGAGAGGGGAGTGGCCTGGGCAGGAGCTCCAGACGCATGCCGTGTCCTTGCCACAGTTATCAGAACTGGAGGCAGAATAGTGTCCAGCATCCTATTTGTTGGACTTGTTTTTTGTCTTGCTGGACAGGATGGTCCCCTCACCTGTATGCTGTCCCAGTTTTGCCCTCCCTTCCTCGGGCTCTGCCCTCCACTGCACCATGGGGCGACACGTTAACTGGGTTCCCTTCGTCATGTGGGCTGGTGGTGGGAGCTGGTCCTCAGCTTGAGCCTGGCTCTCTGCTGAGGCCTTGTCCATGTGGAGGGGCTTTGCTGGGTGGGACTTTCATTTTTGGCCTCAAGAGGCAGTCTCCTTCCCTAGGCCCTGCCAATGGGTTGCCTGGCCATCCCCACTGCATATTGGGCACTGCCCTCCCCAAGAAGGAGCCCTCTGGTTTAAGTGGACCCAGTAGGTTCCCTTCCTTGGCCAGACCAAGAGCACTAAGGCCATTGAAGTGAGGGGGAACCCACTCAGGTTCTGTTCCCTGGCCATTTCAGGGCCTTCAGCCAGTCTCCAAGAACCAACCAGCTCTGCCCTCCTGTCGGATGGCTAGTGATGGGGAAGCAGCTTAGGGCCACCCCAAACTGCCAGAAGCCGAAGCAAGAATTCAGGGGCTGTTTCTTCAGCTCTGTGGAGTCCAGCATTGTTCCAGCACCACAGGACAACTTGGGGGACTGACCTAGAGGAGCGGGGAGTAGGTGGAAGGCCCCTTGGGAGGGAACTGGGGCAGGCCCGTCCTTCACTTTGCCGTCTCTTTCTGTTGGGCTTCTCCCAGTTCATGGTTTTTGTATGTTTTGTTTCTTTATCTTGCTTCCTGCTGCTCATGTGCCCCCACGCTGTCTCCCTGCAGGCTCTCAGTCCCACATAACTATATGAGGTTGAGTTGCTGTTTGTATAATTTTTTCTTAAGTTCCATCTTTATTATATTTTAGGGCCCAGGGATCATCCTGATATTGTTGATTCATTTATGCAACTCCTGGCACAGGTGTGTTTTAGTTTTATTCATTCACGTTCTGTTCTCTCTCTTTCTCTTTCTCTTATGTTGAAATTCAATTTAAGCCTATTTTTAGCTTTCTGTTGACAAATTTTTTTTCTGTTCAGTTGAATAGAGTTTCTTCATCTGTTTCCGTGGAAGTTGACAACCCAACATCCTCCTTTAGTGCCCCTTTGCCTCAGCTAGCTCAGTCTTCTACAAAGACCAGGGAGAGGCTGACCCCGAAGGGAGGCAGTGGGCTGGCCTGGTGGGGGTTGGGAAAGGAGGGGGTGGTCACTGTGCCCAGCAGCTCCTGTGCGGCTGGGGTGCCCAAGAAGTTCAGGGGTAGAACTGAAGTTCAAGGGCCTGGGGTTCATTGTCCCCGTGCTCCTGCCGGGAACTGCCTGCCTCAGTGCCTCCAGCCTACTCTTGAGAGGTAGGCTCCGAAGGGAGGGGCTGAGATGAATGTGCTTCCATGGAGCCCAGAGCCCAGAGCCGGGCTGCTGGACAGGTTGTGCTGCTTCTGGGAGGCGGGGTGCTGGCTCCACTGTGAGACTGTGTTAGGTTGTATGTGTGTATAAGTGTGTCGGAACTTTGTATGTTTTGAGTTTGGTTTGGTGAGAACAGAAATCATGTAACTGCTGTAAGTAGTATGAGTATTATGTTGGATTTGTAGTTGACATGTGGATATGTGTGTTGGTGTGTGTTTTATGTTGATGTGTGTTAGGCATTGATGGATTTTGAATGTTGATATGTGTTGGAGGCATGTGCATGTTGGGCTGTGGGAATGTGTATTATGGAGGATAGGTATATATATTGTGGTATCGGTAGGTCTGTATTAGGGTATGTGTGTTTTGGAAAAGGTATGTATTGGGCTGTGGGAATGTGAGGTTAGCATATGGGAGTTCTGTGTGTTAGGGGGCTTCTGCAGGTTGGGGGGGTCCTGTGGGTAAAGGTAAATAATGTGGGGGTTTTTATTAATCATTCCACAAATATTTATTGTGTAATACATGCTTGATACTCTGCTAGGTGCTGAGGATATAATGGTGCGCAAAAGCGGCACGGTTCTAACTGTTTTGTAACTTACAGTTTGCTTGGGGGGCAGGGTAAAAGGCGTGGGGAATAGGGAGTGTTCTGGGCCTGGATGAATAGATGTGTGGGTATCTGTGAGGGTGTATCTTTGTGGGTGAGGGTGTTTGAGTGTGTATTTGTGGATGGATGTGTTGAGAGAGTACACGTGCTGGAAGATTGATAGATTGAGGGTGTGGGTGTGGAGCTGGTTTGGGGATGTGGCAGTTTGAGTGTGTGAATATGAAGTGAGGGTGCGTTGCAAATGTGGGGAGTGTGTGTGTGTGTAAGGGAAGTGTGTTTGAGGGTGAGTAGGGTGTTTCCATGAGGATGCGTGTGAGTGAATATGGCAGACTGGAAGGTATGTGAGGGGCTGGAGAGTTAGGGGACTGTGTGTTATGCCTTCGGAGGCTGCTGGGGAACAGCAGCATTTGATGACTGCTGGAGTTGTGCAGAGCATCTCCTGTGACCTGGGGATGTGCCAGTCATGTCCTGGTACCACTTGGGGCGGGCTCTCTGCCCCCTGTACTCCATCCATTCCCCCACATGGCAACACGGATCCTGGGCTGGGTATGGCTGTGATGGCCCTGGACACAGGGTATCCTAGGTAAAAGGTAGGGCCATGGCTCCAAGGCTCCTACTCTAGTTTTCCTCTTTCTGATCTAAAGGGTGTCTGGGGAGTGACAGGACATGGGAGGAGGCTGTTGGACTGTGTTCCACATCCAGTTGCCATCTCTTCTTCCTGCTGCTCTGTTAATAAATACAGAGGGCCTAAACTGCCTCTATGAATCAAGAGAAATCCCTGCTGGTACTTGAGCCTGCAGGAATCTGGCCCTGATGGAGGGGAGAGGGGAAGGTGTTTGCTCAGGGAGTAACTTGGGACCCAAGCTATCTATCTGCCTTACGACCTCCCACCTCTCTCATATACACTGTGCATTCATATACACGTACATGTACACAGCATTCCTTGGCTGCTCCTCTCCTGGCTTCTGGAACTCTGGGATGGTTTGTGTCCCCAGAGATGGCTGGGTAGTTGGTTTTGACAGCATCTACCTGTGGTGCGTGAAGTTGGGCCCTGGGGTGGCAGGTGAGTGGGGGGGTGGTCTTTGCAGCTGGCTGGGGCTGGGCTTACCAGCTCCACCTCCTGCAGGCTCTGAAGCGGAAGCCAGATTTGTTCCTGTGTGAACGGTTGGATGTCAAAGCTGTGTTCCAGTGTGGTAAGTGGGGTAGTTGGACAAGTAGGCCTGGGGCCCCCTTGGGAGGATCCTCAGGCTCTATCTGATCTGCTTCTGCCTCTCCCACAGCTGTGCTGGCCCTCAAGTTCCCTGAGGCACCTACTGTCAAGGCCTCCTGTGGCTTCTTTGTGAGTCCCATGCTGCCCCTGACCCCCCCCCTCCCCCAACCCCTGGGACTCCAGAGGGTAGGGGTGTGGTATACTGAAGGAGCTGGGCTGACAGGCCTCTTTATCCTCTGCAGACAGAGCTACTGCCTCGATGTGGGGAAGTAGAACCCGTGGGAAAGGTAGTACAGGAGGATGGCCGTATGCTGCTCATAGCAGTGCTGGAGGTGAGATGGAGCAGGGGGGCGCTTGATGTGGGTACGGTAGCCCTTGCTTCTGTGGCAGCTGCCCTTTTGGGAATCTTGAGCCTTTGGTTCCATAAACTCTCTGATTCTGTTTTTTCCTCATTTAAATGTCTGAAAGTTGTCAGAGTTGGCTCTCAAAAAGCAGCACTCACTTGTCATATGCAGTTGGGCAGAGGAACTGTCTGAGGGGGTGGGGGTGGGGGGGCATGCCCTTGCTGCAGAAAGGACAGGCCCTGGTACTGAGAACCTGTCTTCCTCAGGCCATTGGGGGCCAAGCCTCCCGCAGCCTCATGGACTGCTTTGCCGACATCCTATTTGCTCTGAACAAACACTGCTTCAGCCTCCTGAGCATGTGGATCAAGGAGGCACTGCAGCCACCTGGTTTTCCCTCTGCCCGCCTCAGCCCTGAACAGAAGGACACCTTCAGCCAGCAGATCCTTCGGTGAGCAGAGCTGGTGGGGCCTGGGCTCAGGTCTGAAAGAGAAGATGAAGTAGTGGTGGATGGTGCTAACCTGGTCTCCCTTCTCTCCTTCAGCGAGCGAGTGAACAAGAGGCGGGTAAAGGAGATGGTGAAGGAGTTCACACTGTTGTGCAGGGGACTACATGGCACAGATTACACAGCCGACTACTGAGGGGCGTTCCCGTCCCACCCACTCCTCACTCCTCCCTATCCCCAAAGAGTAAACCTGGACCCTCACTGCACCATTGTCGCTGCTTCCTTTCTACTGCCATCGCCACCTAACTGGATGACCCAGAACGCCTGGGATGAGGATGGGAGGATGCTTGGACCCGGGCCTTGATAGGGACTGGTAGAGCCAACCTCCAGCTCCTAGGGTGGGAGAGATACTGCCAGAGCCACTCAGAATGTTGCCATTGCTCTTGGGGTGGGATGGGGATTGCAGTAGTATCAGCACCCTCTCCCCTTTAAATTAGTTCCATGTTCATGAATACATACATTTATTTAATCAACAGTGTTGAGTACTGAGTCCCTAGTTCTGCCTTGTTCTGTCTAAACAAAGGCTGATCTAGTCTATACTTAACCATGCTAAGCTGGGAGAATGGGACCATGAAGGCTGCATGAAAGAAGTTTTATTTTATTTTTAAGTGTTTTTATTGATTTATAGAGAGAGAGGAAAGGAGAGGGAGAGAGAGAAACATCAGTAAGAGAGAAACATCATCAATCATTGATCAGCTGCCTCCTGTATACCTCCTGGGGATCAAGCCCTCAACCCGGGCATGTGCCCTGACCAGGAATTGAACTGTAACCTCTGGTTTCATGGGTCAATGCTCAACCACTGAGCCATTCCTGCTGGGCTATTTCTTTAAAAAAAATTATTTTTATTGATTTCAGAAAGGAAGGGAGAGGGAGAGAGATAGAAACATCAGTGATCAGAGAGAATCGTTGATTAGCTGCCTCCTGCATGCCCCCCACTGGGGATTGAGCCTGCAACCCAGGCATGTGCCCTGACCGTGACCTCCTAGTTCATAGATTGTTGCTCAACCACTCAACCATGCTGGCTGGGCAGGAAGTTTTATTTCTGATATAAATGGGAGGCTTCTGAGGTAGAGGACTTGGGACTTAGGCTGGGTCTAGTTGGGAGGGAAGAATTGGAGAGTGGCTTTGAGTTTCAGGATGGGTTTCTGGTGTGGGGTTATGGAGGCACCCAAACTTGTACATGGTTGGTGAGAGGTATAGAAAGTGGAACTGAGTATCTGTGGGAGGAGGCATTGCAGACCCCAGAGGAAAAGGAAGGCAGGACCTAATGTCTGTATACTCCTAAGTCCCCAACTCGATGGTCAGAGCTTGGTCAGCACCAGGGACAGCTCCTGTCACTTGCTCTCCCTTTGCAGGGTCCCCTTCCTTTCTGTCTCCTCAGTCACAGTTACATCTGGGCTGCCTCTCAGGCACCCCAGCCTTCTCCTCAGTGAGATCTGAGAATGGGCCTGGGTTCTCCCCACCCTGTCGTGAACCTGAGTCTCCTTAGAGATGATAGAACCGATTACTTTGATATTTCTTCCCCTGTTCTTTTCCCAACTTTTGCACAAATTCTGTGTCCATTCTTCATCCTCAATCAATCTCTTCCCATGCCAGCCGTTCATGTGCCATCCCCTGAGGCCACTCTGTCCCACTGCCCCTGCTCGAGTCTCACCTTACTCTTGATTTCTCAATTCTCTTCTCCTACTACATGCTAACCAGTGCTTCTTCCTCCTTTTCTGCCCCTCCCCCATGACCAGTGTAGCACATGAGCTAGGAGAATGAGAAGTCAAAAGCCCAGCTTCTGAAATCAGACCTAGGTTTGATAGATTGTGCCACTGACTTGCTGTGTCTTATTAGACAGACAGCTTCTTTGAATCCCAGCCTACTGACCTATAAAATGGGACAATTCTTACTCTAAAAACTGTAAACTCTGAGGATGTATAGTGCCTTGTGAACAGTAATACTCAATGTTTGCCTACCTGACCGACTGCGGGTAATAGCAATGCTTTCAGTAATATGCAAAGGACTACTTGTAAGGTTTTATGTCTAAATTGTTTAGACTCCCAACAGTCCTATTAGGAGTACTATTGCTACAAGCCCCATTCTGCAGATTAGGAGATAGCCATGGACAAGTTGGAGTTGCTCAAACTGGAGTAATTATTTTCAGGGAATGGGTGTTTCTCAGAGTGGGCAGTGGGCTGAACCAGAAAACTCCCTTCCTCTGGCGAGGAGGGCTAGAGGAACTACAATACCCACAAGGCTCCGCATCTCCCCCGGAAGTACTTCCGGTTGGCCTTGTGCTGTGAGGCCGATGGGCGGTTTGGTAGGCGACGATTGGGGAGCCGGAGCCGTGCTGGTTTGAGATTGGTAAATTGCTATCAGCCCCGCCTCGAGACCCGGAAGTAATCTCCGGTTGGGTCATGTGTAGCGAGGAATGGGAGTTTTGGACACGCGACTAGCTGTTCCACTGCTGGTGGCCTGAGTCTCAAGCTCCCCGCGCTCATCAAAGGACTGTGACCCATTGAGGACGCGGAGGCCGAGGGATCCCCGCTGCTTCCCGCCACCTAAGCTGTACCTCATGGAGTCTACATTCAGCAGCTCTGCCGAGGCGGCGCTGCAGCGGGAGGCGGGGGCCGCGGGGCTGCTCACGCCTCTCGCGGACCTGGACCGAGTGTACGAGCTGCAGCGAGTCGTCGGGTTTGTCCGTGACCTGGCGTGCCAGCGGGTGAGGGCAGGTTGGGGAGGATGGCTCACCTCTCGGATGGGTCGCCCATAGGATGGGGTCTCGGGGTGATTTTGTGCGGATGGAGGGGGAGGGGGGTGAGGCGCTTCTCTGGGACGAGAGGCTTTGAAGGTTGGGTGGGTGGGGACTCCCGGAAGGTTTTCCTTGAAGAGACGACCCTCGGTGGAGGAGAGGCCGTTTCTGACTCCACGATTTATGCTTACAGGTGGCCTTGCAGTTCCCCGACCAACTGCTGGGAGATGCTGGGGTTGTGGCTGCACGACTGGAGGAGACCACGGGGTCGAAAATGTTCATTCTGGGGGACACAGCCTATGGCAGGTGTGACGTTGAGCTTCAGGACGGAGGCCTAGGGACCCAGGGTTTGTGGTGTTTTCCCGCCAGGACAGTGCCTGCCCCTAATGGCTCTGTTGCTCTTTGGTGATGCTTGATGACTGCCCTCCTCGCAGTGACGGCGTCTTTCCATCACATCGTTTTCTTCACCGACACGTTTCCCACTGATGACAGGAACTCTCCGGTGAAACCTTTCTCACCCCTGGCATCTCCCCTGCAGCTGCTGTGTGGATGTGCTGGGTGCGGAGCAAGCTGGAGCTCAGGCCCTTGTGCATTTCGGCCCTGCCTGCTTAAGCCCTCCAGCCCGCCCGCTGCCGGTGGCCTTCGTCTTCGGTCAGCGTCCTGTGGCCTTGGAGCTCTGCGCCCAAGCCTTCGAGGCCCAGAACCCGGACCCCACCGCCCCTGTGGCGCTGCTGAGCGAGCCGGCCTGCGCCCACGCCCTGGGTGAGGGGTTTTGCCTGGGCATGCAGGGAGGGGGGGTCCGCTATTTTGTTGCTCATTTTCCCGTTTCAGTACATCCCAGAGAGTTCTCACTGTGGGCTTGACCCCAGCCTTTGCCGTTGGGTCACACTCAGTCTTCTGGGGAACAGGGGAGCTCTTGTTTTGCCAGGCCCCAACCCTGACACCACTTCCTTCTTCCAGAGGCCTTGGCCACTCTCCTTCGCCCACGGTACGCGGACCTGCTTGTCGCCAGCCCAGCTCTTCCCCTGCCAGCGGGCTCCCTCAATACAGAGCCTGAACCCCTGCAGCGTTTTGGGCGTCGCTTCCCGCTGGCCCCAGGAAGGTGTCTGGAAGAGTATGATGCTTTCTATGTGGGAGGCTCTGGGGCCAGCTCTGACCCTGACCTCGATCCTGACCTGAGCCGGCTGCTCTTGGGCTGGGCACCAGAGCGGTCCTTCTCCTCCTGCTGCCCAGACACAGGGGGGACCCGTGATGAAGGTGCCCGGGCTGGGCGGCTAAGGGCACGTAGACGATATCTGGTAGAGAGGGCCAGAGATGCTCGCGTGGTGGGGCTGCTGGTGGGCACGCTGGGCGTGGCCCGACACCGGGAGGCACTGGCACACTTGCGGAACCTGACTCGGGCTGCCGGCAAGCATAGCTATGTGCTAGCTCTGGGGCGGCCCACACCTCCCAAGCTTGCCAACTTCCCTGAGGTGGATGTCTTTGTGCTGTTGGCCTGTCCTCTTGGTGCCTTAGCTCCCCAGCCTTCTGGTGGCTTCTTCCGGCCTGTATTGTCACCATGTGAGCTGGAGGCTGCCTGCAACCCTGCCTGGCCATCTCCAGGCCTGGCTCCCCACCTCACACACTACGCAGACTTGTTGCCTGGTGAGTGGTGGGGCACTGCCTGAGCTGGAAACAGGTGGGGCCTGGAATCAGGGCGCCAGTATGGATCATCTTTTTCCCTCCTAGGCTCTCCCTTCCACGTGCCCCTCCCGCCACCTGAATCGGAACTGTGGGACATCCCAGATGTGTCACTCATTACTGGGGAGCTTCGACCCCCGCCTGCTCGGAAGCCATCAAATGATCCTGGATGCTCAGCCCTGACCCCACGGCCTCAGCTGGAGCTGGTTGAGAGTAGCCCCGCAGGTAAGCGTGCCAAGTCTCCACTCCCATCGGAATTCTCCCGGATTCCGGCCACTCAGCTTCAGTCCCCTCTCTTTGCAGCCTCATTCCTTAGTTCTCGGAGCTGGCAAGGGCTGCAGCCTCAGCTGGGTCAGACACCAGTGACAGGAGTCGTAAGCGGAAGACGAGGAATTGCCATCGCCTATGAGGATGAGGGAAGCAGCTGATACCCTGTGGGGCCAGAGACACAGATGAACTTAAGGATCGCTGCTGACTCTTCTGGTCCCAGGTGCTGCAGGCTTCAGTGCAGATTTGGCCAAGCCCAGGAACCACACCATGCACAACCAGTTCCGAAAATGGCACAGAAAAGGCATCAGGAAGGAAATAGATCCAAAGTTCCTGAGAAACAGACGCTTTGCCGAAAAGCACAACAAGAAGAGGCACGTCAACAACACTCATGCCATGAGCACACGTGCCAAGGCTATCAAGGCCTTCATAAAGCCCAAGGAAGTCAAGCTGAGATCCCAGAGGGTCAGCTGCAAGCTCAGTCAACTTGTCTACATCATTCACCCCAAACTTGGGAAATGTGCTTGTGTCCCCATCACTAAGGGTCTCAGGTACTCCTGGCCAAAGGCCAAGGCAAGGCTTAAACCAAGCCTCAGGCTGCAGCTGCAGCTGCAACTCAGGCTTAGGCTCCCAAAGGTGCTCAGACCCCCATAAAGGCTCCACAGGAGTGGAGGCCTCTGTCTGCTGATGTGAGGACAGAGGACTGGTGTGACCCCTGGACTACTATCTGCATGGAACTAGTGTCCTCCTGTGCTATCTGTACAAATAAACCTGAGGCAAGAGCTCACTGCTAAGACCTTTTAGTGCTCCCTGTACCAGCCTCACCCCTCTGCCAGGATCCTTGAAGGAGCCTGGATGGAAGGAGAGGAGGCAGCCCCTCGCTAAAGATAGGATCCAGCTTTGTCTTGTACTGACACTGGCACACGGCTTAGCACATACTGGCTTAGCAACATGTTTGATGTTTGACTGATGGGGACTGATTTGGGGCATTCCTGGAGCCTTCTAGGCCCATCTGTTCTAGGAGCAGCCCAGGACCTCTGGCCAATCCCAGTTCCTGGTGTGCAGTTAAGGGTCTGTCCTTTTCAAAGGCAGGTTATAGATGGTCTAGACCAGGGTTTCTCAGCCTCCGCACAACTGATGTTTTGGGCCAGATAATTTTTTAAAATATATTTTTATTGATTTTTTTTATAGAGAGGAAGGGAGAGGGATAGAAAGTTTAAAACATCAACGAGAGAGAAACATCGATCAGCTGCCTCCTGCGCACCCCCACTGGGGATGTGCCCACAACCAAGGTACATGCCCTTGACCGGAATCAAACCTGGAACCCTTGAGTCCGGAGGCCGACGCTCCATCCACTGAGCCAAACCGGTTAGGGCAGTGATGGCGAACCTTTTGAGCTCGGCGTGTCAGCATTTTGAAAAACCCTAACTTAACTCTGGTGCCGTGTCACATATAGAAATTTTTTGATATTTACAACCATAGTAAAACAAAGATTTACATTTTTCATATTTATTTTAGATATTTAAATGCCATTTAACAAAGAAAAATCAACCAAAAAAATGAGTTCGCATGTCACATCTGACATGTGTGTCATAGGTTCGCCATCACTGGGCTAGGGCAAGGCCAGATAATTTTTATTGTGAGGGGCTATTCTGTGCTTTGTAGCATGTTCAGCATCATCCCTGATTTCTGCTCACTAGATGCCAGGAGCATACACTTCCTGATTGTGATAATCAAAACTATCTCCAGACACTGGCAAGTGTCCCCTCTGGAAGCAATTTGCCCCCAGTCAACTGGTCTATACTTGTGCTGTCCAGTATACCAGCTAGTTAAATTTTAAACAATGTAAGATTAAAAACTCAGTTTCCTGGTCACACTGACCACATTTCACTGCTCAGGTAGCCATGTAAGAGGACAGCGCAGCTATAGGACATTCCCATCTTCACGGAAAGTTCTGCTGGACAGTGCTGGTCTGTACTGACGCTGATTTGTTTCTCAGGGAGATTACAGAAACTTGAATAAATCAGATACTTTTTCTTCTGTTTCTTTTTACTCGTCAAACACTGCAGGTCCTGTGGTTGGAGATCTGAATTGTCTTTGAATTTCTGTCCTGTGTAAAACTGAAGAGAGGGGTTAAATAGACAGTCACCACACACTGAACCAGTACTCTGTGAGAAGGGAAGCCCACAGGGGCAGCTGGAGCCCAAAAGAGGCTTCTCAGAAGGGGTGATAAGCTGAATCACCTGGAGTTAAAAAGTAACAGGAGAGAAGGCGTGAAAAGGACACTTGGATAAAGGACACGCCATTCTTAAACCAGCATGGTGGGTGCTTTAGGCAGAGTGGAGTTGCTGGACCCTAAAGGTTGAGAGGGGTGAAGTGAAATAACTCACTTCTTCATTTCACGCATTTTCTGAGACTCTTGGCATATTGGCAATGTCCAGGGTGTTGAACATGTAACTTTCAGTATGTTAAAATCCATATCACTGTAGAGCAGCAGTTTTCAACCTGTGGGTCGCAACCCCTTTGGGGGTCGAACAACCCTTTCACAGGGGTCACCTAAGACCATCGGAAAACACATATATAATTACATATTGTTTTTGTGATTAATCACTATGCTTTATGTTCAATTTGTAACAATGAAATTGGGGGTCACCACAACATGAGGAACTGTATTAAAGGGTCGTGGCATTAGGAAGGTTGAGAACCACTGCTGTAGAGCAAACCAATACGTCAAAATCAAAAGGGATCAACCAGTTGACAAGATAGAATATATTGCAAATGTAGTGTAAGCACCTTTAAAATGTATGTATTGCCCTAGCCGATTTGGCTCAGTGGATAGAGCATCAGCCTAAGGACAGAAGGGTCCCAGGTTTGATTCCAGCCAAGGGCACATGCTGGAGGTTGTGGGCTCAATCCCCAGTAGGGGGTGTGCAGGAGGAATGGATCAATGATCCTCTCTCATCATTGATATTTCTCTCTCTCCCTCTCCCTTCCTCTCTAAAATCAATAAAAATATATTTATAAATAAGTAAAATGTATGTATAAAATAAACATTTGAGTGCAAAAAATAACATGTACAAAATAGGAACAAAGTAAGATTTAGAAGATGGTAAATGTGTAAATATATAACTTCAACACTTATAAAATGAATAAATTTTTGAAAATATTTTGTTATTGCATTTATTTTTATTTATTTTTATTGATTTCAGAGAGGAAGGGAGAGGGATAGAGAGAAACATCAATGATGAGAGAGAATCATTGATCAGCTGCTTCTTGCACGCCCCCTATTGGGGACCAAGCCTGCAATCTGGGCATGTGCCCTTGACCAGAATTGAGCCCAGAACCCCTTAGTCCTCAGGCTGATTGATGCTCTATTCACTGAGACAAACCAGCTACGGCGACTAGATATTCTTTTATTTTGTAAACTTAATAATTTTTAAACTCCAATACCCAAAACATTTCAGCATGTAATCAATAAAACAATTTTTTTCAATTACAGTTTACATATTTTGTGTTACGTTCCATGTGTACAGCATAGTAGTTAAGACAATGATATACTTTACAAAGTGTTCCCCCAAAAATTCAAGTACCCACGTGGCACCATACATAGTTGCTACAATATTATTGACTATATTCCCTATATGCTATACTTTACACCCCCTTGACTATTTTGTAACTACCAATTACAAATATGTATTGAGCCCACTGTGTGCCAGGCACTGGAAATACAACAGTGAGATCAAAACAGGATGGTCAGAGCAGGCCTTATGAAGAAGGTGAAAGAAGACTGAAAGGAAGTTACGGAGCGATTTACACGGATAAAAATTAGGAGAAGCAGAGAGAACAAGTGCAAGGTCAATGCGGTGAGGGTATGGCTGGTATGTTCAAGGGGTAGCAAGGATGCCCGTGCAGCCAGAGGAGTTGGTGGGGGCGTAATAGAGATGAAGTTCGGAACCACATTGGTGGAGGCCTCGTAAGCCATTGAAAGGACTATGGCTTTTAGAGTGGAACTGAGCCACTAGGGCATTTTAAAGAGAGTGACATGATCTTGCTGAAGTTTCTTAGGATCCCAGAGCAGGCGACCACCTTGCCTCAGGTTGCGGAAGGCTCCGGGAAGAACGATTTCTGAGCTCGGTAGCCGCTAGCCAGGCTCAGGGCGAGCCCTAAGCAGCGGGCGACAGGCAGAGGGAAGAGCTTGAGGAATGGAGCACAGCGCCCTAGCGGGACAGGGGTCCGCACTGGGTCGGAAGCCACGCTAGGGAGGCCCGCGGGCAGGCTCGGGTGCAAGGCAGGGCTGGACCGAGCAGGGCGGAGGGCGCCCGAGCCGCCTCTGCAGCGCGAAACTACACCAACCACAATGCTCAGCGCCGCGGTTCCGGCGTGGCGAGCACCAGACCGCCCGGGTCAGGTGGTGCCGGCGCGTCACGTGGGCGAGTCAGGTGACGGTGCGGGCGGCGGACTGGCTGCGGGGCGGACGGTGGACGCAGGGACGCGGCTTCAGCTCTGTCTCCACCGACCCGTGCCCCGCCGTCACCGCCGCCATGACGGGGCTAGCGCTCCTCTATGCCGGGGTCTTCGTGGCCTTCTGGGCCTGCATGATCGGCGTGGGTGAGGCCGGGCCCTGGCGGGCGGGGCCAGCACCCGGGCCGGGCGGGCCGGTCTGGAGCCCGGCGGGGGTCGTGGGGCCCCGGGGCCGCCGGGCTGCAGCGCGGGCTCTGTCCCCCGGGCTCCGGGAGTTGCCGCGCGCTCGTGGGGGCCTCTGACCCCGACCGAGGAGACCGATCTCCCGCTGCTGGAGGAGGGGCGCGGGCGGGGGTAGGTGGGGGCCGCCGAAGCAGCCCTGGTCGCGTTCGGTCGTCCCGCCCCCCTGTCCCGGCTCGCGGCTGTCGACCCCCTCTTGCTCCGGACCGGCCTGCTTGGGTCCTGAGCAGGCGGCTCCAGTTCCTCCTTTTCGGGTCGTTTAGCCACCCCAACCCCCACTCCCAGCTTGTTGGGGCAACAGCGGCGCGGACCGGGCTGGCGGGATCCGGTGGAGCTGGGCCAGAGCCCTTGCTCCCTCCCTTCTTCCAGGGAGTCCAGGCCTGCGAGCTGCTGCCCCGAAGGGTCTGGGTCTGGGAGGTGGTGTCACCGAGCGCGGTGTTCCTGAGGGAGTGGCAGGAAATGGAGGCCTGAGCAGAGGCATCTGTGCAGACAGCCGTGCTTTTGCGCGGGGCCCGCTTGACTTAGGTGTAGGCAGTCCTTTGAGGGGGCCCATCAGCTGGGCAGGAACTTCATATCTAAGTTGGGGAGCTTCTCTCTAGAGAGCAGCCCCTAACCCCTTTTTTTCCTCACTGCTG
This sequence comes from Myotis myotis, assembly GCF_014108235.1. Classification (NCBI taxonomy): domain Eukaryota; kingdom Metazoa; phylum Chordata; class Mammalia; order Chiroptera; family Vespertilionidae; genus Myotis; species Myotis myotis. The sequence continues at coordinate 27,653,333 of NW_023416324.1, read as the reverse complement.
CAGGGATCTGCTACACCATTTTTGACCTGGGCTTCCGCTTTGATGTGGCATGGTAAGGGCGGGCAGGGAGAGGATTCCCCCAGGAGCTGCTGCTTGCAGCCTTCCTTCTCGAATTTGAGCCCCCTCCTCCTCCCCGTCCCCAGGTGCCTGGGGTGTGGACCTTTGGGAGATGAGGAGTCTTTTAGCAACCAGTACTGGTGGGGCAGGAGGTGTGGGGGAGTGAATTTGGTGCTCACTTCTCCACCAAGACCGAATTGCTTTCCTCCCTGTCTCCACCCCAGGTTCTTGACAGAGACTTCCCCCTTCATGTGGTCAAACCTGGGCATTGGCTTAGCTATCTCCCTGTCTGTGGTTGGGGCAGCGTGGTGAGTGTTGGGGTGGTGTGATTCGGGGGTGGGGATTGAGTCATAGCAGGTGGTGGTGCTGGGTCCTTAGTCACCCTGGGGGCACTGACAAGCTTCGCCTCTGCTCATTGGTCTCTTCTCCTTCCACCAGGGGCATCTATATTACTGGCTCATCCATCATTGGGGGAGGGGTGAAGGCCCCTCGGATCAAGACCAAGAACCTGGTCAGGTAAGTTAGGGCCCTTGGAAGGCTGTCAGAACCAGCTGCCTCGGGAGCTGCCCATTTGTTTGACTTGACATTCTGCTCCTGAGCAGCCTCCTGATAAGGTGGGATGCTGGTGGGGAAAGGTGACGGGGGGCTCTGTGAGGAGGAAGGTTGATTGCTTTCTAATCGCTTTCTCCTCTCAACCCCCTTTGCCCACCACTGCTACCTCCAGCATCATCTTCTGTGAGGCTGTGGCTATCTACGGCATCATCATGGCAATTGTCCTTAGCAACATGGCTGAGGTATGGAGTATGGGGGGTAGGGGGGGGATCCATTCCAGTGTGTTCTGCACATTGCTTGGGGAGTACAGAGGAGCATAGAGGTTGGTTTCTGATGACTTCTCTGCCTCCCTCAGCCTTTCAGTGCCACTGACCCCAAAGCCATTGGCCACCGAAACTATCATGCAGGTAGGTGTGTGTGTGAAGGCAAACCGCTAGGGCATCTGCTTTCCCCTTCCCACCCCAAGTTTAGACACCTCATTTTGATATTTGGTCACCTACTTGGGCCTGCTTTGCACAGTGGGACTGTGATTGGCCTCACTGCTCCCTTTCCATTCCCCCAGGCTACTCCATGTTCGGAGCCGGCCTCACCGTGGGCCTGTCTAACCTCTTCTGTGGCGTCTGCGTGGGCATCGTGGGCAGTGGGGCCGCCCTGGCTGATGCCCAGAACCCCAGCCTCTTTGTGAAGATTCTTATCGTGGAGATCTTCGGCAGCGCCATCGGCCTCTTTGGGGTCATCGTCGCGATCCTACAGGTGCTGAATGCTGGGGAGCCTCTGTCCTTGTCCCTAACCCAGACGCGCCCTCCTTCCAGAGGAGCTACAGTGCTCCCGCCTCCACCCGTGGAACCCCTGAACAGCTTCTACCACCTCATTCCCATCTTCTGGTTTTCCCCTTTTGAAGCTTTCGGCTTAATTTTGTTTCTAATCAGGAAACATTGACAACTGTCCAATTTTTTCCCCCCTTGTTGTTTTGTGTCTGTGTTTCATTTAGTATCTCTCTTTTTGTTTGTCTCCATGGATGGGATCTTGTCTGTGTCCAAATAAGTCTGTCTCGGCGTGTTTGACTGTGTTTAGCAGGGCCTGTGTGTATCGGTGTTGTCAGTTGAATAGCGTGTCTAAATCGTGTCTTATCTGTCTCACATTGTCTGAGTTTGTGGCTAACCATCCGCTTGAGGACCTGAGGGTGACGGGGTGCCTGACTGGGTTGACTCTTGGTGATTGGCATTGTCTATATGCCACTTCTCTCCACCTTTCTGTCCCACAGCCTGACTGTCCCTGTTCATCTGTGTTTGTCTGTCATAGCATCTCCATTCTGGTCCAGTCGTCCCTCTGTTGTCATCTGCCCATCTCACCATGAGTTTGTTAGGTCTGATCTTCTGTCATTTGTCACTCTTACCTATTCCTCTTTCTCTACCTGATTTCTCCTGTTCTTGTTTTGCAGACCTCCAGAGTGAAGATGGGCGACTAGACGGTCTGTGTGGGGCCGCGCCCCACTCTTATTTATTTGTGGTTTTCCTGGGGCAGCTGGAGCTGTGCCCCTTTCGCAGGGCTCGGTGTCCTGGGCCCTCCCTGCACTCACTTCTTGCTGCCTGTCGACTTGGAGGCACTGGCTGGCTGGATCCTCAGTGTGGGGAGTGGGCTGCTGATGACTGTGCAGCTCTGCACCTGCGTCCCACCTCCACCCCCAACCTGTCTTCCCAGTGTTTGTGAAATAAATGTGGCATTTGTCTGGGTCAGTGCTGCTGTGGTTGCCCTTCTTACCACCTTTCCCAGGAGGGTAAACAGGCCTGTAGGCCTCAACCTCCTGCCACTCACACATACTGTCTCTGCTCTTGGCAAAGCTGGCGCCTGGGTGGGATGGGAAGGGTGCTGGGCTGCGGACTCTGTGCCCCTGAAAATCTGTACTGAAGGGCATGAAGGCCCAGGGAGGTATGGGCCCAGGTGTTCGTGGGGGGCAGGACCGGGAGTGTCCCCCTAGTTCTATGCCCTTGGAACTCTGCAAAATCCAAACTGGCCATGCCTACTTACCTGGCTCTGCCCTCAGGCATCCAGCACTTCCTATCCTGGTGGGGCTTGGAGCTCATTGCCTCTGCCTATCCCAGCACCATCCCCTGCCAGTGACTAATTTGATCCCTTGTCCTGGGGCATTGTCCAATCTAACCCGACCTCCTGTGACCCTAGAAGCCCCAGCCACCGCCAGGCCCAAGCCACCAACTTTTGTCCATGCCTTTAAGGGTCCTGCTCAGCCACCGCCCCCTCCGCTGGCCCTGGCCGACCTTGAATAACGCTCCCATCAATGAGTTGCCGAGTCCCTAACCTCCCCGCCCTAGTCAGCCCCTTCGGCCGAATTCGCGCTCCAACCCAGACCCTCCTCCCCGATGGGTTTGACCCATCCACACCCTCTCCAGGCCGGACCTTGAATCCAAGCCCTTGAGAGAGCCTGACCGATTCCCCGCGCCCCGCCCGGGTCCTGTGCCACCTCCGTCCCCTCGCTCCGCCGCGCTGGGCCGCCGGCAGGGGCGGGCGTCGGGGGCGCGCGGCGGGTGCGGGTGCGGGCGCGCTGGAGGCGGGGGCCGCGGGGGCGCGCGCGCGGATGCGCCGGCCGGGCCTGCCCCTCCGAGGCGCCGTAGCGCGGGAGGGAGGTGGCGGCACTGTGGTCCATCGGCCCGGGGTCCGTGGGTCTGCCCGGCCGCCCGGCCCCGCCCTGCGCCCCGGGGTGGCTCCGCACAATGGCCCGAGGCGGCGGCGGGAGGCGGCCCGGGGGCCGCGGGGGCCGCTGACCCGGCGGCGGGAGGCGGCGGGGCCCGGCCATGGGGGACGGAGCCGTCTGCAGCCGCCGGAGCCGGGAAGCCAGCCCCAGCCGGAGCAGCGCCCCCTGCTGAGCGCCGGGTGAGAGGGAGGCGCGCGCGGCCCCCAGCTCCGGGCCCCCAGATTCCAGCCCCGGCCCCGCGATCCCCGCCCAGGACCCGCTGAGAGGCGCCAGCTGCCACAGCCCGGCCTGGCGTTGCCTCTCCCCACCCCCACCCCATCCCTGGCTCCGCTGGGCTCCGCTGCCCGCCCCCGACCGGCCTCCTTTATTGTCCCTGCTCACCCGGCCTCGTGGCGCGGGGAGGCGCTCCACTCACGTTTCCCCTTGGCCTCGGCCCCCGCCTCCATCCACTCCCCCAATCCACGCCTCCCCACCCCCAGGCTCCACACCCTCCGGGTCTCCACTGCCTCCCCAGTCCCGGGGTGCCACGTGTTCAGGCGGCTCAGCCCTCCAGCCCTGCCCAAACGCACCTCGCTGCCGGTGGCCAGCCTGACCCAGAACTCCTGCCCCAGGAGGGGTGGGAATGTTCACACGTGGGGCCGCGTGTTGTGAGGCGCCCGGGAGCTTGTAGGTGCGGCTGTGTAAGTGCAGGACCCGCGGCTTTGTTTGTGAGTGTGTAACTTGTGTGTGACTGTCACCTGGGTGTGTCTGTCTGTAGTTGTGTGTGTCTCAGTGCAGGTGAGTCTAGCTGGGACCGAGGGTGTCTGTAGGGTTGTGTGGTGCCCCCTGCAACCTGAAGCGCCGCTAGAAGTGGCCTCAGAAGTGAGGCCGCGCTGTTGGGACCGCAGCTGGAGCTGTGCCCAGCAGGACCCTCTCCTGCCTGCTGAGTGCTGCACCTCCGTCCCCAGGGCTCCAGCGTCCCTGTTCTGGGAATCAGGACCGGCAGTGCTGGGCAGGCCCCTGAGAGTTCAGCCCAACCCTTGAGGTCTTATAGGGGGTGCCCGTGCCACACCCTGTATTTTGACCTCTTGTTCCAGAAGGAAGGGATCCCGCAGACATCCTGTATTTGGGCCATCGGGATGCTGAGGGCCACTGCCCAGCCTGGTTCCAGCTGGCCTGGCCTGCTTGCCCCTGGGACCTGTGTGACCAAACCACTGCCCAACTTGCTCCTGGGAGGACTAAGTGAAGCCGTGGTACAGAGCACTCCTTGCATGGCAGGTGCTCAGGAAATGGCCCCCCTCCCCAGACCCGGAGTCCTGGGATGAGCATACTGCCCTGGGAGGTGTCTGTTTTCTGGGGCACAGGCACACATGTGGGTCTCTAGGTACACGTTCCCATGTTTAGGTATGAACCAGTGTGGTCAGAGGCTACGGGGCCATGTTCCTGGGAATACCTGTGTGTGTGTGTGTGTGTGTGTGTGTGTGTGTGTGTGTGTAGACAAGGAATGTAAGCTTACGTGGGTAAGTACTCAGGTGCATGAAGATGTGTGAGTATTGAGTTGCTAGGAACTGTGTCTGTGTGTCTATTTGCAGGTAGAATGTGAGTCCGTGAGTGTCACAGGGCCTGAGCAGGTAAATGTGAGGATGCGGGTCCATGAGTAGGAGCAGTGGGCAGGAGGTGGGTGGGTAGCCTTGCCCATCAGCCCTAACCGGCTGGGTCGGTTTCTTTCCTACCTTTGCTCAGGCCGGCAGCCGGATGCCCGGGCCCATTGGGCGGGCCGGAGGCCGCCTGCGGGATGAGCAGACTGCTGGGGGGGACGCTGGAGCGCGTCTGCAAGGCGGTGCTCCTTCTCTGCCTGCTGCACTTTCTTGTGGCCGTCATTCTCTACTTCGACGTCTATGCCCAGCACCTGGCCTTCTTCAGCCGCTTCAGTGCCCGAGGCCCTGCCCGTGTCCTTCACCCAGCTGCCAGCAGCAGCTCCAACTGCTCCCGGCCGAACGCCACTGCCCCCAGCTCCGGACTCCCTGAGGCCCCCAGTGTCCGGCCTGGCTCCTTGGCTCCCATCCTGCCGCCCTGTCCTGACTCGCCACCTGGTCTTGGTGAGCCTGCAGGGTAGGGCCTGCCCATAGGGGTGGGCAGAGGACCTAGCCATCCCATGGGGAGTGGAGTCTTGACCGATGGGGTGCCGAGGGTCCGGGTCTGTTGTGAGAGGGCTACTCCTCGGGCTCCCTCGCCCACCCCCGGGCCGAGGGAGAGGGCTGGTGTCCCCGGATTCGGATGAAGTCCTGATTCCTGCCACCGTCCTGCCTGCAGTGGGCCGACTGCTGATTGAGTTCACCTCGCCCATGCCCCTGGAGCGGGTGCAGAGGGAGAACCCGGGTGTGCTCCTGGGTGGCCGCTATACACCGCCCGACTGCACCCCAGCCCAGACAGTGGCAGTCATCATCCCCTTTCGACACCGGGAGCACCACCTACGCTACTGGCTCCACTATCTGCACCCCATCCTGAGGCGGCAGCGGCTGCGCTATGGCATCTATGTCATCAACCAGGTGTGCTGTCTGTGACCCCCAGGCTGGGTACTAACCACCAGGGGACCCACGGGCACTTGTGAGTGTGGAGCCCGTGTGCCTGTTGGTACATGTGTGGGTTTGGGGGCATTCGTGGTGCTCGTCTGTCATGGTTGTGGGGATATGTGAATTACCTGTGGGGGTACATGGATGTCGGTGTGCATATTCGTGAAGGGGATACGTGCGTGTGAATGTTGGCATGCACACTGGCGGATGTGTGCCTGGCCTTAATGGGCATGAGCCCCATTGTCTGCCTTTGGTGGGTCCCATCTCGTGGTGGTGGAGACCTAGGGGATGCCGGCTATGAGGTGTTGAGGGCCGAGGAGAGGAAGAGTTGGTCCTCAAGAAGGGATGAAGTCTGCCTTAGTGCCAAGTGCTGGCCCAACTGAAGCCCAGGGACTCGGCTCACTTTCTGAACCCTGCCATGGGCCCGCCAGGGCTGGCCACTGGAGCCCACAGCGGACCTGGCTCAGGCCCTCCTCCCCACAGAAAACTCCCAGACTTGGGCTTGGATCCCTGGAGACTCCAGGACGATGGTGTGAGCCTGGAGTTGGAGCAGGGAGCTGTGGGAGCACCAAGGGGCCTGGTCCAGCCCTAGGCTTAGGAAGCAGTGGTTGAGGTGGGTCTTGAGGGATGAACAGGCATCAGCTGGCAGGCGACTGGCGGAGGCAGGCATGCTAGGCAGAGGGACTAGAAGCCTCTGCGAGAGAGCTGGTCTCGTGTGTTCAGGAATTGTTGCCTGAGGTGTGGGGTCCAAAATGAAGGGTGGGTAACAGAGGTGAGGCTGGAAGAGCTGATGGAGGCCAAATCCATAAGGGCCTTAGGAGGCCTGTTAAGCACTTGAAATCCGGCCCGAAGGTGGTGGGCACCATTATAAAGTTTTAAGGGGGGAGCGAAGTGTGTGTTTCTTTATAGAAAGATCACTGATTGCCCGTGGAGAATGGCCTGGGAGAGGAGACTCGAGGCAGAGTGACCAGTGGGAAGAGGCTATGACGTGGAGGAAAGAAATGGTGGACATGGTGTGAGTCAGGCAGTGGCTGTGGGGGGGAAGGGAGAGATGTGACACCGGTGGAGGAAAGGGAGACGCCAGGACAGCTGGAGTGCTCTGCCTTGGTGTTCGCTGCTCCTGTGAGCAAGATGGAAACGCAGGAGCCGGGACAGGTCTGGGGGAGAGCATGACTCTGAGTTCTTTTCCGCGTGTGCTGAGTGTGAGTGCCTGGGGCAGTGTGAGAGCAGTGGTTAGCAGGCAGTTGGGCAAATGAGTCCACCTTGGAGTGAGGTCTGTGGTGGAGAGAGGGCTCTGGGAGCCACCAGTATGTAGATGGTCCCTAAAACCAACAGTGTCCAACCTGCAGGGAGCATGGGGCCTGGGAGGAGAGGCCAGCGTAGAAGAAACGGGTGGAGGAAGAGAGATGGCCGCAGAGGCTGCCAAGGTTGGCAAGAAAGGTTTGAGGAGACCCAGGAGGGTGCGGTGCTCTGGGAGCCCAGGAATAAGCGTCAAGAAGGAAGCGTGGCGAGTGCGTGAGCGCTGCCGTGGGAGGAAGGACGGATGTGGACCAAGACGCGTCCAGTGGATTTAGCAACAGGGCGGGCCCAGGGAGAGCCATTTCAGGGGCATGGTGGGGGCGGAAGCAGATTGCAGTGGGTTGAAGAATCAGATTTGACAACACGGAAACAGGCGATTGGAGACAACTCCTTAAAAGAAACAAACCTCTGCCAACAAGGGACAGCAAAAAGGTAGGGCAGTGGTTAGAGGGAGGTTTTCTCTTCCTGAGGGGAGAGAATTGGGCGTGCGTGTGAGCCCTGTGGGAGCTACCTGAGCTCCTGGCTGGTGAGAGGTGGGAAAGGAGTCCCGATGAGCCCGGAGATGACGGACAGCTGCTCCAAGGACTGGAGGGAGAGAGGGTGCAGGGGGAGAAGGGAGGAAAGCAAGGGCCCTGGGCAGTTCAGGGCCCCGGGATAGCAGCTCCCACCCCGTTATGGTCCCAGCTGGCTGGTGGTGAGGAAGGGCCACTCTTGCTTCTCTCCTTCCAGAAGGGCCCCTGGAGGACCCCCCACAGGAGCCTCTCCGGCTCCAGCCTGGAGATGTCGGCTGGGGCCCAGGCTCACTGGACCATGACTGCCTGAGCTTGTCATTTTGTTGGGAGATGAGTGACCTCGCCCGTCCTGTCCTGGTGTCAGAGGCTCCCCAGGGAACTGGGTGTAGGTCCAGACGAGCCAGAGGGGACAGGTGGCTGAGGCTCCGCAGCTCAGTCCCATGGTTTCTGGGCACTTGGGGCGCTGGTTGTCCGTCTCACTTGGTGACTGTACTCAGTAGGGATGCGGTGTGCTCAGGGCTGCTCATCTCCAGGATCCCCAGTGGCACAAACAAGACGCCTGGCACAAAGACCAGGCCGCAGGGCATGTCTGAGTGAGGGAAGATTGAAGTAAGAGCTCTAAATCACAGTTTAAGTGGACGCCGGCATACGTGAAGCACGCGGGAGGGGATGAATAATGACACTGCGGCGGGGAGGTTCAGGGAGGCCTTCCAGATGCGAGTGCAAGCAGCGGAGAGCCTCCGGGCAGGGGCACTGTCACACCAAGGCCAAGGCGAGGAAGAGCGGGCCACTGAGGGATGCAGTGGAGCTGGGCCTTGGTGGCTGAGGGCAGTGGCCAGAGAGGAGACTAGAGCCAAGTCATGAAAGGCCTTGGAAGGCCGGGCCCAGGGTAAGGAGCTGGACTTGATCCTGGGAGTCTGCAGGAGCCACGAAGGGGTGGGGGGTGGGTAGCAGGCCCCTGGGGACCACTCTGGACAGTGGTAAATGGCAGGTGCTTGCCAGTCACAGGACCAGAGCTGACCTGGCCCCTCCCCCACCCCCAGCATGGCGAGGACACCTTCAACCGGGCCAAGCTGCTCAACGTGGGCTTCCTAGAGGCGCTGAAGGAGGACGCCTCCTACGACTGCTTCATCTTCAGTGACGTGGACCTGGTCCCCATGGATGACCGCAACCTGTACCGCTGCGGCGACCAGCCCCGCCACTTCGCCATCGCCATGGACAAGTTCGGCTTCCGGTGAGAGCTCCCTTTGCAGCCGAACCCAGAACTCACCAACCCCACCTCCCCTAACACGTCCAGGCCCTCACTCCCAGCCCCAGTGCCCCCCTAGCTCCTGGCCTGGGGCACACTCTTCCCCACCCCATCTCCATCCTCCGCTCAGGCCCCACACTGACGCCCGCCCTCCTGCACAATAGGCTGCCCTACGCTGGCTACTTTGGAGGCGTGTCGGGCCTGAGCAAAGCCCAGTTCCTGAGAATCAATGGCTTCCCCAATGAGTACTGGGGCTGGGGTGGTGAGGATGACGACATCTTCAACCGGTGAGTGACGGGGTGGAGAGTAGACACGGAGGGGTGGCGGGGCATGAGAGGGTGTGGCAGACCGGGCGGGGCCGCTTGCCCTTCCTGGTGCCTGCTCCAGCCCATCTGTCCCCATCCCCAGGATCTCCCTGACTGGGATGAAGATCTCACGCCCAGACGTGCGCATAGGCCGCTACCGCATGATCAAGCATGACCGGGACAAGCATAACGAGCCCAATCCTCAGAGGTGACCCCCAGCACCCCGACCCCAAGGGCCCTAACCCCTTACTCCCTGGGGTGACCCCCTGTGCAGTGGATCCCCAGAGATGATCCCAAGGCCCCCGACCCTCGACATGAATCTCAGCGCCTCTGGTCCCTGTTCCCTGCCCGCCAGCTCAGCCTCACCCAGGCAGCTCTCACTCCTGGCTTGATTCCTAGCAGTGACTAAAACGTAAGGCAGGGCTGAGATTGTCATTGAGTAGATTGCATTCCCATCGGTGTCCCCACAGATCTCACTTGTGCCAGAGCAGATAGGATGAGAGAGACAGCACTGGGCTCAGCTCTTGGGCCTGGAGCTCAGCAAAGGCCTGAGCCCTGGGCGTGTGGGCCGGGGATTGGAAAGACAGTCCTGACCCTCTGAGATTGGAGTGGGCAGCTCTGTCTCTGAGGGTGTAGCAACATTTGGTGTCTGGTGCTGGCTGGGAGAAGTGCCTGAGAGCATGTGAAATGTAGGCAAGGGCTTCCTGACACTGTTCCGGGACTGTCTGGTGCCAAAGCTGCTGGGGAGAAGGGTCCAGAGCTGGATGTCCCATACGAAGTTCATTCTAGGGAGGGAGATAGGCAGTTACGGCACAGGGTGGTCAGGGCAAGGTGCTGTCCTGGCAGAGGGATGGTGGGAAGCCTCTTGGAGAATGTGTAGTAAACTGGAGTTTGACAGCTATTCCTTCAGCAAATATTTGTCACCCATCTACCTTGGGCACAGTGCCGTATTCTCCAGGTTCCTAGAGGAGGCCAGTTTGGATAAAAGGAAATAGTATGTGTCGGAGTCTGGGATGTGAACATGCATGGTATATGCTGAGAGTCCGAAACTCAGGGGCATTAAAATTTCTGAGGGCGGAGACTAACAGTAGAGAAGATCATTGATGGGTGTTGGGGGTCTCAAATCCCAGGTTGTCAGTTTCACTTTTGTCCCTGGGGCATTGGGGAGTCATGGAAGGGGTCGCCCTTGGAGCTTGAGGAAGGTGAAGGGCTGCCGAGCTGCTGGGTGGAGCCGGAGGGAAGCCCACCAGGCCTGAAGGAATCCGTGGGGCCCCAGGGGCATGCTGGGAGCGAGGCTGCTCTGCTCCAGCTGGAACAGTAGGGTGGTTCCGCTCTGAGCCCAGGGTGTAAGAGTGGGGAGTGCCGCACTGACGTAGGGTTGATGTTTGGTAGAAGCATGAAGCACCGGGTGCCCAGGGAGCTGATGAAAAGGCAGTTTAGGTAAAAATCATGGTGAGCAGGGAAGGGACAAAAGACTGGGAGGAGAGGGCTTCAGGGCATCTGAGAGTGAGAGCTCAGAGAGGGGTCTGAGCTGAGCTCAGAAGGACTGGGAGGACCAAAGCAGCTGGGATGAGGATGGGAGTGCAGCTCTTCTAGAAGCACAGTGCCGGGAGCCTTGGTCCTGGTTCAGGAATAGCCATCATCAATTAGTGATGTCTGCCGTGGGTGGGTGAGTGACAAGATAGCAAGATGTTCTGGCTAAAGGTACTCTGTGGGTGGTGGTTTCATCTACCTAGCCGCTTCTGCCTCAAATCTAGGAGTTCTCCTGGATTTGTCTTCCACTCACCCTACATGTCCGAACCATCAGCAGGTCATATCTTTGCCACCCCCAAACATATCTGAGCCCATCAGTATTTCCCTTCACTACATCTCCTTTTGCCTGGACCACTGCAGTGACTTCTCACTGGTTTCCCTGCTTCCCCTTTCCCTTCTGTAGTTCATGTTCCCTGACCCTTCCTTCCCCAAACTGGGCTAAAGATCCCTCCACGTCTTCTTGCTCACAGAATAAAGAACCTGCTTCCTCCAACTTACAGAGCCCTGCCCATACATGATGTAACCTCCAAGCTAAGTCTTACTGCTTCTTCCCTTGGCCCATTAAGGGTCTAGCCACACAGCTGTGCAAATTCTCATTCCCAGTTTAGGGTCAGCAGGTGCTGTTACCTCTGCCCAGAATGTTCTCCCTCCTGCTGTCAGCTTGATGTCACACAGTCACCCCTTCCAAGTCAGTCTTCTTGGTCTCCCTCTCCTCTGTTCTTTGCACTAATGCTGTTCCTTGTCTGTTACCCGTCTCCCCTAGTGGCAGAGACTTGCCGTGAGAAGGACCTTGCTGGCCTGTTTATGGCTGTGTCCCTGGTGCTTAGGGTGGAGCCTGGCACATGGGGACTGCTCAGTAAATGGTGAAGGAGTGACTAAAGGATGAGGAACAGAGGGTGGCCGAGATGATGGTTTGGGGAGCAGAGATGACACATTGCATTTGAGGTGTCTGTGGGATGCCCTATGTCTGGGTCTAAAGAAGGAAGGTCTGAGATAAGAGATTTGTGGGGATGTCACAGTTCTGGACTTTGGGGGTGAGATCCGTTTGGAGGGCAATTGTAAGAGCAAAAGAGCTCCAGGCAGGTGGAGGGGTGGCAAGGAGAACCGGGTCACCCCAGGAAGAAGCCGGGATGGCTTGACCCTTGGCCCCAGAGATGTTGGGTTTGGTGGTTAGCCCTGACCTGGACTCACTTCCATCCTGTCTAGGTTTACCAAGATTCAAAACACGAAGCTGACCATGAAGCGCGACGGCATCGGGTCAGTGCGGTACCAGGTCTTGGAGGTGTCTAGGCAGCCGCTCTTCACCAACATCACAGTGGACATTGGACGGCCCCCATCATGGCCCCCCCGGGGCTGACACTAAAGGACAAAGGCTCCTGTGCCAAGGATTGCTGGCCAGAGGACTGACCTTCAGCCTGGCTGGCGGCTGCTCTGAGGGGGATCTCCCAGGACTGAAACTGTGGGCTCTGTTTTTCTGAGGGTCTTCAATAGGCCCTCCCAGCTGCACCGGAAATTTCAGAACCTACTTTGGAGGGGCATCCATCCTGAACAGGCCCCTCGAGTTGGGGGGCCTCTGGGGCCATTCCTCCTTACTCCTCCCTCCCCAGCCCAGCCCCCCTTACTGTCAGGATTGGGCCAGCCCCTGCACTGCCTCATGGAGTGGCCTGGGCTAGGTCACTCCACCTCTCTGTGCCTCAGTTTCCCCTCCCTTGAGTCCCCTAGGGCCTGGAAGAATGGGAGGTAGGACTTGGGGGCAGTGCCACTTCCAGGAGGACTTCTCAGACCTGGGGATCCCCCTTGCTCCCAGGGGAGGGGAAACCTTTTTCATTCAACATTGTAGGGGGCAAACTGGTGGCCCCCTGCTGAGGAGCAGCACCAGGAGGGGACCAGAGGGGGTGCTGTGTTACTGCCTGGGATCTTGGGCTTGGGCTTTGCATGGGTGGCAGGTAGGGCTTGGATCAGTCAGTCTGGTTCCCATCTCCCTGTCTCAGAGCAAAGGCAGTAGCCCCAGGGCTAGCTTGTGTTTGTACATTGCACAGAAACTTGTGTGGGTGCTTTAGTAAAAAACGTGAATGGAGCAGCCCCTTTGCCTGGTTGGGGATGGGGGTCTGGGTCCCTGAATCCAGACCCTGGGTGTGTTGTGGGAGGGCGCCTGGCCCGGCCCCTGGCCCCTCCGAGCCGGGTCTCCAAGGGGAAAGGTTTACTCTGCATGGCCTCTGAGCCAGAAGAGGCAACGAAGTAAGCAGCTCCGCGGGCTCAGATTACTCGGCTCTTCCACCTGTCCCGCCCGAAGTGGCCAGGGATGAGACCCAGGTACGTGGGGTCAGGACCCTTCGGATCATTGGGTGGTTCAGACCCCCAAACCACCCATCAGTTGCCGCCGGACGCCCAGCGAGTGGGTGCGGCTTTCCAGACCCGGAGGGGGCGGGGGCGGGGCCTGGGTGGCGGCCCAGTTTCCCGGGTGACGGCCGCGCGGAAGAGGCGGGACTAGGGCCCTGGTCACTGGCCGGCGCCTGGGGGCCGTGACCGGGAACCGCGACCCCCGAGAGTCAGCCGGAGCCGGGAGAAGAGCGCGGGGCCGGGTAATTCAGCCGCGGGTCCCGGCGGCGGAGCCCGGGTGCTGCTCGGCAGAGGCGGGCGAGCGCCTCCCCGGGGGGTGGCCGGGCCCGGGCGGCCGGTCGGCCCAGCCGGTCTGAGCCCGGGACTCGCGTGGGGCGGCGGCGCGGCGGGCCATGCCGGGGGAGCCCCCGTCGCTTTGGGAGCTGGTGGAGGAGCACGTGCCGCTCCCGGAGCGGCCCGAAGTGAAGAGGATTCTGGGGGAGACGATGGTGGACCTGAGCCTGGAGCTGCGGGCAGAGGTGGGGCGAGTGGGAAGGTGGGCACACGCCTGGCCGGACCCCTGACTCGGGTGATTTCCCATCTACTCTGGGTTCTGGCTCTGCCGGGTGACTCGAGGTCCTGTGGGACCCCCCCCACCCCCCCGCGTCTTGTTTGACTCCCTTCCTCCCCCGTCCCCGCCCCACCCCACCCCTTCTCACCTGCCTTCCCTGGCGCAAGGTGTCTCAGCTCCCCTTGCAGGTGGCGATGTTGCGGTCTCTGCTCCAAGAGGCGCGGTCCTCCCGAGCCCCCGGCTCCCGCCCCACCTCCGACCCCTCCTCCCTTCTGGCACCACCGCCCCTGCTGAGAGACCTCGTGCGCCGGGAGCTGCGGCAGCTGCTCCAGTGTCTCCGCCAGAAGGCCATCTATGAGGGCAGGTGGGAAGCTCACACCTGGGGTTGGGCCCGGTCCCCAGAACCCAGATGGGCTCGCTCTAACCCTGACAAGGGGCCGTGCTTCGGCTTCGGGAACAGGTGGGAGAGCCGAGTAATCTGACCCACGGAGCTGATCACTTCGTTGCCTCCTCTGGCTCAGGCAGTGCAGAGTAGGGGTGCCTTTCCTGTGGTTCCCTGGAAGGAGACCCTGAGTGTTCTTCATGTGCACCTTCTGCAGGGACCAGACCCAAGCGTGGGTCAAGTATAGCCCCAGGGTGCTGCGCTTTGCCTTGGAGGAGCCCCGGTGTGATTTTCCAGCACAGGAGGTGTCCCAGAGGCCAGCTGGTGAACCCAGGTAAGTGGGGACAGGAGAGGAGGGAACCTGTTTCTGCTCGGCAGAGGGTCCCACCCGGCTCCATACAGGAGCTCCTGCTCTGAGGCTGGACACTTCTACAGCCACTGGTGATAGGCATGAGCACATGAGGGTGGCAGAGGCCCAGGAGACACCTGCCCAGCCTGGGGGCCCACAAGGCCTCCTGGAGAAGGTGACTGGTTTGACCTGGGTCTTGGATGAAAGAGAGAAGAGCAGATGAAAGAGAGAAGAGCTTTTCAGGAAGAGGGGACACTCTATGCAAACATGGGTGGGAGGAAAGGAGGCCGTGTCCAGGAATCATTTGTCCCTCAGGCTTACGGAACAGGAGGGCTGGGAGGGAATGAGATAAATGAGCAGGGGCATGCTCATAAGAAATGAATGGCAGCAACTCGTTTAATTCTCACAACCCTGTGCCCTGTGAGGTAAGTGAGGGCCCCGTTTTGCAGATGAGGAAACGAAAGCTCAGAAAGAAGCATCCATTTGCCCAAGGGCGGCAGAGCCCATGTGCAAACCTAGATTCCAGAACTCCTCCTCCTCGGACTGTATCATATTGCTTTTATGAGAAAAGACACAGAGTCGTGTAAGAGCAGTGGCATTGTGTCCTGAAGGCCTCGGGCAAGGCCACACGGGGTGACACTGCCTTCATCTCCCAGCAGCAGTCACAGAGACCTCCGTCTCATCAAGGACCAGTTGGGCCTGTCCAACATTGACCGGGTTGCCAGACACCTGCGGTGAGCCCCCGGGTGTGTAGTGGGGGTGGAGACAGGGAGGGGACTGGATAGATCTGGAAGTCCTGGGACTAGGAGAGAGGAGAGGAAGGCAGCATACCTGAGGGGTAGGGGGGACGGCCCACTAGAGTAAGGCTGAGAAATGGCGTGGGCAGGTTGCTGCCAGGAAGTAGCCAAGTAGGAATGCTAGCAGGGGCCATGGCCCGAGGATTTTTACCTTGAGGTGAAGTGGGGGAAACCACAGAAGAGTTTAAACAGGGGAAGGGCTGTGATGTGGAGGAGAATAGAGGCAAGAGGTGTCGCAGGCCCGGTGCAGTGGTACAGAAGAAATGACAGTGTCTGTCCGGGTGGGCACTGTGAGGTACGCAAGGAGAGGACACATTCTTCCCAGGAAGAGGCTTGGCAGGGGCTGGAGGGCCATGCTGGGCAGCCCTGGGCAGCAGAGGGCAAGGTGGGCGGAGAAGGGAGGGCCTGGAGGGGGCTTGTGGTGGGGCTGGAGGCTGGGGCTGTGTGGAGGGTTGCGCTGAGACCCGGTCCTGCGGCACTGGCTCCGGCTGCTGCACTCCCACGTGTCCCAGGGGCCTCCTGGAGGAGGAGTGTCACACCTTGGAGAGGGAGATCCCCGTCCTGCAGGTGAGCTGCAGCCCTGCCCCCACCCCAGCCTTTCTGCTGAGTGTAGACAACCACCTCTCACCTGGTGTCTGAGCCCGTGTACATGTGGGTCTGTGTGCGTACATGCATATAAAGGCTGCGTGAGTCCTGTAGCCACTTCTCACATGTGCTCTTCTTGTGTGCGTGAACCCAGAAGCCCGAGATTCAGGTTGAGCCCCTAAGTCCAAGGTCAGCACTTTTCAATCAACCTGCTAGATTTGCTCTCCAATCTTTTGCCTTTTTCCTAAGCCTGGGTCTGGTCCAACCACCCCCTTGTCAAGCTGGGCTTTTCAGGGGGTTGGGGGGTGGGTAGTGTTCTCCTGGGGGCTGCCCTCAGGTGGTGGAGACGAGGGTGTGGCGTGGGCTGCTTCTGGGCCCTGCCAAGATCTTGCTTGGCCTCTGCCTCCTGCCCTGGCCTGTCCCACCCCTGCTGTGAAGCGGGGGCCCTGAGCCAGCTCTCCCTACAGCGCTGCCTGGAGGCGTGCACAGGGGCACGCCAGGCCTCTGAAGCAACCCTAGAGCCCACCCTGGCAGGTGAGGAGCCTGAGCAGGCCCCCGAGTTCCCAGCTTCCTCCCCACGCCCCCCCTAGACACACCCCAGAAGAGCTGGGTGCCGTGCCTCAGGCATTCCTCTCCCCCAGAGCTACAGGAGCAGAAGGCGGCCATGCAACAGG
Organism: Myotis myotis; assembly: GCF_014108235.1. NCBI lineage: Eukaryota > Metazoa > Chordata > Mammalia > Chiroptera > Vespertilionidae > Myotis > Myotis myotis. Next base: position 27,636,887 of record NW_023416324.1, on the reverse strand, counting down.
AGCTGCAGGCACCTCTGCGGCCTTCCTGTGCCTCCCCCAGCCACAGGTATGCCAGAGCAGACGGACAGCCTCACAGGGTGGGCAAAGGGTCCGGCGATGGCCCTCTCACGGCTACTCCTTGTTCAGGCAGCAGCCCTTGGGGTCCTCCAGCCAGGGCCTCAGGTCCTTGCCTTGCCTCCGCGGAGCTGCTGGAGTTTGGGCAAGGCCTCTCCAGTGCCACCTACCTGCTCCTCCTCTGGAACGCAGGCCTCCAGGCCTGGCTGCCACCTGCCGCTGGGGACGGAAGCTCCAGTGCAGCCCCAGGAAAAGGCCAGCTTCCACCTCAGTGTCCAGTGCAGTGCCCCAGGCCCCGACCTGACCGCTGGCCACAAAGTAGGCTCTGGCTTCTGGACCTCGCCCCGCCTGCTACTGCCACCTCTCAGTTGCCATGGCCTCGCCTGCTTCAGATCTTGTCTTGGATAGGACCCCAAGGCTGTCCGTCTGTCTGACCCTCCTCCCACCCCCTTGCCAAGTCCCTGGTATCTGGTCCTGACCATCACGGCCTTTGGCCTCTCTCCTCCCAGGCTTTCACAGAGCCTGGGTGTAGACAGTGCAGAGGTCTCGTCCCAGCCCCAAGTCTTGTCTCCCTGCGGGACTCAGACAAAGCACAGTAGCAGCTCAGAGACAGGAATAGAAATTTCATTAAAATCTATGGACTTTAAAATCCTAGTGGTGCACGATGGACAGGGGTGGGTGGCGCACCGTTATTGCTACAGAGAATTAGAGGCGGCTCTTCCGGGGCTGTCGCTGCACAGAGGGACATGAGGATGGACACACGGACACTACAGGGCTTGGGGAAAGGAGCTCCGGCTCCAGAGAGGGGATGGTGCACACGGGCTGGAGCCATTTGGCACGTGATCAAGGGCAGCCCGATCTGGGAAGACTGGGCCTTTAGCCTGGTGGCGGGAGGGCAAGGGGGTGTCATGTAGGGTCCCTTCCCCTGGGCTCTGAGCTTAAACCTCGTGCTGAGCAGCACTCCACCCCTGGCCCCCAGGAACTAGTGCTTTGGGCAGGCTGCTGAGTCACGGGCCTCTGCTCACGAGGCCTGGCAGCCAGGCTGCAATGAGGCGCGGGAACCCCAGAGCAGCTGAGTGAGGTGCAGGCCGGCCTGGAAGACAGATGGGGCCTGAGGCCTGGGGCAAGGGAGTGGCAACCACAGATAAGACAGTTTTTACAAAAATAATTACACAGACAAACAGGGCTGGGTGGCACAGCCTGACAAGTAACACTGCACAGCCCCTCTCCCCGCACTCTGCCCCCAGGTAGGAAGATCCAAATTTGCCCGGGCAGAGGCTGGGATCTGCTCTGAGGGCAGGAACACTGGCCAGGAGGCTGGTGGCCCAAGGACAGGGACAGGTCGGGGCTCACCCAGAGACTCAGCTCAGGGCAGAGTGTGGGGTCATCAGAGGCCACATAAAGCACGGCAGGCCTCTGGGGACCTGGCCCGAGAACCCCTTCAAAGTGCTTTAGCCCCCAACCAGCAACCCTGCCTTCTCCCTCTCCTGCTCCCCCAGCTTCCATCTTGGCATCCAAAGGACCTGTAAACACTGGGGACACGAGCACAGATGACCGCCCTAGCAGTGGTGGCCAAGGTGCCAGCAGCCGCCCTGCGCAGGGCATGGCGGGGCAGGCGGTGACACCTGTCCACTGCCTCCCCAGTCTCTGTGGCGGGAGCACAGGTGGGGCTGCGGCACTCCCAGCAGCTGTGCTCATATCCGGGAGTCCTGCAGGCGGCTTCCGTTACTGCCCACTAGGGGGATCTGGGCCTTGTCCGGGTGCAGTGGCTGGACCTCCAGCCCGTCTTCAGGGGAGGGCAGCATGATGGGGGCGTAGCGCCCAGTCCGGTGCTCCAGGAGGGCGGGGCCCCAGTCTCGACTTGGCTTTGTGGCATTTTTCAAACGCTAGGGGAGGGGAGGGGCGGGGCAAGGCATGTCAGAGGAGAGCCCTTAAGCCCCATTCATCCACCCCTTCCCAGTGCATCTGGCTCCCCCCTCACCTGGAAGAAGGTGTCCCCTTCTGTGCGGCAGAGCTGGAACAGGGCGTAGAGTGGGATGCAAATGACGGAGGACAGCGCCATGAGGAAGCCGATGGCCACTGCCCAGCCTGGATACTGGTAGTGGTTATAGGTGATTGGCCGGTACTGGATCACCGTGAAGATGAGAATGAACTGCAGAGAGTGGGGGGTGGGAGTGGGCATGAGCCTCACCCAGCCCCACCCAGGCCTCAGGCCTCCTATCAGCACCCCCTCCCTTCCTCTCCAGTTTCCCAAGATAAAAAGAGGCATTTGGGGGAGGGCAGGGCCAATGTCAACGTTTGGGTGGTGGAAGAAGCAGATGGAACCAGGGTCCAGGGCATGACAGGCATGTACGCACGATGGAAGGGGAGAGGTCTGGCTTCCCTGTAATTCCGGTCCAGCCAGCTGTCACCTTTGGAAGTCAGTTCTGCTCAAAGACTCGAAGCAGCTCCCTTCCTGGCCTTTAGGGCGTTTACTTCCTCACATCGAGACCTCAGCTTATCTTTCTGGCCACGTTCCCCTTGTCTGAATGTCTCAGCTACACCCGGCATTTCCCACCCTTTTCATTTACTCTGGAGAATCCTCCACTGCAGCTAAGCAAATTCCACCTCCTCCAAGAAGCCGCTCCATCCCAGGCCAGTGTGGCTCAGTTGGTTGGGCGTCTTCCCGTGCACCGGCAGGTTGTGGGTTCAATTCTGGGTCAGGGCACATACCCAGGTTGCTGGTTCGATCCCCGGTTGGGGCGCTTGCGGGAGGCAACCAATCCATGTTTTTCTCTCTCTTTCTCCTTTTCTCTCTCTAAAATCAAAAAAGCATATCCTTGGGTGAGGATTTTATAAATAAGTAAATAAATAAAATAAGTAGAAGCCTCTCCAGATTCCCCATCTCCTCCCCCGGAAAGGCAGTTCCCATCGGCTAAGCATATACTTAATGGTCCCCATGGACCTGGGAGCTCCTGAGATTGCATCAGCTCTGGCTCTCCAGTGCCCAGCACATGGCCTGGCACAATCTCATTTGCTGATTTGAACTGACCTGTGCAGGGAGGTGGGAGCATGAGGGAGAGGGAAGGCAGAGCCCGTGGCCTATGGACAGCCTGGGAGGCTCCAAAGGCTGGGATGACGCGTGTCTGGCTGGGGATGCTTCGGGAAGAGGCGAGATGAGACATAAAGCCTGGCTGCCACAGCAACAGAAAACCTAAAGCCGTGGTTCGCAAACTTCGGCTCGCGAGCCACATGCGGCTCTTTGGCCCCTTGAGTGTGGCTCTTCCACAAAATACCACGTGCGGGCGCGCACATACAGTGTGATTGAAACTTCGTGGCCCATGCGCAGAAGTCGGTATGGTGTCAGATGGGCACTCATTTATTTGGGTGATCACTTTGTAAAGTATATAAATATCGAATCACTATGTATAATAAACTAATATAATATTGTATGTCAACTATAATTAAAAAATAAAACTAAAGGAAGCAGAAAGATGATGGATGGGCCAATGGCTCATGGGCCACCCAGAGGGCCTGGGTGTATGTGTGCTGCTCCCCAGCAGGGCTCAGCATTTGCCTCCTGAGCTCTCAGCTGAGCCCTAAAGCTCAGTCTCCCCCAGCCTTCCCAGTGACCAAATTCTGGAGGTCAAGACCCACATCCATTGTGAGGGCCCTTCCCGGGACACTGCACATAGTAGGAGCTTATAACAAGTTTCCTGAATGAACCTAGAACCTGATCTAGGTTGGACAAATCCCTTAACTGAGCTGACAAAAGGATGGAGTTTGTCAAAAAGAGCTTTTCAGAAATGTATAAACAGCCCTGGCTAGTTTTTCTCAATGGTTAAAGTGTCATCCTACAGACCAAAGGGTCTCGGGTTCGATTCTGGTCAAGAGCATATACCTGGGTTGCAGGTTTGATCCCCGGGCAGGAGGCAACCAATCAATGTGTCTCTTTCACATCTATGTTTTTCTCCCTCCCTCCCTCCCTTCCACTCTTTCAATGGGAAAAAAAAAAAAAAAAAAAATCCTCAGGTGAGAATTAACAAAAGAAACAACAACAAAAAAGAAATGTAAAAACGTGTCCACAGGGCCTGGAGTCCTCACCTTATGTTTCTTCTTTTTAACATATTTTTATTGACTTTTAGAGAAGAAGGGAGAGGGAGAGCTAGAAACATCAATGAGGAGAGAGACTCATTGATCAGCTGCCTCCTGCACACCCCCACTGGGCATGTGCCCTTGACCGGAATCAAACCCGGGACCCCTCAGTCTGCAGGCTGATGCTCTATCCACTGAGCCAAACCGGCTAGAGCTACTCCCCTTATTTTAACTTCAGCCTGACTTTCTGTGCACAGAGAGGACGCTGCCCACTTTCCCTAGCTCAAAGATCCTGGACCCAGGCCGAGGCTGCCCCTATGGATCCTTTCTGTGCCACCTCCTTCCTGCCCCTGACCTGCCTAGGCTGGTGCTCCAGCTCTCTCCCCAGGGGGGCAGCCTCCTCGGAGCTGCGGGGGATGAGCTCCCCTCAGGCAGGGCCTGGGCCCCAGAGGGCACGGCGCTTGGCGGCAGTGCCTGCCCTCCCGGCCTCTCACCACTTACAGGAGACTTCCGCTCCTCCTGTTTCAAAGCTGGGCCAGTGGCCAGAGCTGGTGCCGGTGCCAGGCTCAGGGAAAATCCCACACCCCATGTGCTGGGGCCTCAGCCCTCAGGGGCCTTTTGTTCAGAAACATGAGCCAAAGTGAAAACACGATGCTCAGCTCCCTGTGGCACAGAGGAGTCGGGTGTGACAGGGGCACGGCTCTGGACACTGCCCTCGCCACTGGGCTGACCCCTCTGTCACTCAGAGATGGCCCTGCCTCTTCTCCGTGGAGTGACCATTACACTATCAACCCCCTTGCTCCCACTTCCCACCCTGAGCATAAAGCAGCAAAATCTAAAGGCAGTAATAACTCCTCCCGGTGGGGTGTGTAGGGTGGTGCTGGCCCAGCACGCGGACTCCAGACTGGACTGCCTGCTTAGGATAGTGGCACCGCCTCTTATTGGCTGAGTAACCTTGGGTCAGCTACTTAACATCTCCGTGCCTCAGTTTCCTCATCTGTCAAGTGGGGATCATAAAGATACCTCGGAGAGTTGTAGTTCATCCTATATAATAAAAGCCTAAGATGCTAAGTGTCCGATCATCCGGTTGTCTGTTCAACCGATCAAAGTGTAATATGCTAAGACCACTCAACTGCTTGCTATGACGTGCACTGACCACCAGGGGGCAGATGCTCCCACTGGTAGGTTAGCTTCCTGCTGGGGTCCAGCTGATCAGGACTGAGTGAGAGGGGCCGGACACGCCCTGGAGCCCTCCTGCGGTCCCTCCCCAGCTGGCCAACCTCCCACATCCCTCCCTGGCCCCGATTGTGCACTGGTGGGGTCCCTCAGCCTGGCCTGCGCCCTCTCGCAATCCGGGACCCCTCAGGGGATGTCGGAGAGCTGGTTTTGGCCCGATCCCGCAGGCAGGCCGAGGGACCCCACTGGTGCACAAATTCGTGCACCAGGCCTCTAGTGAGTTAATATATAAGCTGTGTAGAAGGTGTTGGGAGTTCTTGCCACCAATTCAGCTCCCAGATGGGTTTCCCAGGTACTGGGTATTGGTGGAAACCAAGACCTCCCTCTCCCAAGTCAGCCCACCGCAGTGCCTGAGAGGTTTTTAGGCTGCCTCTGATCCTGAGCTGACAGCTGACTCGGGCACAGCCTGCTTCCGGGACACTCATGCATTCACACCACGGACCCCGGGCACCTTGAGCACCTGGGCTGTGATGGGTTGGAGGCAGATGCTCAGTGCGGCTGACAGAGGCTTCCACCAATATCAATAATGGTTCCTGAGGCCGCTCTGGGGACCCAGGGAGGGAGGGCCGATTCAGCTGCTGCCGGACTGCTGTCCCCTTCCAGTCAGATTCAGGGTTCTGTGCTCCCTTCCGAACTCAAGGCCAGGGCCAGGGTGGTTCTGAGCTCCGCACGCCTGTCTGACTCTATGTAACCTCCTTAGACTACAATGGCCAGAGTGTGGAGCCCTCATGGGAGCGCTGGTTCCCACGAGGACACTTGCCAAGAGGCAGCAGGATAAGGGAGAGGTCAGCCCAGGAACTTACGAAGATAATGGCTGGAGAGACGAAGCGCCAGCAGATCTGGAAGAAGAAGGGCGGTGGGAACCCCAGCATCATCTTGATGTCCTGAAAGTAGTTCTCGTGCCCTGGAGAGAGGGGCGTCAGTGGCCAGGCAGGACGGCGTGGGCAGCCCGGGGCTGGGGCTCGGGAGGCCGTGGAAGGTTGGGCACTTACCGTAGATGTACATGATGGACACACACATGATGCAGGAGATGACGACCAAGGAGAAGCTGGCCGCATAGTTGTCCATTAGCAGCAGCCAGTAGATGCCTGCCTGCGGGCCGGCGGGCAGCCGAGTCAGGGTCTGTGGCTAGGTTCCCAGACCCGGTATCCCCTGGAACCCTGGCAACACCAGCCCAGCCTCCCCCTCAGTTCTTACTTGGCTGGTGAGGGGGATGCCCAGCAGGAAGCCAGCCACGGCCACGCCCAAGGTCACATAGGTCTTTTTCTGCAGGATCCACTCGTTCCCCACCTCATCCACAATGGCTGTCACCAGCGTCTCTAGGAGGCAGAACTGTAGGGACGGCCATCAGAGCAGGGGCCCGAGCTCTGCGCCTTCCCCCCTTCCCAATCCGCCCCACCTACCTGAGTGCCCAGCCCCAGCAAGATGAGCATGAAGAAGAAGAGCAGGGACCAGAGTGGGGAGATGGGCAGCAGTGTGAGGGCCTCTGGGTAGGCCACGAAGGCCAAGCCAGGGCCGTGGTCTGCCACGCGGGACACGTCCACACCCAGGTGATTGGCCATGAAGCCCAGGATGGAGAAGATGACAAAGCCAGCATAGACGCTGGTGGCGCAGTTAGTGATGCTGATGATGACGCTATCCCTGGTGGGAGGAAAACAGGCCAATTCAGGGCATACGGCTTGCTCCCCTCTGCCCTATTGGGGCCAGAAGAGGACTTGGAGACAGGGCAACTTCTAGGGATGGAGGTGTCCCCAACCTCTTTTCTGGTCTGCTCTGGACCTTGTTAAGTGGGCCTGAGGCTCCTGAGTCCTCACAGGTCCCTGGGACATCACTGTCCCCACCCCTCTTCTCTCTCCTGTCAAGGTTCTCTCTCCGTTCTCCGATGGCTTGATCCAGACCCAGCGTTCCCAGGACCTCCAGGCCATGAGTGGGAGGGAGGGCCCTGGTGGGCCAGGAGGCTGTGCTGGATCTGGTGGGCCTGGGGGAGCTGGGGTCAGGCCGAGGAGAGGGCAGGGAATGGGCCCAGGGCTGGCAGGAGTCTCACCGGTAGCAGTTGTTGTGGAACTTGTTGTAGGAAGCCATGGTGATGAGGCCTCCCCACGCGCAGCCCAGGGAGTAGAAGATCTGGGAGGCAGCGTCCCCCCATACCTGTGAAAAGGGAGCTGTGGTCAGAGGCAGGCGCCTCTCTGCCCCTCCCCGTCCCTTCCAGGTGGCCCCTTGACAGCCCACCTTGGCCTCCAGAATCTTGTCCCACTGTGGGGTCAGGTAGTACATGATGCCTGTGAAGGCTCCTTCCAGGGTCACGCCGCGGACGAACAGGATGGTCAGCACCACATAGGGAAATGTGGCCGTGAAGTACACCACCTGCGCAAGACAGGCCCGCTGCGCTCCTCTGGGCTCTTCCCGCCGTGCCCGCCCCCCACCCCCACCTGCTCTCCCCCCCTGCTCTCTCCCCCTCCCCCCTCAACCACCACTCATCCCTCCCATGGCCCTTCATCACCCCCCTGCACACACACACACACACACACACACACACACAGCCAGGCAGGGGAGGCAGGGCCTTCCTGGGGGCACAGACCCTGAGACCCTGGCAGGGGAGGCACTTACTTTCCCTGAAGACTTGACCCCTCGGATGAGGCAGAGGAACACGACCACCCAGGAGACACAGAGGCAGCCGAGGAGTGGCAGCCTCACCTCCCCAAAGTTCCCGATGTCGTCGGACAGCTTCAGCACGTAGAGCCTGGGGAAGGGGAGACTCTGCATTGAGCAGCAGCCCCAAGGCCCAGCAGCACATTCCCAAGGCCCAGGCCCCGCCTGGCAGCTCCCGTCTTTCTCACAAGGAGCCCACTCGTGAGACAGGAGCCACCGTGGGGACCCAGCTCCCTGCCTGCTGTCCCAGGGCGTCCACTGCTTGCGGCCTCTCCCAGGACCCCCAAAGGCCCCTAGACGCCACGCTCCAGGCCTGGGCCAGACCTCCTCAGCCCCTGGGGTGTGGAAGTCTCTCTGTCCCCACTCAGGCCCACCCCAGGTCCTTGTTTGTACATTTCTCCCTTCAGAATGTCCTCTCCTCCAAACTAGATACATCCTAGCAGGCGTCACCTCCTCCAGGAAGCCTTCTGTGATCTCTTCATTTACATTAGTCTCCTCCATCTCTGATGAGCCGAGGGAGGCAGCCGAATGCTGAGTAGGCTGCAGGCTCAGGAGCACACAGGCCCGATGCCACGCCTGCATATGCATGGGTCTCTGTGGCCTCTATGCCACGCTAGCGGGTGCTCTTTCCATCACCTGGACATTTGTTTGTCAGGCCCTGTGCTAGGTGCTGGGCATACAGACTGGATCAGGCATGTGGGCACCGCCAGGAGGGGCGTCTCAACCCTATGGGGAGGAGCACGCTGGAAGGCTTCTCAGAAGAGGTGAGGTTTGAGCTAAGGCTTGAGGAATGGGGAGGAGGTGGGTGAAGAGAAGTGGAAGTGCATGCCAGGCTGAGGAGAGAGCACATGGCAAGACGGGGGGTCCTGAAACAGCACGGCCCAGCTTGGGCTTGTCGGTAGAGAAGGCGAAGACACCAGAGCATATGAAGCCATGAAGTCAGGGCTAAGTTTGAATTTTATCCGGAGGGCAATGGGAGCCTCTGACAGGTGTTTGTAAGAGCACTCCAAGAGTCTCTTCTTGGTTTAAAACCTTGCAGCAGCTTCCATCTCTGGCCATGGAAAAGCTAAAGTCCTTCCAGGGCTTATGAGGCCCTAAGCCAGTGGTTCTCAACCTTGCTAATGCTGCGACTCTTTAATACAGTTCCTCATGTTGTGGTGACCCCCAACCATAAAATTATTTTCCTTGCTACTTCATAACTGTAATTTTGCTACTGTTATGAATCGTAATGTAAATATCTGATATGCAGGATGTATTTAGGCGACCCCTGTGAAAGGGTCGTTCGACCCCCAAAGGGGTCGCGACCCACAGGTTGAAAACCGCTGCCCTACGTGATCTATTGCCCCCTATCTGCCATCTCTCCGATCTCCTCATTTGCTCTCCACCTTGCTCACTGTTCCAGCTGCATTGGGCTCCTTGTTCCTTAACCATGCTAGGCATGCCCCCACCTCAGGACCTTTGCACATACTGTTGCTTCTGTCTGAAATGCTCTTTTCCCAATATCCATATGTACACATAGGTATGTGGCCTGTGCAGTGACACAGGACCCTATGTTTTAAAAGGCCTAGTGCTTAGTTTAATGTTCTACCATTGCCATCTTGAAATTCTTAATACATTTGAACAAGCCTCATATTTTCATTTTGCACTGGGCCCACAAATTATGCAGCTGGGTTTGTCAACATGGCTCCCTCCTTTCTCACTTCCTTCGGATCTTTACTCAGGGGTCCTCTTTGCCAAGCGGCCTTTTCTAGCTACCCTGCTTAAAATTGCAGCCCTGGCCCCAGCCCCGCACTCCTTACCCACTTCTTTGCTATAATTTCCTCTGCAGCACATGTCTCCTTCCGTTATACTATAAAGTTTGCCTATATATTTTGTTTGTCATCTTCCCTCTTTGAAGGCAGGGGTTTTTAACTGTTTTGCTCACTGATGTACCCCCCCAGTGCTTAGCACAGTGTCTGGCACACAGCAGTGCTCAATACATATTTGCTGAATGAATCAATGGACGAACATTGTGGTAAAAGAATTGGGAGGTAAAAAGGGAAAACCTGGACAACTGTGGTTGGTACAATTGTCCAGGCTACAAATGATGAGCAAAAGACAAGCTCTTGAGCCTCAGTTTCCTCATCTGTACAATGGGTATATTAACACCAACCCAGAATAATTTGTAGATAAATTTAGGTAAATACAGGCTCCCTTCTTTCCCCTCTTACAGTTAGGACCTCTCAACTTAGCTCATTCTTAGCTATTTTCACCCCCCCCCCCATCCCAACCCCCAGACTAGTTCTCAAACCTCATGACATTTTTAATGCCTTTTGATGAGATGTTACTCTGTACCTCATGGGACAATGTTGCCAGACCTGAGATTTGGTATTTGCTTGGCGAGTCTTCCTGTTAGGCTTGTAAGCACCTTGACCTTCCTCTCTCCCTCAAATCTTCCCTCAGGTCGCCCTTTCACACAGTGACCTGCAGAGGGCGCTGTCCAAACACTTCCCCCTCCTGCCCAAGGCCTGCCACTGCCATGGTTCATTCAAGAGGCATCAGAGCCAGGCCCGGGGCTAGGCCCTCTCCAGGCTCTTTGTTGATGGAGGAACCTAAGACATAGGATGGGAGAAGTTGAGGAGCTGTGGGACCACCAAGGAGGGGCTCCTGGTCCCCTTCAGCAGTGTTTGCCAACCACTTTTTCTTTGTGGCACATGCCATGGTAGAAAAAAATATTTTTGGCTCATTGGGGTAGACAGACAAAGAAATTCAAACCTGAAGTCAACTGGGCTGGGGACCCCGGGCTGCCCAGGCCGGGCCTGACGGAGGGCACATCGATGTTGAAAAGCTCTGCCCACCAGAATAGCCAGAGGGTCCTGCAGCTAGTACGGAGTCACCTCACTCCAAACACCAGCATCCAAAGTAAAGAAATCATTTCTTGTTCAAGAGACTTTTAACCTTAATTATATATGTTAAACTGACAGTGTTATATACTATTTTTTTATTGCAATATTAGAGATTAAAGAGTTTAGAAGGCTAACCTGGGAGCCAAATAATGAATTCACCCTTTATTTTTATGGCACCATTTTGAGTTTTTGGTTTGGTTTTGATTTTGGACCATGTGCTTTTGAAATTAAATGTTTAACCTAAAAACTCTGGGAACCCAACATATTTACCAGTCGGTTCTTGACGCAGTACATCTCTGGACTAATTCTGCATTAGTTTTAAATTTCCCAAACCACATGGTAAATACCTGAGAATAGGACAAACTTGCCTATTCCCCCCCGTGGCCCCTTGTCTATTTCTTTGCATCTCCAGCAGTGGCAATCATTGTGCCTACTGTTCTTAGTGATTTTTGCTGCATCGTCTCATTTCATCTTTTTTAAAAACATATATTTCTTTATTGATTTCAGAGAGGAAGGAAGAGGGAGAAAGAGATAGAAACATCAAGGATGAGAGAGGATCGTTGATCGACTGCCTCCTGCATGCCCCCTACTGGGGATGGAGGCCGCAACCCAGGCATGTGCCCTTCAGTCTGCAGGCCGACGTTCTATCCACTGAACCAAACCAGCTAGGGCATCTCTCATTTCATCTTTATAACAATAAGGTGGGTGTTGTAAGCATCCCCATTTAATAGAGGAACAGCTAAGACTTAGAGAGGCTTGATGACTTCCCAAAGCCACACAGCTGGTAAATGGCAGAGCCAGGATTTGAATGAGGTCTGTGTGACGCCAGAGTCGCCATGAAGACACTGGGAGAGGGGTGCTGGGATCCGAGTCCCACTGGGTGTCGGGTGCTGTGCTGGGTACCAACAGAGGTTGCAGGGTGAGGGGGCCTGGTCACGAGCTTAGGGCTATGAGCAGGAATCAGACCAGCACGCAGAGGACTGTAAAACAAGACTAAATAGTAGGTGGGAGAGGGAGGACTGTGGGCCAGAAGGGTGAGCAAGAGGCTGACAAGGGCTCAGAAATCTGCCCTCAGGGCTTCTCTCACTCTAGAGAAGTTGTTTAATCTTTCTTTTGATTTGCTTTCCTCATTTGTAAAATCGGAATATTTTATAACATCTGCGCAAGCTAGCTAATAAGGTTGTGTGGGGCTCCAATGAGATCACGCAGCTTTCCAAGGGGGTGTTGGAGGGTGTGGACCAAGAACACCTGCCGGGTAGCGTTGGCCTAATTAACATCAGGCACCAGGCACAGAGGAGCCAGATGGGACCTGGAGCATTTTCCTGATGCAGCAATGCTGCCTAGTTCCTTAGCCTCTGAATGCTGGTCTCAGAATCGGAAAAACAGGGATGATAGTATTATCTGAGATAATAAGCCTGGCACACAGTAGGTGCCCAAGAAATAGGGGTGCTCACTTCTCTCTTCCTTTAGAAGCCAGCCTGGGCAGCCCTCTCAAGGGTCACTTTCCCAGGTTCTCCAGGAGGGGGCATCGGGAAGCCATCCTGCTGGCAGGGACTCCAGCCTGGTACCGCAGCTCCCTGGGCAGGCCTGGTTCCAGCCCTGGCTGAGAAGTAGAGTTCAACTGCGCCCCCCCCTCCCCCCAACCAGTTTTCTTCGTCCCCTCTGATTGCACTGGATAAATTCCCCAGAGCTTTGCCCTGGGTGGCCCCACCGGGCTGGGAATCCCTGGCAGGCCGCCCTATGGCAAGCTCTCCTGGAACTTCTGGGGGATGTGGGTGGGGCTTTGTGCATCTGGGAGCTTCTAGAGAGGTTCACCCCCAAGGCTAGGACAAGTCGCCCCGTCCACATCATGTCTAAAATGCAGAACACAGAAGTGGGTACTTATTTGCTTGGTTCTCCCATCAGATGTGAGCTCCATGAGGCAGTGTCTGTGTGACTCCCCTCCCAGTGCAGGGCCCGGGACCTTGCCAGGTGCTCAGGAAATGACCTGTCCCGTGACTGACGGAGTCTTCCCTGTTGTCTACATAGTGACCCCTGAACCCCAAGGGTAGTGAACCTCTCGGCCCTCTTTGAATGTCTACAGCCCAGCATGGGAAGCTGGGCCTGGGCAGTGTGAGCTCGGGGACTGGGCTTAGAGGATGTGGATCTACTAAGACTTTGAGTATCACTGGGGTCCTGGCCATCTCTCCGATGGCTCTCGTGACCTAGAGGAGAAAGCCTCAAACCCTTAGCCTGGCCAGGGAAGCCCTGCACCATATGATGCCCGCTGGCTTCTTCTGTCTCAATACTCAGTGTCCCACCTGCCCCCAACCCCAGCCCCATTTGTCACCTCTCTGCCTCTGCTTACCTGCTCATTTCTCCCAACCCCTTCTCTCCCACCCCTGAGAAGCCTTCTTAGCCACATCGTCTTGCCTCCATCCCCTTAGGACTGACCGTGACCTTGTGGTGCCCCCACCACAGCCCTGCACATTCCTGCACGAAGCACCTGCTTGCGGTGTATTAGCTACCTGTCTCCTCACTGGACGGCCAACTTCTCAGGGCAGGAGCCCGAGGCCATTCACACCGCATGGGCACACAGGGCCTGGCAGGCTATGTGGTGTTTGTAGAGTGAATGAGCGAGGCTTACCCATCAGCACCCAAAGCCTTCTGCCAACAGGTTCTCCAGCTTGACATAGAGAATTTCTTCCGGGATGTTCTTACAGCCACCATTGGGACAAGGTGTTCCAGCAGCTCTGAGACTCTGGTCTCCATTACCACAGAGCACAGTGGGACCTGTCTTTCCTAAGCACAGCTTTAGGGTGACAGCCCCAGGCTCAGGAAACTTCCATGGCTCCTTGTGTTCTGCGGCATTAAATCTAAGCTTAATTCTCATAGGTTCTCCAAGAGGGCCAGTGTGCCCTCCTAGGCCACCTCACGGCCATGTGTTCCCCACATACTTGTTACTGTCATCAGAACAGGTTCCCCTCGGGCTCAAGACCAGCCGTTGCCCACCTGGGCCCCAGGGCCTTTGCTCGTACTGTCCTCCTTACCAGGAAGCCATCCCCCTTTTCCCTGACTCTCCTGACTGCTACCTCATAAGGACTCCACAACTCAACATCCCGTCTCCCAGTGTTCTCTGGTGCGTCAGCCTCCTCGGAACAGGCCGTGAACTCCTTGCACCTCTTCCTGCACCTCTGCCTCACTTGGCGCCCAGCAGAGGGCTGACCGTGCTGCAGGCACCCTACCGACTCTGCGGACGGTTGCCTAATGGTGAGAGGGAGGGCGGAGGGTTGGCACCAGGTGTCCCTGCAGCCCAGGTCCAAGGGGGGCCTCACCTCCAATACTCCTCGCTGGGGCTGGTCCTCTGGAGGGTGCGGTTGAGCAGGTGGGAAAGGTTGCTGGGCAGGGCGGCAGGCTGGGAGCCATTGGTGAGGTTGGAGGCGTCCAGCACGCCGGCGCAGTCGGGGGAGTTCCAGGGGTTATTGCAGTAGGTCCAGGGCAGCACGTTTGTCATGGACGAGAAGAAGTAGTAGAAGGCGATGCAGATGACCACATTGTAGTAGATGCCGATGTACGTAGACACCACCATCATGCCGTAGCCCACACCTGGGGGAGGGCGGGAGAGCAGCAGCCTCACACATCAGCTGGAGGAGGCGAGGTTCATTTTAAAGGGCCGAAGGGGCAGGCTTTCATGGAAGGCCACAGAAGGGACAGGTCAGGGCCTTGGCAAGGACAAGCTGGGGGGGTGAAGGGGTTTTGTGTATACACGTAAGTAGGAGGGAAGGGTGGAGGCCAAGCAAACATGGATCCCAGCGTGTGTCCATGGCCTTGTCATTGATGTGAGGCATGGGGTCAGCATGAGGGCTCCACAGGGGTTGGCAGTGTTTGTACAGATGGGTGAGGCTGCACAGCCCCCATAGGCCCGTGCGTGTGTGTGTGTGTGTGTGTGTGTGTGTGTGTGTATACCCAGCCCAGGCCTCACCTTTGAACATGGGGCTGATCCTCCAGACCCCCAAGCAGCCCTGACTTGCAAACTGGCCGAAGGAGAGCTCCATGAAGAAGAGAGGGATCCCGCAGAATATCAGCATGATGAAGTAGGGAAACATGAAGGCGCCTGGCAGGCAGGGAGAGGGCGGCTCAGGGGCAGGCTGGGGGGATCCCTCCCTCTTCCTGCTTGGAACCCAACAGCCGAACCTCTGTAATTGGCTAGGATCCAAGGAGGGTGTGCCTCGCACTGAGCAGGAGCCGGGGTCTGAGGCTACGACCCATGGCCTGTCTTTGATCTTGTCAGAGGCTCCCAGAAAGTCTGCTCTGAGCAGAACCCAAGCCCCAGGGCACCATGTTGAGGTGGGATTGGATGGCTTAGCCAAGCAATTTCATAAACATTCGTTGCTGGGATCCTCAAATGTCCCTGATCTTTTTGGGGGAGTGGGGCGGCTATTGAAACACGGGATAGAAGACAGGGAACCTTGGGAGGTTGAGGTGCTTTCCTCCACCTCTCTTCACCTCGAGGGAGCAGGCTGGCAGGGCAGGCCCAGAAGGCAGACTGCCAGGGTCGGGGTGGCTGGGCCTTAGGTAAAGGGCATCAAAGCCAGAGATGGGGCCGAAGGAGATCAGGGTCGGAGGCCAGCCTGTGGGGAGTGAGGTCTGTACCAGGGGGGGCTGGCCTGGGCCCTGGTGAGTGGGCGCTATCCAAGTGGGTGGTCCCTGCCCTGTGCCCACTGGGTACCTCCCCCGTTGCGATAGCAGAGGTATGGGAAGCGCCAGACATTGCCCAGGCCCACGGCATAGCCCACGCTCGTCAGTACAAACTCGATCTGGTTGCCCCAGTTGCCCCGTTTGAGGTTCTGCTCCCTCTTGGTGGCCTCGCTGGGCACAGCACCATTCTGTGGGGACAGGAAAGAAGTTACCATCAGCAAGGCATTTGCTTCCATGCCTGGTCCTCTGCTCCTCCCCCAGCGGGGACACCATGGACCCTCCGAGCTCCCGCCCCCCACACTGGGCTTCGTCTCTGCTGGCAGGAGCCACAGCAGACCTGGCAGAAGCGAGAGCAGGGAGGAGCGGCTGCCAGAGGGCGCCAAGTGGGGCTTCCCTCCCGAGCCCCCAAGCACCCACTCCAGGGCACCATCCCACCTGAGGAGCTGCTGCCAATGACTGCCAGGTGAGACACTGAGAGCAGCTAGGGCAGGGAGCACCCCAGCCCCAGCCCCTCAAGCGTTCCCTTTGCTCCCTGGGTGAGGACCTGGGAGCAGCTGAGCTTCATACCAAGCAGCCAAGTCAGGCTGGGCACAAAGGGGCCTGTGTCCAGACGGCCCCCCCACCCGCCGCCACCACATTGCCAGGCTGAGCACGCTGCCCATGACAGGCGGCCGCAGAGGACGGGATGCTGGACCCCTCCCCCAGCTGAAGTCTTTCCGGGGGGCACTGGGTGGGCTGTGGGGCAGGGAAAGGGGGAAGCAACTGAGCCGGGCCAGAACTGGGAAGGGCATCCTGGGACTCAGGATGGGGGAGCCCAGTGGAGCCATCTCGATTGCCCTGGGCTGGGGAGGGGGCCCTGGGGAAGCTGACCTGAGCTGGGTGGTGCCGGCCAGGGGCTGGGGGAGGAGACCAGAGTTGTAGGCACCACACCAGACGTGGAGGACACTCTGCTAGGGGAAACAGAGGGCATGACTCCAGGAAGGGGTCTCTGAGCTGAGAGGGACCCTGCCGAAGAGGGGGCTGGTCAGGAGGGGCCGAGGAAGGGATTTGCCCCAAGACAACGCCAGACCTGCCTGGGGAGCTGCAGGCCCGGCTGGGAGGCCGCGCTGACGGCAGCGCCTTTGGGACCCGGGTTGGAAGTGGCTGCGAGTCCCTTTCTAAGGGGGAATGTGCTCTTTCCCAGCCATGCCCCTTCCACCTCCCAGGTGAGCGGGAACCCCAGCCACCCTGAGCCGCAGCCTCGGGGCTCCGAGGGGTCTCACTAAGAGACTTAGGGACCCCATGTGTCACCAGAAAAGCACAGAGACACCTCGTAGAGATGGGCTCTTCTCCGGAGAGACACAGACAGGAGTCCCTGGAGAGCACCCAGGACCAGAGACAGAGCGGCTCGGCCTCTGAGGGAGAACAGGCAGTGACGCTGACCCTCGGCTTGAAAGGGACGCATTCAAGGACAACCGTCCGTTAGCCAGTAAACAAAGAGGCCGGTGCTGGGAAATGCTGGCGGACCCTGACACTGACTGACAATGCAGAGGGAGGAAGGGCTCCAGGGGACTCGGCCTTCGGGACAGGCACTGGGAAGGCAGACCCAGGGGCCCCACGCCCAGCGGATGCCCCGGCTGCCCACCCCTTGCTCCCGCACCCCTTGCTCCGACCGTGGGCACATGGGGTCCCTCTGGGCTTGCACACCGTGGACACCCTTGTGGAGCAAGTGTCTTGCAGACCTAATGCAGCACTGTCCCCAGCAGACGCTAGCCCGCACACCCCTTGGGAGTTTTGGGGCACAGCCCGAGGAGCTGTGGGGTCTCCTTCAAGAAGCACCCGGAGCAACTTCTGTCAGCCTGCGTTCATTCATTTATTGATTCATTCGTGCAACCATGGAGATTTACTGACACCTGCCGTGTGCCAGGCCCTGCACCAGGCACGAGGCATCAAACAATAAGCAGACACCCCACCCACTCATTGCCAGAATCTAGTGAGGAGTCAGCCATCGACGACATAAATAAACCACGTTTTACATGCAACTGCAACCTGACCACCAAGGGGCATTTCTCAAGTCGCAGGAGCGTGAAGGAGGACGCGGGGTGGGGGTGCGGTCAGGGAAGGCCACCCGAGGCAGAGGCTTGCAGGCCAGTTTGGCTGTGGGAGACGGTGGCTCACAGCCCAAGTGTGCCCTCTGTGACAGGCCCCACAGAATCCTGCCCAAGCCTGTCACCACCTCCCAGAGCCTCCTTTGGGACAGGCCTAGCAATACCGCAGGGTCAAGGGGCATTTTTTCAGGGGGTGTGAGGCCTGCTTGGGGTAGTTCATTCATGTCCTAACAAATCTCAGCCAAATAGGCTCCTATACATTGACCTACAGTAACAGTTCCATCCTGTCCAAGGCTCGTTTACTTAGGGGCACAATGGGGGATTGTGGCAGCTGCAGAGTAAGTGGGTGGGGTCACAGGGCCGCGGTTACGGCTGTAAAAGAGACAGCCGAGTGTCCAGGATGGCCTCATGGGCAAGGCGAGGCTAAGGCCCCCGGCAGGCAGACACCAAGGTCCCTAAGGCTTGCGGTTTGAGGCCTCTCTCCTGGCTCCAGCCCCCACAACCAAGTGCTGCAGGAACAGACTTAGATCTCTGCGGTCTGCTCCCTCCCTGGCATGGATGGGGCCGGGAGGGTGGTGATGCTCCCAGCCACGCGCCACAGGCAGCCGCTTGACTGAGCCCTCGAGAGCCAGCGTGCTCCGTTAATGAGCAGCACATAACTGATCATGCGCTAACCAGGCTGCCACACCGGGTGGCCGGAGCCCCCGGGACCGGGGCCTGGAACGAGGGGAGGGGGGGAGGTTGGAGGGGAGGAGCTGGGGCTTGCACGCTGGTGGGAAGTTACCCACAGCATTAGGGGTCAGCTGTGCAGAAGGAGCTGGAGGTCAGGGAAATGACGCGCCGAAGGTGGTGCCAGCAGCTCCCAGCAGAGGCAGCACCCATGTCCCACGGGGGGCGGGGGGCGTTCCCTGGCCCTGGAGCTCGGCACTGTGCCCCCACCCCCACCCCCGTGGGAGCCTTGCCCACAGCCAGGCCTCTGACTTCAGTTCCAGCACAAGCCCCTGGAGTGGTCGCGGGTCTTGGCTGGTGGCGGCTCAGTCCTCAGTGGGGGACACAGCTAGCTACCCTTGTCCAAGAGCACGGAGGAGGAGACCTCTGAATCGCACTGGGTGGGGATAGGTGGTTCCCGGAAGTCTAATTCCCTTCCTTCTCCAGCCCCCCTCTGGGGACTTCCTGCTACTTCCTTCCTGGGCAGTGAGGTCCCTGGCTGGGGAGCCTTTTTCAAGGCCACATAGTTTTTTGTGCCTTGTATGATCTTCCCTAAACTAAGCCTCTCACTTTTTGGATCTGCTGGGTGGACGGCTGTATCACTGATATTATTATTATTTTTTTTTAAAATATATTTTTATTGATTTTAGAGAAGAAGGGAGAGGGAGAGAGCGATAGAAACATCAATGATGAGAGAAAATCATTGATCAGCTGCCTCCTGCATATCCCCCACCGGGGATCGAGCCCGCAACCCAGGCATGTGTCCTTGACCGGAATCGAACCTGGGACCCTTCAGTCTGCAGGCCGATGCTCAATCCACTGAGCCAAACCAGCCAGGGCCACTGATATTATTAATAACTGGCACTGCCGTGGTCCCCCACCCTGAAGTTGCCCACGAAAGAACCTCTTTGTGCTCACGGTGTGACCCAGACTGATGGCCCGGCTGCCTGACCTAGCTCAGCCCCACCAACTGGCCGGGCTCCAGGCCTCTCCTGCCCGTCACCGTCTCCCACTGTCTGCCCCTCACTGCTCTCCCTTCCTCACACCTTGGAAGTGAATTAAACCATAGTGGCCTGGGGCCCTTCTGGGCGGGCCCCTCCTCCCCAGACTCCCTGGACAGCCCCCTACCATCCTCCCCGACCCCCCCACATTGGCCTGGTGGGTGGTCTCCAGGATGGGGACTACCCTGCCTTGTAGGCGGGCTCCCCCAGGCCAGGCAGGAGGCAGGCTTTGGAGCTCTCTTTCTAACGTGACCGTCAGATGCCCCCTCCCCATAGAAACCGGCATTGAAGCAGCAGTGTCCTCCCTGCACAGGACTTGTGACCTATCTTGGGTTAACCGCCCCCCACCCCCAGCAGTCACTTACGTAAGTCCTTCACATAGCCCTCTGCCCGGCTTACTCCCTGCTCTAGATGAGCCTCTGGGATTAAGGCTGTTCAGCTTTGAGGGCAGAATCCGGGTCTCCCACTGTGCCCTGGGCTCGGCAGGGCCCGACCCTGCACTGGGGGTTAGAACCTGGCGTTCTGAAGCCGGCTCCCCCAGTGACCCTGGGCAGGGCAGCTCCACTCTCAGCATCTCAGCAGCCTTACCTATGAAATCACAGGAGAGACTAGACAACCTCAGCAGACCTAGCACTGCGTAGTTCTGCCTTGCCTGGAATTTTGCTATTTCTGACTCTCTCCTGTTTTCCATTAGTTCCCACTAGCTTTCTAGACTTAAAAAAATGTTATTGCTTTTCTTTCAGATTATAAAAGCATTATAAGCTTAACACACACACACACACACACACACACACACAATTAGAAACTACAGGAAAGCGTGAAAGAGGAAACAAAGCTACAAAGGCTGCCCTCAGAGGTGACCAGCCCACAGGATGGACCCCTCCTCTCTCCATGCACGACTCAGAGAACCCAGGTTTCCAGCCTGGGCCGCAGCCCCCTGCGAGGGCTCCCGACTCCCGTCCCCGGGATCCGCGCCCCTGGGTATTTTTGTGAATTGTGAGCTCCCCCTCCTGCTCTCGGAAGACGCAGGAATCCTGGAGTGGCCTGGCTGGGCGGGCCCCCTGGGACCCCGAAGGCTGCTTGTTTGGGACTCTGCAGACCCAGGGTTTGCTCATGGGACGTAGTCCATCCAAGACAAACTTTACGGAGGAGAACGGGCAAGACCTCACATCCCAGACTGACCGTGAGCCAAATCCAGATCACTGGCAACTTTCTCCGAGCCCCAGGGGGAAATTGAAGCAGAACAGCCATTACGGTAAATTGCGGCGGCCTCAGAAGAGCCCGCGACCTCCTGACACCCCTCGCTTCTTGCTTCCCAAGTTCTCTCCTATCGGTCCAGGGCCTGGCTGGCCCTCAGCTAGCACCTGTCCTGCAGGGACAGAGCCTTCCAGCCTCTCTTATCCAAGCAAGGGAGAGTCAGGGCCGCAGCCAGAGGAGCAGGAAGGATCATGGGAAAATCTACCTGAGGCCAATCAGGGCACAGGGGCGATTAGTGCCTCGTTCCTCAAGGAAAACCTCAGGGTAATCTCTAGGCACCCCTTCCCCCCTAACCCCTCAGAGTCCAGGCCTCATACAGCAGGTGAGAGGCCAAGGACATGCCTTGTGCTATTTCATCCCAGGGCCATGATGGGCAGAGAGCAACCTGCCAGTTTGGGGAGCAGCAGATGGAAGACACACCTCTCAGTCATGCCAGGCTCTGCTCCAGGCCTTGGGGAGCAGGAACGGGGGCATTGGGTGGGCCCTACCTCTGCCCTAGAGAAGCCAGGCAACCTGCTCCAGGCGGCGGCAGCTGTGGGCAGTCTCTACCCGAGTTGGTTGGCAGCGGGCTGGCATGTGGAAGTGGCCTTGGTGTTTGACCCTGGTAGTCCTGGGGTTTGAGGGCAGCTCTGCATCATGCTTCTCCCCAAACTGACCCACACCTCTCCAGAGGACATTCCTTCTCTTGCCTCCTGAAGGTCAAGTTAGGATGCCCTACAGGATGGCGGGTGGCTTTCCTGGTCCCCTTATTCTCGCTGCCATCAGCCCCATTGTGCCTGACAGCCCTGCCCATCCCTAACTTCCAGGGATGAGGGCCTGCCAGCACCCACCCTACCGGGCACTAGTGAACACTCCATAGGGTCTCACCTTCCAGCTAAGTTTCACCCTGTCCCCTTCCCCCACCCTCACCACCGAGTCCATGTACCATGTACCCTGCCCCCTCACCCCCGCTCCCCATAGGAGTAACTGCCGTGGCAGACAATGGGGCTGTATTGATTAGTACAATTCCTGGGCACCTCCGGTCCGTCTCCCCGGGAGCTGGGACAATGCAGCTTTGATACACAGAGCAGATTCTCAGCAGGTCCTTGGGCTGGGGGAGCCCTCACACCCCCACTGGCCTCCCCCGTGTCCCCACCACATAGCTAACTCTTCCTGCACTCCTTTGCACAGTTGCAACTTTCTGGGTCACTTTGGCTGGTGTCTGTCTCGCCCGCTGGCTGTGCCTGCCCCTCCCTGGCACAGATCACTCAGCCCCTCTCCCCACCCCCAGTCCAGCCTCCCAGACTGCCTGGCACCAGGGCTCGACCTTCTGGAAGGTGACTGACCTGTTCTGGGGAGGAGGGGGCCACAGGTCCATGAGCCGCGGCCATCCTGGGTGAGCACTCGGAGAGGAGCACGCGTGTCTCCACCGCTCATTCACACCTCTGCCAGCTCCAGGCGACACTGCGCATCCCCTGCCTCTCCCACTGCTGGCTGGGCAGCAGCAATTACTTTCACCTCATCTCCTCCCGGAGCTCGGCCTACCCCTCCCCTGGCCCTCCCCCTCCGGCCAGTCCCCATGCAGCCCAGCGAGGGTGCTCCAGAGCTAGAGTGAGGCATGGGGCTTGTTGTGTTTTTCTCTTGTTCCCAGCAAGTTATTGGAACAAAACACACACACACACACACTCTCTCTCTCACAACCACAGAGTGAGGCAGAGCGAGCTCAGGAGAGAGTGAGAGGGCGGCGCACTTCTCGCCCAGAGCTGGGCCTTGGGGCTCAGATGCTTCTGAGCCCCTAGGCCTGGCATTTGGTGGGCTCCCGGAAGGGTGGTCAGGTGCATCCAAAGCATCTCAGACTTCTTAGAGTGGTGGGGGCTGGGGCTGCTAGGCCCTGGGGCTGTCTCCCTGCCCCAGACTTGGGGGTCCCCAACTAGCCGAGATGCTAAGGCATCCTTGTAGGAGAATGTGCCTGATGGTGGGAACTGTGCTTTCACCTGTCCGAGGGAAGATGGCCTTGGCTAGGAGAGGGGTCACCACAGACTCCAGACAAAGGGGGCTGTGGAATAAGGACCCTTGGGGATTTGTTCTGGGCTGCCCAGAACCAAGGTGCTGCTCTGAGTGCGTGCTGCGTGGGCGGGCAGAGTCCAGCAGGTGTCGCTGTGACTGGGGTGGGATGTGCCTCAGACCCTCTTCTCTGAGGCCAGTCGCTGGTCAGTCTCCTACTGATGGTGAGCACACAGGCCAGGGGCCAGGAAGGTGGGCCTGAGAGCTCTGGTCCTGGGAAGGCGTAGCTCTTGGACATTCATCGCCTGGCAGAGGGCCTGGCACATGGTCGGATCTTAGGAAACATTCGTCAAGTGGAAGCATGAATGAATTCTGATGTAAGGAACAGCCTTCCTGTGAGTTTGGTGAGTGTAGTTGACTCCAGAGGGAACATGGCACGATGACGCTGAAATAAAAAGGGCACAGCTGCCCTGGCCGGTGTGGCAATTGGTTGAGCACCATCCCATGCACCTAGAGTTTGCCGGTTCGATTCCGGTCAGGGCTCATGCCCAGTGGGGGGCATGCAGGAAGGAGGCAGCTGATCAATGTTTCTCTCACTCTCTCAAAACCAATAAAAATATATTTATTAAAAAATAAAAGGAGATTCAGGCTTTAGGGTCATATAGGCCTGGGTTCCAACCCCAGCTCTGCCAGTTTCTCACCAACATGTGGTCACCTAACGTCTGGTCTTAGTTTCCTCATCTGTAAAATGGGGATAATATCCACTCACTATTGAAGCTAGTGAGCATTAGTAATAATAGTAACAGACAATGCATATTAAGTGCTTACTATGAGCATTGTCCTAAACACTATATACATATCAACTCATTTAATCCTCCCAACAACCCTTTGAGGTAGGTACATTTTAATCCCCAGTTTGGGGGGGAAAGACGTTGACCGGCCTTGGCTCAAGCAAGTATTCTAAGAATGGCCTCAGACCCCACGGACTCAGCCACTCACTGGGCCAGCCTCATGCAGCCAGGTCCCCAGACATGCTCTGCTGACTTCCTGCAGGCACAGACTGAGGGCCAAGGCCCTGGCTGGGCCACTGGCTCCAGGAAGGCCCAGTCACCCATGATGCCCAAATGCTCACTTCCACCCAGGGTGGGCTCTGGGCTCTAGCTGCCCTGGCCTGGGCTGAGTGCCCAGAACAGGCAGCCCTGGCTGGATGGCTTTCTCTGGCTCTGGCCATGGGGACAGGAGGCGGCAGCAGCCCAGCTGGGCCCTGGCCGTAATGAGGCCTCATTAGTGGGATCCAGCTGCTCCAGCCCCACTTAGGGAGGCCAGCTCCCCAACCCCCACCTCTGACTTTTCTTAATAAGAGTGGGCAGGCTTCCAGAGGGGCAAGGAGTCTAGGGGCTTTGTTGTGTCCTGTTGAGTCTGAGGGAAGGTGCTGCCGAGTTAGGACTGAGAAGCGCTGGGGATGGGAGGAGAGCTTCAAGGAAGCTGTATGAGGGGAAGGAGAGCACAGGACTGGCAGGTGGGTTTCAGGGCAGGGCAGGTGGGGAGGGGAAGGAGACCAAGGGGAAGGGAGGGCAGGGTCCTAGGTCCAGAGAGGAAGCTTGAGGAAGGATAGGCCTTATCCTTCGGGTCTAGACAGTGTTCATTTCACTGGGGAGAGGATAGTTGCACATCTAGGATCATCTAGTTGGACGTCTAGACTGTCCTGGCTAGGAGAGCACCTCCTGTGCCAGGCCTTATATAAAGAAAGCACCCACTATGGGCCAGGACCTGTGTTAGCAGAGTGCTCACTATAGCCAAGTCCAATAATGGAAGAATACACAGTATGCCAGGTCTGCGCTAGGAAAGCACTCATTGTGTGCCAGGGCCTGTGTTGAGAGAGTGCCCACCGTGTGCCAGGACCTGTGTTGAGAGAGTGCCCACTGTGTGCCAAGTCCAATACTGCCAAGTCCCATTGTGTGCCAGAGTGCATTCACCATGTATCAGCCCCAAGCCAGTGAGCCCCTGTGGTATGCTAAGCCCTGCACTGGGTGAGTGCCCCATATGTGCCAAATTCTGTCAGGTGATGACCCAATGTATGCTTGGCCCTGAGTAGGGTGAGCACCCACTATGTGCCTGGCACTGTGCTAGATGAGTGCCCACTGTGTGATAGGCTCTGACTAAGGAAGGGGCCAATGTGTGCCAAATCAGTACTAGCTGAGCACTTGCCACATGCTGGGACTCGTGCTGAGTGCTTAGTAGGCAACAGCCTTCTACCAAGGGAGTGCCCAAGCCTATGCTAGTTGAGCACTTGCCACATGCCGGGACTTGGGCTGGGTGAGTGTGCACTGTGCGCCAGGCCCTGGGATGGATACTGCAGACAAGAGGTATCCAAACCCTCATGTCAAAGCAGAACAGGGTGGAGCTGACCCAGGCAAGCTGTGGTGCTTGCAAGGCCTTCTGGGAGAATTTAGATGCTCTGGCATCTAGGGCCCTGGCCCGGGTGACTCTGCTCTTATTTGTCCCAGTACAGGAGCAACCAGTGAGTTCTGGGGAGAGACCAAAGAGGCTCCCCAAGGTCTCTGCTGCCCAAGACACTGTATGAACGGGGGAGGGCCTGGGGCCACCAACTTGTGTACCTGGTGCGAGGCAGCAGGGTTAAAGCTGACCAGGGGGGCTCTTCTGTCCTGGCCTTCGCTCCTCCAGCTCTGTCCTCTGAGCCCCAGTCAGCACCCCACCACCACGTGTACAGAGGCATGAGGTCTCTATGAGGTCTCCATGGAAGGACCGCCCCATCCACCCCCCCAGTGCCCCTAAGCACCCCAGCTGCTCCCAGGCTTGGAGGCACCCTGGCCAGCTGGGTTCTTGCATGGCCCTGTCCTGGGAGCTGCTGAGGCATGAGGGAGGCAGCTGAGCTGGCCTGGCAGAGACCATCTGGGCTGGGAGTGGGGGCTGGGTCACGTGCAGCAGGCATGTGGGCCTGGGCACGTGCTAGGAAGCAGCTTGCTCCTCCATGGGGCATTTGCCACATGAAGAGCCAGGCAGAAGCTCCAAGGATGACACAGGATGTCTGTGGACACTGAAGAGACCCAGTGGTCCCATGTCCTCACACCCAAACCTAGAGCAAAAGGGGCTGGAGCCCTAGACGGTTTGGCTCAGTGGATAGAGCATCAGCCTGCAGACTGAAGGGTCCTGGGTTCCATTATGATCAAGGGCATCGACCTCGTACCTTGGTTGCAGGCTTGATCCCCAGCCCTGGTCAGGGCGCGTGTGGGAGGCAACCAATTGATGTGTCTCTCTCACATCGATGTTTCTCTCTCTCGGTCTCTCCCCCTCCCTTCCACTCTCTCTAAAAATCAAAGGAAAAATATCCTCAGATTACCACCACCACCAACAACAAAAGACAAAAAAGTGGATGGAAATGAGGACACCTCCTCACAGGGAGGCCCACTCCCTGTGTACCAGGCCACAGATGACAGCAGAAACCACAGACCAGGACGGCCCTCAGCGCCCTGTGTCCTGCCCACTATGACATCCAGAGAAGGGGCAGGTCTGAAAGGCGCATCCTTAGCCATGTGTCCTTAGGGGAACCAGCACCCAGTAAAGTGCTGCGCAGCTCCCTCGGCCAGCTAGCAGAGGTGGCGCTCCTCAGAGGCTGATTCTAGAGAGAGGCACTGCATGGAGGAGGCCTCAGTTCCAAACTAGGGCCCGAGAATAGACAAATAGCGTAGCCCAAGGTCACCAGCAGAACCGAAAAAGAGGCAGGAATAGAATTTCAGCAACCACAGGGGTGCCCAGGGGACATATGCTATGAGCCTGAAACGAAGCAGCAGCGGGCAGAAGTCAGAGGGCGGAGGGCACGAGGAAACCGAGCCCCAGCTATCTTTAGGCACATCCTGGTGCTGGGAACGGAGTCCCAAAGCAGCATTCCCTTCCACAGGCAGGCTGGCCTGCAGCCCCGGGAAGCTCAGCTCTGGCAAGGGCTCTGGGACATTGTGATTCATGCTCCCTACGGCCCATGGTGGGTCCCACATCTCTCCTGCTTGATTGCCTCAGTCCTCCCAGGGTCACTCCCGAGAAAGAAGGGCAGCCAGGGAGTACGCAGAGGGCTTCTTAGGTTTCAAGGGGCTCAGAATCTCCAAGTTCCTAGACAGGCCCATGGCAATTCCCAGACTTCTCTGGGAAAGTGGAGGCCCTTCTTGGTTCTGTCACAAAACCCACCCCTAGCAAGTGTTCAGGTAGGAGGCCTCCACCTCAGCCCACTGCTGAGCACCCGGAGTTCAGGGGAGCTCAGAGATACTTTCAGAAGCTTGGTTCATTCAGACTTGTTCCAACCAGGAGGGAGCTAGACCAGAGTGGGCCTGAGGGGCAGGATGGAGGGCCTTGAGCCTGGAGCAGAACCACTGTAGACGGAAAAGGGGCCACATAGTAAACCTGACAAGCACAGGGCAGGCCTGAAAGTAACCATGGAAGCATGGTCTGAACATAAACATTTCTAACTAGCCCTGGCTGGTTTGGCTCAGTGCATAGAGCGTCGGCCTGCGGGCTGAAGGGTCCTGGGTTCGATTCCAGTCAAGGGCATATGCCCGGGTTGCAGGCTCGATCCCATGTGGAGCATGCAGGAGGCAGCCAATCGGTGATTCTTTCTCATCATTGATGTTTCTATCTCTCTCTCCCTCTCTGAAATCAATAAAAATATATATTTTTTAAAATTCCTAACTAAAAGCTTCCTTTGTGGTAAGCAGTTAGATAGACATGAAGTGAGCAAGAATGATGGGCCAGATTACAAAAGGTCACCAGGGGGAAAGCCTGGGATGCCTAGCAAAGGACAATTGTAGGATGAGACCTCACCACCGAGGTGACCTTTCCTCCCTAGAGACAGCATCTAGGCCTCAGGTGTATTTCAGCTCCAGGTCTAGAAAAGCAATGAAACCAGCCAAGCAATGCCAAGGCTGAACTCAGGACCACCTGCACTGGGTTATGACCCCCTGCTCTGGCGCTCACCAATCATCAGTGGAGACCCAGACCCTGAAAGGACACACCTGGAAAGCTGCTGAATATTCTATTGAGATCTTCCCCTGGGACCTCCCCTCCCCTCTCCTCCCTTAAAACCCCGAAGACAGAGGACCCAGTGGCGCTCCCTCCCAGGAGCAAGCCTACACCTTGCCTCCTCCCCACCCCAGGTGCATTGCCATTACCTTCCTCACTTTCCTCAGCCCATTTCTTCTATGAATTACTTCTTCTACCTCTGATTTTATAAATAAAAATGCTCTCGTATAGTTTGAGTCTTGGGTCTGAATTCTTTCCTCACCAGAACTCAAGTACTGAGGTTGCTGAACCCAGGTCCAATCTGACTCCACTGGTCTAACACCTGGTGCCCACACACCTTGACAAAAGTGAATCTTGACCTTAAGTGAGCCTGTCCATTGTCTTTTTGTGACTAAGCTAACATACCTTTGAAATGTCAGAGTCACCCCCTTTCCCAGGCCCCTCAGGGTACAACCACCCACACCAGAGCACAAGACCACGGATTCCCAAACACCATCTCTGTACATGTTAATGGTTAACTATCCTGTGCCCAACTCTGTTTTACTCTTTATCCCTCCTGCCTTGCTTCTCCAGCCTCCCTAATCTATCACCAATGAATTTCATGTAACCCCCCTTACATCACCGCCTTTGGTTATAATGTATAAAATAAGCTGCAAAACTGCTATTCTCCAGAATATTTTTTCCACCCATTGAGGTTTCTCTTCCCAGCAATTTTTGTCAGTTTGGCCCAAATCTATAATAATAAAAGCGTAATATGCTAATTAGACCAGACATCCTTCCGGAAGAAGCTGGGGCGGTGAGGGAAGCCCGGGTCCTGGGTGCCAGAGGGAAGCCGGTGCCGGCAGCCGGGGGAAGGAAGGCCTACTCTTGCACGAATTTCGTGCATCGGGCCTCTAGTAAACTCAACAATTATCTACAGCTCTGGATGTTTCTTAGGACACCACCTAGCCATTCCTTTGGACCAGATTGGTTGACTCCCAGAAATCTTTGGTGACAGATGGCTTGTTTTGGGAAGGCTCAGCACAGACCCTCGGTCTATCAATACTCAACTGAATGAGAAAAGCAGCAGAAGGAATTGATGTGGGAAAGGGAGGCACTAAGGGAGGGGCCATGCTCAGTCACTAGCTCCCTCCCCCGACAGCGCCCCAGTCTAGCTTGTCCCTGAGGCAAGATCCCAGGAGAGAAGAAATACAAGCACTGCCTTGAGGTAGGACCTGGCATCTCTTCCCTGGTTCCTGCTGCCAGTGCCACCCTCCTCGGCCCATCAGCGTGAGCGGAAGCCCTCACCAGTCCCTGCTCTCGCCCTCTGCTTCTCAAGGCACCTCACCACCACCTCTCCTGTGCTCTGGGGCAGCGGGCCAGGAAGGACTATGGCTTGGGGAAGGGGGAGAGGGAGGTTTTCTGAGAGGCCTCAGGAGTGGACTTAAGCGAAATATTCTTTGTTATTTTTCAGAGTGGAAGTACAGAAAAACCAGCCAGGGCCAGAGGACCCCTTGATCAGCACATACTAAACACTCCCTGTGGGAGGCAGAGCATGGGGTGATGGTGGGGGTGGGGTAGGGGTGGGAGTGTCCCAGCCCCAGGACAGCCCAGTGGTTCTGCTGTCCTCCCAGCAGGATGATCCACAGCCTTCTCCAGGGTGTCTCTGGTGAAAGGACCGGAAGTGGGCCTCCTGCCTCCTCACGGGCTCCATGGCAGAATCTGCCCTGCTATGTACGGGTGGCTTTGGGGCTGCGGTGCCAACCAACCAGCCAGGCGAGGGGCTGCCTACCAGGGCCTGGGACAACCTTAGCACGCAGGACCCCTGGCAGTGCCAGACGTGGGCCCCACGGAGCCTCCTAGGCTTTCCTGCCATACGGCAAGCAGCTGGCAGAAGGCCCCAGAGGGGGCAGTGCTCATGTCCCCCTGCTCCCTGCAGTCTGGTCCCCGTACTCACCAGCATCCCTTTGGCACCTTTTCCCACCATGGTGGCAGTGGGTTTCGGGCTCTGGAGTCCCAGGCCGCAATCACAGGTTCTGCTTTTAGCACCTTTCAGGCCACAGACATCAAGAGCTGTGGAGAGAGCACAGAGTGAGGACTGAGCCATGCAGGCAGGGCCGGGCAGGGCCTGTGTGGCCCTCAGGGCTCCAGAGCAGGTAGTACAGGGCCCAGACCACAAGCTGGCAGGCCTCCTGCCCTCCGACCCTGGCCACCCCTCGCCAGGCGCTGTTCATCTTGCTCCTTTCTCGATGACCCTGGATCAGCTCCCCCCTAGCTCTTCTCCCGACCCTTCCCCTGCATCCCTTCGTCTCCAGGCTTCTTGTCCCAAGGGGCAAAAGTCTATTTTTGACTCTCCAGATGCCCAATTCTATAAAAGACAAAAGAACAGAAAACTGGACAGGGTCCAATTCTTTCATCGTCTGTGGACGGCTTCAACCTTTTCCCTGAAGCGGGGTCAGCTTGGATCAGCACACTCAGCAGCCAGAACGGTCTTTCCTCAGCCTGATGCCACTCAGCTTGGGCTCCGGGGCCGCTGGGCTTGTTGTTATGTCACTAACTTGGACCATAAGCTCTGGGCACATCAAACATGCCATGTGCGGGCATGCTTCCCTGCCCTTGTGCAGGCTGTCTCGTCTGCAACACCTTCCCCCCTGTTCACCAGGTGAAATTCTTCAAATCCTTTAGGGCCGTCACCTCTTCTCTGTAGCCTTTCCCTCAACCAAAATAAACAAATTGCTTCCAGTTTTCTGTCTGGTGCAGACATCTACTAGTGTCCTTATCAACTCAGACTAATTTACTTTTAAGTCTCTCAGCCGTGAATCAGTGAGTTGCCTGAGGGCTTGGGACTGTGTTTCATTTACCCCTCCGTGTCCAGCACTTAGCACAGTGCTGGGCTTGCGGGAAGTGTGGGTTGAATGGAAGGGAAATGGGTAAGGCCCAGGCACTGGAATGATGGTCCAAGTCAGCCAAGATCTTGTAGGAAGCATCGGAGAGGCAATGTGGGGCTGGAAGGGCAGCAGACAGAAGGAAGGAGCAGACAAGGACCGTGCAGGTGTACACAGGTTTAATGTTGGCTGCAGATGATAGAGGGCAGGTTTGGACAGGCCATGGGAGAGGGATCCACCTGAGGATTCCACAGGAGATGAATCAACCTTCAGGGAGACTCAAAGAATTCTCTCATAGGACGAAAATCCTGGGTCAGATGGATAAGGATGGTCAACCACCACTGGGCCTGGTCCCAGGAAGGACTGGGCTCTGTCTCTGGAGCCTCCCCTCCCCTCCCGGGGAGCAGGCTCTATCCAAAGACTGTTCTGTGCCTTTCTGACTCACCTGCAATGACCTGTCAAGGGCCACCTCTCACCCACAGGCCCAGGAAGTCTCTGGGAGGCTAAAAGAGACCGGGGAAATTATGCAAATCAGCCTTGGCTCCCTTAAGCCTTGGCCCTGGCCACTAGGTCTCCCGCACAGCCTGTGGCAAGTGTGGATGTAACTTATCACCATTTTCCTTTTGTGAGTCAACCAGACTGGCCTCTCTGACTCCTCCTCAAGAGGTCTCTGCTCGTGACTTTGGTCTTTTGGGGGCAGTCAGGGGGTTGGGGGGGGTGGGTGTACTCCCTTAAGATCATACCCTTGTCCTCCTCACTCACCACACCCCTCCCTCCAAGCTATAAGTTCTAGATTTGCCTTCCCCAAGGCTGTTCCTCTTCAGCCAACAAATAATGACAGTGATGACAGTTATAATAGCAGATGGCACTAAGAACCAGCTTATGGATTGGGAATTATTATGCCTTGTGGTCAGGTGAGTAAATTGGAAACACTCCTGGAATTTAGGCTGCAGAATGCCCTCACCCAGAGCACTGGTTGCAAATGCAGCCCATGTCCTCGGGGTGCTTACAGAATAGTGGTGGTTGCTCTAGAATGAGTTGGGTGAAAAGCTTTGCTGCTTCTCCACCTCTGTCATTTATGTTAAATGGTCCCATACACCCAATTCAAAAGAACCAACTGAATGCTCATGACATGCCAGGCCTTCTTCCAGACGTTGGAGACCCACATTACCCAGGCACCATGGGACCTATCCCTAACCCAGCGGTTCTCAACCTGTGGGTCGCGACCCCTTTGGGGGTCGAACGACCCTTTCACAGGGGTTGCCTAAGACCATCGGAAAACACATATATAATTAGGTATTGTTTTTGTGATTAATCACTATGCTTTAATTATGTTCAGTTTGTAACAATGAGATTGGGGGTCGCCACAACATGAGGAACTGTATTAAAGGGTCGCGGCATTAGGAAGGTTGAGAACCACTGCAGGGCCTAACCCATATAGGGGCCACCATTGACAAGCAGTGGGTCTGAAGTTCAGCATACAATGAAGAGCTTGGCTCTGGGATATGGTACCCCTGGGCTGGCATTCTGGCTCTGCCATTCCCTAGGTATATGGCTTCAAGCAAGTTACTGAACCCCTGGGAGCCCAGTATTCTCTACTTGGAAGATAGTGCTAATAATCCTTGATAGATTCTGAAGTTTCTGCTTCTTCATTTTTTACTTGACTGCAAGTCCTTCACATTTTCCTCCCCTCCAGCCCATAAATATTCCCACAGCCCCAAAGCTCTGATTTCTCCAATAGCTCTCCACGGCCAACAGGATATGGCCCAAACTGTTTATCAGTCATTTGAGGCTGGCCACAATTCAATTCATTTATTCCACAAATATTTATTTCAGGCTTGCTCTGGGCCAGACCTGTGCTCGCACCAAGAACTCATGGGTCTCTGCCTTCCTGCAGCTTACAGGACAGGGGGAATGAGTGAACCTGGTGTCTCAAATGTATATAATTAAAGACTGAGGTAAAGGGTGTGAAGGAGAAAGTCCTTAAAGCAGAGGGTCCCTGACCTGTCTGAGAGTACAGAAGGCTTCCCCGGGGAAATGATATTTGAGAGTCAGAAGGAGTTAATTAGGCAAAGTGGCAATAATGAGGAAAGGAAGAGGAAGAAATATTTAAGCAAATGAACTGACATAGGAAAGATGCTGACGCTGGGGCTCAGATAGCCAGGGAGAAAGTGGCCAAACATGACGGGGGACAGAGGAGCAAAGTCAGGGCCATTGGGGCCTGGATTTTAGTCTTTATCCCGAGGGCAATGGCAGCTATTCTGGGCTTTAAAGCAGAGTTGTAATTGTAGAGGAGCGATTGGTGGAATATGCATTTTCAAAACATCTCCATAGATACAGCGTGGAGAAAGGACTGGTGAGAAGAGAGAATGGAACAGAAAAAAATCAATTAGGAATAGGCCAGGCCAGAGATGAGGTCTTGGGGAGGAAAGTGATGTTGAGGTGGGGAAAGGTATACAGATTTGAGAAGAATATAGATGACATTGGTAGGAATGAGTGATGAATTGGATATTGGGAGTGAGGGATAAGGAAGGGCCTTTGGTTTTTGCTGGTGCAACAGGAAAAAGCCAATGCCAGTCCCAGAGACAGGAATACGGCAGGTTTGGAGTAGGGAGAGAATGGGCTGGGTGGGACAAAATGGGTTTGAGCTGCCTGTGAGCTACCCAATGGTGCATGGTGAGAGGGCGGTCACAGGGCCTGGCACCCTTTAGTCTCATTCCTCGGTCTTTCCTCTCCCCAGACAGGATTGCCAGGCCAGTCAATTTAAGGGTCCATCTGGGCCAAGCCCTGGAGTCCTCCTTGGGGAATTAAGAGTCAGGCTCTTTCCCTGCTTTCAAGGACCTCATCATTTAAAAGAGGAGGAAGCATAATCCCCATTCACTATGATGAAGGGAGCGGAGGGGCTGTGGGAGCAGGGAAGGGCCCCTGGTTCTGCCTTGAGCCCAGGTTGGTTCTCCAGGGCCACCTGCGGCCATGTGGGACTGTCCCTCAGTCCCAGAGGGTTCTTGCCGCCATGCCTTTGCTCAGGTGCTTCCCTCTTCCTTGAGCACCTTTGTCTCCATTTCCATCTGTATACGACCGATCCATTTTCAAAACCTGTCCCAATGCCACTATCTTCAAAGAGCCCTTTTTTCTCCTCCCATTGCAGTCAACCTGTCCGCTGTACCGCCAAAGCACACTGTGTACATCTGATTAACACTCTCGTCACACACAGTGTAGCAGCACAGTTACTTGTGTCCAAACCTGGCGCCCCGCCAGCGGGAGAGATCTTCCAGGGCAGGGCTGCGGCTCTTGTGTCCCCAGGGCTGGGCACAGCGGTCCCGCCGCAGTCGCAGTGAAGGCCAAGGAAGGGGGCGTTTTCTCTGCAGTCCTTGTAAACATTTGGGCATGCTCAGTGTCGCCGATTAGTCCCTTCCCAGAACCATCCCCTCACCCACTACTCCCCAACCTTCTGATGGTCCCTCACTTTGGGAGGCTTTAACATTTCAGGTCCTTCTCTCCTCCACTCCTTGCCCCCCTCCCCCCGACCCCGATCTTTATTTAGCTGCCACGGCAGCATCCGGCTTGTTTCAGCAAAGAAATAGACTCAGGCTTTGTGCGGGAGCTGTCAGAGAGCCGGGGATGTGGCTCCTTTAAGAGAGACCAACGAGAGGGCGTGGCCTGCGGAGAGCAGGCCAAAAGTAGGCGCGGCTCCTTTAAGAAGCGGCCCGCAGACTGCCAGGAGGCCCCGGCCGGCAGGCTGGGGCGCGGTCGCTTTTGGGGCTGCGGCACCACCCGGAGCGCCCCGGTTCCTCGAAGCGGGGTGCGCCCGCTGTAATCGGGATTGTGAGGTGGGAAGGGGGTTACATCAGCCACCACGTGTGGGCCTCTCCGCTGGTGAGGAGGCGGCGGTCCCGCCCCCGCCCCCGCCGTGGAAAAGTACCGCGGCGCGCAGGTACCCGCCCCCTTCCCCGCCCCCGGCCGACTCCCGCCCGGCCCGGCCTTCTGGGCAAGCCCCCTCCCGTCCGGCCCCGGCCCCGGCGGGTTCTCCCTCTGGCCTTGGCTTCGGGGTGCGGGGCGCCGCTTGGGGGTGGCGCCCCGGGCTGCTAGGCCCCTGCCCTCACCTGTGGCCGCCCGCGCCCGCCCTGTAAGCGCCCAGAATGAAGGTTGGACTGGGGAGGGCGCAGATTCTTCCCGGGGTAGCAGCCCCCAAAGAACTCTTCGGCCCTAGTCCCTTTCCAAAGCCACGGCCGGGAGTCGCGGACAAAGAGCCGGGAGCGCCGGACTCCTCGGCGCGGCTTCCCGGGACCGGCGAGCCCCCGGGACCCCGCACGGGCCGGGAGGTGGGCGGGTAGATAGGGAGCCCAGCCGGCTGGAGCGGCCAGATAGGCAGCCAGGGTGGCGGCAGGGCGAAGCGATGGGGCCGGAGCTGCAGGCGGGGCGCAGGCACGGCCTGCGGGTTCCGGGCCCCCACGGACCCCCGGCGCGCAGACCCAGCGGCGCCCAGACGGACCGTGACTCGCTCTGGTTCCGGTGCTACCCGCACAGCCCGGCGCCGGCAGCCCCCGACAGAGCGGGCGTCCGCACGCAGTGCCCCCACTCCGGGATCGCCCCCCCAAACACACACCCCGCCTTTCCTGCCGGCTTCAGCTCCTTGGTGACAGCGAGACACCCAGACGCGCGCACCTACCCCGACCTTAGCGGCGAGACGTACATCCCCGCGCGTGCACCCACACTCTTACCCACAGATGCCTGCAAGCATGCTCGATCCCCCCCCACCACCACACACACACACCCCACACCCCCCCCCAACCCCCCGACACACACGCCGCACGCACACTGGTCCTGGGGCTCAATCCCGAGGAGCCACCAAACACCCAGATCGATGGCTGGGCAGATGAGGCGCGCGCCGCAGCGCCCCCTTCCCCCAGCCCCTTACCATGCTGCAGCCCCCTGCCCAGCGTGCTGGGTCCGCACCGCGCTGCGCCCAGGTGGCTTTCTTAAAGGGAAAGTTGCATCAGCCTCCGAGGCTGAGTGCCGCCCCGAGTCCGCCCGCCCCGCTGTGCTGCTCCCGGCTCCTCCAGAGCTTGTTGTGTTTTGGTTTCGGGGAGGCGGGGGCCAAGACTTTGGTGAAAGTTTAGAGACTGAGAAGGCTTGGGAGACCTAGCCAAGTCCCTCCCCTCCCAGAACTGCTCTCCTGGCTGCCCAACCCCCCCGCATCCCCACCCCTCCTGGCCGACTTCTCAGGCTCCTCCTCCCAGGGAATAAAATTACAAGTCACACCAGCTTTCAGATGATTGATCCCCTCTCACCCCTGGGAGTGGGCTCCACAAAGGAGCCCCCTGCTCCGTCCCTGCCTCTCTTCCCTCCAGCTGGGGCCCTGGAAGGAAGCAGATGTCGTCCCCTTCGGGCGAGGCTGGAATGAAGCCAGAAGACCTGGACCACTTCGGGGGCTGGGACTCCAGTTAGCCTGCCAGGTCCCCCGGCCTTCTGCGCCTGCGTTGCCCCTAGAGAGGAGTCTGAGCAGATTCCATTCCCTTTGGAACAGCGCCGCTAGGGATGTGGGCACAGCTGGGTGAAGGCCTTGGTCCTGCTCCTCAGAGCTGGAGCTCTAGAGGTAATGCTTTCTCCAGGGACCCTCCTTTGACCACTGGCTTGGTCAACCCTACTCTGGCCATTGTGCTACAGGGCTGCAGACACGAACCTCGGCCTCCTCTTCTCTCCCCGGGGAGACAGACCAGGGTTCCAATACCAGCTAAAGGAGACTTTGCCAAAAGGAGGTTTGGCGAGCCTCAGTTTCCTCCCGGAGAAATGGAGGGGATAAGCTAAGGTAATGATACTTGTATGGGAAACACGTTGCTCCAGGCTCTTCTGGGAGCGATGTTTGGCAGTGGTGGAAAGGGGCTCCACATTTGCTTACCCTGTGAGAGCCACCAGCTTTCAGGGAGAAGGGCCAGTAAGGACTGGCTGTCAGAACAGTCCTTGATCTCCCAGCCTTACCTGAGTACGTTCTTCACTGTTGTCTGTCCAGGAAACAGGTTTTCTTTGTTCCCTGGGGACAATCAACCTCTAAGCAGCGGAGGCACACATGCCAAACTTGTACAAGATCAATTGACGGGTGAGAGTCCACTTTATTAACTTACAATCAGAGGCACTGAGCAAGATAGCTGGAATCAAGCACAGGCACTTCCTGCTGGCCGGACTCTCAGCCATAGGCAGGTACTCCACAGACCTTCCCCAGGGCCCTGGCATCTCAGAACTTACAACCTATTCAGGTTGGAGACTTGATCAGATCCAAGAAGACAGGCAGGTCTCATCAGCAAGATTTTCATTTTTACTTTCTGCCACACCTAGCAGGTATTGGATGTTTAGGCTTTATATCCTATGAATGAATTGTAGGTGTCTTGTGTGTGCATGTGTGTGTGCGCACACGCACGCGGGTGCGCCTCTAACTGAGCAGTCTGTGGTGTCTGTGGATTTGTGTAGGTGTGTCTGTGAGGAAGAGCGACTGTGTGTGCACTGCAGCAGCTCTGTGTAGTGGTGTGTGTGCCCACCTTTGGGGACTGGGCAGATCTGATCCAAGCCCTTCTTGCCTCTCCTGCCAGGACATACTAGAACAGTGATGGCAAACATTTTGACCTCGGCGTGTCAGCATTTTGAAAAACCCTAACTTAACTCTGGTGCCGTGTCACATGTAGAAATTGTTTGATATTTGCAACATAGTATAAAAAAGATTTATATTTTTGATATTTATTTTATATATTTAAATGCCATTTAACAAAGAAAAATCAACCAAAAAAATGAGTTCGCGGGTCACCTCTGACACGCGTGTCATAGGTTCGCCATCACTGTTAGTACATTCTGCTTCTGGTCTCTCCCTCCCACCTGAGGCTTGTCAAAAAAGGGCCACCACACAGGGAAGGCAGGAAAGAGGCTGTTGGAAGAGGACCCCCAAGTAGTGGAGTGGGGACAAGGAAGAAAGTGAGAGGAGGGGGCCATGGCTTCCTTTCCCTTTGACTGGGGGTGGAGGAGTGAGAAGAGACCACTGTGTCAGTGAAGGTTCTTAAAATTGTCATGGCCCAGGGAAAGTGGGGCTTTCCCACCTCAGACATGGAGGCACCACCATACAAGGGAGGCAGAAGGGGTGTTCAGGATACTTGGAGCCCCTCAGGCCTGGCTGGGGGTGGGGTGCTCAGGATTCAGCCTTCTGAGGCCCTACCAGGAAGAGAGGAAGACCATGGGGAGACAGCCTAGTTCCTTAGACCATGGGTGGGGGAAAGAGAAGATTTCCCCTGGGATGTTTGGGGAAGTTAGAGATATTGCCCAAGGGGTTTTTTTTTAGACAAACAGATGACATAACAGAAAGTATATTTGTATACATCTAGAAAGATTGATAAATGTGTACATTGTACCCATCCTGATCCAGATAGGGTTTCAGGAAATCGCACAGTGAGTTGAATCCTGAGAAGCTTGTGAGAAAAGATTCTAGTTTGAAAAGCTGTTTTCATGAGACAGGGACTAGAGCAGCTGTTTTTTTCCAACCAGAGAGAGGCCCCAAGGGAGGCAGGTCTGGGCTGAGCCCAGGTCAGAGCTGGGATGACCTTCATCCTTTGGATGTGGGCAATTGACTCACAGGATGGGAAGGCTGTGTGAACAGAGCAGGGGGATCAGGCCTGAGAACAGACAGGAGGACTACCGGGGGTCAGATATCTGGCCTGCCCTCTGCCGGGGCAGGGCAGCAAGAGAAAAGGCAGCTGGCTGGGCCCCACCCACTGTGGACTGAGGCGTGTCTCAGGAACCTCCAGTTATAGTGCTATTTCCTTGGAAGACTGCGCCCAGCATCAGATCCCCAGTGCTGGCTGGTTTCCTTACTTGTCATCAGCCTGCAGGATCAAGGCCTCTGTTGGGACTCACAGACTCAGTGTAGGTGTGTGTCTGGTAGAAACAGGGATAAGGCCAGACGGGGGCCACTTCTGGAGGGCACTGTAGGAGCTGGCAGCATTGGCACCTTGGCGGAGGGGTGCTGAGGGACCCTGTTGAGAGTTGGGGGAAGGTGGACATAGCCTGTCCTGACCAGTGGTCTCTACCTCCTAGGAGCCCCAGCAGCTAGAGAACACGATTGTCAATGGCCTGTCTGGGCTCTGCCATCAGGTTCTTTCTCCCTTGAACTTGGAGCAAGCGCAGTGATCAGTGCCTGGCACCTTCCCTCCTCTGTCCCAAGACAGAGGAGAAAGTTAGATTGGTTCTAGATCCAAGAGCTGTCTCCAGGGCTCCATGTGCCCCTCAGGACACTCTGTTGTACTTTCTCTGGCCCTGACCCATCGGGCCAGCACGAACCAATCACGGGGCTCAGAGCAGAGCTCCAGGCTGGACCTCAGTGGCTGCAGGTAAATTAGGCATACAGGCTGGGAACACCAACTTTGGCCCTCCCTGGGGTGGGGCGGCCCAGGCACCTAAACACCTTAGAGCTCCCAAAGTCCAGAATTCCCAAATGTCAAGGGTGTCAAAGCTCCCCACACTGTAGAAAACCCCCAACTCAGAGTTCCCAATACCCAGAACCTCCAGTGCCCACACCCAGGGGGCCTAATGGCCAGAGCCCAACATCTAGACAACTCAATGTTCTTTTAAAAATATATATAGCAGAGAGAGAAACCAAGATGGTGGCATAGGTAAACACCAGAGATTGCTGCCTCGCACAACCCCTTCAAAAATACAACTAAAAGACAGAACGGACATCACCCAGAACCACAGGGAGGCTGGCTGAGTGGAATTTCTACAACTAGAAGGAAAGAGAAAAGCATACCGAGACTCAGAGGAGGCGCAGTGCGGAAGTAAAATACAAAGGTGCGGAGGTGCGTGCGGAGAGGGCTGG
Organism: Myotis myotis; assembly: GCF_014108235.1. NCBI lineage: Eukaryota > Metazoa > Chordata > Mammalia > Chiroptera > Vespertilionidae > Myotis > Myotis myotis. The sequence continues at coordinate 27,597,533 of NW_023416324.1, read as the reverse complement.
CGGCTGAGGACACGGTTGTCTTTTTCAATTGGGAGGGAGTCTCAGGCTCTGAGCTCCAGTTCCAGGCGAGTCTCTGGGGACCCAGACTCATACGGGAGAAACGGGACTGTCTGGCATCGGTCGGAACTCGAGGGCAGCTTTCTCTCAGAGGCACTCTCGGCGATTGCCAGGACCTCTAAAGGCAGGTCTGAGAGCAGCCATACTGCTCGCTCTGCCGGCCCTGTTGGTCCCCTGGGACCCGCCCCGCCCAAGCCCTGCACAGAGGCTTTTGCATATGAAAGGCCTGGCCCTTTGCAATCTGAAAATAACTTAACAAACTGCAGCTTCCCCAGGGCCCCAGGGCAACTTGCATTGCTTTACATCTGGCTTCTGCTGGGTAGCCACAGGCAGAGGCTAGATTAGCACCTCCTTAGATCCAAGAGCCAGTGTACCCAGTGGTCAGAGTGGGACCATCCAATTATAACTCCTCAGATCTACAAGGGACACACTCAGGGAGCAGACTCAGTGAGCACCAAAGCCCCACTGAAGCAAGTCTTGCCCCATAAGGGTGTCTTCAGCACAGAAGTTCTCCCACTGTAGACACAGCTGATTCTCACAGCCAATTGGCCTGGAGGTCAAATCCTCCCAGTTTTACCTACAACAATCAAGGCTTAACTACAACAAGACTGTGCACAAAGCCCACAAGGGGGTGCACCAAGAGTGTCTACCTCAGGTAATTGGGACACTTAGCACAGAAAGCCACTCTATCGACACAGCGAAGCATAAAAAATGCAGAGACAAAGAAACAGGACACAAATGACAGAAATGGAGGAAAGCAAACTATTGGATATAGAGTTCAAAACCACACTTTTTAGGTTTTTCAAGAATTTTCTAGAAACCGCCGATAAATGTAGTGAGATCCTCAAGAAATCTAGTGAGACCCTCGATGTTGTGATGAAGGACCAACTAGAAATTAAGCATACACTGACTGAAATAAAGAATATTATACAGACTCCCAACAGCAGACCAGAGGATCGCAAGAATCAAGTCAAAGATTTGAAATGCGAAGAAGCAAAAAACACCCAACCGGAAAAGCCAAATGAAAGAAGAATCCAAAAATACAAAGATAGTGTAAGGAGCCTCTGGGACAGCTTCAAGCGTACCAACATCCGAATTATAGGAGTGCCAGAAGAAGAGAGAGAGCAAGATATTGAAAACCTATTTGAAGAAATCATGACAGAAAACTTCCCCTACCTGGTGAAACAAATAGACTTCCAAGTCCAGGAAGTGCAGAGAACCCCAAACAAAAGGAATCCCAAGAGGACCACACCAAGACACATCATAATTAAAATGCAAAGAACAAAAGACAAAGAGAGAATCCTAAAAGCAGCAAGAGAAAGAAAGTCAGTTACCTACAAGGGAGTACCCATACGACTGTCAGCTGATTTCTCAACAGAAACTTTGCAGGCCAGAAGAGAGTGGCAAGAAATATTCAAAGTGATGAATAGCAAGAACCTACAACCAAGATTACTTTATCCAGCAAAGCTATCATTCAGAATTGAAGGTCAGATAAAGAGCTTCACAGATAAGGAAAAGCTAAAGGAGTTCATCACCACCAAACCAGTATTATATGAAATGCTGAAAGGTATCCTTTAAGAAGAGGAAGAAGAAGAAAAAGGTAAAGATACAAATTATGAACAACAAATACACATCTATCAACAAGTGAATCTAAAAATCAAGTGAATAAATAATCTGATGAACAGTATGAACTGGTGATTATAATAGAATCAGGGACATAGAAAGGGAATGGACTGACTATTCTTGGGGGGGAAAGGGGTGTGGGGGGGTGCGGGAAGAGATTGGACAATAATCGTGCACCTATGGATGAGGACAGTGGGTGGGGAGTGAGGGCAGAGGGTGGGGTGGGAACTGGGTGTAGGGGAGTTATGGGGGGAAAAGAGAGGAACCAATGTAATAATCTGAACAATAAAGATTTAATTAAAAAAATATATATATAGCCGAAACCGGTTTGGCTCAGTGGATAGAGAGTCGGCCTGAGGACTGAAAGGTCCCAGGTTCGATTCTGGTCAAGGGCATGTACCTTGGTTGCGGGCACATTCCCAGTAGGAGGTGTGCAGGAGGCAGCTGATGGATGTTTCTCTCTCATCGATGTTTCTAACTCTCTATCTCTCTCCCTTCCTCTCTGTACAAAACCAATAAAATAAAAAAGTCCTATCTAATAAAAGACAAAAAGGTTAATTAACGGTACCTCCGCTACGCTTCCCATGGGCTAATCAGCGAGATATGCAAATTAACTGCCGACAAAGATGGTGACCGGCAGCCACGCAGCTGAAGTGAGCTGGAGGCTTGCTTGCTCCAGTGATGGAGGAAGCCAAGGTTCTCCACCTGCCGTGGCCCGGCTCTGAGCCCAAAAGCAACAATGTTTCAATTATAGAAGCTAAACCAAGGGTCCTCAAACTTTTTAAACAGGGGCCAGTTCACTGTCCCTCAGACCGTTGGAGGGCCGGACTATAGTTTAAAAAAAAAACAACTATGAACAAATTCCTATGCACACTGCACATATCTTATTTTGAAGTAAAAAAACAAAACGGGAACAAATACAATATTTGTATTTGCATGTGGCCCGCGGGCCATAGTTTGAGGACCCCTGAACTTAGCAAACCCCAGATACCTGCTTTCAGCCAGCTGTGGCCTCAGAGCTGGAGTGAGCAGGATGGCAACAAAGTTTCAATTATAGAAGCCAAACAAACCCCAGAATAAAAAAGAAAAAAAGGAGAGGCTGGGAGCTTCAGTCGCTGGCCAGCCTGAAAACGGCCCTCAGCCCCTCACCCAAACTGGCCAGGCACCCCAGTGGGGACCCCCACCCTACAGAGGGTGTGGCCTGCCTGAAAACAGCCATCAGCCCCTCATCCAGGCTGGCCAGGCACCCCAGTGGGGACCCCCACCCTGAAGGGGGTGTGACCAGCTGCAAACAGCCATCAGCCCCTCACCCAGGCTGGCCAGGCACCCAAGCGGGACCCCCACCCTGATCCGGGACACCCTTCAGGGCAAACCAGCTGGTCACCACCGGTGCATAAGGCCTCTATCCTATATAGTAAAATGGTAATGTGCAAACTGACCCTAACGGCAGAAAGACTGGGGATGACTGGTCACTATGACACACACTGACCACCAGGGGGCAGACGCTCAATGCAGGAGCTGCCCTCTGGTGGTCAGTGCACTCCCACATGGGGGAGCTCTGCTCAGCCACAAGCCAGGCTGATGGCTGCCAGTACAGCGGTGGTGGTGGGAGCCTCTCTTGCCTCCTCAGCAGCGCTAAAGATGTCCGACTGCAGCTTAGGTCTGCTCCCCGCTGGCAAGTGGACATCTCCCAAGAGCTGCCGGGGTGTCAGAGGGATGTCTGATTGCCAGTTTATGTCCAATCCCCCGGGGAGCGGGCCTAATCCAGCAGGTGGACATCCCCCGAGGGGTCCCAGACTGCAAGAGGGCACAGGCCGGGCTGAGGGACGCGCCCCCCCCCCCAAGTGCACAAATTTTTGTGCACTGGGCCTCTAGTATATATATTTTTTTATTGATTTCAGAGAGGAAGGGAGAGGGAGAGAAAGAGATAGAAACATCAATGATGAGAATCACTGACCAGCTGCCTCCTGCACTCCCCCTACTGGGGATTGGGCCCGAAACCCCGGGCATATGCCCTTGACCAGAATCAAACCTGTGACCCTTCAGTCCACAGGCCGATGCTTTAATCCACTGAGCCAAACCAGCTAGGACCCACTCAATGTTCTCAACACCCAACTCTCAGAGAGCCAATGTCCAACTCACTGGGAAAGAACCTGGAGGGGAAGGAGTGGTGTCCTGCATGACCCAAGTCCCTTCAGTGACCGGTGCTACCTGGGGAATGGACATCACTGAAGCTGGGCTGGGGGGGGAGGGGGCGGCGGTGCTGGAAGCAGCAGCAGTGTTCCTTTGATGCTCCCTTTCTGGGTCTGCAGAGATCAAGAGGGGCAACAGGAGGGATAGATTTTCCTCCAGGCCCTGCCCCCCCGCCCCCCTGGGGTTGCAAGACCTGTGTAATGAGTGTGCATTTACTCACCACCTGTGAGTGTATGTTTACTGTGTGCTGGGAATTGTGCTAATCTCTAGGAATAGTCATGAAAGAAAAGGGGCTCCTGTTCTTCTATATGGATCATGCAACAATGTGCCTGTCTTTGTCTCGCTGGGGGACGATGTTGCTGCTTGTGGCCCATGTGTGAGAATGAATGGCTGCTGGCATGTGATGGTGTTGGTGTGAGGCTGTGAGCACAGACTGTGTCAGCAAGTTGACATGTCAGAGTGGGTCTGATTACATCCATCTGTCTGGCCATGCTTATAAAACTTCCCTGCTTCACTGCTTTTCCAAAAGATGGGATATAAGGCCTTTTTTCCTTCAGACCCCCAGGTTCTGAGGTTCAGGCCTTTCTGTGGGGAGCAGCGGGCTGACCCCAGAGCTGCCTGCAGTAGGCCTGAGAGTCCTCCCCACAACCCCTGTCCCCACTGGATGCAATGCCTCTTTGGATTGGGAAGATAGGAAGAGTGGTGGCTATAAATGGAACAACCAACACCCAAATAGCCGTCCACCTGGGGAGGATCCTGTGACCCCTCTGCCCAGGCCACCCAACTGGGCCTAGTGACCTGGAGACTGGGCTCCTGCCTAACTCTGCTTCCCCAATTCCCATTAAGTAACCCCTTCAGATTTGAAGGAGGGACAGAGCAATGATGTCACTACAAATTATGACATCATAGGGAATTATGACATCATAGGGATTGACAGCAGCCTTGGGCATGGGTGGTATGATTGCCTGGGTGGGTGTGGCTCCATCTGTTGGCACCTCCCCACAACTTCCAGCAGCTGGGGATAGCAGGACTGGATAAGGCCATGCTCAAGGGCCCTGCCTTATCTGTCTCGCCCACATGCCTGATAAGTCTATTACTATGAGTTGTCCCAGAGAGCAGGCAGAGACCTGGCTGGGAGAGGGGAAAGGGTCAGCTGGGGCTGGCTGAGCTCCAGGACAGATGGCACAGGTCAGAGTCCTGGCAGAGCCCCAGGAAGAAGGAGAGGAAGGGTCCCTGGGAGAGCAATGTAGAGCAATGGTTAGGAATATGAATTCTGAAGCCAGGCTTCCTCATTCATAGCCTAGGTCCGTGGTCGGCAAACTCATTAGTCAACAGAGCCAAATATCAACAGTACAATGATTGAAATTTCTTTTGAGAGCCAAATTTTTTAAACTGAAACTATATAGGTGGGTACATTGTTATTAACTTAATTAGGGTACTCCTAAGCTGGCCTTTGCTAAAAACGTCCTCAATCTGATTGAGGTACGTTCGCTGAGGTTGACCCCTTCCAACTCTCCCTTCCGCACTCGTGTTGTATACTTGTTTCGTCTATCTCCTTTCGTTCATCCTCTCTGTATGTCCAAACCATCTCAACATACCTTTCTCAATCCTCGACACTACATCTTCTTTCACTCCACAACGTTCCCTGTATGTGTGCGCCCGCACGTGGTATTTTGTGGAAGAGCCACACTCAAGGGGCCAAAGAGCCGCATGTGGCTCGCGAGCCGGGTTTGCCAACCACTGGCCTAGGTCTTCCATTTAATAGGGAGTAAACTGGGACCTCAGTTTCTTTAACATTCCTCAATAAAAATACTACTAGTAGCCACTCAATCACAGTATTATTGTGAGGATTAAATATGTGTGAGGGAGGCATAGAAGAAAGCCTGGTATATAGGTCGTACCCATCCTGCTTCCTGGCTGAGATCAGGATGCTCCCCAGGAGGTACCCAACTTACCCAGCAGCACATTTGGGTGGCTTGTGCCTCACTGGGGTTTTCAGAGTCTTCGCAGCCTCATACACATCCTCACCCTTGGCTTTTCTGGCCTAGTTTCTTCTAGCAACCTGGACAGACACCTTAGAGCCCTGGTGCCCTCTGGTGACAATTGCCATACATGGCAATTACAGCTGGGTCCCCAGGGCACATCTGGCCAGACAAGACACTGCCACTTGTCTGGTCATTTATGTCACCCTCACATCAAGTTTACAAGGTAGGAGTTATCTCCATTTTCTAGAACGAAGGCTCCCACAGGTTAAATAACGTGCCCAAGATTACAGAACTAGTAAGTGGTAGAACTTGAATTTGAACCCAGGTTGGCCTGTCTCCAAAACCCATGTTCTCACCTGAGGACATTATGCACACAGACAGACCCATGGTGACCCAGGAGAGGTTTTTTGTGCCGTACTGATAGTTTGAGTGAAACCATGATTGGGGGTATGGCCATTGAAATTCTCCAATCACAGTTGTAAAATAGTGTGACTTGTTTTTGAGCACAATAAGGTTGAGTGAGGGGCTGTCGGGACTTTTTGTGTGGCTTTGCTGTGGCTGTGTGGTTGTACGGTGTGAGTATAATTGGGCTCGTCATTGGTGTGTTGTGAAATCGGTCCGCCTGTATGTGTGTCGCGGAGGGGCGTGGTGTGGCTAGTGAAACTGTGTGGGGGGAGGTGACAGAGGGCCCTGAGCTCCCAGCGCCACTTGCCTTTGCAGTCCCAGGACTGTGCTCACCATGACACACATGATGGATGACTTTACATGCCTGATGCACTCCCACGGGCCTGCCGGTTCTAATTCCTCCCTATCCCCTGCCTCTTTTTTTTTTTTTTTTTTTTTTTTTTGCGAAGTAAAGTAAATAGTACCACAAATGGAATTGGCTTTCATTCCCCACCCCCCACCCCCGGGATATTTATGAAAGCATTTTACAAACCTTTGAGTGATATCTCAAAAAAATCATTAAAAAGGGACATTAAGCTATTCTAATTATTTAATTTGAATGTATCGGTTCTCATTGGTTCTCAAGGTGTTGTTCACAGAACCTGGGGTCTCCAAGACCCTTCCAGGGGATCCACAGGCCAAAATCATTTCATAAGAAAACTACATTGTGACTGGCCGTTTTCGCTTTGTTGATATTTGTGCTGATGATGCAAGAGCAGCAGTGGGTAAGCTGCTGGCACCCAGTTAGGGACTGAGGTGTGGCTCCCAGCTGCACTAGCAGTCCTTGCATGTGCCTCACCCAGATGCATGCACGGGAAAGAAAGAAAAAAGGAAAGGGAAGGGATGAGGGAAGGAGAAAGGAAGAAAAAAAGACTAGTTTCACTTAGAAATTTCCTTAATGAAGCAATAAAATTACTGATATTATTAACTTTCAGCCTGTGAGTACATGTCGTCTTAATATTTTGTGTGACTAATGTGAAGTCTATATAAAGCATGTCTGCTGCCTACTGAAGTGTGATCATTATATCAAGGAAAAGCACTCCCGAGGTTGAGGTGTGAGCCGAAAGCCGCTTTTCTCACTGAAAAAGAACAAATGACAAAAAAATAGTTATTCAGACTGGGATGTTTGACATACATTTTTCTGGAAAATGAATGGAGTGAGCCTGTCACTTCAGGAAAGAAAAACTATTAGTGTTTGTTGCCAATGATAAAATTAGAGCTTTCAAGAGGAAGTTAGAACTTTAAAAATTTGTATTTGCTACCGTGAATTTGAAAGCTTCCCAATTTTGATGAGATTGGTAAGGACATTAACGAATGTATGTGGGTGTTTTTTGTTTTTTTTTAAATGAAATGTGTCAATATTTGGAAGGTTGCATGACGCAGTCAATCAATATTTGTCAATGAACCAGATAACTAGTACTAGAACCAAATTGTCCATAGATAAAAGACTTGCACAGGCCAGGTGGCTCAGCTGGTTGGGGCGTTGTCCCACACACCAAAAAGGTGGCAGTTTTGATTCCTGGTCAGGGCACGTATGGGAGGCAACTGATCAATGTTTCTCTCTCACATCTGTGTTTCTCTCCCTTCCTCTCTCTCTAAAATCAGTGGAAACATCCCCAGGTGAGGATTAAAAAAGAAAAAAAGTACAAGACTGTCCCCCAATAACAAAATAAAGAGGAAAAAAAGTGCAAGACTGCCCAATGGATTTTAATGTAACAGAATATGAAACAAATTCATTTATATAGTTTCAGATGCATACTGCAATTGACCTTTAAGAAACTACACCTGTTGAGTTTTGGTATATTATCACAGAAGAATAGCTGCAATTAACTGAGAGGGCTATTAAAATACTTCTTTCTTTTCAAAATATGTATGTTGTAAGGCTGGGTTTCCTTCACATATTTCAACAAAAAACACATATTGCAACAGATTGAATGCAGAAGTGGATCTGAGAATCCAGCTGTCTCCTATTAAGCCAGACATTAAAGAGATTTCCAAAAGTGACACTGTCCTCACTAAAGTTTTTATTTTGGAAAATATGTAACTATTTTCTTTCTGTTAACATATAATACATCTATATTATTATTTTGAATTAATACATATTTTAAATTTCCTACAGTTTTAATTTAGAACACAATAAATATCAATAGATAAAACCCACTAAAATAAAACCCTTTGGGTCCACAATTATTTTAAAAAATGTAAAAGGGATCCTGGGTTCAAAAAGTTGGAGAGCCACTGAATTAGAGTTTTTTTTGTTTGTTTTTTTAAAGACAACTCAACTGCCGAAACCGGTTTGGCTCAGTGGATAGAGCGTCGGCCTGCGGACTGAAGGGTCCCAGGTTTGGTTCCAGTCAAGGGCATGTGCCTGGGTTGCGGGCATATCCCCAGTGGGAGATATGCAGGAGGCGGCTGATCGATGTTTCTCTCTCATCGATGTTTCTGGCTCTCTGGCTCTCTCCCTTCCTCTCTGTGAAAAATCAATAAAATATATTAAAAAAAAAAAAAAGACAACTCAACTATATTATAAACCTTAAACTTACCAAGAGACAAGATCTTAATTGTTCCTGTGACTAGAAGAAATGATAGTTATGTGATTTGATAGAGGTGTTAGCATTACAGTGGCGATCATATTGCTATATAACTGTATCAGATCAATATCTTGTTCACCTTACACTTATACAATATTATATGTCAATTACATCCAGCTTTAGAAAGAGCCTTTGTTTTTTTGCGCGAGGTCTTTGTTATTATTAATGTACTATTAGAGAATCAGCTGCTTACATTACAATGCATACGAGCTACAGATTTTCAGCATGTTCCCAGAGTGGTTCACGACATTCTCTCTCCTTCGGTGAATGTGCATGTTGTCACTTTCTCCCTGTACAGCCTGGTCTTCCTCAATGAGCAGGAAAACATTGATCATTCAAAAGCTGCTGCCTCCAGGACCGGTAACATCAGCTGGCTGGCCGGGCAGGGCTCCGCATAATTACGGTACTGGTGTTCTTCATTGGATCTCTTCTGTTTCTAAGCACACGCTTTAAAAAAGCTATTATTTATTGAGATCATTCTATGTTAACTTTAATTCATTTCCTCATTTAATCCTCACCATGACTCTATAAGCAAGGTACAATTTAGAGATAAGAAAACTCAACCTCAGAGAGGTTAAGAGAAGCCTCTAGGCATGTAACTGCCCTTAAATCCCTTTTAATGTATACGTTCAAAAAGTTACTCACCTAAAGTTTAGTACTTTAACAATTGTTTTTAGTAACAAATTACCACCAAAGGGAGAGACCAGCACAGACCCTCATCTGAGCCCCACCTGAGCCCTCACTCTCGGGTCCTTAACCCTGAGCCTCCACTAAAGCCCATGTCATGTCCAGGGCACGTCTGTCCCAAAACTGAACTCTCGAACAAATGACTTGCCTGGATTTCCCCCCAGAACCTTTATGCCAAGCCTTCACGCTCCATCCTCCTCACTGAATCTGAGTCCTTACCTGGGGCAACATGCTGTGCTCCCCGCCTGAACCCCTTGACCGGCCCTCATACCAGAGCCTGCACTTGGGCCTTGAGCTACAGGTGGATTCCGACTCTGAGACACCCTCTCGGGAGCAGCAGGGGGTGTGAAGCCCGGAGGTGAGGGGAGTGAGTGGAGATGGGCCTGAGCGGAGAGAAGCAGGAGTGGAGACGAAGCCTGGGCTTTCAGGCCCCGCCACACTCAAGAATGTTCCCAGACAGCACTGACCTCTCACCCCAACCCGCCTCAGCTCAAGGATCCATTGCCCCTAGTACCCCCCACCCCCTCAAGAGCCAATAGCCGCCTCTGGAGCAACGGGGGCATCACCATGGCAACAGGGCCAGGCCAGCATGTGTGTGGGGTGGGGCTGCTTTAAAGTCTTTTATTGCCCCCAATCATAGGCCTAATCTTATATAATAAAGAGGTGATATGCAAATTAACCCTCACACCCTCACGAGATGGAGGCCTACAACCAGGCTGGCAGGGGGGATTAGCGAGGGACGACCAAACGACTGAACAGCAGGCTGCATGGGGTGACCAGGCCGTCAGGGGAGGCAGTTTGGGGCTATTAGGCTGGCAGGGGGAACAGTGAGGGATGACTAGGCTGGCAAGGAGGCAGTTGGGGATGATCAGGCTGGCAGGGGGGGCAGTAAGGGGTGACCAGGCCGGCAGAGAGGGGGCAGTTAGGGGCAATCAGGCCAGCAGGGGAGGGGGGAGGAGGGCAGTTAGGGGCGACCAGGCAGGCAGGCAGGTGAGCAATTAGGAGCCAGTGGTCCTGGATTGTGAGAGGGATGTCCGACTGCCCTGGGATCAGGCCTAAACCAGCAGTCAGACATCCCCCAAGGGGTCCTGGATTGGAGAGGGTGCAGGTTGGGCTGAGGGGACTCCCCCTGTGCACAAATTTCATGCACCGAGCCTCTAGTTATCTCATATTGGTAATGCTCAGGGGCTCTGTGGATTAGGGGGTCCTGAAAAGAAGGGACCATCCACTTCCCACCATGTCTCTCAACTCAGAGGAAGAAGTTTCTCCGGTCCCAGCCAGATCCTTCCTGACACAATCTAGTGGGAAACTCAACCTCTCTGTCCAGACACCCACCCAGCCCTCACCAACACGCTAGATGCTGGTGGATGTCTCTTGCCTCCTGTTGGTATTCTGGTGGAAGAACTAGAGGGGAAGCTGAGAGGGTTTGACCTCTTCCCCCCCGCTACCCACCAAGCCGCCCTCCCCCTTCCCGCCCCCATGTATATCAGGATGAGTTTTTGTCAATGGAGTACCTGATGGAGGAACAAGAGTGAACCTGGGTGGTAGGGCCGCTCAGGGCTTGGTGACCTAGACAGAGGCCTTGTGTGGGCGATTAGCTGTCACATTGGGTCTAAGCTCCTTACTCTCAGAATCTAGCCTGCCCACCCCCAGGGCTAATCCAGAGGTGGGGGGAGGGAACTTGGTGGGTCCCCAGTGACCCATTTAGCATGACCAGCTGTGGCCTTGTGGGGGTCAGGCCTCTTTTTGTCTCCATCTTTGTGAGTGTCTGCCCCTCCCTGCCTTGTGTAGTGCGGCTGTGTTTCTGTCTCCTTGTCTCTGTGAAGAGCTCTGTGGCCATGACTGGGAAACTGGTTGGTGACAGAGGGCATGGATCACGGGTGACAGGTTACACGGATCTCAACCATAGGACAGTGGGTGACAGGAAGTTTAGGACACAGACTGGTAGGTGACATGGGATTTTAGACAACAGGTTCTAGGTGGCAATGCATTGTAGGTGACCCAGGGTTTGAGGGACACTGGGTGTTTGAGGGACATCTGTGTTTGTATTTGACACACAGATTCGGTGACCCTGAGTTGGGCCAACACAGGATCTGGGTGACTTGATAGCAATTCAGAAAGGATTTGGGAGGCAGGAGAGCAGCAGCAGTGGTTTTCAATGGGGGGCAATCCTCCCCTCCCCGGGGACATTTGGCTGTGCCTGGACACACACTTTTGGTTGTCACAACTAGGGGGAAGGTGTGCGACCAGCAAGTGCTGGGGAGAGGCCCGGGTCCCGCTCAACATCCCACAAAGCACAAGACAGTTCCTCACAGCAGAGAGTTATCTGACTCTCAGCTCTTACGCTCTGAGACCTGGGGCAACCTCATCTCTAACAGGGAGTACCCAAGCAGCACCCTCCCACGGTGATGGGCATGACTGCGTTGACACTTGCACAGTGGTTAGAATAGTGCCTGGCAATAGTAAATGTGTTGACTCCTTTGGAGAGAAGAACAATAGATCCGGGTTCAGGGAGTCAAACATTCTTTCCCTTTCTACTTACAGTTTCTATTTCAGACAGGCTTCTTCCATTCCAGGAAGCCACATGACCGAAAGTCTTACATCATGCCGGCTTAGTGATGTCAGAAGACAAGGCACACGCTCCTCCCACCCACTTCAGTACTGCACTTTGACATCCAGAGACCAGCTGATTGGCTAGCGTGGCCCTGTGATTGCCAGTGTTTTGCAGGGCGCTCTAATTGAGACCAGAACCACTGATTGGGAGGGAAAGTTGTTTTTCACAAGGAGGATGCTGCTACCCAGGAGAGAAGGCCACCTGGGCAGGCCAAGATGACAGATGCCCCTTGTGCAGGGGTTGTGGATGAACCTGGGTTGATGCAGGATCTGATCCATGAGGGCTATGGGTGCCCTCACATGCCTTCTGTGAGTGAATCTGTCTTAACTTCTCAGAAACTTTCAACTCTGTTGACCACTCTCCTTCTTATAACACTTTTCTTCTCTAGCTTTTTTGATAATATAATTGCTTGATTGTCCTCCTTCCTTTCTGGTGGCAACTTCTTGGCCTCCCTTCTGTTTTCTTCTGCCAATCCTAAAATGGTGGAGGTGCTCAGAGCTCGATCCCAGAGGCTCTCCTCTTTCTCAGCCCTTTCGAAGTGGTTCATTGTGCTATCTCAGTGGGAGCTTGAAATAGCCATTGTGGGAATATTTACACCACAGAATATGAAAAGGCTACAACTCAGAGTTTCTTGTTTTTGTTGGACAGACAATAGTTAAACAGTTATTACTGCCCATTGACATGAAAACTTGCTTTGATCTAGATCTTGTCTTACCCACAACCCCATGTCACTCAAATCCTTTCTCAACTATAACCCAGTTTCACACACAACCCAGTGTTACACTAAAACTATTTTAGCCCCGTTTAATTAATCCTAAACCCATTTTCATCCAGGGTACATATCTTCCATGGTCATTTGCCATTCAATATTCTCCAGACACTGTCATCAGCATACGGAATCGCTCTTACTCGGTGCGCATCATCCAATGTCATCACTAGCTGATGGGACACAGATTTGTGCCACCCAGACATAAGTCATCATCACCCAGTCTTGTTGTATTAGAAAACTTATTGATATTCCATTTAGGATGAGCTTACTTGGAAATACAAATAAAGAAAAATGAAACAGATGTCAGCCTGTGTCAGGAATTTTCCACAAGATTTGGTGAAGGATAATAATAATGATAGCGAACACTTATTGAGAACTTACTAGTACAGGGTCACATACATATATATTAACTCTTCTAACCTTTACCACAATCCGGTGGAGTAGATACTCTTACGTTCTTCTTCTTCTTTTTTTTTAAATTTAAATTCTTTATTGTTTAAAGCATCGATTCTCAACCTGTGGGTCGCGACCCCCTTGGCAGTCAAATGACCCTTTCACAAGGGTCGCCTAAGACCATCCTGCATATCAGATATTTACATTACGATTCATAACAGTAGCAACATTACAGTTACGAAGTAGCAACGAAAATAATTTTATGGTTGGGTCACAACATGAGGAACTGTATTTAAAGGGCCAGAAGGTTGAGAACCACTGGTTTAAAGTATTACATGTCTCCTCCTCCCCCTCCCCCCGCCATTGATCTCTCCCCAGCTGCTGATATTCTTATTTATTTATTTATTTATTTAGTCAAAAGAAAGTTTATTTAGAGAGTCACAGAGGTAGTAGAGGTGAGCCAGCTGGGCTGCCTAGGCTCAGGAAACAAGTTACAGAAGAAAAAGAAGGGTCCTTGGAGCCTAGGAGAGAGAAGGGCAAAGGTCACACCCTTGCAGGGGGGTGGGGGGGGGAAGAGAGGGCAAGGGGGGGGGGAAGAGGACATATGTAATACTTTCAACAATAAACACTTATTTTTTTAAATGTTATAGCAGAAAAAACTTAAAAACATAAAAGCCAGCGGAGGAAGCCATGCTCAGAGGTTAAGTACTTGCCCAAGGCGACATCACTAGTAAAGAGCAAATCCAGGATTTGCTCCAAGGCAGTCTGGCTTTAAAACATACACTCCCAACAGCCACCATCTAGAATGTATTTATGTTTAGATATGTTGGTTTTGATTTTTAAATGTTCAGTAAGAAGTGATGTACAGTTAGCAAGGTTTGGTCATAGAAATGTTTCCATTATGAAAGTTTGCTCATTTTTGTTTTTCTAAGATAAAGCCGTGCGCTGATAGCATTAAGCCGCCCCTTCCTCTGAGTGGGCTGATAAGGGATTAATCATGACATGAAAAAACCTTGGGGATTTCGGGCGGAGGAGCCCGTGAGCAGTCCCTCCCGGGGGCACACCCATGCCTTGTGTCCCTTTCCCTTTCTGTTTCCCTTTCTCTTTCTCTACACCTTCCCCTTTCCCATCCCCCCCAGGGAGTTTCCATTAGCTTCCTCACTCCCAAGCTCCAAGGGCCCTTCTGCTACTTCTAGAACTTGTTTTCTAATCCCATTTCTTCTAGGAATTACTTTTTCTATCTCTTTGATTTATCAAGTAAATATTCTCATATATATATAAAACTTGGGGAGATAAAACTATAAGAGCTGGTCCTGGGGTGAAGGGTGGGACGAGGAGGACCAAGGAGGAGAAGGAGGAGGAAAGAGTGGTGACGACCAGGAGAACTGGTCCAGATAGGACCCAGCCTGGCCAGGAGATGGGACTGCCATGGTTGACAAATCCTTTATGTTTGAATGATACCCAAGACCAACTCCACCCGCTGACTTTCCCTGGAGCATTGACAAAGATCCAGCGCAGTCAAATCAACTTCACTAATGACGCATCTGCCGTCAGTCACATCACGAGGGGAAGAATGCCTGGATCATGAGAGTATCTTGTCCTGGGGCCAGGGCCCAAGAATAGGGGCATGGATGGGGTGCTACTTCCTCTTTGATTCTTGTCACCTATTTCCTTCTTAGGTGCTTAGGGATAATCAGAAAAACTGGGTGAGTTAGATAGGAAGAGGAAGATGCCCCTGGGAATTCCCAGAAACCATTCTGCAACAACTTAGTCAGAGGCAGGGTTATGGTGCCCTCTCATGGATACTTTAGGAATTTACGCAATATCGGATTTGGGACGTGGCAAAGGAAGGCAGGCTAAAGCCACCAAGGGAAACTGGGGGACATCTGTAATACTGTCAACAATAAAATAAAATAAAGCAAGCCAGCAGGCCCATAGGAGGTCATAGCGGGTGTGTGTGTGTGTGTGTGTGTGTGTGTGTGTGTGTGTGTGTGTGTGGCTTCTCCTAACTTCACCAGCAAAAGTCAGGAAAATGGTTAGAGGCAAAATGTGGGAGTAGCTGATGGCAATGACAAAAAAAAAAAAAAAAAAAGTGAAAAAACCAAAGACTGTGGAGGCAGGAACTTTCCCTTTCTTGAAGCAGACGGGGTGAGGTGATTTTAATACGAAGGTACAGCCAGTAACTTTCCAAGTGGAATTGGATGCATGCCTGGTGATTGTGGATTCCAGTTAAATGAGGAATACTCTGATTCTACTGATTCCCTTGACTCAGCCGGAGCAGAAGGAGATATCATACCCATAGTGAAATGAAGTGGTGTTTGTCAGAATGGGAGAAAAGAAGGGCTTGGTGGGGGAAGGAAAGATAAAAGTAAATGAGTTAGAGGTTTCTTCTTCTCCTTCTTCTTCTTCTTCTTCTTCTTCTTCTTCTTCCTCTTCCTCTTCCTCTTCCTCTTCCTCTTCCTCTTCCTCTTCTTCTTCTTCTTCTTCTTCTTCTTCTTCTTCTTCTTCTTCTTCTTCTTTGTGTGTTATAAATATTTTTATTTTTATTTATTTATTTATTTTTAAAATAAGTCTTTATTGTTCAGATTATTATAGTTGTTCCTCTTTTTTCTCCCCATAGCTCCCCTCTACCCGGTTCCCACCCCACCCCATGCCCTTACCACCCCCCCACATTGTCCTTGTCCATAGGTGTTCAATTTTTATCCAGTCTCTTCCCGCACCCCCACACCTTCTTTCCCCCGAGAATTGTCAGTCCACTCCCTTTCTGTGCCCTGATTCTATTATAATCACCAGATTATTCTGTTCATCAGATTATTTATTCACTTGATTTTTAGATTCACTTGTTGATAGATATGTATTTGCTGTCACTTTGTTGTTCATAATTTTTATCTTTACCTTTTTCTTTTTTTATATATACATAATTTTTTTTATTGCTTAAAGTATTACAAAGAGTAGTACATTTGTCTCCTTCCCCCCCCCCCCCTTGACCTTCTTTGTCTTTTGCCCTTGGCATTTTAATTATGATGTGTCTTGGTGTGGTCCTCTTTGGATTCCTTTTGTTTGGGGTTCTCTGCGCTTCCTGGTCTTGGTAAGTCTATTTCTTTCACCAGGTAGGGGAAGTTTTCTGTCATTATTTCTTCAAATAGGTTTTTAATATCTTGCTCTCTCTCTTCTTCTGGCACCCCTATAATTTGGATGTTGGTACACTTGAAATTGTCCCAGAGGCTCCTTACACTATATTTTTGGATTCTTTTTTCTTTTTGCTTTTCTGGTTGGGTGTTCTTTTTGCTTCTTCATATTTCAAATCTTTGACTTAATTCTTGGGATCCTCTAAGTGTGCTGTTGAATCTCTGTATATTATTCTTTATTTCAGTCAGTGTATGCTTAATTTCTAATTGATCCTTTTTCATATCCTTGAAGGTCTCTCTAAATTTCTCGGAGATTTCTAGAAGATTCTTGAGTAACCTTATAACCGTGGTTTTGAACTCTATATCCAGTAGTTTGCTTTCCTCCATTTCTTTCATTTGTGACCTGTTTCTTTGTCTCCACATTTTGGCTGCTTCCCTGTGTTGATAGAGTGGCTTTGTGTGCTAGATGTCCTATAGGGCCCAGTGGCTCAGCCTTCCCAGTCACCTGAGGTGGACGCTCTTGGTGCACCCCTTTGTGGGCTGTGTGCACAGTCTTGTTGTAGTTAAGCCTTGATTGCTGTTGGTATCACTGGGAGGATTTGACCTCCAGACCGTTTGGCTGTGAGGACCAGTTGTGTCTATAGTAGGAGAATTGCTGTGCAGGAGACACCCTTATGGGGCAGGACTTGCTTCAGTGGGGCTTTGGTACTCACTGAGTCTGCCCCCTGAGTGTGTCTCCTATGGATCTGAAGAGTTGTAAATCTGGTGTGGTCTCACTCTGACCACTGGGTACACTGGCTCTTGGATCTCCAAAGAGGTGCAAAGTCAGCCACTGCCTGAGGCCATCCAGCAGGAGCTACAGAGAGATCTGCAGATTCCTCCTCTTTGTTTGGGGTTTGGAGGTGCCCAGATGAGGCGCAGATGTGAAGCAATGCAGGCTGCTGAGGAGCCTTAGGTCTTCTTTTGGAAGCTCTGGGGTTCTTTGACCCAGCTGCCGTTTGTTAGGTTTTAGATTGCAAAAGGCCAGGCCACTCATATGCAAAAGCCGATGCTATGCAAAAGCCGATGCGCACAGTTTGGGTGGGGTTGTAAATTGGGTAGGGCGGGGTCTCAGGGAATCACAGGGCGGTGCAAACAGCAATGGTTGCCTGTCAGCCCTGCCCCGGAAGGGTCCCTGGGTCTCTGTGTCCTGTGGCCCCATGCAGGAACAATGATCGCTGTGAGCACCTCTGAGAGAAAGCTGCCCTCACGTTCCAGCCCAATGCCAGACAGTCCAGTTTCTCCCTGTATGAGTCTGGGTCCCCAGAGTCTTGCCCGGAACTGGAGTTCAGAGCAGTCAGGAGTTTGTATCTCCCTCCTGATTGAAAAAGACCGCAGCATACCCAGTTGCCAGCCCATTTCGCGCGCCTCTGTATCTCCGCTCTTCCGCACCTCTGCACCTCCTACCAGTCTAAATGCACTTTTCTCTTTCCCTCTAGTTGTCAGACTTCCCCTCAGCCAGCCTTCCTGTGGTTCTGGACGATGTCTGTTTTGTCTTTTAGTTGTAGTTTTGATGTGGTTGCGTGGCAGCAAGTTCAGGTGTTTACCTATGCCGCCATCTTGGTTCCTCCGAGGTTTCTTCTTTTTAAAAAGTATTTTTTATCCCCACCCAGGAAATGTTTTTATTGATTTTAGAGAGAGAAGGGAGAGAGAGAGGGAGGAAGGGAGAGAGCGAGAGAAACATTGATGTGAGAGAGAAACATCCATCAGTTGCCTCCCAGACTTGCCCTGACCAGGGATCAAACCCACAACCTTTTGGTGTATGGGAGGACTCTTCAAACGACGGAGCCACCCAGTCAGTGCAGAGGTTTCTTAACGGTCACTATTTTTGTCTTTAAACTGTTTTCTCCTTCTAAGAAGGTGCCATACTCTTTGTGTTTCGAACCTGAAACTTTCCTATATCATAAAAGGCTAATATGCAAATTGTTCCCTCAACCGGGAGTTCCACCAGGAGTTTGACCAGGGGGTGGGGCTGGCAGGACCCCACCCATGCATGAATTCATGCACTGGGCCTCTAGTTCTGATATGATTGAATTTAAAGCTAATTGGTTACAGATTAGTGTTCGGGAATTTAGAAAACATTCTTTTTGCTTGAATGGCTTCTATTAAGTATGTAAATGAATTGCTTCATTGTGAGCCTATCCAGTAAATTTCTCCTGGTGGCAAATTTCTCCTGGTGAAATTGTCTTTGGCCACGGTATAATTTAATAATACTTAATTTATGAACACAGTAAGATTCATCTATAAATTAGAAAGGTTGAAAAGTTGACTTATTTTGATAATGATGTTAAGTTTTTTAGCTTTGTGTGTGCAAATAATACATAAACATATTAGTTTAACGAACTTAATTGAAATCATTACACAGAAAAATTCATAAATCATAAAGTGTAGCTTAATGCATTACAACTTGAACACATCAGTGCAAACATAACTATGTTAGTCTGCTCAGGCTGCTATAACAAAGACTCACAGGTACAGAAAATAAATAGACCGTCACCAGATGGGAGGAAGTTTAAAGGGCTGGGTGAAAAAGGTGAAGGGATTAAGAAGTACAAATTGGTAGTTACAAAACATGAGGATGTAAAGCACAGCATAGGGAATATAGTCAATAAAGTCAGTAATAACTATGTATGATGTCAGATGTGTACTAGACATACCAGGGGTTCATGTTGCAAGTTATGTAAATGTCTAATCACTATCTGTACACCTGAGACAAATGTAATATTGCATGTCAACTGTAACTGAAAAAAAATGAAGTCTTTAAAAAAGAGAATAATATCAAAATCAATGCCAAAAAGGAACTCTGATAATCCTTTAAATAATACAAATCTGAACAAGTGATCAAATTTTATCATAATTCCTATGTTAGAGAATTGTTTGGTATAACAGCACTTATAACATTAATCAAAATACTCTTTAATAGCTCTTTACTACTCTTTAATATTACTTCTGTTTATTAAAAGACACCTCAGAAAAAATAAAAATTCAAACCACAAATAAGGGGAAGATATTTACAACTCAGGTAATCAACAAGAGATTAATATTTGGTATGTATAAATAACTCCTCTAAAACAATAAGAAAAAGGGAAGCAATTTTGTGAAAAAATTGACAAAGGCATTCTCAGAAAATGAATCATGTATGGTCAATACACTGATGAAAATGATTAACTGTATTAATAATCAGGGAAATGTAAATCAAGACCAGAATGAGATACCATTTTACATGCATTCAATTGGCAAAAACTAAGTATGACAATATCTTCTGAAGAGAATTTTGAGCAATGAGATCTCTTATACATTAATAGTGGGTTTGAAAATTGAACAGCTACAGTGGAAAACAATTTGGCCTTATCTTATGCTATTGCACAGTCACATGCCAAGAAATTCAACTCTGAGATATATACCCAAGGGAAAATTTTGCCTTGCACATCAGAAGACATGTGATAAGGATGTTGCCAATAGCACTATCTGTAAGATCCAAAAAATGGAACACTTCAAATATCCGTTTACCACAGAATATTCCTGGTAGCATAATTGTGAGTGAAAAAGCACATCTCAAAAGACTACTCTTTTTTTTTTTTTAATCCTCACCTGAGGATATTTTTTCCACTGATTTCTAGAGAGAGTGGAAAATTAGGGAGGAGGGGGAGAGAGAGAAACATTGATTAGTTGCTTCCTGCATGCACCCCCACCAGGGCCAGGGAACCTGCAACCAAGGTATGTGCCCTTGACTGGGAATCAAACCTGAGACCCTCTGATCCGCGAGCCGATGCTCTAACCATTGAGAAAACTGGCCAGGGCTCAAAAAACTACGTTTTCATAAAGATGGAAAACAAAGATAACCAAACAATATCTTCCTTAAGCATCTACTTATGTAATAAAACCCTCAGATAGTGGTGACGTCTTGGGGATGCATGTGTACTGGATAGGAGAGGAGCACATGGGTAGACCCAAGGTACTGATATTTTATTTTATTTTATTTTTTTAAAATAAATCTTTATTGTTCAGATTGTTACAGTTGTTCCTCTTTTTTACCCCCATAGCTCCCCTCCACCCAGTTCCCACCCCACCCTCTGCCCTTACCCCCCCACTGTCCTCATTCATAGGTGTACGATTTTTGTCCAGTCTCTTCCCGCACCCCCCCTTCCCTCCCCCTCCAAGAATTGTCAGTCCACTCCCTTTCTATGCCCCTGATTCTATTATATTCACCAGTTTACTCTGTTCATCAGATTTTTGATTCACTTGATTTTTAGATTCACTTGATAGATATGTATTTGTTGTTCATAATTTTTATCTTTACCTTTTTCTTCTTTCTCTTCTTAAAGAATACCTTTCAGCATTTCATATAATACTGGTTTGGTGGTGATGAACTCCTTTAGCTTTTTCTTATCTGTGAAGCTCTTTATCTGACCTTCAATTCTGAATGATAGCTTTGCTGGATAAAGTAATCTTGGTTGTAGGTTCTTGCTATTCATCACTTTGAATATTTCTTGCCACTCCCTTCTGGCCTGCATAGTTTCTGTTGAGAAATCAGCTGACAGTCATATGGGTACTCCCTTGTAGGTAACTGACTGTCTTTCCCTTGCTGCTTTGAAGATTCTCTCTTTGTCTTTTGCTCTTGGCATTTTAATTATGATGTGTCTTGGTGTGGTCCTCTTTGGATTCCTTTTGTTTGGGGTTCTCTGCGCTTCCTGGACTTGTAAGTCTATTTCTTTCACCAGATAGGGGAAGTTTTCTGTCATTATTTCTTCAAATAAGTTTTCAATATCTTGCTCTCTCTCTTCTTCTGGCACCCCTATAATTGGGATGTTGGGATGCTTGAAGTTGTCCCAGAGGCTCCTTACACTATCTTGATATTTTTGGATTCTTTTTTTCTTTTTGCTTTTCTGGTTGGGTGTTTTTTGGTTCTTCACATTTCAAATCTTTGACTTGGTTCTTGGGATCCTCTTGTCTGCTGTTGGATCTCTGTATGTTATTCTTTATTTCAGTCAGTGTATGCTTAATTTCTAGTTGGTCTTTTTTCATATCCTTGAGGGTCTCACTAAATTCTTGAAAAACCTTATAACCATGGTTTTGAACTCTATATCCAGTAGTTTGCTTTCCTCCATTTCTGTCATTTGTGATCTGTTTCTTTGTCTCCGCATTTTTTATTGCTTCCCTGTGTTGATAGAGTGGCTTTCTGTGCTAGGTTTCAATGGCTCCTCATTGGTTCAGGATAAGCCCAGCTCCTTAAGGTGGCATCTCAGGCTTTCCACACTGTGGCTCCTGACACCTCCTCAGCATTAGTTCTCCCCACTGTTTGTCACCCACTCTCAGCTCCAATCCTGTGTAACTGCCCGGAACTGGTTCTCTGCCCCATCACAGGGTTCCTTCCCTCTGCTGCTTGGACTGCCCTTTCCCTCTCCTCCTCCTTCTCTGGGACAATAAGAGCCAGGCCAGAGATACGGTGACTTGGATTTAGGTGATGATGATGGATGTGGTAAGAACTGGAGACATTCTGACCATACTTTGAAGGCAGATACAACAGGACTTGTTGATAGACTTGGAAGTGGGGAGATAAAAAGAAAGGAGCCCAAGATTACTCCCAGTGTGTGGGTGTTGTTGTTTTTTGTTTGTTTGTTTGTTTTTGCCTGAGTAACTAGAAAGAATGAGTTCTGCTAACAGAGTCGGGAAGACAGTGGGTTTGGGTGGGACGGTAAGGAGTTCGGTTTTGGATGAGCTCATGGAAATGCCTGTTAGGAATCCAGTTGGGTGTATGAGTCTGGATTCAGGGGACTGACCTGAGCTGTGAATTATCAGTGTGAAAGTGGAATTTAAAGTCAGAAGACTGGATGAGACCACCAAGGATATAAGGGTAGATAGAAAACAGAAGAGGCCCACGACCTTCCAATATTAAGGGGCAGGAGCGATGAGCCCCCGAAGAAAAAGACAGTGATGTAGGAGGAAAAGCAGAATAAATGCAGGAAAACGCAGCATCCTGGAAGCTTCGTAGAAAAGAGATTTGATGAAGGAGGAAGTGGTCAACTGTGTCAAAGGCCAAGTAAACTGAGGTCTGAGAATTGGCCACTGGATTTAATAACAGGAAGGTCATTGGTGGTGTTGACCAGAGCAGTTTAGAAAATGGTATGAGCAAAAGCTCATGGGAGTATTCCAAAGAGAACGGACAGAGAGGAGTTGGAGTTCGGTGGCTAGACAATTATTTTGAGGAATTTTTCTGTTAAAAGGTGCAGTAAAGTAGATGCTAGCTGGAGGACGAGTTAGAGCCATGAAAGGTTTGTTTGTCTGCTGGATAAAGAACAGCAGACTATTTCTGTATGTTTATGGGATTAATCCAGTAGAGAGGAAAAGACTGATGAAGCAAGAGAAGAAATATTCAAAGACCAGAATCTTTGAGGGGTTAGGAGAGGAAGGGACCTATTCCCCGAGCAGAGAGGTTGCCTGAGACAGCAGCTCTTCTAAGCTATTCGGGTGACCTCCTCTCTCCCTTCACTCCCTCCGGTGTCTGCTCTTTGGAGAGACCTTTCCTGACCACCCTTCCAGAATGGAGCGACCCATCACTCTCTGTCATTTTCTCCTGTAGCCTTTCTTATGGCAACATTATATAACAGATTTGTTTATTTTCTGCCTTCATCATTAGAATATAAATTCTATGTAAGGAGAGACTTGCTCTTGTTCACCCCTGTGTCTGCTCAGTAAATATTTAGGAATGAAGGAACAAGTGAATCTTTCCCCCTGCCCATTATAACACACTCCATCTCATTCCATTCTTATTTTTATTACATTCTTCTATAGCCCATTCTACTTCCCTTTTCATTCAAGAAAATATTCAGTCTCATCTCCATTGGTATTCTCATGATCCCACACCATCCCCCATATACTATCCTTATCCTATGTGCATCTATCCCATCTTATCTATGTCTTATCTCCTTTGTCCCTCATCTTAATCTCCTCCCCACATTCCATCTCCTTATCTTGATCCCATCATTATGGCTAGACTCATCCCTGTTTCAAATACTGTCTCTGTTCTACTCTCTCCCATTCCATTCTCTTGCCATCAACATGCAGTGTTTTGCCTGTGGCTCTGGGATTGAATATTGACCCATGAACCAGGAGGTCATGGTTTGATTCCCCATCAAGGCATATGCCTGAGTTTTGGGGTTAATCCCCAGTAGGGGGCATGCAGGAGGCAGCCAGTCCATGATTCTCATTATTGATGTTTCTATTCTTTCTCTCCCTCTCCCTTCCTCTCTCTAAAAGCAATAAAAACACATATTTTTAAAAAGTGGAGGGCTTAGCCCATTTTAAAAAATGCAGTGTCCCTCTCCATCCACATCACTTCCTCATTCCCTGTTGAGGTCCAACCCCAACAGGTCCAGGGGTTCCCAAAGATACGGACGGAGTCGGCGAAGAAGGAATGACATGGAGACAGCGTTCAGTTGATCAGCATAGCGAGGTTCTTTTTTTTTTCCAGCCAAGTTCTGTGTTTTATTGTCTTGTTACATCTATATTTATATCAGTTGATTTTAATCCTGTCAATTTCTATTCCAAAGGTTAGGGTGTTTCTTATCTCCATTCCAGGGAGTAAAGATTATGTAGCTTAAGGGTGATTGTTTGTAGTTAAAGTGATTAACTACCCGCCTGGCACTTAGTTAAGGGGTTTTATTCCCTCCCTAACTTCAGGGGAAAATCCCTACCTGGGGAAACAACCTTTCTCGGAGAGGTGACCTTGGTTAAAACACATAGTGCCAAGAAGGTGAGCAAACATTAAGAACAGTATGCCATATACGCCAGGTCCCTTGAAACATATGCTGTGCAGATGTTTCTTCCCTGCAGCGGCTGTGTCAAGCAGCAAGGATGGACCAGCTTCCGGCAAATTCCCCCTTTTTTTATTTTTTAAAATGATAGTGCATGTAAATCAGTGGCCACCTCTCAGATTGGGTTGTTTAAGACTTGGAAGAAGACTGACAAGTAATGATAGTGAGCATGGCTATAAACATAGTGGATGGAGTGCACACGGAGCCTTGTTCCTATAGAAGGTTGCTGGCCTCTTCAGTCAAGGGATTTCAGCTGTCCTCAAGTCAGGGGTTTGGTTGTCCTTGTTGATCTGGCTAGCAGGCAGCGTCATTGGCGATGGGCTTCCCAAGGCGTCAGCGAGTTGAAGGGCTGGATCAAAGGGTCCATCAGGGCTGCGCTTGATGGTGGTGTCAGTGTCCGGGGAGGAGTCAGCTGTGCCCTCTGGGTCAGCTGATATGGATGATACCGAGGAGAATGAGGTGGAAGCGTTTAGAAAAAAGAGGGAGAAGAAAGGGAAGAAGGCAGCATCCTGACACAGCCCTTTCCTTCAGCTGCCCCTTTCCCTGTGGTCCAAGGTAGAAATGGGAAACAAGTCCTGTTGCAGTGAGAGGGCAGCTGCTGTCAGCCAGTTTGTCTTTACCTGGGTCCCGATCTGAGCTGGGCGTGGGAAGCGAAGCAGCCATGGGGGCAGGAGACCTCCCTCAGAAGGGGTGAGGGTTCAGGCCTCTGCAAAGTTGGGGGGGTGAGGGTCTATGCCCGACCTCTGTTGACCCCCAAGTTGTCTCCTGATGGCCCCCTCTGCGACGTGCCTGTCTTAGGCTGTTCCTTCCCTGAGGAATCTTACCTGTCTCTGGCTAACCAGCCATCCTCTGGGGCCAAACAGGGTGATGTGAGGTGTGCGAATGAGGGAGGGGCAGCGCCCCCCCGCAAGAGGTTCAGTTCTGTCTCCTTGGTAGCCTATGCCCCCATGGCCTCCATGCCCAGCACCTGCCTTGGGCTCCCGTCGCCTGCTGGCGGGGCCCCGGCTCTGGTCACATATCTTGGGGAACCAAGGTTTCTTCTCCAGGGAAGGCCCAGCTCACACCATTGGGCGAGAGACAGATCCATGGCACTGGCCACCACAAGGCCTCAACCTCAGCGTGAACAGAACACCCAGGCAACAGCTGTGGGCAAATGGACTGTGAGAAGGTGGTCCCTCTTGACAGAAGGGGCCAATACTGGACAAAGGAAAGTCCCCGGACAGGGCTTTCTAAGCCCAGGATGTCAGGCTCTTGGCACAAGACAACTCCACGTATGGGGCATATACCAGACACCCCCAGTCATGGCAGAGAAAGGAGGTGCTCTTCCTGGAACAGTAGGGTAGGGAGATTCTAGAAAAGGCTGTGTTCA
This sequence comes from Myotis myotis, assembly GCF_014108235.1. NCBI lineage: Eukaryota > Metazoa > Chordata > Mammalia > Chiroptera > Vespertilionidae > Myotis > Myotis myotis. Next base: position 27,571,827 of record NW_023416324.1, on the reverse strand, counting down.
GGAGAGAAGGAGAAAGGCCAAAGAACCAGCAAACAAGTAGTCAGATTTTAAAAAAAGAAGAAGAAGAAAGAAAAGAAAAAAAAGGAAAGGAGATGTGGGGCAAAGCTGGGACATATGGACAGACACATGCGATCCTCCCAATGGACAGGTTGTTCCAGCTCAGGGCTGCACATTGGCACTGGTCAGGTGTGCTAGGGTGAGGTGGAGACAGAGGGCAGTGAGACATAAGGTCCGACTAGACGGTCTGGAATCCACACAGGTGAGTCTGCATCCTAAGGGTCCCTGTTCGGGCGCCAGATGTTGGGGTCCAACCCCAACAGGTCCAGGGATCTCCAAAGGTGTGGATGGAGTTGGTGAAGAAGGAATGACACAGAGACAGCGTTCAGTTGATCAGCAGCCTAGCCAGGATCTCCAGCCAAGTTCTGTCTCTTTTTTTATTCTCCTGTTACATCTATATTTATACCATTTGATTTTAAGCCTATCCATTCTATTCCAAAGGTTAGGGCATTTGTTATCTCCATTCCAAGGTCACTACTCTATTGTTCTGTTAAGCTACAAGGAAGTAACTGAAGGAGATTATCCTAAGTAAAGATTATGTAGTTTAAGCGTGATTGTTCCTAGTTAAAGTGATTAACTACCTGCCTGGCACTTAGTTAAGGGGTTTTACTGATTCCCTTCCTTAGTCCTGTTAATCCCTAACTCCAGGGGAAAATCCCCACCTGGGGAAACAACCTTTCCCAGAGAGGTGACCTTGGCTAAAACACATAGCGCTAAGAAGGGGAGCAAACATATTAAGAACAGTATGCCATATACCAGGGGTCCTCAAACTATGGCCCGCGGGCAACATGCAAATACAAATATTGTATTTGTTCCCGTTTTGTTTTTTTACTTCAAAATAAGATATGTGCAGTGTGCATAGGAATTTGTTCAGAGTTTTTTTTAAACTATAGTCTGGCCCTCCAACGGTCTGAGGGACAGTGAACCGGCCCCCTGTTTAAAAAGTTTGAGGACCCCTTCCATATACCCCAGGTCCCTTGAAACATATGCTGTGCAGATGTTTCTTCCCTGAAGTGACTGTGTCAAGCAGCAAGAATGGACCAGCTTCCGGCAATTTCCTTTTTTTTTTTTATTAAATCTTTATAGTTCAGATTATTATAATTGTTCCTCTTTTTTCCAATAGCTCCCCTCCCCTCGATTCCCTTCCCACCCTCCGCCCTCCCCCCCCTCCCCCACTGTCCTCATTCATAGGTGCACAATTTTTGTCTAGTCTCTTCCCGCATCCCCACACCCCTTCCCCCCCAAGAATAGTCAGTCCACTCCCTTTCTACGCCCCTGATTCTATTAAAAGCAGAGCAATTAAAATTGAACTTCACTCGGAACTCTAGTTTCTGCCCAGACTGACCAGCTGGTCAACAAGGCTTTTTGCATTGCTTATTGGGTTAAAAGTACTGCGCATCCTTCTTCATCTTATCTCCTAAAGAATTTATCAACCTGGCACCTGGATAAATACTCTCAGCTTCTTGAGAGTTTTGTACTCTCTTTGTACTGTAAGTTTTTCCCCCATACCAGTTTGTGACCTTGACCTAAACTTTCCTTCTATTCAAGGCAGGACCAAAAAAATGTTTCTTTACATTAGGATATAATCCTATTTTGTTCTTAATAATGAATGAGTTTATTATATAATATATAACTATTATAATAATTATATATTATTATAATTAATTAACATATAACTATTACTATGTTAGCAAAACTGTTACTCCCAAAATAATTAGGATTCCTTATGTCATTTTATTCCTAGTTTTCTCAGTAAAATATCAATCCAAGATTATAGGCCTCAACTTTCAGTTTGGTGTTTGATACTTTTCCTTTGAAATTTTTTGGAATGTTTTTTACTATTCTTTTTTTAAAAATATATTTTTATTGATTTCAGAGAGGAAGGGAGAGAAATAGAAACATCAGTGGTGCTATAGAATCATCAATCTGCTGCCTCCTGCATGCCCCACACTGGGGACTGAGCCTGCAACCCAGGCATGTGCCCTTGACCGGAATCGAACCCAGGACCCTTTCACAGGGGTCGCCTAAGACCATCAGAAAACACATAAATAATTACATATTGTTTTTGTGATTAATCACTATGCTTTAATTATGTTCAATTTGTAACAATGAAAATACATCCTGCATATCAGATATTTACATGACGATTTATAACAGTAGCAAAATTACAGTTATGAAGTAGCAACAAAAATAATTTTATGGTTGGGGTCACCACAACATGAGGAACTGTATTAAAGGGTCGCGGCATTAGGAAGGTTGAGAAGCACTGCTCTAGGGAATGATAATGTATACGGAGCATAAGGCATAAAGGGGCGGCAGTGCACCCATCACCCAGCGTGGGTAGTAGAGCCTCACCAATAGCTTTGAAACCTTTTGGAAGATCCTTCCCAATTGCATGCCCCTCCCTCCTCTGCAAGGATAGTGACTATTATACATTTTGTGAGTAAAATCCCCTTGCTTCTTGTGATCATTTTATTACACATTATGTACATAACCCTAAAAATATTGTTAAATGTTGTGTCTTTGAGTATTGTATAAGTTCTCAAAGTATTGTGTCATAATGTATGTATACTTCCCGAATTAGCTTTTAAAAAATATATTTTTATTGATTTCAGAGAGAAAGGGAGAGGGAGAGAGAGAAACATCAATGATGAGAGAGAATCATTGATCAGCTGCCTCCTGCACGCCCCCTACTGGAGATTGAGCCTGCAACCCAGGCATGTGCCCTTGACCGGAATCGAACCTGGGACCCTTCAGTCCACAGGCCGATGCTCTGTCCACTGAGCCAGTTAGTAATTCTTTGTGTTAAATTTTCCCAGTTCAAATTACTAGCATGGTTTCTTTTGCCCGACAGCACCCTAAGCATGTAGTCTACCTGGAAATGATTTTGTAGATGGTATGAGATATACATAGGAGTCCAAGCTCACTTTTCCCATACAGATAGCCAATCGTCTCAGCACCACTTACCCCACTGCTCTCATGACAGCTCTGTCATATATCAACAGGCCAAATGGGCTTGCGTTTGTTTCTGGATTAATATTTTATCTCATTTTTCTGTGCTTGCACTAATGCCTTCAGGTCTTAATTATTATATTTTATAATAAATTTTGGTAAAGCATATCCTTCCACCATTTAATTTTTTTCACAGTAATGTTGGATTTTTATCTAATGCCTTTTTTCTTCTTTTAATGAGATTATCTTGTATTTTCTTCTTTAATCTATGATGAATCACACTGATTGCTTTTTAAAGGTTAAACTCTAAATCTGTTTTGTTGTTTCTGCTGAATCCATCTTATGGCGGTCTATTTCCTCATATTTTCTTTTTTTTTATTGTTTGCTAATATTTGGCTAAACAATCTGTAAGGTTAAGATTATATAAATTTGAACCCCAGACTCCTGAGAGGGCAGGTTCATGGTTAAAACTTCTCTGGGGAGCCTATTTATTATTATTATTATTATTATTATTATTATTATTATTTTCACTCAGACTCAAAACCAAGACAGATAGGATGTGGATTTTCTTATCACTCTAATTTGTATAGGCCCAAGACTTGCCTCCATTTCCCATAATGTCTATTTAACCCCCAAACTCCAAGTTTCTGGTTTTGGCAATTTCCCAGGATAGCCTAGCTTCCATGTTGGTATATCACTAATTTCACCTCTTTGAATCTGTTTTAGGCTCCTGGAGATTTTCCATAGTGTCTTGAAGTTCCAGCAAAGTGTATGAGTATGTATTTATTGAAATTTATTCAGTGTTAGTATGTTTTAAAAAAATATTTGTATATGTTTTATTTTCTTCAGAGAGGAAGAAGAGGGAGAGAGATAGAAACATCACTGATGAGAGAGAATCATTGATTGGCTGCCTCCTGCATGCCCCCTATTGGGGATCAAGCCATAACCCCGGCATGTGCTCTCACCGGGAATCAAGCAGGTGATCTCTTGGTGTATGGATGATGCTCAACCACTGAGGCACACTGGCCAGGCAGTATTAGTATGTGCTTTTTAAAGTAGAAGGGCTTTTTAAAATACTCGAGTGAGCCATACTAAGTCTTTTTGTTGTAATATCTAGAGTATTACTATATGTGACATTACCAACTTATTCTAAAATGTTAGATAATTTTTCTTAATGGACCTGGTGATGCCATATATTGGGAAAGTTAATGTCCAAAGCCTTTCCGTTTCAGTTATTTCTCCGAGATTCTATAATTTTGCTTGGGGGAGAGACTGGAAGTGGTGCAGAACCGGATAATATCCCCATAATTACATACGCCAGACCGATTCCTTGGGTGCCAAAAGTAAGCTCATGTTCCACAGATGAAATAAGTCCCCATAAATGATCACCAACAGTCTAATTGGGCAATTGAGCAACTGAATAGCGGAAGATTAAGATAGAGTGATGTATTGAATTCAGGGAAATATCGTAAGAATTAATACAACATTCATTATAATTACATTGGCTACTGGCCACAGGAACTAATCCATTTTGAATGAAACATTAAAACCCTTTAATGGTGATAGCTATTTGTGGAAAGAGTACGGGAGTATTGGAAATTACGCTGGAGACGGGACGCATTCGGAAGGTTTTATTGGTCCTATTCCAGGAGCTATCAGGAAGAACTTTTTTGTGTCCTCTGGCTCCGAATGCCTTTCTCGAGGAGGGACAGTGGGACCATGGGTGTCCCATGGGAACTGATTCCACATTGGCGATGCCGTGGTGACTGCCTGGTGGAGCTGTTTGCAACATTTGGTCTCTTCGCAGGGGAGAGGGGACCAGCATACTCACTGTGTCTATAAATTTTTGAGATAAGAATTGAGCAAGGACTTCTTTTTTGTTTAGTGGGTGGAAAATCGCTATTTTTTTGTTTTGTTTCTCTTGCAGAAGAGAGATTAGTACTGGAATTATTCTTGTTGAAGTTGTAACCTCCTATATTGCTCACACACTGGCTTACTTCCAGCCCCCTTTGTTAGGATAAGTATCAGTTGGCATGCAGAGAGCGAATAATGAGCCAATATAAACTATCCACCAAGTTGTTCTTAAGGTTAAAAGTCCATGAAATAGGTATAAGAATCTGCCATGCCCATGGCACAGACATCTTCTTGAGGTGGGAAGCCTGGGCCAGGACACGTGATGCTAAGACAAGCTGGGATGGTCCCTTCCAGTGAAGCTCAGGGCTGCTTCTTTCCTCTGATAAATCTTCATGTTTTTCAAGCTTCAGTTTGTAGATTTTAGCTCAGTTTTTCCAAGGGGATTGTCTAGCCTTCCTGGTCCCGTGAATAGAAAGTTTTGACACACTTCAGTAATGATTTTTAAAAAATATTTGTTTTTTATTTTTTTAGATGACATTTAAAAAATATATTTTTATTGATTTCAGAGAGGAAGGGAGAGGGAGAGAGAGATGGAAACATCAATGATGACAGAGTTTCATTGATTGGCTGCCTCCTGCCCATCCCCCACTGGGGACTGAGCCCGAAATCCAGGCATGTGCCCTTAATTGGAATCGAACCCGGGATCCTTCAGTCCACAGGCTGACGCTCTATCCACTGAGCCAAACCAGCTAGGGCAAAATATGTTTTTTTAAAAATTGATTTTAGAGAGAGAGGAAGAGAGGGAGGGAGAGAGAGAGAGAGAGAGAGAGAGAGAGAGAGAGAGAGAGAAACATCGATGTGAGAAACATCAATTGGCTGCCTCCTGCATGGTCCCCTACTGGGAGTTAAACCCAAAACCTGGGCATGTGCCCTGACTAGGAATTGAATGAGCGACCTCTCAGTGCATGGGCTATGACACTCAAACACTGAGCCACACTGGCCAGGGCACTTCAGTAATGATTTGTAATAATGTAGCAAAATGCCATTTAATAAATAAACTAGAGGCCCGGTGCATGAAAATTCATGCACTGGAGTGGGGGTCCCTCAGCCCGGCCTGCCCCCTCTCACAGTCCAGGAACCCTCAGGGGCAGGAGGCAACCTGGCAATCGGGGGAAGGTGACACACCCATCACACCTTTGCTGCTGCCACTGTCGGCAGCACAAGCCTCGGCCGGCCCTGGTTACCTGAGCCTGGGGCGGCCCTGGGCAGCTGGGGGGCTGAGGGGACTGGGAGACTCCAGAGGCAGGCACATGGAGCAGCTGGGCCTGCCTGCGGGGTGGGCCTGGCCTTGCTGCATGCCTGCCGTTCCAGCAGGGCTGAGGGAACTGGGCACCGCCATCTTGTGGCTGTGGGTGCTGCCATTTTGAGGGCGTGGCAGTCAATTAGCATATTCCATCCTTATTGGCTGTGGGCTCTGCCATCTTTGCAGCCTGCTGCTCAGTTGTTTGGTTGTCCCTCACTAACACCTCTGCTGGCCTGGTCGCCCCAAGCAGCCTGTTCGGTTGTCTGTTCGGTTGCGATGGTTGCTTAGGCTTTTATATAGATAGACTAGAGGCCTGGTGCATGAAATGCATGCATGGATGGGGTCCCTAGGCCTGGCCGGCGATCAGGGCCTATTGGGGCCTTCTTGCCCAGGCCTGATAGGGAAGGACAGGGGAGGGACGGCGGGAGGTTGGCTGGCCAGGGGGAGGGACTGGGGAAGGTTGGCTGACTGTGGGAGCACACGGACCACCAGGGGGCAGCTCCTGTGTTGAGTGTCTGCCCCTTGGAGGTCAGTGCATGTCACAGCGATCGGTCAACCGGTTTTTCTGGTTGTTTGGTTGTAACAGTAGCTTAGACTTTTATATATATAGTAGAAGCCTGTTGCACGAAGAGATTAATGCAATAGGCCTTCCTTTCCCCTGGCTGCTGGCACCGGTTTTCCTCCAGCACCCGGGACCCAGGTCTTTGCTCTGGATGGGCTCTGGCCAGAGCCGGCCCCAGGCTGTGAGACGTTCACTGCTCCGCCGGTCCTGGGGCCTTCACTGCTCCAGCTCCCGGGCCGTCAGGCTTCACTCCACTGCTTGGAGCCTATGTATGCAAATTAACCGCCATCTTTGTTGGTGGTTAATTTGCATATCGCTCTGATTAGCCAATTGTGGGCATAGCGAAGGTATGGTCAATTTACATCTTTGTCTATTATTAGGTAAGATAGATGTTTTCCAAGTTGATGGCCGCTGGAAGTAAAGCAGAAAGTTCCATGAGTCTGCCAGTATTTCTTTTGGCTGTATAGCTCATGCTCCTGAGAATTATGAGCAAGATGCCTGGCCATTTTGGTCTCCACATTTGGCCAATTTAGTCTTTGAAATATCATTTTGGCTCTACTGAGCTAATTGTGGGTGATGTGAGCAGTGAAAGCATTAGTGTTAGTAAGGCTTTACACCTTTTCTTTACAATTTTACCTGAAAACTGAGGGCCCTGATCATTGCAGAAGAATAAAGTTGCCTAAACCTGGCAGTGAAGTTCTTTAGAAGTCTTCAATTAATCGTGATTGTGTAAACCATTGCTGAGTTTGTCTGTTCTAAAAACATACATGAATTACCAAGTCTAATAAAATGAATGACATTTTTTTGCGTGGCAGAAGTAACCAAAAATATTTACAAGTGTCCTTGTGGTAGAAGATGAACTACTTGTACTTATGGGAAAGTTGGTATAACTGTTCATTCATTCTGTGAATATTTACTGAGCACCTGCTAGATACCAGGCATTGTTCCAGATGCTGGGGATAAAGTGGTGACTAAAGAAGGCAAACATTCCTTCCCACATCTTCTGGCGAAGACAGACAACAAACAAGGTACAGAAATTATATACATAAAATGTTAGGTAGTACTTATTGCTAATGAGAAAAATAAAGCCATGGAAAGGGATAGAAAGTGTGTATGTGGTAGAAGGATTACAATTTTAGGTACCGTGGCCAAGGCAAGGTTTCACTGGGAAGGAGACCTTTGAATAAAGCCATGTGGGTATGTGTGGGAAGATTATTATTAAGTTCTATACAGCTAGGTTCCATGAAAAAAGAGAGCAATGGTCTCGTGTGTTCCTGTTATTAGATGTATGGGAGTGTGGCCCTGGCCGGGTGGCTCAGCGGGCTAGAACATTGTCCTGATACACCAAGGTTGTGGGTTGGAATCAACTAAAATAAGTGGAACAACAAATCTACATTTTTGCCTCTCTTCTTCAACCATTCTAAAATCAAAGAACAAAATAAAATAAACAAAAAAAAAAGCATGGGAGATCAGAAGAAACCAGTAAAACCTTTGGTTCTGAGGTGGAAAGATAACCAGGAGATCAAGTGAAGAAAATGTGCTCAAGGAGAAGAGGGTGACCGACTGTGTCTAGTGCTGCTCTGAGTAAACTGAGCGAGATGAGGGCAGAGAGTGGCCAGCTGGGTGGGGCGGGCGGAAACCTGGTTGAAGTGGCTTCCAGGGAGAAAGAAGAGAGAAACTGGAGATGGTGAGCAACAACTTTTATTGTGATGGATTTTGCTTTAAAACAGAGAAACAGCATGCCCTAGCTAGTTTGGCTTAGTGGATAGAGCATTGGCCTGATAGAACCAAATGTCCCAGGTTTGATTCCAGTCAATGGCTCGTACCTCGGTTGCAGGCTCTGGTCTGAGCCCTCTCTTTTCCACTCTCCCTAAAAATCAATGGGAAAATATCCTCCGGTAAAGATTAACAACAACAACGACATCTATAATAATAATAAACAAATATGTAAATGTACTGTCCCTCCGTGACACCCACAGCCGATCAGGAGTGAGTATGCAAATCAACCCGACAAAGATGGTGGGCCTGTGGGCAGCACGCATGCACACAGGTGCTGAGCAGCCAGGGGTGGGATGGGAGAGCGGGCGGCTTGGCAGAGCGGGAGAATGGACAGGGAGCGGGCGGCTTGGGGGGTGGAAGCCCAGCGTGTGGGAGCACCAGGAATTCTGGGAATTGTAGTTCTGGTGGTATCCCCTGGATGGGAGTGGAAGCCCAGAGTGTGGGGAGCACCAGGAATGCTGTGAATCGTAGTTCTGGTGGCAGACACATTGCGGGATCTCCTAGATCAGTGATGGCGAACCTATGACACGCGTGTCAGAGGTGACACGCGAACTCATTTTTTTGGTTGATTTTTCTTTGTTAAATGGCATTTAAATATATAAAATAAATATCAAAAATATAAATCTTTTTTATACTATGTTGCAAATATCAAAAAATTTCTACATGTGACATGGCACCAGAGTTAAGTTAGGGTTTTTCAAAAATGCTGACATGCCGAGCTCAAAAGGTTCGCCACCCCTGTCCTAGACACTAGAGCAAAGTGAGCCTGGAGCAAGTTACTGTTGCAGGTGGGGGGTGGAGGGAGAGCAAAGGTGAGAGGCATAAGTAAAGTCAGAGTGTCGAGGAAAAATTAAAGGGAAGATATCCTGCAACTTCTAGGAAATCTCCACCAATGGAGCAAAGAAAAAAAAAGACCTCTACTATGGTGTGAGCACAAAACCAAACTGGGTTGGGGTCTCAGACAATTCGCTCATATGATTGCAAAGACAGACAGAATCTTCCGGATTGGAGAGGGCTCCCCTGAGGGCTCCCAGATTGGAGAGGGTGCAGGTCGGGCTAAGGGACCCCCGCCCCCCCCCCCCCCGTGCACAAATTTCGTTCACCAGGCCCCTAGTCTATATAATAAAAGGCTAATATGCAAATTGTCCCCATGGCGGGGAGTTTGACCAACAGGAGTTAGACATGCACTGACCACCAGGGGGCAGTGCAGAACATAGCGGGCATTGGCAACGTGGTGCTGCCGGTGGGTGGCAGTGGAGGTGCTGCCAGCCCCGATGGGCCCTGACAAGAGCAGGACCGCAGCGGGATGGTGGAGCAGGTGAGCGGGCAGCGTCAGGCCAAGGTGGATGTGAGCAGAGGCCCCAATTGCCCTGCCGGTCACCCCACAGAGAGTGACCAGTGGCAGTGGCGGCCGGCGGGGCCAGTGAACGGGCAGCACCAGGCCAAGGTGGGTGCGAGCAGGAGCCCCACAGATCGGCCCTGATTGCCGGCCAGGCCTCTAGTAATAAATAAAGCAGAGAAATAGTACAATAGCTAGAAGGGGTAATAGGGTAAAGGGAAGTCTTTGCCTTATTGTTTTCTATTTCTTTTCTTGGGTGGGAGGGGTGTTGGGAGATAATACAGCGTTTCTTAATGCTGGTGGCAACTATCCATTAGAGAGTTAGAGAAATTGCTGGAGCGAAATGAGGGCACAGACAGCCCAGGAGAGAAGGCAGAGGGCTGGTGGGTAAATGCTGGTAGATTGGTGGAATTGATAGTGGGAGCTATGGCAACTCTCTCCTTGTGGCATCTATTAGAGGAATAAGAAGCAAGGTCAGCAGCAGGGAGTTAGGATGGAACCTGTATGAAAAGGGAGGAGATGTGAAGCAATTAACTAAGCGAGTTAATGGACTAGAAGAATGTAGAATAATTGCTAGGAAGCTAAGTGCCCACTGGAGATAAGTGGTCATGCATTTAAAGTAGTCCAGCCAACATGGTCACTTTTCTTCAGCCATATTTGCAGCACTGATGCAGGCATGGAGTAGCTGGGAGAACTGGGTTTCATCAAAGTTTGGGTTTTGCCAAGCAAGTAATACAAGTTGAGATCTGGCCAAGGGAGTTGAAAGTGTTTGCAATGGTTGGTTATGATAGAACTGGGTAAGAAAATGTATTAGTCAGCTCGGATTGCCAGAAAAAAATACCACAGTTTGGGTGACTTGAACAACAGATATTTATTTTCTCAGAGTTCTGGAGGCTGGAAGTCCAAGATCAAAGTGCCAGCAGGGTTGATTTCTGGTCAAGCTTCTTTTCCTGGCTTGCCCACGATTGCCTTCTTTCTGTGTCCTCACATGGCCTCTCCTACGTGCATGGACAGAGAGAGAGGAAGAGGGAAAGGGAGAGAGAGAGATCTGGTATCTCTTCCTGTTTTTTTTTTTTAAATATATTTTTATTGATTTCAGAGAGAGGAAGGGAAAGGGAGAGAGAGAGAGAAACATCAATGATGAGAGAGAATCATTGATCGGCTGCCTCCTGCATGCCCCCCACTGGGGATCGAGCCCATAACCTAGGCATGTTCCCTGACCCAGAATCAAACCGTGACCTCCTGGTCCATGGGTCGATGCTCTGTCACGGAGTCACACCAGCCAGGTGTGTGTTTTTTCTTTGTTTGTTTTTTAGGTATAAGTGACATATAACATTGTAATTAGTTTCAGGTATACAACATCGTGATTCCATGTTTGCATATATTGCAAAATGATCACCACAATAAGCCTAGAGAACATCCTTCCCCATACACAGTTACCAAGTCTTTTTTTCCTTATGATGAGAACTGACAAATGCTTGAGGAAGGAAAACTGTAGGCCAATCTCACCCCTAAACGTAGATACAGAAATCTTAAACATATTAGCATGCCATGTCATTGCTTTCAATTGTTTGTTGCCCCATCCTATGAAAGGACTATACTTCTACTCTCCATGGGCATCGGGCTTGATCAAAAGACTTGCTGTAGCCAATAAAACGTGAGTAAAAGTGACCGAAGCTTTAGGAGTCATTCTGTGGTTCTGCCTCCTCGACATGAGTGGGACGTCCTAGATATGGGCTGCTTTACCTGCCTAGGTTCCAGAATGAAGAAAGTGTGGGCCCTGGCCGGGTAGCTCAGTTGGTTAGAGCATCATTCTGATAGACCAAAGTTACAGGTTCATCCCCGGTCAGGTGTTTAGGGTTTTTGTTTGTTTTTTAGTTTCCTTTGTGGCGTCATCAGTATTTTTTTTTGAAAGACTACCCAATTTTTAAATAATGACAGCTGCACTCACAGCGTAATAGCACTTAGCGGTATCACACAAAAAATCCTTTAGTGTAGGAGTTTCACTACTAAAGGCGAGGATTTGATCTCTGAGCTGGGTGCACACTTGACCAATGGGTTCACTGCTTGGGGTGCTCTATTCAAGAACAGATCCATGGTTTAAACAAGGCACTTTTATTTCCTACAGCAAGTAAAGGAGACAGGGGATGCATATCCAAAGCCCTGTCTCCCAGAAGGGAGGCTTAGCCAGTGCTTATAACACTATTTGGTCAATTACACATTGATTTCTTCTTTGTACTTGGCTGCATTTATCAGGTTGAGTCACTGTCAAACTCATCCTGTTTACAACTGTTCTGTAAAATACTGGGCTACAAGTTAACATTTAGCAAGAATCGCGTTTAGTAAGGATGACCTAGACCAGCAGTTCTCAACCTGTGGGTCGTGACCTCTTTGGGGGTTGGACAACCCTTTCACAGGGGTCGCCTAAGACCATCAGAAAACACATATATAATTACATATTGTTTTTGTGATTAATCGCTATGCTTTAATCATGTTCAATTTGTAATAATGAAAATACATCCTGCATATCAGATATTTACATTACAATTCATAACAGTAGCAAAATCACAGTTATGAAGTAGCAACAAAAATAATTTTATGGTTGGGGGGTCACCACAACATGAGGAACTGTATTAAAGGGTCGCGGCCTTAGGAAGGTTGAGAACCACTGGCCTAGACCTTGAGACCCTTGTCCTGTCTAACGGACGGACACTGCCAGGGAGCAGTATTTATTACAAACCCATTGTAATTAAGACAATGCGGTATAGTGTAGGGACTGGCCAATGGAAAAGTGTGGGTTTAGATAAAGGAAGTCCATACCTACCCACTGTCCAAGAGGTCCAGCCGGTTCTGGGCACCTTCTCACCTTAGACCTCTACTTTCCTTTATTCTCTAAATTCTGGAGCCAGTCTCCTTCAAGAAGTGTAGCAAGAACTGGAGGGAGTGCCCTTAATGAGTTGGGAAACTGCCTAAGGCTACAAAAGGCTACAAGCATTTGGGAACATTCTCCTAGAAGATTTTATAATTCAGTTTATATAAGGAACACACTCCAACAGAGTCAATAAAGACACCCCCCCACCACCACCACCACTCATGATGTTCCTCGGAGAGCATACCTTGTTCTGACTCTCAGTTCATACTGAGAAGAACTACTCACATCTATACGTGGAGGAGAGAACAATTCAATGGCAATGGTTATAAAAGGATGTTGAAAGGGACTTTTCTCTCATTCCAGAGGGCCCAGTAGGACCAAAATTGAGGACAAAGCGTCAAGTACTCCAGATTCTTAAAAAACCCCTGCAGTAATTAAAGGCTAGTCACCCCTTTAAGGACTTGAGTTAACCCACTAGCTCTGCTGTCCCTAACCATCATCCCAAACTCCCCATCTCCACATAAGCAGAAGAAAAGAAAGGAGAGAGGGAAACATGCTTCTGTAGCAGGTAAGTCAGACGCATGTGAGTCTTTGACATGTCTTTGAGGAAGGGAGGAGAGCCCTGGCTCTTCTTTCACCTTCGCATGATTGAGGAGGAGGAGATTTCATAGCCCTGCCCGAGAGCAGGTGTAAGAGAATCACTTGTAGTGATGTTGTAGGTAATCATAAGGAGACTGGCATGTCATCCACACTCCTTTTTTTTTTAAAGACAGTAACCAATTTTTAAATAGTGACAGCTGCACTCACAGCATAATAGCACTTAGTGGTATCACACAAAAAATGCAGTGGATTTGGTCTGCTTTCTGTGACTGGTTGAGCAGGAAGAGAAGATATTGGAGAGATGGAGGGTAACAAGAGGCTGCAATGGAGCAGCCCATACTCCATGATTTGGGGTTGTCTGTAGGCCAGTGGCCACCAGGGATAATAGTTGAGATTAAGTTACTCTGCCAGTGCCCTATTGTGATGTTATGATTTATAGTAAGAAATATATATGTGTGTGTATATATATATATATCAGCAGGACTTCTAACATTTTAAATGGGTTGATCATATATATATGCCTAAGTGACCAACCAGTAGACTGGTCGTTATGATGCGCACTGATGACCAGGGGGCCTGGTGGTCGGTGTGCTCCCACAACTTAGCTGACTGACTGTAGTGGCCCACCAGCGGGGCAGCAGCCACTCACTCCCTCAGTAGTCCTGCAGGTCCAGTCTCTGGAGAATGGGCCAGGCACCAAGGGACCGCGCCACCGGCAAGATCCCAACAGCACCACCGGCCTCCTGGAAGTCAGCCTCCGGCACTGCGCCTGCTTCCCCTCCCTAGACGCTCCACAAGGAAGAAACGATATAAAAGCAGCCATCAGGTGGCTTCCGACAACCGACAACCAGTGTGAATGTTAGCAGAACGGATCCAGATCCTGGGCCGACAAGGGCGTTCTACCACCCACCCAGAGGGCCGACACTCCCCTCAGGACAGGCTGCGGAGCCTCTCCCGATCAGGACTGACTGGGCGCGAGCCCACTGCAGGCTCAGCGGGCCAGGATGAGTGGGAGCAGCAGGCAGGAGCAACAGGCAGCATTGGACTGCCGGTTTCAGCCCAATCCCCACAGGCCACACCAAGGGACCCCACCAGTGCATGAATTTGTGCACTGGGCCTCTAGTATATATATATAAAATCTTTGTCCAGGTTTCTGGCACAGAGCTCTGAAAACCCTTGGAATTTCCTAAGTGATGGAAATAGAAAGTGTCTATTGTGTTAATGAGGTGATTTGGGATTCCTGGGTCTGTGCCCAGAGAACTGACCATGTGATTAGGGTTGAAACTTTCAGTCCCATACACCTGACATCCAGAGAGAGGAGAGGGGCAGGAGGTTGAATCAATCTCCGCTGGCCAATGATTTAGTCAATCATACCTGTGTAATGAAGCTCCATAAAAACTGAAAAGGACGGGGTTCAGAGAGCTCCCAGGCTGGTGGACATGTGGAGACTCAGGCTGAGTGATGCACTTGGAGAGTGTAGAAGCTCCGCCCCCTTACCCATACCTTAACCTGTGAATCTTTTACATCCTGCTGTTTCTAAGTTGTACCCATTTATAATAAACCAGTGATCTAGTAAGTAAAATGTTTCCCTGAGTTCTGTGAGCCACTCTAGTAAATAATCAGACCCAAGGAAGGGGTTGTTGGAACCTCCCACTATAGCAGGTAGGACAGAAGCACTGGTGACAACTGGGCTTGCAACTGGAGTCTGAAGTGGTGGGGGAAGTCTTGTAAGGTGGAGTTCTCCACCTGTAGAATCTGATGCTGTCTGTGTAGACAGTGTCAGAATTGAGTTAAATTGTAGGACACCCAGCTAGCGTTGGAGATTGCTTGGTGGGAAAGTGAAGTGTTCTGTGTGAAAGTAAAGGAGACACAGGGAATAAAGACATAATAGGGAAGAACTGGGGTTTGCCTTTTAGGAGGTGGGAAATCCTCCTTTACAAGAGGGTGTTAGACCACTTGGCCAGTCTAGACTGACTGCTAAGAGGGCAGTCTGTGTATACAGAGTCTAATTTATGCAGGCCAATGCGTTTTCCCACTGGGAAGCAGCAATGGTCAAGAGCTGGTGTTATGGTTTGATCATTGCTGATCTCTGCTGGGTGGAGGGTGAAGTCTCTCTGTAGGGTGAGAGGCGACAGAGAATCTGGTTTGTTACTTTTTTTTTTTGATCCTCTGATCATTGATTTAAGGGATCGAATCACTAAAATATTTTGTGCCCGGTGGAAAGGAGAAGAGCCCCTTGAGATCTGGACTGGTTCTGTGTCCAGAGTGTTTGTGGTTCTGCGTCCACTCTGAGTAGTGACTGAAGTTGTAAAGCTGAAGCTGTGAACTCTGGGCATCTGTAAGCCTATAAATGAGTAAAGCCTTAAATTTCATTGTGCAAATGTGGAATCTACCTCCTATGGGTACTGACAAATTAGATTATGGCTCTAGCTGGTTTGGCTCAGTGGATAGAGCTTCGGCCTGTGGACCGAAGGATCCCAGGTTGGATCTGGTCAAGGGCACGTACCTGGTCAAGGGCACGTACCTCCATTGCAGGCTCCTCCTCCCCGCTGGCCCTGGCCCGGCTCAGGCTGGAGGCAACCAATTGATGTGTTTCTCTCACATCGATATTTCTCTCTGTGTTTGCCTCTTTCTAAAAATCAATGGAAAAATATCCTCAGGGGAGGATTAAAAACAAACAAAAAAACCCTCAAATTAGATTATGAAAACTCAAATGAAAGTAGATTTGTTCTGATTGGTTTATAGATACTAACTAGAGCTTACATAAATCCAGTATTGTCCAAACTCCCAGCAAACAAAGCAGCAGGACTTCTAACATTTTAAATGGGTTAAACAAAACAAAACAAAACAAAACAAAACCCCTTTCTCATAGACACTACTAGCAATTTTATATAAAACCCAAGTCCATGTAATCAAACCAGGTTTAATCCTTACACTGACCTGAAAAGTTGCCTTCATAATGAACGTGTCTGTTTCCTGATTTCACTGTGTAAGGTATAATACAACCATACATTTTAGTTTGATTTTTAAGATTGGCTTTTGTTTTCTCATGAAGAGAAGAGTTGATGTGAACATTCTGATACACAATATACTCCTCTGCCACAGTTGCTCCTGGTCCAGCCTCAGTCACCTCATTATAATTTTTACCGAAGTAACTAGTTTCCCCTTCAGAGAATGGAGAGGTAAGACATTAAGAACCATCTATCATGAGCAAACATTTTCTCGAACTCTTTTAGGTTCTTGGACCCCATTCCAATGTGTCTGAATGTGTATGTCGGGGAGGGGAAGTCTTCCCCACACCAACAAGCACTTCATGGACACAAGCATGGTGTCCTGCAATGTAACTCAATTCAGACACTGTCTACCTGGAAATAGCTTTGGAGTCCACAGGTTAAGAGATCAGTCTACAAGACGCCCCTGCTCCCCACTTCAGAGGCCAGTAGCAAGCCCAGGTTGTTACCTGTGCTTCTGACTGGCTACAGATTGGAGTTTCTCGAGACCCCCCTTCCTTCCTTGGGAGCAGTAGGTGGATGGGCGTCTCACTGACCCAGGACTAGAGTCCAGAATGACCCAGGTTCTGGGAGGGTGACAGGGAGAACAAGGGGACATGTCTGGCCCTGAGTCATTCCCAGGCCCCAGCATGCTTCTTGTAGGAGGGTCAGCAGATAATGGGGCAGGAGACAGGAGCCTTGGGGTTCCAGATGTCCACCACAAAAATAGGCTCTAGATAAAAAAGCTGAAGGTGCCCTAGCTGCTTTGGCTCAGTATGTAGAGCACCGGCCTGTGAACTGAAGGGTGAGGCTGGCTATATCTGGTCCTGCCTGGGGTGAGGGGGTTTAATGGAATACATGGATTATCTATGTATAGAATTAATAGATAATAAATCACAAGGCTAATACTTGGCCACACAGGCCCAGGCATATTTTTGATAAAAATGGCAAAAAAAAATTACAACAAAAAAATAAGAACAATACAAATAAAATAAAGTAATAGTAGATGGGAGAAATGGAAGAGCAGCAGTCTGTCCCAGGTGCAGGCTGAAAGGGAGTGCATATCTGTCAAGAGCTTAAAAATAATACCCAACTAAAAGTTGATCTGCTTTTTACTATTACTGTGGGCCAGAAGTGTTAAATAATGCCTGTGGTAACTCCTCCTCGCTAAAATTCTAAACAATTGCTCTGCTTCCCGTTTTTCCACATCAGGTGGTGCAGTCACCACTCAGTTGCTCAAGTCAAAAACCTATGAATCGTCTTTGATTCCTCTTTCCTCCCAGCCCGTTCCCACTCGAGTCCATTACCACGTCTGTCCCATGTAGTCCTAGGGCATTCTCTGACCGCCATCATCAGCACCCACTAAGCCACGACATCTTTTTCTTGGAGAGCTACTTCAGCTCCTCCTCGGTCACATGCTCTCCTATGTTCTCTCCACAGCACTCGCCACCCTCTAACAATTATACTATTGACTTTGTTATGTTCGCTTCTTGTTTGCACATTGAGGATGAAGCTTCCTTGAGAGCAAGAACTTTCGTTCTGTCTTGTTGGCCGCTGTGTCCCTAGTTCCCAAACACGGTTCCGGACACGTGGTAGGAACTGCATGCCTATGGCAGACTAGAGGCATTCCCTGCAGCCTGGAGCTCCCAGCTTTGGGTTGTGCGCAGGGGGGACAGCAGTACCTGGCGGAGAAGAGCCAGGAGCTTATGTCAAGAGCCCTAACCTGGGTGGGTGGTGGGGGCGCTCCTGTCTGCAGAAGCCCCACAGCCCCACCTGCCACTGTCTCCAGCCTCCTGCCCGTCCCGAGGCCAACAAGGCCGGGCCGGGTCCGAAACCTCAGTGCCCTCAACCCCACTTGGGCCAAGCAGAGAGGCTCAGACTGAAGGGTGGGTGGGGAATGTGCGGGGCAGGAGAAGACGAAGGCAGTGGGGAAGGGTGAGGTGGCGGCCCGGAGGGGTGGGGCGGGCCCGCAGGTGGGTGGGTGGGTGGGTGCGGCCCCGGCCCCGCCCCGCGCGGCGGGAAGTAGAAATGGAGCGCGGCGATTGTGGCGTGAAGGTGCGCGACACGCGACCTGCGACGCCCAGCAGCGCGGCTCAGCTCGGCCCCGACGTGGCCCGGACCCGCACACAGCCCCCGGCGCGCGGATCCCAGGCGGAGATGGAGCGAGCGAACCCGTGGCCGGCGGCCCCGCACCAGGTGGCGGGGGTGGGTCGGGCGTCGGCCCCGGGGCTGGGCGGGCGGCGGCGGGGAGGGGAGCGAAGCTGGGGCTTTGGGATTCGGAGGGAGGGGGTTGGGAGGGATGCTAGATCGTGTGTCGCGATATCGGATGTAAACTGTAGTTGAGAAACAGTGCAGAGTTTCTGCAACATGGACATTGCCGTCTACAGCTACCAAAAAAGTAAAAATAAAAATCACGTTTAT
Source organism: Myotis myotis (assembly GCF_014108235.1). Lineage (NCBI taxonomy): Eukaryota > Metazoa > Chordata > Mammalia > Chiroptera > Vespertilionidae > Myotis > Myotis myotis. Next base: position 27,553,098 of record NW_023416324.1, on the reverse strand, counting down.
TCGGTGAATAGTCACTGAGCCTTCGCGCCTCGGGCGCTGGGGTGGAAGGCTCCAGGTAGCTTCCAGGAGAGGGACTTGCCTACCGAGGAAAGAAGGCCAAGTTAGGAAGTCGGTGGGATGTATTCAGGGAGCAAAAAGCATTTATTGGAGCCCTACTAGGTGTCAGGCCTTTGCCGGAACATGGGAATACATGGGGAGTTTTCCATAAGACGGTATACCATTTTATTGATAAATCCACAAATGACGCGGAGTGCACAGATTGTGCCGGAGAAGTGCGGGGGGCCGCGGGAGCGGAGAGCAGAGGTGTGTGGTCTGGTGTAGGACGCGGAGAGATAGCTGTGGATTTGGTCTGGGACTGGAGACCTGAGGCCAGACTGCAGGCCCCCACCTTGGCGGAAGGGAAAGATGGACTGTGAGTGAGGCCAGTCCAGAGAGTGATGGGAGCGTGGCCCAAGGGAAGGGGAGGCAGGGATCCCCGCACCACTGAGGTCATGCAGGCCTTGAGTTGGTTATTGCAAAACCAGTAGGAAGCCACTGATGAGTTGAACCACCGTAAGACTTACATTTTTTTAAAAGAGTGCCCTGGCAATTGTAGGCAGAATTCAAGGCAATAGTGAGGAAGCGATTGAGATAATCCAGGTGCAAATGCAAATGGCGGCCTCGCTGGAGAGGAGACAGGAGACGGAGGTCCCGGCGAGGTTTCGAAAGTGGACATTGGTAATGACTCGGATCTAGGTGGTGAGGGGGGCATCCAGGACAGCCTCACAGATTTCTGGCTTGCACAAGTAGGTGCAGATATTGGTGACATTCTCTTAAGAGAGGAAAGATTGAGAAGAAAACAGGATTAAGTTTTTTGTTGTTTTGTTTTTTCTCCCTGGGGGTGGCTTGGGGGTGGGTAAGGTTAATCAGGAGTTTTGCACACAGTCCAAAGGGCCCGTGAGTCATCCAAACGGCCAGAGCAGTAGGCAGCTGGAGGATTCAGGGGAGATCTGCCCTCGGGCTACTGTTTAAAGAATAATTGGAATAGAAACAGAAATGGATCATTAGCATGAGAAAGATTGCCCAGAGAGTAGCACCGGGGAAGTCTGCGAAGGAGACAGGAGGAGGAGGGCCAGGCAGAGGGGAAGGAGGAAGCCGGCTCGTGTGTCCAGGTCTTCCTGCCTGCATTCCGAGGCCCAGGGAAGGAAACACACCTAGGAGTGTGGGCCCAGTAACCTCAGCAACTCCTAAGGGGTCAAGCGAGGAGGAGCCCCACGCGGTTTTGGACTCGGTGACATGCGGGTCATCGGTGACCTTTTTGCAAGTTGGTTCTGTGAAGCGATGTAGTAAATTTGGGGGAATAATAAGTGAGGGGGCGGTAACGGTGAGTTTAGACACTTCCCAAGAAGTTTGCCTGTGCAGGATAACGAAAATAAAAGAGGGCCACTCCTGAGAGTGGGGAAAAGGGGGTGAGCATCCCCCAAATACCATCCAATAGACATTTATCTGGGGCCTATTGTGTATGTGTTTACTTATGCTAGCTGCTGAGCACAGAGTGGAGAATAAAACAGGATCTCCCTAACACTTGAGGGGTTTAAAAATCCGCACCCTCCATAGTCAAAACACCATTAAATCTATAAAAACGAATGACAATCTCTTAATAACATCTTCTTGCAAGTCTTATTCAGATCCCACTAGTTGTCTCTAAAATGTCCTTAAGCTGACTTGTCCCAACCAGGAGCCAATTTAAGACCACACACGGTGCCTGGTTATTCTGTCCTTTGGGTATCTTTGACATTAGAATAGTTTTCTTTTTTTTTCTAATTAACTTTCCTTTTTTTCATGATCCTGATTTTTGTCGTATAGAATATTCCTTTTTCTGGATTTATCAGGTTGCTTTCTGAGGATATCATCTAGCTTGTATTCTATCTCTTGTATTATCTCTAAATTAGAGTTAGGTCTTAAAGCTTAACTGGATTCTTGATTTTTGGTAAGAATGTCTCATGGTTACAGTGAGCTTCATCTTGCATTTCATCTGGCTCTCCACCCTGGGTGACACGAGGCTTGGCCTTGAACTGAGGTAGGGAAAAGCCTGATCTCTATTCAAGCTTATCTTTAGCCTTGCAGTCACAAAGGAATCTATGTATGTTACCTTTGATGCATCCAAATGTCCCAGTTCCCCACCAAGTATTTACCTAGTGGTTTCAACCAAATACTAATTTTTCCTCAATCCAGAGTTGCATTAGGGGTTGTAAAATAATGATTTTGCAGTTCCACCATTCCTTCCACATTTATTAGTTTGTGTTCTTCTGCAAAGTAGGATTTTTCTTAAACAACTGGAATCATTTGGTGATTTCAAAATAACAGTTTCCTACCAGAAAGACAGAATAAATACTTCATTGCTTCACTTCAATTCACATGTCTGAAGCCGGGATAGGAACTGATCCTTAGTCACTTTTGGCTCATGAATTTTCACAGAGTTCTTTTTCCTGACTAACTCCTTTTTTCATGATACTGATTTTTGTCTTATAGAATGTTCCTTTTTCTACATTTATCAGATTGCTTTCTTATGGTATCATTCAGCTTGATACCATTTTAATTTCTATTAAAATCAACAATTATTATTTTTGACTCTCCAATTTTCACAAATTTGGCCAGTGTCTTTTTTAAAAAACATTTTTTGAAATTGTGGTAAAATCTACGTAATACAAAAATATCATCATAGTCATGTTTAAGTGTATACAGTTCAGTGGCATTAAGCACATTTAACATTTTATTGGGCAACCATCACCACCATCTATCTCTAGAACTTTTTTCATCTTCCCAAACTGAAACTCACTAACCATTGAACAGTGACTTCCCAATCCCCCTCACCCCCCAGTCTCTGGCAACCACCATTCTACTTTCTGCCTCTTTGGATTTGACTTAAGTACTTCATGTAAATGGAATCATACATTATTTGTCCTTTTGTGACTGGTATATTCTATTTAGCATAATATCTTCACAGTTCATTCAGGTTGAAGCTTGTGTTAATTTCCTTCCATTTTAAGGCTGAATAATATTCTATTGTATGGGCATACTACATTTGTTTATCCATTTGATGGACACTTGGGTTGTTTCCACATTTTAGCTATTGTGAAAAATGCTGCTCTGAACATGGGAGTATGAATTTCTGTTCCAGTTGCTGCTTTCAATTCTTATAGGTATACTAGAGGCCCGATGCACGAAATTTGTGCAAGGGTAGGCCTTCCTTCCCCCGGCTGCTGGCACCAGCTTCCCTCCGGCACCTGGGACCTGGGCTTCCCTCACTGCTCCGGCTTCGTCCAGAAGGTTATCTGGAAGGACGTCTGGTCTAATTAGCATATTACACTTTTATTACTATAGATACCCAGAAGAGTATTACTGGAGCACATGATAATTCTGTTTTTTAATTTGTTGAGGAACCAGCATACTGTTTTCCATAGTGCTTGCATATTTTTACATTTTCAACAGCAATGCACAAGGATTCCAGTTTCTTCACATCTTGCTCACACTTTTGTTTTTTTTTATAATCATTTTAAATGGTTGTGAAGCAGTATCTCTTTGTGGTTTTGATTTGCATTTTCCTAATGATTACTGATGTTGAACATCTTTTCATGTGTTTACTGGCCATTTGTATGTTTTTGAAGAAATGTCTAGTCAAGTCCTTTGTCCATTTTTGAATTGGGTTGTTTGTATTTTATCTTTTGTTGCTTATGCCTTTGGTGTCCTATTCGAGAAGTCATTGCAAAATCCTGTATTATGAAGCTCCCCCTCCTGTTTTCTTCTAATAGTTTTATAGCGTTAGCTCTTGTGTTTAGGTCTTGATCCATTTTGAATTACATATGGTGTTAAGTAAGGTTCCAACTTTATTCTTTTCCACGTGGATATCCAGTTATTCCAGCATTATTTATCGAAAAGACTGTCTTTTCCTCCATTGAATGGTCTTGCAAACCTTGCTAAAAATCATTTGACCATAAATATGAAGCTTAATTTTGGGACTCTGTTTCTTTCTGTTGGTCTATAGGTCTACCCTATTGCCAATACCATACTGTTTTGCTTATTTACTTTGTAGTAAGTTTTGAATCGGGAAGTGTAAATTTTCCAATTTTTGTTCTTTTTCAAGGTGTTTTTTTGTTTGTTTGTTTGTTTGTGTTTTTGTGTGTGTGTGTGTGGCTATTTTGGGGTCCCTTGTGATTTCACATGAATTTTAGGGTGGATTTTTCTATTTTTGCCAAAAATGGATTTTGATAGGCATTGTATTGAGTCTATAGATTGCTTTGGGTAACATTGACATCATAACTTTTTTTTTTTTTTTTAATATATTGATTTTTTTACAGAGAGGAAGGGAGAGAGATAGAGAGTTAGAAACATCGATGAGAGAGAAACATCAATCAGCTGCCTCCTGCACATCTCCTACTGGGGATGTGCCCACAACCCAGGTACATGCCCTTGACCGGAATCGAACCTGGGACCTTTCAGTCTGCAGGCCGACGCTCTATCCACTGAGCCAAACCGGTTTTGGCAGACATCATAACTTTTAAGTCCTCCCATGGACATGTCTTTTCATTTCATTTATTTAAGTTTTATTTAATTTCTTTAAGTAATGTTTTATAGTTTTCAGGGATTACACTAACCTCTTTGGTTAATTGTAAGTATTTAATTCTTTTTGATGCTATCATAAATTGAATTGTTTTCCTCATTTCCTTTTCAGATTGTTCATTGACAGGGTATAGCAGCAACTGATTTTTGTGTGTTGAATTTGTATCCTGCTAATTTGTTGAATTTGTTTATTATTTCTAACAGGTTATGTTAGTGTGTCTGTAGTTTTTTCTGGTTTTCTACATATGAGATTGTGTTATCTGAGAACACAGATAGTTTTACTTTTTTTCCGTTTGATTGCCTTTTATTTCTTTTCTTGTTTAATTGCTCTGGCTAGAACTGCCAATACAGTGTTGACTAGAAGTGGTGAAAGTGGGCATCCTGGCCTAGCCAGTTTAGCTCAATGGGTAGAGCATTGACCAGTGGACTAAAGGTTCCCAGGTTCGATTCCGGTCAAGGGCACATGCCCAGGTTGCGGGCTTGATCCCCAGTGGGGAGCATGCAGGGGGCAGACAATCAATGATTCTCTCTCATCATTGATGTTTCTATCTCTCTCTCCCTCTTCCTTCATCTCTGAAATTAATAAAATAAAAACTATATTTTAAAAAAGAAGAAAGTGGGCATCCTTACCTTAGAAGAAAGACTGTTAGTTTTTCACTTGAGTATGATGTTAGCAGTGGGTTTTTCATGAATGCCTTTTATTGTGTTGGAAATTTCCATTTCTAGTTTTTGAGTGTCTTTTAATCATGAAAAGGGTTGAATTATTTCAAATGCTTTTTTTTGGTATTAATTGAGATAATCCCCCCCCCTTTATTTTACATATGTAATACATTACATTGATTGATTTTTCATATGTTGAATCAACCTTGCATTTCTGGGATCCATTCCACTTGGTCATGTTGTATAATCCTCTAATGGATTTGGTTTGCTAGTTTTATTGTTGAGGACTTTCGCATCTATATTCTTAAAATATTTGTCTATTGTTTTCTTTGTGTGGGGGGTTGCATTATATGTGTGGCTTAATTTATTTTTTTTATTATATACTAGAGCAGCGGTTCTTAACCTGTGGTTCGTGACCCCTTTGTGGGTCGAACAACCCTTTCACAGGGGTCGCCTAAGACCATCGGAAAACATATATAATTACATATTGTTTTTGTGATTAATCACTATGTTTTAATTATGTTCAATTTGTAACAATGAAATTGGGGGTCACCACAACATGAGTAACTGTATTAAAGGGTTGCAGCATAAGGAAGGTTGAGAACCACTGTACTAGAGGCCTGGTGCACAAAAATTTGTGCACTCGGGGGGGGCCTCAGCCCGGCCTGTGCTCTCTCCCAGTCTGAAACCCCTTAGGGGATGTCCACCTACTGGCTTAGGCCCGCTCCCCGGGGGATCAGGCTTAAGCTGGCAGTCAGACATCCCTCTGGCAGCCCGGGAGTCCTCAGAGGATGTCCACTTGCCAGCGGGGAGCAGGCCTAAGCTGCAGTCGGACATCCTTAGCGCTGCTGAGGAGGTGGGAGAGGCTCCCACCACCACTGCTTGCTGGCAGCCATCAGCCTGGCTTGTGGCTGAGCAGAGGTCCCTGTGAGGGAGCACACTGACCACTATATAGGATAGAGGCCTGGTACACGGGTGGGGGCCAGCTGGTTTGCCCTGAAGGGTGTCCTGGATCAGGGTGGGGGTCCCACTGGGGTGCCTGGCCAGCCTGGGTGAGCGGCTGAGGGGCGTTTTCAAGCTGGCCACACCCCCTTCAGGGTGGGGTTCCCCGCTGGGGTGCCTGGCCAGCCTGGGTGAGGGGCTGATGACTGTCCAAGACCTCAGCTGTGACCCTCACCTCATGGAGGTGTGGCCAGCCTGGGTGAGGGGCTGAGGGCTGTTTACAGGCTGGCCACAGCCCCTTCACAGTGGGGGTCCCTACTGGCGTGCCTGACCAGCCTGGGTGAGGGGCTGAAAGCCGTTTTCAGGCTGGCCACGCCCGCGAGCTGGAAGCAGGTATCTGGGATTTATTTATCTTCTATAATTGAAACTTTGCAGCCTTGAGCAGAGCTCAGGTCTAGCCAGGGCAGGTGGGAAGCTTGGCTTCCTCCATCACCAGGGCAACCAAAGCCTCCTGCTCGCTCCAGCTCCGTGGCCGCTGCCATCTTTGTGATGGAGTGATGGCTAATTTGCATATTACTATTTCATTAGATAGGCTATGTTTAAAATATATTTTTATTGATTTCAGAGAGGAAGGGAGAGGGAGAGAGAGCTAGAAACATTAATGATGAGAAAGAATCATTGACCGGCTGCCTCCTGCACGCCCCCTACTGGGAATTGAGCCTGCATGTGCCTTTGCCTGGAATTGAACCCAGGACCCTTCAGTCCGCAGGCTGAATCTCTATCCACTGAGTCAAACTGGCTAGGGCTGAAGCCTCTATTCTTACCTTTGTGGCTTTCTGCACCCATCCTGCTGGTTTGGTATGTTCTTTCATCCTCACACTTACATGTAATCTGGAGCTTGAGGGTTTTCTCAAAGTTCTGTTGAAGGTGTAGTTTGTGGAATATTTTATTTGCTGTCTTTGTTATTTTTATGAAATAATAAACAAAAGCATGCCAAGGAGGAGAAGTGGCGTAAGTCACACCTAAGCTTCCACCATCCTATCAGCCAGACCTGAATCCTAGAAATGCCCAAGCTGGAGCCCTGGCCAGGTGTCTGTTAGTTAGCGTGTCCTCCTGTGCACCAAAAGGTTGAGGATTTGATCCCCGGTTCCGGCAACCCATCAATGTTTCTTTCTCACATCGATGTTCTGTCTGTCTCTCTCTCTCTCCCTTCCTCTCTCTCTGAAGTCAATAAAAAACAAAACAAATAACATAGGAGAGGATTATAAAAAATAAAAGAAAAACCTAGACTGGAGAATGGCCTGAAGGTAGGATAATCCTGACTAGAGATGATGGGGGCCTGGATCTGGGTGTGGTCAGGAGATGGGAGGGACATGTGGAACTGGAGTGGGAGCTAGGATTCACCTCATCTGACTCTCTCCCTCTCTCTCCAAGGATACTGAGAAGTCGAAGTGCGTCTCAAATATGTCTCCATCACCTGAAAGCAGTGGAGTGCACACCTCTTGGAACCAGGACTCATCAGGCATTCAGCACGTCCTTCAGAGTCCACAGCTGGAGAGGATGCCCTTGGGTTCTGCTCAGGAGCCCAGGCAGAATGAAGATGAAATGGGGCTACAGTTCAGTGTGTTGTTGCCTGAGTGTAATGTGAACTATTGCCCCCAAGTGACTCTCCCTCCTTCCCAAATGATTTACTGTCAGAGAATGTCTCCCTATCAACCAGGAATGATGATTTTCAACAGGTCCCAGATGATGTCCTTTGGAGAGCCCAGTATTCCAGGGATGGCCATGAACTTCAGTGGGAATCTGAGCATGCCCCCCAATGGGCCACCAGTCACAATGCCCCACATTAGGACACCAACAATGCATTATTCTGACCACCCTACAGTACCTTCTAATAGCGACTCTTTAACACCTAAAATGTTATTGCCTGCCACTGTGCCTTCTGCTGAGGGCCAGGCTGGGTTCCCCTCTTTGGCTCAGATGTTACCCCCTAGAGATCCCCACAACTGTGGAATGCCCCCAGATGGCTCCCCATCATTGCTGACTTTAGAATCCCAGGACTCTTTTGTTAGCCAGCCAGCCTCCCAGGAAGACCCCTTCCTACCCGAGCAGCCTATACCTGCGCCACAAAGAGCAGAGCAGAATTGTGGGGCCTCAGAAAGGGCTTACAGGAGCAGATCCCAGGTTGCAAGGCCTTACTGCTGCCAGTATGAGAACTGTGGGAAAGCTTACACCAAGCGCTCCCACCTCCTGAGTCACCAACGCAAACACACAGGTGAGTGAGGTGTCAGACAGGTCGGGTGGGAGGGAGGAGTCTCTGGGCTTTGCTGGACCACTGGTTTGTAATGGTTGGTGATTAGCCTGTCATCCTTCACTTTTGGGACCAAGCTATACTGTCCTCACCAACTTGCTTTCCCACAGTCCAGTATGACTGTATCAAGATGATGGGGACTGCTGATCGTGTTGCCTCTTCACTGTTTTCCTGTTTTTTCCTATTGATGCCTCAACCATGAATGCTCTGCCTCATAGAGTCAGACCCCTTCCTTCCCACCTGCTGGCCTAAATTCCTCTACTTAATTCCTCCTCTCCCTTGTCACTTTCCCTTCCCAGGTGAGAGGCCCTATAAATGTCAGTGGGAAGGTTGTACGTGGTCTTTCTTCCGTTCTGATGAGCTTGGACGACATATGCGGATACACACCAGATACCGGCCACATAAATGTGATCAGTGCGGCCGAGAGTTCATGAGATCTGACCATCTCAGGCAACACCAAAGGACTCATCTGCGGGTGCCAGAATCCCCCAATCCACAGGCCAACGATGAAGAGAGAGCTGGTCCTCCTGCTTCTGATCTTTAGGTCAACCTCCTCTTCCCTTCATTTTGGCTTCTCCACTAGATCCTGCTTGCCTCTGACCAGCTAGTCTCCTTAGTAGGTACAGGCTTATTTGCAGACTGAGAAACATTGTGAGGCAGTGTTGAGTGAAGCCCATATGAGCTGGACCCCATGAGGGACTCTTCAAAAACTGTCTTGGATGCCCTTACCTCTTGGGGGCCACCTACTGTTGCTGAGTTTAGCTACATGGAAAGATGAAGCAAAGTAGAGATTGGGAGCTTTATTTAAAAGCTCTTTATGTCACTCCCCAACTTGAAACTCTTCAGTGACTCTCCTTTGCCTGCTATAAAAAAACCCAAGGTTCTTATCTTGGTCTTCCACAGTTTCCAGAGCCAGGCTATGTTCAAATCTTGAATATGCCACTTACTAGCCATGAGACCTTGGCCAAGGTCTTCTAGTAAGTGAAAAAAATACTAGTGGACCGTTTGGGACACATCTTATGTCTTGACTCAGATTTTGTTCAGAGCTCACCAGCCACATGGCCAGAGTTTGTCTTCTCCCACTACTTCCAGACTTGGATGGAATGCCCCACCACAGGGCATGGGATCTGGCATCGAAAGTGAGATGCCACTAGTAACACAGAAGCCTGGGGGAGTTAATCCTCCTCTTGGGTAACATTTGACTAATGGGAGTTGGGAGAGACCAAGGCAGAGAAATTCCCTCTTCTTTCCTCCCTTCCCTGAATTGCTGCAAGACACTGTTTCTCCGAACAGTACAGCCAGTGGGGAGATGTCCCAAGCAGCCAGTGAGCACACCCGCTGTGCTTCAAGGCTTGTCGTGAAGCAGGACCCACCTGCTGGCGCCTTGCCTTGCCTCCCTTCTCCCCTGCCTTGTTTTTCTCCCTCTCAGTGCCTTGGGTTTACACCACCCAAATAAAGTATTAGTACTTCATTCTTGTTTTAGGCTCTTTTCTAGGTGATTTGTGGGTAGAGGACATTAGATTGGTGCAGAGAAGAACAAATCCACCGTAACTTCGCCTCTTCCTTACAGAGCTCAGGTGCCAGATACCTTTTATTAAAAGGCCTGTCTTGCTCCTCCCCTTGGGTTGAGTGTATAATGGCTATCCTAACAACCAGGTAGTTCGAACCTCATTTCTGGACTTCTCAGCCAGCCACTTTTCTGACCAGCAAACTAATTGAGAGGAATTTACCCAAGGTCTCAAGTGAGCTCTCAAGTGACAGAGCTGGGATCCCAACCAGGATCTGTCTACTCCAGAGGTATTCCTCTTAACCATGATGCCTTCTGCAGATGTTGCCTGTGCTTAGTCTGCTGCCAAGCCCTGCTAGGTGGTGCCACAGTGAGATGGATCAGGACTGGTTCCTTTGGTCCAGGAACCATTTGGTCTAGGGGCTGAGAGGTCCACCTAGGTGCAGTGACAATGGAGAGGAGGAGCACCTAAAGGGAAGGTCAGAAAGGCATATGTGCCCTGACAAGGGATTGGTTAACCCACAGGACCATGATCAGCCAACTGAGCCACACTGGCCAGGCTCAGCAAATATTTTTAAGTTTGCAATTCAGAGCTGTGAGGATTCATGGTGGACGGCATGGGAACAACAGTGTGTCAGGGAAGAAGACCTCTCGAGGAGTTGCCGGAGCCAGACCTGAAGAGCTCATGGGGCTTATCCAGACTTGCCATATCCTGGATGCCTACCCTGGTCATGCTTAGTGCCAGACACTAAGAACTCAGAACATAATGGTGCCTGCTGTAGGACAGAAAGATAATGGATAGCAATTCTGAAAGTGCTGCCAAAGCAAAGAGCTGAATCTCTGCGGGCTCGAACTTACTCTGGGCAGCTGGGGAAGTCCCGAGCCTTAGCTATGCCTGCCTTCTCCCCGCACCCAAACTCTGTTCTGCATGGCCAGCTTGGTCTGTTCTAACGGCCCCAGTGTACCTGGGCCAGGCCTCCAGGTGTCCTCCACCCAAATTCCAAGTGGATATAATATATTTTTTTAAAAGTAGGGACAAGAGGGTGCTCATTTGTGACCCAATTACTGGCCACAAGGACTTGGGTTTTCAGTAACTTTTATTCCCATCTGGGCACTAGGTCCTTTCCATGGTGAGAGGGTGATTGGAAGAGGAGAAGTCAATCTATTCTTTAACCAGTGATTACCCTATCTATGCCAGGTTGGGCTAAGCCTTTCCCAGTATTATCTTGTTCAACGCAAGGGTGAGAAAGATGAATAGATTTTGAATCCTGCCATTTCCTGGCTGTGCGGTCTTGGGCAATTATCTGTTGTTGCTGATAGCAAGTGGGCAAGATTGGAATCAAAAACGATAATCACATTTTAAAAATGTTTTCTTTGACTGCCTTAAGGGAAAGGAAGGGTTTCCGTGCTCCAGGTGGCAGTTGAAGGAGGCCTGGATGAGGGTGTGGAAGTAGAAGATTAGAAAGATTTAGGAGTGATTATGGGATTTGGTTGAGGGTATGGTCAAGGGATGACTCCTGGGTTTTTGGCTTGTGTTATAGGTAGCACAGAAGAATGGACAAACTTTATTAATTCATTCCTATTTTTATGATGCTATATATGCAAAACTATTATTTGGTATGTATCCAATTTAAAGAATAATAATAAAACTTATCTACCCTTTTATGTCACTTGAGAAAAAGTAGATACTAAATAATATGTTTGAAGCCTTTGAGCATCCCCTCTCTAATCACATCCCCCCATCCTCCATAGAGATAACCTCTATCCTGAATTTTGGTTAATTTTGCCTTTTTTTTTTTTAATCTTTATTGTTGAAAGTATTACATATGTTTGGTTTTGCTTTTACCATATATGTATCTAATCTTAAACAATATAGTGATTAGTTTAATGTGGTTTGAACTCTATGTTTATTCTGTTTTTGGGTTCATTGATCTTCAATCCAAAGGCTTAGAGTCTTAATAAAATTTGTAAAACGTTTGGCCTTTGTTTTCTCAGTTGTTGTTTTTTTGTCCCTCCCTTTTTCCTGATACATACTCTGTTCATATAATAGACTGCTTGACATTGTTCCACAGGTTACTGATGCTCTGTCCAGCTTTTCAGTCTTTTTTCTTTTTTTGTTTCATTCTAGCTATCTGTAAGCTAACTGGTCTTTTCTTCTGCAGTGTCTTATCAGTTCCAATGCTTGTGTTTTTCATTTCAGATACTGTATTTTTTATCTCTAGCAAAAGGTCTGGACCTTTTTATATTTTCCACTTCTATCCTTATCATGGTCATACTTTCCTCTATGTTCTTGAACATATGAAACATAACATTGCAATAGCTATTTTAATGCCCCCAGATGCTAAGTCATGTTTATCATTTCTGGGTCTGTATCAGTTGATTGATTTTTATCCTGGTAATTGTCCTTATTTTCCTGCTTCTTTGAATGGTAGATACATTTTTGCTGGATGCCAGACAATTGTGAATTTGCATTGTTGGTTGTTGGTTGTTGTTTTTTGTTTGTTTGGGTTTTTTGTTTTTTAATATATTTTTTATTGATTTCAGAGAGGAAGGAAGAGGGAGAGAGAGATAGAAACATCCATGATGAGAGAGAATCATGGATCGGCTGCCTCCTGCAAGTCCCCCACTGGGGATCGAGCCCACAACCCGGGCATGTGCCCTTGACTGGAATCGAACCTGGGACACTTCAGTTCCCAGGCTGACGCTCTATCCACTGAGCCAAACTGGCTAGGGCAAGGGTTTTGTTTTATTCCTTTAAATAGTGTTGGCTTTTACTTCCGGCATGCCTTTTCTTAAGAGTTTGTTGGATCACTTTGAGGCTTACTTTTTTCCCCTTAGGACATTTTTATTTATATGCGCCTTTTAAGCGTTTTTAAAATTAATTAATTAATTAATTAATTATCTTTAGGACAGGACCCAAACCTCCTTTTTTTCTAGGGCTAACTTAACCCCACTACTAAGGTGAAACCCTGAGGATTTCTGCCTGATCTGTATATTTACATTCTGGCTAGTGGAAACAAACTTTTCCCAGTCCTGTGTGCGCTCCAGAAATTGTACTGCCTACTTCTTTTCAGTGATCTTTCTCTTAGTCTTGGGTAATTCTCAGGCTTTGTCAGGACTCAAAGACTCACAAGGAGACCTCTCAAGATCTTGCGCGTACTCTCTTTGCAAAACTCTATCCCTTCAAGTGTTCTGCCTCATAAATTCTAGCCTCCTTAGTCTTCTCAACTGCTGTCTCTGTCTCCTGAACTCAGATTTTCATGATCTGTTTCTGAAAATGGAGCATTAAAGGAACTCCAGTCCTGCTCTGCATCCAGTAGCTGCTGGGCTGCTAGTTTCGCTGTGACTGCAGACTGGTGGTTTCCAAAGCTACTGTGGAGCTAGAGTAGATGGGAATAGGACAAGATGAAATATAAAACTCATTGTTCTTGATGACATTCAAACATTTTCCTTGAATACATGCAGAGAGTGCCTGAGAAGGCACATGGGCATTTCTTTATTGTCAACTGAATCCAGTAGCATTGGCAAAGCCATGTCCTGGAAACACGCTTTGCCAAAAGGCAGGAGTGTTGTCAGCTTGACCTTCAGCCCAGGTGCCAGGGGGTAGGTTTTTTTATTTAAATCCAGCCAAGCACCAGGAATGAATATGACTCAGGCCCACCCAAGAATGCACATAATCTCCTTTGTCCTGACTTTTAGTAAAACTTCCTGTTTTTTTGCTGTATAAAATAACACCCTGTATTGGCTCTAGGTCCCTGTCCCTGTCTCTCCATCAGAGGACAGTGGTCCCACCTGGGCCCAGCTTTTTCCTTCCAACTCTGTGTCTGTCTCTTTCATTTTCACAATCCCCAGCAACCCCTACTCAGGAACCGGATCGCTCTCTAGCCATGCTGGATGTGGAAGAGAGAGAAATATTCACAAATAAATGCTCCCTGGATTGCTGTGAGTCTTTGATTAATTTCCTGAGTTCTAAAAAAGATGATTCTAACAATTTTGCCAGTGTTCTCACTGCTCATATGGAGGAGAAAAATTTTGGAGGTCCCTACTCCACCACTTTCACTTTCATTGTAGTTTTAATTTATACTTTTCAAAATATGAATGATAATTAGATTTCTTTTCATATATTTATAGACTATTAAATTATTTTTTGTGATTGTCCACTTTTTTCCATCTGGGTTTTGAAGTATTTTTCTCTCAGTTTTTAAGAATTTGCCAGTTGTCTTGCTTTTATCTACCATCTATATTTTAAATCCTCACCTGAGGATATGCTTTTATTGATTCTTAGAGAGAGAGAAAGGGAGAAACATCGATCCTTTGTTTCCTACATGTGCCTGAACTGGGGATCAAACCTGCAACCTAGGTGTGTGCCCTGACCGGGAATCAAACCCACCACCTTTCTGGTGTATGGGATGGCACTCCAACCAGTCGAACCACCCAGCCAGGGCTAGCTAGCTATATTTTTTGCCATGTGACAAATGTATATTTATATTTATAATTTTACCAGTCCTCTTTTATTGCACCTGGATTCTTTTTCCTTCCTCTCAACAAATTGATGAAGTGAGCAGGGTGGCCAATTGAGCACAAAGCTGTTCTGAAAGAATAAAAAGTCTGAGGTCCCAAGGACACTCTCAGTCATGCCAGTGGGCCTTTGTGAGTGCTGGTGGATTAGTTGCAGACATTTTTCATTCTGAGGGGAACCATTGGTCCTCTTTATCCTCAGATTCCTGTCTGGGTTCGCCCAGTGGATCAAATTAGAAATCCAACATAGGGACTCAAGGAAAACTACAGAAGCAGTTCTCTGGCTGCTGTTCATGGTCCTGCATCAGTGGGACCAAAAACTGTCAGAAGCCTCACATGCTGAATTGCATCCAATAACTACTGGCTCTAAGCAGGTCCCTGGGACTCAGGACATCCTGCGACACTGCGTGGTGGTATGACTCATGCCTTCAGTGAGAGTGTCGTCTCTTGGAATCACTAAGAGACCTTTAGTGACTTGGATAGTTTGCTTCCATAATGAAAAATATCATTTTGTTAAACTCAGTGATGGAGAGCAGTGCCTTGTGGAGTACATTACTACAGAAACCCGCTTTCGGAGGAGCCCTGACAGTGGCCACTTTGCCCCAGGAGGAAGAGGAAGAGGTGGATGAGAGAGTGTGAATATCTGAAACCTTCTTCCTCAGTGGGTACTATTTGTCTCTGAAGGTTTGGCTCATCTGTAACAAGTTTCTTGTTTGGACCACACTTGCAGAGGCTCTAGCATTCCTGCAAACCATCCTTGTGGCCCCTTGGGTCCACAGCAGCGGTTCTCAACCTGTGGGTCACGACCCCTTTGGTGGTCAAACGAGCCTTTCACAGGGGTCGCCTAAGACCATCCTGCATATCAGATATTTACATTACGATTCATAACAGTAGCAACATTACAGTTATGAAGTAGCAACAAAAATAATTCTATGGGGAGAAACCAAGATGGCGGCATAGGTAAACACCGGAAATTGCTGCCTCGCACAGCCACTTCAAAAATACAACTAAAAGACAAAATGGACATCACCCAGAACCACAGGAAGGATGGCTGAGTGGAAATTCTACAACTAGAAGGAAAGAGAAAAGCACACTGAGACTCAGAGGAGGTGCAGAAGTAAAGTGCAGAGGTATGGAGGCGCACACGGAAAGGGCTGGCAACTGAGGACGTGGTTGTCTTTTTCAATCGGGAGGGAGACACAAGCTCCCGACTGCTCTGAACTCCAGTTCTGGGCGAGTCTCTGGGGATCCAGACTCATACGGGGAGAAACTGGACTGTCTGGCATTGGTTGGAACTCGAGGGTGGCTTTCTCTTAGAGGTGCTTGCAGCGATTACTGGGAGACTGAGACCCTGGGCCTCTTGGGGCAGGGCTGAGGATCAGCCATAGCTGTTTGCTCCGCCCTGTTGATTCCCTGAGACCCCGCCCCACCCAAGCTGCTTGCAGCTGCTTTTGCATATGAATGGTCTGGCCCTTTGCAATCTAAAATTACCTAACAAACTTCAGCTGGGTCAGAGAGACCCAGAACATCCAAAAGAAGGCCCAAGGCCCCACAGCAGCTTGCATTGCTTCACAGCTGGGCCTCATCTGGGCACCTCCAACTCCAAACAAAGAAGAGGAATCTGCAGATCTCTCCATAGCTCCTGCTGGGTAGCCTCAGGCAGAGGCTAAATTAACACCTCCTTAGAGATCCAAGAGCCAGTGTACCCAGTGGTCAGAGTGGGACCATCCAGATTACAATTCCTCAGATCCATAAGGGACACATACAGGGGGCAGACTCAGTGAGCACCAAAGCCCCACTGAAGCAAGTCTTGCCCCTAAGGGTGTCTTCAGCACAGAAGTTCTCCCACCATAGACACAGCTGATTCTCACAGCCAATTGGCCTGGAGGTCAATTCCTCCCAGTGATACCAACAGCAATCAAGGCTTAACTACAATAAGACTGTGCACACAGCCCACAAAGGGGTGCACCAAGAGTGTCCCCCTCAGGAAATTGGGGAGGCTGAGCCACTGGGCCCTATAGGACACCTAGCACAGAAAGCCATTTTACCAACACAGGGAAGCAGCCAAAATGCAGAGACAAAGAAACAGGTCACAAATGACAGAAATGGAGGAAAGCAAACTACAGGATATAGAGTTCAAAACCACAGTTATAAGTCTACTCAAGAATCTTCTAGAAACCACCAATAAATTTAGTGAGACCCTCAATAAATCTAGTGAGACCCTCGAGGTTATGAAAAAGGACCAACTAGAAATTAAGCATACACTGACTGAAATAAAGAATATTATACAGGCTCCCAAAAGCAGACTAGAGGTTCGCAAGAATCAAGTCAAAGATTTGAAATACAAAGAACCAAAAAACACCCGACCGGAAAAGCAAAAAGAAAAAAGAAACCAAAAATATCAAGATAGTGTAAGGAGCCTCTGGGACAACTTCAAGCGTCCCAACATCCCAATTATAGGGGTGCCAGAAGAAGAGAGAGAGCAAGATATTGAAAACCTATTTGAAGAAATCATGACAGAAAACTTCCCCTATCTGGTGAAAGAAATAGACTTACAAGTCCAGGAAGCGCAGAGAACTCCAAATGAAAGGAATCCCAAGAGGACCACACCAAGACACATCATAATTAAAATGCCAAGAGCAAAAGACAAAGAGAGAATCTTAAAAGCAGCAAGAGAAAAACAGTCAGTTACCTACAAGGGAGTACCCATACGACTGTCAGCTGATTTCTCAACAGAAACTATGCAGGCCAGAAGGGAGTGGCAAGAAATATTCAAAGTGATGAATGCCAAGAATCTACAACCAAGATTACTTTATCCAGCAAAGCTATCATTCAGAATTGAAGGTCAGATAAAGAGCTTCACAGATAAGGAAAAGCTAAAGGAGTTCATCACCACCAAACCAGTATTATATGAAATGCTGAAAGGTGGATACCTTAAGAAGAGGAGGAAGAAGAAAAAGGTAAAGATACAAATTATGAACAACAAATACACATCTATCAACAAGTGAATCTAAAAATCAAGTGAATAAATAATCTGATGAACAGAATGAACTGGTGAATATAATAGAATCAGGGACATAGAAAGGGAATGGACTGGCTATTCTTGGGGGGTGGAAGGGGTGTGGGGGTGCAGGAAGAGACTGGACAAAAATCGTACACCAATGGATGAGGACAGTGGGAGGGGGGTTAAGGGCAGAGGGTGGGGTGGAAACCAAGTGGAGGGAAGCTATGGGGGGGGGGGGGGAGAAACAACTGTAATAATCTGAACAATAAAGGTTTAATAAAAATTTAAAAAAAAAAGAAAATAATTTTATGGTTGGTCACAACATGAGGAACTGTATTTAAAGGGCCAGAAGGTTGAGAGCCACTGGTCTACAGTGTGGGACTGAGAACAGCAGATGTAAGGACTGCTAGCCAGACTCAAATTTCCAAATTTGTTCCTGCTGGTGCTGGTCATGGGGGCCCTTTAAACCTCTTCTCGAGGTCAGATAAATTGGTCCAAAACACAGTCCAAGCCTTAACTGACCAATTCCCGGAGATGAAAACAGTGGCAACTGGCAAAATAACAAAGACTGACCAGGAGAAAGAGCAGCTAAGAGTAATGACTTAGTGCCCTCTCCTGGACAACCTGGGCAAAGGCCTTCCCCAAAGATCTGAATTTGATTACTGGCAGACAGTCTCAAAGGAGGAGATTAATAGACCGAGGGATTCAGGGCCAAGTGCCAGGCCATGGGACACTTGATGGAGCTCTGTGTGGTCCTGGAGATGAATCGGAGAGTACTGCCAATCTTGCCTGGACCTCTTGGCATTCGAACATAAATAAGATTAGGGGTTAGGCGAAGGTCCTTCTGTCCCCATGGGGAACTGGAGACCCTATGCCAAGGTCAAAGGTCAATGAGGATGTGAGGGACATACGCACTTCCTGGGGTTTGGCTGCTTGTGCACAGGCGACTGTGATTCCTGAAACCCTGGCTCCAGGATGCGGGGGAAGCAGAGAAAGGTCTTTGGTTCTGGGGTTGAGGCCGCTACCACTGGTACACACCTTGTCCAAGCCCAGTGGGTCATTTCCGGACTTTACACACCTCCTTTGCTGTGTATGGCTCCCTCACTGAATGTGTTATTGGTATATATGTATTAGCTATGTGTACTGCTGCTTGCCTTTGCCCCAAATCTCTGATAAGAACTGCTGCATTTTAGTGGGCCACATGGATGACCCATGAACCTACCCAATTACTTACCAATGGCTAATGCTATTATCTACCCAAAACTATACTGGCTGCCTGGGGGAGAAAAAGAAATAACTGCCCACCCTGCTGGTTTAAAATGCTGTCTGGGTCCCTCAAAGACGCAGGGATCTAGCTTCTGGGGCCTTTGTAAGGTGCGTGGGTAGGTCAGGAAGAACCTGGAATGTTGCAGGGCAAATTGAAGCCTTAGGAATATGTGGTTCATTTCTCTTTTAGGGCTCTGAGTGAAGAGTTTTCAAAGTGTCCCCCTTGGAAATAAGAAGTAGGATAAGTGACATCCATGACTTTAGAGTTGTTTTTTGTTGTTGTTGTTGATTTGCCAGCGGAGATATACAAGCTGGGGGTTGCATGGGGGTCAAAGCCAGACCTAAGAGGCCAGGGCCTGCAAGAGATGGGAGAAGGACTTAGTCAGAGGGAAGATGGCTGAACCCCTCCGAAGCAGTTGACAAGCCATGTCCATGCAAAGAAAAACAGGCTGCAGGTCACCCCTGCTGCAGTCGTGTCAGAAGAAACAATGAAGGGCCCAGGCCCAGTGAAAAAGATAGCTCCTTCCCCTCTTAGCCAGCACTCGACCATCCTCCTCCAATGTCTCCCTCCCCTCCCCAGTATTCTGACAGTATATTGAGCAGATGGAGGGGAATAGGAGACACTTTGCTTGTGAGGAGAAATAGCTATGACACGAAGTTCAACTTTTTAAAAAATGTTTTTATTGATTTTAGAGGGAGAGAGAGAAACATTGATTGGTTGCCTTCCATACACACCTAGACTGGGATTGAACCCATAACCTGGGCATGTGCCCTGAATGGGAATCAAACCAGCAACCTTTTGGTGCACAGGACGACACTCAACTGAGCAACAACAGCCAGGGCAAGAGGCTCAACTTTTGAATAAATTAAATGCTTCTGATTCTATTGAAATGCATACATGTATTTCTTCTATGCTTTAAAAATTTTTTTAATTGATCTTTAGAGAGAGAGGAAGGGAGAGGGATAGAGAAAGACATCTTTTATTTTTTTATTTTTATTTTTTAAAATATATTTTATTGGTTTTCTACAGAGAGGAAGGGAGAGGGATAGAGAGTTAGAAACATTGATGAGAGAGAAATATCGATCAGCTGCCTCCTGCACACCCCCCACTGGGGATGTGCCCGCAACCAAGGTACATGCCCTTGACTGGAATCGAACCTGGGACCCTTGAGTCTTCAGGCCGATGCTCTATCCACTGAGCCAAACCGGCCAGGGCGAGAAAGACATCTTTTAAAAAAATTTTTTTAAAATATATTTTTATTGATTTCAGCAAGAAAGGGAGAGGCAGAGAGAGATAGAAACATCAATGATAAGAGAGGATCATTGATTGGCTGCCTCCTGAACGCACCCCACTGGGATTGAGCCCTGAACCTGGGCATGTGCCCTGACCAGGAATCAAGCAAGTGACCTCTTGGTTCATGGATTGACAATCAACCACTGAGCCACACCAGCTGGGCTATTTCTCCTATGTTTTAGAAAATAAAAAATAAAAACCTTAAAAGTTTACAAGTAATATGAAGCACCTACAATGGGGTGACACAATGCTAGGTGCTAAGCACACAAAGGCTTAGGGAGAATCTTGTTTCCTCATGGGCTGATGGATTCAGGTTCGTAGTCACTGGTGGACTTTCTGGTGCTGCTTCAAGTGATCAGATCGTGCAAAACGCCTGTCGCACAGAGTACACAGGTAGGGTCGCTCCCCACTGTGCTTTTTGTTGTGTCTCTTGAGCTCATCTGAACGGGCGAATTCCCATGTGCATCCCTTCACATTGCATTTGTAGGGCCTCTCTCCTGGAACCAGAGAGGAAGAGACTTGTCATGCGTCAGGTAGCATGGAACAAGGAAGTTGAAAGTGAATGGAGAAGAGAAAGGTTTTGAGTATGCTAGTGTGCAAGAGGGAGAGCCAGAGAGGAGACCGCACAGGGTGAGTGAAACACACACACACATGGCCCGCCTGGGGTGGCTCAGTGGTTGAGCATCAACCTATGAACCAGGAGGTCACGGTTCGATTCCTGGTCAGGGCACATGCCTGGGTTGGCAGCTCGATCCCCAGTGTGGTGTGTTTAGGAGGCAGCTAATCAGTGATTCTCTCTCATCATTGATGTTTCTATCTCTCCCTTTCTTTTTTTTTTTTTTTTTCAAATACAAGAAAAGTTTATTTAGCAAGTCACAGATGTTGAACAAGTGAGTCGCGAAGAACTGAGCTGCATGCGCTCAGGGAACAAGTTACAAAGCCAAAAGGGCCCTTGGAGCTTAGGAGAAAGAGAGAGGCAAGGAAAAGGAGCCTGGGGGGAGGGGGTGGGGGAAGACACAGGAGTGCTCCATAGAGAGTTGCCTACTGCCCTGGGTCCTCATCTTGAGGGTGTTTATCTGGAGGTCTCAGGGGAGGATCCCAATAGAACAGTCATCAGCTTTCGAGGCCTGTACTTTCAGGGTCCTGGTCTCTACTGATTGGTTGGCCCCAGGGCAGGGGGTCATCAGTCCATGCTGCTGGTCCTGAGTCAGCCAAGGCATCGCTTGTGGCTTGTCTTGTTTTGCTGCTTTTCTCTCTCCCTTTCCCTTCCTCTTTGAAATCAAAATATTATTTAAAACAACAACAAAAAACACACACACACAAATGGAGGGTGAGTGAAAGAGGAAGAGAAGGAGGGCAGCATGAGCTGGAAGGACGGAAGAAAGGTGTGAAAGAAAGAGGAAAAGGAAAATAGGAGAAGTAGGGGTCAGGAGAGTAAGGAGAGATAGGGAGGTTGACGGAGGGGGTCTGTTGGATTTAAGAAGAGGTCCATGAAGTGACAGTCCCAGTAGAGGCAGTGTTAAAACCATTCATAAGTGGTCAAACAAATCCCTCCACTTATTCCCATCATCCCAGCACAGGCAACAACACGAAAGGCTGCAGCCAGCTTGGCTCTGATTCAGGACTAGAGGCTATCCCTTAGACTGCTTTATCCACCCTTTCAAATTTGCCAGCTTTTACTAGGATCTACTAGGGCCGCAGTCTTTCTTAATTAAAATTTTTTTAAATTGATTTTAGAGAGATGGAGGGACAAAGAGCTAGAATCATTAATAAGAGAGAAACATGGATCTGCTGCCTCCTGCACACCCCTACTGGGGATCGAGCCCGTAACCCTGGCATGTGCCCTGACCAGGAATCAAACTGGTACATGGGACAACACTCAACTAACTGAGCCACACTGGCCAGGCTAGGGTTCCAGTCTTAAAGGGACAACAATTTCAAATGACCCCAAAGCTTTGTAAAGGTACAAATCTTTAGATTTACCTGTCACCTTTAACCCTTAACCCTTACTCACCTGTGTGTTTGCGATCATGGATTTGGAGACAGGACTTCTTTGAATATGATTTCTGACAGTCCTGGTGTGTGCAAATGTAGGGCTTTAAAATGTCAAGATTCTCCTTGAACTGACATCTCTGGGTTTTGAGTGTTGAATTCTGCTCTTCTAGAGATTGTCCTTGGGTCAAATGGGAACTTGAACAGTACAGGAATCCTGGGTTTGACAACGATGACGATTGACATGGCATCATTTGGCTTCCATAGAGAGTGTGGTCATCAGTGAAGGCTCTCATCTGGTCCCCCTTAAGGGTCCCCATCTGACCCCCATAGAGAGTCTTGTCACTGCTGTATGTTGTCATCTGGCCCCCAGTGAAGGTATGGTTCCCAATGAAGGTCACTGGATAGCCCCCTTTAAGAGCTGTCATCTGGCCTCCATAACGGTTCTGGTCCCCACCAAAAGTCATCTGGCCTTCATAACGGTTCTGGTCCCCACCAAAAGTCATCTGGCCTCCATAACGGTTCTGGTCCCCACCAAAACTCATCTGGCCTCCATAACGGGTCTGGTCCCCACCAAAAGTCATCTGGCTTCCATAATGGTTCTGGTCCCCAACAAAAGTCATCTGGCCTCCATAACGGGTCTGGTCCCCACCAAAAGTCATCTGGCTTCCATAACGGTTCTGATCCCCACCAAAGGTCATCTGGCCTCCATAATGGGTCTGGCCCCCACCAAAGGTCATCTGGCCTCCATAACGGGTCTGGTCCCCACCAAACATCATCTGGCCTCCATAACGGGTCTGTTCATCACTGAGGGTCTTCATCTGGCTACCTTCTTTGGAGATTGTCATGTTGTTTGCAGTGATGGTTGTCTTTTGGCAATCAGTGAACAATGTCTTTGGGTTGTCAGTAACACCTATCATCCAGGAGGTTGCTGTGGGTTTTCTCTGGTCAAAGGAAGTCACCTTCTGGTCCATGGAGACAGTCTCATTTAGTTCTCCAGGGGGCTTATCGAAGGCATTAACAGGGAGAGTTATTGAGTTCTGGTCAAGGACTGTCCCAGGGATACTAGAACATGCAGAAGCCATCATTGTGGGCCTCAAAGGAGCCATCACCTGGTTCTGAATGGACTCATGTTGGCTCTCGTCACCATGGGCAGTCAGAGGCATATAGATCTGTGGCTCTGGTGCAGCTGGAGTTCTTGACTCATGTGTCTCAGAGAATTCCAGGACGAACTCCTCAATTTCCTGAGGTAAAGGGTGAGTCTCTTGGCAGTTGCCGGATAACTGAACTAGGTCTTCAGCTGTGGGATTCTGCAAAAAAGTTAGAAGTTCAGGGATCCTACCTAACTCAAATACCAATCCCACATAACCCTTCCTTTCCATCCCTGCTGACCCTATGCTAGTCTAGCCACCATCATCTTTTGCCTAAAAGCCTGCACTTGCCTGTTAATTAGCCTGGGTTTGGAATGGACTGTATCCAGCATACCCGTCCACCCACTCTCAACCCCCTCCACAGTCAGAATAACATTTCTGAAATGTAAACACCTATTGTGCTTCTCCTATTTATCAGTGGCGATGGGAATCAAGATGAACGCACAAATACCCCATCACCCCCTGCAAGAGATTTTGCCCCAGAGACTTTTCCAAAGATGCCCTGCCTCCCAGGAATGGTACTGGAAATTTGGTTAAGTTAGTGAACTTTCAAACGTGTAATCTCACTTCATTCCCACCATGACCCTAGATCAGGGGTGGGCAAACTTTTTGACTCGAGGGCCACAATGGGTTCTTAAACTGGACCGGAGGGCCGGAACAAAAGCATGGATGGAGTGTTTGTGTGAACTAATATAAATTCAAAGTAAACATCATTACATAAAAGGGTACGGTCTTTTTTTTCAATAGTTTTATTCATTTCAAACAGGCTAGATCTGGCCCGCAGGCCGTAGTTTGCCCACGGCTGCCCTAGATGATAGGAGCCACGATGAATCCCATTTCCAAGAAGAGAAAACAGAGACCCAGGGAAGGGAAGTTACTTGACCTTCGTGGAAGACTCTTAACTAGAATTGGACCTGCCTGGCTCCGGCGCTCACAGACCTGCATCCACTGTGGACATTTCCCTGAGAGTCCTCCCTGGGTATTCCCAGGGATTCTAGGAAGGATGTAGAAAGGGAGCCCTTGTCCACTGTTGGAAATGTAAGTTGGTACACACAGGATGGGAGTTCCTAAAGAATAAATAATAGAACTACCATATGATCCAGTCATTCCACTTCTGGGTATTTATCCAAAGAAAATGAATTCAGTATACTGTAGAGATAGCTAAACACCCATGTTCACTGCAGCATTATTTACAGTAGCTAAGATATGAAAACAGCCTGCCTGTCAATGATGAATGGATTTAAAAAAATGTGGTATACATACAACGGAATGTTATTCAGCCATAAACAGAAAGGAAACCCTGTCATTTGCAACAATGTGGATGAACCTGGGGGGCATTATAATATGTGAAATAAGTCAGACAGAGAGAGTCAAATACTGCAGTGCATATGTGGAATATAGAAAAAAAGTTGAGGAGGAAATAAAGGGAACATCTGTAATACTTTCAACAATAAAGGTAAATTTTAAAGAAGTTGAACTCAGAATCAAAGAGTAGAATGGGGGGGGGTGGAGAAATGGGAAATGTTGGTAAAACGTCAAAGGGTATAAACTTCAGTTATGAGATGAATACATTCTGAGGATCAATGTACAGCATGGTGATTATAGTTAATAATTCTGTATTATATGCTTGAAATTTGCTAAGAGTAGATCTTAAGCATTCTCACCAAAAACAAAAAGGTATATGCAGGGTGTCCCCAAAAATGTATACACACTTTGAATCATTATTAATTCCAGTGGGTTAAATCTGAAAAGAATTTGCCCCTTCGCTTGCTACGCCCTCCAGGCGGAGCCTAGGGCATCGCTGTAATCCGCTCAGAACACAGATGCAGGCATGGCCTGAGGTCGCTGTCGCAGTCCTTCCCCGTTCCCACCGTCGGGGGAAGCATTTGAGCTATTAGCTATTAGTATGTATACATTATTGGAGCAACCCTGTATAGATACACTTTAAATATATGTGAGTTTGTCAATTATACCTCAATAAAGATGGGGAAAATAAAAAAAGGATTTTCTGGGGGGAAAAAGGAAAGGAGGGAAGGAAAGCATGATGTGAGTCCCACCTTCCTGATCTTTGTTTATATATTTTTAAAAAATATGTTTTTATTGATTTCAGAGAGAAAGGGAGAGAGAGAAACATCAATGAGAGAGAATCATTGATTGGCTGCCTCCTGCACACCCCCCTACTGGGGATGGAACCCACAACCCAGCATGTGCCCTGACCAGGAATCTAACCATGGTCTCCAGGTTCATAGGTCTACGCTCAACTACTGAGCCTCACCGGCCGGGTCTGATCTTTTTTTTTTAATCTTTATTGTTGAAAGTATTACGTTAGTCCCCCATTCTCCCCCCCTACTGACCCCTTCTAGCCTGTCCCCACCCCCATTCCAGCCTTCACCACACTATTGTCTAAGTCCATGGGTTATGCGCATATGCATACAAATTCTTTGGTTGCTCTCTTCAAACCCACCCACCCACCCACCCACTCTCCCCTGCCTTCCCTCTGAAATTCCAGTCTATGCTATGCTTCCATGTCTCTGGATCTATTTTGTTCATCAGATTCCACATGAGTGAGTTCATGTGATACTCGCCTTTCTGACTGGCTTATTTGTCTGAGCATAATATTCTCCAGGTCCCCCCATGCTGTCTCCAAGGGTAAGAGTTCCTTCCTTTTGAAGGCTGTATAGTATTCCATGGTGTAAAGGCCCCACAGCCTTTTCATCCACCGATGGGCACTTGGGCTGCTTCCAGATCTTAGCTATTGCAAATTAGCTTTCTAAGTGGTGTTTCTAGTTTCCTAGGCTATATTCCCAGAAGCGGGGTCACTGGGTCAAATGGCAGTTTTACATTTAATTATATATATATAGTCGATTTCAGAGAGGAAGGGAGCGGGAGAGAAACATCAATGACGAGAACGAATCATTGATTGGTTGCCTCCTGCACGCCCCACACTGAGCCGCACCCTGGCAAGTACCCTAACCAGTATCAAAGCGTGACCTTGTGGTTCACAGGTCCACGCTCAACCATGGAACCACGCCAGCCAGGCCACCTGTGCGTTTGACCTCCCACCCCAAGACCCGGGCTTTTGAGCCGTTTGAAAGGCAGACTTACCATCATTTCATGGAGCGCGGTCAGGAGCCACTGTGTCTGGAGGTGAAGTCGGCTAGCAGGTAGTTGCTCGGTGCAGGGCCTGGCACTTATGGAGCCACAGTCAGATGCGCTGCGTGCCTATTGGCGCCTTCTCTTGCCATGCCCTCCAGGGCGGAGCCCAGGGCATCGCTGTAATCCGCTCTCGGAACACGGATGCCCACGTGGCCTGAGGTCGCTGTCTCAGTCCTTCCCAGTGTTCCCACCGTCGGGGGAAGCATTTGACAGGGATCAGCCCACCTCCTCCTCCGCACCGGCCTACGTGGTGGACTCTGTGTCCGTCACCAGACGATGCAGAAACAGGGAGGCCCATCGGCCTGAGTTAAACACACGCGAGACCTCAGGAGCCAATCAACCGGTCACGCTACGGGCTGAGAGTTTAACGAATTACGAAGTCTTATCAGGTCGCCTAGAAATGGTAATCCCATTTTTTTTTAATCCTCACTCGAGGCTATGTTTAGAGAGAGGGAGGGAGAGAGAGACACATCAATGGGTCGCCTTCTGTACGCACTCCCACCGGGAACTGAACCCGTAACCCAGGCATTTACCCTGACTAGGAGTCAAACCAACCCCTGGGCGCACAGGATGACGCTCAACCCACGGAGCCAGTCGGCCTGGACGGTAACGTCATCCGCACCCCGCACCCCAGCAGGTGGCACACGCCTGGGCCGTGTGAGTGACTCTGACCCCCTTCCCCTCCGCTCCGGTCTGGGTTGGGTCCCATCATCTATGGCCTTTCCATCACCCACAAGCCTGGGGCTTTAGCGGTTCATAGGAAGACCGGTTCTCTTTAGGGCTCCCTGACAGCCTCTGTTCTCTGCATTTTGTTTGTTTTGTTTTGTTTTGTTAGCCGAGGACTGTGCGGACGGAGTTTGAATTCATGGGAGCACAGGAACCTTTGGGGGGGAGAGTGGTGTCCTTTGAGCTGCGTTCACACCCTTCAGGCGCAGAAAGGCAGAAGGCCGGCCTGGCGGTGGTGTAGCTGCCCGCGGCAGGACTGCTGAGCTAGGCGAAGGCTGAGACTCCGAATACTCCACGACTAAACGAGTCCTGTGCTTCTTTTTACCTGAAAAAGTTCCCTTCTGGTCACTGAAGCCATTTCCATAATGAACACCTATGCCTGGGTATTCCCATATGTTCGATTTGAATCTATCCCTGTCGTTGTTAACAAGCAAGAATAGAATAAACACATACTGGTGGCAGTGTTGAAATAAGTTTCTACAATTTGTGTGTGTGTTTATTTTTCTTTTCTTTGGCATGTGTGTTTATTTTAATGCCACGCCCCTTTGCCTTGGGCCCGGGATGGTTGTTAGGTGAAGCCAGCGGGCTCCCAGACCCTGGCTGCTGCTCCCAGCTGCTGGGAGGCCTGTCCTTGTCCACGCCTCCAGTAGCCTTGTTCTCCGTGCACTCAGAAACAGCTGTTATTCTGAGATAAAAGTACCATCCAGACTGTTTTCTCACCACCCCTCCTCCCTCCATCCGCAGGCAACCACTGATCTACATTCTTTCACTATTCCATGTATAGACATGACAAAGCAGAGTGTTTTATAGGATTTTGAGTTTGTGTAAATGGCATCATTGGGCACTTACTCTGAAGCTTGCCTTTTTTCATTGGATGTCTGCCTTGAGAATTCTCCAGGTGGAGAGAGAAGTAGGGTGCTCCTTTCAGTTATTGCGTTCCCCTTGTGTGAGTGTAGGGAATGATGTGGGGCCATCAAGAGAACTTCGGGTTTCAGAAGAGTCTGGCTTTTTAGGTTCTGAAACGACAAGGCAAGGAAGCCTTGGTGTGAGCAACCACCAGGGCAAAGGAAATGGCTCCTTTCCAGGTTACCTTCGGGTAAACTGGGAAATTACCTTTGAATAAGGCAGGCTGGTTGATCTTCTTAGCAGCATTGTAAATAAAGGGCATAATCCTCTCAAATCCAGTGTCACTGACTGAATTTACATTGACGGGTGAAAGAAATGTAGTAAATAGATTGAAGAAATTAGTCATTAGTGGTCTGAATCTTGTAGTGGTTTTCTGTTTGAAAAACAAACACATGCTTGCCAAGTGAAAAAAATTGGATTAGAATGAATGATAAAACTTTGGTTACAAGGTAAATATTACAATGTATTAAAATTTAGAACTTCATCTAAATAACTATGTAAACAACCAAGTTACTGGGAAATGTTAAAAAGTATTCCTCTAACCCACCCCACCCAAGCCCTGAGGGAGGCTTTTGCTGGATAGCCTCAGGCAAAGGCTAGATTAGCCCCTCCCTAGAGATCCAGGAGCCAGGAAGCCCAGAGGTCAGAGTGGGACCATCCAGTTTGCAGCTCCGAGGAAACATAAAGGACACACTCAGGGGGCAGACTCAGTGAGCACCAAAGCCCCACTGAAGCAAGTCTTGCCCCAGAGGGGTGTCTCCAGCACAGAAGTTCTCCCACTGCAGACACAGCTGATTCTCACAGCCAGTTGGCCTGGAGGCCAATTCCTCCCAGTGTTACCTACAACAATCAAGGCTTAACTACAACAATACTGTGCACAAAGACCACAAGGGGGTGCACCAAGAGTGTCCTCCTCATTGGGGAGGCTGAACCACTGGGCTCTAGAGGACACTTAGCACAGAAAACCACTTTATCAACACAGGGAAGCATAAAAAATGCGGAGACAAAGAAAAAGGACACAAATGATAGAAATGGAGGAAAGCAAACTACTGGATATAGAGTTCAAAACCCCACTTTTAAGGTCTTTCAATAATTTTCTAGAAACTGCCGATAAACTTAATGAGATCTACAAGAAATCTAATGAGACCCTCGATGTTGTGATAAAGAACCAACTAGAAATTAAGCATACACTGACTGAAATAAAGAATATTATACAGGCTCCCAAAAGCAGACTAGAGGTTCGCAAGAATCAAGTCAACGGTTTGAAATACAAAGAAGCAAAAAACACCCAACCAGAAAAGCAAAATGAAAAAAGAATCCAAAAATATGAAAATAGCGTAAGGAGCCTCTGGGACAGCTTCAAGCGCACTAACTCCCGAATTATAGGGGTACCAGAAGAAGAGAGAGAGCAAGATATTGAAAACCTATTTGAAGAAATCATGACAGAAAACTTCCCCTATCTGGTGAAAGACATAGACTTACAAGTCCAGGAAGTGCAGAGAAACCCAAACAAAAGGAATCCAAAGAGGACCACACCAAGACACATCATAATTAAAATGCCAAGAGCAAAAGACAAAGAGAGAATCTTAAACACAGCAAGAGAAAGACAGTCAATTACCTACAAGGGAGTACCCATACGACTGTCAGCTGATTTCTCAACAGACACTTTGCAGGCCAGAAGGGAGTGGCAAGAAATATTCAAAGCGATGAATGCCAAGAACCTACAACCAAGATTACTTTATCCAGCAAAGCTATCATTCAGAATTGAAGGCCAGATAAAGAGCTTCACAGATAAGAAAAAGCTAAAGGAGTTCATCACCACCAAACCAGTATTATATGAAATGCTGAAAGGTATCCTTTAAGAAGAGGAAGAAGAAGAAAAAGGTAAAGATACAAATTTTGAACAACAAATACACATCTATCAACAAGTGAATCTGAAAATCAAGTGAATAATCTGATGAACAGAATGAACTGCTGATTATAATAGAATCAGGGACATAGAAAGGGAATGGACTGACTATTCTTGGGGGGGAAAGGGGTGTGGGTGATGCCGGAAGAGACTGGACAAAAATCGTGCACCTATGGATGAGGACAGTGGGTGGGGAGTGAGGGAGGAGAGTGGGGTGGGAACTGGGTGGAGGGGAGTTATGGGGGGGAAAAAAGAGGAACAAATGTAATAATCTGAACAATAAAGATTTAATTAAAAAAAAAGTATTCCTCTAAACGGAATTCCTTTGCCTAAAGCATTTGTTACATAACAAAGAAAAGAGCTACCTTAGGCTCTAGTATCCTTGCTGAGTTGAAGATAAAGAATGAAGACATGCCTTGGCCAGTGTGGCTCCAGTGCAGCAAAAGGTTGCTGGTTTGATTCCCAGTCAGGGCACGTACCTAGGTTGTGGGTTCGATACCCCAATTGGGGCTCATACATCGATGTTTCTCTTTCTTTCCCTCTCCCTTCCTCTTGCTCTAAAATCAATGAAAAGAACATATTTTAAAAAAGAATGAAGACATGAAAGTTGACATCAAGTCAACAATTGATAGTCCTAAAAAAAAGGCTTTAAGAAATCCTTTTGTATTGAGCCTTTTACCTGAGACTTAGAAAGTAAGCTAGTCACCAGAGAAATGCAAATTAAAACCACAATGGGATAAGGACACATATGTAATAACTTCATCAATAAAGAAATTAAAAAAATAAATACATAAAAATATTTTTTAAAAAACCACAATGAGATATCACCTCACGCCTGCCAGAATGGCTATCATCAAAAAAATCAACAAACAACAAGTGCTGGCGAGGTTGTGGAGAAAAGGGAACCCTAGTTCACTGCTGGGGGGAGCGCAGACTGGTGCAGCCACTATGGAAAACAGTATGAGTTTCCTCAAAAAAATTAAAAATGGAACGTCCATTTGACCCAGCAATCCCACTTCTGGGAAGATATCCTAAAACCTCCCAAAAAACAATCAGAAAGAATATATGCACCCCTATGTTCATAGCAGCATTATTTACAACAGCTAAGATTTGGAAACAGCCTAAGAGCTTATCAATAGATGACTGGATAAAAAAGCTGTGGGACATTTACACTATGGAATACTGAGCAGCTGTAAAAAAAGAGATCTCTATCCTTTTGGGACAGCATGGATGGACCTGGAAAATATTGTGCTAAGTGAAATAAGCCAAACTAGGAAAGACAAATATCATATGATCTCACTTATTTGTGGAATCTAAAGAACAAAATGAATTGACCAACAAAATAAGACCTGAAGCAGGGAGGCATGGAACAGACTGGCATACCTCGATGTGGGATTGGGGGGACGAGAAGAGATAAACCAAAGAACTTACCTACTTGTATGCATAGCCCAAGGACATGGCAATAGGGTAGTGAAGACCTGGGTGGGGGGTAAGGGCTGTGAGGAGGAAAAGAAAGGGGGGGGATGGGAGATATCTGTAATACTACCAACAAGAAAAAATATATCTTTTTCAAAATGTAAGCTAAATCAAGGAAATTAAAATTTCATCAAAATTAATTTAATACACTTAAGGTAAACCCTTTGATAAATCAAACTGTTGGGGGAGTCAGGGCTTTAAAAGATGGCTATAAGACTTCTTGATTTTACCACAGTGAGAAATAAACATGCAAATATGTCACTTCAATTTATGTAAGACTCTGGATTTGATTTAAATAAAAAGGCTAAATTAAAAGGATCACCTAAATTCTTTAAAATTGCCTTATGAGTCATATAGCTTATTATTTACACTAACATTTAAGAATTCTAAATGTAGCCGAAACCGGTTTGGCTCAGTGGATAGAGCGTCAGCCTGCGGACTGAAGGGTCCCAGGTTCGATTCCGGTCAAGGGCATGTGCCTGGGTTGCGGGCACATCCCCAGTGGGAGATGTGCAGGAGGCAGCTGATCGATGTTTCTCTCTCATCGATGTTTCTGGCTCTCTATCTCTCTCCTTTCCTCTCTGTAAAAAATCAATTATATATATATATATATATATATATATATATATATATATATATATATAAAAGAATTCTAAATGTAAACATGGGTGTACAATTAAGTTGAGTTATAATTTAAATAACTATATCTTTATAAATTTTGTCCTTGCAAATCTCAGACAAAAATAAAAATTATGTGAGCCTATGGTGTTATGCTAACTATACTAACTGGGTGAAGGTTTAAAGGATCATATTTCTCTGTCAGATTTTTTTTAAAAAAAATACGTTTTTATTGACTTTAGTAAGAGAGGAAGGTGAAAAGAGAAACATCCATGTGAGAGAGAAACACACATCAGCTGCCTCCCATACGTGCCCAACTGGGGATCAAACCCACAGTTGGGTATGTGCCCTGACCAGGAATCAAACCAG
Organism: Myotis myotis; assembly: GCF_014108235.1. Classification (NCBI taxonomy): domain Eukaryota; kingdom Metazoa; phylum Chordata; class Mammalia; order Chiroptera; family Vespertilionidae; genus Myotis; species Myotis myotis. Next base: position 27,520,694 of record NW_023416324.1, on the reverse strand, counting down.
CAACTCCTTGGTGCACAGGACAATGCTCGGCCAACGGAGCCTTCTCAGCCAGGGCACTGTCGGATTCTTATTAGCAGTGACTATGTTATTCTTTAATGATTAATTACGTCATCTAAAACTGCAGACTGACTTTAGGGTTTTGGACTAATGCAATATTGAGACAATTAGTAGTCATTGTTTACCTGGGAGCATCCAAATAAATTAAAATTCAAGAAGGGGAGAAAATAAAATTCTTTTTAAAAACATTTATTTATTGGAGAGAGATGGATTTGTTGTTCCCCTCATTTATGCATTCGTTGGTTGATTCTTTTTTTTAATTTTTTTTATTTTTATTTTTTTATTGCTTAAAGTATTACAAAGGGTATTACATATGTGTCCTTCCCCCCCCCCCCCCCCCCGCCCTTGACAATCCCCTGGCCTCCCCTACCCCCCAGTGTCTTATGTCCATTGGTTATGCTTATATGCCTGCATGCAAGTCCTTAGGTTGATCTCTTACCGCCCTCCCTCCTGCCCCCCAACCCTCCCCGGCCTTCCCGCTGCAGTTTGACAATCTGTTGTATCTGTATCCGAATTGTCTTATGAACAGGGTTCAGTGAAAACAAACAAACAAACAAACAAACAAACAAACGCCGGCTGCGGAAACGGGGAAGGCTCAGTTTCTGTAAGCTCTTCTCTTACCGGCACTGCATGGTCTGGTCAGCTCTTCAGGCTGCCCCCTCTAGGCTCAGTCCTCTGTGATCACAGAACTCAGATCTCAAATCCCCAGGCGGTGCCAGGAATCCCGCGGATCTCCTTTCCCCAGTCAGGGGCTGTGCCTGTCCCAAGGAACTCGGCTGTCTGCCACGTGGTCTCCCTCTGACCCTCTGGGCTCAGAGGTCTGGCAAACTTTCCTGCCCAGATCCCTGGTTTTTTTACCTTTCCAGGGGAGTTCTGCCCTTCCCGGCTGCAAACCGTCTCACCAGCGGAGTAATTTCGCCAATTCGGGGTGGGTGTTATTAGTTTCAGCTGCTTACTCCATTTGCTCTTGTTGGTTGATTCTTGTATGTGCCCTGACCTAGGATCGAACCCACAACCTTGGCATATCGGGGACCATGCTCTAACCAAATGAGCTACCCAGTCAGGGCCCAAAATAAAATTATTAATTGCCATTCAATCTTCAAGTGAATTGTTTTTTCAAGTGAATTTTCAACCAATGTATTCTTGACTATACGTTCCTTCTTCATAATGTGCACGTTAAGATGTAAGGTCAGCTCTAGCTGATTTGGCTCAGTGGATAGAGCATCGGCCTGTGGACAGAACGGTCTTAGGTTCAATTCCGGTCAAGGGCACATGCTCCAGTTGCCGGCTTGATCCCTAGTCTGGGCAACTAATCGATGTGTTGATATTTCTGTCTCTCCTCCTCCTTTCCACTCTCTCTAAAAATCAATGTAAAAATATATTTGGGTGAGGATTAACAACAACAACAAAAAGATGTAAGGTCAATCCTTGTCTTAAAATCATTGTCCTAAGAGAGTGCATTTTTGCATTAGCTTTTGTTCATAAGAATCACCTGGAGAGCTTATTAAACTACAGACTTCTAGCCCAGCTGGCATGACTCGGTGGTTGGCGTCAACCTATGAACCAGGAGGTCACAGTTTGATTCCAGAGGCCCATGCCGGGGTTGCGGGCTCCATCCCCAGTGTGGGGCGTATAGGTGGCAGCCGATCAATAATACTTTCTCATCATTGATGTTTCTATCTCTCTCTTTCTCCCTTCCTCTCTGAAATCAATAAAAATGTATTTTAAAAAATACAGACTGCCTGGTCCTACCTCTGGGGACTCTGATTCTGGGAAAAGGGAGCTTAGAGCTGAGAAAGGGGAACTGAGAGCCTTTGGGTGGGGCCCCGCAGTGATCACTTCCTGCAGGTAAACCTCTTTGAGATGAACCCTGTCATCTCAAATTGATATGCTGAATTCCTAATCCTCAAAATGGGACTGTATTTGGAGAGAGGGTCTTAAAGAGGCAATTAGATTAAAAGGAGGTCAGTAGAAAAGTCAATCTGCCTGGTGTTTTATAGGAAGCGAACATTTAGACGCGGACAGGTGCCGAAGGAAGACCCTATGAAGACACAGAAGAACCTAACCCTGCCAGCACCTTGATCTTGAACATCTAGCCCCCAGAACTATGAGAAAATAAATTTCTGTTGTTTAAGCCATCCAGTCTGTGATAGTTAATTATGGCAGCTGGAGCAAATGAACAGTATCCTTTGCATCTGGAAGCAGGTCTCCTTCTTGTAATTATATCACTTGTGTAAAAAATTTTTTAAACAAAAGCTTTCTGTACCTGGATACCTTGTAGGGAGGCCACAAAGTTAGTAAAAAAATACCTTTTTTTAAAAAAAGATTTTTATTGATTTCAGAGCGGAAAGGAGAGGGATAGAGAGAGAGAAACATCTATGAGAAGGAAACACCAATCAGCTGCCTCCTGCAGGCCACACTGGGGATCGAGCCCCGAACTCGGGCGTGTGTCCTGATTGAGAGTCAAACCGTGACCTCCCAGTTCATAGGTCGACACTCAACCACTGAGCCATGCCAGCCTGGCCGAGTATCCTTTAAAAAGTTTTTTTATTTTAAATTGATTTCAGAGAGGAAGGGAGAGGGAGAGAGAGAGGGAAACATCATTGTTGAGAGTCATTGATCAGCTGCCTCCTGCACGCCCCCTACCGGGGATCAAGCCGGCAACCCAGGCTTGTGACCTGACCTGGACCCCCACCTCCTGGTTCTAGGTCAATGCTCAACCACTGAGCCACACCGGCCGGGCTACCTAGTCTCTTGATTATATCATTTTCTTTTGTGCTTGATTTAATCTCATGCTTTTGTTTTGTTTTTAATCTCATGTTTTATGCAGTAACATGCTATACAGGTTTGTAGCCTAGAAGCAATAGGCTACACCATATAGCCGAAGTGTGTAGTGAGTGGGCTATGTCAGTGGTCAGCAAACTGCGGCTCGGCAAACCGCGGCTTGCGAGCCACATATGGCTCTTTGGCCCTTGAGTGTGTCTCTTCCACAAAATACCGACTTCTGCGCATGGGCCACGAAGTTTCAATCACACTGTACATGCGCGCCTGCACGTGGTATTTTGTGGCAGAGCCACACTCAAGGGGCCAAAGAGCCGCATGTGGCTCGTGAGCCGCGGTTTGCCGACCACTGGGCTATGTCATCTAGGTTTATGTAAGTGCACTCTGTGGTGTTCACACAATGACAAAAGCACCTAATGATGCATTTCTCAGAAGGTAGCCCCTCTGTTTAGTGGTGCCTGGCTGTATTTTACTAAATTATTTAAAAGAGCTGACATAATATTGTTTTCTGGTTGTGTAGTCTTATTCAACATAGTGATGATCTATTGCTATTCTTTCCTTCAGTAGGTGCCTGAAAATAAAACATCTTTCCTGTATAGCCTAGAAGAGCCACATGCTTTTGTGGGGGAAAAAAATATAGTTGGTGACCTGAGTTCACTACCTAGAACATAATATCTTTACAGGAGAATAGCATCTCCCAACAATCAAGAAAAATATATTTTCAACCTCATACTATAATTTCACAGATGTACTCTTTATTGGGCATGATTGAAAATTTTCTCTTTTCCTTTCATGCATAAGAATACATCTATGACGAATAGAATTCCATATTCAAAAAAATGAGTGTGGGTGTCTTTTTGCATTTAAATGAACACTATTCATGAGTGTGAGATACCATAACTGTGCATGAGGCGCCTAACCAGCCTTGGGCGGAGGTGCTGCCAGGGATGCGGAGCAGGGGGAGTAACTCCAAGTCAGAAGCAGTGCCTCTCCTAGCGGGGGCCAAGTCACCACGTTATGACGTGCTCAGGTTGCCTCCAGGTGTCTGGCTGTCCCCAAGGGCAAGGGGCCAAGGATTAGTTGCTGTTTATTACAAATTGGGCATCAATAATGGCAATAAGCATGTCAACCTTGTAAGGGGAAGTCCATTTTATCTATAAGTCCATTGAGCAAACCAGGATGACTAGAGAATGAGCCTAACGCCCAGAACAGGTCATCCTGTCCATCAGATCATGGAGAGTCTCCTGCATTTTGAGGATCCATAAGGTGAATAAATATTCGCATAGTCTGGACCCATTTCAAGAAGGTCTTGCCCTGGCCTGTGTTGCTAAGTGGTTAGAGCATCGCCGCCCCCCCCCCAAGGGTCTTGGGTTCGATTCCCGGTCAAGGGCATGTACCTGAGTTGCAGGTTCATTCCTGGCCCCAATTGGGGCTCATGTGGGAAGCAACCAATGATGTCTCTCTGTCTCTCTCCTTCTGTTTCTCTTCCTTTCTCTAAAATTAATGAAAAGATATCCTCAACTGAGGATTAAAAAACAAACAAACAAACAAACAAATACAAAAAGGAAAGGAAAGATGGAGAGTTAGAGAGCCCTTTGGGAAATTTTTCTGTATTGCGCCTGGATCCCATAAAACTGCCATATAACTATTTATCCTTCTCATGGGAAGCATATGGGATTAACAGACTGTGACAATGGTCTTTTATTTTTCCATAATATTTTAACTTCTATCTGTTAAAAGGCTTTTGAGACCAAAGAAAGCAACTTAAAGAAAGTAATTTATGCCAAACCGGTTTGGCTCAGTGGATAGAGCATCGGCCTGCGGACTGAAAGGTTCCAGGTTCGATTCCGGTCAAGGGCATGTACCTTGGTTGCGGGCACATCCCCAGTAGGAGGTGTGCGGGAGGCAGCTGGTCGATGTTTCTCTCTCATTGATGTTTCTAACTCTCTATCCCTCTCCCTTCCTCTCTGTAAAAAATCAATAAAATATATTAAAAAAAAAAAAAAAAAAAAAAAAAAAAAAAAAGAAAGTAATTTATATTATACAATTTTTATTTGATCTAATACTTGATCCTTCTCTTTTGAGTTCAATGGCTTCACATGAGGAGACATGAGTGAGGGTATTCATACCTTTTTATTATGAAAAATTTCAAACCTGCAGACAGTAGAGAGTACTACAATGAGCCTCCATGCACCTATCACCCAGCTTCAACAATTACTACCATTCTGTTGCGTTTATTTATACTCTATCTTCCCCACCACCCTTTGTTCCTTCTTTCTTTCTTTATATATTTTTATTGATATCAGAGAGGAAGGGAGAGAGAGAGATAGAAACATCAATGATGAGAGAGAATCTTTGATTGGCTGCCTCTTGCACGCCCACTGGGGATGGAGCCCGAAACCACAACCGGGGCATGGGCCTTGATTGGGAATCAAACCATGACCTCCTGGTTCATAGGTTGATGTTCAACCACTGAGCCATACCAGCTGGGCTCCCTTTTTTCTTTTGCTGGAGTATTTTAAAACATTCCAAGACATATTTTTTACTTGTAAATTCTTCAGTAAAAATATCCATCACATGTAGACTAATATTATAATCATAATATAACCACAATTTCATGATCATACCCAGAAAAAAATGATAATAATTCCTTAATATTATCTAATAATCAGTTCATGTTCAGTTTTTCCCAATTGTCTCAAAGTATCTTTTTATAGTTGGTCTATTTAAGTCAGGATCTAAACAGGATCTACATGTTGCATTTGGTTGGTAGGTTTCTTAAGTTTCTATCTCTCTCCCTTCAAAGTTAAATATAGTTTTTTCTTTGGAGATAATTTATATTTTTTCTAGCTCCTAAAATAGGCACCATGTTTCTAACCAGAAGGAAAAAGCCTATCCAAAGAACTACATATTAGATATTCAGACATTTATTCAATGTACTGGTCTAAAGAAAGCCAATATATTGAATAAATTAACTTGAATAAATTAGCAGTGCACATTTGGAACAGAATTGTAGCTTTTAGTCAGAAACATGGACCAAAGGCAAAAATCTGCCAAGATTAAGGTTTGTTCTTTTTAAAATTTATACAGCATAATGTATTTTTTTCTCCAACTTCACTTAGTGTTCATCCCGACATTAAAATGCATTGCAAAGCTAGCACAGAGCTTCCTAAATTAAAAAAAGAAGATGGCATAAAAAGTTCCCTTTGTTTCCTTAAACCTATTATTAGTATTTTATGTTTGCCTTCATTCTGCTAAGAGATTCTGCAACAATCATATGACTTGAAGGCAGAAGCTTGGCCACAAAGCACCACCTCTGTCCAGTGATGGCCCTTGTCAGGAATGACTTTCTGCCTCTGTTGGAGTCAACTTGAGTGTCAGCCGTTTCCAAGTGTTTAGAAACCTGGGGAATTCCCTGGGAAATTCAAAACTGCCCACTTCCACTCCCACCTCATGAGAGCAAGGAGAAACTGACGAGAGGCGGGCACTCCGGATTGGTAGGCGGCAGTTTAGGAGGTGAGGGAACTGACACAGGAGCTTGCCCTGGGCAGCTGAAGGCAGCTAGATCTCTACCACACGCTAGGACAGGGGCGGGCAACCTTTTTGTGAGTGCGTGCCAAAGCCAGCAAAATCTCTGACTCAAAATTCTTCTGCGTGCCAACCCTAAATTTTTGAGAACATGTTACGCCTACTTGATATCTCTTAAGGTGTACGTATGTGAAGAACCTTGAAGAAACAATAAAATTCATTCGAGCAACAAAAACACAGTATATGATGATGAAAAATACATTTATTTTTTAATGTATACATGTACATGATAGTCCGACAGAAAACTTTATGACTCCGTTTGATATTATCAGGGGACTTTTGCTGCTGCATCACAGATGACAGAGATTTTACATCCGGTTTATATTTCGTGACCTTCAGAGATATGCACGAGCTACTACTTTCATCCGTCAGGCCACTCCTATTACGAGAATTAACAAAATTCATCACTGAGAACAAAGATTCACAAGCGTGGATGAAACCAAAACACTGGTCGGATCTAGGAAGGCAGAGAGAGTTATGGCAGAGGCATAGAAATTGCTCTTCCCCTCTCTCGTCAATCCATGTCTATGGTCTTTAGGATAACTTGTTATGTAAAATTATTTATTTATCTAAGATGCACCTACACTGAATTTATCAGAAAAATAAAAAAGTCGATATTAAGAAAACAATTGTAAATGGAAGATTATAAGAGAGGGTTTCACGTGCCAGCAAAAGTTACTGGCGAGCCATGTTTGGCACGTGTGCCAGGGGTTGCCCACCCCTGCGCTAGGATCTTAGAAGTTCATACAGAGTCCTTCATAGGGTGCCGTCAGGAATCCAGTCCATATTGTGTTTCTCACCTTCGTTGTGGAAATAATTGAAAAGTATATGCATTTAAACATTTTTCCAAGTGGAAAGACTTTATAATGACCAATTTCCAGCATTGTAGTCAGAGAGCACTGCTTGTGTTGTTTGTATTTGATTGCAGTTTTTCTTTAGGGCCTCAGATATCCATTTTTATGAACATTCCATGTGTACTGCCAAAGGAGTTCTATTCTGTAATATTGTGCTTCAGAATTTGATACATATTTGTAACTTACCATTGATTATGTTGTCTGGGTCACTGCTACTCAAAGTGGCCAGTTTGCTAAGGACACTATTTAGTTCAGCTGATTTTTGTTTGTTTGTTTTTTTGGTAGCAAGTCTTTCTCAATGAAGGGCGTGGTACGTTGATTTACATTCAGAGTGAGCTTCTTCTCGCATTGCGTCTGGTAACCACAGTGCACGCACTGGCATCAGCCTGTAAACACATTTCAGCGGCACTGGATGAGGTTTCCTATCCTTATTCATTTTTGTCCACTTGCTTTGCCTTGGAATGAGAGTAGTGTGTGAAGCTTCTCTCTTGTTAATATGTTTGGTTTCTTTTTCTTACATCTGCATTTAGTTTTTACCTTATGGAAGTTGGTTGCTGTATTATTGACAGATATTTCCATTGCTATTTTAACCATTAGCATTATTAAAAAGTCCTCCTTTCTCTTTTTAGTGCTTCTTTAACAAATTTTTTTTAATTGATTTCAGAGAGGAAGGAAGAGGGAGAGAGAGATAGAAACATCAATGAGAGAGAATCATTGATCAGCTGCCTCCTGCAGGCCCCCTACTGGGAATCGAGCCCGCACCTGGGCATGTGCACAGCCCAAACCAGCTAGTGCTCGTTTTAAATGCTTCTTGATCAAAATTCTCCCTTGACAGATATCAACGTCATGACCCTTGAGCTCTCCGTTTACATTTTGCCTTGTATTTATTTTACATTTTGCCTTGTATTTATTTGCCCATCCTTTTGTTTTTTAGCGTTTTTTTAGGTGTGTCTTATATGTACCATATGGTTAAACTTTGCTTTGCTCGACACTTTGAAAATACTTTAAAAACATGTTTTTGTTTATTTTAGAGAGAGAGAAAGGGAGAGTGATAGAAACATCAATGAGAGAGAAACATCAATCAGCTGTCTCCTGCACGCCCCCTACTGGGGATCGAGCCTACAACTCAGGCATGTGCGATGCTCAACCACCGAGCCACACCAGCTAGGCTTGAAAATACTTTTGTTTAATATGTGAGCTAGCCTCATTTACATTATTGATAAACACCAACTTTTTTCAATTATAAAATGATTTAACAGAGGATATGTGTTTTATTGATTTTAGAGAGTGAGGAAGGGAGAGAGAGAGACAGACAGACAGACATTGACTGGTTGCCTCCCGCATCCACCCTGATCAGGGATCAACCTGCAACCTGGGTATGTGCCCTGACCGGGAATGAAACCCACAGCCTTTTGATGTACACAGACAACTTTCCAACTAACTGAGCCACACTGTCCAGGGCTTCTTCTCTCTCTCTTACTCTCTGGATCTTTTAAAAAAATATTCCTCTTGGAATTTAGGGAGTTTTATATTTTGTTTTGTTGCCTTTATAATAATACTAGAGGCCCAGTGCACAAATTTGTGCATAGGTGGGGTCCCTTGGTCTGGCCGGTGACTGGGGCCGATGGGGGACGATAGGGGCCTGCTGGCCGGGGAGGAACCTCGGGAGGGCTCCAGGGCATGTCTGGCCCTCTCACCCAGTCCCTATTGTCCAGGCCCCAGCAGCAAGCTAACCTACCAGTTAGAGTGTCTGCTCCCTGGTGGTCAGTGTGCATCATAGTTACTGGTCAAGTAGTCGACCAAATGGTCGGACACTTAGCATATTACACTTTTATTATATAGGATAGTCGCAAATTACTATGTTCTATCTATTTAGCTACCTCTTTTTTAAAAAGATGATATTCCAACTTTTCCTTCTGACTGATAGAATAATGTTAATGATCGAAAAGCCCAAACCTGCTTTTCCCTTTCCTTCTACAGGTGTTGGTGCCAAAAGTACTCCCTAAACAGAGACCAGAGTGTCTGTGTTTCACAGCTTGCTCTTCAAGGTCTTTAGCTGGCCTTGGCCGGTGGCCCAGTTGGTTGGAGCATCATCCTGTACACCAAAATGTCGTGGGTTCCATCCCAGATTTGGGCATGTATGGGAGACAACTGATTGATGTTTCTCTCACATCGATGCCTCTGCCCGAGGAAACTCGAGGCTCGAGAAGAGAGCGCGAGTACTGAGAGATAGAGAGAGCGGTCCGATCGCTACGATGCGCTCTGAGAGGCTTGAGCAGAGAGCTCTCGATGCATCTATTTCGCTCTCTCGCCTCTCGACCATTTATATCATCTCTTCAGTTCTCTTGCTATCCGTCTCCTCCTGCTCCATCTCTATATCTTCTCCCTCTCTTCTCTATTCATGCTCCTCTCTCTCCTCTTTCTCTCTCTCTCTTCTCTCTCTCTCTCCTCTCTCTCTCTCTCTCTCCATCTCTCTCCTCTCTCTCTCTCTCTCTCTCTCTCTCTCTCTCTCTCTCTCTCTCCCCCTTCTGCTGTCTCTGGAATCACTTTTTTTTTTAAAGCATATCCTTGGGTGAGGATTAAAAAAAATATCGCCTGGCCTGTGTTGCACAACAGTTAGAGTGTTGGCCTGCGCATGGGAGGTCTTAGGTTCAATTCCTGGTCAAGGGTGAGTACCTGGATTGTAGGTTCGATCCCTATCCTCAGTTAGGGCGTGTGTGGGAGGCAACCAATCAATGGGTCTCTCACTTTCTATCCCTCCTCCCCCTTCCACTCTCTCTGTAAAAAAAAAAGAAAAATCAAATAAATAATCATCCTCACTCCTCAAGTGAGGATTAAAAAAAAAAAAATCTTTCCTTCAAGCAGAGGACAGAGCAGTATGAAGAGTGTTTGGCCATGGCTTTGATACAGAAAAAGGAAATTAAGATGCTTTTGATAAGCTTCTGTATGTGGGTGAGATTTCAATTTCCATCCTATTGTGTAATATAAAATCAAAGTAGTCTTGTTTACAGAGGTGGCCATTCCCCTCCATATTTTGGCAGGCTCTGGAATGGAGTCTGCTGTATGCTGTTACTCCCATTTTCACATCCTCTATTTCATTTTTACACAAAACAGTTTTGAGGGAAAGCAATACTCCCTGCCTTGTTCCTGACTTTAATGGCAGTGCATTTAATATTTAGACATTTATTATGATGTTCGCTCTTAGTTTCTCAGGAAAAGAAAACAAACCAACTCTTTATCATACTCAGGAAATGTCCTTTGTCTCTTGTTTTACTTAAAGTTTTTACTAAAAATGGTTCTTGAATTTTCTCAGCTCTTATATAATTTATGGTTTTTAATTTGACTTGATCAATGTGATTAATTAGGTTGATGGATTTCCTAATTTTGAACTATCCTTATGGGCCCCAAATAAATTCTGTTTTTAGGTTTATTCTTAGGTGGTTAATAGTTTTTGTTGCTATTGTGAATGGAGTCTTATTTTCTATTACCTTTTCTAATTGGTTATTGCTGGTATATAGGAAAGCTATTGATTTTTGTATGTTGACCTTATATGTGGCCATTCTGCTGAACTCTCTTATTAGTTCTAATGGTTTGTCAATTGATTTTCTTATGTTTTCCTGTGTAAACAATAGTGTCATCTGCAAATAATCACAATTTGCCTCTTATTTTCTAAAGCTTATACCTCTTATTGCTTTCCTTCTCATCTTGAATTAGAACATCTGATGCCATTTGGAATAGTAGTAATGATAAAAGCCATTTTTGTCTTGTTTCTGACTTCGATTGGAATGTGTCTATTGTTTCACCATTAAGTATGACTTTGCTGGAGGTTTTTATCATTGTTTTAATAAAAACAAACAATATGGCCTGACTGGGGTGGCTCAGTGGTTGAGCATCGACCTAGGAACCAGGAGATCACTGTTCGGTTCCCAGTCAGGGCACATACTCAGGTTTCGGGCTTGCTCCCCAGTAGGGGGCATGCAGGAGACAGCTGATCAATGATTCTCATCATTGATGTTTCCATCTCTCTCCCTCTCCCTTCCTCTCTGAAATAAATAAAAATACACTTTAAAAAACAATATGTAAAATTAAGACTGTTCTTTTCCTGCTTTGGTAGGGGAGTTTTTTTCTTTTATATCATTAAAGGTATTGAATTTAAGGTAATATTTTCATTTTTAATATGTTAATATAATAAGTTAAATTTATAACTATTCTAACACTAAACCATCTTAGCAATGCTGGAATAAATCCTCTTTGACTTGATGAAGTATTCTTTTAATAAACTGTTGAATTTAATTTGTTAACATTTTATTTAGGATTTGTGCTTTGTTTTTCAGACATGAAATTATGTATATATTTTTTCTCTTACTGCTCTTGTCTGTCTGTGGTTTCAGGACTTGCTGGTCAGTAAAATGTGTTGGGTGATTAATTTTTTTATACTTACAGGCTAATGAAAAATTATTACTAACCCTATTAAAGAAAATCCAACATCTGAATTGAAAAGTATGGTAACTATATTTACTCATTAAATACTATTAAACTTTCTAAAACAAGTTGAAACTTCCACCATGCATGTTCAATTTCAGAACAATGGATTCAAGACCAAGCATACATGTTATATGCATCAAGTCTAGATTACAAATGATCTTAGTCATCATCATATCATCATTGTCATCTTTATGTTTCATTTGAATGCAGTTCATGATTCATTGGAGGTATTTTGTGATACTATGTTAATGATAATAAGAATGTTTTGGGGTCTTATTCATGATGGATTAATTAGAACATTCTGAACTGCGGATGTTGCAGGAATTGATGCTTTTACAGCTGGGGACTGAAGTGGGCATCTGTATTGAGAACTTTTGCCCTATGAGGGACATTGGAGTCCTTAGTTGAATCAGACATGGCTTGTGGTGTCAATGGGCCTAGAGTGGTCTTGGTCTGCTAGTAACTGAACCAACACTTAACCATGGAACTGCTATTCTTCCCGCAGAAGTAGAAAGAAAAAAATCAATTGACAAACTATTAGAACTAATACGATTTTGTAAAGACTTCAGTCTTGCCAAAACCGGTTTGGCTCAGTGGATAGAGCGTCGGCCTGCGGACTGAAGGGTCCCAGGTTCGATTCTGGTCAAGGGCATGTACCTGGGTTGCGGGCACATCCCCAGTGGGAGATGTGCAGGAGGCAGCTGATCGATGCTTCTCTCTCATCGATGTTTCTAACTCTCTATCTCTCTCCCTTCCTCTCTGTAAAAAATCAATAAAAAATATATATTAAAAAAAAAAAAGACTTCAGTCTATAGTTTAGAGCAGTCGAGCAATATCTATCAAATGGCAATCTAGGCCTTGACTAGGGCTTTATCAATGGCAAAGAGGTTTGATTCTTTTGCCTTGCTAAATCAAATTTAAAAAATTTTTTGGGGGGGAGGAGAGTTTAAAAGCTGGTCAGTGCAACACTGGGTTGCCAATAGAACATCACCTGCATCAAGAGTAGCTTTCTTAGCGTGGCTTGAATAAATTTTTGCATCGTTTAGAATTGGAAGGCGAACTCCGATATCTGATTTATAGCTCTTGCCTCGTAGTCTGCAATCCTCATATCCTCTAGGATTTGTGTTGTCATCTGGGCATCTTTCACATGCTCTTGGGAGAATCCATCTTGCCAGACTCCATGATTTCCGGTGATCAGGCTTCTTGAGCTAAATCACCCACGTGAATGTATTTCAGTTCTGGTCTTCATGCAAATTCTTTGCCCAGCACAGCTTTTCCATCCCCTGGTGTACCTTTCCTATCTCACCCTTCAGCCCCACCCTGTTATGCCCCCTGATCTGTGAGCTGGATGCTCCAGCCTTTCCCTAGTTTCTCAAGTACCTTTTATAGGGTGAGAAGTGTGCATTACGGAGGGCAGAGGGGACTTGCAAACTGCAATGAAGAGGAGTGTCTCTCTGAACAGAGTCAAAAGGAAAAAAGAATTTCAAGCTCAAAACCCTAAAATTTTGGCTCAAGGTAAGTCCCAAATCATTGACTTTTTATGTCTATGCTAAAAATAATTAATCTTTTGCAGCCATGGGGCTGATTATAACTGAAAATCAAATCCAAAGTGTGAAACTGAGATACTGCAGTACAGTATCAGTTACGTTCACAGCCTTGCCAGATCTCATGTGCATGTTGGAGCGGTGACCAGAAAGGAAAGCATTTGGATGACTCAGGACTCGGAGGTTACAAAATCCTACCCCTTGGCCCTCCCTTGCCTGCAGAAGTGGCCCTTCTTCCTCTGCGGAGGCTAATGAGTGACTTCTGACAACCCTTGTCAGCAGGAGGACATAGCGACAGAGAACTGGGAAAGCCTCTGTTACCACCTGTTGGTAAATCAAGAATGTGCCAAGATCAAAGCATCTTAGGTTCAATGAAATAAGGTAAACCCCATGAAATACACCTCGGTGATGTTTCTGGAGATCTGGTGTCCAAGGGAGTGTTACAGTGTACCCTCCCAAGTACAAGTTGCTTCACCTTCCACCTACCTATCACATGAAAGAGACGGAATACCACATTTCATTGATTCACTTAAAAATAATTAATTGAGCCTGGCCAGTGTGACTCAGTGACTGAGCATCGACCTATGAACCAGGAGGTCACGGTTCAATTCCTAGTCAGGGCACATGCCCGTGTTGTAAGCTGGATCCCCAGTGTGGGGCATGCAGGAGGCAGTCAATTGGTGATTCTCTCTCATCACTGACGTTTCTATCTCTCTCTCTCCCTCTCCATTCCTCTCTCTGAAATAAGTAAAAACATATTACAAAATAATAATTTATTGAGGCAAAATTCACACAAAAAAATTAACCATTTTAAAGTGAACAATTTGATGCCCTAATCGGTTTGGCTCAGTGGATAGAGCGTCAGCCTGCGGACTGAAAGGTCCCAGGTTCGATTCCAGTCAAGGGCATGTACCTTGGTTGCGTGCACATCCCCAGTAGGGGGTGTGCAGGAGGCAGCTGGTCGATGTTTCTCTCTCATAGATGTTTCTAACTCTCTATCCCTCTCCCTTCCTCTCTGTAAAAAAATCAATAAAATATATATTTAAAAAAAAAATAAAGTGAACAATTTGGTGGCATTTAGTACATTCATAATGTTGCCCCAAGACACACACACATTTTAACATCTCTGAAATGGGAAGCCATCTAATAATCAATAGTATATTATGGTTTAATTGATAGAGTTTTAAAACATTCTTCATAGTGGAATATACATGAAGATATACCTTTCAGTTGATTAGATTAGTTAAAATATGGTGGTCTTCTTGGATTGTCTATTTCATCCATATCCTTGTCACCATACATATCACAACTATTTTAAAGTTTCACCTATCTGATAGACAAAAATGGTATCTAATGATAGTTCTCAATTTTTCATTTCTTTGAATTATCTGTTTTGTTTATATGCTCAATGTTTCTATTCCTCCACTAAATATAAGTCCCACCAGGAGATATTTGTTTGTCATTCACCCACAGCATCCTCAGAGCCTAGAACTAGGCCTGACAATCCATACATTTATGTACCATGATCACTGTCTTCACAAAAATGAGTCTAGTAGGGAAATATATATTAAACAGATAATTACACAATGAATTAACTATAAGTAGAGTCAACTGTTTGAGGCAGAGGTGCAGGCCCCTCTACCCTGCTCTGTCCGCTTCCAGCTCCAAGGACCATTCCCTCACCCTGTGGGCAATTTCTGCTGTAAGACCTGGTTTCTCCCTGGAAACTGTTTAGAGTTCAGAAGATTCACCCAGAAATCAGGCCTCAGGAACAAGGCAAGGTTTGTGCCTCCAGGCTCAGTTCTCCAAAGTCTGGGGGTCTGGGTAGGCTTGTGGATGCAGCTGCTGTGTCCTATATCCGCCAAGCCAGAACAGGCTACAGTGACAGCCAACCTGTGTGGGCTGTCTGCTCCTCAGCCCCTGCTTGGGTCCTTTAGCAAGCTTTGGCTGGAGCCTGCCTCCTGAATGCCCTTACAAGCCCCTCTTCCTCCCCAGTTCTCAATGCCCACTGTATATCCTTGTTTGCAGGCTGACTTGCAGAAGCTGAAGTTGGGAGCTGCTTCTGTCATCCCTTCTACTCTTCTTCCGGACATCCTGTTCCAGAAGTTTCTCTCCAGGGCGATCAGTAAGTTTCTTCCCTTTTTTAAAAAATTTATTTATTTATTTTTTAATTAAATCTTTATTGTTCAGATTATTACATTTGTTCCTCTTTTTTTCCCCCCCATAACTCCCCTCCTCCCAGTTCCCGCCCCACCCTCCGCCCTCACTCCCCACCCACTGTCCTCATCCATAGGTGCACAATTTTTGTCCAGTCTCTTCCTGAATCTCCCACACCCCTTTCCCCCCAAGAATAGTCAGTCCATTCCCTTTCTATGTCCCTGATTCTATTATAATCAACAGTTCATTCTGTTCATCAGATTATTTATTCACTTGATTCTTAGATTCACTTGTTGATAGATGCATATTTGTTGTTCATAATTTGTATCTTTACCTTTTTCTTCCTCTTCCTCTTCTTAAAGGATACCTTTCAGCATTTCATATAATCCTGGTTTGGTGGTGATGAACTCCTTTAGCTTTTCCTTATCTGTGAAGCTCTTTATCTGACCTTCAATTCTGAATGATAGCTTTGCTGGATAAAGTAATCTTGGTTGTAGGTTCTTGGTATTCATCACTTGGAATATTTCCTGCCACTCCCTTCTGGCCTGCAAAGTTTCTGTTGAGAAATCAGCTGACAGTCGTATGGGTATTCCCATGTAGGTAACTGAGTTTCTTTCTCTTGCTGTTTTTAAGATTCTCTCTTTATCTTTTGCTCTTGGCATTTTAATTATGATGTGTCTTGGTGTGGTCCTCTTTGGATTCCTTTTGTTTGGGGTTCTCCGCGCTTCTTGGACCTGTAAGTCCATTTCTTTCACCAGGTGGGGGAAGTTTTCTGTCATTATTTCTTCAAATAGGTTTTCAATATCTTGCTCTCTCTCATCTTCTGGCACCCCTATAATTCTGATGTTGGTACGCTTGAAGCTGTCCCAGAGGCTCCTTACACTATCCTCGCATTTTTGGATTCTTTTTTCATTTTGCTTTTCCGGTTGGGTGTTTTTTGCTTCCTCGCATTTCAAATCATTGACTTGATTCTTGCGCTCCTCTGGTCTGCTGTTGGGAGTCTGTATAATATTCGTTATTTCAGTCCGTGTATGCTTAATTTCTAGTTGGTTCCCCAATATAAGATCGAGGGTCTCATTAGTTTTCTTGTAGATCTCATTAAGTTTATCGGCGGCTTCTAAACAGTTCTTGAGAGACCTTAAAAGTGTGGTTCTGAACTCTATATCTTCCATTGACAATTTTGTCCTGTTTCTTTGTCTCCGCATTTTGTTATGCTTCCTTGGTGCACCCCCTAGTGGTCTTTGTTCGAAGTCTTATAGTTAAATCTTGATTGTTGTAGCTAATTCCAGGGAGGGTTTGACCTCCAGGCCAAGTGGCTATGAGAATCAGCTGTGTCAGCAGTGAGAGAACTTCTGTCCTCTAGGGAGGTGCTAATCTAGCCTTTGCCTGAGGCTATCCGGCAAATGCCTGTGTGCAGGGCTTGGGCGGGGCGGGTCGCACAGGATCAACAGGGTGGGCCGGAGAGAGCAGTTATGGCGGCTCTCAGTCCTGTCCCCAGGGGCTCTGCCTCTCTGAGTCCCAGCACCCGCTGCAAAGCTCAGAGAGAAAGCTGCACTCGCTCTGACCGAAGCCAGACAGTCCCGCTTCTCCCGTTTGAGTCTGGGTCCCTAAAGACTCGCCCGGATCTGGAGCTCAGAGACTGCGACTCCCTCCCGATTGAAAACGCCAACCGCGCCCTCCGCCGCCAGCCCGCTCCGCGCACTCCGCACCTCAGAATTTGACTTCAGCACTGCGCCTCCTCTGAGTGTCCGTATGCGTTTCTCTTTCCTCCTAGTTGTAGGACTTCCACTCAGCCGGCGTTCCTGTGGTTCTGGGTGATGTCCGTTCCGTTTTTTGGTTTCACTTTTGAAGTAGTTGTTCAAGGCAGCAAACTCCGGCGTTAACCTATGCCGCCATCTTGGTTCTCTCCAAGTTTCTTCCCTTGAGAGAGATTTCTTTCAGCCGCTCCCTGCTAGGGGCCGTGTTCTTGGTCCTCTTTGTAATCCACACGAATACAGTTAGTTCCTGGACTGGTGAAGTTTCAGGAAGCTGGGTTCCAGGAGAGCCCCACGAGGCCCCCACCCACAGACACCTCCATCAAATGCGTGCAGGTGAGGGGCCAGACCTCACTCCATCGTGGCAGCCCCGCCTTGTCTGGTTTCTCTCTTCCTCTCCAGTGGCTTAGCAAAGTGCCTGGTACATACTCAGCGCGTAATGAACAGGGGACATTAACACCAGTAACTCAAGTAATAATAATAAAAAGTAATTAAATGTGCTAGGCGCGGTGTTAATGTTTTACATGGATTAGCTGTACTTCATTTAAGCAGGTACCATTACAATTTCCACTTTACAAATGAAGAAATGGGTTCAGAGAAATTAAGCGATTTCCAAGGTCACAAAGTTCTGGGAACTCTTTTCATTGCCCCAAATGCAGCGGAAATGCAACGCAGAGAGAGAATGCCAGAAAGCAAGTAGTGCAGAAACGCCGGCGGGCCGGGAAGCCAAGGGCCGGGCACGCTCCCTGCGTACAGCAGCTTTCCCACGGCGCTGCCTAAGGGCTCCTTTTCAACGAAGCACAGACCGGAAGTGTTCCTGCCGGGCGCGTATCTGCTGCGCACGACCGGAAGTTTCTGTCCGCGGCTTTGCAGAGATCGATCGGAGAGCGGTGGCGGCGGCTGCTGGGCTTTACAGGTGCGGAGGCGCTGGGGCTTAGGAGGCAGATGGGGCCGTTAGGGAGACCCTAGCGGCGGGACACAGGCGGAATCCCGACCTGACCCGGGCCACCCCGCCCCACCTGGGCAGAAGTGGTTCTGCCCGCGGATCTGAGCCTGCTCCCTCCTCAGGCGCTGACCCTTGACCTCGGGGCGCTCCCCCCATTGCAGGCGCGATGGCTACTGGCGCGGATGTGCGGGACATTCTAGAACTCGGGGGTCCGGAGGGGGATGCAGCCTCCGGGACCATCAGCAAGAAGGACATTATCAACCCGGACAAGGTAGCAGGGGCGCCCGAGCGTTGGGTAGCGGCAGTGAAGTGGGGAGGGGTGGCAGCGGAAGAGATGGGCGAGGGGATGGGGTGCTACACTTTAGTGAGATGGGAGGTAAATGTGTGCCTTAACGGGACAGGGACTATGTGCTGCCTCGATGAGATGGGGCGGAGGGGGTGGGGCACCTGTGGGAAATGGGGACTTAGGGGTGCGACACTTGGAAGAGATGAGAGGACCAAGCGAGTGTGCCATTCTGAGGGGTGGTGGGCAAGTATCTTTACTCCGACAGGTTGGACTCTACCCAGTGAGGTGAGGCCGGGGAGGGGGTGCCCTTGTTAGTGGGTGTCTGTGCCTCCATTCTCTGTCATACTATGATGTGTGTCATTGTAGCTGCGGGTTTGTGCAGGGATTGAGCTGGGATAAAGAATTCTCAGGAAAGGGAGTCTAGGTGGGGAGGCGTGCAGCTCCTGTGGGTTCCCTTCTCAGAAAAAGTCCAAGAAGTCCTCCGAGACGCTGACTTTCAAGAGGCCGGAGGGCATGCACCGGGAGGTCTACGCACTGCTGTACTCCGACAAGAAGCAAGTATCAGAGCCCCAAGCCCCAGGCCCTGGTCTCCGACCCACTGCATGTCCCTGACGTTTAGCTCTCCGCCAGTTCTCCCGGGTCTCTGCCCCGGCCAGGGCGCTGCTCACTCAGAGGCGGCGGGAGGAGCTCAGATCTCTCTCCAGGACCTGACTTCCCAGGTAGACCAAGGGCTCTCTCCACTCCTCAGACGCTAACCTCTCACCTCCCTACACCTTGCTGTCAGGGATGCACCCCCACTGCTGCCCAGTGACACTGGTCAAGGCTACCGCACAGTGAAGGCCAAGCTGGGCTCCAAGAAGGTACGGCCCTGGAAGTGGATGCCATTCACCAACCCAGCCCGCAAGGATGGAGCGATGTTCTTCCACTGGCGACGAGCAGCTGAGGAGGGCAAAGACTACCCCTTCGCCAGGTTCAATAAGGTGAGCCACCACCATTTGGACGTAGGCCACAGCTGTCCACACACTGAGCCACTTGTGTGGGCTCTAGAGCCTTTGTTTCAACAGTGGTTACCCACTCGGTCCTGAGGCAAATACCTGCGGGGTGGGACTCTCTGGGTCTTGTTTGCCATGGGATCTTGTCCTTCCCTGGGCCTGTGCTGATTTTTGGTGGCTTCACTTGACCCTTCAAATGTGCTCTTCCTTAGAGCTGTGTCCTAGGTATTCTATTCTTCTCACTCTATACTTTTCCCTGTTTGTGTCTCATTTGCCCTGTGGCTTCAGTTACCCTCTGTATGCCACTGACCCCAACTGAACGTCTCCAGTCCAAATCATCATTACCTACATATCCCATCTTTTACTTAACATCTCTCCCTGAAGGTCCCACAGTGCTTCAGTTCAAGTAAGTGCTCTCTTCCCTACCCCCAAACCTGTTCCCCATATCAGTGAATGGTACCACTACCCATGCAATTGCCCAAACCAGAAACTTGGGAATCATTCTTGACTTAGTTTCTCCCTTAGCTCTCACATTATTTTAAATCAACAACAGGACAAAGAAGGTAAGGGAAGACAGATCAGAAACATATAAGCAAAGAAATGGGATTCTTTCAGATAAGAGTCATGAACAAAATGAAATAGGCTATTAATAG
The DNA here is from genome assembly GCF_014108235.1 of Myotis myotis. Taxonomy (NCBI): domain Eukaryota; kingdom Metazoa; phylum Chordata; class Mammalia; order Chiroptera; family Vespertilionidae; genus Myotis; species Myotis myotis. The sequence goes on along the minus strand of NW_023416324.1, from coordinate 27,500,597 downwards.
GATATGAAATGAGATAGGGTGAACTTGTAAGTGTAGGGATGATCTTATTAGATAGGGTGGCCACAGCAGGCCTCTCTGAGAAGGTGGCATTTGAGCTAGAACTGAGTGATATTCATTGAGTCCTACTGATTCTGTTTCCATAAGACATGACGTCTTGCTGTTTTTAATTCCCTACGTCAGCACCCTAGTCCAACCTGAATTACCTCTGGCTTAGATTCTTAAGGCTCAGATGGAGCAGAGCCTTACCCAGACTCAGCCAGCCAGAGAGAGGCAGGGCTGGGCAAGGGTTTTCTAGGCCTCTGCTTAAGCCACTGTACAATATGACCTTGCATTCCCTGCAGCCTGGAGCAGCCGAGGCTCTGAGCCTGAAAGCATGAGGGGCTTAAACCCAGGCCTCCCAAGTCCTGACTTCTTTCCCCTCAGCCTGATATATCCCACTGCTCTGGATACTTCCCCATGGTGGCTTCTCAGGCACAGCACATCCAGGTGTGACCCATCATTCTCCCCTGTGCCCCAAACCTGGTTTTTTCTATCTTCCCGCCATCTTGCCCCACCCCAGGTCCAGAGGAGGGAGAGGCTGAAGATGTAAGATCGAGAAGGGACAATCAGAAGTGAGGCATTGAGGCAATGGGAGGAAAGGTTGGATGAGACAATTCGAAGTGAAGACAAAAGAATGTTCATGTTGCATTTAATAAATACCACTCCATGCCAAGCCAGGCCCTAGGCACTGGGGACACAAAAATGAATCAGACACAATGTCTACCCTCCAGAAACTGTACGTGTTGTTAGGGAGGGGTTGGGAGAGGAATAGGCAATCATGATTTGGTAGGATGCATGCTATAGTCGAAGCTTCATGGAAGCTTCCTGAAGTTAGAGCTTGAGTTGAGTCTTGAAAGATGTCACCAGATGATATTAAGAAAGTAGTGCAGTGATTTTTTTCAGGCAGAGAGGATAGCATGAGGAAAAGGTACAAATTTAAAAGCAGTCACACCCTAGCCAGTTTGGCTCAGTGGATAGAGCATCAGCCTGTGGACCAAAGGTCCCAGGTTGCAGACTCCTCCCCAACCCGGCCCTGGTTGGGGCTCAGGCAGGAGGCAGCCAGTGAATGTGTTTCTCTCACATCGATGTTTCTGTCCTTCCCTCTCTCTTCCACTCTCCCTAAAAAATCAATGGAAAAATATCCTTGGGTGAGGATTAACAAACAACAAAAAGCAGTCACAGGTATGGCGTGCTGTGGGCATTTCCATGTAGATGAAGCCTAAAGCCCAAGGTAGAACATGGTGGGAGATGAAGGGCCAGGTCAGGCAGCCAGGCCCGGGAGTTTGGGCTTTGCCCTGATGTCTTTGGGTAGCCAGACAAATTTTAAATTTCAGTTTTAGAAAGATCATGATGACCACAGGTGGTGAATGAAGTCAGAGATAAGTGAACAAATGATCTTCCCGCCAATACTGCTGAGTCCTGGAGTCCTGCTTATTAGTCCATGGCTCCCTGCTGCCCTCTTGCTCAAGCCGGAAACACAGGAGTCACCAGCGACAGCACTTCCCTCCCCCCTGCACATCCAGTTGCCAAGTCCTCTGGTTTTTAAAGCCTCAAGCCTGTGCCCTTTTCTGTACCTTCCACTTGTGCTGATTTAGTTCAGGCCTCACTTCTTACCTGCATGCATTCTAAAACCTGCCAGCTAGTCTCCCAGGCTCTCATTTCACCCCGTCTGTCCTCACTGCTGCCAGGGTGCTCTTTGCAAAAGAGAATCATGACCATTTCACTCTTTTCTTTAAAACTGACCTGTTGGCTCCAGTCACCCTCAGGGCACACGAGGCCTGCAGCAGCTGGTCTATGCTGACTCTTCATGCCTTTCCCTGTGTCGCCCTTTACTTGTGTCCCTAACTGCCGAGCTCGCACACATGAGGCTGTTTCTCGCTCATCACTGTATTTATGTTGCTCCCTCTGCCTCGGATTTTCTCCACCATCTTCCCTCACCAGTTCACTTCTGCTTGACCTTAAGACTGAACCAGGCCTCATTTACCTCCACCCTGACCAACCCTGTTCCCAGGCTGGATCAGGTGTCACTCATTACACCCCAGGCATACCTTTGTCATTAGACGACTGTGTTGTTTCTTCAGCTGGACTGCCATCCCTGTTCCCAGCAGAGGTCTAGCAGGCCCATGATGAATGTTTGTTGAATGAATGAATGGCTCCCTCACTTGACTGTGAGCTCCTTGAGAGCAGGACTGGCTACACAGTTCCTGAGTACTTTATTAAAATACATGGCATTGAAATGCACAGGAGGGACACTTAACCAAACCTGGGAAACCAGAGACTTCCCAGAGGCGACAAGAAGTTATCTAGGAAGAAGGAATGGGGAAATGTGAAGATAGTTCAGGCAAGAACAACGAAAGCGGAGGGAGACATCACTGCTAGTCATTTGGTTGGAACTTAAGGTCCAGGAGGGACAATGGGTGCAGAGAGGGCTCTTTCACCCCTGGGTTCACTGATTGATTCAGTAAATATTCATTGATATCTGCAGAGTGCCTGGCCCTGGGCTGAACCCAAAAGGTAGGAAATGAACCAGACAACCCTTACTCTCGAGTTTAGGGTACTTTTGGACTAGTGGCAGCCTTTGAGGGGCTTAAAAATGGATGGCTGGGTGGCCTGCTCAGATATATATTCTAGAATGCTTCTCAAGTTATCCATGGTAAAGGGTATTTAAAAAAAGATTAGAGAAAATACAAGTCCGCGTTTCCTTCTGTCAGGTTCAGCAGTGTGTGATTACTGTAAAATTGTTACAGAGGTTTCTAAGTGCCTACTCTGCTTTCTTACCATACACCAGGGATAACAGTGTGCAGACAGCACTGGCCTGTAGGCTGTCCTCTGAGAAGCACTGTTCAGAGATCCATCTTGGCTGCAGATGGAGAATTGCTTAGGGGAGGGCTGAATGGAGGCAGAGATCATGGGAGGGCTGTTTCTCTGATCCAGGAAAGTGGTAGTGGTGATCTCGACTGGGATGTCGCAGTGGATAGAATTTCCAGAGGATAGAGAACGCAGAGGCAGGCTGCCCGGGCCTCTGATCAAGCAGTTTCTTCCCTCACTGTGTGCGCGGAGGGTGTGGGGGTGAGGGGGGGTCAAGGGTAAAGGTAGGAATTAAGATGCCTCCCCGGTTTCTGGCTTGGGCACCTGGGTTGAGTGATGGGACTGTGACTGACATCTGGACTGGAGGAGATGTAAGTTTGAGGGAGGGTGATGTGCTCAGTACTGAACGTACTAAGTTTTTATTTTTTTTAATTGAGGTGTAATTGACAAATAACATTGTTAGTTTAAGGCGTACAACATGATGATTCAATATTTGTATATACTGCAAAATGATCACCACAATGAGTCTTGTTAATATCGGTCACTTGAACATATTAAGTTGTATGTGGAACCTCCACAGAATTTCAAGAGGCAGCTGGAATTAAGTGTCTTGAGAGCAGGTTCAGAGCCCTGTGGTTTTTGATAGAGAAACTTCCCTGGTCCAACCTGGCATTGACTCTTTCATGGGGTCTCTGACTGGCAGACTCAGCTGGTGGTGGTGCTGCTTGTCCCTGAGGGAGGTCTAGGGGACCGGCCTGGGCTGGGGTGCATATGTTGGAAGGTAGGATTCAGGTGCCTTTTCTATAGAGCTGTGACCTTAGCCAGCTCGGGGGAACTGCAAGTCTCACTGCCACCACTGGATGGCAGGCGTGCTTCAGACAAGTGTCCATGGACGAGAGGAGTCGGCCTTTTCCCAGTATTTAGCCATCTGCCCCCCTCCATGTTTGACCTTTGGACTCCACAGAAGTGCTTACCTGTGGGCCTGTCACCTTAACCACGGGGGCAGGAGCATGTGTGCGGTTACTGGGGCTGTGGAGCCGAGGGCGTGGTGAAGCGGCTCCTGGTGTGAACGCAGAGGCAGGCTGCCCCGGCCTCTGATCAAGCAGTTCCTTCCCTCACTCTGGGAGCACCGTCTCCAGGCTGCCTGTGCAAGGCCCGGGCAGAGGATTTGCTTTTGTCTAGCCCAGGGATTGGCAATAAACAAGAGGGGCTGTGGTCAAAGCAGACTGGAGCCCACTGGACATGACACCGCTCTGCCCCTCTGTGCCAGTAGACGGTGCAGGTGCCCGTGTACTCAGAGCAGGAGTACCAGCTCTATCTTCATGACGACGCCTGGACTAAAGCAGAAACTGACCACCTCTTCGATCTCAGCCGCCGCTTTGATCTTCGTTTTGTAGTTATCCATGACCGGTATGACCACCAGCAGTTCAAGGTGAGCTGGTGTTCATTGGCATGTGTGCCTAACCCCAGGCCTAGCAGGCCCACTGCTCTCAGGCCAGCCCTTGCACATGCCTCTGAGTGTCCCCCCGCCCAGCCCATCCCCCATGTCTTTATTCTCAGAAGCGTTCTGTGGAGGACTTGAAGGAAAGATACTACCACATCTGTGCTAAGCTTGCCAATGTGCGGGCTGTGCCAGGCACAGACCTTAAGATACCAGTATTTGATGCTGGGCATGAGCGACGGCGGAAGGAACAGCTGGAGCGCCTCTATAACCGGACCCCAGAGCAGGTTAGCCCTGAGCCCCCAAACTCTCCTCCATGCCTCCAAATCCATTGCTTCCATCCTCAATACCCTCAATTCTCTTCCCCAAGTCCCCCTACCTCCCACTGGTTGGTACCTGTGTGCGCCCCCACCCCAGTCCTACCCCTCACTAGCCACCCTCCCTGCTCTGATAGTCCTTCACCTCCCTCATGATCTCTTCTCAGATTCCCCCCCAGAGCCCAGCACCCCTTCATCTCCGTCTACCCTCCCTCCCCCATGGACCTGCACGTGCCTTAGCGTCTCTCACCTTCCCAGGTGGCAGAGGAGGAGTACTTGCTACAGGAGTTGCGCAAGATCGAGGCCCGGAAGAAGGAGCGGGAGAAGCGCAGTCAGGACCTGCAGAAGCTGATAACGGCGGCCGACACCACTGCAGAGCAACGGCGCACTGAACGCAAGGCCCCCAAGAAGAAGCTACCCCAGAAAAAGGAGGCCGAGAAGCCGGTGTGGAGACTAAATCAGCCCAGCTCAGGGTGGAGGGGTCGCCTGGCACAGGGGATCCTGTGGGAGGCTCCGAGAGCACCTAGAGCCGGCAGGTGCTGGGACTAACACTAGGTCCACTCCCCGTGACACTTCCTAACTCCTCCTCCCCCAGGCTGTTCCTGAGACTGCAGGCATCAAGTTTCCAGACTTCAAGTCTGCAGGTGTCACGCTGAGGAGCCAGCGGGTATGTGTGTCACTTCCTTCAATGTGTTTGGACCCTGGGCTGGAGCAGGAGGAGAGGGTGTGCCATGTGCTGCAGGTAGAGGGGGCCTCGGGGATGTGGCCAGGCTGAGGTCATAGCTTCCACTTGCTGGCTATTTCCTTTTCTGACCCAGAGCTGCCTCCAGGGGTTAACTTCTCTTCCACCCCCCCACTGCCGTTAGTCCCCTTCATTCTAAGGTGCTTGTGGGGGAGAGGGCTGAGCTGCTGGGTCATTGCAGATGAAGCTGCCAAGCTCTGTGGGGCAGAAGAAGATCAAGGCCTTGGAACAGATGCTGTTGGAGCTGGGTGTGGGTGAGTGTGGAGGCTGGGCCCCTCAGGATGGACCCTCCCGAGGCCGTGGATAAAGGCAGGGGGAGGGCGGTTCCTGTTGCCAGCCTTCCCGCACACCCTGGCTCTGCCCTGTGCCTTCCACCCACCACCTGCAGAACTGAGCCCCACACCCACGGAGGAGTTGGTGCACATGTTCAATGAGCTGCGGAGTGACCTGGTGCTGCTCTACGAGCTCAAGCAGGCCTGTGCCAACTGCGAGTATGAGCTGCAGATGCTGCGGCACCGTCACGAGGCACTGGCCCGGGCTGGCGTGCTGGGGGCCCCTGCCACACCAGCATCAGGCCCGGCCCCGGCCTCTGCTGAGTCAGCGGTACCTGAATCTGGTCTCACCCCTGACCTCACCAAGGACACCATCATTGATGTGGTGGGTGCACCTCTCACGCCCAATTCGGTAAGAGCCTGGACAAGCTGGAAGAGTATGAACTGGCCCTGCATATGAGCATGCTCACGTGTGCACAGGCTTGCTCCCTCTAGTGCCTGCAATGGGAATTGTCACTCTGAGGGGTGGAGACTCAGGGCGGGTGTGGGTGGGTGGCCAGTGTGAGACACAGGCACCAAGCCTGAATCAGGCCTCAGGGGCTGGCCATAGATCTCATCATCATCTATGTATCCTCAGAGGAAGCGACGGGAATCGGCCTCCAGCTCCTCTTCTGTGAAGAAAGCCAAGAAGCCATGAGGGACCACACCGGCTGTGGATGCTGCTGCTGTGTAAATAGAGCTGCTGAGTGGACTGGGCTGCTTCCGTTTCTTTCCCACCATTTCTGCCGCTCCTGGCTGGGAGGGTGGGCAGGAGGGAGTTGTCACACTTACTTTATGGGTGGCATTGGGGCCTACTGGCATGGAGGCCCTTAGCAGCCCTCTACCCATTAAGCACTGCCCATGTTGCCCAAACACCTGTGCCTAGGAACACCTGGGTTCTACATTCAAGGTGGCTCACATGCAGCCATGGCCTCAGATACCAGCAGCTTCAAGCAGCCTCATGCTCTCAGTGGCTGTGGTCCTGTGCATATTCATTGGGGGGGCTCAGAGATACGTCAGTGACAACTAGCTGCACTGGTGGCCTTGAGCACAGAGCAGCCTGGAACGCACTAGCTCCTCCCCTTCCTGACAGCATCAGGCACAGCATGGTCGGTGCACACATTACCCAGGGCCTCATTTCCCCGACTTTATTCAGTGGCACGTTCACAGCGGGGATGGGGTGGACATAAGATCTGTCCTGGAGCCCTGGGGGCACCACACACCATGCACTACAGATGGGAGGGGGCACAGGGGGCTTGGTGACCCCAGCAGAAGCCTGTGTACCAGGGAGAGGCAGTAAGTGCCTGGGTCCCCCTAGCCCAGGCCCATAATGGGAGGGGCTAATACTGGGCTGAGGTTGTGGGATGGGGATGGGAGGCCACAAAGTATCTGCTCCAGAGGGACCAAGTGGCCAAGCTCTTACCCAGGGCACAAGCCCGCAGGGCAGGCTGGGGACACTCGACGTAGAGCTGTGCCACTCTCCCTTTTCCCCTCTGGTGAGGGAGAGGAGGGTTCTGGGTTGGGCCAAGCAGCTACCCTGTATTGCCCCATCCCGTTCTCGGCCAATCAGAACGGCTTCGAGGTCTGCTTGAAGATGAAGCCTCGATATGCAAGTGTCTTCATGATGTTGGCAATGTTCTTGCAGTCATCTAAAATGAGAAAGAAAAGACATTTAGATGGGCCCCAGATCCTTCCCTTCCCTGTCCATAGGTGCTCTTACATGGGTGGGGGTGGGAAGCAGGGTCAGATTCAGGAGCCAGACTTTAAACTAGGGGGTCCCACTCCCTTGTGGCAGCATCTCCAGCTTTAGGTCAGGCTGGATGATGCTGGCCGGGCAGGAAGCCTGGTCTCAATGTTTCTCAGTCCCATAATTCATGCTGGAAATTGGCCGGCGTGTCCCGCCCCGGCCCCAGTGGTGATGTATGGGCGCCGTCGCAGTAAGAAAAAGGCAGAGTAAATGTGTAATTTCTCCCTTGACGGCCCCCGGCCGCTGGGCGATCCTTCTTGTTGCCGCCGCGTGGGGACGGCTTGTCCGCCACACTCCGTCTTCCCGCCACCCGCCTTGATGTCTCCATTTCATTACTGTGCGGCCATTCATCACGCCCACGGCCAGGGTGACTTTGCCGCCACTTTCGTGTGTGGAAGATGTGGCCCAGGCCATAATCACTGGTGACAAGGCACAAGCCTCGGCACTTCTGGGCCAGGGCCCTGGGAGACACCTGCCCTGGGCCCCAGGCTCAGGTGCTCAAACAGCAACCTGCCTGGAGCCTCCTCCTGTGCAGTCCCAGACCAGTGGAGGGGGTCCAGGTTCCTGGTTCCCTAACGCCCTGGCCATTAACCTTCTATTGGACACACCTGAGCCCAAGCCCTGCCTCTCCTACCCCAGTAGGCTCAAAGCTGGTGCTGGGAGGGCTTTAGCCCTGTCTGGCTGTGGCTCAGGTTAAATGTGTCTGTGTCTGCCAGACCCTGTCGGGCAATTTCACTAGTATTGTTCCCCATACTCAGAGCTGTCCCAGAACCCTGGTGGTCACAGGAACAGGTATTCCGGGGCTTTAGTATCATGGACATGGGTCAGGATGTGTTCTGTCATCACCAGCAGGAGATACAACTTCCCAGAGCTTGTCCCACTATAGTAAGCCCAGGACAGAAATGGCCCAAGGGCCTGGGTTTTTCTTTTCCACTGCCCAGAGCAGCCACCAACTCCTGATCCCTTCGCCAGCTTCTCCTCCCACCCCTCTCCCACCTCCCATAGACGTTCCCAGCCCATAATCAGGGCTCAGCTGCCACCAGCCCTGATGGGATCGATGGTTGTGATGGCAGAAGTATTGCACATTGATGTCATAATCAGGTATGGGAGGTGGTAAGGTCAAGGTGGGGTCAGGAGGCTCCACAGCTGCCAAGGACCAACCCCTTCCACTGAGTCCCTCAACGTGCCCTTGCCAGGACCTTAGACTAGGAAAGGGGACCCACCAGAGCTAAAATGGTTGTGAGAAGTCTCTGGTCAGGCCAGGGCCAGTATCATTAGCCAGTCACCAGCTCTGCAGCCCCTGCTTAGTCCAGACTGGGCCCTGTCTTGCAGAGCTCACCATGAAAGTATTGGTGGTACGTGTGAGCATGGAGAGGTGTGACCGAGGGCTTAGTCACAGGGACACCTTGTTCCTCCAGAGACTCAAGAAGCTACAAGGGCTGGTCTGAAGCAGAAGAGGGAAGACGGATGGGTGGGTAGTGGCGGCCATGGCAACTCCAGACGTGACCCATCCCCGTGGTTTATGGGCCGGACACACACCCCGCTCATCGGAGGCCCTGTCATTTGTCTCCCTTAGTGTGTATGCCTGGGCAGTGGGGGTGGAGAGTGGAGGGAGGGGGTTGTGACAGGAGGAGGTAGGCGGTTGAAAGGAAGGGGAATGGGGCTGGAAGGGCGGTGTAGGAGGGGCGGGTGTGGGATTGGGGTAGGAGGGACCATGGGAGGGGGGAGAGTTTATGATAGGGCCTAGGGCTGTGATCACGCCATCAGAGGAACTCTGATTCGGTGATTTTCTTCCTAAAGAAGTCTGGTCTTGTCCGGGCACCTCCAATCCTTCCTGTCTCCTGTACTCGGGACCATAGCCGCTCTGCATATTAAGAATAAGACCCCTCGTTATCTGCAATTACCCAGCGGCCACACACCTCATTTCTTTCAGCAGAAAAGAAAATTAGTTTTCTATTGACTTCATTTGGCTCCTCCCTCAGTGCTGGACAAATCACTCAATCTGCCTCCCCTGGCCCAAGTGGAAGTGCCCGGCCCCTGCCCCCAGGCCACTGGCCATCCAGAGGGCAAGCACTGACCTCCTACCTGTGCGTGGCCCTGAGCTGGGAGAAGACCCCTGTGCCCCAGCCTCTGTCCTTGACCTCTTCTGACTACACACGGCTTCATTCACATGAGGAACGTCAGCTCCCCGAGGATCACCGTCTGCAGCCTGGACCTCCCTCCTGAGCTCAGACCACAGACCCAAGTGCTCTGGAACATCTCCTTCTAGATCTCCATACAACCTCAAAACGTCCAGTAATAAACTGGTTTCCTCCCCCGTGTTCTCCATCCCAGTGAAAGGCACCCCCAAACGCCCAAACAAGGAATCTGAGTCAGGCCTGACACCTGGCCTTCTCCCTCACTCCCCACATCTAATCAAGTGTGAACTATAGACTCTTATTTTCTGTCTAATCACCTACTTCCTGTCAATCTGGCAGTCACTGCCTTGACCAGCACACCATTCCTTGCTTTTACAGCAATAACTTGTCCTCTTTCCCCCTCAAATTCATTCTCTTGTTGGCAAAGGGATCTTTCTTACACAAACCTGGTCACCTCCTTTCCTCTTTGAAGTCCTAACCTCTATCTTCCCATGTCAAGGAACCACTTACTGTTTTCTGAAAATGACAAAGTAGGTTCTGGAGTTAGACAGATTTAAAGTCTGAACTCTGCCCACTGGCGACAGCCCTGCTTGGTTTCTCTGAGCCTCAGGTGACAGTGGATGCGCCTTCAGGGTTATGAGGAGTAACAGGTGATGCACCGGGTCTCTGCACGTGCCTTCTGTTTGGAATGCCTCTTCTTGAAGGGAAAACAGGGATGCTAGCTTTCTGGATGACCCAATGGTGAGAAAGTGTATAATGGACAATCCATGGCATGGATGACGTGGGCTGGCACACCTGATGAAACCCACCATCACTCACTTCACCCACTTGGACTGACTTCCGGTCTTGTTTACTGGGAATTGTGGAGTCTCGTTGTTGCGACTGGTCTATGACATGAAGAAAGAGGAGCCCGGATGGGGAGGCACTTGCTTCAGTTCCCCCAGAGTCAGTGGCACAGCACTTCGGGCTTCCAGCACAGACTCGCTCTCTGCCCTGGAAGCCTTCATAAAAGTCCACGCAATCTACTTACTGACCAGTGTAAACAGTCACTGGCACGGCTAGAAAATGAGGGAACTGGGCAGAAGCACAGAGACAGATCTGGGTCTTTTAACAGATCAGAGAGACAGCAGCAGGGAGTCCTCTGTTTGAGGTCCCGGGGCCACCTGGGGCAGCAGCCCCACCTTCTGGCACCTCTCACTGAGCTAATGAGGTGAGCCTGGAGCTGTTATGGGGTGGGGGACACGAAGAGCTGGGTCACAGCCTAGTGCTCACACGGAAGGCCTCCAAGAACAGGTCTTCCTCACCTCCAAGTTCTAGAAGACTAACCTGTTCTATGTTCTTGCAGGGTCATCAACTTGTGGAAAAAATGACCCTCTTCTCTTCTTTTTATGGGCATTCATATTCTTAATGTTGAAAATATTTTTATATTGCCAAGACCACAATGGGAGGGGTATGGCAGCATAAATCCCCCAGACAGGTGAGTAGAGCTAGCACCTAACAAAGGATAACTTGTTGGCTGGCCCAAGGATAGCCCTGTCTCTGCTGGGCAAAGGAGCCGCTAGTGGAGGGTAGCTCTGGCCATCAGGACACCCAGTGAGAGCTCACCGGGCTGACATGGTTCGCTGCACTTGTTTGGGAATTGAACAGCAGAGGACAGGAAGCAGGACCTGGGCCACGCTACCCCTAGGAGGGAAGAGGGCTAAGGAATGTCTTGGAGGTCATTCATTTGTGTGCTCATTAATTCAGCAAACACACTGACACCTTCTGTGTGCTGGGTGCACACGGGCCACGGTGGCCAGAGGGCTGCGCAGAGTGTAGCTCCCTGTCCTCGAAGAGCTCAGAGACAGACCTGTAGGTGGTGCAGTTTGAACAGTGCTATGAGAAAAGGAGGCCCAGAAAAGGGACCTCATTCAGTCTGAGGATCAGAAAAGGGTTCCAGGGAGGACAAAGTTAAGCAGAGGTCTGAGGGGCATATGGGCGGGGCTCGCCAGCATGTTGGGGTTGAAGTTGGGGAGGTGTCCTTGCATAGTGAACAGCATAGGCACATTCTGGAGGGGAAATGTGAAGTTTAGCAAGTGGTGGTGGTGGGGTGATGAAGAATAAGAGGCAGGGGAGTGGCAAGAGATGAAGCTAGTGAGGCCAGCAGGGACTGGCTAGAGAAAACTGATGATAGTCCCAAATGAGAAGCTAAGAAACTAAAGGTTTTATTATTCTGGGAATGACAGGGAGACACTAACATGTCTAAGGAGAAGCATGAAAGGAACAAATCTATGTTTCAGAATGACCATTTGAGGATGGAGGGACTAACCCTCAAGGCAGAGACACCAATCAGCAGATTGTACTGTGGTCCAGGCCAGAAGTGGAGGCCAGAACTAGGCCAGTGGCGGCAGAGGTGGAGGTCTACTGGTGATCTGGAGAAGTGGACGGAGGAAAGAGATTTTCAGGAAATACGATGAGCAAGCCTTAGCAGGGGATGAGCAATCCCCTGAGGGGATTGGCAGGCTGGAGGGAGGAGTCCAGGATCTTAGTGCCACTCACTGAGATAAGGCAAACCAAGAGAGGGTGCAGGTTGGGGTCAGTGATGAACTTAGCTCCGGATGTGTTAAGTCTTGAGGTTCCTATGGGACATCTACACTTATGAGACATTTCCTTTATGTCTTCTAGGCTTTATATCTTGCTTAAAAAGGCCTTCCTTATCCTGGTATTATTAGAAAACCATTATATATTTTCTTCTAATACCTTGTTTTTATGTTTAACTTTTTAAACTGCCTGGAGTTTATTTTGTATGTGGTGAGAAACAGAAGCGCTAACTTTATTTTCTCACTAGTGGATAGCCACTTGTTCTATCACCATGGATTGACTACCTGCACTTTCCTCGCCCTTTTGATATGATACCTGTCATACCAGTACACACACAATTCCCATACGTGGGTCTATTAGAGTCAGGAAAAGAGAATGAACGTGAAATGATCAAAGAGGCAAAGGGGACATCAGGGCAGCAGAGAGACAAGCTGATGACCTTTGAAAACATGAGGCAGTGAGGCCTAAACACGACTCAGACACAACCTGAGGCCTCCTGGCTGCAAGCTCAGCCTGGGAGCACACCTGATCAGTGACCTCCAGGAGCTGGTTGGGAGTGGGGCCAGAGCCTGTGGAGCAGGGACCAGCAAGGAGGGGATGGGAAGAACAGTGCAAGGAGCAGGAACGATGGGAAGAATTAGTGAGCAAGAGCCCTGAGTGTGCAGACTTTCTAAAAGCTCGTTTTACCGCCACATCTGTCTGCTTGTCTGGACATCTGGGCAGCATGCTGGAGAGCAAAGGGCCGGTGGGTCGATCTTCACCTGCCTGACATAGGCTTGCCAGATTAAATATGTCCCCAGCCCCACCCGAGATAGATAGATACATAGATAGATATATAATTAAATTATAAAATTTAATATATATATAAAATTATTATTTTTTTATCTGAAATTCTGATTTAACTGGTGTCCTATATTTTATTTGCTAAATTGGCAACTCTCCGCTGGGGGCCAGCACCCTAAGCTACAGCTGGGTCAGTTCAGGATACAACAGCAAACTGCAGCTCACAGGGAAGACAGTGAATTTAGGATTGAACCAGCAGAGGGATCCTGTATGTCCTTATATTCTGGGTTCGAATCCAAATGCCACCACTTAACAACTGTGTGAACCTCTCTAGTTTCGATTTCTTCTTCTCTAAAATGGGAATAAAAATGATAATTATAGCAATTACTCCCCTCAAAGGGTTTTTAAAAAAATGAAATGAGTTTTTGTCAAGTGCTTAAAACAGTGGCTGGGTTAGTTATTATTGTTGCTGTTACTCTAATAATAACCAATAATAATACTGTTATTCCAACAGTAACACTCTGATATTTCCTAACCCCTTTCTTGTCCCAGACACGCCCCCAGTCCTCTGGGCCCCCAGACAGTGCCACCTTGTTCCACGTAACACTCCCCTCCAGATAAAGACTCCATCTCTCCATTCCCTCCCCCCAGACAGGGCCCTTAGAGCCTCAACTCCAAAGTGACCCCTTCTTCAGTGCCCCCCTCACCCCCCTACATCCCACCGAGGTGCCTGGAGGTGCCACAGGGCTGATGGTGAAGGATGACGGTGGTTCCACAATAAGGGGAAAAGGCAATTTCATCTTGATTAGCAGGCGATTTCTCTCTCCATAATAAGCGCGCTCCAAATAATTAGCGTGCTTTACGTAATAATGAAATTACAGAAATGCAGTCCACTTATTCAAACAACTCACCATTACCATATTTTTAAATATTAGACTTAATTAGAGTTTATCACTTCAGAGAAGTATGCGGACCGAAGATGTTTTTAAAAAAATCCTCATAAAGTGTTTATTAAGCGCTGGTAAAGCTGGGATAATGATGTGTTTGGAAATTAAGGCAATCAAACACTTACCGCTGCTCCTGGAGGCCGGGCATGGAAATGAGGCCATTACACGCCCATTACCCGCCAGCTCACAGCCACTTGGGGGGTGGGGAGGATGCGCCTGGCCGAGAGGGCAGAGCGCCCGGAAATGCATGTGCCAACATATCCCATAACAGCCTGACCAGTAAGCACAGCATCACACCCCTTATGTCACTGACATCACATTTGGTCACCAGGGGCCCAACTCAGACTTAGCCAGGCAAATGACTAGACTGGTCCCCAAAGCCAAAGAGGATGCCCAAGACCAACCCAATTGGAACTCCCAGGCCTGGCAGGGTATGTCAACTCCATTCAAATCCCAGTGCAGAGTGGGGACAGAACCCAGGTTGGTCAGTGAGAGGAGCTGGAGGCTGAGGAAGCTACAGACCCCGAGCAGGTGACCATGCCCCACTCTGGGCCACACAACAGCTAGAGTTGTGGGAAGGGGCTAGGAGGAAGCCGGGGAACTGAGTCGGGGGGACAAAGATGCTGAGGAGCCAGGGGCCAGGCTCGGAACACACCTGGGGATACAGACCTGGCTCAGGGAAAGGAGGCAAGAAGGGTGGCAGGAGGGGGCTGGTGGCTCCAGGCCCATTTATCCCGGTGAATAACTAATTCCAGGATTTACAGCGCTGGGTTTTTGTTCCATGGCCATTTATATCTGCAAGGGGAGGAAATGAAGAGGCCGCGCGGACGCCACATCCTTCTGTGTTATTGCTTGTCTGCCATTTGCAAATCATTATTAATTGTGGGCCCTGGTGGCGGGCCGGGCGGGGGCCGGGCTGGGTACATCCACATAGCTCTTCATCAAGGACCCCAGCCGCTGCCCCAGAGAGCCAATTACCCCGCCCTGATTGGGATCAGATAAAGAGGGAATTTTTACAAATTAGGGAATAAATAGAATTTCCACACAGGGCGCGGGCAGGACCTGAGAGGCTGTAATGAAAAACCATCCGTCACCATCAGCGGCCTGGGCACGCAGCCCCGGCACTCCCTCCCCTGGTGGGCCCGCCCTTGTGCGCAGGGGCCTGGGTATACAGGTCTAAGGATACCCCCAAGCCCTCCATGGCCCAGAAACAGGGAGAGTTCCCCAGGGAGGCGCCTGTACCCTCTGGGCTGGAGAGGTCTCGGGCCCAGCTCTGAGACTGTCCCTCGCGCTGCCTCTCCCTCAGGGTCCCGATAAGGAGGAGACTGAGGCAGTCCTGAGAAAGGCAGAGTTGGGACCACAGGGCATCCATGCCCTCACTGCTATGGCAGCCCTAGGGCAGAGCCCAGCCCCGTGGACCACTCACTCCGGGCTCCCATTAGCGCTCCTCCCCTTGGATCATTAAATATGTATATCTTATTACACGCCTTGTTAGAGTATCGAGCTCTATTGACTGATGATAAATCCTGAGCCTCGTCCTGGCCATAAATTTATCTGGAGATGATGAAGACTCAATAATCTAGTCAGGCAGATAATATCATCGGGCCTTAAAAAAGATCATTACATTATATGTCAGAATTAAAAGTGAAATACACCGTAGTAACAGGGAGGCTGCTCGGCCATTATAATGGTGCCCGCCTCCCCCCACTTGTTTCTAGCCAAGGCCCCATCCAGGTAGAGGGGGCAAGAAGCCTCACCCTCCTCCTTGCTCTGGGGTGCCACAGCTAGAAGTGCCAGAGGATAGCCAGGTCAGCTAAGTGAAGAGGACCTGGCCAGGGACGGAGGTGGCTACTGAGACCAGCTGAGCACATCCGCCATACCTGGCAGCTACCTCTGCCCCAACCAAGCTTCCACTGCAACCTGTCCCCCAGGAGTCTCCTGTAGGACTGTCTTCTGGGGGTCCTCACCTGCTTCCTTAATGGTCTGACTAACCAGGGCAGATGCTTTCCAAAATGGGGGCCCCGGGAGATAGAGAGGCTAGGCTGTGTGCCAGCAGCCTACCTGGAGGGTTCCGTGTGAGCATGTGCAGACCCGGCCACCCCCTTCCTGAGACTGCCTGTGACAGCCTCTACCTCCTGTCCTTTGAGAAACTTGCTGCCAGCCTCCTGGTTCTCTGACTTCAGCACGAATACCTTGTCTGTTGTACCTTACTTCCACCATTTCCACAATCACACCTGCAACCTTTTCAACATCCTCTAATGCTCCTCCTTTGAAATATTAAATTCAAATATTCCTAGTTTCTGATGATAAAACATGTTTTCTTCCATGTCACTTGAACCCATTTACAACTCTGCTTCTCCATATACTTCACCCCTCCTGCCTTCACCTTTTCCCCTGTCCACTTCTGATTGCTTACCCAAGAGCCCTGCCCCTCTGCCAAGCTGGAAAGCCCACTCCTCACGCATGTGACCAGGGCGAATGCTCCGCGGCCTGAGCCGTTTGTGGTGACCCTATTTCCCTGGCCAGTCTCTACTCTAGGGGTGACCAAGGGTTCTGGCTACTTGCTAAAGACCTTCATGGAAACGTTCTTCATTCTTAAAAAGAGAAGCCCAAGGGGCACAGCCCTTTATATTCTGTGGGCGTTTTCACGTGTGCATGTTTGCACCTGCCTGAGACTGCAGTAGCATCTCCCAACCTTCCAACCTGGAGGGGAGTTAGCCTGCCAAGAACACACTGAAGATAAAAGAAAAGAAGAAGAAAAGGAAACCCTGGGTCCTTGCTGACGCCGCCGAGATGCTGAGTCAACCAACCCGAGGATCTCCTCACTCCCAGACTTTTGTGAGGTAATAGATCCCCTGCCTATTTAAGGTATTTTAAATTGGGTTCCTTCTTCTGGTAGCCGAAAGCATACTAACTGATACAGAATGTACAGGCAGAAAAGAGAACGGTATAACAAATGGGCCCTACAATGTCAACTTGGCTGAGTAGAGGAGGGAGGGCAAAGGTCAATGAGGACACTGATATTTCAGTCATAGCTCTTATACATACGATCAAGTTGTTTCCTGCTGTATCTCAGGATACAGTCCATGTTACTAAAAAGGCAAAAAGAGTGCAGTTTAGTGGGAGCCCATGTGAAAACAGAGAGGAAAGAAAATACAACTTCACTAAGAAAGGTTTCCAGTCTGTGCTTGCAATCTCAGTGGACTAAAGCTCCACAGCTCCACAAAGTCATCAGAGCCTTGGGCTTCTTCCTGCCCTGCCCCTCTCAGCATGTTGTTTCTAATTTCCAAGCTATCTCATGGTCCAAAATAGCTGCTGGGGCTCCAACCACCACATCCACATTTTAGGAAAGAGGAAGAAGGAAGAGGTAAGAATAATGTATTAACCAGAGAGTCACTTCCTTTTAAGTATTGTGCCTGGCGGTCCCGCACAATAATTCCTTTTATCACAGAGACATAACTATATCTAACTGTATGAGAAACTAAAAAAGGTAACTTTTTAACTAGGTACACACTGCTGCCCCTAATTCAACGGGGGCTCTATTTAGTGAGGAAGAAGAACGACGGAATTGGATATGTATCAATCAATTTCTGTCCTAGCGACATAACTGATCCACCTCATTTTGGAACTTGGATTCCATTTCTGGTGCTCATAACTGTACTGTGATTATATAGGATGTTCACACTAGGAAACCACCACCTCCATGGTCCATCATTTCAATCCTTTCTTGCCAATAATCTCAATTCTCTTGTCCCCTTTTCCTTCCATCACCCTTGCCTGGGAAAACCCAAACTCTGCCTTCTCTATGCCTGCATTTGGGTTGAGTTGTAATTAGAAAAAAATCACAAGCATATAGATTCACTCCACCCCTAAAATCATAGCTATCAGCCTCAACTGGTTGTATAAAATGGCCCAGCCAATCTGGTCAGTGTGCACACTCTCTCTCTCTTTCTTCCTAGAGACAATTTCAAATTTTCTTTCCCTGCTACAATCTCAAATGCCCTACTCCCAGCATCAGCCCTGACCCCCTCACCCACACACTCGTCTCCTTCACAGGAAGTACAGAAGCCACTCCTGCATCTGTGCAGTTCTCTCCTCTCATCCTGTTACAAGAGAGCACCCATCCTGATGTCACCTCTAAAGTCCCTCCCTCCACCTCACCTGGTATCCAACCCACTGCCTTTTCAGGGGCCGGACATTATGAGTAACCCCAATTGTTTCTTCTGCACTGGTTCCTTCACATTAGCAAGTTAATATATAAAATCTTCTACATCTTTAAAAACAACTCCCCTTTAACATCCTTTCCTATGTGGCTGGTACCCCCTCTCCCCTCCCTTTCATAGCCGAATTTCAGAGTTGTTAACACTCACGGTCTCATTCACTCCTCTTCCACCCTGCAACTTCCCTCACCACTGCTTCACCAAACTGCTTTCTCTAATGATCCCTATGACTTCACAGGAAGCTTCTCAGTTTTAGATGGATCCGACCCAATGGACTTACACATCAAAACATTCTTCTCTTGGTCTCAGGGATACCACCCCTCTCTCGCCAACCTTCCCCTAGCTCCTTTGTACATGCCTTTGCTTCTGAGCACCCCTAAGATGTGGGTGTTGCTCAGAGCTGTCCATGGCCCTCTTCCCTTCTGACTCTCTACCCTCTTCCTGGGCAACCTTATCTACTCCCGAGGTTTTAATTACCATGAATTTCCAATAATTTCTAAACCTATATTCCCACTACTACTCTCCCAGTCCAGGGCACCACCATCTGTCACCTAGGTGGCAGCAGCGCCCCTGCCAATCTCCTCCATGGTGTCCCTCCAAACCACAAATCTGGGAATTTCTCTCCCTGTCTTAAACCCTTCAATGATCTGTGAAGGACATTAGTGGAAATATTGGTGAAATTCAATAAGGCCTTTAGTTTAGTTAAGAGTATAGCATTAATATTAATTTTCTGGTGCGCATAACTGTACTGTGATTATATAGGATGTTAACATTAGAGAAAGCTGGGTAACATATATAGAAACTTTTCTGCTAACGTAAAATTAGTTCAAAGTAAAAAGTCTAAGAGTTAATAATTAAAAAACAAACCACCACTTCCAACAGTGCCTCACTGCTCTCAGGACAGTATCCAAACTCATTTAGAAAGTCCAGGGATCTGTCTGGGTTGCCCTCTGGGTCCCCATCTGCCTCACTCTCAGCTTTTCCTTCTACCTGGAACTTCCCCACTTCTCTGCTGGCGCTCCTCCTGTCCCTCAGAACCTGGGCTTGCTATTGTTTCCTGTGGGGCCTTATATGGGCCCTCATATGGGCCCTCACATTTGTTAGGAACCCCTTCTATGGGTTTCCACATTGTGATTGCCTCGGTCACCCCCAGCTAGACCACAACCCCCATTGAGGGCACTAGTGTTAGAGGCCCCAGTCTGTATGTATTAAATGGAAGGATGGAAGGATGGAGGAAAAGAAAGAGGGAAGGGCGGGGTGACAAGATCACAGGTGAACCTACTCCAGCCCTGGCATTTGCCACCTGAAGCCTAGACATGCCTGGGCCCTGAAAACCAATCATCCCGTCCCCAGCTTCTACAGTGACCCGGGCTCCAGGCCCTTCCCTACCTCCACTCCTTCCTAGTATCTTGATTTCTCTAAAACTTGCCGTGCCAGGAGGATGGCTGGGACCCGAGCTCTCAGCAGCCTGACCAGCCTGTCCTGCAAACCAAGGCACTGGGGGCAGCAGTAATGGAGCTGGGGCTCCTGGTCCTAGGCAGTGATGCCCTGGAGACGGGGCTGGCTATGCCTGGGGACTCAGAGTGGGGCTGCCCTCCCTAAGCCCAGCCTCACCTGGTAAATATTTCATCCTCAAGCTGCTCAGCTAATCCCTATTAATTTCAATACCGCCGCCTTGCCTGGCTCAGCTCCCAATGCATTATTTATCCCCTTTGTTTGTTTGTCGCTAACAGGTGGGCCCCAGCGGAGCTGCTGACTGGGGACAAGCCTACTCCATCACAGTGTGGCTGTGAATTAATCATGAGGACTAATGGGAACCACCTCAGCTCCAGGCACTTCTCAATCTGCCTCCCCTTGCCCTGGCACACAGGGGTGGGCCAGGGCCATCTCAACTCAATTTAACTCAATTCAAAAACAATACATTTTACTTACTATCTGCCTACATGAGTCAGATGCCATGTTATGCTTTGGGGAGACAAGCTGAACAAAACAGATGAAAGTTCCTGCCCTCAGGGAACTTACAATCTACTGGGGGAGAGAGGCATTAAACAACTCATTTCTTAATTATGACTGTGACAGAGTGCGTAAAAGGAGTGCAGGGTGCTAGGGAGTACGCTGGGGGACAGGAAGACTTGCCTGGGGAAGCAAAATCTGAGATGTGCTCGAAGGATGAGTGGGTATTAACTAGGCCAAGGGATGGGAATGGGGTGCCCAAGGGAAAAATGAATGTGGGAAGCCTTACGTGAGAGACGGTGTGACAGGTTCCAGGAAACGAGGGCGGGCATTGTGCTGGGGGACAGGGACATGAGCGCGGCTTGAAAAGGGGCAGGGCCCTGCCCTTTACCAACAAGGCCCAGTGGGAGACACTCTTCTCCCCGAACAACCAGCATTTGTCCTGGTGGATCACCCTGAACACCTGATACAAACACACTCACACTGCCTCTGCTGAGTTTAGCAACATCTGATTTCTTGACTTTGTGCTCCCAAGAGATGGTCAAGACCATTAACCCCCAAATGCAGACAGGAAACTCTGGGGAGCACTTGGCCTGGGGGCTTGTGAGGAGCCTGCGTGGGCCCTGCAGCACTCTGAGGCTTAGGTGCGCTATGGCCGAACAGCACAGGATACGCCATGGCCCCCAAGGGGAGACCAGGCACAGGGTGGGGACCACTGACCCACCGCAGCCACACATGCTCAGACCACCTCTCAGGAAGCGACTCCCCTCGCCTCTGAAAACCCAGTACTGGACTGGGCACCCAGAAGACCTCAGTAAACATACATCTTCTGAATGAATGACTGAACAAAAGCGAATGCCCAGCAGAGAGCTTTTCCCCAGACACGCCCCTCAAAACTCTCCCAGGGATTTAAGTAGACAACTGAGCTAACTTGTACTCAGGGTTTTACAGCGCTTTCAAATCCTCAGAGGAAGCCTGGAGAGGCAGGAGCCATCATGAACCCCAATTTAAAGAGAAGAACCAGGGGTCCAAGAAGGTGAATGACGTCCGCAGGACCCGCACCTGGAAGTGATGAGCCTGAACTAGCAAGAGGCCAGCCTGGCTCCAGAATATCCACAGATCCACCCGCTCTGTGGGCATTTCCCTAGGAATCTCTCTCGGTGACTCCAGAGACCTTAGCTCCCAAGAACGATCCTAAAAAGCACCTGGCTTAAGAATCAAGGGCAGCTCTGCCAGGGCAGGCGCCTCATTGTGCACATGGTCGGGATTTGTAATTCGATTCAAAGTGGCCGCTTTGAAAATCCATATGTCTTCAGGCTCCCCGTACATCATGGTGTCAGGTCCTGGAGCGGAGGCATCCATCGGAGGCTCCCAACACCACGGTCTGTGTGCCCACACGCCTGATCCCACCCATGCCTGTCCCTGGCTCCCAGCTGCTCTGGCAGCACTCCCACCCTGTGCCAAGGCTCCCGCTAGCTGCCTGCTTGGCCCACCTTACCCTTGCCTCCACACTAGTCTGGCTGCTGGGCCCCAGCCCTGCCCCATTTGCCTCCTCTGCCCTATCCAGACTCTGCTTGCTCTCTTGGAACTAGGAAGCCAGCACAGAGGCAGCCTCGATAACTCGCTAACGTGCTGCCCATGCTGTTCTTAAAAATTTATGACTGTGCAACATGAAAAATCCGGCTGAGGAGCCGTCATTAGCGGCGCTACCTTCCTCCCCCACCAGCGCCACCCTCGTAAATTGAGATTTATGGCTGCGGCAGGCGGGTGGGGTGTGTGCAGGCAGTGAGGATGCTGTGGGGGAGACAGGGAGAGACCGATGAGGCGGCGGTGGGGCCAGGGGCTCCCCCCTGCGGCAGCTCCCGTTTATCACAGTCGGCTGTGATACCTCCTGAGAGAAGGCCTGGCCTCTTGGCGTCTGCATTGATTCCACTAGCACTGCGAGTGGATGGGGAGGGGCATATCCGGTGCCAATCACTGGCTTCTTTAGGTATAGGACCAGATCCTGAGGACCAGGTGCTAAGCAAAGGCCTCTTAGCAGGGTGATTTGGGAGGAGGAAGGTTGGACCTGGGGAGAAAGTATCCTTCTTGTTGGGGTCACAAGCCTGGGCCCCCAGAGTCAGCTTCTCTAACCAGAAGCATCCAGGCTGGACTGTGATTGTGGTATCTCAACCACAGAATTGAAGGGGAGGCAGGGAGGGTGGAATAAGGATGCCAAGAACCTTCCCTTCCTTCTCCTTGCCTCTGGCAAGAAGGGCCACTGGAGAGGCTAGTAAAGGCGAGTGCAAGTGCTGGACCAAGTCTCAGCCTTCTCCCTTCGGAGGCCAGGCTGGGGCTGAGGAGAGGAGGTGATCCCACCAGCCCGCCCTCCCCCTCAGCAAGCCCTCCCGTTACCTCCCCTCCTCGCCTCCCCTGCTCACTTAGCCCTGTCAGCCAGGCCATTATGAAATTGGGGTTTCATTTACAGACTAATTAAACATTACAGCTTGTTCACAATTACAACGCGGGGATGAGGGAGTAACTAATTACGGAAGAAATGAGCTAACATTTATCTCTGCTCCCACCCTCCCTCTCCCCGCTGCCCCCCCAATCTGGCTTCCTCCCACTCTCTGGTCAGTACCAGCTCAAAAGGCTTATTTCCTAGGATGGGGACTGGAAGGACCCCCCCACCCACCCGGGACACAAGATCTTATTGCAGTTCCCAGCCACTGGGGGAGGGGCTTAGCTCCGAGGGCCCTGCCTAGGGACAGTCCCGGCTCTTGCACAAGTCGCTGTGTGACTAGAGCAGGGCCCTGTTTCAATATGTGGTTATAACATCTGGGCTGGGGTGGGGGTCACGCCTGCCCTTTGGTGTACGAGTGTGACAGTACTGTGGGGCTCTATGGATCTTTACCGTGTGGGACGAGGTTTTGGTGTGGCTGCTACAGACAACAGTGTGTGTGATAGGGTGTGAGCTCTCACCCCCCAACCCCAGAACAGAACAGAACAGAACAGAACAGAGAAGAACTAGGTGGCTGCAGGAGGTGATGCTCCAAGCAGGCCTGAGATGTGGCCCTGGCAGCCCCAGGCCCGAATCTCCCCTGGGAGGCCCCATTCACTCTGAAGCAAGAGCGGCAGAAGGGTACCCTGCCCTGTGTCTCACCTTGTCCCTGCCCTCAGGCTGGCCTTGGCTGCTGGCCAGATGCCCCCTGGGGTCCAAGGAACCTTGGGGTTCTGGGGGCCCCCCGTGGGCAGGAGTCCTGAGCTTGGCTGGCCTGCCACAGCGTTTAATAATAGTAACAGGGAGAGTAAGCGTTTCCATCCTTCCTGCCTTTGGGCAGAAGAAGAAAGGAAAGAGGAGGGAGCGGAGGGAGTGGAGGGAGCGGGCTGAGGGAGGCTTTGAGGCCTCAGAACTCACATCAAACAGCCGGATCTGGGCCTAATTGTCTGACCCCTGCCCCTGCCTTCAATCAGCTCTGAGGCTCCCCGCCCGCCCCTTGCCTAACTAGCAGCCATGTTCTCCTCATTAGAACAAGCTCCCCTTGCACACGTGTCCCCGGACATGTTCCCAACACTCCCCGCTCCCACCCTGCCTGGTGGGTGGGTACAGCTGGAGCCCAGTTTTGGAGGGGCCTCTGGGACAGCTACACCTCAGCCACTGGCCTGAGCTGCTCGGCCCCTCCCAGAACTGCAGGAGACTGGGTGCCGCGTGCTGTGACATCCCTGGGCAGGCTCAGCGGCAGGAACATTCTGTCCTCTGTGTGTCCTTCTTGCTACAGCCCAACTGTCTCAGACACAGCTCCTGAGGGCGGGGGGTGTTTGAATTCTGTTCCCTTCTGTCTGGTTCAGCCTGGCAGGGGATCTGGTCTGGGTCAGGGTTTGTGTTCAGAGGCTACAGCCTGAAGGAACTTGTCTGCCTACTGTACATGGAAGGTTCTTTTAAATGGATCCAGGCGTGGCGATGCGTGTGTGCTTGGGGTTGGCGGCATGACAGTGAGGAAGTACAGCTTGCCGATTAAGAGCTCTGACCCTAGAGAGGTGTGTGTTTAAATTCTGGCTCTCCACATCCTTGCTCTGTAGCCTTGGGTGAATGACAACCTCCTGAGCCTCAGTTTCCTACCTGGTGGTATCTCCTGTCTCACAGGGTTTGGGAATTCAATGAGACAACAGACATAAAGTCCTCTTGACTACATCTGACACCTGGCAAATGTTGTAGAAGCTATTGGTACAGATGGGGATTCAGGCCAAACCAAAGACATTCCCCTCTCCGTCGGCCCCGGGCCCCACCCTTCCCAGCTGGGCTCTGGGCCCTGGTCAGTAGCGTTAAGGACTGGAAGACTGTGAGGAAGGGTCCAGAGTCCCCCAGAAGATGAAGAACAGCTCCCAGGGGCACAGCTAAAACCAGGGCAGAAGAACCTAAGCTGGAGCCTAAACTCAGAGGCAAGGATGTCACACAGCAGCAACAGGTAGGAGGGGCAGTGCCCAGCTTAAGGATTGTCAGGGGGCACTGGGTTGGATGAAGTAGGTCAGCAGGACTGGTCTAGGAGGTATGGATCGCCCCATGCATACTGTGGGCAAGGGAGGAGGGCTGCTATGAACACCACTGGAGCACAGCTGTCTGGGCTGCTCTAGGAATCCATTCCCAGGGTAACAGGCCTGTACAAGATTGGGGGAGGGGCCCTGACATTGTCTCTCACCTTAAACCAGTGGTAATGACTTGCAAATATTGATGAAAACGCAAACTAGTGAGATTGTGTTTTTCGGGCAGTGAAGGTGGGGAGAAGGGATAAGGAGGAAAATAAACTGAAATGAAGTCCGGTTATCTCCCATCTGTGGCTGCTCCTAATCCCCCAGCCCAAAGGAATCCAATGCAGCCCCTTATCTGCCCTGTCAATCACTCCATCACTACCCAGTGCTTGGTGGGCACCGCACACCCTCACATACACTCAAGCACATGCTCACACATGCACACACACGTACACACTCACTCCACCGACTCTTGCGCCAATACTCCCGCCCACCCCCAGCCCATTACTCCTCTGAGTAGGAGCAGCAAGCTCGCGGGTCCTGCCAGATGGATGCAATTTGCATAATATCAGCAGTGGAGGCAGCAAGATCACCAGGGGTCAGGGCGCTGACATCCCCGCACAGTCTATCTGCAAGTGCTAATTTGGCCGGCATTGATCTGTCTTTCTGATTTCTTTGTCATTTACGTCTGCGATGGTTTGACAGGAGATACAGAGAGAGACAAGGGGAGGCCTGGCTGGGGCCCGGGGCTAGGAAGGTAGGGAAACAAAGATTGTACTTCCCAGTGCAGCACTCACACAGAACACATACATACATATACCAGAACTTTCCTCCATCCATCCGTTAGTCCACTCATCCATATGTCTATCCATTTTCCATCTGTAGTTGCTACTGAAGACCAGAGCATGATGTCTGGCAAAGACAAAGTCTTTGATGTCCCTGGGGCTCCAAGGGTGCCAGCTTGGGGAGGGAGGTGCACACCCCTCTCCCTGAGCACCATCCAAGCAGGCCAGTGGAGACTCTGTGCCTGGAGAGTCCTCTTCTCTCATGGCCATCCATCATCCTCACTTTCTTTGGGAGACACCACAAAGAACAGACAGGAGTGGGGGTAGTGCTGGGGAAGCATGCACTCCACTGTCACTGGGCCCTCCCCACGAGGCAACTGTCTGAAGCAGGGGAGGTCCCCTCTAGGACAGCCAGGGAGGGGCTATCAGGCCTGCTGGGGCCTCATATCAATACTTCACACCATCAGGTCATCTGAAAACCAGACACTGGGCTCTTGCTAATTCTGAAATCCAAGCTGAGCCAGAAAGTCCTGTATTAGATTATATTTAAAAGCCACATTCTGTTGAACCCTGGGGCAGAGTCCCCAAATTCTTCCTTGTGTTGGGAGGAAGGTTTATCACAGGGATGGAGACCCTGCCAGGATGGGAGATGTCACAGGGAAAAGGGAGGGGCAGAGATCACAAACCTGGGAAGAAAGAGCCCGCCGCAGAGAAGTGGACATGGTTAAGGGAGGCAGAGGGCTTGAGCCATCCACAAGTGAAAGCCGCCTCCTGCTGGCCACAGAGGCTGTCTGGGCCCCACCTCCTTTCCCTTGGCTATGCTAGCAGAGGCAGGGTGATCAGAAGGAACTCCCCGCTGGGCAAGAGGGGGGCTGGTGTTTGCTGTGTGCTAATCCTAGGCCTGAGGTCTTCAGAGGGACCCGGAGAACTTCAAGGAGGGGAAGGCAAAGCTGTACTGTAGGCGAGCTCATTAGCCAGCACCCCCACACCTCCACTAGGAGGAGGGCGGGCGGCCCAGGGAGCTGGTGGCAGAAGCAGCAGAGAAAAGGCTGTCACTGTCCTTTCTTCCTTTTGGTACAAGAGTCTCCCTGAGCCGGCGATTCTCCTGTAGTGACACCTCTCACGAGCACTAATGAGATCCATGTCACAGAGCTAATGCGCTCTGACTAGGCTCTTGATAGACACCCCACTCCTTTAGGGGAGACCACAGGCCAGTACTGCCCTCCTGGGGCCAGACCCCCATCCTGCCACTTGCCAGCCCAGCTCTCTTGCCAAACTGTGCTGGGCAACAAACTCCTGAGAGAATCCACTTGTTGTCTGGCCATCCTGCCTTACCAGGAGCCTCAGAGGGACCCTCCTGAGTTCCTGAGCAGAGGGGTTAAGCAGCCAGGGCAGGACCACCCAGCTGGACATGAGGGAAGGTTCCAGTTATTCTCCCAGACAGCTGAAACCAGCAGTCCATGGGCCTCCACGTCCCAACAACTGGTGAGGTTTACGAACACTTCCTTTGCAGACTTCCCAAAAGAAAGCAGCCAAGGAGGCCTGGGTCTTGCCCTTAGAGAGGTCAAGTATGTGGGGACCGATCATTAGCAAACAAATTATGGTCAGGGACTAAAGGTGTATTCTGTACGCCCTCACTGGGGGGGCCAGGCAGGATTCCCAGAGGAGGTGGCCCCTGGAAGATGCACAGGTTTTCCTGAGCCAAGAGGTAGAGAGCAAACGGAACTCACAGAGTAAGGACTGTCGGGGTCAGAAAAAGGTCAGAAGCTAGTGGCTGTGGGGCCTTGGCTCTGAGCGCGACTACGGCAGGAGAGAAGGGGCGGCAGTGCTTCCTTTCCGTTCTTCCTCAGTTGTTGCTACTGAAGCTTTGTCACGGCCTGTAAGTTCCACTGACACTGAAGGGAACGAGGGAAGTGAGCTTATTTTCTTCCTTCTTGTCTCTGTTGGTAGCACAAAGCCTGACACTAAAAGGTACTCCCAGTTCTGCACAGTGATAAGAACATAGGCTCAGCATTTATACGGTCCTGGGTTTGAATCCTGACTCCTCAAGTCAATTGGCTGAGTGACCTCAGACAAGTAACTTAACTAGTTAAGCCTCAGTTTCCTGCCTTATACAATGGGAATGATGATGTCTGCCTTCATAATACTGGTGTGAAAATTAAATTTGTTAACATAAATGCCCCCCAAATAATGTGCGTGTCTTGCTGACCCTGGGCTGAAAGGAAAGAAGCACAGCACTGATCAGTCCCTGTGGAGGCTGCCTGCCGAGAATCTTTGGTCCAAGCCAAGGAAGCTGACAGAGCCCACGAAACAGCCAGTTCTACACACACGCAGTCGCTCCTCACCCACAAGCCGCTCCAGCAGCTCTCTGCTCACCAGGCTCACCAGGCCAATCCCCTCCCCCAAGAGGCGTCCTCCTGACTGCGAGGCCATGCTGACAGCCCACAGCCCGTCCTCCCAGAGCTTCACTGCTTCCATCGCTGGGCCCCCTCTCCCTCAGTCCCCAGGGCCAAGCCGTTACCCGCTCCTGGACGGTGCCTGTGAGCTCTGTGAGGGCTGGGCACTGTGTCCCACTGTGTCTGTCATCTTTACCAACACATTTCTAGCACTTATCCCATAGTAGGAGCGAAGTAAATGTTCACTGACTTGGTCCTGACTCATTCCCACAGCCACTGCTGGCTCTGAATTAACCATCACCCCCATGTACCTTACTGCACCTCCCCTTCTGCAGTTTCTCCTCACTAGTCTTCCCTGCACACACTCTCAGGCTGCTCTGACCAGGTCACTCCTCTGCCCGGACGTTCCCACACTCCCCCTCAAACAACTCAGCCACCCATATCCATCCTAACAGCCATCTCCCTTCTGTAGCTGCCCCTCCCATCAGTCCACCCCTCCCGTATGCCTGCTCCCTTGCTCTCTCAGCACCCCCACCACTCAATGCTTGGCAGGAGTCCCCGCAATGCAGACCCCACAGGCTCCTCCTGCTACACATACCTAAGAAAGAGGATCAGGATCATCAGTGGGTTTAGGGTCATTGGTAATTTGGGAGAACCAAGCAGATCCTGGAGATGGCTAAGCTATGGGATCTGCAGAACCCTTGCCCAGCATAACCAATGCTGCCTCACCCCCACCCCCAATATACATACCACTCCCCACTCCAGGCTGGCAGCTCCTCACAGAGTTAATTAGCACCATGTCACTGAGGACCAGCCTGAGTGGCCAGTGACAGGAGCTGACCCCTGACCCCAGGGCTGGGAAATAGTCCACATCAAACTCTTACAGCACGACCCTTTTAGCACGCACAGTAACTCGGGGCACCGCCAGCTGAAGCTCATTAAAGCTGTCTCTTTGGCGCGAGGGCCATTAACCTCACTGCTCAAAACCCATGCCTCCCCTCCCCGCCTCTCCCAGCCCAATTAATGCCCTGCATCTTCCCTCCCTTCCAAGAACCCTCACCCACACCTCAGAGCCAACCAGGAGCTGGCAGGGCAGCCCCCTTCATTCAAAAATACAAACACCAAATACCAGGAATCCCCAGTGTCCTTGAGTACCCACTGTGTGCCAGGCACTGCGCAAGCCCTTCACACAGCTGACTTCACTGAACCTTCCCAACAGCCACGAGAGGCAGTAGCACCATCCCTTGTCCAAGGTCACAGGGCTCTGGACGGTAAAACTAAAACAACTGGCTCCAAAGCCCTACTGTGTTGTCGCTCACAGCCTTGGGCTGTCCCCTAGGGCCCACCCAGATGGAAAAACCTTCTCTTATAAAGAAGAAAGGAACACCTCAGGGGTCCTAACCCAGAATTGACATGAGTGAAGAGAGAAGAAGGGCACCACTGAGTCCCAGGAGGCAGCAAACAGTGGAAGCAAGGAAGCCCTTCCTCTCAAAAATATACCCTGGACAGATACATGGAGGGAGGGCACCCAGCTCCCTGTGCAGGGGGAGTTAACCCAGTCCGGCTGGTCCCTGCCACTGGGCAAACTCAATTACAGGCAGTTCCTCCTCCCCTGGGCCAATGCAAGTCCTCTCACTGGTCCTCGTTCTCTGGTCTCTCCCTTTCCCATCACTCTTTCATTGACTCATCTACGTGTTCATTCACCACCTGACTGGATTTATTGAGCACCTATTAAGAAGTAGTTTGTGCAGCACAGAGTGCCTCAGTGTGTCTGAATCAGAGCTCTGATCACGCTGTTTTCTCACAAACCTCCTGTCTCATCAAAACCTCATGAGAAATCCACTCCCTTTAACCTACCATCCCAGGCAGGTTACGTCCCTACTGATTTTTTAGCCATTCCCTAACCCAAAGGTCCCACTGCAGTCACTGGAAACTATTTGTAGATGTCTCACCTGCCATCTCAGTATGCCAGGCTTCCTCGTGCCCTCAGGCTTTGTACACTTCCCCCTAAGAAGAAAATCCTTTCCCCATTTTTCTGCCTAACAAACTCCTATTCATCCTTCAAGGATCTGCTGACTCAAGTGTCCTCTTCTCTAGGAAACTTTCTGCTCACCTCCCAGGCATATCACCTTGCTAAGTTTGGGGTCGACACTAGATTGCACAGAACAGCAGTTGGGAGACAACAGCAATTGCTGTGGTGTACCCCCCAAATCCTTAGGCCCATTGACCACACCCCACCCCCAACAAGAATGATACAGGGCGTCCCAGAAGTCAGTAAGATGTAAGTGAAGGAGAGAAGCCATTTGGCAACGGAGAAAACCTTGTTTGGGGCAGCCCAGGTGTTTCTAACACAGCCCTCAGTGGCCTGGGTAGCAAATGCCCAGTTCAATCTCTGTCTCCTCCAGGATGTGAGCTCCCTGGGGACAGGAACTTCTACTCAGAATGCCCAGCACCCACCAGGCACCAATGATGTCTGTGGAAAGGATGAGGGGCTCATCTGTAGCAAGTGACTGGTTCCTTTGGTGTATCTTGCCAGTCCCTTCCTTCAGCCCCTGATACCTTCCCAAAGGTACACTGGCTATGATAATGTCATAAAGCCACCCAAGAATACCCCTGTTCCTCCCCACTTGGAACAAAGCCTTGCCTGCTAAAAACCATTTGCATGCACATGCACACAAAATAAGACACATAGAAATGAAGAGACATACTTTCTGACAAGCTGATGACTGCTCCCATATACAGACACATGCCCTCAGGAAAATATAGAGATATACTGCTATACACATGCATCCCTCAAATATAGACATACACGGATACACATATACTCTTAGACACACGGAGACATGCAGCTGAAGTTGCCAAATGTACATGCGCGCGCGCACACACACACACATACACACAGTCACTCACAGACAGACACGTATCCATACTGAGAGAACAGAGGCTAGCAGAGCCTCCAATGCCTAGAACCACGGCCATTTCAGCTCCTTCCAAGCAGTAATCCCCCTGAGGGTGCACCCCCACCTGGTACCCCAAGTGGCCCCTCCCAACCCAGGCACCGTTCAATGGAGGCTGCTGCTCCTGCGGGGGAGTCAATACCCTGTGGACGGAGCCATCGGTCAGAAGGACCCCGACTAATTAAAAGCTGGTGAGGTTTAAATAATTCATCTCCTTAACTCCCATTGATCGCCCAGTTTAGTGGCCACAGACTTGAAACAATATTAAACAGCCTCCTCCAGCTCCACGGGGGGTGGGTGAGCTGACATGTGCCCACCTCTCTGAGGACATCTCCCACCAGAGATTCAGTCAGAGGCAGGGGTAGCTTGGCTTGAATCCAAGGCCACCTGTGACCCACCCAAAGCCCAGACCCCAGTCTCCTCCTAAATATTGTTTTGAGAGACCCTTTCCAATGGTCTGGTTTCATTCTCCCTTCATACCCCCCTTTCCCCGCTCTCCCCAGCTACAGAGAGCACCTTGTTAGAGCTCAAAAAAAGCCAGAGAACCCCTCTGTGAGCCAGGGGACTGGGGCATGTGGACAGGAGACTGACCAGGCTGCCAGGGGGACATGTGGAAGGACTGACCAATGCCGCTGTGGGGCCGGCCTATGTGCTGGAGGCTGAGGCCCTTGTTCATGTCTAGAAGTCCGTTCTTGGGCCAGCAGCCCATGGCGAAGCTGTAAGCCTGGAAGACAGGAGGCAAGAATGGTTAACAGAGGCCCTGACCCTGAACCAACCCATCACTCCCCCCATCAAACCTTTCCCCCAAGGACTTATTCTCATCATACCACTTCACGATCGTCCCCTCACGGGGTCCCCTTGCCACCCAAAACCCCTTCTGCCTCTAGAGCTCCCTTTCTCCTGGGCATCTCCCTCTGGCCCTCACTGGGTGCCCCCTCACAACTCCTCTAGAGAGCTCCTAGTTACTAAGACCCTCCTTGTCAGGACCCCGCCTCTCATCACGGGACCCCCTTCACCTTAAATTCCCTCCTCTCCAGAGTCCTCAGCACTCTGCTGGGCCCCCTCCCATAGCATTACTGGTCGCAGAGACTGTGGTCCGGAAGACTTGGAGACTAACGTATTCAAACTTCACAGATAGGAAAACCAAAGTGAGGGGGGCCCCACCTGCCTGTGGTCAAGTTGCTTTTGACCCAGAGACAGGCGAGACTGTAGAAGGCTGAGTGCCATGTGAGTGTTCAACTGGGGAGGGGTAAAGTCACCTGGTGACTTAAGCAGCAGTGAGGGGAGCACATGAAGGGTGTGTGTGTGTGTGTGTGTGTGTGTGTGTGTGTGTGTGTTAGGAGAAGCAGATCTCTGCTGAAGGTCAAGTGCTCACTTATGCATATTCAAAGCGGCCACCCATCGATCTGTACTTAATTGTTTTCCTGGGGTTGGGGAAGGAAGTGCTGGGGGCATCGATCTGCTCAGACCCCCAGCACTTCATTGCTCCCCTCCATCCCCTACTCCTGTCACCTGACAGCGGCCAAACTCCATGGGGAAGGAGGAGTAAGGTACATGGCAGGACAGGGATGGCACCTGCTCTTACAGTCCTTACAGGCATGATGACCTGATGTCACAGGTGAGGAAACTGAGACCCAGAAAGAAGAGACATACAAGGGTTAGAACACCATTAAGTGGCCCATTGGGAATTTAATTCCTGCTCAGCCTGCTGGCAAAGTCCTGGGCCCCTACCAGTGGGCTTGCATAGCTAGCTGACACTTCAAACATTATCCTTCCACTCACTTTAGAAGTCTCCAAACATCAGGCTGCCTTCTCCCAGTGGCAGGAAGCATGTGGGACAGTGGTCAATGGGGATGAAGCTTGGGTGAGTCCCCAGAAGAAGTTAGATGGTGAGTCCGCTGATGATACTAAAGTGACCGTAGCCATGGGCAGACAGGCACTGAAGTGCCCCTGCCCATCACTATGCCCAAGAGGTCCCCAGCCCACCACAGACTCCTTCATAAGGGAGAGCACCCAGCATAGGTTCAGAAACAAAGGCAGGAAGCTGGACACAAAGTCCGTGCCAGGGCTGAGGAGCTGGGCAGAGGGCTAGTATCCTTCGTTCCCAGCTGCAGGAACCAAGCCTCGGCCACCTGGGGAACTGAAAGGCTAGGAGTCAGTGTACTTCACCCTTAGCACCCTCCAAAGCCATTATCCTTGACCACAGAGGTACTAGCCACAGCCCAACTTCCCAGCCAACCCTCCCACCCTTTCCCAAGTCACAGCTGCAACCACAAATTGGGGGCTGAGTGTGAGACTCAAGGACAGGGGAGAGGTCGCTGGCTTTGAGCCAGGGCGGAGCTGGAGCTGGGAACGCAGGCGGGGAGGGAAAGCAGCCAGTGGGTGGTGCAGAGCTGAAGAAGCTGCTATGCATGGTCAGGGCCAGGGCTGGAGTGCAGTGGGCCAGAGAGCAGTGGCGGGCTGGCTTTCAAGTACTTTAAAATCACTTACAAAGGCCGGATTAAACGATCAGAAATTCCATTTAATAGGACAAATAAAGAAATAACAATCTACTCTATCAGCCCGGAGAAGGCAAGCTGGATAGTTTTTTTTCTCCTTCTAAAAAGGAAAAAGGGAAGGAAGGGAAAAAAAGAAGGATAATGTGTGTTTACTCAAGCAAAGAAAAAAATATTTAAGTGATGTCGGGGAGAAGATTGCAGTAACTAGTGAAGAATAACATCGTCTACTTTGCTGTCAAATCACACCCGAATTTCAGTAATAGATTCTCGGCTGACACTCAATTCAATTCGAAGGTGATCCTGCTTTATCCCAGCCCATCAAATATTAAACACTTGCATTAGCAGGTGCTGCCGCTTCCCGGCTTAAAGCGGCGGGCGGGCGGCAGGGCTGCTGAGGCCCCTCTGCTCTGCTCTCGGCTCAGGGACAGGGCAGCTCAACGTTATCTGCACGTCATCCTGAGTCTTATCGCAGCTAAGCGAGAAGACCACTTCAGATAACATTAGACGCTTGCCCCAATGCGTGTCAGTATGATTAGATTATTATTATAATAATGACTCCCCAAGAACTTCCCCCGACTGGGACATGTGGAAGGGGGGTGGAGGGCAGCGAGCCCAGGAGGACCAGGCTGGACCAGGGCAAGCCAGAACCCACGGCAGGAAGCAGGGGCACCAAGGAAGGCGGCAGCGCGGGTCCCGCCTGACGGATGCCTTTCAGGAAGGGCAGTCTAGCTTGTCAGAGCCAGGGCGAGATGAATTGGCGTCTCCACCGTGGCCGCGGGTGTCATGCCGCACAGTTTCATATTCCCAGATAAGTGTGATAACCAATTGCTGCTGTGACATGGCCTCATCCAGCGCTTCCTCAAGGGGGCCCAGGCGGGGGAGGGGCAGTGCGTGCACATGGGTCTGGCAAGCTCCTAATAAGAGGGATTTAATTTTTACAAATGCTGCTTCCAGCGGGGCCTTCACATACCAGCCAAAGTCCAAAATGATATTAAAAATGGTTAATTAAAACTGCTTTTCTTCAGCCTGGGCTCTCCCTCTGCTGCCCTGCTGAGAATCCTGGCATGTCTCCTCCAGGCACTGCCACATACTCCTGCAGAACTGAAACTTCACGCGTGACCACCAGTCTCATGGAACCCCTAGGCACAGTAAGATGGACAGTACCTCAAGCTACCCCTGCCACCTCAGGTACCTTTCAGGCACAGCCAGTGGACACAGAGCGCCACGCAGCGAATACAGGGTCCTATAGCAACCTGTGCTCCCACCTATATGAGGTCTGAATACTTACACCTGCTGCCCTATGCACTTGTACCCACATGCCCACCACCCTCAGCACACATTTCTAAAGTCCCTGCCCTCCCCCCAGATATATGCACTACGGAGCGTGCATACCCATGCAAGTGTGCACACCTCCTTCCATTCCCACCCCCTCCTGACATCCTCCCTAAGAGATTACATCCACTCAGGATTCTTTTTTTCTTTTTTTAAATATATTTTTATTGATTTCAGAGAGGAAGGAAGAGGGAGAGATAGAAACATCAATGATGAGAGAGAATCATCGATAGGCTGCCTCCTGCACACCCCTAACTGGGGATAGAGCCCGCAACCCAGGCATGTGCCCTTGACTGGAATCGAACCCAGGACCCTTCAGTCCACAGGCCGACACTCTATCCACTGAACCAAACCGGCCAGGGCTCCACCCAGGATTCTTAACAGAGACTTCCTGGGAGTCCATTTCAGAACAGGGTGGTGTGGGCTCTGTCTCAGATTCTGGCTGGGAAGTCAAGTCTGGGACCCCAGGAACCATCAGAGCCGGATGACTCAGGAGGCTGTCCACAGGGACAATGGAGACAAATAGGCCCATGTGGGATTGGAGGCGGCTAGGAAAGCTTCCTGGAGGGCACCAGGTAGAAGACATAGCAAGGGCAAAGGAGAATGGCAGGAGCAAGCTTGGCGAGTGCATAGGCAAGGGCGTGGGTGTTGCTGGGGCAGCCAACATGGACAGGAGTCATATCTTCAGATGCTGCCTCCCAGCTCTGTGCAAACTGGCATCAATCGAGGGGTCTACCGCCTTTCCCCCACTGCTTCCTATTTCCACTCTTTCTCTTCTGCCAGCCTGTGTGGTGTCGGGGTAAGGGACCCAGTAGATTTCTGACCTTGATCAGTGCGGGGCAGGAATCTGTTTTAAGAGCTCTTGCCAAGATCTGTGCCTGAGCCCCTTTTTCATGCTGGTTCCAAATTCTCTGGGTGCCACCTTTCCAGCTGCACTTCTGTCAGCCGTCAGGCCCACTTGATGGGTCCTGACCAGAGGGTGGGGCAGGTGGAAGGATGTCTGAGGAGCCCAAGTCCTGTCCAGGGTAGGTGGAGTTGTGGTGAGAGATGCTGGTCCACCAAACTGCGCCCTCCCAGCCCTGTGCCAGGCAGGCATGCACACTTCCCTTCCCCTGGGCTGCTGTAATTTCCATGCGCAGGGAAGCAGGTGCCGAGCTGCTCCCGGCTGGCTCTCCCCTCTCGTGCTCTGCTCGCCTTGGCTGCTGCCCCATTAGCTTAGTGGCCAGCCATCTGCGACGGGCCTGCCACGCAGCCCTGCTGTAGGCGCGGCGGGTGGCCCCCTGTGTAACAGGGAGCTTTGCCATTAGCGCCTTTAATATTCTGACACCTCAGCACAGCCTGCTATTACATGCAAACGCTGATCGCCCTGTGAAATTACATTGCTGGGCCCGCGAAATGGAATCGTGTATAATCAGCCTCCTCCATGCACTGTCAGTCCCATCACAAACACGGCGCCCGGCGGCTTACGGGGGCTTAGCAGCTGCGACAAGTGTATTGGGTTTAATAGATGAAGTAGCCCTCATCGGCAGCAGCATTAGATCCTTCAAAGAGGAAAGAAGAGGCATCGACAGCTGCTGGGGTGTCTCTGCCCACCCACTCACTACCTACCAGGGCCCTTAGAGTAGGGTGGACACAGAGGGAGCAAGAACCCAGCTCAAACTGCAGACAGAAGCACAGACTACCCTGCAACTTCCACAAAACCCAGAGCTCCCAAGCCAACACCAGCACACCGACATACCCAATCTCTCCACAAGTTGGGGAGGAGCAGGCCTTTAAGCAGATCTCTGGGTGACTGTCACCCTCTGGGCCTAAGGCTGATGGGCCATTTCCCAAGATGAGGAACCAAATCAAACCAAATGCCATTCCCATGAACACTCAACTGACAAAGCTGTAAACATGATACTCTGGAGGATAGGGGAGATAAAGTATGACAGTTGTAACTACTACCTAATAACCTTTTTATCTAACTGGCCAACAGTTCTTTAGTTGGTGAACCAAGTACCAAGGTCACAGGTAAACATGAGGATGGTATGCTCAGGAGCCCAGTCTTACAGAAGGGCAATGTCTGGGCTCAGCAGTTAGACAAACCAGAATTTGGTTCCCAGTTCTGCCAGTTATTGGCACTGTGATTTTGGATGAGTTATTAAACTTCTCCGAGCCTCAGTACTACAAAATGGAATGGTGGTCTTTCTTCCAGGTATACCTACGGTCACTCAGGAATGCCTGTCCCCCTGCCACCTCCAAATACCCTTGGTGCCATCACCCAAAATGCACATTGCCTTTGATAACGCTGTTCCCTCTCCCCTTCCTGGGCTCAGTCTAACACACCAATTGGGGCAGATTGTATTTTCCAGTCTCCCATCTCCCATGTTCTTCTTATAATGTGACTCAAGAGGGGGAGTCTTGAAATAGGATATTTTTTTAACTTTACTATTTCAACCAACATAGTAATGTACAAGTAATACTCTGCAACCTCCAGCAATGCTATATAATATCAGAAATGCTAAACAGGTAAAGACATTACAAAGAAAGAGAACTGCAGGCCAATATCCCTGATGAACATAGATGCTAAAATCCTCAACAACATATTAGCAAATTGCCTCCAGCAATATATTAAGAAGATCATACACCATGATCAAGTGGGATTTATTCCAGGGATGCAAGGCTGGTACAATATTCGCAAATCAATAAACGTGACACATCACATAAACAAACTGAAAGACAAAAATCATATGATCATATCAATAGACGCAGAAAAAGCACTCGACAAAATCCAATAGAGGGAGCATATCTCAATATGATAAAGGCCATATATGACAAGCCTACAGCCAACATCATACTCAATGGGCAAAAACTAAAACCATTTCCCCTAAGAACAGGAACAAGACAGGGATGCCCACTTTCAGCATTCCTGTTCAACATAGTATTGGAAGTGCTGGCCATAGTGATTAGACAAGAAGAAGAAATAAAAGGCATCCATATTGGAAAAGAAGAAGTAAAACTGTCATTATTCACAGATGACATGATATTGTACACAGAAAACCCCAAAGATCCCATAAAAAAACTACTAGACTTAATAAATGAATTTGGCAATGTAATAGGATACAAAATTAAAACCCAGAAATCTATGGCTTGTTTATATATCAATAATGAACTCACAGAAAGAGAAACTAAAAAAAAATCCCATTTACCACTGCATCAAAAAAAAAAAAAAATAAGATACCTAGAAATAAACTTAACTAAGGAGGTAAAAGACCTATACTCGGAAAACTACAGGATGTTGAAATAGAGGCCCTAGCTGGTTTGGCTCAGTGGATAGTGTTGACCTGTGAACTGAAGGGTCCCAGATTTGGTTCCAGTCAAGGTCACATGCCTGGGTTGTGGGCTCAATCTCCAGTAGGGGGTGTGAAGGAGGGAACCAATCAATGATTCTCTCTCATCATTGATGTTTCTATCTCTCTCTCCCTCTCCCTTCCTCTCTGCTATCAATAAAAATATTTTTAAAAAGAAAAAAAAGAGATAGAGGAAGACATAAACAAATGGTAGAATATACCATGTTCATGGATTGGTAGAATCAACATCATTAAAATGTCCATACTACCCAAAGCAATTTATAGATTCAATGAAATCCCCATTAAGATACCAATGGAATATTTCACAGACCTAGAACAAACTCTCCAAAAATTCATATGGAATAAAAAAAGACCCCAAATAGCTGCAGCAATCCTAAAAAAAAAAAAAAAAGGAAAGAAATGCTAAGGCCAATTACTCATTGGCTGGAAGACTTGCCCTGGAGCCATCAGCTGCCCTGAAGTAGTTAGACTGCTCTGAGGCAGCGATGTTGTGAGGAAGCCCAAACAAGCTCATGCAGAGACCACAGAGAGAAGCCACAAGACTAGGCAAAGAGAGATGCCCAGCCTGCCCCCAGCTGCTCCAACCACACACTGTGCCAGTTCCAGTCACTGACTACAAGTATGTGAGAGAACATGAGCCAGACTACCTAACTGAGCACTTAATGAATTTCTGACTTACAGAACCCATCAGCTAATAAAATAGTTGTTTTAAATCACTAAGTTTTGGGGTCATAAGTTATGCAGCAATACTAACTGGAAAACCAATATAATGTTCTTTGAAAGTTATGTATTAGAGATTATAATCTTTATTTTATTTATTTATCCTCACTCGAGGTTATTTTTCCATTGAGTTTTTAGAGAGAGTGGAAGGAAGAGGAAGAGACAGAGAGAAACATCAATGTGAGAGAGACACATCGATTGGCTGCCTCCTGCACACAACCCGACCAGGGCGAGGGAACCTGCAACCAAGGTACATGCCCTTGACCAGAATCAAACCTGGGACCCTTCAGTCCGTGGGCCAACCCTCTATCCACTGAGCCAAACCAGCTAGGGCTAGATTATAATTTTTAAAGTCCTCCATTGACTCCATATCCCCATCCGGAGCTGCTGCCTGTTCTATTAATAACCAAACTTCTCAAGGTTTTCTCTGCTCACCCCATTTACCTCCCTCATCACTCTTTAACTCCTACAGACTAATTTCTAGCCTTATTATGCCACTTAGCTCCTGCTAAGGTCAAATCTTCACCATACTGTCCACATCTATAGGCAATTTCTGGTTCTTGCTGCCTTCACCACTCAACAGCCTGCTTCTTCTTCTTCTTCTTTTTTTAAAAAATATATTTTTATTGATTTCAGAGAGAGGAAGGGTAAAGGAGTGAGAGATAGAAACATCAATGATGAGAGATAATCATCAATTGGCTACCTCCTGCATGCCCCACATTGGGGATTGAGCCCGCAACTCAGACATGTGCTCTGACTGGTAATCGAACCATAACCTCTTGGTTCAAAGGTCAACACTCAACCACTGAGCCATGCCAGATGGGCAAAAAAACCCTTCTCCTCTGGTTTTCTCAACATCCTATTCTTTGAGTTTTTTTATCTTTTCCCGTCAATCTCCTATATAGTCTCTTTTGCATCTGGTCATCCGATGTGTATACTCATGCACTCTCTCTTCTTCTTTTTATCTACACTCTACCACTTTTCCTGGGTGATTTCTTCAACTTCCTCATCTTCAACCTCTCCAACTTCTAAATCAATATTTCTTGCCTCTACTTGAGTGTCAAACATATATATTCTGTTGTCTATCTGGTATTTCCACTTGGATTTTACTCAGACACTTCCTTCTCAATATGTTTAAAAATCAATTTCAACAATCTCCCCTACAAATAGCCCCTTCTCCTGGGTTTCCAAATCCCAATGAAAGTTGTTACCACCTCCCTGGTCTACCAGAAAAGTGGGGGTCAATCTTGCTTCCTTCTTCTTCTTTACCATCCACTAAGTCCTGGGATTGCTGTTCATGCCTCTAAGACTTGACGGAAGAAATTCCTTCAGCCTACCGAGAATGTTCTCTGACTTCTCCCACTTTTTGTCCTAATGAACATATATTTCTCTTTCAACATTCAACTCAAAAGTACATTCCTTTACTAAGTCTTTCCTAACTCAACTCTTCTTTTTTTATCCTTACCTGAGGATTTGGTTTTTATTGATTTGGGGGGGGGGGGGGCGGGGGGGGGCGGGGAGACAGAGAGAGAGGAAAGAGAGAGCTAAACATCAATGTGAGAGAGGAACATTGATCAGTTGTCTCTCGTATGTGCCCCAACTGGGGATGGAACTCACAACCTAGCTTTGTGACCCGATAGGGAATCAAACCTGCAACTTTTTGGTGCATGGGATGATACTCCAACCAACAGAGCCATCCAGCCAGGGTCTGACTCATCCCTTCTGTATGCTCGGTGTTCCCTGACTACCAGCATACTTCAGGGGCCCAGAGCTGCTGCTGCTTCTGCCCATCAACAGAACCTGAGTGGGATAATTACTGTCTCTGTGTACTGAACCTTCCTGCTCACTGCCTACAACAGGACAGCTGCCTCTCATGCATGGGACCACCACCACAGCAATGGCAGGGGCTGCACCACAGGTGCAGGGTCCACAACCTTTGGAGAACAGTGGCCAGCTTAGTTTGATCGCACGAGGGCCCTGAGTCTATTTTCAGTTATTCCCAGAGTGTCATCACTGAGTCAGAGGGGACCTGGGGACACTGAGGTTTCTGGGATGAGAACCAGAGAAGGAACTCCTCAGCCACGCTGCCTCAGCCCTACAGAAGAGGTTGGCCTGTCCGGGGATCCATGTACTGTCACAGAGTCCAAGGCAGTAGGTCAGTCTGAGCCAACTGCCCAGGGTGAGAGTTACATTGTGAGTTTTCTTTGTTTTCATTACAATTTCCTCTCCCATTGCTTCTTTTAAGCCAGCCCTTTCCTCCCCGGGGTGCTGGGGATTGAATGAAACACCACCCCTGGCTCCAATAAGTGTATTTCAATTACATCTGTCACTGCATAACGATATAATGATATATCATGTGATATTAAATCCATGGTAATCATATCAGGGATTTTTTTTAATCGTGCACTAATTGCATTATTACATCTCTATAATTAACAACAGGAGGTATGGAAATTCAGTTAAGACAGAGAGCTCAATGTACTCCCCCCACACCACCCTTGCCCTAACTCCCCAAGATTAGGCCCAATTAGGAGATGGGGACTGCAGAGCACGAGCAAGATGGGCCAAAGCCATCACCTCTCAGTGCCTCAACCATGGGCAAAGCTTTCAGCATCCAGGGCTGGCAGAAATAGGCCAGATGACTGAGACCAGGGTCTGCCCTGTGGCTGCTCAGGAAAGAGTCCGAGAAAGGCCCAATGACAAGGCTCAGCTGAGCCTTCCAGACCTCGTGCCACTGTAGCACCAAATCTTCTCCTTGGGAAGGGTGTTACCTTTCCTTCAAACCAGCAAAGCCCTCAAAGGTTCCTATAAGGCACAAAGCAAGTTCTAGCCTCATGGCCACCTGGACAAGAATTCTTCCTGCTACTGCTACACATACTCCCTTCCCTTTGACCTAGCAGCTCTCAACATCACCAGGTCCAGCAGCTGTGATGTCTCTGTCTCTTGGTCCTATCATCCATGAACTACACAAACCCAATTCTTCTTGGGCCCATGCCTCCCCAATTCTCACTCTAAAGTCTGGTTCTTCGTATTGCATGACAAGTGGGTTTTGATAACCATTGGGGTCATTCCCCTATTCCCCAAAATGGTTCAGATTCTTATGTCCTCCCACCTAGGCCTATATGGAGAGGGGGCAGGCTCAGGATTGCAGCTTGAACTATGTCAAATGACCCTGTCTCTCCCACCCCCTTCCTGATACTGAGCTGTTGGGCTAATCCCCTGAGGGGTGTCAGAACCAGTCTGCAAAGCAAAATTCTGTGTTTCAAGTCCAAAGCTTTGAACTTGGCATGTAACTAGTCCTCAGTGAGGGGCAGGCATTTTGCTAAGTTTGACTCTCAGAAGTTGGACAGGCCTGAAGATAAAAGAGAAAAATCATGTCCTTTTTCCTAATAAAAAGGAGACACTAATAGCAGTCAGCACTTAGGCAAAGCACTTTAAGTTTCTAAAGTGCTTTCCAAATTAAAATATAATCCTTTATGGAGCACGTGACACCACCACCATCAACCGCCCCTCAAACACAAAGGCATGTGCATGCTTGTGCACAACACATGTACCTCCACTTCCTTGCTCCTTGGAAAAGGGTGTCCAAAATCTCCATCCCAGACCCCCCTCCCTCTTCACTGGCTTGCTCAAATAACACACACTTATTGAGTAACTACCATGTGTCAAACTCTGGGCTAGGTGCCAGAGACATACAGATCAAGTAAATTGTCTTCAAGGGGCTTCCAAGCTAGAAGAAGAGACATGTAAACACGTATGTAAACTCACCACACAGTGAGGGACTGAGGCCCTGCAAGAGGAGAAACCCTAACCAGGCGTGGAGGAAAATTATTGAGAAGGACCAAGATGGCCTTCAGTGGGACATCCAAGGTGGGCTGCCTAGAGAAGGTGGACATGTAGACTAGGAGGAGCTCAGTTCAAAACAGTCCTAAGAAAGTGTGTAAGTGGCCCAACCGGTGTGGGTCAGTGGTTGAGCACTGACCTATCAACCAGGAGGTCACGGTTCAATTCCTGGTCATGGCACATGCCCAGGTTGTAGCCTCAATCCCCACTGGGGGGTATGTAGGAGGCAGCCAATCAATGATTCTCTCTCATCATTTATGTTTCTATCTCTCTCTTCCTTCCTCTCTGAAATCAATTTAAAAAATCTCTCTATATAAAACTCTAATATACAAATAGATCAAACACGGAACAACCCGACAACTGGTTGCTTTGGTGTGTGCCGACCACCAGGGGTTGCGCGTGGAACACAGTGGGAATTGGCTGCAGTGGAATGGTGGAGCAGGTGAGCGGGGGTGCTAGACCAAGGTGGGGTGCCGGTTGCTGTCATTGGGGTGAGCCTTTGGTGGTTACTGAAAATTCTTTGCTCCCGCATGCTGCAGTTCTGCCTGGCACTTGCACCTGCTGCAGCACCGGCCCCACTCGCACCTGCTGCCGGCGCCAGAGCCACCACTTGCACCCACTGCTGGCCCCGATCACCCCTCAGAGCTTCTCCACCTCCCCCTGCTCCTGAGGGGCGATTGGGGCAGCAGCTGTGGCTTGCACCTGCTGAGGGCGCCAGCCCTGCTGGCACCCGCTGCTGGTGCCAGCCCCAATTGCTCCGTGTTGTCAGTGGGTACAAGTTGAGCCGGCGCATGGGGGCGGCAGTGGTGGCAGGAGCGAGGCTGCTGGCAGACAGGGGACCAGGGGCAGTGGCGGGAGGGGCTGGGCAGGAGCAAGGAGGATGGGCCAAAACCCACCCCTGTAGCCACCGCAGCCTCGCGGCCCACAGTTCCTTTCAAGTTCCACGAATTCGTGCACTGGGCCCTTAGTAAATTAAAAAAAGAAAGAAAGTGTATGGGTGGTGCATGACACTGTGGGAGTAGATAAGATCAGCCAGGAAGAAAATAAATGCCTTCAGCATCAGATAAGGCCCTTCTCTTCTCTGATGTTTAGAGGGAAAAAAGGAAGGCTGAGAGGCAACAGCCTCCTCTCCAGGCACGCCCAATATCCTGGCCCCTGTACCTCCCTTTGTCAACTCTACCTTCACTCTACTCAGGTGTGTTATGATGGAAGAGTATAGACTTAGGAATCACACTGATTCATTCACAGCAAACATTTACTGAGAACCTGTTATATGCCAGGCTACATGCATTCACCGAAGGCTTTCCAGACCCTGGCAACTCAAATGTAGATCCTGTCCTCAAAGAACCCACTGTCCTTTGAGGAGAAACAGACATGGACACCAGTAAGTGCCCAGTCACTGCAATAGACAATGATCAGAGAGAACTGCAGAGGGATATAAAGGAGGAAAGTGCTCAGGCTCAGAGGCATCTGGAGTCCAGAATGAGGAGGGCTGCCTTCTACTCCTCTCCTCACCACACAAGCAGCACTCAGCTGGCTGGGACAGAACTCTCCCTGCAAACTGCAGATTGGGCTGGGGGCAGGGGTGAGGAGAGCCCTGAACCAAGGCTGGGAAAGGGCTGGCGACTAAGAAGCAGTGAACCTAAGCCAGGATCTCCTGATTGCAAAGATGAAGGTTATAAGGCTGTAACCAAAGCCACAGAAGAAAGGCTCACTGTATCATCCCAGGATGAGGGAAGGGGCACCTTTAGCACAAGCAACAGGACTTGAATAGAAAATAGCAACTCGAGTTCCCAGGCCTGTTTCCCCATTGGAAAGTGGGGACTTAATTGCTTGAATTCTTAAGTCCCTTCTTGATCTGAAATTCACCAGATCCGAGGCTCTTCCATCTCCCACAAGAATTAGGCTTATTTCTGTCCTCACACCTTGCTTATGCTATTTTCCCACCTAGAACAGCAGCCTTCCTCTACTCTCTCCAAATCCTACCTGTCTGCCAAGATACCACCTTCAGGAAGCCCTTCCTGATTTCTCTTCCTCCCTCTTCCATGTCCA
This sequence comes from Myotis myotis, assembly GCF_014108235.1. NCBI lineage: Eukaryota > Metazoa > Chordata > Mammalia > Chiroptera > Vespertilionidae > Myotis > Myotis myotis. Next base: position 27,456,129 of record NW_023416324.1, on the reverse strand, counting down.
ATCCCTCCATAGTTCATATCACAGTTCTCCCAGAAGCACTTGGCTTAACTGCATATTACATATGGTCTGGTATGATTGGTCTATGGACTGCCTTATTACTCCCTGACCCCTGACATCCATGTCAGGGTAAGAGGGAAGCTCTACTCTCACAAGCCCTAGAAGCAGGCAGAAGTCTAGGTCCCTGCCCCCTCTGCCCAGACCCCTTTGAGAACTCGATAGGCCTCCACTTGAAAAGGGTGCTGAAAGCAATGATGTCTCCAAGTGCGATGGGAGATATTTGTGTCTGCTTTACCCTTGGCTTTTTGCTCTGGTTCAGGTAGGAGCGGGGTGGGCTGGCTGGCAGATCTGAGAGCGCGGCACGCCCCAGCGGGCAGGGCACACAGCGCGGAGGAAGGCGCGAGTCAGTCTGGAGTGCTCCCCATTTATCAAGCTCACGCAGGCCGCCAGCCGAGCGAGTCTTTCTATCATTACACCTCTCAAAATCCGATTCATACCACTAATCCTGCCTTCATTCTCCCAGATTAATAACATCTCTTTCAACCTTCACAGTGTGATAAATAGACAAAGAGAGAACAAAAGGAGAGACAGAAGAGAGAGAAAGAGCTGGAGCAAGTCCCCATAATAGAGAGCCGAGAAAGAGGAGAGGGAAAAAAGGAGAGAGCGCGAGAGCAGGCAGCGGCCAGAGACTACAGCTCCCTTAGAGAGCCACTGAGGAGAGCAGGCGCTGCGCCCCGCTATGCGCTCTGCTCTGTCCCCAAGAGAAAGAAAGGCTCATTAACAGCTCCTTCCTGCCTGTACTTTTGTTCAAATTCTTTTCTTCCCTTCCTATCCTGCTTTAGGTCAAATTCCAGTGAAAATGAGTCTTCTGGCTTCCCGGTCTCTTCCTCGCCTCCTTGGCAGGCCCTGGCAACAGAGCTGTATCTCAGCACAAGGCAGGGCTGGGAATGGGTTTAGCACGGGTGGAGCAAGCTGGCCTAAATGCTTCACCAGAGCCATTTCCATAGCCTGAACCTCTGCTCCCTTCCCTGTTCTTGAGGCAGAATGAAAGAAGGGACAGAGTTGAGGGAGGGCTTGGGGTCCATTCCCTCAACTCTGTCCAGCACATCTTTACAACCTAAGGCTCCAGCTGCTTCTATCTAAGGCCGGTAGCCCCCAGCAGAACAGGTAGATGGTGAAAGTAGGTACCCATCAGGCTTGCTAAAACAGAAAGGGCCCATACCTCTAAATCAGGGGTCCTCAAACTTTTTAAACAGGGGGCCAGTTCACTGTCCCTCAGACCGTTGAAGGGCCAGACTATAGTTTTAAAAAAAAACTATGAATACTGCACACTGCACATATCTTATTTTGAAGTAAAAAAACAAAACGGGAACAAATACAATATTTGTATTTGCATGTGGCCCGCAGGCTGTAGTTTGAGGACCCCTGCTCTAAACAAGGATGAAGAAGTGTGCCAGAGAAAAACTCACTGGCCAGAGCCTTAGTCCTAACACAACTGATCAGTGACATTTCTTGTTTTCTCTGCCCAGATGCTTGTCCATACTTGTCTCCATAGTGCACTGCCCACCCTCCTCACAGACTCAATTCATAGCCCCCCCCCCCTCCCTTTCTGGATGCTCATCAGCTCTTCCAGGAGAATTTAGGCACTCCCTCTCCTGCGCTCTGGAAGGCAACAACTCTTACACTACCTGGAGTGACTATCTGTCTCCCTCACTCCACTAGAAGCCTGTCTTCTGAGTTCTCTATTCCCAAGGCCAAGCTGCCCATGATACTTCCATTCTTTCTTGACTTTGCCCAAACCAGCCCTAGCAGAAGACTAAGCCAAACATGGCTCAATCCTCCCTCTGGACTACAAAGCATTCCTAGGCAGCTGGAAGCCCAGCTCAGAGGCAGAGACAGAAGCACCCCACACTGGGAAGCTGAGTTGGTCTTATGCATCCACTCCCTTCACAATCCATCATAGTGTGCGAGGGGGAAGGGGGGGCTGCACCAAGCCCCCACCGACTACTCTATTCCCCAGCATACCCTCAGAGGGGAGCGGAGGGGAGAGGGTGATGGCACATGTGCGGAAGGAAGGCCCATCTTGCCCAGTCCTGCCTAGTAGGAGGAGCTACCTGAGAGAGTCAAGGCTTCTCCGAGGACAGAGTCTGGTAATGGATAAAGACGACCTGAAGCAGACACTCAGTAGAAAGGTGGTGACCTGGTGGTCTGTTTAGAGGCAGGTCCCATCTAGGGAATATCTTGCAGACACTTGCCAGATTCTTTCTTCTAAAAAGCCTTCCTCTACCCCCTACCACAAAACACAGTCCTCTCTTGGATCAAAATGGCTGCTGCCTCCTCTCATTATTCACTCCTGGAGTACCATCACTTCCAGCCCTGACTCTCAGGTTAGCCTAGTTATACCTCTACTTGGGGGAAATAATGCAAAAGTTCAGAGGAAAGGAAGCTTCACAGGGCCAAACAAAAGGGCAAAGTGGGCAGAAGGTAGTCCCTGGAATCACAACCCTTTCACAAAAGATCCAGAAATTCCATTAGCCTCCCCTCAGCCCCATTTCAGAAGGACTCTCCACATTTTCACCTGCTCCAACAGGCCTCCACGATCGGACACCTGCAGATAAGGAGGGTGGAAGAAAGACAGAGACTGATGTTTGTCCATGGGTCCAAACAGCCCAAGGAGGCTGGGGGCTGAAGAGGGAAAGCAAGAAGGAGAGAGAATGACATAGCCTCAGTGAAGGAGAAAGATCTTCTCTACAACCAACCTACTCCACTGGTGCCCTGGCCTCTGGGGCAGGCAGGTCCAGCTGGCCACACAGGCCCACACTGCCTCTGAGTCCAAGGCCATAGCACAGTTCCAAAAGCATGGATCCCAGGCCCTTTCTTCCGTAAGAGCCTGCACTGCCGGCAGATCAGATAACCTCAGCCAGTCAATCCGGCAGCCCTTTAGACACAGGCAGCCAGCAGGCCCAGACACCCTTAAACTTAGTCTAACTAGTTTCCACACTCTAAACTCCCAGGCAACTTCCTGGACAGCTTCCCCAGGGGCTCAGAAAGATGCTCTAGTCTAGCCCTTGTATCCCTGCCCTCAACAGGAGAACAATCCCAGGCTCTGAGAGGAGAGGTCACGCGCCCCCCCTCCCAACTGACCCCCCCCCCCCCCCGCCTATTTGCTGCGACTATTGCCAATCCTTATCTAATACACATATCAGTGCCTCCTCCCAAGGCGAGCCTCCCACGGCCATCCAACTCTGAGGGATGCACCCCATCCCCTCAGAGGCTTGGCCCCTTCAGTTGCGCAAGACAGCCTACACTCCAGTAAGGGAGATGTCTGGGGATCAGATAGAAGGAAGTCAGCCAGACACAACAGGGTCTCTGACAGATCAAGACCCGAGTGATGCCTTTCCCCCTAATCAGACTTTGAAAGCTCACTCCCTGAGTATCTGGTTCTGGAGCCCACTCCTCCAGGCAGCCAGTGGCACAGAACAGGGAAGAAGTTGGGTCCTAATGTGTAAAAAGCTCCAGCAAAGCAAAATCATTTACTCTTCGGTGCAACTGCTCAGCAGAGCTAATAAATCTTGCATGAGCAGGGCCGATTCTAATTTCCTAATATGAAAAGGCATTTGGATTGAGAGAGAGGGGGAGATAAAAGTGATTGAATCTCCAATAGTCCAGGTTACTGACAAGAAACATCCTGCTCAGCCCTGAGAGAAGGATGGCAGCGCCCACCCGCCCGCACACACCCATCCGTTCTGCCCCCCTCTTGGCGCGATACATCTCAGTCTTTTCTATTGACAGGACGTGGCTTTAAACACAGTTACACAAGTTATCATTTCTGCCTTCTGATCAATCTGAATTTTCAGGACAATTACCCTCTTAATCAATGATTGCTATCAGCAGCCCTGCGCCTGGACGGATTTCTCAGCAAGGTAATCATGCCGCCAGGCTGGACGGCGTGTGCATAGGCAATGAAGCTCCGGGTGGGGTCTCCTCCCTCCCTCCCCAGTCCCCCATAACCCAGAGCTGCTGCCAGTATCGAGGACAAGGACGGCAAAGTGTGAAGGCCACTTCAAGGAGTGATGGGAATAGAAGGGAGGGGAGGGGGCCCAGCCTTCCAGACCACCTGATTATGGAACAAACCTATTAAAACCCTAGATTTACTGCCCGACACCCTATGCATCTCCGCATGTCCTCCTACCATCATTCCCACCTCCTAATTAGTCTAATAAAGCCCAATTCTAATTATGGGCTCAAACTATTAGGGTGAGTTAGTACAAAGAAAAGAGAAATATTAGTCTTACTAACCTCTCAGAGCTATTGGTTCTAGAAATTCCTCTACTTCTACAGTTCATAGAGGCTACTGACTGGGGTGGCAGGGGTAGCATCTTCTCCTCCCCCAGATGCCCAGGCATTTGGAGCTGTCACAAAGCCAGCCTGTGAAAGCCCAATACTCCCTCCAGGTTCTCCAACAGGCTCAGCCCTCCATGTATAAAACAATCCAGGCCCCTCAGCAAAAGAGGGAAGAAAAGGGGAAGGTAGAATCGCTTTCTGCCTCAGTGCTGAGTTAGAGGCTGTCTCTGATCATGGGGCAACTCAGAAAAATTTCTCAGATCAGCTATTGCTGGGCAAGGACTTACACCAGAGAGTCAACAGTGGAATGAAAGGGGCATGATCCAGGATATTGACAAATGAACTTATGCTTCAGTTGGGTGGTGGATATGTGTATGCAGTTATATCCAGGGAAAACTGAGTTATGGGATAAAAATAGGTCCCCACAATTTGCTATTACATCTTGAGGAGTAAAAAGAATTAGAAAGCATGCATGTATTCATCCACTGACATTTACTGAGTGCTAACCATTGACTGAGTGGTGGGGATGCAGCAGTGAAGTGACCCCCTACTCTCAGGGTTAGGAGCTCACACTCTACTAGGAAAGACAGACAAGTGTTTTTTAAAAAAGCAAAAACAGTAAAGTGAACTTGTGCATGTATGGTCACAGCAGCATTCGTCATAAGAGGCAAAAAGTAGAAACAATCCAAATGTCTACCAGTTGATGAGTAAATAAAATGTGACATATCCATACAATGGAATATTATTCAGCAATAAAAAGAAATGAAGTACTGACCTATGGTACAGTATTGATGAATCTCAAAAATTATGTTAAGTAAAAGAAGCCAGTTACAAAGGGCCACATATAAGAAATTCTCAGAATTGCAAGGGTAGGCAAATTTACAGAGACAGAAATTAGGTTAGTGGTTGCTTAGGGCTAGGGTATTTGGGGGGAAATTGGAAAGTGACTGCTAACGGAGTTTCTTTCAGGGGGCACAAAAATGCTGTTAACTTAGATGGTGATGATGGTTGTACAACCCTGTGAATAAAGAAACACTGAATTGTTCACTTTAAATGGGTGAATTGTGTGGTATGTGAATTATATTTCAATAAAACTTTTTAAGTACAATCCTATATAATAAAAGGCTAATATGCAAATTGTCCCCTCAGGAGTTCAACTGCCTGGGAGTTCGACCGCCCGCTATGATGTGCACTGACGACCAGGGGGCAGTGTGGAATGAAGGAAGGCCCCAGCCAGCAGCCAGGGGAAGGAAGGCCCCGATGGCCCTGATCACCAGCCAGGCCTAGGGACCCTACCCATGCATAAATTTTGTGTACTGGGCCTCTAGTATAATAGAAGAAGGCTCACCAGCAGTGAACAAAGCCAGGGAAAGCTCTGGCACAGTGCTTAGGCACTCAATATAGATGTCTGAAGGGGAGGAAGTTCCCAATGGGAAAGTGGATGTCTTCACAGAGGACATAAAGGAGTCAGGTCTTGAAGGATAAGTGGGAGTTCAGTAGGCAGGGATGCAGCAAAGGGTATTATAGGCAAATGAAACAAATGTGAAAAAGGCCTGGAAGTGGACCAAACAGACTATCTTGGGATAATTGGGGGTCTCAAAGGATGGGACAGAGAGTTTGTACTTCATTCAGTAGACATTAAGATTTTTCAAGTAGGGAAGTTAGACAGTCAGTATGGGATAGCTTGGGGTTTGATGGTTCTGGCATGGTAAACAACATGTCATGATTGAAAAGGCATGGTTTTTGAAGTTAGATATCCAGGGTTTAAATCTTTTAATCCTTCTCCCAATAAACTCAAATGAGCATTGAGGGCTGGAATTTTGTCTATTTTGTTCACTATTTTATCTCAGTGTTTGGCAGAGTGCCTGACCCAGTAGGTGCTCAATAGCCACTTATTGCATAAGAATGAATGCCTATGTTGAATTCAGTCCCATTTGACAAACATTTATTCAACACCTACTGTGAAACTGGAACTCTGGTTACATAGTATGAGCTCTTCAAGGGTAGGACCCCTGTGATCTCTGATCTCTGCCTCAGTGCCATACACAGGTTCTGTCTGGCACAAGGCAGGTGCTCAAATCATTAATTCCCTTCCCTCTCCTGGTCTAGGAAGATTCCTTAAGACCCAGTCAATTCTTGAATAGGCTTGGCCTGAACACATCACTGTAGCTGGCAAGAAAAGGGAAGCTAAAGCTGTAGGAATGGAAGGCTTCAAGGAACAGGAGGTGATACCCACAATATTTGTCCCAAAGCAAAGCTATGGAGCTCTAGGAGGCAGGAGGCCATCTGAATAATCAAAGCCAGTAAAGAACTGAGTGGCAATATAGACCATCCTACAAATCATTCTCAGAACCCTCTGCAGATTGCCTTGCACCCAAGGCAGTAGATACATGTGTAGGGCGGAGGCTAGCATGGGTAGAGTGGAAATAAGCTGCAGGACTTGCAGCTGGATGAGGAGGGGAAGATCTGGGCCTTATTTCCTGAGCACCATCCTGAGCCTGGAGACCCGCCATTTCCACTTCTCCTCTGAGTTCAGGAGAGCCCTTCAGCTCATGGCTGACCACAGTATGAAGGGGGCTTCTTCAATTCCTGTAGGGCCTCCTCTCCCCTCCTTTTTCTTCCCTCCCTTTCCTTCCTACAGAGCTTCCCTCGAGCCATAAAGATAAAATAAAACACAAACACCCACAGTCCAGGAGGAGGGCATCAGACAGATAATGGGCATTTTATATCTTTTTATGACACTCCCCATAGGCAGCTCAGCAATCACAGCGCAATAAAGGCAGGCATGCAGCTTGCATAGTTAAACAACTGCCGGGTAATTAGGCACAGCAAACACACCACTGGGGAGGCCTCATGGCTGCCCTGGGATCTGCCTACAGCCTTCACTCCTGCTTGCAGACAAGTAGGTGCCAAGCTCAGGCCTAGCACTATAAGATCTGGTTCTGGTGCTGAGGACAGACCACTGGCTACTGCCATACACACACTTGAGCTCATACCTGTGCACTCAAAAGCACACCTGCCCACACCCACACACAAGCACTTCCTGAGTAACTAGCCCGGACCTCATCTCCCCAGGAGGGCCATTTCTCTTTTCCAAGTATGGCAGCCTATGCTCTCTCAAGGGCCCTGCCTTAAGGTCTTTGACGAAGTCACAGGGCTGGCTGCAGCAGGAGCTAGCTCATTCAGGTAGCTCTGAGCTTATCAATTTGCACAGGCAGGGGAGCACAAAGACATGCTTATGTAGACTCTGTCTCTTGTAAATTCCAACTCGATATGGAACTGAATTTTAAATCAATTATTTTAAAAAACACACTAACTCACACCATTCACATATCCTATCACTGCACTTACTACTACTACTGTGCTCCCCTGTCCCCCCAATCTGCCTTGACCCACCCATCTTTCTTGCTAGACCAGGATCTCTGTACAGGTGGAAAACAGACCTGATTTGCTGGAGTCTAAATTCTCTAACAAAAGGCTTCAGTGAGTGACTGGTGACTTGATGTTAATTTAAATGTCCTGGCCCTGGCAAAGCATAGGTCACTTGCTACCTGAGTTGAGGTTTAGGGCCAGACTGATTTAAGCCCAACCAGCAGAGAGAAGTCCTCATCAGCACTGAAGGAACTGCACTGCAAATCCACACAATGCTCGTTCCTTCTCTAGTGGCCCAGCTAGTCAAATCTGGAAATTTCAGGGAACTGAGAGCTAATTAATGGGACAGAATAGACAAAACCCTGCTATAATCCCACTTGAAGACTGAAACAGACAAAGGTCCCATCTCCAGGAACCACTCAGACCAACCCGGAGGAATCAGCCCGAGAAAATGAAGGCACCCAACTCTAAACTCTCTTCCCCCAAAGAGAGCTGAGAGCAGACCAGCTGAGCTCACAGCAGACCCCGTGTTGAGCCGGAAGTCCCACAGGAATGTGAACACACGTCCAGCTCCCTCTCCTGGTCTGCCTGGCATCACTCTGCATCTGCCCAATCAATAAAGGGGACCAAAGGCCAGAGGAAGGGCCTGGGCTGTGGCCTGTCTTAGGGAGACAACAAGCTTCTCCTCACTCATATTCTCATGGAGAGGCCTAAAGCCTAATGGCATGCAGCTCCAGTCCAGGCCCAGTGCGACAGGCACCAGTTGTCCAAATGGTTCCCTAACACCTGAGCGCCAGCTCTCCTAACCTGATGCCAGGCAATTCCCTGCCTTTCCTGGACCCTCAACTTTCCCCAGTGGAATAGCAGAGTAGTCTCAATGCTAAAGATCAAAGCAGGTCAGGGTAAAAGAGGGACTTCTCTCACTCTCCTTGCACCTGTCTCATTTTTTACTGGGAGCAAAAAGAGGAAACTGAAGGTACCATGAATGATCTAAGAATGGCAAAGGTAGAAGAGATCACTTCATCCAGCTCCCTTATTTGTTAGATGAGGAAACTAAGGCCTCAGAAAGGGCAAATGACTGAACACCAGAGCCCTTGTCTTGATCTTCTAGCATCAAGTTCAGTCCAGGGTTCTTTGTATTGCACGTTGTCCTCTAGGGACAAGGGCCTCATCTGCCCACTTCCAGGTGCCTGAGTTGAACCACAGATCCCATACCTACATCCTCATATTCCTACATGGGGGCATGTGCACACACCTAAGTATACACAAACATCCCCACAGAGAGATACACTTCTTTAAACATGTATAGACATGCATGTGCTCAGGGGCATATCCTCTTACATACACAGATCCCCATAGAACAAGTGGCACTCCCAAGAGACCTGGGAAGCCAATTCCTATTCCTCTCTAATCACTGACTTTCACTGATCATACCACTAGTAAAGGCTGGTATGTGTTTGCCCAGGCCTCCAGCTTAAACCAGGCCAGGCCAGAGGAACTGCCCTTAGGTGGTATCTGCAATGGAACAAGTGACAAGAAGAAAGCCATGGAAAGAGAGAAAATGGATTTATATCCTGGTCATGTGGCCTTGGGCAAGCTTCTTAATCTCTCCAAGTCTCTATTCCAGCACTGGTAAAATAGGGACCACAGCCCCCTCCTTGGTGAGTAGCTGAGGATTAAATGCAATAATGTGTGTAAAGCATCTAGCAGAGAGGCTAGCACCAACTGGGACTCAATATGTTGGTGCTCTCCTCTTATCTCTTTTATTAATACCCATTGACCTGGTCAAACTGCCTTTCCAGAGTGGTCTGCAGGGCAATGTGGGAGATGGGAGGCAGGGCTGTACCTCCTGCCTTCAAGGAAGTCTCCTTGTCCTTCACCCTTCTTTTATGTTACTCCTCCCAGTTTCCAGGGTCCAGAGTAACAGTAGCAGCAACAACAAAAGCAAAACAAAAATTCCTGGGAGATTTTTAAGGGTGTTCCCTTAGCTTTCTCAGACTTAATCCTGAACACTGATGAGTCCACTTCTCCCTGCTGCCTCACCCCGCCTCGCCTCTCTCCCAAAGTGCCCTCAGCTCTTCCTCAGCATCTATGCCTCTACTAGCCTCCTGAGGTCCCCTCTGCTTGCCTAGCTCTGTGGATTCAGAGAAGAAGCAGATCTAGTCTCTTTCTTTGAGTGGCGTGTGGTCCTGCACAGAGACAGATTAGGCCACACACAATAAGCAAGAGGCATGGACACGGCTCCTGTAGGCCCTAGCACCTGGCCCGAGGGTTAGAGTATGGGCACTATGGACAGGATGCCTGGGTTTAAATCCAGGCCTTACACAGACCGAGGAGAGAGCTCCTCTCTCCCCTGTTCCAGAGTGAGCTCAAAAGTCACTTCCTCAAGGACACAAGAGAAAGACAGAGGAGGCTCACAATGGAACCAGGACGAAGAGGTTGCATCACTCGACAGGGCAGACTCTGAGCAGCAGCAGGTGAGAGGCAGACAGACCACGAGGTGGGCCTTGTTGTTAAGACCCGCCACTGAGGGCACTGCAAGCAACTCCAGGGTAAAGGTGGATTTGCAGCAGCTGCAGGGAACCTCACGAAGGTAGAAAGAATCATACCTGCCTTGAGCTGACTCCCTCCCCTGCTCCTTCCCCCTTCCTGACACACTTACCTGGGATGCAGAACAAGGCAGGCCAGCTCAGCTCCCTGGCTGAGGCTGTGCCAGGCTGCCTACCCACACACCTAGCACTGGCACTTGAAGACCTTTACAAACATTCCTAACTGATTTCTCACACTGTAATTTGCACATTTTGCCAGAAGCACACTGAGGTCTTCTGGCATAGCAGTCTGCCCACAGCCAATAGTGCCATAAGGGATGGTAGCTTTCTAGAGCTGCCTCATTCTTAGAAGGCAGTTTAGGCTCACTCCACTGCAGAATTTGGCAATGGTTCCTCACTGTGCTTGCTCTGCTTTTCCTCTGGTAAGAGGTATACACACAGCTGGTGCACATCACTAGCCTAAAGAGACCCCAAAACTACTGTTTGTAGTTTCCCAATCCAGCAAGTTGTCTCACCCTTCCAGGCCTTTGTTCATTGCTCCCCCTGCCTGAAATGCACCCTTTCCACCCTGTCTCCTGAAAACTTATTTTCTTTTAAGGCTCAACTCAAGTGTTTCCTTATGAACCTTTGTTGACTTTCTCTCCTGCATGCCAAGTGAAAATGGCTCCTTCTCCTTTGCACTGGAGACAGAGCAAGTAAGTTCAGAGCAGGGTCTCTGCAGTCTACTGCCCAGGTGCACCAGCCTACTCCATCACTCACTGCTGAACCTTATGAAAGGTATTTCACATCTTGTACCTCAGTTTCCTTATCTGTAAGATGGCTAATAATTGTACTTAAGGAGTTGTCTGAGGATTGAATTTATATAGAGCATTTAGAGCAGCACCTGTTTATTATTATTATCTCTACTTTACAAATGAGGAAACCAAGGTTATGAGAAGGAAACTAACTTGTCCAAGGTCATTACACAGGTGGGTGACAGAGCCAGTAACTGTCCGAAGGTGAATGTGGCTGTATTTCATTGGACAACAGACATGCTGATGGCGGCTGAAATTCAAGGACAATGAGATGATCGACTCTGTTCCTCTGTGAGCTGAGGGTCAGTTAGTCCAAGGATGGGATCAGGCTCCCCCTCCCCAGTGCTCCCTTGGGTTCCACTGGGGCCTCTTTTTCTTAGCTCCTGCCCACAAAGGCTGGCATCTCTGCCTTGAGCTCCTGTCTCCTTCACGCCTGCAGCCTCGGTGAGACGACTAGGCGACAGGGGTGAAGAAGACGGTGCAAGGAGCAGGGAGAGCACAGACACAGGGCTGTCATTTCAGCCCCAGGACAACTCCAGCGTGGGTACTGTTTTTCCTGTGTTACAGAGGAAAATACTGAGGCTGAAAGAAGTGAAGTGACTTTCCTAAAACCCCACAGCTAGTAAGTCCAAGCTGAAATTCTAAATCAAGTCTACTGAACTCCAGAGACTAAGTTCCGTTGTAAGAAATTAGTCATCATTTTGAAAAAATGTTTTTTAAAAATATCATTTAAAAATATGTTTTTTAAATCCTCACCTGAGGATATTTTCCCCATTGCTTTTCAGAGAGAATGGAAGGGAAGGAGAGGGAGGGAGGGTGACAGAGAAAATGCGAGAGAGAGAGAGAAACAAATATCGATGAGAGACACAGGACTGGCTGCCTCCTGCACATGCCCTGACGAAGGGCAGGGAGTGAACCCGCAACCGAGGTAAGTGCCCTTGACTGGGAACAGCGAACCTTTGGTGCGCAGGCCTATGGGCTAACCGCTCTAACCACTGAACCACACCAACCAGGGCATTAGTCATCTTTTTTTTTTATTATTATTATTATTTTTTTTATCGCTTAAAGTATTACAAAGGGTATTACATATGTGTCCATTTTATCCCCCCGCCCTAGACAGTCCCCTAGCCTCCCCTATCCCCCAATGTCTTATGTCCACTGGTTATGCTTATATGCATGCATACAAGTCCTTTAGTTGATCTCTTACCCCCCTACCTTCTGCCCCGCAACCCTCCCCGGCCTTCCTGCTGCAGTTTGACAATCTGTTTGAGGCAGCTCTGCCTCTGTATCTATTATTGTTCAAAAGTTTATAATAGTCTCTATTATCCATGAATGAGTGAGATCATGTGGTATTTTTCCTTCATTGACTGGCTTATTTCACTTAGCATAATGCTCTCCAGTTCCATCCATGATGTTGCAAATGGTAAGAGTTCCTTCCTTTTTAGAGCAGCATAGTATTCCATCGTGTAGATGTACCACAGTTTTTTAATCCATTCATCTACTGATGGGCACTTAGGCTGTTTCCAGATCTTAGCTATGGTGAATTGTGCTGCTATGAACATAGGGGTGCATATATCCTTTCTGATTGGTGTTTCTGGTTTCTTGGGATATATTTTCAGGGAGGTTATGGAACTGATCCCCATCACACAGCTAGTTGGCAGTGATATTAGAAGTATGAGCAAGGCTCATCTGGCTCCTAAGCTTTTTCGCTTGTTCCAATGCTTTACAGCCTGTGAGCCACATCCCTAGGGACCAGTGTATACACCAAGAATCACCTGAAGACTAAGGGTAAGGGTAAGTCTCATATATAGCCTTACTATCTGTCTGGGCTTATGGACAAATAGATAGCACTGTAATGAACAAAATATAAATCCGTTTAAAAGCCAACCAAATTCACTGTAACTTTTTTCATTATATACTTTCTTTATCACATACACCTAAATATAAGTTCCACCAAGTGCTTTAGGGGAGGGGGATGTCTGTGAAATTTTCAGACTTTACTAAGAGCTCCATGTACTCTGCCTGTCTACCTCCTTAAGAGCTCTCCAAAATCACACTTAGGTACCTTTCTCAAGGTAGGTACAAAGTCATAATAGAGAAGTGTCTTGTGTGAAATAACTGTCCAAAGGTTATTAGTAGCAACAGGAGGCACAACTCCTTCTAGGACTTGAGTCCCATGAATGTTAAGAACCAGTGCAGTCTCCAGCAGAGAGGACTCAAGACCTGAGCTATGGAAGGAAGAAGTCAGGGAAGTGTGTTTCTGTCTTTCCTATCCTGGCCTCCAGCTCCATGCCTGGGTTGGACACACCTACCTGCGTTCAAATCTTAGCTTTACCTTTTCCTGGGTATGTGCCCTTATGCAAGCTACTTAACTTCTCTAAGTCTATTTGTCTGGGAAATCTGGCAGGGGAATAGTCATCTGGACTCTGGAGCTTATAGTAAAGCCCTGTACTCAGTGTGGGTCCAACTAATGCTTGTTGATCCCTAGCATGTGCCAGGCCCGGTGCTGAGCACCGGAAATACAGAAATGGGTGGTATGTAGACCTCAAGTTGCTCAGTCTCGTAGGAATCATAAACATGGAAGCAGATGATCACAAAAGCATGTGAGACACTCATTACAAAGTACTGAAGTCACACAAAGAAAGAAGTGATTAACTATGTCTACCAGAGGTGTGGGAACATCAGTGAAGGCTTCACAGAAGAGGGTTTTGAAGGATGAAGAGGAGTTTTTCCAACACACTAAATGAGAAAGGCAATGCAAGCAAAGGGAACAGAATAAGCAAAGAGAAGTGAGACAACCGGGTATATTTGAAGAGCAGCAAGAAGTCTGATATGGCTGGAATGTTAGAGGAATAGGAGATATGAAGATAGGGATGCTACCATGAGCCAGATCATCCAGGGCCTTGGGTATCTTGCTAAAGAGAAAGGACAGGCCAAAGCCTTCTACACCTATCCTCTTGACTCTGGTGTTCTTCCTGTCAAAATAAGCACACTGCAATCGTACCCTTTCCCAGGCCTTTGATTTAAGAGTTCCTTTCCTGGCCCTGACAGTAAGGCATTTCTGTCCCACAGATTATAACTCACTCTGGGCTATTATTCAGCTCCCCAGCCCTGGCCCTGCTGCAGTTAGTCCAAACATAATATCCTTCATGCATATATTATCTGTCTCCCTATTATCTGGAATCATTTCGGAATTAAATTTCAGTCCTGCAATATTGGCTTCAGGAGCGGCGCGCTTTATGGGCTAGTCAAAGGTTAGAATACCAATCAAAATAACAGTGCCGATGCAGCGAGACATTTTAATATTCCAAAACCCGGTAATTGTAAAAGGACATAATATTTTTTCCCTGATTACCCCAAAGGCAACACATGTTAACAAGGCGAGGGAAGGAGTGAAAGAAATTTCAGAGTTCAGACAGCTGTAAGACATATTTAAAGGAAAAGCCCAGGCAGGGCACTCCGCCATCGGGCGGGAAGATGAGAGGAAAGGAGGCATTCTCTCTAGCGCCACTGTCCCTGACTCCAAATACAGCACTGTTCCCTCTGGACTGCATCCCAAGAGCTCATCCCCAAGGGTAGATGTTGCAGAGGATGGGATGAAAAGAGAAAAAGCTCAGGATGTGGAGTCTTGAGGCCTGGCTTCTAGTTTCAGCTCTATAATTCAGTAGCCTCCAGCCCCCAAACTGGCCCCTCCCGGGACTACAGCATCAAATCCAGCAGCAAGCTCCGGGCTGCTCTCCGACTTGTCCTCTCCTTGTCACTGCCTGCGTCCCACCTCTCCCTCATTTATACCTGGCGCCTGTGTGTACAAGTATTTCTTCCAAAGGTAGCTAGAGGCCCTTATCTTCCTGGCCTGTGAACTGGCTCCCACCAGGAGAGCAGCCTATAATTGCCTGCTGCCCCACAGACAACACTGTACTTCAGATGATGCCAAAGACCTGGACCACTCTGGTTCCTACCATTGAGTGGTCCTCCTCACTCCAAAATAAAACAAACACATCACAGGGCCCCTAGATCTTCATGCCTCTCTTGGTTTTCCTTTTTGTTTCATTACTGTTTTTCCCAAATCAGCTTCTGAATAGCCCCAATCTGCAGCCAGCACCATGCAGCTAGCATTCTATAGAGCCCAGCCTCTGTCAGGCTGCCTACACTCATGTAGCTTTATCCCCACAACACCAAAAAGTGACCTGACCAACGGAGTTTCAGATCCTTCCACTTCTGATGGCTGCCCAGCTAGCTCAGCTCACTTGCTGGAGCCTCCAATCTGCTTCATCCCCGACCTGCTGACCTGACTATGGCCCCCAGCAAAGAACTTCATTAAGGCCGAGAATTTATTCCTCCATAAGCCCTTAATTTATTACTGCGCTGATTGGGACTCTGAATGCTCCAAGGTCAGAAAAAGTCATACTCAATCGTAGACAACAACCTTCCCTTCAGCAGTTTCTCTACTGTCTACTCCCAGGGGAGGGGAGGCAGAAATACTTCTGGAGGAACCCAAGAAGGTCTCTTCTTTCTTACTCTGTCCCAGCTGGCCCCAGCCCCACCCCTTCAGAGCACCCAGAAATTGCAGAAGGGCATATAGCACAGATGGTAGAAGAATGGTAGAAGAAAAGTAGAGCAGCAATCTTTACGCCCTGGTATAGCTGGGTCTGTTAAATTCTAGGTGACCCCCGTCCCTACAACTTCTGAGCATGACTGGCTGAGCCTCGTCTGCCAGGACTGACTCAGAATCCTCCTAAGGCTGCATGCCTGCTTCTACAAAGCCCATCTAAACAGGCTCAGACATCAGAGGGAATTCCAGGCCATTTGTGAGTGTATGTGCACGAACTTGCATGGCTTAGTCTGATGAACGTGACCTGTGTGTATATATATGTGCAGGCATGCATTTGTACATATACCTATGTTTCCATGCATATGCAGTGTGTGTGTGTGTGTGTGTGTGTGTGTGTATTTTATGTATGCATGTATATATCTATCTATTCACATCCTTATGGAGGTCTCATCTGCCCTATCCATTTCTTGACCTCTTATTTACAACTAGAGGCCTGGTGCACAGATTCATGCACCGGTGGGGTCCCTCGGCCTGGCCTGTGGGGATTGGCCAAAATCGGCTCTCTGACATCCCCCGAAGGGTCCTGGATTGCAAGAGAGCACAAGCTAGGCCAGCCGTGGGCAAACTACGGCCCGCGGGCCAGATCCGGCCTGTTTGAAATGAATAAAACTATTGAAAAAAAAAGACCGTACCCTTTTATGTAATGATGTTTACTTTGAATTTATATTAGTTCACACAAACACTCCATCCATGCTTTTGTTCCAGCCCTCCGGTCCAGTTTAAGAACCCATTGTGGCCCTCGAGTCAAAACATTTGCCCACCCCTGGGCTAGGCCGAGGGACCCTATCGGTGCACAACTGAGGTCAAGGAGGGACCGAGGGAGGGCCACAGGGCGTGTCCAGCCCATCTCACCCAGTCCTGATCTGCTGGACCACAGCAGCAAGCTAACCTACTGGTCGGAGTGTCTACCCCCCTGGTGGTCAGTGCATGTCATAGCGACTGGTCAAACGGTTGAACCAACGGTCAGACACTTAGCATATTAGGCTTTTATTATATAGGATAATATTCTCCTCCACCCAACCTTAGCTACCCACTCCCATGGGCACATCTTGGAACTTGCTAATACCTATAACTGTCCCATCTCTGAAATCACTAATTCAGAGATCCTACTGTCTAACCATAATCTATTATCCTCCCATCTGGCACATTCAGCTATACCTGATATAACTGCTCCTCATCTTACTAGGACCTATCTGCTTTTTCCATCAGGCCCCTTGCTATCTTCACTTCCCTCAATATCCACTTTAGATCTCATAGTCCATTTTGGCAACCACTGTCTTGACAATATCTTCAACTCCTTTGTTCCTTTCATCACACTTCATGGGAAAATCTCCACCCTAGATGACTCTAAATGTCTGTCTTCTTTTTAAAAATACATTTTTATTGATTTTTAGAGAGAGAAGAAGGGAGAGGGATAGAAAGACAGAAACATTGATAAGAGAGAAACATCATTAATCGGCTGCTTCCTGCATGCTCCCCCCCTCACCTCTCAGCGCTCCCCCCCCCGCCCCGCCCCACCAGCCCCACCCCTAGGATCAAGCCTGCAACCTGAGCATGTGCCTTGATCGGGCAACCTCTTGGTTCCGCGACGCTCAACCACTGAGCAACACCAACCAGGCTAAAATGTCTGTCTTCTGCATGCCCATAGCCAGGCAGCTGAGCTCTGCTAAATAAGTAATGCCACTGAACACAGTAGTTCCACTATAAATTAATGTCATCAGCCCCAACTGAGCCCTGAGCACTGCCTAAAATCTTACTATACTTCTCAAGTCAGCTCATACTTCTATTTACTAAAATATAGCAATTTTTTTCCACTTTCTCCAAACCTTCCCATCTCTCCCCTATTAGTTACCAGCAAATGGCTCATCTACTTCACAGAGAAAATGCTATTAGATGGGAACTACTTCAACTTGCCATCATCAAATCCACAAGCCTGCCTGCATCTATGTGCAGCTATCTTCTTCTTCCCCCATCACAATGGAAGAGGGACCTTCCTCTTGAAGACAGCCAATTTCAAGAAACTGGGCTTCCCATCCTATCTCCTTTCACCTTCTCAGAGACCTCTCTTACTCCTATATTTTCAACCCTTCCTTCTCTAATAGTGCCTACAAACAAGCACATATGTCTTCCATCTTAAACCACAAAACCTGCCTCAACCCCACACTTGCCCTACCATAGCTCCTGCCCTTTCTCGCTCCTTTGAAGCCTCTTCTATGCTTAGTGCCCTTTACTAGCTTCCTCTTGCCCCACGGACAAAGATCAAAGTCTAAAGTGTGGCCTATAAGCTCCCCCTCCAGTTTCACCTCATGCCACCCTCCTCACTTCCCCACATCGACTATGCTTCAGGCAGTCATTCATTCAACAAATAATGATTAGTGATGGGGCCAGAATAGTGAACAAAAGAGGCAAAAATTCTCTGCTCTCATGGAACTTACATTCTAGCTCCATGAAGCTGCCAGGCTTCTTCTCACCACAGGGCCTTGCCACAACCTTAGCCAATTCCTGCTCATCCTTCAGATCTCAGCTTAGCCACCCCTCAGGGAACCATTCTCCAACCCCATAGGTTGAGTCCCCATGACTCTGAAATTTTTAACAATTGTATTGTTATAGTACAATTAAAATTATTTAACATCCATCTTTTCTGTTATATCTCCTGGGCCCAGTTCAGTATCTGGAACACAGAAGGCACTCAAGGATATGTTTATTGATGAAGATGTGTATGTTTCTTTTTATTCATGTGTCTTTACACCCTATGATTATGTTTATATAAACACATTTATGTCTGTATATTTCCACAGGTGACTATGTGAATATGTATTATGCCTGTATGTGTACCTATTAGCAATTTTGGGTATGCCCACTTGTGTGTATGCGTTCACATGACTATACATGGGCGTGTGTGTGTGTGTGTGTGTGTGTGTGTGTGTATGTGTGTATGTATTCTTCTGGCCCCTCAGTGAAGCTCTGATCTCCTGGAGGGAGCTGAGAGCAGGGCCCCAAGTCCTCTCTAAGCTGACAGTTCAATAAGAGTATAAGATCATTCAATGACACTCCAAATGTCAGCAAACATTGGCTTGCTCCACTGTGCTACAGGGGAAGTAGGTGGAGGCGGGAGATGTGGAAATCTGGTCATTAAAAGCTGCTTTTCCCTGATGCAACCCGCACCGTTTCTGGACAGGAGAGGGCGGCTGAAAAACAACATTTTGCCTTTCCTCAGATTAGAGGCCTTAGGAAATGGGAATGGTGAATTCACTCGCAGTTGCTTACTTACTAGGCAGATCTAGGTGGCCAAGCAGACCAGAACCCTCCCCACTTTTTTAATGGGGAAAAGCTCTGTAGGGGAGTTGAGAAGAGAAGGAAAGGAAGGAGAGACCAAGTAAGATCAAGGACAGGAGAGGATCCTGTAGATCAGTGATGGCGAACCTATGACACGCGTGACAGAGGTGACACACAAACTCATTTTTTTGGTTGATTTTTCTTTGTTAAATGGCATTTAAATATATAAAATAAATATCAAAAATATAAGTCTTTGTTTTACTATGGTTGCAAATATCAAAAAATTTCTATATGTGACATGGCACCAGAGTTAAGTTAGGGTTTTTCAAAATGCTGACACGCCGAGCTCAATAGGTTCGCCATCACTGCTGTAGATAGTCAGAGTGTGGGTCACATATGGGGAAAGAAGGCATAGAGTAAGCCTTTGCATGATACTCCCACAACCTTGGCAATGATCTCTCTGGTTTTGCTTTTATTGTTACTCTTTTTAAGGGAGTAGGTATCTTTGTAGCCTGCACTAAGTCATACAGTATAAACAACAGAAAGATCACCATGCCCCTGGACCTCCAGGGCCCTGTAGCCTCCCTATTTGAATGGCTGCTGGCAAGGACTGAACCAAAGTCTGGAATTAAGACATCTCTCCTGCTGGACCTTCAAGCAAAGCTGCAACATGAGGTGGCTAGAGGGCAGGAAGGAAGGGGTTAGACCTCTTATTTTTTCTCAGACTTGCTAAGTTTACCTCCCAAGGGGCCATCACAAGGCCAACTGGGATTAGGGTCCTCAGTTTCCCCTTGTGCCCATTCCCCCTCTATGGTTCAGCACAGTCTGGCAGAGAACCAAGCTGAACAGGCTACGGCAGCCCACTTCCACCTGCAGCAGCATCAAGGTAGCCATGAGTTACCACACGGTTCGGCTGCTTTTCTGCCTTTCTGCCAAGGAACCTAGAGGCAGGGAGCGATCCATATACCAAAAAGTCTAGTGAACTTCACAGAACAATTGTTCATGGTCAGCGCCTGCTTCGCCTGGCCGGGCCTTCACATTGCATTTGCCAAGGCCAGCAAGCAGCCTCAAATGCACTCTGACAGCTGGCATGCTGTCTTCTAGGAGCGCAGGCCTAACCACGCCCACACGTGCAACTCTGTCAAATCCTGAGTAAGAGGGCCTCTATGGAGCCAGCTCTCAAAGACCAGCCAGACAGCCAGCAATCATTCTGAGCACATACTCTGTACCTAGCCCTGATCTGGCCACTGGGGACACAGAAAGGAACCAGATTCAGTCTCTGTGCTCCAAATAGACATGGCCGTAAGGAAACACACACACCGACTCCGTTTCACCACTCTAAGATCCAAAGTGTTACGGAGCCTCAAGGCAAGAGACTGACTGCAGAGGTGATACCTGAGCTGAATCTTTAAGGAGAGGGAAAATACCCGATGAAGATGACTAGGGGGCATTTCACAGAGAAGTAAGGTTGCAGGCCAAGAGCCGAAGGTAGCACAGCGCCTGGCTTCCACAGCCAAAGATGGCAGGTAGTAAGCAGCTGTTGTTTGGGTGCATGACACGGTGGGGGGGCTATGTGTGTCAGGAAAGATGGGTAGGGGTCAAAGTACAAACAATGCAGAGGGCAGAGGCCTCTGTACCATGGAAAAGCAAAAGAGTTCACAAATGTTGCCACAAATAATGGCTGCCCTGAGACCTATGGAACAAAGTCCAAGGTCATTCTCTCTCACTGCTCCTGCCCATGCTCACTTACCTCTAGCCCCACCCCCACACACCAAAAGCACACTACTTCCTCTGCCTAGAAAGCCTCTCCTCCTCAGATTCATATTGCATCTCCCTTGAATATGCCCAGTTCAAGACCCAAATCCTTAGGATCCCAGCCTGACCTCCAATAACCTCTCTTCTCTGAACCCCCTGGCAGCCACTACTCTGACCGCTGGTGTGTTTTCCCTTCTCCAAGCTTCCTGGGAGTCATTGCTGACTGGTGGCATGGGGTTCCTGAGGCTTCCCAGGGCTGCTGATCTTACTTTAGAAGGATTTATGGGGATGAGCCTCCCTAGTGCACTCTAGGAGCAAGGATCCACTAGAGCAGGGATCTAGGGAGTCTATTCCTACGCCTCCTTTCTTCCGTTTACCTAGGAGGTACAGCACACACTAGGAAAGAAGAGTTTTATGAGGATCCATTATCTGCCACGGCCCACCTCCCAGCCCACAGCCTCAGCCCTCTCCCCAGGTGCTTGGTGCTCGTCGGGAACTGGGCTGTAGTTTCCATGGCCCTTCTCATGTGAGCAAGGCTCTGCTGTGGCTAGGCAGGACCAAAGCCAGCCTGAACCAACGCTACCTGCCAACCAGAGGAAGATACCAGGGCCAGTCAGAAGGGTCAGAGGCCACACTCACAATCACACTAAAGAGGAGACTTTCCCAGAGATTCAGTTAGTACTGCATCTCTCCTGGCAATAACTCAGTTCAGCCCAGAGATTCAGTTAGTACTGCATCTCTCCTGGCAATAACGCAGTTCAGCCCAGAGATTCAGCTCTGGCAAGAACCTGGAAAACCCCCTTACTGGAACTTCTCTGCACATCTGGGTGATACCAAATAGGGAAGTGTCATACTCCACTCAGCAGCCTGGACCCCACAAGCAGCTCCCCACTTCCAGAAATAACCACAACCTTCCAAGGCTCATTAGCTGGAGAAGAGGAAACAGGGATGTTGAGAAAAGAGAAGAACAGAAAGAAAAGGAAAGGTGAGAACAACAAAAAGAAAAAAACAGAAATGAGAAAAGCAAGCAAGGGAGGGGAGATCTGAGGCACAGGAGAACCTGGCGAAGCACCCAAGTGGGGCTCAGACACAGTACCTTTTTCAGATTAATCCACTGCTTGAAGTAATCTGCCACTGGCAAGCCCAAGTACTGGCACTGGCCCGGGAGCCTACAAAAAAGGAAAGAGAAAACAAGTTGGGCACACACATGTCCCAGGTATGGAGTCTTATGCTAGGAAATCCAACATAGAGTCCATAGACAAATAGACCTCAAAAAGCCCACCCATTAGCCATGGGTCCCATCCCACCCAAGAAAGGGCCCCCACCTCCAGCACCCTGGACACTGGGCTTCATATCCAGCCCTCAGATCCAAATGTGAAAACCTGAAGACTATCTATATATATAAAAAGCGAGCAACCGGAATGCCGGAACAACTGGAACAACCAGTTGCTATAACACCCACTGCAGCCAGCGAACAGGCCCGATGGGGGGGGCGGGGGGGGGGATCCATCCAACCTCCCTTGGTCCCTCCCCCCAGCCGGCCCTGCCCCTGATTGGACTCTCCCACCCTGATCGAGGGTGGGGCAGCCATTCAACCTCCCCTTGGTCCTTCCCCCAGGCTGGCCCCACCTCCAATCGGCCTGCCCCACCCTGATTGACCTGTAGCCCTCCACCCCAGTCGGCCCCGCCCCATTAGCACCCCCACCCCAAAAGGGGGTGGGGCTGACTGGCCAAACTCCTGAAGATCCTCCCCCCAGCAGGCCCCTCCCCTGATCGCCCCCAGCAGTCTGGCCCTGATTGGGCCCCAATCAGGGTGGGCCAGCCGGCCAACCTCCTGCGGTCTCCTCCTCTCAGCAGGCTCAGCCCCAATCCACCCCGATTGGGGTCAGGCCGGCTGGACCCCACCTGTGCATGAATTCGTGCACTGGGCCTCTAGTTCAAAATAATATCAGCAGCTACTATTTTCTGATGGCCTACAATATGTTAAATATCTTCCTAAAAGTTTCACATTATTCTTCAGAATGATGCTGTGAGGTAGGTACTGTGGCCTACATTTTATAGATGTGAAAATGAGATTCAGAGGGGTTACCTAAGATCCTACAGCTTAAAACATGACAGTGCCAAGAAATGACCCAGGTCTGTCTCATTCCAAAGCCTATGTTCTCTCCAGTGCACTAGCCTCTTGTTTTGTTACAGCAGAGAGGGGAGAAATCAGATTTAGATAGCTGGGCAGGGACTTCCATAGGCTTTCTGCAAATCATGACCATGCAGATGGATGAGAAGAAGTCTGTTCTTGTTTTTTCTTTAAATTAGAATTTATAAACTGTCTCCCCTTTGAGCTGAGGATGCCATTTTACCCACATAAATCCATTCACCCAAACATTTGCTGATATTTAGTAAGAGTCAGGCACTAAGGTCTCAAAAAATAATACTTGATTCCAAGATGGCAGCCAGGAGGATGGCAATGAGGGAGAGAGTGTGAGGGAGTGAAAGGGGAGTGTGTGGACATGTGTGTGTGTATGTCTGAGTGAGGAAGGGCTAGATCTCAAGGACCCTCAGGGGCTGGCTGATGGGCTCACCTAGCTAGGCAGCCTCTGCCACTGCTGTAATCGCTCCCGGAGTGCCACAGAGGCCGCACCATCTTGAAGGGGGAGAGCTGCTGTGACCAGGAGCCCAGCCTCATCTCCACCCAGTGTGCTCTCAGACACCACCCGGGATCCTACAGCCACTCTGGCCAAGGACCTGCTGCCTTGGCTGCCGACCCATGGACACCAGGACTCCAGCCTCCCCAGCTGACGGCTCATGTGAGTTCCAGAGGGCAATCCCCTCCCATCAGCCAGACGCTTTAGCCCTGGGCAGTGTGAACGCGAGAACGAACAGCCGAGCCTTACGCAGCAGCCCCGGGCTCTGTGACCACTCCAGCAACAGGGCGAGCAGCCACCGCCCGCGATTGCCTGTGGAGCAGCTGCTGCCCACAACTGCACAAGGAGCAGCCGCCCCGCGACTCCTCAAGGAGCAGCCACCACCCATGACCACACGAGGAGCAGCTGACGCCTGTGACCGTGTGAGGAGCGGCTGCCCTGTGAACACGTAAGAAGTGGCCACCCTGCAACCGTCTGAGGAGCTGCTGCTGCCCACAACCACGTGACCTGCCACCAAGCCCACCACTGCAGCCACAGGCTCCATGCGACTCGACACCTAGATCCTTTGATGAAAGCTAAATAGGGAGACAAAAGAACAAACCCCAAAGGAAAGAAAGGAGGGATCACCAGAAAAGGAACTAAATGAAACCAAGGCATACAATATGTCAAAAAAAGAATCCTATATAATAAAAGCCTAATATGCTAAGTGTCAGGTCATCTGGTCGTGCATTCAACCAAAGCGTAATATGCTAATGATATGCTAAGGTCGTTCAACATTTCGCTATGACATGCACTGACCACCAGGGGGCAGAGAGTCGACTTGTCGACCAGTTGCTATCACATGCACTGACCACCAGGGGGCAGACGCTCTGACCGGTAGGTTAGCTTGCTGCTGGGGTCCGGCCAAGCAGGATTGAGTGAGACTGGACGAACACGCCCTGGAGCCCTCTTGCAGCCCCTCCCTGGCTGGCCAACCTCCCACACCCCTCCCCGACCCTGATTGTGCTCAGGTAGAGTCCCTCAGCCTGGCCTGCACCCTCTCGCATTCCGGGACCCCTTGGGGAATGTCGGAGAGCCAGTTTTACCCCAATCCCCTCAATGTAGGAGCTGCCCCTTGGTGGTCAGTGCACTCCCACAGGGGGAGTGCCGCTCAGCCAGATACCAGGTTCACGGCTGGTGAGCATGGCAGCAGTGGCGGGAGCCTCTCCTGCCTCTGCAGCAGTGCTAAGGATGTCTAACTGATGGCTTAGGCCTGTTCCCCGCGGGCTCCTGGACTACAAGAGGGTGTGGGCCGGGCTGAGGGACCGCCCCCTGAGTGCACAAATTTCATGTACCAGGTCTCTAGTTCAGAATAAGGGTCATACAGTTCATAAACCGAATGGATGAGAAAATCAACAACCTATGTAAGAATCAGGAGGAAATAAAGAATGATATAGCTACAATAAAAAGCAATATGGAAGCTTTCAACAGTAGACTAGGAGAAGCAGAGTTGACCAAATTAGCGAATTAGAAGACAGGGCAGCAAAACACACCCAATCTGAACTGCAATTGGAGAAAAAAACAAAAGACAGGAGGAGAGCCTGAGGGAGCTTTGGTACAATGTGAAATGAAGCAACATATGTATAATAGGGGTGCAAGAATGACAAGAAGAGAAGCAAGGATTAGAAAAACCTATTTGAAGAAATGTCTGAAAACTTCCCTGATTTGGGGAAGAAAAAGTCACACAACCACAGAGTCCTAAACAAGATGTACCCCAAAAGACCCACACCAAGACACATCGTAATTACAATGGCAAATGTTAATAACAAAGAGAGAATCTTAAAGGCTGCAAGAGAGAGACAGAAGTTACCTGCAAGGGATCTCCCATTAGATAATCAAATGATTTCTCAACAGTAACACATCAGGCCAGAAAGGAATGGAAGGAAGTATACTAGTACAAAGTGATGCTAAGCAAGGGATTGAATCCAAGAATACTCTATCCAGCAAGGCTATCATTCAAAATTGAAGGGGAAAGCAGGAGCTTCACAGACAATGCTAAGGGAGTTTATCACTACCAACCCAGCAATGCAAGAAATACTAAAGGGGCTGTTGTAGAAGAAAAAAAACAAAGGGAAGAAGGAACACAGGCACAAAATATAAAAATAGCTACAAAGAACTACCTATCAATACTAACTTTAAACGTAAATGGCCTAAATGTTCCAATCAAAAGACATCGAGTGGCTGAATGGATAAGAAAACATGACCCATATATATGCCGTTTACAAGAGACCCACCTCAGAACAAGAGACTCACACAGACTGAAAGTGAAAAGATGGAAAAATATCTTTCAGGCAAATGGAAATGAAAAGGAAGCTGGAGCAGCAATACTTATATCTGACAAAATAGACCACAGAGTGAAGGCCATAACAAGAGATAAGGAAGGCCACTTCATAATACCAAAGGGATCGATACAACAAGAGGATAGAACTCTGGCCCTGACCGGTTTGGCTCACTGGATAGAGTGTTGGCCTGGGGACTGAAGGGTCCCAGGTTCGATTCCGGTCAAGGGCATGCACCTTAGTTGCAGGCACATCCCCGGTGGGGGATGTGCAGGAGGCAGCTGATTGATGCTTCTCTCTCATCGATGTTTCTGACTCTCTATCCCTCTCCCTTCCTCTCTGTAAAAAATCAATAAAATATATTAAAAAGAAAAAAAAGAGGATAGAACTCTGGTAAACATATATGCACCCAATGCAGGAGCACTCAAAAAACTTCTGGAAGATATCAAGGGAGAGATTGACAGCAATACGATCATAGCAGGGGACTTTAATACCCCACTGACATCACTGGATAAATCCTCTAGAGAAAAATTCAGCAAAGAAACAGCAATCCTAAATGACTCACTAGATCAGATGGACTTAATTGACATCTTCAGAACATTTCACCCCAAAGCTACAGAATATACATTCTTCTCAAGTGCACATGGCACATTTTCAAATGCAGACCACATATTGGGTCACAGGCAAAGTCTCTCCAAATTCAAGAAGACTGAGTTCATATCAAGCATCTTCTCAGACCACAAAGGCATAATATTAGAAATCAATTACAATAAAAATAATCAAAAAAATTCAAACACTTGGAGGCTGAACAGCATGCTATTAAACAATGACTGGGTTACCAAAGAGATTAAAGAAGAAATTAAAAACATCCTGGAAACGAATGACAATGAAAACACAACAATCCAAAACCTATGGGACACAGTCAAAGCAGTCCTGAGAGGGAAGTTCAAAGCATTACAGGCTTACCTCAAAAAACAAGAAAAACTGGTAATAAATGATCTAACTCTACAACTTAAAGAATTAGAAAGAGAGCAACAAGAAAAGCCCAGAGTGAGCAGAAGGAAGGAGGTAATAAAGATCAGAGCAGAAATAAATGAAATAGAGACAAAAAAAAAAAAAAAAAAAAAAAAAAAAGATCAATGAAGAAACAAAGAGCTGGTTCTTTGAAAGGATAAACAAGATTGATGAACCTCTAGCCAGGCTCACCAAGAAGCAAAGGGAGAGGACCCAAATAAACAAAATCATAAATGAAAGAGATGAAATAACAACAGATGCCACAGAAATACAAAA
This sequence comes from Myotis myotis, assembly GCF_014108235.1. Classification (NCBI taxonomy): domain Eukaryota; kingdom Metazoa; phylum Chordata; class Mammalia; order Chiroptera; family Vespertilionidae; genus Myotis; species Myotis myotis. Next base: position 27,429,180 of record NW_023416324.1, on the reverse strand, counting down.
GATTGTAAAAAAAAAATACTATCTATGAACAACTCTACGCCAATAAAGTAAACAACCTAGAGGAAATGGACATATTCCTAGAAAAATACAACCTTCCAAAACTCAATCAAGAAGAATAAAAAAAAATCTCAATAGGCCAATAACTAAGGAGGAAATTGAAGCAGTCATCAAAATGCTTCCAGCAAACAAAAGCCTGGGGCCAGATGGCTTCACAGGAGAGTTTTACCAAACATTCAAAGAATAACTCAAATCTATCCTTCTCAGACTATTCCAAAAAATTTCGGAGGAAGCCACACTTCCAAGCTTTTTCTATGAAGCCAGCATTACCCTAATCCCAAAACCAGATAAAGACACTACAAAGAAAGAGAATTACAGGCCAATATCCCTGATGCACATAGATGCTAAAATCCTCAACAAAATTCTAGCAAATCAGATTCAGCATTACATTAGAAAGATCATACACCATGACCAAGTGGGATTTATTCCAGGGATGCAAGGCTGGTATAATATCCGCAAATCAATAAATGTGATACATCACATAAACAAATTGAAAGACAAAAATCACATAATCATATTAATTGATGCAGAAAAGGCATTTGACAAAAATCCAACATCCATTTTTGATAAAAATTCTCAGCAAAGTCGGAATAGAGAGATCATACCTCAACATAATAAAAGCCTTATATGACAAACCTATAGCCAACATCATACTCAATGGGCAAAAACTAAAGCCATTTCCCTTAAGAACAGGAACAAGACAGGGATGCCCACTTTCAGCACTCCTGTTCAACATAGTACTGGAAGTGCCAGCCACAGTGATCAGACAAGAACAAGAAATAAAAGGCATCCAGATTGGAAAAGAAGTAAAATTGTCATTATTCACAGATGGCATGATATTGTACATAGAACACCCTAAAGACTCCATCAAAAAACTACTAAACTAATAAATGAATTCAGCAATTTAGCAGGATACAAAATTAACACCCAGAAATGTATGGCTTTTTTATACACCACTAATGAACTCACAGAAAGATAAACTAAAAGAACAATCCCATTTACCATTGCAACAAAAAAATTAACATACCTAGGAATAAATTTAACCAAGGAGGTAAAGGACCTGTACTCATAAAATTACAGGACCCTGAAAAAAGTCTTAGAGGAAGACATAAACAAATGGAAGAACATACCGTGTTCATGGATTGGTAGAATCAACATCATTAAAATGTCCATACTTCCCAGAGCAATCTATAGATTCAATGCAATCTCCATTAAAATACCAATGGCATACTTCAAAGACCTAGAACAAACTCTCCAAAAATTCATCCGGAATAAAAAAAGATCCCGAACAGCTGCAGCAATCTTGAGAAAGAAGAACAAAGTTGGAGGGATCACAATACCAGATATCAAAGTATACTACAAAGCCACTGTTCTCAAAACTGCCTGGTCCTGGCACAAGAATAGACATATAGACTAAGGGAACAGAACAGAGAACCCAGAGATTGACCCAAGCCATTATGCTCAATAAATATTTGACAAAGGAGGCAAGAGCATACAATCGAGTCAAGAGAGTCTCTTCAATAAATGGTGTTGGAAAAATTGAACAGATACATGCAAAAAAATATATATATATATGAAACTAGACCACCAACTTACACCGTACACAAAAATAAGCTCAAAATGGATAAAGGACTTAAACGTAAGACAGGACACCATAAAAATCCTATAAGAAGCCAAAGGCAGCAAAATTGCAGACATGTGTCATAGCAATATCTTTACCAATCCTGCTCCTAGGGCAATGGAAACTAAGGAGAAAATAAACAAGTGGTACTACATCAAAATAAAAAGCTTCTGCACAGCAAAAGAAACCATCAACAAAACAACAAGAAAGCCCACTTCATGGGAGAACATATTTGCTAATGTTATCTCTGATAAAGGTTTAATCTCCAAAATTTATAGGGAACTTATACAACTTAACAAAAGGAAGATAAACAATCCAATCAAAAAATGGGCAAAGGATCTAAATAGGCACCTTTCAAAAGAGGACATTCAGAAAGCCAAGAGACATATGAAAACATGCTCAAAGTCACTAATCATCCAAGAGATGCAACTCAAAACAACAATGAGGTACCACCTCACACCTGTCAGAATGGCTATCATCAATAAATCAACAATGATAAGTACTGGAGAGGATGCAGAGAAAAGGGAACCCTCCTTCACTGCTATTTGGGAATGCAGACTGGTGCAGCCACTGTGGAAAGTAGTATGGCATTTCCTCAAAAAGTTAAAAATGGAACTTCCACTTGACCGAGTAATCCCACTTCTAGGAATATATCCCAAGAAAACAGAAACACCAATCAGAAAGGACATATGCATCCCTATGTTCATAGCAGCACAATTTATAATAGCTAAGATTTGGAAACAGCCTAAGTGCCCATCAGCAGATGAGTGGATTAGAAAACTGTGGTACAGCTACACAATGCAATACTACGCTGCTGTAAAAAAGAAGCAATTCTTACCATTTGCAACAGCATGCATGGACCTGGAGAGCATTATGCTAAGCAAAATAAGCCAGTCAGAGAAAGATAAATATCACATGATCTCACTCATTTGTGGAATATAATGAACAACATAAACTGATGAACCAAAGTAGAACCAGAGTCATAGAAGCATCGAACAGACTGTCCAACTGATGAGGGAAGACGGTGGATGAGAGGATAAGAGATCAACCAAAGGACTTGTATGTATGCATATGAGCATAACCAATGGACACAGATGGGGGGGGGGGGGCGGTGAGGGCATGTGCTGGGGGGTGAGGGCGACCGGGGAGAGGTCAATGGGGGAAAAAGGAGACTTATGTAATACTTTAAACAATAAAGAATTTATATTAAAAAAAAAGAGTAATACTTAACGCCTGCCCATAAGGGGCTCACAGTTTGCTCAGTGGACTGGACAATAAAAGAAGTAGACAGAACAGCTTTAAGTTGGAGCACTGGAGTACATGGAAGGATGGAGGAAGACACGAAATATCAGCTGAGAAAGATCATAGTTTTCTTGCTAAGGGAAGAGCTTAGGTGCAGGCAATAGAGAGCCTTTAAAGCAGTGGTTCTCAACCTTCTGGCCCTTTAAATACAGTTCCTCATGTTGTGACCCAAACATAAAATTATTTTCGTTGTTACTTTATAACTGTAATGTTGCTACTGTTATGAATCGTAATGTAAATATCTGATATGCAGGATAGTCTTAGGCGACCCCTGTGAAAGGGTCGTTCGACCACCAAAGGGGTCGTGATGCACAGGTAGAGAACCGCTGCTTTAAAGAGTTGTGGTTTACAGTGATTGTTCCTGTTCCGAAGCATCAAGAACAATACACTAAATAAAGCTGGGTAGTAGCCAGGAGACGAGACAGTAGTCACAGAGATATCGAGCAAGCAACAGATATTGGAGGTGTAAAGGAGGACTGAAGGGGATGTGGGGCAGTGAGAGAAAGTAGTAGAACCCAATTCGAAGTTTGTGCCTTGGCTAGCTTCATGCTACTCACTAAGACAGATATAAAGGAGAGAGAGGCAGAGAGAGCATATTTGACACCAGAGCAGACCAACATTTAGTCAATTTTATTATTGTTGTATCCTCTTTACGCCCAAACCAGGGTGGACTGCTCCCACTGCCTCACCCCTAGTACACCACTGGAAGGAGGCACGAGTTTGGGAATGCAATTTTAGGTAGATGCCTGGCACCTGGTAAGCTCTCAATATCTATTGAGCATGAGGTGCTTAGGAGACACTCAGCAGTGGGATGATATCTAAGAGGCAGCTAGATATCCAGTTTTAAAGAGAGGTTTGGGCTGGATATACAAAATGCTGAGTCATTAATGTAACTGAAGCAAAATTAAAGACATAAGAATAGATTAAGGTCACCTGGGAAGAATATGGAACGAGAGGAGCAGAGGGACCATGTCTCGTAAGTTTTATTGAGCTAAAATGAAACCAAGCCACCTCTACCCAACCATTACCACACACAAGAGACATACTGTCTCAGCTCTAATTTTGGACTTCTTAAATACTTAGGCCATCCTTTCTTAGTACTACACTAAAATCTGTCTCCTTGTAACTTCCGTCCTGAGGTATGTCTTTAGAAACTATAGAGAATGAGACTTCCATCTCTTCCTTGCAGAGCCCTCCCAAGATCTGGGAGCCCAGGAAGCTTCCCCCAGAGTTCCCTTCTCCTGGTCACACACCCTCAGCTCCTTCAAGAATTCCACAGGAGATAATGTACCAGGAGTCAGGACTCACCCAACCCACCCCTGTTCCTGGAAGGCAGGACTCCTGGACCTTTTCACATCACCAGTGGTCAACCTAAACTACTGTGAAAGCAAGCCTCCCCTATCTGGGCTCCTATACAGGTGGAGCAAAAATAGTTTACAGTCATTTCTATGGAAAAATAATACGATAATTAACAAGTAATAATACAAGAATAAACTCTGTGCTTCGTGTACTGACAACTGTAAACCTACTTTTGCTCCACACTGTGTAGAACTGATTTTTGAGCTTAAAATGCAGGTCATTAGTGTCAAATGCCATTGAGTGGTCAAGCAAGATGAGAACTGAGAAACGCCCAATGAATTTGGCATCAGCGGGCTGGTGGGAGCAGAAGGTAGCCTGCACCGTGCTTAAGAGTGAGTAAGAGGCAAGAAAGTGGAGACTACAAGTGCAAACTCCTTTTTTAGGAAGCTTGGCAATGGGAATCCAGTTGAGATGACTGATTCCATCCCAGAATGTTTCGGGGCAGTTCAGTCTTCCCTCCATTCCTCTTCAGTTATTTGACAGACACTAAGAGGAAGCCGATCCTCAGGTGTCAAGCAGTATAGTAAGGATTTACTTTTCTAAGAACTATATCTTACCTGAAGGGAAGGTTCTTCTCAAAAATCCAGGTGGCACAGTGACATTAACCACAACCAGTCAATTTCCTGGAAGGGGAATTCTTCTGAGGTCAAGATGATGAACGGGTATCTAGGTAGGATGTACCCATGTGGGAACCAAGGGCAAAGAATACAAGAAAACTGGGCAGGGTTCTGAAGGACAAGAAGTGGTCTTAGGAGCTAGAATGTGACTAGCCTAAGACCGTGGTCGGCAAACTGCGGCTCGCGAGCCACATGCGGCTCTTTGGCCCCTTGAGTGTGGCTCTTCCTAAGCCTTAGGAGTACCCTAATTAAGTTAATAACAATGTACCTACCTATCTAGTTTAAGTTTAAAAAATTTGGCTCTCAAAAGAAATTTCAATTGTCGTACTGTTGATATTTGGCTCTGTTGACTAATGAGTTTGCCGACCACTGGCCTAAGCAGAACTGTAATGTTTGGATAATTTTCTTATTTCCTTCAATTTTTTTTTCATGTTCCTTATCCTTACTATTTGTGAAAATGCTTGCTGAGCTCAGCTACTTTTGAAAAATCACTTTAAGGATTGTGAGTGAAGGAGGGGAAGGTCACTGGAAGCAGCAGACTCCACAAAGGAACAGTCAGGGGAACTGGCCAGCAAAAGGTAGAAGTCCTGGAGCACCTATCATATCCTCCCTTAGCCAGACCTGGTCTTTTCTTTGACGCAGGCCAGGAATCTTATTGTCTGTGGCGAGCCCTCAGGGAGGGGAGGCTCCTTCTTGGGAGAGATTTCCAAAGCAGGCATTAGCTATAGACATTCCTACCCAGGTAGTAAGGGTCTAGCTCAGTACAATCTTGTCTGCTCATATTGGAGGTTGAACAAAGGGGGCACACTGAGGACATACTAGACAGACAGATTGTCAGAGTGGATACTTAGCCTCAAGTATGGTTCAGCAGCAATCCTGAGTGCTGTCTGTACCCACGGCTGACCGAGACAGAGGAGAACGGGACTCTCACTCAGGTACACATGCAGTTTGTAGACTCACAAGCATTCTGGTTGAGTCCTCTAGCCTGTAATTGGTCCTAGCCCTGTGACTTCAAGACACAAGTGTACAGAAGTAGCAGGGCCCAGGCCCATCTTCACAAGAGACACAGAACCAAAACTCATGAGAAGATAGCTATACATTTCTATGACAGAATCTTATGCCAGCTTAGAGAGCACCAAGCGAGTAACCTGTGAAGAAGGTGGGTTTGAGTAGTCATTATCCCCTACATAGATGAAACTGAGACTTGCTTGAACATAAAACAAGCCAAGGGCAGAACTAGAAATGGAATCTAAGTCTTCTGACTACACAAGGCATCAGTTATGTACATTCACTCAGAGCTCTTCACGGTCCCTAGGAAGGCAAGATCTAGGGCCTTAGAGAAGAGGTAGTTCAAGATCACACCTGGACCCAAGGTTCTTAGGATCCTACGGCTACAGTCAGTAGGTACCAGTGGGTACATGGTTCTACCAATTTGGAAAGGAAAAGAGCAAAAGTCCCCCTGGCACAAAGGGTCTGAATGCTGTGAGTTCCTACCAGATACTGATCCCAAGAAAAGAGCCACTGGCAGTGGGCCCTGGACTAGCCTGCGGGCATGAACGTGCAGGCAGGTTTATGGTGCCCAGGTCTCCATGCAGCTGGAATCATGGGCACAAAGCTCCTCAACTGCCCAAACATCATCTGGCCATACTTATTACTGTTGCCCAATGAAATTTTATGCATCAAGTCCACAGGTGTGATTTCCCCTTCTTTATGAGGGTCGGAATGACATCACTGATGGCCAATAGAAAAGAGCCAATTATGTCCAGGCCGTAAAAAGGAATGGGATTTTTTCAACCAAATCAAAACTTCCTTCAGTTTCATGAATGCAAGGGGCTCCCTTTAAGGAAGGGCCTCCCAGTCCTGCTTGTGGACTCTAAAGTGAGGGATATGATCACTTTCCAAATACTGTGGGGTTTAGGGCCAGACCTCCGCCTTTGGAATTAAACATGTGGCCCTGCTCTTAATACACTGGAACCCGAAATCATCAAAACAGACACCTGACTGGCTCCTCGCTATTCCATCCAGGGGGAAGTTGGAAAAGATGGAATACTCCTCAAGTTTCCTTATTATCCTTTTAAGTAACAAAAAAAAGCCCTCGCTGCTCAGTATGGAAGGAACAGGGGTATGAAAAACTGCCCCCCCCCACCCAACAAGTGTACAATACAAAGCAAAAGGAGTCCAGCCTTCCCCACCCACCCCTCATCCAGCCCCACCACCTGCAGCCCAGCACTCAGGCGTGGTCCAGACAGCCCTGATGGCAAACAGGTGTGACTAGCTGGACGCCAGCCAAGGCAGGGGACTAGCTCATTAAGGGAACGCCACCCGTGCTAATGGGTATGGGCAGGATGAAGCCATTGTGAGCAGGAGCTCAGCTTTGAAGATTAGGTCAAGCAGAGCTGGGGGCTCTGCTCGAACTGCTAGTCTTGAGTCAAGGAGGCCAACAGCATCCATGGAGGTCTGAGAGGCCAACTGGCAGACACCAGCAGCTAGGACCAGCAGGAGAGCAGGCACCAGTGCTAGAAAAGGTCATGGCACTATTCCCTCTGTGCCTTTCTCTCTGCAAGTCTTAAGGGCAACCCCAAGTCAGGGAGACGCATGTCTAACTTTTAGCAGACTCAAGCCTTTAAAGAGGAGGAGGCCAGCCAAATCTGGAGCCATATTTGACCCCTTTCTGCCTCTCTGAAAAGGCTGTGACCTAAACCTTGGAGTGATATAGGCTGTCCGTTCTGGTGTCCAAAAGCTCTAGGACATGCATGTACTACTCACCTGCCATGGCAAACTAATTTATCTGGTCTGATATACAGAAAAAGGGGGGTTTGAGGAGCAAAGGAGAAGAGCAGGGGAAAAGGCACTGTCTTCTTCAAAGTCAGAGCAGGACCATGGAGGCACGGAAGGCCTAGCTTGGCGAAGGAGTTGACCAGTAGATCCAGCCAACCAGCCAGATGGAAATGCCCGCCAAGGGGACATGTATGAGGGGTGGGTGGGGCTTGTTTCCATGCAAGGTCTCTCCACTTGCTCATTCCAATACAAACATTCCCACAGAATGTTGTTGCTGGCTGTCCTGCATCTCAGAACAGCAAAGCTTCCTAGGCTTCTCCCCAAGTCAAGAATCTGAGTCTCAGGCCAGGTTCCATTCCCACTAGGTCCCCGTCTGAGAGTCCCACCCAGTCAGAGCCTCCAGTCAGCAGGTTGTGAGTCTGCATCCAGTGCAAGCAGGCTACCCCAGCTGAGGCCACACTGAGCTGGGGACACAGCTCTTTGTCCCTCCTGTTTCTATTTCCCCACCCAGAGGAGATAAACAGACCCGGGTGATAAACGGCCCGCCTTTCACGATCACTTTTCCTCAAGTTGAGGAGAGTAGCTGGTGATGGATGGGCTGGAATTTGGTTATCAGGAAGGGCTGTCAGCCAGAGGTGCCTATCTCCTCCCCCACTACGCAGGGCATCATTACACTGTGGCATCGAGGTAAAATATGAGCAAGGGGAGGGAAGGGAGAAAGAGGGAAGGCTGGGCTTCCACATGAAGCAAATTGAGCAACAATGAGAGCAGGCACGAGGCTGGGACGTTAGTTATCTGCCCGTGACACCTTTTATCTCTGCACAAATTGGTCCTTCCTCCCCCACTGCAGACTCTTATACAAACAGAGGCAAGCACAATGTGTCACCACTGCAATAGCGTAGCAATTTAACCCGAATTAGTGAGGGGGTCAAGCCAGGAAATAGGGTTTCTCATTTCAACAGGTTCTTTAGTCTCTGCTCTCAACCAGCACATTGGAGGGAGGAAGGTAGAGAGAAAGCAGACTAATAATTGAATTCACTCACTTGGCCACTGCTGATGTATAAAAAATTAATGCTTGAGCCTCCTACTTATCAAAGCCAGTTAGTTTCCATCTCACCTGCGAGATGGCACCATGGCAGAAGACCGTCGGCAGGCTGAGCACCCAGTGCTTTCAGCCAATGCAGGATCGGCAAGGACAGCAAGGGAGAGAAAGGCACTGCCCATAGGCAGCAGCCTCATGCCAGCAACCCCTTCTAGAAGCTATAGGATACAGTGCAGGGTGGGGGATAAGATGGGGGCAAAGTGGGTTATAGAACGTGATCATATTAAAGACAACCCTGGACAGTTCAATGTACTTGAATCTACAGGCAGAAAAGCATTCTAGTTCCACCCTCCACCAGATGTCCAGGGTGCTTTTTATTAGAAACCCCTCTCAGCCCCCCCCCGCCCTCCCCCCCCGCCCCCCACTGTCCCTCTGTTCTTCTCTGCCTGTGCACAGCCCTGGGAGAATGCACTGCCGACTTCTCAGCCCACTTTGTCCCACACTTGCCCCCATCCTCTGGGACAGCTGCAGGTTACAATTCCAACCACAGGCTTCAGAAAGATGATACACTTGCTGGAGCCTGCAAAGGGTCAGGAGAGAGTACTGTTTGAAATACCAGTGTGACAGCTGGCTCCTTGTCTGTCTCTTCCTCCCCCATGCCCCTCCCCAAACTTGTCATGGTACAAGAAGTCTATAAGCATCCCATCAGCTTTAAATATCAGTGTGCGTGAAGCAGGAGCACGAGAGTGAGGGAGCGGGATGCAGACAGCGAGCGCCTCTGTCGCCACTGCCTGTCAGGGAACACTAATGAATTTCACCACCAGCAGGCCATACTTCAAATGGGGCGGGGGGGGGGGGGTAGGGGAGGAGTGAGGGTAGTTTTCTAGGGAGAACTCTCACAGTATTAAAACATCTATTCCCAGAGCTCTGTTAATAAATGTCACTGCAGAGGGTCTTGCCACTAGGACTTCAAGGCAAAGGAGAGGTTGGGACAAGCCCTGAAACCCTCCCAAACAGGAAGGGCAGTGCAAGTGTGAGTCTGGAGGGAGCCAGCTGAGGCCCACAATTAGGAGGGTGACCACCGTCACCCGTACTCATTCATAACGGCCTATGATGCTTGGTTGAGAGGACTAGGACCAGAGGGAAAGGCCTCAGGCAGGGAGAGATCACCAGCTGTGCCTTCCTGGACAGAGTACTACCTACCCCACTTCCCATCAATTCCAGTCAACTCATTTCACAGACGGCAGGGGGGCTCCAGGCCATCCTTCCAGACTGAGGGGAGGTGGGGTGACAAAACTCTGGTACCAGTCCCAACAGGAAGCTACTTCCCCTGCAGATGTCAGGAGCTAGAGTTTATTATAATCTCCACTTTTTAGATGAGGAAATGGAGGTTTGGAGGAGTAATGTGACTTTCCCAGGATTCCACAACTAATAGGTAATAGAGCCAGAACTTGAACCCAGGTCTCTTAATTTTTAAAAAAAAATATATTTTATTGATTTTTTTACAGAGAGGAAGGGAAAGGGATAGAGAGTTAGAAACACCGATGAGAGAAACATCGACCAACTGCCTCCTTCACACCCCCTACTGGGGATGTGCCTGCAACCAAGGTACATGCCCTTGACTGGAATCGAACCTGGGAGCTTTCAGTCTGCAGGCCGATGCTCTATCCACTGAGCCAAACCGGTTAGGGCCAGGTCTCTTAATTTTTAATAAAGGCCCTGCTCTTTTCCACAATACTTTGCAGCTCCTCTGAAGAGGGGCTGATCACCTCACTGTCTCCCATGTGTCCTCTACTGCCCTTCCCCTCCAATCGCTCCCACTGGGACACACACCCCTCTGGCCTGGCATGGGCCACAGCTGTCATGTAGCACAGAGCTGGGCTCCAGGCCAGGGTGAACCCAGGCTGGCAGAGAAAGGCCTGGGAGTGAGCCAGGCCATCACCTGGGAGTCTCCACAGCTCAGAGGGCATGGCTGCAGGCACAAGCTTTCCCTTGGGTGCCCTCTGCACAGCAGTGTCTGATCTGCACAGCTCTGATCAGCAGTGTCTGATCTGGCAGCGACCTGCTATGCAGGGGGCAAATGACATTTAATTTCCTCTTGGTTTCCCTATGGTACAGACGAAAGGCCGTCACCTGCGTCTGGGTCTGGCAGCGCAGCTGGAAGTGTTCCCAGACATGCTGCTCTGGAGAGTTCCCAAACAGAAACCAGAACACAGGCGGGTGCAGAGGGATGCCCACAGGCCAGGTTGCCAGTGCTCCCAGAGAAAACCAACCTCAAATCCCCATTGCCAGGCAGTTGCTCAAAGCCTCCAAAAGGCACTGGATATGTATATAGTGCCTCTCTGCTCCACTGCTTTTTGGCTCACTTGCCAGCCAACTGTCTCTACTCACATTTCTCCTACACAAATGGAGCCCACACAAATGACCACATGAAGCACACACAGTGCCACAAACATCCTACGGAACAATACAACATGCACCTTCCCAGTGCCACAAATACTCCCCTGAAATCAAATAACTTGTCTCTCTCCAGTCCCTCTCCAGTGAAACAAGACAAGTGTCTTTCCAGGATTCCTCCCAGGGCAATTCTTCCACCTGTTGTGACCGCGGGAAGTGCTGAGGTGCCTGCAGAACCTGGCCAGATGGTAAGGCAGAGGCCTCAGCAGGCAGCAGGGAGTGAGGTGGGGGGAGCAGGTGACGGGAGGTTTCCAGAGCACTTTGGTCAGTGTCTCAGCTGGTGAACTATTTATTCTGTTTGGGCCAGGAAAATTAGGAGCTCCTTAGCAGTTTGAGCTGTCTCCAAGATACCTCATTCATCCTCGACTAGTCTCTACCTGGCCTGTGGCCATCTTGACCCTTTGCCTGGGCTGCCTTTGTAGGTCCTACATTGCCCTCTGGAGGCTCTGCAGAGAGGCATCCTGCAAGCATTCAAGATCTGGGATAGCCTGACCTCTGCTCCAATATACTCAAAGACACACCTGTTTCCTCTAAACCCCTGGCTCATCTACTCTGCCCTGATCCCAGCTCTCCTGAATCCTTCAAGACGTGTGAGTCACACTTCTGGGTGGGCATTAGAACGTGCCAGTGGTTTTTAAACTGTTCTCCATGGAGCTCTAGGGTTCCAGGAGGGATGTCAGGCTACTTTGTGGACTGGGGCAGGAGGAGGAAGAATGGACTAAGCCTTGCCCCAGCTTCAACCAGGACAACTTGGCTTTTGTATATTTTGAAATATTGGGCTTTCTTTCAAGTCTTGTTTTTTAAAAAAGTTTACTGCTTAAGAAAATACCACCCATTCGGTGTCTCCACTATGCTCCTCTGGGTTCTTTCTCATAGTATTTGTTTTGTATCTTCTCTGTAGCATACTAATATTCTACCTCACTTAGCCTGTGGGTGCTTATGCACAGGCTGCTCTTCCTGCCCTGGTCACCTGGCGGTCCCTACAGTTCCCAGCACAGTTTTACTGGGCCCAGAGCAGGTCTCAACAGGGCCTAACTTGAGGCTACTGCTGAAATGCCGGTGTTTCCAGGATATGCAGTGTTTAGCACCTTCAATGGCAGTTTCCAACAGTGCTCTTTAGAAGAAAAGAGCTGCAGTGGAGGGTAACTGGCATTTACAAGGTCCGGGTGAAGACATGTGGCACATGTCCTCTTAAATGAACAAATGGGGTATACCTGCTACCATCGTCAGTCACCTAAACCAACCTCCAGGGGACCAAAGAGACTTGCATGTGGCCAATCTTTGGGCAAAATACAGCATATTCACCCGGCCAGTGTGGCTCAGTGGCTGAGCGTCAACCTATGAACCAGGAGGTCACAATTCGATTCCCGATCAGGGCACATGCCAGGGTTGCAGGCTCGATCCCCAGTGTGGGGTGTGCAGGAGGCAACTGATCAATGATTCTCTGTTTTCATTGATGTTTCCATCTCTTTCCCTTTCTGTTCCTCTCTGAAATCAATAAAAATAAGAGGTTTCTAAACCCTGAATGTGGGACCATGGGAACATAGGATGATGAACATAGTACTCTACTGAGTACTCAAGGTCTGTCCCCCTACAGAGGAGTCACTAGGGTTAGAAATGGGTGAAGCCTCTTGGCCCCATTAACCAAGCCCATGGCTTGGACCTCCTCTGGACAGCACTGGGGAGGAAGTGAGGGGGAGGCAGGGTTCTGTGCTCCTCCTAGCTAAAGCCACTTGTTAATAGGCCCTAGATTCCCTTATCCCTGGGGAAAGGAAGGTAGCAATGAGCCCTTCACCCCACCCCCATACACACATGCCTCCCAGCAGGGCCAGGGAGGACAGCCATTAGTGTGTGCCTCAGCAGACAATGGGGAGGAGAAGTCTCCAGAGCAAAGGACAACTGCAGCAATTAGAATGCAGGGAGGTTCAGAAGCTATTTAACTGGGTGACCCCTGAGGTCGCTGCATCTGACTCCCATCCCTGGATAAATATTGTATGAGAGGGGAGGGGGGCGAGCTAGGGAGCCATCGGAGTGCTGCTTCTCCTTCCACTCCTTTCCCCACCCCACACAGCTGCCTCCAGTCACACACGCCAGGAACATTATTTACAGCCCTGACAGTCAGAGCAATCACTCTGCTAACCAAGAGGGAATGGACAAAGTCGACTTACCAAAAATTGACTATGGCAAGTAAAGAGGAAACCAGGGCTGGTGGGGGAAGGTAGCTGAACCAACACTGAAATGCAAGGCGCCTCCCATATTCTGAATCCAGCTGCAGAAAATACGATGTCACCCCCAAAACCACTGGCAGATGAAGCTGGTCCCAAATAGAGAGAGTAAATCAGAAACGGAGTATGCTTCCATCTTTTGGAGGCTCCACAGTGGGAAAATCCCTGGATCTTATCTCTACCCAGGAGTTCCTTAGTAAAGACAGGAGTCTTAGCTACCTTCCCAGAGGAAGCGGGACTAGCCACATGCCACTTATCCAGCTGGTCCCTTTGCTGACCCAGTAGGAAAAAGCAGGCAAGTCAGTCACAGCAGAAAGGGGTCAGGGAGGGGGAAGAGGAGGAGACTGTCGGAGTGCGGGCTGCGCCTCAGCCCCCACATTGCCGCTCCTCCAGTCCTGCTCTAATGCACCCTGACATGCCTCTGAAGACAGAGAGCTGTTTGCAGTCAGCACCGTGATTTGTTAGTAATTATTTCCATGGTGTCACATTGCTGTCACTCTGTTAACAAAGAGACAGGCTGCCTCAGGCTGCCTGCAAGAAAGAATCGCAGAGAAAAAGGCCTGTCAGGCTCCTGGGAGTCTCTGGGCTAGCTAGCTTTCTTCCCCAAACCAACATCCTTGCAGGCTTTGGAAGAAACAGTTTTAAAGAACTAACAAGTTTGAGTCGTGTCACCCTTTAGCCTGGGACACTGGGAATTGATCCCAGCCACTCACAGCCATCGTTCCAAAAGCCCTACAGAGCTGAGCCCAAGTCCACAGATCATTGAACCCTGGGCCACTATGCCAGCCACAGCCTTGGAGTTCCCTGGCCTTCATCTTCCAAGACCCTTGCTCCCTGGCTCTTCTTCTTTTCTGGGGTGTTCACAGACTCTTGCGTGCTCTTAGGAGCCTGACAAAAGAAATCTATTTCAGACCACACTGACGCAGTTGCCCCTCTGGCACAGATGGTGGTCAGGGAGAATATGAGAGCAGATTCCTTGAATCTGTCAACCACAGTTCAGTACCAAGGCTGCTCAGATGCCAAATCCCAGGTGCCTCCAGGTGCCTGAGTACCTGTGAGGAGATCCCCACAGAGCTTCCCTGTTGTTCCCAGTGCCTGGACTGGTGCAGCATCTGCGCTCAAAGAACTGGTGCTTTGCTTTAGCACAAAGTAATGTCTCCATTACTGTGGCTGGGAATTAGAGGACAGATTGGCAAGCGCTGACAAAACAGAGGTCACTCACCTTACAGGCATGGAGAGTTGGAGATTAATTCTCTCCCCTTACAGAGGGAATCAGACTCCAGGCCAGTGGAAGGGAAGCACCAATATTCAGAAACCCTTTCAATGCCAAGCAGTAGCAGCAGCACAAAAGGGAGACCAAAGCCCATAAGCCCCAGAGAGGCCTTGGCAAGGTGGCAAGGGCCAAGGCCACGTGGCTCCTGCAGAATCCCATAGGACAGAGCAGCCGGGACAAGACTAAGATTCTCTGGCATCTGGGTCCAAGAGGCAGAGGACAGTGCTAGCTGCCTGCAGGGCAACATGAACTCCATGAAGGGAGTATACTGTGGAAGTTTGAGCTATTTGATCACTGCTGCATTCCCCTACCTAGAACAGTGCAAGGCATATAATGCACATTCAATAAACATCTGCTGACAGAATAAATAAATGGGTCAGTATGGCTCAAAGCCCCTTCACAGGCCTTGGGTCAGCCCAGCCTCTCCCTATTCACAGGAGTTCAGAGGAGAGGGAGTCCAGTGTGGATTTCAGAAGAGACAAGAAAGAACATATGCCCAAGGCACTGGAGTTAGGTTTTAAAAGACGAGGGGGATTGGGACAAGGTGACAGGCCTAGGAAGATTCTCATATCAGATTGAACATTCACATACTCATTCAACAAATATGTATTCAAGGACTAAAGAAGGTAGGCAGTCCAACAAAAGGAGAATAGATAAACTTTAGTACAGTAACACAATGGAATATTACACAGGTTGAACTGATACATAAAATAACATGGATGAATCTCTTGTACGTTATGTTGAGCAAAGAAAACCAGACGCAGAAGAGTACATTTTGTATGATTCCATTTATATGAATGTCAAGAACAAGGAAAATAAGCAAAAGTAATAGATGTCAGAACAGTGGTCACCTTGCAGGGGGAAGGCATTACTGAGAGGGGCACAAGGAAACTTTCCGGGATGATAGAAAAGCTTCATCTTGATCTGGGTGGTGGTTACACAGGTGTGTATGTGTATAAAGATATAACGAGCTGTACACTTCACATTTTTATACTTCATGCACTCCACTATAATTATTTCATATCTTAATTTCTAGAAAGTTTTTTTTTTTTAATTGGGTCTCAAGAGTCATACAGAGTTTTTAAAAAAACACAAAAATATCTCACCTGAAGGAAAAAAATTTCTGAGAGCAATAGTGGCACCTTCTTGAGTTCAGAGCATAAGCCCTTCAGCCTCACTCTCTATCTGCCAAGGGCCCAAGCCAGTGGCAGGGCCTCGAGAGATCCAAAAATGTTCAGATCACAAGAGTGCAGCCCAAGTCCTAGTGTCATGCCTGATGGGAGGCCCACTCAACCTCTATTCTGTACCTGGCGAGCTCTAGGGATGCAGAGTCAGATCGGATGGTGAAGCCATGGCCCCAGCTGTTTCTGAGGCTCTCTGAGCAGCCTGTCTGTCAAATTCTGCCATAGAGCATAGAACCAGACTTCCAAAGACTGCTCTGAAGAGTCACAGACACAAGACCAATCTGTCTTCTTGACAACCCAGGCAGAGACTGGCTGAGTTTCCCCAACTCTGGGCTATAACAAAGGTCTCAGCGACGAGAGCCCCTGCTGCCAGCAAAGAGGAGGCGATGAGATCCTCACAGATGGTCAAGGGGAGCTCCAGATGCAAATCCAGGGACCAGAACCTAGGCAGCAGCACTTGCCTCAGGATCAGTTAAGCAGTAAAGAGCCACCCTGTCAGCAGCTCTCCAGCAGACTGAAGCATGAGGCTCCCACTGCCAAAACATCTCAAAGCCTGATTATTTACTATACAAATATCTTTATCTTTAAATTTTTTAAAAGTATGTTTTTATTGATTTCAGAGAGAGGAAGGGAGCATGAGAGATAGATAGAAACATCAGTCACGAGGGAAAATCATTAATCGGCTGCCTCTGGCACCACCCCCTACTGGGGATCGCACCTGCAACCAGGGCATGTGCCCTGACTGGAAATCAAACTGTGACCTCCTGTTTTATGGGTCGATGCTCAACCACTGAGCTACACCGTTTGGGCACAAATATCTTTATCTTTTATTGGGATTTTAACTGAGACAAACTTCCATTCCAGGGATTCCTATAATCACTGAAGTTCTTTTGACCCTCTAACACTTTCCCAGGAGGTGAGATGAGGCTGCCACTGGAGTTTCACCCTTCAGCCTACAAGTGCCCAGAAGGTGGAACATCAGAGGCTCTGTCTGCCAGGGAGACAGTGTCCCTCTAGACCCAAAGTCCTCCCAGAGCAGATCAACTTCCACAAACTCAGACTCTGAGGGAAAGAAGCAAGATGAGTTGCCTGTTGACCTGTAGTGCCAGGGACATGGAGAAGAGTGGAAGGGAACACAGGTAGGAAACCAGGAGCCTGCTCAGCCTCCACAGAAACCTGCTCTTGCCCTAGGGCCTGTCCATGAGAAACAGATAGTCCCCGGCCAAGCCCATAACCAGGAGCCCCTTTACACCAGTTCCAGGCCCCAAGACTTGTGCAGGTGGAGGGGGGTGGGTGTCATGCCTTTGTGAGGATGCTGGCGCCCAGGCATGTGAGCGCTCAGGTGGAGGCGGGGCACACCTCGCTCCTCCAAGCTCACGAACTCTCGGCCCAAGGAGCTGTCAGGCTAACGAGGCTACCCCACCACCACTCCATCTGAGCGTGTGGCAGGCTGTACCGCACGACTGGCTTCAGGTGGCTTTTCTTTAATTAATGGCATCCCAGGCTCTGCAGGGAGCTTCACCCCACAATGAATGGCCCTCTCTCATTAGAGGCAAGCCTGCCATGATGTATTCAGGGTGAGGGCCAGGATTCATTTCCCTGTCTGTGGGTTGGGGATGGGAGGGAGAGGAGAGGCAGCAGGGACAGATTTATATCGAGTGACTTGGATTAGCTGCAGCTGAAACATGACCCCATCAACTCAAGCTGCCTTCTTGGGGCTAACCCGATGCACCTTTGCTGACGAGAGGGCTCTAGGGAAGCTGAAGGGAGGGCAGAAGGTCTGGTTCTTGTTCTCTCTGGGCTTTGGCTGCAGCTCAAAGGCCCAGAATTCCTATACAACCTCCAGAAATCCCCCCCAACCCCCCCACCCCACAACACGCACACACTCTGTGTGCACTGGGAGCCTGGCCTGACTGAGCCTCTTCATGGCCAAGAAGCTGACCCATTGGCCTCAGAGCTATAGGACTGAGGCTTTGACCATGGCTGTCAGCTGGCTCTCCTGCCTTCTGTAGAAAATACCCTCGCTCCCTACCTCAGGGGAGTCCCCAGTGTGGTAATGCCCCACATCTGCTGTCTGGACAGGACCCACGTATGTTCTGACACAGTGCCTCTCAAACCTCAAGCCACCCAGCACTAGGGAAAATCAGTCTGACACAAAAACGTATTGTCAGCCATCATCTCACTATGGTGATCCATTTGGCTGAACCCCACCTCCAGGGTGGGGGGATTCTGGGCAATATCACTCTCCTCCTCTCAATCTCCACCTGGTACCATCTCACAGGATCATGAGACTGAGCAGGGGAACTGGGGTCTTGTAGGCAAAAAGGAAAACTTGGGCCTACGGTTGTTCATGTCTCTACTGTACTTCTCACAGCCTCAGAAAGAAGGCCACCTGCGCTCTGCTGGCCAAACAGGTGGCTCTAGGCCTAGGTAGGTTCAGGCTGGGAGCAAACAGCACATAGCCCTATGAACTCCCGCTGCAAATCCCACTAAACCTGACATTCAGTTTTGCTTGTGCTTGGGAGAAAAATCATACCTCAGCGCCTGCCCTCTATCCATCCTCAGCCCTCTCAGAATGCCTAATTCACTTAGAGAGCTGGTTCTTGTTCTCTCACCTGCCCTGCCAGCCAATCAGAAGGTTGCTTTGCAGGCCTGCTGTGTCCCTAGGAGGGCCAGGGCATAATGCCTATCATCTGTACACACACCCACTCCATGTCATCCGCGCTTCTCCCAGGCCCTCATGGGGAAGCATGCATATACCCTTCCTTCTCTACTCAGAAAGAGATGTAGCTCAGTTCCGCTTTGCTAAGCCCTATTTGGCAATGTGTCTAAACACATGCAAACTTAATTAGTTCAGGAGGAGAGCCCCAGCACTTGCAGTGACAGATAAAAGTATCAGGAAATGAGACAAGTGAGGACTGCCAGGGAGTTCTTACTCAAGCCCCTTCCCCCAGCAGGTTGCTAATCATAGCTCAGTGCTGGGACCCTCTGGCACACCCATGAGCAAGGGGCAAGGCTCTCATGGGCTTAGTGACATGATAAGATGTCCCGCATGCTCAGAGGCTCCACCTCCGCATGCTTTCAAACATACCGAGTGCCCAAAGCAATACTTTTCAAGATTTTCTTATTTATTTTTAGAGAGAGAGGAAGGGAGAGTAAAAGGGGTGGGAAGAGAGAGAGAGAGAGAGAGAGAGAGAGAGAGAGAGAGAGAGAGAGAGAGATGTGAGAGTGGAATATCAACCGGTTGCCTCCTGCAAGCCCCCTACTGGGGATCGAGCCCACAACCCTAGCATATGCCCTGACCGGGAATCAAACGGGCAACCTTCCAGTGCACAGGAAGATGCCGAACCAACTGAGCTGCACCAGCCAGGGCCTGGCAGTGGTTTTCTTAAAACAGATCTGAGGATTCATTCATTTTTAGCTCTGGAAGGAGGCTCTCAGTCCAAATTGCCCCACCACACCTCCTGGCCAACCATGCCCCCACATCAAAATGAACTAACAATCCAGACCTCCACCGACCCCAGACCAGGTACCAGCAGCCAAAAAAAATCAGAGAATATCCCAAGGCTCTGCCACTCAGTGCAAACAAAGGAGAGGGTGTTAAGCAGGGGTGTGACACAATCTGCTGGAAAAGAAGCAAGACTGGAATGAAAAAAGACTAATTAAAAGACATTTAATAAGCCACAAAGAATATTGTGACCTTAACTAGGGCAGTGGAAATGGGGATGGAAAGAAGGTAATGACTCTGAGAAAGCTCTGGGAGGAAGACTCAATAGGATTTGGCAATTAATTGGTTATGGCCAGAGAAAGGAATCAAGGATGATTCTCAGGTTTCTGAGTCGCCATCTGAGGGAATGTTGGAGGTCTAGTGTTGAGAGAAAGATAAGCCTGGAGCTTTTAGGGGCCTGTGGACATGTAGGTGGGGACAGAGAATAGGAGCTGGATATGAAAGTTTGGAGTTCAGATGGCAGATGGAACAGTGTCTTTTCTCCAGTGCGATCTCTGCTGCCATGTCAGTTTCCATTTCTCAGTTGAAAAAAGATGATAAGACATCAGCATACAGAGGATACTTGAAGCTATGGCAAAAGGTGAGCTCACTCTGGTAAGTGTGAGTGTGCAGAATAAAAAGAAAAGACAGCCAGGACAGAGATCAAAGAAATACCAATATTTAAGAAACAAAATTTAAGAAAAAAGGAAAAAGCATCCGTATGACACTGGGAAGGAAAAGCCAGAGGAAAGGGAGACACAGAAAAGTAAAGATAAAGAGCATTTCAAGGATGAAGTGGTCAACTCAGCTGAATGATGCCGAGAAGTCCCAACCTTTTGTCTATATCCTACACTTCCCCCCAACACACACACACAGGACGGTCACTGTCCCACAGTTCTCTCCCAGTGTGTGGTTCCATCACTATGGGACTTCACTCCAGGTGACTGTAGCTCTTCAATAGTGTTGGCCACTTGATTGCAGCCCTGAGGGCACCCTCAATAGTCCCCTGAGTGCATGTCCCCCAAATAAAGTTGAGCAATCTGAACAAGTATCTTTGATCTACACTTTCTGAAACCTGAAGTGTTCCAGGTCCACAACTGCACAGGCACCATCAGAAAGGTGTAGTATGCACCCTCATGAGGAAGGCAGCCCAGCATTGACACTTTCAATTCCAGAGTTGAGGCTGAGCTAGATGAGGGTCCTTGCAGCGGCTCTGAGCAGCCCTAGACTCTGCTCCACCAGAGCTGAGTCTGATTACCTGGATCCTCTCCAAAGGTCCTCTTCCCAGACTGCACTGAGGGCCAGGCCTTCCTTTGTGGCAGCTCTTCCCTACCCTCTCCATTCTCACCCTCAACCCTACCCTTCTCTCTTCCTGACCTGCCCCCCTTCTCAGACTCACAGGCCACTGGGAAAGACTCTGGCCACTCTGTGCTGTTCAGTTGGTGAATCCAGATCTTCAAGCTACAGGCTAAAATCTGAGTTCCTCAACGGTGGCACCTCCTCACTCTGCACGGGTCCTACCCTCCCACCATGCCAAAGATGGAACCCCTTTATAGAGACATTCCTGCCTAGGTAAGAAGAGAAGAGAGAAAACTGGTGAAAGAACGTTAAACCCCATTAGGAGCTTTAGGTAGTGAGAGCCAGCTACCAGGGACCAATGCCAGAACAAGTGCTGTATCTTAAATGTGTTTAGAAAGAAAATTAAATCAGCACTTACTAAATTAACACCTGCCTAAGCAGGAACTGTGACTACAGCATCAAAGCCCACATAAACCTGAAGTATCAACTCATCCAGTTTTGACAAAAGATGGACACAAAATGATTTTGTCAGGATGGGAGATTTCTTTTCTCCGGTGGGATTTCTGCTGCCACTTCAGTTCCCATTTCTCAGTGCTTCACTAATCAGGCCCTTTCCAACAAAAGTGACGTGACGCTGGTTGGGGGAAGCGGGGGCTGGGAGAGAGGGAGGACAGCAGTGAGGAGCCATGTCTCTGGGAAACCAGAGTGGGAAATGGAAATATTTCCTGAATTCCTTAGAGTTAGTTAAATCTGAAAATGGATGTCAAAATAAGAAGTCAGCCACATACTAACAAGTTGTGGGTGTCAGTCTAACACCACCCTTGTCAGGCTCATCATCAGCCTTTACCAGGCGCATGAAAAGGTGAGGGCTCTGACGAGCCATCTGACGAGAGGTTCCAGGAACGCGGATAAGCTGTGCGCCGTCACGCAGCACTACTTAGGTTTCCTCTCTGGCTGTTTTTATTTTGTTACACATTTAATTAAGAGCCTTCCCAGCAGTTATGCGGAGTCCTGCTTCTAAAAGGCAGCACAGTGCTCTCCTCCCCCAACCCCTGCCACCTGACATCTGCTTCCTCCTGCACACTCTTTCAGAGCTTCATGGCTTTCCCAATCCAAACCCAAGCCAGCGTCCCAAGTCTGCCCAACCCCTTTTTTCTTTTTGGATGTTATATGGTCTCAGAATTCAATTCTGCCTAGCTGTGAGTCTACCAATTTGAGCCTCAGTTTTTAATTTTGTTTTGTGTGTTCATTTCAGCTTTAAAGGGATACTACCTCCTAACCAGGGAAGATAGGAGGACCGAATGACATATGGTTATGTACTCATGAAAATGTGGTTCCCTTTCATAGATGCTTAGATTGAACAACCCAATCCCCAAACTTGATCACACCTTGTTGATTACATCATTTCTTGTGAAGATATAGAGCAGCCTCCGGAGTCACCTAAATCTGCCAGGGCCCACCATGCCAAGGGCTGAACTGCTACTGCATGCCAAAGTGGCCAGACTCCAAGCCTAGGGGGCCCAGCCATATAGTCCCCAACTTCATGCCCAGGAACATTTTCATATGCACATACAGGACGGGGCAAAAGTAGCTGTTCGTATTGTGAGAACATGAAACACAGAGTTTATTCCTGTATTGTTATTTATTAATTACTGTATTATTTCCCACACGAACAGCTGTAAACCTACTTCTGCCCCACCCTGTGTATGTACATGCCACAAAAGATTCTGAAATGTGGGTTGTGTGACATGAACATGCCAAAGACCACTAGAAAACCACTAGAGGAGTGGGAGCCCCGGGAGGCTACCTGGAGGAACCAGGCCTCTGGACTGGACCACAGGAGCCTCAGAAGTCTGGTATTAGCCTGCACTCTGCCCGACCCCAAACAGCTTCTCCTGTGCTATGGAGCTCCACTAAGTCCTTCTCTGCTTCAAGTGCTCAAAGCTGCCAGGACACCTTAAACAAGAACAACAGCCTTCCTCTTCCTTTCTCCATGGAGCCCGCCTCTGATTCATACCAGCCCCGCCTGTATAATTTCCCTGACTGATGAATGTCATCAGGGAGCACAAAGATCCCATGGCGCTCTGGGAGCTGTGTGTGCAAACCTGGAGGTGTGTAGCCAGTGTGTGTACATGAACTAAGGATGTGGGAGATGAGGTGTGTGGGTGTTTATGTGACCTGAGCTTGTTTTTCTTCCTCCTGTCTCACCTAGAGAGTTGGTATCCAATTGCAGGCCTGACACCCACCAAGCTGGGTGCACAACTCTGCCTCAATGCCCAGTATCCAAAAGGCATAAAAAGGACCTTGGTGAGAAAATAATGCCTAATTTGGTAGAAAATATCACTCCAGAACCGCTACTCCCAACTCCCCACTAATACCCCATGCTATGCTCAAAAGCATAGGTGCATGCACGTGTATGCTCGTATATAAACACACACACACACATACACACACACACACACACACACACACACACACACACACACATAATGCTTTGCCGCCACCATCAGTCACAAAGAACACAGAGTTATCGATTCTATCAATCCTCAGCAAACAATGCCCCTCCCACCTCCACCCCACTTTAGTTCCCTGGGGGCTGTCTGAAGCCAGGTATCCATGAGGACAGACAAGACACAGAAGTGTCTGCCCAGCAAAGGAACCAGTTTTGTCTTCCAGGATCAGGAGACAAAGGAGGAAAAGCAATGGGACAAAGGAGAACAGAGGAGACTGGTGACTTGGGCAGCTTCCTAGAAGTAGCCCTCTCTCATTCTACACTTGGCTCTCAGTTGAATCATCAGGGCCTAGTATCCCAGATAAGGGAAAAAAAAAAAGAAAAAAAAAAAAGAAGATAACACAGTATAATGGTTAAGAGAAAGGGCCCTGGAGATAGGCTGCCTGGGTTTGAATCCTGGCCCTGTGTGTCTTGGGCAAGTTACTTAACCTCTTTGTTCTCTAATCTTCTCATCTATAAAAATAGAAATAAGAGTACCTATGGTTATAAAATGAGTTACTATTTCTAATGCACTTAGACTAATAATCACTATGCATCTGGTTAAAAAAGAAAAACCCTCTTTGCCCTGGCCCTTGTGTTCAGTGGTTAGAGCACTGGCCCGCAAACCAAAGGGTTCTGGGTTTAATACCTGGTCAAGGGCACGCACGTACTTGGGTTGCAGGTTCAATCCCTGGCCCTGGTTGAGGTGCATGTGGGAGGCAACCAATCAATATATCTCTCTCATATCTATGTTTCTCTCTCATTCTCGTCCTTCCACTTTCCAAAAATCAATGGAAAAAATATCCTCGGGCAAGAATTAACAAAAATACATACATACATATATACGTACCCTCTTTTAACTTCTTCCTTCCAGGGCAATGACATGTAGCCCTGCAACTGAAGGGCTGTCCTAAGTAGTGACACCTGGCAAAAACAGCTGTCCCATAGGCAGGCAGGGCTCCCAGCCCTCTTCTTATCCTGGAAGCCCCCAAAATCCAGGGACTCCCTGGCCCAGATGGGCACTTATTTCTGTGAAAGGCAAGAACTGGTCCCACAGATCCCAAGCCCTGCCAGCAAAGTTGCCCCTCTCATACTCACATGATTTTTAAGTCCCAGTCTCCACAGGTGACAAAAATTGACTTGACGTTTGGATCTAAGAGGCCTTCCTTCGCCATCCACTCATCGACTCTCTGAAAAGTACACAACAAGAACAGATGAGATTTTTCTTTTCCCCCCGCCCTGAGTACATGAAGAGCCACAACAATGAAACGCAGATAAGCTGCTTGTAATCAGAGCAGGAGAAAATTGTAATCTTATCCAACCATGGCTCTGCTCTGGGCTCTCAGCCTTGGCTGGGAACTATAGAGGCACTTGCAGGACAATCCCTATGGGAAGATCCCACAAGACGAAGTGTTGGGGGGAAGGGTAATGGGGGTTTCTCCACACCCTGTTACTTACCATAGACAGGATAAGGACAGATCCCAGTAGGTCAATCCAAATACCTTTGGTCCTCAAAGGCAGAGTCTAGCATAGACATGGGCTGTCCTGGGCCATGAGAACAGGCTGGATCCCCAAGCAGGGACTCCAATCCACAGGTTCATTCATTCACTTATTCATATGACCCTCCCACCAAATGTTTGTTAACCAAACTTATGAATTTGGTTATTCCCCAAGTAAAGTGAAGTTAATTTCCACCATGACTCTAGCAGAAGACCCTTTGCTGGGTGGAAGCAAGCTCATTATCGGCCCCAAACTTGCTATCTCTCCTCTCCTCACTGATGATTAAAATTCAGAAATTCTTTTGAAGGCTGAGCACAATTCCTAGGTAGGGAAAGAAATTGCTCCTAAACACACTTTTGAGTCTAGTTCTCCCTTCATCCCTTTCATGGTTTTTATTATTTGCACTCACACTGGAAGTACAAATACTAAAGTCTGTATATAATGACAGAATTATGATAAAGAATTCATGAAGCATCACCTATTTTTCAGACGATCCCAAGCATGGGGCAGCAGGTCATACCACTGCTCCACTCACACAGGAGGATCATTTTTATTTTATTTTATTTTATTTTATTTTTTAAAATATATCTTATTGATTTTTTACAGAGAAGAAGGGAGAGGGAAAGGAGAGTTAGAAACATCGATGAGAGAGAAACATCGATCAGCTGCCTCCTGCACACCCCCCAATGGGCATGTGCCCACAACCCAGGTACATGCCCTTGACCGGAATCGAACCTGGGACCCTTGAGTCCGCAGGCCGACGCTCTATCCACTGAGCCAAACCGGTTAGGGCAGGAGGATCATTTTTAAAGGCTTTATGGCACAGTAGTTAGAAATGCAGGATTGAAAGTCAGACACATATGGGTTCTAACCTTGGCTCTTCAATATCCTGGCTGTGTCATTGATGGGAAGTCGTTTAAAAGTCATTTAACCCCTCTGAACTTCAGTTTCCTTCATCTGTAAAATGAGGTAGGATGACTCCCCTTACAGATTGCTTTGAGAATTAAATGTAATAATGTATTTAAGTGCTTACTACAAAATAGACAGTAGGCTAAGAAGAGGAGAGAGGCAGATTATCATAATACAATGTAATAGATGCAGTAATAAAGAAGTGACCAGAATGCTACCGGACCAAAAGAAGGAAGTGCTAACTCTACCATTTACAGAGAAAGGAGTCATAAAGGTTTCAGAAAGAAGATAATTGAGCCTGGCCAGTGTGGCTCGGTGGTTAAGCATTGATCCATGTACCAAGAGGTCACTGGTTCGATTCCCAGTCAGGGCACATGCCCAGGTTGCAGGCTCAATCCCCAGTAGGAGGCATGCAGGAGGCAGCCAATAGATGATGTTTCTCTCTCATCGATGTTTCTATCTCTCTATCCCTCTCCCTTCCTCTCTCTCTAAAAAAATCAATAAAAACATATTAAAAAAAGAGAAGATACTTGAATTAGGGGTTTGGTGCTTGACAGGGTGGAACAGAGAAAAGGATACTAAAGGCAGAGGCACATGCCCAATCACTGTGTATTTGAGAAGCAATTATCTGTTTAATGTCAGCCTTCCTCACCAGACTATAAGCACCATGAAAGCAGGGACTCTTATCTGTCTTATTCACTATGGTAATCTCTAACCCAGATATTTTCAAATTGAAATATGAGTAGGGAGTAATGTGACCACAGTCCACAGTCTATAGAAAGGAGGAACAGGAATTGAGGCTGGACACTAGGTTAGGACAGACCTCCTCCAGCTACCCAAGGTCTAAAGGAACCCAGCCTGAGCCTCCTTAGAACATCTATGTCAGATGGATAGATGGATGGGTTGATGGGTGGATTATGGATGGTAAATAGATGAGTGGATGGGTGGGGCATGAATGTGTGGATGGCTATGTGGATGGATGGATGGATGGGTTTACAGGAGCCTAGAAAGTCCATCCATTGACCCTGTCTTGGGATGAGGGAATGACCACCACTCACTCCTGTATCCTCTCTCTCTCTGCTGGCTCCAGGCTGGACAGGGGAGGTGGGAAGAGATGGCCAGGCCAAATGAGCTAAGTGAAGGAAAAAAATAAAAAGAACAAATGAGGCAGGCAAACACCTAGCTAACTACCTGCTCAGGGCCTGGTTAAGACAAAAAGTTAGCTCCTTAGCTCTATAATCAGCAGAGCCGGTCTGGTCTCCTTATCTTGACAGAGACTCCCTGTTTAGGCTGATGCCAGAAATCTTCCCTCTTTCCCACAAAGTATGCTGAAGTAGCAGAAAGAGCTTTCTGGGGGAGACTCAGAATCCTCTGAGCATTCCTCTCCAGGGCTGGCCTCCTGAAGATACATCTCCCCCTCAACTGGCACCACTGACAGTTTGGTGATGGCCCAGAACAAGCATCTTCCTCCCAAGACCCCAACCAAACAGAGACGTTCCAGGGACAAGCTGCCTGTGTTTTATCCTCCCTCAGGAGCAAGGCCCTATCTGGGGATGCAGGCTGTGCCAGAGGGAAGGATAGGTCCCTTCTTTCTCCTTTACTCTGGGAGGCCCCTCAGTCATAAGAGTGAATCTTCTGTCAAAAAAAGAGGAACAAACCCTCGCTGGTTTGGCTCAGCGGATAGAGCGTCAGCCTGAGGACTGAAGGGTCCCGGGTTCGATTCCAGTCAAGGGCACATTCCTGGGTTGGAGCTCGAACTCCAGTAGGGGACGTGCAGAACTCAGCCAATCAATGATTCTCTCTCATCATTGATGTTTCTATCTCTCTCTCCCTTCCTCTCTGAAATCAAAAATATATTAAAAAAAAAAAAAAAAGAGGGACAATAGGGTTGGGAGACACCTCAGAGCTCATCTTCTCCTAGCCTTCTGCAGGTGCCCTAATCCTCTCCTTGCCCAGAACCTGACTGGTCACAGAGCCTGGGCTTGCACACTGTCAGGGACAAGAAGCACTCTGCCACTGGCTGAGCCAAAACCTGGCTCTCTGGCTCTGGTTCCATCCTGGGGAGCCCCAGGAAATTCAGTCTGCACTTCTCACCCCTGTGGGACAGGCCCTCTTGGCTAAATAAACAGCTCTTTCTCCCTCTCCTGTCACCACCCTCTTACCTCTATGCTAACTACCTCCAATGCAGATGTGCCCTGCTCTTCCCCAGATAATCTGCTTTCTCCTGTGCTCTGACAGGGGTTCAGCTTTGGGTGCTTTGGTCTTAAAGAGAAATAAAGCACCCAAGGAAATCTTCTCCCTGCTCCCTAGAGAAAAGGGAGTGGGTGTGGGACCTGGGAGAGGGACAGTCTCCCTCTCTGAAAACCCCCAGGCAGAGGGGGCTGGGAGACAAGCTGAGGCAGAGCACTGCCCTTCCTCCTCCTCTTAGGCTGGAGCACAAGAAGCTGCATCCTAACCTTTACCAGCTCCCCGAGGAGAACATCCTAGAAGTGTGGTCTCTGCCAAGGGTTCTAAAGCCTTTAATTTGATTTTCCTCACACAGGCAATTGTTGTAATTATTCTGATTAGGAATCATTACCCAGTACAGCCTCTGCACCCGACAGGCACAATGCGTCCAGCAGCAAGCTGCAGTGGGGCAGGCGGGCCCAGCCGCACCTCCTGGAGGAGCCGACAGCAAACAAAAGCCATCGATGGGGAGTTCTGGGTGAGTTAATGAAGTGCTCACATGCCACAAGAAGCCAACACTAAAGCTAAACAAAAACACCTCCAGTCCCCGGGGCCAGTCCCACAGTGCCACAGCTCAGCTCCGCTCCTCCCCAACCTGCCCAGTGCAGGCTGGCCAGCACTGGAAGGGGTGGGGGCTCTCTGCCAGCCTCCTGGCAGCACTCGGACATCTTGTCAGTAACCCTGACGGGAACAGCTGGAGATGACAGATCAATGGTTCAATACCCTCAACAGCATGTCACTGATGTGACAGCAAATGTTATTCTAATCAAGCCATAATCATAGTCAAATTACACAGCTACATTCTCAGGAGGGGAGGGAGAGAAAGGCAGCAGGAAGGGATCAGAGGTCAGGAATTAAAGGTCATTCAACCTACCTCCAGCACTTGCTGCAGGCTGGGCTGACCATCCACCATGGCTTGAATAATCCCGGTGAGCTGAAAGGAAAGATAAAGAGCCAATGAGTGGAAAACTCGAAGCTGGAGTTTCTGTTTTTCCTTTCCTTTCTGTTTTTATCCTTCTACTGTAAAGAACTCTGACCTGCACTGCTTTAGGCTGGGAACCTGACAGAAGCCTTGGGAATCAAGTCCTAGGACACACTGTAAACTTCCCAACAACATCCTGCCCTGAAATAGATACACATCTACCCTCTGATCACAGGGTATGTCTCATACCTGTTTCAGCTTTCATTTGTAAGAGAGAAAAAAAAAGATTTTACGTGTCTTTTGTGTTCCATAGGCTCAATAACTCCCCACAAATTTCAGTCTAAAGTAAATCACCTCCAAGCTTCACAGAAGCTCTGGTCGGACTTAGGGAATAACCACATAGGACAGGCACACTTGGTTTCAAGTCCACCCCTTCTCTGGGCCTCGATGTCCAGCATTTCCCCATCTAACACCAGTGAAGGGCCAGAGAGTCCCACAAGCTCCACCCTTCACCCTGTATGCCTGGAGCCTCAATACCAACTAGCCAAGCAGGAAACAGGCACCTTTAACTGATGGGGAAACTCAGGCAATTAGGCCTAAGGTACAAACCTGGTCTAGAGAATTTCTGACTCACAGGCCTATGCTCCACCCAGGGCAGGCTTAGGTTAAACAAGCTTGTTGCTTTATTTTGTTGTGTTTTGTTTTGTAGTGAAAAAATCCCTCAAGCACAGACTAGAACATATCGCTTCAAGGATCTGAGGCAGGAGGTCCCCATCCACAGAACAGGACTCAGCTGGAGATCACCATGCCCACTGTGCCCCTGGCTACTTCCAGAGACATCGAAGGTTTGCTCGGAAACTTCTTATTTTTTTAAGTGTTGGGGGTGCAGATTAAACTCCAATTAAACTATAATTACATTTAATGAATACCAAATACCCAACTCACAGGAACCGCTGGCACTAAGAGGGAAGGTTATTTTCTCATAGTGACTTACATGGAATGGTAATACACACCTTTCAGGGAAGAAATTTTCATTTTAAGAACGCTGAGTTCCTCTAGGTGGGTTTCTGTAGTTCATCAAGTCATTATTAGGTGGTATTTTAAGGAAGTGTAAGGACACAGCCACTCTATTTTATATTCCAGAAACTGTTTTTATATTAATCTGTATTTTAATTGGGTAACAGCTGCTGCCTACAGACTTCCCATGGTCTAAAAGGAAAATAAATTAGAAAGATTAACTACACTGTTGTTTCAAAAGGCTTTAACCCACAGCATGCCCACCCGGCTGGCACCTCCACACCCTTTCCTTGCTTGGGAGACCAGAGAATTGCCCAGCAGAGGGAGGGCTGAGCCAAGGAGAAGAACAGATGGTCTACTGAGGGCTGGGGGCAGGGAGGAGACGAGCCAGGGTCAGCAGCTTTAATCCTGGAGTGCTAAGACTCCTCTGATTTAGTCAACCACTATTCATGGAGAGCCTACACCATGCTGGGCCCCATTCTAGGAACTAGGGAGTCAGCAGTAACGAAAAACATGAAAACCTTCATTGGATCTGTGTTCTTTTTGGCAGCTCTTTCCTATGCCCAGCCCCGCTACCACCCAGAGCATGTACACCTTCCAGAGCCACACACTGAGCAGGCAGTGGCCATGTTGTGCCTCAGCATGCAGGGGTCAGAGTCCAGAGTAGACTTGTTACCAACTCCAGCTCCATATCCAGATGACTACCACCCATGTACCCACACTGCCCTTTCTGGCCCAGCTTCTCTTCTGCTTAGTTCTCTCAGGGCCGAGCTATATCCCCAAGCTCGGAGCTCTGGGTCAGGACTATCCTGGAAGAGGGCCCACATCCATTCTTATTTCTTGGAAAGCTCCAGGGTCTGTGGGCCAGTCTCATATCTGGTCTGAGTTTCTGGGACAAGGGAGGGCTACTCCTTCTCTTGGCTGCCACCAAGGGTCACTCAGATGAGATCAATGCCAAAGGCTTCCAGACACACAAGAAACCAATGGCACCCTTGCCAAGAACCCTCCCTCCTTGGAGATGGAACTCAGGTCAGCATCTGTACACCCCAGAAGCACCTGGTCTGGGCCCTAGGGAAATCCCTGGCTTGGGAAAGAAACATCACTCTACCAAAAAGGAAAACCAGGGCGCTCTCTGTGGGAGCTTCACCACAGACTAGGCCTCCTCTTTCCACCGTGGAGGCGGGGTGGGGCGCCAGGGTCCTGGGGCTTTCTCACACTCCTCTGCAGTGGTCAGTAATCCTAGAATTACCAGCGTGGGAGGAACCCAGTGAGCTCAGCTCCCTCTCTCTCCATGCTACCCATGCCACACTGGTGGTCCAGCAAGACACAGCTTACAGCTGACTTCCTAAAGGGCTTGACTCAACCCCCAGAGACACAGAGGCTTGAGCTCTTGGTTCAACTAGAGGCAGTCTTCCAGGGGGAGGCCTCATTCCCCTGTATTATCAATTCCTCCAAGGATGGACTGCTATCTTTTCAGCTCTGCCAAGGCACTGGCTGAAGAGGGAGTGAAATTAAGAAAGTTGGTCCCTCTACCTGATACTGACAACCAGTAAGACACCTGTAAGACTTATACCACAAGCTATGACAGAGAGAGACAAGAGACAATTTAATAAAATAACTACTGGGAATTTCTACCTTAGGCATAACTTAAATCTTTCATGCCACAGTTTAAGCTCATTTCCACTTGGGTTAATATATATTTGTAAAAAGCTTTCGCATCCTCGCAATGAAAGGTACTAGAGCAAAGCCAAGTATTATTAGGGGGAGAACCAGAGCTCACAGGCTAAACAGAGCTCAGAGACCTTAACCACTTAAAGCAGGAGAGGTGAGAGGAAGAATTAATGTGTGTTCTGTGGCTCCTTTCACTGAGGGATTACAGATTAACTCCCGCTTCTCCAGACTCGGAAACCACAAGGCGAGGGGCTTTTGACCCTGACTGATAACATGGCTGGTTACTGAGATCCCCTACCCACACAAGGGCTTTGTCCAGGAATGAGCTGGCTTCATCACAAACACTAGCAACTACAGGAAGCAGCACAAGACACTTGGTGCCAATAGTATGCCAGCATCCAGCACTTTCTCCTTTCACAGTTTATCTCCAACACAATCGTATTCTGACACCAAGACAGTTTGTTGATTACATAAGCACTTGTCCCTGGTGTGCAATCTGATAATCAGACCCACTCTTTCTCCTCAGACAAAAAGACCAATAAATCTCACCCTTTATAAGTACAGGTGAAAGACAAAGCCCTTTACTGGCATTTAGCAAAATGGGTATTTTTCTAGTTTTTTTTCCCCACAACAATGACAATGACAAAAAGACTGCCCATGTCAGGGACTGTGTGGCAGTCCAGCTGCTGGAGACAGATCTGATGAGCTGGATCAGATTCTAGAGGTGGGAGGGATAGGGCTTGGGAAGGAATGAAACACATCCCATCCTATCCCTGTCAGAACCATGTCTCCAGGCTATCAACTGAAAGTAAGAAAGGACCTCAAAAAGGCCAGTAACATGTTCATTACACAGAGCAGTAAGAGTGTGTGTATGTGGGCTACAGATTCACCCAAGGCAGAATCCCTCTTCCTCCTGCCAGCACTGAGTCTATCTCCTTCCCCCAGCACAAGCATATGCTCATGTGTGTACTCATGTGTCATTTGTGTGTACACACACACACGCCTCTTCCTCCTGCTAGCACTGAGCCTATCTCCTTCCCCCAGCACAAGCATGTGCTCATGTGTGTACTCATGTGTCATTTGTGTGTACACACACACACGCCAGAGTTCTTAAGAACTTGTGCAAGAGAGAAAATTCTACCAGAGGAGTTGCTTAGGCACAACCAGGAGCTTTGGAATTGTTCCTCACACTTACTAATGAAAGGGTCCCTCTAGCTGGAAAGGCCATTACTGCCAGGTTGGATGAGGTCTGAGAACAATGGCCCCCATCCTGTGTCCATGCCTCTCTCTGCATAGCAGTTCCATATGGTATGGAGACAGGGCAATATTTAGATGATCCAAGGTTTTCCAAAGACTTTACTTCTCAAAAGAGCAAGTCAGCAGTACAGTTGTTACTCTAGGAGAGGCAAGGTGTGGTCGAATAACTCCTTGACAATATTAATCCATTTAAGGAACATGTATTAAGTGTTTGCTTGGTACCGGGCCCTAATGATGGGACAAAGATGGATCAGATCTAGTTTCTGCTCACTGAGTTTAGTGGGGAGACAAGATAAATAATTACAGTATAATGGAAATGATCAGTGTTATGTTGGGGTGAACACAACCCAGCCTTCCCAGAGAAGGTGACCCTGAGCAGAGTCTTAGGGGACAAGCAGGGCTGGGGGAGGAGAGAGGAAGCATCACCCAGGCAAAGGACCATCATGTGCAGAGGTAGATTGTGAGAGGGTGACGTTTGGATGAGGGAAGTGAAGGGAAGATGAAGCAGGGAGATATGAGGCTGGACAGAAAGGCAGCGACCCCGGTCAGGGAGAGTTTTGAGCTCTGGAAGCCTGGCCACACTTTCATACTCACAACAAGGATCTCCCAACACCACCATGCCTGCTACCATCCAAATTATGTATGTATGTCCTTGAGTGAAACTTCCTAGAAATTTTCATCATAGTCCAACAATCCCTCCCCACTAAAAAAAAAAAAAAAAAAAAAAAAAAAAGCAGCAGCCCTACTCTAAAAAAAAACACCCTTTCCCCAATACTATAAAGCATCTACTCTTGCCCAGGCTGAGCTCCAGCAGTGCTCTGCTCCATCCCTAAACAGGAAGAAACCTTGACAAATCTGGGCCTCCTTGTCTATGCCAAGCAGCCTAGCTGGAGCTGGATCCCCCAAGGGGAAGTTACACAGAGAGGAGGAAGAGAAGGACAGAGGATACTACACTTTCAGGCCCATGGAGGGCTCAGGTAACTAGCTAGTTTAAGGAAAGTTTTCCCTTCTCCTCCTGTAAGGAAGGGGATTTTCATCACCATCATTAAAATGGTGATTTTTCAAAAGGGGCAAAAAAGACAATTGGTACCCCCTGGTGGCATAGGTTATTCCCAGGGAAAGGGGGGAAAAACAGTAGACCTCCCAAAAGGAGAAAGAACCTCAATGTCATTAGCTGGAACAACAAAAGACTTGAGAGACTAGACACCTTGGCAGGCGGATGCCTGTAACAAAAGGCCCACCTGAGTCAGACAGCAAACACTGGCCCAGGAATCAAGCCCAGGAATGACCCGCCGAACCCCGTATCTGGTCGGTCCCTCCCACCATGGCAGGCAGGTCCTTCCCCAGCTTCCTCCAACCAAGATTGTTTTGGGGTTTCTCAAGAACTTCTTTCCTCCTGTTTCATTCATATGTAAAAGTAGGCCTCTAACTGAAGGCACAAAGTCTTAATGTGTCCCAGCCCCAAATTCTGAAAGGATTCTGGAAATACTCATGTTCCCCCATCACCTCTGTTACTACATATTCCTGACCATTCTTGTGATTTCACCACAGCCTGTGGCCACCAGAGTATAACATAACACATCACAGGGGAAAGCAGGCACAGAAGGCTCTCTGTACAGTCATGAGTCAGAACTCTTCAGGGTGCCTCTCTGCCAATAGCTCATTTGAGCCTCCAGCAAGCACATTTAAGATCTCAGTTTCCCAGACTGGAAAACGGGGCTAATGCTGACCTGCTGACAAGGTGGCTGAGTTCAGTGCCAGCCTAGGACAAGGACAGGGACAGTTCAGCCTTGGCCAGGCTGTGCTCATACCCCCACTGGATTGCCCTTCTCTTTCCTCGGTGATGGAGTGTGCTTCCTACCTACAAACTCAACTGATGTTTCACATAGGGCTAGTTTCCTCAGACAGAGAAACATCGTCAGAAAGCTAAGAAACCCTGAACCTCTCCTTCTAAGAAGCTGAAATCTTCACCTCTTGTCAAGGGATCCTAAGGGAAATGAAACTGAAAAGAAATCTGAGCCCCAGAAGCACCATCTTGCTCCTTGACTCCAACTGCCCCATCACCAGGAAGGGTAGGAATTACAAGAAAGGGAAAATGTTGGGGAAACTGGGACAGATTGTGCCACTGTTCTCCCTGGGTCTCCAATGACCAGAGTGGCCCAAATGGAGTGGCAGACTTTGTAAAGAGCCAACTGCTGGGTCCAATGTGCACCGGCCTAAACTGCTGGTAAGACCTAACTTTCCCTAATGAGCCTATATACCAATGATCCAAAAGCTCCTGCCCCAGTGGCCGTTGCTGCCACCTGCAGGGCCCTTACCTCTGTGCAGAAGGGAGTAAGCTGTGGATGGATTACGGGCTGGACATACATGTGAAAAGTAGACTCAATCTCCATGGTCCGGCCATTTAGCTTCAGGATGGGGAACTCGATGATTTCCTGGAATGGCAAATACACAGAAGAAGTGTTTGTTTATTTTTTAAATCAACCATTTCAAATAATAACGCAGAGTTAAGAATGAGAGAGTGTTTTGAACTCAGTACCTCCTGCTAGGCCAAACCCAAGACTGAGTGAGATGATGCTAACTCAGTCAAGTCCTAACCCTCCCACTGTGAACATGCTCAGGTTCCAGGGACTGGACACATGCCCCATCCCCGCTGTCTCTGGAAAGAAGGTAGACACTGGTACAATCTGCCCCAGTTTCCCCAAGTGGTTCTCTAGCAAGTGGTTCACTGGAGCCCCTAAAAGGGGGCCCTTACTTCCCCTGACCCAGGTCCCTGCCGTGGAAGAGGCCTGACTGTCCAGCCATATAGACAATCAGCCATCAGACCGATGCACAGCCTCCTGTATATGAAGTCTAAACAGAGCTGAGGAGTTTCATTAGTTTTTATAAAAAACAATAACAACAAAACATAATAAATAAAGCCAAAGGGGATAGTAAAGAGGCGAAAACTGAATAAGAGTAAGAGCTAGTGCCTCCCACCTTTCTTTCAGGCAGCAAGCCCTCCCCCTAGGCAGCTCCCCCACCCCAAATCGCTTAACCAGCCCTTCCCAGTCCACTGGAACGTAATGGAAGAGAAGGAGGAGTGACAATTTGTTTGGTGTCTCTAAGATTAATTTGTCTCCGTTATTTAATAGAGATGCACAGCACCAAGGTCCTGGTGTGCAAACAGGCTTGCAGAACGCTGGCTGTGCAGCAAGCCTCATACATCGCTCCTGGGAAGGGAGGAACGCACCAGAGGGGGGAGAGGGCAGGAGAGAGCACACACGCACCAGAGAGAAGAGGGAAAGCAAGCAGAGAGAATAAAAAAAATTATTGCTTTTTAATATTCAAAAACAGTTTGCAAAATTTAATCAAAGCAGAGGAAAAGCTAACATTTTTACCACTTTGACATTTTTATTAGCGCTTTCATAAATTTTTAAAACATGAATGGAATTAGTTTACAACACAAAAAAACTGCCCTGAAAACATCTGGAAGAGACAAATAGGAAATAATAAAAAAATAAATAAAAGCAAAATCCTCCGAGTAAAATTAGCATGTGGAAAAGGCCTCCACTGCAGAGAGAGAGAGAGAGAGAGAGAGAGAGAGAGAGAGAGAGAGCGCGCGCGAGCGCTCTGCCCAAGTGGTCCCAGCAGTCAGTTCCAGGAGCATCCCTATCCCAAGTCCCCCATTCTGGAGAGAACCCTTCCAGTATCACTAAAATCAAGGCAAATTGGTTCTGTCCAGGGAAAGCCTGGAGAAGCAACAGTGAACGGTTAATACCTAACTACACTCAGGAATCAAGCACATGGAAAGACAGGAGAAATGGCCAATCTCCTTGATATCCCAGGGTAGCCAGATATCCTTCCTCCAGCCCCCTAAACATACTCACTATTATCTGGCTGATTTGTAAAGCACCCATTTTTATCCAACACATTACAGCAGGACTGAAGACCAAATCAAGCCAGTCAGATTTCACGTTGGAGAAACTAAAAGTTCTGGTTGACTGGTCTCCCTGGGGTGATCCCCAAAGATGGGAAAATTGACAGGAGCCCCTCAAAATAGGAAGGAAGAGAGGCTGCAAGGCTGAAGCCAAGTGGGGGGAGGGGGAGCCCGAGAGGAGGCCCAGGCTGCTGCTTAGACTGGGTGATGCTTCTCCTCAACATGTTCCCCATTTCCCTGGGCCTCTCATTCTCCACAATGCACTACAAAACTGGCCAGGTGGAAGAGTGTAGTGCTTTAAAACAAAGTTGAGGCGCACACACACACAACATACATATTGGTCCCTCTGAAAAATCAGATATCCAAAACCTCCAAGAGCTAATTCTAAGGTGGGGCGCATCTGAGTCAGGCTCATCCGACTCCTCCATTTCTAATGTATCTTTCGTCTCCCAGTAAGCAGAAAAATACTTCCCCAAGAGAAAGAGCTCCATAGCCTGGTGAGTTTGGCTGCCCTGGTGTCTCAGGAAACAAATACAGCCAGCTCCTCACTAACAATGTTAGCTGGACCCACAATGAAATTTAACCTGTGACACAACTGGACTTTTCATTTAAACTTTCATTTTGAGAGAAGCAGTATTTGGAGACCTGCAGTTTGTCCTGCTAATAAAGACAAGTGTTGGGACCTTTAAAGATGTCATTCATCTCTGGCTTTTATTAAATTCAATTTTCTTAAGCCCGTGATACATTATGAAATTAGGGGTTGACATTCCTCTGGAAACAAAAATATATATCAAACACAAATAGGAAAAAACCCTCTATTACCAAGAATTTATGGCTTAAAGTTTATCTCTTTTCGTTTTTTTACAAGCACGTGGTTTGTTTTAGATATCTGAAATGTTATTATGGATCTAAATTTCATTAGTATTTTTTATAAAACAGTAAGCTCTTGCTCTGACCAGCACCGAGTCAATATTCCTAGTAGATTCTCTGAAAACTTGGCCTGCGGATTTCCCCACTGCGGTTGTCTTCAAACTTTCCTGCTGCTGGCTTCTTGGGGAAGCAGAGCCAACTGAAGTGCTCACACTTATCCCCCTCCTAGAGCGGAGGAAAAAGTAGCCTCAGCTCCATGAAAAAAGACGGGTAACTCACAGAGGTTACCTCAAAGTTTTAGGTTGATCGCATTAATTTCAAGAGCTTATGAAGAAGTGCTTAAGTGCTAGCTTCTAGGGGCAGTAGTTTTGAAGTTATTTGAAACTTATTCCTGCCCCTTCTCCTTTCCTCTCACTCAATTTCATCATTCCCTTAGAATGATGAAAAATGATGAAAGGGGTTTTTTTGGTGTTTTTTAAGGAGTAGTTGAGTGTCTGCTTGTATAAAGGTAGTGCCAGGAAGGAAAGAACCAGTTTGCACTTACCAGTCCTCTTTCCTTCTCCTATTAATAGTTTCACAATTCCTTACATTTGTATGTCATTTGCATTAAACTAAACTGCCTGAACATCTACTGGGTGCAAGACACTGTGCAGGTGTTGGAGCAGGATTTAGAATTAAGATGTAGCCCTAGCTGGTTTGGCTCAGTGGATAAAGCGCTGGCCTGTGGACTGAAGGGTCATAGGTTCAATTCCAGTCAAGGGCATATGCCCGGGTTTCTGGCTTGATCCCCAGAGGGGGGCATGCAGGAGGCAGCCAATCAATGATTCTCTCTCATCATTGATGTTTCTATCTCTCTCTCCCTCTCCTTTCCTCTCTGAAATCAATAAAAAATATATTATTTAAAAAAAAGACTTAGTCTCCGCTTTGGAGAAGTCCACAGACTAATGAGCAGAAAAGATAGTGAACAAATAATGAACAGTGCACTAAGATAAGTATCTTAGAGGAGGAACATACCGAGTGTTAGACTTTTCAGTTTACAGTGTGCTTTCAAGTATATTTTCTTATTTTACCCTTATTAATTCTGGAAGATAGGTCATATCATCATCATCATGAGGTCATACACCAATACTATTAAACACCTACTATTTACCAGGCAGGGGCTAGGTGTGGACAGATAAATACAGTGAGATGTGGCTCCTCTCTATGAGGTGCTCAGAGTCTGGGCATCCTTGGAGATGTGCGGAAAATGAAGTCATTTCATTCCTTCCATCTATTGTTTACTATGTGGCAGACACTCTGCTAAATGTTAACAGGAATGATCTCACTGAATCCCCCTTACAACTCATGAGGTGGGAATCATTATTATCCCTATTTTACAAATCAACTAAGGCCCAAAAAGAAGCTGTCACTTGCTCAAGTTATATTGCTAGTTAGGGACAGAGCTGGGACTCCAAATGGGGAAAATGAGACCTAAAGAGAGTAGGAATAACAGCTTTCAAAATTTGAAGGGCCAAGAAAGATCTGATTCTTTTAGTCTGAAAGGTTGTCTTTAGGGAGCTCAGTCTACTTTCTCCAAGGGATCAAGGAGCCTCCTGGCCACAGTGAAGAGGGGAGGGTGAGAGTGAGAAGTGAGGGCTGCCCTGGCTCTCAAGTTACCCGAGCAATAAATGTGGACTATCCAGGCAGAAAGCCCTAGTGGACTGCTACCAAAGAGCCTCCACTACGGCTGCAGTGACACAGATGCTAAGCCTTCAGTTTGCATCTCTAGCACCCAGCTCCATTCTAGCATGCAGACTTCACTCTCAACTTTTTTGTTTGTTTGTTTTTCTTGTGGTTTTTGTTATTGTTGTTGTTTGTTTTTTTTAATCCTCACCTGAGGATATTTTTCCATTGATTTTTAGGGAGAGTGGAAGAGAGAGGGAAAGACAGAGACAAATAATGATGTGAAACACATTGATTGGTTGGCTCTTGCACACGCCCTGGCCGAGGACCTGGCTGGGGAGGAGCCTTCAACCGAAGTACTTGCCCTTGACCGGAATCAAATCAAACCCAGGACCCTTCAGTCCGCAGGCCGACACTCTATCCACTGAGCCAAACCGGCTCGGGCCACTCTCTCAACTTTTGATGAGTAAACATATGAAGGAGCTGATAAATGGCAAGACAGAAGCCAAGCACATGGCTCTAACAGAAAACACTGCTTTGACCAAGTTCTCCGTAGGACCAGAGAGGTGATCTACCTAAGGTGACAAAGATGGAAGCCAGAAGTCAAACCCCAACATGGAATGAATGCTCCAAAGCACTTTCTACCTGATCCCCTGCCTCTCATCTTTAAGCGGTTTCTTATCCTCCCTCAACTGCTAAAAACTGCCAATGTCCCAGCTTTCTGTTTGTCCAGACCAAGGGTTTCCTGGAACACAGGACTTTCAGGGCTAAAATTGGGACAGTTGGTCACTCCACACCATCTAGAAGCTGCCTGCACCACTAGGTTATCAGAAAGTAGAGCACCATAAACCCAAAAAGCTGATGGTGGATGGGGACTGGCCACAAATTGACAATTAAGGACAAAAGACTTAGAACATGAGATTTTCAAAGTATCCAGGGTTCTAAACCAATGATATCCGCTGTCTCCCTCAATAAAATGACAGCTGCAAATCTATTTCTTAAGGGGAGGGAAGACAGAGAGACAAAAACAAAGCACCAAGTAAATATTCTCTCACCTTTTTAAGTGAGCAGAGGTTTAAGCTGAAGCAAAGGTTCTATGTAGCTGCTTTCTAACTGCTCAACTAAGAACCTCAGATAAACTTGATAAGCTGAGGACAAAACTGCAACAGCATTTCAAATGAAATTTCACACCCACATCTGTAGGCTACAAGCAATAAATGTGTAGGTTGCTCACAGGGTATTCAAACTCCCTTAAACTAAAGTGTCTGCAGTGATAAGATTATAGTTGAATTTAGACTAACAACAAAAGGATTTTAAGCAGGAGGGACTAAGTTAGACTGTTGGAATCCCTCGACAATGGGACCGAGGGTTTAATAATACAGTGTTCTTATAGACTTTAATCCAAAATACAGATTCTCTTTTGCCTGAGCTGATGGTTCTATGGTCCTGTCTGAAATAAGGGAACGAGCAGATAATTTTTCATGGTTTCCCCCTCTCAACCTAGGAACTGCATTCCCTCACTTTACAGACAGTAACAACTGATCTATCCCTTCCCTCCATCTTCTGAAGAAAATTCCAAAAAGTGTATGCCCCTCCACAGAAAGGTTTGATAAAATCCAAAAGTAGCATCACACCACAAGGTAGAAAAAGTAGTACTTGCCAAAAACATGGGTTGTATCCAAATACTTGGTTTTGGGATCAAAGTCCCATGCAAAGGCAGTTCCTTTCTCCAAGGGATCAAGGAGCCTCCTGGCCACAGTGAAGAGGGGAAGTTGAGAGTGAGAAGTGAGGGCTGCACTGGGCAATGAATGGGGCATGGTTTGCTTAACAGTTTCTTCTTCGGGGGGGAAAAAGACATTTTATGCACAAGGAGCTTATTTCTTAAACAAACACTCGTGGTTTTGATTTACACCACAGCCTGCTCCTAAATAATTTATGGCGGGTTAAATTTATTGCCGAGCCCTGGCTGGCTGCAAATTCGAATTGCCAAATAATTAGATTTTAGGGCAAAGCTTATAAATTACCCGTCGATTTGTCCGGACTTGTTTGTCAGTTGCTTTGTGCTTCGGGTCATCTTTGGCATTTGGCTGTTTGGGTTTTAATTGCTGATTTACACTTTGACAGATGAGAGCTGATGCTCGAAGTTTCAGGACAAGGAAGGGTAAAGAAATCGGAGCTTTAAAAGGCTGATTTTTCACCTACATGTCCCTCTTTACCCATCCCCATAGACTCCAAAGCATTTAAATGTAGAAAAGAGGCTGAAAATGAATACCGCTATTTTTTGTTGGGAGTGGAACACAGTGAATGATAATTTACTTTCCTGAAATCTGAATTAAAAAACATATATATAATTCCAATAAGTGAAGGAAACCAAAAGTCCAGGGGTATGCATGCCCATGTCTACCTCTATGTGCACATGACTCTGGATCAGCCTCAGTTTAGACATTTTTAGATATTCAATTGTAATAAGTTCAAATATTAGTGGCTTCTATGAAGCCAACCCTTCAGGGCAGCAAACAACCAAATAATTTATTTCAAGCTACCTGTATACCCACAGTTTGTCATGGAATTAATTTAAACAAATTTCACATTTTGTGCAGGAGAGGTCCCCGGAGGCAGCACTAAGGGAGGGCATGGAAGTGGAAGGATGCCAAATCCAACTTACCATTCCATTGGAGAAAAAAACAAACAAAAACCTTCCCGGTAGTGTCTGACTCTGTCCACTATGTTGATAGAGGGCCTGCAGGCTCTTCTCTGTTTCCCAGAGAAGCAGGGCCTGCCTCCCAGCCACCTGCTGTACTCCAATAGCTTACTATGAGGCCATGAGTCAGAATAATACTAGTAGTAATTCTACTAATAAGAGCTGACACATATAGCTGCTACATGCCAGGCACAGATTGGTACTATTATTAACCCCATTTTGCAAATAAGGCAAGTGAGGCATAAAGAGTAAAAACGATTTGCCCAAGGCAAGCCATATTACTAGTAGGTGGTGGAGACTAGGCTCAAATTCAGTTCCAATTCTGGAGTCCATGCTCTGAACCACTATGCTATATAGCTTCTCATTTGAACAGAGTCTACCCAGCTCCCCTCACTTTGGAGGTCCAGATTCCACATTCTGAGACCTGGGAATATACAGCCAAAGCCTGTTCTGTTAATCACCTGACAAGGTGGGGAAAAGTCATGCAACATGCTTGAGACCACAAGATGAATCGGAGACTTAGTTAGACAAAGACCATTTTTCCAATCAATGCAAATACAGTAAGATCCACTAGCTGGGAGTGAAGGGGTGGGGGAGAGTAACAGGCGATCAAGACAGGACCAGGTCCATTCAAGCAGACAGAGGATAAGAACCTTGGATAAGAACCCAGAGAGGCTGGCTGGGCTTCAGGAGGCCCTGCTCAGGAACCCCATCCATAGCTCCAGGGGCAGCTGGTCTTGTCCCAGATGACTGCATTCCCATGAGGTGCTTCATAGATTCCCTCTTCTCGGTCCACACCTGACAGCCAGATGCCAGGACAGGGAAATGGCCGAGCTAGCATGACAGATTTTTAAAATCACTGACTAGTAAGCAAGCAATACACAGACTGACATCCTGTCCACAATGTATTGAACACTTTTCTCACACACTGGCTCGTTTGATCCCACATCTCTGTAAGGCAGGCAGGAATGACTACCCTATTCTATAGAGGAGGAAGCTAAGGCAGTCAGTGGTTCTCAACACATGCTCCCTCACAGGCAGCATCCCATCAACTGAGAACTTAATAAAAATGCAAGTTCCTGACCTCTACCCCAGACTTTCTGAATCAGGAGCCCTGAGGGTGGGGCCAGCAATCTGTGTTTTAATAAGCCCTGGAGGTGATTCTGATGCTAGCCAAAGTTTGTGCAATATCCTGAAGCACCAAGCTGGGCACTCCTCACCAACATCCACAACCATCACATTCCACACCATCATCATGAACTTCCTTTAAGGCTTGCCCCAGCATTGTTTCTCTAGTCATGTGAAAGTAGACCTTATCAAAATGGCATATTTCATCCCATTCATCAGTCTCTGACTCCTCCATCTTCAACTAACTACCAGTCCCTTTCAGTTCATCAATTA
The DNA here is from genome assembly GCF_014108235.1 of Myotis myotis. NCBI lineage: Eukaryota > Metazoa > Chordata > Mammalia > Chiroptera > Vespertilionidae > Myotis > Myotis myotis. The sequence goes on along the minus strand of NW_023416324.1, from coordinate 27,385,933 downwards.
GCTTTTCATTCAAATGCTGCTTGCTAGTGGTGGGGGGAAAAAACCTGTGAAAATGCAGATAGTCCCTGGATTCCATTTCCAACACCATGATCTCAAGCCATGATTCTCAGTTTGCATCACACTTTTGGAGAGCAAGATTCCAAGCTTTCTAGCCAGTAATCATCCTATTATGTAATCACTAGAGGCCCAGTGCATGAAATTCGTGCACGTGTGTGTGTGTGTGTGTGTGTGTGTGTGTGTGTGTCCCTCAGCCCAATCTTCACCCTCTCCAATGTGGAAGCCCTCAGGGGAGCCCTCTCCAATCTGGGAGCCCTGACGGCTTAGGCCCACTCCCCGTGGTTCTCTACTCTCTGCAGGGCCTGACCGCTCCACGCCCGCTGCCCAGAGTCTCTCCGCGGCCCAAAGGCCCTCCACGGCCGGGGCAGGACACTTGCCTTGTCGCCGCGGCAACGAAGCAACATTCTGCCAGGCCTCTCATGCTGCCCACTCTCAGCGGCTGCCCCCCCAGGACTGCGGGACTCTGGCGGGGCTGAGGGGACTGGGTACCGCCCTCTTTGTGATGGACTGATGGTTAATTTGCATATTACCCTTTATTAGATAGGATCACTACCTTCCTCCCACAGGTCAATGGCCAATCAGTTCATCAAACAGATCATAGAGGAGTAACCACCTACATCACCACTAAGGAACTCACCTTATCAGGTCTCCTGGATTTGAATCTTCAGCTCAGAGCACCCCATTTACAACAACCCTATGTTCCACACTCCACTCCTTACCAAATCTCTTAGCACCACTGACTTCCAGGAGCCCACTAGGATCCACAGGAGCTATGCGCTATTAAGAGCATGGTTCTCAAACTCATTTCTTTCCCAACACATAACTTCTCTCCATCACCACCTTAGTTCAACCCACTAACATCTCTTTCAAATAATGCCTCCTAATCAGTTTCCCTAAGTCCATTTTTAACTCCTTGGAACACCTTCCCCTCTATTCCCATGAACTCTGGCTTACAACAGTATTTCAGTTTCTTCCCTCCCACTCAACAATACATTCACCCTTCCTATTCTGGCTCACCAACTTTGGCCCCAACCTCCATGTGAACTCTGCAACTTCAGCTTTCCAACTAAGAGCCTCTGCCAGCAGTTAGTCTCAGACCAGGCCTTGGCTAGAAGAGCCTCCCCAGGACTAGACACTGACCACAGCCCTGGAGCAGAAGTGGAGCACTCATGTAGCAGATCTGTTTTGCTGCCCACAGACCAAGACCCTCCACTAAAACAGCAGCCCATCCCAAGGTACCTCTCCTTCAGATTGAAAGATTCCCTGTTGTCTCTCTCTCCCTCCAGAGTCGACTTGCCTCCTTTTTGATTCTCCCACCACCTAACAGGGTTTTGCCTGTGGAAGCACTCAGTACACACAAACCCATCCCTGCCTGCCCCATCCTGCTCACCCTTCTGCTGCAGACCTGCCAGCCTGGGGGGCTTGTGTCAATCTGGGAACACTCTTATTTCAGGCTTTTAGGCTATGACTCAATTTTCACAGCTAGGGCTCAAAACATCACATAAACGTATGGCTGTGGCGGCTTTAAAGTATTGTGAACACCCAGGATAAAAGAATAAAAAATAATCATCCCAATGGCATCTTAATCAAAATGATGTAGGATCCTTTTCCCCAACAAGACACAGAGATGGAGAAAGCATCTCCTAACATCAGTTTCCTCGTGTCAAACAACTGAAATCAGTCTACAAAGTAAGAAATGTAATCAATACTGGGGAGAAAAAAAACAAGCAAGACAGAATGGGGGACAGGGAAAAATGAAGCCTGTGGGCTTAACTCCTCCTTTGGACTTCACCTCCCCATTACCCTTTCCTGACCTACTGGCTTTCTCTCTATGGTTGGGTACTTGTTGCAGCTACTCAGAGGGAGAGTGCAACCCCCACCCCCACACCTCCCAGTCATCTCTGCTGTAGCAAATCCTCCCTAGATACCCAGCCTCCTGCCTCTTCATTAATCCTTCCTTCCCAACCGTTTATCTGTGTGAAGGGTATAAACCTCCCTGATCTATGGAAGGTGGGTCTTCCCAAGGGATGCCTAACAGATCCAAATGCAAAATGCCAGTACTTTTGGAGGTGGGGGTGGGGTGTCAGGTCATTATCCAGCCCTTGCCTCTCTCTAGACCCAGCAGCCCAACTCAGTGCTGCCTTCAACAGCAGCTCAGGTATCAGATGAAACTGCCATGAGGATGTCTCAGGGCCTCAGTGACTCAGGTCACATATTTCTACAGACCTTCACCCTTTTTGCCCACATTTTATTGGCTAAATTCTCTTAAACTTCTTCTAGCCTTTGTGAACTCTCACTCATAGCATCCCAATAAAACCTTCTAGCTTGAATGTGAGAAATACCATGTAACTAATACAGATAAACCTACTAACCAAATGGTGAAATATTTGCCAGGTTCAAAGCCTTCATCCTTGCTCTTCCTCATTTTCAATATTCCAATCCAAGTCAGTGTTTTCAGACGTAGGTCAGTCCCTCCTGGCTGATCCTGTGATCGTCTTTTACAACAATTCTGAGAAGCTCAGACCTACCCCACCCTCTCCAGCCGCCTAAGTTTCTCTTAGCAGGAAGCCTAGGTGACCCTTCCCTACACTGTAAGCAGGGTTGATCAATCGCCTCCCTTGTGCCCCACTGTACCCAGGACTTACCTATGATCGCAGTTATACCGCTAAACGGTGTCTACTCTCCTCAAATACGAGCTCCTTGAGGGTAGGGAGCATTTTTAACTTGTCTTTATATCCCCAGCATCTAACACAGAGCTTGAAGTTGCTATCCTGAGTAAAAAGAGGCCTTTTCATTGTTTCTTAGGTGATTACAATAAAGTCCTTCCCATTCCTTTGCCCACTTCATTGGTTTTGTCATGGCCAACAAAAACCTTAAAAGGCAGTTCAGTGTCACCATGAGTTTACAGTCCCCGATTTCATTCACCATTTATCAATGGCCCTATTCTTTAGAGCTCTTCCCCACCACCAACCTTATTCCAGTGTCTAACAAAATCTGCATTCCAAGAGCTGTCTCAGCCTTGGGGAGGCCACCAGGATAATAAGAGGCTGGGAGTGCGGAGGGAATGCTTCCTGATTTGCACTAAATTATGTGGTGATTTTGTTACCAGTGACCCAGTGCTCCCCAAGGAAAGTTCCTGGTCCCACTGTGAGAATAAAAAAGTAATCTTTTCTGCCGAAGAAGGGAGTTTAGGCAGTCCCCATTTTGGCCCCCGTGACTTGCAGCTCCCCTGTGGGCCGCCAATTTGAAACGGCAAAGGTCAACTCCATCCTTTAAATTAACCAATCACGAAAGACTGTGAGCCTAAGCTCTGTGACCAATCAAGAGTAAGGGACAGATCACGTGCATCAGGAATAAAAAGCCAAGCAGACCGCTCCGCTCAGTGTGCCCGTGCTCCCAGACCATGTGTGTGCGCACCCTCCTGCAAAAGTAAAGATATTTGCCTTGCTGCCTGGCTCCCGAGTATGCTTTGCTTTCTACCAGGACCCCTGAATTTGGGAGCTCGCCGTATTTCTAACACCACCATTAGGCAACTCCACAGCCTAAATACACACCATGGCAGCTTAAAGGTAGAAGGTAGAGAAGCTTTCTGAATAACGCATGTAAATGTACCACCACCATGCATCAGTTTCCACTCCCTGAGATGTATATTTTGCTTCTACATTGCTATGTCTGCTCCAAATAAAGAAGGGCCCTTCGGCTTTCACATGAAGTTAAAACAGGGCCAAGATGCAGACACAGCCAATGCTTGCTCCCATTCAGGGAGCAGTAGCGAGGAACCACAGTGGTAATCAGGGGGAGGCCCAATTCAACGAGGGACCACCAGGAAACAGCAGGTGGAGGAGGGGGCTTTAAGAGGGGGAGGAGAAAGCACCACATTTATGGAGGCAACAACAAAAAGGACAAAAGGGGCTAGTGAGCTGTCCCCTTCCCACCACCATCACAGGCCACCAATAGGGAATTCATTTATAGTGACCCTGGAAGAAGAGATGTGTTAAAGCAAAGATATAACTAAAAAGAAAGGCAATAATTGGTCTGATGGGCAGGGGAAAAATTATTCCAGGAGTCGGGAGCCTGTGCAAGAACACTTACGGCTCACATAGTCGTCATAATTCAGCGCCCTCAAGCATTTTGTGCTCTGCTTATGGTGTTAACTTTAATGTCTTAACATATAACACCATCCACACTAACACAAAATACTATACACGCCAGATGAGGCTGAGTTATAGTTGCTGTGGGAAGCATAACTTTGAATTTCCTGATTTTGGTGCATTTAATCTCAACCATAATGTTACATTAACGTCGGTTTTGCATTTCATTTCCCAGTTTAGAAGAATAGCGTCAGCGCCTTCGCCTGTCTGTACAGAAAGAAGTGCAGGCTGCCTGGGGCCACAGGCAGACAGACCACAACCCAACAACTGGGCTCTCCTGTAAAAAGCCTGGCCCTACCCCTCCCACTTGGAGGAGCTGCAGCCAGGACAAGTGAGTGGGCAGGGAAGGAGTGTTCTTTTGCGGGGGACATGCCTTTCCGTCCATTTGGTGTGTGCAGGAATCAAGAGCAGAGAGAAAGAGAAGCTGAGTACAGAGCAAGAGCAATATGTGTGTATTGGGGTGGGGGATCCTGCCTTTCAGCCTTGAATGGAGGAGAAGGGAATCAATATAGTTTAATTTGTAGGAATCTCAATCAATTTCCTATAAAGTTTTCCAAAATGTCTCTCGCACAAAAGACTAATAATGATATGCCAGCTCTAAGTCATACTGAAATTCCCCAAATGCCTCTCTTCTATATTATTCATTCTTGTGTCACCATCAACCCTCCCCCACCCTGCCCTCCCCAAATAACCCAGCACCTGGACAATTTTCTATAAAAAAGAAACTCCTTTGCTCAGAGTTCTAACTCAAAATGCAGATGGAATCTCGTTAAGGTTTCCTTAAAAAAAAAAAAAAAAAAGCGCCCCTGTGGACAAAGACCAAACACTAGAAAAACCCTAACCCCAAAGGTCATCTTTCTCCAAAGTTACGGGCACTTGAATACAGATGAGAAGGACAACAGTCAGCAAGGCTGCCAAAGAGCAGTGAGAAAAACACTACACCCAGGAGGCTGTTGGATGGCCAGACGGAACTCAGGGAAGGGTAGACAGCAGCCAGGACCTCTGATCCCCAGAGCAGGAGAGCTGGGCTGCCCCATCCCTGGCCACCAGGACAGCTCAGGTTACTTCCTCCTCTCCTCTTGCAGTGGACTATACCTCGTTTTCCTCACTTACATTTGCTTTGTCTTTTCTGAACACCGAGGTGGTGAGAGAAGTAGCCTCAAGTTAAAGATGCACAATTTAAAATCCCACCAAAGCTTTCAGGCTGCTCCCTGGGCCTGGGAGTCACAACCACCACCATTCCATGCACATCCCACACCAAAATGAGCAACATGAACCTCTGCAAGCAGAATAAAAGGACCACGATTCTCCCAAACCTACTTCCATATCAAGAAACAATTCTTAAAGCAAGAAAGTAATAGTGTTCCTCAAATTTAGAGTCTATGTAGCATTTTAAACCATCTAAATTAAAAATAAAGTGAAAAAATGTCTTCAAATAGAAAAAGTCTCATATTCAACCAATACCTATTATGTTAATCTGAATGAAAGCATGTAAAACAAAATGAGTGAAAAAAAACCAGAAAGTGAAAGCCTACTACTGGCAAACGGACCACTCCAGTTTTACCAAACTGAACAAAGTACAAAAATAAACAACAAAAATGATGACAAATGGAAAATACCATGCTTTACTATGTTTATAAATAATACTGTTACTCACCCAAGTACAACAGAGTTTACAACTGTTAATTTTTCATAGTGGCATTCCTTTAGGATAGTCCCAATAAGTTGATTCAGAGACTTCTGAAAACCAGAGACAGATGAGAGAATGAACCCAATGCCAAGCCTCCAGATAGGCTCTGGCCCAAAATTTGTTTATGACACACACTCCCATAAGAATCAGAAGTGTACTATGCAGAGGCCTTAAGTGTTGAAAGCTTGTGAGAGCCAAGGAGGGGAGCTGGGTGGGTTCTCATTCAGTCCCAAGCCCATTCCAGGAGGCATGCAGATCTGCCCATAAAGTCTCTCTGTCAAGTGGCCAGCCATCAAGCCATTCTGAGAGAGCACTAGGGAAGGCTGTTCTAACTGGCACACCATTTCCTAGTGCTTTTACTGTCTCTACTAGAAGTGATTCTCATCCCAAGTCTCAATCTTTCTGCTCCCATTTATTTTTTTTAAATATATTTTATTGATTTTTTACAGAGAGGAAGGGAGAGAGATAGTTAGAGATAGTTCTCTCTCATCGATAAGAGAGAAACATCAATCAGCTGCTTCCTGCACGCCTCCTACTGGGGATATGCCCGCAACCAAGGTACATGCCCTTGACCGGAATCGAACCTGGGACCCTTCAGTCTGCAGGCCTATGCTCTATCCATTGAGCCAAACCAGTCAGGGCTCTGCTTCCATTTAAATTCATTTCTTTTTTTTTTGTCCTTATTAAAATGAGGAGCAAGTTATTATCATCCTCCTTGGAACAATTAATTCCCATATGATGAATTTATTTAGTTTGAACAAGAAATCAGTCACTAAAACCATATTCAATTTCTTTTCTTCTTAAGTCTTATCTTTGTGCCTCTGATGATTTTTGTTCCTCTTATCCTGAGCTTTACCAATTTCTCCACTGCCCTTCTTGACCAGTAGACCAAAATACCACAGAGGCTCTAATGAGAACCTGACCTATGATGACCTCAGTGGAAGGATGCTGTCATATCAGGGACTGACGGCTTCTCCAGTCCATCTTCTAAACTTCTCTGAATCCTTTCAGAATCTTGTTTCCTGCAAACTTTAGGGAAGATTTTTTTTGTTTTTAGAGTAAGATGGGGGCTGTAAGTTGCCATCCTATATAATAAAAGGGTAATATGCAAATCGACCAAACAGCGGAATGACTGGTCAGTATGACGCACACTGACCACCAGGGGGCAGACGGTCAACGCAGGAGCTGCCCCCTGGTGGTCAGTGTGCTCCCACAGGGGGAGCACCACTCAGCCACAAGCTGGGCTGATGGCTGGCGAGCGCAGCAGCGGAGGCAGGAGCCTTTCCCGCCTTCTCCACGGCAGTGCTAAGGATGTCTGATTGTGGCTTAGGCCCGCTCCCTGTGGGCTCCCAGACTGTGAAAGGGCGCAGGCTGGGCTGAGGGACAACCCCCCACCCCCACCCCACCAGTGCACAAATGTAGTGCACTGGGCCTCTAGTTAACAATAAGTCTCAAATCTTTCCTGAGCTGCCCATCCCTTTCCTGAGACTGGTTCAATGGGTAGTCCAGCAGAGCTGCCTGGCCCCAAACTCACTTTCCTACCTGTTGATCACAGCATTGTAAAGCTTAATGAAGTAGAGATGCATTACATTTATCACTTGCCCTAGATCCACTCAAATCCATCACTATGTCACGGCAAGAAGTTAGATTGATCTGACAGGATTTGCTCTTTTTCACAAACCCATGTAAGTTATTACTCAGTACCCTCTGCTCTTCTAGCTGTTTGTTGATTGATTATCTGACGATCAGGTCAAGTATCTTCTCTGGAATCACAGTAAACTAACGGGTCTATAATTTCCAAGATCATTCGTATTCTCCTTTTAAAGATAAGCAAGACAGCAAATGCTTCTTCCTGAGTTCTCTAAAGCAACAGCTAATGCTTTGCTAATAATGAAGCAGGGCAGCCAATTCCTTAAGTGCCCTTGGAATCACATCATCAGGGTTCATTGATTCTGTAGATAATCTTTAATCAGGCCCAGATCCTGGTAAACAGCATGAAGCCCTAGCTCAGCCTAGATCTGAAAGGCCTTGGTACCTAAGTCTAGGAAGGAAGCTGGTGATACAGGTGATTTAAATGTGTACTGCATTATGTCTTCAGCATTGCAATAAATGAATAAAAAGAACTAAAAATAAAAAGAACAGTGCCCTTGAAAGAGAGATGAAAGGTGATACTGACAGACCAAACTGAGACATGAATCAGGCTTCACCTTCATCAACATTGGTAGGACCCTCTGTAGAACAAGGGAACAGAGCTACATAATTATCCGAGCTTATAATCTAACTGAAAAGTTCAGAAACTAACATTCATTGGCATGTGTCAGGAGGTAGAAAACAGTAAAGGCCATAAGGGAGGTACCAAGCAATCATGAGGGATAAACGCACATGCAATAGGGATGTGTTGGGTTTCAGACTCTATACCAGTAAGAGATATAATATGGTATATTAGAATATGGATCCTTGATTCTAGCCTAAGAGAATCTACATAACCAAAATCCCCACACACCATCCAGGCACACCAACCCCAGAATCACCAATAGTTCTGGGAGGCAGAGGAGAAGACCCTAGAGCAGGGGTCCTCAAACTTTTTAAACAGGGGCCAGTTCACTGTCCCTCAGACCGTTGGAGGGCCGGACTATAGTTTAAAAAAAACTATGAACAAATTCCTATGCACACTGCACATATCTTATTTTGAAGTAAAAAAACAAAACGGGAACAAATACAATATTTATATTTGCATGTGGCCCGCGGGCCGTAGTTTGAGGACCCCTGCCCTAGAGCATGGACTGGGAAAGTGAATGTGGCTCAGGTGGCTTCCCAGTTATATTTCCTTTTGTACAAAGTTCCTTCTCTTAGCACATGCTCCTCAATCTGCTCCTGTCTTCCCAAGCTTAAATAGGTCTGAGTCCAATGCCCCAAAGGCAGACACTACTTTAAGGGAGAATAGGAAAAAGAAAAGGAGAAATGGGAAGGAAAAAGGGTTCTGATATCTGCTTTATGGAAAACAATATATTATTCTAAAGAAAGAATACCTTCGGGGGGGGGGGGTATTAATCATGAGAAATGAAGCCAGTTTATCTTTGAATGGACCCCATTCCTCCCTGTCTCCCAAGTGCCTGATGCCACAGTCCTCCTTTCCCCCTTCTTACTATTCCCAGGATCAACATGTCTATGCATCCCGGAACTATACACCTGATAACCCAGGCTCAGTGGGAGGAATTACAGTCCTAGAGCCAGGCATAACCAAGGTCTCCACAATACAATGAACTTCCTTTCAGCTCCCAATCATTCCTCCAAAGCAAACACCAAGCACTCCAAGATCACATAGCATAGGTGCCCCTCTGCTGCTAATACAAGCTTCCTAGCAGCACTACCTTAAAAGGTCTCTTGATATAGTCAGTGGTTAAGGAAAAAAAAAAATGTTCCTTTCCAACAGACCAACAGCGGTACTTGTTCAGGTTATCTAATGCTGCATAACAAATCATCCCAAAGTTTAGTGGCTTAAAACATCAATAATCATTTATTATCTCTCACAATTCTGTAAGCCAGGAATTCAGGAGTGGCTCAGTTGGCCAGTCTGGCTCACAGTCTCTCCTGAGGTTGAAGTAAGATGTCCATTGGGGCTGGAGTTATCTAAAGGCTTGACTGGGGCTGTTGGATTCACTTCCAAGATAGCACCAAGAAACATGACTGGCAAGTTGGTACTGGCTTTTAGCTAAGAGCTTTAGTTCCTATATACACGTGCCTACCCAAAGGGCTGCTTGAATGTCCTCATAGCATGGTGGCTGGCTTTCAAGAACAAGTGATCCAAAAGAGCAAGTGGACTACAATGCTTTTTAGGAGTTAGCCACAGAATGTGGCTTCCACTATACTATATTGGTTATACAGAGCTAGCAGATTCAGTGTGGGCGGGGAACAACCAAGGATATGAATATTAAGAGGCAAGAATTGCGGGGGACCATCTTGGAGGCTGACTACCACAGTATTCCTCCAAGAACATGCAGTAGTAATGGAAGAGGAAAGGAGAGAGGAAGGGTGGGACAAAGGAAATATTTTGATTCCCAAAGGGTGAGGCCGAGAGAAATAATGTACCCAGTTTTCTCCAGAGACTGCCTTACCCTAGCATGCCTGAACCAAGTCCTGCTTCCTAGGCAGGAACTCCAGATTAGTAGCTAAAAGCCAGGAAGACAGGAGAAAGTTCCTCTGGGTCCCAGGAAGCAAGACTATCCTCCCCGCCCCCTCCTTCCCACCCCACCTTTTCTGAAGCAATGATGCAACAGTTACCTGAGGTTGAATCTGTGGCTTGTCACACGTGGCCTCAAAGTCCAGCACTAAAAAGTAGTGATACCTCTGGGGAGGGAAGGACACCATTGCTGCCATGGATGCGCCAAAGCCGTGGGCCGCCAGCTTTCTGGTGGATATGGAGCAGAACTCCGGAACACCACAGGGAGAAAATAAGTGGGAGCCCAGCACTTTTCTTGCTCTTGAAAGTAAATATGAAGAAAATCGAGCTGCTCCAGTCTGCAAAGGTGCTAGCATTGAACATCCAGAAGCATCTAAAACTTAGGGGAGGAAAAATTAAAAACAAAAAAAAACAAAAATAAAAAAACAGAGAGCCTGGGTTACTCCCCTCCCACTGTGGCCCTGTTCCATCTAGTCTTCAGGGATAGTCACACAATATGAACCACTCCCGTTTGCTTCTGAGCCCCTTTTCTTAATCACTGTATTCATTACTGAAGTTCAAGACCCTAATACTGGTCCCTGCCGCATTATGACAGCTTGGAGTTTCCCAGATCATTCTCAAAACAACACTGACCTTCATCTTTACATGGAGCTCTCATGTTCAAAAGAGAGGAGAGAAAAATTCTGTGCTCACTTCTCAGGTGGTGACAGCTAACATTAAAGCTAAGGTTCCCAAAGTAACATGAAGGGACCCAGTTGCACAATCAGTCCTGGGAGCTAAGTAGACTCAAAGGGACAGCTGAGAACACCCAATATTCTCTCCTCAGTTCCATTCCGAGCCATTTGCCCCTAGCTTTCCTGTCTGTATCTTGACATCTCTACATACCTTCCTCCCTTCTCCAACGTGAAAGCAAACAGCCAATCACAGGGAAGCTTGCTCATGATATTCTGCTGATTCCCCAGCCCCCACACCAGTAAGTGGCACCCTGGGAGAATGAAAACGCCTGCAGAGCACAGCTGGCAACAGCCTCAGGCCTTCCCATTTGCTGCCTTTAGAATCAGTCTTTCTACTAGAGGCCTTGAATGACTGCAGGACTTTCTTTAAATAGGGAAGAAAAAGAGAAAACCCAGATGTGGCAGTAATGGGAGCATTGCTAAAAATCTAGTAAAGTTTCTGAGTGAACATGTGCAAGAAAAAAAAAATCCAAATGACTTTTCAAGTTTTCCCTTTAAATTTGCAGAATGTCTGCTCCTTAGAGGGCTAACGAAATATAAAAATCAAAGCCTAAGTTTTAAATAACTCAAGCTTCCTTAAAAAAAAAAAGGGAACAAAGCAGAAATTTGGTGTTTTCCCCTCTTTTATACCAAATACTCAAATTCCCTCAAAGTCAGACAAGAAATTTCACTGCTAATACAGAAATGGCCATAGTTTCTGCCTTTTGGAACCCCATGCTTGCAGAGCCAAAAGCTTGTCTCTGAAAGACTGCAAATGAGCGCTTGCTCCCTCACACAGGGTGGAGGGGGACAGCAGTCCGTGAAGTCCAGAGCATATTCAGAGGCAACAAGGTCACTACTACCTGAGTGGACATGGGACAATACCAAGTATCACTTCTCATCCTGGCTCTCCCAACTCACTGAATGAGCTACGATTATTTGCCTGCACATTTATTAGGATACTAGAGGCCCAAAGTACAAAATTCATGCAAGGGTCTCAGCCCCTGCCACCTCTGTGGCTGCCTCTGCCTCAATCCTCCGTCCGGAAGGTCATCCGGTCTAATTAGCATATTACATTTTTATTATTATAGATATGCTAGTGTGCATTCTCAATTTTCCTATCCCTATAGTGAGATTCCATGTAGATTCAATAGAACAAAGACCAAAAATTATTTTAAATTCGTCATGGTTCCTGCATATGCACAGTGCTTGTTTTCACCATAGCTTCCCAGCCTCTCCAAAAATGCAGCCAAAACTCAGCCCGGAGTAGACAAGAGCTGGCTTGAGTTTCATTAGGGAATCTCTTGGAAAGGGAAATGGGCCAATAACCCTTTGAAAGCCGGAATCCAAAATAACTCTTCATATCACCCACTCCTGAACAGTACTGAAGCCTTGATGAGATAGGAGATACCAGTCTGCTCACATTATGCTTCCTAGTTTGGTCTAAAGTTCTTCAGGGCCTTAGAATACTTCTCTAACCGCTCAAGGTCAGGCCATGCATAAGGATTTTTGAAAGTCTTAATGTTCTCCAAGTATGTAAATACAGTATATATAGTGTATGTACAATCAACCAGACCTCATCTGCCAGATGCTACAGGCAATTAAATGTCATGATTAAGGAAAGCTTGCATCCTGGTTTTACCAGTTATTTACCATGGCACAATGGGCAAACTCTATTCTTCGATTTCTCACCTGTAAAATGACAATAACAGCTCCTACTCCTTAAGTGAGAGTGAAATGAGAGGACACACGTAAAGCACTAAGAGCAGTGTCTGGCACATAAGGGCTCAATAAATATTACCTTACTATTGGGATAATCTAAGATGGCTGCAGAATAGATGGACGCTACACTCACCTCCTCCCAGCACCAAACTGGATTACAACTAAATTATAGATCAATATTAGCTTACTGTTATTACTACTACCTTATTGGGCTATGCCCACCTGGTCAAACCTACATCCCTATACTTTGGGCCTATAAACCCACTGAATGCATAACACACCCTCAGAGAGTAACATTAATGTCTCCTACATCCTAGGATCTCTAGATCTCTCATATACAATACTATATATATGCTGATACCCTTCCATGGACAACATATTAATGGCCAGAGTTCCTTTTTCCGGCAGGTCTTGCTTTTCTCACCTGATTTCACCCACATCAAATAGTTTCTCTTGTAGGAAGTCTTGAGAGCAGACATTAGTAGACCAGGCCTCCACATGTCAGCAGTCACTGGGTTCTATACTTCCCTTACTTCTAAAAACCAAGTTCAACTCAAGTCAAGAAACAGAGGGCACCTCTTCCTCTTTCCTTACTGAAAAATTCAATCTAATGGCTTTAGGCAGGTGACAACAACAATTGGAATGGGGGAAGCAGAAGGGTCTCGAGGTTAGAATGAGAGTCCACGTAGGTGAGGAGAGCAAATGCAGGGAGGTGATGTAGCATGTCAGAGCCCATGTGAAGTGTGGAGGGCATCCACAGGGGAGTGGTGGAGGAGTCCAATGTGGTGAGTAATGGGTAGGGTAAAAAAGGCATCCAAGAGGGGGAAAGAGCAGTGGCAATGATGGGAGATTACTTATATAAAGAGGAATTAATTAAAGAAGGGCATATATTAAGGGTAATGGAAACCCCATTTCTCACTATTAGAGTATAGAATTAAAATATGGAAAAAGGAAAAGATAAATTTCTGATACATAATAAAAATAAAGCTAGATACAAATGTGAGTATGAATATACACACACAGGTACATATACAAATATATAAATACATGCATATATATTTCCTAGCTCTGCTGAAGGGCCAAGGAGCAGCAACACTCCAATAACAATGAACACACATAGCACCCAGTTGCCTTCTAAATAATACTCTCCAGAGCTCTTTGAGAAATAGCTAATTCCAGGGCTATGGTAGAGAAAGGGACAAGATGAACCTGGAATATCTTATGCCAGAAAGCAAGGAAATTCTCAATGATAGTAACATATCAAAAAGATGCAGAAGTCAGCTTCAAGGGGATCTGGCAAAATAAATAATGATATTAATAGATTATAATGAGCTAAATAAAAAGGAAACTATGACTTCATAAAGATATAAGTAAATAAATAAAATTCAAGTCTGATAAGGGATATTCACATAGTTTGGAAGTACCTCCCCACAGAATGTTTATTATAACAGGAAGTAAGCTTACAATGGGGAAGCCTGGCAGACATCACCGTAATCCACTGAACAAAATGAGCATCATTAATAATGGGATAAAGCAAAATCACGTACCACAAGATATAAGATGCAATGAGAAGAACAAAGCATCATTTCTGTGATATTCAAAGATGTATAACCTAAATATAATCATCAGAGAATATCAGAAAAACCCTAAATGAAGGACAGCCTATGATGTCCAAAAGTATCAAGGTCATGGCCCAGTTGACGTGGCTCAGTGGTTGAGCATCGACCTATGAACCAGAAGGTCACGGTTCGATTCCCAGTCAGGGCACATGCCCAGGTTGCGGGCCCGATCCCCAGTGTGGGTGTGTAGGAGGAAGCCAATCGATGATTCTCTCTCATCACTGATGTTTCTATCGCTCTCCCCCTCTCTTTTCCTCTCTGAAATAAATAAAAAATACATATATTTTTTAAAAATCAAGATCATAAAGGTCAAGGTATAGTTACTTAGGTAAGTCTAAAGGAGATTAAAGAGACTCGATAACTAAAGGCAATGCACAATTCTGAACTGGATCATTTTGCTACAAAGAACATTATTGGGACAACAGGCAAAGCTTGAATGGGGTTGAGGATTAGATGGAGGTAATGTTATCAATGTCAATTTCCTAGTTTTCATGATTGTATTTTGTTTAGGCAGGAAAATGTCCTTGCATTAGGAAATACATGCAAAGTATTCAGGGTGATGGGGCGTTAGATCAACAACATAACTCTCAAATGGTTCAAAAAAATTTCTTTGTATTAAATTTCCAACTTTTATGTAAATTTGGTCTATTTCAAACTTTTTAAAATTTATCTTTTAATCCATATGCAATGCTGTTTTAAAAAAGAAACCAAGAACAGACAGTATGTAAGGAAGCAATCTCCCCATACTGTCCATAGAAGGTAGGTTGCATGCTCTCCTCTAGTGGGGGAGCTGGCGAGACTCCATCAGAGCCCCCAGTTGGTGCCCCTCACTGGGCACTCCTGCCACCATTAGAGCCCTAAGTGCAGTGGAGCTTCACCTGCCCTCGTTTTCTCTGGCTTCTAGGGGTTTCTCTTTTCTATTGATGTCTTTATACTTTAGTCATAAGTTTGCAGAATATAAGTCTAGAACTTATATTATCAACTGGGACTTTGAGTATCTAGTTGAGGGGCAAAACGCAAAAGAAACAGTTTATGATTCTGTGTTTTTCTTCATACAATCTTTCATCAGAGACCAAGATTTATACCATTTATTCTCAGATATCCTTTTATTTCTCCTAGTAAATTAACAGTAGTAAGTAGCTTATGGTGAGGAGGAAAACGAATGATTCCCTTCTCAAAATGAAGGGACCAGCCCCCTAGGGGCAGGGGAGGGGTAAACAGGACTGCCACAGGGCTAGTCAGATTTGGAGAAACAGGCCTGAGCCACAGCCCCTGGAGGATGGTCTCTGTGCAGAGTATTTACACAACAGACACCAATGGCTCCTCTGCAGCCATTACTGTCGGTCAGGTAAATAACGCATGTGCCAAAACACACATTTAATGAGGGGAATAATATGCCTTTATAAAAAGCCTCAATCTGTATTTACCTGAGAGACCAGAGGAGCACCAAATCACCAGATTAGTGGAACCACAGAGGAGTCATTCTGGTGTCTTGGGTAAATAGACATTTTATAGCCTTCCATTACTAGAGGGGGGAAGGGAGGGCAAAGGGAGGGGGGCCATCCTTTAACATCCACATGCACAGGCCAGGGGAGCCTGGGGGATGGAAAAGAAGAAAAGCCCATCATGAAACACGGGATCTACTCCCACCCTATCTCCCCAACCATATATACTTGAAATGGGGGGGTGGGAGGTGGAGGGAGGCAGGAAGGTTTGTACACCCCTGGATTCAATCCATTCCATTAAAAGCCAGACTGGTGGCAGAAGATTCCAGAGAAACTCCAAGGCACCAGAGGCAGGTTCTGAGTCCAGCTGACTGGAAGCACCTGGGTCAGCTGCGGTTTCCCCAGTTCCCAGACCTGGGGCAAGCCTCTATCCCAATCTGACCAGTAGTATCACAACTGCTCAGGCACCTGAGTCACAGACGCATCAACAGACAATACAGTAATACGTGTCTGGAACTTACTCGGTCACAGGCTCTATCTTAGGCAGCTAAAAATAGCCTGGGGAAAATATAAATAAACCGTATGCCTTAAAAAGTAATAATCTTCAATCTAATGAATGCACCCTTACTGTCAGACCACTTTGATGAAAATTAGACTATCAAAGGGGAAAGAAAACTTAAGAGGTGACACAGTCCAGCCAGCCAGTGAAAAGGAGCTCCAGAAAAAGAAACGATTGCACAAGGTTCACAAAGCAAGAAAGAAGAATAGAACCCAGAGCTCCCAACTCCCAGTTCAGGGACTTGGGCCACTGCCCCAACACAAGGCCTCATCACCTGTCCCCCAAGTGGAGGCCAAGGGCCTGAGAGCTAGGTCTAATATGCTGAGAGGTAGAAGCTGAGACAACAAAGCTTGACATGCACTGGATCCTCTACACAACTTCCTGATGGCGCCAAAATGGAATGAAGAAGGAACTCTAAAGCTGGGTTCTCAATTCAACAAAACATTCTCCTCTCTAGAACCTGTCACTTCTTGGCCTGTAGCTACAGCTGCTTTGGCTCCAACACAGGGCTAGGGAAGGCTCACCCAATGTCAGAAGCAGTTGCTAATCCCAAACTATCAGCAGAGCAAAAGTCACTGAAGACCTCGAGGAACTTAAAATTCTGGTGGCAGCATCACAGGCCATTGGAGGTTCACTCTCCCCATGGCTGTCTCCACGGGCAAGGCAGCACAAAAAAGAAGTGACTGTGCTCAGTCGGAGTGGCTCAGTGATTGAGTGTCGACCTACAAACCAGGAGGTCATGGTTCCATTCCTGGTCAGGGAACATGGTCAGGTTGCGGGCTCAATCCCCACCCAGTGTGGGCTGTGCAGGAGGCAGCCTATCAATGATTCTCTCTCATCATTGATGTTTCTATCTTCCTACCTAAAATAAATAAAAATGTATTAAAAAATAAAATAAACAAAAATAAAACTAAAAAGAAGTGACTGTGATTTGCCTGCTGTCTGCCAATCCATCAGCCACATCCAGTAGTTTGGCAAATTCCATAGAGGGGCCAAAGCTGAGAAACATCTCTTTGCAAAACCCTACAAGTCAATTCTGACCCCACTGCATACAAGTAGGGGCAAAGGCTTATTTCCTAACACATCATAAATAAGAGAAATGGATGAAGGGCAGGGTATGGTACTCTCACCCTGTTAAGCACCTCCTACACTCGTAGACAGCATCTGATCCCAAAACCTTCTACTTACGAGACGGAGAACTGATAGAGAAACAAGGAGTCATATAGCTAGTTGTCAAAAGGCTGGTATTAGCCAAGCTTAGGTTTTAATCCTAACTCTAATACATATTCTTTATAATGACAGCTATAGAAATATTTATCTCTTAGGGGTCTGATGTAGACACACAACATATATAAAGTGCTCTGCACAACAGTAAGTGCTCAATAAAAGGGAGCTATTGCTGTTAACATGATAAAGAGGAAAGGAAAACAACATTTTCTGAAAATCTACTATAAGGCTCATTATTAGGAATTTACATATTTCATCCCATTTAATCCTTTCAACTATCCAGCAAAATGGGTAACAGTATTACCACTTTACACATGAGAAAACTGAGGCTCGGAGGCACTTTGGGTCCTGTTCTCCTCTCCCATGCTTGACGGCCCATGTTTCCCCACTGGATTGATCCCCCCTCTGCCAGCCATAAGGCTAATAACAATGCATATCCACTTCAGTGTGGTGTGTTTTTTGGGGGGAGATAAGGTGTGACTTTAATTCAAACTAACTCAACCACAAGCAATAATTAAGTTTGTCCAATTCATCCAAATTTGTTTTCGTAACCATTTTTAAATATATTCTAACAAGAAAAACACATTGCAGTCCTGGGTACAAAAAGCAGAAACAGGAAGGGGTACCCTGGATTAAATAACTGCAGCACAAGGAACACAAAGCCTCTTCTACAACAATTCCAGGGGAGCAAATCCTCCCATTGCACAGAGCAGAGAAACTGGCAGGAGGCAAGGTGACAATCAGCTCTTGCTCAGTTCCCTAAATTAGATGTTTTCTTTTACAAATCTGTGCCTTGGCAAATGCTCCTTCCTCTGTTTTAAAACGTACTTCTATTTTCGCCAGGCAAATTATTGCTCCTTCCTCAAAATCCAACTCAAATCTCCCCTTTTGGGGAGCTTTGTCTGACACCATCATAAAGTTAATTGATCCAATAGCACAGTTTATCCTCACTCGATAACTTTTATCTCACTAGATTGTAAGATTTTAGCTATCTGGTTCTCCTACCAGCCATTTTCAGGAAGGTGAGGTTGGAAGATAGTAGGTATAGTTGTGTGTGTGTGTGTGTGTGTGTGTGTGTGTGTGTGTGTGTGTTTAAAAATAATATCTGACATGATAATTTCTTTGACTTGTCTTTGGTCAGACTCTTTGCTGCATTTTAAAATTTCAAGCAGCATTAAAGAAAAGCATAAAATTAGTTTTCTCCATCTAACATTGCATGAGTTTAAAAAGTATGAGAAACACTGAGCTAGACATAGATCCTTAAGGGCAAGGACCACATCTTATTCATTTCTGTATTCCCAGTCAGAGCCAGGCACAAGCAAGTGTGAGTCAATGTTTGCTGAATGAATGTATGTGCCCAAAGTCATAATGTCAACTGGGCTGGAAACAGAACATGTTAGAGCAGAGCAGGGTCTAAGTACCAATCAAAGCTCCTTTCTCTCTCTCTCTCTCTCTCTCTCTCTCTCTCTCTCTCTCTCTCTCTCTCCCTTCCTCCCTCCTTCCTCCTAAGCCACCCCATTCTGTCCTCTCAGTTAAAGAGAAAGGGGAGAAACATTGCCTTGGTGCCAGAATACTATTAAAAGGATTAATTTAGGGACCAGCGTTTGGACTGTCACATCCAATCACTACCACAGATCTACAGCTTCCCAAATCAAGCTCATGCAAAGAGGAATCAATTGCAAGGACACAGAGGGTCTGAACAGGCATACTAATGGCCTCCTGAGGTGCCAGCGGCCAGCTCTGACACTCCCATAAATTATCCGCCTTTTGATTTTACCTGTAGCTGTGGGGCACAAGGCACAATTTTGAACATATCAAAGCAATCTCTTGTAACCCAAGGCTCCCCCAAGAATGTCCCCAAAGGAGGACAAGCTAAAAACAATGACCCAAAGGGAATCTGCTTCTCAACAGGCCTGTTCCTAGCAGCCATCAATTAAAATCCAACAGGACCAAGAGGATAAAGTGGGACCCAAATTAAGCCCAGCATATCTGGATAAGGCATGCATCAGAACACATTTCTGCAGTGGCTACACATCTCTGACTCAGAGGAAGAGAAATCACAGCAATAAACTAACAATTTCATCTGGAGGCAAATCTGTACTAGCTCTCACGATACCTTATAGCATGACCTTGGGCAACACACTTAACCTTACTGGGCCTCAGTTTCCTCAATGGGTAGCAGGGATAACAATGCTGACCACCTGACCCACTTCCTAGAGTTGTGAAAAGTAATAAAAGACATCCGAGAGGCGCTACAAAGATGTGAGGCCACAAGGGTGGCAATACTAATAAATAACTCAGACCGACGGGGAGAGATGACTGGTCACACTTCAGTGCATTTCTTTTGGGTAGCTGCTCTCTCAATTCGCTTCACTGATGGTATGGGGACTAAGGTCCACACCGAACTAAGTTCTGGGATTCTAAATGGGATCCCTGCTCTCTAAAAATGTTCCATTATGAAGAGCAGTGCCTTGCTTTAGTTGTAACTTCCTCCTGTCTGCTGACTGCCTCGCCTCTGCCAGGGTCTATGTTTCTACCATATGGCACAAATACAATTATGAGGACCCAAAAGATACTAAGCCACAGGCCAACTCACCCAATTGCTGGCTGCTTTTTAAGAAATTATTGTGTAAAATACTATTAGTAACAAAAGTTAAATACACTGTACTAAGAGCTTTACATATAGTATCTCATTAAATCCTTTAACCAACACTATTAAGTTCCATTATCCATTTTACAGGTAGAAAAGCTAAATTCAGGGAGGTAAGTCACTTAACCATGGTCACATAACACTGTATCAGAAACCTACAGGCTTCCCTTCAGCAATTAAAGTACACTGGGGCTTGTAGGAGGAGGAAACAATTCATCAAACACTCGGCTTCATTTCGTCCCTGTGCCAAAGCAACATTCCCAAAACCAGAAAAAAAAGGCATCATTTTGCCACAAGCAAGGAGAGACTGAGTAGGACAATGAGGGCAATTCCCAGAAAGCTTAGGAAAATGGGTGGTTCTCTGTGTGTACAGTTCAGGAAGTTCAAAGCAATCGTCATTGAGCTATAAGCCCTAAGACCAAGATCTCTACCAGGGCTCCATGAATTTCCTATTTCTTTAAATAGGAACGAGTTCCCAAAGTCTTTTCGATCATTTGACACAAACTTTCCCTTCCTACATCTTTTCTAGTCTGTGAAATGGGAGCTGGTATCACCAACAAATTCTTTGGTAGACATCTTTTAAGCTCCAGTAGATGGCCTGGAAATCAGTAAAGAGAACAAGTATACACATATAGGCAAAGATTCAGTTATACTCAATCTTTAAGTGTCAAAATACTGCCTCAAAGAGGGAAATATAAAATGCTACCCACGTAACTGCCACAGTCTCCTTACTGGTCTCTCTGCTCCAGTATTGTCTCCTTCTACCCATTCTTAACACTGAAATCAGAGAAACTTTCTAAAACATATATCATCAGTCCACTGCTTAATACCTTTTCATGAATTCTTACTGCTCTTATGAGAGTCTGCTCCAAGGGCTGGCAAACTGTGGCCCACAGGCCAAATCCAGCTGCCATTGTTTTTATAAATTTTACTGGAACACAGCCATGTCATTCATTTTCGTACTATGTCTGCTTTCATGTTGTTACAGTAGAGTTGAGTAGAGTTAAATAATTGTGACAGAGACCCACAAAACCTTAATATGTACTGGTCTTTTACAGAAAAAGTTTGCTGACCTAGTCTAATTTTTCCCCTACCCACCATCTGCTTCTAAGATCCTTAAGGTCCTGGCCTCTGTTTACCTTTCCTGTTTCATTTCTCACCATCTTCCTACCCTTTGCCCACAGAGTACTCTTTCAATCACACTAAACTTCAGTTTCTCAAATTCAATAAAGCTCTGACCTTCACACTTGGTCCCTCATGTTTTCATCTAATTCCAGATGAAGAGGTTACTTCCTGAGTAGCCTTCCCTAAGTCCATTGGTCTGGGTGAGGGACCCTTCTGAGTACTCCCAAAGCACCTATACTTACCTTATTACAGCACTCACAGAGTATAATATTGCTACTTTACTATCTGTCTTTCCCATGAATTTGTAAGCTCTTTGGTCAGGAGAAGTAGCTATCTTATTTAGCACCACAATCCCAGGGCCTAGCAAAGTGTCTGGCCCTTAGTTATGAAAGAAACCGCCTCTGAAATCCTGGATATCAATCATCAGAGTCTACCTTTTTAGCTAGCCCCAATCCGTGTAAAATGGAGACAGGCTGGGATTAACCAGCCACCCAAAGGTGACTCACAACCCAAATTAAACCATGATCCCAAAGGCCTTGGTCAAATGTATTAACAAAAGTCAAATGAATGTGTTCCTTCCTACTGTCTAAAGATGTTTGTTTCTCAGAATAAAGAACTATTCCAGCTTATTAAACCTTTCTGAACCTAAAGGTGTTCATGAAATGCCCACAAAGATATCGTGACAGAACTTGAGAGTCTGGATACCCTACCTCCAACCCTCACACACATAGACTCTGGGTAAGTTTCAGTGGTCTTTGAGCATATGGTGTCTTATTAGAAAAAGCTATACACAAATACAATCTGCACCCGCCCCGACCCCTCACCCTCCAAGCTCAAATACTCATAAAGAAGAAGTCAAGCCAAACTTGACCATGCAGCAGAATTCTCACCTCTCCTTACTTCGAAGATGCCAAGGCTGGTAGCTGGGGATGCTGAAGGTTCTGTGAAAGCTGGAAAGCCCCAATGCTGTGGATAAATACACATCTCTGCAACAAGTCTATTTCAATACAAAGGATCAAATCCTCATGGGGCTGCTATACGAAAAAATTTAAAGACCACCAGTATACTTCAAACTCCTAAACTCAAACTACTTTGGGATAACAGCCATCTATGTGGAAGACAGTGCCTGTATAGAGGTTTCAGAAGCTACTGGTAGTATATATTTTTGGAATGAGGAATTTTATGTTCTCTAGTAGCATATTTTTCTTCCTAAGAGACTTACCTCCTAGGAACACTAAACATTTACAATATCTAAGCTTGGACTGAGAAAGAGGCCATAAAGTTGTATGCTCTCTGGATAATCCCAGAATCCTGGTCTAGTCAAGGAGAGGACACTAGTAAGGACGGCAATATTCAGAACTCAGGTCTTTTACAGGAAAAGTTTGCTGACCTAGTCTAATTTTTCCCCCCGAGGGCCAGGATTAGAGGAGGGGTTGCCACAAACACACAAGCCATATTGCAAATGCCCACATAAACTAGGAAACACTTGCAGGATACTTCCAGGTCTGCCTCAAGTTCTTAGAAAATCAAGGTAACCAAATTCCAAATCAACTCATCGATGAACACCTATCATTATTTATCACCTAATTCAGATCTTCCAAAGGACTAGAAGTTGCAGAGGTGCCCTTATAAACTAGCAAAATGCCCTTTGCACAGAGAAACACCTAGGCTTGGAATCAATCTATTCCTGTCTACCACTCTATACACATTTAAGACTTTATTCTACTCAGATTCTCTGAGAAAATGTCACTCATCAACTTAGCCCACCACAAACAAAACACTTTTCAAGAGGAAAAGGAATAAAAGCACTTTTATTTGGAATTATAAGTTGGGAGGAGAGCTCTCAGCCAAGCTCTATGACCTAGCTAGCCGATTATTTACAGGATCTTAGGGCGGGAATTGTTAATGAGCTTTTAATTTGGAGTGCTTAAGTTGCCAAAGTGCTCTGAGCTCCAGTGAAGCACCACAGAATCCATAAAGGAAACCTTATCAATCACTTCCCGGCAGCTCCCTTCCCCCACCCCCCACCTCTCTGAGGAAAGGCAGCCAAGTGAGTTTCTAACCAAGATCACAGACACACACATTAGTGGAGTCACACTCCAAGTCCCTGTTTATAAATGGGCTTTTAAATGGTAGGGGATTCAGGTATAATATACTTAAGCTCCAGGCACGAACCCACTAAAACAAGGCCTGCTGTGTATGATAAAGTCAGAATAAAGCAGAATTTGATGAAGCCAATTTCTGGTGGAAACTCTACAATCAAAAATCATTCAGCCAATCACAACCTACTATAGTTCAAATAGTGCATAGTCTTTGGCCAATGGGATTCCTGTTTTTTTGCCCTTCGGCTGGGAGACTGGTAAAATGTCTGACAAGAGCTACTGCCAGACAACTATAGTAGAGGCAATGATAGACACCATCAATTTGCAAAATCCAGCCCAAAGGACAGAATCCAACCCTCCTTCCCCCAATGGGGGGCCACATTCAGCATCCTCCAAGTCAACAGGAGCAGTTACATTTTGCAAGAACTCGAAGTCAAGCCCCAATCCTAGTTCACGCTTTTTTGTTTTAAGACAGCACCTGTTGCTGTAACATTTGCAGGAAAAAACAAACAGAAAGCTAGCCAGTTAGGCCCCTTATTCACTCACTCCTTCCACCATCACTACTACCACCGCTACAGATTTACAAAGAGGTAAACTAACCTTATGTGTCTGTGTGGGTGTTGGGGAGGGGGGAAGGGGATGTTCTATCTGCTATTCCCCTAGCTGGATTTCTATCCTCTCTGATCAAACCTCTCTTCCTCCTCCCTGGTAATCCCATGTAAGAAGTCAGTACCCTTAGTCACCCCACCCGTCTGTCTTGCAGAGCCCTGCCCCACGCCCTCTCCGCCTGACCATTACTCAGTAGATCACGCATCCAGGGTGAGCACATGGGCCAGCACCCAAGCTGCACAAACTGTGCGCGCCGCGACCCTCTCACCCCGCATGCATCAACCAGGGCCCACTCTGGGGAGCCTCTCCGCATCACCCACCCCAGGGTGTTGCCCCCAACTCGGGCCCATCCAAGTCCAGGGGAGAGTAAGGGGAGGGGCAGGGGGCCAGGAGACCAGTCCTCCTTCCCAGGGCCGCCCCCGCCCCCCGTCAGCAGCAGGAGAGGCTGTCGCCATGGCAACGCCCGCTCCTTGGGGCCAGCGCGGCAGGCTCCCTCCAGGTGCAGGCCCCGACGTCTCCCTCGGCCCCAGCAGGCGCTCGGGGCAGTTTACGGCAGCGGGCGCGGCCCGCGCCGACTGCGGCGCCGGCCGGACAGAGGCAGGGCCAGCTCCGCTCGTTTCCCACCGCCCGATCCCGGCCGCCTCAAAAGCAGCAGCCAGCACCACGAGTCCACAACACACCGACTCACCTCCGCGCACTCTGACCCCGGCCGACGTGGTGGACGGGCGGGCGCAGTGGCCAATCGCTGAGCCCGCCACCGGCTCCTTCGACCAATGGGGTGTAGGTGGGCGGGGCTTCTTCTCCCCAAATGTTAACTCTCCCGCCGACATGCGCGCTAAGGGATGTCAAGATGGAAGTTCCCGGAGGCCGGCTTTATGGGACTTGTAGTTTTGAGGTGGCAAGTACTCATAAGACAGTGAAGGCGGGCCTCGTTTTCGACTGTGAAAGAAATTTAAAAACACACAAAAAAAACCACGAAAACTTTCCAAGGCTTAGAGCAACCCAAGGTCCACTTTCGTTTTCCCAACTTAAACTATATTCTACAAGGTGAGTACAGGCTCACAAGGTGACGTTGTATTTAGGTGACAACTTCTCAGGATTTGTTCATTCCACAGGTCCTTAGCATTCACTCTCTGTGGTGGGCAGGGGGCGGAGGGAGAGCCGAGAAGAGGGGTGTTTAGGCTAAGAAGAAAATGCTTAGTTTTTTTTTCTAAGACTTCTCAAGGGCCTTCCTAAGGAAGAGGGCATTAACTCGTTCAGGTGGGCTCCAGAGGGAACTTACAGGTTAAAAGGATCCCGGCCGCAAGAGTGAAGAGTTTCCATAGTCAGCCTCTGCCAAGCTCTTCCGCCAGCTGGAGAGAACGCTGGCCAAAGCCAGAGCTGTGTTTCTCCATCCGGGTTATGGCTCCCTGGGAGGTCAAGGGACCAGGTCTGAGCTGGGTGACCCCCACCTGGACCAAGCCAGTGATGGCTTTGACAGCCTCCCACACAGGCTTCAGTTAGCAGGCCCTCTGTCTGCTGTCTGCATATTTTCAATAAGGAGAAACCATGTCATATCTGGGCCCTGCCACCTCAGATCTGACCTTAACATAATGGTTGCCACTTGAGCCCGAAATACCTTCCTTTTTTATTTTTTTTTTAAATATATTTTATTGATTTTTTTTTTTTTTACAGAGAGGAAGGGAGAGGGATAGAGAGCTAGAAACATCGATGAGAGAGAAACATGGATCAGCCGCCTCCTGCACACCCTCCACTGGGGATGTGCCCGCAACCAAGGTACATGCCCTTGACCGGAACCGAACCTGGGACCCTTCAGTCCGCAGGCCGACACTCTATCCACTGAGCCAAGCCGGGTAGGGCTGGGAATACCTTTCTTAATCCCATGTAATGGCGTAGGTTATTCTGCTCTGCACCTATTCAATTCATCACATTGTTTTGTAATTGCCTATCTCCTTTTTGTCTCTCCCCCAGGACTGTAAACTCCCTTAAGGTAAGCAATATTTCCATATTGTTCGAGCTGTATCAGTAATATCCAGCACAGTGCCAGGCAAAAGCAGGCACTCAATAAATGTTTGTGGAAAAATGAGGTGAATAGACATCAGCAGGGATAGATGTCACTTAACTCTAGGTCAGTAAGGTGGAAGCACATCTGCCTATATTCCCTGATTCTTGGAGCTGGAATTGGGTCTTCCTCCTCCATTAATGTCATCTAAATATTAATCCCAGTTGATCGGTAAGTCAACATACTAGTATATTTATAGGGCCTCTCCTAAGTTTCAGGCACTGTTTCTGTTGCTGAGGATTAATTGGTGAATAATACATATAAAACCTGTATCCTCGTGGAGCTTTTATATTGGAGAGGAGAAGGATGAGGAAAAACAGACAATAAATAAGTAAGTACGTAGATAAATAAAATTAGACAAATAAAAGGCCCTGAGATAGCCTCTTCTGTCTCTGGCTTTATTATATCCTGAGTCTGGCCTGAGAATAGGGCACAGCCAACCTTCTTGTCTGTAAGAATGAAGTAAACCTGCACTATCTGGGTTGGAGACTCTCTTTAAAGCCCAGTCCCAGTTTTCTCCATGGAACTTTCCATGGCCACCTTGATTTCCCCCAGAATGTGCTTTTTCCTCCTTTGTGCTCTAGAGCTCAATTGCATAGCTTCTAGGACTTCAGCAGACTGTAAGCTCTTTTTAGACAAAGACCAGGCGACATACATTCAAATAATAGAACAGTTTACAAGCTCACTCTACGCTTGGTGCCTTATAGTGCCGCAAACCCAGCATTTGGCTCCATCAAGCCTTTGACACTGTTGTGATTTTCTCTGTTTTCTGGTTTTCTAGAAAGCAGAGCCTGAAGCGAAGCTTATGGGGTAAGACTTCATTAGGAAGTATAATCTCAGGGCAGCAAGAGTGAGAGGGAAAAGGGAAGTGAGGCAGGGAAGGAGGGAAAGAAAATATAGGGAGTATAAAGTTGACCAGAGCTTCAAAAAAGACACAGGTAGTTGCCTTGTCATTCAGTCCATGTAGAACCATCACTTCTCAGACAGAGAGAGAGGGTTGTATCATCCCACCACTCAGGTAGCCGCAGGGGGTGTCAGATCCCACACCCTAAAACACAGTGGTTCATCTGCGGCTAGAAATGGTGAGAGGAGTCATATACAGCCTCTGGTCAAATGAGCTTATTGTAGTCCTACCACAGTGGGTACATTGGAGGCTCTGTCAAAACCTAATCCTCCTCCCAGAGGAGGCTAAGACAACCAGATGTGTTAGTAAATGAGTGACAGTAGTGGCAGCTGGGCTATCCAAAGAGTAAGTGGCCACGACCCAAGGTTGGGGGTGGAGACAGGGCAAGTGAATTTTTGGAGGCAGATGAGCTGAACCCAATACCCAGACATAGATATAACCCTGGGCAGCCTCCTGGCTGCTGGTTTAAGTGACTGAGCTAAAGTGAACACTGAGAACAGGGACCAAAAAGCGGACCAAGTGGGTTCTTCTACTGCCCTTTCAAACTACCAGGAAGAACAGCAAGAGGACCATCAAAGCTGGGACCTTAATTAGCAGTCAACGGGCAGAGAACCCAGGACCCAACGACAGCACATGGCAGCCCCCAAACTTGACACAGAGGGAGAACCCAAACTAGTTCTGAACCTTTCTTACCTGAGAACTGGAAAAAACGGCTTCTGCCATTCACAGTCTCTGTTAGCTACAAAAGACAGCATAGTGCAGTTACCAGGAATGTGAGCTCAGAGAGAGCCTGTTCAGGTTTGAGTCCTGGCTCAGTCTGTGACCTTAGGTGAGTCATATGCCTCTCTGAGGCTCCGTTTCTTCATCTATAGAGTAGAGATAATACTAGTACCTACTTGTAGTTAGAATTAATTACAACGGTGCTTAGCACAGTATCTGGAGTTCAGCAAATATTGGCTATTTCTGTTATTTTTGCCCCTCTCCCATCACTCTCTCCAGTTCTTCCCACCATCACCCCACCTCCTCACCCCCCCATCCTATTCCCACCGACTTCTCTGCTTCTCCAGGAGCAGTGAGGGCTGGACCTGGCCATGCCTTCTTCGCCCTGCTCTCCCCAGGGCTGTTCCCCATGAGCCTGAGCCATTCATCTCCCTAGTGACCTGAATCTGAACTAAGAGACGGATGTGGGGTGGCTGAGGCCAGGGTGGTAATGTGCTCCCTTATCTCTGTGCCCCTCACTAGGGCCTAGTTAATTTTCCCTTTGATTTTAATATAGATTTATTGAAAGTTTCAGTTATCAAAACAAACTGCAGCAGCAAATTGGTGTTCTTTGCAGGCCTACAAGTGCCTATAAAGCTGCCATGCTCGGGAACGAATGGCGCTCTCCAGGAGGTCAGTCATGGCAACAGGAAGTCCCTGGGGAAACACACACTGCAGTTTAATATTTTTCTTATTAGCCTTTTTCTTCTTGGCTATCTAAGCCTCCCCCTTTAAATCAGAAATCAAATGGAGCCACCTGCCAGGGAGGCTTTCTTCCCCAAGCTGCTTCACTCTCTGCCTTCTCTGTCCCCTCTCTAGTTCTCACCTCCCAGCTCTGATTCTTTGACTTCACCCTGCCTCACCCACTGTCCCAGAGAGAGTTGTCATTCACATGCCCCAGCTCACAGCCCTTTCCCAACTGTGGAAGGTTGGCTTGGGCTGTCCAACCACTAGTCAGAGGAAAGCATCCTTAGAAAAGATTGGGCGCCCAGGCCTCTTCAGATCCGGTCCTAAGAAGGGGATGTTTTTTAAGAAAAAGAGTTATTTTCAAAAAGGCAGACAATCCTGTCAGGATCTATTGAATGCAACGGAAGCAAAAAGGAGTTGATGATCCTAGAGATTGGGAAAGTTTTTCCAGCCCAAGAATTGTCTGATTTCATTCTCATATTCTCAGTGCCTCTCCTCTCAAACCTAACTTGATTTTTGAGACCCTTCATTCTCTGGTCCCAATCTGCCTCTCTAAGAACCAGCCTGGTTTCCTGCCTCCAATAGCTTCCATAGCTAGAGCCACCTGTAGGCTCTGCAATCAGTCCTGTCTCAGGGAAGGTCTCCTGGTAACCACGGGGGCACCATCATCTCCTCTTCTGGGCCTGGGGGGCTACTGGGTCACTTTTACATGCTGCATCTTCATTTCCAATTTCCTCTCCTTGTTTTTAAAAACTCCCTGCCAGTAGCAAGGGCTACTGCCCCTCCTCAGAACTCAGACTATAACTAAGGGTCCTGACAGCTGTAGTTGTGCAGCTAGAGTGGTGGAAGGAGCTGAGCTTTGGATTCCAATAGTCCAGGATTTGAATCCTGGCTCTGATACTGATCCTGTGGCTTGGGGAACCTCTTTGTGGTTTCATTGCACCTTGTGCTTACATCTTCTCTTGTCTAAGGATTACTCTGTAATCAAATGATTTGCCTCTAGCCCAGCCGGTGTGACTCAGTGGTTGAGCATCAATCTATGAACCAGGAGGTCATGGTTCAATTCTCAGTCAGGGCACATGCCCAGGTTTCGGGCTAGATCCCCAGTGGGGGGCATGCAGGAGATAGCCAATCAATGATTCTCACTCATCATTGATGTTTCTATCTCTCTCTCCATCTCCCTTCCTCTCTGAAAGCAATAAAAATATTTTAAAAAATAAAATAAAATGATTTGCCTCTACAGCTCTCTTCTGAAATAATCTGAGATCCTTAAAGAAGAGGACTGTGTCTTAATCATCTTTATATTCTAAGAACATATTTGATGAATAAGGAAAGTCACCTTCTCTGGGCTTGTATCCTCCACTATCAAATGGAGATAATACCTGCATAACCAATAAAGTGAAGAAGGGATCTACCACAGTGCCCACCATGTAAGGTAGGTGCTCAATGAGTTAAGTTTCCTTCATCCTTTTTCTCTTGAGGTTGGTCATCAGCCACCAGCACTCCCACCTTTTGCCTGTTCCCATCTCACCCTCAAGTTCAGTTCTCTCCTATTGTCTACTGGAGCTTTCCCATCACTGATCAGATGCCAGCATTCACCTTTGCCCCTTTGGAGTGGTGCCAGCTTCTCTCTTCAAAGCCAGACTCCTTCATTTTTTCAAATCCACTCACAAGCTTCTGGCTCTCTATCTATTCCCTGGACTGCCTTGTAGTCTGTCTGTAGCAATGCAGATGTACCCTTCCATCTGTACCAGCTGGTGGTACCAGTGAGTTTACATTAACATTAATTACTGTGCTAGTCTTGCTAATTCTAGGCCCCTGCCTGCTCCTAGAGAAATGCCAGTTTCTAACAATGTTCCTTTAAAAAAAATCCTCAGTTGTGCCCATGGATCAATGCAAGCTACCATGTTCCAAGGGCTTGTGTCACTAAGTGCACTGTGGATACTGGCCTTAAATGTCGCTGTTTGATGTGCTCAATTCTCATGATGCCAGTGCAAGAGCATGGCACGCTCTCAAAAGTAAGAAGACTCTCTCCATAGCACATTCAGCTAGGGGGCATGGAGCTCCTCAGCAGGGTTGTTTCAGCTCTTAAGTGTTTCAGAGACAGCTCGTTCCACTTATTCAACCAGCCCATTTTATTCTCATTGTGCACACCTATTACCACCAGACGTGAGTTTATATGAGAACTGTCATACTCAACCAGAGCCATGATCCCTCTTCGATCCTTAGTCCTGTTGCAGAATCTGGCCGACACCTGCCAGGCTCTTCCCTCCTCTATCGTTAGGTCTCTCTCTGAGTCTCTGCTGGTCCTTCCAGCAATGTGGTGTCCTTTGGGTTGTCCATATACCTCTACTCTAGTCATCGTGGTATATTCCTGATCCAGTAATGGGCTTTGCTCACATTTACTTGTTTTTCTCTAAGAGGCTTTTCAGCCCCGTGTACAGCAGTGGGTTGAATAGATATTTGGGTCAGGGGATGTTGCCTAATGCCCCACACTGGATGTAGCCAAGTGTCAGCTCCAAACCCACTGGGGTCCTCCAATACACCTTCCCCCCTCAGGATTTAGTAAATAAATTCCTTTTACTGCCTTTTCTGACTAGTAGGGCCTTTTCCTCACACAGGACTCCTTCCTGGTCTTGACTTGACATTCAAGCCCTCTATACTCGGGCTCCAACCTATGCTTCCAGCTTTATTTCCTAGTAGTTCTTTAACTCCCCCTCTCTTCCAGGCCAAAGAGACTAATTGTTACTCATCACAGTGCTTTGCTCTTTTCTGCCTCCATGCCTTTGCTGGTGGCGGTCTTTCAACTGGGATGCCCTTCCCGTTCCCCTCTCCACCTGTGGAACTCCTGGAGCAATGTACCCTCCTCCAGGAAGCATTTCCTGTTCCTTTTTCTCCTCTGAGCCCCCAAGTGCAGCACTCGCTAGTGCACAGGGCAGGGGCTCAATCAACATTCTTAATCTCCAGGCAGTGCCTGACCGCAGCCCCAGGACCTGAGAATGCTGTAGGGCTTTTAGGAGGGCATCCAAAGCCTTCAGGGGACCTCTTCCAGCACTCACTTTTCCTGGTTGTAACCAAGAGCTTCACCCCCTCCTTCTCCAACTGTATACTTTTTAAAGACTTAAACATTCTTTGAATACCTACGTTGTGCTGAGCTCCTAAAAGTACTAGACAGGAACATGAACAATAGACACAACCCCTGCCCTCACAAAACTTACAGTCTAATGAGGGAGACAAACTGGTAAAGAACTCAGTGTCACTGAAAGGATAACTGTGACCACAGAAACCACCTGCAATGAAGGGTTGAAGATGAGGCACTGGTCATAGCTGAAAAGGTTTTCCCAACACAGGTGACATTTAAGTCATCTTAAGGGTTGGGTAGGAATTTCTCACGTCTGAGGAGTGGAAGAAAAGAGTTAAAAGGAAAGGGCATTCCAGGCGAAGGAAATAACATGAGCAAAGGTACAAAGTAAAGAAATGGCCCACGTGTTGATGGGAAGCAACTGAGTACTATTAGAGCAGAAAAATTATAGCAAAGCAAATGGTGAAAGAGGAGTTTGAAGAAGTAGGCAAGAGTTAAAGCATGCATCGTCTTATAAACAAGACTTCATAATATGTTTGGACTTGATTTAAGGGCAGTAAAGAGCCATCGAAGGGTTTAAACAGGGCAGTGACTAGGTTAGTTCTGCGTTACAGCAATGCTACTCAAATTTTCATGTGCCTTCCAAACACATGGGGACCTCGTTAAAATGCAAATTGTGATTCTGTGGGTCTGGGAAAGGCCTCAGATCCTGCATTTCTAACAAGTTCCCTGGTGGTCCTCACACTACACCGGGAGGAGCAAGGTTTTAGGTAGTGCAATCTTTGGCCCACCTTCCCCAATTGTGTCCACTCACATCTGCAGGCACGAGCATTCTGCTTTCTGCTGAAATGGTTCAAGGCTGCTATAGCATCTATATTTTAGAAACTGTTTATTGAATATTTGCTCCATGCCCAGCAAAGTACCAGGTGCAGGGGTTGGGATGATTTGGGGAAAGACAAAAAACAAGGCCTTTTCCTGCCCTAAGTGTTCACGTCATCTATGAAGGGGCAGCTTTCCCTGAGCTGCCCTCTGCCAGACCTGTCATAAACATGGTAAATGAGACCTGTGTCAGAGGTGTTCCCTGGGGCCCCACCGCTTCTGCAGCCCCATCCAGAGATGAGCCTGTTTATCCCTAACGGTTGTCTCTGATCTCTAAATCAATTCCCATTCTGATACAAAAACCATAGTCCTGCCCAACCATCCTCCAATTCCAGGCTATGTCAGTTTGTAAAACTGGAGGCAGCATGTGATGATGGGTTACCAGCACAGGCTCTGAAGTCAGACTGCCTGGGTTCTTAGTCCAGCTCCACTACTTATGAGCTAGGTGACCTTGGACAAGTGGCGTAACTTCTCTAAATTTCAGCTTTATCATCTGTAAACTGGGAATAAGAATTCTTCCTATATCATGAGGCTGTTGTGAGAGTCAGCTGTGACAATACATATAAAGCACAGCCCATGACACACACAGGAGCACCCAATAATTGTTAGCTATTGTTTTTATAAATACGAAAACCTGTGTGCATAGAAGCTTATCAAAGCCCTTTGAAAGCCTGTATAAGTAAAAGCCCCTGTCATCCTTTGTCCACGAATGATAGCTTTTCCTGCCTGCATTACCCCCGCCTCCCTAATGCTGGTCAACACAGACAAGCTCAGCTGGATGAGGCAGCCTTTGGGGCAGGAGGTTCCAGCCAGCCAAAGCTTGAGGCTCCATGTTGGAGGGGGATGCTTTGTGATCCCTTCCTACCTCAACCCATCCCCACAGTGTCCCCTCTACCCAGGGTCACCCAGGCTGCCCCTCCTTCCAGCTGCAGGGAAAGAGGCAGCTTCAATCATTCATCTTAATGTCTCTATTAAGCAGGGTTATGACCAGGAGGAGACACGAAACAAGGTCTTTTAGTGTAAAAACACAGCTCCTAGGGCTTGGCCCCGAGGGACTCCTTTTTGCACACCGCTGCTGCTCCCAGCTACTGCTGCCGGAGGGCAGCCGAGGCTCCAGCCTGGGCAGGAATTCTGTCCTGAGTTCTTTCTCCTTCCTTCCCTTGATCCTTCGAAAGGCCTGTCCAGAGCTTTCATTTCCAAAGAGAAGAGCAATGATTTGGCCTTTGGGGGCAGCCACAGGGTCTTGGAGGCTGTCTGTGTTAGACCTGCCCCCTTGACTTGGGATCACTATCCTCTCATCACCATCGCATCACTCACTAGCATGTGGAGACAGTTACAGCCTTAGCCACTGGACCCTGGGCCAGATAAGGCCTTACCTGGAGCCTGGGCTCAGACCCTAGAGCAGGGGTGGGCAAACTTTTTGACTAGAGGGCCACAATGGGTTCTTAAACTGGACCGGAGGGCTGGAACAAAAGCATGGATGGAGTGTTTGTGTGAACTAATATAAATTCAAAGTAAACATCATTACATAAAAAGGGCACGGTCTTTTTTTTTTTTTAGTTTTATTCATTTCAAACGGGCCGCATCGGCCCGCAGGCCGTAGTTTGCCCACGGCTGCTAGAGCCTAGGGCATAACAGTATTCCTGATTATGGAAAGCTCAAGGAGGATCCTAACAAGACCATACCACAAGTCCCCATCGCTCAGAGGTTTGGGAGTCATCAGGGGAATGAGCATATGCTTAGACCCAGGCCTGGGCTATGGGGCAGTAGCTGTTGGCTCAAGTAGCCCAAGGCTTACTAACTCTTACCTATTCCTATTCATGGGCCAGCAATTTGGGGCAGCAGCAGGGCCCACCCCTTCACCTGGAAAGAAAGGCTAGGGCTCCTGAAGAACCAGTGTCAGAAGACATCAGCACAGAACACATTCAGAAGGCCTCAAAGGGAGCACCCTTCAGAGGCATGGAAAGGGTCCTCGGATAACTAACTTCCCACATGTGAGTAAGGCCACCATTAGAACATGAGTCACCCGCTTGGGAGGATAAGAGCATGGAACACAGCCCTAACCGGTTTGGCTCAGTGGATAGAGCATCGGCCTGCGGACTGAAGGGTCCCAGGTTCGATTCCAGTCAAGGGCATGTGCCTTGGTTGCGGGCACGTCCCCAGTAGGGAGTGTGCAGGAGGCAGCTGATCGATGTTTCTAACTCTCTATCCCTCTCCCCTCCTCTCTGTGAAAAATCAATAAAATACATTTAAAAAAAAGAACATGGAACACAAAGAGGTCAAGATTTGGAAGGGAGAGACGGGCCACCCAACACAGTTTGCTAATCACAGTCCTGCTAACCCTTAGGCCTCTGACTTCTGTTTCGCACTGTGCTGCTGCCTTCTCTCTGGTCCTGGTTTCTCCATCTGAATCAAGACTTATCCTAAGCATGAACTTTCTGCATAGGCTTCCCTCGGGCAGGCTGGCATAGCTCAAGCTATGGAGTTGATAGAACTAGAGCCACAGCCTGGCCCCTTCTAAGCAAAGTGGTCCTGGGCAAATCATTGCTCCCTAAACTTCAGTTTCCTCTTTTGTTCCTAAAGGTCTTGAGGAGTCAGCGTGACAGCATGTGTCCAGCTTAGCGTAGGACCTGTAATACAGTGGAAGGAGAGGTGGGATGGAAGAGAAAAGTGGGGACCTCAGTCCTCTGTGCCTAGAATGCAGGAGGTGTACTCTCCTCTCCTCCCTGTAGGTCTAGGGTGGAGGGGCCTTGACCAGGGAGGGCTGTGGAGGGCCGGGGGGGAGGGGGGCTGTGGAGGGTATGCCAGAGCAGCTGAGGGCAGCACAAAGTCAGAGTGAGTTAGCGCTGGTCCCAGGGGCTGCATGAGCCAGGCAGGCTTTTACAGAGACATCCAGGGAGCAAGAAATACCAGCAAGGAAGTTGCCCCATTAATAAATAAGAAGGCGGGAAATTAATGATGGTCTGAAAATGGCTGAGCTACTGAACTCGTTCTTTAAATCTGTCTTTAACAAGAAAAAATAAAGAAAAGAGATTTGGCCAATTAGGAGGTAATGAAGACATTGTAGAAATAGCGTCTGACAAAAACACACATTGGTGGTGGGGGGAGGCACTGAGTGAATACCAATGGCCTCACCCCTTTCTCTATCCCTGCCCCAGAGGAAGGGTGCCAACGGAGAGAACAGGGAATAATTACAGGGCCTGAGAAGGGTAGGAAAAGAACTAGGATGGGAAGACTCCAATTTGAGCCTAATGGATATTTTTCAAGAGCTGACTGGAATGATGGAATGAAGGTGAGAATTGTGTGGGGGTAAAGGGAGAGACAGAATGAGGGCAGATGGAGGTGATAGAAGAGAGCCCAAGAGAAAAGATTGCTAAGGGCAGAGAAAAAGCAAAAGGACCCTGATTAGAACTACAAAAAGGCTGGGCTCCTGACATTGGGGTGGTCCCTTTGAGAGCTTCTATGTCTGTCAATAGGAGAAGGTAACAGAAGAGGAGGCATGGGAGGGTTGGAGAAAGAAGTCAAGAGGAGAGATCTGGGGCCTGAAGGAAAGAGGGCAAGGTACTTACATGGAGGAAGGAGAATTAGCGATGGTATGTGGGCAGGGCTTAAGGAAGGAGCCAGCAAGGAGAGGGGGAGGGAAAAGGGCCATTCTGCTAAGTTGGGGGAAACCTCACTGTGTGCCAGCTCTAACACTACACTGAGGCCCAGGTGACCCACCCTGTGAGCAGAATGGCAGCCACAGTGACATGTGGCAATAGGAAAGAGGGGGTCCCAGGTTGACTGTAGCAGGGGAGCTTTGAGAAATAAAAGGGTAAGCTAGAAAGATGCAGGTGGGAAAGAAGTCCCAGAAAAGAAGAGCAGGGTGATGGAAGGGGAATCTGGATGCTGTTCTGCATACCCCCTACCCGGGGTCACTGGGACAGCAATATCATCTCACCCACTCTCTCTGAGGAGCTGGGGACATGGTGGGTGCCTGTGGGACTATCAAGGTCACAGAGATTTAAAAGCTGGCTCTTGGGAAGATCTGAGATGGGGTTGGAGATCTGGAGGAAGAAAGTAAGGGAGTAAGAATACAGATCCAGCCCTGACCAATGTTTCTAAGTAGTTAGAGCACGGCCCCAAGAACCAAAAGGGTCACCAGTTTGATTCCCAGTCAAGGGCACATACCTGGGTTGTGAGTTCACTCCCCAGCCCAGTTGGGGTGCATGTGGGAGGCAGCTGCTCGATGTGTCTCTCTCACATCAATGTTTTTCTCTCTCCCTCCTTTCCTTCCTTGACTCCCTTTAACTCCCTCTGAAAAAAATCAATGAAAAAATATCCTCAGGTGAGGAATAAAAAAAATAAAGAATGCAGATTGCTATACTTCCTCCCACACCCCTCTTATGTATAAATGAACATAGCCTCATGGGTAGAATGGAGTCCTGTGCTCCCTTACTTCTCTCCATCCTTTCCCAGGCCAGGATCCACCCTCCCCTGCTGCCTTTGGCCTAACCCCATTGCCCAGGGAAGCCAAGGTCCATAGTCCCCTAGGGCAGAGGTGGTCTGGGTTAGGAAGCCCACCAGCTCCAGGATCTGTCTGAAATATGGATCCAGGATTCAACCCAGAGTGTCTGGGCTATAACAACACTGACACTGTGTGAGTGTTGGTGTGGGGGTCCTGGCCATGAAACTGCAAGAGAAAGAGAGGGCAGCCGGTGATGAATAGGGGCAACCAGAGCCTCGTTAGAGTGGGGGTGTGGAGAGGATGGCCGCTGCAGGGATGAGCCCCAGGCCTGATTTATCATCTTCAGAGCTGATCTGAGTGAAAGGGGTTAAGTAGCAAGTTAATGAAATCCGCAGATGCTGCTAAATGGGGAGAGCTGGTAGCACTGTGCTAGAGAAGATACCAGGAGGGAGGCAGGCACTGAAGAAGGAGGTTCGTCTAGAGGGGAGGGAAGATGGACATATTCCTGCTGAGGGGAATCCTGTCATAGTCCCTGAAATCTGGTTTTGGCCAGTCAGGGAGGAAGAGATTGGACAGATAGCAGGGATGCAGGGAGAACTCAGGTCCTGTCCCAGGCACGTCCCCAGTCAAGCTTCACAGCCTCCTGCCTCAATCCCAACAGGCTTCAGCAACCGCTTAGGGGGCGGCCCTTGAGCCCCTAGACAAGGAGGTGAATCAGACGGGGCCTCTGCTGGCTCTTCCCTCGGG
This sequence comes from Myotis myotis, assembly GCF_014108235.1. Taxonomy (NCBI): domain Eukaryota; kingdom Metazoa; phylum Chordata; class Mammalia; order Chiroptera; family Vespertilionidae; genus Myotis; species Myotis myotis. The sequence goes on along the minus strand of NW_023416324.1, from coordinate 27,348,517 downwards.
CTGAGCGGAGAAACAAGTAACTACAGTTCACAGTGGTAAGTGCTGCTGAGCAACACAAAGGAGAGAGCAATTAATTCTGACAGGGGAGGGCAGGAGGTCAGGATGACATTAAAGCAAGGCTTGAAATATAAGCATTTTACCAGACAGAAGAGGGAAAAGAGGAATTCTGGGCAGAAGGAACAGCATGAGCCAAGGCCAGGAAAAACACAAGGGAAGCTGAGGGGAAGGGAGCTGACCTGGCAGAGATGCCTGCCTGTTCAGGGAGAAGAATGGGCAAGGGGAAACTGACCAACGTCCTCCCTGGCTGCCCCTGGGCTCAGCAGGGGGGTGGTCTGTGCCATGTGAGGCCAGAGTGGCAGGCCAGGGTCCTAGAGTGGTCTGAATGTGCAGGGCAGGCACAGGACAGCAGAACCCTGGCCAAGAGAGCGGCTTATCCATGCCAATTGTAACAGTACCTGGACCTCCATCACAGGATTAAATGTAATCTTCCGTAGAGCTTTTGGCACAAGGGCTGGCACACAGTGTTAACTAAATATGTTATTATTATTATGATTGTTAACATTTCCAGGCTTAACTAAAAAAAATGGGCCAGTCATAGGGTCCTACAGCTCCAAGATGCACCCAGGAACCAGTAGGGAAATGGCCACTTGGTAAGTAGAAACTTGGGCCTACCAGGTAGAAAGTAATCAATTGCTCTGATGATGAAGTGGGACAGGGTGCTTACTGAGACATCAGGGAGATCCCTGAGAAGGGGAAGACTGACACATAGGCTATATCAAATGGAACTTGGAGGACCAGACTGTCAACACCTCTACCCAGACTCCACAGGGGCAGCTCTTGGGAGCAGAGGAGAGCATTTTGCATCTTAGGGCCAAATAGTCAAGCCATCTTATCCTTCCTCCAACCCTTAGAGTAGTCCTGGGCAGATGCGTACAGCCTTTTCCCATATAGGCCCTACCTTCTCTCTTCCTCTCCTGAGCAGCAATCCTTCCCTTCTTAGAGAGCCTTCCCTAGGGGAAGTGCCAAGGGTATAGTGGCAAGACATCTGTGTCGCTACTTTTTATATTAACTAGGTATTCAGAGGATGTTTGTTGATCAAAGAACTGAATGAACTAGCAAAAATCATAAAGTTCTTTAGCATAGCATAGCATAGCATAGGATAGCATAGCCATAGCTAGAAAAGTCTTCCCTCCCCGTGCGTGCACACACACACACACACACACACACACACCACTTTTTTCTCATTTTGCCTCATGGACACTAGCATGAAGAAAATGGCTAATAGTATGGCTATTTAAAGAATAGTCTTTGGATTAAGATAGCCCTGTGATTCACACTTTGCTATACTACTCACCAACTCTGTGCTCCTTAGAAAGTAACTTAACCTCCCCCTGTCAGTTTCCTCCTCTGTAAAATGGGAATAATAATAATGATACCACCTACTTCATAGGTTGCATGGATTAAATTAATAATCCATAATAGTTCATGTAAAAAGCTTAGTACAGTGCCTGGTACACAGAAAGTAACTTATACAGCTGGAGTAAAATTAAAACAGTAGAGAAAAAAACAGTAGTAGAGAAAATATCTTAATTCTCTCTTCACTTCTACTTTGTATCCGTTCAAACCTTATCTGTGGGCCTGTACTTTACTACTGTTGCATGGTTTTTAGGCAGGTTCTATAACTTTATTCTTTAATATAAACTGGATTCTGAGACACAAGTCATAAGGTTAGGCAAGCCCAGTAACAATCCATTCTAAGATGGAAGAGATACATGTGAGGCTGAACATGAGCAGGACTGGAGAGCAGAAGCTGCAGAGCAGGTATCCCAGACTCCCAGGTCATCTATCACTGGTGCACTAGTGCCTCTCCTCTGCTCACACCTAGTTTGCATGGAAAAATTCCTTATGACCAGGGAATAGGAGGGAAAGCCCTACTTTGGTTCATGGATGAGTTAACATATGTGGGTGCAAGCTGAAAATTGACAGTGGCTACACTGAAAGACAATAGTGAGGAAAATTCTCCCAATGGGCAGAGCACCGGTCATCCACTTTCTGTAGAAAGAAAAATGATTCAAAGATAGAATATATATAAACTCATGAGCAGTGGTTAATGACTGGGCCAACTGGTCATGGACTCAGAAAGAGCAATATTTGAAGATCACAGACAAGGAGGCTGGTTATTGGACACAAGAGAATGGGCACAAAGTGTAAAAATCTTTGTATCACGTGTTAATGCCCACCAGAGAGTGCCATCATGGAAGGGGCACCAAACCATCAAGTAAACAAAATGACTCAGCCCATTGCCATTAGCCAACCTATATCATTGGCTATTCCAATGTCATCACAGTGAATGCACGAATGAAGTAGCTATGATGGCAGAGGTGGATGGAAGTTATGCACAGGCCCCACTTACCATGGGTTCCTACTTATCAAGGCTGATCTATATACTGCCTTTGAAAAAAAAAAAAAATATATATATATATATATATAGAGAGAGAGAGAGAGAGAGAGAGAGAGAGAGAGAGAGAGAGATTTCAGAGAGGAAAGGAGAGGGAGAGAGAGATTGAAACATCAATGATGAGAGAGAATCATTGATTGGCTGTCTCCTGCATGCTCCCTACTAGGGATCAAGCCAGCAACCCAGGCATGTGCCCTTGACCTAAATCAAACCCAGGAGCCTTCAGTCTGCAGGCCGACGCTCTATCCTCTGAGCCAAACCAGCTAGGACTATATACTGCCTTTAAATGCTAAGTCTCCAGTATGGCACCATCCATGAAGAGATCAGCTGGCCAGTTGATAGCAAGTTGGCTTTTTTGGGCCCTTTCCATTCTGGAAGGAACAGAAATTCACTTTGACAGAATAGACACATATTCTGGTATGAGTTTGCCTTTTCTGCCTACTGGTCTTTAGGCAGCATCACCAAATGAAGTCTTACAGAGTCCTTGATCCACCAGCTTAGGATCCCATGTGATACCCACCATGTCAAGCCAAGGGACTCACTTTACAGCAGAAGAGGTACAACAGTATAAACCCATAACATGGGACTCATTGGTTGTATCACATGCTATAACACACAGAAACTGTCAGCCTAATTGAGCAATGGAATGGCCTTTTGAAGGCACAGCTGGAACACCAGTTAAGAGGTGATATTTTATGAGAATGGAGCACATTTCTTGGATACTGTCTCTCAGTTGGAGACAGTTTTGCCCCGTAATGGACATTTGGTAATGTCTGGAGACATTTCTCATTTCACAGCTGGTGAGGGGGATGAAGAGGTACTGCTGCTGGCATTTAGTAGGTGGAAGCTGGGTGTGCATCCTGCAATGCACAGGACAGCACCCCCCTCCCCCCCCCCACACACACAACTTATATCCACTATATTCATTTTCTGAATAATAAAAAATTCACTTGACTGAATAATAAAAAATTATTATTGAGGGTTGAGAAACTTTGTTCTAGGACAGAGTATGCATTTTGTTTATTTATTTTAATTTATTTTAAAACTAATGAGAGAGAGAGAGAGAAGAGAAACATGAATGTGAGTGAGAAACATTGATTGGTTGTTCCTTTTGGTGTAAAGGATAATACTCCAACTAACGGAGCCATACTGGCCAGAGCCACAGTATGCATTTTAAATCGGAGACCCTCATATGGAACATGGACCCAGCTGGGTCCAGAAGCCAAGCCTCCGCTAAGATTATTCCTAGTAACCCACTTGTGGAATATGTGCCACTCTGTGCTTTGCAAATTTAGAGGAGCTGATTCCAAAGGAGAAGCACTTCTGTTAGGAGACAGCAAGAGTCCCATTGAACTTTATTTTATGGCTGCTGCTTCTTCAGGTTCTTCATGCCAAGGGAGCAACAGACAAGAAGAAAGTCACATATCTTGGCAGAGGCAGTTGACTCTGATCACCAGGAGACAGTAGGGCTGCTGTTACATAGTGGGAGCAGCCAGATGATCCACTTGATACTTGGGCACTGATTGACACTCCCTTCCCCTAATTTAATGGTTTAAGGACAAGAGCAACAACCCCAGCCTGAAATCCCTCAGGGATAAGAGTCTGGATCATGACACCAGATCAGCTACCAAGACCAGCAGATCTACTCGCTGAGGGAAAAGGAATTAGAATTGTGAGTAGAAAATGAATATAGTGGAGATAAGTTGTGTCCCCAAGACCACCTGCAGCAGTGGGGCCTAGAGTTCATTCTGCAAACCTTCCTCTCCTAAGTTTCCTCTAGGACAGTGGTCGGCAAACCGCAGCTCGAGAGCCACATGCGGCTCTTTGGCCCCTTGAGTGTGGCTCTTCCACAAAATACCACGTGCGGGTGCACACGTGAAGTGCGATTGAAGAAGTGGCCTTAGAAGAAGTGGGGGGTGTCAGTCAGTCAGGTAACAGGAGACGCGGCGCAGGCGGGCCTTGGGATACGCATCGCGTGGGAGGCACGATTCATGCACGAGTTGAGTGAGCCAGTCAGCAGTCTCATTGTGCAGTGGTTAGTGCTAGTCACGTCTGCAAATCGCGCACGGGTGACAAAAGATAGATGAAACAAGTATACAAGACGAGTGTGGATGGGAGAGTTGGAAGGGGTCGACCTCAGCGAACGTACCTCAATCAGATTGAGGACGTTTTTAGCAAAGGCCACCTTAGGAGTACCCTAATTAAGGTAATAACAATGTACCTACCTATATAGTTAAGTTTAAAAAATTTGGCTCCAAAAAGAAATTTCAATTGTTGTACTGTTGATATTTGGCTCTGTTGACTAGAGTTTGCCGACCACTGCCCCAGGAAGAGAGGCCCACTGAAATCCTGGAGAAGATGCTCTCAGAATCTAATTGGAAAGTGAATCCAGGTGCTACCAGGGTAGATAGCAGGGGTTGCTGTCATCTGTTGCCTAGATCTTCCTTCGGGAGTGAAGGACTCATTTGCTAGGAGAGCTGCTAGCAGATAGCCCTCAAATATTACCTTGTTGCTGCAGCTGAAGAAAACTTCTTTGTCCAAGGTCCCATCTCTTTCAGGGACAATTCTCATCAATGACTGATCAACACTGGGACATAGAGATCCAGCCCATTTGTCGCAACTCCAAAAATTTTGAAAGACCATCTCAGCTCCAGAGCTCCTATAGGACTGGCTGAGGCCTTTGTTGGGACTGCATTATAACTCACCTTCCCCCTCTGCCTAATCTGCTTCCCCCCACTGACGTTGATCCCAAGATCACTCTTAATAAACATCCTGCATGCTAATCTTTGTCTCAGATCTGCTTTCTGGGGAATACGACCTATGACAGTCAATAAACAAAAGAAGATCTCTATTCATGTTGACATTACATTCTAGTGGGGGAAGCAGGCAAAAACCAATAAACATAAGTAAATCATTAAGTATGTTGGAGTATGGTAAGTATGATAAGTTCTAAGGAATAAAGAAAAAATAGAGTACACTGGGGTGATCAGTAGGTCCTGGATGCAGGAGCTGGCAGACAGGATGCAGTATTAAATCAGGTATTAAAGTAGCCTTATCAAGAAGATGAGATTTGAGAAAAATTTAAAGGAGGTGAGAGTTGAACAAGTGGATATCTGGAGACATTCTAAGTAAAGAGAATAGTAAGAGCAAAGATCTTAAGGCAGGAGCCAACATGTTTCAGGTAGAGTAGGGTGAGCAAGGGAATACAGTGACAGAAATAGAAATTGGAGAAATAATGTGGGGATAGAGAGTTAGATTATTTAGGGCCATTTTAAAGATGATGGCTTTGCATTGAGGAAAATGGGGACTGAGTCTTGCTGAAGGACGATGATTCTCTCTAGCGAGATGCACTCTCTCTGGTGCCTCCTTCGTGCTCACAGCCTCCTGGGTTTCCACCATGGTTGCATTTATTACACTTCATTATAATTGCCCCATTGTCTGTCTGTGTTACCCACTTAATCGTGAACTCAATGACGACACACTGAGATTGCATTTGTCACGGGGATCATTGTGAGGCTATGGATGGAAATAAGGAAGTCAAGATATATAGGTAAATACAGTGAGACTTCACAGAGGCCATAGGAACCCTGAGAACTGGAAGGTTATTCAGGCAACAGCATAGTTCTAAAAATCAGGTGTTTTCATTGCTTCATTGATCTCCACTCTTGTAGTTACCATTATAGTCACTTAGTACTCTGGCCTTGCTTCTACAATACCTAACACTTCCAACTAACATGAGTTTATATTTCCCAAGAAAAAAAGACCTAATTGGTTTGGCCATACCCCAGCCAATAACTATTGAGCAGAGCTTCATGGACTCCTGGCCAGCCAATAGGATGTCTGCCTTTGGGTCAAGTGTTCATCCCCGATCCAGTTAGCTGCAGGCAGAGTACTAAAGTTGCTTGATACAAAGCATGATCATTTATGCATAAGGAAGCACCCAGAGACCCTTCTCATGAGAAGGAGCTGTGGGTGTGGCAGTTATTAACTCTCCAGTGCAGATTCCTTTCCAGCTTAAAACAGTGACTGGCAAATGGGAAAGATGAGTAAGCCAATCAATCTTGTATAAAGCCTACCCCTCCCAAGGGCCTGGCACAGTGCATGGCATAATATAGACAAGAATAATTATTTTAAATGGAAGGCCAGTATATCCACACAGCACAGAAGAAAGCAGTATAGTGGTTTTGCACATGAATTCTTGCCATAGACTGCTTGAGTTCAAATCCTTGCTCTGTCATCCAGCAGCCATGTGTCCTTAAGCAAACTATTTAATGTCTCTGAGACTTAGTTTTTGCATCTGGAAAATGAGACCACAGATGGCCCTAATATGATTACTGGGTGCATTAAATGAGACAATATACATAAAGTACTTTTCTATAGTCCCTGACATAAGGTGATGTCCAATAACTAGTAGTAGTATTTTCCTTTGTGAGACTCATACCAGTGAGCATGTAACTCTAGGCTAAATACTGATCTGGAAGGCAGTAGTCATGTCCTGCCATCAACTGAGTAAGGTAGGGTTCTACCATGCAGAGAGCTTCCTAAACACACACTGATTTTGAAACTGGCAGGGCCCTGGTCAACAGACTGGACCCACTACCTTCCCTGTGCTCTCACCCACCAGGTTACAAGTAAACTGGTGTCTATGGGTCATCAGGCAGCTGTTGCTAACATTAGCAAAGAAAGTCACTATAAAGGGTGTGCCTCCAAAACCCTTCTGGGCCAATAATATATTAGTTACTGGGCAAGCAGGCTGCTATAGCCTCAATTTCCTGGCATGAGGAAGTCCAACAGAAAACGAATGGGGAGAGGAAAAGAGTGAGAGCACAATGACCATAGTCAAGAATTCTATATGTTATAACTCAATATCTAGCCAAGCTAATCTTTCCCCCCATAGTTTTTGGTGTACAAAATAGTGATTATGTAACTTACAAAGTGATCACCCCAATAAATCTAGTATGCACTGACACCATACTAGTTACTACAATATTATTGACTATCTTCCCTATGCTGTACTTTGCACCCCCATGACTATTCTGTAACTACCAATTAGTACTTCTTTTTTTTTTTTTAATATATTTTATTGATTTTTTACAGAGAGGAAGGGAGAGGGATAGAGAGTTAGAAACACCGATGAGAGAGAAACATCGACCAGCTGCCTCCTGCACACCCCCTACTGGGGATGTGCACGCAACCTAGGTACACGCCCTTGACCGGAATCGAACCTGGGACCTTTCAGTCCGCAGGCCAACGCTCTATCCACTGAGCCAAACCAGTTAGGGCCAATTAGTACTTCTTAATCTCTTCGCCTTTTTCACCCATCTCCTCAACCCTACGCCCATCTGGCACCTGCCAAAATTGTTCTCTGTATCTATGAGTCTGTTTCTGTTTTGCTTTTTCACTTGTTTTCTTTTTTAGATTCCACATATAAGTGAACTCATATGGTATTTGTCTTTCTCTGTCTCACTTATTTCACTCAGCAGAATACCCTCTAGGTCCATTCATGTTGTTGCAGATGACAAGATTTCATTCTCTTTTATGGCTGAGTCATATTCCATTGAATATATGCACCACTTCTTTATCCATTCATCTATTGATGGACACTTAGGTTACTTCCACATCTTGGCTATTTTTAATAATGCTGTGATGAACATATGGATGGATATGTCTTTTCCATTTAGTGTTTTGAGTTTCTTTAGATAAATACCCAGAAGTGGAATTGCTTCTTTATCTATTGTTATAGGTTTTGTTTAAAAGTCTGTTTTTTCTGGTATAAGTATTGTCATCCTAGCTTTTTAATGTTATTTCATTTTAATGAAATATCTTTTTCCATTCCTTTACTTTCAGGTTTTGTGTCTTTCTAAATGAAGTATTTTGTAGACAGCATATGTAAGGGTCTTGTTTTCTTATCCACTCAGCTACACTATATCTTTTGATTGAAGCATTTAATTCATTTGCATTTAAAATAATGTTTATAGATATGTATTAATGCTATTTTATTATTCATATTTTTAATATTCTTTTAAAAATATTTTTATTAATTTCAAAAAGGAAGGGAAAGGGAGATAGAAGTATCAATGATGAGAGAGAATCATTGATCGGCTGCCTCCTGCATGCCCCCTACTGGGGATTGAGCCCATAACCCAGGTGTGTGCCCTGACTGGGAATCAAACCATAACCTTCTGGTTCTTAGGTCAATGCTCAACCACTGACCCACACCGGCCATGCTCTTCTTCTTAAAGAAGACCCTTTAATATTTCTTATAATACTGGTTTGGTGGTGATGAACTCCTTTAGCTTATTCTTGTCTGGGAAACACTTTGTCTGTCCTATTTATATATATAAAAGCCCAACGACTGGAATGGCAGAACAACTGGTAGCTATGACATGCACTGCAGCAGCCAACCAGCCTGATTGCCTTGATGGGCCCCCAGTACCCTGATCAGGGGCGGGGCCTGCTGGCCAACTGTCTGCTGCCCCTCCCTCTGGCTGGCCCCACCCCCCTATCGGCCACCACCACCCCAATTGGGGGTGGGGCTGGCCTGCCAACTGCCCGTGCCCCTCCCTCCTCCCAGCCTGGCCCGATGGGCCCCCATCGTGCGGGCCAGCCAGACCCCACCTGTGCACAAATTTGTGCACCGGGCCTCTAGTTTTAAATAATAGCCTTGCTGGGTAGAGTAATCTTGGTTTTAGGTACTTGCTTTTCATCATTTTGAATATTTCATGCCAATCCTTTCTGGCATGCAAAGTTTCTGTTGAGAAATCAGCTGACAGTCTTATGGGAGCTCTCTTTGTAGGTAACTAACTGCTTTTTTCTTGCTGCTTTTAAGATTCCCTGTCTTTAACCCTTTAGCCAAGCTAATCTTAATATATCTAGCACAAAGAAGCCTTTTGGTCACCACCTCTAGCCACACAAGGATAAATAAGAAGGTCAATATGAAGGTAGCTGTCTCTACATTTATGTGAATATAGGCATGTATGAGATTGGGGGCTCATTCAGGGCATAGCAAGGCCTGCCTAGCCTTGCACCCTATTAAGCCCTGCTCCAGACTGGCATACAGACTGGGCCTGAGAGCTAATAGAAAGTGAGGTTCTTCTCTGGGACCTACTTAACCAGGAAGGGCTCCCATGGAAAGGATTAGGCAAAGGTTTTGGAAAAGGAATGAAAGTAGTTGCCTTGGCTTGGGATATGTTGAGGGGGCAAAGGGGTGAAGGGCAGGGAGAAAAAAGAAAGAGCACAGAGGGAAGATGGGGTGACTGCTGCAAGCTTGACCATCAGTAGACTGGGCAAAGAACAAGGAGAACTTTCTCCACAAGAGCATCATAGTGGCCTGTGCTCTGGACAGGAGTCTGAATAGCCCCCCTTCAGGGCTTTCTGGGGCAATATAGCTGGGCCTCTCCCTCCAAGTGTTCTAGCTGCTACAAAGCCTTTGCTGTGCTGATCCCCCAAGGAGCACCACACGCAGTGCCAACTGCCCCTTTACTGTGCAAACTGGTGGCTTTGAGGAACACTTGTCAAGGGAGAAGTTCCCATTTCTCATTTCCCCACTAATTCAGCTATGAATTTCCTTTGAGGAAATGGTGGTGGCCCAGACACCACCAGGGGGCACTAGGACCTCTAGGCACCAGGGGTCAAGGAACTGAAATCCCCAAGCGTGGAGGGCCCAGATCCAGGTGCTGAGCTCCTTGTAGCAGCTCCCTCCAGCAGGAACTTGGCGCAGCAGATTAGGGAGAATGTGGTGCTGGTTTATCTAAAGAGAAATGAGAGGACTGGGCCAAAGAGCCCTATTTCTGTCCAGCCTTACACTACCTGCCATAAAATTAAATGATCACAATGAGTACATTAATTACCTGACATGAATGCTTTAACATAACAAAATTATTAGCCATTCTAGATTTAGTGTTTGTACAGCACTTTATATTTGCAAGGGCGTTGCAATAACTTTCCCTGCTGAGGATGTATTTCGGTCCCTGAACGACATCCTAAAGGGTTTCTTCTGGCCAGCCAGCTGTCTGGCCTCTGCCACAGCTGGTCGCCTGCCCTTCTTGCCTTCACTGACTGCTTTTCTTCTTCTCCAGCTACCACCTGGCATCTCCTCCTGGTATCTCCCTCATCTGCTCACCGAGTCCCCTTTACTTCAGAGCCATAAGACAGTTTCTTTATTGTGCCCAGGTTATCTACCTGATCCTGCATAAGAATTAAAGGGGTCAAGGGCAGCAGCCCTGGGCAGAGGTGGCCATGGTGTCCAGCAAGTCTCTCACCTTTTCTGCTGGCTGTGGCAGTAACTGTAGATACATGATGAGCTCTGTACACATTAGAAACTCTGAGTTTGGGGCCTGATGTTGTTCAAACTCCACAGGAATTGACTGCATGCCTCTTGGGGTGGCATGGCATTGAGTGGACTCACCACTGCAAAGATTCAATTCAGACTGGATGGGATATCACAGGAGACGTTACTAGTAAAACTTGTTGCAGTTGGCTTGGGTGTGAAATCTGCTTCCCAGGCAGGGAGATCAAAAGCCCAATTGATGGATGTCTGTGTACCCAGCTCTTCTTGCTTGCTTTCATCTTCCTTCCAGAAAGAGGAGTAAACATTCAGCTAGTGAGCACTGCAGGTGTTCCCTTGAGGAGTAAAAAGAAATGTCATTGAGAGCAGACAAGACCACCAAGGAAGGTGTCCACGGGGATATCAAGGGTCTCAAGGAGGAGCAAAATGAAGGGCGTTGGTAGCAACAGTTCCAGAATTTCTATGAGGAAGGTCTTTAAGGCAGCAGCAGTTTGACTAGAAGGCAGCTGGGGGGACTTACCTTAAAGTTGCATTTGTGGCGCTTGTATAATACTGAACAATAACATTTTTTAGCATGTTTTAGTCATACTTTACAAAAGTTGAGGGAACATCAATTTGCTGTATAAAGTTTATCTTAATGCATAGCATAGTGGTGAGAAGCAGAACTCTAGACCTGGATTGCTTAGGTGCAAATTCCATCTTCACCATTAATCAGCTAGGCGACCTCAGGCAAGGACTTTAGCTTCTCTGTGATTCAGTTTCCTCACCGTAAAATGTGGATCACTATGTACGTCAGACTTGCTGTGAGGATTGAGTTAATCCATATAAATGTTCAGAATATAGTAAGTGCTCATTAAGGGTTCGCTACGATACTTACCTGGAAGAGACTTGGGAGGGCCTGGGGCACCTCGCCCCACATCTCCTTCTTCAGTGAGACAAGGTTTTCCTAAAGCAGCGGTTCTCAACCTGTGGGTCGCGACCCCTTTGGGGGTCGAATGACCCTTTCACAGGGGTTGCCTAAGACCATCAGAAAACACATATATAATTACACATTGTTTTTGTGATTAATCACTATGCTTTAATTATATTCAATTTGTAACAATGAAATTGGGGGTCACCACAACATGAGGAACTGTATTAAAGGGTCGCGGCATCAGGAAGGTTGAGAACCACTGTTCTAAAGCCTTGTTAATCAACAAGCCTATTTGAGGTTCTGTCTCTTCTTATGATTGCCACCAGGAATATGAAGGACCAGAGCTGAGTTCTAGAGTTTTGCTGTGACTCTTCTAGGCCCTGGATCATTAAAATTGAAATGACCAGGCCAAGCCCTAGCTCCTCCCCATGCTTCAGGGGCAGAGTAGGCTCACCCACTATGCACGTGGACAAAGAGATGTGCACGCTTCTTCCTTGGAACAGCATTTTCAGGGAGACTCTAGATTGGAAATTAGAAAGCCAACTAGAAAAGTTCTGACCTTGCTACTTGAAGCAATCTAGCCTAGGGGTCTTCAGAGATGATGCCTTAGGTCAGGAAGATAATAATTGAACTATAATGTATAAGTACTTTTTAATATAAAAAAGAAAGAAATTTGGTTTATTTGACATACATAGAAAGACACCCTCACTTGGTAAGTCACTTGGTCACCTGTCATGTAGGGGACATAATGCATGCTGAGGTGAGACAAGGAATTCAACAACATGGGGGTTTACAGTGGTGTTTATGACATATTGCAATTAGTATGTGCCTAATTAAGGGACTTACTGATTATATTAACAAGTTTGAGCTAAACATCTTCATAGAATAGATAGATGGTTTAAAAAGATTTCTGCAAAGAAAACACGACTTTTAAATAATACACAAAAAATGCAATCGCCACTACCCCTAATAGGAACTCTTAGTCACATGTCTTACAACTCTCTGAACTTTTTTAAAAAATATATTTTATTGATTTTTTTTTACAGAGAGGAAGGGAGAGGGATAGATAGTTAGAAACATCTGTGAGAGAGAAACATCGATCAGCTGCCTCCTGCACACCCCCCACTGGGGATGTGCCCGCAACCAAGGTACATGCCCTTGACTGGATTCAACCCAGGACCTTTCAGTCCGCAAGCCAACGCTCTATCCACTGAGCCAAACCAGCCAGGACTCTCTGAACTTTGTCTTGCTTATCTGCAAATTGTTATAGAGTTTTTTTAAGGATTATATAAAAATGTTTAAATGTTTGCTACATTTGGGCCCTTGATCAATGGTTGATATTACAAAGAAAGGTATTGCTGAGCCAAATTATGAGTAAATTAACAGGATAAACAATATCTTAGCACAGCATCGTTTAAATTACCTAAAAGTTCCAATTCACTTTGGGGTAAGGGAGGAATATACAAAGATGAATTTGGTATAGATCCCTCAGTCTAGAATTTGGAGCTGGCCTTGTCTGCATTACCACAATAGTTTCCTGACTAGTCTCTCTGCCTTCATGGCCCCTCTGTTCTCTAGCTCCAACTTCATGTGACTGATAAACCAGTCTTCCTCATCACTTTCATCACTCATTTTCATGCCTAAAAACCTTCAGTAACTCTCTTGTACTATACAATTCTGTATCTGTTATATACTGCCTTGTATTGTTCAGCAATTTTTCTTCAATTTAGACTTCTCTTCCCAGATAAACTATTGTAGTTAGTACTTAGAACTTACAAATAAGGAAAATAAGGTCGCCCTAGAGAGAATTTAACTTAATCAGCAGGTGATGAAAGGAACCCAATGTCTCCCAGGCCCTTGGGACCCGTTACTTGACTACTAATCAGTGGCATTAACACATCTAAGGAAAGAAAGCCAGTGTGGTCTGCAATAGCTCGAAATAGAGGAAAGCCAGAGAGAGAAACTTTAGCTCAATGCATCCAGCACTTTCTATGAGAGAAAGATACTGGAAACAAGAGAATCTGAGCATGCCAGTCATTAGTCTTCAGGGCTATTTACCAGTATTGCCTCTGGCCAGGGGAGGTCCTGCTCCATTGTACATTATACATCTCTAGTTAAGATAGCCAGCATTCTTCTCATTTTGATCTCCTGGATGAAATATGCCCCTCCCTTAATGACTAGTTCTGGAAATACTATCAGGGTACTACTGGTTTACTCATTCTGCTTCCCAGGTCCCTACAGATTGAGATGGGGTGCCTCGGCTAGGGTCCCAAGCATATTAGACAATGGAAAGTTACATCTCCTTTGTTTATGTGAGCCTGACAGTCAAAGTCAGGTAATATACGTTTATGTAAATCTGATAAGTAAAGATTAAGTGAAAAAGATGGAACTTACAAATCAGGAGAAAATATAGCAGAATACTTTTAAAATCTTGTGTTTAAAATACTTCTTTGAAGTAAGGCATATAATCTAGAAGCTGTAGAGGAAAAAAATTAACAAAGTAAAAAATTTAAACCTCTATATAATGAAAAACACTATAAACAAATTTGAAAGACATCACAGACTTGGATCCCATATTTGTAAGATATATAATAAAGGATTAATATCCTCAGTGTATTAAGAGAACCTAATGATGATAAGGAAAGGACATCCCAATAGAAAAATGGGCAGAGGGTATGAATTAGGAAAGTCACAGAAAGTGTGTCCAATATTAATGTCTAATAAACATTTGAAAAATGGTTCAAGTTCACTTTTTGTTGTTGTTAATCCTCACCCAAGGATATTTTTTCATTGATTTTTAGAGAGAGTGGAAGAGAGAGAGGGGGGAGAGAGAGAGACATAGAGAGAGAAACATCCATGTGAAGGAGATCCATCAGTTGGTTGCCTCCCACAGGTGTCCTCAATTGGGCCAGGGATCTGAATGGAATCTGCAACCCAGGCACGCACCCCTGTCGGGGAATCGAACCTATGACCCTTCTGTGCACAGGCCGATGCTCCAACAACTGAGCAACACCAGCCAGGGCTAAAGTTCACTTTTAAATAAGGAAATTAAATTAAAACAGCAGTGATACACCGTTTCCATAAGAATTTCTTCTGTTATATTTTTAAACACCTTTTCTTTTTAATTTATTGCATTCTTTGAGGATTACTATATCAGGAGGTATACACATGTTATATTATGTTAGTCATTGACAAATTGTTTCCAGAAAGGTTATTCAAATTTATACTCCCGACAAAAGTGCAGGTGAGTGCCCATTATCCTTACCTTTAGTGAGTTTATTCAATCTTCCTAATCTTTGCCAACCTATAGGTAAAATATACTAGCTCATTGTTTTATTCACATTTTCTTTTAGACATTTGTATTTCTTACTTTGTAAATTATCTAGTCATGCAGTTTGACCTTTTTCTATTGGGTTGCTAATATTTTCTTGTTGATTTATAAGAGCTAGTTAGATATTTGTTATTAGCTCTTTTTAATGAAGTATAACTTTTTCTCTATTGTTTTTTATCTTTCAGTCTTCTTGTTATATATTTTTCAGTCTTTCTTATTATGTAAAATCTTTACATTTGTATGTAGTTAATATTTTTCCTTTATGGCTTCTGGCTTTTGGGAATATATATATATATATATATATATATATATATATGTATTTTAGTAGCGACCCGGTGCACGAATTGGTGCACAGGTGGGGTCCCTCAGCCTGGCCAGCAATTGGGTTTATCGGGGCCATCTCTCCCAGTCCTGTTCAGGGCAATCAGGGCCAGCTGGCTGGGGGGGTGGGGGAGGTGGGGAGGGACCATGGGAGGTTGGCCAGCAGAGGGAGGTTGGCTGTGGGAGCACACTGACCACCAGGGGGTAGCTCTTGCATTGAGTGTCTGCCCCCTGGTAGTCAGTGCGCATCATAGCTACTAGCGGTTGTCCGGTTGTAAAGGTCACTTAGGCTTTTATATATATATAGATTGATTGATTCCAGAGAGGAAGGGAGAGGGAGAGGGAGATAGAAATGTCAATGATGAGAGAGAGCCATTGATCAGCTGCCTCCTGCATGCCTCCTAATGGAGATCGAGCCCGCAACCTGGGCATGTGCCCTTGACCCAAATCAAGCCCAGATTCCTTCAGTCCGAAGGTCCATGCTCTATCCACTGAGCCAAAACAGCGAGGGCTGGGAAATGTCTTGAAAGGCTTTCTTCACCTCCAAGATTATACAAATATCTCCCCATGTTTTCATCAAGTACTTTTATGGTTTCATTTCCCCCGCTTTGAGTCTAAGGAGTGAGGTAGGGATAAACTTTATTTTTACTAAATAGCTGGCCAGTTATTTCAAATTACTGAATTATTCAACATATTTGCACTGATTAGCATGTATTGACTATGTATCATGTGCCCGACACTTACTAAATCTCTTACATACATAGGATGATACGAGAAAGGGAAGATAGAGAGGGAGATGTCAGTGATGACTCAGATTTCCAGAAGGAACAGATTTAATGGGAAAGTGATTAGTTTACTTTTGAGCGTGCTGAGTTGGAGGTACCTTGGAGATACTCATTTGAAGATGTCAGGTAAGCAGGTAGATACATCCTTCTGGAGCTCAAATAATTCTAACTCAAAGTATGAATTTGAGGAGTAAATGTATACTGGTAATAATTAAAGCGATGGAAAAGTTGAGATTACTTAAGGAAAGTATTGAATAACAAGAGCTCCTAGGGCAGATCCTTGAAACACTCCGATATTTAAAAGTTTAGTAGCAGAGAGGTAGGAGCCAGTAAAAAATGTCTGTGAAAGGGCTGCCGGAGAAGTAAGAGAAATGGGGAGAATGTGGAGTCTTAGAAGACAAGGAAAGAGTGTATTCAAGGAGAGAGTTCAGGGTAATCCTGAGAGAATGAATGAAATGATGGAGCATAAATGCTAAGCTAGAGAAAAGGGAAGTGAAGACAGGAAGGGAGTAATAGAAACAAGGTGAAGGGATCAATATCCTGATATTCAAATGAAAGGGAATAACAATTGCAATTGGGCTAGTTTAATAAGCAAGCTCAAAGGATAGGTGATTGTGGTCAGAGAGTGGACTATTGGAATTAGTGATTTAAAAAATTATATATTTTTATTGATTTCAGAGAGGGAGAGAGAAATAGAAACATCAATGATGAGAGAAAATCATTGATGGGCTGCCTCCTACACCCCCCTCACTGGGGATCGAGCCCACAACCTAGGCATTTGCCCTGACCTGGAATTGAACTGTGACCTTCTGGTTCATAGATCAACACTCAAACACTGAGCCATGCTAGCTGGGCAGAATTAGTGATTTTATTTATTTATTTATTTTTAAATTAAATCTTTATTGTTCAGATTATTACATTTGTTCCTCTTTTTCCCCCACATAACTCCCCTCCTCCCAGTTCCCGCCCCACCCTCTGCCCTCACTCCCCACCCACTGTCCTCATCCATAGGTGCACAATTTTTGTCCAGTCTCTTCCCGCATCTCCCACACCCCTTTCCCCCCCAAGAATAGTCAGTCCATTCCCTTTCTATGTCCCTGATTCTATTATAATCAACAGTTCATTCTGTTCATCAGATTAATTTATTCACTTGATTCTTAGATTCACTTGTTGATAGATGCATATTTGTTGTTCATAATTTGTATCTTTACCTTTTTCTTCCTCTTCCTCTTCTTAAAGGATACCTTTCAGCATTTCATATAATCCTGGTTTGGTGGTGATGAACTCCTTTAGCTTTTCCTTATCTGTGAAGCTCTTTATCTGACCTTCAATTCTGAATGATAGCTTTGCTGGATAAAGTAATCTTGGTTGTAGGTTCTTGGCATTCATCACTTTGAATATTTCTTGCCACTCCCTTCTGGCCTGCAAAGTTTCTGTTGAGAAATCAGCTGACAGTCGTATGGGTATTCCCTTGTAGGTAACTGAGTTTCTTTCTCTTGCTGCTTTTAAGATTCTTTGTCTTTTGCTCTTGGCATTTTAATTATGATGTGTCTTGGTGTGGTCCTCTTTGGATTCCTTTTGTTTGGGGTTCTCTGCGCTTCTTGGACCTGTAAGTCTATTTCTTTCACCAGGTGGGGAAAATTTTCTGTCATTATTTCTTCAAATAGGTTTTCAGTATCTTGCTCTCTCTCATCTTCTGGCACCCCTATAATTCTGATGTTGGTATGCTTGAAGCTGTCCCAGAGGCTCCTTACACTATCTTCGTATTTTTGGATTCTTTTTTCATTTTGCTTTTCTGGTTGGGTGTTTTTTGCTTCTTTGTATTTCAAATCTTTGACTTGATTCTTGCGCTCCTCTGGTCTGCTGTTGGGAGTCTGTATAGTATTCTTTATTTCAGTCCGTGTATGCTTAATTTCTAGTTGGTTCTTTATCACAACATCGAGGGTCTCATTAGATTTCTCGAGGATCTCATTAAGTTTATCGGCAGCTTCTAGACAGTTCTTGAGAGACCTTAAAAGTGTGGTTCTGGCCGAAACCGGTTTGGCTCAGAGGATAGAGCGTCGGCCTGCAGACTGAAGGGTCCCAGCTTCGATTCCGGTCAAGGGCATGTGCCTGGGTTGTGGGCACATCCCCAGGGGGTGTGCAGGAGGCAGCTGATCGATGTTTCTCTCTCACTGATGTTTCTAGCTCTCTATCTCTCTCCCTTCCTCTCTGTAAGAAATCAATAAAATATATTAAAAAAAAAAAAAAAAGTGTGGTTCTGAACTCTATATCTTCCATTGACAATTTTGTCCTGTTTCTTTGTCTCCACATTTTGTTATGCTTTCTTGGTGCACCCCCAGAATTAGTGATTTTAAAAGTAGAGAAATTAGAGGCGTTTCAGCTGGTGATAACAAAGTTCAGGGAGTGACTGTTGTATATACTGTAACTAATCATATTTCTGCATGAAAAGGAATACTTTCAGGAGTATTTCAGTAGCCAGGTAGCGTTAGCATTGTAGGAGGACATTGTAGATTGGATGGGTCTTTCTCTGAAGTCACTTAGGATGAAGGCAGGACTTGTGGTACAAGTGAAACAGGAAGCCACATTCCAGTGCCTTCTGTGAACCATGAGTACTGCCGGGGTCCAACCCCAGCAGGTCCAGGGGTCCCCAAAGGTGTGGACGGAGTTGGTGAAGAAGGAATGACATGGAGATAGTGTTCAGTTGATCAGCAGCCTAGCCAGGATCTCTAGCCAAGTTCTGGTCAGGATCTCCAGTGAAGTTCTGCTTCAGATCTCCAGCCAGGTTCTGTGTCCATGTTCTCTTGCTAGGTTCTCCAGCCAGGTTCTCCAGGTTCTCCAGCCAGGTTCTGTAGCCAAGTTCCCTCGCTAGGTTCTCCAGCCAGGTTCTGACCAGGTTCTCCAGCCAGGTTCAGTCACCAGGTTCTAGTCAGGTTCTCTTGCCAATTTCTGTAGTCAGGTTCAGTCCAGGATCTTTTGCCATGTTCTCTCGCTAGGTTCTGTCTCTAGGTTCTGAGGCCAGTTTCTGTCCAGGAACTTTTGCCATGTTCTCTCCAGCGAAGTTCTTCTGTCTCTAGAGAACGTTCTGTGTAGGTTCTGTGCCTAGGTTCTGTCTTCTTAGTTCTGTGTTCTAAGCTCTGTATTCTAAGTTCTGAGTCTTGCTGTCTTATTACATCTGTATTTATACCAGTTGATTCAATCCTATCAATCTCTATTACAAAGGTTAGGGCGTTTCTTATCTCCATTCCAGGGAGTAAAGATTATGTAGCTTAAGCATGATTGTTCGTAGTTAAAGTGATTAATTTACCCACCTGGCACTTAGTTAAGAGGTTTTATTCCCTCCCTAACTTCAGGGGAAAATCCCTACCTGGGGAAACAACCTTTCTCAGAGAGGTGACCTTGGTTAAAACACATAGTGCCAAGAAGGTGAGCAAACATATTAAGAACAGTATGCCATATATGCCAGGTCCCTTGAAACAGCAAGCATGGACCGGCTCCCGGCAGAGTACTAAGGAGGTAGTTAAATTACAATGACCCAAGAGTGGGACCATCCAGATTGCAGCTCCTCAGATTCATAAAGGACACACTCAGGGGGCAGACTCAGTGAGCACCAAAGCCCCATTGAAGCAAGTCTTGCCCCGGAGAGGTGTCTCCAGCACAGAAGTTCTCCCACTGCAGACACAGCTGATTCTCACAGCCAATTGGCCTGGAGGTCAATCCCTCCCAGTGTTACCTACAACAATCAAGGCTTAACTACAACAAGACTGTGCACAAATCCCACAAGGGGGTGCACTAAGAGTGTCTACCTCAGATAATTGGGGAGGCTGAGCCACTGGGCCCTATAGGACACCTGGTACAGAAAGCCACTCTATCGACACAGCAAAGCATAAAAAAATGCGGAGACAAAGAAACAGGACACAAATGACAGAAATGGAGGAAAGCAAACTATTGGATATAGAGTTCAAAACCACACTTTTAAGGTTTTTCAAGAATTTTCTAGAAACCGCCGATAAACTTAATGAGACTCTCAAGAAATCTAATGAGACCCTCGAGGTTGTGATAAAGGACCAACTAGAAATTAAGCATACACTGACTGAAATATAGAATATTATACAGACTCCCAACAGCAGACTAGAGGATCGCAAGAATCAAGTCAAAGATTTGAAATACGAAGAAGCAAAAAGCACCCAACCAGAAAAGCAAAATGAAAAAAGAATCCAAAGATATGAAGATAGTGTAAGGAGCCTCTGGGACAGCTTCAAGCGTACCAACATCTGAATTATAGGGGTGCCAGAAGAAGAGAGAGAGCAAGATATTGAAAACCTATTTGAAGAAATAATGACAGAAAACTTCCCCTACCTGGTAAAAGAAATAGACTTACAAGTCCAGGAAGCGCAGAGAACCTCAAACAAAAGGAACCCAAAGAGGACCACACCAAGACACATCATAATTAAAATGCCAAGAACAAAAGACAAAGAGAGAATCTTAAAAGCTGCAAGAGAAAAACAGTCAGTCACCTACAAGGGAGTGCCCATACGACTGTCAGCTGATTTCTCAACAGAAACTTTGCAGGCCAGAAGGGAGTGGCAAGAAATATTCAAAGTGATGAATGCCAAGAACCTACAACCAAGATTACTTTATCCAGCAAAGCTATCATTCAGAATTGAAGGTCAGATAAAGAGCTTCACAGATAAGAAAAAGCTAAAGGAGTTCATCGCCACTAAACCAGTATTATATGAAATGCTGAAAGGTATTCTTTAAGAAGAGGAAGAAGAAGAAAATGGTAAAGATACAAACTATGAACAACAAATACACATCTATCAACAAGAAAATCTAAAAATCAAGTGAATAAATAATCTGATGAACAGAATGAACTGTTGATTATAATAGAATCAGGGGCATAGAAAGGGAGTGGACTGACTATTTTTGGGGGGGAAAGGGGTGTGGGGGATGCAGGAAGAGACTGAACAAAAATCATGCACCTATAGATGAGGACAGTGGCAGGGGGGTGAGGGTGGAGGGTGGGGTGGGAACCGGGTGGAGGGGAGCTATGGGGGAAAAAGAGGAACAACTGTAATAATCTGAACAATAAAGATTTAATTTAAAAAAAATAATGAAACATCAAAACAGTAAAAAAAAAAATTACAATGACCAATCAGGGTGGGAGTGGCAGGGTTTTTTTAAAAGGGGGAGTGGGGAGCAGAGGACTCTGAGTAGCACTGAGGAATAGCTTTATCTCCTACACTTCATTGGTGTGAGAACTTGAGCAGACTTCACTCAAGAGTGCTGCGGGGAAATAGTATAGAGAGAGCCAGGCTTGTTGATTAAGGAAAGAAGTGGAAGGAACATTCAGAGAAGTGATTGAGGGCATAGAGGAGGTGGATTTCCAGAGGGTAAATGGACGGTTTTGGCAGGGAGAGAAGGGGATTAGATTAAGTCTAAGGAATTTGGGGGATTTTAGGAATGACAGCTCCTAGAGGACAAATATGGGAAGGGAGCAGGTATTTATATTTGGAACTTTAACCTATGAAAATAGGAATGAAACTTGAAAGGCTTAGTTCCAACTGACCCTTGGAGAACAGTGGACAGGGGCTAATAAAAGTCATCTGGGAGGTACTGAAAGTATTTCTTTCCATACAAAAGTATGATTAGTCACAGTATCTACAACAGAGGACAGTAGGGAGCAAAGAAGCTTGAAGTTTAAGGTTCTTTGAGGGGAAGGATGAAGAGTGGTCCTAAGACATTAGATTCTTAGGCTCCATATCCACTGGTGTCCTGCTTAATCAGGGATTGGAGGTCTTGATGCATATAGCTTGAGGTCAGGTGTAAGGAAGGTGGCCTAGGACTGGAGCCTAGATCTAGAGGTGCAAATATAGTTTAAAACTTCCATTGGGACACAGTTTTTATTTTCACTCCCCAACCATAGAAATGATGCCTCAACTATTATTTCAAAATATTGTTTTTTTTCAAGCTCAGTTTTTAAATAGTTTCAGCCATTTTCCCCAAATTTCATTCTAATTTTAGTGTATCATATATTTGCTTAATTTTTAATTTTCATAATTGTTTTTTGTTAAGTTAAAATCCAACACAAGAGAAATTATGGCTTTGGATTGGCATAATGATAGAATTCAGAAGTCCTAACAAAACTTAAAGTTGTCACATTTAAGGAGGAAAAATATAAAGCTGCATTTTTAATTTGTTCTTTTCTTGCCAGTGCCTTATAGAATCAATAGAAAATACATTAGCAGAACTAGGCCAGTATCATACATGGGGCACTTACCTCACCACCTTCAGCTCCTTGTGACTTCTTTTCTTTGTTAGTCCTCACCCAAGAATATTTTTCCCATTGGTTTTTAGAGAGAGTGGAAGGGAGGGGGAGAGACAGAGAGAGAAACATCGGTGTGAGAGAGACATATTGACTGGTTCCCTCCCACATGAGCCCCTGCAGGCTCGATCCCCAGCCCTTTAGACAGAGCTAGAAACATCAATAATGAGAGAGAATCATTGATCAGCCTTCTGCATGCCCCACACTGGGGATTCAGCCCCGACTGGGAATCGAACCATAACCTCCTGGTTCATAGGTCGACGCTCAACCACTGAGCAACACCAGCTGGGCTCCATCTCAAATTTAATAACTCCTGCTATTGTAAATACTCTTAATGGTGTAATCATGAGTAAATTGTGCCCTGACGTGCTATGGGCAGTATCCTTGTGATATGTTCCATTCTTCATTGTTCAAATTTTATCACCTTCAATGCCCTGTTTGAATCCTACCTTCTCCCAAAACACTTCAGGACACCTCAAATCCTGATGGTCTCTCTGGCCTTTAAAATCCCACAACAGTTTGTCTGTTACTCATTTGATACGTTTTACCTGCATTATAATTTAGTTGGATATTCTTTACTTTTCTTTTGATTATGACTTAACACCGCAAATCCACAAGCTTCGTAGAAGATAGAAAGTGCATCTTATGTCTTTTTTTTTCTAACACCTTGTCCATAGTATGCAGTGAATAAATATTTGTCGATAAATTGCTGGATATTCTTCTCATCCATATTGGTTGGCTATTTCTGAGAGCTGTCTGTAATTACTTCAGAAAGTTTCTTGTTGATGTCAGTTTGAGAAATGGGGTGTTATTATTTCTGCTGCAGATTTCTTTTTTGGTTATAAAACTGAGAATCACAAAAAGACCATTGGTTTATATATGTGTGCAGTGGGATTTCTTTAGAAAGTGAGTGTGGGAAAGCAGACTTTATTTTGTAAAGGTTTTTGAAGCATACAAGTTCTCATAAAAAAAAAAAAAAAAGTCCAAATTGGTTGAACTTGAAGTTCCCCTCCTCCTTTCTCTTCCTTCAGAGGCTTTTTCTAAACCTACTTCCCTTAAAATGACTTTTATTGATTTTCACTCAATGAGAGTTATTCTTCAGAATGAGGATGGAGGGGTCAGAGAGAGAAATTTACCCTGTGTTACCTGTGGAATAGGTGTACCTCTGTATCCAGTCTTGCTTTATTTGTTCTGTTTCCTGTATCCTGAAACCTGCACACTGGGGATCATTAGGTCCTCTGTGTCTTGGTCGGAGCCTGAGTACAGTATACTAATAGATCAATTTATGTGTTCATTCATTCAGCAAACATTTATTGAGCAGGCATGTCCTAGGCATTGGAGATACTAAGATGAATAAGACGTAGTCGCTGCCCTCAATGACCTCCAGATGTACATGAAGGCATCAGCTTGATGGCGGCTGGGGTCAGGGAAGGCTTCCTGAACGAGGTAACTGAATATCCTCCGTTAAGGAATTCTGCGAAAATAAAGAGATAAGCCTTGTAAAAGAAATATAAACATATAATCAAATTAGCCAACTAAAAAGACATTTATTAAGAAAAGACAGTCTTTTACCAATATGTCGTAATGTTTCTTTTGCAGTCCCCCCCCCCTGCTAATTTATTTATCTTCAGTCTTATCCCTCTCCAGTCTACATTTAAAATTGCCTCCAAAGTTATTTCTAAACACTGACCTGATCATGTTATTCCTGTCTTAAGAGTTTTTAATGGCTGCTCATTCATTTGTTCTACAAACTCATCCATCACCCGCTGAAGTATTTCAGGCTAGTGTTAAGTGTTTGGGATGCAATGCTGAGGAAACAGTTCCTCCCTTCAAGAAGCCTAGAGTCTAGCTTTGCGCAGTGGCCGTATCCTAGCCAATGAGGTTCATCCGAAACGCGATGATTGCTAATTAGAAAAAAAGTAACCTGAAGTCTACACCCCACAGACAGACAAGTAAGCAGACTGTTTCAGTATAGTTTAATACTAGCTTTGACAGGTAAGCACATGATTCTGTAGGAATATACACAGGAGCACCTTGTCCTGTCTTGGGAAGTCTGATAATCCTTCTTGAGTCTTATCCTTAAATTTAAGTCAATTAAGTCCAACAGATACCAGTGTCTATTGTGCTAGGTCAGAGTCTATTGGAGGAGCCAGAAAACTTAATGCAGTAAATCTAGAATAATGTGGATAGTAAATGCATAGGATGCTATGGTAACAAGAGTTGAGAAGTGGAGAGGAGGAGACAGGTGGGCAGCACCGCTTTAGGGAAGAGTCTTGAAGTATGAGTAGGCGTTAGATAGACAATGGAATTTCTCATTTTTTACTGTAACAAACAACACCCTTCACAGCCCCTTGGTCTACTTTTCCAGTGCACCCTTATATCTTCTATACCTTTGTTTTTCAAATTAGAAACAAGAACCCCTGGATTTTTTTTTTAACGTTACACATGGGATATGAGAAAGTACTGGAAAATGTGGCACATCTTTCTGGAGCACCAGTTTTACCAGATGAAAAATAATTCAAAACATCATTTTACATTAAAGTATAATATACAGTATTTGTGGAGTTGAAGGCAAAATTTCCGTTGATCCCCCCCCCCCCCCAAGATAAAAGAGGATAAACTCCAAGCTAGTGGCAAGTCATTTCAGTCTCACCCTTAGCATCATCTGCCACCACCTCTGTCTGGTGGGAAAGTCTGAAATGCACGCTCTGAATGTGCCAAGAACTTTGATGTCTCTGTGCCTTAGCATGTGGTATTTCCTCACCCTGGAGCGCTCTTCCCACCCTCCTCCCAAGGTAAACTCTACTTACTCTTCAAAGCCCAACCTAAGTGTCAGCCCATAACAGTCATTTTTACACAGTTTAAATGTCTTCCCAGTTAATTTTTGAACACCACTCATGTCTCTGCCTCCTTTCCTAATAGCTTTGAGGGCACCTCCCCATTTTGTGTTTCCACCACCCTTTACTCAGAATTTCCATCGCAGCCCTGCTCACATGGTACAGCCCTGCTGACTGTTTCCTTACCTGTCCCTGCTGCTGGACTGTAAGCTTCTCTAGGGCAGGGACTATTTTTAAACTTATCTCTGTGTCCTTAGTGACTGGCACTTGATAGACACTCAATAGATGTTTGTTGAATGTTGAATTTATGGGCCATTCCTTCCTCTGCATGACCTCTGCTCTTACAGAAAGTACTGTCTCCTTTACTTTTCATCTTCAGGGAATGATGTGTTCCACAAAAACATATTTTCCAGACAACTGAAATTTACCTCTCCTAAAGTATCAAAATCTGCTTTTGGTGGGAATATATTTTTCCATGTTTATACACACTTGCTTGCTCTCATAAGTAAACTATACTAAACATAATGTGTTACTTGATGACTTATCCCTGAAAGCATCGGGTTTGGAATTTGTGACACCCTCTGTTACCACTGATGGAATCGGCCTTTTTAACTCCACACAAAGTAACTCTATGACCTGGTTTTGAGTTCTTGTGCTCACTTCTTGTATTTTGATCACCACTTCTTGCTGTCTGTGTGTTCTCTCTAAGACACTGTCCTTTGCTCCTTTTATATGCTTTTAAATGGATATAAAAATTACAAAACTAATATATGTTCACTGAAACACAAACAGAAGCATTTGAAGTGAAAAATCAAAGTCCTCCCTTCATTTCTGGCTTCCTACCCCAGCACTCACGCACATCCACACCCTCACTCTCTAGGCGTAGCCATTGCTATCAGTTTAGTGTATATTCCTTCAGGTCATTTTCTGTCAGTGTGCGCATCTACTTGTGGGTATACTAATATCAAATCATGTTATGCATACTATTATCTGACTTGCTTTCTTCCCACCCGACAATATCCTGTAGGTATCCTTGCATGTAAGTATATCCAAGTCTATCTCATTCTTTTTAATGGCTGCCCCCTTTTAATTTGACAATCTTAATCAGCTGTGAATGGGAAAGCCAAATAATCAAGCTTATTAGAATTGTACCTAAGAAAGAGTAAATCGGCTCTGAGTGAAGGTTTGAGGAATCCTCCTAGGAGTAAAATGTGTTAACTTTAGTTCATGGACTTTGTAATGTTTATTTTGGCTATTCTGGGACTCCTTTTGCTTATTTCCTGGTTCACTGTGTTTTGGATAGTTGAGGTTGTTGCTGGACACATGATCTATGAATTAGTGAGGTATTACATATTCAATTTTGCATTATATAATTTTTGCTATGGTTTTGTGTGTGGGGGGGTTGCACTTAATTTTTCATTTAGATTATTTTTATAGACGGTGATTATTTTTTCTAATTCCAAAGTGCTTGCATCATAGTGCTGACTGTTGTATATAGTAACAGTTAAAAATATTTGGCTTGATGATTGACATAGGGCTTCTTACTATATCATCTACCTGTGAGATGTCCAGTGGATTTATGGGAACTCTATAAGCTGGTCTGAGGAAGCCTTTTCTACGAATGAACATTAAAGTACTAACAGCATCTTGTCCCTATAAATAATAAAATCCTATTTAGGATTTACATGGAGTCTCCCTTCTGCCTTCATCTGCCATAATAAGTAGCTGATTCCTGTTGATTCCACATTTTAGATCTCACTGTAATGTGTCCCCTCTTTTTCATTCCCACTGCCCCAGTAGCTTGGATTAGGCTCTACTATTGGTATGTCTCAACTGAATTACCTATAATAGACTTCTTAATTATTCTCCCTGCCTCCTGTCTGAACTCCACCCTGCTTACCCAGTAACTAGTGCTCTTTTTAAAACAGAAATCCTACCATGTCACACCCCTAAGGAACCCTCAAGGGATTTCTCATCATCTATAGGATAAAGTCCACTTTTCTTAGCTTAGTATACATAGCCTTTTGTGATTTGCCCCACTTCTCCTAACTATGTCTTGCTACTCAGTGACTCATACTTTCATTTCTAGGGAAATCAAGTGGTTTATTAGTTCCTTTAACACATCACACAAGAGAGTTCTCAATAAATTCTTGTTAAATGAATGAATGAAACACATTATGTAGCTAGAGTGACTAGTCAACCTTCTTTGCTCAGGATGTTCCCTCTTCACACCTGCCACTCCAGCGTAATTATTAACAGTGCTTCTTTTCACTGTCAAGCTTGTCTCAGACCAATGAACAACATGGTCACGCTAAATTATAGCAGTCATCAAATTGTTTTCTAACTCTAGTCTTTTCTACTAGATGGTGAACTCTTTGGGGGCAGAAATTTTATTTGTTCATTTTACTTTTTAAAAATATACATTTTTTAAAAATTGATTTCAGAGAGGGAGAGGGAGAGGGAGAAAGAGAGAGAGAGAGAAGCATCAATGATGAGAGAGAATCATTGATTGGCTATCTCCTGCTTGCCCCCTGCTCGGGATCGAGCCTGAAACCAAGGCATGTGCCCTGACAGGGAATCAAACTGTGACCTTCTGGCTTACAGGTTGAGGCTCAATCACTGAGCCATGCTGGTTGGGCTGTTCATTTTACTTTTATATCCTCATTTATTTATTCAACTAAGATCAATACTGTTAGTTGTTGAGGGATAATGATGAATAAAGCAAACGTGGTTCTTGCCCTCATGAAGTTTACAGTTCAGTGGGAAAGAATAACCTAGTGAGAAGAGGAGTGCTTCCACCAATAAAAGCTACTGTATGAATGAGTGACTAAACATGATTAAAGACTTAGAGGTTTCTGAACAACAACCCTGATCCAATGAATTATAGAGACAGAAATGACAAAAAACTCTAGGTTGGTCAAATTAACCATTTACTTGCAAGAGTTGGTAACTAAAATTTTAAAATACAAACAACACAGGTAAACACAACCATGCATAATAATTAGATGCTACCTAATGTTAAACATAAGAGGACCATGAAATACTAGCAAGAATGAGAGTTCAAGGACTCTGTGTTTTCAGACTGACAATTTGTAATCCCATGTGGTTCTTTTCAGGGTGGATTATCAGTATATACTACCCTCCCCACCCCCCACCCCCATTTTTTTCTAGATGAGAAATCTGTAATTACAGAAACTGAACCACAGAAGAAAGGAATGATTTTTTAAAACCAGGATTAGATTTTGGGTGGGCTTTGCTTTCAGAGCTAGAACTACCTGCTGTTCTAGACTTTGTAATCAGGTTCCCATGGGCAAATTACAAAACCCTTTCAACCTCAGTTTCCTCTTCTATATATAAAATAGTGATAATATTATCTCTAGAATTAATCTGAGGATTAAATGAGATTATGTAAGGGCACTTAGTCCTGAAACCCAGCTCCTAGGAGGCATGGGGGGATGTTAGTTCTCCATCCATTTCTCCTATTGTCTTCTGTCTGTGGTGAATTAAATGATGACATAAAATGATTTGAAAAGAACAAACTATAAATATAAACACCAATAAAAATGTTAATGCTCAAACCTGAGTGCTCAACTAGGTCCTCTCTATCCCCTCTAAAAGTATTAGTTGTATTTATATTCATTTATTACCTTATTACTATAGGCAAAGACCCAGAGAAGCATCCAGAGCCAACCAGTAAGTAAGATTTTTCTGGGGGGAAAAGGCATAGCTTATGAGGGATCCAGGATTTGAGGGTCATTTAGCTGCAGTGGGTGTCAGTCTTAAAGATTTACCCATCTACTCTTGGTCACATTTGGATCAAGAAAGCAAGAAGATCAACATACCATTCATTTCCTGTAGGTCCTTTTTTGGGGGGGGGTGGTAGGGGCTGTGAACAAAAGCAAGCTCTCTCTTCAATTTACAGTGTCTCTCCGAGACTCCAAGACTTTGGAGCTCTTTGGTGAGGGCCAGCAGGTTTGTTCTCCAGGAGTGCCCTGGGTCTGGACTCCATTTCCCAGAGTCCCTTAGTGCCCTAATGTATTCAGTGCTCAGAGTGCCTGTATGTGTGTGAGTGTGAGAGAATGTGTGCGTGCGCCCGTGAGTGTGTGTGTGTCCCCGAGTCCCCGGGAGAGTGGAGGCTCATTCACTGATTAGAGCCAGCGCTGAGAGGCAGCACTGCTCCTTCTCTCACACCAACCGAGTCTCTTACTCTGTACATGCAATCCCAGGCAGCTCGCGAACACAGACCCGGGGCCAGCCGCCTGCTGCTGCTGCCGCTGCCGCCGCCGCCGCCGCCGCCGCCTCCGCCGGCCCTGCGCACCCGGGACTTTTCATGCACCACACTCACCGCCTCCTTCCCTCCGTGTCCTGAAAAGTGCGACCATTCTCTCAAGGAATTTACACGGCAAGTATGGAGAAACAGAAAGGGGTGTGTGGGTGTGTATGTGTGTGCACACCCCAGAGGGGTGGGTGCGAGGGCCGCCGGGCTGCTCAGGAACCTGGCTAACTTTCCGGGTCCGTTTCCTAGGGATTCGGGCGGCTCCCCGCGACAGGGGCAGGGGCTGGGACCTGGGCTGGTGCGTCTTCGATCTTCGCCACGGAGCCTCCCAGCATCTGTGCCCTGCGCGCTCCGCGCGCTGCCTCGCTCAAACTTTCCGTCTCGAGTTTTCCTTAATGTGTTTTATTTGGGGGGCGCGAGGGGGAGGGACCAGACGCGGGACTTGGACAAGTAGGGAGGGTGAGGGGACAGCTAGGGAAAGGAGCAGGACTTTTTTCTCTCCATCTTTTAAGAAGCCCCATCCCCACTTTGTTTGGGTCCGTCTGGAGAATGCCCTCTCACCGGGTTCTCCGGTCTACCCCGCGGTGATTTCCGGCGGGGCCGGGACCGGGTGGTACTCGGTGGGGAGCCTGAAGCCGCGGGACGGGGAAGGGGCGATCCGAATGCGAAAGGACCCCGACCGCCCCCGCACAACGCACTCCTGGCCGGTGGGGTACCCGAGGAGAAACGGGGAGCCTTGGGCCTCCGGGTGTGGGCTGACTTTCCTAGCGGGGGCGGGTGTGAAGGGCGTGGAGGGAGGCGAGTGGGATGGGGAGCCGCTGCGGGCTGCAAGGAGGCAGGTACTGGCCCAGAGGTGGACCCTGCTCATGCCACCGGCAAACTCCCCGCTCCGCCCGGCCGCACCCGCCTGGCCTGAGAGCTGCCCGACCCGCAGGGGGTCTCCCGGGATTTTCGGGGCTGGGGCTACTCACCCGGCGCTTCTGCGGAGCGGGGTGGGAGGACCGCCACACAGACAGCCGCACGCTGCTCTTTTTGCGGTTTTATTTTTAGCATAGACTTACCTGCCTTAAACTGAGTAACAATTTCTCTTCCTCCGACTTGAGAACAAAACTTTTCAGCGAACACGTTGGTCGCTGCGGTACTGCAGCCATCCGCGCCCCGCTCGTCGGCCCGGCCGAGCGACCTTCTCCGCCCGCAGCCGCCCCGCCGCCGCGCTCCCCAGCCTCCAGCCACCCCCCGCCCCGACCCGGGCTTTTCAGGGCTCGGCCTGGGTGGCTCGCCTTTGTGCATTGTAAGGGAAAGCCTTTTCTTCCAGGGCACGCAAACTTGGGCGGAGAGCTTCCGTGTGGCCCCCCGGGCGAGGCCGCCCACGGCGGTGAGGCCGGCCATCCGAGGGGGAGCCCGCTCCGTCCTCCGCTCCCGGAGCTCGAGGCCCGAGTGGACCCCGGCCGGCGAGGGCGCGCCGGAGCCCCGAAGTCGCGGGGGCGCGGGCTGCGGGGAGGCAGAGAAAGAGCCCTGGCTTCCCGTGGAGAACGCGGGGCTTTCTCGGGCCCCGGCCGCGGCCCGCGGCTCCAGGGGAGCACCAGGGCCCAGGCCCCGAGCTGGACGCGCGTCGAACCGGGAGGAGACTTGGGGCGGGGCGCTGGGTGTGGGGTTTGTCCCGGCCTGGCCCGACCGGCAAGGGTCTCTGGCCTGGGTCGCCTCCCCGCCTCGGCAGCCGCTGAGAGGGGAGGCCCGGGCGCTCTCTGCCCTCGATGCCCACCAGCCACACCTCGCCTCTCGCCTCGGTTCCGGACTTGGCGTGAGAGGGGCCGAGGAGTAAGAAGGGGAAATAAAGGGAAACAAGGACGGGCGGTGAGGAAGCGGCAGGTCAGAATGGAGGAGCGGGCCGGCCCGGGGTGCCCGGCCTCCCTCTGCCCGCCTCGGGGTCCTTCCTGGGAATGGACCAGGAGCCGAGGGCGGAGGCAGAAGGAGCGTCGGGGAAGAGCGAAGCGCCGTCTTCCGTTGCCTTCCCTCCGGGCCCGCGGGAACCTGCACAAGTGGCGTCAGTTCGGGGGCTGCGCGCCGGGGCGAGGGAGGGACGGCCGAGGGCAGGGCGGGCCGCGCCTCCAGTGACCCACGGGGCCGCGGCGGGCACCGAGCGAGCGGGGATCACACCTGTTTAGCGGGACGCAGCTGGGCCGCCGCGGCGCGAAAGGCGGAGCCCTCCCTCCCGCACTCCAGGCCCGCAGGCCCGGAACCGGAGGGCCCGGCTTGCCCGCGCGGGCCCGCTTTTCGGGAGACCGGTTCCTAGGAGCCCCGCGGCTGCCCGGCGAAGCGGAGGCGCGCCGCGACGGGACCCGGGTGACCCGCGGGGCGGGGCTGTTCGGGGCACCAGGTGCTTGGACTTTGATCGAAGGCAGCTTCCTACGGGCCTCTGCCCCGTGCGCCCTGTCCGGCTGCGGACCCGGGCCCCTCGCACTTAGCCGTTCTTCGCCGGCCGGCGCCCTCGTTCCCCAAAGTTACAAGCAGATTGTTTCGGGAGGAGCGTGTGGGGACCCAAAGTTATTCTTTGTGCAAAGAAAGGCAACCGAGAGCTGGTAGGAGAGGTCTGGCCAAGGAGTGGCGGCCTCGGCTCTGCGTTGGCCCGAAGTTGATGCAGGTTTCGCCTTCACCTCTTCTTCCTCCGTTTGTCCTAAATGAGTTGCTTTTTCCCGGTTCAGACTCTTACTGGCTGAATTCTGCACAGCTCGCTGAGCCCGCAGCCCCGCAGCCTCGCACTCTAGACAGGCTGGGCTGTCTCGGATTCGCACCCGTTAGCCAAACCAGATCTGGGTCGGGGTCCAAATCTGGGACCGACACCTGGCCACGTCTGATTCGCAGGCTTGGGCCCCAGCTCTGGAACCGTGTTAGCCTTATGCTTCCTTGCATATGGTGGTAAAATGTCTGTTAGAGTGGTGTTTCCAGATGCCCCGTGGGCATTTGGTGTGCGGGAATTCTCTTCTAGGGAAGAAGTCTGTGAACTTAAAAAAAAAAAATTCTTTTCTGAGTTCTTCACAACCCCCCATACCCTGGCCCCATTTCCCATTGTTCTTTGCTTTTTAAGTTGCCCGTTAATTTTTTAAAAGTTTATTTATGCAAAGGAAAAATATCGTTTAATTTGTTCTATTATTTTCATTCCTGGCTTTTGGAAACGGTTCAGAGACCACAAAAATGTCACCTGTTGTAGTAAGCAGAGGGGTGTTGTGTGTGCATTGTAATTGCCAGCAGAATCATAGTTTGGTGGGCATTCAGAGCTCGGCTCGGGAGAGCGGCTTTGCAGCTTTCTTTGTGGCAGTCATTTGCAAGTGGGTTTGGCTCCCAGTAGGAGCAGCAGCAGCAGCGGCGGCGGTGGCGGCGGCAGCGGCAGCAGCAGCGTGGCTTCCTTCTACACCCATAACCTGCTCCAGTCAAGAAGCCCAGATCCTGGACAGCGATGGTCAGAGACTGGGGTGGGAAACTGCCCATTCTGAGACGTTGTCTCTGGCTTTCGGTTTTTCTATGCGAAAGTGACTAGTTCGCTCAGGAAAGCGAGGAGCCCTGCGCATCAGCCCAGACACAGACATTTTCACGTTCTGAACGCTAGCTTCTTCGTTTCATTTGTCTTGGTTCTGGCATGTTGAACCACGCAATTAGTGATCTCACTAATTATTCAGTTAGTTGGCGTTTTGTAATCACTTTAAACCAGGGTCGGGTGTGTGATTTAACAAACAAACAAACTCCCCACACTCATACAGACCTGAACCAAACCCATCACGTCAAGGATTTGAAATTTTTAAAACTCAATATTTGTTGGTCCCTTCGTCCATCCTCACTGCCTGCCAGACAATTTATTTAGCTTCGTGGATTGATCCCTCCTCCTTGTTTAGTTAATTCAACAAAGACTTTTTGCAATCTGTTTGGAGTTTGTCTGATGCCGTGGAAAAGTAGCTGATGATTTATTTGGTTGCTTTTCGATTTCTGTCTTCAGCCCTTCTTTCTCCTCCTTTCAGCAGGGATGTCAGCTGTTATTACTTCCTATTGATCCCTTTGCAAAGTGAGAAGTGAACTAAAATTAATGTCAATTCCACTGCTCGGATCAATAGCTGGAGTTATTTTAATCTGGATTTGCACGAAGTGCTAAATTAAAAAAAATCAGCATAGAGGCAGAAAAGTAACAGTTACTTACTTTCCCTTTGCCCGGTTCTTCACAGTCACCCAAATGCTCCATCAAGCTGATTATCTTACAATCCATATTTTTTTAATTAAGAGGGCCAGTTAGTTTTCTTATTTTGGGTTCTGTGTTTAAACCCATGACATTTTGACATTGGGAGTGTATTAACTATAGATTTTCATAATGACTGTGGTCTGCTGAAGCCTCATCTGTACAAGTTGCTAATGTGAGGAGGGGGTAAGAAAGAAAAAAGAAAAGAAAAACACTCCCCCTCCCCCCACAGAGA
Source organism: Myotis myotis (assembly GCF_014108235.1). Classification (NCBI taxonomy): domain Eukaryota; kingdom Metazoa; phylum Chordata; class Mammalia; order Chiroptera; family Vespertilionidae; genus Myotis; species Myotis myotis. The sequence goes on along the minus strand of NW_023416324.1, from coordinate 27,314,527 downwards.
CCAGCACCCACACAGTGGAGTAAAGGAGATGTGGCCTGAGAAAAATATTGTTGATTTATTTTCAGCATAATGAAGTTTCAAATGAATAACCAGGTTTGAGTGATTCACCGCGTTCTGTTGGAGTGTCCGGTGCTGTCGCCAGATTACTAATTTATGAAACTCATTTAACATAATGAGGTGATCCAGGAAGTAAAAATAGAAAGCAAATCCTCTGGGTGACTGGCCATTTTGGGGGAGACACATTCTCCCCCTCACCCCCAGTGTATTAAGTTTGCCCTTTTCTCCAGCTTGCCTCATATAATATTGCTTGTTGATGGACAAGTAGTTCTATCTGTTATGAAAAGCTGGTTAGAACCCTTGGAACAGCCCTAGACCCACTTTCAGAGCATCCATGGCTATTAATCGGACTTGAAAACAGCCAAGAACAGGATTCCCAGACTTGTCAGGCTAGCTGGCTGTCCTTGGCAGATCATTCCCTGCACTGCTATAACTTGACAGGAAAGTTATTTAAAATTTGGAAGAGAGAAAAATCCGTTAATGTGAGATACATAATCTGGTAATTTAGCAATGATGTCTATAAGGAAAGATGCCAAATGAGGAAGCAGTCTGATGGTGTGCACTCATCTTCCCAATTAATAACAGTCATTGACATGTCTACTACAGGATGGGAGAAGGAAATACTCTCTTTGCACTGCATTAAGCCAGGAGGATTCATCTACAGTTTAACTGAGGTTTCTCTATTTGAGGGAGTACCAAAGATAGATACTCCATTATCTAGGCAGTTTTTTTTAAGGGAGGGGGTAAATTTTATTTGAGACATGACTCAATTTTTAAAGGTTATAATTTGTAGCAGATGATGATTTTTTGGTTACCCTTGGAGTTTCACTTAAGTTTCTATTTAGTGTATATATTTGTATAAGTCCTACTATTCATCTTGTGTTACCCAGACTTTTGATATATAATCCTTCTCCCACTTCCCACTAAAGATAAATTTTGAAATGGAATCAGTGGCTGTGAAAATGAACAACCTAAATTTAAAAGAGAAATTGAAAGAAGTCTCCTCGAACTCCAATTTGTTCCAGAGGCCTTCACTGGACATCAACTCTGACTGGGCCAACTAGCCGAGCAAAATAAGTCAGAAATTTTGTTAACATTTTCCTCTAAATGTTAATGGCAAATTCAGAGCAGCTTACAGATCTACTTAAGAGTGAGTGCATTAGTAACTAAAATTACCGATCCGTTCTTTGCTGCCCCTGGAAGACAGACGCTGCTAGAGAACATATGCCAAAGGCACCCATTATGTTTTTAAATATTGTCAGAGACGCCAGGCATTTTATTGATGAAGGTTTTGTTCCTTCTCAGACAAGAGGAAACCTGTGTGATCAGAGAGGGGTATGCAGCAACAATAATGTTGCTGCTATTTGTTCACACAGCACTTCTTTCTCAAAACAGTCTTAGATGATACATGAAGATATGTGTTTATGCATGTGCCAATGTGTGTGATTTATCCACACGTACAATTTGTACCACCTAACATGTGCAGATGTTCATGGTCTGGATGTGCTTGATTTAGGGATTTTTCATTATCAGGGCGTTGTTAGAGGAGATGAAGAGAGGACTCATACATTGGGGGCGGGGGGGGTGGGGCGCGGTCATAGAGGTGGATCCTAGTCTCTGTTTGAACATCAGGCCTGCCATGAGTGGCGTATGCAGGTGGAAACCCTTTAAAATATAGACCCTCCACCTAATCTACTGGGTGACTTGGTCTTCCAAAGCTCATTTGCTCAGGGAATAGTGTGTGTGGAGGTTTTATGATTTTTTTTCCTTTGCTGGGCTCAGGCGCATTTCACCCGGAACGTGTAGGGACCAAAGTCAGCTACGCGTACATCACAGTAAGTTGTCTATTGATTTTCCTGAATGAAAATGTTCTGATGCTGCTGCCCACTGGCTCCTAAAGCCTGTGGTGTCTCTTGCCTGAGCATCTGTAAGCCAGAAGGATGGTGTTTCGATCACTTGGGGTTTCCCTTTTTTCCTCCCCCTAACCTTTCTCCATCCTCTTTTTTTTTTCTCTTTGCTGTTTCTGCAGGTCTTAGAAGGGGATGATTCCCCAGTAACATTCCCTGCCCTGATCCAAGGTGCCCCTCAGCCTCCCTCCCAGGGAAGACTGCTTCTTGTGTGACGCGGGCCATAGGAAGAAACTCCAATGGACTTACACCGGGCAGCCTTCAAGATGGAGAACTCATCCTACCTCCCCAACCCGCTGGCATCCCCAGCGCTGATGGTCCTGGCATCCACGGCTGAGGCCAGCCGAGATGCTTCCATCCCTTGTCAGCAGCCACGACCCTTTGGTGTACCTGTCTCAGTAGACAAGGACGTGCATATTCCATTCACCAACGGTTCCTACACCTTTGCCTCGATGTACCATCGGCAGGGTGGGGTGCCGGGCACCTTTGCCAATCGAGATTTCCCCCCTTCTTTACTACATCTCCACCCCCAGTTTGCTCCCCCAAATCTAGATTGCACTCCAATCAGTATGCTGAATCACAGTGGTGTCGGCGCTTTCCGTCCCTTTGCTTCCACTGAGGACAGGGAGAGTTACCAGTCAGCCTTCACGCCCGCCAAGAGACTGAAGAACTGTCATGACACAGAGTCTCCCCATTTGCGCTTCTCAGATGCAGATGGCAAGGAATATGACTTTGGGACACAGCTGCCATCTAGTTCCCCCGGTTCACTTAAGGTTGATGACACTGGGAAGAAGATTTTTGCTGTCTCCGGCCTCATTTCGGATCGAGAAGCTTCATCTAGCCCAGAGGACCGGAATGACAGATGTAAGTACTTTGGTGTGAGCCTTCACTACCCCCAGTAAGCCCTGACTTACAGTAGTGTTCAACAGGTCGTGGCCTTTTCCCTGTTCCTAGTAGTGGGAAGGGCCAGTTCCTTCCCATTCCATAGCTATGGAGTACTAACCTTTACTTGTCTCTGTCAGTAAGCATTGAGAGTTCTGTAGGAAATGTTTTCCTGAAGGTAGCAAGTTGGCCTCCACAATACCTTTCTCTGCAGGGCATGATTAGCTTATTCCCTGGGGACTCTGGAGTGAAGAGGGGTGCCATATAGGCACCAGTAGTGAATGTCATTTCATCGGAAAGTGTAGGTTCCAAGGGAATTTGGGCGGCCTGAAGAAACTCATCCATCCCTCCTCTCTTTGCTGTCCTCATTATGTTTCTCTGATCTCAGTATTAGATTTTAGCTTTTCCATTGTATCACATCCAGTGGACTCCACGTGATTTTATTGTCACAACTCTCAGCCCTTGTCCATATCAGGCTATTTTTCAGAGCAGGACAGAGGTGTCGTCAATCACCATAAAACATTTCAAACAGCTGTATTTTCCTTGCAATCGCAAGGCTAGAAAGCTGACTTCTCTTGGGATTTTACAGGTTTGCTGGATGCTTATTAAGGGGCCCACTTTTAGGACTAGATATGGTTGACCCACGTGACTGCTCCATATTTGATGTTCACAATTATTAATTTCCGCTTAAGGAACAGCTTTCTCATGTCCTCCAAGTGCCTTTTTGGGCTCTGGCTACCCTCACTAATAGTTGGAACTAAACCTTGATTTGGAACTTGTAGACTACGACTGCTGAACCCTGCAATCTTCTCATCTACTATAATAGAATATAACCAGAAAGTAGTTGTGTTTTAAAGCTTTTGGGCTGTGGGTAGACAGAGCAGTTCTCTTCAAGTCTGGTGAAAATTTATGAACTGAGGGTGTTTTCCCACCCAACCCTTTGTTCTAAGGTTTGCTTCATTTTGTTTTCTTAAGAAAACTACACCCGAGGTTTGCTTTCCCCTCTTCTCTATGTCTTGTGCTCCCGTTCTCTCTATAACTACCAACACGAATACCATTTTTTTTCTCTTCTCTTTATGATGCCGAGGAGAGTAATAGAGACATTGCAGCTCTCTCCCCTGTCGGCACTGCTTCCTCAGGCTGTCTCCTTGAATTAGGCACTGTGTTAACTTTCCTGCGCTAAAAGGCATCTGCCTAAACCCAGCGTACCTTTTCAATAAAAGTCATCATAAAATCAACCTGCCTTGTAAATCCATCGCTCTTTGGTTTTGAAATATGTTGCAAGTGTGTCTTTTATGTCAGCCTCTGTGAGCCTGAGACCTCCCCACTAAAGGGAGAAGGCTGCTATGTGACAGCACAACTGCCCGTGTGCTCTCTCACTTTTGCTTTAGCTCCTCTTCCACCTTTTCCCTTTCTGTGCAGCTGATGTGTGTGTTAGGATCCTGGTTTTTGGATATACCTACCTGCTGAACATAGGCTGGCTTTGTGTTGGTCTGTTTAATTTTATTTCAGTTTAGTTTTTATTTGTCAATGTGCAAGTGCTCAAGGCTAGCTGTAATCTGACCTCTGGCTAAAACTGCCCTGGATTAGGGTGTGACAAATTCTGCCTCTTTTTTCTGCAAATACAAGTTGAAAATGAAACCCTCTTCAAAAATAATGTTCCACAAAGTAACATCTGCAGATCAAGATTCCTTCCTTCTCTCCTAACATATCCAGCTTGTCTCCATCTATCTTTTTAGCCCAAACCTGTGTCAGACCCCCAGAGCCAGGAGGAAGCTTGTTAGTCAAGTCAGAACTCATAGATGTGGATATCCATTCCCCTCTGAGTGTCAAAGCCATAACTCTTCTGTTTGCCTGGTTTGCATTGTGTGGTGGTGCCATCCCCCATGGAGATGGATCCCTCACACAGGAATACGCCTGGGTGGAGAAAAATTAAATGAGTCTGTCTCCCAAAGTGAAATGGAATTCTGACCTTGAAATTAATGAGATTCTGATCAGAAGGGTGGGGAAACTTCTTTATTTCAAATTGTACGGTTACATAAATTAGAGCCCATTCTCCCTCTATTTGTTTAAAATATTCTTCCTTTAGAGAATAGTTTGTGTTCTCCTTTTTTCTCTATCACAGATATTCAACCTATGGGTGTGCATGTGAGTGTGTGATGTTTGTAAACCCACATTAGTATCTAGAGTTGCATTTGGGACTAATCCTTAGCAAAAAACAAAGGTGCCAAGTGAAGAGGAGACTGCCCAGTGATGACCCTGGATCTGTGCTCCTCTTTCTTTCCTTTCCTCGGACAGTGTGGCAGCCGTCACAGGGTGGTACTGCATAGCATCTGTGCTTTTGATTTTGAGTGTTTGGAAGGCAGGAGAAACATTTTTCTGTCGGGAAGGGTTGAAGAGGCCCCGTGACAAAGTCTGTAGCAGCTTTCTTGGCTCTTGTCATATGCTGATGTGTGTCAGAATATTTATGGTCTGTTTTATGTAAATACATATTTAAGGGCCGTTAGAAGGCCTGATTATTCCCACTAGATGCCTTTCAGGTCCTCCCTACAGAACCGTTTTGAAATAAGTAATATTTCTCAGATAATCGAGTGACAGTATACAAGACTGCTTCCAAAGGGAGAGCTTGAGGGGCAGATGGGGCAGGGAGGGGGATGGGAAGGCAAGAGGAGAGAGAATAGAAAGTGTTCAAAAGAGTAAAGTAATAGGTTAAGTGCCTTTTGCCCAGACTGCCAATATAATAAAATATAAACCATACATATTTTAGTTTTTATTCTTAAAATTTAGAGTTAATTTCTGATATGGTTGACTCATTTTTCAGTTCTCTTCATATAAACAATTTTTTTCATAAAGTGTAAAAAATGTTTTCATTAAATACAATAGTAAAACTCCTGAATAAGCATTTAGCAGGGGTGGTTGTGGTGGTGGGTGGTGTTGTTGTTGGTAGTGGTGGTGGTGTTACTGGGTGTGTGTGTGTCCCTTACATAGAGAAGTTTTATGACTGAGTTTTAGGTCAATGAAAAATCAGTTTTACAATGGAAACACTGACAGCTTTTACTGTTGCAGCCGCCCCCTGCTCACACACTATATCCATATGCAGATACGTTCACATGTGAGAGCATTTGAGAGAGGGGCCTGCAGACATGGTGTAATGTACACATGTTCTTTCCTTCAATCTGAGTGCTGGTAGGCAGGGTTTCTTTTGTGATTAAATATCCATTTTTTTGTAGGAAAAAAAATGTAGCTATTTGGGTAAAGTATTGTGTCTCCTAGTACATGATTCCTGTTTGCTTGCCTGTTCATCTACCTGGCATCACAGGTGATTCCCAAGGTAGGTGTTGGGCTCTATGGGAAAAAAGAAGCCTTTACTCTACGGGACTGACTTATTTGCTCTGGAAAAAGGGAGAACTATTTTGTGAGAAGCCGTCCGTGGAGGATGCATAGTTCCCCAGGAAGGGGACTGAGGTAACTCCTGTTTATTGTCACTCCCTGAACCAGTCTCCCAGGGCTCCTTGTCCAGGGAAATGATGCTAAAATTTATGGACCAATTACAAATAGTCCACGTGTGTCTTACATATGAAGTGTCTACAGATATGTTTCCCAGGGCTTTTAAAATAAACATTTCCTCATTAAGGAAACTTTACAACAAAGGGAAGATACGCATTGTCTGCCGCCTTGGGCTAGAATCTATATATTTATTACCCCCTTAGTACTCTGGCTCTTATCACGTTCATTTCCTTATTTTCTTTGGACCACCCCTGTGCCTAGATTTCTGCCTGAGTGATGCAGTCTTTGGGCAGCCTGACCGTCTACCCGCTCAGCTCCTGTTGGACTTGGCTTGTATGCATGCTTATTCGAGGGTTGAGAGGGACCAGAACTGGAGCGATGACTGGCCCTACCTTCTGGCTCACCTCAGGGATGGGCACTGATCACATGTGACCCTCGTATCTTGGCCTTTCCTATGGTTAGGCAGGTTCACAGGTAGGTAGGCAACTGGTAGCTCACAGCAACTGCAGAATGTTCTACTTTTGTTCTCAGATACTAAAAGCCCTGAGTAGAAAATGGTATTTTGTACTTGGAAATGTGCCTTATAAAGGCATGTGCCATTTAAGACCCTGTGTTCTAAGACTCAAATACCTGAGGGTACATAGGCCCCAAGCAGCCCAGACCGAGGAGGGGTGTTGTTAGGGGGGATACTTCCTAAGGGCCTGGGGCTGGGGTGGACAGGGACCCTAATTTGGGCTTCTAGGAGAATTGTTCTTGCTGGAAAGAATGTTTGGGGCAGTTCTCAGGTCACCAGGCTGAACTCCTGGATTGTAGCTGGAGCAGATGACCACTGTGAAAGGGTCAGCAAATCACCAGACCGAGATGGTCAGATGGTTTCCCCTCTGCTGACTGCCCAGACCTCGCCTGATTGTTGCTCAGCTGCTCCCCGGGCTCTCCCGGAGTCCCTTTAAGAACTCCTGTGATGTGTGTGGTTGGTGGTTCACTCCCAACACAGTCATGGAGACTCCTTTTCATGCTGCTGGGTTTAATTGTCTTGTTGGGATAAAGAAATGTTTGCACAGCTAAAGTGGGGCCGGGCTGGACGGGAGCGGTCCCTGATGGCTGCAGAGCAGCTGGCCTGGCTTGGCTCGGCGCGCTGCCTGCCCGCCCGCCCGCCTGCCCGCGGCTGGGCTCGCTCCCGCTCCGGCTCTCGCTCTCCGGGTCCTCGCTGCACGCCGCGCCGCTCTGGTCGGCGGCTGCCTCCCCGCACGGCCAGAATGCCTAATCACCATGGTGAGAAAACGGACACCGCGGCCGCCCTCCCTCCTCGCCCGCGCCCTCCCTCCCGTCAATTGTCATGCAGAAGTGATCAGGCTGCCTTTCCTCGCGACCGCCAGCCAGCCCCTCGCGCTCCCGGCAAGAGGGTGGCTGGTCATTGATCGTTTGGGGGAGGGGGCGCGGAGGGGCGCGACGCCGGGCCAGGGGCGCAAGGACCACGGAGTGGGCCCCTTGGCTCCTGGAAAAGGACCCCCAGCCTCCGCCACTGCGATGGCTTTCACGTGGTTCCAGACATGTTGGTGACTTCGCTGTCCCGCGGCCGGACTTGGAGGCTGCGGGAGAACTCCCGGCGCGGCCCCAGGCGGGCCCCGCGCCTCCGCCGCCGCCGCCCGCGGTCCCGGCCCGAGGGCGGGCCTGGTCCCCCACCCCCGTCCCGCCCCGCCCTCCACGTTCCTCGCCCCCGGGTCGCACTCGGAACCGAGCTCCTGGCTGGTTTCCTGTCCTCTGAGCCACAAAGACAGTGGGGCCGAGAGGGCAGTGGGCCGGGAGGAGGGTGACCCTGGAGGGGGCACGCCCACGCGGATGTCGGGGTGCTGCGGCACCGGCGGGAGGTGCAGGTGGGCGGGTGGTGTAGTGAGGGCGAGGGGGTGACCCCTGTGCAGGGAGGGGACGTGGGGGTGCAGGAGTGGGAGGAGGAATCGGGGAGGGCCCAGGGCGCGCGGAGGAGGGAGGATGGACGTGCACTCGCGCATCTGGAGCGAGCTGTTCCCTCGGCGCCGCAGATTCGGAACATTTTCTCCGTCTTGCAATTCAAATCTGTAAAGCGTTCCGGGAACGTTTCCCAAGCCCGCGGCTTCGGGAACGGGAGGATGGCCGGTCTTCGGGGCGAGGCGAGTCGCGGGCGCCGAGGACCGTCAGAGGCTCGCAGCCGGCGCGGCGGGGCTCGGTGAATCGGGGCAGTTTCTGGAACTCTTCCCACGGGGTTTCCCGGGGCTGCCTTCCGGCCAGCCGCCCAGGTTGATTATTTGGTGGCCTTTTTTTTTTTGTTTGAAAACAAAAAACACACATTGTATCCAAATAACAAAAGTTGCTCTCCCTCCCCACCCCCTTTCCTCATTAGGCAAGGAAAAGGAAACTGAAAAATAGAATTATATTTTATATTGGTTTTTCTTACTTTTAACCCTTTTTAACTACTCCCACCTGGTTAATAAATATTAGCACACGTTGAAATGTATTCTTTGTAAATACTCAGGATTTGGAGTGACAATACACTTAATAGTTATATTTTTATAATTTTTTTCATATTTTTATATTTTAACTATTATTAACCGCATCTGTTGGAATGTACTTTTTACATATGTGTGGGATTTTAAAGTGATGATACTTTTTTGGGTAAAATCCACATGATTTTAACACCAAAATAACAATAATTTTTGGATTTTAATATTCTCTTCCAACAGTTTAACAGCATTCCTCTGTGCTATTTTATCCTCTTAAAAAGAGATGAACTACACACTTAAGAATAACTTATTGCTATATATCAGCTAAACTGCCTTAAAATTTTTTAATACCATTTAAATTGTGACATTTGTGGTTGAATAGAGTGGCTCAAAGTGTATGCTACAGGGTGGGAATTTGTGAATATCTCTATCTTTGGGACAAGGGGGAGAATTTTCTACAAAAGAACTTTCACCTACTTTCTCTCTTATGCCTTTTCAAGGGAAAGATCCTGAATTGAGACTATGGGGTTAGGCCTGGAGGAATGATAGGCTGTGGTATGAATCAGTAAACCTGGTAGATGCTAAGTAAACAGCAATAATTTATTCCCTCCCAGCCTTACCCAGTAGATCAGATATTTCTATTATCTTAATCACATTTTAGTTTTAGTATTACAATTTTTTTTGCATTTATGCCGATCACAATGAAGGTTTCAGTAAGTGTTAGTTTAGTGTTGAATAAATTGATGGTGATGACTATAATCTAATTTTTACTTTAAGTTTTTATCAATTTGTCACTCTTCAGCATTGTACTGGATAGTATCTATAAGACTGCTCTCCTGAAGGTATAGAGGTTTATGGAAAGAAAGGAAGAATTTATTTATGCCTTGAGGTTTGATAATGACAAAGGTAGGTAGAGAGATTTACAAGACATAAGTGAAATTTCCTTTCTCAAATATAGACGTATTTTGTTAATTATGTTGGCTACTAAAACAATCATAACTTTACAAATAATCTAAAACTGTCTTTTCTTTCCTAACACTCTAGAAACCTAAAATTGGAGTATTTTCCCTTCCCAAATGTTTTCCCACAGCAATTACATCCCCTTCCATGGAGTCCACAAATACAGATCTGCTTTTGGTGTGTATTTTTTGGGGGGGCGGGGGGGGAGTTCCTACCTACATCCTGGTTGAAGCTAGAAATAGACAAGTGATATGAGGGCTTTGTAGATACATATAACCATTTGGCAATTCAGACATTTGACCATCCATTTTCTCAGTAGAATGTATTCTGACTGAAGATGACCTAGAGCAGTGGTTCTCAACCTTCTGGCCCTTTAAATACAGTTCCTCATGTTGTGACCCAACCATAAAATTATTTTCGTTGCTACTTCATAACTGTAATGTTGCTACTGTTATGAATCGTAATGTAAATATCTGATATGCAGGATGGTCTTAGGCGACCCCTGTGAAAGGGTCGTTCGACCCCCAAAGGGGTCGTGACCCACAGGTTGAGAACCGCTGACCTAGAGGAAATGAAAGTTATGCTTTTAGGGGAGTGCACCCTGTTCAGCAGACACAAGCTTTAGGAAAGTCTAGAGCTCTGTGTGTTTGTGAAGAAGGAACCCTTTGGTACAGTCTCATGAGAAATTAAGCCCAGTAAGCCTGAGTGTGACTCACCAGACGAGGGTTGTCTTTTTCCACGGAAATTCATCTGCGGGCTGAGATGTATGGCTTTGCATCTATCTTAGAACAGCGGGCAGTCAGGAAGATACAGGGAGGGGGAAAGGGCCAGCCTGGAGAGACCTTTGCTTTATCTTCAGGTGTGTGATTCCCATTTAGGTGCCAGCTAATCCTGTACTGTGCTCATTTGACTTTCCTTTTGGGGGGTTGACTTTAACCAGGTCGGAGTGGTCTGGCATACTAAATGCCTGTTAGAAGAAAAAATGCTGTATTTGCCCCCTTTGAGCCACAACTTGAAGGTGTTTCAGATCAAAGGTGGGGAGACAATATAACATAATTATGAGTTCAGCCTCTGGAATAAAATCCTGACCCTTTAGCTTACTTTCTCCGTGACCCTGGGCAGATTACCTAACCTCTCTGGGCCTCAGTATTCTCACCTGTAAAGTGGGAACTAAACAGCCTTAAAGAGTTGTTGTGAAGAACTGAATGAGAATAAGTACACAGGTAATGCTTATAGCAGTTTCTCACACATACTAATACATAATGACTATTATTATTTCAAGGACAATCTGGTGGTATAATCCTCATTGTTAAAAGCACTGATGCGGCCCAACACAGGGTCCTTAACAACTAGCATGCATGTAGGATCCTTTCGCACACTCGCGCCTCATGGCAAAGCGGGAGAGAGAAGGCTCAGAACCCTTTTCTGTGATAACCAGCTGCTTTTTCTCCTTTCATTGTTATCCATTCACCAGGATTAGCCCTGGTGTCCCTCTGACCTGCTTCTCTCTTCATTTTGTTTAGAAGGAAGGGTAGTATTAGAGTTAAAGAACCCGAATCTCTGAGTCAGGAAGGGACTTGACTAAGGTTAGATATCTATGCAGTGACTCAGGTTAGAAAATCTGAATCTCATCATATTTTCTTATTCTGAATTTTGTATTACCAGATATTATTTGAAATAAATGGGCCATTAGAATTTGTGTGTGATAGAGATTTGGACGACATATAATCAGATTTGCTATAATGGTATTTGACTAGTATTAGAATTCAAAGTCCCAGAGTTTCAAGTATGTCCTTAGATTTTAAGTTATACAGGCACTTTTACCCTCTTGCCTATGTGAGAGAAATCTGTGAACCTTCCCCCATCTGTGTGTGTCACAGTCCCACAGCATGATGGATTGTCTCTGCTTGGGGGAGGCTTAGGATGGGGCTTGAAGGGGCCTTGTAGGTCAGGAGAGAAATACAGCAGCAGGACTGAGCTGGGGTGGGGGTGTGGGGAGGGATTAGCAGGGGAAGGGGAGGGCAGGGTTGGGCGGGGATGGGCCTCTTCCATAGTGTCTGTGTGCATTCTCTTAGGAGTAAAAGAGGGCTGTCCATTACCCTGAGCACACAAATAAACTCAGTGTTTTTCTCTTTGTAGAGAGAGAGAGCCCTATGGGGCTTAGGAATACTAAAAATATGACTCTGCATGCCAGTGGGAGAGGATAGGAGAGAGAAAAACTGCCCCTCTGCCTTAGATTTGAGTCTTAGGACCTTAGATTTGATTCTGTTATTTAAATATAGTAGCTCATATTTGAAAAGTCTCTGTTCACATGTTTGTGTAGCTGAAGTAGCCATTGGAAGCCAGTTGTTCAGTACCTCAATCCCTATCAGTTCCTTTATGATGTCCTTTAAAAGAAGAGGTTCAGGTCGGTGCTGGGGACAAAGTGTCTCTAGATCATAGAGCACCCACTTCTCTTCTCTCCCTATCCTCAGTCCTGCCACATACAGACACAAAGGTGTATGGGAGGTAGGAAGGGAAATGCTGTTTTCATGTTTAGTTTTTAAAGAAGAGGGGAAAGTCTGGGATGTAGGCCCAAATGCCAAATCATAGTTCTGAAGGAATTCTAGAGAAGGAAAGAGTTGGGTCTAAAAGATAGAGGTAAGGCTAAGTAATCAGCAGGATTGCAGTTAGGGCCTAGGCTTCGGCTTCCTTCCTGAGCCGTAAAATTTTTTTTTAAAAATCCTTAGAACAACAAAAGTCTGGACACATGGGCTTCCTTCCTGACAGGCCAACCTGGTGGGGCTTCATTCAGACTGAGCAGCAGTCAAGGCTGATTTATGGTAGGAGATCCCAGACAGACGGGTGGGCTTAACCCTTTCCTAACCACAGGGATAGCGCACTGCAAACGCTATCCACTTCTCCAACCTCCCATCATGATGTCTGAAGCTTTTTGTCACTTGTTCTTCACTGAAGGAGAGTACTTGCTGCTGCAGCACCTAATGTCTCTTCAATGAGTCGATGAGAAGTTGAGCGACTTGTAAGAGATCTTACCATCAAGTCTGTCACAGAGCTGGCATTGTGCCTTATGGCTGGTATAACTCTCCGGCTCTTGGTGACACTATATTGACTTTGGAGCATTGTGTCCATCTTTGATCATAGGCAGTGCCCCCTGGAATCTGTATTGGGGTGGTCCTGTGAGCCTCAGTTCTACCTCTACATAATACTGGTATTGCAGAAGGCGTATGTTAGGTGTTTATTGGTGGCATTGTGGATAAAATTGTGGCAGAGTACATGAGGCATGATTAAGTTTCCATATTCTCTCGGTAGAGAGTATGATGCAGTCATTAATACATTTATCCATTTATCCAGTATTTACTGACTACCTGCATTGTTTTAGACATCATGTTAGGTGCTGGAGATATGATGATAAGCAAGACAGATTGTCGTCCCCTGCCTTCCTGGAGTTTAATATTTAGTAAGCAACTGCAGGATATTGTGAAAGGTACTATAATAGGGGAAGTATAAAATGCCATGGGGTTAAGAGCAGGAGCACCTAATCTTGCCTAGGAGTCAGGGATAGCTTTGAGTTGATATCTGAAATCAAGAAGGAGTTGCTTACTCAAAGGGGCTAGGGATGGCCGTTTGGTTTTCTGGACAAAGTACGGCATCTAAGAATGAAAGAAAGAACTTCAGAGCATCCAAGAATTGCTCACACGATAAATAATAGAATTTCTCTCCACCAAGACCTGAGGCCTGACCTCAGTTCTCTATAGTACTTCATCCTATATCCAGGCATTCTTGAGAAAGTCCATTTGATGCTTATGTGTTTAGAGGCCCAGTATCATATAGGATCTTACTTTTAAAGTAACTTTCTTTTTGCTGCAAAAAGCTTTATTGTTTCCATTTGGTCCAATGCATGGGAGAGGGCTTCAGGTGGTGAAAAGAATGGCTAGTAGTTTTGAGGGGAGGCTCAGGCAAAAGCCAGACACCAGAGAAACGCAGAGGGGCCCCTCAAAGGCTTCTGTGCTCCAAAGGCTCCTAGTCATGCTTGAGGGTGAGTCTTTCGAAGAGATACGTACTTGCCCAGTTCAGCCTGGGGCCAGCCTGCGGATGTTAGTCAGGTGTTGCCCATCTTCTTGATAAGTTTCACCTCCTCACCCTGGAAGTGGTTATCCAGGAGGTCACAGAGCTGGGGGTCTGCGCGGGTAGAACCCAGGACTTGTGGTCACAGAGCTGAGGGTCCGCGCGGGTAGAACCCAGAACTTGTAGCTCCAAATGGGCCTGGTTCAAGTTCTCTCAAGGCCATGGTGGCTTCCATAGCATCCTGAGTTTTGCCGCATTCGTCTTGGGAAGGCTTCAGCATGTCCTGGAAGAGAATGCTGCCATCGCACTGGTTTTGCATCTTTAAGAGACACTTGGAGCCCTCTCGCTTCTTCTCTGACAACTCCCTGAAGAAGTGGCCCATGCCCTCCAGAGCCACATCGGCATTGCAATCGAAATAGGAAGCCCAGGGACAGGTAGGTGTAGGAGGCCCGCAGATGCAGGTTGGCCAGGCAGTTGACGGCAGCCTCCACCTGGGTGGAATTGTTCTGATGAATTTGGGAGCTCATGGTTGTTGGGCAATAGGGAGTTAAGGTAGAAAAACAAACTTGTGTTGGCTGGTCGTAGAGGTGGTTCCGAAGGTAGTGACTGGAAAAGACGGTGGAGGGTGGTTGGAGGCTGAAAGAAGGAGTGTCCCTGGGTCTGTTCCATCCAAATACTGTTGAAGCAAGAGACAGATTCAGGACCACCGAGGGCACTGTAAAGTAACTTTCTATTCCATGCTTCTATGCCTGGATCTCTTTTGTTCATCAGTTTATTTTGTTCATTAGAATCCACATATGAATGAGATTATGTGATAACTTGTCTTTCTCTGACAGGCTTACTTCACTTAGCATAATACTCTCCAGGTCCCCCCATGCTGTCTTAAAGGGCACGAGAGCCCTCTTTTTTACTGTATTCCATGATATAAATGTACCACAGCACTTTTATCCACTCACCTGCTGATGGGCACTTGGGCTATTTCCAGATCGTAGCTATTGTAAATAGCACTGCTATGAATATAGGGGTGCATATATTCTTTCTTAGAACAGACTAACGAATCTTAGAGGGAAGGAAGATGGGAAGAGATTAGCCAAAGAACTTATATGCATAACCTGGGGGGTGAGGTCAATGGAAGAAAAAGGGGACCTCTGTAATACTTGCAATAATAAAGATAAATTTTTAAAAAATAAGGTAACTTTCTAAAGATAAATCACTATGAAATACTTTCCGACGACATAGGATATCTTATGAGCACCCAGACCATGCTTGGTGTGAAGAAGACACACAGGAAATGTTTGTTGACCTGAAGGCAAGTCATTACCATGTGGATGTTTAGTGAGGTAGATCAAGGGCCCTAGTCTCTTTACTAAAGTTCACGCTCAGCGCTATACTTTGCCTCGCACAGAGACCTGATAGGTCTCCAGACCTAGAGTCCTCCCTTAGCCGTTAAACTAAGCCACATAGCACCAGGGATTCTTGGCATGATTTCTTGGCAAAGTTTCCGATGGGAGGTGCATTGCTCAGGCTTGGCTTTCATGAGGGAGGGTAGGCGTGCAGTGCCAAAACTATTGAAGGAGGAAAAAAAAAGAGACGCACACTGTTGTTGCAGCCCGGCACACGTAGGCATACTGAAGACAGTTCCTTCCAGCCACTGCCTCCGTGCTCTGCCATTCCTCTTGTGGTTTTCCTTCCCCGGCCTCTTTATCGTCATCATCTCTCTACATCCACAGCATTTCCTGAGCTCCTGTGTGTAGAGAGCCGTGCTCAGTGCTGTTGCAGGGGCATCAGAGAAGTAGGAGGTGAGACTTCCTCTTCTTGAGGGCCTTATGGTTAAGGTGAGTACTCAAGATAGATATATAGAGATATATATATATGAAAAAGAAATGTTAATATATTTTAAAAACCCAGACAATCAGGGCTCTAGGATTTCAGGAGAAGGAGTAGTCCCCCAAGGCTGGGTTCTTAGAATGTGACCTAAGGACCATCTGCTTCCGGATCACTTGTGGTTAGTGGTGGAGGAGGGTCAGGGTGGAGAATGCTATTTATAATTTAGATTCTCAGGGCCCACACCAGATCTCAGGGAATGTGGCCTGGAAAACTGTAGGTGTAGTAAGCAGGGGATTCTTATGCTCCTTAAAGTTTATGAATTACTCACCGTGGGTGGAGTGAAAGTTTCAAAGACAAGCTTCCAGAGAGGAATACGGCCTTAGAGGAAGGGGAGTTAGGACTAGACCAGTGGTCGGTAAACTCATTAGTCAACAGAGCCTAATATCAACAGTACAACGATTGAAATTTTTTTGAGAGCCAAATTTTTTAAACTTAACTATATAGGTAGGTACATTGTTATTAACTTAATTAGAGTACTCCTAAGCTGGCCTTTGCTAAAAATGTCCTCAATCTGATTGAGGTACATTCACTGAGGTCGACCCCTTCCAACTCTCCCATCCACACTCGTCTTGTATACTTGGCACCTAAAAAAAGTTTCATTTTATAATAATAAAGCCACCAACACAAAATAATTACAATTTTTAAATTGATGACAAAAATGCCTGTAGGATTTGCGGCTGGTTGGAAAAATACAGGTAATTTTATGCTTCGAGTAGGTACTTTTGTCACCCGCGCGCGATTTGCGGATGCGACTAGCACTAACCACTGCACAATGAGACTGCTGACTGACTGGCTCACTCAACTTGTGCATGCATCACGCCACCCCCCCCTCCCACCCCGTGCTGCGTATCCCGCAGCCCGCCTGAGCCGTGTCTCCTGTCGCCCAACTGACCGACACCCCCCACTTCCAAACCACTTCTTCAAAATAGACTCGCCCAGGCCAAAAACCGACTTCTGCGCATGGGCCACGAAGTTTCCATCGCACTGTACGTGCGCGCCTGCACGTGGTATTTTGTGGAAGAGCCACACTGAAGGGACCAAAGAGCCGCATGTGGCTTGCGAGCCGCAGTTTGCCGACCACTGGACTAGACAATTAGAGAGGAAAAGTCTGGGATTCCACCGAGGAGCCCAGGAATGATGGAATAAAAGACACAGGGTCTGCTCATGACAGAGCCTTTCTTCTCCAGCCTCCCTTCGGCAGCTGGATCTGTCCAGCTGCCTCTAGTTCCCCCCTTTGCCTTTGCTCCTCCTCGGATTCTTTCCATTTTCCTCCCTGATTGCTGATCAGCTGGTTGTCTATGCTCAGACAGCCCCTTTCTTGGTGCAATATTGTAATTATGAGACAGCCCAGCGGAGGGGTTCACAGTGCTTAGCCAGATGTGAGGGAGGCCAGTCATGCTTTGGTGCTCCTTGGGGCTCCAGCCAGCTTGTCTTCTCACTGCTGTTATACTGCCCAGAAGGGGCTGGAGAGGGTTTTTGCCAGCTTATTCTCTCCTCTTCCCCAGCCCTTAAGCTTTCTTCTTATGCTAAAATGCTCATTTGTAAAGAAATAAGGGTTGGAGGATTAGAGGAATCGCTCAGTGGCAGAGTTACTCACCAACACCTGCAGATTGTCAATCTAATTGAAACTTTAACCCTTCTGGGGGCAGCTGCCAGAGGGTAGAAGTGAACCTGGTGCTAGGTTCAGGTGACTTCAGCCACCTGTATACTAGTGGATGTTCTCGTCAATCTTGGTAGTGGACTTGGGGGTGGTGTTCTTTTCCCAGCACACTTTCCCCCTTTTAAACACTCATGACATTGTCTTGCATGAATTGCTGAATTGTCCCTCCTCCGTGGGCCCATGTCTGTTTCCTTGTACATACAATAATCTAGTGTTTCTCCTCATGTAGCACCTAGCTCAGAAATACTGGTGGGAATCAGTGAACCCAAACCACTGTTTTCTTGGCTGAGCTGTGCTGGCTCTCCCACTTTGACATAGTCTGAAGGACCACCCAGGGCTGGGCACCTCCGGGCGTCTTTACAAGTGGGAAGCGATGACTAGAAATGGAGGCATTGAGAACAGTTCAGGGATAGGCCAAGAGCACAGAGTCAGAAGCTCTGGCATGTCATGTACTAGCTGTGTAATTTCGGGCAAGTTGCTTTGTTCCTCTGAGTCCCAGCAACTCATATCTAACATGGGAGCTAGCGACTAAGCCTTGCTCTACTTACAGGGCTGTGGAATCTGAAAAGATAACACAGACGTGTTTTGTCATGTAAAAGTAACCATATGAATGCCTCCCACCCCTCTGCACACACACACACCCCACACAAAAACTTCCGTTCCTTCCAAGAACTTCGGTCTAAACAGTAGAATGGTCTTAGGAGACTAAAGTAGTTTATGAAATACCTGAGTGTTCAACCTAGAGGGAGCCCTCTTACATGCTGTTCATCCATGAAGTGGGCTCCAGAAGAGCCTGCATTCCCTGACACTGGCTGTAGGGTTATTCTCCTCCGTGGTCTGGGACAAAAGTTTTTTGTAGGCTTCTGGTGAATGTAGATTGGCAGGCCACTTCCTATGCAGACCTGTGGCGTCACAGCTGAAATGTTATTTTACCAGATTACCACTCAAAGTAAGTTAGCCTCTGCCTTTTTTCTCAGCAAGGTTCAGGGCACCTTTATTTTTTAGTTTCCAGGGCCAGTGAATCTATTTCTACACGTGTATGGAAATGTTTTGGCTCAGAGGTGTAATGCCTCAGCCTAAAGAATGATTGGCAGAATCCAGATGAAGGTGGCTTTCTGCCCGACACCTTTCTTAGGCTGCGAGAATAGCCATGCTCACGGGCCAGTATGACAAGATGAAGAGGGCCCGGTCAGATTTGGAAGGATTTGGAAGGGCTTGCCCTCAGGAGAGAGCTTTAGAAGTCAGAGCTGAGCCAGGAGGAATGGAAAGAGCAAGCGTTTGAAGAAGGCTTTGCTTGTGCGGTAAACTTCACTGTGTGATTATTTAATAGACCATTAACAAGCAGATTCATTAACAAGATCTTAATTAACAAGTTCCAGGGTTATTCCTCCAACTTCCCAGGGGAACTGTTCTCCTCCTATTTAGTCCCAGAGACTTCCTATCCTTAAACTAACCATACCAGCCGCATTTAAATTCAGTCTTTTTATTGCAAGTGAAATGACTGCAGGCAAAGGCAGGAACATAGCACTACTTCTAATAAGAATAGCTAACACCTTCTGAGCACTTTCTATGTGTCAGGCACTATTCTGAGTGCTTTACAGGTAATTATTTATTTAATCCTCATAAAGTCCCTACGAGATAGGTATTGTTATTATCTCCGTTTTACAGATGAGGAAACCGAGGCACTGAATGTTTAAGCAATGTGCCCATTGCCACGAAAGCAAGAAATAGCAGAGATGTGATTCAGACCCAGGCAATCTGGCTGCAGAGTCAAAGGGAAGGAGGAAAACCCCAGGAGAGGGAGGCCTATGGGGCAGATTCTCAAGGTAATAAGACTAAGACTAATACTTGTATCTGCTCATTGTGTGCCAGACACTGTTCTCAGCACTTCATGTGTGTAGGTTGTGTCCATCCTAGAAGAAATTGCGAGAGCCTCTTGTAGTGCGGCAGCCCTTAGGCATGATCTGTTTTGGCCCACTCACAAGCCTTCCTCACCTGCACTGTGAGTGCCTTGAGGTGGGTCTGTATCTTATTCATCTCCATTCCCAGTGCCTAATGGATTGCCTACAACTTACTAGTTACGATCTCAACAAGTTTGTCGAACATAGCCCTTGATGGGAGGGGGAGGATGGTTTAGCATCTGCTATTTCCTAATGCCCCATGTGGTACAGTGCCTGTCTGAGACAGTCAGCACTTTACGATGTGGCAGTTCAAGAAGAGCTAGGCCTGTGAGACGCGCCAGGTGCATCTGGTCCTTCTGTGCCTCATTTTCCTCAGGGTCAACTGGGACCAGCATCAGTACCAATCGCTTAGGGTTATAGGATTAAACAAGTTAACATGAAATACAAGTGAAGTCCTAAGAACAGTGCCTGGCACAGTGTGAGCCTTTAATAAATGTGAGCAGTGATCACTATTATTAGGGCTTAGGCACAGATTTGAAGTCTCCTGAACCAGGATCTGACCCCCTGCCTCTACCCTCGTTAACATTACAGGGACAACAGCTCTAGGGGGTCCTGGTCGCTGAGGGGGTTTGTGCAGTGTGTGACAGGTCTTCCTATAGCCCCTCACACGCCCCCCCCCCCCAATTTTACCAATTGATGTTAAAAAGATGGTACGTACAATGTTGTCTGTTCTTGGCTTCAGTTAAATGGGGGCTAGAGCAAAAATGACTAGAGCTCAGCTGATGATCCCCCTTTTTAACTACCCTAAAAGAAAAAGGGTGGAAATAACCAGAATTCTACACTGACTTCTTAACAGTGAGCCATCTGTTAAGGACAGTGAGCCATCAGGACGTTATTTTAGCATGAAGGGCTTGCTTTGTCCTGTTCTTTGCCTTGTCCTTGCCAGCTACTGAGATAGCAAGCCTGTGGGCCATTTACTTTGCCAACTTTATTAGGGTGAGGATAAGGAAGTAGCAGAATGTTTAGAATCATTGGGACATTTGAATAGGGAGAAACTATTGCGGGTTGCTTTATTTTGCATGTTTTCTAATTACTTACATAAAGAGTGTGTTTTCCCTTTATCCTAAGGGAGAAAAGATTACTTTTTCCTATCCAGATTCTTGTACATTCTACAGATACCCTTCTTTTCCATCTCAACTTGAAGACCTACTAGAGCAGCTGTTTTCACAGCTGGCTACTTTTGCTCCCACTCCAGTGTCCACCCCCTGCTGCATCATCTAGTTAAAGATAGATGCTCATAAACCCCCAAACTGGCCTCCCTCTTCCCAATTTAGCATCCTTGTATTTTTTCTAAGTAGCTTGGCCATAATGTCACTTTCTTTAGCAGCATTCTAACTTCTAAGAAGCTTAATAGGCAAGGAGATTGTGGGGTCTTTGACTTTCTCTGAGCCTCAGCCCTAAGTGGTTTATTCTATTAAGCTGATTCTTGGTGGTGGATAGAGCTTTGCTGGATAAGAAGTTGGGGGCAGGGGTGGGGGCGTTGCATGTAGAGGAATAGGATACTTTCACTCCCTCTGCCACTCTGCCCCACCCTCCAACCCATTCCTGCCCTGTGATTCTGTTTTTAGAGCTCTGGAATGAAGGGAGTGGTGATGGAGCTAAAGTAAAGAACTTTCCTTAGAGGACTTAAGAAGTTGACTTTTTTCCTAAGCTGTGATTTTCCTCCTCACCTCTACTCTTTCTCCCCATTTCTTGCTGCTTTTCAATCAGCCATTTTTGGATTTTTCCTTTTTTTTTCTTCCACCCCCTCCTTGATTCAAAGGTAGGAAATCCAGGTGTGGAATGTAAAATATAAAATAACTGATTCAGTTCCAACACAGGAAATAAAACAGATTTCAATAATGCAGATTTTTCCTCAATTTTTCCCCCTCAGAGTTACACCAAGCTGAATTGATTTTTTTCTGATATTTTGACCCAGATTAAAAATTTTCAGGTTTCCCTATTAACATTCCTTCTTGGCTCGGGAGGGCCAGAGGTTGGGAGAGCAGGGGAAGAGTATTGTTTTTGAATCATGTTGAGCCGCAGAGAAACTATAAGGGAGATTTGTGAGCAGGAAAAATGAGGTGGTTGAAGAAGTGAGGGAAAGGAATCAGGAGTATAGTGTAGAAAAAAGTATAGGACAGTCTTCACAGAGGAGGAAGGAAGAAAACCAAAGGGACTAGAAAGCATAGGAAGAAAAGAGCCCTGGTTGGGTGGCTCAGGTGGTTGGAGCCTCGTCCTGTCCACCAGAAAG
The DNA here is from genome assembly GCF_014108235.1 of Myotis myotis. Classification (NCBI taxonomy): domain Eukaryota; kingdom Metazoa; phylum Chordata; class Mammalia; order Chiroptera; family Vespertilionidae; genus Myotis; species Myotis myotis. The sequence goes on along the minus strand of NW_023416324.1, from coordinate 27,292,931 downwards.
TTTCGGATTCAATTCATATATCTAGGTTGTAGGTTCAATCCCCAGTCTGGTTCTTATAGGAGGCAACAGATCTCTCCCTCAGTAAAACATATATTCAGGTGAGGATTTTAAAAAAAGGAACCCTGCCTGGTGTTCTCAGTGGTTAGAGCATGGGCCCTCTTATCTAAGGGTTGAGGGTTCAATTTCTGGTCAAGGGCATATACCGGGGTTGCAAATTCCATCCCCGGCCCCAGTTGGGACACATGAGGGATGCAACCAATCAATGTGTCTCTCTCACATCTCTTTCTCTCTCTAGCTTGCCCTCCCTCCCTCCTTTCTACTCTGTTAAAAAATTCAATGGAAAAAAATATTCTTGGGTGAAGATTAACAGAACAAAACAAAAATGAAGGAAAGAAAACAAAGATGGAGGCAGGAAGATGACAGAAAATTTGAAGCATTTTAAGGAATTATGAATAATTTGTTTGATAACATATTAATTGTTGATAAAGGTGTGGAGAAACGGGGCCTGTACACATAGTTGGTAGGAGTATAAAGTGGTATAGTCTCTTTGGAGGGCAATTTGTCAATATCCATGAAAATTTTAAATTCAAATATCCTTTGATAGGATGCAGCTATAGGAACTTATCCTATATATATTTGGTCAAGGACATAAAGATGTTTGTACTTGATAGTATTGTTTGTATAATAACTTAAAAAACACAGAAGCAATGCAGTGTGCATTGATAGATAATTGGAAAAATAAATTATGATACATATAAAATAGAGTACTAACCAATAGTTTTTAAAAATGAGTTAGGGCCATATCACTAAGTGGTTCCATTTCTTCTAATTGGTCAGGTCAAATAAAATGTATAATCACAGTTGCTAGAAAAATGTCTGAGTTTTGTTGATTACAAATTTTCTGAATTAATTTGTAAAAAGGTTGACTGATGGTTATTTCAAATTTACCCTCTAAGAGGTACAGACTGGCCCTGGTCTGAGAGCTATAGAGTGAAAGGAGTTTAAAAATGAAGAGAGACTTAAAGGTAGTCAAGCGCTTGCTGTTTTCTCCAAGAGAGCAAGATAGGGTGCAGAGAGCAGATGTGAGGGGTCAGTGGAATCCCATTTTACCAGCTCAGTTTATAGCTGTTCCTGTGAGATATTTCTCTTCAAGTTAGCACTACAGCCAAGTAGGAACAGGCCAGACACATCATCCCTGGCCATCTCCTAAATCAGGTCTCTTCCCTCCCTGTGTACTCTCAGAGCTCTTGGTGGCCATTTGTTGAGATCTTTGTAAGATTAGGGTCTAGAGAACACCATTGGCTCAGTATGATTTGTGCCCATTTGTCTATCTGCCTCTGGTAGTAATAAGTAGTTAAGACCAAGTGTCAGTTAGGTAATCCTTTCATGAATTTACATGCCAGCCAGAGAAAGGCAGACTTGGTTTTACCTCCCCATATAGTAGAGGGAGGTCTCTGGGCCCTGCTTTCAGTTGGCCCTGCACCCAATTCAGAGGAGGGTCCTCTCTAGTATGGAATTTCCCTCCTGTGACTTCTGGGACGTTATATTCCCATTGTTCTGCTCCTACTCTTCCACCTGTTTTTGTTCCCATCACACCCTGTGTTTCCCCATATTGCAGAACCTACAACTCATATATCTATCTATCTATCTATCTATCTATCTATCTATCTATAGATAGATATTTTTTTTAGAGGTCTTAAGCTTTCTTTTATTTTCTTTTTTTTTTTTATTGATTTCAGAGAGGAAGGGAGAGGGATGGAGAGATAGAAACATCAATGATGAGAGAAAATCATTGATGAGTTGTCTCCTGTACACCCCTCATTGGGGACCCAGCCCACAACCTGGGCATGTGCCCTTGACTGGAATTGAACCTGCGACCTTTCAGTCTGTAGGCTGATGCTCTATCCACTGAGCCAAACCAGCTAGAGCACTTACAATTCTTTGTATTGTGATAGAGAATAAAGTATGACTTGGTGAGGGGAGCGGAGAGCTATGTCAGCCTGTAGAGGAATTTTAAAACAATCAACTAAAAGTGGGTCTGCTTTTTAATACCATCATGTGCTGGTAATTTTAAACAATGTCAGTTATAAAATATTTCTCCCCAAATATATCTTTTGTTGGTCTAAGTTCTAAAAAATTGCTGTGGTTACTTTTGAATTTTAATAATACATATGTAAGTTTCAAATTAGCACATTTTTTATTCTTTAACAAACATGGTATTCTATAAAGAATAATTGGGAGAACTTCCAGTTATACTATAGGCTCTGACATCTGCAGACTCCGTTTGCTTCAAGAATAAGGGCCAAGTAGTTCAGAAGCAGCTGAGCTCACTTAGGGCATAGTTGCTGTCTCCAACTCCTGTAAAACTGCTCATTTCTGCATGTAAATGGTAGATTAAGAATGCACAATGTAAAGAGGAAGAAACATAAATTGAGTTATTTCAATTCAGCCATTCTTTGTGACCACTGGAGTTCTTATTTATGTTTAAATTTTGAAACACTGAAACAAACTGAACTGCGGGGTGTGACATTTTTGTTTGGTATGTACAATTTTAGTTCATCTAGTAGTTTGCTAAATTAGAATATCTTTAAAAAGAAAACATGCTTTTAAAATTGTTAATTGCTTGTGTTAAAGCTAAAGAATTAATCAAGAAAATAATTATTATGACTAATTGATAACATGATTATTTATTTGTCATAAAAATTGATCCACTCTGTCAGCTATGCCCAGTACGCCCCTGAAGGTGATGTTTGAATTGAATTATGAATGATGAGCAGGTGAAAACCACACAAGAAGGGCGTCTTGGTGCATTGGGGCTGCAGAGAGATCTGAGGACTGAGATGGAACGGACTTAGGGAGTGGGTGCCCTGGAAAGGGGCCGGACAGTCACAGAGTTTGGATAGTATTCTAGGTGCGACAGGAAGCCGTAGAATGTTTTAAACAGGAATTCGTACCATGTTGTGATTTACCATTTAAAAAGATTACTCAGGCTACTATGTGACTAACAGGTTGAAGGAAGGGTAAGCGTTAGTAAAAGAAGACTATTGTAGAAAGGCCACTGCAGGGGCCATAGTGAGAGAAGGGGAAGGAATAGTGTCTTAGACTTTTTGAAATATCTGTAATGCCTTTCCCATAGTGGGTACTCAATAAATATGAAATAAATAAGTGTATAAAACACTAAATGCCTAAGACAAAAACCCCCACACAAAAATTCAAAACTGCAACAGAGCAGGTGCTGAACAACATGATGCTGAGCCAAGAACACTGACTATGGAGTTCAACAGGTTGGGCTTTCGTTGAAGTTCTCGTACCCAGTAACTGTGCTGCTTTGAGGCATGTAATTTAAGCTCCTTGAACCCCAGTTTCCTTGTCTGCAAAATGGAAATGAACTGACTCGCCTTTTTGTTTTATTGAACAAATTAAGTGAGAGAATGTATTTGTAGCATGGTGCCTGGTCCACAGTAGCTGCTCAATAAATGGAGACTATTTTGGTTAGCAGAACATGAGACAGTGGTCAGTGAAGCTTTGAGGTGGTGACAGCCATGGGGAGCAGGGAACCCGGTGTTCCTGGGCTATCAGGAACACTTTGGACTGGAGATTCTGTCTCCTGAATCTAAACTTTTGTTGACCTTTGAGTAACTGGATTTTTGAATCTAAAGAGGAAAAAGTAGAAGAGAGTTTTGGGAAGAGAAAGTTCGGGTTAGAGTATTCTCTCTCAGCTCAGTTCTTCCCCCTGATTTTAGGACGAGTCAGGCCTCGTGTTCCTTCATTCCCAGTTTGAACAGTGAAGACCTTAGGTGTGTGCTTCCTTCACACACATAGGAGCTACTCCTCGAAGCAAGTGTTTAGTTTTCTCTGCCGAAGCTCCCTGGAGCATAGGGAGTACTAGTCTTGTACCTAGTTAAATGCCTCGATTAAGGATGCAATCATTGCTGCTTGGCTCTGTAAATCATTTGACCCTCACCTAGAGCAGTGCAGCCCTCTGTGACCCAGCATTGACCATTCTGAATCCGTGAGTGTGGAGCTAGAGACAACTTTTATGCTTCGTGTGGAAGATAGCTACTTCTTGGGGGGGGGGGGGGCGCGGGGGGATAGGTTTTTAAGGTTTTCTTGCCAAGATATGTGTGTGTGTGTGTGTGTGAGAGTGGAAGAGTGCACGAATAAAAAGAAAGAGGGAAAATGGCCCCACAGTGTACAGAAACTGTTAGCACAAAGGCCCAGGGAGGGACTTGCAGGGGGAAGACAAGGAAGTGATTTTGCCCAGTTTAAATCCCACTTGAACTGTGTGGTTTCTGAGTCCTGAACCTTTTGAGGTTCAAGTTGAGTGCACTCTTGACAAAACGTGATTTTCTGGTTCACATCAAAAAGGCTTTTAAAAACTTCGAAGTCTTTTCCATGGGACATCAAACAGTCCTCAACAAAGCGGGGTGCTGATGAGATGCGTGCAAATGAACAGATTAAATTCTCCTGTGAGGATTAGGTTCTCCTTAAGAAGCATGTGAAGTTGGGAACACGGGAGACACGGCCATGCCCAAACATACGCACACACGGGAGGCAGAGTGCCCTTGTGCCTGTTTGCCCTCTTCCCTCCCGGGCCGGAGGTTGACCTTATTTGTTATAAGGTTCACACAGGAGTGCCCAGGGAATTAGAAACTGAAAACAAACTCTTCTGTATTCTCTATCTTGCCTAAGGCAACACTTATGTTCCCCAATAAAAGGTGTAAATTAACTTAGAAAAGATAGGTCATTCCTTTGAAAAATCGTCAGTTGTCTTGGTGGCTTAGAGCAGAATTTTGCTTATTGAACCAGCCTCAATCTTTAGAGAAAGAAGAACTTAAACGTCTGTTACCTTATGGTAAATAGACTAGCAGACTTTGATTTTGGTGTAGCAAACCAGCCAGTGCAGTAGAATTTCTGTTACCGAGAGCAGCTAAAGCTGAAGTCGACTGCGTAGACACAGCTGTGAAACAGTTTCTGACCTGAGCAGCTGAAATATTAATGATTACTTTAAGGTGGAGCAATTCTGACTGAGGCCACTCTCCTGAAGGAACCATAATTAGCAATTAAAATATGTTTTAAAAAACTGTTCCAACCAGCAGCTTCTAAATAAATAATTGTCACTGCTGATTGAACTTTATTTCCCTTTGTTTTTTCTTATCTTTTCCCTCCCTGCATAACTTACAACCCTGTAAATGCTCAGTAGCTGTTAATATGATTCTGTCAATACGTTTACCATGGTGACTTGGGCTGTATTTGGCTAGCATTTGAAGAAATCAGTCACTGGTTGGAGGGAGGAGAGACAAGCTGTCGATATCCAGGGAGAAATGCTAATAACCCTGGTGACAAATCGTCCTCTGGATTCTCCAAGGGTTAAGAAAAAGCACCTCTTAGACATGGGAGCTCTGGGCTAAGTGGCGATGACTTGTTAGGAAGCACAGACATTAGCTGTCACAGGCCTGCAATGTCCTTTTCATCGTCTTACTTTGCACCTCTCAAAGCCACCGATGAGTTTGGGAGAAAACAGACATATATTTGGGTTTTGATTCCCCTGCTTTTTAACTGTGTGACCTTGAGCAGTTGCCTTCATTTTCTCATCTGTGAGTTAGAGATTGTCACATTAGCCTCACAAGGGGATGGGAAGGGCTTTGCACAAAGACATTTTTCACTGTTTCTCAAACTCTTCTGGAAAAGTACACAAATGATAGGAGAAAATAAACTTCTGTCCCTAGCCTTGTAATGGTGTAGAGAAAGTATAACATATTTGGGAGTCTAGTATTTTCTTAAATTTTTGTGAATTTTGCAATCTGGGTTTAATGTATCAAAATAATGTTTGAATATGCTCATTATTAAGTAAAATTGGTGTTCTGATACCATCCATTAGTTCAACATATATTTATTGAAAGCCTACTGTGTGCCAAGCAATGAATAAGATAGGTAGGGCCCTGACTCCCAGTGAATTTACAGCTACGTCAACCAGGAAAACCTGGTACTGGATATTTCTCAGGTTTCCTGTGACCATTAGAGGGGACATCAAATCCCACACCAGAGAATCCTGGGGAGGACCTTTCACTGGCTATCTGCCATGATTTTAAGTGGCAAGAATTAGTTATACAGAGAGAACTATTAATATGTTGACATATATACTTCCAGATTCCTTATTTTTTTTTTATTTAAAAAATATATTTTATTGATTTTTCACAGAGAGGAAGGGAGAGGGATAGAGAGTTAGAAACATCGATGAGAGAGAAACATTGATCAGCTGCCTCCTGCACACCTCCTATTGGGGATGTGCCCGCAACCATGAATCGAACCTGGGACCTTTCAGTCTGCAGGCTGATGCTCTATCCACTGAGCCAAACCGGTTAGGGCCAGATTCCCTTTTTATTGGGTAAATAGATAAGTTGACAAATATTTTTATATAAGTAGGGCCATATGAACATGTTAGCTTATGACTTTCTTTTTCACTCATTTATTTTAGGTAACGCTCCATGTCAATAAATATAGAGCTGTATCACTCTTAATAAATACTTAGTATTCCATTGCAAGGATGCATCACATTTTATTTACCTTGTCTCTGGTTGTTTGTTTTCAGCTTTCCAGTATTATAAACAACACTACAGAGAACATCTTTCTAAGTTCACCTTTGTCAAGTGTCTGATCATTTTCTTAGGATATATTCCTAAAAGAAAAGTTGTTGAATAAACAGTACACATATTTAAATTTTAAGCAAATTAACTATTTCTTTATGCTCTTATCAACACAATATAATAAAACTTTTTAATTCTTGTCAATTTAACAGGCAAAAAATGGTATTTTGTTTATTTAAACTGCATTTCTGTAGTTCCTGGTGAAGTTAAGCATTTTAAAATGTTCATTGAGATTAGTTTATCTTCTTTTTTTAATTGCCTGTTCATGTCCTTTGTCCTTGGAATTTTCATCTTTCTCTTGTTGATTTTAAGAGCTCTTTTTATAAGAAGGATATTCATCCTTTGTTATCTATAGTATATGTTATACATTTTTTTCCCAGTTAATCATTTGTCTTGATATATTATGATTGTAGGGTTTTGTTGTTGTCGTTTATTTCGCATATGTAAATTTTCATTTTTCTTTATTTTTAAATTATATTTTTATTGATTTGAGAGAGAGAAGAAGGGAGAGAGAAGGGGTGGGGGGGGGGGCAGCATCAATTGGCTGCCTCCTGCACACTCCCTACTGGGGACGGAGCTGGCAATCCAGGCATGTGCCCTGACAGGGAATCAAACTGGTAACCTCTTGGTGCATGGGGTGATGCTCAACCAACTGAGCTACACCAGCCAAGGTGTAAATTTTTCATTTTTAATGAGGTAGTTTATTACTCCTTTCCTTTTTAGTTTCCAACTTTTAGCCTATCCTTAGAAATGTATAAGGCCACTCCTAATCAATACCTAAAGCTATTTAAATATAGGGCTGGCCAAAAGTAGGTTTACAGTTATTTGTATAGAAGATAATACAATAACTAATAATACAAGAATAAACTGTGTTTTGTGTAAGCACAATTGTAAACCTACTTTTGCCCCACCCTGTATGCAGTAGTTATCTCAAATATAGCCGTCCCCAACTTGGAAAAAGTCTAAATCTTAAACTCCTATGGACATCCACTCAAAGGGAAGATAAGAGGCATTGAGATCTGAGAAAGGAAGTCCATAGGGCCCCACGATAACTGATGAAGTTTAGAACCAAGTGGAAAATACAGATAGTAATTAAAATAAAATGTGAAGAGAGATATAATAGGAGAAATGTAGAGGATACTATAAAAGATAACAAAGGGGAAACCTAACTGAATCCAAAGTCTTAGTGTTATCGGGGTATCCCTTTCCCCACTGAATGCTGGGGTTGAGTCCTTATGATATTTCAAGAAAAAGAATTTTCTGAGACTTGCACAGGAGGATAAGTGATTTTTATTTGCCTGGAATTACATCCCTGCCTTTCCAAGGTTCCATTTCCCTAATTCATTCCTGGAAGAAATGTAGCTGGGGTTCTAGTAGAGCTAAAAGCAAAGCCAGTATCCAGAGTTCCTTTTCCATGCTGTAGCTGGGTTCAACATCAGGCTAGTTGCAGTCCATTCATTCATTGTGTGTGGGGTTCACATGGCCATGGACCATATGGGCAAATGCAGGGGAGCCAAGAGAGTAAGCCCCCTGCATCAAGAGTCCTGAGAGAGCTGGGGAACCAAGAGCACAAGAGCTTCAACTTCTTTATTTAGGGGATTAAATATCCCAAATGTCATGCCCTTGCAGTGGCCACACCCATTTTGGCCAAAGACCTGTTCCTAGGTGTGACTGATAGACAAATACCTTTCCAACGTCACCCCAACTTTACTGGCATGCATCTATCTTACCTTTGATGGCTTCCTGGGGAGTGTAAAGTTGTAGCTTCCTGGTGAAGTTGTCCAAATGACATGCCTATAATATTTGGCCTTCCCTTTCCTCCTTTTCTGTTATTAATAACAAGGTTAATTACAACAGTATCATTAGGATATGCATTCTAGAAGAATAGATTTTCAAGTTGAGAGCTTAAGACTGAGGAGAAGTTAGCTAAAGTGAAGAGTGGGGAAATTCATTTTCCTGTAGGGCAGTGGTTCTCAGCCTGTGGGTCGCGACCCCTACGGGTCGCCTAAGACCATCGGAAAACACATATATAATTACATATTGTTTTTGTGATTAATCACTATGCTTTAATTATATTCAATTTGTAACAATGAAATTGGGGGTCACCACAACATGAGGAACTGTATTAAAGGGTCGCAGCATTAGGAAGGTTGAGAACCACTGCTGTAGGGCAATGGCACATGCAAAGACCGACAGTCTAAAACTGTAAGTTACAGTAGCCACTAGCCATAGGGAGCTATTTAAATTCAAGTTAATTAAAATTAAATAAGATTAAAATGTTATTTCCTCAGTTCCACTAGCTACAACTCAAATACGAACTTCCCCACATGTGACAGTGGCTATTATAGTGGAGCTCAGGCATAGAACTTTTTTATTATGGCAGAAAGTTCTATTGGTCAGTGTTATGGAGAAAGAGTTTGATGTATTCAGGAAACTGAAAAGGGTTCACTCTAGCAGGTACATACTGTGCAAAGGAGAGGAATGGGGAAAGATGAAGAGGATATAGCAAAGAGGGACCCTGGTATTGGGGCTTATGCTCCTAGCCTATTATAGAGGAAGTGGAAGGGAAGCAGGGAAATTTAAGTTTTATTATACAACAATCCTACAGGTAGATATTATCTCCATTTTACATACAATGCAGCTGAGACTTTGAGAACTTAACACATTTGACCAACACATAGCTAGTTAGTGACAGAGCTGGGATTCAAAGCCAGACCTGTCTGATGCCAAAAACCTGTTCTCTTTCCCGGTATCACTTCAGTAGACTACAGAAAGCTCTACTGAGTGATCTCTTAGATCAGGATGGAAGGGATTCTGACTTAGACTCCTTCTCAACTTGGTACTTCTGTGTTGAGGGAGTTTTAATCATGGGTGAGCTTGGGACCCAGCCTGGAAGGGCAAGAGAGAGCTTAGAGGCAGAACTTTCTCTGGAGCCTTAGGCTTCCTGTTTCCTGAGTCTCAAAGAGAACACCTTCATCTGCCCTAGAGACCTTAATTAGTCAAATTCAAGGGAGAGTTCTGCCGAGGGGCTGACCCTCAGAACTAGGACTGCATTGCCAAGAAGAGCAGCTGGCTTGAAGAACCCCATCCGAAACCTGTCAGGGGCGTTCGTGGTTATCAGAATATATGACTTGATTCATCCCCTGACCTAGAACCTATTGTGGTGGCCACTTTCAAGGTATTATCTTTGGAAAGAAAGATTGCCGATGCCCAATTAAAGATGGAAGTCTTTGCTTTAGTGCCATCTCATCTTGTCCAACAGTTGAGAGAAGAGTGCATTAGGTCATGCTGACCTCAGCCCTAAGCAGCCATAGAAAATGAGGCTTTTAATTTGGTGTCACAGCTCCAGGCATTTTCTGAACCAGGGAAAGTCACGCCTGGTAGGATATTAAAGAGAATATTACCATCAGAATGTGAACTTTGGATTGGTCTGTTTCCTAAGTCCAATATCTAGTGTTTTCTAGGATGAATATGGTACCTTTATAATCTCTTGAACTGGTATGAATGAATGAAAGGGAAGATAAAATGTATGGTCATACAGATCGGGAATAATGAAGGAGGCAGATCTGAGGATATACAAGAGATACCTTCCAGGTGATAAATATAAGGATTAGCTTTGGAGACAAGCAGGAAACCTAAGAAAGGTGGAAGAAGAGAACATTTTAAATGGATGGGGAGAAAGATGGTATTGGCCTTTATCTTAATGTAGGCAGCAAGATACTTTGTGGATAACTGTGGAGGAAAGAATGCATTAACAGTTGGAAACTTAGCATGGGAAGGTTTGTGATATCAGACACAATTAAAAATCTCTTTTGAATGTAGTGCAGAGTATAATCAGACATGATAATAGGAGTTAGCAGCATTTCATCATTCATTTATTCATTCCACAAATTTATTGAGTGCCTACTACATGCTATGAACCATTAGGTAATCAGAATTCAATGTAAATAAGACCCAACTTCTATCTGCAAGCAGCTTACAGGTTTTTGAGGGAACATAGATATGTAAACAGCCAAATACATTACATTGAGATAAGTATTTTAAGAGGGATAAGTACATGGTATAGTTCACAGGAATAGCACCCTGACCCTTGGTCAGGGACTACTTTTATTTTCAGTTTTATAACTATATTTGAAAATCAGTGGTCAGTTCTCATTCATGTTGACTGTCCGCATATTTTGAAAGTGGTGAGAGATACAAAGATAACCAATGCATAACGCTGGTTTGGTGAATCTTATCCTTATTTGTTTTCTGGACAACCACACAGATATGGTATGAACATTTGGCCCAGGCAGTTTTGTTGAGTCTGGTGACAGTGCTCACATCTGGAGTTCCTGTGTTCTTTATGGCAAATTTCCAGACCTCTCTGAGTGCCTAAGAAGCAAGCTTTTCGAAGTTCACTCCCTGGATGCACTTGTGAATGTTGACAGTGTATTCTCTGGTCATTACCTCGCTGATGGCAGAACAACCCTTCTTCTTGCTGCCCTTCTTTTTTTTTAAAATCCTCATCTGAGGATATTTTTCCATTGATTTTTAGAGAGAGTGGAAGAGAGAGGGAGAGACAGAGAGAAATATTGATGTGAGATAAATACATTGATTGCCTGCCTCCTACACACCCTCAGACCAGGGCCTGGGCCAGGGAGGATCCTGCAACCAAGGTACATGCCCTTGACCAGAATCAAACCCAGAACCCTCTGGTCCCCAGTCCGATGCTCTATCCACTGAGCCATACCGGCTAGGGCTTGCCTCCCTTCTTTGAGAAGCCATTCTGCCAGACCCAGGTTGGAAAGCAGGGAATCCTTAAATACTGTTTCTATACCACTGGAACCCAAAATTATAACTCCAACCAACCATAACCTTGTCCTCTAAGTTCCATACTGGTATGCACAATTGCCCACCTGATGCCTTCAGTTGGACACCTTAAAGACATTTCAGCCCTAGCTGGTTTGGCTCAGTGGCAAGAGCGTAGGCCTGCTGACTGAAGGGTCCCAGGTTCGATTCCGGTTAAGGGTACATGCCCAGGTTGTGGGCTCGATCCCCTGTAGAGGGGGTACAGGAGGCAGCTGATCAATGATTCTCTCTCATCATTGATGTTTCTCTTTCTCCCTTTCCCTTCCTCTCTGAAATCAATAAAAATATACTATAAATAAATAAATAAATAAATAAATAAATAAATAAATAAATGTCGTTTCAAGCATAATGTCTTAAAAAAAAAAGAAAGAAAATCCACAAAGAGTGTAAAGGAGAACTCTTGATATTACTTTCCTCTTTAAAAACAACACAGTTTAGAATAATCTTTAAAAAAAAAAAAAAGAATAATCTTGCTTCTTCACTAGTTTTTCCCATCTAAGATAATGGCATCACCATTTATCAGGTTGCTCTGCCAAAAAGTTAGGAATCATCCCTGTTTCCTCTCTTACCCTTACACCCAAGTACCCTCTTACCTACTCTCTCACCCAGGGGAAGCAAGGCATATCAGATTGGTAGTGATTCAAATCACATTGAACAACTCCACAATTCTGAGGCCTAGGTTTGAAATTATCAGGATTCAGCTCAAATATCTCTGTTGCTGAGCTTCATATATGTATATCTAGCTTCCTTCTATACATTTGCTCTTGGATGTCATAGAAGCACTTCCAATGCCATAAGACCAGAACAGAACTTATTATCCTCTCCCACCAAACTAACTCCCTGTCGTCCCCCCCCCCCCTGCCCCGTATTGCCTATTTTGACTTATCATACTAACAGTTATTCAAACTAGCAACTTAGGTTCCCTCCATTACCTCACTCCTTATATCTAATCAATTTCCGTGGGCTAACAATTCTACTTATGAAATACCTTGATCTATCCCTTCCTTTTCCCTGGTTCTTGCTCTCAGGATATCTTATCAAACTATATCAATAGGTTCTCAACATTCTCTGGTTTTTGTGTTACCTCTCTTTAAATTCATCCCACATACTGCTGGTAAGGATCTCTCTAACTAGCAAGCTTGTTCATGTCTTTCTCCTACCTAATACCTCCATTCCTATTGCAAATATCCAAGACTCTTCAGCCTCCCTTTCCAGCCTCTCTTTTATCACCATCCTCCTTCTCTTAACTTCTATTTTAATCATACTGAATTAACTACCATTTCCCTGATTGTTCTCTCATGCTTCTATGAATTTTGAACATACTAATTTTTTTTACATTTTCTTTTATTGGCTCGGCAAATTCCAACCAGTCTTTTTTTTTTTTTTTTAATATATCTTTATTGATTTCAGAGAGGGTGAAGGAGAGAGAGATAGAAATATCAATGATGAGAAAGAATCTTTGATTGGCTGCCTCCTGCATCCCCCCACACTGGGGATCGAGCCTGAAACCCGGGCATGTGCTCTGACCTGGAATCAAACCATGCTTTCCTGGTTCATAAGTCGATGCTCAACTACTGAGCCACACCAGCTAAGCCCAAGCAGTCTTTTATGTTTCAATTCACATATATCTACTATTGAACCTTTTCTGATTTCTTTTTATTTTCAACAAAAATAGCTTTTCATTTATAAACACACCTAGCAATACACAGCTGTTATGTGGGCTTTTTTTGTTTTATTTTCCACAATTACATTAATCTTTCTTTTATAATATGAAATATAACACACAAAAAAGGTGCACAAAACATATTATACAGTTAAACAAATAAGTATATGGTGAACACTCATGAAATCACAATCCAGCTTAAGAAACTAAACATTTCCAGCATCCTAGAAGCCCCTGTATGCTTCTCCCTGATCACACCCATCCCTCCCTTACTTGGATAATCACTGTCTTGACTTTTATGATGATGATTTTCTTGCTTTTCTTTATAATTTTATTACTTATGTAGCATCCCCCAAACAATATAGTTTGGTATAGCATTTTTTGATACTTATGTGGGTGAAATTGTGTTTGTGTTGTTTCTTCTGTTCATTACTAAGTTTGTGGGATTCATCTATATTATTGCTTGTAGCTAGTGTTCATTCATTTTTATTGCTGGGTAATAGTCCATTGTATGAATATGCCCTGATTCATAGATCCATTCTAGCGGTGATACATATTTGGGTTATTTCTAATTTTTTGTTCTTAAGAAAAATGCTACCATAAACATTTTTTATATGTATCCTGCTGCACTGGGCACACATTTCTTTAGGGTAGAGATTTGGGAGTAGAATTGCCAGGTCTTAGGGTAAGTGCCTCTTCAACTTTACTGGCTAACATCTGTTTTCCAAAGAGCTTCTGCCGATTTGTTCTACTGCTTCCCATTCTCTCCAGTACTTGGTATTATGAGACCTTTTGATTTTTGCCAGCTTTATGGATATATAATGATTTCTCAGTGTGGTTCTTATTTACATTTCCCTAGTTACTGATAAGGTAGAGCACCTTTCCATATGCTTCTTGACCATGTAAATTTCCTCTTTTGTGAAGTACCTGTTCAGGGTTTTGTTCATTTTTTCTACTGGGGTATCTATTCCCTGATTTCTTTAGTAGGCTTAGTATTTCTCCTCTATTCAACCATTGTTCCTTATGAATAAACATCTCCTATAAATATCTCCTATATATTCTTTTTTTATTTTATTGATTTTTTTACAGAGAAGAAGGGAGAGGGCTAGAGAGTTAGAAACATCGATGAGAGAGAAACATCAATCAGCTGACACTTGCACACCTCCTACTGGGGATGTGCCCGAAACCAAGGTACATGCCCTTGACCGGAATCGAATCTGTGACCCTTGAGTCCGCAGGCTGACACTCTATCCACTGAGCCAAACCGATTAGGGCTATCTCCTATATATTCTAACTGATCTCCTTTTTTCTAAATTCTAACTCTTTTATTATAATGTTAACCTGTTCTGTTCCTAAGACACACCCTGTTCTTAGCATTCTTATGCCTGAAGCCCTTCAGTGACTCCCCGTGGTCTCCTGAACAGCACGGTGTGTAAGGCCCCCCATCATCTGCCCTCTGCCTAACAAGCCTCTGCTCCTGCGAGGTCTCCGCACCCCTCCTCCCTCTCTGCTGTAAGCTCCATCCCTACCAAACTGCTTGCAGTTCCTTAAACATTCAGAACTGTTTTACCCCTGCCTTTGCTGAGTTGCCCCTTCTCTTCCCTTTGCCTTTAGAGAATACCTGATGATCTCTTTTTAAACTCAATTCAAAGGTCATTTCCTCTATAAAAACCTTTCCAACTCCTCTCATCCCTCATTGACCTCTCTATCTCTTGTCCTTCTACTGAATACACGCTATATTATTATGATATTTTGTCTAGTAGGGCACCTGTTTACTCTATTGCACATATAGATTAATATATCTGCCTTTCCCATCAGACTGCATATAAGCCCTCCAAAGGCCGGGGCAGCCCCTCTTAGGCAGGGAAATTTCTTATTCGTGTTTTGTTCATTTTTTAATTCTCAGGGCCTAGCACAGTGTGTGACACAGCAGGCAGTGGTAAATAGTAGAAATTGTTGTTGATATTATTACTATTATTGTGATAGATGTCTGTTTTCATTATTAGATTGTGCATTCCTAAAGGACCTGGCACGTGGGTGGCATGCAATGACATTTGTCTAATGAGGGATATTTGGAGTAGGAATATAGAAGCCATGAGTATTAAATTTTCAGGGAAATGATACTGATTTACATCCATCTCATGAGGATAAAATTTTAGGCTCAAACTAAGTCAAAGTAATTTTTATAAGAAATGCGAAATTTTTTATGTGGGTTAAAAAGCTGTAGGGTGGGAACAGTCGGGGAGAGGTCAATGGGGGGAAAAGGAGACATATTAAACAATAAAGATTTTTTTTTTAAAAAAAAAGCTGTATGAGTAAAAGTGGGAAAAGCCTAATTTGCCAGTTTATATGAGAAAAGGAGCTCAAACCTGTTATATGATATTGTCCTTCATCTAAAAAAATTAAATTTTTGCAGTGGATTGTAATTTGTGCGTGAGTGTGACTGGAAAGATGGGAATTTAAGGAACACAGTGCTAGGAGATTGTCCTCTGGTTAGCACCCATGCTGCTGTCAGAAGAGCTTGTCCCTGTTACAGTGAAATCTTGTAGACAGCCCAGCCAAGACTTTCTTTGCTCAAAAAGAATACCTGTTCCTTGGAGTAAGCACTTTAAACTGTTTTCAACGTGATACACGGATGAAGTTCAGATGCACGGTCCTCCGTCATAGACGAACCTGCAGTGATGTCCTTTCTGGTCCAGGAGCGCTGCCTCCATCTCTGTCTCCCCTCCCTCCAAGAAAGCATACCATAATGAAAGTGAGCAATGGTGGCGTTATTATAGTGATAACCTGGATCCGCTCCTAGTTATATTTTCTGAAAAGTCAATCAATTCTCTAAACTTCAAAACTTTAATTATTAGTGGTAAGAAATTACTGTATTCCACACAATTGACATCTTGATCGAGAACCAAGATGTGTACAGTGGTATATTTTATTTGTAGGAAGAAGAGATATTTTGGAATCGCACCAATAGTGATTCATATGCAGTTTAGTCACTGCCATGTGATCCTGAGCTAGTTGCTTAATATCTCTAACTCTAATCTGAAAAGTGGGCCACTTTATAAGTTGCTGTCAGAACTATAATTAATTATGTAAAACGCCCAGCAAAGTACCTATCTCCTAAATATCTTTAAATATGTGTGTGTGTGTGTGTGTGTGTGTGTTTTCCAGAGAGGAAGGGAGAGGGAGAAAGATAGAAACATCAATGATGAGAGAGAATCATTGATGGACTGCTTCCTGCACGCCCCCCACTGAGGATCAAGCCAACAACCTGGGCATGTGCCCTGACCAGAATTGAACCATGACCTCCTGGTTCATAGGTTGACCCTCAGCCACTGAGCCGTGCTGGCTGGGCTCTTCTAAATATCTTTCAAATCTGTGTACATATTTCTCCCACCATCCCACATTTCACCCCCGCTGCATCCCTGTTTAAAGCCACTAGTATCTATGTTCTGGATTACAACAGCAACCTTCTAACTAGTCTTTTGCTCCCAGTCTTACTTGCCCTGTTTTGTTCAGAGCAAAGGATATTCTGAAAGGTTGACTTGAACCCTTAACAGGTATGTCCCTGGTATGGAGACAGATACGTAGCTGCCATTTATGAGTGCCTGTCATATGACGGGCTGGTCTAGCATTTGATGCAGTACCTCATTTAATCCTCACAATGAGCCTGTGGAGTGGTATCATCATTTACCTTTTAAAAACTGGAGGTTGGAGAGAGTTTGAGAGACAGGCCATGGTCACTCTTCTAGGATCATGGAACGTGCTTGTGTCCAGGTTGGTGTGGTTCCAAAGACGATGCTCTGTTCCTGTTTCAGATGGCCTCTGCATCGGTTATCGGATCCTGGTGCAGTTAAATATCCTAATCCTATCATTAACACTCCGTGTGCTAATTCCGGGCTTACCATGCTGTCTCCTAGGCATTTGACTTTGCATATCACTTGGCTACAGGGAGATGATGGTGGATGCAAATATCTGGTCATGTTAATAAACAGGCATTCTAGTTTTATGCTTCAGTTTTTATGACATAGAGGACATGCAGGAGCCTCCCTGGGTTTCCTCAATTCTGAGAGGATTGAGTTTCAGGATCAGCAAGGCTGAGGGCCAGATTCTGGACTTTGATAAATTTGCCAAGGGCAATACAAGCTGGTGTGAGTTTTCTGGCAGCCAGCCTGCTGCTCCAAGCTACAACTTTCTGATGCCTACAGTTAACCTTGATGACAATGATGAAAAATCTTTTATATGGGTTGAAACTTGACTGCTTTTACAGACTTTTAGATAATAACAAGAGATGAAGACTCTCTACACTGGGTTTCCTGAGACTTTGGCTAGATTGGTGAATGGCTGCTAAGGGTTTTCTCAAGCATTCAATCAACAAACATGCTTTGAGCTCTGTAACAAGGGGGAATACAAAGAAATGTAGCATTTTTAAGATTTTTACAGTGTAATTGAGAGCATTAGACATATAAAAAGAAATGACCAACAATTAAAAGTACCGGGTCACAGGACTTTCACATAATAAGCATTCTATGAATCAGATGGGTTTAAGTGACGGATTTAATGTGTGACTGGGGCTTATGTGGAAGCTCAGTAAATACTTGTTGAATGATTATTGAATGTTGACCTCCCGGATATCGCTCTTTCATAGACGGTTTCCACTCCTTATCTCTAGCTCTGACCTCCCTAAGGAGCTGCAGACTTGGGTTATCTAGCTACACACAGGACAGCTACATCCCGATGAGTATCCCATCAGTATCTCAATCACAACATATCAAAATTGATTTTATTAACTTTCCATTTTTGGAGAGGCAATATAACCTCGAGGTTAAGAGCATGGAGTCTGGGATATTAGCTTGAATTGCAGCTCCCATACTTAATGGCTGAATGACCTTGGGAAAGTCTCTAACTCCTGTTTCCTTGTGTGAGGGAACATAAGGTGCTTAGGATTTAATGAGATAATGGACACAAACCATTTAACACAGTACCTGCACATAGTCAGTAATCATTAAATGTTAGCTGTTGTCATAATTTCCCCTACACTTTCTATTTTCCTTATTTGGTAATGGTATTATTATTCTTTCCAACCCTCTCCTTCACCCCATCTCATCTAATTAGTTACCAAGAACCACATGTTCTACCTTTTATTATCTTTCAGATTATGAGTCATTCAGCATACACTTATTCAACATCTGCTGAATGCCAAACACATTGCTAGGCACGGACGACACAGAGATGAATATTTCCCACTCTCTGTGTTTGTGGAGGCAGACACATACACAGCTGCAGCCTTCAGATGGTCCACATAACGGAAATGCACACAGTGTTTCCAAAGAGCCTGGAAGAGATATCCCTTCCTCCTTTCAAAATCAGTGCTCTCACTTAAGCCTATATCATCTCTTACTGTAGCTGTTGGAGTTTTTCTTTTTCTTTTTTTATTGGTTTTGAAAAAATGTACAGCTAAAACAGAAATACATGCTCATTGTAAAAAAAAAAAAAAATTACAGGATTTAATTACAAAGTAAGAGTCTTTTTTACTCCACTTCTTTAATCCTGTCCCCTCCACAAAGGTGAATACTGTTTATAGTTGGGCTATACCCTTCCAGACCTTTTCCTTTTTATACATGTGTACATTTATGCAGGTTAAAATATAGTTTTTTACACAAATCTGATCATACCATAAACATACTTCTTGCTTTTTTTCACTTAACAATATATCTTTATAACTTTTAAATAATGTATCTTTACAATGTTTCCATGTCAATAATAATAGAATTACCTTATTCTTTTAATCCCTAAAAGCTATTCTATATTTTGTAACTACCATAATTTATTTAGTTATTTCCCTATTAGAAGCCTTTTAGTTGCTTCCAGTTTTTCACTTTACAAGCAATGCTGCAGTGAATTTTTTGCATGTTTTTATGGACATAGGAAATTATTTCTGCAAGCAAGTTTCTGGGTATGGAAGTGCTGGTTTAAAAGATGTGAGAATTTAGATTGTTGTTAGAGTGTGCTCAATTACCCCCCAAAAAGACTACCCGTTACACCCCCATTTAACAGTGAACAAGAATCCTCACTTCCCCACATCTCCCCAATATCGGATGTTATCAGTCTTCAATTTTTGCAAATCTAATGAGTAAAAAAAAGCTATATTAATCTTTTGTAGATTTGTATTTCTGTGGTTACTACTAGTGACTCTGAGCACGCTTTCACACATGTATTGATCATTTGTATTTCTTCTGTGAATTGCCTGTCTACATTATTTGCCTATTTCTCTACTAGGTTGTTGTCCTTTTTTTTTTTTTTATTGATTTGAAGGCTTGCATCATTGCATTATGATATTAATTCTTTCTCTGTTATATATGTTACAAATATTTTTTTCAAGTCTATTGCTTGTCTTTATTTACATTGTCCTACATCATACAAAAGGTTTTCTTATATAGTAAAATCTGTCAGTCTTTTCTATTATGGCCTCAGGTTTATTTTGGCTTAAAACAGTATTCCTACTCCCAGAAGATTTTATATAATTGTTTTCCTTTCAATACTTTCATAGTTTTATTGTCCAAGTTGGATCTTTAATATAATTTAAATGAATTTTTATCAATAATGTAAATTAGGTTATAAATTTAGTTTATGTCTGAGAGAATTTCTAGTTGTCCCAACACAATTAATAAAGTAGTCTGCCTTTTCCCACTGCTTTGAAGTGCAAAGTTATACATGGGCCTACTTCTGAATTTCACCCTGCTCCCTGGATTTTTGACGTCCATTTTGTGCCGACACCATGCTGTTTCAATTATTGTAGCATTATAGGATGATTTTATATCAGATGGGTCCTCAAAATACATATTCTACCTTTTTATTACTTTCTTTCTTCTCTGTCACATTGTTTTTCTTTCTTATAAGTTTTTTGACTGCTTTGGTACATTTCCTCTTCCAGGTAACTTTAGAATAAATTTTCCCAGTCCCATAAAATATCCTATAAGTATTTTGATTGGAATTTCATTAAATTTATAGTTTAATTTGAATCTCATCCAAGAACATGATCTACTCATTTATTTTTGTCTTCTCATATCTTTCAATAAAGTTTACAGTTTCTTCATATAAATCTTGGACACATTGGTGAGTTTAGTCACGTGTATTTTACAATTTACTTGCTATTATAAATATTTCCATTACATATTTCTATTTGGTTATAGTTGGTGTATAGCAAAAAGAGTGATTCTTTTGGTGATCATTTTATCAAGCTTCTACTAAAATCTAATATTTTGAAGTTTTACAGTTAATTCTTAGATTTGCTAAGTTGAAAATTAAGTCACTTATAAATAGTGACCATTTTATGCTTGCCTTTGCAATATTCCTATTTTTCTTGTTGCACTGCTAGGAGCTCCAAAGCCATGTTTCATAGTTCTAATAACGGCAATGAAAGCAGTTATCTTTGCCTTGTTTCTGATTTTAATGGGAATAGTGAATGCTATCAAATTAAAGGATTTTTCTTCTAATACTGGTTTGCTAAGAGTTTTCACATTTTTGTTTGTTTACTTAACTTGCTTCTTAAAACCAGAAATGGACATTAAAATATATTACTTTTTTAAATATCTCTTTGTGTGGTGATTATGAAGTTTTTCTCCTTTTTTAATGTAATAGATTATATTATTAGATTTCCTAACATAGAATTATCTCTTACATTTCCGGATGAATCTTACCTAGTCAAGAACATTGTTTAAGAGCAGTTAAGTTTAAGATGTTCACACTGGTGTTCTATCTTTGTCAGTTTTTCATGTTGGAGTAATATTAGGTTAGTGCAATGGTTCTCAAACTTTTTGGTCTCAGGACCGATTTGCACTCTTCAAATTTGAAGATTTTCGAAGAACTTTTGTTTATGTAAGTTTTCTATCAATATTCGAAATTAAAATGGAGAAAAGTTTAAAACCCAAACGTGTGTGAGCACACATTGCATTAATTGCCAGAGCGATGACACTATCACATGGCATTTCAGTGGGCTCCAGAACGCCGCTGTACACTGTGTAAAAGGATGAGAATGAAAAAGTCAAAACATCTTAATATTGTTATCAAAACAGTTTTGACTTTATGGACTCCCAGAAAGAACCTCAGGGAACTTCAGCAATCCCTAGACCAACTTTGTGAACTTTCAGTCTAGCAAAGTGAGTTGTAAGTTTTCCATTTTTCCTCTATACTAATAAAATGACAAATTATTTATGGCTTGAAGGTAGAACTCATCTGTAAATTATTTGGAACTGATGTTTTGGGGAATGGTATATCTTTGCCTACCATTTCTATTTCCCTATGGTTATTGGCCTACTCAGGTTCTATATCTCTTCTTAATTTGTGCATTTATATTTACCTAGAAAAATCATACAATTTTATGTAAGTTTTTACTTTTTAATTATAAAGCTGCGCTTATATTACAGTTGTTAGATTTTTTTTATGTCAAAAGGTCTCTTTTAATTTCCTGTATTGTTTGCCTGCTTTCTCTTTTTTTCTCATTTGGGTTTGCTAAAGGTATATCTATTTTATTACTGTGTGTTTTAAAGAACCATTTATTTTGTTTTTTTTGTATGACTAGTCATGTTTTCTATATTTTCTTTGTTTCTTCGTCTGTCTTTAGCAATTCCTTTCTTTGATTTGAGGTGGGGGGTTTTTAAGTTGTATTTATTGAGGTATTATTACCTGAAGTAAAATTCACCCCTTACAGTGTACAGTCCTATGAGTTGTTTTTTTAAAAAATATATTTTTATTGATTTCAGAGAGGAAGGGAGAGGGAGAGAGAGATAGAAACATCAATGATGAGTGAGAATCATTGATCGGCTGCCTCCTACATGCCCCCTACTGGGGATCAAGCCCGAAACCTGGCATGTGCCCTTGACCAGAATTGAACCCGGGACCCCTCAGTCCGCAGACCGTCGCTCTATCCACTGAACCAAACCTGCTGGGGCAAGTTTTGACAAATATATACAATCACATAACCACTAGCACAGTCAGGATCTAGAAGAGTCTACCACCCTCAGAAATTCCTTTATTCCCTGTATCAACCTTTCCTTTGATCTTCAGTCCCTATCATCTTGTTTCCTGTTTTATTCCTTTTTTTTTCCTGACTAGTATTCCATTAAATGGATGTATCAGCTTGTTTATCCATTCACCAATTGAAGGATATTTGAGTTGCTTCCAGTTTGGGGCAATTATAAATAAAACCACTAAAAACATTTGTGAATTGTTTTTTGTGCGAACATAAATTTTTGTTTTTCTTGAGTAAATACCTAGGGGTGAATTTCTCAATCATGTGGTAAATATATGTTTGACTTTATAAGAAATTGCCAAATTATTTTCCTGTCATTTTCTATTTGCTGAATTTCTGTTTGTTTTATTCTTTCCTTTGCTTTTGTCAAATCCCTTTAGAATGTGAGTTTGGCCTCCTCGCACCGATTCACCTTAGCGAGGCCCCGGGCGCACCACATGCCTCAATCATAAAATGCCAGGAAGGACACCTCAGGGACAAGGCTCGGAAAGTGGTTGAGTAACATGATATCTAGTTTTCCCAAGTGAGACACCCATGGGGCTCAGAGAAGCGAGAGGAGGAAAATGGGAGAGACAAAAAGGAGGGCAAAAGAAGGCGAAGAAAGGAAAGGCAAGCAAAGTGATACACAAAGGGGAATGGTGAGTGCTGAGGTCATGATGTCCTCGTGGTGTGTGGACAGCAAGCCTTTGAGGGCTCTGGGGTCAGAGGGGTGGTCCAGGAACCATAATCCAGATTCTGAAAGCCTGTGGTTCCAGGTTCAAGTTGAGTAGAGAGGTTAGCCACTGTGGGCTTTGGAAAGGGGAATGTTCTGATCGCAGTTATTGTTGGGATGAGATGGGTTTGGAAAAGGAGAGAAGCTGGAGATCATTGGGCGGCAATGAGGCTGCTATAAACATCTTGGGAGCTCACAGTGCTATCAAAGGAAAGAGAAATTTGTGGGATGGAAAATGTGATAGGGATTCGATACATACTTGTTTAATTAATTAAGAAGCTTCTTATTTTAAGTTGGTTGCAAGAAATAGACAGACGTTTGTTAGAACTGCAAATGAATGAACTGGAGAGATTGAAAAACATATGGAAAGATGATTAAATTGAGAAGGGGGAAATAATCCTGAAAACTAATGTAATGGTCTGGGGTAAGGAAAGGAGTTGGCAACAGACAGGAATCAGAGAGCTATGCATATAACACCAACTTTTTGGAATAAACAAGGAAACCTTGTGAAGATCAAGGATGACTTGCTGAATTCTCCAGTTCTAGCACTGACCGTCTGTTCCTGGTTGACACCTGAGCTTATCTAGGGACACCCTGAGGCCCAACAGCCAGTTCTGAGAAAGGAGTGTTATGAAGGGGGTTAAGCTTTGGGGTGCAGGTGAGGGGTAGATGAAATGACTCTGAAGCCCTTTTTAGCCTTGGGATCTTGGGTGGCTAGTGAAAATATTGCTCAAGAATAAGAATAAAGACTCTCTTGACTTGGAGAAGGGCCCTAAGACCTTCACTGGGGGAGAACAAGTTAAGGCTATTGGTTAGTTCAAGCCAATACAATTATGATGAATCTCTGGAGCTGTTTCATTTAGGAGAGAACGAAGCTCATTTCCACTGCAGAATTTATGAAATTTCTTGTCCAACACTCCTGTAATGAGTATGGTTACTGCATGTCATAGGAAAAGGAAAAACACAGGTGGCAGGACAAATGTCTTTTCTCCTCAGATTGGATGATTTTTTAAAAATATATATATTTTATTGATTTTTTACAGAGAGGAAGGGAGAGGGATAGAGAGTTAGAAACATCGATCAGCTGCGCCCTGCATACCCCACCACTGGGGATGTGCCCACAACCAAGGTACATACCCTTGACCAGAATCGAACCTGGGACCCTTGAGTCCACAGGCCGACACTCTTTCCACTGAGCCAAACTGGTCAGGGCAGATTGGATGATTTTTATTCACCGCTTTAACGGTGCATTAAGTAGGACTTTAGGCCCCCTTACAAGAAAGGTCCTTCACCTGTCAGAGCACTGGACGAGCCCATGGAGTTGAGATCCTGTGTAAGAAAATAATGACAGTGTAGTGTGAGAAATGACATCATAAAGTTGCATTATTTAGGTAATATTTATTAGGAACCTGCTCAGTGCTGGGTGCTGCTTTAGGCATCGGGGATACAGCAGTGAATAAAACCAACCGAAGTCCTGCCCTCAAGAAGTTTTTAGATTTTGCTGGGAGTGCATGGGAGAAAGCAGTAACTCTGCCTGGGACCAAGGAAGGTTTAGGAGAGGAGTGTCACTTATCACACTCCCTTCTGTTCGATACAGGACAGCCAAAAAGATTTTTTAAAATCACAAACCTGGAAACCGTTATTCCCTTGCTTTGTCTCCCCAGTGGCTCCTCTTTGTTTTCTGACAAAGATCTGATCTGCATTAGTGTGGCCTTGCGACCCCAGGAATCCAGCTCATCCCCCTGCAGTCCCTCTCAGGATCTGCAGTCCTGCCACCCTGCCCGTGTCTCAAACATGACACCCTCCTCCTGACTCAGGGTCTTGGCAGCTGCTGTTCCCTTGCCCCTACGCACTCCCGCCTCTAACCCACTTTGCCCAGTTAATCCCACTTATCCTTCACATCTGAGCTTCAAAAGTTAATTCTTCAATTTTTTTTCAGACCATTTCCCTTTTCCTGCAAGCCACATGTACTCTTACAGCAGCCTGTGCCTACCCTTCTTTCCCCACTTCCTCTTCTCTCTTCCTTCTCTCAAACGTTAAACAAACAAATGCAAAAAAAAATAGAAAATGGTGAATTGTAATAAATGCTTTGAAGGAAAAGAACAACTTATAGCAGTTCAATAAGGACATATATTTATGTATTGTGTATACAAGCTTATTACCACACAAATGGATGTCCAGAATTATTTGTTGAATAAATGAATGAAGAATAATTGTAAGTAAAGTTTCTCTAATCAGAGGAGGTAATTAAGAGATTCCAGGCAAAGAAAATGACATGCAAAGATACAGAAACATGGATAGGAATGCAGTAATTGGTAAATGACTAGAAGTATGGCTAAATAAACTAGCTGAAGATAAGATCATAAAGGTAAGCAGGATACTATTTGTAA
Source organism: Myotis myotis (assembly GCF_014108235.1). Lineage (NCBI taxonomy): Eukaryota > Metazoa > Chordata > Mammalia > Chiroptera > Vespertilionidae > Myotis > Myotis myotis. The sequence goes on along the minus strand of NW_023416324.1, from coordinate 27,267,640 downwards.
CTTTGGATTTTTTCTAGTTGGGAGTGGGTAGGTGGTGGAAATCAAAGGTGTTTTCTTTTTAATTGAATTTTTTGGGGTGACATTGGTTAATAAAATTATATAGGTTTCAAGGGTCCAATTCTATAATAAATCATATATATATTGTATCTGTGTGTTTACCACCCCAAGTTAAGTTTCCTTCCACCACCATTTATTCCCTCTTTACCCTCTCCTACCTCCCCCACCATCCTTTTGGAAAGTAAACGTTTTTAAGCAAGAGAGTGTTACATTCAGATCTGTGTTTTAGATAGATAATGTATTCTTCATCTATTGCTATTCCATCTCTGAAATTTTAGATTTTAAAGCACAGAAAGTCCTCATTCAGAGCATTGCTGCTAGGTTGATTAATCAAAGTCAGTTAAAATGGGAAATCATAAAAAGTATTACATATATATTTTCAATATTTTATGCTAACTTACAACATATAAGTACACTACCACTTGCTAATCTTCAGGTAGAGAGTGGACCAAGGTCTTTCATTAAGTGTGGAGTCCTTGATTCTTGAACAACCACATCCATATTGAATTGTCCATGGATTTCAGCTTCAGCTTCTTTAAAGTAAAGCAAGAAGCATAACTATTTCTTGTTAAATAAACACAGCACAGATTCCATTATTATGATTTTTAAAGGTTTTTTTTCATATGATAGCAGAGTGGTTAGCAGCACAATCTCTCAACAGACCACCTGGGTTTATCTCCTGGATATACCACTTCCTAATCTGGGCAAGTTGCTTAGCTTCTTTGTGCCTCAGTTTTCTCAATATTCATTTCAGAGATTATTGTGAGGATCAAATAGGTATTTTATATGAAGGCTTAATATAGTTCCTGATACACAATAAAAATCCAGTGTATATTAACTATTTTCTAGTTGTCTCACCCAATTCAACAGCATTTCATAAAGAAATTTACCTTCATTGAGACTTTTCAAAGCATTTGGTTCAGTGTTCTTAGAAATAACAATTTTCTTTCTTTTTTATATCATGGGTTTACATAATATTTAATTAAATTATGTTAATACAGTAACTACTACTATTGGCATATACAAATTTTGGAACAATCACAATGACTCACACTCAACTGGTGGAAGTAGATGTGGAGATGGGAGAGAGTAGTCTACTAGCCAGGAACATTCAGGGTGCTATGGCCATTAGTGTGTGAACCCAGTGGGTCAGTAAAGAGGAGGTCAGTTAAGAGAGCATCTACTCTTTGATGACAACCTTTATCCCCCCAGGGTTTTCTCTTACTATAGCTATGTTTTCATCTCACCAACTTCCTAGACCCAGGCCAGACCTTTAATCTTTAAGCACCAAAAAGGAAAATGCTCCCCTATGGAATTTAAAATACAAACAATACTAACTTGTAAAATTAAGTGTAAGGAAGTCCAATAAAGTTCTGACTTTTCCCCTGGTAATGATTTCAGTGCTTTCTTTTTTTAAATTTAAAATTCTTTCCCTAAAAATGTTGTAGGGGTTCCCTTTGCTTTGCTGGTGTCCTGACAATGTGTTTATTTATTGGATAATCTAGTACTGTCTTCGACTCTCCCATTTTTTTCTTCAATTTCTCAACCTCCTCCTAGAATCACTTCCCTCCCTGTAGAGCCTAGATCCCCTGATCCATCATTTTTAAATGCTCTGTTGTCAATGTCTTCTATTTCATTTCCTTATATACTTGTCCTTACACAGAACCCATTCAATGCCCCACCCCCCAAACATTGGATATATTGAATTTTTCCCTCCAGATAGCACTGTCCAATAGGCAATTGAGCATAGAAATCTGGAACCCAAGAAAGAGTACAAGTAGATAAAGAGTTTTGGAAATCTTCGATAAATAAGTGGGATTTGACCCCATGCTAGGGGGTTACATCACCAAAAAAGGGCATGTTGAATGGAAAGAGCAAGGCTGAGCTGAGAACCCTGGGGAACATCATTGTGTAAAGGGTGCAGGGGCAGGAGCTGCCAATTAAATAAGGAATCTCCACATGCAGGGAAGCCTGGATCTAAGGAAAGAGGGCTTCAAAGAGTGGTTACCACCATCACATAAATAAGAGGTGAGCTTAAGATTAGACAGTGCCTTGCACCTAGTAGGTACTCAGCGCACATTTGACTGACTAATTAATTAGGACTGAAATAATTAGTTTGCCATTGATGATCTTGGTGCTAGCTTGGGTTTCCCTAGAAGCAGACCCTGAGATAAGAATTAGTTTATTTGAAAGGTAAAGGAACACTGGGAGGTAGTGAAACAGGGCTGGGGAACAGCCAATAAATGATAAGTTATCAAGCCAGCAACCACTGTGAGCAATTCAAGCTTAATCTCATTGGGAAAGCTCTGGAAGTGGGTACAGAACACTCAGCTCACAGTTACCACTTTCAAGGAGTGAGGGAGCTGGGGTACGTATGTACTGACTGCTGCAGGTTATTGGCTGCTCTTAGGGGGGCATTAATTCACTGGCATTTCCAGCCTGCTGCTTGGGCAGCAAAGCAGACTCTGGCTATACAAAGAAGCAAACGAATGCAGGTACTGGCAGTTGGAAGTCTGGTCTACACTCAAGTGCTAAGGCCAAGAATACGGACAGGGCAGTAACAGCACCTATAACTCTTGGTATCTGCAGTTTCAGTGGGAGAAGATAGACTTTTGTGGATTGGTAATAATATGGAGGTGAGAAGTAGAGATGAGTGTATTTCAAGATGTGTAGCCAAAAAAGGAAGGTAAAAGCTAAGTCAATAGGTTGCCTCAGTGGAGGCCAGGAAAGGAGGGCAGGATGAATGGGAGATCAGAACCTCCCAGTGATGTTCATTGAGGAAACTCACAACATTTTCACATTTTTAGTGAGGGTGAGAAGTCGCACTTCAGGTGCCGGGGTCCAACCCCAGCAGGTCCAGGGGTCCCCAAAGGTGTGGACAGAGTCGGCGAAGAAGGAATGACACGGAGACAGCGTTCAGTTGATCAGCAGCCTAGCCAGGATCTCCAGCCAGGATCTCCAGCCAAGTTCTGGTCTGGATCTCCAGCGAAGTTCTGCTGTTTATTGTCTTGTTATATCCGTATTTATACCAGTTGATTTTAATCCTGTCAATTTCTATTACAAAGGTTAGGGCGTTTCTTATCTCCATTCCAGGGAGTAAAGATTATGTAGCTTAAGCATGATTGTTTGTAGTGATTAACTACCCGCCTGGCACTTAGTTAAGGAGTTTCATCCCCTCCCTGACTTCAGGGAAAAATTCCTACCTGGGGAAACAACCTTTCTAGGAGAGGCATCCCCTCCCTGACTTCAGGGAAAAATTCCTACCTGGGGAAACAACCTTTCTAGGAGAGGCATCCCCTCCCTGACTTCAGGGAAAAATTCCTACCTGGGGAAACAACCTTTCTTGGAGAGGTGACCTTGGTTAAAACACACAGCGTTAAGGGGAGCAAACATATTAAGAACAGTATGCTATATACGCCAGGTCCCTTGAAACATATGCTGTGCAAATGTTTCTTTCCTGCAGCGACTGTGTCAAGCAGCAAGGATGGACCGGCTTCCGGCATTCAGGGTCCTCTTCAGTTCCCTTGGACCAGCATCTGCTGGGCTTTGGACCTGGGTTCCCTGCTGAGCTAGCCTTTTCTAGCCTCAAGGTCCCAGCATTTCTAAGATTCTAGAGCCAGAGGGCTTACTGTAGGTACGGAACAGTCAGGGCAGGCACAGAGCCTAGTGACCGGACTCTGAGACCCTAAGGAACCACAAGGTCAGAGAAGAGCTGATCCAGAAGACCCTTCCACTAAGTGGCTCCTTGCTTTCCAGGACTTCATATCAACAAATCACAATAATCCGTTTGATTGGGGCATAACAGGCATACCCTCAAAAGAAACATTCCTGTGACATTCATGGCTCTTAGTTGATCAATGTCTATCTCAACTAAAGCATAAGCTCACAAGGACAGGACTGCATTCATTTTAGCACTGTTGTGTTCCTAGGGCTTGGCACATAGTCACTATTTAATCAATATTTGCTTAGTGTGTGTGTGGGGGGGCTAGTAATACTGTCTGTTGATGGTGCCTAAACCAAGATTTTTATTCCCCTAGAAGTGAATTTTCTATGAAGCTAATGAAATTTAAACTTGAGGACCCCTTACTTGCATGGCCTCCTTTCAAGACCTTGACATATTTCCTTAGCAATATTTTTACATGGTCACATTTTTTAAGTTTGCAGAATTAAAATACCTTAATCAGAGTTGAATAAGACCACTGTTTCCACTCTGACTTTGTACGTCTCCTGTGGAGTGGCTGTGGGTGCTTTGGGGACCTGGATAAGGGGAGTTGAGTTGGGAATATACTGAGTTTATTTGGGCTTAATGGGATATCTTTATGTAGTTCACAGCCTATTCTGTGCAGAGTTAGCTTACTACTGGCTGTTAGGAATACTGCTTCTGCCCACTGTGCTAACTCACTGGGTCTCAGATAAGAAGGTGAGTGGCCAGAGCTTGTAGGAGACGTGAATGTGCCTTTTGACATCCTGCAATGGGGAGAAACAAGGCTTAAAATGTATGGTCCAGAAGCTAGTCATCACATATATAAAAATTATAAGTGGAAATTTTGGTTCTTATTAATACCTGGTCAAAATAGAACCTCTCATCTATCGGTAATATACTTCTTAATGCACTGAATACAATGATAAATGTATCGTATATTTTTTCTTTTTTTAATTGGAATCACATGAGAGAGTTTATTAAAATTTCTGTTTATAGGGCATAAACCTGGAGCAATGCTACTAATAATGAGTGCATTCTTATGTGAAGCTATATATTTTATACAGCCCCAAAATATTGACATTGCCAAAGGTAACATAAAAATCTTAATGTGCCACTATAACTAGGACATCAATAATAAAATGGTAAAAGAGTGTCAATAAAGTCCTGAACTATTCAGGAAAATTTGAAATGCCCTGAAATCTTACAACTTCATATGAAAGAAACTTGATGGATGCTTCCCCAAATGTCACAATAATCCTCAAAAAATTACATAACAACTAATAGGGAGTTTTGAAGTTGAAAAACTTTTCTAAATCATCCATTATAAACAAAGTTTGATAAATAATGATAGAAAAAAATAATTATATTTCTATTTTCTTTATAGAAAATGATACTTCGAAATGGTTGTTCATATAAAGACGCAGTCAGAGAGCCCGCAGCTCAAAAATTATAGGAAATAAGCACTTATGGGTATATCACAGAATTAAATTTTAAATTGTGTTATTAAAAGATTTTGCAATGGTTGTGGTTTTCCTCGACTTTTAAAATGTTGTAATTTGTTGTGCTATCATTTGTTATTCTAAATAAGTACTCACTTTTGAAACTAACTTTATATTTGTAATTTTGTTTGTTTAAGAGGGTTCCTCAAAAAAATAAAAAGAGGGTTCCTCAGAGTTGTATATGCTATGCTTCAGATGCCACAAAACCTGGATCTGGCCCTATATTCTTTTTTCTTCCTAGCTTTAGGTTGGTTTTGCATATAAATCAATATCTTAGAGTCTCAACTATAGATGATTACTGTATAAATAGATTCCATGTAGACATTTTAGATGGCATCCTTTTCTGGTTTATAGAATAAGTTGTGTTTCTAGAATTAACCAGGAGCTGAGGACCACCCCCTTCTGAGGGAGCTTGACCCTTTTACTGACCCTCAGATTTCTTCTTCCTTTGCCATTTGGCTAGCTCTAGCATGGAGGCAGAGTTGAATGGACTACTGGGAAGAGGGCCACGTGCATGCTGAATTCTACTTTGATGACTTTTTTGGAGTGCCTCCTACATGGCCTCAGTTGGTATATCTCGCTAAGAAATAGGGCAGAAATGCGAAAGGAAAAGGCATATGATGACCAGTTGAATAAAGTGGGGATAGTTAGCCTGAAGAAGAATAATCTCTGTTGGAGACTTTTGTTAGCAGCTCTCACCACAACAATATCGCATACCAAACCTACCCAAAGCTCAGTGCCATAAGGTGGTGAGTCTTTATTTCGTGAATGCACAGATACGTGGAGCAGCTGATCGAGGCTGAGTTCAGCCAGGCTTGGCTCCAAGCTGTAGGTTAAGTCCAGGGCTGCTCCCTGTGTCCTTTATCCTCCTTGAATCTGCAGCTATCAAAGTCCTGTTCTTCTCACGGTGAAAGGCAGAGCCCAAGAAGCCAAGGACAACTTTGCAGACATGTGAAGCCTCTGCTTGCATTGTGTCTGCTAACATTCCCTTGGATGAAGTATGTCAGTGGCCATAGCAGGGCAGGGAAAGCATTCAGCCCTGCTTTGAAGACAAATCAAGTCATGTGGGCAAGGTAACATCAGTTGAGCAAGGAAGGTGGAAGTGTAGAGATGGAGGGAGTGGACAGTTGATGAACAATCATCTGATATGCCACAAGAGCTGCCAGGTCAAAGAAAGAGATTTCCTCGCCTCAGTCATGACAGTTTATCCTCCTTCCTTGCTTTTACCAAAATCCCTGTCTTACTAATGTGGCCTCATTGAGTCTAGAATCTGATTCTTCTTCATCCTCAGTGAATTCCTTGCCTCGCTTGCTGCTACAGCCAGCTGACTGCTCTCCTTGTCTCTGGTCTAGACCTTCCCCAATTCATCATCCACGGAGCCACCAGCTATTATTAGTATCTCATCAGCATTAGCATTATTGTTAACTATTTTGCATTATACTTACTGGCTTATGTGCCTCACTTCTTCATTTTCCTGAGAGCTTCTGGATGGCAAGAACTGTATTTTATTTATCTCTGAATCTCCAGCATCCTGACTGGGCCTGACACATAGTAAAATTTCAATAAGTAAATATGGAAGGAAGATGGGATTCCAATTTAAGTCTGTATGGCCCTAAAGCCTAAACTCTTTCTACTCCACAATTTAGCCTTAGTCACAGATGTGTTGCTGATAAAAAGAAGGATAAAGCTGAAACCTTCCCACTGCAGTACCAGTGGAAAAGCAGGCTACTAGATCTAGATTAACTAAAGATCTTTCTCTCATAATCACAATAATCCTTCCTAATCCTAATTCTTTTTAAAGTGGAAAGGTCTAGAAGCCATAAAACTTTTTAAATGACCATAAGCACTTTAAATATGTAAAAAGATGCTCAACTTTACCCTTAGAGAAAGGCATAGACTATTTTTTACCTATTGGTTGGCAGAGATTGGAAAGGATTTTAACATTGTACTTGTGAAGGATGTGGAAAGGCGTTCATATATTTTGCTGATGGTGCAATTTAGTTCACCCTCCATGGAGGGCAACTTGGCAATATCTCTGGGCTCTTTATATACTGAGAGAAGGAAGTTTCCAGAATATCTTGTAAGTGAAAGGCAAGATGCAGAACATAGACTACACTGGCACCTTTCGTGTGTGCTGGGCAAAGAAAAGCAGATATACATATATGGTGTCACCGCTCAGGCTGGCTCTGGAAAGATATATAAGAAATTGTTAATAGCACTTGTCTTTGGGAGGGAAATTGAGCTGGAGCACAAGAATGAGAGGAAGATTTATTTTTCGTTGTGTATTCTTTGTCTCTCTTAAGTTTTGTTCCATATAGAATCGCTTAGATGACAGAAACAATATCAGAAGATCAACAAACTGGAAAACATATTTGCAACATAATATGGCAAAGGGCTACTTTCCTTAATCGACAGAGTTTATAAATCAGTTAAATTATGACAGATGGAGAAGTAGTAGGTCAGGGATATAAGCACTAGTTTAGAAAAAGGAAAAAAGGCCAGTAAGTATATGAAAAATGGGCTTAAGTCATACATTATTAAAGAAAAGAAAAATCAGAGAAGAATTGGGCTCTATTATTAGAATTGTTTAAGAAGAGACGAATTGACCGATTATTAAGGGATTGTTGTTAAGGGGTTTCTATCAAGCATCTAACAGGAAAGATTTCTACCATCTGAAGGAACTAATTTTTTTCCAATCTTTAGGGTCTTTAATTCATTCCTATGGTACCCGATGGAGGGATGTTGACAAGACCTGGGGAAAGAAGGGCAAGGAAAGTTCACCTAGGAAGCACAAAATCTGAGAAATGGCAGAGATCTTGGAGCTAGCTCATCTTTCAAACTTACCATCTAATACATAGTCTCTTGGGACACAGTCCCAGATTTGCCACCTAATAACACTGAGCAAGTTTATTACTATATCATTCATTCATTCAATAAATATTTACTGAGTTCCTCTTATGTATCTGGCACAGCTCCTGTCATGGAGAGAGACATTAATCAAATATTTATTCAAACAAATGTAAAATTGCAACTGTGGTAGACTATGAAAGCCTAAGGTATGATATGAAAAATAGAGCTGATGAGGATGAATAAGAGCTTAACTAGACAAGAAGGAAGCATCTTGGGCCTGCGCTAAACAGCCTGTGCAAAGGCCCTTTGAGGAGGGCTCGTGACAAGGCCTGTGATGGAAAAGATCAGAGATGGAATGACTGTGTGATATGAGGCAAGGCTGAGGAGAAAGGAGTCTGACCTTAAGTTTAGTCATAACCCTAAGAGCAATGGAAAGCCTTCTGAGGGTTTGGGGACAGAGAGGAGGAGGACCAGTACTTTGATCAGATTCACATTTTGAAACTATCATTCTGGCTACCAAGTGGAGAGTGGAATGGAAGGAGGCAAGAGCAGATGTGCACAGGTGAGTTAGGAAGCAGGTACCATAGACAAGAGAAGATGGTTGCTGTTGGAGGTAGAACAAATGTGAAAGAGGTTTGGGGAGTAAAATGGACAAGACCTAATTAGATCTGAAGAGTGACAGAGAGGAAGGAATATGTCAGTGATATTACTAACTGGATAGATGATGGTACCATTCATTGAAACAGAAAACAGTGGAAGAGAACTGAGTTTAGGAGGAAATTGGAGTCCAGTTTAGATACAGGGGTGGGCAAACTTTTTGACTCAAGGGCCACAATGGGTTCTTAAACTGGACCGGAGGGCCGGAACAAAAGCATGGATAGAGTGTTTGTGTGAACTAATATAAATTCAAAGTAAACATCATTACATAAAAGGGTACAGTCTTTTTTTTTCAATAGTTTTATTCATTTCAAACGGGCCGGATCCGGCCCGCGGGCCGTAGTTTGCCCACGGCTGGTTTAGAACATGCCAAATATGAGACGTTTTTAAGAGGACAAATCAGTTGGCAACATTTAATTATGGAGTGTCCACTATGCAGCTGGCAGTGGGATATACAGGTTTCTTATTTGTCATAAAGGGGAGAAAAAGGATAAACACAATTCTCCCTTCTTCTAGGCCTTCGCTGTTTTACTAGTCTATTGTCTTTTCCTTCTTTCTTCTGTCATTTGTCTATTTTCTGACTCTTCACTCCTCATTTATTGGATGGAATATTCCAATATCTTACATTTATAGTTTCTTGGCTTATTAGTTTCTAAAGACCTTGATCACCATTTCTCTTCCCTCTCGAGTCCCATGGCCAAATCATGAACCTTATCACTCAGAGCTCATCCACCTTAAACTTCTCTTACTATCTCACTATACCCGTCCAGCTTTCCCATTTTTCCTCTGTGTCCATGTTCTCCTTCGTGTACTGGCCTATTTCTTTTCTTTCCATTATTCCCAAATCTCCAAGAAGGATTTCCTCCCTAGAATGGCCTGACACATAGCAGACATTCAATAAATATTTGTGGAGAGAATGATGGTCTCCGCTTCCTTAGATCCCATTCATTTCCAACCCTTTGTAGTCCAGTGTCGACTTTCATCACTGAACCTTTAGGCCAATAAGGCTTCCTAACTACCAAACCCAATGGGTACTTTCAGCCTTTATTTTACCAGGCCTCACTTCGGTGTTGCTGACATTATTGCCTTCCTTTTCAAACTCTGTATTTCCTTCAATTCTGCATTTTCTGCCTCTTGCTACTTTGTCTCTTTTAAGGAATCCTAACCCTCAAAGATTGTCTTCAGCTTTCTTCACTCTCATTTACACATTTTTCCCTAAACAATCCCAGCCTCTCTTGATGTTGTTAATCCCAAAATATCTTACGTCCAGTTTAGAACTCGGTATCAAACTCCAAAAAGGTGTCTCCATCTGCTAATTGGACAGTCCCACCAGGCACCTAATGGGTATTCATTAAATATTGCCTGAATAAATGAAGCCCCTGTAAGCACCTCACAGCTTTCATTTCCATCTTTTCCTCCCAACACACACCTCCTCTTTTTATGGTCCATATTGTGATGAATGGTAACATTACCCATCGAGTCATCCAAACTCCTCACATTAAACACCAAGATCTGGTTATTTCTCCCCCTAATTATGTTTACCTCTGTATCCTCCACTCTGTCCCCACTCCTGTCCTAGTTCAGGCCCTGGTCAGATCCCTGTTGGTTTTCCCTCTCTCACTCTTATCATAACTCACTTAGATTATCCCAACAGGTTTCTAAACTAGTCTCTCTGACCTTTATTTTATTCCTCTCCAGTCTTTTTTTATAAATTAAGATAAAATTCACACAACATAAAATTCATCATTTTAATAATTTTGACATGTACAACTTGGTGGTTTTTAGTACAATCACAATGATATCCAACTATCACCACTATTTAATTCCAGAACTTCCCATCACCCCAAAAAGAAACCCTGTACTTTTTAACTCCTCCCCGCCCCCCATCTCGTGCCAACCACTAATCTACCTTCTGTCTTTATGGATTTGTTTATTCTGGACATTGCACATAAATGGAATCATACAACATGTAGCCTTTTGTGCCTGGCTTCTTTCACATAGCATAATGTTTCTGAGGTCCGTCCACATTGTGGCATACATCAGTACTTCATTCCTTTTTATGGCTGAATAATATTCCATCATATGGATATAGTACATTTTGTTTATCCATTCATCTGTGATGGACATTTACTTCTTGGCCATTATGAATAATGCTGCTATGAACATTAGTGTATAGGTTTTTGTGTAAACATATTTTTTCATTTCTCCTGGATATATTCCTAGGAGTGGAAGAGCTGGGCCGTATGATAACTCTGTGTTTAACATTTTAAGGAACTGCCACAGAGTTTTCCATAGTGGCTGCACAATTTACAGCCACCGTTTCCATCAGCTGAGTATGAGGATTCCAGTTTCTCCTCACCCTGGCCAACACTCGCTATCTTCTAGTTTGTTGATTGGCTTGTTTTTCATAGCCATCCTAGTGGGTGTGAAGTGGTATCTCTCTGTGGTTTTGATGTGCATTTCTCTAATGACTAATGATATGGATCATCTTTTCATTTTGAGGTCATTTGTGTGTATCTCCTTTGGATACAGAGTCTTTTTGAAAAAAAGCAACCTCACCATGGTACTTCAGTCCTCAAATTTTTAAATCATTACCTACTGCCTAAATAATAAAATTAAAAGTTCTTAGTGTGGCCTGCAGGGCCCTCCAGGGTCTGGCCTCAGCCTGTCTGTCCAACATCTTCTCCTCTGCACACTTCATGGTTTAGCCATTTGGAGCTGAGGAGAGAGGGGGCGGGGGAGGGATTTTACTTGTCTCCTTTTTTTTCAACCCGGTCTCCATCAATAAAGGATGCTCAACCTAAGTTAAGGAAAAGAGTCATCTGACAGTGGAGTGAGGAGGTGGGATCGGGATAACTGCAAATCCCTGTTGGTTTTTCCTTTCTCACTCTTACCCTTCTTGGCAGCATTCACTTTGCCCTGATGAAGCCAGGACTGTGCTCATGTCTGGATGGTTCTAACTTTTAATTCTTCCTGGGCTGTGAGATGTGTGTTTCCGCATGTCCCTCCACTTTGCTGGGACTCTACACCCCAGGAAGAGGCAGGTGGGTGAGAAACAGGAGGCAATTTGTTCTGTAGGCCCCTTCCCACTCTTGTCTTCACTGCAAAGGGCTGGAAAGTCAGCTTCTATCGTGATTAAGTTATAATTTAAGGCAGTGAACATGTGCTCTGCTGGCAGCTATAAAGATTCAAATCATAAAGTTTTACAGTGGAACGGTTTCTGTAAAAGCATCGTTAGGAAGTGGGAACTATGCCTTTAATTCTTATGACATATGGGACTGCCTGGTTTGTTTTGGTTTCAGTGGAGTTTAGTAGGGTGATGGTCTGACTAATTAAAGTCAGACCTTCTTCCTCGCCACAGTGCTGTGCCTGTTAGAGGGACAGTGTAGAAAGGCGGAACTTTTCTCCCTGTCTCTGTTTCTATCTCAGTTTATCAGGGACAAGGAAATCTTACAAATCCGGAGTACCCTTTCAGTAACTGAATATGTTAAAATCTCCTTCAACCTGTCAGGCTTTGTTCCTTGGGGAGTCCTTATCTTTCTTTGTCCAATAAGCCAAGCCTTCAGGGGGTATCAGCTCAGAAGACAGGTGGGCCCTGCAACTAGGTCAATGGTAGAAACAAAGACAATAATAATATAGTAGCTCTCTTTACCAATTTCCACTTAACTTACTTGTCAGGTTAACCGACACTCTGTGCCCTGCGTAAAAACGCACTGATCCTACAACGTACACTCAGGTGATGGTTACTTTTGATTTTACTATTATACAGTATGGTCACTCCACTGCTACTCCCACAGCTGACTTGCATGCTTACCAAGACTTGGATATATTTGTTCCTATGCCTGTTTATGCCAGTGGTGGTTGTTATTGTAATTATTTAATTTCATTAAATATTTTGTAAACTCAACATATAAAATTAGAAAGAGCGATGTTTGTTGTTGTTGTTTTATGAAAACCACATTGAAAACTAAAGTGAGTTTTTAAAATAATTGCTGTTGAAAGAGGTATGGTTAAGATATATGGAGGGAAAACATCACAACCATCTAGGAATCTGTACTCTAATCTCTTTAAGTTCTTGTTCCACTATTAAAAAAAAATAACTAAAACCAAGAATTATAGGCATTGTATTATGAGTGTGATTTATGCAGGAAAGATCTGGAAAGCCAGTCAGCAGACACATTCCTTGGCCTGACATAAAAAAAATAAAATTGGAGAATGAATCTACATTTATATCTTTTAAGTTAAAATACAATGTTCAAGGTAAATTTATATCTTTTAAAAATGATATTGTGCTTTATAGGGCTTTTGGGATAATCAACCAATGCGTTGGATAAGAGGGTTTCTCTGTAATAATATTTATCATTTATTGGTGCCGTTATTGAGTGTGTGAAACCTTTACAGAGGAAAGCATTGCTACCCCCATTTGCGAAGTGAGGAGACTGAGGCTTACAGAGAGTAGTTAACTTGTCCTAGTTCACACAAACAAAAACAGTGACTGTTCCAGGAGTGTTAGCTACAGGACCATGAAGAAAATGAAAAGTCTAATGTGGAATACATGAGCAAATGGAATGAGGAAGAAGTGTTTGCATTTTATTAAAAAGTAATAATAAGTAGGACCTGATAGGCTGCTAAGAATATAAATTGGTATCATTGCTTTTGAAAAACATAGCATTATCTTCATGTATTCAATAAATAACTGTTGAGTCACCTACTCTGTGCCAAGCACTATTCTAGATTTTGGGGATATGGCAATGAACAAAATAGGCAAAAACCTCTGTCCTCATGCATTGTAGCTTACATTCTTGTAGAGATGAACATGTACATATCCTATGCTTAACAGTTCCATACCTAGGTATAGTCCCTAGAGGAACTCTTGCTCATATACTCCAAGAGATGTTTATACAAGAATATTCATGGCAGAATTTCTTATAATAATAATAAAACAAAGCCTGTAAATAACCCATATGTCCATTAACAGGAGAGTGGATTAACAGATTGTGGTATATTCATATAATTGAATACTATAAAGTAGTGAAAATGAAAACACTATAACCATATGAATCAATGCAGGGAATTTTTAGAAATATAAAAAAAACAGTTTCAGAAGAATATATACATTGTAATACACTCACAAAGTTCTAAAACAAGCAATATATTGCTAAGGACATACATATTTGATAAACTATAGAGAAAAGTAAGTACTGAGGGGAAAAGTCTGGGATGGTAGTTACTAGTGTATGGGAGGGGTGGGAGGGGTAGGAAGATAGGATCCAGAGGGAGCACGGAACTCAGCGATCATGTTCTGTTTCTTAAGTTGGATGGTGATTCACACATGTTCTATTATGCTTCCTATCTTCATATATCTCCATATCATAAAACTCATATAATATTTAATAAAATTTTAATGCCAGAAAGAAAGAAAAAGAAGTAGAAGAGTGTAGAGATTAAAGTCAAAGATCTTGACTTGGAGAAACTGGGGGTTAGAAAAGCCAGGAAGCCTCCAGAAACAATTTGCTGAGCTTGGTAGCTTGTACCAGGATCCAAGCCCTGGTTTTTCTTTCCACCCCTCCCTCATGGGAAGATCTCCATGCTCTGGAACCCCTCTTTTTTCCATAATGTGTGGTCTGGGGCTTCAGAAACATTGCAGAGACGGACGTTGGGACCTTGCAGCAGAAGCAACAAATGCACAGGGAGGAAGCTTGGGAAAGGTGTATGTTAGAGTAGTCAGGCTGTAGGCTTGGGGCCATCGGATGGAAGATATCCTTGGCTTCGGGTTTCTGCCATAGGGTTGAACCAAGCTCTGTGTGTCTGCATGTGTTTTTGTGGGCTTGCTTACGTTTTTGGAGGGGCTAGAATACACCAACCGAAATTGTTTTTGGGCGGGGGGGTGGGGGGGTGAATGGGGGCAGGGATTGTCCTGGCCTTGGTAGAAACAGCAGATGGCCTGACCTGCACCTTTGACCCTGAGTCAGAATATTTGTGCAAAAGCAATCAGACATAGTATAAGCAAGGAGCCATCAGTTATGTAGTTTGGCTAGATTGGTTGGTTTGGTTACCAAGAAGGCAACCTATTCCCTTAGGAAGCACAGTTCATTAAGAATAGAACCAAACAGCCCTAGCTGGTTTGGCTCAGTGGATAGAGCATCAACCTGTGGACTGAAGGGTCTCAGGTTCAATTTCAGTCAAGAGTACATGCCTGGATGGTAGGCTCAGTCCCCAGTAGGGGCATGCAGGAGGCAGCTGACCAATGATTCTCTTTCATCATTGATGTTTCTGTCTCTCTCTCTCCCCCTTCCTCTCTGAAATCAATAAAAATACATTTTTTAAAAAGAATTGAACAAAACAGTTATTATTAAAATGAGAAGAAGAGTGGAAGTAAATTGAATTACATTTCCTAAAGCTGCTTTCTGAGTAGCCCAAAGAGTGTTCCAAGTGTTTCCCAATGTATTTATATTCATTTACTCACTTTAAAAATTCCTTTATTCAACAAATATTTACTGATAACATATTATGCACTAGCCTGAATTCTAGACTGTGAGGATGCATTAGTGAATAAATGGTTGGGTCCCTTTCCTTATAAGGCTCATAGTCCAGAGGGGGAAATAAGCAAGTAAACATACATATTTATTGTTACAAATAGGAATGAGTGCTATGAAATAAATGGCACAACAGTATAAAATAATCAGGTGATCAACCAAGGTGATTTCTGAAGAAATTCATTTAAATAAAGATCTGAAGTTAAGACCTGCAATGAGCAAAAGAAGGAACAGGTTATTTTAACAGTCCTGAGGGAGGAATGTGCTTGTTACATTTGAAGAATGAGAAAGAACCAGTTAGCTCTCATTACATAACAAAAAACCCCAAAAATCTCAATTATATATAACACTAGTGTTTATTTCTCAGGAATCCATAGGTTGGCTGATCTAGTCTCAACTTGGCCAAGCATCTCTGCTCCTGGCAGTAGGTTGAGCTCTAGTCTGATCAGTGTTCATTCTGTAGCTTGGGCTGAAGAGATAGAAACTACCTGAGGAGAGCTCTCCTCAGGAGGGCCAACCACACAAGCACATTTAAGCACATGCTTAGGTCTTATCTGACCCAAAATACCATTGGCCAAAGCAATCATATAAATGAGCCAAAAGTCAAGGAGCAGGAAGTAAATGCCTCCATACAGGTCGCAGGGTGGTAAATATATTAGGACAATAATCTATCACAGTCTACCTCTTATACATGAATACCCACATTCCTCTCACCTGCAAACTACACTCACTCACAATCCCAAGACTACCTCAAATTTTATCCAAATCATGTCACCTGGCATAAAGTCCAGGATTTTTTAAATATATCAGGCCTGTATATGGTCTCTTTCAATATAAAGACCTTAGAAATAAAAAATATCCTATATAATAAAAGCCTAGTATGCAAATTGTTCCCTCGGGCAGTCGTTTGACCAAGAGACCGGGAGTTCAACCTCTCTCTATGACTTGTGTGGACCACCAGGGGTGGTGCAGAACATGGCAGGTGTCGACGACACGGCACTGGTAGCTGGTGGCAGTGGAGGCACTGCTGGCCCTGATGGGCCCCAACAAGAGCATACCACAGCGGAATGGTGGAGCAGCTGAACAGGTGACACCAGGCCAAGGCAGGTGCGAGCGGGGGCCCAATCTCCCCGAAGATGGTGATCAGTGGTGGCAGTGGGGGGCGGGGCCGCCACCCAGCTCCCAGGTGCTGAGGGAGTTCGGCAGGGGGCCCAGCCCCAATTGATTGCCCCACAGGCAGCCCCGCAGGTGAGGGGGCGGCGCCAGGCCCCGGTGGCATGCCAGGTGGGGCTGCGAGGCTGGGGGCACGAACTGGGGCCCAATCTCCACAGGCCACGCTGAGGGACCCCACCTGTGGACAAATTCGTGCACTGGGCCTCTAGTATATAAATAAAAACACAAAAGCACGCCCCCACACACACACATTTAATATACAATGGGTGGTAGAATAGGTAAAAGATAACAGCAATAAAGTATTGCATTCATAAAGGGGAAGAACTAGATACACATAGAACTTGCTGGTCCATAGCAGTTCTGAAATTCTACTGGGCAAATGTTAATAGGTCCCACCATCCTAGGAGTTGGGAATGTCTCTTATTAGGCCCTGGTTCTGCTTCCTGGGAGTGGATGTCCAGTCCATTGTTCTCCATGGCTCTTTGTTTTGTGCTCTGGAAGTCCTTCCTCTTCCATCATCCTTGGACACTTCTGAAGAGAGCATTGAATGGTATGCCTTTTTGGTGGCTGAGCAGCTGTTGCAACTGACTGCCTGTGTGTAAAAATGTAGGGACTTAGGTCTTTTTACATCTTAAACAGTCTCTGTCTTTTTTATTTGGA
Source organism: Myotis myotis (assembly GCF_014108235.1). Classification (NCBI taxonomy): domain Eukaryota; kingdom Metazoa; phylum Chordata; class Mammalia; order Chiroptera; family Vespertilionidae; genus Myotis; species Myotis myotis. The sequence continues at coordinate 27,250,505 of NW_023416324.1, read as the reverse complement.
GCTGGCCGTGCTTTGGCAGTACAACTCTTTCACAAACTTTGTGGGTTTTCTATATATTCGGAACTAGTCAACTCTCTGTGTCACAAGCCATACCCACAATTTTTACAAGACATGGTCCATCCAGTCCTAATTTCTGGTGCTCTGGTCATGTTAGGATGCTGGACAACCATTTTCATAGCTTTTATATTCCACTGGAGCCTGTTTTCCAATGGAAAGGATCTACCTGATGCCACCTTTCCCCCTTCAGATCTTAGTGAAGACCCTTGACTTGGACTTCACCTTGGAACCATACCTTCTGACAGCACCCCGTGTTTGATCTTTAGTCCCAGAATGGATCTTAATTGGAAAATATTTCACTGGACAAGCTGGAGATAAAGTTTTATTTTTTTTTAACCCAGTTAATTCTGGGTTCTCTTTATTCCCACTGATTCTACTTGTGAACTAGCCAGTTCTGTTCTGAGTTTATATCTTTCTTGTTAGTGGCTCATCAAATGTAGCTAAAAGCAACCAGCTTATGCTTTCAATATTTTGCAATAAGATCTCCTCCTCCAACTCTGCTAGTTCATTAGATACATTTTCTGACTTCTGTATTATTATTGTTTAGCCAAATGTTTACCACTACATAATACAAGTTGCTAGTATTCCAGCCTTTTATATCAACTTCCGTGCTGGTTACTATCTAGTTGCAAAGCTAATGTCACATATTTTAAATGTTTTTTAAAATATGTTCTGATTGATATTTGAGAGAGAGAGAGAGAGAGAGGAATGGAGAGGGAGAAGTGGAAGGGAGAGAGACGGGGGGCGGGCGGGGGGGAGAGAAAGAAAGAGAAATAGCAGTCAGTTGTCTCTTGCACAACTCTCACTGGGGATCAAGTCTGAAACCTGGGCATGTGCCCTGACCGGGAATCAAACCGGGGACCGGTTGGTGCATGGGATGACTCTCAACCAACTAAGCCACACTGGCCATGACACTGTTTAAAGTGATTGGAAAAGATGAAATCACCAAGGCAAGTCATGTAAAAAGAAGAAAATAAAAGGGCACAGAACGAACCCCTGGAGAACTCTAAGGAGGCTGAGAAGGAGAGGACAAAGAGGTGAGATATAACAAAGGAGCAGAAGGGGGGGAGTGGATTAAGAAAGAGCAAATGGTGAGTCATGTCAAATGCTTCTGAGAGATCAAGAGAGGAGACACGGCTGCGGGATTTGGCAATATGGAGGGTGATTAGTAACCTTGAGAGCCATTCGAGTGGACTGACCAGGCAAATTCAAATTGACATGCATGGAAGAGTTCATGGGAGGTGAGAAATGGTATACAGCAGATATAGTAACACTTTGGAGATGTTTGGCTATAAAGAAGAGCATAAAAATATGGTGGCAGGTGGAAAAGATGGGGGATTTTTAAAATAGAGGATACTAGTGCATATGTGTGTGCTGATAGAAATGATCAGAAAAAGAAAAAGACTGATAATGGAAGAAAGAGATAATGATTAATGAATCCATTTTTGAAAGGCAAGAAGTGATGGAATCCAGAGCACATGTGGAGGACCAGACTTTAATAGGAAGAGGGTCATTGTCTCAGCTGTAACAGGAGGGAACAAGGAAAGATGGGTGTTAGTTCAGAGATAGGAAACCAAAACGATGACAGGTAACATTTCCTGAGAGACTGTTATTTGTCAGGCATTGTGCCAAATGTTTTGCATGCAGTACTTCAGTCCTGTGAACCTGGTTTTATTTCATCCTCATTTTATAGGTGAGAAAACAGGCTTAAAGAGGTTAAATAATTTTCCTAAAATTTCTCAACTTGTATACATCGGAGCTGGGATTTGAAACCAAGCAATCTGACCCTGAACCCACACTCTTAACTTCTATTCCAAAATGATTTGATTCATTTTTATTAGAGGAATAATATTTTTTAAATGAGATGAAACAAGAATTCACTGCAAGCCAGACCAGAACTGATCTAGTCTAGATCTCTTCTGTAGGCTCCCTTCTCAAGTGGGCAGGAGGAGTGGGGAGAGTGCTGCACTAAAGACAGTTGAAGGAAGGGGAGAGATCATACTAATACTAATACAGTGGGGCCTTGACTTACGAGTTTAATTCGTTCTGAGACCGAGCTCGTTAAGGAGCTCATTAACTCAAATTACTCTATCAACTCAATGCAAAAAATCGGCCGAGAGACAGCTGGTATCTCAAAAAACTCGTTAGTCGGGACACTCGTAAGTCAAGGCCCCACTGTACCCATCTTTTCTCCTTTTACATACTGCATGTTTTTCAAGGCATTTGTATATTCCTTCTCCAAGTGAGTAATGAGTAGTTTAAATGGAGTTAGAAGTCTTTCTATAGGAAGAAAATAAGCTATTTTCAGGTAGCCATGAGGTACTTGAGTATAGGGGATCAGAAATGGGGTTTTTACCCTAGCCAGTTTGGCTCAGTGGTTGAGTGTCATCCCATGCATTGAGAGGTTGCAGGTTTGATTCCAGGTCAGGGCACATGTCTGGGTTGCAGGTTCAATTCCCAGTAGGGGGCATGCAGGAGGCAGCCCATGGATCTCTCTCTCTCTCTCTCTCTCTCTCTCTCTCTCTCAAATAAATAAATAAAAGCATTAAAAAAAAAAGAAATGGGGTTCTTCACATTTCACATTGCTAGCCTTTGGCATAGCCTAATTTAAGCATAGTATTAACATAAACCTTTCAAGGAGATTAATTTGTGGACCAGTTTGTTTTGCTCTACCCTGCTCAATGCCAGAAGCCCAGCTTTCAAACACCTCCTCTCTTGAACAGAAAGAACGCTGAATGGAGTGTAGAGAGGAACTATCTCCAGTGTCTACTTCACAGCACTACTTTAGGAAGCACCCCAACATGTAGAGTAACAAGCAGGAGGAGTGCCGTGCCTGTGTCAGAAAATAACCTCTTCATATTAACTTGTACAGTGCTTTGCCACCATTCATTTAGCAGACATTAAGCTAGTACTAGGTTCCAGGCCCTGAGATGGCTGAAGGGAAATAGAGATGAATGAGGCTCTTCTCCTGACCTTGAAGAACTCCCAAGTTAGTGGGCAGGCAAATTACTCTGAAAAGGTGTGCAATGAAGATATGTCCAAGGAGCTGTAAGAACAAGCAGTGGCAGGGTAGGCAAGGAACCAGGTCACAGAGGGCCAAAGTTTAAGCAGTGGTGCAACTTGATAGGATTAGAGAGAGTATGATTTATAGTTTGCTCTCATATACATGTTTGTTATTCTATTTGAATCAGATTTTCATAGACTTTGCCCTTATTATCTTTTCACCCTTGAGCCTTCTAAGGGCTATCAAAATGAGGCTGGTCAAGTATGTGAGGGACCAAGGAACTCCCGAAGCTGTGAGCTCCCCTTCCCAGGTCAAGAGTCTAGGCCCACAGCTGGCCTAATCCCCTTATCCAATCCAAGCACTGAAATATCTCCAAAATCTGCTTTCACAGCCTTGGACTCCAGGCTCTCCTCCCTTCCCTATTCTTCATAAGCTGTAGAGCCTCCAGAGGAAGAGGTTGGTCATCCCATTTTCGGGTTTTATTAGTCAGGGAAGGTAATTACTACATCAAACAAAACCCTAAACTGTTTAGAGGGCAGCTTCAGAGTGGTGATTTTGGAATACAGTTTCATCAACCCCTAGGGTGCAGAATTATCTGCTAGTGTTCTAGCTGGCATATGACAAAAGTAAGACCGCAGGAAGGATCAAGTAGGCAATTTTTATTGGCCCAGAGGAAATGGCATACTTTACTTCCACCTACAGTCCAACGACCAGCATTCAGTCCTATCTAACTGCAAAGGAAGCTGGGAAAGGTAGTTGGGCTGTGTGCCGGGGAAGAGGAGGAAACAGGTTTCGGTGGGCACACGGCAGACTCCAGGTGTGGAGAACTGATAGAAAGAGTAGACTACTGAGCTCTGGTGATGATGACGATGAAAACAGCAACCGTCTCCCCCAACTTCCATGTCTGGAGAGCCAGCATATTCTAAAAGGAACCCACATGTGCGAGGATGAGTGAGAACTGCTTTCAATGGGATGGGAACTGACTCATGGCCTGGAAGAGGGTTTTCCGGTGAATAATGCTGTGACTGAGTCAGTCTATCTCTCTTCCCCCTTTTTCACCCAGGGTAAGCACGAATCCCTCAGGTACCCCTTCAGTGTAATGGATTAGCTTCCCTCCTATGCATCTAGAAGGTACCACCTACACGAACTAGTTGTACCATCCTTGGGAGAACTAAGAAAATAGTTACCAAAAAAAAAGTTAAGTAATTTTTCTGTCTCTGTGGTTCGGTCGAGGAGCCCTGGTTGAGAAACACTGCGTGAGGAGATGTAAACAGCATTTTTTATATTTGAGGGAAATACTCTGGCTTCTCTTCCCCCTCCCCCAACCTCCTGCCCCCTCAAAGGAAACAAACTGATGTCATGAGACATTCCTTGCTAATAACAAAAACAAACGGGAGGTCTCAGGGGATTATTCACATGGAGGGACAGTGGTCGGTTAAGAATGAGAAAATGGTGATTCCTGCTCAGAGTTCCGGTTAAGTATCAGGTAGAATTTTTCCAACATCATTTGGAATCAAGAGAGGCAGTGAAATCACTTTAGGAAAATCTTTTGAGTGGGAAAAATGTAAAGAAAACAAAATCCAACTAAGGCTGCTTTTCCCCAGGAAAGGCATTAGTCAGGCAGCTGCTGGAGCCAGCCGCCTCTCAAGAGCCTGTTTTTCAGTGTCACTACGGTGACTCTCCATGCTCTGGGTTTTAATTCCAGCCTCTAATCTCAGTTGCTTCTGTGATAAATTAATTGTAATGATAGAGGCCCCAGTTACGAGGTCTGTACCGTTTGCTTGTAATGTGAGCGACAGGTTTAGGACCTGCTTTATTTAAGATGCTGGGGTAATTACATGGGAGTTAGCATATGCAGGCAGAGATATGATTCATTCTTCCAGCCACAAGCATGACACAGCTGTTTGCAGGATAAAATAGGGGAACCGTGTTGTTACAAAATGTTCCCCTTATTATACCTCATTAAAAACAAGGTTGTGATAAGTCAGGACTGGCAATGAAGAAAATCTATTGCCCCTCTGTAAAACCTGATAGGAGAGGGGCTCAGAGCTGTGCTGTGTCATTTTATTTATTATTTATTTTATTTTTTTGTCCTTTCCCTGACTCTTTTCTCCCTGTTATTCAGCAACTCACTGAATACTTGGGGAAGGAACAGATTCCCAGATCCTCTTCCTTCCTTTTTATGAAATAGAATCTGCCCAGATAAAGCTGAAATTTTTCAGAAAGAGAGAGCATTCACTCAGAACAAAGGAAGAAGGGTCTTTTTGACAACCTGTCCCAGTTTTGTCCTCTTCACCTTCAACAGGAGCACATGGGCTGACAGAGTGCCCAGAGCAGACAGAGTTCAGAGGCCCCAGCAGGGCGCAGAGCTTCAAAGTCAGAGAAAATCATGGGCGAGAGATAGAAGCGCATTCCTTTTAAGAGACAGACATATGCTGTCTTCCCCCATCATCTTGTTTTTTAAAAATAACTTTAAAAATCGAAATAAATTTTGGCCTCATTTTACTCCTTCTTTTCTCTTTCTCCAAAGGAACTAGCGAGAGCTTAAACCAACCTGCAGCTCAAGGTTGAACTACAGACCCCGGGCCAAATAAATTAGGCTGTTCTTTATCAAAATGGATGGTTAGGAACCTGGCCGGCTCAACACTCAACGTGGTTGAGTGTTGACCCATGAACCAAGAGGACACTGGTTAGATTCCCAATCAAGGCACATGCTGGGGGTTATAGTCTTGATCCCCAGGAGGTCTGTAGGAGGTGGCTGATCGATGATGTTTCCCTCATTGATGTTTCTATCTCTCTATCCCTCTCCCTTCCTATCTCTCTAAAAAATAATAAAAACATTTTTTAATGATGTTTAGGAAAGAAGGAGCCACAGTATAGACAACATTCTTCAGACAATAGCAACTCAGGGCTATTCTATAGAAGAGCTGTTCCATGAAATGTACATCTGCCTGTTCAACAGTAATGCCCACTTGGGAAGCCATAGACCTTAGTGGTCAAGAGCATCAGCTAGGAAGCTAGATTGCATGGGTTCAAATCTTAGCTCCACCACCTCCTAACTGTGTGGCCTTAGGAAAGTTGAGTCAATATCTCCATGCCCCAATTTCCCCAACCGATAAAATGAAATTGGCAACAATGTTATAATAAGGTTGATATAAGGAATAAATGAGATAATCCATATAAAGAGCTTAGAACAGGGGTGGGCAAACTTTTTGACTCGAGGGCCACAATGGGTTCTTAAACTGGACCGGAGGGCCAGAACAAAAGCATGGATGGAGTGTTTGTGTGAACTAATATAAATTCAAAGTAAACATCATTACATAAAAGGGTACGGTCTTTTTTTTTTTTTTTTTTAGTTTTATTCATTTCAAACGGGCCGGATTCGGCCCGCGGGCCGTAGTTTGCCCACGGCTGGCTTAGAACAATGCCTGGCGAACAAGTGCTCAGAAGTGCTATTATTACAAGAACAAGTTAATATCAGCACACTGCTATGAGCCAGGCAATGTGTTAGACTTGAAAAGACAGTTTAAAAAATTGTGGTTGTTGCAACAAAAGTGAGGACTATAACCTAATTTGTGACCCATCTTTAGAGTTTGAACTTGGGGACAAAGTCTCAAATTTTAGGTTGGAAATATACAGAGATGGAAGCCCATGAGGATTCTTAGTTGTTTTGAGTTATAAACCAAGGACCTGCTCACCTTGGTAATAGGGGTATCTTAGAGTATAGCCTTCATACTTTTTCTCACTGTGATCTACAGTAAGATATATGTTTTACAGTGTGACTCAGTACACCCTTCCCAACTAAAGCAAAAGTTTCACAAAAACAGTACTTTATAAGCTGTACTCTGCCATTTTCTATTTTAATCCATTCTATTGTATTTCATTAAAAAGTACTGACCATCACTCTTAAGTTGATATTACCCTCTACCAATGGATCTTACTTTGGAAGTGACGGGCACTTGGTGAGTTCTCAATAAGTGCTTGTTGAATTGAAATATTCCAAAGGGGAGGGTAGAATACAGAAAAGACAGAGACAAGTGTTCAGGCTAGAGCAAGTTTTTAAATACTGCTAGAGTAATAACGCTGATGCTGAAGAGGTAGGCAAGGGGCCAGATAATATAAAATCTTATCTATAATAAGTAAGTAGGATCAGAAAAGCATTAGATCTTAAAGGAAGAGATAATATAGATTTATAGAATGCCATACTGTAAAATAGAAGACGGTAAACACCATAAGGACAATTCTAAGAAGTTATGGGAATTCGGAGGAAGATGAGATGGCTTTCAACAGGCATTTCCTGATATTCCTCAGGATTTTGTTCTAGACATTATTCATTCATTCATTCAGTGAATATATATTGAGTTTCTACTATGTGCCAGGCACTCTCCCTTGGCTCTCATCCATCTCCCTGGTTTCAACTACATGAGGATGACTTGGATTTTCAGCTGCCTATTAAGCATTTTCTGGCATGAAAAAGCAAACATCTTGTTTCTCAAAAATCCCACTTAAAGTCCCACTGCTTCCTTGTGGCTTTGATTTGTGCCCATTCCTGAACCAGTCACTATGGCCAAGGCAACATAATACTCAAATTTTTTCATGATGAGTCACATCCATTACTCAGGAGTGAGGGGTAGAATCTGCTTCACCAGAATCTCATAGACTGAGGATGGGGTAAAAGGTGGTCTTGAATATCCCCATTTTGTTTCACAACTCTAAATGATGCACGAAGCCTGATGTACGAAGATTCGTGCAAGAATAGGCCTTCCTTCCCCTGGCTGACAGCACTGGTTTTCCTCTGGCACCCAGGACCCGGGCCTTTGCTCTGGCGGCCACCTCCTGCCTTTACTCTGGTGCCGGGAGCCGCCTCCCACCTTCGCTCCAAGGCCAGGGGCCACCTCCCACCTTCACTCTGGAGCCGGGAGCTGCCTCTTGCCTTCACTCCAGGCCGGCTGCCGCCATCTTTGTCATATTAATTTGCATATTCCCTCCTTATTGGCTGTGGGCGCCGCCATCTTTGTCGCGAATTGATGGTCAATTTGCATATTCCATCTTTATTAGATGGGATATGTATAATTTCTTTTTTATTGACTCAGAGAGGAAGGGAGAGAGAGATAGAAATATCAGTGATGAGAGAGATTCATTGATCGGCTGCCTCCTGCATGCCCCACACTGGGGATCAAGCCCACAACCCAGGCATGTGCTCTGACTGGAATTGAACCATAACCTCCTGGTTCATAGGTTGATGCTCAACCACTGAGCCATGCTGGCCAGACTCTAAATCTTTATATGTACTGTTTCCTCTGCCTGGACAATGGTCTTTCATCATTTTGCCTAACTAATGAGTTACTATTTGTCCTTTGAAACCCTGCTCAGTAATTATCTCCATTGTGAAATCGTCTCTGCTAGACAGAACTAATTACTTTCTTTTCTACATTCTTTTGTCTTTAAACATAAATCTGGCATTGAATTTATCAACCAATATTATAATTGTCTATTTCAGGGTCATCTGTCCACTATACTATGAATTACTTCAGTGCAAGAACTGTCTTAAACATTTTTCTATTCCAACACTCAGCTTGAGCATAATAGGTACTCAACAAATGTTCATTAACTAAACTGTTCTTCATTTAACTAGTTGCAGTAAAATATAGTCTCAGCTAGAAAGGGAAATACTGGATATCTTTCTTAGAAACAGTTAAACATAAATAATGAGGGATCAAATAAGAAATAAAAAGGGACATGAGAAACTGAGATGAATGGAAATGAAAATTGAGATGAATGATAATACAATATACTAGTACCAAAATTTAGAATATGCAGCTAAAGCAGCACTTGGAGAGAAATTTATAGCCATAAACACCTTCATTTAAAAAAGAAGACATATTTGAAATCAATAGCCTAAACTCCCAACTTAACAAGCTAGGAAAAGAAGAGCAAATCAAGCAGAAGATTAGAGAATAAATAAATGAAATATAAAATATAAAAACAAAGGACAAAATCAGCAAAACCAAAAGTTGGTTCCTTGGAAAGATCAACAAATGGACAAATCTTTAGCTAGACAGAATAAATGAAAAAAAAAGAGAAGATGCAAATTACCAAAAACAGGAATGGAAGAGGAGATATCACTATCAGTCATATAGAAATTAAAAAGTATTGTAAGAGAAAACTATAAATAATTGTCTGCAAAAAAAGTATATAGATAACTTAGAGAAAATAGACAGATTTTTAGAAAAATTCAAACTACCAAAAGTGACTCAAAAAGAAAATATCTCTAAAAATAAGTGGGAAAATATCCTCAGGTAAGAAGGAAAAAGAAGAAAAACTGAATAGACCTATGACAAGTAAAAAAATTGAATTAATAATTTTAAAACTTTTCACAAAGAAAAGCCGAAGCCCAGATGGCTTCACTGGTGAATTCTACCAAACTTTTAAAGAATAATTAATACCAACCCTTCACAAATGCTTCCAAACATAGGGGAGAGCACCCTCCCCAGATCATTCTGTGAGGCTTTACTCTGATACCAAAACCAGGCAACTACATCAGAAGAACATAAAACTACAGATCCCTTATGAACATATGTTCAAACTCCTCAGTAAAATTGTGGGAAACCTAAATCAACAACATCTAAAAGGGAGTATACACCATGACCAAATGGGATTTACCCCAAGGATGCAGTTAATTTAACATATGAAATCAATAAATATGTCATATCAATAGAACATAAGACAAGGCCACATGATCACCTCAATAGATGCAAAAATATAAAAAGCATTTGACAAAATTCAACAGTCCTTCATGATAAAAAACAGTCAACAAGCTAGGAATAGAATGGAACTTCCTCAATGGTGAAAGACTGGATGCTTTCCCCTTAAGATCAGGATCAAGACAAGATAATCCACTCTCTTCACTTCAACAGGAGGTTCTAGCCAGAACCATCAGGCAAGAAAATGGAATAAAAGGTATCCAGACTGAGAAGAAAGAAGTAAACTCAATAATCCTAATATATAATAACCCAAGGTCCATAACAACCGACCGAAGGCTCAGCCAAACACCAGAAGTCAGTCCTGCAGTCCTGCAGTCCTGCAGTCAGTCCATGGTGACTCAGCACTGACTGCCGAGAGGGCTGCGGATCAGGCCCGGAGAGTGAGGCAGGGTCTGATCTGCAGCCTCTGTGGCAGCTGTTGATCAGCCGTTGCCTCTCTCTTTCTCTCCAGGCTTCACCAGTAGCTGTGCCTCTGTTTCTCTCTGGGCCTCCCTGGGGGCTGCTGATCAGTCCTGCCTCTCTGATCAGGCCCGGAGATAGGCCTAGAGATGTTGACTGGCATAGAAACCTACCAATCAGAACCAAATCTGGGTGAACTGTGAGGAGCCAATGGCTGCCTAGGAGGCAGAGCTTTTGACGCTGACTGGCATAGAAACCGACCAATCAGAACCAAATTGGCCAGCAGGGGAGGGCAGTTGGGGGTGAGATCAGGCCTGCAGGGGAGGGCCATTGGGGGCGAGATCAGGCCAGCAAGGGAGAGCAGTTAGGGGCGATCAGGCAGGCAGGCAGAGGCAGTTAGGGGTGATCAGGTAGGCAGGCAGAGGCAGTTAAGAGCGATCAGGCAGGCAGGCAGAGGCAGTTAGGGGCGATCAGGCAGGCAAACAGGTGCGCAGTTAGGAGCCAGCGGTCCCAGATTGCAAGAGGGATATCCGACTGCCGGGATCAGGCCTAAACCGGCAGTTGGACATCCCCCAAAGAGTTTCCTGATTGGAGAGGGTACAGGCTGAGCTGAGGGAACCCCTCCTCCATGCACAAATTTCATGCACCAGGCCGCTAGTAATAAATAAAAAAAATTAAATGGGCAAAGATTTGAATAGATATTTCCCTAAAGAAGATATATAAATGTTTTGTAAACACATGAAAAGATGCTCAACATCTTTAGTCATCAAGGAATTGCAAATCAAAACCACAATGAAATTCCACTCTCACCCACTAGGATGACTATAATCAAAAAGTCAGATAATAAGTGTTGGTGAGAAGAAATTGGAACACTAATACACTTCTGGTGGAGAGTGAAAATGGTGCAACCACTTTGGAAAATAATTAGGCAGTTCCCCAAAAAGTTAAACATAGAGTTACCACTTGACTCAGCAATCCCACTCTTAAATATATACCAAGAGAACTGAAAACATATGTCCACACAAAAACTAGCGTTCATGGAAGCATTAGTCATAAAAGCCAAAAGATGGGAACAACCCAAATGTCCATCAGCTAATGATTAGATAAATTATGATTTATCAATACAGTGGGATATTATTCAGCCATAAAAAGGAATGTAGTACCAAACATTTAAAGCAGAATTAATGCCAATTCTTATCAAACTCTTCCAAAAAAATTGAAGAGGAGAGAACACTGCCAGAATCATTTTATGAAGCCAGCATTACCCTGAAACCAAAGTCAGATAATAACACTACAAGAAAAGAAAACTACAGACCAGTAATCCTAATGAATATAGATGCAAAACATTAGCAAACTGAATTCAACAGCACATTAAAAGGATAATACACAATGATCAAATGGGATTTATCCCTGGGATGCTGGGATGGTCCAACAAATGCAAATCAATAAATGTGATACACCACATTAATAGAATAAAAGATAAAAACCATAGAATTTTCTCAATAGATGTAGAAAAGGCATTTGATAAAATACAATATCCTTTCAGGATTTAAAACTCTCAACAAATTGGATATAGAAGGATCTTACCTCAACATAATAAAGACAATATATGGCAAACCCACTAAATGGTGACAGGTTGAAAACTTTTTCTAGCCCTAGCTGGTTTGGCTCCGTGGATAGAGCGTCATGGTCCTGACTAAAGGGTCCTGGGTTTGGTTCCAGTCAAGGGCACATGCCCCGGTTGTGGGCTTGATCCCCAGTAGGGGGCGTGCAGGAGGCAGCCCATCAATGATTCTCTCTCATTGATGTTTCTATTTCTCTTCCTCTTCCTTCCTCTCTGAACTCAGTAAAAATATGTGTTTGTGTGTTTTGTTTTATTTTTTAAAAAAGCTTTTTCTCTAAAATCAGGAACAAGACAAGGGTGCCCATTTTCATCATTCCTATTCTACATAGTACTGGAAGTTCTAGCCATAGCAAGTAGGCAAGAAAAAAAAATAAAGTCATCCAAATCAGAAAGGGAGAAGTAAAATTGTCTGTTTGCAGATGATATGGTTTTATTTATAGCTAATCCTAAGGCCTCCACCAGAAAACTGTTAGAATTAATCAACAAATGTGGTGAAGTTGCAGGATAAAAAATCAGTATACAGAAATCAGTTGAATTTCTATATACTAACAATGAAATATCTGAAAATGAAATAAAGAAAACAATTCCATTCATAATAGCATCAAAAAAACAATAAAATATTTAGGAATAAATTTAACCAAGGGGTAAAAGATCTGTAGTCTGAAAACTATAAGACTTTAACAAAAGAAACTGAAGAAGACACAAATAAATAGAAAGCTATTCCATGTTTATGGATCAGAATTGTTGCTAAAATGTCTGTATTACTCAAAACCATCTATAAATTCAGTGCAAGTCATATCAAAATTACAATGGCATTTTTCACAGAAATAGAAACAAATCCTTAAATTTGTATGGAACCACAGAACACCCCAAATAGCCAAAGCAGTCCTGAGAAAGAAGAACAAAGCTGGAGGTATCACACTTCCTGATTTTAAACTATATTACAAAACTATAGTAATCAAAACAGTATGGTACTGGCATAAAAAATAGACACACAGAGTAATGAGAGGGAATTGAGAGCCTAGAAATAAACCCTCACATATGCAGTCAACTAGTATTTGACAAGGGATCCAAGAATACTCAATAGAAAAAAGATGGTCTCTTCAATAAATGTTGCTGAGGAAACTGGAAAATCACATGTAGAAGAATGAAATTGGACCCCTATCTTCACCACTCACAAAAATTAACTCTAAATGGATTAAGGCTTAAATGTAAGATCTGAAACTGTAGTGCTGTCAGAAGAAAACATAGGGGAAAATGTCCTTGACATTGATCTTGCAACACTTTTTGTTTAGATATGATACCAAAAGCACAAGCAACAGAAGCAAAAATAAATAAGTGAAACTACATTAAACTAAAAGGTTTCTGCACAGCAAAAGAAACAAGATGAAAAGACAGCCTACTGAACAGGAAAAAATAATTGCAAATCATATAATAGGTAAAGGGTTAGTATCCAAAATATATAAGGAACCCCTACAACTCAATAGCAAAATAAACCCCAAATAATCTGATTTAAAAATTACTAGAAGAGCTAAATCAACATTTTTTCCAGTGAAGGCATACAGTGGCCCATGAGTATGTGAAAAGGTGCTCAACATCACTAATCATCAGGGAAATTTAAATCAAAACCACAATGAGATATCATTGTACACCTGTTAGAATCACTATCATCAAAAAGACAAGAGATAACAAGTATTGATGAGGATATGGAGTAAAATAAATTCTTGTACACTGTTTGTGGGAATGTAAATTCATGCAGCCACTACAGAAAACAATTTGGAGATTCCTCAAAAAATTAAAAATGTAACTACCATATGATCCAGCAATTCCATTTCTGGGTATCTATCCAAAAGAAATCAAGTGAGGATCTCAAACAGATACCTGCACTCCCATTTTCATTACAGCATTATTCACAGTAGCCAAAACATGGAAACAACCTAAGTCTTCATCAACAGGTGGATGAATAAAGAAAATGTGGTATACATGTAGACATAGACATAGACATAGACATAGACATAGACATAGACATAGACATAGACATGTTGTATACCTTAAACTTACACAATGTTATATGTCGATAGTAGCTCAATAACACTGGAAAAAGGGGAATGAAGTACTGATATATGCTAAAACATGAATGAATTTTGACTAGATCATGCTAAGCAAAAGAAACCAGACACAAGAGGCCATGTATTATTTGATTCCATTTATATGAAATGTCCAGAATAGGCAAACCTATAGAGACAGAAATTAGATTGGTAGTTCCCTGGAGCTGTTGGAGGATAGGAGGATTGGGGTGACAGCTTAAGGGTATAGATTGGAGGGGTGGATGTAAAGTTCTAAAGTTCATTGTGGTGATGGTTGCACAACTCTCTGAATAGTCAAAACCATTTAACTTTATATTTTATTTTATTTTATTTTTATTGATTTTTTACAGAGAGGAAGGGATAGGGATAGAGAGTCAGAAACATCAATGAGAGAGAAACATTGATCAGCTGCCTCCTGCACACCTCCCATGGGGGATGTGCCTGCAACCAAGGTACATGCCCCTGACCGGAATCGAACCTGGGACCCTTCAGTCCGCAGGCCGACTCTCTATCCACTGAGCCAAACCGGTCAGGGCTAACTTTATATTTTAAATAGATCTATTGTATGGTATATAAATTATCCTATATAATAAAAGAGAAACATGTAAATTGACCATCCCTTCACTACACTCACTAGCCAATCAGGGTGGATATGTAAATTAACCTGACAAAGATGGTGGGTTAATTTGCATACACAGGCACCGGGCAGAGAGCAGAAACGGCAGAGCCAGCAGCTTGTGGGGACGAGGCTCCCTCAGTTACCGGGCGGAGAGCAGAGCAGGAGAGCCGGAGGCTTGGGGGGCTGTGGCTCCCTTGGTTGCTCCCAGCATGGGGAGCACCAGGAATTCTGGGAATAGTAGTTCTGATGGCAGCCCCAGAACCAGAAGCGGAAGCCCAGAGTGCGGGGAGCATCAAGAATGCTGGGAATCATAGTTCTGGTGGCAGACGGATCTCCTAGACACTAGAGCAAAGTGAGCCTGGAGCGAGTTACTGTTGCGGTGGGGGATGGAGGGAAAGCAAAGATGAGAGACATAAGTAAAATCAGAGTGTCTAGGAGAAATTAAAGGGAAGATATCCTAAAACTTCCAGGAAATTTCCACCAATGAAGCAAAGAAAAAAAATGCCTCTATTATTCTGTGAGCAACAAACCAAACTGGGTTGGGGGTCTCAGACAATTTGTTCATATGATTGCAAAGACAAACAGAAACTCCTGGATTGGAGAGGGCTCCCAGATTGGAGAGGGTGCAGGTTGGGCTGAGGGCCGCCCCGCGCGCCCCCCCCCCCCCCCCCCAGTGCATGAATCTTCGTGAACCGGGCCCCTAGTATCTCAATAAATAAGTCTTTAAAAAAGAAAAGGAATCATAAGGACTTGAGCTGGAACAGTAATAGTGAGGATGGAGAAGAGGGGATTAAACAAGAATGAGAGAATCTACTGGACTTAGTTTAAATTTTGATTTAGGGGCAAGTGAGAAGAAATCAGTTCATGATAAAATTTCTAAGTTAGCTGCCTGGGAGTAATGGGTAACACCATTAACAGAAACAGGAAATACAAAGTTTAAAAAGTAGGTTTGGGTTACAAGATAGTTATTTTTAGACTTCCACAGTACACGGCACAAAGCAGGTGATAATTAAAGATCTACTTAATTCAACGGTGCTAGGCACTAAGGTTACAACAAGATGATGTCAAAGATTGCTTTCAAAGAATGTATAGACTAATGGGAATACAGACAATTTTAAAAGTAGTTATATAAAGTGTGGTGAGTGTTTCGTTGGGGCTGGTATAAGTTGCTTTAGAAGCATGTAGTCCATAGCGGAACCTAACCTAGTCTGGAGAGTAAGGAAGACCTAAATGATGGATAGAATTTAGCTAGGCAAGGGAGTACTGGAAGAGGGAGAGATTTTGATATGAGGACAATGAGCTTTCTAAGCAGAATACACTAATACATACTGGCCCAGAGGTGAAGGGGGACAGAGGATAGATCAGGATAGCTCGAACTCCAGGAAAGGAGAGGTCCGTTTTGTTCACTGCTGTAGCCCATTTATAATAGTGTCTAGCACGGAGCACACACTCAATTCATGTTCATTGAATGAATGAATTAAACAGTGGCAAGAGGTGACGCTGGAGAGGTAGGCAAGGGCTGGTCATGTGGGGTTCTCATAAGCCTTATCAAAGAGCTTGGGCTGTATCCTAAAAATAATGGGAAGCCATTCAAGAGTTTTAAGTGGAACAGAAATACGAAAGATTTGTATTGTAGGAAGAGCAGGATGGCTGCGGAGTGGACACTAAAGAGTAACTCTGAGAAGACTGGGTGACAGGGTGACCAGAGGACCATCCACTGGGATGGAAGGACAAGTCAATGTGAAAGGGAAAGAGAATGAGCTCAGCTTCTGGCATATTGAATTTGAAGTCCCTGTGGGAAATCCTGGTGAAGCTGGGGATACAGGCAGTTTTACCAGGTGCAACTCAGAAGAGGAGTCTGGGCTGGGATAGAGTTAGAGTCACTAATATGAATATGATAACTAAATCGGTGGGAGTAAATAAGATAGCCCTGCAAGGGGAATGTGTTGACATGAGAATGAATGAGTGAATTAATGAATGAAATGCAAAAGCTGCTCTGAATAGATTTAGGTAGAAACCTGCAGGATTAGGATTGCTGTAGAAAGAAAGGAAGGTTTAAATTAATGAACCAGTACTCCCTCCCAACCCCACGCCGGGAGCTGCGTGTCAGCGGAGAAAGCGATGTGCCCTGGAGTAGGCAAGGGTGACTTGCCACATCAGCAGTTCCTAGTTTTCACCCCTGCCCTTTGCCACCTCCCCGGTAGCATGGCTTTCTAGTCCAGCGTGGTGCTGCTGTGTAATAAATTTGTGTGATGTGGGCCAATGGTCCAGAGCACAGCTCTTTTTCTAGCTCTTCCCTTCCCCCCAACAATGAAACAGTCACCCCTGTTCACCTAGCAACTTGATCAAATTAAACTTAATCAAGCATGTTCACTTGGGGATGCTGAATAATTTTGCAGCCCGCCCCAGAGAACAGGAAAGTGCTGGGTCATACAATTACAGCGCGAGAACTATAAGAAGTGCCTCCATTTTCTTTTGGTCCCTCTCCAAAACTCCTGATGGACAAAGAAGTGGGGGTGCCTACCTCCTGCCCACCTGTCTGTTGCTTCAAAGGTGAAGAGTGCTGGCCAGTAACATCTCCTCCATGACCCTGGCCTAAGGATGGGGGCAGGACAGCCTGGACAGTTTTTCTTCTGGCCAGTTCTTTCCTTCCCCTGGATGCAGAAGGAGTTGCACTAGTGTCACCATTCAAATAAATTCCGGGTCTTGGAGCCCAGAATTCCTGAGGCATCTCTGGAGGTTCCTTTAAAACAGCAGTTCTCAACTTGTGGGTCGCGACCCCTTTTGGGGTCAAACGACCCTTTCACAGGGGTCGCCTAAGACCATCTGAAAACACATATATAATTACATATTGTTTTTGTGATTAATCACTATGCTTTCATTATGTTCAATTTGTAACAATGAAATTGGGGGTCACCACAACATGAGGAACTGTATTAAAGGGTCGTGGCATTAGGAAGGTTGAGAACCACTGCTCTAAAACAATGCTGTCACAACAGACATATTTGATGTGTCTGTCTCATCCTTTCCTATTGTGCCTACCTTATCCACAATCCAGATACTTTAAGGGTCTTTTTGGCTCTTGGCATAGATGTATATATTAATTTCAACAACCCCCTCTCACACACACACACACACACACACACACACACACACACACACCTACACACCTACCTGTATTCCACTGTATACTTAGAAACCAAGCCCCTCCTATATAAAACCATCTGCCTTTTATGCCCTTGGGCCCTTATCCACCTGTTTGGGATTATCACCTATAATCTTGAGTGAACACTACTTCTCATCAGAGTGTGAACAGACTCTTCTCATCCACCTATATGTGATAATGCCTTATGGCCCCAACACCACCATGTGACTCAATGGAGTCTTTTTGCATAAAGGCCAAAGTCATAAATATATGATCACCCGACTCCCATGATCATTCCCCCATTCCCCCAAGTTCAACAGTTCTCCTCATTCTGGGTTCATTTACTGCTTATGTTTATTGAGCACATATTATACTGCTCCCAAGAACTCCTTTCTCATGTTTCCCTTCTTTCTGTTTAGAAGTTGCCTCCTAAATTCTCAGGATAAATTTTTCTCCAAAGCTAAAGATGTTCCTTCTCTTATCTGAACTCTCAAGGCATTTGGACTGGACCTACAGGCCAAGATGCTGGATACATGAAAAGCTGCTTGTGCTTCCATGAAAACAGAAACCACGTGGGGAAAAACCTGGCCTGGCCAAGTAGCTCACTGACTGGAAGCAGTGGATCAGCAGTGGCCTGGCCCTAACTTGGCTCTGACAGTGGTTGCTCTCCTAAACCAAGGCATACCAGAAGGAAGCCAACATTTACTGTGGAGAGTATTTGATGGGCAATGAACATCCCTATATAGATCTGTCTTCCCAAACTTCATTTCTTCTGGGTTCCAAGAAGAGAAAGACTCATTGGCAGATGTGAAGTGGCAACCCCAGAGGTCCACATGCTCCCGATACTAGTGTCACACCTTCAGCTCTAGCATACACAGCCTCCCTACCAAATTTTGCCCCAGAGTCTACCAAGACCAAGGTCATCAAGTTCTCTGTTTCACTCACCACAAAAGCATCCATTCCCACGAAGCCTCCATCACCTGGGCTGGCATTCCTTAAGGCTCTGTATGTCCCACAATTTAGTGGTTTTCAGCCTTGCCTGCATATTGGAATCATCAGGCAAACTCTCCCTGCCAGATTATGATTTCATTGATTCTTGAGTACAGCCTCAGCACTGGGATTTTTAAAGCTCTCCTGGTGATGCTAATGTTGTGCAGCCTTGGTTGGGAATCACTGCCCTAACCTGACCCACTCTCACCCCTCCTCAACTCCCGCAATCCATCAAAGTCCCCTGTACTAATAATTCTCAACTTTAACACCATCAAATCATCCAGGATAGCTTGTTAAAACACAGATTGCTAGGCCCTATTCCTAGAGTTTCTGAGTCTGTAGTTCTGGAGTATAGTCCAAAATTGCATTTCTAACAAGTTGCCAATTATTGCCAATATTGCTAGTCCAACAACCCCACTTTGAGAACCATTTTTAACATTCTGCTCTATTGGTTCCTTGACTTCCTTTCTTACAGTGATCTTGTCCTCCACTCTACCTCAATCAGGGTCATCCCCAAAACCTTGTCATTACCAATAACTGTACCCCTTTGTATATCTATTTTAATCATCCTGCCTTCCAGCCACCAATTTAGTCCTTGTAGGTGCACCAATTCCAACCTTAGTGGGACTATACTCCACTGATCCTACCAGCTTTTCACTGTCCCTCATCCCTAACTCCTCTCTTAAACCAACTGAGATTCCATGGCCCACTATTGTGTTCCCTTGCATATACCCTCAACCAATTTCCTTAGCCCTCTTTCTTTCATTATACTCTCCTAGCAAAACTTCAACCCTAGTTAAGTCCATCTCTTGCTTTCTCTCTGTTTGATTCTGGCTTCTCATTTAATTTAAAAAATGGAACAATTAGAAGAGAACTTCTAATTGTTCCTGCCATCTAATGTATCAAGCCATCTGTACCATTATTCAGCTTTCTCTCCTGTTACTATGGGTGGCTTGTCATGCTTCTCCTCTAGGAGAATCCCATCCCCCTATGCTCTGGATCCAAGTCCCTCTCACTTCTTGAAGGACACTGCCTCAGCAGTTCTATCCCCTTCACCCTCATCTCATCAAGTTTTCTCTAATGGATCATTCCTGTCAGCATACAAACATGATATTTACCATCTTTTAAAGAAAAAAAATATTCCATTGATCCCTACAACTATTTCTCCATTTCTTCATTCCCCTTTATATCTATACTTGATGTCACCTTCTTCTCTTTCATCCTCACTTGAGCCCTCTCTAGTCAAATTTTTCCCATCCTTCCTCTGAAATGGCATTTGTCAAGACATCTAGTAATTTCCCTATTGCCAGATCCAATGCCAGTCTTTGGCCCACATTATACTTGATCTATCATTCCCTCCACCTAGACTTTCTTCACTCAGCTTCTAGGCACCACTCTCTCTTGCTCCTCTTTTGCTGGTTCCTATTCCTCTCTCTGACCTCTAAACTTTGGAGTACCCTTGGACTTGGTCCACCAATTTCTCTTTTCCTAGATTATCTCATACAGTCTCGTGACTTTAATACCAACTGCATGCTGGTGGCTCCAAGGTTTATATCTCTAGCCCAGATCTCTGCCCTGAACTTCAAACTCATGTACCCAAATGCTTACTTGACATCTTCAATTGATAGGCAGCTCCAATTTATAAGCCAGAACTGAACTCCTGATTCTTCTACCTGCACAAGTTCAAATAATTCTCCCCCTTATCTCTGCCATGTCAGTAAATGGCTGCTTACTTCAGTCTTCCATTTAGATCAGGCCCTAACCTTGAAATCACCCTTGATTCCTTCTCTCACACCTTCTATACAAACTCTCCCCAAGTCCTGTTGGCTCTACCATTGGATATATCCAAAATCTGATCACATCTCTACCACATTAGGCTGGTCCAAGCCATCATCATCTCTCACCTAGACAATCTCAACAGTCTCCTAAGGTCTCCCCACTTCTTCCCTTGCTCTGGGAGCTTTTATAACAAAAATCACATTCTATGATTCCTCTGGCTTCCCAGTCATTCCGAGTAAATCCAAACCTCTTATCAAGGCTTAAGAGACCTTCCATTATCTGGCCTCCCTGCTCCTCTCTGATCTCATGCTCTATGGTCTCCCTTTCAAGCTCCCTGCTCCAGCCTTTCTGTTCCTTAACAACTGAGGGCTTTGCTCCCGTGTTCCCTCAGACGGGAATTCTCTTTTCCCTGGCACTCCCTCACTTTAGGTCTCTGCCTAAATGTTGACTGCATCAGGAGGCCTTCATGGCATGCCCATCATCACTTGCTAATAACATAACCCCACCTGGCATTCTCTAGTCCCTTTCCTTGCTTTATTTTTCTATATAGACTTATCCTTGAAATATGTGTTGATTCGTTGATTTGTTGATCATCTTGCCCACTAGAATGTAAGCTCTGTGAGGAAGAACTTTATTATGTTCACTGCCGTTTTCCCAATGAGCATACGGTAGGTGCTTAATAAGTACTTGCTGAATTAATTAATTAATTGAAAATTGTCTAGGACTTTCCTCCCCAGTGGCTGCAGCCTTGTTCAGGGGGGTGTCCCCAGGCTGCCTGTCTCCATTCTGTAATAGCCTCCTGGCCACCACCTGGGCCCTCCCCTCCCCAGAGCCTGCCAGACCATTCTAATTGCTCCTGCCACAGAGGCAGGAGGTGGGAGGAGCTCCATCTGGTGTCCAGGAAAATAAGGGAGCAAGTTTGGGTCAGTTGTTGCTGGTCCACCCTCAAGTCCTCTATGTGGGGCTATGGAGCCATGGGGTCAGGTACTCTTAGGGCCTAGACTTGCTTTTGGCTCTTTTCCTTTCCTGTCAAAGGGTGGGCCTGGAACCTCAAAAGAGACCCCAACTTCTCTTGGTTTGACCAACTATGCTGGGCTCAGCATTAGGCCTCCGAGCTGCAGAAGGCAGTGGGGGTGGGGGTGGCTGGGAAACAATGGAGAGCCCAGAGCCAGCTCCTTTTCCACCAGCCTGAAGTGATACAATGATACAAAGGGAGAGTCTTGTGCTTGGGGGAAGGGATGTGGGAGAGCCCTTTGTCTCTCTATTTTATGCATTGCTAGGGGGGTAAGGGTTGGAAGGTTTGGGGAGGGGGGGTGGGTAAGCGGCTGTCAAAATGGGGAGGAGTAGAGAGTGGTGCAGAGGCCCAGGAAAGTTTTTGAATTTCAATCAGATTGGCTTTGAAAGAGTTTGGCTTTTGTTGAAAGAGAAAGGTTAATGCTAACGTTGAGGGGGAGGGGGGAGATTCTGAAGATACAGTCGTGTTTGCAGGCCAGTCTGCTCCGGGACACCCAGGCTGGTATGAAGGCTGAGATGGGGGGGCAGAGAGGGAGCAGGGGTCCTATCTCCCTTCATGGGACCAGAATGAGGTGTGCCCGTCAGAGAAGCATCAGGGTTATTGGGAATGAGCGGAAGAACCTGGTGGGGAAGGGAATTGCTGCAGGCACCACAGGACAACATCTTCCTTCCTTTGGCCAGCCTTACAGAGTCTTTGACTTTTTAAGCCAGTAAAGAATGAAGTACTCTCGCTCTCCCCCTTCCTTCCCGCCCCATCCAATCACTACAGTATCGAATTTGCCAGGACTGACTTTGTGACTAGTGCAGACTTAAGTTTGGAGGGGAGGGGAGGAGAGGGTAGCTTAGGACCTCCAGGTGGTCAGGAATCAGCTGATTTCCCTGCCCTTGGCCTCTGATGACCCTCTCCTGCCCCCTAATTCCTCCAACAATAAACCATAAAAGGGTGGAGCTATTATTGTAGTCTTTGGAACAGGAGAAAAAGAGAAAGGATGAGGGAGCTAGAGCCAGGAAACCAACTAAGATCAGCAATTCCAAGTCAGGCTGTGGGGACCCAGCATTCCCCAACTCAGTCCCACTGCCACTCCCACTGCTATCCCAGATATCCCAGATCCTCTGGTCTCTCTCTTCCCGGGATTTGTGACAGACACACACCCCTACACACACTTTATAAGGGTCAGGCTGAAGCATGATCCAGTGTTCTAGGAGTCCTCGTGGAGAAATCTGGGGTGGTCAGCTTTCCAGGTAGACTCTCTAGTGTTCTTAGCACCATGGGATACAGACCTGCCAAGGATGGATACCCAGACTAATCCCTAAACGCCAGCCTGGAAATGCTTGGAAGGGAAAGGGTCTGAAGAAGAGTGAAAGAGGATTGTGAGGTGGGGTTATGCTCACTTTACGCTTGATAAACACCTGCACACAAGCTTACGCCTCATCCTCATGGAGCCATATTAGTTCATCAAATGCTTGTTAAGCATAGCGAGGGCGTTAGACAGTGTGCCAGGCCCTCAGAGACACAGAGGGAATAAGAACTGTCTCTGCTCTCAAGAACCTCACAATCTAGAATAGGAAAAAAATTTGCACAAATAATGATAATCCAATGAGATACTAATATCACCATGTCACACAATATACTGTAACATAAATCACATCTAACTTCATTTGACTAGAGAATAATATGGGAAAACGTGTGAATTATTTTTGAAGATTACATTCACTTTTTTTTTATCATCACCCAAGGATATGTTTATTGATTTGAGAGAGAGAGAAACATTGATGTGAGAGAGATCAGTTGCCTCGTGCAGGTGTCCCTACTGGGGATTGAACCCACAACCTTTTGATGTACAGTATGATGCTCCAACCAATTGAGCCACCCAGCCAGTTGGTCAGGAATCAGCTGATTCACATTTTTGTCTTTCATTTTAATGCATCTGGGAAAGCATTGCTGAAGTGAAAACTTACCCCAGCAAGCAAGAAAAGGCTTGAACTCCAAATCCAGGCTAAGGGGAGGGAGGGGGAAGGAGAAGGAGCTTGTCCATTTTTGCGTGCACATGAGTGAACGTGCAAGATGTCTGTAACTGTGCTCCCCTTCATCCAGTACCACACTGAAAACATTCTTAAAAATTTTGTTCTCCTTCCGGTTTGCCACCAAAAAGAATCCCAGGCCCCGCCCCCTTAACCCCACCACCGCCTCGGCTAGGAGATCTTTCAGTTCATCTATCACGGCCAAATCCAGGTGAAGAGCGGGCACTGGAGAAGTTAACCAGAGGAAGATCTCTAGGCCAGTTTCTCAAAGCCCGGCCCCTGACCCAGGAGCCTCAGCAGCACGTGGGAATTTAGAAATGCAATTCCTCAGGCCTCACCCCAGACCAAGCAAACCAGAAACCCTGGGCATGGACCCAGCAATGTGTGTTTTAACAAGCTTTCCAGCTGATTCTGGTGCTCCCTAAAGGTCCAGGCATGCTGATCACATTGCTACTCTCCGTGAGATAATCCTGATGCTCCTCAAAAAATTACTTGCTCTGGATAGAAGCCAAGCCATTGAGCTGATCCAGCCCAGCACCTGTTAGTTCTTGGGCTCATCTGCCCAAGGGTGTGGATATGAATGGCAGGCACACAGAAGCTTCAAGAACCACATTATCCTGGACCCCTGGGGCCCAGGCCCTTCTGATACCCCACTGACCTGTGCTCAGACAATAGGACCTGGCCGACGAAGAAGAGGCTGGGTGAAGTGCGAAGTGACAATCCAGTGTGTCTGGTCCCTTTGAGAGTTCTTTCAGGAACCCAGCTGATAATAACACAGAACACAATTTGATTCTCTGGGGGTCTGGACGGGCATGGGTTATGAGGGGTTGGTTAGAATTGGGAGGGGGAAGGAGAGCGAGAGCAAAGTCCCTCTCCATGTTTGATAGCATGTGATACCTCAAGAGAGCCCAGCACCTGTGTCTCCTTTGTATCAGTATCTTTCTTGGCATAAATGGACAGTTTCTTTGGGGGAAAATCCTTTGGCTAAAATCATGTGGCCATTTCTGTCTTAGAAAGTTGGCATCGATTCTCTCAAGTTTGTCTCTCCAGCCTCTCTACCCCCTCTCAGTTTCCCCTTGCACCTTGAGCTAGAAACATTTGGTGTGCTCAGGACCATTTCAGATTGCTGTGATCAGATGAGTAGTTTTGATCTATAAAAGTGAGGCTAAGAATTCCTTTCAGAAGGAAAGAAAAATCAGCATGAAGAAAATATTAGGTGCCAAGCATTGTGCTCCCAGCTTTACATAATTCATTTTGTTTATCCTCATAGACGCCCACAAACTATATGTTATTTACCCCATTTTATCAACAAGCACATTGGAATTTGGAGAGTTTGCCACTTGTGTGGTGTCACATAGCTTTTCAGTTACAGCAGGACTTGAATCCAGATCTAACTGATTTCAGAGTGCACTTTACCACTCCTTCTCTGGAGAGTTACTCTAAGCCCTGGCTCCCTCCCAGGCAACACCAAGGAAACAGGACTCTGGCCAAGTCCACGGGCTGTGTCAGTTCTGGCTGGATTCCCACTTGGTTAGGCTCAGGTTCAGGTCTCACCTAATTTCTGTCCTTCCCTCTCCTGGCCAGCTGGGCTCTGTGCCCTCCTGGCTCTGAGTGGCTCCCGGGGGAGAGGGCACAGTAAAGCCTGGACAGGTTGCTGTGAGGATGCCTTCCATCCAGTGTTAACCCCTGCGGCTGGCCCACAGCAGGGAGGCCCTCGTGCCTAGACTGCACAGACTGCTGGCCTGCCCGAGTTTGCATTATTTATTTAATGTCTTGTACCGTAAATAATGGTAACTTTATGGTTATTAGGAACGGGTTAAGGTACATGCGGGTAGCACCAGGCTGCCTTCAAAAGGAACAGTCCTGGCATAAAATGTTGCGATAATTGCTTTACTGCTGAGTATTGGTCTTTATTTTGTGTCTGATTTGTCCCTTAAGCCAGCGTAACATTCTCCCCACGGCAGGAGAATGCAGAGAGCAAATTGAAGGGCTGAGCATGAACAATGCGACACGGCGCACTGCTGGGTTTTTCTTTTTTCCTCTTTCTTCGTTTCTCCCTTGACCTCCCTCCAATCCTCTCCGCTTCCCTCCCCCCATGCCCTGCCCAGTCTCCGCCCTACCCTGGTGGGCAGAATCACTCTCCCCACCCTGGACACCTCTGCAAGGTATCCCCTCTTGTTCCCTTATTTTGAAAAATAGATTAACAGAGCACTCCTATTCCTTACCTCTTCTCTGGACAGTCAACAAGACAAAACAAAACAAAACAAAAAATAAACACAAACAAGGAGCCTTCCTTTGCCTAGACTCAGTACCAAGCAATGTCTAGGCATCTCAACCAAGAGATGGTGTCCCTTCACTTTATATAATTCTTGGCATCAGCTAGGACAGGACCCATTTGTCCTCCTTAGAGCCCATCTGTCTGACTTGACAGTCCCACCCAGTACGGCAGTGTCAGAGGGGCCTGGGTGTGTGGGAGGTCTGGGTCTACCAGCCACCTCCTGGTAGTTGGACAGGGAAATGGTCTCCAGTGGCCACAGGTCCCAGCTGTGTAAATTGGGTTTGTGTAGGCATCCCCAGAGCGCACACCCTCAAGAGCTAAGGGGCTAGCTGCATGGGGTCAGTGTGGAATGAAGACTCCTCCTCTCTGTGTGCCTCACAACCAAGGCAGGAAGCCCACTGGCACTGCCTCCCAGGAGACCTACCCACCTCTCCCTGGTCTGCGGAGGAAGGCTATCGCCACAGGCCAGGGAATGCAGCGGAGGACAGGGTGCTGGGGGGCCCTAGGATCAGGCTTCTGTTTTCTCAGAGGTGAGCACTTCATCTGTTTGCTCCCTGATGGTCCGAGAAAATTAAAATCACCAAGAGCAGGCCTAGAATTGCCCAGAATCACCCAGAAAGGGCACGCCTGCTTTCTGTGGGCCTCGCTGACGTTCAGGGAGCTTGGCAGAGGGGAGAACACTGACGTTGAAGGCAGGAGGCCTGGGCTCTCGTCTTAGTTTTCCCACCCACTTGCCAAGTGGTAGCAAACTTGTAGAAATGGAAGGTCCCTGGAATCTCTCCGTCTTGGTTTCATCTGTAAAGTGATGACAAAAATACCTGCCTTGTGGGATGATTATGAAGATCAGAAGGAAATCACGGGCAAATACACACTCCAGGACCAAGTGTAGGAGGTTTCTCAGGAAGGCGCTATGTCCCCTCATGCTCTCTAGCCAAAGGCAAGTGGTTAATTCTGGGTAAGGAGAGGAGGGGGGGGGTTAGGGGGAGAGTTGGGGTGGTCCAAGAGGCAGAGCTCCTTGGAGAAGGAATCACTGTTGCTCTTCTCCATTTAGACAGTCATCAGGGCGACCACAGGCTGTGCCCCCCTCGCGACCTAGCGGGACACCATTCAACTACAGCAGGGACCTCCTCTCGTCCTCCAGCCCCTGTCCCTTCTCCTTTGGCTCTTTTTCTTCCTCCTCTAGGATTTCTCCCTCTTGGCTACAACAGAGGGGACAACAGAGTCCAAGCACCTTGGCAGCCAGTGGCATTAAGCTACAGGAGGTTGAGGGGATTTGTACTTGTCTCCACTTACCCCACCTCTCCAGAGCCTAGTAACTCATCAATAGCGGAAATTTGAACAAAGTGGAGAACCTGGGATGAAAGGAGAAATACTGTGGTGATTGGGGTGGAGGGGAAGGGGGTAGGGGGATGGCTTTAATTAGGGTTTCTTGGCCTCTTTAGTCCTGGGGCTGGTTGGGGTAATCCAGTTAGAGTCCTAGCCTTTCATCTCAGCTGGCTGGCCTCTCTGGGGCCCTGTCAGAGCCTTTAAGGGGCAACAAGTAGCGGGCAGGCTCGGAGTGGGGTGGGGGTTGGTGCCGCACTCGTTTCCAGCTGGACGCAGAGGGGGGTACGGAATGAAGCCCAGCCAGCGCAGCAGTTGGTGGTGGGCAGTGAAGTGGCCGGTGTGGGCGGCTTGGGCGCTGGGCGGCTGTCTCCTGACACCAGAAACTCTCTTTATGAAAGGATCAAGTCGGGAGCATTGTTCTCTGGGCCAGGGAACCAAGGGCTCAGAATGCTCTTTTGTGTGGAGGTGGCCCCCCCACCCACACCCTCCCCCTTCTTTTTTCTCCCTTTGAGCCACTGTTGGCTGTGCCTCTGCCCCCATGCTTGGGGGGTGGGGGGGAGGGTTGGCGATAGAGTGGTGGAGATGGGCTCAGGACAGACAGTCCTGGGGGAGCCATCTGTGCTGGGGTAGGATCCACTGGAGCTGAAAAATTAAACAGCGTTTTCAATTAACTTTTCCTCTCTTGTTTGGGGGTGGGCGTGAGGGGGTGGCAGAGCAGGCTGGTTGAATTTAACCTTTGAAAAGCTGTTGTGGAGACAAGGAGGAGGGAGTGACCTTTCTTCCTGAGGCAGGGGTGGGTGGGGATGGGGAGGGTGGGACTGTTTCCTCGGCCAGGCAGGGGACCCTCTCCTCTGGTGAATATTCGGAGAAGCTCTTGGTGTCCTTGACACAGGTCCCCCCTGTGTAAATTGGGTTTGTGCAGGAATCCCCAGAGTGCACACCCTAAGAGAGGGGGCTAGCTGCATGGGGTCAGCAGGTGGAATGAAGACTCACTATGAAGCAGTAAAAACCCCTTTTACCCCCTAATTATTTCTTTTCTTTTTTTAAAAAATATATTTTTATTGATTTTTTACAGAGAGAAAGGGAGAGAGATAGAGAGTTAGAAACATCGATGAGAGAGAAACATCGAGCGGCTGCCTCCTGCGCATCTCCTACTGGGGATGTGCCCACAACCCTGGTACATGCCCTTGACCGGAATCGAACCTGGGACCTTTCAGTCCGCAGGCCGACGCTCTATCCACTGAGCCAAACCAGTTTCAGCCCCCTAATTATTTCTTAACTTTCCCTGTATCTCTACACATCTTCCTTCTTTGCTTCAAGAAGCCTTGCCTTTAGTTTTATCTCTTAGGATGGGTGCCCCAGAACACAGAACACCTGTGGAAGGGATTCGCTTCAGGTCATGTTTAACCTAGATGTACTCAAAAGCCCAACCCTGTCCCACTGGCAATGTAGATTATAACTTGAAGTCCTGGCCACGGAGCTCAGTTGGTTGGAGCATTGTCCCGATGCACCAAGATTGTGGGTTCGATCCCTGGTCAGGACGCATACAAGCATCAACCAATGAATGCATAAATAAATGGAACAACAAAATGGATGTTTCTTTCTCCCTTCCTTCCTCTCTCTCTAAAAATCAATCATTAATAAAAATAATAAAACTAGAATATAATATGGCCAGAAATCAGAATCCAAGAGTCCAGGTTGGACTATTCTCACACCATCAAAGCTGCCTCCTGTGGGCTTCTCCATCTTCCCTGGGGCCTGGAAGCAGGTCTTCCTGAGGCTCCGCTGGCCTGTTCCTCCTTCAGGGCACATAGCAGCTGTAGGGCCTCCCCCCTCCTGGGTCCCCAGTGGTGAAGACTTCTCACCATAATCACTGTCAATACCTGAAGAACCCTCTGTAGTTTTCAAAGGATTCGTGTGAGTCTTCTCTTAATCTGTGAAGATAGATGGGAAGGATTAATCCCTTTTTCATGATGAGAAAAATGAGACTTATGAAAATGGGCATCCCTTGGATGGCACATCGGCATCACCGAGGGGCCTCTTTCACGTTGCCCATTCCTACCCGAGATTTCAAAACTCTCAACCCTCCAACCCTGCCTTCACCTCAGAGTAGAATTGTTTAATGAAATTGTGTCTTTTGAATTTCCCTGTAGCTAAATAGAGCCCCAGTTATAGGTGAGAAAATCAGGAAGACCACTCAAGTTAACTGAGACAGTAGAGGGAATACATCCAATGGTTCCATTTGATTTTTTCACCAGCCCTGGTTTTCATCAAAGCAACAGGGAAGGATGATATGGGGAAAATAGGGCAACTCTTTTAGGGCACAGTGGAGCATGGTCTTCCTTCCCATGCCTGTCCCTGGTCTTGTATTTCCTGCTCAGTTAAGGACACTGCTCTCCACACCCAGCTCAGGGCATTCTCCCCTGCCTTGCCTTTGCTCAGTAAAATTGCTTTTCCTTTGGTTCATCAAATGCACAAGCTTCCATTTTGGGCATCTTAGTGCATACTTCACCCAACTCTTACCCATCTTTCCTGCATCACTGAATTTTACTGCTCAAGGAAGCTGTTCCCGTCCAATGTAAATTTTGTTCTCCAGTTATGTTTTCTCATAGCACTCTATACTTCCTTGATACAATATTGTGGTTTGTAGTTATACATTGAGTTAGAGACTATTTAATGTCTCTCCTCCACTAGACCTTACACACTGGTATCCTGACACTTTGTGCACTATTCTATTCCCAGTCCTTGGGGTAGGCGCTGTAGGACTTAATACCTGTTGAATGAGTGAATTAGTGAATGAATGAGTGAATGAAAGGGGAAAGGTAGCAACTCAGAGAAAAATGAGCAAAATAAAAACCCAAGTTTTCTCAGAGGTAACAATGAGGACTGACTATTACTTTGAGATCTAGAAAATTTCTTTAGAACCCAATAATGGAAGCCAGTAGGCCTGAAGTGTGCAAAGAACACTTTTAGGATTGGGGGGGGGGGGGGCTGGTGACAGAGAACTGGGATGATGGTTGAGATTTTTTTAGGTGAGGCAAGGAAAATGGGCAGCCAACTGCAGTTTTCCCCTATATTTCAAAGATACCAGTGCATTTTTGGACCCTTAGGAGGAGATGGCTAGAAGAACGCTAAGAACTGCCGCCAATCCTCATGAAGAATAAGAGAACAGAAAAGGCTTTGCCTGCTAGCATAGCGTCCGATGAGCTCACCCTAGTTTTCTGCAGAATAAAGGGATTGTCTTCAGGAGGCAGCAGAGGATAGATCCTGGAGCCTGTGGGCAAGAGGATGAGCCAGACGAAGTGGAGAGAGACTTGAACTAGTGAAGGGTTAAAGGGAATAAACATGTGTAGCAATATATTGAGGGTGAGGTGAAGGGAACGGTGGGGGAAAGACCAGTGAGCCTTTAGACTGCTAATAAATGAAAAGAACTGGAGATTCATCTTACCTCCTACGGGGCAGAGATACTCAGCTCATTTTTTAGATCCGTCTTTAAGAAGAAAAATGACAAAAAGGAATTTGGATAATTAGGAAGTAAATGCAGACTGTGCAAAAATCGTTACTGATAGAAAGCAGGTAGGAGAATACTCAGAAAATGTAAAGGTTTCACAAATCAGCAAGCCAGGATGACATCCATCACAAGGTATTAAGGCTAGTGTTCTGGGAACATGCTAAGCAGGGAGCTGATTGAACCACTTATAATTATGTCTGGAAAATCATAGAAAGTAAAAGGGGCAATCAGGAGCCTGGGGAAGTGAAACGGATGTGCCTCCTGTCTTCTAAAGAATGGTACAACAGTCCTAAAATCAGTCCAGTCAGTTTGGAGCGAGATACAATGAAAGGCGGAGAATCTGTCATCTTCAGGAGGAAAATAGAATTGAGAGCTCTGTGTGTGTGTGTGTGTGTGTGTGTGTGTGTGCGCGCGCGCCTAAGGGCCAAACCACACCAAACAGAATAGCACTAAGTGATCAAATTGGAAACAGAAAAACAGATGTGTTGTAATGGGTGTGCCACAAGTGGCTGTTGTTAAACAGGTTCAGGTTTTCGCCCATGGTGTAGGTATGTAAATGGAAACTGTACAGAAAGGAAAAATCAATGACAGGGAATCCATTCAGGGAGAGGGACACCCTCCCAGTGCAGAGGAGCTGAGCCTGTTGAATAAGGTCTCATTTTGGACTGGGAGATAATTGTGTGTGACTAAAGAAGCTGGTAGGCAGGTGTGGCTGAGGAGGAAGACAGAAACCTGAAGAAGTCATCGATGTGAGCACCTGACTATGTGTGTGGGGCGTGAGGGGGCCAGGTTGGAACAAATGAGTATGTTTGGGGGGGAAATTCCCCTTGCTCTTCCAAGAGAGCCATAGGAAGGCTCTGGAAGCTGCCTTGCCTTGGGGGCTGTGTGCACAAGATTTGGGTATGGAGTTCATGGGCCTAGAAGGGAGGTGACACCCTGGAGTGGTTTCAAAAAGAGTAGGGGAGCCCCCTCAGGGGCTAGCTGAGAGGGCGTGGCCTCTCATGGTAATGATCCTAACCGACTCCGCAGCCTCAGCGCCCTGCACACTTTTACAAGGTTAAAGCAACAGCTTGAACCTGTATGGGGTGAGCATTTGTTTCCTTTCCAGATTGCCAGCTAATGAGGAAAGATTAAAGGAGCTAAATCTGTTTAGCTTGGCTAAGTGACGACTGAGGCGGCGGGAGTGGAGAGGCATGCTGGGCCTGCCTCGCCGGGCTGAGGGTGTGATAACTGTCTGCAGATTTCAGAAAGGTGTAACTCCAGCGCGGGAAGAGCGCTGTCTCAGGTGGTGCCATTGGTGGGAGGAAACTAAGGGAGAGTGTTCCAGCTCACTCCGCAGCAGTTGATAGGAGGAGGAGGAGGAGGGGGGGGGGGGAAGGGGGAGGAGAAGGAGAGTGCAGAGTTGGGAACTTCCTAGCTGAGCTAAGGGAGGGACCAAGCCAACCCCACCTTCTCAGCAGGCACTGTCCTCATGGACCAGCTTTCACTTTGCCTTCTGTTAGCAGCATCCTCAGCCTTCCTGAGGGTCTTCTCTGGCCCAAGACCCCACCACAGCCAGTGCTTTAAGGAGTTAGCAGTTCAAAAAGGTTACCCCATTTTTTGGTTGTGACGTTTTTAGTAGCTGGTTTGGTGATTCCAAGCCATGCTATTCTTTGGTGTATTCAGCTAGTCTTCCAGAGCTGCGAGATCAGAATCTGTGAGGAGGGCTCTCTGGGAACAGAAATAACTTCTCCAAAAAGGGGGACAAGTGGCAAGGCCAGGATCTGGAGTCCCAGGGGTCCCTGGGCGGGACCTTGGGGAGAGCTGGCTGCCTCTTGTCATGCTTTCTGTTGGCAGTCTCACAGTTAAACACTTAAACAATCTTTCTTTCTCCTCTTTTCTCTCTCCCCCTATTTCTTCCTCTCTTTTCTTTTCAGAGTTGACAGGGGCCAAATAAAGGCCCTTTTAAAAACAAGACACAAAACAATTTTGTTCCTTCTGAAAGTGATGGAGTGAAAGTGAGGACAGATTATAGGCCTGTGAGGCGAGGGCCTTCCTGACGGGGGGAGAAGCGGTGACATGATGGGAACCTAATGGCAGTAATTGGCCCTGGCTTTGACAGGGCCCATATCACAGCACAGGAAACGAGAGATGTTTAAAGTAAAAATTTACACAAAATTATATGTTTTCGGGATGAAAACGATTGTTTGGATTTCATTTTTTTCCTTCTTCTTCTCCCCTGCAGTGGTCGGCAAACTGCGGCTTGGCAAATCGTGGCTCGCGAGCCACATGCGGCTCTTTGGCCCCTTGAGTGTGACTCTTCCACAAAATACCGGATCTTCCACAAAATACCGACTTCTGCGCATGGGCCACGAAGTTTCAATCCCATTGTACGTGTGCGCTCGCACGTGGTATTTTGTGGAAGAGCCACAGTCAGGGGGCCAAAGAGCCTCATGTGGCTTGCAAGCCATGGTTTGCTGACCGCAGCCCTAGGGCATATTTCATGGGTCTTCCTCTGCTTGGTGGGTGCACGTGTGTGTGTGTGTGTGTGTGTGTGTACGTACATGTATCTGAACACATGGCCTTGTATCTGTAACTCCAGGTATATGTGCATTTTCTGCCTGCACTGTCAATGCCTCTATTTTCTCCTTTACTTGTATGGAAGTATTGGTTAGCTTTGGAAATTTCTCCTTCAGAAGTAGGAAGAGCCTAAAAGTAGAGAGAAAAAGACAACCATTCGAGTAGTGCTGTATTTCAGGCCACCCTTCATAATTTCACCATAGCAGTGCTTGTTTGGACTCAATATGTGAGATCAAGTTAGCATCCTGTACTTATTGTTGCAGCACTTAGCCCTAAATATGACCAAGTAATAGACGAGGTAATTCTGTTTGCTTAGTCTGACTCCCACTCTAGCACCTTTGAGTGCAGGGCTCTGTTTATCTAGTCCAGTGCCATCAGTCCAGCACCCAGCACAGTGCCCAGAACATGGCAGGCTTTCAGTATTTGTTACATGGGTGGCCCAGAATAACAGAACTCTGTTGAGACAGTAGCTGTGTTCAGAGACCATACCTTCCTGAATATAAAAATGCTGATAAGTCAGACTTTTGTCTTGGGTACTAGAATACTCAGGTAACTGATTCTTCATTGCTTGTTGGAATTATGGCCTGACAGGAAGACTTCGGCCATAGCAGTGAAGCTAGAATATTAGGTGTTCATCCCTTGTTCAGAGCAGTTAAGACTTTCTCCATCATGAACTGTACTAGAAGCTCTACAGTCACACCCCGTTCCACTCTGATGCTAATGACCATCTCCAGGGAAGTCTGATGCCCCAGGCTTGCAAGATGTGCTGCAGCTCCCTGTTTTACCTGGGATGGCGGCATAATGTATGGGGTAAGCTGAGAACTAGTCAGCTATCAGTCTACTTTTTGGATTTTTAAAGAACATATACCCTTTGACTAACATAGTAAAAGACACATAAATGAAACTGAATGGAATTTTTATTCATGTGAGCTCAAGGTGAAGTACCAGAATCACAGAATCTCAGGTTGGGCCTTGGCTTACAGGTTCTAAAGTCCATCTTTTGCTAGTTGCATGCATAACCTCTACAATGAACTCACAAGCTCCAGTTAGAGATTGGCACGTCTGGCAAAAGTCAAGAACGGGAAGGGCTAAGAGCTGGGCTGGGCAAAAGCCTGTCCCTGGGAATGGGCCAGTTGTGGGAAACAAGCAGAGTCAGAAAGGGAAGACCTGGCAAGGACTGTGGCAGGCAGTTGCTGTGAAGGTGAGAGTCCAGGAGGTTGGTGTTGAATGGGGATGTATAAGTGCCAGCGACAGAGACCAGACAACATTCTTTGTCCTTTCCAGTGGACCTCAGTGTTTAAAGAAAATTTCAGGCCAGGAAAACCAGTAGGCTTCAAGACCACCAGGGGAATCCTGAACAGTGGGTGGGCGTTTCTGGGGCTGGGAGAAGGGCAGTGTCTAGAATCAAATGGAAAGGGTGCTCTGAGAGCTCTACGGATCTCTGAGACCAACTGATGGCGCGTCCATATTTTCAGTGAGCAACGTTTTTCTTTTTTAAACAAAAATGTTTTTATTGATTTCAGAGAGGAAGGGGGAGAGAGAGAGAGAGAGAGAGAGAGAGAGAGAGAGAGAATAATCAATGCTGCACGCCCCCTACTGGGGATTGAGCCCACACCCCAGACATGTGCCCTTGACTGGAATTGAACTTGGAACCCTTCAGTCCCCAAGCTGATGCTCTATCCACTGAGCCAAACCAGCTAGGGCAGTGGGCAATTTTTTAATAGCATGGGGTGTGGTCTATGTGCACAGTACTGAGTTAGGGAGACAGCAAGAGCAGGTGATGTTGTAAATGATTTGCAGGACTGACGTGCTCTAGGAGTAGAGAGGACGAAGTGATTCCTTATGGTCAAAATACAGGTTCCTAAGAAAAAAACTGAGGCATTGGAGATTTTAGAACCATTTATTTGTACCAATGTTATGATATGCCTACTCTCACCCAGGCATCATCATGTTTTGTCCAAGCCCTTCAAGACCTGCTATTTAATTTGAGCCACTTCCCTATTAGTTTCTCTTTACATGCTGAATGGAGATTGTAAGTAAAGGGAAAATGGCTGACATTCCATTCAGAAAAATCACAAAATATGAGAAGGCTCTCCTGGCAACCTCAGGGTTCTCCCAGCTCTGTAGACATTCCCAGAGTCTAGAAAGACAGCTGCAGAGTTTACAGCATTTTATTCCCTCAGCATTTAGCACAGAGATGGTAACCTTGTCCTCCTACA
This sequence comes from Myotis myotis, assembly GCF_014108235.1. Classification (NCBI taxonomy): domain Eukaryota; kingdom Metazoa; phylum Chordata; class Mammalia; order Chiroptera; family Vespertilionidae; genus Myotis; species Myotis myotis. Next base: position 27,215,108 of record NW_023416324.1, on the reverse strand, counting down.
TTACCTCTGTGTGGGAACATTAAAGTTGTAAACTGCATGCATTTCCTAAAATACAGGCCTTTCAATGGGATCTAGAATAACGACTTGGCTGCCAGTCAATGCAGTGTGTTGACCTAAAGATGAGAAGCTAAAAACCTTCCAGTCTGATTCCCTTGGATGTGATCATAGCTGTTACACCACACCCTCCTAAAAGGAGAGCAAAGAAGCTCTGGGTAGTGTTTGCTTTCCCCTCATCTAAACTTTTTGCTTGAAATTATGGGATCTCAGGGCCTTGGAAGTCATGCAACGCATTTTTTTAATAGACTGCTTAGTCTAAGCTAAATACTGGAGATACAGAGACTTAAAAAGAGTTCCTGCTTTAAGGAATTCATAGTCCACTGAGGAGACAGCCCTGCCAAAGAGATCATTTCAGTATACTCCGATAGGTGCGGAGATAGATGTTATGAGCAAGTTGTAGTACCACCTGGAAGAAATAAGCATTTAAATCAGCTAGCGGCCTCTGGGGAAGCTTCACAAAGTTGGCAAAACTTAAGATGGTTCTTTAGGGAAGAACAGAAGTTTGCTAAGCAGCGAAAGGGCAAAGGGAATGGTGTCCCAAGCAAAAGGCAGAGCATAATTGTTGAAAGCATGAATTTTAAGTCAACTACTCCTGACCCTTAGTTCCTTAGCAGTGTCTGCTTAATAATTTCTAAGAAGTTGACTTCTCATTTTTGTGACAATTGTGTGCAATGTATAGGGATAGCAATAAAGGGGAAGGGCTTGAAGAGCCACCAAGAAAAGTGAAGATGGGAATAAAATAGAAGGAAGGAGAAAGAGAAAGGAAAGGAAACCAATATTTATTGAGTGCCTGTTATGAGCCATGTGGTTTTACATTGTCTCAGTTCATGTTATTGTTCTCTTTTTATAAATCAAGAAAACGTGGTTCCTAGAAATGAATGAATTCCTTCACCCTCACTTCACTTTTTAGTCCTCTCTCGCCCTCCATTCCCACTGTAACTCCACCTCAAGACCTTCCTTTGAAGCTTCTGACTGCTGCTTACCACCAACTTAACTGTCCAAAATGCTATAATTTCCCCCACCAAACCTTCTCTTTCTCCACTCTTCCCATGCCAACTCTCCATCCACTTGCTCAAAGCCGGAAACCCGGAATCACTCTTTGACCTTTCCCTCTTCTTAGTCCCACATCTGATGCGTCCCCCAGTCCCCACCATTCTACCTCTAAAACATATGTCAGTGCATTCACTTCTGCACAGCTTCCCTGGCACCTCCCTCAATAAGGCCATCACCATTATCATCTGTCACTGCCAGAATAGTCTTATTTGATTCTCTCTTCCATTCTGCCACCTCCCAATCCAGCTTCTCCACCTGGTAACCCAAGAATCTTTTTAAGATGCATGGCCCTCGAGTCAAGATTTATTCCCCGTCTGCCCTGACCCTCGCCTCTCCTTGGGGTCTTTGCATCTCACCCACCTCTTCACATGGCTGGGTCCTTCTCATCCTTCAGATCTTAGCTTAAATGCCGTTTCCTCAGAGAACTCTTCCCAGTCTAACAAAGATTTCCCCTATTTTTCCATGTATTACTTTTGCCTTTAAGTGTTTATGACAAATTGTAGTGATATCCTTATTTGTGTGTGTTAGTATAACGTCTATCTCTTCCACTCAGCATAAGCTCTGTGAGGGTCGCACTATCTCTATTTCATTCACCACTGAATCATCAACACTTTGCACAGCACCAAGCATAGAGGAGGCATTCAATATGTTATATTTTAAAATATTGTATTTTTTGTTCAAAAAGAATCTTAAATGAAACTGCTTTGGGATAAAGAAGGGCTTGGAGTTAAGCCCACCTCTTCCTGACACCAAAGCCCAAGCACTTTCTGTCCATCGTACTGCCTTCCTGCGGGTGAGATCCAGCATGGACAGAGGTGGTGTGGGGTCTTCCTGGAGTTTGTTTTAGAGACATGATGGAGAGTCATCAGAAACTTAATCCTGATTAGACAGTGATTGGTGAAGCTAGGGGCTGTATCCTCGCTGTTCAGCAAAGTGCTTGACACAGGGTAGGTGTTCAATGAATGATGAATGAATGAACAAATGAACCATGAGGAGCTCTCAGGTTTTTAATATGAGCCAATGGGCAGAGGTACCACTTACTACGGTGGAGAGGGGAAAGGAGAGATTTATTATCAGGTGGGGAGGGATGGGGAGAAATAAAGAGTTTAATTTTGGAATGACATGCAGAGAAAGGCACAGTCATCAACAAGCATGTGTTTCAGGAACAGTGAGAAGTTTGTTCATTCAGTCATTTATTCACTTAATCATTCACTTAATCAACAAATATCCATCAAATGCTTAGTATATGTCAAGCACTATGCTAGGTGCTGAACATATGACAATAAATCAGACAAAGTCAAGTAAAGGAAATGGATAAGAAAACAGATATTCAAACACAGAGTGGTTAGTGACCCTATAAAAGTAAGCACATAGTGCTGTGGGACTTCAGCAGTAGAGGCAAAAAGACTTCTGGGAGAAAGTAACACCTCGACCGCATCCTGCAGAAAGAAGGAAGTAGGTGTCGGCCTGTCCAAAAGCCAAAGAAAGAGTGTTCCAAGCAGAGGAAGTAGTATGTGCAAAAGCCCAGAGTAAAAGAAAGAAAAGCATTCCAGGAACTATTAGTTCTGTAGGTGGGAATCCTGGTGTTCGTAGCAGGGTGCTCCATGGAAAATAGTAAGAGACACAAGTTCTGGACTTTCTAAACATCCACCTCTCTATCTCTCCATTTAGAGAGAATACATAGAGCTGAAAGAGAAGTGCAGATGTTAGTGAGTCACATGGTGATGTGTGTGAAGGGAAACTGAGGAGATTAAAAGTGGAGTGGGAATAATAATAACCTTGGACCAAATTGATAAGAGCTTTGTTTACCATAATAAAGAGTATGACTTCTAGGAGAAATTGGTAACTATTGAAAACTACTAATTGGGAAGTATGGCAGTGGTAATATGATCAGATACATATATTAGAAAGATAACTCATGGCCAGTGGGGACATGACTAGAAACTACCACAATTTTCTATCAAGAAGACATTCTCGCTGAAACCGGTTTGGCTCAGTGGATAGAGCGTCGACTTGCGGACTGAAAGGTCCCAGGTTGGATTCCGGTCAAGGGCATGTACCTGGGTTGCGGGCACATCCCCAGTAGGAGATGTGCAGGAGGCAGCTGATCGATGTTTCTCTCTCATCGATGTTTCCAACTCTCTATCTCTCTCCCTTCCTCTCTATAAAAAATCAATAAAATATATTTAAAAAAAATAAAAAGAAGACATTCTTCAGATTGAAAAAATAGAATGGTAAAAAATACTGAAGTCCGAGATAGTGTGTGTGTGTGTGTGTGTGTGTGTGTGTGTGTGTGTGTGTGTGAGAGAGAGAGAGAGAGAGAGAGAGAGAGAGAGAGAGAGAGAGATTATAAGGAACTATCTACATGAGTCCAGATTCTGACCTTCATGAACCTACTGAACTACTTGCCATTTGTCCTTTGTACTATATTTGCCTCTGTGCCCAGGCACATTTGTGCCTCCTCTTCTTGAAAGGTCCTCCCTGCCTCTTGTCCATCCTATATAATAAAGAGCTAATATGCTAATTAGGCCATATAGCAGAACGACCTTACGGATGACCAGAGGGCCGAGGCAGCTGGGGCTGCGAGAGCTGAGCCCTTTGCACAAATTTTGTGCATCAGACGTCTAGTCTTTCAATAAAACTCTAAATCTCAGTTCAAACCTTCCCTACCCTTCTTCCCCGAGCAGATTCAACAGTTCCATTCTCTTGGCTACCATATCACTCTGAACTTAACAACTCTTTTTCTCAACTGTCTCCCAAACTGGACCAAAAGTTCATTAAGGGCTAAGACTGTTCAAATTTCTTTATATCCCTCAACATCAGTTGAGTGTGGTTCATGGCAAACAGTAGGTACTCAATAAATGTTGATGGGTTGAAATTTATTGTAAAACTAATAAACTTGGATGATCTAATCATATGAAATTTACTCAATGTAAATTTCTGTACTTGGGTCCAAAACTTCAGCTACACCAGTACAGGATGGGAAAGCAAGATTATTCATTCAATGGGCATCTATTGAATATCAAGTACATGCTAGGTACTATGCTTGACACTAGGCATAAAGCAGGCAATCAGAGAGACACATTATTTTTTTTTTTTAGATATCTTTTTATTGATTTCAGAAAGGAAGGGAGAGAGAGTTAGGAACATTAATTATGCGAGAGAATCATTCATTGGTTGCCCCCTGCATGTCCCCGCAGGGGATCGAGCCTGCAACCTGGGCATGTGCCCTTGACCGGAATTGAACCTGGGACCCTTCAGTCCACAGGCCGAGGCTCTATCCACTGAGCCAAACCCAGTAGGGCAAGAGACACATTCTTTGCCCTCTTGCAGTTTACAGTCTTCTAGGATGATAGATTTTAAACAAGTAATAAATGAAGTGAAATGCTATATAGAAGAATGTAGAGAGCAGTGAACATCTAAAGTAGTATGAAGGCTCAAGGAAAACTCCATGGGAAAGTGATATGTAAGTTGACCCGAAAGACTGCCAGAGTTTTCTAGGCAAAGTGGAAGGTTGGTGGGGTGAGTAGGGGTTGGGGTGGGAGATGTGGTCCTCAGCAGATCTCAGCTCTATTATTACTTCCTTAGGTAAGATTTTCCTGATGAGATCACATATCCTATAGCAACAGGGGTCGCTTTTGCAGAACTTATCTCTGTTGCAGATTCAAATTTACTTCTCTCATTACTTGGTGAATGCCAGTTCCTGAGATATAATAGGCTCTCAATTGATGTTTACTAAATGAATGAAAGAATAAATGAATGGATTAGCGGGTGAATGGATGAGGAGGTGTGCATTCCAGACAGAGGGAGCAAGCACCAAAGACCAATGTGTCTAGAAACACAGTGAGGGGGAGACACAGTGTCTGAGAAAAGCTGAGGGTTTGGTTGACTGTCAGCTGCATAGGAAACAACAAAGTAAGAGGGCTGCACACTTAGGTTTCCTTAAGGGAAAGTGCTCTGCTCTGCCATGGCCAGAATACACGTAGGTGTTCTTTTCTTTCCCAGGAGCCACACTTTAGAAAGGACTGTGACAAATATTTGCAAAACATTTCCATGTGGGAAGCTCCATCACATAATGGAAAGAACATGGGATTTCTGACTCAGACCTGAGTTTGAATTCCAGCTCTACCACTTGCTAGCTTAATTGGACGAATCACTTCACTTCTCAGAGCCTGTTTTCCTGTCTATAAAATAGAAATAATAATATCCAGAGTTCTGAAAGCTAAATAAAATAGCATGTAAAATGCCTAACATGGTACCTGGCACCCAACAGGCACCCTGTCCATGTGAGCCCCCACATCTATTAGTAGAACAAGAACTCTGGGCTATTTGAGTTAAGGAGGGCTTTTTGAATGGGGCACAGTTTGATCTGGTCACTTAAGATCCAGGGGATACTATTACATTGAAGAAAAGAGACAGATCCTAGTTGAGGGCGATAACTGAGCATAGCACTGTGCTGGGCTCTGTGCATGGACAGAAAACCAAGCAGAGCCCAGTCCAAGCTCCAGGCCAATAATTTCCATCCTGGGCAGGGACCTTCTATCCCTCATCTCACTTTCCCAATGGGAATGTAATGCCCAGGAACCAACTCTGACTAGTGTATCCATTTGAGAAAGTAGGGACCCTATAGCCTGGTTTAGGATTCGCAAACTTAAGCAACCTCCAAGAGCCTGCACTCTGAGCTTGTGCAGTACATGCACTCCACTGATGGAGATTTGAGCAAAGGGTGTGTGTGCGCGCGTGCGTGTCTTTATGTGTGTGCGTGTTGTTGTTGTTATTGTTTACCCATGTGCATGAGCTAAACATGCCGGAAAGCCAAAACAAATCATGCTCCCCACACTGGCCTTGATAATAACCAGCAGCACCCCACCCAGAGCATAGTTTTGGGTATGGAAGGGCTAGTGAGGGAGAAGGGAGGCGAGAGATGGGAAAGAACATATGTTCAAAAACAAACACTGCCTCCTGCTAAATGGTCTAGAAAGCATCTGCAAGAGGGGCTCTGGGCTGTGGGGTTTCCGAGGATGGTTAGTGCGGGAATGTTTTGTCTGTAGAGTTGGGGTTGGGGGCTTCCACATCCTGCCCCACTGCCACATCTGGGGAAGTCATCTGTGCTGGGCTGATGGCTCCCTGAGCTCTCCTGTTTTAATGGCTCGTGGTGCCGCAAGAAGTGGCCCTATAATGGCCATTCCAGGCTGTCCCGGGGAAGGGTGTGGGGCAGCCTGTTGCTTTTCTCCCACCCCAGGCCATCCACTACCTCCCAGGCATCTTTCCTAGGTGAGCTGGCCTACATCCTGGTTGGGAGCCTCGGACTGCCTGTGGGGTGACTCTCCAAGGGGACTAGAGGACATTCAGAGTGGGGAACGGGGTTGGTCCCACTCTTCCCAACTGCCTTCCCCTTGATAAGGCTCTAGCCCTATGTCCATCCTGGTTTTATTTCTTCTTGTGATGCAGCTCTGTCTCATATATTTGAAAAAAGAGAGAGGCTCAGGGTTATGGGGTCACTTCAAAGACCAAGTGGTGCAGAAAGGGCAGGCACCACACATTTTGAAAGAAGCGCTTCTCCCTGTTACATGGTTTTAGGGAGGGCTGTGAAAGGGGCAAAGCAGAGAGATGTGCTGGGGGGACTCTGAGGGCTCCTGCCTCTGCTGGCCCCCAAGCTCAAAGAGGACCACTAGTCGTTTCAGCCCGCATGGTCCAGTGCAGCCCCATCCTAGACCCTGCCCCTCAGCCTGCGGCAGAAATGCAGGTGCAGAGAAACCTGCTCACCAGTAACCTCAGGGGAAGGGTATTTTAATGGCATGGGCCCCTTGCCTTGCTGACAGCCCTGGAGAACGACCTGGAGGACCCCAGAGAAGGAGCATCAAAGATAGAGATGCCTGCAGGTTGCAAGGCTTGAGTAATGGGCATGGCGTCAGCCAGAGTGAGACCCCCTCACTTTGGTGTCCCCGCAGCAGCCTGGCTCAAGTGGGGGCCCACAAGTGCACGGGAAAATGCAACGGACAGAGGAAAGGGGAGGGCCTCGCTCCTCTCGGCAAGGGCTCGTAAAGCTGCAGGTGTGAGATGTTGTTATTTAGTCTAGAGCCTGGTATGTGACAGCCCGGGCCCTCTCTCTCCTGCGACTGCCGACTGCTGCCGCCACCGCCTCTGCTGCCAGATAATTAGTCCATTACGACTCTCCCACCTCGGGTGGGTGGGGGCAGGGTGAGAGCCCACCCTCAGACTCCTTGTAATTCAACTTCCTGTGTTTTATGGAAGCAGGCTGTTGGGGGCAGAGAGTGAAAGGCCCTCCCTAGGCTTGGCCAACCCTTTGCTCAGCTCCCAGCCCCCACCTCCCTCCTCTACCCAAACCCCGTTGCTGTGGTGACCAAATGTTATTTCTCAGCTTCCTATTCAAACTAATTTGTAAAAGTTTTTTACATCCCTTACCTACCTAAAACATGAATAGAAGACGAGAGTATCTTGCTCTGCCTGTCTCTCTCCCTCTGCATCTCTCCTCTGTCTCTCTCTATTTTTATTACATGCTTATCGCCTTTTTCCCTCCTGCTTTTGAAATTGATTTCCTTTCCTTTCTCCCCCTATTCAGGACCTAAACGCTGAATGTTCGATATTTCATTTGAGACCGCTAATCGCATTACTGCCCTTGACGTTTTACAGATATCATATTATGGGCGCAAATTTGGCAAATTATTAGCGCTGTAATGTATAGCTTGTCAGAGGTATTTAAGACGCTAAGAGCCCAAGGCTTATCGGGGTTAGCAGAGAGCTGTCGTTGAGCTTTTGAAATGCAGAGAGCCAGTTATAAAACACACTGTGACTCTCTCTTCAGCTGGTGAAAAAAAGGAAAAGAGAAAAAGAAAAAGAAAAAAAAATGTCACCCGTCTATCAGAGGCTTTCAGGGCTGATAACAAGCAAAATTCTTCTCTGTGGGTTCCACTGGAAATGTGAGACGCTTTTAAAACATTTCTCAAGCTGTCTGGAAAAGAAAAAAAAATCTTTATTGAAAGGATGTAGCAATCTTTTTTACTGTGGCCTATTTATCTCTGGGGGGAAAGCTATAACGAGAAGATCCCCTACCGACCATCAGCCATGTCAGGGCCTGCCTGGCTTTGGTGGCAGGACTTTGGTGTGGGGGGCTTGCTGAGAGAGAGTGGGGCCACCTTTGGCAAAAAGGGGAAAGGGCTGCCGGCTCTGGTGCGTTCCGCTGAAAGAGGCAGCCTCGGTACAGCACTGAGCCAGCCCTCAGGGCTCATAGACACATATCAGATCCTTTTTGAATGAAGGATGATTGAACCAACCAATACACAACATAAATGGCGCCTTAGCTCCTGCTTCCTTTGGCTGGCCTAACTGTGCCCGTACTTGTTGACCCCCTAGTATTGGAAGCAGTGACACCTGTGTTCACACACGTGTTCTTTCGCCCTCCCAGCATCCCTGCTCTGAGGCTGTGCCATCCTCTCTGCCTTCTTGAAACTGCCATCTGCGGATGGTATCCTCTATTCAGTGTGAACTTTGTCACTTGGCTCAGTATCTCCCTGTTCACCCCTGTTCCTGCCATCATCCTGGGCATTTCCACACCCGCATAGACCATCCAAATCCTGGGATTCTGTACTCCAGTCTCCTTCACTCCTATAGCAGAAGTCCTTAGGGAGCATGCCCCCCACCCCTGCATTCCCCATCTGATCATCTAGAATTTCTTTACCTCAGAAATCACAAACTCAGAAATCCCACTTTCTAACCAGACCTTCTATCCTAACACCTAAGGGCATTCTACTCAAGGGTGTTCTACTTCCTCACTTCCACTGAATCTGTTTTGTGACCTTATTGGCCCATTTCTAACTGAACAAGCCCATCATTCCCTCCTAGCTTCACTTACTTCTTACCCAACCTTGATCCTTTGGTCAATCTCTCTAAAGAACGTCTTGGGCCCTAGCTGGTTTGGTTCAGTGGCTAGAGTGTCGGCCTGTGGACTGAAGGGTCCCGGGTTCGATTCCAGTCAAGGGCACATGCCTGGGTTATGGGCTCGATCCCCAGTAGGGGGCGAGCAAGAGGCAGCTGATCAATGATTCTTCCTCACCATTGATGTTTCTATCTCTCTCTCCCTCTCCCTTCCTCTCTGAAATCCATAAAAATATATTTTTAAGAAAGAAAATATATTTTTAAGAATGTCTTGGTTGTTTCCTTACACCTTTGCCTTTCTGTCCCACCTATCTGCCTATCTCAGATGGCAACCCAAGTAAGCATTTGCTTTCTTTTCTACGTCTGGCCTGCCATGCTTGACTGAGGAAATCATGTAACCATTCTGCCTGGTATCAACTTCAACCAGGCAGAATGTCTGACCAGTCCTTTGGCTTGTCCCATAATCAGTTCTTTTTTCACTTCCCACAGCAGGTGTTTAAGCCTTTCCCTCAAAAAAATGTCCTTCCTTCCTTGACTCTGTTTACCTCCTTCTTCATAAATGACTTCATTCCCTGCTCTCCAGAGAGAATAGAGGCCAAGAGATTCACCTTTTCTCCCCTCCTAACCTTCCCCTTGACCCTGGCTGCCATCTTCACCACCTTACATCCTCACTCGGTACTAATCCTTCACCTCTCGGGCTCATCACTCCTGCTTCTCAAGACCTGGCACCACTATCTCTCCTCTTGTATTTTAAATGTCGCTCTTCCTACCAGATCCTTTCCCTCCACCTTCAAACACCCTCAAATCTCCCCCTTTAAACCTTCTTTTAATGTTATCTTCCAAGCGTGCTATTGCCCCATCTTCCTCTCTCTCTTTACTGATAAACTAGTTCAAAAGCAGTTTTACTCCTATCATTTCCACTTCCCCATCTCCAATTCACTCAGCCCTTTGTAAACTGTGTTCTGTCTCTACTGATATTTTAATCACCTCCTCCTTCTTCAAATTCTCTTTTTCCTTTGCTTCTCATCTCTTTGGATCTTATCTACTCCTCATTTTCGTTACCTAGTTTCTCCTCCTATCTATGCCTTTCAACATGGTTGCTGCCCAGAGTACGAAGCTTCACTTCCTCTCTTCTCCCTTTATACGTCCACGCCTGTGGTGCCACTTGCCATCTAAACACTGATTATTCCCACATCCACAACTTCAGCCTCAACCTCTCTCCTGAGCTTCAAGCCCATGTTCAACTGCCAACTCATATCTCCCCTTGAATCTTTGCAGAGCACCTCGGATTCAATATATTCAAAACTGACATCATTATATTTTTTTCAAGTCTGCAACTTAAGTAATACTTAAGCACTAACCAGACAAACACAGATGCAGAAACCTAATTCAACATAGATTCCCCCCCCTTTCCCTCATTTTATCTGTCCTAAAAAAGAAAATAAACCAGGGCAGGTGTGTGTGTGGGGGGGGGGGGGGTGCGAGGAGAGGGGAGTAAGTTGTTTGCCTTGTACTGCATATCAAAATTAATTCAAAATGAATTTAAAAGTGAAATGCGAAGGATAGAGCCATAGCTTTGTATCAGATATGAGTACATTAGTCCCTCCTTATCCACAGGGTATATGTTCCAAGCCCCACAGTAGATGCCTGAAACCACAGATAACACCAAACCTTATATATACTATGTTTATTCCTATGCATACATACCTACGATAAAGTTTAACTTATAAATTAGGCACAGTAAGACATTAACAACAACCACAAACCAATTATAACAATAATAAAGGAATATGCACATTGTCCAGGGCTCCGTTGACCAAACAGCAGGCTGCTTGGGACAACCAGGCTGGCAGAGGGGTTAGTGAGAGATGACCAAACGACTGAGCAGCAGGCTGCGTGGGGCGACCAGGCCAGCAGGGGGTGGGCAGTTGGGGACAACCATGCTGGTAGGGGGGCGCAGTTGGGGGCAACTAGGCCAGCAGGGGGCCTGTTGGGGGTGACCAGGCCAGCAGGGGGGGCAGTTAGGGGCGATTGGGCCAGCGGAGGTGGGCAGTTGGGGGCGACCAGGCTGGCAGTGGGGGGCAGTTGGGGGTGACCAGGCCAGCAGGGAGGGGCAGTTAGGGGTGATCAGGAAAGCAGGCAGGTGAGCAATTAGGAGCCAGCGGTCCCAGATTGTGAGAGAGATGTCCAACTGCCAGTTTAGGTCCGATCCCCCAAGTGGTCCCAGATTGAAGAGGGTTCAGGCTAGGCTCAAGGGACCCCCGCCCCCCCACACGAATTTCGTGCACCGGGCCTCTAGTATTAAAATAAAAGTTATGTGAATGTGGTTTCTATCTCTCCAGTAATCTTTATAATTTTCAGTCCAAATCTATTATTGAATCTGTGAAATCATTTCTTACCTGCAATAAATGGCTGGGTGTCACTCATTTCAAGGGCTCTCTTGCTAACGTCGTCATGTAGGCTCAGTGCTTTCTGGCGCAACATGTTATCATCAGCTGGAACTTGTTTTCTATTCATGTCTTCCACCCACAAACTCCATGCTTTTCCGTCTTAACTAAGCAGTTGTTTTAACCCTTTCCCTCTTTAAGCCTTTATCATACACTGTGACCATAACTTTTGCAGTTTGAGGTTTAAAAACAAAACTAACATGAATTCCTTTTTCACAATTTTATGGATAGGAGATTTGTTCTTACCATAGATCTTAGCAGCCTTTGCGTATGATTCTTTTGTCTTAAGTAAAGAAGTGTCATCTTTTCACTTAAAAAAAACATTTTACTGTTTCTTGTTGGCATGTCTGAATTGTCAGCATCACTACTCTTGTGTTTTGAAGCCATTATTAAATAAAATAAGGGTTACTGGAACACCAGGACTGTTATGCCACAATAGTCGATCTGATAACCAAGATGGTAGAAAGTGACTAACAGGCAGGTAGCATATATAGCGTAGATATGCTGGATAAAGGGATGATTCGTGTCATAGGAGGGACAGAGCAGGATGGCATGAGATTTCATCACACTACTCAGAATGGCACACAATTCAAAACTTATACATTGTTTATTTCTGGAATTTCTCATTTAATATTTTTGGACCATGATTGACCACAGGTAACTAAAACTACGGAAAACTAAACTGCAGATAAGTAGGAACTACTATATGTATCGGGTTAGGAAAGGACCTTCTTAGCATAAACACAGTTGAAAAAGTCACCAAAAAGTTTAAATTTCTGTACAACAACAAAAGGCCACCATAGCAAAAATAAAGGGCAAATGCTAAAATGCCACCTGAAAAACAAAGATTTGCAGTAAACTTTTGATGTCTTTAATATCTAAAGAGCTCTTACAAATCAACAAAAAGCCCTAATAATTCAGTATAAAATGAACTAAAGCATGAACAAGTTCACAAAAGAAATGTGAAAATCTTCAACTTATTATAGCTAATATAAACTAAATAAATGAGATAACATTTTGCCTATACAAACTGGCAACTTTTAAAATTATAAAGTTCAGTGCTAATGAGGGTGCCATTTGACAGGCATTCTTATATACTACTAGAGGCCCAATGCACAAAATTCATGCAATAGGCTTGGCCCTCGCAGCTGCTTCGTCCAGAAGGACGACCAGAAGGACATCCGGTCTGATTAGCATATTACAATTTTATTATTATAGATTAGTAAAAGCATATATTTGTACAATCTTTCTGGAAGCAATTTTGTAATACATAGCAAAAGCTTTAAGATATCTACATTCTTTATTTTAGTAATTCCCTTTTTGGAATCTATTCTAAGAAATAATTGGAAACATGGTCAAAGATTTATGCATAAGGTTAAACATTTCAGTATTATTTATAGCAGGGAAAATCTGCAAAACAACCTAAATGTTCAACAACAAGGAAATGGTTGTATATATTATAGTACAACCATATCGTGGACCATTGTGTAGTCATTAAAAGTCATGTTTTTGAAGAATATTTCAGCAGAGATCCTAAAGTAATGTTAAATAAAAACTATGCATAGAAAAAAATAAAAGGTATTAGACCAGCAGTTCTCAACCTGTGGGTCGCGACCCCTTTGGGGGTCGAACACCCTTTCACAAGGGTCGCCTAAGACCATCAGAAAACACATATATAATTACATATTGTTTTGTGATTAATCACTATGCTTTAATTATGTTCAATTTGTAAAAATGAAAATACATCCTGCATATCAGATATTTACACTTACGATTCATAACAGTAGCAAAATTACAGTTATGAAGTAGCAACGAAAATAATGTTATGGTTGGGGTCACCACAACATGAGGAACTGTATTAAAGGGTCACGGCATTAGGAAGGTTGAGAACCACTGCATTAGACCAACATATTATAATGGGTGGTGGGATTGTATGTCATTTAGTTTTCTACTTTAACATTTTCTTCTTTTTCTAAATTATTTACAAGAGGTATACATACTTTTACAATCAGAAAAAATATTACTTTTTAACTATTTTGAACATATAGTCACCAATTATCCTTCAGTACTTGTACTACTTCCTATGGCCTCCTTCCACTTCAACCCTTTCTTACAACCACTACCAGTGATCTTTTAAAAACATAGGAGTCACTCTTCTTAGATTCCTCCCAGGCTTCCTGGAATCCTCAAGGTAAATTCAATGTCCTCAACAACAGAAAATTTCACTAAGTGCTTCTCAAGCCAACCTCAACCTGAATCCTCAATCCCATTTCCCATATACCTCATCTTTCCCTAGACGTACCCTGCCTTTGCACGATTTCATGGCTTTGCAGGTCTTGTCCCCTCTACCTGTTGTACTCTTACTTCCCTTTTCCATCGGGTAAGAGTATTTCTTAAAAACAGCTCCAGGGCTTGCCCTGTTTCAAGCACTTAGTTACGCTCACTGATATGTGCCCAAAGCACTTTACCAGACCTTATAGTGGTACCTCTTGTGGGAGGAGCTTATTGCTTTTCACGCAGCGGCTGTTGGGAAATCTTTGCTTGTTAGAAAATACTTTCCTTAAAAAATGAGCCTCAATATTATAATCAGCCTAAACTAGGCTTAACTTTCACCCACAACTCTTGGTTTTCCTCATGGGGAACACACAGGACTCAGCTCCTCGGCCTGTGTCAGCCCTTTATAAGCCTCCTTTTTACAAACTGGTGATTCCTTTTCTTTCTCTGGTGTTGAGAGGGAAGCTCCAAAGTCCCGGGCAGATGGGAGTGGTGGCCTACAGGGCTCAGTTGTTTATTCCCTTCTGAAGTCAGTATAGATTAACTCTATCTCAGTTATCATTGTGCTGATGATGATTCATAATCATGCTTGACATGCATAAAAGCTCTACAGTTTACAGTAGGCCTTCACATATATTGTTATATTGGGCTCTCAAGGGGTGGTGCCTGGCCCTGCCCCAGGGGACTGAACCCGGGCTGAGCAGGATGAGCCTGTCACTGCTTTGTGAATGCAGCTGAATGTCACGTTAGCTGCTGACTCATATTGAGTTTGTTATCACCTAAGACCCCAACTCTTTTCACTACTGAGTCACTTCTCTTTCATCCTGTTCTTATGCTGTTGGAATTTTAGGTCCAAATTCAGACCTTTACATTTGTTGTCGTTATTATTATCTGCTACTATGTATTGAGTCCTTACTATCTACTAGGATATGCACTTCAGAATGCATGTATTGATATATTTTATCAAATACTTTATTCCTTATTAAAATTATGGGTGGGCATTGTTATTTCTATTTAACAGGTGGAAAATCCAAAGCTCAGAAAGGTAAGCAGTTTTCCCAAGGTTGCATAGTTTATTAGAGGCAGAATTTTGTTGACTTCAAAGCCCATGTTTTGTTTTTAATTATAACAATGTGCCTTTCAATGGGGCAGAAGGAATAGGACAGTATGACTTGAGTGTTTGTTATGTGACTGACTAAGTATTAGGATCACTGAAACAATTATCTCAGTTAATCCCCACTACAATACTGGGAAAGACATCAATAGCCTAGTTGCCATCTATCTAAGTCTCCTGCCAATGGGAACAGCCCAAACAGAGGGGGCTCCTGGGGCTTTCTGTTGAACAACCCCTGAAGACCCAACCACCACAGTGTGAGAGGAAGAGGGAAGCTCCAAAGTCCCCGGCAGGTGGGAGTGGTGGCCTGTAGGGCTTGATGGGACTAAGCCATGGAGGAGCTGTCCCTGGATCTGTGCCTTTAAGTACTAGGTTCAAAGGAAGGAGAAAGTAGATGACAATAAAGTAGAATATCAACATCTCAGAATTGGGGGTTTGCCCTTGTCTCTGGTTTTAGAAGGGGCTGCCTGGCTCTGAGTGCCTAACACACGCTGAATTCGTAGTTGTTGCCTAGAGAGTAACCGAAAGTTTGCTGAAGGCTCTGGTTTGGTGTATTAGTGTGAGTTTAAAGGTTTAGTCCACATTGAGTCTCTCAAGCTGTGCAATAAATAAAAACATGTATTAAGTGCTTGGTCTGGGCCAGGCTCTATGTTAGGTGCTGAGTAAGAAACCTCCTCAAAAGAGGTTCAAAAGCTATTGACTGACACTGTGATAGAGATAAGCACGGGCACACTAAGGGTCACCTAGATCACACTAGGGTGGAGTGTCAGAAAAGGATTCTGTAGGAGATAATGCCCGACCCACATCATAAGGAGCCAGCAGCAGAAAAAGTGAATGGGCATTCCAGCCAGGGGAACAGAGTGAGCAAAAGCAGGGAGGAACAAGAAAGCATTCTCTGTTAGGGGGGATTAGACCCAATCCAATATTGCAAGGGCAGTGGGTGAGGACAGAGTGCAGAAGATAAGGCTCGAGGGAGAAGTGGGCTCCAGTTCACGGGAGGCTTTGTAGCCTCCGCTGAAGAGCTTGAACTTGATTCTTTAGTCAGTTCACATTAACAATTGCATGTAAATGTCAAATACAACTTATTCACTGTTGACTCTGCAGGAGCACTGGTATTTAGTCTAGTTTAGAGATAGGAATCACCCTTTGACCCACCATTCTGTCCTTAGATTTGGGGATAATCGAGTATCAGAATAAGGTGGTCATTCCTTATCATAGCCATCATCATCATCCTGGTTGTTGTCATAATAACCAAATAATAAAACTTGGAATTGCATCTGGGAGAGAATGTGATCTTCCATTTCATCAAACCTACATCAGAGCACGCTGCTGGCAGAAAACAGTTCAATGGTCACTTCTCTGGCCGTTTGTAGTCTGATTCAGACAGACATTTAAAGGGAATAGAGAATTAAGACAACAAAGAACATACCTAGAGCAGAAAGTTATAACATATTATTAAGCTTTTCAGGTGGAGAGGCTTTTCAGAGGGGGGAAAGGTAAACTATTAAGTTGTCCAGATTGTACTTGACGTGGGGCCGTTGCAGCCTCTCCTCTCATTAGGAGAGTAGAGCTGGCTTCCGGGGGTGGGGTGGTAGAGGCAGCACCTTCACTACATATCCTTTCTTCCAGGTGGGAGGGGCTTCTGATATATTCTCCCTGTGGGGCCCCCTGAGAAATTTGTGGAATTCCTAGTTGTATTGCCTTGCCTTGTTTACCATTAGGGTTCTTTGGAAGGAGCCCAGAGTCCAGGACAGAGGTGTTCAAAGTTTGAACTTTATTTGTGAATTAGTAGATCCCCTGTGCAGCACTAAAGGGAATGTAGCTGTTTGGGGTACATCCCCAGCCTTTGAAGTTACCACCATTTCCACATGCATCCTTTGGTCCAGCACAGAGCAAGGCGGAATTGGCACGCTGTCCTGCCACAGGTCCTGGGAAACTGTGGAAGGTGATGTTTCCTCACAGATCTGGGAGAACGTATGGGGGCTAGTTCAGGCTTCTGGTCAGAGAGTTGCCTTTAAAGAATCCACTTCTTTGACCCTGTGGCCCATGCCTAACAGTGAGGCTGTAGCCAGTGGGCCAAGCGCTGTTGGTGTAAGAAGTTCAAGAGACCTTGCTGGGAGAATTTAGTTAGAACTTGACAGATTCTCCTTCAGCCTGGGGAGGACTGAGAAGAGGTGAAGAAGTGTGAGAGGGCCCTGAAGCTTCTTCCTACTTCATTACTAAGTAAGGAGGCTCTGAAACTCTAACCTAGAAAAACTAAGCAGGAGGCATTCTCTGTTTCCCACTCCCAGCAATATCCGGTGTTTGCTGGTGATGATGGAGTAGAGTAACCTTAAGAGGTGTCACTTAGGCCCAATGGACTGGCTGGAAAAATCAGAGCATCCCTCACTTTTAGCTTCTCCCAGAGTACTGAGTCGGGGGCTGGGTTGTGAGAATACCCGGAGGGCACAAAGGCAGAAAGATCCTCTTTGCAAGAACCACTGATCTCCAGAACATCTTCCCAGAACTCATTCAAGAAGCACTTTGAGGATAAGGCAGAGGAGGGTATAGTGTGGCTTTGAACTGGGTAACTTGAGTGGCTACTTGAGAAGTTTGGAGAGCAAGTGATGCAGATTTACAAAATCTCACTAAAAGGAGCCATGGGATTGACACAGGCCTCTGCGCTGGAGGTTGTGAGCTGTCCAAAGGTTGTGAGCTGTGGGTCCTGGGTCTTCAGGTCCCAGAACTGCAGGCCTGCAGGCTTCCCCAGCTCTCACCCTCCTTGCCTTCCTCCTGAGCTGCTGAGATGGGGAAGGATGGGATCTCGTTGCTTCACTCTCATGAAATGGCGCATCAGTAAGTGCTACTTAAGAAAACACATGGTCTGCCCCTCGAAAAGGCCCCCCTCTGCTGCTGCCGCCACCAACACCTTTCTTTATTCCGCCCAAACCTCACCAAGGGGAATTCGAAACAACTGTGGTGATAAATCCGCCTGCAGATAATTGGCAAGAAAACAACACTTGTGCAGTATATAACGTTTTATGGTTGTTTCATGTACTTTATTATAATACTAATGAGCAGTTATATATCAGGAGCTAACTGCACGCCGGATTAGCTTGTTAGCATGATATGAAATGGCAGAGCAAACAGTCCAGGCCCCTCGCTCCCTGCATGCCTCCCCCACCCTTCCTCCCTACCCCTCAGTCCCATTTGCACTCAGTAATTAGTATGCAAATTAGGCCCAGGGACCACACAAGTTCTAGTATATTACAAGGGCTTTATTATGCTCTTGTGAGTACATGATGGAAACGGCCCATGACAGTGTTTATCTCACTACCTCTGTCTTGCCTTCTCCTTTATCTCCCTTTCTCTCCCCCTCTGCATAGACACACACACACACACACACACACCTTCCTGTGCTTGGTCTAAAACCAACTTCTTCCTGAATCAGACCTTCAAACTTAATAGAAGCTTAACTGGGTCTTTCTGCCTCTATTTGAACATATTCAGTAATGGGGAGCCTGCTCTTCCTGGAAGCCATAGCTCCATTCCAGTTGCCATCATTGAGAAAAAGCATTCCTTTTTCTGTGGTTGTTAGTGCGCGCGCGCGTGTGTGTGTGTGTGTGATAGGCTCTTTAACAATTTGTTGAAAGTCATGAACCCCATACATATTCACATATATACAATATTCCTATTTAGTTTTAGAAATCCTAAAACCTAGGCAGAGAGTGAGAATCCATAGGCTTTTTGCCTCATATTGAATCAAAAGTTGCCTTGATTTAATTTTCTTTCTTTTTTAAAAAAAATATTGTTTTATTGATTTCACAAAGGAAGGGAGAGGGAGAGATAGAAACATCAATGATGAGAATCATTGATTGGCTGCCTCCTGCACGCCCCCTACTGGGAATCGAGCCACAACCGGGGCACGTGCCCTTTACTGGAATTGAACCTGGAACTCTTCAGTCCGCTGGCCAACGACACTCTGTCCACTGAGCCAAACCAGCTAGGGCTGTTTAATTTTCACCCTGGGATTAAAGCTCTGCCCTTTGAATTGCTTCAGAGGAAATTTTTTCTCTTTACTATATGATAAACTGGCAAATATTTACCACATTTCTCAAATGATGCTTTCCTCAGCTTCCCCAATCAGTGATCACAAGTCATATGATCACAAGTCATGATTTCAGGACATATTTCTATTCTGATCAAATCTGTCCTAGTTGTCGATGTCCCCCAAACGGTATGAAGCCCAAGTCAAAGAAGAATGTTCCCTCTGTGCTTGTAGTGCGACCAGCCCTCCTTTGTTGCACACACTGTACTTCTGCTGATGTGGCTAAAGTCTTCGGAAGTCTTTTGGCAAAAGTACATTCATGCAGAACTCCCAGGTGTTCTTCCCATGGATTCTTCTCAAGGCATAACTCCTGCAACCCCTACTTTCAGAATTCATATGTTTTTAGCCTACATGTAGAACACTTTTTCCTGTTAAATTTCACCTGCATTCCAACTTGTGGAAGTGCTTTTTGAATCCTGATTCTGTATTCCATCTTGTTGGCTGTCCCTAGTCTGGTCTCACTGTAAATTTGTTAGCCATAATGTTTATGGCTTCAAGTTGTTGATAAAAATGCTGAACAGGGTAAAGGACAAAACCCTGTCATATGTCACCGGAGACCCCTTTTTCAAACACTGATCAATATTCTTTGAGTATGATTATCCAGCCAGCTCTGGATCTACCTTTTCCTCTTTCCTATGTCTTCTCTTTCACCCTCTCTTTTCTGGCTGGTTTACCTTGTAAACATTTTTTTTGTTTTTATCATGTGTGTTTTTTCATATATTTTTTATTGCTTTCAGAGAGGAAGGGAGAGGAAGAGAGAGATAGAAACATCAATGATGAGAGAGCATCATTGATTGGCTGCCTCCTGCATGCCCTCCACTGGGGTTTGAGCCCCCAACCTAGGCATGTGCTCTGACCAGGAATTAAACTCTGACCTCCTGGTTCATGGGTCGATGCTCAACCACTGAGCCACACCGGCCAGGCTTGTAAACATTTTTTAAACCACTTTCTTTCCTGAAAATATCTTCCCATGACCCTGTATTTTCCTCTGAAGCTGCCCCTATTTTTCTCATTCCCTTATTGGCTACATTTTTTGAAAGACCGGTCTATACTTTCTCTCTTGCCACCCAGAAAAGTGAACTGGCTGGTCTGACTTCTGCCCTCACCAACTCCAAATAAACTGCTTACACAGAGATCAGTAACAGCTTCTGAATTGCCAAATCCTGTGGACACCTTTCTGTCTTTGTCTTATTTAATTTCACTTTTGCATTTGGCATCAAAAACCACTGCCTTCTTCTTAAAAAGTTCTCTTCCCATGACTTGCCATGGGCCCATCACATGGCTCTCCCAGATCTTTCCTAGCTCTGAGCATTCCTTCTCATTCTCCCTGGGTGGCTCCTGTTCTTCACCTGCCCCTACACCCCTCAGCTTTCTACCTACGGTTCTGTCTTTTCTCTTCTTTTTATTTGTTCGTTTGTATGCTTATTTAAAACAACTAACTCTGAGCCATTCTATGTGCCATGTACCATATTGGATAGTAAGATACAACCATTCATGTACCACGGTCCCCGCCCTCAAGGAGCTCAGGCTGACAGTCATACATGTGATGAGTGCCTGAAGAGAGGAGAAATAGGAAAAGGTATTATAGGAGCCAAGAGGAATGCATGAGCCAACCTGGAGAGGGTGGAAATGATTCCACAGAAAGAGTAACGTGAAAATCGGCATTAAAGGATGAGTAGAGCTTTATTAAGCTCTCTGAAAAACCCTTCATTTCTGAATCCACCACCTTACCATTTGTATCACTACAACACAGTTCCAAAATGTTCCTATTCCCATCTCATTCCTTGTTCGCCCTGACTGCACCTCCTCAATCTATTCTCCACACTGATGGTGCAGATGAGTCCAAATGCAGATCTGATTCTTTGTAAAATACTTGATTGACTTCCTTTGCTATAGAATAATCTCTAAACTCTTCAGCATGGTATGTACAGTCTTTCTTAGGAATCTGGCCGTGATTGAACCTGCCCGCTCCTTGGGGGAACTTTTTGCTTGGCAGGTCATCTTGCCCTCTATGATAGGGTCCAGCTCAGGTGGTCATGAGAAACGCAGCCTATTGAAGACATTCTCCCACACTGACATCGGGTGAACTTCGAAGAAGGCTCCCCCTACCCACCCAAGCTCACAAAGCCTACACCAGATGGCCTCTGGAGGATTCCTGCAGCCACCTTCCTACCCCACTGCCCACGTGGCTCTCCCAGGCTGCAGCAAAGCCCTGCAGTGTGGACAGACAGAGAAAAGAGCAGGGCAGTTGTTGCCCAAAAGAGAAAGATCAGAAAGGAAGAATCTGTAAAGCATGTGCACAGAATAATGGGCTTCATGAATACTTAGCATAAGGAAGAGAGGGAAAAAAATCTGTATAGCAGGCAGTTTTTGTAAAGCGTTGAACTGTACCACACATCACCCCCTGACAGGCCCTGATGTTAGCTCCTGGAATGGATCACAAGAGACTCATTAGAAAAAACAAATATTATCGCACGCTGAAATGATTTATGGAGAAAAATGAAAAATTTTGTGTTGCTGCGTTCCCTCTCACTCACTCCCCCTCGCCTGTGCCTTCTTATGGGGAAGTTATTTATGGCTCCAGACCCTTAACAAGAGAACAGCAAAGCTCTGAGCTGATCACTCCTGCAAACTGCCTACATTTGATTTTTATTAGTGACTTAAAGCTTCCTTTTTTTTCTTTATTGTCCTGGGTGAACCAAAATGCATTTTAATGCCTGCTTTTCAGGCCAGATAAGAAATGTATATATGCCTCCCACACAGACCAGCCACTGCAGTGTCTCTGTCCAGAACCGAGGGTGATGTGGAAGTGGGGAGAGAGAAAGACCACACTCTCTGAGCAGACAAGCCCTGTGCCATGAAAAAGGGGCACTTGACCCATCTCCCCCTTGTGTGGTGGCCACTGGGTACAACAGATCAGGTTCCCTATTGAAGGCAGAGACTGGACCATGTAAGTTTTGGATGAGGAAGGGAGACAGTAATTAGCATTTGCTATATGCCAGGCATTATTCTAGGTGTTCACACTTAGATTATTTCACTTCGTTTTCCTAACCAACTGGTCATTATGGAAGAAGAAAGTCAAGCAACTTACCCAAAGTCACACAGCTAGTAATTGACTGAGCCAGGGTGAAAATCAGGTGCATCTCAGGCCATCGTCTGTGTTTTTCCCTCTGTACACATTGTCTCCTGGATTGAGTCATGATGTCTCTAGAATCGCAACTTCTGAGCTCTATTTGGAAGGTTCCTCAGAGACCTATTTCATAGTCCCATCTTCTGCCCCTCATAGACGTCCCCCCTTTTCCGTCCTAGACAGGTCACCACCAGGCCCCTGTGGACGGTGTTCTTTCAAGACAGCCCAGGGCCAGTGGAACAATTCTGGGCAGTCCCACGTGCTTCTCACCCTGAACAGTGAGCTGAGCATTTCCAGTGTGGTCAGATGCTTTCCCATTCTGGTCATCTCACTTGGGAACACTGCAACTGTCAGCATCCCTCTCACCATAGGTCTCTTGGATATAGGTAATTTTTCACATAAAATCTTGAGAAAATTCCTCTAAAGAAAAGTTTTAGCCGACGAAGTCCCTGACTGGAGTGTGGGCCTTGCTTCCCTCGCTGAGGCGACTAGGACCTGTGCTACAAGAAAGTCTGGATTGATCTAACTAACCCTGATCACCAGTTCTGCCTGGTTTCTGTGACCTTCGACCTCTGTCTCTGCACTCCTGTCCTCTGGGCCCTAGAGTCTCTCTAGCTGCTCAGCATACAAATGATGGCAGCACTGAGCCAAGAACACAGTGGGTACCAATGCAGACCCTGGTGAACCTTCAAGGCAATGTTACAGGAACCATCTTTTTTTGTTGTTTTTTTTGTTACAGTATTTCCATTCTGATTCAGCAAACAGTGAGCTCCTACAGTGGAGCAGACAGCTAACAAAGATGCATAAGAAATCTCGGTGGGCAGGTGCTGACCAGGTCCTTCACCTGTATCTGGGTGCCCCTGGTCTGAGGCTGTGGCCTCTGAGGACACAGCCAGTGGTGGGTTACAAACTGAGCCTTAAGTGACTAGCCTTGGAAAACGCCCTGCTGGTGCCTCTGTACTCAGGTCACCCCGTGGAATAGGAGGAAGTAGGGGACTCGTGCAGAAAAAGCTTCAGGGCACAATCCCAGCTAATCCTAACCTGTGCTCTCCCTTCCTCAGTCTCTCCCAGGGGCAGCTAGGCTTCCAGGAAGGGAGGATGGGGTTATTGATGACACAGAGCCCGGAGCCCCTGATGAAAGGCCATGGGGGCTACACTTCAGTGTGTTCCTTAACTCACTCTGACATCTGAACAGAAGGAAGGGCCAATGACTGAAGAGCAGCCCAACCCCTTACCCCCACCCCCGCCCCCATTTAATCCCCAGAAGAGCAGGGAGCCTGGGCATTGCTGGCAGTTTCTCCTGAGCACTGGCTCTCCTTTGGCATACTGGACCAAGCCAAGCCAGAGAAAGCAAGGGCGCCCTGAGGTGCCTGGGGGTGAAAGGGTCTGAGCCTCTTACCCTACCCCAGCCCCGCCTAGGCCTGCGCTAGGCCGCGCTGGGCCTCATTCCTGGAGGCCCCGTCTCTCAGCAGTGTTGCTAGGTGCGGTGAGCCAGGCGCCTGCCACCGGCTGGCCAAGGCTCTGCCTGGAGACCAGTGGGGAGGCCGGGAAGAAGGGGCTGCATTATTTGGTTGATCCCTGCCTCCCTCCCCCAGCCTCAGCACAGTGAGCTTTCCGGAGGGATGGTTATGAGCCAGCCCATCCCCAGGCCTTCCTCTTTGTGCAGAGACCTCCCCGTCAGACCCCCCACCTTTGCTCACTACCCCCTCCCCCTTCCCTCTGGTTCAGTAGAGCCAGAGTTAAGCCCGGGGTTAATGCCCAGTGACACCTGCAGGTTGGCTAGTGTTGTTGACATGGGGGTGGGGGGAGGGGAGGGGTGATGGGGGAGATCGTTGGTGGCTTTATTATGGAGAACTCAGCAGGCCTGGGGCCTTCTATTGTCCAAGTGGCAAATAAATAAATAGGAGAAAGTAAGTCTTCCCCATGGCTTACCGACGGGAGGTTAACAGCTGGACATGACATGACAAATTGGGCATTTTTCTTTGGGGACTGATCCTTACAGCAGCTAGCAGGGAGAATGAGGGAGGGAGGGGGGAGTTGAGAGAGAAAGAAAGCAAGCTGGAGCACAGACCAAGCTAGTCACCGAAGTGGACGCTGCGTGTGCATGGACATGGGTACGTGACTGGGGTGGACAGGGGGCATGGCATCGTATTTTGGATAGTTGGGGAGGGGGGAAATTTTGCGTGTCTGCCTCAGGAGTGAATTCCAGAGCCCCAGAAGCTGGGTATCTGGCTGTGGGGGTAGATACCCTTGGGATCTGTCTCCTTGGACCCCTCCCAGCAGCTCCTGCCAAATGGAAAACCGAAAGGTCAACATTGGCTCTGGTCCTAAAGGTTCTCCCTCCAGATGGGTGGGATTACTGGGCAGCTGAAAGTAGAGAGCCAGCAGCGTATCTCAAGCCTGAGACTGCAGGGCAGGCTCTTGCGAGTATGCCCAGTTGGCTGGAACTGGTCCCAGCTGGGCAGCTCAGCGTCCCACTTGTGTCTGTAGCTGGGGTCAGGGAGCAAGCAGCTCTCCTCTGGCCCCACTCACCTTCTTTCTCTTCCCCAGGGAGTGTCCAGCAAGAGGTCTGAAGGCCCAGAGGAAGCAACCTCTCTCAAACAATTTCAGTTGCCCCCCTATAAATTGGAGGTGGGGAGGGGCCCAGGACAGAGCAGGAGCCCATGAAGAATGCTTGATATTTGCCAGGCCCAGAAACCATTCAAGCCAAGGACCACTCTCCCTCACCTTTTTTCTGAGGCAGCAGAGTATATCCCATCCTGTTCCTCCTCTTCTTGGCCCTGTGGTCTTGACATGCTATTTAACCTCTCTAAGCCTCAGTATTCTTACAGATAAAATGGGGTAATACAGCACCTCCCCCATAGGCCATTGTGAGGTTTAAATGAGTTAATGCATGAAGTGCTGAGCGCAGAATATGACACTGACATGTGATAAATCCTTTATAAATGCTACTTAGTGTTGCTCGAGATAGCCAACCTTTTCCTCCTTTTTGCCCTGTGTTTTAAGATTGACCAAGCAAGGATCCTATGGAACTGTCCTGGAGAGGGAGGAAGTGCATACCCAGTTCACATGCACAGAATTAGAGCTCCAAACGCTAAGCAGATAGCCTAGGGCAGTGGTTCTCAACCTGTGGGTCGCGACCCCTTTGGAGGTCGTATGACCCTTTCACTGGGGTCGCCTAAGACCATCAGAAAACACATATATAATTACATATTATTTTTGTGATTAATCACTATGCTTTAATTATGTTCAATTTGTAACAATGAAATTGGGGGGGTCACCACAACATGAGGAACTGTATTAAAGGGTCGAGGCATGAGGAAGGTTGAGAACCACTGGCCTAGGGCCTTTATACAACCTTGCCTGCAAAAATCACTCCTTCCCCTCACTCTTACAAAACTCGTGTTTCTGGTGGGTTGCAGGGAGAGTCTTCGCTGGCAGTGATTCTGCTCCCTACCCACTCCATGGGGGAGCCTGGCCAAAGTTCGGGGATATTTGGAGGGAAGAGAAGATTCCTGTCTTTCTGGAGAATTTGTGGTTGGTTTTTCTGGAAGGCATAGTCTGCATTCTCCCTCTGGGACCAGAGAAAAACCACAGGAAAATAGTGAGAGAAGCTAAAGTAATTCATTCAAGGAGTACTTATTGAACACTCACCAAGTGTCAAGCACTACTCTACATACAGGGGATAAACCCATAAACAAAGCAGGCAAAAACCCCTGCCCTCGGCAAAGCTTATATGTCAGGTCTAAGAAAGGCACCTCGCGGGGGACACCTCAGAGCTGCTCCACCCCTTGCATGCGTGGCCATGGCCTCTTGTGATCCCTCCCTGATGCTCTCTTCCTGTTGGATTCACATCAGGCCTGCATGGGAAGGCCAGTCATAAAGGGGCTGGGAGGGAGCAGGACTCCAGAGAAGAGCTGAGGGAACATTTGGTACCCATTGGTTGGAGAAAACAGTTTCTGATGAGTAACAGAAGCTTCATTAAAGGGAGGTTTGGGAGGAGGAGGAGAAACGTGGAGAAGGAAGCTGCCCTGTGTTGCGTTCTGATTCCATGCCAGAACACGAGGCACTTCGCACACATTGTCCAGTGCCATCCTCACAGGCACTCAGCAAGGCAATTCATTTTATTCTCATCATACACATAAGGACACTGAGAGTCAGAGGAGTGTGTGACTTATCCAAGACCTATAGCTTGTAATGAGGAGAATTGGATTCGAATCCAGAGGCTTTATTCTTTCCTCTGCCCATCATGCTCCATGTTGGTTTGCTGGATGGAGGAAGCCTCCCAGGGGCCTCAAAGGCAACAACCGTGGAGGAGGCAGAGGCTGGGAGAGCTGGTTGGACTGTCGAGGTGTTCAAAGGGCAAAGGAGAGAGACATCTAGAGAGGGAGAAAGAGTGGGTGAAACCTGGAGGCCCCATAAAAGAGCATGTGCAACCTCCTCATCAGAAAACCATTCACATTTGCAGTCCGTGTCCTTGCTCCTACCTCACTGCAAATCGTTCCGTACGAGGTGAGGACCAATCTGAACCTGAGAGAGACGGGACTGGTTCTCCGAAGCTCTTTACCAGACCACAGAACCAAAGGGGTGGAAGGTTTGTAGATAGGAGGCTTGAAAGCTGTAGGACCTTCACAGATGACAAAGACAGTAAGCACGTCATGTCAGCTCCCATGCATGACCAGATGGGCTTCTCATGCAGGTTATGGGAGGAACTGGGGAGCTCACTCTCAGCCTTGGTGGTTCTGACCATTCAGCCTCGTCACAGCCAGTACCAAAGGCCCAGAGCCTTGGCTCAGTGGCCCCATGACCAGGACTTCTACCTGGAGAATCACTTGTACTGTAAGGATCTGAGAGCAGGATCTACACAGGAGCTTTCATCTTCCAGGAAGTCCCTTCCCCCCAACCCCCTGCTACTCACTCCCCTATATAATATTCCACGTTAGAGCTCATAAATGCTGCTGCGGGTCCCCAGCCTGATTGAATTTGGAAGCCATTGTTTACAGACGTCTGGCTGTACAGGGGGATTTATTGAATTTTCCATGAAATGTTGCTCCCCTAATGCTGTAAAAGGCAAGCAGCCCACATCAGAGGAGCCCTGCGTTACAGGATCATGTTACCCCGAGATGGAGTGCTTGCTTCAGAATCATTGACACACCCAGCTCCAGCTACCAGCAAGCAAGACGGGCCTCGGAGATCACTCCCAGCCCTTCCCTGGAACCCCAAAGCTGGGACTTCTGAGGCAGCTTCTGCCCCTTCATCCCCCTCAGCCCACTTGCAGTCAGTCTCAAAGCCCTGGGGTCTCTGTCTCAAACAGATCTTTCTAATCTACTCTTCCTTCTCCAACCCACCTGCTACTGCCTAGTTCAACCATGGCACTGCTACAGTAGCCTGGCCAGTCTCCCCCTCTATTATACCATCTACTGCAGGTGACACATAATAAGTGTTCAATAAATGTTTGTTTGGGGAGGGAAGAGGAGGAGTTGGGGCTAAAATAAGGCAGGAAAGAATCAAGGTATTCATGAGTGTCACAGGTTGGAGGGTGTCCATCCTCCAGGGTCACTGGCACACTGGCCCTGGGGATTTCTGAACACGAGAAGCCCCGGGACAGGGAAGAGCATTGCCAACACCTGTGGGACAGGTGCAGTGGAGATGTGTCCTTGTGTGCATCACAAGAGTACAACTGGACCAAGTGTCCCCTGTTTTAAAAATCACATAAACCTTCATCACTCCTTGAGTTTCTGTCCCCTTCACGGCCTCACTGCTCAAAAGTTTATATTTAACCACCTCTACTTTGCACCATCCTACCTCTTTATTGAATCTGTCCTCTTAAAGGTCATTAATCCAAATCCCCAAGTCTGAGTCCTTGCCCTTCTTAGCATCTCTTCAGCTGACCTGCTGGCCACCTATTTGGAAACCACCTTCTCTCTCTGATAACATGCTCCTTGTTCTCCTTGCAGACAGTTCGTCCTCTGCCTCTTTGCCCTCCTCCCACCCTAAATAAAAGTAGGTGTTTTTCAGTGTTCTTTGACCCTCTTCTCTCAGTGCGCACTTTAATCTGATGATCTCATCCGTTCCTGCGGCTGCAGCTCTCATCTCTGTTTAGAGGACTCCTGAATACAAAGCTCCAAATCTGACCTCTGACTGCTCTGATCCCATTTATCCAACTGCCTGGCGAATATCTTCAGTGCTGTGTCCCATAGACAGCACAAAAGTGAATCCATCTTCTGGCCCCCACGCCCATCATAATTCCCCTTCAGTGGTCCTTATTTCTGTTGATGACATTATCATCCTTTCAGTTCCCCAGTCATGAAATCTTGAAGTGATCTTTGCTATAGATGCTCTAGACCCATGTATCCACTGAATAGTGAATATATCTCCACCTGGGCCAAACCTCATCTTATCACTGCCATTATTACACCTCCATACACATTCTCCTTTATTTCTCTCTCAGCATGAACAGCACCACACTCCTCCCAGGCACCTAAGGCAGAAACCTAGGTGTCCTCACTCTCTTTTATCTTGGCCTCAGATCCCCCGTGATCCATAAGTCACTAAATCCAATAGATTCTTTATCATCCCTTATATATGTCTTCTTTTCTCCAGCCCCTGCTACTGACTTAGTTCAGACCCTCCATATGTCTCAGTTATATTAGTTTAAATCCTTCCAACTGGTGTTCACCATCCAGTCTTTCTACCACCTGTCCTTCACCCTGCTGCTAGCATGATCTTGCTAAAATGCTACTCTCATACCAGCCCCAAATCCTCCAAAAGCTCCCTGTTGCTCCCAGGATAATACTGAAGCTCTCTGACGCCTCCAAGCATTTGCACATGCTATTCCCTTTACCTTATCAAGCTCTTCTCCACCCAAGCTCCCCGCACTCCTTCACTCAGCCTCTATTTGTTACACTCCAGATCATTCTTTAAGACTCAGCCCAAAGGTCCACTCCTTTGGGAAGCCTCCCCCAACCTCTCTGGGCATATATGAGCCCTTCTTACCGCGAAGCACTTTGCTCATGCCACTGTCAGAAGAGGTATGATGTAGCCTCGTCATGTTTGGTGTCCACGGCCATCTGCCTCGACTAGGCAGTATCCTACTCATTTCACTGGCCCAGCACCTAGCACAATGCCTTACGTCTGGAAGGCTCTCTATGAATGGTTGCTAAACACAGGTCAAATTTAGGTAAAGGAGGCACCGCATACCCACCAAGGAAACTTCATCTGCACGTGGGATTTTCCTCACTCCATCTTTCCTATGGTTCTCAAAGGGGGCAGATTCCAAGATGGTCATTTCTCTCTTGCATCGCATTGTTCCTAGATTGACCCCCCTGTGTGCAGTGGTATGAGCTATTCACCAGCGCCCGGTTCCTGTTTTATAACTCCCTCTCTCTCCCCCAGCCTTCACCAGCTTGATCTGTCATCCCTCCCAGTCCTGCCTCCCCAGTCTAGCGACCTCTTCCCCTTCCTCTCTCTGGCTCTTTGCTGGGAGACTCCTAGTCTCTCCTACTCCTCCCTCCAGGGTGAGTGAAGGACCTTAGAGGGAAAACAATGGTCCTCCAGAGAGAGCATGTGTTCACCACGTTAGGAAAACATAAAAGCTGCAGGGGCCAGCCTGGAGGAGTGGGGCTCCAGCCATGGAGAGTCCCCACACCAGCCTCTTAGCTTGCAGACAGACCCACCATTGCCCTGAGTTGGGGGTAGGCAATGACTGTGGAGAGAAGTAGCAGGGCATTGTTTTCTCAGATTTAATTGGTTTATTTATCCTATGCCTCGGCTCCATCTTTCCAACCTCCAAAGAGAGAAGCATCAAGGGCTCCAAGCCACCATTAGAGCCCTGTCCTCAGCCTGCAGCTCTGCAGGGACCCGGGGCCAAGCTGAGAATTTTGGAGTTTTTCCCCTGTAGGGTGAAGGCCTTGGAGGCTTTAGGCACTAAGGCCCAATTGCTCAGAGAGATAGAAAGAGAGCCAATAGATCAAGAAGAGGGTATAAGTCAGGCCTGAGTCCTCCTGACTGCTGACTGGTGACCCTCAACACTCCTCTTGGCAAGGCCAGGAGGTCTGGGGGGGCATTGGAGAGGTGGCCCAAGGCTGCTCCGGAGAGGAAGCCCGGACGACCCAGGTCTGGCCTCTCCCACAGCACCTGAATGAGGCAGGTGTGGAGTGGAGATATCTGGGGTCAGGAAAACATCCTCTGGAAAGGCCATTGAGTGCCAGGCACTGCCCTTGGTTTCACAGCATTCTGACAACATTCAGTCACCTGACCTTGAGGACAACAGGGCAAAGCTCCTCCCCTGGCTGCACAGGGAGAATCTGAGGGCTTATCATCAACCATGAGCTAATGGGAGGAAGAAGAAATGGGGAATCAGGAAAGCCCAAGATTCTAAAGATATGTAGAAAGGTTGCTTTCCCATCCTTAGGTGTAGGAACCTCTCCAGAGAGCAAAATCATGCCTACTCAGGTCTTGGCCCAGATTCATTCTCCACCTGGTCCCAGCCCCATGGTTAAGCCGCAGGAGGTGTTCCGAAGTGTAATATAGTTAGACTATGCATGAACGTTCTGTCCAACCCTTCTAGTCCTGAGCCTGCGAGTGGCCAGCTGCAATTCAGTGGAGAATCCAAGGAGTTCTCGGGCCTATGCTGTTCCCTAGGATGCTTCCCCTCACTCCTGTTCACCCACCCTCCCCCACCCCCAAATGTGTGCATTCTCCTAGTTCCATGGCATAGTTGAGCCATGCTTTCCGGAACCACGGGGACTCTGAGCAGGCCCAGACCCATTACCCAGGCTGTTCATTGAACATTGGATACCCCCTTGTACCTCTTTCTCAGCAGCACAGAAGCTGAAGTCACTATCTCCCCCTAACCCCCACCAAAATAGGCCCCTCTCCTTTCCTCCATGCTTCTGGGAGTAGCACCAAAGTTTACTGTCATCTTCAATTCTTGACTTTGTTTATCACCCATACCTAATAGACAGCAAGTCCTATCCATTTCCCCCCCCCCCCCTTATCTTTTCCCTTCCCACATCCACTCCCGAGGGGTGGGGGAAGAAAAAACATGATCCCACCTCCAAGAGATAACCACTATTAACTGTCTTTTTTCAATACAAGATTGAAAAGCACAGACCTTAGAATCAGGAATATTTGAATTTGAATCCTGGCTCTACCACTTAAAAACTATATGACTTTGAGCCTCTGTTTCCTCATCTGTAAAGTGGGCTATAATAGTATCTACTTTATAGAATAGTAGAAAGGATTAACTGAATATTGTAAGGAAGGTGCTTAACATAGTGCCTGCCATATAGTAATTAATGCTCAAGAAATGTTAGCTACAGATTTACAGAGAACTTACAAAGATCGTATACAATCCCTGTAGACCTCTCACCCAGCTTCCGCTAATGTTAACATCTTATATCACTGTAGAACCTTTATCAAAAAACTGAGAAATTAACATTGGTAGTGTTATTATTTAAACTATGAAATCTCCATTAACTAAATTACAGGCTGTATTTGGATTTCCCCAGATTTTTCTACTGATGCCCTTCCTCTGTTCCAGGGATTAATCCAGGATACTACATTCCATTTGTATCATGGTTTTTTCACTTATCATTATATCATAAGCATTTTCTAATTCCATTAGATATGCTTCCAAAACCCTTTTTCTAATGATGTTAAAGTATGTCATTGTTTAGTGCATGAAATATATTTAACCATTCTCCCTTTGATGAGTATTTATATGGTTTCCTTTATTTTATATTTTGCTATTATTAATAACTAGTAGCCATGCGCACGAATCCGTGTGCCAATAGCTCACCAGTGGCTCGCTGCTGCCCTCCAGTAGCTCTCCACCTGCTGCCCCGCCCTCCTATAGCATCGCCCTGCCCCTCCCTCATAGCTTGCTGCCCTGCCCCCTCCTGTAGCTCTCCACTGCCCTCTTGTAGCTCGCTGCCCCGCCCTCCTGCTGATCCGGTTGTTACCCTTCACGGAGTAATGACCATTTGCATATTACATCTTTATTATACTGATACACTGATGAACATTTTTGAACATATATATTTTTTTTTGAGAATTTCTGATAATTATATTAGAATCCTAGAAAATAAATTATTGGGTCAAAAGGTATGAACTTTTTGAAAATTGCTGATACATATTGATAGGCAGCTTTCCAGAAAGGTTACACTAGTTCACTATCGCATCAGCAGTGAATGATAAACCCATTTTTTAAAATTTATTGATTGATTTCAGAGAAAGCGGAATGGAGGGAGGGAAAGAGGAAAGGAGAGAGAGAGGGAGGGAGGGAGAGAGAGATTGTTGTTCCACTTATTTATCCATTCATTTGTTGCTTCTTGTATGTGCCCTGACTGGGGATCAAACCCACAATCTTGGTGCATCGGGATGATGCTCAAACCCACTGGTCAGCAAACTGCGGTTCTCAAGCCACATGCGGCTCTTTGGCCCCTTGAGTGTGGCTCTTCCACAAAATACCGACTTCTGCGCATGGGCCACAAAGTTTCAATCGCACTGTATGTGTGCGCCTGCACGTGGTATTTTGTGGAAGAGCCACACACAAGGGGCCAAAGAGCCGCATGTGGCTCGCGAGCCACATTTTCCCAACCACTGCTCTAACCAACTGAGCTACCTGACCAGGGCCAACCCAGTTTCTTAAACCATCATCCACATTATCCATTTTTAAATCTTCACTAATTCAATTAGCAAAAGAAAAAAAAGCCAATTTCTGCATTATTTTAACAACCTCCCCATTGATCCACTGATCTTCTTACCTCCAATTCACCTTGCACATCACCACCTAGCATAATCATGATGCCTAGCATAGTATCTAGAGCATGGTAAATGCTCCACAAATATTAGCTGAATATAAGAATGCATGAATGAATGATCTGAGCTATTCAGCTACCCAGTCATGACATTCTCTGAGTCTCAATTTAACTTCTCTTTAGCCATAGTACTCTCTGCATAGCTGTAGGAATGAGCATCTAAGTAGAGCTGTGAGACGCTGCCCAGGCCAAATGCCTGGGATTAAATTCCTGTTTGGTTTCTCCATAGTCTGCGCATCGATCCAGCAGGGATCATTATACTTATTGCATTGCACTTATTAATGCAATACTGAAAGACCCTTGGTAGACAAAGTGGGATGGGACCGAAGAGACTTGCTAAAACAAGTTTATGTCCAGCTCGTGTCGTATCTGTGAGGATGCCTGATGTACTAGTCAGGGTTCTGGCAGGAAACAGAGGTCCACAAATGGAGTAACTGAGGAAAGTTTAATGAAGAGACTATTTACAAAGAGAAGGTGGCCCCGGCCGGTTATGCTCAGTGGTTAGAGTGTCGGCCCTTGGAGTAGGGAATATTGGGTTCGATTCCTGGCCAAGGGCATATACCTCGTTTGCAGGATCCCTACCCCAGTTGGGGCATGTGAGAGGCAGCCAATAGATGCGCCTCTCTCACATTGATGTTTCTCTCTCTCCCTCTCTCCCTCCTTCCCTCCATCTCTTCATCTCACCATATCTTTCTGAAAAAGAAGAAGAAGAAGGTGAAGGATAGCAGGGGAGCCCTTAACACCCCAGATTCCAGAAAGAGCCCTGGCTATGACTATGATTGTGCTTAGGAGCTATGACCTTCATTAGAGGAAGAAGGAGCCAGGATAATATTTATCCCAATGGCTTCTCTCGTCCTGTCCTCTGATGTCCTCCATGTGTTAAACCAAATAGGAACCCTGAAGGCAAGGGAACTTGGTTGAGGCAGTCAATAGAAATTGGCTACCAGGGCATAGGACAGGGGGAGAAGGATGGTGTGTGGAGCTGGAGGAGCAGACATCCAGGCAACCCCTACCCTGGAGAACTGAGGCAGGATGGAGATGAGGAGGGCTGGGTCTCCTTGCCCACTCAAGCTTTGCCCAGGACAAAGAACAAGAGCCTCTGACGAGGCCAAGCCCAGAATTTGGGGTGTGGCAGCCTGGTGAGGAACTCTTATATCACTGTGTACAGGGTGTCCTTCTCACCTGCCTTACTCCTCTGCTATCTCACTCCCCTAGCATAGTACTAGGCCCCGAACTAAGACAGAAAAGGAATCCTGGCACAGACCTCAAGATTACACTCCCTGATCTGTTCATACTCAACAAAGCACTCTGTCCTGAAGAGCCAAGAACCTGCCAACACTTTCTTCAGTGTGTATGTTAGAGCCAAGAACTGCAATATTAGACCCAAGGACATTTGGTCTAATGTCCCAATGTGGGGGGTCATTGATCTGGGGCTGAGAATCAGCTAAGAAGAGAATGAGAACACAGAAAGATCTAACTTTTGTCTAGAAATCATCTAACGTACCTGTGAGTCCAGAGAACCCAATGTTCCATAACAGTCCAGTTCCTGCTGCAGCCAGGTGGGAAGCCAGTCCAGGGCCCAGCTGGAACTTCTCAGCAAGCAGGCAGAAAGCAATGGCCTTCCCAGCTCACCTTCCCACCCATCCCTCCACTCTGTCTTGGTCTCTTCCTCTTTATCCTCACTGCTCCCATCGTTCTAGCTCAGACCCGTCCTCATCCTTTCTCCTAGATTTCTGCAATTAGCTTCTTAGTCTCCTTGCCCACAATTCTGATTCCTTAATTCTTCCTCCACACTATTTCGGGAGTAATATTTCTAAACCACAAATTCAATCATGTCTTAGCCCTTTCTTAACTCCCTTCAATAGCTCCTTTTTGCCTATAGAATCAAGTCCAGACTCTTTGGTATGGTGTACAAAGCCCTTTATTATCTGACCTACCTACCTCCTCAGTCTCAGCCTCTATGGCACCTCTAGGCATACCCTAAATTCCAGCTATACTGGAAGTACTTCCTGTGAAAGTACCAATTTATTCTTACCTCCATGACTTTGCACATACCCTTCCCTCTGCCTAGAATGCCCTCTGTCCAATCATCCACCATTGAACTCATATTCATCTTCTAAGACCCAGCTCAAGGGACACGTCCTTCTTAAAACCTTCCTTGGTGTTGCTGATCCCAGAACTTATTTCTGCCACCACACTATTTTCTAATTATCTGTCCACATGTGTTTTTTTCCACACCAGACTGTGAGCTTCTTAAAGACAGGTACTGTATTTCCTCAGATGTAGCACAGTGCCTGGCACATAAAGCATGCTCCATAAATAGCCAGTTAATGACGGCCTGAATAAACAGGTGATTCCCTTTTCTGTCTCCAGACTTGGCTGCAGTCCTGTGATAAACCCGTCTTCTTTCTAATGCCACTTCCCCAGATGAGCTGGATATCGCCTTTCCTCTCTTGTCTCATCCTGGCGGCTCCTAGTATTCATTTTTAACCAAAGTTCACTTCTATACAAATGTTTCTGGAAAGGGAAGGTCTACCCAGAGAGCTCACAGCATGGCCGAGCTGAAAGTCCTGGCCCACTGAGAACCCCAGGAGGCCGGAAATGACAATCCCTGTGCTACTGGGGAAACTCAGGGCCTCGTTCTGCATCTGTCTAGGGGCTGGGCTGAGGAGCTTCCTTCTGCTTAACTCTGAAATCTACCGGTTATTTTGAGGCTTAAATTTAAAAGCTACTAGAATCCCTTTCTGCCCCTTTTCGTCGCAGGGCCAGATTGTCACAGGATCTTGAGGGTCTTAGGAGTTCTCACCCTGCTTTTATTCTCCATAGGGTAGCCCGGATTTTCCTTTGCTGTTCTGCCTGACTCTGTTCTCCTCCAAGTATTCATATTCATTCTTTCTCTCTCTCTCTCTCTCTCTCTCTCTCTCTCTCTCTCTCTCTCTCTCTCTCTCTCTCTCTCTCTCTCCCCCCTTTTCCCCTTCTTCCTCTCCCTTCTCCCTACCTTATATTAACTATACCTAAACATGTTCTTCATTTTTCCACCCCCAAATCTTGTGACTTATCATTCCCTCTTTCTGGAACACTTCTATTTCCTTTTCCACTTACTAAAAACTGACTTGTTCTTCAATGCCCATTTCAAATATCACCTTCTCCATAAAACCTTTTTTGATCCCTATTCCAAACCTTACAGAATCTCTCCCTTCTTTGAATGCCCATAGTCTCCTGCATTTTTCTTACAGCACTTCGTGTCCACCCTGTGTTCACAGTGTTCTTTCTAATCCTCTTATAAAAGTGTAAGCTTCTGCATAGAAACTGTTCAGGTTTACATCCTGCACAATGCTTTGTCATAGTAGGTACCCAATGAATATTTATTACATTGAGTTGAAACACCTTAAAAGCTGGGATCATCCATATTCATTCGTTCATTCACCAAACAAACCCTGATTTAGGGACATATATGACTCTGTCTTTCATAACTTTGTCCAAACACTTTTTAATTCATTTATTTTTCTGCTAAACCCATCATTTGAGATAATGACTTTCTTAAGTTTACTGGCCACTGTGTAAAATATCAATCTTCTTTGTTCAGCCCCAAGATGCTCAAGTTTGCAAGCAAACCCACTTTGCCCAGAGTTTCGGGATTTTCTGAGGATGTCTCTAGTCACCGTCGCTACACCATTTGTGATTTCCTGCACGTCCCCTAGCAGCCTTCACATTTGCACACTGGAGAGTAAGTCATTTAGCCTTTCCTACTAAGGAGATTCTGCACCCCTCGATCTCCTTCAAGGCAGTACACACGCCACAGTGGAGCCTGCAGGTAGTACTGCTCCAGCTGGACACCTCGAGGAGGAGGTGCTCCTCTGTAAATATCTCACTCACGGCTCTCTTAGTCCTTTGGCCAACAGCCTCGGGGAACTGTCTAAATGAAGAAGGATTTCCAGGTCCTTTGCCAGAACTGAGGCTGACCATGCAGAGTTGAGCACTGGAGAGGGGGTTTTGATGTGTTTATCACAAAAGGCACTGCCTTGCACTTGCCCACATTTAATTGAGTCTGTACCCTTTTGCCCTGAAGTCTTCCTGCCAAACTGGCATTAAAAGGATCCAGGAAAACATCCCATGGCCCCTCCCCCACCATAAATACAGATACACACCAAGGGTCATACCTTTCCTTGGCTGGATGCCTGGGCTCATTTCTGGAAGAGTCCTTACACCGGGCGAGAGAGCCATCTCTTCCATTCTCCCTGTCTGTCTAATCAGACACAAAACACCTACGCCTTCGAGGACCTAATGGTAAGTAGGCTTTGGGGATAAAATAGGCACACATGGTAGTACTATTAATAGTAGTATCTACTGCTTTTTGAGCTTGTCCTACATGCCAGGTACTTTATATACATTATTTTGAGTATCAAGTTTAATCTCTACAACAGCCATACAACGTGAGTATTTTAACCCCATTTTTCAAGATAAAGACACCAAGGCACAGAGAGGTTAAATAACTTCCCCAAGATCACACAGCTAGTAAGTTCACAGAGCTAAAATTAAGACCCAGGTGTGTCTTGCTCCAATACCTGTCCCTGACCACTACATTTCATGATCTCAACACTTGACAATTACACAGCATGTAGAAGTCCTGAGGAAAGGGCTTCGTTATTGGACTTTTCTGGTCTCTTCCAGGTTGCCTGTCACCTATCTCAAGCTAATCTTTTCAGATCTTAGCTTAAACCTCCTTTCCTCAGGGAAGCTTTCCCCAGCCCTCGTCATTTATTCCCGTAAAACCTGTCCTTGTCCCTCACAGCTGTATATAGACAGTTGTTTGTTTAATATCTTTCTTTCCGACTAGAAAGCAGTTTGGTCTCCGTTCTGTCCCTAGTAGCTAGCACAGTGGCTGGCATATAGTAGATGTTCATTAAACTTACCTTTCTTAGAATGTCTCCCTCATGGAGCTTCATTGGCTTTCCAACCCTTTCCTTCTCCCCCGCTTGGAGCAGGACACCCCGGGCCAGCCCTCCTCTGCCACCTCTACCTTACCTCTAGAACTTTCTTCAGTGGTGCCAGCTCCAACATCCCCAGCCTCAGCCTTGGGCCTTCTCTTGGCTACACAGGAGTTTTATTTACATTTCGTGCTGTTCTGTGGAAGCAGGGCATCCCCTCAGCCCAGCGGGGCAGGGTGCTGACAGGAGCAGCCAATAGCCAAGATACAAGGTTTCCCTTTGCTAAGCTTTTTCCTAGGAATGATTTAGGGCCCTGAACAGATAAGTGAAGAGCAAACCCGCAATGAAGTCAGCACTCTGCTTATTAAGTGGAAAAAGCTGTGCTCGGCTTATTGAAACGTTCATTAGACAGATATATAGAGACGAGACAGAGGGAGGGGGGGCAGGCAGTACCACAGGATCAGAGGAGGCCGGGGGCAGCTCAGGGAGACCGCGGTCTAGCCCAGAAGGAAAAGGAGTGGGGGCTGGCGCAGGTGGGTGGTGTGGCACCTGTGAGGAGGAGGGCACAGCTCTGACTCATGGGAAGGAGAACAGGAGGAGGGAGCTGGCCAGCTGGCGCTGCTGTCTCCATGGG
The DNA here is from genome assembly GCF_014108235.1 of Myotis myotis. NCBI lineage: Eukaryota > Metazoa > Chordata > Mammalia > Chiroptera > Vespertilionidae > Myotis > Myotis myotis. The sequence continues at coordinate 27,176,665 of NW_023416324.1, read as the reverse complement.
GCAGTGGGTGGAGGGGACTTGGCCCAAGGGGGCTGAGGCATTTTGGTCCATTTTCGGAAATGCCCACTTCTCTGCATCAAATGTTGCTCTCTTTGTCCAGGCACATAACTTCTGAAAAACTCTGAGCCCGTTCATTTGTCTACTGTGAAGGCGAGAGAGTGACCTGTGCTTTGCCAGGAAGAAGGGGCCCCGTGCAGAGAAGCATGGAGAAGCTCCCATCCTGCCCCCTCTGAGGGACCCTTCTCTCTGGCAAAGCCCCACTCCCCTGCCTACAGCTCCATCGGCCCTAAGCTCCCTCTAGGAAGGGCGGTTCCGGGGGTGGGAGCTGAGGCCTGCTGGGCCCCTCAGACCAGGCAGAGTCCTGGCTCCTTGAGCACTCTCCAGGCATCCTGTCTCCTGGCCCTCTCAGTGTCCATCCAGGATGCCCCACAGAACTCAGAGCTCCAGAGCGGGGTGGCCTTAAAAAGAGACAGCCACTTGCTGACTGTGCCATCTCTTGCGACATGGTGACAACTTGTAGTGAGCAGGAATGTGTCTGATCTTCCTACGTCCCCAGCACTAGACCAGAGCCTGCCCCCCAGTAATGTATTTCAGAGAGGAAGGTAGAGGGAGAAAGAGATAGAAACATCAATGATGAGAGAGAATCACCGGCTGCCTCCTACATGCCCCCGCACTGGGGATCGAGCCTGAAATCAAACCGTGACCTCCTGGTTCGTAGGTCAGTGCTCAACCTCTGAGCCACACCGGCTGGGCAAAGGCTTCTTTATGTAAAGTTGAGCTGGTGGCTGATTAAGTGAGTGAAAAATCTGTCAGATATTGAAAGGGGGGGGGGGGGAATCATGATGTGGCTCTAGGAGCAGGCACTGTTTCCAAACAAAAAAAAATAGCCTCAAGACTTTCCACTATCTTCAGATTTCTTTCTTCCCTTCATCAGTTTGATTCCTAGAGAACAGAAGTGATGGTGACCAAATTGGTAAGAGAAAGGACACTGGCAGGAAACGTATGGGAATAGAACAGTAAAAATAGTATCTTTAGAGTTTCAGGGTGTTTTCACACAGATGATCTCAATGACTCCTCATTCACTTGTCCCACAAATAGTTGTTGGATTTCTGTTACCTGCCAGGCACAGCCCAAGCACTAGGTCACTGCCACGAATGAGACCCTCACTGTTTCTACCCTTGTGTAGGATGGCTTTGTGGAATGCAACTGCCATAACAATTCTGCATTGATTATTTTGTCCAGCAAACAGTGAAGCCAAGCTAGACTCCTGGGGATGGAGAAGTGAATCAGACATGAATCCTGCCCTAGAGGAGTTTACAGTCTATGAAGCGTATGTTCAAGGAGACAGACAATTATCAAACAGTGTGAAAATGCATTGAGAGGAAGCCTTCCTGAAGATGTCTGAGCTCAGTCCTTAAAAAAGAGCACATGTTCACAAACCGTTCAGAGAGGAGAAATTTCTATGCAGACAGAGTAAGGATTTGACAACCCAAATAGTTCAGCCATGGTGGAAAATAGTGGGAAATGGTGTTAAAGAGGGAGACAGGGCCCGAATCCCAAAGGAATTTCCGTGTCCAAGATATGTTAAGGAGTTAGGCCCATTCTGAAGTTAGCCAGAAGGAGGTCACCGAAGAGGACAGATAGCCTCAGCAGCAGTGGAAGAGGTAGAGGTTGTCTACAGGGGCCAAGCGAATGCAGGGCCCATTTGGAGGCCGTCTCACTGGGCTAAGTGAGAGGTGGTGCCAACTGACGAGGGCAGTGGTACTGAGAAAGGCAGGAATGGGCCAGATGGCTCAGAGACCTCCTAGGTACAGGGAACGAAAGAGGTGGTTTCCAGGTCACAAGGAGGGGAGAACATATGGGCAATGCCCTGTCCAGGTGGACCCAGAGCACGTGGGGAGTTGAGGGTGCTGCAGGGAGCTGTGGCTGTTTCAACCCACATGGCGGGTCCTGCCGCTGAGGCTGAGGCAGCTGACACCTGCTCCCAGGCCTTGATGACTCCATTTCCCAACCCCCTCCCTCTGCCTCGCTGACTTTGGAGGTGATTAGTAATAAAACTTTAACAAGCATCCATAGGTGCGTCTCCCTGTCACTTTTATGAGGCCATTTCCTGAGCAAAAGATATAGGAGCGCCTTCGGCCTCTCCTAGCCACGTTGTTGCTGCTACTGTTTCAGCCTCTGCCTCCGCCTCAGCAGGTCCCAGACAACTGCAGAGGCTGAGTCAGGTTTTGTGGAGGAGACGGCAAAGCCCTCCGCTCAAGGAAGCAGGCACAAGCTCCCTTTATGCCCCCAAGGGTTTTTCCTACAGACAGGAAATTGTCGCTGGAAAGCCTGGGGTCATTTTCACTGCCCAGGTCATTATAAGGAAAAGGGGCCTCGTTCCCCCTACCTTCCCCTCTTCCACCTCACACTTCTGCTTTCAGCCTTGTCCTTAGAGCAGGGGTCCTCAAACTTTTTAAACAGGGGGCCAGTTCACTGTCCCTCAGACCGTTGGAGGGCCGGACTATCGTTTAAAAAAAAGCTATGAACAAATTCCTATGCACACTGCACATATCTTATTTTGGAGTAAAAAAAACAAAATGGAACAAATACAATATTTATATTTGCATGTGGCCCGCAGGCCGTAGTTTGAGGACCCCTGTCCTAGAGTTTCACTTTCTTGATGCATTCCATCAACATGCATGTATCCAGTGCCACCACGGAAGGGTGCCAGGGTCCAGTCAGGAATCACACTTGCTCCCTGCCCTTGGGGAGCTGATGCCCTGATTGGGGCTGGGAATAACAGACACCTACCAGGTAACCAAAATGCACTGCTATCAGGTTCTCCTAGGCACCAAGAAGTGCTGTGGTGGGAACCCAGAGAATAAGCACTTCATGAGGCCAGGAGAGTGGAGAATAGCTGGGGAATATTTCACCAGGAGGGTCGATGGGCCTGAGCCTTGCTGAATATGAAGGATCTGTGAGCTGGGGCAGAGGGAGGCGGCCCCTTCCTTCCTGGCAAGATCCTAGGTCTGCAGGGGTAAAGCCGGGCTGGGCTTATCTGAGCTGAGCACGCTCTAGCTGGGCTGAGCTGAGGCCGAGCAGGGCCACCTGGGCCGTTGGGCCCCTCCTGCAGGAGGTGGCTGAAGTGGCACAGTAATTGTGGAGACAGGGGCTCCTTCTGAAACAGCCTAGGACTCCTCCCAGGCCCGATGGTGCCTGTTCTGGGCCACACCGGGAGGGGAAGCTGCTGCATTTGACGCTATAACTCCTCCCCTGTCCTTAAAACCCTTTGTGACTGGGGACTCTGACTCTTCTGTTCTATAGTCAGATTTAGTGCAAAGATTCCTTCTATTGGACAGACACGATTTCAAATCTTAGCTCTGGAATTTGAATTTTTTAATTATACCCAAGGCAAGTTACACTCTCTGAACTGTATCTCCACTTGTAAAATAGAGATAGAGGAAGCACCTCCTTCAAAACGTTGTTATGAAGTTCAAATGAGGTGATAACTCTTAGGCAGCCAGGGCGATGTTGGATGTTGCGGTAAAGCTGACACTTGGTGTTTCCCCACCACCACCACCCTTCCGTGCCTCTCTGTCTCTTCAGCCTCTGTGCTCCTTCCCTTCCACGAGCCCTCAGTGTCCCGGGCTGATGTCCCCTGATCTGTTGTTTCTTCATATCTCCCTCCTGAATTGGAGACCCACATGTCTAGGTGCCCACTAGATTCCACTTAATTTAACATTTATTAGCTAACCAACCTGTGAGAACTCTACTGGCCCCTGTGGATTCAGAACTGGTGCCTACTACCCTCAGGGACTTAGCATCCCACCGACTTTTACCCAGTGACCTCAGTGACAGAAGTTATAAGTATGCTCATCTGCTCAGAATCGTGGAGTAGAAGGTGTATGGGGGACCAGGGATGTTAATGGTTAAAAATGGCTGTAAGAGAAATAGTGCTCAAATTTCCTCTCCCTTCCATCCTTGTTATCGCTTCCCTTGTTCGGATCACTGTCATCTCTCGCCTGGACTATTGCAGTAGCCTTCTAACTCAGTGCTTGCAGCCTGGACTCCAGGACCTGGAATTTCCTGATGGGTTAGGGCTCTTTTAAAAATCCAATGCCTGCCCGGCTGGCTGAAGTAGTTGAATGTCCACCTAAAAACCTGGAAGTCACAGTTTGATTCCCGGCCAGGGCACATGCCCGGGTTGTGAGCTCGATCCCCAGTGTGGGGTGTGCAGGAGGCAGCCAATCAATGATTCTCTCTCATCATTGATGTTTCTATCTCTCTCTCTCCCTCTCCCTTCCTCTCTGAAATCAATAAAAACATATTTTAAAAATAAAATCCAATGCCTGGATATCTCCCCAGAGATTCAGATTTAATTGATCTTTATGTGGCCTGCGCATCAGCATTTTGAACGCTCCCCCAGTTAATTCTATTGTGCAGCCAAGGTTAAAATCCACTATTCTGCTTTCCTGCTTCTGTCCTCATCCTCACTAACCTGCTCTCCACCTGTGTGTGATCAGGTCATGATCAAGTGCAAGTCTGGTCATGTCACTCCCTAGACCAGTGATGGCGAACCTTTTGAGCTCGGCATGTCAGCATTTTGAAAAACCCTAACTTAACTCTGGTGCTGTGTCACATATAGAAATGTTTCGATATTTGCAACCATAGTAAAACAAAGATTTATATTTTTGATATTTATTTTATATATTTAAATGCCATTTAACAAAGAAAAATCAACCAAAAAAATGAGTTCGCGTGTCACCTCTGACACGCGTGTCATAGGTTCGCCATCACTGCCCTAGACTGTATGTCCCTCCGGAGCAGAGACTACCCCTGCATCAGCTCTGTGTCCCCAGTAGGGCCCTCAGTAGAGAGTGCTCAGTCAGCATTCGGTGAATGAGTGAATGAACTGATGAATCAGTACCCAACAAACTGACAGATAGCTGTTGGTACTATTCCTAGGAATATGTTGGTGATTATAGTAGTTCACTACTGAGCCAAGAGAATTAGCCAGTTGGGTCCAGATCTGGAAGCCTGGGGAGAAAGCTGGGCAGGAGGGAGGGCAGGCGAGAGGGAAGAGGCAATGAGAGGTCAGAAAGGCAGAGTTTCCTGAGAGGTGAATTATCAGAGGGACCGCCATGGGTCGGGCAAGCACCTCAGCCAGGGAGTAATGGAGTTAGGGAGGAAGGCCCAGGCAGGGCCAGAGAGAGCGATGGGAGCAGCTTAATCTGCCCCTAGGAAGTGCAGGCTGGGGACAAGCAGGCAGAAGGCAGCAGGCCATTCCTCAGCAGCTAATGCCCCCTGCCTAACACAATTACCCCTTCCCTCTCCCTCGGCCCAGGCAAGGGGGAGGTTGTATGGAGGGCAAGCATGCCCCGAAGCTGGGGAGGGTGGGGGGCATGGCTAGAAATCCAATCAGGAGTTCTACCTCAGTATTAGCCTGAACTACCCATTGTAGCTGGAGGGGCTAGCAGAGAGTCTGGGTTAGGACTAAGACAGAGATGCTGCTGGGAGACAGATCTGTGAAGCCCCCATTCCTTGCCCCTCCCTGACCACCAATGGGACTTGATCCGGAGACGCCTGTCCCCACAGTGTGACCCAGTCCTCCTGGCCGGCAGCCGTACCTCTCCTCTGGAATCAGTATGCCACCTCAGGGCTGGCCCCCGTTGCTGCTCCTCACTCCCACCTCCAGCCTCTCACCCCCCTCTCTGTTCCACATTGATATAAATGGAGGCTTCAGCTGCCTTTAAATAGTCCGATCTATCAGAGGGGCACGCGCTGCCCATAAATCTGCCGGGGCTGATGGCTCCCTAAGTGGACTGATAGGAGCTATTTCCGGCAAGGTGTTCAGTTACTGTGCCCCTCCCGTCCCTCCCCCCAGCTTGCCCTTCCCCAGGGGCAGGGACCCTTTTTGTCATCTGGTAATTGGCATTTTTTCACTTGCACTTGGTCCTACAGAGGGAGTGCAGCGCCCAGCCTGGCCTCTAACCGGATTAGCATTGGCTTTCAGAGAAGGCCCCTCTGGAGTCGACCTTCCCGTTCAAGAGATCAAGATCGAGCTGTTGGCTCAACAAGGAAGAGGGCCTGAGGTGGGAGGAGGTGCCCAGGGGAGCCCAGACTAAGTGTGGAGGCGGGGAGGAAGTCCCAGTCCCTCTTGACTAAGCCTGCCTGTTTCCAAGGCCCCAGCCTATGGGTCATGGAAGGGGCCAGAAGATAGGCTCTGGGGTTGGGGATCTCCATCCTGAGTGTCAGATGTGTCTCCCCATCCCCATCAAGGCTGCTTTGGGCTAGCCTGGAGCTTTCCTTGTCTAGAAATGACCTCGTATTGAATAAGGGATGGGGTTTCTCCAGACAAATCATATGGATCCAAGACAGAAGCTGGGGAGGCCTCAGGGATGGCTGTTAGTCAGCAGGGGGTCCGTGCAGGAGCACACATTACCCTCGTTTGGAGGGCAACTGCTAATGGATAGATTTCCCTCAGGAAGGGAGAAAAAACCTCGGGAGCTCTGCTGGGCCTCCTGGCTCCAGGGCCCTGCTTGGGGAGACATAGAGATGCCCTTGGAGGTCACCCCAGTGGCCTCTGGTCAAGAGGTCAGTCACTGTGGCCACTCAGAGGACATCACTAACATAGCTCTCTTTCCCATCCCACCCTTCTATTGTTTTCAGGGGGCAGAAAGCTGAGCCAACTTGGCTGTCTAGGCCAAGACCCTTGCCCCCTGCCAAGGACACCTAAATTATTCCTGCTAAAGTTATTGTGTCTAAAGAGAAGGAGAAGCCAGAGACGGTGAAGGGCAGGGAAGAACGGGTGGAGGGTTATCCTGGAATTTGTCCATAGGCACTGGTCAAGTTTCTTGGAAAGGGATCAAGTGGACGGGTCAATGTTCCTTATCTGGAGACGGGACGTTCCTTCGTGGACTCTGGTTAGGGAACCAGGAAGAGTGCAAACAGAAGGATTAGAGGTGTGTTATTTTGAACAAAACAAGATTTGCATATTACAGTGACCCCCACCTCTGACCCGCAGGTGGGGATAAGGACATAGCAAGAAGGTGAAGGGAAGGGCATGTGGTGAGATTCACAGGTGTGTGGGATTCTGAGGCAGGGACACAGTCAGCCATATAGCCCCCAGCCAGAGTCTTGGACAAGGGTGGGCAAACTTTTTGACTCGAGGGCCACAATGGGTTCTTAAACTGGACCGGAGGGCCAGAACAAAAGCATGGATGGACTGTTTGTGTGATATAAATTCAAAGTAAACATCATTACATAAAAGGGTACGGTCTTTTTTTTCAATAGTTTTATTCATTTCAAACGGGCTGGATCCGGCCCGTGGCCGTAGTTTGCCCACGGCTGGTCTTAGACCTGGAGGAAACCTTTTATCCTGCTTTAGGGAAGGGCTAAGCACCCATAGCAGTGACAAACTGAGCCCTATGATTTCCATCAAGAATGCCCAATATCGTGACTGTTGTTAAGGTCATGAATAGCACTTCTCACATGATCTTTAAGGAGAGTTGGAGAGAGCCTACCCTTTCTAGATTGGGAGTGAGGGGACTGGCCTTTGTTTAGGAGCAATCTAGGGATATTCTGAGGTGGTTCCAGGGACCCTGGGGGAGCCTCACAGAGCATAAGCATTGCCATACCTCGCTCCCTCCCTTCATTCATTCGTTCGTTCATTCGTTCATTCATTCAGGGCACTCTCACTGTCATCAACTGTGTAACCTGACTGTGCTAGTGATTGACGGTGGGGAAATTAACCAGGCCCCATTTTTGCCCCCATGGAGCTCAAGTATAGTAGGGAGAACAGACTTGTAAACACAGATGATGAAGTCCAGTGTGTTCTGGCTATGGGAGCCCAGAGGTCCCTGGTTCAAACCAACCTGGAGAGCCCAACCTCACCCCGCAGCTCCAGACTCCACCTGGACTCCTGGACAGTCCCACTTGTTTGACCCTCACACTCCTCAGATTCAACTTGTCCAAAATTGAACTTGTCATCTTGCCCCGAGTCTGTTCCCCCTATGGTGTCACTAACTCAGTGAATGGCACCACAGTGAACTGACAAAATTCTGGCTTATCCTAGATTCCCTCTTCACCCTCAACCTCCACATCCAACTAGTGATCCATCAGAGTGCCCCTATTAATGTAGGTAACACCATGCCACCCCTCTGCTGAGAATCCTCCAGTGTCATTCCCCTCACTCAGGATAACATCCTTTCTGTGGCCACATGATCCTGCAGGATCTGCCTTCCCGCTCACTCGCCTCCAGCCACACGGCTGCCTGCCTGGCAGTTCCTCAAGCATTCAATAATAATGGTAAACCCTTGCAATGGGAAAGGATGTATTATTTCACATAGGTATTTGTGCACCTGTTCTTGCCTTTCCCACCTGCGATCTTGAGAACACTGAATTTATTGCATAAATTCATCTTTGTAACCCCGGTGCCTGGCGCCGTGCCTTGGCATATGGTAGATGTTTGTTTAATGTCTGCTGAGTAAACAAAGGGGCAAATGCCAAGCAGGATACCCTGAATGGAGAAAGGCCCTGGAGAAACGCACTAGTCTAACCCTCTGCAGAATTTGCAAGGTGTTTCCGTATAGCCCTTGCCCTCCTGGAGCACCGTCCACGCCTATGATAATCCTAGACAGAAGTCAAAGCCATGTGACTAAGGCTGATGAGCAAAGTGCCCACTGCTCCTAGGTCCTCCAGCATTGTGAGCTAGGTGTTGTTGTTTTTTAGTTGAATTTATTGGTGTGACATTGGTTAATAAAATTATATTGTTTTCAGGTGTACAGTGCTATAATACATCCGTATATTGTATTGTGTGTTCACCACCCCAAGTCAAGTCTCCTTCTAGCACCATTTATCTCCCCATACCCTCTTCTACTTTCCCTACACCCATTTCTATGAGCTGGGTCTTGATGATGGATGAGAATGCCCAGGCTGGGGACCAGTGAGGATGGAGGATGGAGGATGGAGGATGGAGGATGGAGGATGGAGGATGGAGTTGTAGAGGCGGGAGAGGAGAGTCTTGGAGGCTGTCCCCCTGCAGAGATGTGCAGAAGGTTACTTGGGCTGAGTCCCCCCTCCTCTCTGCCCTTTTCTTCCCTCATTTGTGGAATGGGATGAGGGGGGTTATAGGGAAAGATTTCTGAGGGCTGATGCATCGTGAATATTCTAGGATGCTGCAGAAACAATTTGGAGCCAGACTGACAGGGTCTGGAAGCTCCGCAGAGAAGCATGGCTTTGGTCTCGTTGGCAGAACTGTTTCTAGGTGGGAAAGTTTGGCGTTGGGACTTGGTCCATTTCAGAATTAGAAGCAAAAACTTCCTTCCTGCCCTCCAAACAGACCTTGAGGGTTTTGGAAAATTGATGAAGAACAAAGACTTCACTTGCAGGTGGTCTGCTGTGTGTAGAGCTAAAGAGAGGAGGCTGTGGCAAAGGCATCGTCTCCCCAAGGGAGACTTTGGGAAGGGGCTTTGTCTGTTTTTAGACTAGCCTTTCTCCCGCCCCACTCTCCCAAAAAATTATTATAAAGAATTATTGCCATTAGTACGTCTTTCCTCCTGAAAGGAGAAAATCGCCTCATTCATAATTTATACCCTCAATTACTATTAATAAAGAAATATTTCAGCAGAAAATCGCCTGGGAAAATTACACGTAACATTGCATTAACATTCTATTTGAACATTTTCATCACATTTGTTATAGAGTTAATAAGAGGGATACGGTCCCCTGACTTCTTCATGAAATTATGGGCTGACGATGATAGTTTAATCTTTTAGACTTTATATAATATATTCACTTTACTAATTGAGCTATCCAAGGAGCAGTTAGAGATGTTCTTAAATGTGGAGACAGAGGAATCAGGGCCATGACTTTGCTGCCAGAGGCACCGCCTGTCAGGGTGGGCTGTAGGCAAAGGCTGCTGACTTAGGCACTGGCTGGCCACACCCCACCCCAGCAGCGGCCCGGACCTTTGCACTGCCTCCAGAGGCAGCGGCTGCCCAGGACCCGTGGGAGGTGTAATGGGCTGCTGATAGGGAACACGAAAAAGGGAGAAGGGAGGCCATGGGGAGAGAAGGGGAGAGGAGAAAAGGAGAAGAGGAGAAAAGGAGACAGAAGGGCATTCCTTTCCAGACCATTCCTTCAGTAGTCATTTTTTTAGATGCCTTCCTTGCCCTGGGCCCCAGGAGGACCTCAGACCTCTATGGTTTGTGGGATGACACTGGGTGGTGGGTGTAGACACCAAGAGCTCCTGGAAGATCTGGCATCCTTGAGACAATCCTGTGAAGGCCCTAGAGGTAGGTGCTGGAGAAGGTGGTATCTCTAAGGGCCATCCCAGCACAAAGAAAGGAGGAGAGTGAGTGTGCGTGTGCATGTGTACGTGCGTGCGTGCGTGCGTGCGTGCGTGTTTCAGGTCCTAACAGAAATGATGGATGCTTATTTTGGGTAATGGGGAAGAGATCTGAGCCAAATTAAGACAACCATTCATAACCGCTTTGGTCAGTGTGCCTTTTCCTCCATTGTCTCGATGAGCACCCTGCAAAGCTGGGAGGCAGACCCAACGAGGGTGCAGATCCTGCTCCCAACTCAGCTCAGATGTTGCCTACACAGGAGCTTTTCTTACAGGTTTCCCCCTTCCCCTGTCCCTTTCTGTGACAACACCCTGACTGACTATTTTTGTAACACCTATCACTTCTTAAAATTGTTTTCTCCCCTACCAGAATTTAAGCTCTCCATCAGGCCCATTCAATGTTGAATGCCCAGCACCTAGGACAGGGCCTGCACACATAGGTACTCCATACATATTTGTTGGGTTAATGGAGTGAAGTATAGAAGGGTCAGATAATATACCCAAGACCACATAGCTATATCCGAGCAGAGTCTAAAACTGAAGTCTCCTCCTTTCTAATTCAGAGTTCTTGGCACCTCTTAATCTATCAGTCAATGGGAAGGTGTTCAGATGTTCATGCTCACTATGTTCATTGCTTATATCATAATACAAGCCACCAGCATCTCTCACCTGTACTACTGCAATAGTGTTCCTGCTTCCTTTCTTGCCTTCCTACTATCTGTTCGCACAATAGCCAAAGTGATCCTTTAAAACATAAAGCAGATCATGTTGATCCCTTGCTCCAAACTTTTCCAGGCCTTCCTATCACACGTAGAATATAATCCAGTGTCCTTATCCTGGCCTAGAGGACCATATGGTCTGGCCCTGGCTTTTTCTCCACCCTCATTTCCTGCCCCTCTCCCACATGCTCTCTCCACACCAGCCTTGCTGCTCCTCACTACACCAAGTACATTCCCCATCAGGACCTTTGAACTTGTCCCCTTTGCCTGAAACAGTCTTCCCACAGATTCCTCTGGTTTTCTTGCTCAGTTAATTCAGACATTTGCTCAAATGTCACCTCTTCAGAGAGCCCTTTCCTGACCACCAACTCGGCATCTTCTTACCCTGCTTTATTTTTCTTCATTGCACTTGTCCCTTTCTGACCCCCTGTTGTGCATTTGGTGGTTGTCTACCATCAGTAGAAGGTAAGTTCCATGTTCACTGTTATATTTCCAGCACCTGGAACATGGTAAGTGCTCAATAAGTTTATAGAATGAATAAATGAATTTTTGCTTGATTTTTCTCTGCACACACTCTATCTGGATGATCTCATCCACTCCCATGTAAATGCTACTGCAACATGCCAATGGCTTCCAAATCTTAACTTCAAATCAATCTCCTGAGCTTCCAATTCGATTTCCAACCACCTACTGGCCATCTCCCCATAAAGATAACTAAAGCACAATATGTCCGGTTGTGAACCCACAATTTAATATACAGATGATGTATCACAGAAATGTACACCTGAAACCTACATAATTTTATTAACTAATGTCACCCCAATAAATTCAATAAAAAATAATAAAGCATGATACATCCAAAATTGAACATACCATTTTTCTCCTTCCTTTAGTTCCCATTTCGTTAAATGGTACCACAATCTTAGATGTCCAGTCCACAAACCTGGGATCATTTTGTTACTCCTCCTTCTTTCTCACCTATACATCCATTTGGTCTCCAAATTCTGTTAACCCTACTCTTATTAAATAGCTCTCAGATCTACCCACCCCTCTCCATCTCCAAGGCTCCTATCTAAGCCAGGCCACCGCATCTTCTCTCCCCTGAATTGATGCCTCAGCCTCCAGCTGGTCTCCCTGCCTCCAGTCGCCTTTCCTTCTAATCCATCCTCTACAGGATGTTTTATGTTTTATCTAAAACATAAATCTTGGAGCCAGAGATAATGTCCGGGCTTCTAGCTGGAGGAATTAGATGATAATGACTCCTATCACATTAAATGGAAGAGGAGGCAGTCTGGGGACATGTGACATTTGACTGCCTTTGTGGCATTTTTTAACTTGGCTGTCTCCTCCCACTAGGTGGCAGAGATCATCTCATTCATCTTTGTATCCTCTGTGGCCTCCACACCAGCACAGTGCCTGGCACAGAGCAGGTGCTCGTGAAACTTTATTCCAGGTGATCGTCACCCAGAAATTCTTTAGGGAAAGGACTGTTTTTTGAAATCCACACGTCAATGGCATCTTACCACTGTGATTATAATATTTATTATATTGTACTGTAATTTCTGCTGACTTCTCTGATTCCTCACTAAATGAAGAGTCCCCGTTTCACCGCTAAATTGTCAGCACAAAGTGGGTGCTCAGTAACGTTTGTTAATTAATAATAGACTGAATTCTTCCTGATACGTCCTATTTACTGGTTCTTCCGCTCCTGACCAGCCAGCCTCCACAGCAGCAAGGCCAGCCATTCTGCCAGGCTGAGCCACTTCTCAGCTCTCTTAGTATCTGTGACTCATTGCCTCCAGGGTAGCTTTTGATCTCTACCATCAGCTACTGCCACTAAGGATTGGTGTCGTTCTCATCCCTCTTCTCTGCAATACCAGTGACCAGTGCTGCCTAAGAGAAATGTAGAATTTTGCTGTTAACTCTGCTGAGGGAGAGATACTCATGAGGAAGGAAAGTAGGGGGTTCACAATGAAGGGAAGGGTCCTCCAGGTGGAAATCCCATTGAATGAAATGAACAAGGACATGGAGGCTCATAAGAGGAGTTCTCTAGGACCTCAGAGAAGAAAGCATATAGGAGAATGGCATGAAAGGAGACTGAAGAGAATGAGAGGCACCAGGACAGGGATGGGGGGGGGGGGGTTATAATGTAATTATAATAAGTTATTATTAATTGAATGCCTAAAATGTCACAGGTGTTTCATATGCATTATCTCATTTACCCTTTACTAGAACTCTATGAGTTAGGTACTAAGAAATTTGACCTCCATATTATTTATCTTGAGGGCATGGGGATCCATTGAAGACTTTGAAGGAGTAGAACTGCATGGTCAGATTTGTGGAATGCTACAAACAGAAAAGAGAGATGTCAGGATCAGGAAAACCATGGAGTCATTATTGAGCTATCAGTTCATAGAGACATCAGGCTAGAGAGAAGAAAAGGGACCAGAATCCATGGAAGGAAATTAAAGGTGGGCATCGTGGATGGCAGACCTGAACCAGGACAGAGGCCTGAGCTAGGATCAGGAGCAAGTTTGAAAGGAGATCAGGAGGAGTTCTTTAGGATAGTTGGAGTTTAAGGAGTTTACATCCACTGACAATTGAATATGAGTCTAATATTCCCAAGAGAGCTCAAGGGTAGAGATAAAATTGTAGAATCAACAGTGTATATGGATGGCAATTGATTCCATGGAAACATAGCCTCATTCTGGACAAAGAACTGGGCTTACTAGGCCCCTCATCATCTAACACTTACTTACCTCTTGGAACTCATCCCTCAGTATCCCCTCAGGCTGTACTGTAAGTCTTGGATTTCCCCAGTTGGGCTTTGCACTTTCACCTGCAGGCCATTTCCTGGGCTCTCCCCTCTCCCACTTCCCTTTTTACCTGACTAACTCCTACTGTCCTTCAGATCATATTTCAAAATCAACCATTGCTTGCCATTGAAAGGTTGATGTTCTTAGTCTAGGAGAACATGTGTTTATCCTATGCTTCCTGTAGCCCATAAGTATCATCTCACTACCCGTCATGCTCCAGGGTAAGAAGGTTGGGTAGCATAGACAAAAGCCTCCCAAGGCCTAACATGATTCCTTAATAAATTTGCTTAGGGAAGCCAGATCCAGACAGTACACTGGCCTCAGTGTTGAAGAGCCTAAGTCCTGGCCCTTCAATATTATTTTGGGACAACAAGGGAATAAGAGAGATCACCCAGGTGAGCCTGTCCCTGCACTGCCACTAGGGATGCTGCAAGTTCATTCTTCCTTCATTTAATAAACACATGTTCATTGTATCTTAAATGCTGTTGCCCCAGAGAAGCCTTCCCTGGTCTTCATTGCTCTCATGGTGTTTTTATTACCATTCTCTCCCACTTGTCTGAGAGCTTCTTGAGAAATATTTGTTTAATAAATGAGATAATTGTGCCCCCACTGTGTCCTGTTCCATGATGGGACCTGGGTCCACCAAGTTGACTAGGACAAAAGCCCTGCCAATCTAGGGGCTCAATCCTCATCCCTGGAGATCAGCTGTTTCACTTCAATGAATTACCATAGATCACTTCATCATAGTAACAAATGCTTTTCAAGTCTTTGATACACATAATTTCCTTTGATCCACATAGCAGCTTTGAGAGAGAATGGGGGTAGATAAGGCAAATATTAGTTCCCAGACCTTAGCTACCAGGAAGAACAGGGGAGGGGGGCTGCCATCTTTGTTGTCACAAGTTCACCACTTGAAAGAACAGGGATGATGGCCATGAATTCCAGCAGTCCTCCTTTCTCTGGAGCTCCTAAGGGCATATCCTTTATTTGGATATGGGGCCAGGTCTTATGCCATTTTACTCCATCTGGAGGCCAGTGCCTCCCCTCACCCTTGGACATGTAGAATTGATCCTCCCAACCCTATTGCTCCCCAATCTGAAAATGAAGAGCTCTGGGCTAGGAGAGGCCACTAGCTGGGCTCTGACTGGAGCTCCAGGCCCAGCCAGGACAGGATGGGCCCCAGTGTAAACCGGATTCGCCTTGTAAACAGCAGAGCAGCTGGGCTCCATCTTGGTGGGGGAGCCCCAGATACAACCCAGCAGGACAGCCCCAGCTCAGCAGGACATTGTCCAAAGAAAAAGGGGGGAAAAAGCTGAGTAAACAAAGAGGGCTGGCCAGTTTCTCAGTCTCTGACTTGTTATTTCAGCCGGACAGTTGCTATGCTGACTGCGGGCTGGGTTGGCCTGGGCTGGGCTAGCTTGGTTGAACTGGGCCCAACTAAAATCTCAGTAATCTTCCTTATCACATCTCTTCTCTTCTTCCCTCACCTCAACTCACTTTGCCTTCTCTACTCTAGGCTCACTTCTGGGAAAGGGGACAAAGATAGGGACTGCACACATGTGGGGACAGGCTCTAGGAGATGATGGGACAATGAGAAATTGGGCATTTGCCAAGTGTCTGTGTAGACATGGAGGTGTATTTAAGATGCTATGAGAACGTAAAGCAGAGATCCAACTCGCTAAGACAGCTTGAACAACATTGTCTCACACACCCCCACTCTGGCTCGCTTCAGCAGGGGCCACTCATTCTCCCGAGAGCCCAGCTTTATTCTCCTCTAGGCCCCACTTCTGGGCTGTCTCTAGTCTACGCTCATATAGAAAGAAAATCCCTTTCTCCTTCAAGCTCTTGACATTTGGCTAGACCATTTGTTACTTGCTATCTTGGTCATCTCCTGGCTTCTCTGTTGTTCCCCAACATATGGACCTGTGTGTCAATCTTCTCTACTGCATCTCATTCCCTCACCTTAGGGATTTCAGGGCCCATGGAACGATGAGCCATCCAGTACCCTCAAGTCTCTGGTCTTTATTTGTCCATTCCTGACCCGATATCATTCATTTATTTAACACATAGTTTTTAAGCACCTACTTTGTCTTCTCAGCATTGGAGATGGAGTGGTGAACAAAACTCAGCTATCAGAGAGCTTTTGCTTTAGAGAAAGGAAACAGACAATGAAAAAATACAATTAAGAGAGTGATGAACCGTAGCCAGTTTGGCTCAGTGGATAGTGTCGGTCTGCAGACTGAAGGCTCCCAGGTTTAATTCCAGTCAAGGGCACATGCTCAGGGTTGTGGGCTCGATCCCCAGTCGAGTGCCTGCAGGAAGCAGCCGATCAATGATTCTCTCTCATCATTGATGTTTCTCTCTCTCTCTCTCCCTCTCCCTTCCTCTCTGAAATCAATTATATATATTGATGAGTGATGAGTACTATTAAGGAAACAAACAGCAGGATAATGTAAAGAATGTGATGAGAGGGACTATTTTATATAGGATCATCAGGGAAAGGACTCCCCCACTTCATATTTGAGCTAAGAACTGATAGATGAAATGGAGTCAGACGTGCAAATAAGCATCTAAGAAAGGAAAAAATTAGGAGTGATTAAGGAGCTGATGAGGAGGCCAGAGTAGTTAGAACGTACTTAGGGGAAAGTGGTGTGTATATAAGGAGTCAGAGAGACAGGAAAGAGCCAGGATATGTTGAGCTGATAGCCTATGGTAAGGAGTTTGGATATACTCTCAGTACAGTGGGAAGCTATTGAAAGGTTCTGAAGGCATTAGACAGAACTGCATTACCTCTGAAAATGTTCTCTCTAGCCACCTATGCTCCTCTCTCTCACACCCATATTCCCACGACGTTACATACCCTATTCCCACCAGAGGGTCAAAGATGTCATATATCAGGTTTTATTCCTGTATCCCTGGCACATGGTTGGTTTTCAGTAAATGTTGTTTGCATGAGGGAATGAATAATCCAATAAATTAATTTACAGTTGAACACCTCCCCTTTGACCTCATCAAGGCCTTCAGTACCCAGTTGTAACATTTTCTTTCAGTGTATCAGCACACTCTGCTCTCTTATTTCTTTACCCAGACTCAACCCCTGAACTATTTCTCACCAATAATCCTCAAGTCATCTGCACCTGTCCTGTAATATTATTCATCAGAACCCTAATCTTTCTAATTGCTACAATCTATCTCTGTGCCCATAGCTGAGAGTGTTGAACAAACTTACACAACTCTGCAGACCTCGCCTCCAAAGCATCTGTGTCTCGGTGCCCACCCTCCTCTATCCCTGTGGCACTCTCACTTCCTACTTTAGAAGAACAGGACACATGACACCGCTCAACTTTGAGCCTCTTCCTTCAACTCCAGTTAAACCTTTTCTTCTCCCCTTCTCTCTTTCACAGAGGCCTGCTTCCTCTTATTCAGGACCAGGCTTCTCTGCCTGCATACACATCCCACTGTGATCTGATTTCTATCGTTCCCTTCTCGTCTCCCTTCATTTTGTGTTAACACCAAACCATGCTGTACTCAATAGCCAACATAGCTAATGTTTACTAAGGACTTCTTATCTACCTGTCCCAAATTTAAGCACTTACATATGCTAACGCATTTCATGATCACCATGCCCATATTATACTATATTACTCTCTACTACACTATACATACTATGCTGTAATTATCCCCATTTTACAAATGAAGAAACTGAGGCACAGAAAGACAAAATAATTTAATCAAAGTCACAGTGAGTGCCCTAGCCGTTTTGGCTCCATGGATAGAGTGTCGGCCTGCAGTCTGAAGGGTCTCAGGTTCAATTCCGGCCAAGGGCATGTACCTGGGTTGCAGGCTCAATTCCTAGCCCCGGGGCGCATACAGGAGGCAACCAATCGATGTGTCTCTCACATTGATGTTTCTCTCTCTAAAAATCGATGGAAAAATGTCCTCAGGTGAGGATTAACAAAAAAAGAGAAAAAAGTCACACAGTACATGGTAGGATTAAAATCTTGGCAATCTGACCATAGAGCTTATGCTTTTTGCTTTACTGTTTCTCCTCTAAGACCAACCTTTGCTCTATTTCTTTGTATAATTTCTTCTCATCCATAAATATTGAGCTCAAGAATCATTCACTCCAGGGAACATTCCCTTACCACCCTTCCCCAATCTCTCTCCCAGGCCCCTAGACTTACTGCTACCAATGTCTATAGCAATGATGCCGAACCTATGACACCTCTGACACATGAACTCATTTTTTTGGTTGATTTTTCTTTGTTAAATGGCATTTAAATATATAAAATAAATATCAAAAATATAAATCTTTGTTTTACTATGATTGCAAATATCAAAAAATTTCTATATGTGACACGGCACCAGAGTTAAGTTAGGGTTTTTCAAAATTCTGACACGCCGAGCTCAAAAGGTTCGCCATCACTGGTGTATAGCATGTAGTAGATACCTCAGAGCTTTTTTTAAAACAGTATTGTTAAGATGTAAGTCACATACTATACAATTTAAAATGTACAATTAATGTTTTTTATTAGCATACTAGAGGCCCGGTGCACAAAAATTTGCGCACTCGGGGTGGAGGGGGGTCCCTCAGCCCGGCCTGTGCCCTCTTGCAGTCTGGGACCCCTCGGGAGATAACGACCTGCTGGCTTAGGCCTGCTCCCGGGTGGCAGAGAGCAGGCCCAATCCCTAGGTGCAGCCCCTGGTCGGGCTCAGAGCAGGGCCGATTGGGGAGTTGGGGCGCCGCCCAGTTGTGCACAGAGCAGGGCGGATTGGGAGGTTGTGATACCACCCTCAGTCACGCTCAGGGTAGGGCCGATTGGGGGGTTGGGGCACCGTCCCCTGTCACACTCAAAGCAGGGTCGATGGGGAGGTTGCGGCGCCACCCCCTGTCATGCACAGAGCAGGGCCAATCAGGGGGTTGGGGCACTGCCCCCTGTCACTCACAGAGCAGGACCCATCAGGGGGATTGGGGCTCTGTACCCTGTCACGCACAGAGCAGGGCCAATCAGGGGGTTCGGGCGCCGCCACTCTCACACTCAGGGCAGGGCCGATGGGGAGGTTATGGCTCTACCCATCACACACAGAGCAGGGCCCGTCGGGGGGAGGGGGTTGGGGAGCTCCCCCCTATCAGGCACAGAGCAGGGCTGATCAGGGGGTTGGGGCGCCTTCCTCTGTCACGAACAGAGCAGGATGGATAGGGAGGTTGTGGCCCCACCCCCTGTCACACACAGAGCCGCAGGGCGATCAGGGGGTTTGGGCACTGCCCCCGTCATGCTGATCCTGGTGCCGGGAGGCATATTACCCTTTTACTATATAGGGTAGAGGCCTGGTGCATGGGTGGGGCCAGCTGGTTTGCCGTGAAGGGTGTCCTGGATCAGGGTGGGGGTCCCCACTGGGGTGCCTGGCCAGTCTGGGTGAGGGGATGATGGCTGTTTGCAGCTGGTCACACACCCTTCGGGGGGGGCGGGTCCCCACTGGGGTGTCTGGCCAGTCTGGGTGAGGGGCTGAGGGCTGTTTTCAGGCGGGAGTGACTGAAGTTCCCAACTGCTCCTTTTTTTCTTTTTTTCTTTTTTTCTTTTTTATTCTGGGCCAGCTTTAGCTTGAGGCTTGGCTCCAGCTCTTAGGCCTCCGCCTGAAAGTAGGTTTCTGGCCTTTGCATACAATGTTGCGAATCTGCTGGCTGAAGTCCCGCAGTATCTGTTACAATGTTTGAAACTGCAGGCTCAGAGGCCTGCAGCTGCAGGCGGGGAACGTTGGTTTCCTCCGTCACTGAGGCAAGCAAGCCTCATGTTAGTTTCAAGCTGCCTGGCTGCCGGCCGCCATCTTGGCTGACAGTTAATTTGCATATCTCGCTGATTAGCCAATGAAAAGGGTAGCGGTCGTACGCCAATTAGCATGTTTCTCTTTTGTTAGTGTAGATTCACAGGCTGAGCAACCATCACCACAATCTAATTTAGAACATTTTTGTCCCTCCTAAATGAAACCCCATTAGCAGTCAATCCCCCTTCTCCAGCCCTAAATAATCACTAACCTATTATGTCAATTTATGTCCATTCACATTAATAGAATCTTCAATAGGGGTGTTTGTGTGTGTGTGACTAGCTTCTTTTATTTAGCATGTTTTAAAGATGTATTCATGCTGTAGCATGTGTCAGTACTTCATTCCAAATATTCCATTGAATGGATATACCACAACTTATCCTTTCATCAGCTGAAAGTCAGTTGGGTTATTTCCACTTTTTGGCTATGAAGAATAATGCTGCTACAAATGTTCACATACACATTTTTGTGTGGAAGTATGTTTTCTGGATACACACACACACACACACACACACACGCACCTAGGAGTGGAATTGATGAATTATATGGTAATTCTATCCTATATAATAAAGAGGGAATATGCGAATTGACCCTCACGCCATCACAAAGATGGCGGCGCCCACAGCCAATAAAGAGGGAATATGCTACTTGACTGCCCCACCCCCAAAGATGGTGGTGCCCACAGCCACAAGATGCCAATGCCCAGTCCCCTCAGCCCCGCTGGGGCGGCAGGTGCACAGCAAGGCCAGGCCTGCCCCCAAGCGTGCCCAGCCACTCTATGCACCTGCCTCTGGAGACCCCCAGTCCCCTCAGCCCCCCAGCCGCCCAGGGCCAGCCTGAGGCGCAGGCAAGCCTCGGATGGCGGCTGCCCAAGGCTCAGGTAACCAGGGCCCGCCAAGGCTTGCATTGCCAGCAGTGGCAGCAGCAGAGGTGTGATGGGGCGTCACCTTCCCCTGATCGCTGGGTCACCTCCCGCCCCTGAGGGCTCCTGGACTGTGAGAGGGGGCAGGCCAGGCTGAGGAACCCTCTCCAGTGCATGAATTTTCATGCACTGGGTCTCTAGTATTTAATATTTTTAGGAACTGAAAACTATTTTCTAAAGCTGCTGTACCATTCTGCATTCCCACCAGGAAATAATGAGGGCTCCAGCTTACATCCTCACCAACACTTGTTATTGTCTTTTTATTATGGCTTCTTACGGTATGTGTTCTGACAAATGTTTTTAAAACTAAATATTAACCCAGGGATTCTCAAGGAAGGTTGATATTGGAGTTATGGCTTAAAGAATGAGAATGAATTTATCAGGTGAAAGAGGAAGATAGAGTCAGCTGGCTGCCAAGCAGAGGGGATGTTTTCTCTCTGCTGGTTCTGAACTAGGGAATTTCACAAAGGACCTAGAACCATGCTGATAAACCTGCAGAAGACACCATTCCAGAAAGAGAAATGACTGAATCACAGTAGCCAATGGTCTTAATTGGATCAAACAATGTGTACACTCTTTCAGCCAGATGAAGTACACCGGGATAAACTGAATTTGAGTATATGCACAGGGAAGGGAGACAAAGCTACAGAAACTCTGGGGAATGATAGATAGTAATTCAGCAGAACCCAGCAGGTGCTATGGCTACCCCCACGCATCTGGTATCATTCGGATCCCAGAACAATTGAGAAGGCAGTTCTGCACACTCTGCGCTGGTCAAACCACCTGGGAGGCCTATGTCTAATGTGTGAGAACAGGCGCCGACCAACAGCTCTGCCCTCACAGGACACAGAGTTTGGTAGTTTGTCAAGAACACGTTTCTATTATTTAGCACCCATGACCTTCACAACATTCCTGGGAGTGGGGTGATAATAATAACTAATATCTAGTGAGTGCTTACCGTGTGCCCAACATTCTTCATTCTAAGTGTTTTACACATATAAAAGCACATCATCTTTGTAACAACCCTAAGGTAGATAAATTACCTGTATATTTCAAATGAAGAAGCAAGCAGAGTGTTAAGTAACTTGGCCAAGGTCACACAGTGAGTGGTTGGACCAAGATTCAAACCCAGATACTGCAGAGTCTGAGCAAACCAAAGACCTGGAGGCTTTCTGGGAAATATCATCACTAGTTGCTTCCACGGGAAGTGCAAGACTGGACCTTAATCTCTCTCTAGGGTTGGAGCCCCCGTCTGAGCCTAAACACTTGAGTTCTGGTGCTATAGGCCCACAAAGGGAGCGGCTCCATCACTGAGACAAGCAGACACTTGCACGTTGGCGTGTTTGTTCGAGCATGAAGGGCAAGAATAGGAACAAACTGCATGATCATAGGTATTTACTAGGATTTGGGGGCAGTTAGTTCTGGGCATTTGTCCGGGACAAGCAACTATTTGTGGATATTATTTACTCGTTCTGCCTCTCTCCTCATCCTATGACCTCTTCTGATTGAGAAGGTCTCCACTGAGGTCCTGAACTGTCCTTGGACCACATCCTGAAGAAGTTGTTCCAGGGAGGAAGTTGTCCCTTCATCTAATGCTATGATAAAGAAACGGCATCTCCAAAAGGAGAAGAACCTCACTCAAATTCATACCGCCATGAAATAATGAGGCTGGGATTTTGAACTAACTGTGTCTGACTCTGAATGCTTGCTTTTCCCCCTTTATCACACAGACTTCCTTTTCTCACCAGGACAATAGAAAATGGGCAAAACACTCTCAGTGGAACAGAACTGGAGTGCCTGTGAGTCATGATACTTGCAGTGGGGTCATCGTATTGGAAATCATCAAATGGTCTAGAAATGCTCGACCTAAATGAAAGAATATTCCAGGGGACATTTATTAGTGTTTTCAAACTCACAAAAGGCTATTGTGTGAGACAGAGATCAAACCTCTTCTGTCTGGGCCCAAGAGGTTAAACACACTCATGGTCAGAACTTCCAGGGAAATAGATTTTTAGCTCAAACTGAACTGTGTGAACTTTCTAAACAGCAAAAGCTCTCCAGAGAGAAATGCTGCCTGGGGATGTCTGGAGTCTCCTCACCTTGGAGGTGCTTAGGCAGGCCATGCTAAGGAGGTACTTAGGAATGTTGTAGAGATAAGCTGGACCATGAGAACTTTGAGGCGTGAAACAGAATAGTCTGGGGTTCTTGGCTCCGAGGCCAGCACTCTTGGCCGCCAGAGCTCTGGAAGCCTCAGAGCACCACACTTGCCACTGGCCTGCTCTCTCCGGTGGAGTATCTTCCTTCCCAAAGTGTCCTCCAGTTCTCCAGGCGATTGAGGGGAGGAGAGTAGCAAGCCTAGGGCCCAGCTTGCTGGGTGACTGCCTTTTCCATGGGGTTGCTTTTCCTCTGATGTTAGGTAGACCTTCTTAGACCCTCAAGTGGAGCCAAGGCCAGGCCCAGACCTGGAGAACTTCACGCCAGAAATGTGTATCTGTGCTCGAGAGCTAAGGTCTATGTCCAAACCCTGGCTGAGAAAGGGAATGTCTGAGGACCGCCTGTCTGGTGTGAGAAGGGAAGTCATTTGATGACATCTTCATTAGGATTTTCCTCTCGTCATACTGATCCTGCTCCGCACTCACACACATATATAACTATTGGAAAAACGATTTTAATACCCATGGCACATTGTCCTTGTGTGATATAAAATCCAATGACATGTGGCATTTGGAAAAGGTCACTTCTCCCATCAGGATTCATTAGCCTGTTTCAGCCTCTACGCCTGCAGCACGGGTCCCAGCTGCCTGTCCCCTGCAGTGGGGCAAGCTGGACAGGTGGAACCCACAGGGACCCTCCCTGGAGAGCAAAAGGACTCCCCAGGGTGCTGGCCAGGAATCCTTGCTGTGGCCCAGCTCTTTTCCACACATACTTGAGAAGTAGGGAGGGGCAGTATCCAGAGAAAATGAAGCCTCTGGCCAGGCAACCATGGCTTTTGGGTCTGGAAGGGAAAGACAGAACCAAAGCCTCGGTGTTTTCCTACGAGTCTCACCTTGGGGCAAAGGGAAGGAGATTTGAGAGACTCTGGTGAGAGAGCAGAGTAGATGCCAGGCAGAGGTGAAGGATGTAAGGGAAGAAAGAGGCCTGGAGACCACAGTGGCCAGGTTCTGAGCCTTCCTTTGGGGACCTGGGTAGAACCTGGGATTGCCTAGTACCTGGGTAGAACCTGGGATTGCCTAGTACCTGGGTAGAACCTGGGATTGCCTAGTACCTGGGTAGAACCTGGAATCGCCTAGTACCTGGGTAGAACCTGGGATTGCCTAGTACCTGGGTAGAACCTGGAATCGCCTAGTAAAATTATTCATTCCTCTTCGGCAAAGCTGGGGCCCAAGCCTGGTCTTCTGATTTTTCTCTTGTGTTCTTTATGTTCTTGGATTTCATCTCTAGGTATAAAGTTGCTATGCCCACTAGCCAGGTCCATGAGAACAGGCAGCATTTGTAGGCACTGGCATTGGTGGGGCCAAGGAATGAGCCAGCAAGCACCAGTATCCGTGCCTCCTCTATTTCCTGTATGTGACAGTGCTGGGTCTGCGTGAAACACCCAGCACTCACCTTGGGAGGGAATCTCCTTACAGCTAAGTGGGAGCTGCCTGATCCTGGCTCTTGTTTGTTGGGAGTTACCAATGGAACACAGAGGAACTCTAGTTTCAGATTAGAAGAATGAGGACAGAGTAGGAGAGACAACTTTGAAAGCCCTGGAACTGGGGGCCAGTGAGCTAAGATGAGGGGAGCAGGAATGAGATACTCCCCAAAGGAAAGCCTGAGAACCCAGCACCCCAGCATAAGCAGAGGGGGCCCTGGGTCCTGAACTGCAGTCGGTCCACTCACACACTCATGTACCCCTTCTTATAGATCTCTTCCCATACTCCGGTGTTTAGAGGATGGGCTGCCAACAGACGAAGAAGGCAAGAAAAAAATAGGAGAGTGTGTTGTGCCAGAAGCCAAGTAAAACAAGTATTGAAGGAGGGAGGGATCTGCTGTGCTAAAGTTGCTGCTGGTAGGACAGATGAGGATTGCTGAGATTTAACCATAGCAAAATGGGCATCATTGGCAACCCTGGCAAGAGCACTTTCAAGGGAGGATGGAGGAGAAGGAAGAGAAAATGATAAGTGAAGACATCTCTTTTGAGGAGTTTTGCTTCCAGGAGTCGATATATACATTTATACAAACGTTCCTTTATTCATTTGAGAAACACTTATCAGGGCCCTAACCTCTGTGAGGTTCTCTCCTAGGCGCGATGCACCCAGAAGCAAGCAGCACAGCCCTTGACTTGGGTAGCCTCACAAAGTAATTGGTGAATGAATGAGATAAAGCCTCAGTCCACCCGCTGACTAGTTTAGCCTCATTTTCCTAACTAAATACTCTTGTCCTCTCTATTTATGGAACTCAGCATGTCCCCAGACTTTCTAAACTGTCCAATTCCAAATGTTTTGACCTATTGTCATACCAGGTGGTCACACTAGGTTCTAATTTTTTATTTTAGAAATGAGGTCATTATGGGATTGTTGTGAGAATCAAAACAATTAACCACATGAAAATATTCTGTGACCTGCCAAGTGCTGTATCAGTACAAGGCACTAGTCAAACTGGCTTAGACTTGAGAGGCAGGCCTCGCCACACCCTTCTTGGTGCTCTCAGAGTCACTTGTACATCCCTCCTTCCCTTTGTTTTTCATGTGCTTTAAGGTGAGTGCCTTTCTCACCAAACTGTGTCTGACACAGAGCCTGGTGCAGTGTCACTTCTCAGTAAAGACTTATTGGACTTCTGAATGAATAGATAAATGGTGAGGGGAATAGACAAGTAAACAGCAAATAGCGATGTAAGACAGAGTGAAATGATAATTACCATCACTAACATTTACTGAGGACTAATGCTAATTTCTTTGCATGTGTTCCCAGCTACTCTATGAGGAAGATAGTACAGTCCTTCTTACAGATGAGGCTCAGAGAGGTTAAATGATTTACCCAAGATGCTCAGGTCCTGAGGGCCTGAGGCACCGGCTCGCTCCGCCTACCAGAGGCTTACAGAAAGGGTCCTTCAGCCCTTGGATTGCCCCTCCTTTAGTCTACTCAGTTCAGAGCCCAGACCGTTGGCCATGAACCCACCACCTAAATCTTCTCCTCTCCTTCACCAGGGCAGGCCCGGCCAGGCCAGTCTAACCCTAAGCAGCTGCTAGGAAAGGAGCTTCTCAGAGCTTTCATTCCCTTTTACAGCCCCTGTCAAACTCCAAAGCAAATCGTAAATTCATTAACCTCGAACAGATTAACCTGTACAGCTTACTTAGCACCATAAACAAGATCATTGGGATGTTGATTTTCCCCTTTTATTGCTTCACTCTGCTTCACTCGAGGAAAGCCTAGCTGGCTCTAGCTCTGCATATAGGTGTTGGCTCCCCAGCAACATGTGGGAGTCTGAGGACATCCTAGGTGACTGTTCCTTAGTGGGTAGGTTCTGGTACCAGACTGGGGCTTAAGTATATGTAGCCCAAGAGTTGGCACCCCCACTGCCCCTGGCTTGTCTTGGCACAGCCAGAAGTAGCCATTTCTAATCCATCCACCTGAGCCCATCTCTTCGGTGCTGGCCCTAGCATCCAGGGGAAAAGCAGAGAAAGAAAGCTCCAACGCTTACCCTCCAGGTCACCTGGCGCTCCCAGCAAAGATGGGATTAAGGTGGCATATCCCTTTTCCTGGCTCCAAGCCCCTGGGGATTTCCCCTAACTCACCTTTTCCCTAGTAAGGCTGCCATTGTCTGTTTAACCCATCTCCCTCCAACCAATTAGGGTCCTTCTTGAGCAGGAACTGTTCCCCTCCTGGTGCTTGGGATCCATTTTCTCAGGTCATCTCTGAGACCTGGCTCAAGCAATGACTCTCTCCTGGAGCTCCATCTCTCTTCCACTCACTAAAAGGAAACACACAGTAGTCACCCACCAGACCCTGTGCCCCTCCCGCTCCTCCCTTCAAGTTCCTGAGTGGGTTGTGCACACTTGACACCTATCGATCCTCCTTCCCTCCATTCATTCCTTAAAGCACACGTGTGTCCCTAATGCTCCCTTACCCTGCTTTTGCATAGGTCAGCAACTACTCAAACAAGTCCAGTGGGTGCATTTAGTCATTTATCTGTACTCCTTTACTCAACAGATATTTTTAAAATATATATTTTTAAATATTTTAATACTGATTTCAGAGAGGAAGGGAGAGGGAGAGAAGGATAGAGAGGTAGCCGATCAATGATGAGAGAGAATCATTGATCGGCTGCCTCCTGCACGCCCCACACTGGGGATCGAGCCTGCAACCCAGGCATGTGCCCTGACCGGGAATCGAACTGTGACTTCCTGGTTCATAGGTCGATGCTCAACCATTGAGCCACATCGGCCAGCTCAACAGATATGTAATGGGTTCCTAGGTGATGGCAGACAATAGTAAGCGAAACAGAACAAAATGGAGATCCTGGGAGGTTAAACACAGTCAAGTGGTCCTAAGTACAGACTTCTAACCCACCTAGGTTCCTCCCTTGGCTCTCCACTTACTAAGCTCTGTGACCTTGGGCCAGTTCCTTAACCTCTCTGGGTCTGGTTTGCCAATCTCTGAAATGGAATAATCATAGTATTGTTGTGAAGATGGTTGTGAGGATGAAGTGAATTGTAAAGGTGGGGGGCCTTGAGGTCAGTGTGTGGTGCATAGCAAGTGCTTTGTCCATGTTCACTCCAAGTAACTCACCTCATATCCTACAGCTAGCAAGTGGTCGGCCAGACTTTGGGCCCAAATCTACCTGATCCCAGAGTCTTCATTCTTGGTGACATCATACTCCCTACCTCCCTGTTCTTTCTGTTTCCCACATCCACCCCTACGTACCACGCTGGGCTATTTGGACTTTGTACATGATAGTTACCTGGAAAATATTTGCTCAGTATATTAATTCAATCAGTGGCTCTGTGTTTGGGAAGACTAGGCGACCAGAACAATAGTTATTTAATGAATAGAAATGAGGTGGAGGAAAGAGCCGTTTTGAAGAGAAGATAATTATTTCCAATTTCAACATGTTTCATTAGAGGTGAGAATAGAGCATTTAAATGGATATGTCCTTTGGGCTGTTGACAGTTCACAATTGGAGTTCAGGAAGACAGCAAATTGGAGGCAGGTTTGGGAGTCAAGCAGTGAGGGGAAAGTTGAAGTCCTCGAGAGTAAGAAGATAGATTCTCTGAGAGCAGCAAAGAGCACAGGAGTGAGCCTTGGTCAGAGAAACTGGGACGAGATGACAAGGTACTAGCGTCAGGTCAGTTGAAGAGGAAGGAGGGACAGGGAGAGGATCGACAGTGCTGTGAGATGGCAGAGCAGGAGCCCTGAGGAAAAGCCACAGACATCCTGAGAAGGAGGCCACGGGACCTCAGGGCCACAGCTTCCTGGGGCTCCAGGGAATAGCTGAGGACGAACATGATAGTGACTTCATCAGCGACAGAAGCTCCATTCCAGAGGGTGAAAGCCCCTTGTTTCAGGAGGCAAATTAGAAGACAGAGGAAAATCAGGAAGGGGGGCATAGGAAGTAGCAAGGTCAAGGTAAGGGCTGACCATTGTAAGAGTTCAGGAGTTACACACAAGTTTGGAAACAGAAGAGAAAGGACTAATCTAGGGGCCCAAAACGCAAGAGCAAGAGGGTTAGGTCCCTGCTGAGGACTGAGGAATCGGCTCTAAAGGACCGTAGGCACTGGTTTTGGAGAAAAGGCAGAAAGTCTGACACCTGGGCCAATGGAAGGAACCAGTAGAGGCAGGTGGTATTTGAGCTGAAGAGAGGCATGACAAGCTCCTGTCACGTGGTCTTCTCAGTTAGAATAATAATAATGACAGTAATGATAATAAGAACAGTGCATGGAGTAATTCAACTTGGGAAGTAAAATGCAATTTTTCCCCATCCAGTCTTTACCAACTGTACCTTGTCCAATACTCTTTCTTGGATGAGTAGTTGATCCCTTGACAACATGGGCAAATCCCCCCTAATTCCCAATTACTTCAGATTTTTAAAAGTTAATACGGTTTGAAATTCCAATCTCATACCTGGTTTAAGGCTCCCCTCTCCTGGTTTTTGTTCCCCTCTCCTCTGAACCCACCTCCAGTTCCTCGGGTGGGGAAGAGGGAGAGGGGGTGGGACAGCATCCTTTAACCACCAGCTGCGCTATGGCTCTTGGTGGAGTTTCTGTTTTCCTGCTCAAATACTTTAACCTGCCTGAGCCTTCGTTCACTTCCTCTCCTATAAATGAGTAACACTGACTTCCCAGGTACAGGATCAGCATTAAGGACTTGGCAGATGCTTGTAAAGCGTCTTGCACAAAGCACTTGCTCCACGAATGGAACTCCATTACTGGATGCGCGAGTCGGATAGCTCCTGGGCACGAATGCTCATTTGTGTCTCTGTCAAGATGTGTGTGTACCCACCTGTGTGTGCAAGAGAGAGTTATGTGTGGGCTGGGAATGGGGCACCCTTGTGAGTCAGCTATTGTGTGTGTCATTGCCTACAGCTGACCCTCGGGCTGTAAATCCTGCCTCTATGCCCGCTAGAGTGAACGCTTTATAGCCCAAGGTCAGGCCCATGAATCATAAGTGGGGCTGGCAGGAAGCAATCAGGCGGGCTGGGTGGGGCCAGGCTAGGGTGGGGAGCTGGGCTGGAGGAGCTCCCAGTGTTGGGACCACTTGGCGAGGAGCCCTGGCATCTCCTGCAATCTCAGATATCTGGGAGCCCGGCTGTTAGCAGGGTTGCAGTTTCCCGGAAGCCTCCGCTGGCAGGGGACCCTTCTCTACTGGCAGCACCGCTCACACTGGGGCTGTGAGCCCTGCCCATGCCCCTGCAGGACAGGCCTCTCTCCCATTCTGGGCGCTAGCACTGCTGGCGTGTGAGCTGCACTCTGGGCCTTGGAGGATGTAGGCCCTGAGCCCTAGGCCTTCCCCTGGTGGGTGTGGAGCGCCTGGCCCTTTGAGCCAGATGCTTTTATTTCTTCTTTTCCTTTCCAATCTGTCTTGGGGAAAGTGGCCCCAATAAGGCAGCCCTTTCACTCTGAAAC
Organism: Myotis myotis; assembly: GCF_014108235.1. NCBI lineage: Eukaryota > Metazoa > Chordata > Mammalia > Chiroptera > Vespertilionidae > Myotis > Myotis myotis. The sequence continues at coordinate 27,146,952 of NW_023416324.1, read as the reverse complement.
CTTTTTATGACTCCAGCCATAATTAAGTCGAGTAATAAAATTTTTCAAATCCAAATAGATATAATTAACATTTAATGCCCCTGGTTGGTGCTGGTGGCTGGGCCCATTAAGAGCGCAGTATTGATTGAGAAGGTGAGCCAGCTGGGCCTGCTGCTGGGCCAGGGGGGCAGAGGTAGCTGGAGCCTAGGGCTGCCTGTGGGCGGGGCTGCAGCCCAGGTGTGAGGAGGACGGCAGGCGGCCAATCCCCACCCCTGCCTGGGGGACCAGGGCGTGAAGAGTACGGGCCTGGGTGGACCCGCTTCTGCCATTCCTCTGCAATGGCTCTCCCACCTTCAGACCCTGTGATTCAGGCCTCCCTTACCACTACGCATGCCTTGCCTGTGCCTGAGGCCTGGCTCGCTCCTGGAATTCATCAGGCTTCCCGGGGACGAGGCCATGTCTTCTCCCTGAGGAGCCCCTGCCTTCAGGCATGCTTCTTCCCCTCTTTCTCCTTTCTGACTCACCCGGCCCAACTGTGTGCTTCAGGTTGAACCCTAAACCCAGCTGGTCAGATAAGAAGCCTTACCTGATTATACCTCCCTCCTTCCAACTAAACGTCACATCCCCCAGGAAGCTGGAGAGTGGTATAGTGGGGGGAACATTCATTTCAGTCCTAGCCCTCCGTTTCCCTGCTGGGGGACGGTAGGTAAGTCACCAAGCCTCTCTGAGCCCGTGTGCTTCTCTGTGAAATGGAGATAACAAGAATATCCACCTCCTGAAGGTGAAGTAATGTCTATCTTACTGTCTCCATTTTGCATGTTACAAAACAGGCTTAGAAAAGGCAAAACCCTCATCTGCGTGTCTTATACTTCTCTGTCTCTCCCAGTAGTTTAATTTAAGTCATTTGCATAACACCTGTGCTGGGAACTACAAAGAACAAGATGATTCTAAGACTAGGGCCCGGGATCCAGGGAGCTCCTGGTCTGGAGGGGGTACAGTGCAGGGCAAGGTGTTTACACAATCCACTGGTTTAATGAAGGTTGCATGGAGAGGTGTGCAGGCTGTAGGCCAGTGATGGCGAACCTTTTGAGCTCGGCGTGTCAGCATTTTGAAAAACCCTAACTTAACTCTGGTGCCGTGTCACATATAGAAATTTTTTGATATTTGCAACCATAGTAAAACAAAGACTTATATTTTTGATATTTATTTTATATATTTAAATGCCATTTAACAAAGAAAAATCAACCAAAAAAATGAGTTCATGTGTCACCTCTGACACGCGTGTCATAGGTTCGCCATCACTGCTGAAGGCCCTGGTGCAAGCTAAGATGCAAAGTGCTATCGGAGAAATGAGTGACAGTCCTAGGCCCCTGGCAAAGCCAGATATGAGGACAGAGTTGCTGCCAGGGATGGACAGAGTACACTGGGGCTGATGTGTGGCTCTATGGTTGCTGACCCAGGTCTGGTCCTTAGAGAATGCAGTTTCTGTGGTGAGCACCGAGCTGAGGGGTGGGCACTGTTGCCAGGCTTCACAGGGATGGTATATGACATTCCAGCTCATCCACTAAGTGCTCATCCACTAAGTATTAGAAGGGCCAGCCTTCGGGGCAGTCGCCCACATGATACCCTGTGGTGCGGTGGGCAGCCCGGGCCCTGCTGAGCAAGGAGAGTCTAGGTAGGGGCTGAATTCCTTCCTCTGTCTTTACTCCCACTTATCCCCGGCCCCCAGGCTTGTAGTCCTCTGTTCTCCATAGCTCAGTGTTCCCTGTCCTTCAGGAGCCTTCCTCCCATGGCACCTCCCCAGCCTTTAGGAGCCCCATTCTTCCTCGGAGCTGTCCCGCCCAATGGGGCCTGCCTCAGGCCAGACCTTCCACTCAACTGAACTTGAAGGAGTCTGCTTTCTCCACGGCTGCCTCTGGAGTGTTTGCTCCTGGCCATCCCCAGCACCGTCTTGGTCCTTTATGCCCAGGCTCTCACCCAGGGCTGCTTCCTCAGAAGCCCCACGGCCAGTGGATGCCGCTGATACCAGACAGAACTAGCGAATAGGAAGGAGGGTGGGCATGAGCTCACCCCGCCACCCATCCCTTCATTTGACATCACTCACTGTGCAGGCCCTGATGAGAATACAGACAAGTAGAGTGTGATTACAATGTGACAGGTAAGGCTTGGAGACTACGGACATGTAGTCTAGCCTAAAGGTTCAGATAGGGCTGCTTCCTGGAAGGGCACCGTGAAGCTGAGCTCCAAAAGGAGGTTTTCCCAGCAAAGGGAACAACATACGTAAAGGCCTAAAAGTGGGAGAAAATGGCCCATTCGCAAAACTGAAAGGACGTGGTGTGCCCAGAGCGACGGCGTGCACAGGGAGAAGTGGGCAGGTGAGCAGTGGGCTACACATAAACGCCCTGGCAGGCCTTGCTGAGGAGCCCAGGCCTTTCACGTCCCAGCTCCAGTCCTTGCTGCCAGGACTCGGCTATCTTGCCTGACTCCTCTGACTCGGTTCCCTTGTCGGTGAAATGGGGGTAATAATTCCTGCTGCCTCTGCCACGTGCAAGGATCAAACTGCTCCGTGCTGGGCAATGCCGGGCTTATGAGGGTGTGCTTGTAGACACAGCCAGGATACTTCCTTCTGCAAAGCACCCTTCTAGTCACAGCCTCGTCTCCCCAGCCAGCATGGCTCAGTGGTTGAGCACTGACCTATTAACCAGGAGATCACGGTTCGATTCCCTGTCAGGGCACATGCCCAAGTTGTGGGCTCAATCCCCAGTCTGGGGCATGCAGGAGGCAGCCAATCAATTATTCTCTCTCATCATTAATGTTTCTCTCTCTCCCTCTCCCTTCCTCTCTCTGAAATCAATAAAAATATATTTAAAAAATAAAGATTGGGCGGAGGTGGGGTCACTAACATTGGGGGGGGGGGGGGGGCATCTATAAATCTTCCCAGCTCTGAAATGCCAAGGCCATGTTATTCCCCAGCTCACAACACACCCTTGTCTCCTAATGTTCACAGAACAGAGGCCCAGGGAACCCCCACCAACATGTGCCGCCCAGACCCTATGACTCCCTCCATCCTCCTCCTACTCAGTCACGCTCATCAGCCCTGCTGGGCCACCTCTGCCTTTGCCTTGGTCATTGCTCCCCACGTCCTTCTCTTGCCATCCTGCACTCCAGGCTCCAGTGCCCCCTCCTCCGGGAAGCCCTCTCGTCCTCTGAGCCCTGACCTCATTCTCCTCCCTCCCACTCCAGCCTCATAGCAGTACCTTCTATGCCCAGCCTGTGAGCTTTGAGCCTGGGCCATACTTCTTCCACCCCCAGAGCACTGGCCCCAACACTGAGGGTGTTCCAGGATTAGGTTTGGAACAACTCATGATAAAAAAGAAAGGAAAGAGCAAGGAAAGAAGGGCAGACAGACCAATGGACGATGCGGAAGAGGGCACAGGCCAGGCTCTCCCTTCAGCAAACCCCACCTGAGCCCTGGCAGGCTGCACCCAGATTCCTTCCCTCGGCCCCGCTCTGTAATTCAAACGGAGAGCCAGGACAGGGAGCCTGGGCTGAGGGCTTTTAACTAGGGGATGCTGGTGGCAACAGGGCTTAGAGCCCCTGGCGCAGCGGGTGACAGGCTGTGCCTGGCCAGGCTGCCCAGCTGCCCCGTCTCAGGACCTCTTTGCACTTAACCTCCAGCCCAACCCCCTCGCAGCTGCCTTTCTCGGGACACTGGCCTGTGTTGTCCTGATGACCACTGTCCCCTGCGCCTGGGGAGGGCCAGGCCTGTGTGGAAAAGGGACTCTAGGGCCTGTGGGCAGAGCCTCCTAAGCCTCCCCTATTGTCAGCCTGCCCCCCCACCACCACCACCACCCCGCCGCACTCCCAGACCCACAGCTGCTCCCCAGTTTCCCCAGCAGGGCAGGAAGACATAACGAGACAAACTCTGTGCAACCCCCTGTGCTTCAGGCTGTGCACACAACTCATTCATTCATTAAAGCAACCTGGAGGCTAGTTACTATCCTCAGTCTCTAGGTTTGAGGAAATGAAGATTCAGGTAGATTCAGGCACTTGCCCAGAAGATACATGGCTAGTAATGCTAAACTGGGTTACAAGGCCAGGTCTGAGACTCTACAACTCGTGTTCCACCCTCCCTGGCTCCCTGCTAACGCCTCTCCCCACCTCAGCCCAGCCCTGGCCC